>NW_027133614.1:4996636-7494954 GCF_026122565.2 Emydura macquarii macquarii
TATATTTATGTAAATTTATGTAAATTTATTGCATGTAACTAAGGCAGAATTTGATCCAAAGTCATTGCAATCAATTGTATAAATACACAAGCTAAACTTTCTGGGTGAAGAATATCTACTTCCTGGGTGAATAACATCAAAACTTTTAAAGTGTTCGTTTGCTTTGGAAATGTTTTCTATTATTGATTTCATTTGAGCAGGTGAAGAACTCTTTCAAATCATAAATCTGATTTAAAGTGTGTCCCTGGCAAGAAAGTAAGAGTAACTTTAAACTAAAAAGTTAATATAAATACTGTACAGATTGAAAACAAAAGTATAAATAAAAATTTCCATTTTTACAGTCAGGTGACTCAAATAATAAAGAGCACTCTAAAATGGTTTAATAAGTGGGTTAATTTTGTATGAGGGAAAATCGCTGCTAGGGAAATGTAATGCAGTGTCTGGATATTGGAAAAGGAAAAGGTTTGTTTTACAGGATACACTCAATTGAATCATTAAAAGATCATAATATATTCTCTAGTCCCCCTTTTTCAAACAGAAGCAAATACTGATTTAATGGGGTGAGGTTTTTTTTCTGTTTAAGAAATGGAGGACTGGTCTTCTAGGCATCCTGGTTTGACCAGAACACTCCTAGATTTTCACACAGTATCCCAATAATTTCTTTCAGTACACATGAAATGTTGTGGTTTTTTATTTCATTGGTCTAAATATTTGGGCTTTTATAATTAGGGTGACTAGATAGCAAGTGTGAAAAATGGATAGGGGTGGGGAGCAATAGGTCCCTATATAAGACAAAACCCTGAATATTGGGACTGTCCCTATAAAATTGAGACATAGGCTCATCCTCTTTGTACCACCTCAACAAACCTTTGTTTTGAATGTAGTGCCCAGTACAATGGGATTCTGCTCCATGACTAGAATTCCTAGGTGCTAGATAATACCACTACTACTTCTACTACTATTAAGTAGAATTTGCCCTGGATTTGCTGGGCAGAAACAGTCTAATGGGAACTCCAAGAGCTGAGTGGGGCTAGGTGGGCTCAATAACCTAATAAAGCTGCAAGGGAGAGGGGGGCTTTAGGCTGGAGGCAATTAGAGAGGATTAATTAATTAATTAATTAGAGAGAAGCTCACCTGTGAGGAACATGTGGCACTTCTACAAAAGACAGGCAATGGTAAAGGGGGTAGTAGGGAGATGATTATAGTCTCTTTGTGGGAAGAGGTGTTTGAGGGATTGTAGAGACAAGCAGCCTGAAGTTTGTAGCAGGCATAGAAGAGACTGGCAGACCCAGAAAGGGGTGGAAGGGCAGGAGGTATGGAAATGGCTCAGGAAAAGGCAGCTAGGTGTAAGGAATAGAGCTTGGCTGCTGTGTAGAGGGGTCCTGAGCTGGAACCTGGAGTTGAAGGTGGGTCTGCATTTCCCTGCCAGCTATTGTGGGAACACTTCTGTGGAGTAGAAGACTGCCTGAGAAATCATAACTTTACTGCACTTCTCCTTATTTCCCCCCATGTAAGGGGAGCCACAATAGTGACCTGGCTAGAGAAGCTGATGGGGGTAACTGCAGGAAGGGGCATCTTCCTGACTGAAAGCTAACCCACAGAAAGCACTACCAGGCAGTGGTGGGTGGAGGAAGCTGTCACATCTCCATTTTGAGTTATTTGCTATTCATGGGATGCAGTCTGTCTCCTAAATAAGACTAGAGAAACAAGGTTGGTGATCTAACTTTTTAGATCAGCTTCTGTTGATGAAACAAGCTTTCAAGCCAACACTGAGCTCTTTTTTTAGGTCTGGGAAACATACCCAGTGTTGCAGCTAAATACAAGGTGGAACAGATTGTTAGCATAAGTTAATACACATTTCAAAGGACTATTCAAGATGAGTGGCCCATTAACACCACTCCAGTAATAAAAGGGAAGGTAAGGAGGGGGAAAAAAGGTAGCTTGCCAATGTGTGTGTTAGTGGGCTAGTACACCATAAATCCAGTGTCTATATTCAGTCTGTGATTTTTAGTGTCTAGCAAAGCTATGAATGTAAGCTTCCAGGCACATCTTTTGAAGGTGACTTGCCAATTGCCTTTGAGAATGAGGACTGAGAGGTCAGATGTGGCATGATCATTTTGTGAAAGTGATCATCAGTACAAGAATTTGTTTTCCTCAGAGTACAATATCTTCCTTAAGTAAAAACCCTTGTTTAATATCCTACTCAAATTTCTAAGAATCTATCATTTCCATTAGATTCTTCTGATATCTGCATTAATAATGCTTATTTAATAAGACCAACTTAAATTCCAACTGGAAAAATGTATCCATGTGTTTCCATATGAATATATTTCAGCCCTCTTTCTTAAACGTGTAGTTGTCCAAAGCAAAATTCAATTGTCCATCTTTTAAAAGTCTCAAGATGAAGTCCTGGCCCCACTGAAGTTGATAGAAATTTTGCTTTTGAATTTAGTAGAGTTGTGATTTCACCCTCAATTCACAGCTTGCTTCATGTTACATTAGCTGCATCTAACTGCTTCTGTTCCCCAATGGCACAAATTATGAAGCTAACTACACTTTTTTTTAAAAGTGAAACATGTCAAATTATGTACTATGGATTACTAGAACTGATCAAACAAGGTTTTTGGCATGTGTATTTTGGCTAAGTGCACTACAGTATTAGCTAAAACAATCTCTATGGCCTCAATGCTATTGTGTCTGCATGTATTCAAAGCCCAAAACATTGGGATGGGGGTGTTAGGAGAACTTTACTTTCAGATTAAGGAAAAGTAACTAGAGGCTGTGTGAAAGCGGCTAGACTCTGGCACGCCTGATCAGTAACAGTTGTTGCTACCTAATAGCTATCTCTGTTGCAAACAGGGTGATTACTTTGTCCTTAAAAATGCAGTACGCAGTGAAATCTCCTTTAAGGTCTGGTCAATAGGTGTGTTTTTTGGGTTTTTTGTTTAGTGCTACATTTGTTGGTTGGGGCTAGTTTTTAAATTTGTATTTATACTAGTACAACCCCTTTGTTTGGATGCTGTTTTACCAATCATTGCCTTGTGTAAGGTGATAGTGGAACAGTGAAAGCAACAGCATGGCTTCAGTTGGATCTTAAGGTTTCTTATCTTACCCAGAACAGAGCTGTAGCCCTGTGAATGGCTGTGACACTTACCCAGGTTTCCTCAAACCCAAAGCTCTCACTAATTTTACTCTGCAACGGAGCATTAGAAAATAAACCAACGGAGATGCAGCACCTCTGTCCCACGGTCTGGAGGGGCCTTGAGTGGTCAAACAAGTTTCAAGTGGCCAGCTATCCGCTTATTGCTGGGGATTCTAAGAAATGTCCAGAAGGTCACGTCCAAATTCCTCAGACTTGCCTACCCCTTTTATGCAAGTAACTGCTACAATGACATCAAGTCAAAGAAAAAACATTAAGCAAGCACTTTAAAGTTGTTATACAGCTGTATTTTTTTGCAGAGTTTGCAGTCTCATTGGCCCTGATACTCACCCACCCCAGAAGTCAAATATAGATAGACTTCCTGTCTTTTCAAAGCCACTCACTTCAGCAGTTTGAAAGAAGCAGGATAGGATGGTGCAGGCTCATGCTCAGTTCTCATGCCCCCCTTTCCTGGCCTCCCTGATTGTTAAGACTGGTATAGTGGCCTTACAGATGCTTTTGGCCATCGGCATAATAATCAATATTTTAGTATTGGCAGTGGCCTAAGCATGCTGCTGTGCTGCCAATGTCTCCCTTAACAATACCCCTGTGATGAGCATAGATTGTCCAGTCACCCATCATGTGTCTAACACTTTTCACCACACCAGTTGCAGTTTGGCGATTCCCTCACATGCACATACTTACTCTGTAAATGGAATCTTCCATGTCGGGTGCAGACACAACTTAGAGCTGTTCATGTTCACAGTGGGGAGAAGAAGCTTGGCACTTGCAAAGCAGGGTCATCAATTAGATTTTTTTGTGTATGGTTGGGTGGCTGCCACACAGGCTTCAGACCATCTTCTGTGAACATCCTTATCTTCAGCAAGGAGGTCTGTGGCATAAGACCAGAAGAGTTTTCTTGGTGGGTTTTTTGTTGGTGGTGAGAGAGGTGTTCTAAGTCATGGTGGAGCACTGTGGTATTTGCCATGATCTTTACGTACTCCCTAACTCTCACCATCACGTCAGTTATTTGCTGGCACAATGTTAGCCAGTACCAATAGCTATGGAAGTGGTATTGATGCAAGGGTGCTGCTGAGTATATGAAGAGTGTCATTAATTTTGGTGTTTACTAAAATGGTATGTGGGCTTCCGCTCCAAACTGGGGCATAGTTTTCCACTGTGAAATGGAACAAGGCTAGTTTTTGATATTTGGAGTGTGAGGATGTCCCTTTCCCCCAAAATGTTCCTTCAAGTTTCTGTATGATGATGATAATTCTAGCCTTTTTCCTCTTGATTTGTTCAAGGTGGTGACAGGAGAAGAGTAAGTAGTCCAGGGTTATTCCCAGTACCATGGATTATGATCATGCATTAAACAGAAATTGGTGTTTTAATGTTTTGTTGGCCTGGGTAGTATTCAAATGGAAACCTAAGACCCCTATTTTCAAGGCATTTGCCTTTTATAGACATGCCTTGAAATAGGTTTCCACAGACTTTTTTTTTAAGGTCCTGTTCTCAGTTTCAAATGAGGAAAACGAAGTAGCCAGTGTCCTGTCATCTGCATATATGAACTTGCAGGAGACTAGTGGTGGAATATCGCTGGTATATAGGTCAAAAAGTGCTGGAACTAAAACGGACCCAGTGTTATCAGTATAAAAGTGCCATATATAAATAGTTGAGGAATAAGCTGTACTGGTATAAGCTCACTTACACCAGTTGAACTGCATTCACACAAGGGGGGTTGTGCCACTTTAATTGCACAGGTACAGTTAAACCAGTACAACTTTGTGTATAGATAAAGCCAAAGTTACATGGCTACCATATATTAACCCAACCATCCAAAATTGTGCAACTTCTGGAAAATGTCAGTTGAGGAGTTGTGGTGGTGATCTTACTGGGCATGTAAGCCTGAAGGAATATTTTTGTGTGTGTGGTTTAGCTTCCTCCCCGTTCCCTCCACCAAATATCTTCATTGAGAGATTTTTCAGGTTCTGCATAACATGCAGCCAGGGTTGGTTTTTGGGGCAGGTAAGTGGGGTTGTTGCCGTGTGCGCCAACTACATCTGTTACTCAGCTTTTTTAATTTTTTTCCTTTCGGTTTCTATGGAGGAGTATGAAGGGGAGCTGAAAATGTTCTCTGCCATGGCTGGTCAAATGCCTAGGGCCAGGCTTGTTCACAACAGATCAAAATAATAGAGAAGAGCTTGACAGTTCTTTAAATTCATCCTATTGGGATGATCCAACAACCTTAATAGAATTAAATAAAAAAAAAAAAAAAAGCTGAGGTGAAAGGGAGGTAGTGAATAAGTATTGAGACAAGTATTTTTCCATGATCATACATCCCTGTGTGTGTACAGTAAGAGCAGATATTATTTTAAAAATTATATATAAATTAAAGTGCTTCAATCAGTTTAGTTTATTTACTGAAATAAGAATAAACAAATTATATCATGTGTACACAGTTATCAGCCTTTAAAGCTTGGTGACAGTTCTAAAGATTCCATCAGTAATAAAGCTTCTGAAAGAACAGATGTAATCAATTATTTCTCCAATAGCATCTGAACCAGACTTGGGGTAATCAGTATTATGTCTCCCCTTTACATATGTTGGCAACTTCCCTACTCCTGTTTTGTAGAGATAGCAAAACAACGTAGCCATAAGTCATCTGATTGGTATTTTTCCTTTGCTGCATTTTGCCTTTTTTGCATCATGGAAATTTCAAACACAGACCTACCAGGGAGGAGAAGCCAGTCACAGAGGAGGGAGGAGGAAATGGCTGGGCTACAAAAGATCAGTTTGCAGCTGTCCCTAATGTATATGTGTAGATTATTAAGGTACATTTCTGGTTTTTAGGACCAGATGGAAAGACTCCCATTGACTGCAATGAGCTTTGGGTCAGACCCATATTACAAAATAAATGATTTTAATAATAAAACAACAAGAATTTCTTAAGGAAATCCAAGCAACAAATTGTCTGGATTCACATTTTTGTCTACCCTTTACTTTATTCTTTTAAATGGGCAAAAAACATAGCGCTGGGTAGGATCACAGCCTTTGCACAAAATAGCAGTTAAAATTAATCCTCATTTGTACCAGTCAGAAAGCTACCATGTAACTGGATATAGCTAACATCTCTGGTGACAGGAGAGACTCAGTACATCACAGCAACGTTGTTGCAGGTGAAGGCTGAAGTGCATTAACAGAAATGAATAGGAAGCTAGCATGAAGAGTGTTTGACTGTAATATGCTTGATTCAAGCCCATTATGCTTGTGCCTCACTTGCCTTCACTCCAACTTTAAGACTGTGATAAATAGTTGCATGTGATTTACAGTACAGCATGCTGAACAACGTGCTTGGTACTATACATAGTTCCAGTAAAATATCTGCATGTCCCCCTTTTCTTCAGAGGATCAATGCCTGCCTGATATTTAGAACGCTACTTTCTCTTGTCTATTCCAGCAAATGAATCTAAACCGGTTCTCCAAACTGAATTTTCACGATCTTGGCTAAGAGCTGGTCAAATGGAAAAGTGAGGATTACTAACCCTCCCTCTCACCTCTACGCGTGCACATGCTTTTGATGTATCCAGTGGGATTTAAATGCATTCTAAAAAATTCTCATACCTCCCTTTACCATAAAGATCTACTTCAATTACAAGAACATTGTTTTAAAATTAAAGAATGCAGTGGGCCAGATTAAATCAGGAACCTTTGCAGGCTGCATATCTAAAATCAAGTCCCAGTACGACTGGAATAGCAGACGTACCAAACCACGCAGACTGAACTCCTTCTCTCTACCACTAGAGGAGAGGCCTTCCGAGGAAGGCAGTGGGAGCAGAAAGTTGCACTGCTACTTGCCATGCTTACTCTCTATTGGTATTAATTGCCCTACAAGTCCCACCTGAGATCAGTCATACTGTTTTATAAACCGAGTGAGAGACTGTCCCTATTTCTATGCACTTACAGGTGAAGTATTCCAGAAGAGTAATTGGGGAAGCAAGAGAACAGACACAAAGATTAAGTGACTAGAGCAAGGTCCTATGGCAGAGCTGGGAAGAGACCTTTTGAGTCTCACCCCAGTAAACTGTTCAGTGAATCACACTGCTTCAGTGCTTTGATTGTTATCTCAATAATTAGAGGAATTCAGGCTCCAGTGCTATTGATATGCCATTAAAATATTTCTAAAAATCTCACTTATTTTAGTACAATCTTGGTATAATCTCAAATGTTTGGAATTACACAATTTTATCCCTTGACTCCTATACTGCTCTAAAGTCCTGCTAATTGTACTAGGTAATGTCTTAGATAATTATATCACAATATTTGCAGCATTCAAACTCTTCCTTTTGTAGTAATATGGGGAAGCTTAGGTAATACTGCAAAGGCAGAGTCTACCTGAAAGTCTTGGATGGTTCTTTTAAACAATCTCTTACCTATTTTCCCCCATGCCAAATATCTCACAGAATCCAACTGGAATCTCTTAAGTTTTAAAGACACTAGTTAATTTGGAGGCTTTTTCCATTATTTGTTTTTTTAGCTGTTCTGTGCTTTTTACTCCCCAAAATGAAACGGAAAGTGCTGAGAGAGGCTGATCCCCTGATAGTGCTAGCTTGGCCACAGGCAGGCACTGTTGTAAATCTCAAAAGAAAAATCCATTCCAGCTCTGTTGACTAAATTTATTTTGGGTGGCTTGACTAGACTACACTGAAGCATCCGAGCTTAAAAGCACTCCTCTCAACTCAACCAAACCTTTTACTGCACTATGAGAGGAATCCACATGCATCTTTCATGCAACTGAGTTTACCATCCACAATGGAGCTACAATGACTTGTATCAGCAGAGGATCTCTCTAGAGAAGCATGTTGGGTTATGAGGGTTTCAAAGGGATTAAACTGATCTCTTCATTCTGCGTATTTTATAATCATAAATGTAACACTTGTCTAGCTTTTGGGGAATTAAGGCCCTGAAGGTGCAAGGTTTTGAGTACTGTGGGGCCTGTCCAGCAGAGTATTTAATCATGTGCTTAACTTTCAACATATGAGTAATTCCATTGCTGTTCTCAAAAGCATTTGAGCATATGCTTGTAATTAAGTACTTGGTTAAGTGCTTTGCTGAATCAGGCCCTAAAAAAGGAAATGCAGTTACCAACAAACTAGGGACCAGGGTGACTTCTACTATGCTTTTGTGAAGTGTGACGGGGCCAGCCCTGACGGCTATAGGAGGGTGCTGGAAGGCATATATATCAGCCCCAGGCTTAGCAAATCCTTGTTCCCTGGGTGATCCAGCTGCGGCCACTCCAAGCCAATAAGGCCAGCTGGGGCCACTCCAGGGCAATTAGGCCAATTATGCCAATCAGGCCAGCTGGGGCCAATCAAGGAGCTTGCCCCAGCAATTAAAAGCCTCCCAGTCAGGTAGATGGGGGCAGCTGAGAGGGAGCTGAGTGGAGTAAGGCTGCTGTGAGGCATGGAGACAGTGGAGTAGAGTGGAGCATAGCTGCTGCAAGGTGTGGAGCTGGTGGAGAAGCTAGTGTGGGTGTGGCGAGAGCACCCAGCCACGGAAGCTAAGAAGGAGCCTGTCCAGGCAAGACCAGAGGACGCCGGCCCCCAAGAGACTGAAGGAGGACCACAAGCCGGGGGGGCTACAGACGAGTGACCCAGGGAAGGTGGTAGCCCCTGGACTAAGCTGTTTGAGGCTACTCCTTGCAGGGTCTCTGGGTTAGGGCCCCGGGGTAGAGGGCGGGACTGGGCCCCCTCACCCTCCAGCCACACCACCGGCATAGCCGTAGGGAGCGCAGACCCACAGGGCCAAACAGGCCCACCTCACCACAGAAGGTTAAAATGGCCAAAGCTCAACTGTTTAGAAATAAGGAAGGAAAGCTGAGTAAATTATCACCCTGCATTTTAGGACAATGTGGAACTGCTATTCCTGCACTGCAGAAATTGTGTTCAGTGCATCTCAAAATAAAAACAAACTTCAGGACTTTGATTCTCTGACAAATGATCCATTATGTACATTCCAATGGCTTGATCCAAAGTCAGTGGGAAGATGGCCATCGGCTTTGAATTAAGTACTGATTTTTTTATTTTTTTCCCCAGAGGTGCTGAGCCCCCACTGCTTCCTGTGACTTCTTTGGAAGCAGCAGGTACTTGACTCCTCTGAGAATCAGCCCATAAACTTTCAGACTTTTCATTCTTTCCTATTTTAAAAGCTACATTTATGATACTGAATTAGAGGTATTATAGTCCTAGCACAATGTCTTAAAAGAGCACAATTTTATACAACATGCAAAAATGTCAATCTCTTCCATGTGGTAAAACTTAAATGAAATCCATACTATGCATTAAAAATAGTGTAATTGCTTTTCTTTTCCATAAAAAGGGGTATTTCTCTTTTGCCCTTCTCTATAATGTCTTTTGCCCTGCAGTAAAATGAACTGTTCTGGATCTTCTAATTGGGGATTTAAAAGCTACCTCTAACATTGAGAAATGTTACCTTTCTAATTCTTCTAGCCAAAAGGTCTATTTCCAGAGCAACACCCTGATTTTACATTTGGATGTTCTCCATATTTTGTTCACATTTAAAACCCATTGCTGTAAAAATCTTGGCTGGGAGAGAGCTGTGTTCCCATATTATAATATAGATAGCAAAAACAACCTTTTGATTTAAGACCTTTCTTTATATTAATTTTTGAGATATGGTACTGTAGCTTTTCTCTTATCTACAACACATCAAATATTTAAACTATAAGGTTTATCTACAGTTTATAAAATACAGCCCTTCACTCAAAATGCTGCTAAAGTGCTTTTGTCATTAACTGAAGAACTTATTTTTTATATATATTTATGATGCTTTGCTTAAAGTTGTTGTTTCTGCCATCCATTTTCAGGGGTCTACAAGTCGAGCTTAACAAAATGAAAATCACTCCAGCATGAAACTTGGTATAAGAGATGAGACCACTGGGATGGAAGGGCCAGGTCCTTAGTTGGTGTAAATCTGTGTGGCTCATCTGAAGTCACCAATTTATGCCAGTGGAGGTTGTTGCCCTATGTCTTTAATGAACACTTTGGCTAGAGTACAAAATCAAAGGAAAAAGATCCCAACTGAAAGGTGCACCTTCAAATCTTTCTATTTCAGAAAAAGTAGCTCCTAGCCTTTGTGAACAACAAAATTAAATGAAGTTAAGTGTGTGTGTGTCAAAAAAAGCAAACTTAAAAAAAATCCAAACTTGGATAAGACTGCTAACCGAATTCAGCTCAGGCACAAACTTCTGCAACTTCTTTTGGCAACATTAGGACTTATGCTAGGGAAGAATTTAGGGCTGAGACAGATTCCAGCTAGTGTTAATTGGTGTAGCTCCCTTGACTTCAGTTTATATCAGCTAAAGATCTGGACTGCAAACATGACAGGCCCTGTGCCATCTACCACCTTTTCTTCACACCAGCCTCAAATAAAAAATTATATGTTCTCACCAGAACTCTCAGGCAAAATTTCTAACAAGATTGAACAAGGACCACAGGATTTGTTCCATTAACTAACTATGAAATAGTCTCTTTTCAGAAAAGAGCATTTCACAGAAGTACTAGGACTAATTCTCATTTACGGTAAGGCCACATATTCTCTCCAGGCATTAAAGCCCCCTGAAGTGGAAATAGCTGTACTCCCCCTTTATTAGCTGCTAACATTACTCTGTCTAGAAATAGCTGTGAATCCCATTGGCAAAGAAGTTCTCTATTCCCCTCAAGGGGTGGGTCCATGTAGAAGATAACAGACTTCTTCTTCTGCCTGTTACTTCAGTAGCACAAATGGTAGAGAACTGTGGGGTCTAAAGGACCCAACTCTGCTGCTGACATATCTGGGGAGTCAGTATGGTTTTCCATGATTAAACTTGTGGGGTTTTTTTAAGCGTGCATCACCTTTACAGGATTATGGTGGTGTAATGTGGCCTTAGTGCAAATGAGAATCATGCTCAGAGGTATGCACACAATTTGAATGCAGTTATGAAATTAAGGGAGTGCACAAAACAATTCAAAAGTGGCATTTAAATATGTGATGACCAGATGTGAAAACTCTGGCAACATATTGGCTGTCAATGCAGTAGATCCTCCAAGTTAGGAACACCTTGGGAACGGAGGTTGTTCATAACTCTGAAATGGTCGTAACTCTGAACAAAATGTTACAGTCCTTTCAAAGAGTACAATTGAACATTGACTTAACAGAGCTTTGAAACTTTATTATGCAGAAGAAAAATGCTGCTTTTAACCCTCAATTTAAATGACTTTCCCTTTTTTAGTGGTTTATGTTTAAACCCAGTACTGTACTGCATTTGCTTTGCTTTTCTCGCTGCTGCTGCCAAACTCTGCACTTTGGGTTCCAAATGAGGTGTGTGGTTGACTGGTCTGTTCATAACTCTGATGTTTGTTTGTAATTCTGAGATTCTACTGCATCTACAAAACAAATGGAGCTATATACTAACGTTATGGAGAAGTGGATAGCAGAATGCCATTGATTTACAGTAATTTTCTCAAATGCAAAATTTAGAGGCACCTTTCAAACTGATGGGGGATTCGTAAAGATATTTTCAGGGTCAATACTAAGCTTGAAAGTTTAAAAAAAATACAATTAAGTATAAAGTCATATGCCAAAGGCACCCAGTTTATCAAACTCGCTGATCTCATTTAATTATTTTTAAACCACTTTGGCAGAATTTTGCTACATCACGTAATTGAGCAGGTTTTTTGTCAATGAAAACAAACTTGTTTTCACTCTTTGGGACCTTAAGATTGTTGCCAGCGGGCTCTTCAACCAAAGCTGCCAGAATTCATTATTGTAGGCCTTAAACCTGAACTGGGTTTTGGGATTGGCCCGCAACACTGAGCTGAATTCCCCCAGAAGCTCATGATTATTCTAAACCTCACCACCTTCTGCTCTATGTGCAAAATGCATTTCTTTTACTCTTCCTTCTCCAACAAACACATGCAGGTTGAGTCTGTGTGAAAAATCCAGAACCTAACATTCTCCTGCATTATCTTCTTCCGGAGGGGAGCGGATAAGAGATCAAATAAATGACGCATACTAGTCCTGTTGCTTAGCACAGCATTCGAAGTCACTCAGATGCTATGATGAGAGCAGTATAAGGCACTGTGGTGACTACAGCAGATACATGGCTTAACAAGTTTGCACCTGTGCTATACAAAGGAGTCAGTCCTGTTAATTCACTTGAGCCATGAAGGATAACAACCAAAATATGTCTCAAAAGAGGCTTTTTAAAAATCCTTATTTGGGAGCCCTCTCTTCTGCCTCTTACTATTCTGGAGTAAAACATGTAGTTTTTTGCTTAAAAAAATTCATATCTCCTACCAATTTTATCAGCAAGGGAGTAGCTACTACTTTACACTGTGATAAGAAAATCAGCCCTATTGTCTGTTAATAATCACTATGAAAGTGATACACTGAGGCAACAAAAACAGCTCTCTGCTTCCGAGGAATGAGGATTACTCTCAGCAAACAGCATAAGCAACAGGAAACTACAAGCAAATGTTTCTTCATTACCCACTAGAAATAGAACCGGCAGAAACAGCATAATGATTAAAAAAGAGAACTGGTGGGGAATTTCTCTTTTTGCCATGGCAACCCTTGCTACAAAAGAAATGCACACTTGGGGAAGGAGGATAGACTTCAGTAGACAAAGTATTATGGTGAAAATCACCTTTGTGCAGACAGTCCCACACATTCTAGATGTCACATTTCTCTCTTTAGCCTTATTTTTAGGTATAAAGTGATGCATAGTTCTTGTGGCAGCCCACTGACTGGAATAAGTTTCATCCTTGGAGCATATAC
Organism: Emydura macquarii macquarii; assembly: GCF_026122565.2. Taxonomy (NCBI): domain Eukaryota; kingdom Metazoa; phylum Chordata; order Testudines; family Chelidae; genus Emydura; species Emydura macquarii. The sequence continues at coordinate 5,009,610 of NW_027133614.1, forward strand.
CATTAGGCTATATGTACATTGCACACCACTGGTGGTGGTGTGTACAATAGGTGTAGCTACACACTGCACTGAAAAGCAGGTTGAATCCACACTGTGGTATGTAGCTACATGTCTCAGTGAAAGCCTCTGGTGTGGAGGAGGCGATGGGGAAACTCTCTGGCAGCAGGGAGCTGCTGGAGCTTCTCCCTGCTGCCTCCCCTTTGCCAGATCTTTTTCCCTGTTTCTGAATCTTTTCCCTGTAGTAGGGAAAGACTTTGATCCTGGAGAGGCAGTAGAATACTACATTGCTAAAAAAGAGTGGTATAGATAGTGGAGGCTCTGCTTGGGCATGTAGAAAGACATAGAGGGTACATATCTAAGTGCCTCACTGCTGTGCTGGGGTGCAGTGTATACACTCTACATGCCATTGTAAGGATTGTGCAGTGAAGATGCACCCTAAAAATACTTGTATTACATCATTGTAGTGGAATACATGTGGAAGCTACACATTCATAAGTTTTGAAGCCAGAAAGAACCATTAAATTACCCAGTCCAATTTCCTGTAGAGAACTTCAACCCGTTACTCCTTCACTGAACCCTATAACTTGTGACTTGTGTTTTGGCTTCCTGATTGCATCCAGCTCTTGCTCTGAAGGAATCAAGAGATGAAGAATCCACCACTTCTCCTCATGGTTTGTTCCACTGGTTAATCACTCTCCCTGTTTAAAAATAAGTAAATAAATAAAAAGGCTAAAGTCAATCTCAAGCAGAGGAAGTGGCCACGTACTCTTAGTATTTGTGAAGATAAATGATATACTGAAGTATGCAAGGAATCTAAGCAGTTACACAGGATCTAATGGAAAAACACAATAATTCAGGCAGGGAAAAAAATTTATATTCATTCTGAGGTCCTTGTAATATTGTCTTACTCTGATGTTCAGTTCTCTTTATAGTTCTAGTAGAATCTATTATGAGCAAGTTCCTTAGCTGGCATAAAACACATACCTTTTCAGACTTCAATAGAGCGTTGCTCATTATCAGTAGCTGAGCATTTGATCCTGTATCTCTACCTGCTTAGAGCTTTCCATTAGTGTTTGGTTAATTATAATTCTGTTAGTTCCTAGGGATGACTATTTCTCTTCCTCTCAGTTTTAGCAGATGGATCATTAAAGTGTCTTTGTAACATAGTTTATTTAAAGATGTTCCTGACTGCTTTGGCAATAGAAAGGGACTTGGAATTTAGTCTCTAAAAGTCAATATCCCTGCATTTAATTTAATTACTAAAATACATAATTTCTAGAAATGAGACATTAACTCTACATTTATGATATTTAATGTCTGCAGTGTGTAGATGGCATACATGTAAATTGAAATTTTTAAAAGTGGTATTTTAGAACTACAATACGTCAAGATCTTCACTACATGACTTTTGGGAAGCAGTAGCAAATCAATTCAGAGGTATGAGTTATGGATTATAAAAGTCTAGAGAACTTGTCCAATAAATAAAGGCATTAAAAATCTGTTCCACAGTTAATATTTTTAACAGATGAATGTGCAGCTTGCTATGACCAAGATATGAATTGCAATTGTGTGAACTGAGACCTTCATCTTTATTTGTATTGTAGCTCATAATGGTGCCTGTTGGGAGTGGACCCTCATGGTTCTAGGTGTCAAGACAAACAGAGTGAAGACTGTTCACACCATGAAGAATTTAGTCTCAGACCCTGATGCTGTAAACATATACTTGGGTGAGTCACTTTTTATGCTTGTGAATGGTTCAGTAAGTGAACTCACTTTGTGTTTCCAGGACTGAGGCCTAATTTAACACACGACACCAGTGTTTACACCACAAGCTGTAACAAACGCAGTAAGAGCGAGAATGGTGAAGAAGGACAAGGGCAATAGTGTTAAGATCACAACAGTTTTGAATAGAAATAGCTATAAAACAATTGATCATTCTGATTTTTTTTGTTTTTTGTTTCTAAATATGACTATGACTTCTTTTGCTGTCTTAAGATATTAAGGCTACACAGGAAGTGGCCTATAGGAGACTCCAGTCCTACATGCTTAGAAGAGGACAACTGAGTGCACTGTTCCCTGCCCCCACCCCCAAAGACTCTCTATCTTCTCTCTTTGGTTGGAATACCCATCCGTTTGGTGCTTCTGAGTTACCTATAAGGGCTGCTTCTCCACGTTCCTCATCTGTTTTTTAATCATTTGAATAGACTGTCCATGTAATTGAACAAATCTTACTGACTGCTGAATGTTCAGGCAGGAAGAACACTGGAGCCAAGTGTGGGATGGGGGTATACTGCACTGAGCGTTTTCAGGCAGGGAGCTTGCCCTCACATTTAAATATATCAGGAAACTATGCCGATATTTGCTGCTGGCCAAAGATTTAGATCTTCTAGGATAAAGGAATTCATATCCACTGCCTAGATAGGCCTGCCAGTGTGCAGGATTAGGCAAATTAGCAGATAAAAGGTTCATTTGTTTTAGGAATATCCACTTCTGCACCTTCAGAAAGGGAAAATGCATTTGGAAGCTTCATCTTGGTGAATGTCTTGAAAAATGTTCTGTCCATGTAAGTGTTGCAGTACTGGGTAGATTAGCAGACTGCAATGTGTGGATCCAGGAATGACATCAGGCAGGTTAGGAGTGATGGGTCAAAAAATACCTCTGCACTTGTTTTACACTTCCACAGAATCTGTGTTACCAGATTTGCCAGTCACCTTGGGGTATGCTCATTTATTAGAGTATCTACCACTCCGTCCAGCTTAGTGTCATCCGCAAACTTGCTGAGGGTACAATTTACCCCATCTTCCAGATCATTAATGAAGATGTTGAACAAAATCGGCCCCAGGACCGACCCCTGGGGCACTCCGCTTGTGACCGGTTGCCAGCTAGACATGGAGCCATTGATTACTACTCGTTGAGCCCTATGCTTTAGCCAGTTCTCTATCCATTTTATAGTCCATTCATCCAACCCATACTTCTTTAACTTGCAGATAAGAATACTGTGAGAGACCGTATCAAAAGCTTTGCTAAAGTCAAGGTATATCACATCTACCATCTTCCCTACATCCACAGAGCCAGTCACCTCATCATAGAAGTCACTTGAATTCTACCTGATTGCTTACTTAAATCAGATAATAGCAGAGTTCTATGTCAAAAGATAAGCTGTGATGATCCTCAGACCTACATAGAAGTTGTCAAAATTTACCTGATTGAAAAAGTTTTTCCTCAAATGATTTTTCCCCCGGGGAAACATTGAAAATAATGCTTTATGCTTTTCATTTTATTTAAAAAGTGCTTTTTCTTTTTTTATCTGAAAAATGTCTATTAGATGTTCAGGGTTTTTTCCCCTTCCTTCTCTTTTTATGTTTCTCCCACTTTCCTTTTTTTTTTTTTTAATCTTTCCCACTGGGGAGGAGGAGGGTGTGAGGGGTTCTTTTTTGCAGGGGATTTTTCTTAACCAGATCTACTATTCCGAATGTGTGAGAGAAACATAAGAAGCAATAGAAAGATAGCACCATAATTTCCCATGATAAATCAGCTTTTCCATTCACACTACAGTGTCACTCTTCTTAATACATAATACCAGATACTATTAATTAAGCACTTTTATTTCTTATATAAACAACAACTTCTGTCAGTCAAGAATCCTAATCTCCAAATTACTTGTTTCAACAGTCTTTGGCAGTGTTGTAATCCACTTGTTTGATAAAGCAGTTTTATTTTGGTCTAGAACAGAAGCATAACAGGTGATGAGGGAATCTAAGAGTGAGACAAGCAAAAATCTAAAAAGGACAGGGAAATAGTAGCTATTGCTATCTAAAACTTAGTTTTCTTGCATCATGACTTTGTTAAAACAGAGTGAAAAGTTCCAGAGAGGTAGCCGTGTTAGTCTGTATACAGCAAAAACAATGAGAGTCTTGTAGCACCCTAAAGACTAACAAATTTCAAGTCAGCTACAGAGTGTCCTGGGAGATTGAAGTGCTCTCCTACTGGCTTATGGATGTTACCATTTTTTATGTTTGATTTGTGTCCATTTATTCTTTTGCGTAGTGACTGTCCGGTTTGGCCAATGTACATGCCCCTCTGTAGCTGACTTGAAAGTTGCCATTCTTCAACAAAAAAAACTTCAGAAACAGACTTCAGCAAGAAACTGCAGAGCTGGAACTCATATGCAAACTTGACACAATCAGACTGGGTCAGAATGGGGACTTGGAATGGTTCTCTTATTACAAGAAGTAATTGTCACTGTTCACACATTCTCACCTTCTAATCAATGGTTGTGAATAGGCCTCATCTACCCTAACTGAACTGACTTTGTTAGCACTTGCCCTCCCCATTGTTGTTTCTCACCTTTGGATGTAAATATATATCTCTTATCTGTGATTCCACTTCATGCATCTGGCAAAGTGGGTTGCAGTCCACGAAAGCTTATGCCCGCAGAAATTTGTTAGTCTTTAAGGTGCTACAGGACTCTCATTGTTAAAACAGTGTCTGTCATTAATTTTAACTATTGAAATTCCATATCTACCTGGGACTTGCAGGTGGAGCTTTACCTGATTCAGTATTTGCATTGTTGCTGTCATATGGTGAACATTACTAAGTAAGATATTACTGTCCTGTGATAGCTTTAACGGGCAATGGGAGTAGTGGGCTGGATACTATTCTTAGCTCTACCATGTGAAACACACAGCAGGTTATTATCCAGCGCTACTCCGCACTGGTGAGGCCTCAGCTAGGTACTGTGTCCAGTTCTAGGTGCCACATTTCAGGAAAGATGTGGACAAATTGGAAAGAGTCCAGATCAGAGCAACAAAACTGATGACAGGTTTAAAAAACTTGATCCAGGAGGAACACTAAAAAAACTGGGCATGTTTAGTCTTCTGCAAAGAAGGTCGAAGGGGGACCTGGTAAATCTTCAAGTATGTGAAGGGCTATTATAAAGAGAACTGGGATCAATTATTTTCCATGTCCAGTGAAGGTAGGACAAGAAGTAATGGACTTAATCTGCAGCAATGGAGGTTTAGGTTAGATATTAGGAAAAGCTTTATAACTATAAAGGTAGTTAAGTCCTGCAGTAGCCCTCCAAGGGAAGTTGTGGAGTTGCCACCACTGGAGGTTTTTAAGAACAGATTGAACATCTGTCAGGGATGGTCTAGGTTTGCTTGGTTCTGCCTCAATGCAGAGAGCTGGACTTGATGATTTCTCAGGCTCCCTTCCAGCTATTCATTTCTATGATTTCCCCTCTTCATGCCTCAGTTTCCCTATCTGTGAAATGGCAGCTGATGGTACTGATCTCTCTTGTAAAGCACTTTGAGATGTATGGCTAGAAAGCACTATGTAAGAGTTAGATATGGTCTTTTTTTGGACATTTTAGAAGGATGTTCATGTATAAAAACCCTTAGCCTCAGAAGCTATTTGGGATCTTCAGCTCCCATTGAAGTCTAGACTAGACTGGGCAGTTCATATGGAGTAGGAGTTTTGGACAAGGAATATTTTTGAAGGTGGTGTCCCCTGTTCTTTTTATGCGGAAGCACTGTGCACCCCTGTAGTTTGAGTGGAATCTTAATTCTGGGTAATGCCTGCTCACTGGTAAGGTCACCCATATTAAATATGTAGATTTTGAAGTGTCTTTTAATTTGTACTACTGGGTGATTTATTTTTAAAAAAAACTCTGCCCTTTCCGTGTCATCTGGATAGTACTGAATGGTTAAAGAGCAAGTTCAAAGAGGTTGTGAGAAGCTTTTAGAATTCATGCTGTCAGGCAAGTCTGAATACTGAGCATGAGCTCCAGAATGATTCACCTTCTTAAGCTGGTCTGCTAGTAAGGCCACAGATGCTGATATCATGGTCACTATCAGAAGCATTAAGTGGTATGTATTATCTGATGAATATTAGAGGCCTAAAAGTCAAAACAAACCTCCTGAAGAAGAATCCCATGGTACCATAGCACCATTTACGAGCTCTGACAAAGAGAGAACAGGCCTTGTGTGGCATCCATTCACTGGAGTGAATGAAGATGAATCTGGCTGAACTATGGATGGGAGAAAATATAGTTCTCCTGGGTGTATTTTTGGGTTAGCAGTTCTACAAGAAATATTACAAAGCAAATGTCCATGCATAAGCATTTGTGTGCTCTGCTATTAGAGAGGGGCTGGATATGCAGCTCTGTGTTTTGATTGCAGATCCCACACTATAATCCTTATCTCTGTCAGATCTCATCACTCTTATCAATAACAACTACCATCAAGCCCTTCTGGTTTCTCCTGGGATCCCTTATCTTCTATTTATTATGTCATCTACACATTTTCTCTCACTTGTGATTCCTCCATTGTCCTGAAAAATGCTCACTGTGAACTACAATCTTAACTGGATTTTAAAAGAAAGCAAGATTTCTCACCAGATGGGTTTTACTCTAAAAGCTCTAGCCTCAACATATCTTAAAAAGATAATAAATTACCTTTTGAAAGAAGAAAAGGCCCCCAGAAATTAATATTCTGTACCAGTGGTTCTCATCCATGTTAACAGAGAAGTGCCAGGATCCCATTCCCATCTAGCTAAAGGGAGGTGGACATGTACCCTTGAAGCCTGTTGGGGTTGTGACCTCCAGGTTGAGAAGCCATTCTTGAAAAGATAGATTTTCATTACTGGTCTCATTTTTCACCAATGCTTAGGAATAGCAGCACCGATGGACTTCTTGGACTCTTTAGGAATTCTTTGCTGATGTAAAAATATGCAGATTTAGCTGTGCATAGACAAGCTGAATCATGCTGCAGTGCAATTTATTACAATCTAATAATTGGCCAAAAATCTAAGTATAGATATAGCAAAGGGTTTAGAGAATATAAAATACATCTTAAAGCTGTATTTTTGAAGTGATTTTTGAAATGCCAGTGAGTTTAACCTATTCTTATAAATGTTGTTACATCTTAATACTCCTTTGTATGTATAAGCCTTTCAGAGACCTTTTCTAATATTAACTAATGAAACCTTTCAACACCCATCAGATATAACTGTTATCCCAATTTTGTAGGAAGAGAAACTGAAATGAAGGTTTAGTTCAACACTTCGAATTGGTTTGTGGCTGTTTCAGTTGTTGGGTCCCCAACTTGACACACAATGGGTCTAATTTGTTTTGGAAGTGCTGAAAGGAACAGAGGGCTTGGATGAACGTTCCCAGCAGACCTGATAAGGGAAGATTGCTGCATATGTTGTAAAGTGTGCAGAAACTGAGAGCGGTTCTGTAAGAACCCCTGGCTCTGCGGGGGCCTGATCAATGCCTTTTGAAGTCTCTGAGAGCTTTTCTTTTGATTTCAAAGTACATTGGATCAGGTAGTCCCTGACAGATCTTTATGAGGTATGTAGCCAGAAACCAAACTCTCATACACTTTAGGACTCTGAAGTCACATGCAGTCTTCAGTCTGGCATTTTTAATATTCAGTGTAACTTGAATATTCACTTAAAAATTAAATGTTATTACAGAACATTTCATGGTGCACCATGTATAATGACAATACTGAGACAGTCCTGTTTTCGGGGTTGAGAATTCAGCTGTAGCAATTGTCTCTGGGATTTAATTATTCAGGGCACCTGAATTTAGAAAAATTGTGTTGCTGGCCTAAATTAAAAACAAAAGTTTTACCTAGAGATATTACAGTCCTGTTTCAAATTAAAGCTGCATTCTAGCTTTATTTCAAAAGGATAGGAGGTGTTGTCAATATAGCACTAAATAGAAGGCATTGGATTGCCAGGACGAACATATTTGTTATGACAACGTAGGTAAAGCATCCACTGGTGTTTAGCCAAGTAAAAACTGAGGGACTACTAGTTAAAATTTCAGAAATGTATCTTCATCATATGTTCCATGCTTCTGTTTTGTCAAGTTCCTGGATGGTGAGAAACTAAACTAGGGAGATGCCAAGACTCTTCTATGTTATATATTTAGCTATTTTGGGTTATACTCCTTTTCTTTTTTCTGTTTTTCCCCATGTTGTCCTTAAACGTGGCCTACATTTTTTTTCTCATTATGATCTTGTACAAATCAAAAAGGGGTAGGAATGCTTAAAGGTTGAGAGAGGATGGTCCAACAATGAAAAATCTGATTAGGGAGCTGAGCTGAAATTATGACTGGGGATGCGGATGGAACTCTGCGTGCGTGCATGCGTGCGTGCGCGCGCTTTGGATTCTGAGCTTGAAAGTGTATTAAATTAGGAAAACCAGATAGTAATACCTGTGAGTAACACACTAAACAAATCTCTGGTTGTACCAGTCAAAATAGGGGTCATAAGCAAAAGGAATTGAAGCAACAGCCCAGGCTATATAGACTTTTGTAAAATGCATCCTACAAGTTTTTATCCTTCTGTCTGTCTGTGATGGTCCACATAAACTTCACAAACTATAAACACTTGAGTTCAGTTAAAAAATGACTTTAAAGTCTTCCAACTCACCACATGTCTTTATTTTCTTTAAACTTTAGGTGACAGAGCAGCTAACTAGACAGCAAAGAATTGACTTCTTAGAACATTTTATATTTTTAAGCATACACATTTAATTCCAAATGAGTAACAAATAGAAGGGACAATGTACTTTAGTGGCTCAACTCATACAACACACAGTAACTCCATAATAGAAAGCCTAATCTACAATGACATTTTGCATAGACTTTTAAATAGCCATTGCAGAGATCAGAATGTATCCACAAAGTTCAAGCAACTGTAATGCATGTCAGAATATCTAGCAATCCTTATTTTCCTCACACCTTGGAAGAAAATAGCGAAAGAAGACATGTTTAGCTGGTCCTGATAAAGGTATAAGTATTAACTACAATTTTAATGGGCATTCATTTACTTGTCTTCTAGCAGAAGGTCTCTCCAAGGAGGGATATTTAGGATGTGTGCCTGAAAAGGAGAGCAGTTCAGCCTGGGATTTGTGTCGGCTTAGTCTGGCTATCCTTCTGTTTTGAATTAACAGAATTAAAGTGTTGGATGAACATGGAGGATTTTTCTGTATATCTCTTGTGTGACTAATGTGTGTGTGTGTTTTGTCCTGTGAGTCTCTGTGTTACTTGGTTACACCCTCACATGTTCCTTTGGGAGGGGAACAGTAAACAAGGGGCTCCCAGCTTCATTGGAACCCTAGGAGCATGCTGCAGCTACTGGAAAGAGGAAATGGGGCCTTGAGATAGCTGTTTAGTTTTAAGGCTTAAACAGTTGGACTATGGGGTTCCCATAGTCCAAGAGGGTGTCAGATGTTGAGTCTGCACTGGAGTATGAGCATGTGGGACCCAAAGTGTGGGGCCAGTACAGCAGCCTGGTGAGTGTTCAGGAACAGGAGCTCATTTAGGGTTGAAACAACTTAGTACAAAGATTTATTAAGTTTTGTAAAATATCAATTATCAAAATTAAGTAGAAATCTCTTAGGCTGCAGCAAAGTGTATTTCCAAAAAGATATTGAATGACCATTTCTTCAACCTCAAAAGCTTTGAAGACTAATCCTATGAGCAAATTTGCTCCCCTCTGACTCCTCAGCAGTTCAGTCAGATCCCTTTTATTTAGCTAAAAGAGTCTGTAATAAAAAGAATGCCCAGATTTTTTTAAAAAGCTTTGTTAATGGCCATAGAGCAGTGGTGGAAGCTTCCTTTGCAGAATAAATAGTTCATACAAAATAAATCAACTGGGGGAGACGATCACTTGCTCTCCTTTCCTGAGGGCCAGATTTGAATTCCCTTGTTCCTACTGATAACTACTGTTCTTCATGAATAGTTCCAATGAGGTCAGTGTGAATACTTGTGGAGTCAATTTCTCCTAAACTGTAGTAAGTTATCAGAATCTTGCCCTTGATTTACTTTTGCAAAGGACATAAAAAGAAATATTGGGAAAAGAAAATCAGAAAGAACGAAGCTAGATTCAACACTGGCAAGACTCCTAAGAAATAATGCAGCTTTGGCTGCTTTTATTCTGCAGAATTGGACTCAAAATATTCATGGAATAGAAATGGCCTAAGATAAAAAATTTCTCGAAGTTCAGATGCAGGACTTGAGACCAAAAGGAGAGCTATTTAATTTGAGCAAGGAATTAAAAGGTGACACTGATAAAGTGTTTCATGGGACGTTACTATTAAAGATGTCAGTATCCATAAAGAGAGGGCTGATCTATTCTTCCCATTTTAAGGTGCATATAATAACGGATGTAAAAGACACACTAGGATCCTTCTGATGTTATCTTATGTTCTTGACAGATAGGCTGTGCCAAATAACTAAGATGTCAAAACTTAGTGTTTTGTGAGGAACAGCAGGTACACATAGAGGAAGAAATGGCTAGTTTACTTGCTATTTAAGGCATATTAATAATACAGTAGCTTTGATTTCTTAAACTCAAACTAAAGGCTATATTCATATTGTATACAAAAGCTTTGCAATACCTTTGCAATTGAATCACATTTTTTGGTTCTTAAGTAATTCTCCTTTGTGATTGTTCAATGAGCATCATGCTTCCTTTCTCCCTCTGTCAATGCCTATGTGTGCTTCAGAAATATTTCTGTTCCTCAAGTGGTAGTATTCATGAAAGACTATGCCTGGCATATGTCTCTGGCCTGTTATAATTATTTATGGCTCTGAAAATGCACTTGTTCCGTGGGTTGAATGTACATACAAATGTATTATGCATCTTGGTCCTCAGCAGGGATTGAATTCAGGACCTCCATGCTAAAGAATGAGATTCAGACCCTTTGTCAGGTAAAAAGCTTTGAACAACATAATGGAGCCCCGAGTGTTCCATTGTGGCTGGGGGTGGATTCCCTCTGCATAGATGCTGTGGAAGATGGCCATAAGATTGCCTTCCAAGAGTGTCATAACAAGCTCCGTCATAGGGGACATGCCAGGGCTCAGGGCAAGAGAAGTATCTTGCTGGGCTATGGAGATTTTATGCAGTGTAGCTGTAGCCAGGTTGGTCCCAAGATATTAGAGACAAGGTGGGTGACGTAACTATTTATGCTAAACAAGCTGTTCCACCTTTCATGTCGCTGTAACACTCGGTGTACCTCTCCCAGACCTGAGGAAGAGCTCTGTGTGTCTCGAAAGCTTGCCTCTCTCACCAGTGGAAGTTGGCTGAATGAAAGAGATTACCTCACCCACTTTGTCTCTCTATGTAGATTTTAGGTAGGGCTGCTACTTATATGGCAGTCCAGAGAAGCTGCCATAACTTATAACCCTGGAGGGCCTGTCTCTAAGTTGTGCTAGTGTCTTCTCCAGCCTCTGGAGCAGCCCAGGTGTGGGAGTGTGCAAAGATTGTTTAATTAGCTTTTTCCTAAGAAAGGTTCATTCTCATTTGTTGATCAAATCATGAAAACATGTTAACTTGCAACCAAATATAGCAGCGTTTATATTCAATTTGGTCCTTTTTGCCACCAGGAAGATATACTATACCTACACACATTTGTTTAAGCAGATATATAGGCTAACATACATTTATTCAGATTCTTAATTCAGTTTTCTAGCAATGTAAAATGATGTATTTCTTAATTACTAGATAGTTTTAAATGCAAGTCACGTTTTGATAAGCCTTTTTTCTTTCATATCCAATACATTTTAATAGTTCATTAGTTAAAACTATTTTAAAACATTTTGTACACTTAATTGAATTCCAATTTTCATCCAAATGTAGCAGAACACAAATCTCCAAGCAAAAAATTGACTTATTAGAGTATTAACTGCAGTTAGTGAATTGACAGTTTATTTCTTGTCACCATGGGCCAGATTTCAAAGGTATTTTGGCACCTAAAGATGCAGGGAGGTCCCTAATTTTTTTCAAAAGTACCTACATCCCTTGGGGTGCATGTACTCTGATTGTCAAACTCTCCTACCTGGCTTTATTCATCATGCGGAAGAGGAAAACTAGCTTTCCTGCTTTTTCAACTTCCGGACAATTTCTCACCTTAAATGAAGAAGTTCAAATGCAGAAAAGCTTTTCTGCCCCATAGATACTGAAAATACTTATATTTTGGAAATAAGTAATTACCAGCTTTTGCTTCATTGTAAAGACTGAAAATAATAGAAATGTATAATACAGCCCATGATATTGTGACATATTTATAAACCTTGACTGACCTCAAGGATATTTTCCCCTGTGATTCTGTACACAGTTATAAAAACCCAGCACCCTTCAACTCTGTAAAATGTAAGGGCTCATTGATGCAGTATATTTTAAAATGTAATAGGAAGATTAGGCCTTATTATAGGTTGTCATAATTTCAAATTTAATTTTAAACAAGCTTCTTTTCAAAAAAGAAAAATGTACTGAAATAAAAATCTGATACTTTTATTTATATATTTTTTAAACTAGTAGCTAAGTATTTGCATACGTGGCCAGTCAGACAGCAGTTTAGGAGTTAAACCACTGATTCAAATATTTCAATTCATTTAGAATACAGCAGCCAATCTGCTTGGTAACCCAGTCTGCCAAGAATATATCACCCCAGTCTCTCACTGTCTTCTCATTAAATATCAGCTCAAATTGAATATTTTCGGATATACAAATACCTCAATAGTTAGGAAAGGGTTAATGAGTTGCTTTGTGGTAGTCATCCCTACCCTTCCACATCTGGATGGATGGATTACAAGGGGAGCGCACAGTTTAGATGTAGATTATCTGAGAAGGTTAGGTCTCTCTCTCTCTCTGAGATAACCTTAGCCTGCTAGAGAGATTGTCACCTGCCAGAGCTTCCCTTCAGGAAGGAAGACCTGACTTGGGACTATTTGCTACCAGTGCCTTGGCTGTTGCTGTGCACTAAGGCTGTGACAAGTGGTGTCCACTCTGAAGGCTGTCACAGCCAAATATTCCCCTTTTTATTTGTTACACGCAACAAAGTTCTTTTTAGTGGCTCTTCCCAAGGCCCAAGAGTGACTTTCTCTTCAAAGTCTTTCATGGGATTGGTGCAAAATAGCTAAGGGACTGTAACATCCTGTGTGATCATGATGATGATGATGTTGTTCACCTGGAGCAGTAGAACAGTCTTTCCAAGATGGAAGCCACATACAATGGAGAAGGAGTTTTCTCAGAAACCAGCCCAACTTGCTTTCCAAAGAAATTAGAATGACCACAAACCTCAGGTCCTTGAGAACAAAATGGAAAATCTGCTTCTTCATCCCTATTTCTTCTCAATAACCCCATCCACATTTTGCCATTAAATAGGCAGGAAAACAAATGCTCTACATAATATGGTGGCGAGGGGAGGAATGCAGAAATCTTCTAGTAGTCAGTTTAGTAAATGTATAAAACACTCGGACACCACAGTGATAGGCATGGTAGAAAAAAATAGATGGGTATTAAGGGATGAAGGGGTGGAAGGTGATAACTTTCACATGGTCCACCCTGCTAAGTGGGAAACCATGACTAACACCATCAAACCAATGACCAAATGACTGGAACGATGGTCTGTTACTGAAACTGGCCAAAGTGATGCTGTGTGTGGATTCTTGGGCTACTGAACACCATGTTTCATGGACAAAGAAATGTGAGGATATCTCAGGGGTCAAACCAGCAAGCTGTGCACTTTGAGTAATGGGTTACGACAAATCTCTGTACTTGCTCTGACACTCTTCAGCGTATACACAGTTTATAAGCGTGAAATGATAGCTCAGAAGTTTGTATATGCTGTTGATTTAGCTCTCATAACTTAGGCCTGCAGCTTTAAAGAACTTGAAGTGACCCTTACATCTGACCTTAAGCTCATGGAGGACCACTTGGAAAAGTGATGACTGAGACAAAATCTAAGCAAACTGGTAGTCTCTACTTTCCACCTTGATAATAGAATCATACAAAATACTCAAGTTTTGTGGTTAAACTGTGCATTGTGACCCAAAGCCAACATGTCTCGGTGTCGTTCTTGACTGCATACTGACCTTTCATCACCACCTCAAGAAAGTAGCCTCTAAAACAAAGATTCACATCAACATTCAGAAGTTAGTGGGAACAAGCTGCAGATAAACTGCCTTGGTGCTATGAACACAGGCCTTAGGCCTGGTGTACTCAGTTGCAGAGTACTGTGTACCAGTGTGGAAACTGAAACTGCCATACCCAATTTGTGGAATAAGGCTATGCAAGTCATCACAGAAACTTTAAAATGAACACCTCTACCACAGCTTTCTGTATTAGCAAACATCAAACCTCCAGTTGTTCACTGACATATAGCCAAATCACAAGAACTCAAACATGCCAAAAACAACTCAGAATTTCCCATCCAGCAGATTATGGAAAACATCACAACAATGCCTGAAATTGAACATGATAGCTTCATGTCTCCGGATCAGATCAGAGAACGGCAAAGTGTCTGGACCTTATCTACTGTTCCAAACTACTACATTATTACAGAACCAACAAGCCACCTTCCTGGTTTCGACCTGCCATGCAGACTTTGGAGCTCATTGGACCGCATCCAAACAAACCATGTTAGATGTGGCTACCTTATGCACAAGTGGAAAATAAAAGACTCCCCTTTGTGTGACTGGTGAGAACATCAAATACATTATAATGCAATGTCCAAAATATGGATTAAAAGGTGAATTGGATGATATTGACAGTGTTACAGAGAAGGCTTTGAAGTGGCTTATGCACCTACAACTGCATCTATAGAATGTGGCTCTGCAGATGCCATATACATGAGTGTGGGATGAAACTAGTAGCATTCAAACTTGTTACCACAAGGATTTTGGAATATCTCCTTCACAGTAAATTATCTTGTAGAATGCCTGTAGAGTACTGATAACACCAAAGTTGGTTACACACAAATCCATACTACTGCAAATATTGTTTCAAAGGATAAGGCAATAAACCATTTTGTTACAATTCCTTCAAGAAGGGCATTGAAGAAGACTAAGAAAAAAAGGGAAGATCAATATTAAATGGAGCTACATTCCATTGTGTAGCCTCAATCTGGTATACCCAATAGCATCACTCACTGTCCATCTGACTCTATATCCTGAGAGCTATCTCAACACATCAGGTGAAAATCTAAAGGAATGGGCTGGCAATCAGTGAAGAGTAAAAAAATACGTCAAATTTTCTGCGGTTCTAAAGTGGCACAGCTCCATTGAAGTCAATGAAATAGTGTAGACTCTAACCCAAGTTGTTTCAGGACACAAACATTTGTTCCTAGACACACTGAATTCTAGGTTGAAACCTCAATTTAAACATGTCTAGCAACATATGTTTGTATCTTGTTTGCAGTAGTATTTATAGATATGTTTAACATGTAGTAATAAACAACTATACAAAGCCAAGTCTAGATATACCCATACTGTATTCTCATGATGCTAATACATTGTCTAACTCTTGTGTTTCTTTTTTCCCCAGTTTGGTTTTGTTCAAAACCCAGTAATGGTCAAACTCTCAATCTCTTTTCTGTCCTCGTTGGGTAAGGAGTGAGCCTTTTTTTTTTTTTTTTTTTCTTTTAAATATTTTCAGGAATCTTTTGTTTCCTGATGTAACTGGGGCAATCCAGATTCAAAGGCATATATCTGATTTACTGACTCCTGAATTTTTAACCTTGGTGCTGAAAAGCCTATATTTTGCCTGCTAAATTCTAAATTATATCAGCAATCAATAAGTACACTATTTTGTAGGCTTTATGGAGTGAAGACCTTTTTAGGGCAAGAGCCTCATCTGGTGTAAAATCATAATTTCATTAGTTTTAGCAGAGCTACTCTGATTTACATTGGGTAAAAATCTGGCCCTCAGTTTAGACAATTTCATACACAGTTATGAAACATTTTTTTTTCTGAGTTACTGACAAAAATTAAGATTAAGGGCTTGATTTTTCCACTTATACTGATTTTATACTGGTGAAAGACTTCCATAGAGTTACTCCCGATTTTAGCCAGTGTAAGAGGAGAACTGAATATTAAGACCATTTCATTATGTCACTTCAAGGCATGTGCAAAAGTGAAGGTTATAGAGAGGATGCCCAATTTAAGGAAAAAGTGAGTCAACGATAGTTGCTCGAGGATTACTGAACTATGGATTCATTCTACCTCATCAGGTTATTGCTGAATCTTCTCCGCAATCTCCTGCTTCAAGGAGAAACCTAGACAAGGACAGATGAGCGTGACAGATTTAAAAGACTAAAGATATTTTGAATTCAGCAATAGGACCTCTGGTTTGGAACTATAAGAAGCTGAGAGTCTAAGATATTAAACACTACAGCTTTAGGAAATGGCTTCTTCCCCAAGAAAAGTTTAAGGTTATTATAAAAATGAAAACTTTTCAGTTTTTGCTAATTAGAAACCAAAAGTTCTGGGTTTCAATACCACTTTACACCTGTTTGAAAATTTGCTGCTAAGGCTATGTCTTCACTGAGGTGGCAAATTCGCCGCCGTCAGATTGATTTCTTTGGATCAACTGAGCGGGATTCAGAAATCCACATATTAAGACCACCTCCTCAAGTAACATAGTGCTGCGTCAACGGGAACACTGTTCCCATCGGCGCAATGCAATGAAGACGGAGCGCAGAAGAGAAGCAGACAAGTCGATGGGAGGTATGCAAGTTTTTTGCGTAGCTTGCGTAACTCCAGTTGACTGCCATCAAATTTCGGAGACAAGCTTTTTATGCCTTTGTTCTTTAAAAAAAAAAAAAAAAAAAAAAAAAAAAAAGTTAATTGACTCAGTTATTCTAGTTTTTCATCATGGGCTGATCATGCAATACTTTATCCAAGAACGTTTGCACACTTAAAAATAATTAGGGAGAATTACTTCCTTAATGTCTTATTAAATGCTGATGAGTATTTATGAATGAGTGAGTTATTTCTCCATTGTATAATTGAATGTTGTTTCTCTATTATTGGGTTTTCTTAGTCCTGGGTAAAGTAAGAAATACAATGAATGAATTAAATATTGACATGCAGTATGGTGCTGATGCAAAGGAAGCAGGTGCCATTCTGAGATATATCTAAAGGGAGTGTCTGCATGATCAAGAAAGTGATAATTTTTCTTAACTTTGCCTTATTCAGATCGCAGACGGAGAAATACATTTAGCATTGGTCTTCATAATACAAAAAATACCTAGAGAGAATGGAGGGTTGCAGCAATGCATCAAGAGGTTGAGGGCCTGCCTTCTAAAGAGAAACTCAAGGCATTAGATATTTAAATCACTGTATGCTAGGATGAGTACAGTACTTAGGTATATGTATCTATTTTATACCTTTTTTCATTCACTTTTTGCAGCTGGTGATCACTTGGCAGCTTCGGGTTCCAGCAATATGCCCCAACACACCTTATCATGCCCTGACCTGCCTCTGAGGCCAAGGGGCCCCAGAGCGTATGGTACAGCGCAGGCCCTTTGATATGGGAATATGGCTATCTCCATGTAACTGGTGCAAAGGAGCTGGAGCACAAGCTAAGCATCTTGTCCTTTGACTCAGTATTAGTGTAATGCTAACAGCTGAATGGAATAGATCCAACCTGCCTGGATATCTGTATAAAATTAAGTTTAAATTACCCTAAGTATCCTATTTAGCATGCACCTGGGTTGCTTGTAAAAAGCCTCAGACTCCTTATGGTTGGTCTCTGATTTGACTGTACTGAAGTCCAGGGTCCTTATTCTCTTCTTGTCCCAGTATTACATCAGTGCAACTCCATCAACTTTAGTGGAAGCCCTTGTACTCATACAATGTAACTGAGACCCAAACAGGCCCCTGGTGAGGAACATAGAGTGGGTTCAGGAGTCTCCAGAATGTTCCATAGCGGCTGGTCTCAGTGGTGGAATCTATTCCACTGACTTATGTGAACTTTAGAGTCCAAGGGAAGAAAAGGGTATATGCAGTTTCCACATTCTCCTTATGTATTCCAGTATAGCTTGAATGCTAATGCATCCCTGCATATTTTCACTCTGTCATGATGCTACCACTCCCCCTTCTATGTTAGGCACCTTAAATTATATGCAGACCTTGAATGTCATTTTCTAACCCTCCTGTGGTTCATTTGAAAGTCTTGTAAAATAAAACTAATTGGTGTGTTCATTAAAATGTCAGAAATATTTTTGAGTTCAATTAGGTAGTGCAGCCGTTTTATCCTAAGTGTGCTTATAGTACAATAACTATGTCAGGAGGCGTAATTAGCAGCCATTTAAATGAACGATTGCCTTAAATTTTTCTGGTTCTTCATGCATGATAACTTAATCAAACAGCAAATTTCTTATAAGCTTATCCATTTGAGAAAAAGGTGAACACTATACACTTGTTTTACGGTTTTCAATTTGACTTTTTAAATACTATTGAACTAAAAGAAGTCAAGCCCATAAAAAAGGCAGAAACATGCCTTATTTCAGTGTTAAGTTTTCACAGCTAAAATCACAAATGGAAAAAAAGCAAATGTTAAAGTGCTGTCATCAACTCACGGGGAAGATTGACATTTAGATTGGCCTGAAAGCAAGGGCAGTGTTTAGTGGGGCTGCTGTGCTGACGCAGGAGCAATTCTGACACTGAGAGACAGACACACACACAGTAAAGAATTGAACTGGAGTCCCATCCAGTGTGCTAAACACAAAACCACCCTTCACTCTTCAGAGAAGACTCTATGCCAAGTTTTGCCCTGGTTCATGTGGGCACAAATACCCTTGTGCATGAAATAAATATATATAGGCTGAAGGCCTTGCAGTCATATTAAACACCTAAAGTAAGGGTGGCCTAGTTTTCAGACATGCTGTACACCCTCAGCTTGACTATGGCATCAGGCTTTCTGCAAATTCTTTGGCAGTGCTTGTTGGTGCAATTATTTCATGAGAACAGGACTTGGTATTTAGTGTTTCCAGCCTCTGTAGGTTGCATTCAGACTTGGTTCAATAAATAAGCTGTGGGGAAGTTGGGGGGTTGTGACTTATTTTCTGAGCAAGGTCACCCACACTAGTAACTACTGTACATTCTAGTGTTTTACAGACAAATAACTTCAGCACTAGCTCAGGGTCAGATTGGGATCCACTGTACACTCTAACACAGGAGTGTAAGGGCTGGTAAAATGCCTCTCTACTTCCCTGTGTGGTCTTCCTGTATTGCAGGTCACCAGCATGAGGGGAAGAAATGCCTCTACAAGTGGGTGGGGAGTGAATGGAGTTTTGACTCTACCCACCTCTTTGCTCCCACCCCCTATGCACTGGCTACTGCAGCTGGGTCAACATTTAGGGGGGTGGTGGGAAAGAACCTGAAAAAAGGGTTTAAGGATTGCACAGATTACTGCCTTTGCCTCCCCTGGAGCAGGTGGGGATCAGGATCCAGATTCCTTTTTTTGCTCCTCGGGCAGTACTACCTCTTATTCATAGCTGGTGGCAATCCAGCACTCAATGAATAAAACCTTTTTATTCTTTTGCTGAAGTTAAACATATTCAAGCTTTCCAAGGAACATCCAGGGGAAAATGTACATTGATAAAAGAATATTGTGTGTGTGATGCATAAACTCCAACACAAACTTTGATTTCTTTGTCTCATTTAAACTCCTGATGCGAGCGTATAAATAAAAGACCAGCTCTGAAAAGAAGACCTCTGCAGAAGGATACAATGGAAAGAGAGGTTTTAGTAGGTCATCTTTGTATCTGAAGGCCATGCTCGTTTTCATCTCTCAAAACATATTAGTTGTTCTACAGGCTATAAAGGAATTTTTGGCTACTTTAGTCTTGTTGGCTTTCACTACTGCTTTTTAATTAAAGCTTAAGGAATTAAATGAACCAGGGATGCTGGGGTTACACATGAATGAGAAAAGATCAGGCAGTCAAATCCGCTGAGGTGTAATGGGTCACAGGCTGATCCTAGGATTATCATACTCAATGATTTCTTCCAGTTTAAAGACTAAACATTAATGCATTTAAGTACTGGACAGATTATAGAGCTCATAGATCCAGGTCAGGCTGACAGAGTACAACTGTCTGGGAGAATTAGATTTGAAACAAATTTGAAGCTACTTTTTTAAAGAATCTTCACATCTTTTTGGGTGTCTTGTGAAAGACATGGCAGATCAATGGTCTTTTTTTTCTCATTTGTTTGACTGGAAGTAATAAATGAATAATCAAACTTTCTTAAGAGATATGCCATTTTAGAGTAACAGCTATTTCTTAGAATGCTTGTTGTTTTTTGTTTTGAAACCATGGCCATGTTCTTTGAAATTTACACTCCCTTATTTAGCCATTAGCTTTCATATTTATTTATCTATTTGGATGTGTGTGCAAATGTAGGTTACAGGCTGAGCTCCTAATATTTACAGAGCTGGGAACTCTATTTTCCACTGACTTTTATAATGGAGGCATTCTTAAATGAATTCCAGAAGCTGATAGGAATCACTGTATATTGGCTTCTCTCACTGTGTTTCACTATCTGTTCATGCCCTTGCAGCATGCCTCTCAACTGTTACTCATTAGGAATAGACATAACACTTGGTTTTTATTGGAATAAAAATATTCTCTCCCAGATACTCAATATAATCCAGACTAAATTTAGGACATTTTTAATATCCAAAGGAAAGCAACTGTTTTCAGTATTTACAAAATAGATCTTCCAGTTTAAGCACAATTAACTTTCACAGGGAGTGGGAGGAATTTAAAATGTGGTCTTTCCTTAAGAGATCAAAGGGGTTATACTATCCTCTTTCTCCATGAGAGAAGAAATGCATGCATGTATGAAAAAGCATACAAGTATTTTATGTTCACAATGTGTAGGAAAGATGGCTTAGTGAAGAGCGTATTGGGACTTGGGAAACCTAAGTTCAGTTTCTGACTGAGCCACACATTTCCTTTTGTGATCTTGGGCAAATCACGTAATCTGCTTTGTGCCTCAATTCTCCATCTGATCTTAAAGCAAAAGAAAAGCCTTCTTACCTCACTAAGATGTAATGAGATAAAATCCATTAATGATTGAGAATCACACAGATATTATAGTGATGAGGGCCACAAAAATACACCAACATAACTCTTCTGGTGTAAATGAGTACAGCTCCGTTGACTTTTGATAGAGTTCCACCCATTCACACCTACAGAATTTGGCTCAGAGATGCTTATTGGGTAAAAGGGGTGGGCTGATTGGACAGTCTAGAATTTTGGTGGGTTTCAGAGAGCCCCAAACATTTTACTATCCTCTTGAAATCATTTCTCTAAAGAGAGAACGCTGATCCTGAAAGGTGCTGAGCACTTGCATCAGGCTAGGTGTGCCTTCAACTGATACTGAAGCCAGTGGGAAGTGAGGGTGCTCAGGATTCTGCAGAATCAAGCTGTCAGTTTTAAAGCTTTAAGTTCTGCATTTTGTTCTGGGATGGTACAAGCCTATTTGAGCATGGTCTGTGCAAGATTTCAAAAAAGATTGAAGCATCATTTTTTTTGGTAGAAGCTCTGTTGGTGAAATGCTATAGGACGATAGCCCTGGAGGGTAAAAGACAAAGTAAAAAGACTTCCCCTCTTGGAAGTCCTTAACACCTATCAGAATTAGACCCCTAGGCAGCAAAGATGTAAGATCAGAGGGGAATTTATTTTCTATGGCTGTTCAGTCCCTGACCTCTGTGCAACAGTGCTCTCTGGACTATGAGCACCTGTCCATGATAGCAGCCTTTTCAGCAGTAACATCTTTCAGTCGCTACTGACCTGCACTAGATTTCAGTTAGGTGCCTAACTGTGAAAGGATCTGTATCCTGTTGACTGTTTGAGGTAACCAGTTCCTCATGCACTGCACTGTTAAAATGATAGCACAGTATGTATGACATTGCAGGTTAACTGGATAGAAATTATTAAACAAGCACAGCTGCCATGCTATTCAGTTGTTCCTTGGATAATCCAAGCAGAGCATGATCATTGACTAATCCAAATTTCAAAATCAGTGTGTAGAAAATGATGTATTTTTCACTGTTTGCTTGGAGATTGGCAGCCTGAGTTGCTAAGAAACAACTTGCTTTTAAAACATGACTCTTATTCAAAAGATGCCCAGACAGTAATACCTAGTTCTTTCTTTTCTTACTAGGGTTTTCATCCTCAGATCTCTAAGATCTCTAGGCTACTGTCATTACCCTCACTTTACAGGCGGGGAAATGGCAGTGAAGACAAGTGGAGTGATCTAAGATCACTCATCATGTCAGTGGAAAAGCTGGGAATAGAATCCAACTCTCCTGAGAGCCCACTCCCATGCTGTATCCACTATGTCACACTGCCTCTTCCAAACAGGCAGGTACTAAAGACCTTCAGTAGTGGAAAGAAAGTTTATTGTGGTGTATTCTGCTATTCACAGTAGCAGTTCTGCGTCAAAATATGCTGTAGTATGGATCTAGAATAACTGAAAACCATAGCTCAGCCTAAGTAAAGAGGTGAGACAAACTTCTTCTACATGTGGGTCTGCTTTTATCTATAAATAGCTCTCGGTCTTCTACTGTCGAACATTTTTTGGTCTTACTTCTCAAATTTAATCCTTGTAAACTCCCATTAACATTAATGGGACCAGTCGCATAAATCTGTAAGAAACTGACAGAGAAGTCTATTCTGAAAGGCTCCTATTTTATTTATATATCCTATAGAGCTTGCTGCTTTTAACTGATAATTGTCTCATTTACTCACATCAGAATCCCTTGCTCTATTTCTCCTTTTATTAGGGTGACCAGATGTCTTGATTTTATAGGGACATTCCTGATATTTGGGACTTTGTTGTATATAGATGCCTATTATCCCCCAACACCTCCATCCTGATTTTTCACATTTACTATCTGGTCAGTCTACCTTGTATGGTCTTCCAATTAAATGCACCTACCTGCTTGAATATCTCAGGTACTGCTATAATTACTCCACTACAGACGTGCACAAAACAACCTTGGGTGCAAATGTCTGGATATCTACATCGGTTGGAGACTTAGTACAATCTGAGTTGCTTGACCATTGTTTTACAGGCCTAGCATAGCTTTAGTTGCTTGCTTGGCTATTTTAATTTTTGTAGCATAACATTTTTTAGTTGGCAGAGATGAATAAGACTATTGAGTAACCTTGTAGATGTCTCAGTTTCTGCACACCACGGCACATAACAAGACAAAATACACAACATGTATGCTTGCAGCTGCACATAGGTAATGGTGATGGGAACAACAAGTTATCCTTGAACGTCTTGAGGGTACACTATTTCATTGCCCAGAGGCATACTTTTACACTGCCCCTCCTATCACCAGATGTTGTTTTAACAATCCCAATTATCATAGTAAAAATAAAATATAATTAAAAGTAAAAACCCAATGTAAATAATTAGCATATATAATAATAAATAAAAAAGTATTTAAATAAAAGATGTTTATAAAAATATTAAAAATCACTATTTAAACAAAAAAGCATGCTCCATCAACACCCAACTCCACGAGAGTTGCTGCCTGTTGAACCAGAAAATCCACTAACTCCCTGGCAAAGCCCTTAAAAAAAAGCCGTTCCTTTATACAGCCTTCTAAGTAACTGCTTAGTTCTCTAAACTTAATAAGTATAATATATTGTAATTAATTTTAAGCTTTATATTTAACTAATATATTTATAAAAAATATTGCACATTAAACCTTATTAATCTGTATACTATGTCTCACTAGTGTCCACACTAATCACTAAGCACTGGTCTACACTGACCTGGCGATTTGGCGGCAGTCGACGGGAGTTACGCAAGGTACGCAGCATTATGCTACTTGAAGGGGTGGATTTACTCAGTCGACTTCCTGATCGATTGAGCGGGTCTACATTGACCGCTCAGTCGATCCAAAAAGATTGATCTGGCAGCTGCGACTTACTCTAAGTGTCCACTATCAACACCATCCCTTGAGCCATATTCAAAAGCTTTATGGTCAGGCTTTTGGATACAAAGTGTGAGACAGTGACAACATGAGTGCATTTCATAACTGGTCCTAGTTCTTGTGCATCTTCTAAGAGGCTGTGTGCTGCAACCAGAGCAGCACACTGCATTAGTATCCTCCCCATATTTTGGAAATACAATGCTATTAATGTTTGTTGCTGCTCTAGCCTTGTAAAAGTTATTTTAAGCCTGAATTGTAATTCTGCAGAAGAGGAGCAGGATGAGAGATGCTTTCATTAGTGTATATGCAGTTAAGCTTAATAAGCCTGGTTTCAGTAAAAAGATTGCTATAATGCAGATATACTAATTCAAATTACCTATACTTTTAGACAAATCACTAAAATTTACTATTAATCTGACTTTTTAAAATTCAATTTTTAACCAAATTTTGTTCTTTATAAACACACAGACAAAAAGGTCAAAAGTTTATTGGATAGTCCTTTAAATTTCTTATTTAACTGCTATTGAAATAAATCTTAGTGAAATCTACATGAAGGTGCACACCGAGGAACCAATATCCCCAACATTTCCAGGATGATTTGGTTCAGTTAGACCCCAAATTCAGGAAAGCACTTTAGTAGGGGTATAACTTTAAGCAACTTTTACTTTAACGGAACTACTATTCACCTGCATAAAGCGATGTCCATTAATTCTGTGCTGAATCAGAGCACTAAAGACTAATGTCAGTTAGGCAATCAATTTTGTCCTGCCTGGTAGGTATAATTTAAGATAGGACATAGTGTACATGATTCTTTTTTTACAGTTCTATATAATAATACAATCTTAATTTTGATTTCTTATTAATTATGTACTAATTTCTTGGGCAGAGGTGTGACATGGGTAATTATACATATGCGTGCACACTTTTTCTTTCATAATATATATATGCTAGGTGCTGCAGCTATATAGATGTGCATTTTACTTTAATTTTTCCTCTAAGTTTTCCCTTGAATCCTAATAAATTGGCTTCAAGTACGGTATGTGGCTAGATGCTCATCTCAAATTTCTCCTGGGTGAACAACCACTGTTTCTCATCATCACCCTTGTCTGGTGCAATCAAAATCCAGAATCACTCTGTCCCACACTTTGATTGAATTCATGCATTCCTGACAATGTTGGGGCTTGAACTCAGTATGGCAATCTAAAGGGTCATCTCACTAATGTGCTAAGCTTTCATACTAGTCCCGGTAAATATAATTTAATATATTTTGAGATTTAGGTCCGAATGCTGGAAGCTAAAGTCACTTGGGAGTCCAGCAGCTGGTGCTTTGGGTCTGACTGGGAGACTTCTCTGTCAAATTAATTAGCAAAACTAAGCCCCAGCTATAGACTACATAGCTATTGTTCTATATACAATATATAGTACCTAGGTTGTTATGGTGTGTCTTGTATATTGCAGCCAGTTCTCTTCAATTGCCTTGATACTTCTATTTTTTTCATAGAAGCAATTAAGGGCAGAGATGACTAAAATGATTTGATGGGACATATGTAGTGTTTAGTTCTGACTATGGAGGACAAAAAAATAGAAACCCAATAACCTCCATTAGTGTATGGATGATAGCAATCCTAGTACCTTAACCAGTTGTCATTTTTTTCAAACCTCATACCAACGATCAATTTTTCAAGCATTTTCATGGGGAACAAATAAAAATAATCCTGAGATCACTGCTAGAGTCCAAATCACTTCACCAACCCTAGATAAAATTCTTCTCTTAAAAATCCGTGTTTCTGATTGTGACACTTGGAGAGTTTTTTAGCAGTATAAGCTCTCATAAATACAGAGAAGGATCAGATTTTGCCTGACTGCAGTTTTCAAACAAAAGTTATGAGTGTGATGCAGAAATTTACTGGGTGATATTTTATGGCTTGTGTTATGCAGGAGGTCGGACTAGGTGATCATAATGATCCCTTCTGTCCTAAATTGTATGAATTTGTTTATTCACTAAAAGTGAAATTCACCCCATGGAAAGAGACAACAAAAGACCTATAAATCACTTAAGTCCTCTTACGGCCCTACCGTGAAGGATTAAGTGGCACTCTATTGGTGGATGTCTGCACTGGGGTGAATTTTGCCTCAAATGCTATTCGTTCCACAACAGCTTGTGGCTGCAGAACATCGGAATCTTTGTGCCTCCCATGGTCTGTGCGAACATGAAGACTGCTTCTATCAAAAATGGTTTTCTCTCATCAAGATGTTCTTCAGTTGCCTTCTTCGCAATGTGTTTGTTTCCCCAGCTGGGTCCTGGTCTGACCCATCTCATGAATATCAGCCCCTTAGGTAAGCCAGCTGCACAGCTGCCAGCTGGAGTCTAAACTTTGCACACAAAGTTCTAGACAAGGCTGTAAGATTCAGATCTGCATGTATTTATCCTGATGGCCTGACATTTTAAGACAAAAAATTAATTAAACATATTATAGTCAGTACTGCTGCCCTGGATAAGGACTACAGAAATTTCTCCGGAAGAAAGCGAAGTTTGCTTTTGAGAAAGTATCATCGAAAAACCCACAAATATACTTAGGTTATATCAGAATGAATGGATTCCTCATTTGATCTGTCATCGTCTCCTTGAATTTATTTTAAAACTGAGGGTTTTTTCCCCATATCAGGCTTTTGGTTCTGTAGTTACATAAGGCTGAAGCATTTTTTCCCAAGTGATGCATCATAACTGATAGCATTGTCAAGTTATACCATGTAATGAAGTTTGGAATGAGGGGACCAATCGCTGGTAAAGTCAGAAAGCAGAAAATACAGACACACTGCACATTTCTCACCCCAGCAGACCATCCATTTTAAATGTAGGAAATGAGACAGTTTGTTTTTGTACACTAGATAATTCTAGCCAGCATGCCAGCTTCACAAATCCATCTCTTTAGCCTTGAATTTTCCATTACAAATTTTTTTCACCAGATATTGTAGGATCTAGCTGATTAGAGCCATTCACTAGTCACAAAGTTTGACTCTAGACCCAAATGATTCCACAGTTTAAGGGTATTGGGGTCTTGGATTCTTTTTCAGGATCATCCAGTCTATTTACTACTGCTATTCAAATATTTTCTGTTAAACTCTTATCAAGGGAAGATGGCTATTCTGTTGAAATGTTTTTTCCCCCCACTAAATGTTATAGATTTTCATACCCCCCGCCCCAAAATCCCCAAACTCAACAACCTGACAGTTTTCAGCAGCTAACCCCACCCCGTTTTTGACAGTCCCAAAATTATATTCAAACAAAACTCAATTTCAACAAAACTTAAAAAAAAAAAAAAAAAAAGGTTTGAAAATGGTCATGGAAGAAAATGTCCTGATCAGCTCTACTTGTTAAGTATTTGTTCCAAATAGATCCCAATATAAAGGGCAAGACTCTGAGGTCATGGAAGGAAGAGAATCCTCCAGGATTATAAAAGAAAATGGTGTATTAATTCTGGGGCACTACCACCAATGTTTCACTGAAGCACTACTCTCAATAGTAGTTCCAGGCCTGAGTGAAGATTCAATGTCCTTGTTCAGACACAGTTTAGCAATTGTGATCCTCCTGTGTTAGATGTTACTGGCCTGATTTTTTGTCAAAAGTGCTCAGCACCTCTTAAATCAGGCCATGTTTCTGCCAGATGATGGTCAGACATTAGAACCACATGAATTGAATAGATGAGCATGGCATCCATTGTCTGGATTCCATGTATGTGCATTCATACATTACCTCAGCTGAGAAACAAACCTGGAGCCTTATGGCTTGTAGACAGTATCTCTAGCAGATAAACTAGGAGAACCCTTCCCAGATTCATCCACCACGTCCTAATCTATATTTTCCCATCCTGCACTGTCTTTGAATTCTAGCAGGAGGCCCAAACCTGGACCTCTTATCCAGCACCAGGAACTCTGAAGTTAGGTAGTTTAAATAAAATGGATGCCGTTCACAAACCATCCATGGTTTTATTTGTGTTTTAAAATATCCAAATCCTGACTGCTGAAGGCTTGCAGAACCAAATGCAAAATACAGCTTCCATGGCACATCTCTATTAAATATATCACATGAAACCTCAGTTGCATCTATGATACTCCTGGGTTGGTTCATGGCCATTCAGGGTGATGCAGGACTCAGAACACAGCTAGGCTCTTAGATCTGATGCTAAATTTGCAACATTATTAGCTAACAATACTATCCTCTTACTTGTAACACCATTCGTTAGCTATGTTTTACAGCTTTTTTGTTAAGTTGGTCTAAGGATTCTGTGCATGGTGTGCCCATAAATTCCAGTGTATTAATGATTAGTACATTGTGTCTCGTTCAAAAAATTCATACCTTTAGCCAGTTTATTTTCACAAAGTAAACTAAAACCATGCACAGAATTGTTATTTAACCCCTAAGCACTGAGAGATGTATTTTGACAATGTGATAAACTGCAAAATATTTTAGTGTTTGATAGTGGAAGTGTCAGACCCACAAATTTCATAAGGTTAAGTACATTGTTTAAGTGATAGCATTAGAACTATGATGTATGAAAGTTGCTATAGAAACTGCATATTTGATTCAAAATGAAACAGAATAAACAACTTCTTTTTATAGCCCAGAATAAGTGAAATATGAATACCTACTGTGTGAAAAGTTATTTTATATACTTTAAAGAACTCCAAGAAGTTTTTCCTCTACCCGCTTTGCCCACTTGGTTGTTTTTTTTCTTTTAAATACAAACCTGATTCTATACTTCTTTCTACTTTGATCCAGATCTCACAAACTAAGTGGGGTCAGGGTCATCATGTACATATACTGAAGATTTCCAGGGAAAGTTAGGTGCTGCAGTAAGTGGTATTAATGAATCAGTAGGTGACATTCTTCACTTTGAGCCCCCTTGATTCCCATCATAGTCTCTACAGGACGGTGGGCTGCTGCAGGTGCTATTAGATAGGACATTAAAGAATAGAGTCTTGAACTTTTGTGATCACTTAAGAGCCTGTAAGCTAACAGGTTCTTTCACCAGCCACGGAAGGGAAACAAAAAACTTCAGGTAGCTTTATCTCAGGGTTTATTTTATTGCCTACAAAATGAAAAACCATAGAAGCCTTTGTCTGTTTAATTACCCAAGAAAGATGTCACGCCTTTTTCCTTAGTTTACTTCTGTCCCAGTTTCTTTTCTTTCAGTTTGAGCAGCACTGTGACAAGCTATGGGACCGGTTAACCAAGGCTGGTCAGAAAATTTTGTCAACTGCTTTTCAATGGAAAACTGGGGTTTTGATTAAATGACATTTTATATGGAAGTGTCTGCTCTCTGAAGGAAATTTTGACTCTTCATTTGAAGGAAAAAAAACCCCGAACCCTTTGACTGAAAACTGAATTATTTTGATTTTCTGGGGCTGGGAGGGAGAGAGGGGAGCATTTTTGGGATTACTTCTGCTATTAGCCCTTTAGAGACTACAGTGTCCTTACCTTGTCAGAGGCACCTCCTCCCTTCTCCCCTCCAGCACTTTTCAGGGTCCTAAACAAAATCTAACTTTTTAGATGATGTCCTGGACAAACTCCTAGTTGAGCACACCATGCAATTTTCCTCCCTTCCCAAATTCCCCATTCCATTCCTACTCTATATAGATTTTTATACTGCACTCATTACTGTAGTAACTGAGTGCCATCCACTAGTGCATTAAGAAACATGACTAACATCTATCATGTGCTTGTTCTCTCATTCTCTTGCCCAGGGGAGCAGTGTGTGCAGAGGAGTGGAGCTGGCTAGAAAATGGATTTTCTATCTTGCTAAATATTTAATGACTGAAATTTTGGGACAATTTTTTGAAAATTTTTATGAGATGGAAATGCCAGGAAAACTTCATTTCAGAAACATCAAAATGTTCCATTTCAATTCATTTGAAAATGTTGAAATGAAACATTTTGACTTAGAACAGGAACTCCTTCAGGGGTATTTTGATTTCTAGTTTCACTGCATCGTTGTAGGTAAGGGAGTGCAGAGGTGGAGTGCATGTATTTTGAAACACCCCAAAATGTTGAAGTCCTACAGAAATGAAATGGGAAGCAACTACACAAAACAAGTCACAATGAAATAAAAGTCAACATTTAATTCAAATAATTCCATTTTTTATTTTTATCTATTAATTTTCATCAAATCTCATCAGAAGCAACTCCCTTATGTAGAAGGTTTTGATTTTGAGTAATTGGTATTTTCCAGCAAGAACACATTATGGTGGAGAATTTTTGAGCAGCTCTACAGAGGAGTTTTGTTTGGGAAAGTCAAAGAAATGCAACTCGCCCTTAGAGAGGAAGGTTATGATGATTGCAATGGGGCTTATTTCCTCAGGAAGTTCATTCCACAGTCTTGGGGTCAGCCACAGAGAAAATTCTGACTCCTATTGTCAGTCTCATCCAGTTTATGCTATTGTTCCTTGCTCCTTGCCCTGTGCTGCTATGTAGGTTTGCCATATTAAATACCTGTAACATTTCTTTGGTATTAGTATGTGATGCCTACTTCTAATGTAGATCCTTTATTACAGATGTCTTTTGAGGTTTTGTTAGTAATAATGATACCTAGCTCTTATCAGTAGATCGCAAAACACTTTACAAAGGAGTATCAGTATCATTATCCCCATTTTACAGATGAGGAAACTGAGGCACAGAGAAATAAACTGAATTGTCTAAGGTCACCTTAATAAATGTTTGCAAAGTGCTTTGAGATCTTTGGACAGTTGGAGAAGTGTACAGTGGTAGGGGGCTTTTGATAGATTTTAATGCCAGAAGGGATTATCTAGTCTATCCTCTTATGTAACACAAGTGATAATTTCACCCTGTTACCCGTATATTAAACCTAATAACTTGTTTGACTAAAGCGTAGAAAAAAGGAACCAAGTCTTGATTTGAAGACTTCAAGAGGTGAAGAGTCCATCATTTCCCTTGATAGTTTTTTCTATCGGTTAATCACCGTCACTGTTTAAAAAATGTGTACCTTTTTAGTAGGAAAACCCCCCCAAACTCCCATGAAACATATAACCCTTCTATATGTGAGAAAGATTGGAGCTTGTAAACCCACAGAATGTAACTCAGTTAGTGTTATGACAATCAATATGGATTTTATTTATTATACAGTGATCTAGTCACCTCAATCTGCACATGGAAGCTGGATTGTCCTTAAAGAGTTCTGCCACAGATTGAGGGTCAGATTCTGTCATCCTTACTCCCCCTAAGTATTGCTTGTTCTGCAAATATTCCCATTTATTTCAGTGGGGGTATTGACAGAGTAAACCTGTATTCTGTGTGAGTTAGTGGGAACAATCTAGCCTCAGCAGTTAGTTAGTTATCTCATATTTAGTTATTTCTTCTATAAACATGTTTTTTTAAAAATGTGTGGTTTTGTGGGTTTTTTTTTTTTTCTTCTTCCAGAGCCTTGTTTGTAAAGAAATGATGTTCCAATATTGTATGGTATGAATCAGTGGACAGAAGTCATATGTGACCTGAAGCAAGCAGAAGGCCATTGTGTGCATGTCAGCAATGATATGTGAACCTACAGATGAGCAATGAATCACACGTCTACATTTCAAGCACAGTCATTTTTCAGTTATTCTCTGCACAGAAAGAAAAACACATAGGGCCGAAGTCAGAACAAATTGTTTCCTTTCTTTGCTGCCCCATGACATTTCTACATCTTTTGCAGATAAGGTGTGAAACACACATGAAAAAGGAGTAACTTTGACTGAATGGGAAATAAACTCCCTGGGAAGGAAGTAATTTTATTATTCAAACTCCCCCTTTCTTTCAAGGTTTTAGGACTTAGGGCCTGATCTGAAGTCAATCGAAAAGCTACCATTGTCTTCAGTGAGGCATGGATCAGGCCTTAAGTGCTGTTGTTCAGAATATGGTAGAGCTGTGTGAGTGAATAGATTAAATAAAATCCGCTTGGCTTTTATTTCCCAGTGTAGTGTCAGTTTTGGCAGATGTTTGCATTATGACAATGTGGCACCCTGTGTGCTCTAGAAAGAGGGAACTGGTCTGCTAGCCTGCCCAGAAATACCTTTTCTTCCTTCTCCGATCTTATTCCCTGCACTCCAGTGATGGCTTGCAGAGACTGTTCTGCACTAGTTTCATAATCGGAGGATGTTTGAAAGTGACATTATCATTAATTAATACCCACCAGGCCTTTAAATACTCAATAAAGGTTGAAAGCAACTCAACCCTAGCAACTCTCTAGATATGGGTGCATGTGGGAAGTCAACACACACAAATCTTCAAGGGGAACCTCCCCCTTTACTAGAATCTCTTCCTGCTTTCTCCCAACATTACCAAAGTCTTTTTTTAAAAAGCTTTGAAATGCCACTTGAGTTATCCTTGTGTTGGCTAGGAGGGAGATAAAGGAGTCCGTCAATGATGGCAGTGAGTTTCACTGTCCTTTCAGCTGTGGAAGGAATCTCAGACCATATTCTCTGAACTTTTGTTAGTGTGGCATGCATGTGAGAAGGTACCAGTTCTCAAATCCAAGCCTCCGCTCCAGTCAGTATGAGCTTGGTTGTGACTGTTGCATATAGCTGTGTTTGCATCCAGAATTTGGAAAATTTGTGGCTATAATATAGCCCTAAATTTATTGATGCTTACTCAACCTTAACATGATATGGATTAATTTCTGCTGCACTGATCACACTTGAGAATCCACAGATAAACTGGACATTCATCCTCTGAAAGATGAAATTGAACTCTTACTGTTCACATGCCAGTTATGGGCCTTGTGATTGCAAAAGGAAGCAGTCTTAGAAACAGTACTTGGATGCTATGGTGATGAGTGGTGTATCCAAAGTTAGAAAAAAAAAATAAAGCTGGCAGGGCATGTTTCTAGAAGTAGCTGTATGAGCACTTAAAAGCTGAATAGTGCATTTTTATCAGCAGTTACTCCTTGTCATCAGGAATGTTTCAGTTAATTGGATTATAACAAATGCTGAATATTGCAGGCAGTACTTTGTTCCCAGCTCTATTCAGTGTCCATTTGCACAGGAAAGGAGGATTTGGTAAAACAGGAGATTACCTGTCAGAACAAGGATTTGAAGTGAGCAAAGAAGATAGGTTAAATGACAGAACTTTGCCTGATTTGTGCCCAGCGATTGCCTTTGGTTTCTTGGTATTGCATTGATTGGATTTTTAACTCTACTCTTGTTTTCAATGGCTACAAGGAGGTGGATTGCAGAGGAAAATAATATATTGCCATATGTGTTTGTTCAGCTGTTTAGGTAGCTTAGGAGCCAGCTACAGCTAGTATTTCAAGTGAGTCGCTGGCTCTACAGATGTAATGAAATCCTAGAAGCAGGTTCATAGGCAAGTTTTCAACAATTGCATGCGTACACATGTGCACAAAATCTATCTTTGCTGCATGTAATGCCTTTGGGGGGGGGGGGGGAATCCGCATGCCAGCAACCCAGTCTGTTTACCTTACGTGCTGGTGAGATCTACAAGAGAAAGTGGGAAGCAAACCCTAGATTTCCCCCTCCTTCCAAAGCTAAAGAACAGCAGCTTATTTGGTAGAGTAGCCTCTGCTGCCATAAAACATTTGCCGTGCAACAGTGGGTCTAGCCCCACCTCAAGTGCCCTTCTACACGGGTATGAAAATGGTCTACATTCTGTGCCCTGTGCAGAGCTGGCTGTGGGCACAGTCCATTCAGGACCCCCTTACCGGTAGTGCACCTCCCTTTGTGCACACTCCCTCTCTCTCTCTGGTGCAGAAGAACCATGTCTGTAGTGCTGCCAGCGGACAAGAGTTAAGTCACACCCTCCAAACAGACCTTGTGGTGATGAATGCAAAGACACAGATTAAACTGATATCCTATTGCTGAAAGTCTGCAACCCATCTTAGAAGTGAGGATGGCAGTTGTTCCAAGTGATCTAGAACCTGTTCCTTGACTTCCTAGAGGAGACTAGGAAGTGATTGGTGTGACCTTGGGTGCTGCATTTGGCTTCCCAGATTCTATTTTGTACCTGTAGTAAAGAGATGATGTGAGACAAATTAAATAAAGCTTACATGAGAAGAGCTTTTTAACAAAGGCAGACATGCTCAACCTATGTCATATGCAACAAATCGATGGGACTGATATATTATGTTCTTTAGCTCTTTGTATGCAGAGTTGAAAAATGAAAGATTTTTAAAAAGATAACTTTCTTATTGTCCCTTCATTATTATTCCATTAAATAGTTTCCCTCATCCAATCAGGAAACGGAATATACTCTATGACCAAATCACATCCATGAACACTTTGCAAACATTCCAGTGCCTGAAGATTATTTATGAAACAGTTCAGACAAACACTTATAAACAACAAATGCACTCATGGAAATCAGGAATAGGTAGAGAATGCTTTGTGAATCATAAAGAGGCTTTTGGTTCAACAAACATTGGATCAGATTGTGGATCAGATTGTGGAGCCCTTGCACATTTTGGTCAAAAATGAAGATTCAGCATACCCAAAATGTGTCAATGTGTGCCATCTTTGCTGAATTGTTCTTGCAAAAAAGCAAAACTAAAATCAAATCTGAAAAAGTCTAAACATTTTGTTTTGATACTTCATAAATTAAAGGTTTTGTTTTTTCAGTTCCAAATGACTTTTCATTCAGAAATTTCCTTCAAACTTATATCAAATTAAATAACGTTCAAATACTTGAAATCAAAATGAAATGTTTCATTTGATCCAAAACATTATTTCCCCCCCCCCCCCACCCTCCTCCAGAACTGCCAGCAATCCAAAACATTTAATATTTATACTACTTTATCCATTGACAAAGGCAGCTATCACAATCTGGCCCAATATTAAAAAAAAAGTTATATGTAGAACTGTTCATCTTAAGCAGCTTTGAAGATATTTAAGGAGATCTGTGTCTATCAATTTAGAAAAATCACAACACTTGGCACAACAGTCAAAGGGAAGGCACAACAAGGGTGATGAGAAGCTAAACATGACCAGAAGTGGTGAGCCCCGATGACGATGTATCAGATTCTGATACTCTTATTCAAGTCAATGGGACTATTAATGGAGAAAGGTGTTAAGTGTAAGGGTATCAGAATCAAGCCCAAACAGCCTGGTGCTTTCATAGGCTACTGCTATAAATTAGAACAATTTTGGTTTTGGTGGCAGATTTTTTTTTTTTAAATTCTCTCTATGGCAGAAAACTCCCTGGGGGAGGAAGGAAGGTGAGTGAAGTCTCATCGTGGACTCCCAAATCACAACATATCCAAGGCTAACAAATCTCTGACCACAGCATATGAAAAAGAGAATGAAAGAGGATGCATCCTCTTTTAGCATGTACACCACCTAGTGGCAGAAAATTACACATCTCCAGAAACTGTAACCATCCCTACTCCATGTGTGCATGCACGTGCATTTTATACTCATAAACTTCAACCCCCTCCTTCCCTTTTTGGAGGTTATGAAGGCTGCCTTTTGTTCTGGAAGGACGTAATTAGGTAGCCCAAACAGGAAGACTTTGGAAGCAGTTTGGTCTGTTTGCAGATTTAGCAGAAGTTTGCTTGAAAATTACCCACTTTATACTGTGTGTTTTCAACTGTGGTTACTTTAGCCACTGTGCCAAGACCAGAAAAATTTAAAATGAGCAGTAGCAGAAAAACAACTTATAATATCAGCTGTAGCAGGAGGTTCCAGTGAGTGGGAACTCTATTTATTATATGCTTGAGAGAATCTTGAAACAGCACAAAGCTGTGCCTTAATACATGGGCAAGCACAAGACAGACAAGGTAGAAGTTGCATTAACAACAACTCATTGGAATTGGAGAACAGTTTTGGTTCCTTTTGCTGATTATTTGTCCTGGTCAGTCTTTAACCTATTTATACAATCTCCAAGATATGTACTTCTGTACAGGAATTATTTCAATCCTTCTTAAAATATATGTCAGATCGAGAAGTGCCAAACTTGTATTAGAAGCTTTGGAGATCAAAATTTCAGTTTTACTTCTGACTGTCACTGATTAGCTGTATGACCTTGAGTCACTTAGGGTGAAATTCACTCAATTACAGATGGCTCCACAAGGACCATTGCTCCTTTTAAGCACCATTCGCAAGTGGGCAGAGATCCTTGCCTAGGCTGTGTGCCCTGGGGTAATTTCACTCTTATTCTCTTTGTAGAATAGGCATAATCATACTTATCTGTACTCATTGTGCAACTTAATTTATGTTTACAGATATGAAAAAATTTTCACCAGAGGATCTCCCAGCACTTTTCAAAATATTTCGGGCCCTCCCCATAAAACAGATGAAGGATGAGAGTGCCTAAGGGTGCAGCAGATCTTTGAGGAACAGCAACAGAATAATAAAAAGAAGGAGAACATGTCCCTTTCATCTACCTATTCCATTAATAATGTTATGCTGGAGCTGGTTGGCTCCCAGCAAGTATGCCTGACCTATGGGCAGTTGCAAACCTCATTGAAATGGATGGGTGTGCTAGACATCTTCCATTAAGATAAATAAGGGAACAATTAAATATCCATTTAGCGACAGCCGAAACAAAGGAAGCCACTGTCCAAAGATGAGACAGAATGAAAACACAGGATGGGGGATTCACTGGTGCAGCTGTGTGTCTGTGAACCAGAAAGCCGCCTGAAAGAATGAGACCGCAACAGAAGTGCAGGTAGTGTGGCTTTCAGAGAATACCGGGAGAGAGCCTTTTGGGCAGAATGCTGACTGTCAGGCTTTGAACTGTGAGCAAGGAAATTGCCTCTTGTTGTTTGATCCTACTCTGTTCAGAGAAACAGAACATTGTATACATCCTTTGTCAGTAAATGGGATTGCATTAAAAAAAACACCGGTTTTATCATTAATATCTCCTCTTAATGGACACAACCCACAAGAGCTCAAATTTTGGCTAACTCCTTGGGTCAAAAGTAGTAACAGGAAAGAGATCCTTATTGAGTATGTGAGTGCTCAGGAGTTTGAGAGTTAGCAGCTTGGGCTCTACTTACATTCAAGAGCACCATGGTGTCATCCTGTACTAGATCTTCCTGAAACCTTACTTCAGTTCCAGTCATCCTACTTCATTCTCAACAATGGCGATCCCTATCCATGTGAAATATTATGACTGAGCAAGTAACTTAGATGGTAGGATGGTTATTGAGGTGAATTATTCTAATGTAGTGTACAGGTCTGAAAGGGTGAGTGGATATGCATTGTATACTGGATGTGTCAATAGAGACTAAAAGTAAAATATTCCTGAATAATTGCAAAGACTTTGCACGGTATTGCTTAATGAATGTATCTCTGTTTTTGCTTAATTTTTTTCATTTTTCTTCACTGACTTCAGTACATGAAACAATTTTCATCTGAAGATCTCAAAGCAGCAGGGAATTAAGTAACTCAACTATTTTAGATAAGTATAATTAAACTCATTTTTCAAAAAGGCACAGAGAGATTAAGGGTGGTTAACCCAGGTGCACAGACATTGCACAAGGCCTTCTACTCACTGAGGACCCACACTAAGAATTTAAGTGGAGTGGCTGGACTTGGGCAGATCTATCTGCAACAGGGTGAATTTCACTCTACATCATAGTGTCACAGTTCAGAGTAACAGCACCTGCATTTCCTCTCCATGGTCCAGCAATAGTATTCACTCTTAGGTTTCTGGCTCCCCATTCCATCACCTCTCTTGGGTGGAGATATGCGTCTCTCTCTCCCCCTCTCCCTCTCCTGACTAGAGTGTTTCTAGGCTGCACAGTTCCCTGCCTACACTGTGAATTCCCTGGGCAACTTGTCTGTTTTAACAGGCCAGCTTTGCTTTTCTCCACAGAGGCTAAAAACAATGTAATTGCCCACAGTTAAGTCACCACACAGGCCTTACTAAGCAAATACATTTATTCTCAAGTAACATCAGAGGAAAAAACATATTAAAACAATAAAAGAACTGGGGCACAGACTAATATGCTTACCAGAGATTACCCCAACTCCAGCAGGGGCTCTGTCAGGGGAACAGCCTTCAAACAGAGTGTTCTGTGGTTATAAGTTCATAATACTTTCCCCCGCCCCGCCCATAACCAAAACCCTCATGCATCAGTGAGCCACTCCTACATACAGCTTGGGTCTTTGACCTATATACGGAATACGTAATCCGTAGGCAATAGGTTTCTCCTCAGAGCGTAGCTTTGGAAGGTGGGGTCCAGAGGCGGAAATTTGCATTCACTTCCTCCCAACTCCCAATCTCAACTTCGTTTATCTCTGATGTTCCTTCTTGCCTGGCCCCTTCTTTAAGCATCCTTTTGAAGTTCATAAAACTTCCTAGGGTTTACACTAGTCATGTTTCCTCCCTAGAGACGTTAAATACAGTACCATCAGAATACATACATATTTGCATTTTTAAGATAACAAACTCTTAAAATACTTACACTTAATTCAATAAGGTTTGTCCAGGATGATGCAGGAAATTGCCATATCGGTCCCAGACGCACCCAAGTTCAAACAGCCGCAGAGTCAGGAATAGAAGGTAGGAATTCTGATGTCCAGTCCCTTGTTCTAACTACAAACTCTTTCTCTCACATAATATTCTTTGTTTTGGTCAGGATCTCCTTAATTGTCTTGCAAATTATCTGTACTTGCAAAACCCTTGCAGAAACCAATATGTTATGCAGAGAACAGTGATTGGGATCGCGGTTTGGCTTTCACCTTCAGTGCTTTTAAATTGGGAGTTTGTGGATGAGACCAGTTAAATGAAAATAAAGTGAACAAGCAGTTTTTTTTTTATTTCAGTTAATTCTCCAAGCACATATGGTGTTATCTTTTCATATTACAGATATACCATTTCTGGGGATTGCACATGATGAGAAATATCAGTTGGATCCCCCATCTGGTACCTAATGCTGATCAAGAAAAAGAAATCTGTTTACCATATTTTTTTTCCTGGTGCAGCCATTCTAGGGGATCACAGTTGGTTTTCTTTTCTTTCTTTTTGTTTGTTTACTGTAAACCTATTCATTGAGCCAACCATGTTCCTTCTACTGAAACCATTCATTTTCTTTTAGACAGACTACAATAAACTCTGTTTTCTAGTCCTTTTTTGGGGATGTATTTACAAAATACAACCAAGTCATGTGCACACAACTTTGATTTTACACACACAGGGATGGTGTAGCTGTGTGATCACACAAAGGGACAAATGATTGCTAGAGAACTTTTTTCCCATCTTTGTACTATCATAGGGGAAACAGCTATAATAAGTCTGCTTGCAGTCCTTGGATGAAACCTTAATCCCAGTGACTTCAGTGGGAAGATATTGATTTCAATGGAGCCAGGATTTCACCCCTTGAGAACACACTGGTGGGATCTTTATCCCAATTGGCAACTCTCAACTTCCCAAAAGGCTTGTGCCTGGACAGGCAGTAACCATCATGCTCCAAGAACACTAACTTATGGCTAGAAGTTTGCACTGGCAGGTGCGATTGACATCTGTTCCTAAGGTCACTGGTTAGTACGTATTAGTGGCCCTGCCTGAATCTGCAGCATAGTTTTGAACCCAGGGCTTTCAGTACTAAAACATCGAACAGCTGCTCCACTCCCTTGAGGTAAAGGGTGAAGGGCAGATCTACACTTAAGACTCTGCAGCTGTGCCACTGTAGTGCTTTAATGAAGATGCTACTACGCTTACGGGAGAGCTTCTCCTATTGGCATAGTTAATCCATCTCAGTGAGAAGCACTAGCTATGATGGGAGAAACCCTCCAGTGGACATAGTGCTGTCTACACCGGTGGTTTCTACTAGATTTTTTTTATACCTCTGAGAGACATAGTTATACTGATATAAGATTGTAGTGTAGACCTGGTGAAATCTGTTAGCTGAATGTTGTTGCAGACCTGTAATCCTTTTATGTGGACTGCCCGTTAGAGGGAGGATTAAGATTCACACTCTCCTAGTGTGGGTTACGCACAGTCCTTCAATGCATTTCTATATGGAACAATGCCTCTGTCCCTCACTACTTGTCTGGTGTTCCTCCTAACAGCTCTGTCTATAAATTGAGTCCACAGAATTATAGACACTTAACATATAGAGGTGCATAAACCGAGCACAGATTCAGTGGAATCTGCACACAACTGGATTCTGGGCATGTAAATTCTATCTTTTGTGTACATGCAAAAATTGTGCTCACAAGGGACTTTGTAGGCCTCTCTAAAAAGTGTATCTCTTACTGACCTCTAAAAAGAGTTCCATTTTGTTTTGATTTAATCAACACTTCTTTCATAGAAATTGTTACATTTTAGTGTGCATTACTTGTAGCTGCAGAAAAAAGATAGGGAATGCAGAGATATCTCTGATCACTTTGCTCACACCTAACCTATGCACAAGGAACATTGCTAATTTAGTCTGTGTATTTCCACATTATGCATCAGATGTGACATCTGGACTTAATCTGATGAAGTAATTTATCACTTTGTGTGACTGCTTTGCAGCAAAACTGAATCAGACAATGCATTACTCTTTTTTTAAAAGTCTCTGTAATATGACTAAATCTTTTATTTACTATCCCTATTGTAAGAAATAAAATTAAATTCAATGGCATTTGTCTAATTAGACTGAAAACAGCGATGTTCCACTGAAAATAAACCGCAGCATAAATATTTATGCACCTATTTAGAACCCAGTGTATATATACCTAAATATCCAAACCCAAATGTCAGGTCCTGTATAAAGTCTGAGTGCGAAATTAGCACACAAAGAAATTGAGCTCCCAATAAATTAACATGGCTTGATGGAGAATCGATTCAACAGCGTTCTGTACTATTAATGCTGTACAAAATGGGGGGAGAGAGAATTAAAAAATAGAAAAGAAAGGGAAAGTGCTTAACTGTACTCTGGGTATTTCCTACATACTAACCTTCTCAACTTACCATAACTCAAGCAACTGGCATGGGGCATGTTTTGCAGATGGATCATCATCAGCATATCTACAGCTGTGTGTATCAGACACTCAAGCATATCTAACTCTTGCATGGCAGATGGTGCAAGTACACTGGTATATATTTTCTGGATCAGTTTTTTTTTTTTGCTAGAATTCTGGCAATGCAGCTATTGGCACCAATAGCTGGTTGAGGAGCATTAGTGTCTGGAAAAAAAACAGTTAGAATCATATCTGGATTTTTGTCAGGGTGGCTTTGAACTGAATTGTGTCTAATCCTTTCTTTCTTTCCTTTTGGCAATTCATGTTGCTAGGAGCTCACTGAGGGAAAATTCTAATCAGCAAAGGTATATTTGGTCTCTGATATCTCAATTTATGCAGTACAATCAAAGTTTATTTTTGTATTGCATAATTTTTATGGACTATTGTAAAACACTTAGATACAAAATCACGAAAATATGACACCACAGTCACTGGGGTTGTGTGCCCTAATAGATAGGGCATTGGACAGGGAACTGCAGGACCTAGGCTGGGTTCCCAGCTCTGCAATTGACATGGTGTCAATTGCACTGGTCTTTCCATTGAAGTCGAAGTTAAAATTCAACACTTTCGTAAGTATTCACAGAATCGTGTGCTTTGTTTTTTAAATCTTGGTGAGACCTATAAAACTTAGCTTTGGTTCAAGAAAAATCTGTTCATTCATTTTAAAGTAAGGAACATTTAGAGCAGGCAAATGCCTCCTTAAATGTAATGTACAAATATCAGTCA
Source organism: Emydura macquarii macquarii (assembly GCF_026122565.2). Lineage (NCBI taxonomy): Eukaryota > Metazoa > Chordata > Testudines > Chelidae > Emydura > Emydura macquarii. The sequence goes on from NW_027133614.1 coordinate 5,051,045, forward strand.
TCAGGTGGATGGGGAATGGAAGGAGCCAGCAAAAAAGCAGCTGAGCTGTTGTGGAAGGGGACGTAATTTTGTATCTGGTATAGTCCAACAATAAGTTGCATCCATTTTAGCATGCCCGGTCACTATGGCATCTGAATTTGTTGCAGCCATTTGAAAAACAGCAGCAGTTTGTACCAGGCCAGTGAATTGAAATCCATGCTAAATGTGCCAAGACAGAATATTATAAATGCAACAAAAAGTTCTTTCTGTTTACTTTGGTTTTGTCCTGCATTCACTGGACATCTATAACTCTTTGATTTCACTTGGGAGATTGGATGCACTAGGAATGCAGTATCAAGCACCAAATGTTAATTATTCCTCTTTACATTTGAGTGTAACTTGTGTTATGCTAGTTGAGGGAAAAAATATCCTTAAGGAAATATTTGTATCACTTGTTTTCATTATGTTAAGGAGAGATGTAACCTCTTGCACTGTAGTTCAGCCAGTGCTGCTCTTGGTAAAAAGAATCAGAAATGTTTTTTGCTCTTTTATGAAACTTATTTAAGATTTACTGTAGATTGGAATATAAATACCATGGAACTTGTATTTTAATCATAGGTGTTGGTTTAGAAATTGACTTCTAAAGATCACACGGTAGGAGGGAAAAGATGTTAAACTGAAAAATAAATAGAGACACACTCTATTACACATAAAGTACATCCCTTTCCAGAAGAAGAAAGATCAACAGTCTCTGGTTCTACAAAGTTTTAAATATTTCTTTGTCCATAAAGAAATTCACAGTAAGGTTATCCTGTTGTTCTATTTGCTTTGTGATTATTCTTTCCAACTGATTTGCAAGAGAACTCTATCAGCAGGAATGCTAACAAAATTCGTTTTTGAGTCTCAGCAATATATCGTACCCCATTTAAGAAAGGGGGAGCAGCAAGAGTGACCAATAACATCCAATCTCAGTACTAATTTTTATATCAATAACATATTGGATCCATAATATAAAATAATATAAAATTATTCCGTTTACAGTAGCGCAGTCACAGTAAGGTCACAACTTCCTAAATATGTGGCATGACCTTGAGACAAAGTTTAAAAGCAGAAGACAATATAAAACATCTTATTTCTATCCCATGATGATTTTCCACTTGATTTGGAAGATACAAGGCATGCTTGAAGTTGCATTTTTTTTTTTTCTTTTTTAAAAAGCCAGATGGTTTACCGGACCCAGTCTCTGCTTGGCACAGAAAGGTGTGGGAAGCTGGTTGCCTGTCCCTGATCTCCGACTGGCTTTACATTGGAATGGCAGAGTTTAAAACAGCCTGCGGTTTACTCTAAACTAGGTCAGTGGGTACAGGCCCCAAGGAGTTATGCATCAGCAGAAGATGGCTGAGACGTAGAAATACTGTGACCACAGCATTAGTGTAGTTGAGGGTAAACTTGGGTAAATGGAGTTTATCCACTTCTCATTTGAGGAATATGGAGTTTAGTTTAGGCTAGTTTACCCACTTCTTTTACAACTATAGCACTGGGCCCTGCCCCCTCCCACCTTGGACACACCCCACTGCACTGCAGTCAAGAGCGTAACTGTGACTAAGTCAGCAATGCCAGTTCTACACCATTTGAAAACTTCGTCCCCCTTCTTGCGGAGTTCTTAGCTGGGGAGACATGGCTAGTTTCTGGACCCTCTAGACAACCAGAGCAGCATGATGGGGCTGCATCGCAAGAGCACATTTGACTCAATATGTTCTCATTGACAGAAAAATCTTCAAAGGAGTGGAGGCACCGCTTGCTGTGGTTTCTTGGAAATCCTTGCTATAGGGGATGAACAAAATCTGAGTCAGAATAAAAGTTAGACAGCGCTCTGAAGAGGATAGTGTATTTATAGAGGAGATCCAACAACCTTTTGTTTGTTAGTTATTACTAACAACAACTGTCGGACCAAAAGCTCTGAATGTGCCCACTAAATTAAACAAGCTGAGCCTACTCTTAAAAGGATACTGTTATAAAATTTGAAATTTCACTTGTTTTTGTTGGGACTACAATTAATTTTCTTTATCATGGGTAATGGTTCAAGTAATGCTTTTTTATTTTTTAGCTTAGTATTATACCTTTCTTGATCACTGAAGGAGATTAGAATTTGTGCAACTATATATTGTTGGGGGCTTTTGTTTGCTGTCGTCAGTTTATTGAAAAGGTTTTAAACCTAGCAGTATCTTTTCTGCACATGCATGATTCAGAGGGTAGATGGCAGCAGAGCTATAACAAATATCCATTTTATGAACACCTAGCTTACTAAATAGATTTCTGTCTGCCAGAGGTCTCTTATAATGATATGAAAAATACCAAACTCTGAACCTTGAAAAAGTACTAGAATTATTGAAATCTGATTGTGTAAAAAAAATTCAAGGAGGCTTCAGTTTAATAGCTTATATATTTGTAGTCCGTACAGCACATCCATAATAATGTTCATGCTAAGTTTGTTTAATAATCAGAACAATGTATTTTATTTTGCAAAACTTAATAATTAAGCATACTGCAAACAGTCATAAATACAAGTCTGCGATCTTCATGTATTGTTTCTCATAATGCAACCATAAATTATCTGCTGTTGTGGGCTCGGACATGAATCTTGGATATCCCATTCAAATAATAATTGACCATTAACTGCACAAAAGACAACAATTATTTTTATTTCACTAACTTTGAAAGGAAATACTTGGTAACAAATAAAACCCCATTAAATAGATCCAAGGATATTGGAGAAATGAAGAATTGTTCATTAAAATACTATAGTAGAAAAGGTTATTGTGATATAAATAAAAGCAGCTGAGAGCAATTATGTTTTAAAAATTAAACAGCAAAGTAGAGCATGTAGCCTTTCGTTCCAATTAAATGAACAGAGATGAAAGCAAGCAAACAATAAAGACAACTGGATAAGCAGTTCAGAGCAGATTTTCACTTACTGTTTAAATAATGATCTGCTCACACCATATGAAGTTCCAATAAGATATATAATGTCTATAACAGAAGAATGATTTGCATTCCTACACCACAGGAAAGGGCTGATAAGTCTTAGGGATAGAATCAGACCTACGACACAGATTCAGAACTGAATTTTGCATGTAGAACTTTTAATAAGAGGCGTCATCAAAACCCTGGATCCTAATATTGGAGAGTTTGACATCTGGATATGAATGTTGCAGTCTGAGCTGATTTTATCAGTCTTTCTATTAGAAACCCCTATTTCTGTTATTTCTAATTCAGCTGTAAAATGTCTTCTGGCTTAAAAAAAAAAAAAAACTTCAGTCCCAAGGTTCAGTTTCGGGGGAGGGAGGAAACGTTGTTTTGAGCTTCTCACACTGAAGCAGAGCTCTTTTTTCCCTGAGTGATGTCAGTTAGTTTAGAACTTAGCAATGTGTTTGACTAGTTTAAATTATTCCTTCTAATGCACATTACCTGGCATTTGTTGACACTGAATTTCATCTGCCATCTTGTTCCTCATTCACCCATGTTCGCTTATATTCGGTCCCTCTGAATTTCATCATGATGTCTTGTGTACCTTAACTAATTTGACTAATTTAGTATCAGTGGTAGCTTTTTGTCACCTCATGTTCCACCCTTTTCCAAAAATATTAATAAGTATATTAACAACTGTCATAGTGTGGAGACCTTGTAGCACCTCATTGTGAGCCTTTTGCCATGGAGAAAGTAGACCATTTATTTTCTTGTTTCCTGTCTCCTACTCAGGTTTTCATTTATGAAAATATTTTCTCTCTTATCACACAACTACTTAGATTCTTTCATATCCTCTTGTGAAGGATTTTGAAACATAATTTTAAAATAAAATAATATATTGAATAATTTTAACTGCTATTTTGTGGACATGTTCAAAAGAATGCTAATAGATTAGAGGGGTGTGATTTTTTTCTTTTCTTTACAGAAGCCATGCTGGTTTGTCTCCATCATACCGTATTTATCTAGGTGTTTGCTGAGATTGCAAACTGTTTGAGGCAAGGACTGTTTCTTTTGTTATAAATGTGTAGAGCAATTAGCACAATAGGGTCCTAATCTTAGCTGAGATCTTGAGGTATCACTTCTGCAATACAAATACCAGTGTTACTCATTCTATTTTTAATTATCATTCAACTAATTTACCAGATACTGCAATAAGACTCACTAGTCTTTCATTCTCAGAATTACCTCTAGTGCTTCTTTTAAAGCTAGTTACAACATTGGATGCTGCCACATCTTTATTACCTGGAAAAAAAAATGACCTGAGACTAGGTATCAGCCCAACAACACATGGTGGTAAAGACAGACATAAAGAAAACATGTAGCTTTTCTGTAGTCGTCTTATCCTCTTCAATTTCTCCTTCAACTCCCTGTTAGTCTTTTTATGTCTTTGGCTATCAACTCTTTAATTGCCCTATTAGTCTTCCTAATTTTCCTCTTACATTTAACATGCTTTGGTTAATGCTCCTTCCTATTTGTTTCAGTTGGACTGGATTTCCCGTTACTGAAGGATACTTGCTTGACTCAGATAACCTACTAAACCTTGCCATTTAACCTTTTTTTTTTTTTTCCATTTTCCTGTTTCTGTGTTCCTCAGGGGGCAAACATGTGTTCTACAACTGTTATAGAAAGCAGAAGTAGCTGCCACATTGATCTAAAGAGTTTTAATTTCCTTACTTCTGAATATAAGTTCTCTTTGACTAACATTGTCATTTATTTTAAATGTCCTCTTCTAAAATATCACCGTACTAATTTTCACATACCCTTCTATGTAGGATCAATTTATATTGTGGTCACTTAGTGCAGTATTGCCCACACTCATGATTTCATCACATTTGTGTTGGATTTTTCCCTAAAGTCTTAGCTCCTGGAATCCTTTTATTACAATAGAATTTCAGCTTTCATTCTTTAAAAGTAATAAGTTTCTAGCCCTCATGGCTGCAGAGAAAAGCTTGAAAATGAGCCTAATGGCTCAGACACTAGAAAGCAAAATGTACAAAAAAGAGGTTATTTTAAATAAAAATCTCAATTTTACTTCAATCTCATATTTTGCAAGGCCCTGACTCAAGATTTTTGAATATTTAGAGTTGGCTGTACTGTTAGTGGCTCAACAATAGGTATGTCTCGAAGCAACTCTCATGTACTATGACTCAGACCCTAATCCAGCAAATACTTATGCACTAAGAATGTGAATAAATCTTACTGGACTGGGATCTAAATTGAGAATAATCTTACTTGGTATGCTCTAGATCTGACTGTTCTAAGAAGTAACCATTTGAGCCCTGATTTAGCCAAAGCACTTCAGCATGTGATTAAATCCCACTGAACTCTGTTAGCCAGTAGCTGACTCATAAAACTGAATGTGATCCAGTCATTAGAGTTGGACAGAAAGCCACATGGTATAAACATGGGTTAAACAAAACTTGGATGTCTTACTTGTTGAAATATGTGCTGAACCTCCTATTGCAATTTAACTATAGACACTTGATGAATTTGATATGTAGGTAATACTCTTTTAAATGACTTTGAGTTGTAGCATTAAAATGTAGATATAATAAATTATTAATTTCATTAACAAGTATCAGAGTTCTAGATCACTCATGTTAATTAATTAACATACTACTGGGAAACTGATTAAAAAGTAGGGAATACCAATGAGGGATAACTTTCATCCATTGAGTATCTGTGATATAGATTACAAAGGAATATCCTAGAAAAATAGAAGTGACTAATTCTAGTTTTCATGTTGATGGTCAATGGAAAACAATATACAGGAAAAAAGTAAAAGCATCTATTTTCAAGCCAAGGAATAGCCTGAGACATGTATATATACATATATTGTTCACCACACTTGTACTCTGAATTGTTATTAAACAAACAGTGATGGATTTATACATAAATAATCTGAAGCAATAACTGTTTATTTTTACTTTAAAAAAAAATAATCAGACAACTGTGGATTACCAAATAAAGATGTATGGTTGCAGAAACACAAATCTGAAAAATCACAGTTTCCTCTCTCTACAGAACTCTATCGGAGCTTAACTTTTACTTCAGTTACGTTCAGTCCCTATGCCTATATTTGCAAGTTGCTTACATTTTACTGCCATATTGTTATAATGTCATTGCTACTTTTAAAGTCATGGAGCCAGATCTGCATCTGGTGTAAATCATGGATACACACCAACTGACACTGTGGTGCAAAATATTTATTTAACCTATAGCATAGACAAAATAAAAATACAAGTCATCAGCCAGCATATAAAGGAATAGCTATAATAAGCGGTCACTAATTTTTCCCATTTTACCCTTTTGGGGGAATATGCATATTAAAAGATTATTATTCAGTTCCACATTTTCACCAATAGAGTCTAATATAATAAAGATATACTACTGAGTAGAATCGTTTAGTGCTTTTCTTCCATGGAAGATAGTACTTCCAGGCCAAGTTTTAGACACACTGAAAATTATATGGGGAAGATTCTACTGCTACTGTATTGTCTTGTGAATGGACAAGGAATTTAATTTCTTTACATGGCTGCTAATTCAGCTCCATTTATGATCGCTAATTTCACTTAACTTTTTCCTTTAATTTTCTCTAATTTTCTCTAATTTAGTAATGTTTTTCGCTGGTGGACCCTTTTGTTTGTTTGCTATTTTTTCTTTTTAGTGAACAAGTTGGGAGTGAAAATTGAATATATTAAACTTTTAGCTTGTGGATCTGAGTTTTCAAGATGTTTTGTTAAAAAAAAAAAAAATTCCAGTGGCATGTTCTTCAGTAAAGAGTTGTAATTAAAGAAAACCATTTTAAAAATGCACAGGCTCATATAGGTTGAGAGCAATTAGCTAGGTAATTAGAAGCATGATAAAAAAGGAAAGCATGGAAAAAGGAATTTAAACTCCTATTGAACTGTTACATCAAAAAGCGAGTAAGAAAAAGAGTAAATTAAAAGTATAGTTTTTAGCTGGCAGGCAAAAGATAAAGCCAATTATTCTGGGAAAACAGTGTTTTTTGTTTATCTAGAACTACTATTCATCCTGTGTAATAAAGTTACAGTATATGTGGGTACCAAATTGCTTGCTACTAATTTCTATCTATTGGTACCCAGATTATGGCCTTATCCTGTCAGCTGCTGAAACACCCTCAGCCCTTTTCAGGATCAGATCCATTACTCAAGGATGAGGAACCTGCACCACTGAGAACAACCTAGCTCCATCCTCTTTGTAATCCCCCTTCAGGTAGTTGAAGGCTGCTATCAAATCCAGCCTCACTCTTCTCTTCTGCAGGCTAAATAAGCCAGTTCCCTCAGCCTCTCCTCATAAGTCATGTTTCCCAGCCCCTTAATCATTTTCATTGCCCTCTAATGGACTCTCTGCAATTTATCCACATCCTTCCTGTTGTGGGGGCCCCAAAACTGGACACAATACTCCAAATGTGGCCTGACCAGTGCCAAATAGAGGGGAATAATCACTTCCCTCAATCTGCTGCTCAACCTCTAAATGCAGCCCAATATGCTGTTAGCTTTCTTGGCAACAAGGGCACACTGTTGACTCAGATCCAGCTTCTTGTCCACTGTAACCTCCAGGTCCTTTTCTGCAGAACTGCTGTTTAGCCAGTTAGTCCCAAATCTGTAGCAGTGCATGGGATTCTTCCATCCTAAGTGCAGAATTCTGCACTGGTCTTTGTTGAACCGCATCAGATTTCTTTTGGTCCAATCCTCCAATTTGTCTAGATCATTCTGTATCCTATCCTTACCCTCTGGTGTATCTACCACTCCCCTCATTTCAGTGTCATCCATGAACTTGCTGAGGGTGCAATCCACCCCATCATCCAGATCATTAATAAATATGTTGAACAAAACCAGCCCCAGGACTGCTGGGGCACTCCGCTTGATACAAGCTGCCAACTAGACATCAAGTCATTGATCAATACCCGTTGAGCCATATGATCTAGCCAGCTTTCTGTCTGCTTTATAGTCCATTCATCCAATCCATATGATTTTAACTTGCTGGCAAGAATACTGTGGGAGATCGTATTCAAAGCTTTGCTAAAGTCATGGTATATCACGTCCACCACATTCCACACATCCACAGAACCAGTTATCTCATCGTGGAAAGTAATCAGGTTGGTCAGGAATGACTTATGCTTAGTGAATTCATGCTGACTGTTCCTGATCACCTTCCTCTCCTCCAAGTGCTTCAAACTGGATTCCTTAAGGACCTGCTGCATGATTTTTCTGGGGACTGAGGTGAGGCTGACTGGCCTGTAGTTCGCTGGATCCTCCTCCTTTGCTGTTTTAAAGATGGCACTATATTTGCCTTTTTTCTATCGTCCAGGACCTCCCCTGATCAGCATAAGTTTTCAAAGATAATTGCCAATGGCTCTGCAACTCCTCAGTGACTCCTTCAGCACCCCATGGACTTGTGCATGTCCAGCATTTCTAAATAGTCCTGACCCTACTGCTCATCTCCTCCCCATATGGTGCTGCCCAGTGCATTGGTCCGGGAGCTGACCTTGTCCGGGAAGACAGAGGCAAAAAAAGCATTGAGTACTTCAGTTAGGAAATGAATTTGGGATTTTCCCCATTGATCCCAATTCAGCAAGGCACTAAGCATATGTTTAAATTTAACATGGTTCAAAGCATCAAAGTCAATGGGATTTAAGCACAGGTTTAAAGTGAAGCATGTGTTTACGTGTTTTGCTGGCCAAATCCTGACCACAGGACCTGGTAGCAGTAGGTGGGAGGAGCACTGGACTAATACATGGACAGATCGAGGAAGTTTTTCCCAGGCTGCAGAGTGGTTGTGGAAATTCTACGTAGAAACCAGAGCATCACACTGTGTACTGCCCCCACACAACCCCATCCCCAAACTTTCCACACTCTGGCACAGTGGACCCACCCCAGTACCACTTATAGAGAATCAGTTCTAGTCCTGGCCGAATCACTTCTACTTACCCTGAACTCAATTGGCTCTGGGCAAAGACAAAAACTTAGCAGCTCTCCCTGTATATATGACTTGAAGTGTGTTGTAAATCTTTGTTAGCAGTAATTCATACTACAATGGAAAACCGGTCAAATGCTGCTAAAACTGTTCAAAGATTTGATTATATTCCAAACAGCTGTTCAGTGCATGATATACATGCTCCTTTGTATTCACAATTCCTGAACATTTGTGCAAGTGAAATTTGATGAAACAAATATTTTGGGAATGGCTATTCTTAGTGGGTAAGATTCACCCCTTTGCTTCAGCCAGTGTGTGGCTTATGCCTCACTTAAGTCCCATTTTAACTCTATTTGAGGAGTTAAGTGGAACTAAGTGATGCATAAACTACATGCTTGCTCTCTGCACAGGGGTGAACTTCACTACATACAAATATCCATATTGACATACAAAAAAAAATGCATATATCCTGCATGAATAAAAGTATTCATTATTCTTTATTCACTGTTTCTTATTTGCTATTCATCATTTGTTATTCATTATTCTGCTTTAAAATGTCAGTCATCCAAGCAGAAACAATATCAAGAGACTTGGGTAACCATTCATACACCATGAAGAGTGAATTTTAACAAATTGTCAAAGTGAATAGTTTCCAGACAACTTGTGGGTTGAAACTTATTTGAATAAACAGTTGATTGAATGATTACAAATATGGAGAGTGAAACATCAACTTCTATTCAGGTAATGTATTCACTATGGAAAATTTGACTGTCTACCCCAAATCCAGAAGCTATTAATTATTTCTATTCCTATAGCACTTAGAGAGCCCAATTGAGATTGGGTTTCGATTATCATAAGCATTGTACAAACACATAGTACAAACACACAGACTGTCTTTCAAAGCTTTCAAAGAGCTAAAAATCGAACTAATTAAACCATTAACAAGATGTTTTGGGGATCTTTTATGTAACAAAAGGAGTCACATGCAAGTTGTTTATATAACTGCAGAGTACTATTATGTTGTTAGTTATTAAGTACCACTCTATGACATGATCAAGGACTGGAAAATGCATGCCTGCTTCTGTTTTACAGCTTTTTTTCTCACACCTGTAAACATCTTAAATGTTTCTAACATGCTAGTTCAATTGCCAGCACCCTGTGCAGCAGACAGACATGTAGTGCTCAGATAATGTCTGGAAGTTAAGGCACATTTTATTTTAAAGTTAACCATTGGAATGAACTACCAAGGGAAGTGCTGGATTCTCCATTTCTTAAAACTTAATATGAAAACTGGATGACTATGGAAGATGTGCTTCAGCTAAATATAAGTTAGTGGGTTCAATACTGAGGTAACAACTGTGCAGTTCTGTGGCCTGGATATATGGGAGGTCAGACTAGATGATCTAATGGTGGATTTTGGCCTTTAAAAATCTATGAATGTACATCACCCTTACCCATTTTAGGTTACTTGGAAGTTTTGCCTGTGTGGTACTTCAAGAAGGCAGTGGAAATTTCAGTATCCAAATGCATCATTGTAGCCTGAGTTGTTTGCTAAATTGGCCCGGTCATTGACTCTGTAGTCATCTCCTTCTCTTCCTCAACTGTAAATCTCAGGGCTTGAGGAGGTACATAAAGTACTTCCTGGGTCAAATACATTTTTGTAACCCATGGAAATCATTTGGGCCAGTGCTACAAACAACTCTGAATACAATGGAGACTGATGATGGCAGTTTATGAAGAACCCCGAAGTGAGAGAGCTTTTTCTGATCTTATGCACTTTCCTGGTGAATATTTTTGTATTCTTGGCACCTATGGACCCTTTGGTTTGAAATTATTGCCTTGCTTTGAGTTGTCGATAGAAACCAGAGCTGTCCATATGCTAGTACTAAAGTGTCACTCCCACTGTATTTGTAGCTCAAACATCAGCAGCATTGGAGATTCACCCTGCCTCCCCTGCTGGGTCACCTACCTTGAGATTAAAGCACTGCTTAGCTCATGCTACAAAATTGTTTGTGTGGATGTGAGTCGGTTTGGGAGCAACAGTTGATTCATATCTTGAGCTGGCACTGCAGTGAAGCTAAACCCTGAAAGTAATGTTTCTAGTACTTTTTCAAAACCCTGGATTACATTAGAGTCAATAATAATTGCCTATGTGTTTGGAATTTTTCAACCCATTGTAGTGCTTTTGACTGTGTGATCATTACATCATATATATAAAGCCAAATTATGGCCTCTCCCGTGTGCCTGCATAGTTAAGGGAAGGTAACAGTGCAGGGTGAGGTGGGGCGGGACGAGATGTTATTCCCCATTTTATGCAGGTAGGTGGGAATTGGGCATATACGGGATGAGGAGTGAGCAGAGCCTTGGTTTTGCCTCCCCAGTTTACTGGGTGGGGCTGCTGTACCAGGAGACATACATTGAGCCAGGTATTGGTGCTGGTACAAGGTACTTCTTCCCTCCCCTCCCCGCACCCCCACAAGTGGTCCATCCCTGAAGTAGAGTGGGGGAGTCCAATGTGTAATTCACATTAATTTCCAAGGGAGGGAGAAGAGTAAATCCTCCCCAGACATGGCTGGGAGAAAGTAGCTTTAGCTCAATGCTTGACTTCAATAATTTTGAAGTCATTGGCATGCCTGGGATAGTGTGGGTCTTTTAAATGTATTATTATGTCATTTAATTGATTTATAACTAGCGTGCTTGATTATTATTGCCCTCCAAGAAGGAAAAAAACCCTTAGAAATGAGATGAAAGTCTCAACAGGTTTATTTGTGGTTAATTAATAATCGGATACCCTTTATCTGTAACAGAGTTTGACAGCAAAAGAAGTTAAAAAAATATTGATTTAATGAGAAGACAGACATTTGCTTTAATTTCTGTCTGGCTGTAAATGTTCAAATAACTTATTTTTAAAAACAATTAGAAAGCTATAAAAAATAAAATAAACCCAAACAAACCCTTCTTTGTAACAAAGATGTCAAAAAATGTTGCATTCCTGCTTCATCACAAGATACAGCCTGGAAATCGGCTTAATAATAAAATAGGAAGGGATCAATCATGTCATTTATAGCTCCATAAATTTTAAGGATTACCTCACCACACCCTAAGTGGTGGGGGCTGTTGTCTGGCTGGTAGGAAAAGGTGTGTGGCCCCTTTAAAGGCTAGAAAGCCAAAGTGACTTGCATCAGCCTCAGACCAGGTCAGCATGGGGACGCTGACCCATCCTCCCCAGGTGCCTGAAAGGGGAGAGGCTATCAAGGTCCACACTGGTATAGAAAAAGCCCTGTTTTATGAGCACCTACCCCCTATGTCACCCACTGACAAGGAATGTGAATCTGTGGGATAGATTGCTGCCCTCTGGATAGGTGGGGAGCAATAGAGCACCGAAGGTGCCACAATGATTAGTCCTGAGTATAGTTATGCTGGGCGTCATTGCATAGGCTTATCCAGACTGAAGCCCAGCATGGCTGTAATCAGGCAGGCATGTAAAACATTTGGGAACATGGCTTGGTTTAACTATGACATAGAGCTTAGATTGAGGGCAGCAACACAAACTGGAATCCAGTGGGACGTATGCTGTGGTTAGTGTGGATAACACCATGGAGGCCGGTTTTCCACACTGACAGTGGTCTCCTCTTCATTCCAAAGTAAGCCCACTGGAGGCCTGTGGCTGATAATGACATTTTCTGGGCATCTAATGAAAGCGGTTGATTTTGTAGCATCTGCAAATTTACGCGTGCTTGCAAAATGTGCTTTGAGGCCCATAGAACCTGCAATTGACAGAGCCGTTGAGGTAGGCTGCCATGAGGACCGTGGGGAAACAAAATGGGGGATAGGTCAGGTGCTGCCTGCAGACCAATGGGGGCTGGAGCAAAGTATGGGGGCGAAGGCACAGGAAGGGGTGGAAGACAAGCTGAAAATAAAGGGCCAGGTAAGAGCACCATCTCTGGTTAAACTGGAAGTGTTAAGGGTGCTCCTTTGGAATTACCCTAACAAGGTAGATGGGGCACATTTGTGGGATAATGCAGGGTTTAGGATCCCCTTTACAGATGAAAGAATCTATGTGAGGGCCAAAAATTTGAAGTTCTTAGTAGGAATAGGTCATCTTGTAAAAATAAATGTACACAAGAATTAAGGGTAGCAGGGCCATTCAGTCATCTACCTATACAGAATTTGCGATTTTCTCCTCTATGTTTGGTCCTTAAGACAGTGCTGTGTGAATATCGCTTAATTCACTACCTGTCATACCCTGGGGTAGCTCAGTTAATGATGGAATAGATCCAGTCATGGATTCTGGGCACTATTCCTCCATTGATGAAACTGTGCACATGGTTAGGTCTTGTGGCCCAGGGTGCTGATGGCTGAATGTGTTGTCAAGTCTGTTTTTTGACTGCTGCCAGTGCATCCTTCTGACTTTATCCTTTTGGGTATCTCTTCTGAAGGATAATTTTTTGTTTTGATATATCTATGCCCATTGGATGGGTAATAACCTGTTTGGCATTTAAGAAATTTAGTACAACGATACACTGGGCAGTGATGTGGGAAGCTGGTCTATGGCAGATAGGGCATTACTTAGGTGAGTCTTTGTTTGTAGGTAGGGTTAATTCAGATTAGTGTGTTAGCCTGACAGACACTTTTCAAGGCCCAGCTAAAAAACTGGGGATACCCCTAACAGAGTTAAAAATAGGGACCTGCCACTACGCTGACCTAGCTGGGAATTGAGCTAGACACACTCGCGGGCATATTGCAATTCCCTCAGGATAACCTTCAACAGAACTGGATTTGATTAGGGGAGGTAGAGTGATCAGGAAAGTTACACTGGATAAGCTGCAATCTGTTATTGGGCATCTTAACTTTGCCTGCCATATAGTAGACCAGGGTGGGCATTCTGAGCTTGGCTTGCAGTGGCTGCCACAGGTATAGCTAGACCTTCCCATTTTATCAGAGTTACTGGGGCGGTGGAACCAGTTTCTGAGCCATTTCAATGGAGAGTCGTTGGGCAGGGAGGAATGGATACTTGAGGTTGGTAAGTACATTTGTATTATAGTGTTTAAGTTTTAACATCTATTTGTCTTCAGATACATGCCTGAGTAGTGCAGTGCAGAGATCTGTGGCTCTGTGAACATTGCACAGTTTTGAGAGAAAGTTTAATGATTTTGGGCAATTTCAGGAGCGGGACGTTCTGTCACCGATATGGCCCATTATGGAGGAATGCATCAGTACCTGGTGTTGCTAGCAACCCAGCAACTGATGTCAGAAATCATCTGCATTCACATATCGGCCCTAACGTTTGTCAGTGGGATGAACCCTTACCCGGATCCTTATATTGGATTTTTAGTTCAGAGGTTTCTGACAGGGTGGTCATGAAGCACCAGCCCTAGGGAGGATGCATGTTGCCCCATCGCTGTTAACACATTAAGGGATTTGGTGCAGATCCTAGAGCCCATAGGTCATTGGACAAATACTGGCCTTGTTCAGAGCGGCATTTCTGGTAGCATCCTTTAAGCTTTTAGGGTCAGCGAACCAGTACCTGGGTCCTGTAGGGGCTCTTCTGGAAAGACTTTGGAATTGAGAGATCATGGCGGTGACAGTCGTGGCCCAGCTAGGCCTGAGAGCCAGTGGAGTGGCATTCAGGCAATTGGGCTTTGGTGTTCTGTAGCGTACAGAATGTATGTGAGATCCTTCATGGGGAATCAGTGTTTGCATTCCAGGTGTCAGCAGACAGGTCAGGCAGATGGCGGTGTGCATCTGTGGGCATGGTACTGTTTACTGGGTGTATAAACTGGTTTCTGGGTTGTCTGGAGCTTTGCAGCTGTGCTTCAGTGATGAAGCAGTCCTGCCCTGGCATGGCAGAAGGGGCATGCTATGGGACCAGTTGATGCCCCTTCTGTACACTCTGGTGGCCCATGAACAAGCACCAGATTTGACTGTAGGTCACATGGGGGGGATGATTTGGGAATATGTATTGGAGTGAACTCAATCAGAGCTAAGAGGGACTTGGAGCAGATCCTGGTACTTTTACCAAGAGTAAAAGTTCTTTGGTTGGACATCTTGCAACACATGGTGTGGTGGGGAGCTCCCTCAGGTTGAGAAGGCTAGGAGGTATGTGGCCAAATTCATAGTTAGCATAGGGGATTGGTAATTTCTCATCCGGACATAGCATTTGGGGCACCAGATTATTCAGGAGGATGAGGTCCACCTGTCAGACTTGGGAGCTGACATCTTTTGGCCAATATTAGAGAGGGTATTATGGGAGCCTGGTTAGGTATGTGGGGGGATGGGAGGCAGACAAAATAATGGCTTGCACCTCTTTGGGATAGGTGTCTAGTGCAGGTACTCTGTAGGGAAGGGATATGGTGACCAGATAAAATAGATTGGGAAAGGATTTAAAGACGGAATGGAAGGGAGCCACACCCCTCCTTTAGAGACCCTCTCAACTGTCATTCAAGAGGGGGGGCAGTAGGTCCCAGGAGTGGTAAAGGGAGTGGCCTGACAGCAGCCTCACCCTGGGTATATGTAAATGATTATGGAATTACCTGCACGCTACACTTGTATCTGCTAGGTACTCCTAGACATTTAGGAATCAAGTTGCAGCCTAATTAAACCACATCCAGAATCTCTTGTCCTTTTTCCGGAATAGCTGGTCAAGGGACCATTATGACTATCTAGTATGACCTGCTGCATATCTCAGGCTATAAAATCTCACCCAGTAATTTCTGCATCAAGCCTATGACTTTTTTTTTTATCTGAGCTAGAGCAACCCTTTTATAAATACCCGAGGTGGGGATTGTGCTCCTTCAAGCCAGTGGAAGCACTTGGGCCAGAAAGCTCTTCACTGGAGCCAGAATGCCTCCTAGAGTTCCCAGGAACACAGAGGAACTTAAACACGCTGTTATGCCTTTCTAAGATATGCATAAGGCCTTCGGTGCCTGGCTGTCATGGGAGGCAGCAGGGGAGATGGGGTATGAAGTGAACCTTCTGCTCCAGGTGGGCCTGTTGCTGCAGCAGTCAGGCTGTCTTGGCTTCTGGGACCTAGCTCCTTTCCCACCTTGTTCCCTCAGGGAATGGGAAGGACAGGGCCACACTGAAGGATTGGGGTCAGTAGCATGCTCTGTCCAGCAGAGTAGGGCTATCACCTGGCTTCCTGCACACCTCGCTCCCCGCTTGGGGAGCGAGACAGATGAGATGGGCAGGCAGACGGGTGATAGAAGAGCAAAACAGGCAGGGAGCCCCTCTCAGTTTCCGGGAACCAGCTTGTTGCATGTCTCGCTCGCCCACATCACAGCAACAGTCACCAACTGGCACATATTCTCCATGGCACAGGTGCACTGTGCTGTCTGGAAAGAGGTGGTGTGGCGGAAGAGTGGGGGAGTTGGATCCAGTGAGTTCCAGCACTGCAGAATTTGGGTTAAAATTGATCAAACCAAAATACTTGCTTTTTGAAAATCCATGAATTTTGCAGGGAAATAAGGTAACAACTGAAAACCGCAGGCCTCAGGCATGCAGTATACTCCTCTCCCCTCTTCTGGCAAACACATAGTTGGGATGATCCACCTGCTTTTATTTTTCTCTTCTCTTTATTTCTGACTGACTTCAGTTGTCATAAAATGTTTTCTCTTAATGCTGGAGACTGAAGTCATATTTATCACCAGAGCAGGAGTGCAAACTTCCTTCACTCTACTCTGATCATGTACTTCCCACCTGACCTGGAAAGACCATTCCAGTGTCTCTGCCATGGGCCTGCCTGTTGTGATGATGTAGACCTATAGTATTGGATTGACATAAAAACACAGGTCACCAATCAGTCATGAGGTATTGGCTTTTAGCACAATTAATGTCTGCTATATATGATATATAATGTCTGGTATATATGAATTAATGACCCTGGAGTCAAAGCTTTCATAGTCCATTGTCAAACCTTCTGAGCCATCCAGTTCCCCCTCCTGTTTTGTTTTTACATTTACTACAAAGAGTGTTACAAATCATGGCTAAGAGAAGAAATGTAAACACTAAGAAACCTTATCCTCCTGGATCTACAGAAAGATAGCAGGATCTCTGAAATAGTTGCTTTTTACAAGAAGTAGGAAGGTAACAGAAACTAGGGCTACCAATTAATGGCAGTTAATGCATGCAATTAATGCAAAACAAATTAACTAGATTTTAAAAATAGCCATGATTAATTGCACTGTAAAAAAGATAAACAAAAGAAATAGTATTTTTCAATTCACTTCATACAAGTCCACTCAGTCCTATTTCTTGTTCAGCCAATCATTAAAATAACAAGTTTGTTTACATTTACGGGAAATAATGCTGCCTGGTTCTTGTTTACAATGTCACCTGAAAGTGAGAACAGCCATTCATATGGCACTGTTGTAGCCAGCATTACCAGGTATTTTTGTGCCAGATATGCTAAATATTCATATACCCTTTCATGTTTCAACTTGTAGGCTCTAAAGTTTTATATTGTTTTGGTTTTGAGTGAAGCTATGTTTAAAAAAAACAAACAAAAATACCTTCATTTGTAAATTGCACTTTCACTATGGAGATTGCATGACAGTACTTGTGGTGCACTGAAAAATATTATTTCTTTATCTCTTTTACAGTGCAAATAGAAATAATACAAAGTGAGCCCTGTACACTTTGTATTCTGTGTTGTAACTGAAATCAATATATTTGAAAATGTAGAAAAACATCCAAAATATTTATAACATATTTAAATTGGTATTCTATTATTGTTTAACATTTGATTAAAACTGCAATTAATCATGTCTGATTTTTTTAATCTCATGATTAATTGCGATTATTTTTTAATTATTTGATAGCCCTAACAGAAACTCTTCTGAAAACCTGATTTTTAAAATGCTGTTAATTTTTCCACCATCTCTAACAACAGAACAATGTGAAGTAGGTGAATTATGGCAATTGGTCAATTGTCCCTGCTCGCTAGAAATGATTGATTGATTTTTTTGTTTTGTTTTTGGTTTTTGGTTTTTTTTTGGTTTTGTTGTTTTGTTTACAGGAGACACCCACTCTCCCCTCCGCATGCTCTCTCTGCAACAGACACTTAACTGCTGTATACTGGCATCTCCAATGAAGTACATGGATCTTAGCTGACTTACAACAGCTGACGATTTGGCTCTCTGCTATTAGTCCAAGCTTCATTGATCGTATGCTGTAGATAACAAGACTGTAACTGCAGATCACTCTGGACCAGATTCTTATCTGTCAGAACTCAGATGGAACAAGAGGGGCATAATCTGGCCACAAATGCCCAGCAGAGAATTCCCCTGCAATAGAAGAGCTCTCTTTGTTTTACATGAATTGTATAAGTAGCACTAAGATATTAGCACAGAGAAATACTGCTTTGCAGGAGCACAGTAAAAGAAGGGTCAGAAATCTTTACTTTACTAATTCAGCCTTCATAAAAATAACTTGAGTGTATGGAGCCGTTGGTAGCAGCAGCATTGCCAATAATACCCTTGGTAGTCTTTTTAAAAATAAATAAATATATAAATTTTATGTGTGAAAGACAGGGAAGTAAAGACTGAAGCAACAAAAGGAAAATGAGACTCTGCTTTCCGTAAAGAAGTAAGCTGCAGTTAAGAAACACAAGAGCTTGTCAGTTTATACACTGACATGAGAGACTGGAAAGCTTTCTCTGAAGGCTCAGAAAGCTGAAATGGAGAACTGAGAGGTCAACAATTGAGGGTGAGAGCCGGTGACTAGATTAGTAATGTTCCTGGCTGAAAAATTATACAATACCCCCAAAAGAGGCTGATTTCTCAGCTAACGTGGATAATCAGACTCCAGATGGATGCGTGCACCAGTGACACACCTGCCATTGGGTTGATTCACACTGACCGTGTGATTTGACTGCTCTGCTTCCCTTATGCGCACTGTTCTCACTGCGCTACTTGAGGGGGTGGATTTACTCAGTCGACTTCCTGATCGATTGAGCAGGTCTCACTGAACATAGCCTATGTTGATGTAATTTATGCCAGGGACTGTCTTAGCTACACAGCCAGGACTGAGGAAGCACGTAGGCTCCCCCAAGCACTTCCCCTTCCTGAACTGTGCACTTCAGTAAAATCCAAGGGTCGTGGCTTGTATCTGTGTTGTACCCCTTTTTGTCTATATAGCATGCACTGGGCGGAATCATGGCCGCATTGAAGACAGTGGCAAAATTCTCACTGATCTCAGAGAGAGGTTCTCAGAATTGTGTAAATGACTAGGCAACTGGAGTAAATTAGAACGGAAAGCCTTAACTCTCATTCTGCTTGGTTGTATTTGTTTCTATCCCAACAGCCTTGCATTTGTTGTTGTATTTACTTCAGACCCAATTCCTGTTGACTTCAATAGGAGTGGAAGGCTCTTGTCATTTCTGTGGATGGGTTGATATTTTTGGAGGGAGGTATAAGTTTTCTCATTTACACTTGTGATTTCAGTTAAGTGCAGATCTGTTGGCAAATGACACATTCACCTTTTGCCTTCTGAAGTTCCACTTGGTGACTTATAGTATGTTAATTTTAACTAGCCTGCTGAGCAGAAACATTCAGACAGTAAATATGGCATAGAGTAAATGTGTTCCAATTTATCTGACTGTAGTGTTAAATGAGCTTTTTATAGCTCTGATTTTTTTCTGTTCAATGAAGGAAAAACTAAATTTACAAGGAAGATGCTTAAAAGTGCAAAATGCTTTCCATAGCAACAACCTTTTCTCCTGCCCAGGTACCTTCTTACAATTAATTACATTGTAATAATATTTAAATACAGGGTTGATTTGCATATCTGCCAGGCTCTTTCCCACTTGGTGTCTTTCTTGCTTTGGTAAAATCCAATTCAGATTTCAATATATTCATTGTTTTACTGTATTTAAGAAGAAATGCAGCTTTGGTAAATACATAATTTCTTGTTTGTTGCTTTTTATTTTCTTTAACAAATATCTGTGAGGAACTTTAGTCAAAGCCATATATTTTCTCTGAATGTCAGTGGAGCTCTCCCAAATCATAAGGCCATCTATTGTATATTCAGCTTATATTGCTCTCTTGCCATTAGCCTGAACTGTTACGGCGAATTATTGTAAATCTGTATTTGCTCATCTAGAACAATAGAAATAAGAGCATCTAAAAGAATTATTGTTAAATAATCTGAAACCACCTAATACCCTTCCCGCTCAGCCAGAATTCTCACTTCCATTTTTAAGATTTGATTTGTTTTAAGATTGATTTGTTTCCTTGAAGGGATAGGATCAATGGTAACTAGGGTCCCCCATAATGGAAGTAACACACACAATAGGGATCTGAACAGGGTGAAGGCTCTCTCCAACAGTGAAGTAAACATGTTGTCTTTTTTCTTTAAATTAGAGTCTCAAGTCATTGAACCTGATGCCAAAGCTCAGTTACAATATGCTTTCTTTTCTTCCTAACTGGATTCAGATATAATAAAATAACACTCACTGGGGGATTGAAAAAATCCTTTAAATTCCACTGTTTCACGTTTATTCTGCATGTTAATTGCATTGTACGTGCAACGAGAATGGATGTGTTAACATAACTCTTGAATACCTGTTCTCTTAAACATACATGGCCAGATTTTCAAAAGTGCTTGCCCCAAAATGGAGGTCAGACTTTCCAAGTTGTCAGCTATTCAGGCACTAAAATGGGTTCACAGGCTTTCAAATTTGCTCATCATGTTGGTACTGAGTGTTTGAAAATTCTGCTTATAAGTGTCACAATGGGAGCTTCTGGATGCTGAGAACCGCTGACAATATATCTCCAGTGGTAGTTTCTGAGTACTTGAAAATATCTCTTAGCTACTTTGACAATTGGGCCCACACAGTACCAAGAAAATAAGTAGAATTAAAATATTTAGTAACTTTCTGCTGTGAACTGATGTGCCTGATAGAATAGCCTATTTTTATAAAGGACGGAAATGTAAATTCAATCCTTTGGGTAATGTGTTGCTATGCTAGAACTGTTACTGTCTCTTACAGACTAAAAATTTTAAAATATTTGGCCTGGGATTGCACAGGAGGGCAAAATTAGACCAATGTGTACTTTCCATGCATATACAATGTATAGGTTAAACACCATTTTGTTGATGACATCTTATCTCAGCAGGATAGGCTCGCTGTGCTGTTGAGACTTTTTTATTATATCTATAAATCCTTTTTCCAAGGGCATCCCTGGGGTGAAGCAAGGCACCATACAAACATTACCGTACACATTAGGAATCTTTATGTCTCATTGCAATTTAATATGAAGCATGAGAAAATGAGTCAGCCTAAGGACACCTTGTCAAGCCTACAGCGCCTGGGATGAAGGAAATAGCCTGTTGATCAATGGTTTTCAGTAGTGGTGGTTTTAATACAGATTTGTCAGTTTGAAAGACTTGTGTGTTCTTCCATTGCTGGTCACCCCATTTTAAATCATGTTAGAGATGAAAAAGTGTTAATTTATGATAGCACTTTAAAAAAGTGTCAAGTAAGGTGTTCTAAAAGCATGCCACACTTTTTCTACTATTGTCTGGAAGGAATCCTGAGAATGTTTTTGGATAGGTATAGATGAAAGCTAATCCATTGCAACAGCATGAATAGAATGATTCTATTTCAAACGGCAGAACACTGCTGCCTCGTTATTAACATACTATCAGACATCAGCTTGCCCTTACTTATGATGCACTCTGGGTGAAGTAAGAGCCTTCTTTCCTTGTTCCCATGCATTTTAATTACATAAGACTAAAAATGACAACACCACCTGACCACCATCTAAAATGCTAATAATTCTTCAGTTTTTGAGAGATGTACATGAAGTACACTAATGTTAGATGCAGGGTTTAGTAGCAAAATTCTACTTTGACATTTTGCTCTCTTTGGGTGAACAGATTTCACTTTAATGTTAACAGTATTTGTGAACAAAATATGTAAGGAGGGCTCCATCCTGTTAATCTGAAAACAGACTTTTGTCCTTGTACATTTGATTCCTTTTCTTTTGAAGGGGAGCGTTATGGTACCATCAGTACAACATTTATCTGCACCATTATTTCAGCATGCAAACTACTGTTAATCAGAGAATGGAAAAACAAATGGAGGCATTGAAGTGCCAAAGTCACATCACGAGTACTGGCTTCTAGTTCATTTCTGAGTGGACATTAAGGTTTGTGTTTTGATCAAAAGAAATGATTGGAAAACATTTTTCTTGAAATTTTTGTGGATTTTCTTTTAAATTTAACTTTGATGGAAATGTTCTAGATAGCCATAGGTTTGTCTAATTGTGTGGTTTTGGCCCTGGCTACTGAGAAACCATATCTTTCCTGGTAGTCAAAAAATGTTTTTTCTTTTTCTTATGGAAAACTTTGCTGAAACCAAAAAAGTCTTTTTGTTCAATTTTTCAAAGAAAACTTCAACTTTTCATTGAAAACATAAAATCTTTAGGTGAAAACTGAAAATTTCCATGGGGGAAATTGAAACAAAATATTTCATTTGGTGGTAAGTCAACCCAAGAGCTTGTCTACATGAACACTCACTTCACAGCAAGCTGGAGTGTGAATCTATCCCAAACTAGCCTGCCACAAGCCAACTGTCCATGTGCACCCTGCTGATGAGTACGAAAAGCTTTTGAATGCGCTTTAATCTCTTTCTGTTTCAAAGATATCTAGATAAAAATGCATTAATGAACTTTTAATACATGTCAGCAGGATACACAGTCACTGCTGGTCTAAGGCACACCAGTGTGTAGTAGATTCATAGCCCATTTTACTGCGAATTAATGTCCATGTAGATAATCCCTGAATCAAAATATTTGTTTGTTGAACTTAATTTAAATGTTTGACATTAAACTATGCCTACTTGCACTGTTGTGGTGACTCATGGACATTGTTCAGATGCTCTCATGCCCTCATTCTCCCCTATCGACTGGGGTTTGGCTGGAATACATCTCCCCATAATGCACCATGACCTCCCCTGTTGCTGATATCATGATGCGTCATAGGAGATGTTGTCCAGCCAAGGGGCTTTGCTCATTGAGGAAAATGGGGACAGGAGACACCAAACTACCACTCAGATGATGTGTTGCAACAATTCAGGAGGACACATTTAAATTCTGGAAAGTTGAAATATTTCATTTTGTGACATGTCATATTTATTTAATTTTATATTTAAAGTTAATAAAGTGAATTACAAATTTTTGGTTTTCAGGTGTTTGGTTTTTCATTTTGTCATGGAAAGAAGACATTTCTTGCAAAAGCTTTATTTTGTCAAACATAATTTTCCATCAAATCGTGAAATGCACACTTGAGTGAATTGTTAAACAGAAAATTGTGTAAAAAAAAATGCATTTTCTTACTTGTCCTGTTTGAAATTGCCATTGACTTCATCATGAGAAAAATATGCAGATCGATACAACACAGAGATTGCATGGCTTAACAGTGGCACAGTGAATGATTTAGATTTTGATGACAACATAGCTCTTCTCAGTGACAACTCAACCAGCTTCCAAGTAAAGACAAAAAACTATCCAGACTTGCAAAAAAGAGTTAACTAGTTCTTGGGTAGGGGGGAAATGTAAGGAAAACCCCAGCTACTCACAACTCAAGCGTTAGGTTAGATGACAAAGGTATACAAGAGTTGAATCAATTCACGTACTTAGGCAGGAATGTGCAAGTCAATGGAGATATCCAGAAGATAAAAAATCACAAAGTTACAAGGCGACAGCTGCATTCATGAGCAAAACAAGGTTTGGTCATCGAAAAACAAGTTAAAGACCAAACTATAAATCTTCAACTCCTAAGTTATTTCCATCTTAACATATGGATTTGAAAGCTAGAAATCACCTAAAGGCATACACAAATGTCTGATTTTTGAAAGCAAATATCTCAGGAAAATACTAGATTAAATGGATAATTAAATGGAATGAATCTATAACAATGCCAATGTCCCTCAAAGTTCAACAACTCCTTATCTGCAGAATTATCCAGAAATGAAGATGGAAATATCTAGGACGTGTTGAGAATTAAACTAGGGCATCTGCCCTAGGGCAGCTGGAGGAACATGCAGAAGGGGCTGAGTGAAAGAATTCCTCTGAACTCCGCTCAGAGGGGGAAAACTTATGGGACATAACATAGAAGACATGCAAAAAGCAGCCTAGGATAGACAGAGATGGTGGAGCCTTGTTTGTGCCCCAAAAGACATTTGGTGGTGCAGGAAGATTTCAGATTCAGCAGGGTAGGAGGGTGAATGGGTGGCTTAGTTTGTTTTGGGCCATATTATTTGTCCATTAGTAATATTTTTAGCTCTTTATGCATGCCCTGATAATTTGTAATGAGCAATCTAGTTCTAAACACGTAGCTTGATCTAGTACAGAACAATAAGTAGAGTGAACACCCTTTATGTGCTTTTCCACATGGTGCTTTATCTTTTTTAGTTAATATTAATCCAAAATAACATGGACTAATTCATTCCTAGAGGGTGAAGGGAGCTCAAAAGGACTTCCACCTGAAGTTCATTTTCCACTGTGCAACTAAGAAATTAGTTGTATAGTACCAGACCCAAAATATTTTCCCATTAACTAATATTAGTCAAACTATACTGCTAATACCCTTTAAAAGCATTTTACTAGTTCATAACTCTCAATGTGACATACCAGACCTAGTGCTAAACAAACTGTCTTGTATTTAGCTGAAATAATGGGGCAACATTATACAGTGCATGATACATCTTTTTAATTGTTACATTACTTCTGTGTACAGATTCTCCTGCATAAAGATTTAAAAGCGAAACTTCAATACAAAAATTACTTGTAATTGGGAAGTAATTGTTATGGTCAGCTTTTGGTTATTGCGTGTTCCTGGATACCACTTGTGAGTGCAGAGAGAAAGTCGTGACTGCTTGTCATGGAAAATTAGAAATCTGATGTCTGAAATGAGTGCACTAATCCAGCCTGAAACATATTCCTACCTGACTGTTTCTGTCCTTTTGTAGTGCATTGTATTATCTTGCTCAGATACACCAACCAAATGTTCCCTTTCATATTTTAATATAATTAACAGAAGGCTAAAGAAAGCCTTACTCATTTTAGTTGTTTCTATCTATAGAGGGCCTCTGAGAAATGTCCAAAATCCCAAGAGAAGAGCCAGGTACTCTGAGCAAGAGAGGTTTTCTGCAGAAGGGATGTTGGAAAACAATAAGTGTGGTTATTACTAGGAATGGGGGAAATCAGACAGAGCTACCCTCACAAGTAACTGCTAAATAAGGACTCTCTTACAGAAAAGAGCACTAATATGTTAAATCTAAAATGTGCTATTTCACTCTGAAGGATGAGGACTGGATAGTCAAGAGTTTTGAATAGTGGTCTGATGTATTAAATATGAAATGCACTGCTTCAATGTACTGCATTTCCAAAGGGGTGACTTAGTTTGAAATAAGTCATAAAATAATAGTAGGGAAAATAGCTTGTGAGAATCTGTTAGGCTCTCAAGGGAAGCCCACTCTAAATAATTTTAAAACACTTGAGTATGGAGTATGGGGGAAATCGTGTTTTGTAGGTGGGTGGCAAAAAATGATTTAATAGGTTGTTTTCCATTTCTCATCTCTGATTGTATAGTCAATGTATTTTTGTGGCTGGGATTCCACTACAAGAAATGGTCTTATCTGAAAACAATATTGTAGAAAAGATAATACTTCCCCATCCCTATGTTTGACATCCACACTCAGCTGTGCTGTCTACTAACTGTACACTCCTTTTGCTGATGAGAACTCTTATACTATTCTAAATTCTAAAAGTTCTTGTGGCTGCATTAAAGTGCAGACAGTAACACTGATGTCAAAAATTCATAAAGAAAATAAACATATGCCCGATACTGCTGATATCCACGCTGATTTTATGTATGTGATTCAGAGGAAAATAATGTTCTACATACGGGCAAGTGAGGGATCTTTAGTCACCTGACATAAATGGCTATGTTATACTTGCTATCATTCCAGACAGTGGCTTCTTCCTATTACATTCAAATCATTGGGAATCATTACCATTTTTTAAATGAGGGGGAAGATAGGGGCCATTGTATTGCCAAAACCTCCATGGAATGAACTTTAAGCTAAATATTTCCTTACACATGTATGTGCCAGTAATAGGTTACAGTAGCGATACTCCCACACAATAGGACTCTGCTTTACTTAAAACATCAACTATAGTGATTTTAGTATTGTAAAAGCTGGTTAAGGATGACCACAGTGTTTCCAAAAATAAACGGATGTGAGCGTGTAGCAATTAGATCTCCGAATGCCATTGAAAGCAATTAAGATAAATGACATATTAATTCCAAAGAAAAGCTTGCATAAATGCGAATCATGGTGTAGAGAATAATTAAATTGTACTTTCAAAAGGTTAATGTGGCGATTTACTTGTTTTAAAATTGTAATTTAGATAGTTGTGCAGAATGCTGTGGTCTGACAAAACCATCTATCTAGAGCATTTGCCACATGTGTTTTATATGAGGCATACTGTGTCTATACTGTACAGTGTAGAATATACCTAATCACAATATGGAAAGTATATTAAATATTTTAATTGACTGGGAATAAATAGATAGCATTCCCTCTCTCCTCTTATTTTGTCACCACGCACCCCCTTTCCTGTCCTTTTTTCCTGTGACTTGATCTCCTTATTCACTGCATAATGCTTAAATTAATTGGATCAATTGAACAGGAGATTGGGTTTATACCTCATTCTCCCTACTCCTTTCAACAAGAGCATATTGTCAAGAGATATTAGCCAAACAGCAAAACCTGTTAAAATAAAGAGGCCTGTAGTAGGATGACTAGGCAGGGGAGATCTGAGTTCAAGTGTCTGCTCCAGAGTGGCAATTTTAACATGTCTCTCTCAAATTCCAGGCAAGTAACCCAAACACTGGGCTAAAGGGGGCACACATGTTTTAACTGGTCCAAAAATGGATTTTTCCAACTTGCAAACATTTTCAGAACTGAATATTTTTCCTGATTTTTTTTTCAGTTCATTGCCTAAACCAAACTGTCAATAATTCACCTGGCTCTGCTCATGACCTAACTTTCAGTCAATTGGCTGCAGCCTGAGATATCATAGGCATTGTTCATTTTGGCTTTAACACTTGGCTTCAGGTATGAAGAATGGAATATTCCCATTCAACCCTCTAGCAGCATGTCATATTTCTTTTTAGGACCCTAAAAGAATATGACCCTAAAAAGGTCAGTGCCTACCTACTATGCTAATTGGCATCATATAAAAAACTAAAATAGATATTCTGGGCCTGATCCTGTGAGGTGTTACATCCTCTTTCTTCTGCCTCACTCGTGCAAATCAACCCTAAAGCTGGCATAATCCCAGTTGCAGGGGCTGTTCTGGCTACATTGGGCTAGTGCATATCACATATTCTCCTCCTGGCAGCTGGTATAGGAAATAGGAAGCTGGTATAGTGAAAATGGGCGTGACCACGACCTTCTTGTGCCCCTGTGATCTGCAGCTACTGTTCTGGACCTTTGGGGCTTTTGCAGATGGTACAAGTTAAAGTAGCTCTCAAGCTTCTCTAATTAAAACCAGGGAATTAGCCAAGCACAGAGTTGACCAGGATGTGGAGAGGGCAGAAGTGACTTAAAGCCATCTTTGCACGCCTTTTCCTCTGAGTTATGATTTCCAGCCATAGTGGACATGGCAGAGGCTCTTCTGTGCTCAAGAGATCCATAAGTTGCTCTTACCTGTGCTAGGGGACTAGCTCAGCACAGAGCAGCCACAGGGTCAGGGAAGTCTTAGATGTTAGTCTTAGATCCATGGCCTCATCTGCATTTGAGGAGCAGGGGGCTCAAAGTTTCCTGTGTCCTCCATTGTTCAACCATAAGGACTTCCTCTCTGCCCCTACCCCCCAAAAAACTGATTAATGTGAGACCTAATTGGTCTTAATTAATTAGAAGGCAGGAGCTGATTCTGATCTTGTTTGTACGGTTTTATGCTGGTGTAACTGCAGTGATTTCAATGTACACCCCTGTAAGTGAACTGCATATCTGGCCGAGAGACCCAAACAAAAGCAAAGTTCAAACCCTTCAGTGAAAGTAAAAACTTTAAAAAGCAATGAGCAAAGATGAGGGAAAGTGTCAAAATTCATAAGTGCATCTCTCTTGAAAAGTTTCTTTCTGATAACTTTTTAAGGCCAATAAGAATACAATACTGCTTTAATGTGAAACAATCATCAGCCTTATGACATTTACCCCTTTAAAAAAAATCTCTTTTGTAAATATCAATCAGTGTCCAAAATGGGCTAAGTCATCCTTTCAATATCTTCCTGTGCAACTGAGGTTACCCAGCAGGAGGCATTAAGCCATTTCAATATAATTTATAAATTTTCATAAACTTGTAAAAATATGGATTACAATGCTTCCTTTCAGTATAATTATCTTATAGAAGAGTTTAATTGGTTCCCAAGATACCTCTGTGACATCCACGGCCTTTCACTTATTCATGCAAACATGATCTGTACAATACTTTCAAATACTTTTATTCAAATTAAGTAAAACGAAATTTCAGCAATTCATCTCATTTCAGAAATGTGTTATTTAATGTCTAGTGGGATGGAATGCTTAATGTCTTAATGGGGCGAGAAGTATTTGGAGAAATTATACATGTATTGCATCTTGCTGGGAAACTGGGAAAATGCAATTCAGGTATTTTGGGGAAAATGTGAATTAACTGTAAAGGGTTTGTGTGTTTTTTGAGGATTTTTAAGTCAGATTTTGAATAGGGATCCCAATTTATTGCAAATACTCAGTGTTGGAGGTAGCTTAATAGAAACAATGTTAATGGGAAATGTTCCCTTTAAAGAAAGGTAAAAATTTTAGTTGCATCTTTCAAAGAGTGTTCTGCAGCCTGGGATACCCTGAATTCAGAGTTCCCATCCCAAGGGTGATGATAATGGTGTATGTGCACTATACCTCTCTGCTGGATGATATAAGATCTACTGCACTGTGTCCTAGGTCCTATCCAACTAAAGTAGCAATGAACTGGTTTGTCCGTGTGTGCGTGTAATATAAGTAAAATAAATATGGAAACAAATCAGTACCAAAAAAGGACATGGATCAAACAAGATGTGCCAACTGATGCCATGGCCTCTTTGCTTGAATATTGTATCCCTTTACCTCACCCTTCATCTGCTTTTCTTTCTAAAATGTTTCACACAGGCTCTGTTTCCTTATGTTTGTACAGCACCTAACCCGGTGGGGTCCAATCTTGATTAGGCCTTGGTCCATGTCAAATAATAATAATAATAATAAAGAGTATGTCTACACTGACGGCAGCGATCGATTTATCCAGATCGATTGAGCGGCAGTGAAGACCCGCTCACTTGATCCGGAAGTCGATTTAATAAAACCACCTCTGGAAAAAGAGTAATGCATCGACGGGTATACATTTCTGTCGGCGCAACATTGTGGAGACGGCACGCAGAACGGACTTTAGGAAGTCAACGTAAGATATGCAAACTACTCTGTGTAGCTTGCGTATCTCCCTTCAATTGCCGCCGAATTTGCCAGTAAGTGTAGACAAGGCTAAAGTCAGCAAAGTTCGAACTGGAAATAAGATGCTTAACTATGAGGATAATTTCACAATAGGAACTGCTTACCAAGAATATGGTTCATTCTCAGTATCACATGTAGTCTCTAAAGCAAGTCTTTGTAAAAGATCTAGTTCTTGTTATTGGCTTTAGGAAGGAATAACTAACCACTTTCTCCCAAGTCAGCTGAGGTTCTGTGGCATGTATTATGCAGATGATCAGACTAGATCATAATAGTTCCTTCTGCCCTTGAAATCTATGGGAGAGTCTCATTTACACTAAAGCCCCTTTGTACTGCACTGACAATGTACAAGGGCATGACAGTGAGTGCAACTGTCATTTTTGCTCACTGGTTCACACTGCTGGAGTGGTATAAATGAGATTCAGGTCCTATGAATCTAATTATGAAGAATAATAACTCTTACCCTGGGATTTTCAAAGAAGGTTTATGGGAATTAGCATCCAACTCTTGTTAAAAGTCAACGAGGAAATGTGTATCTAACTCTCTGAGGACCCTTTTTAAAATGGGACCCTAAGGTTTTTATTCAGTCACAAATCCGTGGCTACTTAACAGTTCACAGTTTTTCTCTGTGCTGGGACTTGAATCCAAATGATCCCTCTCCAGTCACTGCAGACCATTATCCTCCACCTATCTTCTAATGTAATGAAAAACACTTTCCTCTCTAGCTGGTGGGGCAAAGCTCCAACAGACTTGTATATTGCACAACTGATTCAGTGGCCGCTTGGCTTTCTAAGTTTAATTGCTTTCTCCAGATGTAGTTATTTTTGTTTAGATTTCAAAACTATTCCACTTGCTGCTTTCTTCCAACTCAGAAATAAAAGACTAGAGTGCTCAGATATGCATGTTTAGCATAAACCGGGCTCCAGATACTATTAGTGCTGGCATCCATTTCATCTGTTGATTTTTTATGTCAAACAAACAATTAATAGACACAACTAAATCAGACAACTACAATCAACAAAGGATGCAAGTTTATTAATAGCTATAAACAATATGAGGACTTTGAAGAGACAGCATATAATGTTTATGGTTTAGCTTGCTGTAATTTCAGTAACTGATAGTTGGGAGAGGGAACCAGGTTACACATCATATATTATAAATTAATGATTGATTTTATCTGGCAGATGCATCTGAAAAGATTATTATCTAGGCTTGTAAAGAGCTGGATAAAATAATGGTACAATTAAATTTTGATGGAATAAAGCATGTCCTCCTTGTCTTTCTGTTTATTTTATTTTATGGGCTGGAGGTGGGATATAATTAATTGCCTCTATATTTGTAATTCATTCTACAGGTGTCTTCTGTGACACTTATTAAAGTTTATGAGCCTTATCCTGCTGTCATTCACATGACATAATTCATTTTTGGTACCCAGTGTACGTGACTGAGAGGGTTTGGCAGCTTAGGTGGGTAATGGAAAAAGACAAGAAAATATTTCACCCACACTCACTTTACAGTCCCATTACATGTTTTACAATGATTGTAATTCATCTAATATCTTTTAGGACTCTGCCACATGGCAGGCTGGCCCTTTAAGAGAGGTGGGTTTAGACCCTCTGTAACTGATTAGCTGCCTCCCAGGTGATGTGTTTGAGGCCAAGGATCAGGTGATAGGACCATGTGACCTGCAGGCTTAAATAGCAGGGTAATGCTCCTTTCAGGTGCTAGGGATATTTGCAAGGGGGCAATTGTCTGGTTGTGGGAAAGTGCTTGGGCCCTCTGTTGAATGGTTTTGTTTTAGAGAAATAAAATTCAACATGCAAGAAAAAGGAATGAAATCTTGGTGCTGCTTGGAATGTTATGTGATGCACTGGCTGGTGAGTTGGTTTAAAGACATTTATTCTCTCATATTTTGTTCTTTTTAGTAATCCTGTATTCAACTGTAAATTGAAAGCATTGCAAAAGAATTTGGTTATCTGAAATCTAAGAAAGAATGAAATGGCATAGAATTATAATACAGTAACAGAATGATGGCCCATTTAGTCTAATACCCTTGTTTCATGTGTAGCCAATGCTACAAGATTTAGTTCTTCAACTACACTGTAAAAGTCACTTTTTTTCCTGATCCTAGCTGGATACCAAGGTAGTCCCTGAAGTCTGAAAAGTGGTTTTAATCTTCTAATCTACTAGATTACTTTAGTAGCTGAGCTAAGTAAGACAGCAATATAACATAGTATTTGAGGTAGGATGGTCATTATTGTATGGAATGCAAAAATGGTGAATTTGGGATGCAAACCTGCATGCTTTTATACAAAACTCCCATTAACATCAAATCTATTGACTATTTGCATTTGCCCACAGTATTCCAAGCTCATTCTTAACAATGCAGTAGCATTATAAACTCTTATCTTTTAAGAGATTTCTCTAGATATGAGTCTTAAAGAATAAATTTGACCTTCTTTGCAAGACCTTTATATTGGAACTTGAGCAACCAGTACTGGTCCTGATTTGTAAACAATACTATGCATTTTCTATAACCTCATATAACAGGGGTTTACAAATGTTTATAGATCTTATCATTACTGTACTTGTGACTTGAGGCTTATACTTTTTCCAAACATGAACCAATCCTAAGATTATGAACATGAAGTTCTTCTGTAAATATCCTTAACTATGTTTAAGAGACGATATAAAATGAGTATTAAAAAAAACAACCTTCAAATATATTTCCATAATGGATGAATAGAGCATTTTCTTAAACCTTGGAAAGGGAAATTGCTATAGGATATTTCTATATTGTTCAAAATGTGTTCCATTTATTTTTAAATAATAAGATATGTTTTCTCCCCAGAATAAGCAGCTGTTTTTTGTTTGTTTGTTTGTTTTAAACATAAAAAACAAAGTCCATGTAATCTTCTGGCTTTAAATATACTCTTGGGTTTTATTTTTTTAAGACATAGATTTACTTTGTATTTCAGTTGTGTCTGTTCCATTTAGCTCTGTGTGAAAGGGAGTGAGAGTTCTGCTGGTGGTCAGAGTAAACTACCTTTAAAATTATTGTGCTGTGTGTCAGGGATGCTAAATGTCACAGACAGCCCTCTTTATTCCATAAATGGAAAAAAATACAAAAGTTTCTGCAGAATAACCTAAAGTTAGTAAACAACCTCAGAGGGAAAGGAAGAGAATATTCTATTGTAATGAGTTTCCTGTTTTCTTTTGAATGCCCTTATATCTTTCAGTGATAAGTCTTCTCTCTCGTACCTCTTTAGGCTTAATTTTAACCTTTGCATTATGGACCTAATCAAGTCCTTTAGGGGATGGAATTAGTCTTTGCTTTGGTAGCTCAATTCTTAGTTACAAAAAGACAGCAGTTAGGGAGGGGGTAAGTGTTGAGAGAAAATAAGAACCAACTCAACCTCAATGACAATCAGACTGTGCAGGGACTTCAGGATCTGCCTGTTGATTGCACTATCTGTCATATGGAATAAAATAACGGCTTAAATATGTTCATGCTAGTAAGGATCATTTTTCAGTGTCAAGCACTGTTTTACCATCTAAACCAAGTTCTTAGAAAAAAAACGCAGGAACACCTGCTTCATGGCAAAAGGAAGTGGTCCCTTCTTATTGTGGATACCTTTATTTACCATGAGGAGTATCTTATTCAATAGGCTCCATTTAAATCAGGGTCAATCAGGATGTCAGGATTGGGCTTCTCTGCTTCTGATTATGCTACTTTGTTGCTGAAGAATTGGGCTTCATTGTTGGCTGGTGAATGCCTAATAGTTGCATGAACCTGCTTGAAAATCTATCCATTGCAATGAATATCAGTCAGTCTGACCTACAAAGTTCTGAAATACAGTAGCTCTTGTGCTTGACATATTAGCTTTCTGAGAGACCCTAATCATGATGCTCACTGAGCAAAATCATCTAGGTTAAAAATGGCTCCTTACTTAGTTTGTTAGTAGTCTGACATTCCAACTGATATTTTTAGGCCTTGAAATTGTTTGGACTTTTTGCACCTTTGGCTCTGTGGATGTAGGGAAGGCGGTGGATGTGATATATCTTGACTTTAGCAAAGCTTTTGATACGGTCTCTCACGGTATTCTTATCGGCAAGTTAAAGAAGTATGGGTTGGATGAATGGACTATAAAATGGATAGAGAACTGGCTAGGGCATAGGGCTCAACGAGTAGTGATCAATGGCTCCATGTCTAGCTGGCAACCGATCACAAGTGGCGTGTCCCAGGGGTCGGTCCTGGGGCCAGTTTTGTTCAACATCTTTATTAATGATCTGGAAGATGGGGTAGATTATACCCTCAGCAAGTTTGCGGATGACACTAAGCTAGGGGGAGTGGTAGATACCCTGCAAGGTAAGGATAGGATACAGTGACCTAAACAAACTGGAGGATTGGGCCAAAATAAATCTAATGAGGTTCAACAAAGATAAGTGCAGTCCTAAGTCCTCCACTTGGGAAGGAAGAATCCCATGCACAACTATAGACTGGGGACCGACGAACTGGGCAGCAGCTCTGCAGAAAGGGACCTGGGGGTAATGGTGGATAAAAAGCTGGATATGAGTCAGCAGTGTGCCCTGGTTGTCAAGAAGGCTAATGGCATATTGGGCTGCATTAGGAGGGGCATTGCCAGCAGGTCACGGGAAGTGATTATTCCCCTCTATTCTAAATGCGGCATCACCAATGCCGAATATTGTGTCCAGTTTTGGGCCCCCCACTACAAAAAGGATGTGGACAAGTTGGAGAGAGTGCAGCAGAGGGCAACAAAAATGATTAGGGGGCTGGAGCACAGGACTTATGAGGAGAGGCTGAGGGAACTGGGCTTGTTTAGTCTGCAAAAGAGAAAAGTGAGGGGGGATTTGATAGCGGCCTTTAACTACCTGAAAGGGGGTTCCAGGGAGGATGGGGCTAGGCTGTTCTCGGTGGTGGCAGATGACAGAACAAGGAGCAACAGTCTCAAGTTGCAGGGCGGGATGTCTAGGTTGGACATTAGGAAAAAGTTTTTTACTAGGAGGGTGGTGAAGCACTGGAATAGGTTAATTAGGGAGGTGGTGGAATCTCCATCCTTAGAGGTTTTTAAGCTGAGGCTTGACAAAGCCCTGGTTGGGATGATATAGCTGAGGTTAGTCCTGCTTTGAGCAGGGGGTTGGACTAGATGACCTCCTGAGGTCCCTTCCAACTCTAATATTCTAATATTCTATGATTCTATGATTGTATCTGTTATAGTAGTAAGAGTAAATCTATGGCTATGAGAACCTGAAATGTATAGTGGAATACAAATCTTATTTAAACAAGGAAGGATCGGAAGGCATATATGGTAGTAGGCAACAAACCTTGTTTTCCTTTATTTGATCGTGTTTGATGTTTCCAGCTTGGAAGTGTGCACGATCACACTTCTAATACAGGCTCAGACTTTTTTCACACTATCTAGTTTGCTTCTTTTAATTGCTTATGATCCTAACCCTGCAGATGTAAAAGGAAAAACCTGTAACTCTGAAATACATGTAGCTAAGAGGAGGGAGCGTTGTCTATCTGTGGGTTGCTCGTATGTTTCAGCACAAGGCCTGTCACCCATGCCATTGGGCCATGCTCACCATAACTGGAACAGCAAACCTGTTCATTGACTAGCTAAGGATACTGATTACGTTGTGGCTTTCACTTCAGTGTAATAAGGGGAGTGACTTTTTAAATAGCAACTTTGTAGTAGAGCCAGGGTAGGCACTGACAATGGTTGCCTTGTGCTTTGTATGCCTTACAGTGGAAAGATTGGCCTTCGGCACTTCCTCCCCACCATTGCAGATGAGAAGACAGAAAAAGAGAATGCATGATTACATGTTCAGCGAGATAATGAATGCTTCTGGGACAGCTGACTGGAACTAAGAGCCTAAAGGGTTTTGTCTATCTGGAAAATTGGACAGCGAGCATCCCAGAAGCATGAGTGTGCCATGAAGGACAAGATGCTGTGGATTATGAAGGAGCAATATGACACATTGAGGTGTCTGAGCTTCAAGCAAAACAACTTGAGGCTAGATTTTTCTTGCAGAATGGCCTGCAAACATCATCCTATTCCCAATCCCCCTCCCCCAAATGTTCCCTGTGTTACCATTCCACCTTGGGAATTTTTTTTCCCCACACTTGTAGAATATGTACTGGGAAGTGACATTCTACCCCTGGATCATATAATTTTTACTGCTCAGATCTGCAAGAACGCCATGCTGCTCAGGAAAACTTGTGGTTCTTCATTTATTCACAAAGCAACTTTATATTTTTATCTGGTATATTTTAACAATGATGGCTGTGATAATTCAGTGTCTCCTGGAACATAAGGGATTTTAATAACCCAATTAAAAGGAAGATCTATATTCAATGGTTTAAAAAAGAGAATGTTGATGTTGCCTTCCTCCAGGAGACACAACTCACAGAACATGAAGCTTCTAAACTGAATAGATTATGTAGGTATCTCAATTTCTAGTTGCTTTGTTTCTGAACCAAGGGTTGTTACTATACTCATACATAAGTTGAACATTGTTAATATTCTGAGCACAAGGTCTGACAGTGAGCAAATTTGCTGTCCTCGAGGCTGAAATTGGCAATTCTATAATCCTCTTTACCACTCTCTACAGGCCAAACCAGGATGATCTCAAATCTTTCGTAAATATAGAGTATAAATACCAGGGGCCATCAACCTATTACAGCTGGAGACTTTAATAAAACTCTAGACCCAGTCCTTGATCTTCTCTATCTCCACATAAATACACCAGTACTTATCAAGTACTTCATACATGGCTGATTTAAATCTACAAAATGTGTAGAGATTGTGTAATCTACAGTCAAAGGCTATAGTTGGTTGTTTTTTTTTTTTTTTTTTTTTTTTTCCCCCCCTCCTCCTGCAGCTCATTCAATATATTTGAGATTGGACTATTTCCTAGTGTCATGAGACTTGATCAGTTTTGTCACTGATTGTGGCATTGGTACTTCTGTTATATCTGACCATGCTCCTATACGTGCATCTGTTAGGCTGTCAGGAAATACATCCCAACTAAAATGTGGAGATTAAATACTCCTGCTTTTTTATAGATTGGTTGTTTGTTAACTTTATCCAGCAGGAGTTAGAGCTTTCTTAAAACAAATGCCCCCACAGCTTCATCAGGTGCCACAGCTGGGAAAGTCTTTCTTTAAAACCTTCATCAGAAGTTATATCTCCTATGTTACCTTTAAAAAGAAACAGAGAGAACACAGAATTGATACTGTTATGAAAGAAACTCAGGCTTTGGATATAGACTACACTTCAGCCCCGTCCCCAAAGAAACTCAGATCCCTCAACCTAAGATGAAATTGACAAACTTCTGTTCCAAACAGCTGAGGTTGCTTTTTTCTGTTTGAAGCAAAACTACTGGGAGTCTGAGAGAGCTGGCAAGCTGTTGGCATACAAATTTAAGCAAAACAAAATAAGATTTGCTGCCACTCCCAAACAGTAGTATAAACTATATACATTCCAGTCAGATATTAATAAACAGTTTCAACAGTTTTATTCAAAACTATATTGAGCTGAAGAGGGAATGAATAAAGATGCCATAGATAACTTTTTTTTTTTTAGTGGATTGTATCTACCCCAAATCTTTTAGAAACTTTTAGATGCCCCTTTAGAAATAATGGCACTTACTCAGGCTATAAGAAAAATGAAGATGGGTTCCCAGTCGAATTTTACCAAAAGCACGCTCAAACTCTAACCCCTAGATTATTGAATACGTTCAGTGGGGCTAAGAATGAGCAAACTTTCCCACCTGGTTGAAAAGAAGCTGTAACTTCAGTTATTCCTAAATGTGGGAAAAACTTTGTACTGTGTAGTAATTACCGGAGAATGTCTTTGCATCACAATTGATTAAAGAATGTAACTACAGCTCTTGCTATGTGACTGAAAAAATTCTCATTTGTGATAAATCAATGTACTGGTTGGATTAAGCTCTTATATTCTAACCTGATTTCTGGGGCAGTTATGAATGGTGGTATTTCCACCCCATGCCTGTTACAGAGAGGTGTCAGGCTGAGACTGAGCATTCCAGATAAAACAATCTTTGGATGAAAACACAAGTCCAGCAACCTTTTTCTGTATTGTTAATACTAAGACTGCTTACTCTCAAAGAAGAGGAAAATGACTGAATTATGCCTATGGTTTAACTTCAGACATCTGACAGAAGAAGCAACCTAATGCATGGCCCATATCTTTGCACAGATGCACACATAATAGTAGTGTCAGGAGCTGTGGCCTTGAATAAGATCATATCCCTGTGATATACCAGGGCATTATCCAGACTAGTGGGGGGGGGGGGGCTGTTACCCCTGCCCTGTAACTGGGGTGCCCTTTACAATGCTTTGCTGCTGTAGCCTCCAATGTGGACTGATCACAGCCTCCCAGATATAAGTCATTGCCAGCTATGTTTGTGCATGCGCCAGCCAGCCACACCTTGGCTCTTACTTAGGATGACCAGATTTTCCGATTTTTATAGGGACAGTCCTGCTATCTGAGGCTTTTTCTAATATAGGGACACATTGCTCACTCCATCCCTCCCAACCCCAGTCTTGATTTTTCTCACTTGCTATCTGGTCACCCTACTCTTACTAACCTTGGTTATTCTGCAGGATGATCCCAAAATACCCCAGTCCTGGATCTTCCCCCTGAAATGTATGTCCTGTACTGCCCAGCCCTCTCCTGGACAGTACAACTATATTAAGTCAGTTATTTCTTTATGGGACTAGTATGCCATTTTATTTTAAATTGTTTCTCAAATACTTCAGCTTAAACACAAGTCTCTTATCTGACTGACTTGGAGCCCAAACTCAAATCTGGGTCTTCCACACCCCAAACCAGAGCCCTAACCACTAAGCTCTTGGCTATTCTGGAATGTTTTGCCTCTCATGTTGACTAGAAATTCCATCCTTGACCTAATAGCTTCCCAATGACTTTAGTCAAAATCAATATGTTCCCATGAAGCGCTTTGGTTTCAGTGGAAATGAGCTGTCTGGTTTAAAAAAAACAAAAACCTGCTCTAGTGCTGCGGTAGCTTGCTAAATTGAGGCATTAAGGAAAACAGTCTACAAAGAAATCAGGATTCAGCTGAGTATAACAAAACACAATAAGGACCAGTGAAACAAATAACAATGAAGGTTTCCTATCTACTTTTCTTTTCAATCGGATTTAGTGGGATCTTTATCAACTCTGAGCATACCTTTTGCCTACCCATGTCCAAATGAATCCATTTGCATTTGCTGGTGTCCTGCGCAAATGAGTTACAACTCGCCCTTAGTTATATATCTTCCTTGCTCTGGTTACGAGTTTCAATAAAGAAATGTTCCACTTGGCTGCTTTGCCTAAAGGATGAGGAATAGCCAAGAGAAGGGGTGGAACACGTGCAAATTTCATTGTACACTGGAGCTGTCTACAGTGAAATTAGAAATAAACGTACAGACTTCGGTGCATTATCCAGTCAAAGCAAAATAGAAATTGAGCTGAACAAATTTTATTTAGTTAGTGCTATAATGCAGAAAGTAAATCAGCTTTAACTGTTTCTGTTTAAGGAGGGGGAAATCCTACTGTAGGAAAGGCTTATCTACTATTTTTATGACTACAAACCAAAGGCAAAATAAGTCAACAGGGGAGGTGAGAACAATTTAATCTATTCATCAGACTTCCAGGAGTAACAGATTCAAAACCAGACTCCCCTTTCCATCTGCTTTACTTTGTATGAAGTGCCCATGTGGTGCTCTGCAGTCTTCAAAGAATACCTAGCTACACTTCACCATTCTATTGAAATAGAAACTGAATGGGGGAGGAAGGGGAGAATGGTTGAGGGCTGAAACAATTTAAGTTTAAAGAGTGTTACAAGACTTTGTTGTATATTCAGCTCATGCTATGCTTGCATAGTGCCTGGCTGCAGAACCTCAGAACTTATTTTTGTGGTACACCATTTGGTTTTCTTTATAAAAGTTGAACTATAACATTAGCATAGATATTTGCAACTGTTACCTAAGAGACTTTCCGATGCCTGCCTCACTTCTGTTTGAAATTATTCTTGCATGGCATTTGTAATTGTTTCTGTCAGGAAAATGGAAACCTTGCAGATATTTAATAATGTGCCTTGGAGAGCATGTAACCTTGGTGATATGTGTAATGTACCTTTGGATAATGGAAATGCTGCAGATAGTTCCTAAAATACAGTGTGGTTTGTTTCTTTTGGTTTTTTTCTTTTTCTCATGATAGCTAAATAATTTCCAGAGGCAATGTTTGCCCTTGGCAACACAAATTTTGCTACAATGTTTATAAACAGCATAGGAAACAAGAAATCATTCAAAACTGTCATCTGTCTGACTATAAAACGTTCTGCCATTCATGCATGACAGAAAGTTGTGCTTAGTTAATAACTTTTACATTACAAAAGTGTCTAAAAAGCATAATTTAGTTTAGACTCTTACATTTACATATGAAAAATGGCATTTTTGCTGAAACTATTTTAAAGCTTTAGTGGAACCTAATTTACAAATTTAGAGATAAAACAAGAAATATCCACACTGACTGGAATTTTCAAAGGGGACTAAAAGGCTTGGGCCTGTTTGGAAATCCAAACCAATATTTTTATTTAATGAAAAATATACATAGTCTTTTATCCAAGGCTATTTCTGTATAAATTATCATAAAAAAGTTCATCTGGTATTCTTATCCTTATTTCCTTTATGAGCAAGGGGTAGAATTTTCTAAAGTGCCTAAGCCCCATTTTTAAAAGTGATTCTGGCAGTTAGCCTCCCAAGTCTCATTGAAACAGTTACATTTAGACTTCTAACTCATGTAGGACTTCTTGAAAACTTCAAAACATTAAAATATATACATCTAGAGTTGAATTTTGTAGGTGCATAGTTATTTCACATGGCAGAAGGGGTAAAAGACAATCAAGGTAGGAAGGAAAACTAATAGTCAGATGAAAGTTTTGTCTATCAGGACCACTGGAACTGCTGAGTTATTCTACAAACTGACTCTTTTGTGACTTGTCCTTGAACCAGCAACATTTCTGGCTTCAGGATCACATGGTTACTCACTTGGGGGGTATCACCAGGGAGCTCACTCATTCATTGCAACATGTACACACCTCAGAATTCCTGCAGACTGCTCTATGGGTCCACTTTTATGGGAAGGGACTGATAATATTCGGATCAGGATACATTCTGATGATCATGAGCGCAATCTTCAGACCACAACCAAACACAGACCTGATTTCTATTTACACAAAGGCCACTTGATATTGCTCTGCCAGTGTGAAGGAGCCTTAAAGTGCATACCAAAGTGATGTAAAATGGTTGTAAATGTAAATGGCCAGTTAGGCTCACCAGTCTTAGCAAAAATAAAAGCAAATAATACAGGGTTTCTACACAGTATGTTAGCACACTGGCTGCAGAACTTAATTGCCTGTTTCACCGGAAGCTGCACTGCTTGAAAAATCGCATTCTTAAATTTCACACAGGCTGATTCTTTGGCAGCAGTCCTCAGGAATGTCTGGTCTAGGACCCTTAGTTATCCAAAAAAACAGGCTTGGAACCATCTTGTAATGCAAATTCTTTCATTGAGTGTCTGCATGAACCCATGGCATTTAACTTAACTTGTTCTAATGTTCCTAGGACTAATGAACTAACTGCTCATTGAAAGTGGCTTGAACAGATTTAGCAAACAGAGGTAGTTTTGGGTTCACAATCACTTCAGTTTTAGGCTTCTGCTCTCTTCCGTGGTAAAGTTATTCAGGAAAGTGATTAGAAAAAAGTCTATTCTAGAACCGTGAACATGGACATGTACCTGGCGAGCTTCACCCCTCGTCCTGACACCTGTCCCTTTTGCAGTGTGAGGGAGACTCTGGTGCATGTATATCTGGAGTGTGCCAGCTTGAAGCCCCTATTCTGGTTCCTCCAGAACCTTCTCCTAAGGTTTTGGCTGCACTTCTCCCTACACCTCTTGCTGCATGCACACCCCATCCATGGCTCCACAAAGTCACAGGACCTCCTCGTTGCTTTGGCCAAGGTGGCCATCTATAATACCAGGGAGAGGATGTTGGCTTAGAAGGTGCTTTGCCACTGTGGGGCCTATTTCCGTTCCTCCATTCGATCACGTATCTGGGCGGAGTTCCTCTGGGCCATATCCTCTGACTCCTTAGCTACTTTTTGACGAGCAGTGGGCACTGTCCGGGGCTCTCTGTTTGGTGTCCCCTTCAGGTTCCCTCCATTTAGCCCTTTGACCTTCATGCCTGTTCCTGTTTTATGATCTGTTGTCCCCTAAAACTGGTTGAATCCCAGGCCTGGTAGTTCCTCCCCTTAGGCTGGGGAAAGGGGCTTTTAGCACAAGTCCACCCATGTTCCAGAACCCAAATAGTAGCATGCAAGGATTTAACTTCAGGAATGCAAGATCATTCAGAGATTGTGTCTACTTAAGGAAGGCAGAAAACAGTAAAATTTTAGAATTGTGAACTTGGTCATGAATCCTTTTAAAGCAAGTTGCAACTTTCACTGACCATTATATGAAGCTGCTGCTGTTCTAATCTTGCATGCTATTTGCTATGGCCTTCACTTAGAGATGTAATCCTTTACCTGTCAAAGCTCTTTGGGAGGGTTTTTTTTGTAAGAAGAAGGATTTAGCTGCTAATTCTCCATTTCTTTGAAATGATTTACTCTGAATGAAGCCCAACAGGAAAATGCTTGGGATAGTATATGATGTTCCCTGACAGTATTACAGCAGTTTGGTAAACACAGCCAATGAATACTTGCTTCATATAAAATCTAATCAGATTGTTTCAGGCAGGTATCTCTCACTTGCAAACAAATAACGTCTCTTGAAGAAATGGAGTATATCCTTGACTACTAGCTATTCACCAGTTGTCAGGATGAGTGTAAAATAGGTACTTTGGGATGGATCAGCCTTAATTTTTATGTATATGCATTCTAGGCCAGATCCTGAAGCCAATGGCGCTACGCCAGTTTACATCAGCAAAGGTTCTGGTGCACTTTATTGTGCAGCACACAATGCACTCCATATAAGAACTATATCTAGATTCTTTTTTCCTTGGCAAACTTGAGTGTTTGCTTTAGATGAGAAACTAGATGCTATGGGTATGTCTACACTGTAATTAGATACCTGTGGCTGGCTTGGGCTCGCGGGGCTGTTTAATTGTGGTGTAGACATTTGGGCTCTAGTCCAAGCCCAGGCACTGGGACTCTCCCCTTCACAGGATCCTGGGGATCAAGATCTAGAGCCTGGACTCCAGCCTGCACCTGAATGTCTACACTGCAATTCAACTACCCTTTAGTTCATGCCCTGTGAGTGTGAATCAGCTGGTCTGTACTAGCTGCAGATTTTTAATTGCAGTATAGACAGACCCTACATATCCTTAAAAAGCCGTCAGTGTTGGGTTTGTGCCAGTTTTTTTAAGTACCTATTGTGACCCGTCCCATGCCCAGGGCAGCCACCTGAGAATGCCAAGTCAGGGAAGGCTGTAAAAGGAGTCTCCCAGCACTGGGGCGTGGCACTGAAGCCAGATTTCCCAACCAACCACAAACTGTGCTTTTGATTCCCCACACCGGTTATCAAGAAGCCAGTATACAAATACGCACAGCCCCCTCTACTGCATTCCATTCTCTGGCTCCCAATCAGCCACTAGGTTCAGTAAAGAGACTAGTTATTTAAACTCTATGCTCTTTACTAAAAAGGTTCCCTCTGATCCCAAAGGGTCAGCCACAGTATCAGATCAATATAAGTTTGGATCTTACCCAAAATACCACACTGCCAGCCAAGCCTTTAGTAACTAAAATAAAGGTTTATTATAAAAGAAAGAAACAAACAATAACAGAAATCTTAAAGAATTAAAGTAATCAGATACATACAAATGATTTGAAAGTCCATATACATCAGGTTTCTAGAAGAATTGTAAGTTTGCAGACTTGTATGGTTCCTCTGGTATACATCCAATACTTGGATGGGCCTCAGTACTTTGTTTCACAGGTTCAGTTCAGTTGTAGATGAGCTGATCCAGAGGTAGGTTGGTAGCTGAAGCTGAATCCTGACTAAAAGACAAAATGGATTCCCAGGCCTTCGCCTTATACCCTCCGGCCCTTTCCATGCTGCTTGTGGAATTTCACAGGAACCAAAATGGAGTCCAGAGTCACATGAGCAAGTCTTGGTGACTCATCAGGTATATCCCTGGCTTCTCCCCCTGGGCCACTTGCACCTGTGAATGTCTCAATGGGCCATCAAGCAGGCTATTGTTCTGCAGCCATCCTGTCTGAGATGTCCCTGAGACAGCACAATTTGAAATATTGATATACCAAACATATCCATAACTTCCATCTCACATATAACACATGAACATAAACATCCTCATCTTACTTAGCATATTATAGCCTTTCTAACAGTACCTGACATGGCATATCTCACATGAATTATTATGATTCTGACATACTGATGTCAAACCATATCCTAAATGATCCCCCCGACCCCCAATCCAGCCAGCATGACACCTATCATACCCTTTTATCCAACTTTGTAACTGTATCACAAGGAAACAATCCAGTTAGCAAAGTCCTTACTGCTCAGACAGTTAACAGACGTAATCTTCTGTCCATGCTTAAACTTGATCGGACCTGGAATAGAACTGACATGTAACTGAAAACAGATGGATAAAGTGGCTCTCTACTATTCCTCCTGTAGTAAGAAATCAATTCTTTGTAGGCATCACTCAGTCTTGCTTGTCATAACACAGTGCAGATATGCTATTGTGTAGTCACTTTCTATATATTAGTTCAGGATGTAGTTCATGT
This sequence comes from Emydura macquarii macquarii, assembly GCF_026122565.2. NCBI lineage: Eukaryota > Metazoa > Chordata > Testudines > Chelidae > Emydura > Emydura macquarii. The sequence continues at coordinate 5,095,375 of NW_027133614.1, forward strand.
ATCCCAGACTTTCTCTGCACCAAAATGGTGGTATAAAAATATTCAATAAACTGAGTCGACAAAGATATCATACACAGTTGCAATTAATATAATGGTAATACCTGCACTGGATCTAACCATCTGGCCTAAATCTTCATTGTAAGTGTATAGAGGCTTACAGCTGTTGCAAAGGAAACATCTACTACACACTTCTATCTGTCAACTCTTTCTGTTCATCACTGTGGGGAGTCCTCCAACCTTCTCATTTCCCACCTACCCCTTCAAAAAGCATCTGCTTACTGGCTAGGAAATGCAAGCCAAGCTACCTGCAGGTTGGATATGCAAGATCTAAAATTATCACTACTGAACAACCTATAGCACCCTACCATATGTCACCTTGTATGCTTGCAGTGTTTTCTTCAGGTGCCTAGATCAAAAGAGATACTGAAGACTGTAGTCACCTGCATTTGATGTAAAAAGAACTAAATCTACAAGAGAACTTTTCCCCTAGGTTTTTGTTACTCTATTCAGATGAAACAGATGCCTAAAATTACATGCAGTAGGACCCAAATGTCCTCCTTTCTCCATACTAATGAGCATTAAGAAATTTCATTTTTCTTTTTTTAAATGTACATGCTTTTGTAGAATAAAGCTCCCCAAATCATTAAATAATTTGATATGTCTGAAGTACTGATTGAATTCCCCAGTCCCTCAGTAATCTTAGATATCTGGTTCAAACACATCTTTACTTAGTTTCCTAATTAGACACACCTTGATGGAGGGATTTTCAAATTGCAATCTCAGAGGAAAGGAAATCAACCTAATATCACAATTCAGCGGGTGAAGATTGTCTTGTTAACACCCAAAATCACTGGCTTCTAAGAAGAAACAAAACCTAGTTTTAGTGTAGGACAGGGAAAGAGCTGTGACTTGAGTAATAAAACTCTAACAATTAGTTTCTGCATAAGAATATATTATAGTGATGTGCCAATTAAACTGAACAGAATGTCCTCGACTAAATACTCTTTCTATAAGGTAAGGAAGTTTTAATTGTTTCCAAATGAAAGGAGTCTTTGCAAACTTAGTATTTGGGACAGATCATAATTAAGAATAGGCAAAAGTTGTTTAAAAGTAAAAATGACTTTAAATAAAACTCTGAAACTTTTCTGGAGCTCCAAAAAATTCAATGACGCTTTTAAGACAAACTCATTTTGTCATCAAGAATGAGATGCATACTATGCATTCCTTACTCAAGCAAAACTTCTATTGACTGAATAACCCCAGAATGAAACCCTGAAAATAGGGTATATGCCTCTCAACCTGCCAAGACCCAGATGTAGGACCCAAAGAATCAAAATGGGGGACAACTAAGAAATTATTCAAGTTGGAAATTTTACCTAATTTGGAATTTATTCCTTCAGTGTAAATAAGTCTCTCTCTCTCTCTCTCTCTCTCTCTCTCTCTCTCTCTCTTATTGCTGGAAGAATCATGAAAGTGAGGATTACTACTTTGTGTGGAATATAATTTTGGGCTAAAATGACGGACACTTAAAAACTATTCAAAGGTGCAGTAATACTACAGGAGAGGTTGTTCTGGTATTTGGGACACAGCCAGAGCTACAAAGTGCCTAAGAATTTGAAAGGATTGCTTTCTCATCCATCAAACTCAATAAATACTTTGGAAAACAATGTCAGAGGAAGTGAAGAGTAGTTTTCATCAATTTCTGATAATATTTATCTATGTTTCACCAACTCTTACCTACAACAACCTGGTACGTCTGGGTAAACAGATATGATCATGGATATATTGTGGATAGTGGTGGTTTTGAAGTTACAGGTATATGAATATGGATTTTAGCAAGATAAGATTTATCTCAAGGGGTTTGTTTGAGGAGTTTGGGTAATAAATCTTGTATTGTGGTGGTAAATCAATTGGAAAAGTAATAAGCCACACACTTCCTCCTCTTTTCTTCTGCTTGATAGTCTTTAGAGATTATTCAAGGTATTAAATGTGTTAGTGGTTGTGGATTTATAGTTTTGTAGATGCTATTAAGGAAACTCTGAATTATGGCATTTCTGAAACTTTATGAAAAGACTGATTTGTTTTCTTCAATGACCTCTGGTTTCCACCTTCCATCTGCTGCGAAAGTTTTGGATGTGTAACTTTTGTGATCAGCACCTCTAGCTGATAGGCTGCCCCAGAATAGTGTGTTTGTAGAATGTGTATTCTTGGAAATGAATTGAAGTAAGACTCTTAAAAACAAATATTCTCCAACACCCAAATGAAGGAACGTCCATTTAACTTGATGGACCCTAAGTAGTCCTATTGCCTTCGATGACACTACTCCGTGGATAAAGTGAAGAATGTGCATAACTCTTGGAAGGATTTTTCCTATATTTGCTGTATTTATTTTATAGGGTCATCATGATATTGTCCTTCAAATGTCTGTCTTCATTTGGTTTAACCACTTTACATGCCTTCTATGATAGCATGCATAAATATTTAAAAATGAGATTTAACTTTTCAGGGAGTGCGACATGTCCCAGTACACACTGACAGTCTTGATCATGTCCTTTACGTGCAGTCCCATGCGGGCTGGTGCAGTTGCACTCCACTCCCAATAGACACGCCCCCCCGCGCCAAGCTCACTGTCTCCCGCAGCTCACTGGGGAATAGTGAGGGAGCAATCATCACAAGGGCCATGTGGGAAGACACTCTACCCCTTCCCCCCACTATTGCACAACAGTACCAAGGCAGCCATACAGCCTGACTCGCCATCCTTACCCCAGTTTTACACTGGTCCAACACCAGGTGTAGCTGCACCAGCATGAAACTGAAGTAGTACAATCATTTTTCTCATTGGCTGCATTGTGAGATGAACTAGTCATAGTGTAAGCCACCACCCATTGAAGGTGGTGCTTTGTCCCCCTCTGGTGGAGGTTAGGCCACAAAGATTGATCCAGCTGTAGCCTTGTTAACAGATCTCAGTCTCCTAGCTCAGGCCATAGAGGCCCATACATTAAAATCCAGAGGTCCCAGGCTCTATCACTACTACTGATGAATCACCCTGGGGTATGTGTTATGCACCTTCATCTGTGTTTCTCCCTCCTCCCCCTCCAGACCAAACCACCATAAAATCTGTTTACTCAGATATCTCTCATTTTATGCAATTGGCTAATGAGTTATCTAGTGACCAGGATAATCCTTAAATAGAATTTATTTTAATTTTAAGCACGAGTATGCCTTTGTTGTGGTAGCTGATTTTGGTCCCAAATGAATAGATCGTAATAGACTTACAAAGTAATAAACCTGATAAGGGCTGTCTAAGATGATGGCTCCTATTGCCGGTCCAGTCATCCCATCCCATTACAACTTGATGCATCTTTTTAATACTTTCATTGCTGTCAGATTATTTTAATTGTTTTAAATTCTCCATGACTAAACGGTATCTTTCTGGATCCCTCTTTCAATACTGCTTAGCCTAGTTCTGAAGGCAGTCACATATGACTATTCTCTCCAGCCCTGGTTTCACTATTACTATAGCTTTTATTCTAACTAGCTAACTATACCAATCAGGTGAAAAGATAGTAATAGTGCTTTATATGTTCTGTCGTATAGAAGTCCAGAAAATAAAAACACAAACTCTCAAACTGACTTGGATAATAGTTGTCACAACCTGGCCTCATCCTCCTCCCTGGATGAACACGAGCAACTGGATTCCACATGCAGGGTCTGGGTAGTCACTGCTCATTATGCCTTGCCTGGCTCTGGGGGGGTCTCAGACACATTCCAAGCTGCAGAACGCAGGGCCGACAACCTTCTTGGGATTCGACCCTGCAGTCCAGTCACTTGAGCCCCTAGAACCAGTGCTTCAGCCCTCCTGAGTCTCCCAATAGTTCATGCACTCCCTTCCCTGGCAATGGGAGATCTGGATTTCTAATTTGCACCCTTTTGGAGTTAATGTGACACGAAAGCAAGGAAACAGACTTAGCAAAGGGATTTCTTACACATGCTCCTGTGACTTTTATTATTTGTTGTTTTACAGTGGCTATTTAGATCTATGGAAACCTCCTGAATGCAGTACCTCTAGTCTGAGCTCACCCCTACAAGTTCTGGGTTTGGTCAAAGTCCATAGGCCAGGTAACCCTTCTTGTCGTCTTGGTCTCACTGAAGAGACAGTATTCCACTGCCAGAAACAAGATGAACAGCATTCCTTTTTTTCTTTTTCTTTTTTTTTTTTTTTTTCCAAAGCCTCTGTTGCCTTTATTACTTCTGTCTGCACTTCTGCTGGGGAGTTTCCAGGTTCCTACCCTCAGCCAGGTCTGCTGCTGGCCAGAAAATTGTTCAGTGTTAAAGGCCCTGCTGACAGAAAACCCAATGTTTATCTAGGAGAGAGCCACTTAATGTTGATGGCTTTTGATTTCTGCCCCCACTTCCAACACTGTCTGTCAGTTTTTTTGTAATGGATACTCAAAGTCACACTAATAGCTGCATTCAAAATGGAGGTTGAAACATAACATGGCATTCGCAAAGCCAAAATGGGATTTGTAAGTTGACCGATGTAGTCCCCAAATAGCATGTCACAAAGGCAATAACAAGGTACATCTGGAATGCTAAAGTACATATAAAATATCTGCACAGGCTCAAATTTACACAGCAAAGTTTGTAGACATGTTTATAACTGTTAATGATGGCCCCAATTAAGTTAGCTAGTTAAGTATTTGCCTAACTGTAAGCATGTGAATAATTCCAAGAAATGGTTGATCTCAGATGGGATTACTTGCTGAATCAGGAGGTATTTTTTCTTATATATAGTTTCTCATTGATTTCAGTGGCTTTGGGCCAGAGCCTCGATTTATTGACTTACTGATGCCACATATCACTAACTTGCACTATCTGACATTGATGTACTTGTGATTCACCCAAGTGAAACAAATAAGCTCTATTAGGGTAGATTAGGTCTCAGGACAGTATCTGTCAGATGGAACTGGTTTTCTGGATGCTTGTCCAAGGGCTGCTAGAGTGGCTGTCTGTGTATACAAATTTCAACTCCAGCTTCTGTGGCTAGCCGTAGAACATTGGACACTGACTTCATTTTTTTCTAGGAAACCGAAAAAAAAAAAGGTTAATGTAAACTTTTAAATAAACCTTTATGGGAAATGACCTCTTTATTCTCTCACCTCCAGTCTCTGTGTGAGGAGATGGTGGTATAGGGCTCCTTAAGAAGACTTTGCTTTTATTTTTCTCTTGATGTGGAAGGTGTGCATTCAAGACCTAATACAGTTGTAGATGTTTTTTTAGGAAGGAGTCAGGAATTAAAACCTGGACATGTCAAAGTGCAATCTTCACTGGTTCTATCTTTGTGTCATACCCTACTCCACTATGGACAACGTTATTTTCCATAGGTTTTAATAAAATTGGCTGAATTATGAGCCTATAGAAGGAGGATGGTCAAGCAGCTAAAACACTGGACTGTGACTCAGATGTGGATTCATTTCTCAGCTTCTTGTGTGACTTTAGGCAAGTCACTTGAAATCTCTGGCTGGGAATCTCAAATAGGGGCATAACTACTGGTAGGTCTGGGTGGGCCGGGGCCCCCCAAGATCCGCTTAAATTACTTGTGCAACTGGAGCTTCCTCAGCTGGTGGCTTCCCAAACTTCCTGCGTCCGGTCACGTGGCCGGAAGCAGGAAGTTTGGGAAGCCACCAGCCCAGAATCACTAAGCTGCCGGATGCTCCAGTTGCCAAGGGCAAGTGGAGCATCAGGATTCCCAAACTTCCTGCTTCCAGTCACATGACCGGAAGCAGGACATTTGAGTGTTTCAGCTGGCCCACCCCCATCAGCCAGAGGCCCTGCCAGAAGATATGTCTGGCTACTCCCCTGATCTCAAAGTATATATATAACACTTCCTTTGTGTTGCCTGATTAGACTGTAAGGGACTCTCTTTTATAAATGTAAAGCACCTAGCACAATGGGTTCCTGATGTGGGTTGGGCCTCAGGGCACAAGTGTAATAGAAATTATAACTTATATTCACATCTGTTTATATATAAACACTTGGCTTTTCTATCTCACATACACACTGGATGTCTAAGTGAAAAGTAAAAACAAAACAAAACTCTGGGCTAAGCTTGTAAACAGGAAAATCAAATGGCTAGAGAAAAAGCATTACATTTAATAGCCCCAAGGCAAACAGAATAAAGAATAAAACACTCTGTAATGAGGTAATACTACTGTGCAAAGACCATCATTATGAATTTCAGCTTTCTCATTTTAAAATAGAGAAACCTAGCCCAATGGAGACAGAATGAAAGATTATGCATATGATTAGGATCTGAAGATGTATTTAAAAATTGTTTGTTTAGATTTTGCCCCTGAACAATATTACATGGGAAAATAATGGATTTAGTAGGTTTAGCGATAATATTCCACATAATATGGAAGGCCTGTGGACAGTCAGATAGAAAGCTTTATCAGATCAGTCAGCTTTAGAGGGATGAAGGAAGTGAAGCTTTCATTACTCTTGTATTATGCAAAATCTAACAGAAGGCACATCCAGTATGAGAGAGATGCACCAAAGCATGTGGGAAGGGCTTGATTCTGCCACCTTTATTCAAATTTGTGAAGTAAGGGAACTGCTTGGCCTGAGTGAGGGTGGCAGAACAATCTTTAGAATGTCCAATGGAGGTCATTAAGGGCTGGTGGAACTAAAACACTGCAATTGTGCCCTGGGTGTCAGCCACATGACAGAACTAAGATCTGTAAGGCCAGTGCTGTACCGCAGCCACTTGCTGTATCTGAGGCCACTGGGGGGCCACTTGACATCAGAAATATGCATCATATTGCCTTTAGGCAACAGATGCAGATCATAGAATCATAGAAGAATAGGGTTGGAAGGGACCTCAGGAGGTCATCTAGTCTAACCTCCTGCTCAAAGCAGGACCAACCCCAACTAAATCATCCCAGGGCTTTGTCAAGCCACACCTTAAAAACCTTTAAGGATGAAGATTCCACCACTTCCCTAAGTAACCCAGGAGATACAGGTCTCTTTGTGCCCTTCCGAACTAGGGCTTCAGGCTCTCTGCTTGTGCTTTCACAGCTTCTGGTATGACTGGTCTTGAAATCACAGCAATGGGCCAGATCCTCAACCAGTGTAAATTGTTATAGATCTTTCTGCTGAGGATCTGGCCCCAGGTCTTTCTGTGGCAAAATAAAATCATGTTAAATGCTAAAACAGAACCACTGGTGTTGAAAGTCACTCACAAGCTGTTTCTACATAGTTGGGAAAACCATTTAAAAAATGGCATGGAACTGGAGCAAGAGCCTGAACTGAAGAGCTGCCCCACTTTGGGTAATATGAAATGAAATGAAAGGAAGGATTCTTCCAGTATTATTGGCCATGTTGCAGTCAATGGGCCTGATTCCACTTACACACTGGCAGTGAAAAGGAGCCTTAAAGTGGATGTAAGTTTGTCTTAAAGAGAGAACATGTGCTTCATGGGTGGGGGGGGGGGCACACAAATTTGCCTAATCAGTGGGAAAACCTATGAAGAACAGTTACATAAATAACAGATCTTTCTGTTGAAAAGATTAGGTCATCATCTGAAGTGCCAGTAGCTCAAATGGAAACTTCCTTTTAGCAAATGTAGGAAGCATTAGCTGGGAGCAAGATCATATGTACAGAAAATTAGGGTGACCATATTAGCTAAAGGGAAAATGTGACACTGCGCAGTGGCCCCGTCCCCATGTGGGGTTGGCCCAAGCTGCTCACATGAGCCCCCTTCTCCTGCACAGAGCTGGTCTGAGCCCCCCACCATCCCCACAAGGATCTGGCCTGAGTCACTCACCCGAGCCTCCCTGGCTTCCCCTGAATGGGGCTCACTCGAGTCCCCCGGCACCTGCACAGAGCTTGCCCGAGCCCCGCCTCCCCCGAGCATGACTGGCCAGAGCCGCCTGTCATTGTTGCTAGTCTAAGCTCTGCCATGCGGGGCTGATGTTGCTGCTTGTCTCTCTTCCTCCCCCCCCCATGTTCCTCTGTGCCCCACTAGTGGGGACACCTCACTTTTTTGGCAGAACAGGACATTTGTCCCATTTGTTCTTGCCAACTGGCCAACGGGACAAATGCCCATTTTGCCAAAAAAGTCGGGACATATGGGACAGGGTTTAAAAAAGAAACTGTCCTGGCCAAAACGGGACATATGCTCACCCTACAGAAAATACCCTTAATGAGCCAAATCCTCAGCTACCAATTTGTATTACAATAGGACCTGGGCATGCCAGTGGCAGGTTCTGTACAAATACAGAACACAGAATGGTTTCTACCCTAAAGAGCCTGCACTCTAGGTAAGCTCAGTTACTTTGACTTCAATTTACACTAGCTGAGGATCTGACCAATAGGTTCAAACCTGGGAACTTTTCACTGAACGTGCAAAAAATCAGTCCAGATGTCCAACAGCTCTCCTCCTCCATTTTATTAGAAGTAGGAAAAGAAACTTGAGCGAACCACTGAATAGAAAAACCTCCGCACTGTTTTCTTTTCACATACTCCCTAATAGGAAAATTGTTGCCATAATAAGACTTCTGAGGATCACTTTAATCACAAATCTAAAATTCATGGTTCCACATTTTTTTTTATTCTAGCCTTCTCCCTTCTTGAGCTAGCCTTCAGCATTGCTGAAAAGTCAAGCTTGCAAGGCAAACACTTTCTACATCTTGTGCTCATCTTGTGTTCATTCATTCAGTGTTTCTTAATATAGACTTTCCCAGACTTCTTTCAGCTGTATTTTTTATCTCCTCACACTGCTGTATTTTTAATCACCTTGCCATATCACATTGACAGATTGTGATGCAGGACACATACTATCACGGCACTAAAAGAACCACTTCCCATCTGCTTATTCTCCTTATGCTCTACCATGCTTAGCAGGTGGGTGGGCAGTAGGCAGGGATAACTAGAGTCTTTGCACTGCCTGCATTGAACATGCAGGCCAGCAGCAAAGTACTCTCTCTCTAGAGTAAGGGAGAAGTAAAAAGGGAATTGTCCCAGAAACACCCCCTCTAAAAGACAATGCAATTCCCATGGTTGTACCTGAGGGAGTGCATCCTATAGGCTGCCACCTTGCACAGGCTGCATCCATAGCTGGCTGGTGAATATATGCTTGGGGGTGGGACTGAGTAAAACTTGTCAGGTCCTGCTCTCGGGCAGGGAAGGGTTACTGTCACTGTCCTGACATGCCCACAGCAGTGGCTCCTGTCCCTGGCTCCCCACTCTAGTTGGATCTTGCTGCTCAGATTTATTGCAGCAGGGTCTGCCGAATGAGGGGACGGCTAGCCATCGGGTCACCCCAAGAACACAGGAGGAGGAGGGGAGAGGAGGTGGGGAAAGGTCACCGGCTACATAACTCTCCAAAGTGAAGAGGAGATGCTGGTGCCAGGTCAAAAGGGGTGAGGGGTCATGGGTGGGGGGAAGTTGTGGGTGAGCCGTACAGAGGACTGGAGCAATTGAAGGGGGCGCGGGGAGGGTGTTGGTGCCCCCAGGAGTTGGAGCTGAGCTGTATGGTAGATAGACGTGAGTGCTGGGGGCAGCAGAAGAGCATTTCAGGGAGTTAAGGGGGGTGGCAGAGGGCAGGTTTGGGGAGAGGGAAGTGCTTTGGGGATGGAGGAATAGGGAAGGCGCTTTAAGAGGTAGGGGTGGGGCTGGAGTGGTGGTGTGCAATGGGAATATGGGGATTTGGGGAGCGGAGGGAGGGTTTTGGCAGAGTTATTTAAGGGGGGCAGGTTGAGTAATGAGGTGGATTTACTTGGGGGGAGGTGGCCGGAGGAGGCTGTGTGAGGTTGGGTTAACATAGGGAAATGGCACCAGGGGCTGACTGGAGACTGGGAGAAAGAGAGGGTGGGAGCACAAGGGAGCCATGTGGTTGTGTTAATGCCTGCAGCTGGCTGGGACTATGTCTGGCTCCCTACTCTCTTCTCTCTCTCTCTCCCTCCTGGCCTTGCTAGCACCAGCACCAGCTCTATTTTCAGGCCCCAGGGTAGGGATGGATTCATCACTTTCCCATCAGGCATGAAGTTGGCTCTTTGTGCACTGGCAGCACTTGGGATGGACTCTGCCTGCAGTGCCATGACGGAGAACCCACAAGCTGGCCCAAACACCTCAGGAGGCAGGGCTCTGCCTCCACAGCTGGGCTGTGCATACGGGCAGCGGGAGTATACGGGCGAGAGGGGTTTCAGATCTGAGGATCAAAGTCCCTCTAGCACTAGCCACCTGCAATCTATAGCTGCATCTAAAAGCGTGTCTAACCTTTAAGCATGAAAACTTAAATGATTGTAGTTGTGTTCATCTGGGTATATGTCTTCTGCAAACACTTGCAAGAAATATATATCTGCCGTATCAGACCAGGTCAGAATGAGCCCTTCTACTGTACTGAATAGATTACATGTTTAGATGTTATTAAATATTAAACCAAATAAGTGCAGGTTTTCAAAAGAAAGCACTGAGGTGGCTGGGGAAAATAGGGGAGAAATATTTTCATTGTTAATGTTCCATCAAATATTTTAAAATAAATTAAATTATAATCCCTACATTTATATAATGATGCTAAAAATAAGGAAACAGGGACAAAGTTTAACTTTGAATGTTTTATGTCAGAAAGAGCTCACTGCTCAGAGTTCCAAAAGTCAGTGATGGCCAAAGGGGAGATTTTCAAAGGCAGAAATGGTTGCTAGGTGCAAACTTCCATTGAAAGTCAGTGGACTACCTGTCTACCATTTGTGCCTTTGCAAATCTCCCCCAAACTACAACATGATTCTATTCTTGACCTGTAGAAGTTTTTGTGAATTGTAATATGACCAGAATGGAAAATATGGCCTCCCGGATCATATAGGCATCCTGCTTTCAGCAGTGGCCCATTTTTCATGCTGCAGAAGAAAGTGAGCAAAACCCACAATTCTTCTGGCCAGTTGCACATGAATGTGTATATATACCATCTCTCACAGCACAATGCACCAAAGCCACACCCCGAGGAACAATACAGACAACATTCAGGAATCATTTGCTAGCAATCTTCCTCCATGTTTCACTGTCTTCCCACAGTCCTGAAAAGTGTGTCATACTGCATCCCATCCAATCAGCCACACTGTTCAAACCATTCGCTGCGGCCTTCCCTGGCACCCAGCACCAGTGCCTGCAAAAGTTTGCTTTTGACATCTTCCTCCACTCATCTGACCCACATGTCCTGCAAACTCAAGTTTTCTTTGTCTGATCATTGTGACAGCTGGTATCATTCTGTGAGACCCTAACAACATCCCAGTGCAAGACGGGAAGGGGCTCAGTGGTATTTGGTAGAGAGTTACACTGAACGGGTCAGACGAGGTGAAACACAGCTCTCTAATATCAGCCTGTATCTAAAAGCTGTCCATGTAAGATTTCAATAGAAAGCTAACATACTGTTCATGAATATTATCGCATGGAGTATGCATGGAGGACAAATGCAAAATTGCAAACATATGGGAAATTAGGTTCTTAAAGTGTCTGCTAGGCAGGGCTGAAGTTACCCCCCCCTCCCCCCAGCTGAAGAAATGTGGTTCTGCCACCTTGAAGGTACTTCCAAGGTACGTTAAGAGACAGTGGGGTTGTATTTACATAAAAGTTAAACAAAACCATCAAGCTAACAGGAGAGGAGATTTCAACAACAGATCAATTTGCATTTTAGCAAACACCAGTTTATAACTCCCTGCACCACAAGACTCGTCTCCTTCCTCACATGAATGAAATTTATTTTAGGAGGTAACCTTCAAAGGAATCCTTTTCAAAGGTTCACTGGACTATAAAAGACAGGCTCAAAGAACCCAAGTTATCTTTCATCTAAGACAATAAAGGAACCAAGAACTTAAGACTTTGTGGGAAGATCCTGATCACAAAGATGGTCAGCAGTCTTGCTGGAAGGTAGAGTGGTAACAATCTTACCTTGAACCAAGACAGTAATTGTGTTGAGTCTTGGTCTCCAGAAAGCATATTTTCACTTTTATTTGCTTATAATCATTTCTAACGTTATCCTTTGTACTTGAAATCACTTAAAAGTAAAACAAGCTATATGATTTTAACCTAAACCAACCCAATGCTGTCTTTTAACTGAAGTGATAGTTAACTGGTTAGCTGCACTTCTTGTATTTTATTATTCCTCTAAATGGTCCAAGAAAGGGCTGGACATTGCGGAGCACACAGTTTTGGGGAAATTCAGAATGGGGGGGAGGACGAGGGAGAGGTGTTGGAGTTGTCTTGCCAGGTATAACCAAGGTGAGTGGAGACCAGAGCATGGCTGTGGTGTAACAAGTTGGCTACTGGAGTCAGAGCTGCTGGTCCAGGGAGGCTTAGCACAGAGATGCTTAGTGCATGCATGTATATTGGCTGGGAGCATCTACAGGAGGGAGCTACAGAAACAGAGCATGTTAAGGCAACCAGGATTACAGAGCAAGTGATGACACAATACCTGGTGTGGATTGCACCCCAGAACATGAAACTCTAGTTATGGTGTAAACTCAGGGGATTACCTCCATATTAGTCATGTGCAAAGTATTGCTAACATGTAGCAATCACCTGTAGCATTTCAATTCGAAGGCAGAAAGCCTCTCAATGTTCTGTTTCCTTAATGTCCATGTCTTACATAAGTATAGGATGATACTGAAGACAAGAGACAAGAGACACATCAGTTTCATTTTACACTTCATGGAAATGCCTTTGCTTTCCCAAATGTGGCTGAGTGTTGCATGTACACACAATGGGGAAAATTTATTTTTTAACCTGTGCAGCAATCCTCTTATGAACCAAGCATGCCTATCTAAGCAGGCATGACTACAAATATGACTTCATTTATTAGAAAATGATGCAGGTTCTCTCCATGTTCTCTCCATGGAGAGACAATTCATAATGATCAGTGACTGGTATTGTGTTGGTGTTTGAATTTAATAACTTGAGATTGTCAGAAAACAGAGTAAAAAAATATTGAATTAGTACAGTACTATACAAATGATGGATACATTACCCCCATTGGTGTAAGGTAAAGAGCAGGCTTCTGTCTCCCTCTCCTCTGTAACTGGTGGGATGCTGGCAGTTTGCACTCCCCACCTGGTTCCCCAAACCTCTGGACAACCTATTTTTATATAGGATATAAGACACAGAGACCCCTTTTTGGAGGGAAAATACTTTTCCATGGCTAAATTTATCCTGAGCTCTGTTTTCCTAATTATCAGTAGAATTTATTTTACAGTCTTTGGTTTACTTATTTGAGTAAAAAGTAATATCTAATCAGGTCCTTATTACTAATAGCTGTGACAACAGACAGTTCTTAATGAGTTAAAAACATGTTTCAATGAGTCATTGGCACGATTTGTCTTGGGAGGTTGTGGAATCTGTCATTGGAGGTTTTTAAGAACAGGTTAGACACACACTGGTCAGTGATAGTCTAGTTGTTACTTAATCCTGCCTTGAGAGCAGGGGAATGGACTAGATGACTACTGATGTCCCTTCCTGCTCTACGCTTCTGGTTTTTCATCCTTTACAGACCCTATCTGTACTATTATCCTTTGTTGAGTACCCAGCCCATTACATAAAATATCTGCTATAACAAGTATCCATTGTCAATCACTCAGGTTTGTTTATACTTCTGATTACACTTTCAGTAGTTTGAGGGGAGTGGGGAGTGTCTAACCCTTGGACACCTGGACTCCCACAGACCTGCAGATGCTGAGTGCTCAACACTCAATTTCATAAAAATTCCTGAGTACAAGTTAAGAACCAATACTCTGGGCCTTACAATTCAAACACATTCTTTGCTAATACTATAAAGATTCTGGGACAATAGTTAATATGCAAATGAAATTAATATACAAAAATGGACTAAAAAGGTTGTTATTTACTAACACTGGCAAAGGCCAGAAAACACGCTTGGTGGCAGTAAACTGAAATACTGAGAAAGCTACACAAAGTGCACAGGATTAGACTTTCAGAGTGCAGGCCACACAAAAAGACTTTCTAATGTGGTCAAAGCATTTGCTAATCTCGCTTTAGTGTCCCAAAACCAGCAGCTAGCTTTCTGCTAATGGAAAAGCAAGACATCCAGAACAGCTGGAAAGAAAAAAAACATACAAAGCATACACTTAATGAATCACTCTGTCTACAGTATGGATAAAATGACATGCCTGTCATTCAAACAGAAGTATGCAATCTTTTGGGGGAAATCTATTTCAAGCGCTGTAGGGTCTATTTTTACCTTTTTTTGTGTATATATAGATAGTTTAGTTAGATACAGTATTGACAGATATATCATGTTGAAGGTCCAATGTAACAGCATGCGTTACTATTGTCAGTGACTACATAAATTGGATTGTTCCAATTATCTGGCCTCAAGGAAGAATAATACTGTGGTAACTTCAGGTCTTTGGAGATCTGTGGGAAGCTTGTAATGGCTCAGTGAATGACAGCATCATAGGTAAAGATCTGATCAAACTGGAGCATTTTAACATCTATAAAGCTTAGGCTGAGGTTTCCCAGGAGGGAGCAGTTATTGTAAGTCCTGGACATGCTAGGCTTTCCTGGTAATGCAGGGCATTAGTGACATAAATTTGATGAGGAATTGCAGAGAAGGGCTTTTTTTTTCCCCTCCCATCCTCCTATCAACAAGTAACTTATATAGGCCTGAACCCTGCCAAAGTCTGGCTAGGGCACAGTGTTAACACACACACTGAGGCACTTCTTCAACAATTTGAACTACTTCAGAAAACAATGGCAAAGAAGCACAAAGAGGTTGGGATCTCACAGATAACTGATGCACTTTGAATAATGTTTCCTTAACTGAGCAACCCTATTTCCTTTGTGTAAAAACAGCTGTATAATGATAGCTTTAAAAAATAAATCAATGGGGTTTTCATTTATTTGTGTCTGGATTTGGGGGAATATTAATGAGTGTTACTCCGTGATTTGCTTTGTCTTTAAGAGGCATGAAACAAAATTTGCAGCCACCTTTTTCCCCTCCCAATTCTTGGTGGACTGAAATGGTCCCAGGTGTAAGATTCTGGCTGTTTATTATGGGTAGCAGCACTATGTGTTGTGGCCCTTCTCTGATAGATCACTCCCACCACCAGCAAAGACTTTATACCAGGAGTGGGGAGTGGATCTTTGGAAGAGCGTTCCTGTGCCTGGGGAATTATCCCCAAGCCAGAGCTGCGTGTTTCAGATTATCTTCTTTACCCAGTGTTCCAGGGGTAAGAATATTACCTTGTATGCTTCTCATTTATTTTTAAAAATGTTAGTTACAGATGCTAAATCAGATTCCCATGAGACCTACAGGAATTCAGCAGCTCTGGAAGTCAGGCCACCTATTTTGAAATATCTTGGCTATAATCTATAAAAACCATACTTCTGAAATAAGATGTACTATTGAATTGATCTAGTATTGTAATCAGGGTCCCCATATGTGGGGGGGAAGGGTACAATACCGGGGCCCGGAGGTCCTGGTGGGCCCGGCCCAGGCTGCAACCCCCATTATGTGGGTGGAAGAGGGCCCATGTTGCAAGTTTGTACTGGGCCTGAAAAAATTATGCTTGGGCCCTGATTGTAATGTAAAACTTTACAACAGGCGATAAAACTTTTAAATCACATCATTACAGTGAAATGAAAACATGAATAAATGACTCTTAATCACATGAAAAGGCCAACACTGAATTTGAAGTTTAGCGTTAGATATCAGTTACACAGAACTGGTCAAATTTTTCCAGCAACACAAAAACTTTTTTGCAGGAAGTATCTGTTCTTGTATGAAATGTTGGATTATTTCCCCCACATCAAAACAGAATTTTTGGCCAAAAATACACTAGGGGAGGGAAGGTAGTCTTTTGACCATAATCATTTTTCAGTACCAGATTTTGGCTGAATTTTTATTTGCGGACTGCTAAAAGAAACATTTTGTAGTTTCGGGGTTTTCAATTTTTTTGATGAAATGTTTTTTTTTGTTTTGTGAGGCAGGGGGAAGAAAATCACTTTCCACCAAGCTCTACTCATGTAATCTCTTAAGATGAGGCAATCAAACAAGGTGTGCAGGATCTGATCATTATTTGTAGGCAGGCTATAAAGGAACTTTCTGGGCATCTAGGCCAGATTCATTGTGGAGGCTTATTCCTACACTCTAAAAAAACATCAGTTATTTACATAACTCTCAAATGTAATTGATAAGCAGTGTCCCAAAGATTTAAAATTATCTTTTTATTTAATAGAAAAGCACATTTAGCCTATGAACAAAGTAAAAAGTCGATTTGTGCTATATTTGCTCTGAAACATAATATTGTTTCCTATAGGAAGCAAAAGTTTTCAGTAAATCGTTGGACAGTAATTACCAGGAGTACAGTAGAGAATTGCCCTTCATGATATTCTCTGCGATGATCTTATGAATATGAATTTGTCATGAAATTTAGGAGCTATGAACTTTGCCAGGTGCATATACTTCCAACTCCAGAGGTATGCATAATTACCAGTAGTTTTTACTTATTAGGGTAATAGACGTAATGAAAAAGCTTTTCAAGTGATTAAAATGGCACACCTTTTTATTAAATATGTATTGATTCATATTAGAAAAATAAAATTGATAAGACATAAATAAAAAAAAAAAAGTGATACGAAGTGTTATAGATGTTTTGGGGCAGAGAATGCACAGGCTTTGCCAAGTCTGAATTGTAGACAATAGAGGGACAAGAAATGCCCAGGCAAAATGTTGGTGGAAGGGGAAAGAGACTGCATCTCTTAAAACATTGATTTAATATTGAGAGGTCTGAATGGTATAGTAATTGGAGTAAAAGGTGTAGAAATTAGAAGGCTCTTGTGTACTGATTCACACTGAGTCAATCAAGTCACTATGGTCTTTATATAAAAGGACATTTTCTTGAAATTTCCCACTGTTGCTGACACCAGTGAAGTTGTTGTACAGACAAATACCTTAATGGAAAAACTGAGGAAAAAATGCTATTATAGACACATACTGAACTTGCTGGATAATGTACTTACGACTAATAGTTCAACCAGCTCTACCTTAGGGATTCATGCTGTCACGCATCACTGTGTGCCTTCTATGTGAAGTTCCTAGTGCACTTGGAGTGTCTGGCATGCCTCAGTTTTGGAGTCAAAACTCTGCTTGGAGTAATATCCCTGTCAGAGGGTTGTGTGTGTGCACGCTTATGCATGCACATCATTCTTATAGTGGAAAGGTTTTGTGACACAGTTCACTGTTCATGTTCACACTTTGAGATATTATCAGTGCTCTGATACAGTGGAAGGAGTTAATGAAGGCTGGGATTTCCAGGTTTGTTGCTTGAGCATCTCTCAAAGCAAGTCTTTTTGTGACTAGTTTTTCTTACACCATATGTACCTAAAAATTACATATAGCTTTAGGATTTGAATAAGTCAGTCTGAAAGCAAACCCTGAGTACATATGTTAAAGTGCTAAATTTCTGGCAAATTGGGTCCTAGACCTAGCATTTGATGTGGCCAATTGATATACTTCTTGTTCATTTTTTATTTTTTTTAATAAAACAGAGTTCTGTGGCACCTTTGTTTTTAATGAGAGAGATTTTCAGATTAAAGAGTCTTTTGCAAGTGTTTTTGTGGTGCAAAAAAACCTCTTTGTTCTCTGACATCCTTCAAAAATGAAAAGCCCTTTTCTTTTATTATAAAGGACTTTGAATTTAATACACTTCCTTGGAATATGTAACTTAACTTTGTAGTTAGTCTGGCTACCACATATGTTTGTATTATAAAGCTACTTTACATAATTTAATAGAAACAACAAAAAATACACGAAGCCTCGTGCCTATTGTACTTGCAACTCACAAGAAGCTTCCTCTGCTGTCAGGGTATCTAGCATTCTGTTTGAAAAAGACAAAAATAGAGATTTCATTGTTTACAGGAAATCATTGTTTGAAAACTGAGCAATGAGGGAATGAAATACCATTCCAACTGTCTTTAAAATCTTTAGTTTTTCCTTGTTAGAGGCAAAGGTGTTCTAATACACGTAGATTAAAATCAGCATTTCCTTGATAGCAGGGGCATAGATTATTTCAAAATGTTCTTTTAGGGTGAGGAGACCGGGAAACTTGCTGTAACTGTCTTTTTTATAATTAAAGCTTGTGGAAGAGCAGGAAGAAGACTGAGGTGTCTCTAAAGAATACACACCAAAACAGAAAAAATCAGTTAGTTGCTTGCAATTAATGTTTAATTTTGATTCATCAGCAAAAGCAAAAAGAGACTTTACTGAGACCAGCATTTGCACCAAGAGTAAAACTCTAGCCCTTGATATGCATTTAGCTGACCTACTGACTTTATGCATTGTGCCATACCATAACACAGCTTGTACAGGCTAAGCTAGTTAGTAGGCCAACATACTAGATCTACAGAGACTTAAAGCATTATACAGGTGATCGATATATTCTAGAATTACCATTCATAAAATGTCACTGTTGGAAATAGCTGAGTGAATATCAGATACTGAAATCAGCAGGAAGTCGGGGGATAAAAATAGTATGAATAATAGTAAATATGATTGTTTAACCTTATTCCAACAAGCCTCTTAAATTCAAAATGTGGCTTTAAATCAACTTTTGATAGCTTTAACTCTTTTAAATTAAACCACATTATGAACAGCCATTTCTTTATTTCATTATCAATATTTTACATTTCTCCATCTTTGGAGAAACAACTCTTTTACAATATTGAGTTGTGTCTAGATCTGTTTTTAAATTATCTGCAGAACTAAATCCTCCCTAGTTCTGAGATGGCATGGCACAAACATATCTGAAATACATTTTTTTTTTTTTGGTCTTGCACTGTACCCTGAAGCTCACTAGGCTGAAACTTTAAAAGTTGCCTAAAGGGTTTGGATCCCCAATCCTCATTAATTTGAATTAACTAGCTTAATTAATTTGAATACCCACTTCCCATTAATTCACACTAATATTAATGGGATTTAGGCATCCAGATCCCACAGGCAGGTTTAAAAATATGTAATGAATAGCAAAGGGAAAAATTCCAGAGTAGGCTAACACTACTCAGCTGAGAAAGCTCTTCTGTTGTTTGTGGAGAATTTTTTAAATAAAAATCCATTAGCTGATCATCACTGAATATGGTAAAAGGCGATTTCTCAAAAAACCTGGTCCCAGACAACAGGGATCTTCAAATCTGATCAACTTGAATTGAATACTGAAGCAAATAGGAACGCAGAAAACAGACTAGATAACAGCAGTCTGTGGCATTCACAATTCAGGTAGCTGAATTCTGCCTTAGCTGGAGCTACAGTGTGGATTTCAAAGGTAATGTAACTGGAGTATATTATAGTTTAGGGGTGACACGGACATGGTTGGTTTTTTGGAATACCTGTATTAGAGGAATGGCTGCGGACTCCTGGTCAGCAACAGATGATCCATGGGGCAAAGCTACTAACTAAGAACCAGGAACCAGTGGATGAAACCTGAGGAGGTTGCAAATTATGGTAGTGATTCTACAAAGTGGTGAGGGTTCATTGCCACTGGGAATTAAGAGAGACAAGATGGGTGAAGTAACATCTTTTATTGGACCAACTTCTGTTGGTGTGAGAGAGAGACGCTTTCAAGTTTACACAGAGTTCTTCCTGAGACGTGGGAAATTTACTCTGTGTCACAGCTAATTACAAGATTTGAACAGATTGTTTAGTATAAGTAGTGAACATATATTTCAAGGGACCATTCAAGGTAAAGTAGCCCAGTAACCCTCTCCTTCCCCAATTTTAGGAAGAAAGGGAAGGTGAGGGAGAAGCAGCTGGGTGGCGGTTGTTAGTAGGTTACAGATGGTTATAATAAGCCATAAATCCAGAGTCGCTATTCAATCCATGATTTTTAGTATCTAGCAAAGTTATGAATTTAAGCTCCCAGACTCGTCTTTTAAAAGTGTTGTGCAGGTTTCCTTTGAGGATGAGGACTGAGAGGTCACATATAGAGCGATGGTTTTGTGAAAAGTGTTCACTCTCATGGGTGATGTGGTGTGTTTATCTTATTATTTTCCTGGGTGAGTTCATTTGAGAGCGTAGTGATTACCCGGTTTTACTCACTTAGTCGCTATTCAGGGCATTTAGTGCACTGGATGAGGTACACCACATGTTGTGATAGGCATAAGTAGGACCCCATGGATCTTGAAAAGTGTGTTGGGGGGTGCAAATCATTGTAACCATGGAGATGTGTCTGCAGGTTTTGCATCTGTTCTGACAGGGTCTGGTGCTGCTTTGATTTGGTGTGTCCTGGTTCTGATAATGAGCTTGGAGAGATTATTTGAGGGCCAGAAGAGGGGTTCAGGAAAAGTGTTTTTTTTTTTAAGGATGTGTTCAACAGTGGAACCCTGCAGATCACCATACACAAGAAACCCGCAGATCACCACACCTATCTTCACAGATCCAGTAAACACCCCAAACACACCAAGAAATCTGTTCTCTATTGCCAGGCACTCAGCTATCACAGAATATGCTTTGAGGAGAAAGTCTAGGACATACACCTTAACATGCTCAAACCCACCTTCACCAAACAAGGACACTCCACTAGAGAAGTTGATCACATCATGGAACATGCCACCCAAATATCCTGAGAGAACCTGCTTCAATACAGAAATAACTCCCCCTCTGACCACATACCACTAGTTGTCACAAACCACTCTTCATTGGAACCCATACAGAGTATCATCAAACACTACAGCCCATACTCAATGGGGACTTTTACATGGGGTGTTGTTATACTTGAATATAATATACACTTTCTTTTAAATTAACATGTCATAGCTACTTTTAATATTTAATTTCTCCAAAATAGTACTATTGTAAATTTCTCAAGTAATAATTTTAAAAATAAAGATAAAGATGTTTCACCTGTAAAATAAGCAAACAAACCTCTTAATTAATTTCCTCACTATTATATGGAGGGAGAAAACTGCAGTTTACCAGCACAGGGAAAAGCACTTCATCATTTTGCATTTAATTGGAACAAATAATTAAAATGAAATATTAATCATTCTACACGGAAGCCCCATTTAAAATGTAATCTGTCTGAGTAGAAGAGGGCTTGCTACTGCATTAATCTGAACTGAAAATTTATTTAAAGTGTATTTATTCTGAATATAAGTAATATAATTGTAGCTATTCTGAGTTCAAGATGTGTCTCATAACTCAATTGCTCTATGTTAAAATTATCAGTGTGGGACCTCGTAAACATCAACCTGACAATTTTTTTTTTAAAATAGGTTTAGGAACAGAAGGAAAACTTAATTAAAGGCAGTGGAGACACTAAGGCTGGAACTTCTAAAGCTCTCTGTGTGGATGGAAGGCTGCTCATATTGATGTCAAAAGGAAATTTCGCCAATGATTTTAATAAGAGCAGACTTTTGCCAGTGCTGAGGGTGTGGTTTTGTTTTGTTTTAAATCTCACCCTAGGATGAAATGAAAAAGTATGTTTACAATTTCTCTGAATATCTTCTGTTTGTCAAATTTGCCTTCTGTTTGTCAAATATGAATGGAGATAGATTTGTTCCAGGTGACAGGGATAGCAACTGATTATACGACCACATGGTATGAATTAGTTTGACACAAGCAGGAATGATAACTTCTTTGAATTAGGGATGGGGGGGATTCCATTTGGTTCCCAAAAGCAGACTTTCATTTCATAATTAGCTTTGAACTGCTAGCTGGGGCACGGTTTTAGGGTGGGGTAAAGGGGTTTGCTAGATCCTAGAATTTGACCAGTGTGGGGTTTTGTGGGGTTTTTTTGGTAGCATGTTCATTTCATTTATGAACACCTTTATGGAATCTGATCCTGAAAAATCTTCTACTCAGCTTCCCTCAACTAAAAACTTACAGGGCTGTGATTCTGAAACACTAACTTTGTAGGATGAATTTTTTTCTGGACTTAGTAACTGCCTGAGTATAAATGGAATGGGTCAGATCTTTGTACTGAACATGTTGCGAAAGCATTTTAGCTGACACTGTGGGGCAGATTTTCATCTGACCCTCTACCTGGACTCGTACGCATAGAGGGTCACATGCAAAACAACTGTGTGCACGTGTACTTGTCCTTACACTTTCTAGAAGCAACTTTCAAAATGTTCTAATGTGTGTGCACCTTAAGTAGTCTAACATCTACCATTGAAGGAGTCCCACTTTCTCCTACAAAACCCAGAGAAGCCAACAACATTTGCCCCGACAGTACACTAACACTTGCATATGTACTTTAAATGGTTTAACTTCACCCCTGGACAGATCATGTGCCTGGATTGAACTCAGGACTTCTGTATCTAAAAGCAGGAACCTCTGTGGTCTGAGCTAAAAGGTTGATTTAGTTAGAGGCTGTTGTAGATTTGCAAGTCTCATCCTGTGGATTAGCCACTAAATGAGGACAAATGACTACACAGTGTTAATGTGAGTTACGTTAGCTTGCCTGTGACGGTGTGCTTGTGCAATTTTGTATATGCAAAAGAGGAGAGGGGGACATTGTCTAAATATTTACTGCCATGTGTGATCATTTGGAAAAAAAACCATTGCTGATAAATCTGCAAACCATTTCCCAAAGTCAGCTGTCCACTTGTTGCAAAGAAGTGGTGCAAAGATAACCTCCCTTCTCAAATCAGTGCAGGGTAACCAAACAAATGATGTGCCATTTTTACCATTAAGAAAACATTTTATAGATATTAGGTTTTTCCTGTGGTTCAAAATAAATGATGAGCAGAGAACGTTACCTCTATAGTGTAGGATGATTTTTTGTTGCTTGACTATAGTTACTCCATTTTTAGCTAGTTTCTTTGTTCATAAGTGCAAGGCCGTTCCACTCTGTGCAAGGCTCATGGAAAGTTTTCACAGGAATGCAAAGAAGATAAGCCTTGGCCGGATTAAGCAAGCTATGCTACCTTGATAGATAAGGTGTAGCTAGAAGTAAACCATCCTAAAAGCATCTTATGAATATGTAATGCCTTTATACGTAGAGTAAAAGATAAGGTAGGCCAATAATTGTAGGAGAAATAAGTTTGTGCCCTTGTAAGGGGGATATGTATGCTTGTGGTGTTTGCATTTAGGTAATAAGGTATAAAACTGTCTGTAACTTTGAATTCGGGGTCTTTTTCCACTGCCTACTTGTGGGCTTTGAGACTGACCTCTGCAGAATAAATTGTTTATATGGAGACCGTCCAGACTGCATCTGTGTGGGTCTCTATCGGTGCAGGGAAATGAACTCTTGGGAATCTTTTTCCAACAATAGTAAGGGAACTTTGTTCACCATTTTGCTTTCTAGCAGTTTTGTTTCTGAATGTTATGGCTGTTTCAATGGCTTGAGCTCTTCTATGAAGAGCTGTAGCTAAGTGTTTCTGTAGGGCAGTCTGTATTCAAGGGGAGAGGAGAGGGAACATTTTTCTCTTTCCTAGGGAAGTTTCAGCGTTTGAGGCTTTTTGTTAGGTGCTTTAGGCAGAGTCAGGACTCACTAAAGGTATGGGGGGGCGGGGGGAAAGAGAGTGAGGAATTTTAAGGTACTATGGCATATCTTATTAGTACTGGATATTATTCAAAGGACACTTTCAATTTAAGTTTCTCTATTAACATTTCAACAGTGTATTAACCTCTCTGTACCTCCTGTGCAGATCTGTGAATTTCTGTGCTTTCAAACATATCTTACCAACTGTTTCAACCTCTTTAATCTTCTCTTTGAAAATGACACTCTAGAGAGTTTATCTTTTTTATTAGAATTACGGTCTTCCCTCAAAATTTAAGTTAGTAAAAGATATTGAGAACAAAAGGGGATAATATGAAGAACAGTTAGAAGTTGTAGGTAGAACTGCAGGCCAGGGTGGGTTTGGTAGCAGAATGCAGGAAAAATACACAATTAGCAGGCCAAAAATTTGCTTACCTGTGGGAAGAATATTAGGACCAATCTTTCTGCCAGTATAAGTGGGCACAGCTGCATTGACTTCAGTGGAAATCTTGGCACATCTTTTCTACTGACATTGGCAATAGACCTTACTTCAATACCCTCTGATCTGTAGAACGTAATCTGTTTATGTTCCTGCTTTTCTCTTTATTCACACTCACCTAACTCTTGTGGTACCTTCTGTACTGTTTGCTGTATTTAGATAATGAGGTCTAGCAGCTGTGGCCCTCACTTGGCATATTCTACCATTCAATATTTGAACAGCTGAGTCTTAGTTCTGCTAAGCTGTGCCTTAAAATGATCCTGGTTATTTTCACTTATTATTTGTATTTTTCATTGCACGTGCTTGTCTGTTCAATTGTAAAATACCTCTCTGCTTCTGAAAGATACTCTGGGGGCTTGTCTACACTTACCTCCAAGATTCAGTGGGAGCTGACAGGAGTTACGCAAGCTACCCAAAAACTTGCGTAACTCCCGTTGACTTCTCTGATTCTGTTCTGTCGGCACAGTGCAGTGAAGACGGTGTGCAGGACCTGCGTTCCTGTCGTTGCAGCGCTATGCCACTTGAGAAGGTGGTCTTAGTACGTTGATTTCTGGATCAACTGAGCAGGTCTTCACTGACCGCTCAGTCAATCCAGAGAAGTCGATCTGACGGCAGCAACTTTGCCACCGTCTGTGTAGCCATAGCAAAGTTTTTAATAACACTAATGCTTCTCCTTCTCCTTCCCTGTTAGCCAGGGTCAGTGGTGCAGACCGATAGAGCACAAGTGATTGTCACAACTTTTACAAACTGTCTGGCCAAGGCTGATGTTCTTAGTTTGAAATTGCAGTTTTCCTTTTCCTATGAGGACAGCCTGCCATGGCTGATGAGCCCCACCAACCCAATAAAGTCAGAGAGAGGTGAAGTGACTAACCAAGGTCACCCAGCAGACCAGTGGCACAGCCAGGAACAGAACCCTGATTGTGAAAAATATGTGGAGGTTGTGGTGGCTAATCAGCTAAGCTCCCAGTGCAATAATGTGGCCAAAATGGCTAATATGATTCTTGGATGCATAAACAGGGGAATCATGAGTAGGAGTAAAAAGGTTATTTTACCTCTGTTTTTGGCACTGTTGTGACTGCTGTTGGACTACTGTGTCCTGTTCTGGTGTCCACACTTCAATCTCTAATTTATCAACATCCTCGTTGTTCAAAGAAGAGCCACAAGAATTATTAAAGGATTAGAAAACCTGCTTTGTAGTGATAAAGTCAAAGATCTCAATCTATTTTGTTGAACAAAAAGAAGGTTAAGGGGTAACTTGCTTGCAGTCCATAATTTACATGGGGAGCAAATATTTAATGATGACTCTTTGGTCTAGCAGAGAGAGATTTAACATGATCCAATAGCTGGAATTTGAAGCTAGACAAATTGATAATAAAGTGTCAATCTTTTTTTAATGATGAGAGCAATTAACCTTTTGAACAATTTACTAAAGGTTGTGGTGAATTCTCCATTACTACCAATTTTTAAATCAAGATTGGATGTTTTTCTAATAGATATGGCCTAGGAATTATTTTGGGAAAGTTCTGGTCAGACTAGATCACAATGGTCCCTTCTCGTACTGGAATCTATGAACCCAAGTTTCATGTTTTTGAGGTTCAACTCAGACCAGTGAGGGATTGTCACTACCTGCCTTGTAACCCAAGGTACCTTAAATACTTTGCTGCTGTGGCTTGCAGCCTGGGCACCAACAGCCAGCAGACAAACATGCAGTTCCTTGAGTATCTGTGTGCTTTGAAGCCCTGGTTCAGCACTTTGACCCCAGCAGCTAGCCTACAACACAATAGCCCCACCTATTTCTCCACCAGCCTTGGTTACTACTTGCAGGGTGACCCCAACGCACCCGCAGCCCTGACTTTCCCCAAAACCACCTGCTCTGAAGTGTCCAGCACTCTTCTGGAACACTCAAAGAATTAGAAAGGCTCATTGTTCCTTTAAAAAAACAGAAACACAGTAGTTTGTTGCCTTAGGTGGAGTTAACAATCACTGCAATTCAAACACTAAACTAGACTAAAAATAAAACAAGTTTATTGACAAAAGAGAGAGGTTTAAGTGAGTTCAAGTACAAGGGATAAAGAGAATGTTTACAAGCAAATAAAAGTAAAAAACACTTTCTAGTGGCTAAGACTTAACAAGTTATAGCCTTGGTTCAAGGTAGATTTAAGTCTTTTTCTTTCCCGCCATGGCTGACTTTTTCTCTCAGTCTGGACCCTCTATAGAAGAACAAGGTGGTGGTTTACCTTCTCTTCCTTGGTGAAAAATCTTTGCCTAAACAGGTTTCTCACTTATATTCAGTTCCCAGAGACTTCCTTGGTTGAAGGACCCAACTTTTTCAGCTTGCAAGAGCTCTGGCTTCTTGTTTCTGTTAAATGATTAATGGCAAGATGGCTTCTCTCTCCTTATCTTCCTATACTCTCGATTGTCCCCAGACTCAGGATGACCTCAAACTCTTTGTCCCTTTCTGTGGATTTCCCATCCACCAAGTGACTTGTATGTATATCAGGCTTCTGTTGTTTGAGTTCCACAATACTTCTGTCCCTCCTGTCTGAGGGAAAGCCTGTTTCACTGTGTGTTTGGTCACAGACTTTAAAGCATTAATAGCACTGAATATCCAGTTTTCCTCATCTAGTGTTAATATGTACATTTCACAATGATTGTGATCACCAATGAGTCACTGGCTTTCAGAAAAGACCTCTCCTGATATACAATATTACTGTACTATAAAAGTGTATAATCAGTTGATTCAATCACTTATTTGAGGTTCAGACTCCCTGTCTTTATAGTCCAGGGAACCATGGAAATATATTTTTAATGAAGTTCTTTTTATCCTTTTGAGAAGAAACACCATGTGGTCTAGTTGAGACTTCAGGCTGTTTTCTCCTTCCTCCCGCCACCCAGTGATAGTTTAGGCATTACCTCCTCCCCTGGTTAGCTTGATGGCTTTTAACTTTTTATGTAAATATAACTGAATTGTCTCTGCCTGATGAACAGGCTGGTCAGCCAAGCAAATGCATACAATCCATTGTGCATGGGAGACTGGGCGTATCCATTGTTTGCTGAACACATTCTTACACACCTCCACAACTTCTTGTACACACCCTGTACATACATCACACAAGAATATTAATGATCCAGTGAGTTATTAGTTTTCCAATGATATCTTACTTGACATCTTTTAGGTATATCTATATGACAATGGTGTGTGTGTTAGGTGTGATGAGTATGTCAGGTATGACAAGAGATGCTGACAGAGTAGTGAACCACCATTGGGCCTATCTGTCACACTGGGTCTTCTCAGTCTGTCCTGCACCCTTTCCACTGTACCATGCTGCCTCCCTTTTAAATAATACTAATGTGTTTTTTTTCCAGTCATTACCATGAAATCAAATGCTTGGTATTGGACTCCTGGTAAAAAATGTTTCTGGCACTGAGTACTGGTATCATGAAGATTGGTAAGAAATTCCCCATCCAATTCATGTATGTGATGCATGTAAACCGCGACGCTGGTATAAATGTTAATATTGTGAGTACTAATCCTGCAATGATGTCTTCATGGGCAGACATTTGCATTCACTCAGAACCATACTGAAGTGGGGGCTCCTCCTGCTTTGTAGCTCATGGTAAAATCAGGGCTACAGTATTTCATACTCTTCCACATTAGGTCTCTTGGTGGGGCAAATTTATATGCCTGGCAATTGCACTGGTGGTTACATCAGGAAGCTGATATTCCTGTGTAATGCTTTTAAGTCAGCAGCTGGTGGGTTCAATCTTTGGGTAGAGCAGTCTTATTTTAAAATAGATAAATTGCTTACTTTTTTATGTTTTGTTGGTCTTGGAAAGTCTTTTTAATGTTAACTGCAAAAAATGGGAAATAACACTGAAATAGAAACTGAAATACTAGATGTAAATTTGTGCCTCTGAGGGATCTGATACAGAGCATGCACTGGAGTGGATAACATCCAGAAGAACCAGAATCTGATATTGTAATTATTGGTAATTTTGGACATGAAAACATAGGCCAACCTGGAAACTTCAAATCATGGAATCATAGAGTTGGAAGGGACCTCAGGAGGTCATCTAATCCAACCTCCTGCTCAAAGCAGGACTAACCAGGACTAACCTCAGTTAAATAATCCCAGCAGGGCTTTGTCAAGCCGCATCTTAAAAACCTCTAAAGATGGAGATTCCACCACCTCCCTAGGTAACCCATTCCAGTGCTTCACCACCCTCCTAGTGAAAAACTTTCCTTATGTCCAACCTAGACCTCCTCCACTGCAACTTGAGACCGTTGCTCCTTGTTCTGTCATCTGCCACCACTGAGAACAGCCCAGATCCATCCTCCTTGGTACCCCAATAGGAGAGTCTAAATAAAAACGGCCTGATTTTCAGAGGTGCGGCACTCTGGTTAACTTCATTTGTTGCTTAAGTATTTATTTAAATGTCTAACTTTAGGCTCCTGTGTTTTTTAAATTATGGATCAAATTTTCAAATAAGGCCAATGGAAACTTGCCTTCTTTCTAGCTCTTAAGGTGAACACACCTAATAGCTTGCAAGAACAGGGATCTTACAAACCTGGTGTTGGGATTTTGCCCTTATTACAGCTAAATAGATGAGGTAGCAAGATCCAGTTACAGGGGAGATAGGGTGTTGCTATGGAAAAGGTTGAGAGCTATGTTATAAATATATATCTCAAGATAACCAAGTAGTATGTAGAAGTTATGTTGTTGTTAGCTGACACACATGCAGGCTTAAAGGATCCTTTGAAATGCTATAGATTATGTAGTAGAGAAAAGTATATTACAGCATGTCTGTTTGCAGATTAATGGTTGTATAGGAGGATTTCGGGCCAAAGCATCTTTATAAGGTCTGATGATTGCAAAACTATGTAGCAACTACCAGTAAAAGTTACTAGACAAAATATTTCTGCAACAGTTTGCAAGAAAAGTCAGACACTTTGGAAAACAACTTTTATTGTTTTTTGTGTTGCTTTTCTGGTGCAAAGAATTGAACAATGGCTTTGATCTTTAAATACTTACAAATGAATCCAAACTGAATTTTGGGATTTGCTGGTTTGCATAAATGATTTACATTTCAAAAGGTCCTTGAGTAAACACCAGTTATGGTCCCTTAAAAAGAGTATTTTAACAGAGAGATTAACTTGAAAAAAATCCTTTGTTAGGATTTAGCTGACTGGCTAATTATTAGGTGAAATTGTTTTGAAATAAAATACGAATTTATCCTGCATTAGATTCTGTACTTTGAAAACAGTTTAAAAAACCCCAAAACCCACAGCTATATATGTGAGGTGTAGCATTAGCATTCAATTTGGAGTTCATGTTGTTTAAAAAAGCAAGAAAAATGTTGAATTGCTCTTATGAAATTTTGTTTGGCCATTCAAGGTTTTACTCTGTTTTACTTTCAAGCTTACTCTCATGAATAATAGAAAAGTAAAAAAGTTGACTGTATTATTACCATAGCGCCTAGGATCCCAAGTCATATACAGAATAAAAAGACTGTCCCTGGGCCAAAGACAATCCAAGTATAAGACAAGAGACATCTGATACAGACTAGATGGAGAACAAGGAGAGAATGAGGCAACAATGGTCAGCATGGGAGAAAGCTCCCTCAGAATATCATCAGCTCTACCATTGACAAGATTTTTGTAGGCATCACGGCAAAGAGTGTTAAGGAGACAGCTGAAGGAGATTAATGCATTAGTTTTGGGATGTTGATGAGGAGCTCTTCCCAAGTATGAAGGGCAGCATGGGATAAAGCATAAAGGTGCTTAAATTACCAAATAAACACCTTCAAATAAGTGAGTTTTGGAGGCTGATATCATGGGCCAGTTGCAGGTGGATAGGGAATAAGTTGTGAAAGACCTTGAAAGGGACGTTTATCACTCTGTCACTCAGAGAGTGTCTACAGGGTCATGCCTGAGAGGCCTGACTGAAGCAGCCATTTTCTACTCAATAAATAATTTCAAAATAGACTCATAGACTTTAAGGCCAGAAGAGATCATCATGATCATCTAGACTGACCTCCTGCACAGAACCTCTCCCACCTACTCCTGTGATAGACCCATAACCTCTGACTGAGTTACTGAAGCCCTCAAATCATGAATTAGACTTCAGGTTGCAGAAAATCCACCTTTTACATTAGTTTAAAGCTGCAAGCAATAAATGTCTTGAAGTTAAATCATCCCGTCTCAGAGAAAGCTAGGTAACCTGTGTCCCAATTTGATACTCTAGATATTCACGGGCTTTGATGGAATTATCAAAAATGCACAGCTCTCACTCAACACGATTATGAAGTAGCTAAATAAGTGTGTATGTTGCCATTTGATTATCTAACTGCTGGATTTTGTGCCTGTGTATGCATAGGTACAGAGGTTATTAGTGTACCCATCAACACTGGCCTTTACAGCCCATAATTGTCTGTCATAGAATAGATCAAGATATAAGCATGCTTTTTATATAGTCTGCCAAATAATTTGAGAAGTATGGCTAACTTGGCATATGGATTCCTATCACATACCTCTCAACAGTCCTGGATTTTGTGGGATAGTCCTGCTTTGATGCTAAGCTTCTCCCCATTCTGGTCCTGGTTGAAGATAGTTTGCCCCCAGGGCCCCAAACAGAATGGCGTTGTGATATGGCAAACAGGGTAGCACCACTAATCAAGTTTGGCTCTCCCGCCCTACATCCTCATTTAAGGAGGGGTGGCTGAGCCAAACTTAAGTGGCGTTGTGATCTGCTTAGCCTCTTAGCATGTCTCCAGTGTTTTCATCACCAAGTGCCACCTGTGATAAATATGCTGTTAGACGTTCCTGAAATGCCTGTATCAGTGCCCATCCAAATACCATTGTAAAGTGGGGCACAGTATGCTTTGACAATAGTTTCTTATCCATGGCTATACAAAGGAACGGTACAACAGTGCAGCTAAAAATCTGAGCGTAAGACTCTGGCTTGTCCCTGGCCCACAAAGGGGCCATTGCTACATCCAGTCTCCCTATTTTCAGGTACAGTATTGTTTTGTAAATATGAGCAAAAAACACACACACATAGTTCTTCCTCAGCTCACCCCGGGC
This sequence comes from Emydura macquarii macquarii, assembly GCF_026122565.2. NCBI lineage: Eukaryota > Metazoa > Chordata > Testudines > Chelidae > Emydura > Emydura macquarii. The sequence continues at coordinate 5,126,441 of NW_027133614.1, forward strand.
TATCACCCCCAGGGGATTTTCACCCTTTTCCTCTCTGTCCATACTGCTTCAGGGTCTACTGCATGATTCTTCCTTGCTCTTAGCCTTGGGAAGCAGTGCTCAGTTTTCTCCCTGAAGGCCGCTTTTTTCCCCAGCATGTTCTCACTGCCTCCCCTCCTAGAGGATTCTTGCAGCCTCTCCCAGGGAACTCCCTGATGCACTTGCCCTTCCTTGCTGACCACCTGGTTCTTTACAGCGAACATTCGTTTCCTCCTCAGCTGCTCTTGATTGTTACTTTTTACTAACCCCAGTGTAACAGGTTTCTAAAGATTGAAGCAAATACTGGAGGTCTTATTTTCCATCTGTTGGGAAATAACTGAACATCAAGTGCTGTCTTTTCACAAGTTTTTGAAAGTGAATGTTTGTTTTTAGCAAAATGGGACACAGTTAAAATCATGATAGCATCAGTAGTGCTGCCAGCAAGAGGGAAAGTGCTTGGTTGCAGGATTTCTAACAACAGGAGTTATAGACTGTCCATTTATCTTTGTCCCCAGATGGCTCAGAGAGGTCCAGAACATGGTGCCTTCATCTTTCCACTAGTCCTGATTTTCTTAGATGGTATTGTATGCCACAGTGAAACTTCATTAGTGATTACCCATTCCTATGTGCAGTAGCCAACACTGCTTCTGCCTCCAGAATCTTTTGCCTCTCTCTGTGGAAAATCCCACCTGCTATTTGTGGATGCAGGTGAACTGCTAGCAATGGATAGCAGTGTGATTCTGTTATGTAATAAGCAGGATTTCTGGAGGCCCTGTCAACATGGCTGAGAAAGTTGGAAGAAGGACTAGGAGAATGTTTTTCATGTTTGTTAGCCAATACATATTAGGTGTACTACACACATTAATTGGTGCCATGCACAAGGCAGTCATGTGATACATATTGTGCGTGTGTGTGTGTGTGCGCGCGTGCGCATGTGCACAAGCAGGGAAGGAAATGTATACTAACTGAATGCTTTTCCCAGAATGCAGTTCACACATGTCAAGATATATATCCCCAATACCCTTCACAGAAGAAGTCTGCCCTGGCATGGGAAAATACAAACTCTGTCAAAGACAAGATACATGAATGTTCTGTGCTGGTACAAGCTTGGGAGGTACTTTCATGGGCAACTGGTTTGGAATGTAGAATCCAAAACGAGACAAGCAAAGATATAGAATAGGTTTGGACTGGTGGGTTAGAACTCAATATAGCATGAAAAGCTCCTCTAACTTGTAAACAGGTCTGGTCTAGATAGACTTGGTGGGGGACATATTTTGGGAGCACACCTTGTGTGTCAGGTGAACCAAACATGCTGTGAGGAAACTGCTTCCCAGAAGGATTAGTAACACATTAACTCTTTCTTTTCTGTGCTATACTGCTTTGGTTTTGGATAATAGAATGGTTAAGCTTGGTTATTTGGTTTCTTCAACATTTGTAATACCTAACCACAGTAGTCAACCAGTTGGCTATTTTTTAGCAATATGTTACACTTACAGGTCCCACCTAACCCATACAAGCCCCACATTTAGACAATGGCAACACACTAAAATTTACCACTCTGCCATAGATTCCCCTCACTCACACTCTCATTGATTTCTCTTCCTATTCTTCTCATTCACACTCTCATGCCACCCATCCCTCTCCAGCTGAGATAAGGACTCCACTGTGATAGGTAATGTACAAACATATACCAAGAGACTTTCCCTGTCTTGCTCATTCCTCTGTTATTCCCTCCCTTTGGGATTTTCTTGTCTCTACTGTGCTTCCTGCTCGTGCAGAGTCCTGCTCCTTTCAAAGGTGGCTACGTGAGGAGGGTGCAAGAGGCGCAGCTGAGGAACAGCTGTCTAGCCTCCCATGACGAGTGATTCCTGCGATGGGTAAGGAAACTCTGCGAGCATTAGAACTTCGTCCTCTTGCTGTTAGCAGTGGCCCATGGGAAGGGAGGGCAGTGAATAGTTCAGTTGAGAATTGGGAGCGGGTAGAAAACACGCAACTGTTCCTCACGCTGTCAGGTATGGCCTCTTCTCTCTCCCCCTCTCCCCACACACCAAACACCTGTGGTTGTGCCAATGAGGTGAGGCGTATTCTTTAAAGATAAAACATGTTCCACATAGGGCACTTCTACATCTGGGAAAGTGTCCAAGAGTCTAAATGGATAACTCTTACTCTTAGATTTAAAATGCACATAGCTCTAATTATATTTAAAAGATATGGGTCAAGCTTACCTTACCCACCATTTAAAGTCCCTACTATAATTCCATAATTACTGGCTTTAGAATAACATTAGAAGAAAAAATGATATTCCCGAGGTTGGTTATAATTGCAAAAGCAGCTCTTGTCTATACTAGATTAGTTCCCTATAACATACTGCCAGCCAACAGCCCAGCAGTCCTTCCAGTTTAAATGGAAACTCTTATGCACAGTACATTGTCTATAAATGTTGGAGGGGCGCTGGTTTGTATGAACATGTATTCTTGGTTTAAAACCTTGACCTGCATTCAAGCTTCTGTATGTGACTTCCTGTGCTTGGCTCTCTTGTTAAATGAGCTTTCAAGCTGAATACAGTATCTTGTAATATAAACAATTACACAACAAACCTGAATATATTGTCCAAAATCTACAAAAAAACATTTGGAATCACAGAAATCAGAGGTGGAGCTATGTGTGTCTGATTCACCTTCAAGCCAATTATAGTATACTTTTTAGGTGGGTCAGAGAGAGAATGACTTCCTGGTGATTACAACACTTCTCTAGTAGGTAGGAGACCAAATTCAAATTCCCTTCTTCATATCAGGCAGAAGGCAAAATTGAATGTGGATCTCCTATATCCTAGGTGTGGCATGCATCACCATCTTCTTCTCTGGCTATTTGATAAATAGTGCCTCAATTTCCCCCCCAGAAAAAGTGTGTGATCTATTCAGGAATTTCATGTCATATTGATGAACAGTTTGGGTTCACATTTACTATTTGCCCAAACAAACAAAAATCACCCAGCTCTGCTCAAGGCACTTTGATGCCCAATTGCCATTAACTTTTAAGGTGAATTGGGTATCCAGGTCTCTTACGCATTTTGAAAAATCTCAGCTCTTATTTTTTATTAAGTCTTTATGGCTTGATCCATTAAAGTCAATAGAAAAAACTCCCATTGACTATCAGATTTTTTGGAGGAGGCCCTAATTGAGTAAATTAATTTAGGAAATCATGAGATGATGACCATAATCCTCATTTTGGTTGAGGGACCTTGGGTACTACCATAATAAAAATGAACAACTCTATTCTATCAGAAGGTATATATTACATAAAAAATTATGCTAATTCATTTGTTTAAATTTTGTCATCTTTTTCAATCTTCCTCCAGGGAAGAAGAATAATAGAAAGATGTTCGATATTGACCTTTACCTTAAAGAGAGAGCTCTTTGTATTGCTCCTTTCTGGGGTGGCAAAACTAAAAAGCGGGAGTTAAATGGTGTTATGCAAGTTACTCAACTCTTTGTAACTAATGGAAAATGAAGCCTACATGCCACCAGTACCATCTCTCTGAGATTAATCTGAAATGGAAAGAGTTTGAGTGTCAGTAGGGAGGTAGTTCTCATTGTCAGTTGCCAATACATCAATATATTCTCTTAAGAATACCAGTTTTCTCTTGGAGATCAGCCATTGCCCGAACAGGAGTTTCCAACTGAACTAATTAATGCTCAGTACTAGTAACATGTCCTGTTCTGTTTAAATTAGCCAGTTGTTCTTCCTTTTGAAGCTCAGTTATTCTTTCATAGTAAGTTTTATTTAACTTGGACTAAAACATTTTACAATGCATACCATATTCAAACTCACTACCAGAGGATCTACAGAATTATCTAGGGCACATGCAAAGGAATTCTTTCATTTGGGAATGTGTATTTATTTTTAAAGCAATTCGGGATCTCCTTGGAAACACCATAGTTCCTTGATGGTCATTAGAAGAATCAGGTACTTTTAAAACTTTTACTCTTAATCAATTTAAAAAATGGGATGTAGGCATTTAATTAATTAGGAGAATTTGAAACCATTCTTCTTAGGTTTCTTCCAGTTTAGAAGAGTCATGAAATTGTCTGGGAATTAACCTATTTCTTATGCACTGATTCCACTGGAGTCATCCAGCCTACTGTGGAATGTGTCTGAAGATCATACTATATCACCATGCTTTATTGGCTATCACACAGAAACAGAGACCAGCCAGGTATATTAATGATCATTTATTGTTTTTAAATCATTTTGCACGGCATATAGATGGTTCCAATTTACTTGTATATACTTATAATATAAATATATATACTATATACTTCTATGATACCTTTATAGGCATGTAGATATGTCTTGCTTCACTTCTTTCTGAATGCTCTGAAAATTCTCTTTCAGCAAATATAAAAAAGTAGTATCAGTTCTTATCTGTCTTTCTTGACTTTTCTGTTTGTTCGCAGTCATTTACACAACTCTAAGATTTTCTCTGAGGTCTTCAAACTAAGATAAGCATTTTTGTTACAAGAAATGGTACATGGAGTTTTAAAAATAACTTCTATTGATTCTTATAAAAATGAATAACTTTTAAGGAATGATACACAATTCATAATTTTTCATTTTAAAAAAATTAACAAAATACCCAACCAGACATAATTCCAGGTGGCATTTAATGCTGGCCATCCATACCATTCACATTTCTAATTAAAAATATTTCCAAGTATGTGTGTTTCAAAGTTCAACTTAGCCTAGATTCTTAAACACATCACATTCTTTTGTTTAGGGAATTCTTATTTCTGACATACAAACTATGAGTTCCAGGAACTGCCTTTTAGAATACAATGGGATTTACTAGAGGAAAGTATCATGTGGGAGAAAAGATTAACTGTGATTCTTGGAGAGGAGTTTCTACTTTGTTAAAAAGAAGCAACATCAGGAAGGCACTTTAAATTGATCATAAGCAGCACTTTAGCAGAATGCATAAATTAACCTGTGGAACTCACTGCCTTTACAACTATATTGAGGCAAAGGGCCTGTCTAGTCCTTCTGGGAATCTAACTAAAGGAATAAAAATATAATCAACAGCTAGATAAGCAAGAAGAAACATTTATAATATAAACACATATGCAGGCCTCTGGAGTTAGGAAGAAATGTCCACCTTGGAAATTATCCATTAATTAATTAATTATCTATTATCAATGATCCATTATCCACTCCTATTGTGAGCCCTCCCCAGGAGCTGTGCGAACAAATCAGATGTAGCCTCCTTGTTCTATTGTATAAATGAGATAGAGGCAGAGAGAAATATGTATGATAATGGTATGGTACTGTTTAGTGGGGCATAAGTGGACTCCATCCTGTTAGTTTCTTGAAGTGAGCTCTTTCCTGACACTTTTACTATTAAAACTAAAAATATTTTGATAAATTATCTGTGTGTGAGTGAGGAATGTATGTGCAGGGCATAAAATGACACCAACCTAAACTGCTCTAACAACTGAAAGGGGAGTGAAGACACCAACTGCCATCCTAACCCTGAAGGTGGAAGAATACCTAACAATGCTATAGTGCAAGTTAATGACTCTAAAGTACAGAAGGATCCACCCTGGAAACAAAGAAAGTTCAGAAATAAGAGAATCCTCAGGCTTTCAATTAGCTGGTGATTAACAAGTATACTGAACACAGAGGCAGCATGACACAGAAAGGCCCATAGACTTACGGGAGAGCCAGCAGCAAATATAAAAGATGGGGTAAAAACATGGAAACTTTGGGTCTCATTCTGCAATTGTCATCTTGGAGCATCGGATTCGCATCTGACAGAGTTCTGGCTCCTTCCTTGTGCCCAGCCCAGCTGGCCACTAGGCTGGCTTGAGCAATGCATAAAAGGACTGGTAATTATATCACAACAGCTTGCAGAACTTTATGAATGTGTGTGTGAATGTGACTGCTTTTAGATATTCTTACATGAACAATAAATGTGGCATATTGCCTTGTCCCCTTGAATAAGATCCTGCTAGTCTTTTCTAAGTATAACACTATCAGTTATGGAATTCTACAACTTTCTCTTAAGCATCTAAGACTGTGACCCTCTAAAGTCCTTTTGTTTCTACACAGAAAATGTCTGATGCAGGTGGCAACAATGTTAAAGTTCCCTTCCATCACCCAAATATCATCCCTGCCTTGGACCACCCTTAATGGCTATTTCTGGCAATTGTGACATTTTTTGGTTTTCCTGATTGAGGTTAATTCATTTCACTGGTCAATATGAATTGGCCTATGGTGGTAATGTAGTTCTTATTTAGCCATATGAGCCAACACTTTCAACATCATTATCAATTATTCCGTGTGTGTGTGTGTGTGTGTGTGTGTACACATAATATGCTAGCTTCTTAATTACAGGTCAAATGCCTCCTGAGAAACCTATATTTTTTATTTAAAAGAAACCTGGGTACTTCATGAATTGCCTTGTTGGATATGTAAATGCACACACTAATCTGAGAGCTCATCTCCCTGTATGCCATTCACTTACTGCACTTGCAAAATATGCCTTTCTAAATCATATAGAAAGTGGTTTTCAAAGGCACTTTGTCAGTAAAATAGGGTAAACTACAACATGTTAGGAAACTAAGCAGTCCATTCCTTTGGGAAAAAGATATATATATATATTTTACTAATTAAAGTCGACTTGTTTTATGTGAGAGAAAATTTGCTTGGATTAAGGCAAAAATATTCTTAAAAGACTTGAAAGGAAGAAAACTACTCTTTAATTTTTTATGCCACTAATAAAAATCTGCAAAACTGTAGGAACTTAAGTCATCTGAAATAACACTGTGAGACACTGCTAATTCTGAGCTATGGCAAGTTTTCTGTTAATTTGAATACACGACTATATATGCACTCTAAAATACAATGAGCAAGTGAGGATGCTTTGTTCCCTGTAATAAAAGAAACACTGTGCTGTAATACATTACATAATATTTTGAATATTTTTATCATTATAAATCCTAGGAGATGTATTGAATATGTTCAGTAACTAGAGTTCTTGAGCTTATTCAACTAGTAATTAGGGGAAGTATAACAAAGAAAACATCCAGATTTAGAATACTAAATACTTTTTAAAATAGTTTATATCTCATACAACTATTATGTCTGAGGGCATAAGATAAACATTCGTCATGGACAAGTAATTCCACAGCCAACTATTGTAGGCTCTTTTTTGCACCTTTTGCTAAAGAATTTGGTCAGGTTACTGTTCCAACAGGTTAACGATCCCCTAGAGTTAATAATGAGTCGGTTAGTAATTAACTGGATTTATTATAAGACAACAGAAATAATATAGAATTTTAACTATTTATACACATTTAAACAAACAATTAACTACAATACACAAGCTAATATGATGGAATGCTAAACAGACAGTTAACTGCAAGGCACAGACTAATTTTAAAGAGACAGTTAACTTGAAGACAGACTAATTTTAAAGAAACAACAGAGAGTTAACTGCGAGTCACAGACTGATACGAAGGAATGTTACAGTCAGCTAGCTGGAGGACACGGGCTGATAATTAACTCCTTACCACTCAGATGGGAATGGGACACAGCATAATGAACACAAAAACTCGAACTCGGCCAGCTAACAAACGATTCGCGCTGGGGGGGGGGCGGGGGGGTACACGGGAGCGGGAGAGTCTGGACCAGGTGATCAGGCTGGTAGTTCGGGAAGGCTCTCAGAGGGGGCTTGGGAAAGACCCCTTTTTATGGGCTGAATGGGACATGAATGGTTAACTGATTGGTCAGAGATGCAGCAAGGGATGGGGCTATGGGCTTCGTGCCAGCACCAGATTGGCCGGGGGACACTTGCAATAAGTTTGGTTTCCTGGTTGCTGTTAAGTTTCATTTCCCATGGTCAGTTTCATTTCCCATATATGACGTGGGAGCCGAAGGCACGGCCAATCACATAGGTATACCCTAATAAGGTCAGGTCGTGGGTTGACTGTTAGCACCGAATGGGTCGGGGGGGCGAGGGGTGTTCATGGCAGAATTGGTGCAGCGACAATTACTAATAGTGTCAGGATACTAGGTTAATTGAACCACTGGTCTTATCTAGTATGGCAGTTCATTTATTAAGATTTTAAGGAGGGTTAAACAGCTGCTGTTAAGTTAGTATTGTATGGAACTGTGTGTTCTGTTGGTCTCTTCCTAGAGAAGGCTTTTTTTTCAGGACAATCTTGTTTGGGGCTGTTTTTGTGCATCCTGAAGAAATTTTTTATATATTTTATAGAACTTGCCGTGCATTTGTTCCTTCCCCCACTCCTACTGGTCTGCAGTGGAAGAGAAAACCAGGGCTAGATTGTGCAACTGACACTTGTTTTGGTGGGTAATTACTGCCACTAATAGTCCCATCACATGAGTAAGGGTTGCGGAGTCTAGTCCTAAGTATGGAGGAGAAAGCATTCCTCTTCAAAACAAAGGGTCATCATAAAAGAAATCACAAATTAGAGGAGCATCACTGAATCAGAATTTGAATTGGTCCTGTTCAGTCTGATATCAAATACATGAACCATTTTGTTATTCTTTAGCAGTCCATGTAGTCAGAGTAACTTGTTGCGCTGATTTCTTAACCTTTGATAAATGTAAACCAACAAGCTACGCAAAATCGAACCCCTGTTCTGCAACGCATACATACACACAATGTCATAGTATTTCAGCCAGCAGAGAATCCAATGTCCAAAAGTTACTTTTATTTAAAAAAAAAAATTATGGATGGAAATAAGCTCATAATTTCATTCAGACAGGACTAAAGTTACTGTGTGGCTCCATGGTGTTTAGATCTACATTGAGGAATGTGGTATAGATATCTAGATAAGCAAGCATCTTGCTCTAACCACATTGTTTGCTTTCCTTCTTTGTAGTTACTGCAAGTTTCCACTAAAGGGTAATATACTACACTCCAAAATGTCATCCAGGCGTATTGTTTCCATTCTGGCCCCTAACTTTGCCTGGCTTGGCCATAAGACATCTGAAACCTGGTTCATTTTCCATCTTTGAATAATGGATGACACTATTCAAAAGCGTGTGTGGGTGGAGGGGAGGAGGGAAGCTAACTATTTCATCAAGCTTCAGATATCCAGGCCAGATGAGAGCTCCAAATGAATTTGTGCTTGTCTTTGAATGTGACTCTTTGCTACCTAGTCAGATAAAATATAGGTCCCTTCCCAGGTATGTACTATGAAGACTGGGTTCAAATGAGAGTTGTAAAGCCCCAGGGCACCTATGAATAGTGTGTCCATAAATACAGTGAATTCCATTTACAGTGAAATCCATCTTAGAGTCAAGTAGAATGAAATTCCAAATAGCTGCAGTGGATTCTAGTATATGAATTGCCACTTCCATTATTGTGAACATCTGTTGATTGATTGTGAATGTTACGGGGGGGAAATCAGTGTACAAAAGTGCCACTCTTTTTCAATAATTTGATCCTGTTAACTGAGGTGAATAATGCTTTGTGTTTCATATGATTTATTATAAACCTGCTTTAGTACAATAACACACAACCTCCTCCAATAAATATCCTCTTAAAATCTTTATATAAAATGACCTTGCTTCTCCATACTGATCAAACAATTCCCCAGTTTACAACATGCTTTCTAGTCAATCAATGTCAAATAACACATTAGACATCCTAATTTGTTTCAGCCACTGGGTAAGCATCTATTAGCAGAGTTTACCTAATCCCACCCATCTCACTGAATCCAGGTCTAATAATACCCACCACAATATAGAATCTTAGCCTGCCACACAAGCTATAAGACAAATCAAGTCCCAGAAAGCATAACTGTCCCTCCATTCTTTAAAACACTTGTTCATAAACATTTGAGTCTTCTTGTGCAATTACAGTATGTCTATCTGCAAAAAGTGTTTGGGGTTTTCATGAGAAAGATCAGACTAATTAGTAAAGGCTTTGAAATTTATAAACTAATCCAAAGTGTCTCAACCTGGGAAATTAGAAATCCATGCATTTCTTTTGAACAGTCGAATCTTTTATTAGTTTCCTCTTATTTAAAGTCTGCATTTCTCTAAGGCTGGGTTAGGGCTTTAGATATATATTTTCCTCAAGCTACACTTTTCTAAGCAATTATTACTCAGTTTGGCTAGATTTAAAGTAAACCCAAACAAACACTGAGCTGTCCCTTCACAGGTCAAGAGCTCAGAAAAATAACATATTGCTTTTTGTGGAGAAAATGAGCTCCATCTCAGCATGTTTAAATAAATGAAAATGTGTTCTTGTACTCTACGCAGCCGTACACTCCTTTTTACTGTTGGCAAGGCTGAGAAGCAGATTCCCCAAAAGCATATGTGCTAAAACCGCTACTTGTTCGTTAGCACATGTTAAAACCCATGACTATAAACTGCAGTGCAGACAAAAAGCAAACCTTTGTTCCTAGTTATGTTTAAATTTAGGTTCACCTTAGTGGAGCACAGAGCAGTGGGAGGGGAGAAATCAGAGGAAATAAAGATGGCATGTATAGAGCTAGAGCAATTGAAAGGGGAAAATAGGATGGAAGCAAGGATAGGAGAATCAAGGAGGATTGACAATGGATCCTTGGAACCTGTGGGGACTCAATATCCAAAATAGAATCCAGTAGTGAAACTGTAGGAGTAGGAGAGAAGCGGTAGACAGCTCACCTCACACACTGTTATTGTTGGCTCGCAGCCTGCGCTTAGATGCCAGGCTTAGAACCCACAGGAGAATAGAATTACCATTCTCCCTAGCTGTCAGGTTTTGGCAGCTCCAGATGTGACATTTCCCAGCACTAAGAAGAAACAGTCATTTATTTCCTCCTTAGGGTACCCTTTAGTAGGGAGGATGCAGGAAAAAGCAAAAGCCTATCTTTTCCACCTTGCAGAAGTGGGAGTTGGATGCACTCAGAGGTGGCTGGGGAGCCTGGAGAAATTAGTGGGAACCAGTTGCATTTAAGTAGCCTTTTATTTTTAAAGATGAATTTTGTTTCTTTGGATATTTTTCCATAATCCCTACTCAATGCTATTCAGAATCAGCTGCCCTCATGTTACACCATCAGCATCTTGTGGATTGACCCTCTCTCTGTCAAAACAGACTTCCCCTCCCCTACCACTCCACAAAAACTCAGTTATTTCAAATGGTGGGTCTACCACACTGACACTTCCAAACTTAGTTATATCTGATACTACAAAGGAACAGAATCAACGGCAGAGCTTGTGACGCTTATTAACTGTGCTTTGAAAAAATGTTAGTATCAATGAACAGAAAAACCTAAAATCAAACTTGTGACTCGCATGGTAAGAACTCTAACGTAGTAAAGTCAAGCCGATGACATGAAGATAAAGCTAAATTGCTTTACATTTTGTTCACAAAGTTAAATAGAAGATACAATTTTAGCTTATATTTTGTGGCATTAACTTTTACTCTGAAACACCAACTGTCCAGTTTTGTTTATAATTACTCTTGGGATATGATTTGACACATGCACTGTGGGGGCGGGGGGGTAGATATGCACAGGTCCTTAAACTGAGATTCAAATGTTCAGCAGTAGATAGCTACAGATTATAAAACAACCCACACCAGGTCTCTGGATAGGTCCTGATGAGACGGACTGACTATGGTCTGTCCTATTAACTCTGCCAGTGTTGCGGTTTCATGGTTTTGCACTTTATCTAGATAGGAAAATGATATGTTAACGATCTTCCCACAAAATCCCTTCTCCCTCCAGTTTGTGCTCTTCATCTTCCTGCAGCCCAAAGCCATTCACTGACCTACGTTCCCAGCTTTAATGATCCAAAATCTATCTTCAAAACAATTTTTGTTTGCCAGTATTGCTAGCATCCATTTCCCACTATCAAATCTGTTCCTTCCCTTGCCAACCAATCCCACTTTGTTCCTTGTGTTCCGTCTTTTCTTCCCAAAGTATTTTTCCAGACACTGGGAGCAGAACAGCACCACCATTTATTCCTGTCCAGGGCTTATTCCTCCATTAAATCAAGCCTGGTCATGTCCCTGCAAACAATGCTCCACCATCAGCCGAACTGACCTTGGTTCTTTTTGTCTCTTCTCTGGCATTCTGTCATCTGTTGGTCTTCCATGGTCTCCCACCATCATAATTTTTCAACTACTGTCAATCCCGTATGCTGATTTCACATCCAACTCTTTTAACGTCTTAATTTGCCTTAAAATCATTGTTTTACACCAGCCATCACCTGAAGAATTCTCATCTGTCTCCAGACTTCTGATATGTTTAATTAATGCAGCTGCTTCCAGACCATAAAATAATACTGTTATACTGATTTGATCCCCAAATGAAAATTTAATGTTTGTCAGTCTATAATGTCATTAATTTCTGTCCAGCACGTGTAGCTAAAGCCCATCCCCTTTTAACCTCATCCTTGATGGAACCATCGGCACAGATCAAGCTTGTTAGGTAGACAAAAGATTTTACTTGTTCTAAGACTTCACTGCTGCATTTCAACACGGCATCTATTTATACCTTTTCCAAAACTTAGTTCAGCTTCTTGGCATTCCTTACAAGTCCAAGTTGACTACAAAATTCTCTGATTTAGCAAAAAGTATCCTCATTAATTGAAATGTGTCTGACATCTATACATTGTCTTCTGCATGAGCTAAGGAGCTTTAATCTAAATCATCCACTGTCATGCATTCCAACTCATCTAACATTTTTAATGTCCAGTTTAAAAACATAAGTGATGTGATTCTACCCTTTGTCTTACACCAGACTTTGGCTTGAACCTGTCACTTAATTTTCCACCAATTCTTACAACAGTGCAGGAATCTTCATAAATAGCTTTTATAACTGCAATTATCTGTGATGTCATATGACTTTACTACCTTCCATAATGCTTCACTGCAAACTATCAAAATCCTTCATGAAATCAAAAAAAAAGTTGTTTTCAATCACTGTTCTTTTTATCACTTTTTAAGGACAAGCTGAGCTGCTAAAAGCTGATGACACAAGTGCTATCAAAGCATTATTAAAAAAATACAAAAAGGTGTGGGAACAAGAAGAGGTACCTGATCACTGTTACAGCTAGCTAAATGAAATAACCTTGAAAAAAGTAGATCCTGCCAATCTGAATAATTAGAAGTATAAACTTATTGTCAATACTGGGAAAGTAAATGCTAATTGATTAATCCCAGTTTTAGGCAGTAGGTGAGGAATGGTCCATCTTTAGACCAGGCAAAAATTGCATTGATCATATATTCATGCTCTGACAGTTGCATTCAGTATTCAGATTGAAATTCAAATAGCATAGAGTAGGCTGAACATCTAGGTCCACCTTTCCCCTCTTTTTCAGGGTTTCTTGTTTCAGATAAAATTTTTGGTCACGCTAAAGTCACTTTTCTGTTCCATTATGCCATACTGCTCAATCCCACCTACCACAGTTTTCAATACATAATTGAAGATTAGCAGCAAAATTAAATCTCCTCCTATCCTAAAAACCCCATAATTGTCCAGACCGCATTTTCCCCAGTATATAATTTATTAATAATAATTACAGGTTTGTATTTATTTAACTAATACCTGGGGCTCTACCAATAAGCTACGGCCTGCAACTGTCAACTTAGTAAGCAGCTAAGGTCCAAGAGAGCAATTCCACTGGTGAAAATACATTAAAATATATTTTTCCTATTGCTACTAAATATGAAAAGATCTGTTTCAATGACAGGTTATGGAGTAGGCAGACACTATGAAGGCATAACAATACCTACACAGCAAAGAGACAATGCCCAAAAGAGCAAGAGCAAAATCCTGGAGCAGCTGAGATTGAGAAAATAGTTTTATCTGGATTTTCTGTCTGAAAGAAAAGATGTAAACATCTGAGGGAGTGGAGAGAGATGACTGGGCACCATATTGGGGTAGTGATAGGGAAAAAAATGGGGGCTGCCCTCATCAATTGCAGAGCTTAATTGAAATGGTCTAAGGTTGTCCTATCTGTAAGATTGTTTCAACTGGAAATGAGGGAAATTTCAGCATGAAGGGAAATGAGCCATACGTTGACTCTCAACCTTTTATGGCTCTGGATTAGAGAGACACTGCACAGGCTGGAATATGGGTCTCACTTAAATCTGAACAGTATCAAGGGGAAATATCATAGGGCAGTGAAGCTATGCTCTAAGAAAGAACAAAACAAAAACTAATATGTGTACTGAAAAACAGGAAGGTTCTGTGCAAGAAAATGAAAAACCTAATAAACAGATTGTGGAGAACAAAATAATAGCAAGGACCCAATCCCCTCTAAGGGCTTATCTATATGAATTAGTGTGGGGTAGTTGTACAGCACAGTTTACCATGAACAAGCTGGCAGTGTTGGCCTTTTACGGCACACTAAAAATTATTTGGTGCATGTTTATCTACTACGCTTTGAAATGGGAGTAGGACAGTTCGCATTAGGGAACTTCTCATGTGAAGCCGCTGGGCCCACACATAGTTCACAGCAGGCTACTATGGAGTAGATTTACATCCCGGCTTGCTGTGAACTAAATGTTCATAAAGACAAGCTCTAAGAATGCCAGCTCATATTGGAGTTGAAGAGAAAACACTTCACACCCAGTCTCTCATGTTTTAAAGATTCAACAGGCATTAAGAATTTCTTCGAAAAATGCAGTGTCAGCATATAAAGCTTATATAACGTAGACTTTGAGCAAGACAGCATTTTCTTTTGCTTAATGAGGTGATGTAACCTGTTAATATTTCAGGTCCCTACATTTAAAGCTTTTGGTACCTAGGCAATTTAGCCATATAGCAAATGAACAGTAGGGAAAGCAAATAAATGTAATTCATGGCTACACAGCAATGACAAATTTACAGTAATTCACTACTAAATGCAAGATATCATCACTAGAGACAACTGTGCATGACTAGTGAAAACAAATTCATGACAACAAGTTACCTATAAACCACAGAGAGAGACACCTTTGGCTGGATAAGTCAATATGCCTAGCACTTAGTTGGGCACAGCAAACAATGCATGACCCAGCTAAAGAAGTGACTGAGAGAATAACTGATATATAACAAATTAATGATATACGCATGGGGAGATTTTCAAAGTCTTACATAGGATGGAGGTGCCCAGCTCCCATTAGGTCAATAGGATTTAGGCACTTAATTCCCCCAGAGAGCAAACATTCACAGGTACATAGGTGCAATTCTACATTCCTTCACCCAATACTTAGAGTCCACTTCTAAAATTGGTGCATGAGGAATCAGGAAAGCCAGATTTATATGATTTACCATTTATCAGATATCATTTATGCAAATGATATAAACAGGAGTGAATAGTGGCCTAATTTGCACAACAGAGAGGCTATAATATGGACATTTTGGTCTTCTCTAAAACATTCTTCCCAGGACCATTTAGGTTGATGATATAGAATTTTTTAATCCGATTTTATCTTACTGAAATATCTCAGATGAGTATATTCCACCCTGATGAATTCTAGAACTAATGAGGAACAGCGGTTGGAATCCTCTGTGGCACTGATATCACACTTTTTTTCTTTCAGAAATCTGTTACAAACTGACTACTTCATATCTGATGGACAATCTCATCAGACTAAGGGGAGCAGCTGCCTTCTAGTGGACTGAGCACAGGTCAGGTTATAGGGAGATTAGTTTTATTTTAGACTGATACCTGCCCAAGGTCTTAAAGTAAATTACAACATTTTTGTGCATCTGAGATTAAAATATTTACTTGTTTTAAGATTTGGCCAAGATTTTCAAAAGGGACCAGTAATTTTTTTTTGAGTGCCTCAATTTCTGGATGTCCAACTCTTGGTGCATATAAAAAGGGCCTCATTTTAAAAAATTGCTCCGTATTGCTCACTGAGAATCAGCCCCCTTTAAAGTGAGTCAAGTTGAGGTCTTAAAAAAGGAAGGCACCAAACTTACTAGTTTTTTGTTTTTTAAAAAAAGTCCTGCCTGGAAACACTTTTACACTCTCCTTTTGGAAACAGACCACTCAATCTGAAAACAAGCATTTTAATAATATCTGAATACAGCTATTCTCCATTCTCTTATTAATGTAGAGAAAATCCATCACCTTCTTGAGAAGCTCTAGTTGACTCTGTCTTGTCTTTTAAATGAGTGAGCAAAACCAATTATACCTGGCAAGTAGCACTGTAGGTTTCCCCAGTATACCCTCTCTAATTGTGTTTGCTAGAGACCTTCTTTTCAGGTTTTGAGAAGTGTTAGCTTGATCACAAACAAGAGCAGAAGCAGATATTGAGGGTCAAGCTTTCAAAAACATGTACGCAAAAACACAGGCATACTTTTGCCCTGACCAATGTGCAGTGACTAGTGAGGGTGCCCGTGTGAAGGACTGCTACCATCTAAGATACTTATATGGCCCTCATTACAACAATCTCAGTACCTCATATCTTAACCACTCAAAACCGCTGTGGGGTAGATAAATATTATCCCCATTTTACAGATGAGGGAACTGAAAGACAGTTGGCTTGTCCAAGATCACACAGGAAATATTGGCTTGTCCAAGATCACACAGGAAGTCAATGGTGGATCAGGGTGTTGAATCTAGGTTGAGTCCCAGGCTAGCAGTCCGTCTATCCTTCCTTTCTCACCCAAATCCCTGGATTGCATCTGAACATTGGACACTGCACATGTGACTGGGAGCGCTGACTTGAAAATCTGGGCCCAGGTGTCCAGCTGCAGAAGTCCTAGCTGTTTCCAAATTTTTCACATACTCCTTGCTGGACAGCACTGTTTCTCAATCCTAAAGCATCATTTTGATACCTTGGCCCAATAGGAGAGTTATCTTGATGATGTTTGTGAACATCTAAACATCAGTCTTCTTAACAAACTAGACTCTTGTTGTTTGCTTGTTGCAGCATGTGTTGTTTGCTTGTTGTTGAATTTGGATTTATATATTAATTTACCTAATGAGTACACTAATTCCTTTAAATTCCTAAACACCTCTGCTTTCCTATTAAATAAGCAAAGCCTTTTTGTGGAGCAGTACAATTCAGCATTAGGTTTAAAAGAAATGATGGGGCACTTGCTATAATCCTTTCTGTTAAAGCGATTATTACCCAATCAAACATACTTCTAGTGAACTCATCCAACAATTACTCATCATTGCACCAGATGCTTCTTCTAGTCTGAACAGTTGGAACTGTTTCTCCTGATTATGATGAAAGTTCAGGGAAGGCCAGGCTATGGAAACTGCTTTGCAACAGAAACAAACAAGTATGTAAAAGTGTTTCCCGAGGGAAGCATTAATAGGAGCAGAAGTATGCTAACAAGCTGTGTAGTGTTTCCAAGGAATAAACTGGTAATCAGTGTGTGTGTTGAGGAGGTTAGGGATGGGGGGAACACATCATAAACATTCATGGGAGATCTTCAGCTAGAGTAAGATGACATAGCACTCTTGCTGTCAACGGAGTCAGGCCAATTTACACCATCTGAGGATTTGGCCCATTGGGTCCTTAACTACATACATTTTAATGCCTTAATCAACAGCTCTATTGTAGAAGAAATTCACTGGGTGTTGTACCTCTTCAGTGAGGTGTTATCATCAGATATCACATTTTTACGTGACTACACAGCTTAAGCCAATGCCCAATCTCACTATGAAGGGAAAACCATGATGTCATCCATCTCTTGGAAGTGATGCTTCACGGAATTATGTTGCTATGTTGGAGTTGTTCATTGCTGGCAGAGTGGTGTCAATCCTGGCAGAATTAATACTAGAACTGCTTGAAAAATCCAAAAGTAGTTTTACAAAACATTCTGAACTCCATTTACATTTTAAAGTGCTTGAAAAGAAACTACTCTTCTTTTTAAAAAAATTTTGCCTTCTTTTCTAAGCTAATTTTCAGTAACCATTTAGATGACATCTTCTATTACAAAAAATGAAAAAAAATTTTTTAAAAGGAGCTGTTCGTGAATAGCCAAAGTCAGTGAGTGTTCAAAATTGATAATGAAATATTTCATGTTAGAATAAAGGCCATTTTTAAATAACATTTAATCTTTTTTGTGTTGTGTTACCTGCAGTCCCTGCCCCAAAGGGCTAACTATAGAAAATGGGAGACAACAGGTGAATATAACCAACAACTGGAAGGGAACAGAAAGTACCAGTTAGATAGTTTATGATTAGTGTGTAAGGAATGGTCACAGTGCATCAGCTGTCTAACCCTTTAAGCGTGACTCAAATTCATCAAATTGCTGTATGATATGCTGAAGTGTTGACTATGCTGGCTACCATTTTATGCTATAATTATATATATATATATACACACCTAATGAGTATAAATATGCATTGAGCACCAATATTGTAACAGTGATATAGCCTAAACTGGCATATACCATAATCCTGTTCACTTATGCTTCATAACCTGTAACACCTTGCGTTTGCTGAAGTAAATATTTGGCACAGGCAGGTAGGAAACTTGTCAAAATCAAGATACGTTCATTCTTTGTCTTACTGCAAGCTAGGGAATCACAAATCAGTACCTGGAATGCTTGTATCTAAAATAAAGATAAAGAAGGAACAGAACAAGTTAGGGAATTGGAACAAATGGATGGGTTGGATTTTAGTGACATGTAAAGAAATGTGTAACTTGGGGAGCACACCTTTTGTGTAAGCTCAAGGTAACATTGCTGCATGGGACTGCTCTTAGGAGACTAGTATCATATAGAACCTTTTTACTGTACCACATTAATACACCTGACTGACATTGCTTATTTGGTCTCTTGAGTATATTTCATAACAAAATAATGAACCAAAGTGTGATCAAGCAATTGACCATACAATTTATCAACAAGTGAGATATCAAGTTAGTGCATGCACAGTGCTACTGGAATGTTCATGGTTTTGGCCAGCAAGCCAGGAACAAACTATACAGAGACAAACACGGATAGAAAATGAACTGTTGATAGTTGTCAGAACTTGTCCAAATCTGAAATGACTTTCATGGGTCAAGAAAAGGCCCCTCCCTGACCCAGGACTATTCTCCTGCCAAATTTCAAATTCCTGGTGCAAAATAGTTATTTAAAAATGATTGGGAGAAATTTTATAATGGAAAGTACTCAGCATCCTAAGCATAGTAATCACTATGACCTCCTGTACATCAGGGCAGATTAATGTTGCATATATATCCCCGATACATGCATAGGCAAAGAGAAGCCTAAAAATCAAATATTCTGAAGAGGGAGAGAGGACGTGTTTTTTTCAAAGACAAACCACAAAGATTTTACACTTATCAAAGTCTAATGCTTAATGTTTTTTATGAGAATCAGTGAAACAAGAAGGTTTGCAAACAAACTGCATCTAATCTGGATGAGGATTATTAAAGTGGTGCTTTATGGTATCCACGTCTTTTTTCCATCCACCTTGTTTTTTTTCTGTTTTCCTGGGAAAGTGCACTACAGGATGTTACTAACCTTAATCAGATATGTCAGCTGGCTTGTTCCAATGTTTAGTGGCCATTGTCAACATCAACAAGATAAATGCAGAGCTATAACCATTCAATTCCTAATAACTGTATACATGGCCAAAACCCTGTCTAGTAATTTGAAGAATAATATTTAGTTCACTGGCAGAGCAGCCCTCAATTCACATTTAAATCCATATTGCCAGTTTCTGAATGGTGCATCTAGGAAGAATGGGAGCGTGTTATAGCTAACAGGAAGGAAAGAGTAACATAGACTACTGTGTCAAACTGCCGCTATCATGAGCATGAGTTGAGATTTTAAGGAGAAAGTAATAGACATATATTGCTGCTTACACTTTAGGGGAAATGGTGCATTTGTCCTTGTGAAAAGGAAACGTGGTATGGGTCTGTTGGAGAAAAGAAAGCTGGATCTGCATTCAACAGATATAGGTTCGAGCCCTGACTCTGCTAATCTTCCCACATGACCTTGGGCAAGTCACTTAACCATCCTATGACACACCCATTTGTATAATGGTGGTAATATCTAGCTTAACAGCAGCACTGAGGAGTTTAATTCATGGAAGTTTGTAAAGTGCTTTGATTTCCAAAAATGGAAAGTGCCTGAGGAAGTGCACAGCAGTATAATTTAGGGCTTTAAAAACAGTCATTTCAAAATGAATGTATATAGTCCATTTATAGGCACCCACTGTAAAGAAAGCAGGGAAGG
Organism: Emydura macquarii macquarii; assembly: GCF_026122565.2. Taxonomy (NCBI): domain Eukaryota; kingdom Metazoa; phylum Chordata; order Testudines; family Chelidae; genus Emydura; species Emydura macquarii. The sequence goes on from NW_027133614.1 coordinate 5,146,618, forward strand.
CATATGAAACTAGTATACAATCAAAATCAGTTTTGGTTTAACTTTAGCGTGAATTCATGAAGCATGGATTTGTTCATCGTTTCTGCAACCTAAGTTATTACTTAGACAATTGTAATGCTTTTGTTTCCATTTGGATATCCACAAACATTTTGAAGATGCCTTTTTCTGGAGAATTCTGAGCTGAAACATTGATTGCCAGAAAAGTCACATGGAACAATTGATACAAGTATTTCTCTGGTATCTCTGACTGAGCGGGCATCCTCAGTGTGTTCCAGAGAAACAGCAGAATTCATTTTATTCAGTTTCTTAGAGGGATGAGCTTTCTGATGCAAGTGGGGAAAAAAAAAAGTTAAAGAAAAATCATACCCTCTGCCTGCCTGACTCTAGTGGGCAATGTCCTAGACTAGACTGTTAAAGATTCCATCAGAAGTAGAAATAAATTGTGTTTGCTACATTCTGCAGCAAAATCCCAGACCACTCTAATCTGGTGAACTGGAGGATGGGTTCTAATAGTCTCACTTCCAGTGAATGGGTGTGTAACCATACAAGGGTGTGAGAACACAGGTGAATATTATATGAACTGGCTAGGACAATTTGCAAACCCATTTTGGAATGAACTTGGGAGGACTCACTCGATTCCAGGTATACAATGTATTGTAGCTGGCTGAGGGAGTGGGCCTGGTGCTGTACTGTCCATCTGCTGCTAATGGTAAAGGAATCCCCTAAAAGGCAAGATTTCTTGTTTCTAATGCCCTCAGGCACATTAGAGGTGGCATGGGGGACTGTACTGCTGTTGGAGCTTCCAGGAGGAATTCTGCTTGAGTTGGCCAGAATCCTTCTTCGGGACTCCTAGGCAGGGCACGCTTGTGTACCTGCTGCACTACTATCGAAGCAATGCAATGTTCCCTCTATGCCATCGCCACAAGGCTGCTGGGAAGTAGGGACAGAGTCATAGCCTCACCCTTTCCGCCTCCTCTCAGCTGCATTTCTGACTCCTAGCATCTTCAGTGGCTGCAGGAAAAAGGGTGGGATCTCAGAAGACCCTGTGTAGAGATCCAAGTGGTGATGGGAGCTCCTTGCAATTTCCTTCACCCTTATGCATCCATGAAGCAGCTGGGCCTTATGACAACAAGGCAGTTATTAGAATTATTTCATGAGCACATGTGCTGCAGCTGCAAGGAGGTTTCCTTTGGTATCCAGCATATGAAACATATCCACTGTGACACTTTAAAGGGTGTCTGTTATATTCACCACTCCGAATGCAGAATTAATATTTTTCTACGTCTAGGGTATGTAAGAGAGCACCAATTGTTTGTGCACTTGTCTAGTCTGATTTTTTCCATATTGCTGACTGTGTGAAATATTTAACCAGATCAAAATGATCTTGTCAGTTGCTGGAATTGAAGTTACCATTTTTCCTCTCTATTGTGAAAGAAACATCTATTACAGTATAAAGCTATTTGCAGAAGTGAGAGCATCTGAGTAGCCTTCTTTTTAACCCTCTAGTCTAGTTCAAAGTGTTGGAAAGTTCCATCTACATCTTGCAGAGAAGAATTGATTTTGCTGTTTAAAACTGTATACTGTACTGGATATTGAACTTGATACCAGAAATCCCCCAGCAAGAATAACAACAAAAAACTACCCCACCACCCAATCAACACTGGCATTCACTGGAGTTTACATAGTGAACTTAGGGCTTATAATATTTGGTGATTGAGTGATAGCTTCAGTAGCACAAAGCACTACTTAAAAAGAATACTGCAGGTTGGGATCATTTGGATCTTCAATAGTTATGGGACAAGACTTATTGGTAATTTAATCGATTGCATATGAAATAGAAGGCTTATGGTGACTAGTGATTTCGTGAGCCTCAGAGTTTAGGTGCCCAACTTGAGACTCCATAAAGGAGCCTGATTTTTCCAAAGGATTATGTGGTGGCAGTTTGGGATGCAATCAAGACCAGTGAGGGGTTGAGTCACTGCTTGCCCTGTAACAGTCAGCAACAAGCATGCAGGTCACATCCTGAGTGTCTGTGTGTATCTGAAGCACTGGTCCAGCAACTCTGGCCCCAGCAGCCTGCCAGCAATACACCAAGCACATCGTCTGGTTCTTATCAGTCCTGTTGCTACTTGCAGGGTGACCCCAAGACATTCACAGTCCCAAATTTTCCAAAAATTCTGTGCTCTGTAATGTTGAGTTCTCTCTGGGATAGTTCAGAGAAATAAAAAAGTTTTGTTTGTTCCTCTAAGGGCACAAAACCAACCATCTTGCCGCATAAACTAGAGTTAACATTCACTTTATTCAAATGCAGTAACAGAGTAACAGTAAACAAATTTATTAACAAAATTGAAATTTAAAAAAAAAAACAAAAAAAAAAAACCTGACAACATACTGGAGGCTTTTCCTCCTAGTTTTTACATGGTGCTTTAGATTTATAGATCTCTAAGCATTTTACAAAGTAGGTAAGCATCCCTCATTATCTTAATTTTTCAGATGGGAAAACAGATGCAGAGAGGTGAAGAGGCTCAGCTAAGTTCACACACAGTGGCAGAGCTGGGAATAAAACTGGGGTCTCCTGAGTCTGTGTCCTATCCAGTAGGCCACTCATCCCAGATTAGTATCCAGTTCTCAGTACATGCCTTTTTAGCATTTGAAATATTCTGTTAATATGCAGTCTTCAAAAATGCTGCAATACTGGAATTGTCTGATTAATTCAAATTGCAAAGTGGCAAAAGGGGCATTAAATGTATGGGTGCTAATTTATGTATTGTTTCATTGTTAATCTCTCAATTCTTTATTTGGAGTCAGCCCTTACACACAAACCTTTTCAGAGTTATATCTACAGCTTTTGAAAATAGATGATAAAAAGAAAACAAGATGAGAAAAGCCCCCCCAAAAAACAGGCTGACCAAACGCCCCAGCCACTTACATTAGAACCATTAGAATCTCCTGATTTCTGATCTTTCTTTGATAAACATAATATGGTCTTTACATAAAAACCTGTGTTCCATCACTTCATAAACCAAGAGGCAGATCCCCAGCTGCTGCTAAGGAGCACTGGTTTCAGCTAGAGCAGGTGATGCAAATGCAACAGTTGCTGTACTCTGTGCCAATGGCCCAAAAGGGTCAATACACAGGCAGAGAGAAGCTTGAGGAAAACCATATTAATCTTAGCAATGTTTCAAGCGGTTCAAAGGAAAACTGCCACTTTCCCACCAACTATGGTACTAGATGACACCAAATAATAATTGGGAAACTGCTCTAAGCTGGGAGTTGCTTGAAAAATTCTCTAACTGATAACTGTATAAATTGATTTACAAGGAATTACTCCTGATTTACATCAGTATTGCATAGAGAATCACTGTGTCATAGGTACTGATTGAGGGTTTCATTCTCCATTATCTTGAACCTTGGGAAGGTGCTTTCACCAGTGTGAAGGTGAGGTCCGATATAGCTAGCTCAGAATGGAACAGAGTAATTGAGAATTGGGCTCTGAGATTTTCATGGACCCTCAGATGCCTGCACAAAAAGATTATGGCTAGGGATAGGAAAAAGGCTGCTGGTCTTAAGTGGAATAAAGCTCTGAGACAAGGTGAGAGGAGGGCAGGGAAGGAGCAGGATTATAGACAAGGTGATGCTTTCTTGGAAACTAATGACAATGTAGGCCTCCCAAACAGTCCAATTTTTTTAGTGCACAAATGAAAACAGCAGAATTAAATTCCACCTGAACTTTGATTAATACTGCACATATGAAAAGAAATGTGACCGTTGGCAGTTTACTTGTGGAGTCATGCATTTTTTGTAGTGTTTAAAAATGCAAGAGGTGCCTGAAAAATGTGCTACAAGACAGGGGGCTGAAAAATAGCTATCCATAGATGTACAAACCCACTTTAAACTTTAAAAAGTGATTTTAAAATGCAATATTTTACTTTCTCCTCAAATATTATACTGTTATGCCACAGAAACTAGTCTATAAGCTGTTACTTTACTTTCATGTATAACTTAGGAGGAGTGTGAAGTGAATACTAATGTACTTACATCTGATTTAATAGTTTACACAGATCTTGTGCAAGCTCTAAGCCTTTCATCTAACACAGTTTCATTTAGAGTGCTGAAAGTGTATATTATTGTGATTTGGATACATTTTACTTGCATGGATTATCTTGTCTGTTTTAGAAGCTTCATTCTCCACCTCTTCTCTAAGAAAATTCCCCATATTCCCAGATTCTTAAAACATAGGGACTTAATGAGTCACTTCATTGCACCAGTTGTATACCAGTATGGTTCCATTGGGGAAGATCCTCAGCAGGCGTAAATCAGTGCAATCCACTGAAGTCAGTGGCGCTGTGCTCATTTACACTAGATGAGGACCTGTCCCATGGATTTTAATAAAGTTAATGGAATTTACAGAGGTGGAGAATCAGGTGTGTTTCCTCTGACGGAAGAGATTACAGTTGATGCTCCACTCTATGATGGTACAACTCCATCAGGTCCTTTGTGATTAGATTATTTGTCTGATTTGTCTATTCTAGAGAAAGAGAGAGAAATTCAGATCAGTGGACGACAAGCTGTCTGCTTGGCTGTCCAAAAGAAACTTATAGTCTCAGTTCAGTTCCCAGTGGCTAAAAACCACTTTCAGAACAATAAAGAACACTTTCAGAATTGGCATTGAAGACCCAAATGTCCAGCACCAAATTCTTGGCTTTCACTCCTATATGCAAAAGTCACTTCAAGCTACCTTCAAGGGGAAGATGAGTATTCCCTAGCATAGGGGAAATCCTCCGATAGCACAGACTTGGCTATGCCAGTTTATCTGGCTATTGACCCAAGGTCTCATCCTGTATTTATGATTTTTAAAATGTATAAAAATGGAGGCTTCCTCTGAGATTGTGATCCTGTTGTGCCAGGAACTATACAGAGAAATAAGATTGTTCTGATACTGAAGAGCTTACAATCTAAATCAGGGGTGGGCAATAATTTTTGCAGAGGGGCCACTCCACGAATTCTGGTAACTCTTGCGGGCCACATGAAGCTGGAGCAGCAGGCAGCTTTTGGCCAGTCGCTGTCCGAATTTCTGGCTTCCAGTCACATGACCAGAAGCAAGAAGTTCGGGAAGCGACTGACTGGCTGAAAGCTGCCTGAAAGCTCCCGCATAGTGCTCCTGCACGGCGGGCCGGACAGTGATAGTGAGGAGGATAAATTTCAGTTTACTGGGTTTGGATGGTGTGTATATCTTGCAGATAAGGAAAATCCATGGGCCTACAAATTTTGAGGATAATCTTGCTATGAATTTTAGCAAATTTATTTTTCTTGAGTCTGCCTAAGAATAATGGAATGGGGGGGGGGGAACCCTGGAGTTTATTGTATATGAATCTTGCCTTTCATAAGACTTTTGTTTGATCTGACATTTTATGCGATTTGGGTATTCCATAGACAACCAATTATCTTTGAAGAAGTATTTCTGTGGACCCCAAGAATAAGCCATCTCTATCAGGAAAAATTAATTAGTATGGAGTAAGAGGTTAATTCCATTAGAGGAATGAAAATCACCCCAACTCTCCCATCAATATGGCATCTTTCACAAAGGGCTCCCACTAGTCCTCCCCCTGCACATCCGTTTTGTCACACAAAAAAGCAGGAATGGGGTGGGGGTGTGGGGGGGAAGGCAGTAGAAAGACCGAATCTGGGACTGGGCAAAGCAGCCTGAAAATATTTCCTATTGCATTTTGACTAAAGATATTTGTTAACAGGTCACTCATTTAAAAACCCACTGCTGTGCCCATTAAATCAGTGTCAAAATTCTCTCCTCCTCAGAGGAAGGATGGTCTAGTGGTTAGGACCCATTTCCCAAGGACTTGGGAAACCTGGGTTCAATTCCAGGCTCCACTACAGACTTTCTGTACAATCTTGGTCAAGTCACTTAGTCACCTTGCTGAGCATCAGTCCCCAGCTGTAAAATGGGGTGAATGGCACTGCCCGACTTCATGTGAGTGCTGTGAGTATAAATGCATTAAAGACTGTGACATGCTTTGAGATCGACTGATGAAAAGAGTTAGATGCTATCCTAAAAATATAATTCAATGCTCAAATACATTGTCATGCCTATGTATCTGATCCAAAGCCCACTACAATCTGTGAGACTCTTTTTCATTGGCTTTGAATCAGCCCCAATGTTGGTCTCAAGACTTGATATCAATGGGTTTTGGATCAGGCCCCAGAATAATGTAGGAGGCTGCTGCCTTAGTTATCTGCTTACTCAGAGGTACAGTTTCTTTAGCTTTGGGGTCCAGGCAACACTGGCTAAAAGATCTTTCCCACTGATTTAAATGAGGTGTCCATATTTTCTAGACATACTCTTAGAGATTGCAACTGAAAGGGGGGCCGAGACCCACCTAGCAGCCAAGCCTTTTGTTAAGGTAATAAGATAACAGAGTCCTTAATGAAACACTTCATTTCTCTCAGTGACAGGCCGTTCTCTTTTCTGAGGCCATTTTACTTCAGGAGTGTTAAAAGGGGAAAGCCTGAGTACATCATCCTGTCACCTTAATTGAATTAAACAGCCTCATCCAGAAGTGCAGTCATAGAAACACACCAAACTGCCAGAGGCAAAGATTGTCTCTGCCTACCGGGGAGCTTCAATGTTTCTTGTGTTGAATTGAAAGGTGTACAATAGCTCTTACCCTTCCTTGTCAAGCTTCATTTTGTTCCCCATCTCCTCTGCCCACTAATGTTCCTAGCCCTGCCTTCCAATTTGTCAGTATCTCACACAGTCACCACTGTGATTTCTTTTGTGTGGTCCCCTCTGAATGGTAAGACCTCCCTGAGTTCATCTGCAAAGCCCCTAACCTGCCACAATTAAGTTCTTCTTCAAGACCCGCTTCTGCCATGTTGCTTTCAGTGATCCCAGCCTGGCAGTGTCAGCTATGACTGAGGTTCTTTGAAGCTTCCTATTAAAGACCCTGTTTTTGGTTGCTCACAACTTTGCAGTCTTTTACGATTTGGACTAAAGTTTTCCATGCTGGGTGTCTGCCTCAGACTGTGGGTATTTTGGGGGGTGAGGAGAAGGGGAGGAAATTTCAGCCAAAAAGTAAAGCTGCTTCTGAGAAAGGGTACATAGCAAAACAAAACACAGCAGCAAGTCTCAGAACCCAGGTCAACTGATGTGGGCTCACTGGTTTGTGCTGTGAGACTAAAAAAAGCAGTGTAGATGACCAGGCTTGGGCTGGAGCCTGTGGTCCAAGATATTTCCTTCCTTGCTGCGTTTCAGAGACAGCTTGAGCTCAGATGTCTACACTGCTATGTTTAGTTCTGCAGAATTTGACCTGAAAGCTCAAGTCAGTTGACAGGCTCTGAGACTCACTGCCACTTTGTTTGTTTGCTATGTAGATGTACCAGAGAGACTAGGAGAAAAATACTCTTTTGCTTGTTGAAAAAATGTGGTGACCTTTTCTTTGAATGGTTCTAGCACCCCCTGGCTTTTCAGTAGGGACTTGAAATGTGGCATCGGGTGTCAGGCAAGTGCCTTTTTGCCAACTTTGTGAAAATCCACCCAACTGTGGCCAAACGCTAACTGTGATTCTTCGATTTTCAGCTGCTAAAATCAAAGAAGATTCCAGCCTCCCTGAACATGCTTGACCTTCCGACAGCCTCTAGTGCTGACCACACTGTGCAAGGCTGACAACACTGCACCTGAGCAATCCTCACAGTTACTAACCATGTTCCATCCAGCCCAGGGTTACAGGGATGAAGATCAATTTTCCCTGTAAAGTTGATTCCTAGCTGCTCCGCCCAGAGTGTAGCGAGGCACCAGAACTATGAGCAGGGAACCTGTCTCTGCTGTGTTGTCAAAGACCTTCCTTGTTGTCACCCAGGCAAAGTGGAGAAGGAAGCCATCTGATTCAAAGGTAGAGGGCCCAAAAGTTGAACTGGGGGGAAAGGAAACAAATAGATTGAGATGAGTTTAGTGAGGCTGGGACTGAAGGAGTGGGGAGAGAAATTGGATTAGCTGGGTAAGGAGACAGAGACTGGGAGCCAGGTGTTGGGGAGGAGAGGCCAGAACTGGTTATGGTGAGGACACAGGGTCTGGGAGCCAGCATAGGAGAGGAGTCTGGGAATAGTTATGCAAGGAGACTGTGGCTGAGAGCAACGGGAAGATTGAGACTTGGAGCCACTGAGGGAAATGGAGGGGGTATGACTGGGAGCCAGTTGGTTGAGATGGGGACTTGGGACTAGGAAATGGGGGAGGGTGGTAGTGGTGGAGACCGATCTGACAAGGAGCTGGAGTGTGGTGGGAAAACTGGGACTGGCTGAGCAAAGGAGCTGGGGAGGGGAGGGGATAGGGATTGGATGAGAAGCCTATGGAGGGAGACTAGAACTAGTAGCCAGAGGAGGGTGGGTAGAAGGGAGAGAGAGGTTGAACAAGGAGACATGAGGAGGAAACTGGGACTGGCACTAGGATGAAAAGTACTGGAGACTTAGACTGGGTAGGCAGGAGAAAGGTGAATGGGACAAGGAACCAGGTGTAGAGAAGATATGGGGCTGGGACAGGGACAAGTTCAAAGGGATGGTGCAGAAGGGGGCAAGCTTGGAAGAAACTTGCAGAGGAGTCTGTACCCATTAGATGCTGGAATGGAACCAGAGATTAGAATCTCACCATTCCTCTGCTATCTGCAAATATCTGAAACCCACTGGCAAAATGTGTCCTATCTCCCTCTAGTGCTTCTCTATATAGAGGTTGACATTATTGCTCTCAGTTACTTTGTTAGCTCAGATGGTAGAGGTCTGTGTGATGGAAGTAAAGGTTCCAACTCTGCTGATGGCTCATGTGTGTATCAATATGATGCCACAGGACAGAATTTGTTTTTCCAGTTTGCTTTTTTTAAAGCCTAGGAAATTACACACACAATTGCACTCTACATTAAGAGAAGATTATTAAGGTTGCCCTAACCTTTTGTCTGTCTGTAGATTGAAAATTCTTCAGAGCAGGGACCATTTTTCCTGAGTGTTTGGACAGCACCTACTGCATAGTGGGCATTACCATAAGTAAAAATGAGAATGAGATTCATCTTGCCTAATATGTTAGCTATTTCTAAATACCACACCACAAAACCTATTTATTCATAAAAATATGTATAGCAGTTCTTCAAAAAAATGCAGATTAAGACTATTTACTGCTATTTAAGTCACTATGGATTTAATTGTATGTGAACTATTCTCTTAAAAAAAAAAATTCTCTTCTTCAGAGAGCTTCATTAATACAAAAATACATGGCTCTTCCAGGAATTGAACGTTCCTGTTTGCTATTTTATATTTAATATATTTAAAAGTTAACCCTATAATTACCTTCTAATTCAGTCTTCTCTCACTAGCTTTAAAACAACCTAAAACTCTAGGTCAGCGTTTTTCAACCTTTTTGATGTCAGGGACTGGCTTGCTATCTTCCTAAATGGTGTCAGGGAGATCTCAGGGACCAGCATCCGGTCCACAGACCAGTCATTGAGAAACACTGCTTTAGGCCACAATATTCAAAACTAATGATGTTGGCTGCCCACTTTGAGATTCTTTAAAGGTTCCTGATTATGAGAAACTGTTGAGCACCTGCCCTGGGAATATCAGGACCTTCTAAGGTGTTTTGAGTTAGGTACCAAACATAAGTAGTTACTTTTGAAATTCTTGGCCACAAAGTCATTTTCCCCCTACTCTTAACTGTCTCACTAGTGATTATTTTTATCTATTTTTCTAGCGCAATTTGATGTACTCCTTTAATAGCTTCTCCTATTTATTCAGCTGCTGCATTTGAGCTTTGGAAAGAATCCATACTTGTAATTATTTTCAAAATTTGAATAAAAATACATAAAAATACATAAATTAGAACACATCTATCATCTAGATCAGGGTATCCCGACACCCTTCCAAGGGAAACACAGTCCATTCTATAGTAAGAGAACACTTACAGGTCTCAATACTAGAGCTGAGTGGGAAAAGGTTTTCCTGTCTCATGAACATTTTCTAGAGTTCAAAATGTTTTCCTATCTTGAATGGGGACAAAAAGTCAATCTCAAAAATACTGGTGAACTGGGGGGGAAACCAACAGTATTTTTAGTTTTTGTTTTTTTTTTCAGGTCAACTGAAACATTCCAAAATTTTTTGTTAAAATTTTCTTTTTTCCAATCCAATTAGCTTAAATTTCAAAATAAAAAATTATTTGTCATAACCCTATAGGTCCCCTATGGGTCCCATCCTCAAGATGGATGAGGTAATATCTTTTATTGGACCAACTCCTACTGATGAGAGAGAGACCGTTTTTCAAGCTTATGAAGAAGAGCTCTGTGTAAGCTTGAAAGCCTGTCTCTCTACCAACAGTAGTTGATCCAGTGAAAGATATTACTTCACCCTCCTTGTCTCTAAAACCAAAAAGTCATTTCTGAGCTGGAATTCTGAATTTTTTTAATCAATTCTGAGATTTGTTTAGGAAAGTCAAAACAAAAAACTTTGACAATTTTTAAATTTTTTTCCATCAACACTTTTTGTCAGGAAATTCATCAGAACTGACCCTGCCTCATGAGCAACTTCAGTTGTGAGGGGTTGGCATTTTTTGACCAAAAGAAAAAAATTCATCCAAAAATTTCCAAGCTACTCAATACCTAATTAAATGGTGATCCTGAGATTTATCCAATCAATAGACTGGCTCTAATGAGCCACAGAACTTTCCTTCATGGCACTGTTGAAAATTGCTTTCCTGACCAAGCTTATGCTTTTTAAATAAAAGGATGCATCTAAAGCTGAGCTGCACAAGTCCTCCCATTTTAACAACTGCAACTAATTCAAAAAAGTGTCCTAATAATTCAGACAATTAACTTTGATACTTTTACAACACTGTGGTGCCCCCTCAGGAACACTGAATCACTCATATATATATAAAATCAGCCAGGGAACTAGCTGTCTAGTAGAGGGTATGTATATATCCATTAAAACCACTGTTTCTTACATTAAAAATATTGTAAGCTAGTAAACCCTTAAAATGTAATCATGAACATTTAGCACATTATACCTGATACATTAAAAACATGATGCACAGATGATCTCTGAATCTTTTAGGAAAAATCAAATGGTTCCAAAGTAGCTTTAGTTTATATTCTAACTTCTGATGATATTGCTGTTCTGTCTGTAACTTACATTAGTAATCAATGTGACTTATATGGATATAAAACACAGCAAAACCATTGAAGCCTGACAAAGTACTAAATCTGAGCAGTTTCCATATTTGTCATGATTTTAAAGAAATTCCATTGTTAGAGGTTGAGAAGTAAATTTGCTATGGTTAAAGTACTCTCTGTTAAATTAATAACAATTGTATAATTCATCATAAGGACTGACTTTTTCCTTTTCCTCTTTCCTTTCCTTACTGATTCCACAGATTACACTTCATAGTTAATGTTCATTACCACCCCTGGATTACATTCAGAAAAAGTCTCCTCCTTCTGTTCCATGACCATGTGAAACTGAACCATGTGACGTGTGTTCCAAATATAGAAGGTTGAACTATGTGGGCCATCAGAGGCTGAGTGCCCTCAATTTGTTGACTTCAGTGTGGGTGAGGGGATTCAACACCACACAGGAATACTCAGCATGTGGCAGGATCAAGCGCTACATAATCTATGCATATTTACTGGTCCTGAATTATGAAAGTATATCAGCCATTATTTCTTGCTTAGGGACTGAGAGTCACAGCCTTTCTCTGGAGGTAGTGGATATGAAGTGTGTGGACAAAGAGCCTCTCTCCACTTTCATGGCTCATAAAAAGGCTTTTCATAATTAAATTCCTTGTGCTCAAAATGGTTCAGGAACTGATCCTTTGCAATGCCTGGATCAGTTGCATTCAGATAATGCTCGGTACATGGACCCACTGTGCCCTGGGCCACTAAGAGATGGCTTTTAGTTAAAAATGACCTGGGGCTTTAGCCAAACTGAACCTAAGCCTTTTCTTGCAGTTTCAGGAACTTTTGATCTGTCACCACTCTTATCTTTTTGCTCTTTCAGTTCTTTTCAGCCAAGTGAAAAGAAGAAGCAGTAAGTCTTGGAAGAAATTATGATCTCCATTGAGGTTTCTAGACCAAAACAAAAATGGTGGGCTAAAGTTCATGGGAGCATTAAAAAATTATTCTAACCCAATTTCTGAATAGAGAAGGACACAAACCCCCACCAGATTGGGGCACTCATCTAAATGCAGAAGTTCAATTCCAGGTACAAATTCCTGACTTCTGAGCTGGCTCTGATCTCAATGATGGACCAAACCAAAACACTGGATCTGAAACTTGAGGAACTTTTTGCTCTAGATCTGGACTTTGCAGCTCAAGCCCATCTCTATTTCTGAAATTGAACGATCACTAATTCTGTGAACACATACTTATATCACAAACTTGATTCTGCCATAGAAAAAGTGGTACATTTCAGAGAACTGATTATTTGTAGCAGGTTCAGAATAACTCCATTGAACCTGCAGCATAATCAAATGGAGTCTGCTTGCCTTTGCTACTCCAATGTGAAATTTTTCTTCCTAGATGAATTCTGTACTTTCTGTGTAAGCATGGTTTAACTTGCCTGTCAAAGGGAACAGAGCAGTCATATGAAACTCTGGAGAGGTCCATTATAATTTAATGGCACATATATCTTAACAATAAGGTTATGACTGAATTGCTAACTTTGTGCTTTAATGGAATTCCATTGAGCTAATGCTTTTGAAAAGAGTAATCACACACATGCTCTACATATTGTGTCACTGAATATTATTATGGAACTAAATCTGTGATATATTAATATGCCACAATGGACACTGAATATAAAACAGACTGAATGCAATTTTTGTTTTTTTTATTAGAAGCCATATGCTTAGTTTGCCCTTTCTGTCTCATGTACATAGTTGACTGCAAGAATTAGACATTAAAATGCTGTGTGTGTGTCTGACTGAATGGGCTCCCAGACCAGTAAGCAGCCTTGAGTAATGGAGTGGCAATTTGGTTTTATGATGGTGTGACTCTACTGATTTTAGTAGTAAAGTTGCACTGATTTAAAAGAGGAGTAGTGCTGGGGAGATTTGGGCTCAGTGTTTTTATAGGTGTTTTTTAAAAACCTTATAACTTGAGTATATCGTGTCTTTTCCATGAAAACAGAGGTGACTGGAGGACTTAGTTATGTACTGATTGTACACTGCACCTTCCAGGTTCAGGTCTTTGATCTCTATGGTTTCTTAGTCATTGGGTAACATCTGCCATTTCTGATGCACAATAAAAAGTCTATGTAGTTATAATCCAAGCCCATTCTGTCAGTGGTTTTGTATGTGTCAAGCGTGGAGTCCTTTTTATTTCGTAATTGATGTGCATTTAAAATTACCTGACTTGCCTGTAGCTATTGACTGACATTAATCCAATCAGATATGACAAATCCAAGGAAAACACTATACCTTTGTCTGGCTTTATTGCTTTCTGCTGCAATTACTTTGCTGATTTTGCGGAGCTCTAACTGTACGTGAACTTGGTTTGCATTAAATACTTTCAAGGGGATGAAACTAGTGACATTTTTTTCTGTAGATATGCAATATGTTCACATACAGTGGAGGGCACCAACAGAGGTACTGGAATATTTGACCACAAAGATGATAGGATTTGAATAAATAAAGTACCACACAGTCATTGTAGAAACAGGTTAAATTTCCACAATGCTTTATTATTTTCAGTAAGCTATGTAACTATTAAATCTGTAGGTTTTAATCTTCAAGAAGTAAAAAAACTGAAAAAGTGACTGGGGGAGAGAGAAACAAATAAAACATGGTAGCGTGTCCTGGAGGAGTGAGTAAAGGGCAGCAAGCCTGGAATTTTCCAAGTTCTAATCCTCTGTCTTCTATTGAATTTTTCCTTCTTAAGCAAATCAACACTAGCTTTAAATCTGCCCATTTCTCAGACACAGGCTAGACACTGCTGACATCCATCTGTATTTGGATCCCACTGTTCCTACTGCACTCTGCATATGAATGATATTGGTGAATTATTTATCACATATATCAGAAACTCCACTCTCTTGCTATGGCCTAAGCTTCTGATATCTTACCCTTCATGCACATACAGTCCAGAGGCAACACTTTTCCATGATCAACTATTTCATGACAGCCCCGGAGAGCCAAAAATCCTGTATCATCTTCCTGATGGGGATCAAGTATAGTTCAAGTACCTTTATCTTGCCCACTCTACACTTACTGGTCAAAGATCACAGAGCATCATATAGACATGGAAGAGGGTTTAGATTTGACTCGTATCATGGAGGGGAAAGGGGAGCTTGTGTTTATGTATGTAGCTCCTGCTGGTCAAATTCCTTGAGCCACAGGCAGTGTGAATTCTACCATTTAATGTTTGTGTTCTGAAACTCTTCCTTCAGGTGTGTCAGAAACGTCAGATGATAGAACTTGAAAGCGTCACTAAGGTACATAATGTCCTTCTATTCTTCTGCACATTAGATCCTGCACATTGTATCTGTGGATCAGTTGCTGCAAATTGGAGGACTTTGTCCAGGCTAGATTTCAGGGATCTGAGGACTTTCTCTTAATACACCAAGATATGATATATGAAGAATACTTGGAAAGATGAGTGTTGGTTATATCACTCACTCCCCCCTTACCCCTCTGAAAAAGACTGTACAATTGCTATTCATACATAGTGTAACCTTAGTTGATTGAATACTGGATACTATCTTTCCTTGCTAGTAGTTACACTGGTAAGAGCCTCATTGATGAAATCAGGGTCCCTCAAGACTTGAATGTAGCCCAAAGTAAACCAAGTCCACAGTGTAACCTATTGACAAAGTTGGCTACCATTTGGGAAGCCAACCACTAGGAGAATAACTTCACTCAACTCTGTGTTCCCTTCTGATTTGCATGTACCTGCAAAAAAAAAATCTGTACTTCTACAGCTGTGTAACTTTTTAAAACAGAAAGAGTTGCAAAAACTTCACACACTCATTGCTATTTCTGTTTTGTTGCCATTTCTCTCTTGTATTTCTCATATATATTCTACTGAATGTTTATTTTGTACATGGGGAGAAGATTTCTGGTAACAGAGTACTCTTTAAATTAGCAGTTAAGGTATAAGATCAAATGCCCACAAGTTTAAACTTGACAAATTCAAACAAGACAAATTCAAACAAGAAATAAGGTGCAATTTTTTTTCAACAGTGAGGATAATTAATATTGGCATAATTTTCTAAAAGATGTAGTGGATTCTCCATTATCTGAAATCTTTAAATCAGGATAAATATGTATGTTTATAAAAGATACACTCTAATTCAATCAATTTTGAGGCTTATACAAAATAATTTAGGAACTATTAAGAAGGAGATAGACAGAATATCATAATGCCACTATATAAATCTGTAATACGCCCATCCCTTGAATACTCTATACAATTCTGGTAAAAATGATACTTTAAAATTGAAAAAAAAGTACAGAAAACTTCAGCAGTTGATTAGGGATATGGAACAGCTGCTATATGAGGAGAGATTAACAATATTAGGACTGTTCCAATTAGAAAAGAGATGATTTAGGGCTGATATAAATCACAAATGGTTTTGAACTCAAGAACCAGGGTTACCTGGTGAAATTAATAGGTTAATTAAATTAGCAGGTTTAAAATAAACATAAGGAAGTACTTCTTTACACAATGCACAGTCAACCTGTGAAAGTCATTGCCAGGAGATATTGTGAAGGCCAAAAGTATAAGTTGGTTCAAAGAAAGAATTAGATAATTTTATGGAGGATAGGTCCATCAATGGCTATTATCCAAGATGGTCATGGATGCAAACACAAGCTCTTGGTGTGTGTCAACCTCTCATTGCTAGAAGTTTGGACTGGACAGCAGGGAATGGATCACTTGATAAATTGGCCTATTCTGTTCAGTCCCTTTGACGAATCTGGCACTGGGTACTGTTGGAAGACAGGATACTGAGCTAGACAGACCCTTAGTCTGAGCAAGTATGGCCGTTCTTATGAATAACTATGACATTCTATGGCCAGTGTTATTCAGGAGATCAGGCTAGATCATCATAACAGAGCCTTCTACTCATAATAGCCATGAATCAATGAA
Organism: Emydura macquarii macquarii; assembly: GCF_026122565.2. NCBI lineage: Eukaryota > Metazoa > Chordata > Testudines > Chelidae > Emydura > Emydura macquarii. Next base: position 5,162,745 of record NW_027133614.1, read on the forward strand.
ACCTGTGGATTTCTGTGTTCTGGGTATCTATGTGAAGGTTTCTATTACAGCGCCTCCATCGTTCCATTGAGGGCTGAAGTTGGAATCCATGCAGGGGGGCAGCAATGGTTGGAGGGGGATACTTCTGCCTCTGCAGAAACTTCTTGATATTTATCTAGAGAGACAAGATGAGTGAGATAATATTTTTTATTGGACTAACTTCCATTGGTGAAAGAGACAAGCTTTTTGTGCTATACAGAGCTCTTCTTCAGGTCTGAGAAAGGTACTGAGAGTGTCACAGCTAAATACAAGATGGAACAGATTGTTTAGCATAAATAGTTACACATATTGTAAAAGGACCATTCAAAGTGAAGTGTCCTGTTAACACCTTTGCAATAATAGGACAAAAAAAGGGAGCGGGGAGGTTATTAGGTTACAGACTGTTGTAATAAGCCATATATCCAGTGTCTTTATTCAGACCACAAGTTTAGAGTCTAGTGAAGTTATGAATTTAATCTCCCAGGCTTGTTTGAAGGTGGTGTGCAGGACAAAAGACTGAGAGGTCAGATATGGAATGATTATTTTGTGAAAAGTAGGGTGTTTTTTGTCATTTATATTTTTTCTGTCTGAGTTCATTGGAGAGCGTAGTGTCTATCTGCTCCCTGCAATGTTTCTGTCAAGAAGCATTCCCGTATATTTGTCTCAGCTGATTCTTCCCTGATCTTTCCTTCCTAAAAGGTCCCTTATTTGTGTAGGGACCTTTCCTTTCTGATGGCAATGAAAAGTATAGTATTGTAGCTGTTGCTTAGAGCTAGCGTGGCCAGGAGTTCCACAGGAAGTTCATCCTCACCATGATAATGGCTACAGATCATTTCAACTCAACTTGTCTCGCACCATATCTTGTTACAAGGGGTGTGTTTGAAAATGACACTGGTACAGTTCCCTGCAGAGGAAAGAAACATCCAATGCCATTTGTGCATGTACCTGCCACCACACTGTCTGGAAGGTGTCACTTGTTTTCAAATATTTTTGCCTTTCCCTAAGTTGATGGTACATCAGTGTACCCCCAGATGTTGGCCTCTGCACACATAAATGCACTTGCAAATTTGCTCTTTTGTAAATGTAGCTCTTAATTACTTCTATAGCCCATCTTCTCACTAGCAAGGTGCTGATTTTGAGAGAGACAAGCTACAATCCTTACCTAAGATGCCAACCTCAGCTCTTTCCGTATGCAACAACACAAAAAATTAGTTTGATTTGGTTGTTTATTAGCAGTAGGAATTGAGGATGGGTATTGGGACATTCTGGTGAGCTACTTTTCAGATATGGCAAAACGTGACTTTTCAATAGTGCATTTATTAAACAGCAGAAAGTTCAAAAGCAGAAAATGTAAATCATAGTGCTGTAAAAATTTACAGGAAAAAGAGCAGCTTAGAACATGGAGGGTTATATATGCTGAACAGTAAATGAACCTAAATTCTTTTCTTGCTGTATAAATATTTAAGTTTGAAGTCAAGGAAAATGTATTGTTTAAAAAAAAAAAAAAAGTGAAAACTGTGAAAAGCCTTTGACAATGTAAAATACATCCCTTCCCAAGCTGGCTGATGATAAAGAATACCGCCTTTTAACATTCCCCCAGACGAGCTTTAAAAATGACTCAGTGGATTGTAGAATTCAGCACATTTTCTTTCCAATTATTTTTGAAGGGATTCTGACAAATGTTTTGTAAGGGAGGAATGGCAGACTGTCTATTTTGTTTTAGTTTCATGGGACTTTTCTTTTTATCCTGTCATGAGAAGCAAATGGCAGAGCTATGATTAGGATAAGCTGGGTAAGAGGAGCTCAATCTGCACATTGTATGATACAGCTTTCTTTAATCTGTCAAGGAATGTGTTTTATGGCCTTTCAATAAAGGGATAGAACTTTGGTTATATATGTTAATAAATTCTATCCAGACAACCTCAAAAAGATACTTGGAGCAGAAACTGTCTACCATTCTGAAATCCAGAGAGGACTTGTCCACACTATATAGATTTCTTTAGAATAAATAAATAAAAATATTTTGACACATGGTATTCAAAATTAAAGACTTTTGTTTTAATAGTTACACTTTTTTAAAAAAAAAATCTGCTTGTTAGGATGGCAAATGGCTATTTTAGACTATCCATTATGAGCCAGTGTGACTTTATAACAACCTCACTTCTGAGACAAGGGAGACTGTGATCATCAGCTACTGGGGGTTGAGGGGAAGCACATTGGTCTCATCATTGTAGAAACATTTCCATTGCTGAGAGCAAGGCTGCGCTGTTTTGATTTTTTTTTTTTTCAGTAGCAAGATAAAGAAATGTTTTTTAATTTTGGTTGCATTGGTCATGTCTCATTCTATTGCATGATATTATAATAGAACTGCCAATGTAAAGGAATAATCTCTATGTAAAAGTTAATATATGACCACTAAGAAGCTACTCCATTTTCATGTATTTTGGTAAATATTGTATGTTACAAGAGACCTGAAGTTCTGACAACAATTCTGCAGCAATCCAAAAAGCAATGTTGTTATGAAATACAGTAGAATTCCCTCCACTTCTACGCACTGCAGCACATTAAGAAACTGAGATTTACTACTACTAATGATATTTTCTTCTGATACAATGTATTTCAGCATTAATCAAGCATTAATCAAGCTGCTTTGAACAAAAAAATAAAGGATTTAACAGATTATAAAGCATTAATCAAGCTAAGCATTAATCAAGCTACTTTGAACAAAAAATAAAGGATTTAAGAGATTATAAAATCTGTTGCAGCTTTGCATAACTAACTTGTATTTATTTATACAAGTCTTTTTTTGACTTTTGTTATTTTTCAAAATATTGTGATCCTGATTCTTCTGCCAAAGTGCTTTATTCTGGTTTAGCGCCATTGAATTCAACAGACTTACTCCTGATTTACATCAGCCTGACAGAAAATTAGACCCAAGATATGCATTCACATTGTTGATATGTATCTTTAGCATGTAAATAAGATGACTAGAACATTCTTGTAGTGTCATGGTCATGTTAAAGACCTTCATTTTGTTTGTTTTAAACTACAGACTTTCCAGATAATCCTCTAAAACAAAATAAAATAGTTCTTTGCACTGGAGAATGGAAGAGGATATAGTCGTGTGTGAGTGTGAGTGTGTGTGTTTTCCCAAAACACTCAGTGTAGTGCTGTAGGCTATATGAAAAAACAAAACCGAAAAACCAAAACAAAAAAAATCAACCATGAGAGTATGATCAAGTATCTCACATTCTTTGTGTGGGTCTTTTGTTTTGGCTGCCTAATGAAAATTTGCATATAAACTGGAGCAAAGGTCTATGATAACAATTCATGCCAAACACAGAACAAAACTGTAAAAGGCAGATATTAAAGTGAAATTGCAACCTGATGCTCACAGAAGAATCAGAGCTGATAGCTAGGAATGAGAGATGTTCAGATTGCTTAGGCCAAATCATCTTCAAAGAAAACAGCTTTAAAATTTTGTCTAGCAAGGGATGAGAGAAACTGATCTTCCTAAAAGCACAGGACAACATTTTGCAGTTCTTATGCAAAATTTCCATTGGTTTTAAAAAGGAATTTTTATTGAGTGAGGATTGCAGAATTTACCCAGGCATTTTAGGATTATGCCATAAATTTAGCTGGCAGAAAAGAGATTGGTGGTGGCGGTGGTCTCTTCAAGAAAAAGTGATCAGAGATTCACTTAAATACACATGTGCAACTACAGTTATGAAAGGAAAAACTTTTTTTCAAATAACTGTGTGACTACATAATTAACACCGTATAATAATGCCAATGTAGAATGAACAGTTAGTTATCTATTCAAAATTAAATTTGCATTTCCTGGTTTGTGTGTTTAGCCTTAATTTTTTAAAAATAAAAATAATATCCAAGGTTTTGTTTCTATTACGTAACCAAAACCAGTCCCTAGACTATAAACATATTCCATATATCTTAATAAGAAGGGAAAATGTTTCCATTACAAATTTTTGAATATGCTATTAATATCAGTTCATTGCGCTCAACCTAAATCTTTGGCAGTATAAATGGCCCTAAACTGGGTTTAAATGTAAAGACATGCCTTTGGGTCTTAGTGCTAATAAGAATCTGGTCCCCTGTATTTTAAAGGGTGAGTAGTACAAACTTTTTGCTTGCTGTTTAACTGTAAATGTGACAACCCACAACTTTAAGTTGGTTTTAATCTTGACTGAAGATGAAGTGTGTGTGTGTGGGTGTGTCTTTTTGTTACGTTTTGGCAAAATCTGCAACCTGGTGAATCAGGATACACACTCCAATAGTGTTCAGATAATTTAGGAGCATCCCCTATTTCCAACCATTCAAATTACATTTGAGTAGTATAGTGTCTCTTCTGATCTACCTTTTAAACATCTCAGATATTATGAATGATTGGGATTTTATATATATATATAAAGACCAGTACGGAGTGCCCTCGGTATTGCTGATACAGTCATATGGAATGTAATAGTGATGACACCAACTGGGTTCTGTACAAATTACTATGAAACCTGTCCCATGTTCTATGGAATTAATAACCTCTCTTTCTAGAATTTATAAACCAACTTGTAGAACCTCTATAAACTGCCATAAAAATCAACAGAAAGTTTTTGTTTCTCTATTAAACTTTATAGAACTTTTTCCATTATAAAAATACAGACTAATATTCCAGTAACCTATAGAAATAAAATACAGAGATGTTCAGTATTCACACCATCTCTTTGCAAGGTCGTTTATGGAAGCTAACCTGTTTGTTTTACAGCCAGATGCATTTAATAGGTAGGTTTTGTGTAATGGTGTTACTACAGTGCAACATGAAATAGCCTTATAAGAGATTTTGGTGTGTCTCAGCAAAAATTCACTTCAGAATAATTCAATCAATTCCTGGGAGAACTTTGTGATGTGAGGATATAATTGAATGCTTGACATCTAACTGTATAGGTCAAAAATTGAAAAGGCAATATCTCAGCAATAACTTGAGATGAAATTGTGGAATTTTAGTTGTGCAGTAAGTTTTTGGTTTCATGGAATAGATGAAGTGTGAGACCCGAGTTTCAGAAAGTGGTGGTTTTTTTGTTGGTTTTTTTTTTTTGAGGCCCATAAGTTTTATGGGATTGCTGCCCCTATATAAAAGAGAGGGGGGAGTATGTTTTAGAGGGGTTTCATCTTGATAAATTTCTAAGTAACTTTTTTCTAGTGAGATGAAGATTCCAGAAGCTGTTTGACCTATAGCCCAGTTTCAGAAAGACCATTTGTCTGTTTTTGATGTAGCAGAGAAGAAACTGGAATTGATTAAATTGATAATAAGTTTGAACTTATTTTTGATCTTGCTGATGGAAGAATGTGGAATGACTGGCTGTTGAAAGAGAGCCCTAGTATGTTTACAGATTATTTTTGTATTGAACTTTCCATAAACTGGAGGAGCAATGTCATCGCAAGAACTTCTCACCATGTCACCTTCTTCAAAAGTGGCCTTCTGTCCACTTTATTTTTATTTTTAGGAGAGGAGAAAATAGTCTTATCTTATAGACTTATCACAATCTTATAGTCCCTGTGGTATGTAAAATACTGAATACTTTTTAAATGTTGATTTAAATTGATACTAGCTAAGGGTGATCTAACTCAAAACTCAGTGGACCAAATTGAAAGGCTCCAAGGTAAGCCTCACATCTGATTTGTATGAAGGCCTTGGAGGGATGCACTACATGACAGAGAAAAGTTTGCAAACCATAAGAATTTAGGGCAAGGCTGAGAAGCCTCCTCTTTGGGTTAACAAGCTACATGAGGGAAGACGGATGTTTTGGAAGCCTCAAGAATGAGCATAATGGGGAGGGGCCAACCACCAAGCCATTTTCATCACTCTTTCCTTACACCAGAAGATGACCTGCTAGCAAGAAATGCTGCGCCAGCAGAACATCTGGCTCCTTGACTGCAGGGCCAGTTCCTGCTCTGCAAGAATACAGAAGATGGGGAGAGCTGCAGACTTTGCAACCTCCCTATTATCTTACATATTTTAGTTTTCTTTCCTTTTTTTTTCTGTTCTTGTCCTTTGTTTTTCTTCGCTAGGAGCCCTCCCAGCCTATCTAGACTTTTTGTTTTCAGGGTCTGGCTGTGGGCATCGATGTGTCAGAGAGCACGCATGTATATCAGAGGAATCTGAATGAACAGAGTTAGTTCAGATCAAGAAAGTAGTGTGGATCATGATGTCTAAAGCCATTATGAGGACTCGCAAGGTCTGTCTACACTAAGGAAATTTCCCAAATTATAACTTCTTGTATATCCAGTTGAGTTAAAAGCGATTTAAAACTGGCTGGAATAGACCTAAAGGTGGTATTGTAAATAGTTAATTAAAATTATTTAGGCTGCCTGAACCTGGTCTATACTACAGCTCCAATCAGTTTTAAAACTGTTTAGCTGAACCAGTAACCTGTTTGATCTCCCAGTTAAAGTTTTTGGCCTCCATCCTGCACTGATAACTACACAAGAGAATATTTTTGCCTCTGCTAAAACCTATGATTACAAGAGGGCTCCCTGTGGATGCAGGATCCTCCCATGTGCTTCTCCATGCCTTAGTCATCCTTTGTGTCTGTCGACTCTCAGGATTTATCTATCTTGAGGTGTTGGGAGAGTAAAGAAGATCATCTCAATTCTCCCCTCAATCTCTCATTGTTGCATCTGTTTGTTTAATTCTTTACCAAGTCCATACAGACTTTGAAGAGTATATCTTTTTCATGGAAACAAATCCTGAGATTGCACAAACAATAATCTTTTCTTTAGAGGAAGCAAATATAAGAACATGTGAATTTCTAGTATCACTGCAAGGAATGTATTACAAATGACCTGGGAAAATTACAGATGTAATGTACTATATACGATCTGAGAAGAGTGAAAAAACATTAATTACAGGCACTGGTGCAGTAAATTAGTTTATACACTTTGCTAGTTTTGCACAAAAAGTAATTGTTCTTGATATTTGTTGCAGAGACTGAGGTTTGATACTTGATTTTTTTTCTTTGCAACTTAAAACCTTTGTTTGAATAAATCAAAAGTGGTGCGGAATAAGCAGTGTTTATTTCTTGATTCATGTAGAGTAATTTCTTTCTATTACATTTCTTCTGATTTATTTTTAAAAGATTTTAAGGTACTGTAGCCTCAATATTTGTTAGGTATTATAATATTCTCCCGTTCTTGAATATGGTCCCAATTCAGAAGAGTACATATGCATGTCCTTAATTTTAAGCACATGCTGAAGTGTTATTCAACTTCAGTTGGAGTTGAGCATATTCTTAAAGCTAAGCTCATACCTAAATGCTTTCCTGAATAAAGATACTTTCTTACATCAGGGTTTGTTATTAATTTTAAGTAATTTCTGCTTTACACTTTTTCCCCCAATTAATTTAAGTTCCTGGCTGCTATAATTCCTTTGTGTAACTGTCTAAAAAGGAGTCCTAATATTGACATTTATTACATAATTATGAGCCCAATAACATTTAGAATTGACAGACTGTATTTCAGTAGACAAGCAAGCAATAAAACACAACAAGGTAATGGAAAAAGGTTTGTGATTAGATACTCTCATAGCTGAAACTATGTCAGCCAATCACTTGTCTCCTTTTGTATTGTCCATTTTATAATTTAAACTATAAAGCTAGATTATGGTGCTTTCACTATTTTCCTGTGGGATATTTTTGAACCCTGAAAGGTTTCATTATCAGGAAACTCTTCCTGATATTCAGCTAACATTTGCTCTGTCAATCTCATCTTGTTACTCTTAAACATTCTTGTACCATCCAAAATAATTCCTCTCCATGCTTATTATTTGTAGACTATACTGGGGATACAAAAAAGTATTTAGGCGCCTAATTCAACCCTATATCCCCTTCTTAGCTTCTGATCCTACAAACTTGATGAATGTGTTTAACTTAACCCACATAAATAGTGTCGCTGAAGTAAGTCCTTGTATGCACACATTTTTTGTATTGTTGTATCTTATTTTGATCTGGGATGTGCAATTTTTTAACTAATATAGTACAACTCTTAGTGTGGACACAGTTATATTAGTATAAAAGTGCTTTATGCAGGTATAGCATATTCCCCTTCCCATGTGAAAATAATTATACTTTGTTTGTTTCCACACTGGACCATATTTTTTATTGAGTACCCTAAAAGAATCTTTCATGTCTGAGATTCTGAGCTGGGATCCATATTAATCTTCTGGTTCTTTTCCCTACCCCTGTGTTTAAAAAACAAACAAACAAACAAAAAACCAAAGACTGAATTGTGAATATCCCTGCTTACACCTTTTTTTTTCTTCAATGATAAATATGAACAAATGTTCATGTGTTAATTCTAGCATAGTATGCTATCACTGTAATGGAAGCCATCATATATTTTAAAATTCCTTTAACGCATGCATGAGCTCATTATCTTTCTTTCTTTTTCAGTTAGAGCATATGTGGCTGGGGTATTGCTCTATTAATCATGAGAACCCAAAGGCCTGTCTTGATTTAAGAACCCTGAACTCTCCATTAAACTAATTCCTATCTGTCAGTCATAACACTAATGATATGATTAACGTACAGACAAACTATGTTAAAGTAATGTTAAAAGATCTGATTTAAACTCAGGAAAGAGACATTCATAAGGAAGATTTCTGTTCTGCTCTCTGCTCACAGAAGATTGCCTACATATTGCAAATATTCTTCTATTGTAATGGGAAGCAAACAAAGCCAAGAAAAATCCACAAATGATCAATGTTATCATTCATATAATACATGGCTCATTATTACAAAATATGAATATGCATAAGTAGAAAGGTTAAATCTTTCAATTAAGTGATTATAATTCAATTCAAAATCCAAATTCAGTGCAGAATTAAGGTTGGAAAAGTAAGCCCAAAAATACAGGAAATTCCTATGGAAATATTAACTCAAACTATGTATGTTTGTTACATTCATTTAACAGCACAAATGAATATGCTAAGGATACATTATACCAGAAAAACAGGAATAGAAAACACTATATAAGATTACACAATACAATCAACATGGCTAAATTAACATTACTGTAGACAGGGCACAAGTGTATTTAGCCCACACTAAATGGCTGTAATGCCACAGAAGCTGGCTTTGAGTTTCTCAACTTTTAGACACACTTGTTTTCTGGATCTGAATATTACACTATAGAAGTGACACCTTAACTGTTCATGATCAATGTAGTAAATTGTTCTGGGGGAGAATGAGAGAGAGAATATTCAAATAGGGCTGTGCGAACAATGCAAATTCAAATATTTAATTACTACACAGGTTTTCTTCAAACTTAGAGTTTCTCCTTTGTCAAGTAAAGACTTTAATATGGAAACTAGATATGAAGTTTATAATATCAGCCATATCTGAGCTATGCAAGTTCTAGAATTTCAATCAGAACACACATGCATATATTACCTACTTGCCCCAATAGGACTTTTCATTCAAAGCTCTCAAAGCACTTTAAAAACACTAATTAATCTTACTACATTCTGCTGAGAAAGGTGTAGTGTTCATTAGTTTAAACCAGTAAATCTAGAAGTGTGGAAGCTGGGTAAATTCTGACTTCTTAATGGTAAGCATTATTATATACAATGTGGATGTGTAAGTGAGGAACAATAAGATTAAGGCCCAGATTTTTAAAGTATGCCTACACTTCATTTTCAGAAGTCATTTTGGTACTTAGGAGCCTATATTCCAATGAGATTTTGAGTGCCTTAATCTCTTTTGAAAATGAAATTTAAGATCCTGATCAGTTAGGCATTGAAACACTGACTGCAGCAATGCCTAAATACCTTTAATAATCTGTGCTTAAGTGATTTGTCCAAAGCTGGTGTATGAGTCAATGGAGAGCCACATACAAAACCTAACAGCCTTGGGTTGAAACCCTGGTCACATTGAAATCAATAGCAAAACTCCCACAGATTTCAGTGGAGTCAGAATGTCACTCATGATTTCTAGTTCTATGCACCATACATGCTACTTTGTATATATCCATAGTTAAACGGTATTTATCTGTCTGATTCCTTTCAAGCTCAGAGATGCTGAGATATTGGCAAATTTGTGCCAGAAGTATCTTTAGAACTGGACTGGGACTACTAACCAACAGCACTGAATTTGGTTACCTAGAGTTGAAATATTTATGTCTCACAACCAGTCCCTGGAACAATCCCTCCCCCTACAGTCTTCTTTTAAATAGTTCTATCCGTTTTGCATCTATACTAAAATAGGATGGCCCACTTTTGCACACATAAATAGCCCATACTCTCATGAGCAGTCCCATTTACTTGACAGGGAGTCATGGGGCTAGTTGCATGAGTAAAGGTTCCTAGATCTGGCTTCAATTCAGCAACTGGTATAGGCTCCAACACAGCAGTGCACTTCAGCACATGCTTAACTTTAAGTGCTTGAGTAGTCCCATTGACTTTAAAATTTAAGCACATGCTGATGTACACTACTGGATCAAAGTCATAAAAGTTCTAGCACATATTCTTATTCTCTGATTTTTTTTACTGTACATTCTGTTTATTTCACATTTAAGAGAAAGCAATTTGAGAGTTATTTCATATAAATTATGCAGAATCAATATCAGGCTTCATTGAAGTTCAGCAATAGGAAATTTATTTTAAATGCTGTATTGATTTGGCAACTACAATGTGTATTTTCCCCTTAAACCTAGAAATTGTTCACAAATCTAGTGTATTAATTAGGACTTCTCTCCATACCTTTAATCTCTGCTCTTACCCTTGTAACATTTTACTTAAAAACACCTTCTTTAAAAATGGCTTGTTCCCTGAAAAGGGTTATGTCCAAAGTGCAATTAAAATATAGTTAAATATTAGGCACTAATTTATTAAAACGATACACTGAAATATAATATTTATTTTAACAATATAAAACTGGAATTGATCTATACTGGGAAATTGGATTAAGAGCTGGGTGAAGAAATTTCTTGTATTCTGTTGGAAGATGAATTTCTATCTAAATTAAAACACTTTGCAAGATTGAGTTGATTTTCACTGGAATTTTGTTTCAGAAGAAAACTAGGAAAGAACATTCCAAGACTGCCAAAACATTCCGTTTTGATAATTTTGAAATGAAATATTTTGACTTTTAATTTTTCTGGAAAAAATTGTTTCACTTTTTTTTTAAATGTATATTATAAATTATATGTGCTCTGAGCAAAACAGGCCTGCAAAAATATGATAGAGGATATACTCTTGGCCTATTATATGTGACTGGGGCTACGGCAAAAATACCAGAAGTTTCTTACCAGCAGTCCTGGACGTCACACCTTTATACAATAGCTAAGCATATATCGTCAATGGAGGGTGTGTATACTCAGTTAGTGGTATATGAATAGTGTTGAAAATTCACATTGTGCTGCAAGAACTGATTCTATCACCTTGGCTTTCAGAAGTACTGAGCATCTACTATTTCCCTTGATTCCAATTAGAATTATATGTGGCCAGGAGTTCTATAAATCAAACCCAAGGTGTCTCAAGTGATCACCATTGAAAACTGTGGCCCAAGTAACTTGCCCACAATCTGAGGAAATCTGTTTTTAAAGGGTAAGTAGAAGGAAATCTGTGGGAAAGCTGGGAACTGAGTCTAGATTCTTTAAGACTATTGTACTAAATTCCCTAGAACTCCAGTATCTTCTGTAAAGTAGTTTGACACAGACTTGTCAGAATCTTTACAGGTGTGTCTGCTACTTTCAACCTAGATTTATGTATTAGTTTTTTAATGGAAGTTGAAATATGAGAGCATTAATCTGACACATGATGATTCCACATAAAGTATGAAGATCTGAGGAATCTATAGAATGGACTAGTGTGAACTGAGAATGAACTCTATCAGGTACAATTGCTTTATTATTTTCTTATTATGCAAAGTCAGTGCTCAGGGCACTGCAGATTTTCAGAATTTGAATGTGTATAATGATCAGAATATATAAAATCAAGTGTGTGCAATATAATGATAACATTATAAAGTTTAAACTAAAGAAAAACCCTTTGTGAATTTTACTTAAGGGGCATGTTTTTTAGTACAATCAATTACTGTAATCTCAGTCTTTTAAATAAATCCTAGCCTTCTATTGTCTGATTAGCTTTGAAGTAACTCATTTCATCAAGTTGAGGGTTTGGTTGCTTTTTAATTCCAGTATTTGCTTAAACCTTTGCTGAATTGTAGAATATTCAGGTCTTTAGTTTAAGATCTTCTTGCAGGAAACATAGTGTGTAATAAGTACATTCTTTTCTTATAAAATGTGCTGATGAAAGGCTAAATGTGTGCATAAGGCTATGCAATCACTAATTAAACAAAAATGAACTGACTCAATCAATTTAAGGACCCTAAATCTTCATCTCCAAAAAAAATCCCAAGCCCCACCCTAAGCAAAAGCCTCAGAATAGATTGACCTGGCAGCATGTCTAAAGATCAACAAACTTGAATTTTGTTGGACCAATGAGGTGAAATGAACCCAAAAGCCTACGGCCCTTGCTGAAAGAATACTATCAGTTTCCTGATAACTGAACACAGGAGCTGTTAATTTAATCACCCCAAGACGATGCATTCGTTGGGAAAACTCACAGGTTCAGATTTACAGAACTGCAAAGGACAGAGTGCTTCTCATTATGAAACTTTACAGGGTGTGAGGGGCAAAGTGGACATCCAGGGGCATGCCCTCCATCAACCCCCAGCTGGTCAAGTTCTTCTCACAGGAATCCTCTTTCTCTCTCTCTCTTCCTCCTGTGCCTACCTCAGACGTACACAGTGACCCTTGAAACCTTCCTGTGCATTGCTCCTCCCAAAATTGGCCACAAATCTTCCTCCCTGACTGTAATTCCTCTTCATCTTGTCTTCATGTTGTCTTTCATCCATCTCACCTTTACGGTTTCCCCTTACACCTGACTGTACCCAAAATTTCTTTCTTCTACATCTACAGGTTTTCTTCCATACAGTCCCCTGCCCCAGCTCTCAAAATTTCCATACCATTCTCTCTCCTTCCCTTCTCTTCCCCACAATGACTCCATTGAGAAGAGGATGAATGTTTGGCTTCCTGGCTGTCTAGCAGACAATCTACAGAGGAAAGTACACTGCCTTACTGATGACTGAAAGATTCCAGAGGGATGAGGGAACGAGTGTCATGTGATTTGCATAACACTTGACAGGTCTGGAGATGGCCTCAAAAGTTTGGATGTCTATCTGAATGCCAGGAGCTTACAAACTTAGCAATGAGATCCCAGAAGACCAGTCAGTCAGGGGATCATCATACCTCCTGCTTCCCCTGACCAGGAAGTGGTTCTAGGGCCCTGTTGCAAAAGAGAGTTACATGCATGCCTCTCTCCTACCCCCAAGACAACTCTTTTACAAAGAAACCTCCATTTAGCAATGAGCCCCCAAGAAATGAACAATTTGTCCAATCTGGAATTCCTGCTAGCTAGGAGAATTTGTTATTTAAAGCACCTAAATTAGTTGAGAGAGAAATTTCCCTGGAAAATTTTCTACTGGTAGCACTTTACTCCACAACTCCCTAGACAGCAACTATCTCTTTGTATTCTCCATATCTCCTATTTTATAGATTGCATCTGCATCAGTTAAATCTTTCCCATCTATACATAACTTGAGCTCCACAGGCAATTATAAACTATGATTCTTGGTTTATAGTTAACACCCTAGTAATGAAAAGTAAACTGCCTAAACAGTTTGGAAATCCACTAACGATATGACCTATTCTATTTGCACAATAGTTAGGAACACCTAGGATTTTTCAGTATCTTTTTGAGATAAGTCTGATACATTAGTGGTGGACTGGGTATTTTTTATGTAAATTATACATGTGACAATTTAGGTTTGAAAGGCCAGGTTTTCAAATACTCTGCGCCGACAACGGGGACTAAAATTTCAAAAGAATTATTTATCTTTAATAAGGGCCATTTTTTCCCAAAACAGCTCAGGACTCAGCAGCTCTCACTGTAATACTTCTAGCTCGATTTTCAAAAGAGTTCAGCATCCAATATGCTTAAATCCACTGAAAATCTGGTCTCTTATTTTCTTGCTTAAATGGAAGCTGAGATCTTTTGAGAATCTGGCTGATAGTTCACATGAAGGAGGATAATTTTAAGAGGGAGAAATGCATTCCTAGCAATGGAAGATTTTCTAGGAGTAGATGCTACAGGATACTAACATTTAGAGTATTCAGTACAGTGATATTACCTTGCCAAAAACACACGAGAGAGAGAAAGGAACTCATAGCACTTCTATATCCTGGGCCTGCTCCTTTACTCTGTTAGAAAGGTTTTACAGTGATGTAACTCAACTGAAATCACTGGAGCTATATTGGAATAAGGGAGTGGTGCATCAGGCTACCTGTCCTTATTTTGTTGAAATACAAGATTCAACTCTGTGCCTGCTGGCTTGACTCTCTCTCCTGTATGTAAGCCCTTCATTTTATAAGAAAATCCTGGTGTTAATCAGAAGATAGGACTCTACTTATTTCCATGCTCACATATTCTGGTGGCAAAATGGGTTATGAACCCATGCTCCCAGAGATACTCTTTTTGTAGTGTGGGTGATTTACACACAACTTTTTTCAGATACACACATTTTGTATTCTCACTGGAAAGGGTATATCATTTGAATTCTTTCTTGTGCACTCTGGAGAAATGTTGAGATACTAATGGCACAGTATGATAACCAGAGTAGAATAGAATGCTGACCTGCCTCTCAGAAAGAGCTTTTTTCAACTGCTTGAAAGTGTGCAGATTTAAACATTATTTCCGTGAACACCGCTTAAAATAATTACAGACTACATAATCGGTCATGGGTCTCAAAACCATTGCAAAGATAACTACCACTTGGAACCAAGAATGTTGGGCCTGTGAGCTGTTTGTTTACACGTAGGTAGTAGAAAACAATTAAGGAACCAAGCATGGGGAATCGATTTCTAAGCAAGAGGATAATTCTTTAGTTATAGAGACTTCAGTTTATTCTGTTGTTCCTGCTTACAAAATGACATAATTTCTTAACAACCCTACAGGACCTACCATTATAAGATTGTACAATGTGGTCTATGTAATTAAAGATCAGATGCAATTATTTAAAATTGCTATCACTATAAATAGTGTGTGTATGGATTCAGTAAATAATGCAGATATGCAACTGTTGTAGTGAGGGAATGGGAATGTGATTGAATAAATAGCAGACATTAACAAATTCTGTCATGGCCATCACATTCTGAAACAATCATCTAGTAAAGTCATTGTAGAAGTGCAGCTATGACATGTAACAGCTAGTGATGGGCCTGAACCAACTCCCTCGATCCCAAGGCTACCAAATGTTAAGGAAGTTCAGATCAGAATATAAATTTCTCACTTAACTATTCTCTATCATAGCCTGAACCACAGTCCGTAAATCAAACACCCCTGAACTTTGGAAGACTTTGGATCTGATTCAAAATTTGTAACTTGGCCTCATCATTAGCAAGGAACATAGCACCATGCAAGAAGTAGGTGGGAGAGAGGATATAATGGTAAATAGATTTTCGAACTCCAACTTATTAAGCTTTTTATTGTATAAAAATGTGATGAAGGTGAGATTGGTTATAGGGATTTTTGTTTTGTTTTTTGATTCAATGGCTTTAGTCACAAAGTAAATGTAAAAATTACTTTCTATTAAATAAATGAAAACACACTAGTTTGAAGGCTTGTAAAAATAGTTACTTTCTGCAGAAGGGGAGTTATGGCTTTGGATTCTCTGAGGCTAAATGCGTTTCTTCCCCTCCCCCTCTTCATGAGCATAAAACAACTGCTTTCTTGGTAGACTCTTCTGAAATAGTCAACCCGCAGCTCTACCCTTCTGTAAATCAGTAAGGATCAGTGGAAGAAATACATCAACACAGGAGAGGCAAAACACACATTTTGCAGCTCATCTTGAATAAGATGATTCCCCCCGTACAAATGATTGCAAATCCCAGAAAACTCTACAAAGAATTTAAATCAGATAAACATTCTGAACTCACATTCCATTTCCTTTATTAGTAGTGGTAAGTTCATATTAATAGGTTTCATTGCATTGTTCATGTTTTAAACATGGGGAAATGATCATCACCTGTCATTCTGAATGTTTCCAGAGGGCACATTAATGTCTGTCAGTTACTTGACAGCCAGCTTTTGGAAATACGTACTGTACGTACATCTTTGGTATTGTCAGGATGACTGCAGAATGCTGGAGTGATATCTTCTTTGGGAACAGCTAAATATTAACCATCATTAACTGTATAGAAAACAAAGATCATTGACAAGAAATTCTTTTGACTCATATCATACACTCTATTGCATATGAAAACCAGTGATATATTATCTACCTCTATCTCTTCAGTTGGTACATAGAGCTTGGCCAGAGGTTCTTTTTATGAGTATCAAGGAATGTGAGAGTACTGCTGGATGGTAATCTTTGTTTACTGGTTGTTAATAATAATAAACAATTGTTGCAATCCATAGAATTGGAGTTAAGGTCTTTTTCGTATTTAAAATAAATAAGTCTGGGATTCCAAAGGAGACAAAAGGAGTAAGGTGCCCAAATCCCCCAGAATTTCAATGGGTCTTGGGTGCCTAATTTTACTTTAGAAAGTTCACAACTAAGTTCACAACTAAGTTCACAACTAAAAGTCTAGAATCAATGGAGTTTAAAACATTTTCCCCAGGTTGTTTTGACTATTTTCTTCAAGTTTTATTTTTTATTCCTTTAATAAAAGTTCTACTCAGGGAAACCTCATTTTTACCACTGGGCTGCAGGCATATGTTGTTAGTTCCTTTTAATCTGTGCATTTTTTATGTTAGCTTCTATTGTAGTAATGCAGATTCTTTTAGGAAAATGCTAATTGTTTCTTGGCACTTGTATCATTTAGGTTAAGTAACTGGAAGCTTAACTGGGGATGTTTCTCTTTCTTTTTTTCTTTTTGCATTACAGTTACTTTACAAATGCAACCATAAAACTGTTGATAAAACAGCAACAGTTTTTATATACTGAAATTATTTTTGACACTGGTATAAAGGTATTTATACAATACTCTCAACCTAAATCCCTTCTTTTAAAAAAGAAAAAAAGACTCTAAAGCAATTGGAACTATTTTTCCCCCAATTCAACAAAATTAACATGCTACTACAACAAGATCAATTTGCTAAGAAATTCTTCAAAAGTATAGCCTACCTAGGGTTGAGTGCCATTAGTTTCATATTTCAAATAAAACTTTCAACCAATTTCATTGACACGTATTCCCTTTTTGTGCATCTTGTGTCTTAAAAATTCTACCTTTACTGCTGTCAATATGACAACAAATTCAATTTCATTTTGCAGCTGTTTCCCAGGTAACCCAAACAGCTATAGTAAAAAAATAAAATAAAATAAAATAAAATGGAGTAAAAAGAAACCAAGAAGTTGGCAGTTTTTTCCACTTTGTTTAGACTGTATCTAAAGTGTGAAACCAATTACCAAATATATAGGTACAGAAAACAACTGTATTATACACAATGGGTCAGATTCTGGCTGGTGTTACCCAGAAATGCACATAAGAAAGTCTGTTTGAAAACATGTCAGAAGTTGGCTTTCTTGCACGATTCCCATTAAGCAAGACTGTTTACCACCAATATAGTGGATTTGTGGAGGAACATAATGGAATGCAGCCACTGCCCAAGTGAAAGTGGAGCGGTGTGCATGTACTGTATCATATATACACCTATATAAACACTTATGACCCTCTACCCCATCCCCACCATTACATCTGAGAACCTCATAATAATTAATTTATTAGAGCTGTTCAGAATATATTTCCCTTACAGAAGATGTTGACTTTTGATTGAACAAATTGAAATTTTGGGGTGAAAGTTTTCAGTTTTTGGTCAGACTTTTCATTTTCTGAATTTGTTGTTTGTTGATGAAAAGGTAAAAATCTTCTGTAGAAACCAGACATTTTTCATGAAAAAAATTGTAGTTGAAAACCCAATTATCCATTGAAAAATCAATTTGGTTGGTGTACATTCTTCTTAACTAGAAGCAGATATTTTTAACAAATGTTCAATCAAATTTTTGAGATCGTGAAGTGTCACTTTTATGGATGATCCAACTTATTTGCAGGCAATAATACACTCTCCCCTTTCTATAGCTCTGAACTAAACTCAACACTTTCTGGGATTTTTAGTAACTTCTTTCCCTGCCCTTTCATTTATTGGTTTTTCTTTCACCACCTCTGCACATCTAGGTTCCAGTCAGGAGTGCAAAAGAAATGTTGAAATTCTATGAGAGAGATTACAAGACCAGATTCTGATACTCTTACATGCACTGAATAGCACCGTACTCTACAAGTGATCCCACTGCAATTGATCAGAACCTTAGCTGGTGTAAAGTGACACATCTCTATGGAGTTTGTGTATATCAGCAGAGAACTTGGCCCTGTCTGGTGAGGGTGTTGAAATCTTGCTCATGGTATTTCTCATCTGAACAGAGGCAGAAAGTTTCAGAAATCTGTCTATGGAATTGATGTCTGTGTCTACAATACTCTGCTGCACAGGGAAGTAATTAGTAGAAAGACTCTTCTTTCTCCTCTCCTTCTCCTCTCCAAGTAAGGGCTACTCAGATTGTAGCTCCAGAGGAGTGGAGGAGAGCAGAAGGTGCTCTCTGCTGTAGGCCAGGATGGGGCGGAGAAGGGCAGGGAGAAGCCTTGGCTCCACCCACCCTTCAGCCAAAGTATCTGATCAGGTACTTGAAGAAGGGAGCAGTAGAGGAGGAATTGTGATTGACTGTGGCAAAATTCCTTCCTGGGGCTCCTGATGTGGTGGTGCTTCTGCATCCTACTTTGTACTATGCACTGAAGCTAATGTCTCAGTGTCCCCCTGAAATGATTACCTTCAGATGGTCACACTAGAGCTGCTTGAAAATTTTCTGTCAAAACTGATTTTTAATGAAAAATGGGGGGGAGGGTGTTGACTAAATTTGTTTTCCAAAAAGTGTCTGTTTTTTATGGAAAATAACAATCCTGAACACCTGAAACCCCCTGTGATGGGGGGACACCCCACACTAGGCCTGAAGAGGTTAATGGAGGCCGGATAGACCAATTAACCTATTAGGCTGAAAGCTGAGAGGAAAGCCTTAATTAAGGGAAGTTCACCTGGGCAGGAACTGGCAGTGCTTCCATAAAATGAGGGAGCTGATAGAAGGAAGGACACTGCAGAAAATGAGTCTGAAGTCCCTCCTTGGGAGAAAGGAAGTGTATTGGGGGCTGTAGAGACAAGTAACCCACAGTTGTTCCCTGGGAGGAAGGAATAGAGAGGCCAGGAAACCTCAGAAAGGGGGGAGTGCTGGGGAAGGAAGCATCCCAGCTAGTAAGCAGCAAGGTTAGGGACTGAACAGACCTTGGCTGTTTGTTGTAGGGTCCCTGGGCTGGGCCGAGAGTAGGGGGTGGGTCCAGGTTCCCCTACCCACTACTGGGAAAGTGGCATGGGTGGCAGTGAACTGCAAGACTTCTTGGGCCACTGTGGGAATGACAGAGACATTGAAGTACTATACCCTAGAAGCGGAAATCATTGAGTGACCTGGCCAAGGGCAAAATCACAAAGAGGCAGCAGCAGATCTTGGAACAAAACAGAGAGAGAGACAGAGAGATGTAGTGCAACCACAGGAAGAGTTGAACTATTCCCCAGTTACAACCAATTTCACTGACATGTAAATGATCAGAGTGATCAGGAGGCAGCACCATCCTAGCAGTGGCACATCCCAAAATTTTGTTTTTTGACAATAAGTTTAATTCTATGAAAAATCTCTGACACAATGTTTTTCATTTTTTTCCAGATTTTCTGCAAACCCCACCCTTCCAATTTTCAGACCAGTTGTACATTACACACAGTACAATCCTTAATTCAAATATGGCCATATTCTGCCATTCTTACCCTGAGTAGTTGCCAGAATGAGTAAGATTGGCAGACTCCGGCTCTCAGTTGTCTGGTTCTGTGCTAATAAGAGATCTATAAACAAAACCTTGCCAGCCACCTTCAAAGAGATTGCCACAGGGAGTTTTTAAAAGAAATGATAGCGAGCAGGATTACAGAGGTTTATATAGATGTAACATCCATCATATACGGCCAGATCATTATATAATATTTTTTGGCGGGTGGGGGAAAAGGCTAAAAAAGTTTTAAATAGCCACAGTGAAAAAACTTGTTCACTTTTTTCTTTTGATTTCATATCCTGAAAATATAAATAACTTACTGTGTAGGCCAGCTGAGAATAAAATATCATTTCAATGTGCTTGTGCCAGGGTGCAAGAGGAATCGATTCACTGGGAGATGCTATATCACACATTTCATTGAATTTTTCATACTAAATAAGAAACCTGCAGAGTGGGGCTCAATTACCTGAGGTATTACAATATGGAACATTAGGGAAGGGAAAATGAAGAAAGAAAGGTCTGCTCTCCCTGGCTGTGCTTGTAACTGATGTCCTGTTGGATTTAACTGTACAGGGCCTGATCCAAAGCCAACTGAAGTCAGCTGGAGTCTTTATATTGACTTCAGTAGGCTTTGGATAGACTCATTGAATAATCATGGCTTAAGCTCAATGGCTTGGCGCTTAGGTTTGGCTTAGATAAGGACAAATCAGTTGGAGTGTTTATTTGAAGATTATTTGTGCCTCTTATGTTTGTAAACTTTGGCCACCTGTAAACTCATTACCAGTAAATGCTATAGGACAGGGAGCAAGGGTAAGACTCTGATCCTGCCCCTGTATGCCAAGTAAAAGGGCCAGAGCAGTGTAAAGGGGCTCTGATAACCCTGAATCCAGATGGAGGAAGATCTCCCTGGCAGTCACTGTAGAAGACAGCAATACAGCTGCCCCCCAAGGACTTCCCTCAAAGTCCTGGTATAGGGGGCATGTTGGGGGCTGAATGAAGTAAAGGCGGGGGAAGGGTGCTGCAACACTGAGTATGTCGGCTCCTCTGACACAAGATGGAAGCGCTGCAGGTAACGGGTGGGCAGAGCTGCTACTCTGCTGAGACTCAGACTGGGGGCATTGGCCCTGATGCTTGCATCACAATGTATCATTAGGAATTAGTGGATCACTAGGACAATCAGAAACATGAGCTCCCTGGAGAAGAATGATAAGGATATTGGCACTGAATTAGTTGGTGTTCCTGCTTGTGGAGATGTGATGAAACTATAGGTTGAAGTGGACAAAAAATGCGGGTAGGAGGGGGCAGGGAATGTTGATGCAAGATTCAAAACACTTGACTATGGATAGTCAATTGCCTCAAGATCACTGGCCACGGAGTGGATTAAAGAAAAAACAAAAGCAGTTGATGAAGACTTGATGATCAGAAATTCTGGTATTGCTAAAGAACTCTGCCTTCCGCCAGTTAAACTACTCTGCTCTATGCTGGCTGTGCAATCAAGGCTGCCTTGGCAGATTGTAAGATGAAACAGGATCCTAAGAAAGAAGAGCCAGAAAAGAAGGCAGTCAAAGCCTAGAATTAATATGTGAGACTATAAAGCTTGCTCTCTCATTCAACTTAAATTTCCAGTGCAATGACTTTCGTTGTTAGAAATAACCAAACAGGTTGTCCCTGGGGCAGACTGGGGAGACGGAACCCTTTATTGCCTGCTCGTTCCACCTCGATGCCGTGAGTGAGCAACGAGGGGGTTACTTTACAATTCTTTTATCAATAACAGTATGTAAATGTATACATATTTAGCAACTCCCCATAGACCCTTATTTGGTTACATTGATCCCTATAAAATAAATATTAACAGCTACATAATGAATACAATTATACCTCCCCTTCCCCCCCGTTGGTTGTTTACAGGATTACCATACAGAGGTCAGGCACATCACCTTAAAACCTATACATTTTACACTAACATTCTTTGAAGTAAAGGTATGAAGTAAAGGGAGAAGGAAGATAATGCTTTCTTCCCACCAAAAGCCCTTGCACAGAAATGGCCATAGTTATTTTATTAGCCTCATTCCTGTCACAGATGGCCAGGGAGGGAGGAAAAGAAGAGAAATAACAGACTCTAACTAGAATTCACACCAATTAACAGAAACTAGGTTTGCCCATGCCTTGACCCCATTCCCTGTAGCTTAGGCCTGACCACTTGTCCAGCTTTTAACTCTTTACTCTTCTACAGATGTTAGAGATGGGAACCAGCGCACTAATAAAAGAAGCTATAAGATACGCACATAAGATAAGATAAGCACCATGTTCCACTGTTCCAAGGGTATTAAATCACTGTTGTAGTGCTCAATTTTCTGGAACCTCTTCTTGATCTTATTTCAGCACAGACTACTCTCCTATCTAGATTTTGTATTAAGTGAATGGGCGAGGAAGGCAATTATTGAGTTTTGAGCATGACAACTTATGTTTTCAGAAAAGAAACCCTGTGGTTTTAAATGTTGAAAGGGCTGAATTGTGTAGAGTAAATGTATAGTTTTGCATAAAATTTTGTACAGAAAAGGACTGTATTGCAAAGTGTTTTGCCTTAGCTTGAATGTCTATGCAAGAAATCACAGATCAGTTTTATTGCATATGTTGTGCCTTATTAGATACTAAACAATCTATGGCCCCCCCCCAAAAAAAGCAATAGCACCAGCACCGTGGAGGTTCCAGGTAGTGCTGTGGCCCCTATAGTGGCCTGAGGAGGCTGCCATAATCCCTTGTCTTTGTGAGCCAACCATTGTCCTCCATGAAGTTTAGATCCCCTTCCACATATGAGCGCCAGTTCAGAAAATAACTTCAGCATGTAGCTTTACCCACCTGCTTTGTTTAAACAGAACTTGAAATGGTGGTTGAGGGCTTTCAGCACCTTAAAGGATTTTGGTATTAGTGTATGGCCGTGGTTTTATGGAGTACAGTGGATGTACATGCAAATTCAGTTGGACAAAATTTTTTCTCCAAATCTTTTTTTCATCCAAAAAATGCAGATGTGGGGGCAACTGAAATATTTTGTGAATTTGTGTTGAATTCACCACATTGTTTCAGCCATCCCCCCGAATTTTTTTTTTTTTTTTTTTTTTAAAAAGGTCTGTTTTGATATTTACTTCAATAGTATTGGGTTTTTTTAAGAGGTAAAAAAATCTTCAAAAATGAAGTGTTTCATTTTGGGTCACATAAAATGTTTTGTGTGACCCAAAATGAATATATTACTTTTTTCAATTCACTGAAAAATTTAAATTCTTTATTTCAAGTTGAACTGAAATAATATGGGGTATTTTTTTCCAGTTCAGCCAGTGAACTGAAAAATCAGTAAATTACACAGTTCTACATGTAAATTTAACATGGACATTTGTTGATTTGTGTGTGCACGCACACGCGTTTGCCGCACAATGTTAATGCAGAAAAGGTCAGAGTTAAGATTGTCTGTCTGTATAGCCTTGCAATGTCCATTTCTCAACTTTTATGTTCTTAGTATAATCTTAATTCTTGTTATACAGATACACACACTCTATATTTAACAGAATACAAATTTGTTTTTGTTAATGGAAAGTACAGTATTTCAGAACAGCCTGGTCCAAACAATAATCGGTTGCCAATCTTATAATTATTTTACTTGCACACATATATAATTTTACATATTGATATAGCCTAAAGCTATAAAAATATGTATGTGTGTGTAGTTAGATAGTTGCTAACTGTAAAATCCATACACTTCAGAGAGGAGTATTTCCCATTATACTTGAAAATAACTTTAATGAACATTAATGAAAATTACTGGGAAATATAATTTCACACACTGTTTAGCTTATCCTTTCCCATTTCTGCACATCTCAGAGTAGCATTTAATTGCTTTAATGCTTCCATAATAAAGTGACACTCAAATGGCAGCCGATTTTATAACTCCCTTAAGAGTTATTTATATATGTACCCATTATTCTATATTACATTTGTCTGGGCTCTGATTTCATTCATGCATCCAATTATTTTACACTCTTAAAAAAATAGGACCAATATTCATGTGGAAAGAAATTTATTATTCTGAAACAATGTAAAGGCTATCATCTTTTATATATTAATGGAAACATTTCTGCATCACTTCCTTCCCAAGAATACCACATTCCATACTGTTGTTCCTCCATGGGGAAAGTTTCTTGACCAAGCAAATGGTTGCAATATTGCACCTATCATAGGCACTATCTGAAGCATTCTGGCCACTGAGGTTGCTGCAGTGCTTGAAAGGTGCAGACTTAATTAACCAGTTTTTTGGGATTAGTGACAGTTGGATTGGAATTGCTGGGCTAATGAGGCAATTGGGAGGATACATTTGGGAGGAGCAGTGAAGTAAGAGGGGCAATGGACAAGAGACAAACTATGTGGAAGTTTCCTTCTGTATACCTGTGGTTCTTTCTGTTTGCTTTGAAATTGAAGATTAAAAGCACATATAGTGAAAAAATAAAAAGTGTGTGACTAGGAGATTATGAGAACAAAGGTGGAAGTGCTCATAGGGTAGGTGAAAGGAAGCCCTCTGATACTGCCCAAATCCCATTGAAAGTCAATAGGAGTTAGACCCAAGCCCTGGTCTACACTTACCTGGAAATTCGGCAGCAGTTGACGGGAGTTACATCTGGGATTTTCAAAATGGTCTAAGAGAGTTAGGTTTCTGTTTTTACTCTAGCCCATAGTGTGAAAGAACCTGGAAAGAATTCCTATGTAAAATAAAATCTCTAAATGAACAAAACAGAAAACACAGTTAAATTATAGACTAGTTTGTTAATGTCTATTAAGAACATTTAAAAATATTTATATAACTGAGATTACAACTATTTATAGCAAACTTTCTGGTTTTCCCAAACATACTTAGATAGGTATATTTTTTTGTGTGTGTGTGTGTGTGTGTTTGTATGTGTATATATATATATAGAGAGAGAGAGAGAGAGATGATTTACATCTAAGCAAGATTGTTTCAAAATATTTTATAAAAGATATCCAAATAAACTGATCTTTCAATATGTCATCATTACTTGCTAGGAGTTCATGTGCAAAAGTTCAAGAAGGAAAGCTGTCTGTGTCTCTTTCCTGCTGCATAAATCTACAGCACTGCTTCTGTGAAACCAAACCTGATATCACAGAGGAAAATGAGTCCATTAATTTTGGCCTTATTGATCGGAGCGCAATGAAGCCTGTTTATAACATGTCTCATGTTTTAAATGGTTGTTGAATCTAACAACTCTTGTTTCCTTCAGATTTATATGCTATTACCACTACATTATGATCCTAAGAGAGATTATAATAAGGCATCATTTTCATTTAAAGCAGTGTAAGACTGATTGATCTAGATGTATAGTTTACTTGCTTATGCTTACTGTGATAAATAACTATAGTGAAATACAAGAAGCAACAGTGGTATAAATGAACCCCGGGATTGCTGTCATCTCTGGTTACACTTCTGAAAATAATGCAGCACCTAAAGCATATCACAGACTGTCTGCTTTGAAATTAATTAATACAGTTCAGATGTGGGTTTAGAGAACTCAGGGAAGTGTCTTCCCAAGAGATTTAAAACCCGCTGGCATTCAGAAGGGGACTCTCAAATGTGCTGTTCTCTCTTAAATACTAAATGGCATCCAGAAGGGAAGGATTTAATTACACTGTTTCTGTTTCTAAATGTGGTTTGTATTTACTATGTTCCCATTTTCATTACAATTAATGGCTAATAAAGAAGGCGTTCTCCTCAACAGCTAAACATTTACTCATGGGAACAGCGCAGCATGCACATTCTTATCAGTTACATTGCCTAACACTTAGCAAGCCAATTGACTAGTTCCTATTCATGACTATTGCACTATGTGAAATATTTACAATCTGCCTCACTCCCATGGAGCCTTGGGTTTAAAATTGGATGAGTTTGCATGTCTCAAACCAGGTTTTTGTCACATGACCAAAAAAAAAAAGTATGTGATCCCTATGCACAATCCTAGAGAGCCTTTAATTTAATCCTTCTGTATGCCCAAGGGGTTTTCCTGATTATTAATTTTCATAGTAAGGTAGTGCCCAGGATGGAAAATCCTGTCCAAAGACCACACAAACATCATATATTTACATTTTAAATTCCAGAGTTTTCACCTTTGATAGCTGAATAGAAAATGCTTGTTGATTTAATTCAACAGCAGTGAAAAGCTGCTGCTCAGCTTTGCACTTGTGATGCAAAATAATTAAAATTTGTTTAAAAAGAGGGCAGCGTGTCTTCAGAATAACTCTAAATAAGCAAAAGAGGGGGGGGGGGGGAAGAAAGAAATCAAGGCTGCAGCCGACCAACACTTGTTCTCACTAAAGGTTTTACAATCCAAAAAATTAAAAACATTAATATAAAACATTTCACCAAAGAAGGTCTAGTTTCAATTTTTTAATCAAATTTTCCTAGGGGAGTTGTGAATTGGTATGGTGGGGATAAGTCAACCCAAATATATCTTCTATAGCTTAGCTATTAACTCTCTTCCCACAAAATTGTATGTATCTCACTGCTTATAACTCCACATATTTTCCCCAAGGGATTTTCTAAAAATCCAGGGGGAATTAAGCCTAATATTTTCAAAGGAGCCTAAGTGAATAACATGCCTGACTCTCATTCACTTTCAATGTCATTTGGCTGTCTAACTTTCTTAAAACTCTCTGAAATCCCAGTCTAAATGCTTGATGATGAAAGGGAAATGCCACAAATTTGCCATCATGTATAATCATGTATCTATAGCAATCGTGTTCTCTTAACTAATTTGGCTTGAGGTCATTACCATGACATTCAGTCCCTGAAGCATTAAAAACATATCTTATGTTCATTCAAATGGACAGAGTGTTGCATTTCTTCTCCAGTTGAAAACACTGTGCTAAAAGAGGGGGAGTGACTATATAACCAAAAATCATTAGCACTACCGTAAACTTAAAAAGCCTTTTAGAGTGCTTTGAAAAATATTAAAAATACCTCAATATTATAGACAGTATCAACATATTTGGGGAAATTTTGAATTCACTTGAAGACAGTGATTTTCAAGCTTCCAGACAGAAATGAATCTTCTGAGGCTTGAGTTCCATTTATCATTACCTCTTTAAGGGCCTTCTCTGATGCTACACGCTAGCAGAAGTACAGGAAATTAATCATGAATAGGCAGTGCAATTCACTCTCTGGAGTCCTTCTGGTCAAATTAATACAACCAATATAGCACATACTGTCAAGCACGTTTTTATATTTCAGTTCTATTGCATTTATCTATATGACAAAATAGACTTGCTAAAATGTGGTCATCCCATAGTATATGATCATACATATAGTACAGACAAAATATTGAAAGAAGCAGCCAGTTTCATTGGAAAAACAAACAAGCAGTTGTTTACACTTTCTTATGGGTAACTCTGTGGCCATATCCTCAGCAAAAGACCATGAAAATTCAAGGTATTGTGTGTGGGCACGCATGCATGCCCACGTGTGTGCAAATGTGACAAAGTTCAGCTTGCACTCTGACAGTCCTCTGTACATGAGGTCCTTGGATGGTATGAATTTAAACTGGCTGCAAATAGCCGCAAGGTTTTGTGTGCTGAGATCAGCACAGTGTAGACATTCAAGCCATTCCCCTTTCCCTGCAGGCATGCCTCCACCAGCAGTATGAGTCTGTGCTGGCTCTATACTACTGGTTCTCAACCAGGGGTACACCTACCCCTGCAGAAGTATCTCCGGGGTACATCAACTCATTTAAATATTTGCCGAGTTTTACAACAGGCTACATAAAAAGCATTAGCTAAATCACTACAAACTAAAATTTCATACAGACAGTGACTTGTTTATACTACTCTATATCTATGCAATGAAATGTAAGTACAATATTTATATTGCAATTGATTTATTTGATAATGTTATGGTTAAAATGAGAAAGTGAGCAATTATTCAGTAATAGCGTGCTGTGACACTTCTGTATTTTTATGTCTGATTTTGTAAGCAAGGAGTTTTTACATGAGGTAAAATTTTGGGGGTACACAAGACAAATTAGACTCCTGAAAGGGGACGGTGTCTGGAAAGGTTGAGAGCTACTGCTCTATACCACTGGAGGGTCATAGTACAGAGGGATACCTTGGCTTTGAAGCCAAAATCTGCCGACAGTATTGCCTAAAACAGCCACCACACATCCCAGCATCTGGCCCCATGGATTCTTCAGAGAGGATATGAATTTGCAATTAAAAAAAGTCACTAGAAAAATAATCATCTGATCTCTGCCTCAGAACCAGGCCAGTAAGGAGAAATTCCAGATGGATCCTCCTTTCTCAATTAGCTAATTGAGCATTTAGACCGTGAGCAGAATATTGCCATCTCTAAATTGTAATCCTATGTGGGAGAGTCTGCTCCAGTTTGATGTTTAATGTTAGCAAAGTAATTGAATTTAATCCAACCCAATAAAGAGATCCTCTGAGATACAGTGTGTGCAGGGATGCAGCACACTGGGCTTCTACAATAATGTGCTAGAGGCCTGTCGGCTGGAGATAGGTGATTTATGTAAAATGTGAACTGATTAGACTATTACGGGTGATCACACTGCTTTCACAGAGGGAAGAGTTAACATCATGCTGACCTACCTCGTTTATGATTTATGTGGTTCAAATTGATGTTTAAGCATAGTATGCTACTTAAACCAGAGAACAGATTGAAGGCTTCATATCCTGCATAATTAATATTCCTCCCAAAGAATTACTTTGGCCAAATCTTAGGCAAGTTGCCTAAGATTTGGCCCAAAGTGCTTTGACATTCGATTCTTGAAACTTTAAGATTCAGAATAGAGTGAGACATGTGAAAGGCAATTAGAGTGCGATTCATTTATCTTGTATGGAACAGCGGATGGCTCACGGCTGGGTAGAACTAAAAATAGACTAATGCATTTTATGTGTAATCATGGTGTGATACTGTGCTTTATGCTTAACAATTTGGGAGGTGGGGGAGCTTTTTCTGCCCTAAAATAGTGTGAGTAACATTTCTTCCAATCTTCATTTAAAAACTTCCTTTTTTTCAAAAATCTTTCTTTTTCTTTCTGCCTCTGGCTCAACATCCATACTGTGGAGATAGATCTGGCTTCTGTATTGTCAAGTGAAGGTCAGGTTTGTGTAGAAACACTGTGCTAACTACAGAGTTCTGATTTGCTGCTGCTGCTCCCCTTCCCCCTTCCTGTCTTTAAATCTGGTGTAGGTCAAAGAAAATGCAACAGTCTCAGATAAGTCTTATGCAGAAGCCAATGACAAATGTTTCACATATATAGTCAAGCATAAAAAAAGTAGAATTTGTTAATAACCTGACGGGCAAGAGTGGAAACTCCCTAAATCTCATAAAACAGATCATAACCGAGAATCAGGGAACTGGATTGTCTAAAATTTGAATTGATTTGAAGCTTAGTTTCATTGTCATCAAGCTGAGAGATTGATATTGTCAGCCATAAAATGGACACCCTGGGCCTGATTTTCATTCACATGAGGGTTCCATTACACCCTTCTAGCAGTGTAAAATTGCCTTAAAGTGAACTTAACTAAAAGTTAGTGCCACTTTGAGGAGTCTTTACACTGCCAGACTGCTAGAAAGGGACCTTAGTGCACATGAAAAAAAGTTTCCTCAGTATTGGAGTTGTAGGGTCAAATTCTCTGCTAGTCTATTGCCATTGACCTCTGACAACCTTGCTCATGCTGAATAGTATTTTACATCAGGAGTATCTCCAGTGAAGCCAATTATATCAGACTGGAGTTACGCCAGCAGAGAATTCAGCCCTTTATGCTTTAGTCTA
This sequence comes from Emydura macquarii macquarii, assembly GCF_026122565.2. Classification (NCBI taxonomy): domain Eukaryota; kingdom Metazoa; phylum Chordata; order Testudines; family Chelidae; genus Emydura; species Emydura macquarii. Next base: position 5,192,588 of record NW_027133614.1, read on the forward strand.
AGTAAACCATGCAGCCTGCTTACATAGCATGATCCTATCTTCTTTAGCTATTTTACAATCTTCAAAACTGATTGACAGATCTTAAAACTGACCTTTTTCAGACCTCCAAGAGCATCTTTGTATCTCATCAACCGATTCCTTTTATAAAGCATTCTCTAGCTCTTTTTTTATTTTGTTTTGTTATTAAACTGTGTGATCTGCTTCAGCATGACCTGTCATTGTGGCTATGTAGTACACAAAGTATGGTTGTGCAAAACAGCTAAAATTGGCTTAACTATCTGACAGATGACAGTCCCAGTTTTTAATTTTGTAATGAATTTCTCAGATAGGAACAGAAAAGAGCCCCAGGTCATTATGGTCATTGATTTAATATGTATAATAATGAGGTCAAGGGGTAAATTCTCCCAGCACTGAAAGCTAAATTAATGGGGCCAGAAAACTGGTCTTTCTTATACGTTGGAATTTCAGTGTGTTTGGGGCAGTGGAACTATATTAAAAATGGTTTCATTTAGCTGGAGATCCAGGAGGGAAGGCTGGGGTTGGAGGAAGTGGGAATAGAGAAAAGAAGGAAGAAAGCTAGAAGAAGCACTTTCTTCTGAGGTGTGTACATTTTGTTTGTACAGTGCCCAGAACAATGGGGTCCTGGTCCACAACTGGGGCTCCTAGATGGTTCTGTACTACAAACAATAAACTAATAATAATAATAAAGGTGACCGAGTCAAAAGTCGTCAGTACACCAACAATGTGTAAAAAAAAGAATTGGGGTCCAAACTACCAAGAGTGTTTGAGGGTCGTGGTTAACAGCTAGTAAAAGAAATGTGCAGAAATATAGCAGGTTCCCATTGCAATAAATATCATTATAAAGAATATGCACAATTGGGAACATCCAAGAGACAATTGCCATGGCCCATCTTTGCAGTATGGAATGCGTTAACTTTCTGCAGGCAGGCCCTGTTCTGATATGAAGTAAGGAGGGGAAAAGGAAAAGCTGCTCTGATGCTGTGATGATGTGGGTAACATAAGTACCTGGATAGATAGACAGAATTTCCTTTGTCCCATCAGTAAGTTAGATTGGTCCACAATGCACAGCAACACCTAAAGCTAAGAAAGCATGAAAGTATTAAGGAAATCCCATTTAGCAGCAATCCTATAAGGAGTCATAAGCCACATTAATGAACAAAGACTTTCACTGCAACAATAAAACCTTCCAGGAGAATAGTTTGTCTTTCATTCCTCATCTCCTGATTTAAAAGTTTGCTACTGTGTTTACGCAGGCTAGGCATTTCCCCCCCTTTACTGGTTAGAGCAAAAAGTATTGAGCTAAGTTCTCACTCTCTACAAAATATGTAACCTATGCTTAAACAAAAGTAGCTCCCTTTTATCTTCTTTCCCCTCAGTCATGTGCCGGCCTCTTATTAAAATAGGAAAAGTGATTCTTATCAATAGTAGGGCAAATAATTAACTGAATAATTGCCAGATGGACAGATGGAAATGGTTGCCTAGAAGCTCTGGGAGGCTGGGCTGCTGAGTTGTGACCTTGAAAGCCTGGGCTCCCCCGTAGGCCTCCAGAGAGACTTCTGAGGGACCAGGAGAAAACCTGCCTGATTTCCATTGTGATTTCTTTGAAATTGACAGGTTTCCATAGAATGGCTGGATTCTGCTGAATCAGCAAATTTTGACAAAAAAGGTTTAGTTGATTTTTACTGATCAGCTCCATGCATTTAACTGGCAACACTTTTATTTATATTTTAATTTATTCTGACCAGAGTCTTCTAGTCAAGCATCAATCCACTTATGACTGAAACCTTCTACTGTTCTATTGCTCTTTTTATTCTTTAGCTTTTCATTGGTATTTCCTGGTATCTTTTGCTGTTTTGTTTATAAATTGTCACAGGTGAACTTTTCACATTACTTTACAGCCTTTTAATGGGTTGGTAGTTTATCTGTTTTATACTCTACTAACCTTATTTTGATTGTCTAGAAGGAGATTCTGTTGTATTTCTTAATTCAGGTTGCTATGGATTTTTTAAAATTCCTCCAGCACTATTTTGTATAATAAAGGCTTTTAATATATTTTGGTTACATTTTTGTTTAGAGTATCCAAAGGGATATTATTTCCAAGAAGATATTTCCCTTTGCAATTGTTATCGTGTTTCCTTTAATAGAAAAAGATATTTCAGAGCACATGTTTTTAAAAGGGATTGCTATAACATTTATGGTGTATCAAATTGATTTGGTCAAGGCTTGATAACTGAGGTGAGGCAGATAGGCCTGCATATTAAAATTGAGCCCCAAAATGTAGGAGGTAAAAACTTTCTTTTGGCTGAATTAACCTTTCTCCCAGAATTTTTGCATAAAAAAAATGTTGTCCAAAATTGAGCTGCTGAACAAGACTGAGTGAATACTTGTCTTTTTTAGTTCAGTGGCTGAATAAAAAAATCTAGAAAAAAAATCTGTTTCAAACCCAAAAACTGAATTTTTGGTTTCAGTTTCTCATTGAAACAAAACCTTGAAAAAAATTCATTTGGGTCAAACAAAATGTTTTGAAAAGGTCAATTTGAAATGACATTTTGATTTGAAAATGTCGTTTCAAAACAAAATGTCAAAACAGTTTGATTAGAAAACTTTGAAATAAAATGTTTCAATATTTTCAATGTTTTTATTTGGTTTGTGGTTTTTTGGCAAAAACTCTCTGCCAAATTCAACCCAAATTCCTGAATAGTTACGGTGCCCCCTAAAATGCATTTTCTGGTGAATTTCCTATTTGCTCAAAAAAGCTGCCCAGCTGACTGCTGAGTACCAATATATAAAGGGAAGATTATAAACATCTGTCTGTAAAGCAAGAAATGCCCCGCTCTGAATATAGCTGAGTGGATAGGTGATTGGTGTAGTCCTATGATTTCAGTTACAGCTTTTTGCCATATTTGCGTTTTCCAGTTGTTTTTAGGAGACATTTTAGGATGGGTGAAATAATGTTGGTTGACTGATGCATGACCACAAATGTTTCAAAAGACCCATAGACCTACTGACTGACAGCGTATTTTTGGGTCTGTGGACTAGCCTGAACTATTGGAAATGGGAGGAGATTATTTGTTTGCATAAAGCTGACCTATTTGCTTGCTTGCTTGCAATAGCTTGCTTCTGTGGCCACTGCTGTAGCCCTTGATTGCTGGCTATGCAATGCCACCATGCCTGACAAAGAAGCCTGTGTTTCCTCCACCTGCCCTCCAACCAGCTAGTCACCGAGAGGGTAGGAGATATTTTTAATGATAAATTTATTTTCCTTCTGAACTTTGAACCCATCAAGCTTTGAACTTATAACATTTTCTCTGCAATCATGAAGACTAGAAATTTACTTTTTAAAAATGAAAGATGAATGTCTCACATCAAGTTAAGAAAATCCCAAATATCCCAAGACCTGTAATAAAACAACGAGAGCTGGAAATGCTGCAATCTTTTTGGAAAAGATATGAGAGCTCCAAACAAAATGTTTGGTTAACTTTTATTTAAGGCAGCTATGTCACAATATCCCACTAGCACATGTCATAAGACCAAAGGAAATAAGAAGTTCTCTATTTGACATCACAGTATACTCCACTTCTCAACATCAGCTACTCCTCTCTTCCATACATGTCTTCACCCTGATTTTCAACAACCAAAATGCAGCCTTAATTCCTGCCAGTTTATTGGTTAATAGCAAAGTTAGGAAGCAAATGTTTTTTGCATCCCAGGAAAATTTTTGAGGTTTCAAAAAACGTTTCCTGTGTTGAATCAGTATGAAAAGTTGAAATCTTGAAAATTGTCATGAACGGGCAATCAAGAAGGGGGTGATGGTGATGGGGGAAGTGTGGGTTAATTGCAACGTTTTTAAAATAGAATTGTGAAATGTTTAGTTTTCATTTCAACTTTTTTATTTAAATTTTTTACTATAATTAGCTTAAATTACAAAATGGGGGGAAAAACAACCCACAAAGAACTCCCAGAATTTTTCATTTTGAAAATGTCAAAAAGGGACATTTCAACAATTTTGAAACTTTTTTTCCCAAAGTTATTTAGAAATAAGAAATTTGTCAAAATTGAACTTTTTCCATGAACAGTTTTAAATTTTGATGAATTGGCATTTTCTGACAAAATAATAAATTAAAGTTAAAATATTAAATTCCAAACTTTGCTGTATTTATAAAGTTCATGTGTTTTAACATAGTGCTAATGTGTCTCTCAGAAGTTTCATATAGGTTCTTTTGTATTGGTTTGTAGAAGTCAGAGAGGTATGAATTCAGACTGCAGAAATAAATTATAAGATATTTGTTTCTTGAATGACTAGGAAAAGTTCTGAGGTTGAATGGTCTGTGGTGTTAGTGATTGTTCCAAATATAACTGTAATTTTCATGTAGAAATTTCAGAACTGAAATATGAATGTGGGGGAGGGGTTGTTATATTTATGGTCAGTCAATTGCAGCCTTAATTCTATCTCCTCCCCCCATGCTTCATAGATTTAATAGATTTTAAACAGAGATTATGATTGTTTACTCTGACCTACTGAATGACATGATAGATAGAAATTCATCCCAGAATTCCTGAATCAAGTCCAATAGCATATGATTGAGTAGACAGATATAGTTCTAACTTTTCTGTTCTCTTGGCTGCATGTCCTTACTCTCCCCACCTTCTACTTCCCAGTCCAGTTCTCTAAATCAAAACCAAATACCCAGAGTTTCCATGTTTCTTCTATATGCTCTGGCTTTATGTCTGCTTGAAACACTATGCCTCCAGTCTCTGCTTCTGGGATGGCACTGCTGCTGTGCAATGCTGTAACGAAGATCATGAGAGAGCAGTATGCAATATAATTATAAACCCACAAAGAAAACATATTTCCTTATCTGGGTCAAATGATAGGCGTCTTTCTAAAGTGATTTTTATAAATTCTTTTTGCAGAAAAATTTAATGAAGGAATGCAGAATGTCAGCAGACTAGTATTTAAATGTTTTATTATTCCTGATGAGAAACAAACTAATTTTCTTTTTATTCCAGGCCATGTCTGTTCCATCATTTGCCTTGCTGTTGTAAAACAGGAATAGCTGTTCCCAGCTCTCCCAGTTTCATTGTTTTTGCTCACCATCAAACATTTCAAGATACATTGTATCAAATTAAAATTGAATTGAATTGCAGTAAAGCTACTAAAACAATTCATTGCACTCCACAGAGTTTACTACTAAATATATTATGCAGTGTGAATGGACAGTTCAATGCAAAGGATTTTACTTATGTGCTTGCTGTAATACAAATTGTATATGAATATATCATTCAGTGTATTTAATTGCAAACAATAATGGTCATTCTTACGTGCCCAAGATGTATTAAAATCATTTCAGTGAGAGTATATTTCCTGTCTCTGCCTGGATGGAATAATGGTTTATTTTAGGTATGCACTTCGGTAACAGATAGGCTTGGTATGCTATAATTTCCCATGCAACTGTTCTCTTGTTGACAATATCATCATGTTTCCGTATCTCCTATGAAAGAACTCTATAACAGGAGAGGGGGGCTGTACTGTCATTATGAACTTTTCCGAAACGGAACTGTGCAGTTATTTGCCTTTTAAAATGACTTACACAAATCATTTGGCACATTTAAATAATTTAACAGATTCTAGATATAATAGCCCATTGATTCTGTTGCTGGGAAAATGGAAATTTTACAATACCAGAGATATATTCAATTAAAAAAATCAGTTTATTAAAAGCCAAACTTTATTTGGTTTACGAGAAGCAAGATTATCTACTTTGATAATTTTACTACTGTACCTCATGCTATAATTCTTTGGCAAATGGCTAATGGCCTGATCCTGTGAATTGCTGATCTGCTTCAGTTCCTGAAGACCACTGAGACCTTAGGATACTTGGCATCTTTCAGGAAACGTCAAAGAATTGGCCCTGAGTACTATTTATACCCTTCCATGGTAAAGTGGGTGGCAGATAATACTGGAAACACTCTGGAGCGTGTCTCAGTCCTCCTCTTAAGAGTGAAGGAGTGTAAGGGTCACACAGCAGGTAGGGAATGAACTCTCCAAAAGTTTTTGTGGCTCTCTAAGGAGATAAAGCTCCATCCTCACAGTGTGCTAACCTCTCCATAATACCCCCTGATTCTCTGCCTGATACCATGGCACCTTTAAGAGCCTCACTTTAATTTAATCTTGTGACTACACCTGCATTGTCACATTTCCAAGGGAGTACAGGTGTGGGGTGGGTGTTAATCATGCTAGAAGCACAGAGTTCTGAAGTGAAGATGTCACAAGGAGTGACCCTGGGGGGAGGGAAGGGAAGGGAATCACTTTTCCATTTTGGGCTATTCTTCACTTCTCAAATTTAGCTTTTCTGTGAGCTGTGGTGATTTTTATTTATTTATTCATGGAAAGCATATAGAAATTCCAACGTCGTATCTACCTTTAGCTTGGAAAGGATTTGTTTACTTGAAATGGGGTCCAATACCCATTCCTTAATGGGTTGCCAAATCAAATGAATGTTAAGCAATTTCACATTTGTTGTGAATATTTGGCACACCACTGTTGTGCTCAGCTTTACCTTAGTGTCTAGGCCAGCTTTCTCAGCTGCTCACATTAAGAAAGCAATCACCTCGAACATGGGCTGGCTTCCATTGATGTAAATGGGAGTTTTACCATTGACCTCAATATGAGGAGGAGCAGGCATGTTAGATATTTTCGACAGAACCTAGGTGGCTTACAAGACTAATGTGATTTAGATACATAGATGTCCAAGTTCCATTGACTTTCAAAGAGATTTAGACTCCTTAGGCCCAGCTCCTCAGAGGTATTTAGGTGTCTAACTCCCAAATCAGTATTATAATTTGGATATGGGCTCCTAACTCACTTAGACACTTTTGCAGTTTTTGCACAACATCTCCATGGCAATTAGGATTTAAATTAATCTGCAAGAGCAGTAAACTGAAAATTTTACTCCAGAACCAGTTCACTTAAGATACTAGAAGTTTATTGAATTCAGTATGATGAGTACTCCAATCATACTATATCCCTGGTGTTATTTATTTTTATATGAATATCAATAAAATATATACTAGTTATATGAGGTATACCTGCTCCTGGATCATCACAGGGGGCTGAACTTGTCGACGTCTCAAGGTCCCTTCCAGCCCTACATTTCTATGATTCTTTGTTGTTCTCAAGTTTCAGGGTTCAGCTTCCAGCACATTTTTATACTGATGATGTTAACTGCACTATAGAAGTTGTGAAGGGGAGCCAGCGGTGACAGATGAGGCCTTGAGCACATGGAATGGTGGAAGCGGAAGCGTGTGGGTTTGACACCCAGGCTTCATTTGGAGCTTCTGGCATTGGGAAGGGATTGAATCTTCTTTTTCTCATTCTCTTTTGTGGGCATAGTTACATATGACTTTGGGGTTTTATGGTGGGGCTAGTGACCCTGACTCTCTAGTTATTACAGTACACAAAAATTAGGAATATGCACATTAGCTTGATGTTTCAGGTAAAATTATCAGCCATGACTTAATTAATGATGTGGACATTTAAGTGGACATTAGGGTTTAGTGTCAACACCCTTTGAGCTACCGCTCTCTTGTGGCTATTGTTTTTACATCTGACTGCAGCTTCTTGAGTACAGCAGTGCACTCATTTTCATTCAATTTATGTGCAGTCGAGTTTCTTTTCACCCTTTGAGCAAGAAACCTATTTTAAAAATGAAAGTTCGATTTCTGTAGCAGAGGATGGAATCTGCAGCCAATTCCATGGTGGTTGGAATTATGAAATATACAGGGTCCAAGAACCTAAAACATTGTGTTTTTCACCATTACAATGAAAATAGATTGCTCTATATACAGTCCTTTGCCATTTCCTAGGCACATTAGTTTCAGCTTCTCAGCCCTGTGTTGTCTTTTGCTACTAGTGTGAGTATGAATTTGAAATTCCCCAACCCACAGTTTTATTTTTGCTTAAATAACTACAGAAAATATCAGGCCAAACTGATTAATCATCAGGATTTCCCATCTTTAAACTTTAGCCTCACAGCTTGGTACATGAGTTTAGCAAGTTCTGGGTATAGTGAGCAGACTGTCTGAAAACTTTCAGTTAATTGGAAAAGTAAGTTATTCCAGGTTACTCTAACGTCATGACCAATATAACACATTCAAAGACAAATGAGATTAATTTTCAACAATAGTGCATTGATTTATGTGAATTTATAACTTCAGTGATGGCTTTCCTCTAACAAAATATTTTAACTTTTCTTTCAGCCTTTTAAATATAATAAATTACCTTTATTTTATTTTTGTAACCAACTTTGCATTTTAAACTTAAAAAAACCAAACCCTTATGCTTTTCTATTGAATTCCTTCCATGCAAAAAACATGTTGGAGTAATATAAGGAGTTTACTAGCAATATCCACCAATAGATCATCTGTAGTCTTAACATAGCATTTTTATACTAAGATATATTTCAGTCAAAATATTTCCACAAAGGAATATGCTTAAGAGAGTAAGTGCTACATTTCCTTTTAATCAAAATGCAGATGGAAAAGAATTTACTGGAAAATGTTAACGTTTTAACAAACTTTTGAACTTTCCTTTGAATTTAATAGAGGGCTATAAATTGGCTAAAGAATTCTATTGGATATTTAAAAAAAAAAAAAAAAAGCAGCCCAAAAGAAAGGATATAACTTTATAGATTTTTTAAATAATTTCTAGAAAACTCTATCACATTCTACAAAATCCTACTGTCTTCATTCCTTTTAAATGTTGTTGGACTTTCCATAATGGAAAGGAAGGAGAGAAAGGGTTAGGCTTAAAATTGTGTAAATTTAGGAATTGTCTTTAATATTAAAAAAAATCAGTTGTAATTAAAGCTAATATTTGGTTGTATTCCTATATATAGCAAGAAGCTTGCATAAAGGTACATTTATGAAAATTAGAAAGACAAATGATTAAATAATTCACCATGCATAAAATTTGCACCTGTGTAGAACACCTGCATGGGGCCCTATTCACCATGAACTCCACTTAGAGTGCTGTTCTGTTCTAAAAAGTGGCTATAAAGAAATTATTTTTTATGATTTGTATTACCATAACATGTAAGGAGTCCTAGTCATAGACCAGGACTCCATTGTGCTAAGCATTGTACACACACAAGACAAAAGAGAGTCCCTGCCCCAAGCTTCCAATCTAAGTATAAGACGAGACAACAGATGGATCCAGAGAGATAAGGGAGTACAAGTAAACAGTGGGAAAATAGGTCAGTGTGATTAAACTGTGGCTTCTGCACACCAGCAGCCTAACTGTTATCCAGTTTTTTGTAGGCATGACACCAAAGGAGAGTTGTAGGAATTTGAAGGAAGATAATGAGGTAGATATGCAGATGTTAGAGAGAGTTCCTTTCAAGCATGAGGGGCAGCATAGAAGAAAGCCTGAAGCTGCTTGTTTAAAAATGTAACTTCAGGGCAATATAGGCTGACATCGTGGGCTGATCAGAGGTGAGCATGGACATCACTATATTTAATGAGAGATGACAGGCATGATGCGGATTGATCATGATCATAAAGGCCTTGATATCTGCTCACCCAGCCGATCTGCTCTCTGTCACCATTCAGTAATTTGATGAGAAGGGGTTTGAACAGATGTAAATGAAAGCCTAATTTGGCCTGTAGAAACTTTATAATTTCAGACAATACATTGTTTCAGGGTTAGAGTTAGGGCTGTTTGCATCCCTTAACAATGCATTTTCATGCTGACCAGTGTTCTGATTTCCTTTTAAATTTAACCTTAACTCTGAATTTTCTGAGTTTCTAAGGCTTGAATTTGATATCTACAACAATTGTATAAGATTTTTTTAACCCCTAAATTACTGATATTTACTCTCAGCCTTAAAGATTTTTGTCTGGTGCATAGTTAATGTAGAGATGACACTTCTATTATACTAGGTACAGTGGATAACTTCCTAAATTTAGTCACTATCAACTCTGGAGAGACTATTCTTTGCAAAGTGAAAATTGGTATGTTTGGTTTGAGCCCAAAGATAACCCCCCACTTCTCCTGCACTATTTTTAAACTAAATTTGAAGAAAAAAATGTAAGATTTGGTTGTCTGAGCTGCCTCAATATAAATAAAATACACTGGACAGTGTTTCAGATGGCATAAATTGGTGTAATTCTATTGATTCGGTTAAGCTACACTGATTTACAGCAGTTTAGGTTCTGGCCTTAAATTTCAGAGTAATATTTGTTACACATAGATGACTCTGAAGAAATCTGAAACATTTTATCTTTCAAATTCTCTTAATAGAAGTTTATTACTATTATTATTATTTTATTACTACAACATATTTCCTTTAAACTTTTTTTATGGAATAATCTCTGTGTGGACAAAAGTTTTCAACAAACTTTTTTTCCACAGAAAAATGCACATTTGACAACACAGATATATAGTATGCATTCATGTCAATTTCACCAAATTATGTCCAAAAATAATCCTCAACATAATTAAAACATTTCATTTTAATAGTTTCAAAATGAAGTTTTTTGATATTTTGATTCAAAGTGTCTTTTCATTTTGAAATTTCCTTTAATTTTTTTAAAACTAAAATCATTTAAAAAAAGGTAAAACTGAAAATAAAACTTGCTTCAGACCAAAGGAATTTTGTTTAACCAGAATGATTTTTAAATTTTTGATTTGTTGAAATTAAAATAAATCATTTCTGGTTTTCCTTGAAACTATATTATTATTATTTTGGATTTGCTAATGAACTGAAAAACGTATTATTTGACTAGCTCTATTCCTATGTGTCAGAATGAAAAGTCAGAAATTGAAAAAAGTTAATTGTCCTATAACCATAGTTCACATATGATGTATGTATTTTCTGTTGCTCTTTGTTCCTGTTAAATATATATCTTCTTTTCTATGTTCTTAAACTTTATCTCATAAAATGTATAGAATGTGTAAAGTTGCCAAATTAATTTTATTTTATTTTTTTGGGTTTTTTTACTTAGGAAATAACATGTAAATAATAGACTGTCTTTTTGAGTCTAGGTGGCCACTCTGGGGATCTAGGATAATGAAAGGCAGACTTAGATGAGAAGAAACTACAAGGAAAAGTGAGGAATCAAGAACATTTTGCTCTAGATGTCTCCAGTTTAGTTCCAACTTGCACAACTTCAAAGGCAACTCCAAAGCTGCCCAGGACTTTCACTGATAGAATCCTTCACCTAAGGAGAAAAATTGATACTTCAACTTTAAATGAAATCTTCCTGGAATATCTCAGGAGACCAGCCAAATCTAGAGGCAGAATCTCTCAGCACTTTAATACACTTCACTTTGAATTTCTTGCCTCTTCTTTTTGAATGGGGCAAACTTAACATTATAGTAACATTATTTTTTATATTTAATTTCCTTTAAAAACATTAAAATGAAAAAGAAAAAAATTGCTCAACCTTAATGTTAACATTTAAAACATGTGACCCACCTTACAGACCCATGCACAGGATAAGGGGTGTAAAGTACCCCCTTTTTTTTCCTCTGTGCAGGCTATCTCAATCACGGGTTGCAGTGTGGAGTGGACAGCAAATTCTTCACACCTTCTACTTCCCCCCCTGCACGGTAGGGTAGGGATTGGCTGGAGCCTTCCCACAAATGACCCAGCACGGAGGTGGAAATAATCTATGCCAAGAATAGAGACAGTATAGTGTAGGAGAAAGGAAGGAACTAGGAAATAAATTGTGGCTCTCTGTGATTGCTTGTTGATCCTTACATGGAGTTTGTGGCAGATTCACAATTTAGCTCTTGGGCTTTGATGTTCACACCTCACTGAAGTGCATGGGGGGAAGATGGCTGGATTCATAACTCTCTTGTTTCTGTTTGACTGCAGATGTTTTCTGCAAAGATTAGGTTACAGAGCAGCAGCACTCCATTATATACTATGCTGACTACATCTTGGTTATGAAGGCTAGATTCTCCCCTGCCCAAAATCCCATACAGAGTTTTATCTTCACTTGAGATCCTTGAGATCCTTACTGTAGATCCTCAGAGTGGCCACCTAGACCTAGATAGACAGTCCATTATTATTTACATATCATTTTCTAGGTATAAAAAAAAATCAAATTAATTTATCAACATTACACATCCTAAACACAACTTTTAAGTCAGTGGGGACAGGAACATGCTGTGTTTAACTATGTCAGCTGATTGTGGGTGACAATACATCTTTAACAATGCAAAAGAAACCCTGCAGTGACATGTCTTAGAGCTTGAGTCTACTCACTGTGGTTTGTTTTTTGTTTTTTTGCAGTGCAGAAATACCCTAAGTCCAAATGGGACCACAGGTTTAACCACAGCCAGCTGGCACAGTGGTAAGTAATCATCTCTTGTCTCTGCAAAGTCACATTCCTGCAAATCTTTAACATGACCTTTGTAGGTGGGAAGCCTCATAAAAGTTTCACTTGCAGTTGCCTTCAAATTCTTGGGTGATTCAGGAAGGGCAGGGATTGCTCTTTCTCCCACAGAAGTGGCATGAGTTTCTCCTCATACAACCCAGGGACTGACGCAATAAGTTTAAAGGACTTAGATTGCTCGGCTGTATCATGTCAATTATTGTAGAGAGGAAGACCCTGGTGCATTCTTGCCCCCAGTGATGCAAGCTGCAGGATGTTTTCCAGCTCCTCTGGCCCACGTCAAGGCTTTGGGGGCACCATTTGGCTCCCATTATTTTGTTTTTTGCATACAATGGTGAATGAGGCAAATGTTCTTCATGGGTCAAAGAGGCATTGAATAGAAGGCCTTGCTTCTGAAATGTTGACTATGTATAGTGAAAACAGAGATGTCCAGGATAGTTATAATAAGAGTGGGAAAGAAGAAACAAGGAGAAACAAGGAGAGGAGCAAGAGGTTCTTCTTTCTAATTTTCACCCTTTACCTATCCTTCATCTGAACACAGTTTGGAGTTTTCCAAAACCCCCATGTTATCTTTTCAAAAGTCTTTCAGTGCTGAGGGAACTTATCTTTTTGGCCTGCTTCCCCTATTTAAACAATTTTATTGTTTGAAATGATGCCTTAATGACAATTCCTTGCTTTATGGCAATAAGATCATTTTAGATTGATGTTGCTGCAGTAAAATTACAGGGCGTGCTGATGTTAAGTATAGAAAATGCTACCAAAGCAGCATAAAAAGTCATAAAACCACTGACATGATTGACAATTTACCAGAAATTCGGGGGCGTGGGGTGGGAAGAGACAGTATAAAGTATATTTTTCTTTTCATTTAGATAACGTAATATCATTTAAAAAAAAAAAAAGATATACCCATTCCTAGGGCAGCACTATACACTTATAGTTAGCAGTCTTTCCTTTTTTTTAAGGATACTTATTACAATTAGATATTAATTCATTCATTCACTGTAGAGTTAAATAGTTAAAACAGTCTCTGTCAAAATTAATGATAGATAAATCATCCAGAGCTTTGGAAGTTCAGTCCAGTTAAACACCCAAAGGTTTAAGGATTCAAACATGACTACTTATTGTTGTCTCAATATTTGGGTGCCCAATTTGAGATGCCTTAAAGAGGCCTGAGTTTTAAAAAGTTTTGAGTACCTGCCTTCTGAAAAACAGACTCCTTTGAGGTAGCTCTAACTGGCCACTCAAAAATTGGGACATCCAAAACCACTTGTTAGAAATAATCAAACAGGTTGTCCTGGTGGTGGATTGGGGAGATGGAACCCTTTATTGCCTGTTTGTTCCACCTCGACGCTGCGGGTGAGCAACAAGGGGGTTACTTTGCAATTCTCTTATCCATTACAGTATGTAAATGTCTACATTTTCAGCAGCTCCCCATAGACCCTTACTTGGTTACATTGGCACCTATAAAATGAATACTAACAACTACATAATGAATATAATTATACCCGCCCCATTTGTTGTTTAGAGGATTACTTTACAGAGGTCCGGCACATCACCTTAAAACCTATAAATTTTACACTAACATTCTTTGAAGTAAAGGTATGCCAGGGGGAGAAGGAAGATAATGCTTTTTTCCCTTCAAGGCCTTACTCAGAAATGGTGATAGTGCCTCATTCATACCAATTAACAGAAACAAGATTTGCCCTTGTCTTGACCCTGTCCCTATAATTTAGGCCTGACTACTTGTCCAGCTTTTAACTCTTTACTCTCCTACACCACTAGAAATTTTTGAAAATCTTAACTCAATACTTATCTGTAGATTATGTAAATTTCTCCAAATGATCACAGCTTTTCCCTGTATTTCTGTGAAGTAGGTAGAATGCGATCCATGCCCAGCCACTCAAATCCTATTTCCTGGTAGCTAAGCCCACTCATAGATCTGCAATTGTTCTGAAAGAGAATGCTTTTTATGTCTTGCCATAAGGCAACCTACTTTCTCTTCAAGAAGAACAAGCTGTAGTGTCCTCTTCAGGAAAGGACTAGATCCCTTTTGTCCCTATTCCATTGTTCAGAAGACTGAGAGTCACCCAGTCTTCTGCTTTCTCCATTGTTTAAGGAGGGACATGCCACCTGACTTGTCTCTAAGGTCAGCATTTTCTAAAAGCAGGTACCTAAAGTGTGCCCAATGGCAAGTTCATGTTTTTCCTTCCAGAGTCAATGAAGGAAGAGACAGAAATTATTTTGGTACATTTAACTGCTAGGAAATACTCCAATACTGCAACGATGTGGGCCATATATGACCTAGACAGATTCAGCAGGAGCTGTTCCTCTTCCCCAATATGGATTTTGTGGCATAGAAGGGTGAGTGAGTGAACTCAGGGAGTTTTGGCCCAGGAAGACAAGTTAGGTCAGAAAGAGAATTGGAACAATGTTCCCTTCATAACTACTTGTAAATAAACAAAATTGTTTTTTTCCAAATTCACCAATTTCATGCATGTTTTCTAAATCCCAAATTTATGCACTGGAAACAAATGCCATATAAAATTCAGATCAGTTATACTCACACAGCTGCAGGTGGGCATTAGTATTTCCAGTTTATAGCTAGGGAAACTGAGACACAGAAGATTCATAACTTGCACAAGGTTAGCCTGCGAGTCAGGAATAGACAGGCTGCCTCCCACAATATTGATACAATGTAGTTTATGAGCTTCTTCCTTATTCAGTCTTTGTTTACTGTTGAGTATCACCATCAGTCTTTGCAAATTTAATGTACTTGTTCCACAGCCTGATTTTGGAAAATAATATTTTTTTTGGGAAAAAGACAATATTAAACAAGCATTCCAAGTATTAGGGTCTGCTTCACTTATCTCCATTACTGTGATCTTTGCAGAGTAATTTCATGGATGATTTGAACGATAACAAATCAAATTTGTATTCTCAATGTCAGGTAAGGGGAAAAAGAGAAAAACATATTGAATTTATGCCAGAAGTTTTGGATTCTGTCTCCAGTTTATTGACCCCCTAGAGCAGTGCTTTAAAAAAAAAATCCATTCTACACTTACATAATCCAACAAGCTAAATCCAGCAACATTTCTGTCTAAAACTAGACTGAGAACTTGTGCTATGCAGTCTGGTCAGCTGAGATTTCTGTCTAAATAATTAAAATATTGTCCCATAAAGATTCTCTGTCTCATGTCACATTTTCCCATCATGACAGTCAATCATTTCAGAGGTCAACTCAACCTTTCCTGCATTTACTTTTGTGTAAATTAATAGCTGGCAATAAAGAAAAGGGTATTGCTGTCAGAGCTAAGCTGCAGTATTTTAACATCCCATTGAGGCATGTGGAAGAATGGGTGCCAATATAAAAAGAAAATAAAAAAGATGTCTGGACACCTTGCCCAAAGTCTGTATCATTCTTGGATGTATTGGTAATGATTTGGCAATGGGAAAATAGAGGGACAATGGAATTTGTTTCTATAAAGTGTCCATCAGCTGTTTGCTAATTGCCACCTAACCAATTCTTTAGGTTGCAGAGCATAAGACACAGATGTTTACTATTCCAGCAATTATATTTTAGTTTAATTAGAGCTTTATGTTTCCCTCCATGTACATGTGTGAAGAGAACCCAGGAAAGTTACACCTCTTTTCCATGCTCTCCCTTCCCTCCACTTCATGGAAGTTCCTCTGACTGCATTACACAGTTATGGTGGGAATCAGCAAGCGGCTCTGTTACACAAAGTCTTGTAAATTCTTTTTCTTAGCATGCAAGTAGTGTACAGTCCTTGAAGAAATGTTGTATTGTTGTTTGCTTTTTTGCTGTGGTTTCTTTGCAAGGAGCTGTAACAACAGGAAGAAAGTTTGTTCTTTCTTTGCAATAATCTCTCTAACTAGAGGCGATTTCTTGGGACAGAGTTGCTTTCTGGTGTTGACTATATGTGCTGGCTAAAATATATATATATCATATTAATAATATGTATTATCCACGCCATATATATTAGTATGCATTAAGCACAAATAGTATTAAACACAAATAATATAGTAGTTATATAGCCTAAATTGGCCTATGATTTTTGTATAATCCTGATCATATATGCTAAGTATCCCATAACCCCTTGCATTCACTGAAGTATATTTTGGCTTGAGCAAATAAGGAAGTTGACAAGATCAGGACAAGTGAGTGCTTTATTATAGTAATAGAAAGGGAGATACTCTCACAGGTCTGTAATAGAATGTCTCAAAGGAAGAGAACAAGACATATGTTTGTTCTACCCAAATATAAACCTAGAAAGTGCCTTCACACTGGTTGGCACCTGAAATACATATATTCAGAACAAAGACATAAGGAGTACACCATGGTATCAGAAAAACAAGGTAGAAAGCTGACTGGTTAAATCTAGTTTCAAATGATGTTCACAGTACTTTTTACTTGTGAACAGGTAGGGTATAAAAAGATGGCTTTTAGAGTGTAACTTTGGGGGGCACACCTTCTGCATAAGGTGAATGTAACTTTTTGCAAGGTGTTTCCTGGAGACTGGTATCATATAGACCCTTCCTTCCCCCTCCCCCCCTCCCCCCCATGTTATTGGCTTGGAGCAAAAAACCTGACTGACATTTGTTGTTTGGCCTTTTGAATATATTTCATAATGAATCAAAGTGTGGTCTAGCAACTGACTATCAATTTATCAACACTGGCAATGAAGAGTTTGTGTTTTGACTGAGATTTCTGAAAGATGGGTTTGTCTGCATGCTGTTTGTGACCATGTCTGTTTAAGGACTGGTATGCATAATGTAATAAACTAGAGTAAGAAAGACCCTGTGTCACTGATTTTTTCCTCCAACAGGAAGCCAATCTACAAGGCCCTGACACCTATTGCTAGAGATGCAGCAGTATTAAATCATGCTGGCTTGTTGCTCTGCCCTGTAGAACCTCACTTTAAAGTGGGGGGTTGTCCAAGGAAAGTCACAGGCAGAGTATCCCCAGTAGAAAGTCTATACTGGAGCTGCTTTGCCAAGAAATTGGAATTGACCCTGGAGCCAAACTGCATGTGCTCATTATATAACATATACACAAGTTTTTGGATACATATTGAATGAAAGCACTTAAAAGTGTAATTTGGGATGTTAGCATCTTCCTTTCCATTCTCTGGGATTTTATCACATTGGAAATTAAAAATACTCCCTTGCATACAGAGCAAAACCCCATCGTTTCTGCAATCTCTTTGGGGCAATTTTTCAATATTTATATTGTTTAACTATGAATACATTTAATTAGCCTAATTCAGCCTAGCTGAATTAGGTCAATTAACTCTCTCAGGGTTAACTGGCTTCCTGCGGATTCCCCACGAGAGAGAGAGAGTGTGTGTGTGTTGGGGAATCTTCAGCACATCTTCTGAACTGCTCTCAACACTATCGGCAACCAATCAGAACTGCTTCTGCTACTGCAGATACACTGAGCTACCCTCCGAGCCAAGGTCCTGGGATGAGTAAGGCCTGGTCTACACTGGCGACGGAGGTTGACGTAAAGTCACTTACATCGATCTCCGAACACCTACGTCTCCACTGGCACTACTGTTAAGTCAACTTAAGTCACATCAAAAGTCGACTTAATAAGACCACCTCTGCAAGTGGCGTAGTGCCTAATTCAAATTTATTAATTCAATTTAGTGTCAGTGTATATACAACTTCACTTAAATCAACTTAATTGGCCTCCGGGAGGTATCCCACAATGCCACCTTGTGACTGCTCTGGGCTTTTGTGCTGTGCTGTACTGTGGTCACGTTACCAGGAAATGTCCCCTCACCTAAAGCCCCAGGAAGATTTGAATTTTCATTTCCTGGGCTGCCAGCGTGGAGAAAATACTCCTCATAGCTACTGCAAAGCCCAAACACGCTCCAGCATGGAGTTGACCAGAGGTCTTAGATCTCATCGGTCTGTGGGGTGAAGAGTCCGATCTGGCTCATTTCAGAGCCAGCAAAAGGAATCTGGACATTTACGGGAAGATATCCCAGGGCATGCTGGAGAAGGGACACAAGAGGGACATGCAGCAGTGCTGCATGGAGATCAAGGAGCTGTGTCAGTCATATCAGAAATCCAGGGAAGCTAACAGCCATTTTGTCTCCTTGCCCAAAACATGCCGCTTCTACAAAGAGGTGCATGCAATTCTTGGTGGCGATCCCACAATGGTGCTACCACACAGCATCAATACCTCCTCTAGGTCACAGTCCATGGACAATGATGAGGACTCCATGGACGAGGAGGAAGAGGAGGCTGAGGAGAGCAGGGTGCACGAGAACGGAGTGTCAGTTCTCCCTGAAAGTCAGGACATCTTCCTGACCCCAGTGCAGTCCAGCAGCACACAGGGCAGCACTACTGCTGTTGGAAAGACTATCCCAGATTAGAAAGAGGAAAAAAAACCCAAGAGATGACATGTTTGGTGAGCTCATGAATGCCTCAGCAGCTGCAGAAACCAAGCTCGGAACATGGCAACTGATCTTGTCCCAAAATATGGACATGGACAGGGAGAGTCGCAGAGAATTTCAGGCACATGATTGCAGTACCATGCAGGAGATGCTGCAAATCATGCAGGACTAGGCAGATGTGCTCTGGCAGCTTGTGTAGCTTCAGGAGGAGCGGAGGCAGGACAGAGTCCCACTGCAGCTGCTCCATAATGCTCCTCAACCGAGGGCTTTGCTGCCCCCCCCACCCCCAAGAGGTCTCGGAGGAGATTGGCCAGGCTGCAGTACGTGGAGGTGAGCAGAAAGCAGTGGCGGACATGCTGACAGCTGGCCAGCAAGCTACCATGCTATCCTTGAGACAGCGAATGAACACTCTCCCCCTTCCCCCATGACTTGAATGTTCATAAATAAAAGTTTGCATCATCTCAACACATTTCTTTATTAAATTATATCTCATTCTGGAGAGATATGGAGGGTACAGATATTGATTGGGGGAAGAGGGAGATGTTCACCAAAGGCAAACAACATACAGGAACAGAAATCAGTCCTGCATCTCATTGCAGAACCTGGTTTTCAAAGTTTCCCTAATTCAAAGTGCTCCGTGTAGTGCTGGTATCTGGCTGCTCATAATTGGCGGCCAGTCTTTCTGCCTCCACAGCCCAACCCGGGGGGAACCTTTCCCCCTTCGCTTCACACACATTATGAAGAACACAGCACACAGATATCACCGAAGTGAAGTTCTTTTCACTCATGTCCAGCCTAGTGAGGAGACTCCTCCATCTACCCTTTAAATGTCCAAAGGCACATTCTACAACCATTCTGCAACTTCTTGACCTGTTATTAATACAGTCTTTGTCGCTGTCAAGGTTCCCGGTGTATGGCTTCATTAGCCAAAGGAGCAAGGGGTATGCAGGATCCCCCAGGATCACTATGGGCATTTCCACACCCCCAATGTCAATTTTTTGGTTGGTGAAAAAAGTGCCCACCTGCATATTAGAGAACAGGCTTGAAATACGCGCGTCCTGCACCTTCCCAGAGCACCCCATATAGATGTCGGTGAAATGACCACTGTGATCCACAACACACTGCAGGACCATGGAAAAGCACCCCTTGCAGTTTATGTATTTGGTTGCTAGGTGGGCAGGCACTAAAATAGGGATGTGCGTTCCATCAATGGCCCTCCCACTGTTTGGGAAGGCCATCGTGGCAAACCCATCCACTATGTCCTGCACATTTCCCAAAGTCACTATCCTTCATAGCAGAAGTCTATTGATGACCCTGCACACTTGAATCACGGCAGTGCCCACTGTAGATTTATCAATTCTGAATTGATTCCCAACCGAACAGTAACAGTCTGGGGTTTTCAGCTTCCACAGAGTGATGGCGACTCTCTTCTCCACCATCAGAGCTTATCTCAAGCAAGTATTCATGTGCTTCAGGGATGATGTGCTTCAGCTCCGAGCACAGTTCCAGGAAAGTTGCCTTTTGCATACGAAAGTTTTGCAGCCACTAGTCATCATCCCACAACCGCATAACGATGTGGTCTCACAGTCTGTGTTTGTTTCCCTGCACCAGAACCAGCGCTCCACAGACTGCAGATGATGCCTTACAGCCTGCAGCAATTGGGAATTGTTCTGCTCGATGGCTTGTAGCAGGGCAGCCTTGGTGGCATTGCTGTTGTCTCTGCTTTGGCTTCTTGCTCTACTTCTAAAATATTCAATGATAAGCTGTGTATATTTGTGATGCTCACAATAATAGTGCAGAGTTGAGCTGCCTCCATGTCTCCGCAGCAATGGCGAGCTTGGGGAGTAAAAAAGGGCGTGAAAATACTTTTCCTGTTTGTTTGGGGGAAGAAGGGAGGGGGAAGCAGCGTTGCATCATGGGACGATGACACTCGTCCCAACAGCCACTGCAGCTAGTTGCACTGTGGCATAGAGACCCACATTGCACTGCTTTGAAAGTTGAAATAAGCGTGGTGAGTGTGGACACAGGAGACCTGCACAAACAGTGTAGTGTGTACACGCTGCTGCAACTTCTAAAAATCGGCTGCTGAAAGTGTAGCCATGGCCTGAGTTGGCAAATCTCCCCTGTCCAGTAGCAACCCTGCTGAACACAAAATAGCACTGGTTTCAGTGACATTACATAGCTAGAACTTGAAAGTGGCAGCATGCAAAAAACGAATAATATTATATGCTCCATACAACCTAAGGCCAATTGTCCTTTAATTTACAGTGATTTTACCTAATTACACCTAGCTTCCCCAGGTGTAAGTGAGAGGAAAATGAGGCCCACCAGATGAGTTTTCGCCCAAGTATTCACCTTGCTTTATTTCTTGTAGGGAGGGAAGTAGGAGAAACTTAAAAGCTTCTAAGTACTAACACTGAGTAAATGCATCCCAGAAAGCAAAACATGTTTTAAAAGGAAATAACTGTGTTTATATGGATCCAAAGTACTAAGAATGAAGTGGAACATGTGTTGTAGAACTAAAACAGAGTACCTTGTATCACATTGCATAAATAAAAGAAACAAACAAAAAATCTTAAAGTGGCAGGCTTCTGCATTTAAAATTATCTTAGGCCTTGATTCTTTATAGATATTCTTTACTATGTGGCTTGTTTCTTTCTTCCAATCCTCCTCTTCTCTCCCAACCTGTTTGCCCATTAAAATAAATAGGAATTAAGGATGTGCTTAAATGCTTTGCTGAATGGGGACCTCTGCATAACTTAGCTTTCCTAGCTCATTCTTTTCTGCCATCATCATTCTTCGGATTCCCCACTATAATCGGACCTATTCTTTATCAGTGCTGTCACTCAAAATTGCTCCCCACAGCAGTTTGAGAGCACCATTAAAAATCAATCATCGTTGCCATTTTGACTCATTGGCCTTGATTTCCTTCTCTACAGCTAAAATACTTGTAGGAGTTTATCAAAGAGCAACAAGGCAAGGAACTAATGGAAAAAGAAATGCATTCTGCCTGGCTGAATATTAATCATTCCTGAAATTTCTTTTTATACTGATTTGTAACAAAAACAAATTTTGAAATGTTGGAATTCCCTTTGGAATGGAAATTCTATTTCCCAACCAGCTCTAAGTGCTAGTATTCAAATTAACAGCTTCCAAAATATCTGATCATATTTTTTACATTGGGCCTGTTGTTCATTCAGTGATGTTGTCTCCAAATTTGTTAATACACTTAAACTCAGATAGGGCAGAAATATCATATTTCTATTGCTTCTTTTTTTTGTTGGCTGTTAGAGGATCTCAACAGTAATTCTTGTGCGTTGTGTGAAAACATACTGCATTTAAACCATTACAGATCTCTTGATGGAACAGAAATTCAAGACTAAAGTAGCTGTACTGTCCATCTCGCACCTGAACAAATATGTTAGTTGCTTCTGATTTCCATGTAGTTAACTGGAAATCTTCAACTTTTGATCCATGCAGTCCCATACAGATATGTCCCTGTATATGATACCAGATAATCCATGACATAGTTTGGTGACGTTCGCACTCAGAGATGGTCAGAAAATCAAGCTTTCTCCACAGAAAATTTGAAAGTGAAAACAATTAGTTTTTTGTCAAAATTTTCAATGGAATTTTTTTTTTGTTGTTCAAAGACTGAAAACCCCAAAACTATTCTTTGTTTTTTTTCAGCAACAGAAAAGTAATTTTTTTTTTTTTTTTTTTGGTCTTCTGACAAAAATTGAAAATTCAACAAAAATAGAAGCTTCCTGTGCAAATTTTAATTGCAAAAACCCAATTTCAGCTGAAAAAAGAAACCCAGACTATCTACGCCTCCATTTGCTGGCCAGACTAGCTATGTTATGACTAGCTCAGTTATGAGGCAAATTTTCCTATGTATCTAGTCCTATAGAATATCATTGTGACTTGTACTCTGAAATCTGCTTTTGAAATTCTCCCCCTGTAGGAAGGCACTGGGGCCTAGTGGATAACATACTAGACTGCGGACCTGAGTTCTATTCCAGGGTTGGCTATGGGCCTACTGTGTGAAATTGAGCAAGTCATTTCACTGCTCTGTGCCGCAGTTTCCCCATCTGTAAAATGGAGATGGTGATTACCCCCTTTGAGATCTACTGATGAAGAGGGTTATATAAAAGTATAATTAGTACATCTTTAGCTTCAGCATTTGCTTTAATAAGATGTTTTTAATTTTCTTTGTCATGATTACACATTAAGGAAAACAGAGTTCCTATGAATTTACAAAAACAGCTTAAAGCTTATACATTTATTATGCTTGATGCTATAAAAATGGGCATATTTTTAACTAAAATAATGAAAATATTTCAGCTGTATCAGTCAAAGGGGTTTATAAGTACTAAAGCAATGCAGCTGTAGGTGAAATCACCCTTTCATTTATTCAGTAATGTTCATTAGAGTAATTTGTTGCAAATTGCCTTGTACACATTTTAAATCATTGCATTCCTTCCATTGTGAAATTGGCCCCTTTTTGTTTTAGTTATAGTATCACCATATATTCTTCGCTGGGTGCATTCCGGGGTGCTAATTTAAAGGTTGCAATAAAATATCCATTATTCTTAGCACACTGTTTTAAAAAAAAATTACCTCAATCTGGGGTACAGAACGCTTTTTGGGATGTATTCCATCAATATAAGGCAAGATGTTATGAGAAAAGATTCAGAACTACTCATTTTGATTAGGGTTTAATTTAGTTACAAAACATGTTCTCAGTGTTTGTCCCTTGCTTCACACAGACCCACAGTATCAATTGCCAGAGAAAGTTTAGGGTCAGTGAAATGCTGGCTGTGTGCTTGGGCATGATAGGGATGAAATTCACAAATCTGATTGTAATGGCAGCTAGTCTGCACGGCATGTGTCCTTGGAGCCGGGTGCTGTCTGCAGATTTATGGTGAAATTTTCAAAAGCATCTATTTTAAAAGATATTTAGGTGTTGCTCATTCAGCCTTGCAAGTCCCAAGGTTAGGCTTTTTAAAGGTATTTTGGTGCCTAGAGACACAGATAAACGTCTAGTGGGAGTTTTCAAAAGTGCCTAGGCTCTACATGCTTTTCTGTACCTTTTAAAAATACTTTTTAAAAAATCTGGTCTTAAATGATTTAGTAGCTAAGTCTCATTGAAAGTGAGAAATGTTCACTACTGACTTGCTGATCTTACTGACAGTTATGATTGTTTCCATTTTAGGATTCCAACTAAATCACTTCATGTAAAGTGTTTAGCAGATTGTGATTGTAAATCTTTGAACTGAACCAGTGTGGGAAAATGTGATGTTAATAATAATACCTAGTTCTTACAGTAGCTCTTTTCATCAGTGGATCTCATAGAGCTTTACAAAGCAGATATGCATCATTGTACCTATTTTACAGATGGGGAAACTGAGGTACAGAGAAGTGAATTGATTTGTTCCAGGCCACCCAGGAGGCCAGAGGCAGAGCCAGGAATAAAACCAAAATCTTCTGAGTCTCACTCCAGTGCTCTATTCTTTAGGCCACATGGCCTCATAACTCATCTTCATGACAATAGCATAAACACTTTTTATGATGGTGTGGTCACCATAAATAGGTCAATATTTCTCATTCTCCACTATCTTATATATCCTGTAGTCATTTATATTCATACAGAGACTGTGTGAGTGAGTGCAAACCTAGCAGCAATTTCATGCAAGTAGTTTTTACAGATGTCAAGGAACATTCTAGGTGCAAGCCACTAGAGAATGAGATACAGTATTTGCCAGTAGTTACAATGTGTTGGAGTCTGATGCCGCAGTTTCCCCCTGTACTCAGTTAGAAAATAACTATGTGGTATTTTAAACATATTATGTTGTAATTGCTGACTTTCTAATGACAACCACCATACTTTAATTCTTACCTACTTTATTTTGGCTCCCATTTTGCACTTCTTGAAAAAGGTCCACACTTTTCTATGTTGTTTATTTTCTCAGGTGGTTTTATCCAGTTAACTACTTCCAGAGAAAATGCTTTTGATATTATATTTATTTCATTTTACTTTCCTTTATGACTCACTATCCAAAATCATTGTTGGGAGTTCATTGTATTCTCTACTGTCAAAGCACAATGGGCCCAATTCTCCTCTTTTTCACACCACTTTTACATTGTCTTGTCCATGTAGATGCTTATACCACCTCATCACTGCAATATCTGAACACCATGCAGTAATGCATTAAGCAGTGTGACTAACATTAGTTATGTGTGGTTAGTTTTTTCTCCTCCTCTACCCAGGGGAGAATTGTATGTGTAATGCAGTGTTTTGTTTTGGTAGGATATTTTATTTTTAAATGTATACACTGCTCTGCACTCATGTTAGAGAAGGCAATGTTGAAGAAGTGCATCTTGAGCTTGGAGTGGAATGTGATGAGGTTTTTGACGGTTGTTAAATCTGGTAGCAATTCATTCTGTAGTCTCACAATGGTCCAGAGAAAGCTCTGTCTCCTCCATTCACGTACCTTACCAATATGATAGAAAGTTTTATCATGCCTGAGTACCAGAGATGTCAATGACAGTCTTCATCCCAAAGCTTTAAGTGATCTTTGACAGATGCAGAGCCCAGACCACTGAGTGCCTTGCAGTTCGGGACTGAGGACTTGAACTTGACTTGATGTTCTATGAGAAGACTGGAGGACAGGTGTAATTTGCTCATTATAGTCCTAACTGCTGAGGAGATGTACTACAGTGTTCTGTGCTACATGGAGTTTCCTAAGAGCTGATAGTTTCATCCTCACATATATTGCCTTGCTGAAGTCCAGACAAGAGATGATCATATTTCTTTCATTGGGTGGCATCCTTTGAAGATCTACAACTGTTGCATAAAATTAGAGTCCTTGGAAAAATAAAATGGAAATCTGTGGCTAACAAATACATAAAAAAATAAATCCAGCTAGTGTTCTGTGAGCAACATCTTACAACATAGCTTTTCTGAATACAGAATACTATACTGACAAATTGTTTTCTCTGACTTCTTTATTTCCTTTGGCTATTATAAGGCTATCTCCACTAGGCATGTGATTCACATTTAAGCTCCTTGAATCATCATGGCACTCTATTGAACTGAAGTGGCAATGACTTTAAAAGAAACCCAGTTCAAAACACACTGGCAAACTTTCGCTGGGCATTGGCCACAGAGTAGCACATAAAGGGGCTGTGAGAGGTTCCTGTGGTTGTGTATAATTGGTGTTGTTCAGCATGCTTCTTATCTCAAAATGCTTTTACATAAATCTCTCATTCAAATTCGGATTTTACCCAGTTGTTAGCTTTTGCGGGTTCCATATTTACATAATGCCCTGTGGCTAAGACTTGTTTTTATTGCTTGGTGGTAGCTAAGATTTTGCTAGTGCCTGCATTGTATTTGTGTTTTCTTTAAAGTCGTTCTCTTTGATTCCCCCTCCTATTCAGAATAATGTTCTCCATGTGGTATTTCAACAAAACACTGTATGCATTCAGATGAGAGTTTATCTTTGACTTGGCTGAATCTTATTTATTGAATATAAAATGTTTTTATCCTGCAGTTCCCTTATTATTCTTTTTGCATATTATACCCACAGAATACAGAAGGAATTCATCTTGTGACAGGTGCTTAGCTTCCCTTCTGTTGTTCTTGGGAACATATTTCTAATAGTCTTCTGTAATCATTTTGGCTCTTCTTGTGTTAATGGTGTTTTTGTGCAGCACAGTTTCTCTCTGTTCTGGCTTTGAAACACCTGACTTTTTCATAGCCATAGGTGCCTGAGTACTATATATAATTATCTACTCTGTGGTTCTGGCTTAGGTGATGATAGGAGTATCAAAAACAGGGATTATACTTTGTTTTCATATAATCATATATGTAATAGGATTTCCAGGTGTATTAACTTGGGAAAAATAACAAAACAAGCAATATCAAAGTGAATTCAGAACCAGGAGAAGATATTTACTAGACTACCATAAAACCAGAAAAGGGTTTATTTGCCTTGCGAGTACTGAACGTTAATAATGAATGACCATCAGTTTAGGATGGTCTGATAGTGTGTGGGTTTCTTGACTTTGATGGCATAGTATGAGACCCTCTCTATTTTTCCTTTGTGTTTGATTGAAGCCCCTAATCCAGAAAAGTACTTAAGCATGTGCTTAACTTTGGAGTTGAAATACTTTGTGGGTTGGGCCTGAGGTGCAGTTGTGGAAAATGTGGTTATTTAGCTTGGGTTGCCTGCTTCGAGAAGCCATTGGTCCCTGCATGTAGTATGTTGGTTAGCTGAGGTTAGTCGTGCTTTGAGCAGGGTATTGGACTAGATGACCTCCTGAGGTCCCTTCCAACTCTAATGTTTTATGATTCTATGTTTATGTTTTAAAATTATATAAACATGCCAAGGAAATCTTGATGGGAATAAAAAGGGTAAATAAACAGAAATGGTTCAGATAAGAGAAGAAATAAACAGAACTTAATCCAAATTGAAAGCCAAGCTTATATTTTGGGTGGTTAAACACTCTCAACTGTTACCTCTATTTATTAATATTCATCTCCCTGTGGACCTTTTGGCTTCAGCTGGGATCAGAAGTGCAAATACTAAAATGTCATAAAAAAGGCTATTTTCCTAAATATTTCTAGCCTGATGAAATTCTGCAAGTACTTGTGAGATATCCAATCTAGTTTTCAGATGAAAGATGCTCTGATGATGATATATATACTATTTTTTTCATTTATAAAACACTTTTCACCCATAGCTCTCTCAGCATTTTACAATGGCACATTATTAACTTTGTTTCACATGAAGGGGAAGCTAAAGAACTGAGTCATTAACTGACTTGTCCAAGATCACACAACAAGTCACAGTAAGAAATCGAACTCATGACCAGAAGCAGCTGTAATGTATTTGTGGGGGCAGGCAAAACAAATTTTGTCCCTCTTTCCCCATTTCCCCTGCTCCAAAACAAAGAAAGAAAGAACACCGAGAAAAGCATTATCAGCTTCATTTCCATTATTCCCATCACTCTGCCCTGAGATGGCCTGAGTACTTTGGAATGGGATGATTTAATAGGATGATTCATCATGATACATTAGTAACTTATTTTACATAAAACACGTGGCTAGCAAAGATGTTTGTCCCCTCCTCTAGTCAACTGCTATGAAAGTGGAACCCTATTACTTGTTCCTTTTAACATTAGTGATCAGGTCACATTACTTTGCATTTTCAAGGTTATCTTTGCAAAGAAAAGACCTAGAGGCGTCCCTTAAAAAAAATCCTTTACATTTCAATTTCCCTGAGGGGGGCTTGTAGGGCTTGTGGTACATTTCTGCTTGAGACTGATAGCGCTGGGCTCCAGCAGCTAGACCACAGTCACCTTTTAAAATCAGACCAAGTGAGGTACATTCTCTAAACCAGTGATACTCAGACTGAGGCTCAGGAGCCACAAATGGCTCTTTAATGTGTCTCCTGAAGCTCTTTGCAGTACAAGATATTAAAACATTGTGATTTAATTATTAACCAATCAGGATACTTTTTACTATGTTATTAACCAATTGTAGACCACACACTTGGTCACACATTTTGCTGTTAGAATAATATCTATATCTATAGATATAGTAAATGAAACAATGAATTCGCAGTACGGTGGCTCGTTTGGGTAAAATTGATTGCTAATTTGGCTCCTGAACCACTGAGGTCTGAGTATCATGCTCTAAACCTTTGAGGTTATGCCATTACTAATCAAATATGCAAACTGTAACATACTGCAATATACCACAAGCAAATTTTAAGACCTATTATTATAGAACTCATATGACTTTATCTGTCAATTTTTCTCTTTTGGTTCAAGATCTTTCTAGTTTTTGCCTCCAGTTCTCATTCAATCTATTAGTTACTATTTAGGCCTGAAAAACAGAGGGCAGAATACACTGAAGAGGGATTTCTGTCTCACTGTTGATGGGCTCAGTGCAGTTCACTCTCTGATGTACAGGTGCTCCATATAGACATAGTGAGTTGAAAAAGAAAATTATCCAAAGCAAATAGCCTGATATACGCAAAAGAAACATCCTGTATCTCCTGGTTGTTGTGATGCTAAGCAGAAACCTGAGCTGTGGATGATCAGCAGTCAGCTCAGAAAGAAGCCACAGGGTTTTCAATTATATTAACGTGGGGAAAAAAACAAATAAAATAAGCAACATCAGGGTGAATTCAGAACAAGAAGATACTTATTATACCACAACATAAAACCAGAAGCAGGTTTATTTGTCTTGTGGGCATTTCTCTAGAACAATGAATGACCATCGGTATTAGCATGGTTTGAGAGTGTGAGTTTGTTTATTTTGGTGTCATGGTGTCAGAACCCTTTTTTTTTCCTGTTGTGGCTTATAGGCACAATTCTGGAAAAAACAATTCCTTCTCTGCTTACTTCAGTGGGGAGAAGGGAAATAGTTTACTGCAGACCTACAGCAGATCAGCAAATTACTACTCACTCCAAACTGGCTCAGCAACTCCAGCAAGCGAATAGCCAGGGATGGAGCCAAGGCTCCACCCACTCCCTGGGCACTTGCTGCAGAGAAGGACTAAAGGGAAGAGGAGAAGAGTAACCCCACTTACTATTATAAGATTAGATCCAATTTCCAGGTAATCCATGTTAAGGCATAAAGAGGGTTCTAATTTCCCCTTACTCCCTAGCACAGGTACATAGCCAATTCACAATCTAGCCAAGTATTTGTAAATGGAAAATAAAAATAAAATTAAAAAAAAAAAGATATAAAGAAAGCAATTTAAAGTAGACCGTGGCAACTCTTAACTTGCAGCATTGTCCATAGCCCATATGTAGACAGGTTACAAGGCTGGCCAAAGCTTGGTTATGGTGTTGAAGTGTAGTGAGACATCACATACTTTACTCAGTCCCAGAGGTCTGATAATGCCTGACCCATGGGGCTTGGTGGGACAGGGTCAGGAAAACACAATCTAGATCCAAATTTTTCAGCTTCCTCTAATGCAAGTGGCAATTTATGGACAATATTTGAAATGTTCTTCTAGGGTCTTGTCTTCACTGGGAAAGTTATTCATGTTTAAGGACCATTTTTAATAAGTCAGTTGACAAGTTGCTGGGTGCTGAGAGCAGGCAAAGAAGAATCTAGCTTGGCATCATGCTGGCTAGCCATAAGTAGCACCTTTCTGGGACCAAGATTTGCCTATGGCTTACTGACGGGCTTCAGACCACACCTCTCCCTTGCCTACACTGACTGTTCAGCTGTGGCCAGCGTTACGTTACCAAACTCAGTTGTTAAAGATTGAGTTTACAAACAATTTGATTTCCCTTTTGAAAGAAGGATGACATTTTTTACTAGCTCTTCTTTCAAAAAGGTTTGATAGTTTATTATGAAAGAGAGAAAAATATATCACATTCTCACTATTCTCCAAAACACAAAAGAAAAATGTAGTGATTTCTCAAGAAGGTATATAAATATACCTGAGAAATTTATCAATTTCAGTATATAGGTTTCCAATATGCCCATTGGTTAATGAAATCAGTGCAGTTCTGTATTGGCTCAGCAGTCCACCCACGTGGATCACAGTGCAGAATCTGGCCTCAATTGCTTAGCAATTTTCTGCCCCAATTTAAAATTAAAAAAAAAAAAAAAATAGTGGGATTCATTTTCCACATTGATTTCTATGTTCTACTGAAGGACATTAACACTTGACTAAAAGTGCAGCTAGTAAGACAACTACTTGCAACATAAAGGAAAGGAAAGGAAACATTTCCATCATATTTTGAAAGTCAGTCAAGTTCCCATATGAACAGTTCTAATTCATAGATGCACTCTACCTGAAATTTTATACAGCTCATATTTTGATGGCTATATTCATTGTTTAAAACCTTCCAGACTTCAGTTAGACAATGGAAAATTGATATTACACTCAAGCTTTAAAAGTAATCTTTTAAGACTATTAATAACACGAGCATTGAAGCAGTAGTGGTAGTTATTCTAATTAATTGAATTCAACTTTTCTGAGAACAACAAACTTGTGCACACATGCACCCTCAGTGTATATATCAATGCAGATAGGAAGGATAGAAAGGAACAGAGTAATAAATGTTACTGCTATAAGCAGACAATATTTTCTCAGTTTTGACAGTTTGATATCGTTAACAAGCCAGTATGTCAAAGCTAACATTTTTTCCATAATATGTTAGTGTTCCCCTAGGAAGAAGCAACAAGATTTATAAAGCAAATATCAATATAGATATATGTACTGTGTGTAGAACTTGTTCTAGACGGATCAACTGACCCTGATTAGAAATGCCAGTATGAACACACAATACAACGCTATGTAGAATGCTATGTGCAGAAGCTCTGTTGGGGTGTGATGAAAGTACGGTGTTGAAATGAATTTGGCACAGGTTCTTGGATTGTGTGTGGGACGGAAGTTAAGGGTTTCATAACTGTTGTTGAATTTGATGAAGAATGCTTATATGATGAAGGGGTATTGTGTGGGAGAAAGGTGAGGTATGGTGAAATATGTAATGTGAAAAGGGTAAGGAAAGACCTGTCTGCTGGCTGTCTTTGATTTTACTGTTTAGATTATTGGTATGTGCATTGACAACAAAACAGCAGCAGCAATGTTTGATAGAGGATATTGTACTAAGCAAAAGAAGCTGAATCATGTTAGCAATGTGTAGTTTCAGTGTGTGAAATATGGAGCGTATATCCAACTAGAGTAATCAGAAATTATTGGACCTAAATACGGGCTTAGCTTCAAATCTCAATGCAATCAAAACACACACAAACGCACCCCTTCCCCCATCTAATGCCTGTATTGTCCCATGTAAAATAGTATTGATAATACTATGCAAACACAAAGTGCATATGGATATAGATGTATATAGTGTATGCTATAATTGTTTGAATTAAAACAAAGTGACTGGTCGTCAACTGGTGTAAATCAACTTAGATCCACTGAAGTCGATTAAGTTATACCAGCAGATGATCTGGCAAATTCACCTTTATAGCAATTCCGTTGAAGTCAGTGGAGCTACACTACTGCTGAATTTGATCCCTGTGATATATCAAACGCACCTTACATGGCTGATATATATATCCCAGAAAAATATGTATACGCAATCACATCAGGCAAAAATTATAGGTATTCTAAATACGAAATTAAACTCTATTATGAAATATTGGTTAATACAGATCTTTGGCCCTCAGGCGAAATACTAATATTGAAGTACTCTGCACATTGATATATTGTTGAGACAATCAAGCAGAAAATGAACAGAGCTACCCAGACATTGGCTTAAATATTTACTATGAAAAAAGCTCATCTTTGCTTAATTTCACTGTTAGAATTTGCTTTTGTTACGTGTTTCAAAGTATTTCAATGAAAGAAGCAAATAAAATGTAATCAGAGGAATACGAATAATCAGAAATTAGCATTCATATGGTGAACAGAGCCAACTTTTCTAATCTTTTCCAATGGAGAAAGCCAACTCTGTAGTAACTCTTTGGATATGAACACACACACACACACACACACACACACCCCCCCCCCCCCCCCCCCCCCCCCCCCCGAGATAGGGTTATAATCATTTGGTAACCCTGACCCATGCCATTTGAGTAGAACCAGGAAGATAAAAATTAATCTTTCCCTTACCAGTATCCCTGTGTGTCCTGTTTTTATTATATGGTGTCAGAAGTAAACAAAATCTTTGACAAATGAAAACTTTTGATTGCTCCTTTCGGAAGAGAACCTGGCAGAGAATCGGAAGGGGGAGGGGTTGCAGCAATTCCCAGCTTTCTTGGAAGGCAAGTGGTATTGCAAAGAAATCAGCGAAGGTGACATGTGGCAGACACAAAGGCACTGATGATCTACAATGTCTTCCAGTGGGAGCTATGAGTGACTGAAAACTACGAAACGATGTCATTTTACAAATGTTATGAATACTGGGATTCAGGCAAGAGTGTCATTTGGAAAAAGACCTATTCTTTATAGAAGCCAGCTGTCTGGTGAGACCATAGGCCACTATGGGTATATTTACACTGCAGCTGGGAAGTGTGGTTCCCACTGCAGGTAGACAGACCCATGTTAGCAGAACTCAAACTAGTGCACTAAAAATAGCCATATAGGTATTGCAGCACATATTCACATTACTATTTTTAGTGGGCTAGCTTGATATGAGCTAGTGTGAGTAGGGGTACCAACAGTGGGTTTCACACCTCCCAGGTGCAATGTAGACATACACTTAGCCACATACCTGTGTAATAAAGCTAAGCATGTCAGGCTGACCAGTTAACAGATGGATGATCTAGAAACAAAATTAATTGTGATATAATTAAGAATCAGGTCTAACAAAAGTTAATGAAAGTAAGGAAGTTGGCTTTGCAATGAACAGTGGCAAGTGAAAAGCTGTGCTTCCCAAATTAAAGCATTAGCAAGTAGTGAGAGAAGAGCCTTCAATTAGAAAAGACATA
Organism: Emydura macquarii macquarii; assembly: GCF_026122565.2. Lineage (NCBI taxonomy): Eukaryota > Metazoa > Chordata > Testudines > Chelidae > Emydura > Emydura macquarii. The sequence goes on from NW_027133614.1 coordinate 5,225,903, forward strand.
CCAATGCCTAAATATGGATTAAATACTGTAGTAAACAAAAGGTAGAGTCAAGATTTGCTTTCAGTAAATGTGGAAACAATCGTACCATGGTGTTCAGTTTTTTCAGCTCCAGGGGCGCAATGTCATATATGAAATGAGAGCAACATTTTGATGAAGGTTGTCACATAGCACAAATTGCAAGCAAGTTAAAAAAAAAAAAAAAAGTGCATTCATGAACATATATCTTGGGGGAAAATGGATGATGATACAGAAACAGAATTATTTGGGAGCTGGGGAGGTTCTCACTAACTTCACAAAACAAGGCTCTGCCACAGATTGGTCTGTCATGAGAAATAGTTCAACAAAAAGGTAATTTTAAAATACATGCTAACCCTGGTGCATAAACACAGCAAGGTATGACAAAAGTGAGTCACTGCCTGATGTTAAGATAAAATACTAAGGTTCTTTCATACAGGGCAAGGTTGCCCCTTGCCCTATGTGCCCACAAAGGGGAAGAAGGGGTGCCCATCAGGTTACCATGCAGGAGGAAAGAGCATCCTCAACAGGCTCGCTGCTCACCCTCCTACCTATGTGGGCGGGGGCAGGGAACGGACAGAGCCTTGGCACTGTCACCCCAGTGCGCCAGCTAGTTCAGCTGAGTCGACATAGAAGGGGAACATCTGCTACTGACACAGATTGTTACTGGAGCAAGGGGAGGCCAAGGAGAGAATTGATTTTCACTCACACTTCCCCCCACGGGTCTAACTCTTACATGACAAAGTGGCAGTCTAGCACATTGTGAACACAAAAATGACCCCAGGTGGCAAAACCATGCTGGTGTTATGTGAAGGAGTAAGTAGCACTTCCTTATTCACTTTCTCCACAACATTCATGATTTTATAGACCTCTATCATATCTCTCCTTAGTAGTCTCTTTTCCAAGCTGAAAAGTCTCATTTTTTTAGTCTCTCCTCATATGGAGGCTTTTCCATGTCCCTAATCATTTTAGTTGTGTTTCTCCATACCTTTTCCAATTCTAATATTTCTTTTTTGAGATTTGGTGACCAGAACTGCATGCTCTATTCAAGACGTGGGTGTACCATGAATTTATATAGTGGCATTATGGTAGTTACTGTCTTACTATCTATCCCTTTCCTAATGGTTCCTAATATTCTGTTAGCTTTTTTGACTGCCACAGTAAATTGAGCTGATGTTTTCAGAGAACTATCCACCATGACTCCAAGATCTTTCTTGTGTGGTAACAGCTTATTTAGACCCCATAATTCTGTATGTATAGTTGGGAATGTGTTTTCCATTGTGCATTACTTTGCATTTATTAACATTGAATTCATCTGCCATTTTGTTGCACGGTCATCCAGTTTTGTGAGATTCCTTTTTAACACTTAGTGAAGTCCAAAGCAGACTATGATCTTGAGTGATATTTTAAAACTTTGCCACCTCACTGTTTACCCCCTTTTCCAAATCATTTATGAATATGTTGAACAGCTCTGTTCCCATTACAGATCCCTGGCAAATATCACTATTTCCATTTCTCCATTCTGAAAAAAAAACATTTATTCCTTCCCTTTGTTTCCTGTCTTCTAACCAGTTATTGGTCCAGGAGAGGACCTTCCCTTTGATCCTGTGACTGTTTACTTTGCTTAAGAGCCTTTGGTGAATGACCTTGTCAAAGGCTTTCTGAAAGTCCAAGTACACTATATCAACTGAATTATCCTCGTCCACATGTTTGTTGACCCCTCAACTGTTTTGTTAGTTTGTTAGTTTTGTTAGTTGCTCTTCAAATTCTTTTTTGACCTACCTAATTATAATTTTAAACCATATCAGAACCAAACACATGTATGCATTCAAAAAAGATTTCAGTATGGCCATCAAACTCAAGCACTGCTAAAATCAAAGCACTACTAAAATCAAAGCATGTTTTCAGTTTGGAATGCAAGCCAACGGTTTTTGGCAAGTTTGACTCATGAAGAATTCTACCCCTTTGTCTCCCCATTGGTAGATATGTTTAAATGACTTCCCTTTGGGATTGCCTTGGTACAAGGGCTAGCAAAGAATCATGTCCCAGATCTTCATTCAGAATGCTACTTGAGGACATTGAGAATGCTACTGACCGTGGTCTTATGCTAACAGAAATAACACATGCCCATACAGCCAATTAAAAATACCAGCAGCTCCAGATGGCAGATCCACCTCAGTGTCTGAACAGGCCATTCTGAAGGAACAGTTCCAAGAAGAAGAAGTGTCCAGAAAGCCACTAAGGTTCAAAAATAACTACTGAGCAGGCCAAGTAATCACCTGAATTATCAATGCATTCAGGAGGACACTTGCTCTGATCTCCATTACAGGAGACCTCATATGACAAGAGTATTAACTTTTTGGAATCCAGCCCCATCTCTGGTGAACACATCTGGAAAGCAAAGAACTATCTTTTACCTGCATTCCTGTTGTCACACCTTTATTAAAATACTCATTCTAATGGAATGTTAAATTGTATTATTTCTGGTGAATGGGCCTTGACTTCTGTTTCAGAACATATTTTTCTTTAGTGCTATAAAATCCCTGTGTATTTCTACAGTGCTACATTAATAATAATAATGGGGTAAATTCTGAAGTCAGTGGGAGTTTTGGCTTGGTAATGAATTCAGGATTTAGAATAACAATAAATAATGATTAATATCTCATAAAAATGGTCATTAAAAATCCATAAGTATTTTAAAGCTGTAAGTTGTTTTCCCTCCTTGTTAAATAACTAATAACTCCATATCATCAAACTGTTGTTCTAAATAGCTTAGAGGCCTGATAGTCCATTTGTTGTCTAGCTAGCTGTTTATGTTACATGAATGCAAAAAAAAATCCACCCCAAAACAGCTAATTTGCAAGCTATAGGTGCTGAAGTACTATGTCTTTAAATAGCTGAATGCTTAATTCACTAGTATTATCATTTTAATCTGTTCTGTGTGTGATATATCAAGGGCAGGGGGGGCAGGAGAATCCACAAAGGGAGGTATATCAGCCCCAGGATGATCAGGGCTTTATTCCCTGCAGCCTAACTGGAGTCAGAGGGAGCAATTAGGAGCCAGCTGAGGCCAATTAGGGATCAGCCAGGTGCTCAATAAAAGGGCTCCGCCCCAAACACACAGGGCACAAGGTGGAGGAAGCAGAGGTGCTGTGCTGTGCTGTGCTGTGCTGTGCGGAGCGGAGCGGAGCGGAGCGAAGCAGCAGACCGAAGTAGCGGAGTGTGGGAGAGCAGAGGAACCCCAAAAGGAGGTACTGAGCCCAGGAAGGGGCGGCAAGGACATAGGGCTGGAGAGGCCAGAAAGACTGAGGGGGGAAAGTAGCCCAAGGGAAGAGACTGTGGCTTCAAACTACAGAGCCAGCAGTCTATAGCTTCTGATCATAGGGCCCCTGGGCTGGGGCCCGGAGGAGCGGGTGGGCCCGGGTCCCTCGCCCCCTCCCCCAGGGAAGACGGGGTGACGGGCACCTTCCTGGCCCCCCAACGGGAGCGAAGCACGAGATCCACTAGGGGGAAGCCGGCCATCAGCCACACGTGGTGTCAGAAGTGGGATTGATCGTGCAGTGGGGTTGAACCAGGTGGGTCCCAACCCACCCTACTACCAAGATGGAGGACGTGGTGAAGGCCCTGGTCCAAGCCACAGGGGCCCAACAGGAAGCTACTCGGGTCCAGGAAGCGGCCCAGCAGGAGGCTGCACAATTGCAGCAGGAGACCAATCGCCTGCTGATGACCCAGGCTGCCCAGAACCAGGCCCTACTCCAGGAAGTAGTAGGCCAGCTGAAGGTGCTGGTGGAGTGAGGTGGCAGCCAGGATGGGGGGCAGACCATACGGGCCAGCCACTACCTACAGAAAATGACATGGGAGGACGACGTAGAGGCCTATCTTCTCTCGTTTGAGAGAACAGCCCTGCGGGAGGCCTGGCCGCAAGGTCAGTGGGCCAGCATCCTTGTCCCGTTCCTAGGGGGAGAGGCCCAGAAGGCCTATTACGACATGGCGGCGGAAGCCGCTGCAGACTACACCCAGCTCAAGGCTGAAATCCTGGCCCGATCTGGGGTGACGGTGGCAACGTGAGCCAAGAGGTACCATGAGTGGCGGTATCAGGAGGACAAGGCACCCCGGTCCCAGCTGTTCGACTTGATCCACCTGGCTCGGAAGTGGCTGCGCCCTGAAGCCCTCCGCACTGAGGAGATAGTGGAGCTCCTAGTGCTAGACCGGTACACGAGGGGGTTACCACCAGACCTCCGAGCCTGGGTGGGCCAGAACGACCCCTCCACCTATGACGAACTGATCATCTTGGTCGAAAGACAGTTGGCAGCCCGTGAGCTATCCCTGACGCCCCGGGAGAAGACATGGCGGGCCCAGAGGCCGGGCCCTAACTCCGGTTCCGGGACTGTCGGGAGGCCCAAGAAGAGGGGACCCGCGCGCCGGGACATTGAGGAGCGGCCCGAGGACCAAAGAGGGTTGGGAAGCATAGGGGGCGAGCACGGAGAAACCCGACCAAATAGTCCAGGACAGAGGGGGGCCACTAACCGGTCATACCGGTGCTATGGGTGTGGGGAACTAGGCCACATAGCAGCCCAGTGCCCCAATGGGGAAGAACCCATGCAGTGCAATCTGGGAGGTCCCGGGGGGTGCTGCAGTCTCATCAGCCTGGTAGGGGGCATAGAGGCCCCCCATGGGTATACCAGGCCGGTAAAGATGAATGGCATCAAGACCATGGCCCTGGTAGACTCGGGGAGTGCAGTTACGCTGGTCTCCGGAAAGCTGGTGGGGTACGACCAGCTGACCCGCGCCAGGCACACCGGGATAACCTGCGTGCACGGGACTGTGAATGTCTATCCTTCAATCCCAGAAGATTGAGATCCAGGGGAATACTAGCCGGGTGACAGCAGGGATAGTCCATAAGCTCCCCTACCCGGTCCTGATCGGGAGAGATTTCCCTGGGTTCGAGAACCTACTCCCCCCAGTAGAGCCCGGCGTGGATGGCCAACCCCTGGTGGAGACCAGGGCACCGGCAGTCAGCCCTTCCCCTGCTTTTGCCGAATTTTCTCCAGAAATATTTGCTTCCCACGGGAGATCCCGAAAGTCCTGGCGGGAAAGGAGGGCGGCTAAAGAATTGGGGACCCGGATACTAGCTGGCACCTGGAAAACTGCCCTGGCTGGTAGGCAAACCCGTTCGGCAGGCCAGGGGATTGCTCAAGCTAGCGAGGACCCAGGGGCAGGTCCCAGCACCAGCCGAAGCGGCCCAGGGGAGGAGGCAGAGGTAGAGCCCCTTGAGGAGGGCCAGATAGGTCCCCTGCGGGGTAATTTTGGGCAAGACCAGGCCAATGACCCCCTCTACGTAAACGTGAGGGATGAGGTAGTAGAAATATATGGCGTGCCCGTAGAGGGCCGGACTAAGGGCCCTGGACCATACTATGTCCTGAGGCGCGACCTGCTGTACCGTGTGGCACTGATACGGGGGGAGGAGGTGCAACAGCTCTTGGTGCCACGAAAACACATCAGGGCAGTGTTGGAGCTGGCCCACAGTCATTTATTCGGGGGGCACTTAGGAGTAGACAAGACCCTGGACCGAATTTTGAGGAGGTTCTACTGGCCAGGAATACAGGCGGAGGTCCAAAGGTACTGCCTCTCCTGCCCGAGTGCCAGTTACACAGCCCCCGGCCTCACTTATGAGCACCATTCGTGCCCCTACCCATCATCGAGGCGCCGTTTGAGAGAATCGCTATGGACCTGGTGGGACCACTAGAGCGATCTGCATGGGGCCATCGAAACGTACTCGTCATTCTGGACTATGCCACACGGTACCCGGAGGCCATTCCATTAAGGAACCCCACCTCAAAAGCGATTGCAAAAGAACTACTCCAGGTCTTCGCTAGGGTGGTCATCTCCAAGGAAATTTTGACGGACCAAGGGACGCCTTTTATGTCCCGATTAATGAAGGACCTTTGTACCCTGCTCCATATCCAGGCCCTGCGGACCTCAGTATATCATCCGCAAACAGACGGCCTGGTCGAGAGGTTCAACCACACCCTCAAGAGCATGATAAGGAAGGTAGTGGCACAGGACAGGAAAGATTGGGATGCCCTGTTACCCTACCTGATGTTTGCGGTATGGGAGGTCCCTCAGGCATCCACTGGGTTCTCCCCCTTCGAACTATTATATGGTCACCACCTCTGGGGCATATTAGACATAGCCAAGGAGGACTGGGAGGAGCAGCTCAATGCAGGGAGAAACGTCATTGAGCACGTGACCCAGATGAGAGAGCAGATCGCCTGGGTGACTCCCATTGTGAGGGACCACCTGGAAAGAGCCCAGGAGGCCCAGCGAACCTACTATAATAGACGGGCCAAGGCACGGAAGTTTCAGCCTGGAGACCAGGTGATGGTGCTGGTGCCAACGGCGGAAAGCAAGCTCCTGGCTAGTTGGCAAGGTGCCTACGAAGTCGTGGAAGCCATCGGAGACCTGAACTATAAAGTGAGGCAACCAGACCACCGGAAGCTGATACAGCTATATCATATCAACCTGCTGAAGCCCTGGCAAGACCGGGAAGCATGCCTGACCACCCAAGAACCGACCCTCCAGACAGACGCTCCACAGCGGGAGGTGAGCATGTCCCCTGAATTAACTCCCGAGCAACGGGTGGAGGTGATCGAGATGATCCAGCAAAACCAGGACATATTTTCCAAGCAGCCCGGTCGGACAACGGTGGTCCACCATCATATCATCACCAACCCAGGAGCACGGGTGACGATAAAACCGTACCAGATCCCAGAGGCCAAGAGGGAAGAAATTAGGACGGAGGTAAGAAGGATGTTGGAACTGGGGGTGATAGAAGAATCCCACAGCCAGTGGTCCAGCCCCATCGTCCTAGTCCCCAAGCCGGATGGCACCCTGCGCTTCTGTAACGACTTCAGGAAGCTGAATGAAATATCTAAATTTGACGCCTACCCAATCCCGCGTATCGACGAGTTGGTGGACCAGTTGGGCAAGGCCCGCTACCTGACCACCTTAGACCTGATGAAAGGCTACTGGCAGATCCCCCTAGCCAAAGATGCCAGAGAGAAGACCGCCTTCTCCACACCCGATGGGCTTTTTCAATATACTGTCCTCCCCTTCGGACTCCACGGGGCCCCTGCAACCTTCCAGAGGTTGATGGACCACCTACTGAGACCTCACACCAAGTATGCGGCTGCCTATCTGGATGATGTGGTCATTCATAGCCCCGACTGGGAAACGCACCTGGAGAAAGTGGAGGCGGTACTCGACTCCCTCCGAAAGGCAGGCCTCACTGCAAACCCCTCTAAGTATGCAATAGGGCTGGCAGAGGCTAAATACCTGGGCTATGTGGTAGGGAGAGGCCTAGTAAAACCCCAGTGGAACAAGGTGGAGGCCAACAGGGCCTGGCCCCAACCGGCCCACAAGAAATAGGTTAGGGCGTTCCTTGGCATTGTAGGGTAATACAGGAGGTTTATTCCCCACTTTGCTGCTAGATCAGGGCCCTTGACGGACTTGATAAAAGCTCGGGGCCCGGATATGGTAAAGTGGACGGAGGCGGCTGACAAAGCATTCATGGACTTAAGGACAGCCCTGTGTAGCCATCCGGTGCTTATAGCCCCGGATTTCGAGAAGGAGTTCATCCTCCAAACGGATGCCTCGGAGACGGGGCTCGGGGCTGTACTCACACAACTATTAGAGGGTGAGGAGCACCCGGTCCTGTATCTCAGTAGGAAGCTCCTCCCTAGAGAGCAGAGGTATGCGGTGGTGGAAAAAGAGTGTCTGGCGGTCAAGTGGGCTGTGGAAACCCTCCGATACTATCTGCTGGGGAGACGATTCACCCTCGTGACAGACCACGCCCCACTCAGGTGGATGCACACCAACAAGGAGAGGAACGCACGAGTGACCCGCTGGTTCCTCTCCTTGCAGCCTTTCAACTTTCGGGTGCAGCATAGGGCCGGATGCCAGCACGGCAACGCTGATGCCCTGTCCTGCTGGCACTGCCTATCATCCCACGTAGCCCAACTCCATGGTGTGATATATCAAGGACATAGGGGGGCAGGAGAATCCACGAAGGGAGGTATATCAGCCCCAGGATGATCAGGGCTTTATTCCCTGCAGCCTAACTGGAGTCACGAGGGAGCAATTAGGAGCCAGCTGAGGCCAATTAGGGATCAGCCAGGTGCTCCATAAAAGGGCTCTGCCCCAAACACACAGGGCACAAGGTGGAGGAAGCAGAGGTGCTGTGCTGTGCAGAGCGGAGCGGAGCGAAGTGAAGTGAAGTAAAGTAAAGTAAAGTACCAGACCGAAGTAGTGGAGTGTGGGAGAGCGGAGGAACCCCAAAAGGAGGTACTGAGCCCAGGAAGGGGCGGCAAGGACATAGGGCTGGAGAGGCCAGAAAGACTGAGGAGGGAAAGTAGCCCAGGGGAAGAGACTGTGGCTTCAAACTACAGAGCCAGCAGTCTATAGCTGCTGATCATAGGGCCCCTGGGCTGGGGCCCGGAGGAGCGGGTGGGCCCGGGTCCCTCACCCCCTCCCCCAGGGAAGACGGGGTGACGGGCACCTTCCTGGCCCCCCAACGGGAGCGAAGCACGAGATCCACTAGGGGGAAGCCGGCCATTGGCCACATGTGTTGTATATCAATGATTATAGAAAGAGGACACCGTCTCAGTGTTGGTAACTGCAGTCAGGTCTTTTGATTGTTTTCTGTAAGGATAACTTTTGTAATACGCAAATGTGAAGAGGCTGATTCCTGGCTGCATTCTGCTGCATTTTTTTCCTTTGTTGAAAATTTATGATATTCTCAGGTAACCGTAAAAACTGAACCGCCCTTCAAAGAGAGAGAGCACGAATGGGAAATTGCCATTATCAAGACTTTGATGAGGATGATTTTTGTATTTTGTTTCCCATTCTGAAACCATTCTAAATACCTCTGATGCTACTGTTATTTCACTCATAGATACCGTAACATTAGTAACTGTCCTTAATGAGTCTGTTAGTGAGACTGGTACTGTCTAATAGGCTACTGCTATTTCTCTGCTTGATTTTGATCATACCCTTATTAGTACATCAATCCAATCCCAGGTGTTAGATCTGCCTATGGCTGTTATTACAATGGCAACACTGCAGGATCACAGAGCTGTCTGCTTTATAGACATTACTTCAAATCTTATATACTTTAAAAGCCCTTGAGCATTAATCTAAAGATTTTAATATTCCCTTCCTTTCAATCGGTAAAACAGCATCCTTTTCTGACCACAACAATGAGAAAGCAGATTAGTCTTTTCATATGGAAATCAGCTCTCCACGGCATTTGCAGTGGGCATACAAATCAATAGAAATTTGGGCAAAATAAAATGTTTCCGTCAAGAGAAGTTGATCATGCTAGAGTTCTACCTCTGACTATTTTCTAGAGGAATATCCATGAAAAAGAGGAAAACTGCATCAGAGTATTTTAATATTGAGCTAAGACACATTAAGTGCCTGACCCAAAGTCAAGAACTGAGCAAGAGTGACTTACCCAGACTGTGATAAGGTCTTTCCAGTGACTTCACTGGGCTTTGGATCAGACTTAAAAAGCAGAAAACATCATTTCTGTTGATCACAGCCTCATCTTTTCCCCTCCTTCCTGTACATCCTGGCTGTTCATTGAGTATGCAAATAATGGTAAGTAGCCAATAAATTCAATGTTTCTCATTATCTTATTTTTAATGGGGCAATCTTGGTGTTTAACTTTGTCCCATGATCTGCATTATCTACTGGAGTGTCGGACTTGAGGATATTAGGGGTCTTATTTTTGAAAGTGCTAAGTACTTACAGCGCCCATTGACTTCAGTAGGAGTTGCAGATGCTCAGCACCTTAGAAAATCAGGATTTAAATGTTTTAGAGCAGTATACATCAGAGGTAGATTTCTCTTGGTGGTACTATGTGGCATTCCTGTTCTAGAGCCTCAGTGAATGACAAGTAGACCACGTGAAAACATGCCCTGATATGGAATAGCAACAAACCAATATCAAAAGGTTAAGCCCAACAACAGTCTCTCCTAGTTATCTAGCTTTCCTTTAATTTACCCCTCTGAGACAATTTCTCAAAGAGAGACTGCTTACTGGGTTCTGGCCTCATGGAGTAATTGGACAGATTTTGCAACTGGGAAGAAAACCTTCTAGACTATGAATTAATGTATGGGTTATCTTGCCAGTGGGGTAAGCATTTGGCCTGCACTAAGTACAGTACTGGTTCTTCTGGCATTAAATAACCTTTCTTCTCCTAACATATATTAATTGCCCTTTAAGTAGTGGCATGTATTCTGCCCCCTCCTCTCCTCCCGCATCCATTTATCACCTCAAAAAGCTCTCCTATTGTTCCCAGTTATTACAATCCAGTCTCAAATATCAATCCATACTGGTGAAAAGATATATATCATCAAATCAAAGCTCCATCTGAAATCATGCAATAGAATATAGCTTCACTTAATTGCCCGTTTTTATTCCCCCTCCCTGCCCCCCCTTAGCCATAGGAGCTATATTTGCTACGGTAGGGTCAATACCAGAGAATAAAATGAAAAAAGAGTCTTTTTGGACCCAGACAATTAGTTTTGTCTCTTACGCTCTTAATGAATGTGTAGCTCCTGGGTGGGATGAGAAAGCCAGCAGTTGGAGTCATTCTGCCACCACAGCATGGCACGTATTTAAACAGCAGATAGTACCAGAATACAAGAGGAATAACATGCATTAATTGAGAACAGAGTATGATCTGGTGAAGAAGTCCCTTCCATGCAGACAAAGGTACAGTTTCTCATTCCTAGGCTTAAAACAAACACACAACACCAACACCCAAGGCATTGCAGATCAATGTGTTATAAATTATATTATGCATATATGGTTTTCCAGAGAGCACAAGGCAAAGTGATATTATTATAAAATATTCCAACCGATTGGTTTCTTTGCAATACATGTTTAACATTCACACACGCTCCCCTGAAGGATCCCAGTTTTGGTAAGATTACACTTAATAAAATGAACTCTATTTTTTACTATGCAGTGTTAAGAACAGATAGAAGCCATTCATATGCTTTCTTTCAAAGGAGTTTTTAATCTGTGCATGTAAATTAAGACAGAAAGGACAGCCCTTTATAAAATAGTCCTACCAGGTGAAGAGTACCTCTGCTTTCCTCATCACTCCGCACCTCATTCTAACTAGTGGACAACAAAAGTATCTGTTGACACAGCCCTGCTGTTATCCTTTTTTGCTTTTAAACAGATATGATCCATCAGCTATATTTTTTCTTATTCTGCATCTAGATTTCATGCTAGTTTATGACAATGGAGAAAAAATGTGTCACTCTAGGAAAAAATACAGGCACTTTTATCAACAACTCTCCCATATGCCTTTTTAACCTCCTCTTAAAAGAGTTGTCTCATCTCTGTGAAAACAACATGAAACACCCCTCCCCCGCAACCAAAACTGAATGGTATTTTCTCATTCAGCATATATCCAAATTGTACTTATGAATATTTAACAGAAGCTGACAGCTGGATGTCATGGACCTAAATACTCTGACAACTTGCATGTAGAAAGCTCATAGATTTACTATACATGGCACAATCCTCTTTATCAGGTGCGTTTGACAGAGCAAGTACAACTAGGATTTTTCTCCCATACCAGTGATATAGTGGAATAGAAACTATAGAAACTGAAATAATATTTTAGCCCATCCTCTTTGTTTAAGGTAGATTGGAAAAACAAAAAAAACAGAAACAAAACAAAACCAGAAGCATATCAGTGAAATGTGGCATTCCTTTTTAAATGCATGTGATTGATTTTAAAGCCCAATCCTGAAATCAGTTTCATGCAGGAGGATGATGCTGACTTCAGTGGGGCTATGGGTGGGAAAAGAGATCATTATAAGATTAGGGCCTAAGATTCCATTATAAAGGGGTGAACACAGTTTGACTGGGCCAAATTCAGAGCTGGTTTATGCAAATGCATCTCCACTGACTTTTAAACAGCTTTGTTTATGCCACTTACCTGAAGTGGGAGATATAAAGATATTCAAGGATTTTGGCAACTGAGTGGAAAAGATGTTTAAATGCACTTCTGAACAATCATATTAAGCAAAAGGACTTAGTATGGCTGCTCATTCCTATTGTCTATGGTCCCAATGGTAATGGATGGAAACTAACTGCGCCGAAGAAGTTAATGCACATTGTCCCCATTCTAACCCTGATGAGCTTAATCAGAAAAGACAACATGGTGTAGGGCTGCATTTGCTTACCAAGGATCCCTCTGTTCTTGAAAGTCCATGGGCAGCTACACCTAAGGAGGGGACTATGCTGCCGTGGTATGGTGGCTGAAGGCCACCTGAGGGAATGAGGAGGCATATGTATGGTTGGCCCTGGTCTGTAGCAGAGATTCACATGGATACCCCAGTTGTGAGGATAGCCTGTTCTGTAATGAAGTGGGAGACGGCGGAAGAGGGGATGACAAGCTCTGTCCTCTCCCTGCCTCATTAATGGAAGTGGGGGAGTATTCTGCAAGAGAATCTTCACATAATTTCTTTCTCCAGACACTCACTCATATGAGTCTTATCATGGGAGGACCATGAGGTGACCAACGGATTTAATGACCAAATCCTGCAGCCTGTAGCCAGTTTTGCCTGTCTAAGCTCTTCAGATTTGATCTTAAATATCTAGGGCCTGGTTCTCCACTTATACTAGTTGAGAATCAGGAGTAAATTCACTGAAATCGGTGGCCTTACACCAGTGTAAAACTGGGGTGTGAGGAGAATCAGACGCCTACTTTTTCTTGTATTTTCACAATCCACTAGTGCTTGGGCTGCCTGGGGATGGGAGGCGGGGCGGGAGGGCAAAGGGTTAGTTTGCGCAAGGCCCTTTGAGAAAGCCCCCAGAATGATGGAAGGGTGGCTGGATCAAATTTGAGAGAGAGAAATTGAGAGCTGGAGCACAGGGTCACAGGGCCACTCAGTTTGGCACTTGCCACAGTGCAGAGAACGGCTCATATGTGGGGCTGCTGCCCTCCCTCCCCACAGGGGTGGGGGATCAGAGAAGACCCAGGCCTCTGATGTTGTGTCCTCCCCACAGGGATGGGGGCGCTTGGCTCTGCATAGGGCCAGGAAGCTGCTCCCAATCCCGTTTCCCCCTGAGCTCTGGCCCCACCACCAGCGGGAGCAGCATCCATGACCCCTGATCTACCTTCTATCTCTGGGCTCTCAGTCTGGTGGCTCACCTTAGACCTAGTGCAATGATAGCAGCAAGGTGGGATCTGGGCCAGGCTAGGGTCAGCGAATCACTCCCTGCACTACTGATGGCAAGGGCCAAACCTGAGCAGTGCAAATCACTTTGAAAATAAAGCTACTTTTTCATTAAATGGCTAGAAAGTTTTAGTATTCCCTGTGCAGGCCTCAGAGAGCAGGTGGCTCCGAGGTTGATCCTCAGGCTGGTGAGTTTTGTATGATAAAACATGACAGCATATTTGAAATATTGTAACTTTTGTTACATGAAAAGCTCTGCCAGTCAATGATCCAAACAGATTAATCTTGTTCCATGTTTTAAAGACTGATAAAGTTGAGTTCTAATAGACTCCAGAAGGGAATGAATTATAGAGTCCTTTGGTAAGAATTGACTGCCACCTGTTAGCTATAGATGAGCACCACACATCCTCGCATGGGGCCCTTGAACACATGATTTCCCCTAGCACCATGGCCCCATGCTTCTCGCAATGGCAGTACAGAGACCTGCAGTGCAAGAGCCATCAGCAAACCATCATTTTCTGCTCATTGTTCAAACAATCGTCATTCTCTTTGGACACGCAGTGCTTTCCTTCTCCTCAGCCAGGGAGGACTGCGCAGATGGAGCTGCCGTCTTTTGAATGACGTGTAAAACCAAAACCTTGGGTAAAACTTTCAAAAGCATCTATTCCCATGTCCCATTTTCAAACTTACATAGGAACTAAATCTCACTGAAAGGCCTTGGGAGTTATGCAGTTAAATCACTTTGGCACTTTTCAAAAGATTACCCTTGGCTACTTGTGGTCATTAGAGCTCGTTAGGGCAGAAAGTCTTTCCAAAAGTAACTTTGCACAAATTAGTCTTCATTTCCTATCCTAAAAACTGTTGTGCTACATTGTTTCCATGCTTGCCCCAGAACAGGGAATGGAGGTAGAAGTGACCATGGTACAGGATTATAAAGCACTTTTTGTGTCTTCTTGAAATAGAAGGCTATTCAGAAGGAAAATACTGTTCATACGCATAGGGGTCAGGTTCTCTCTTGAAGTAATTTGGCCTTCAATGGAGCTAAGGCAATTTTCATGAGCTGAGGGTGTGGCCCAGGGTATTTTAGAATTTAAAACACATTTAGAATAGGCTTTTGGCTTCTGAAAGCAATTGCCTAACCTAGTTACATAGCTGGATGAATAATATGCACTGTATAGTGTCTCTTGCTTTAAAATTCCAGATGTTGTTATACCCTCTTTTATTTCTTTTTCTTTCGAAAGATCATTTTAAGTCCTCCCCCACTGGGATATGCAGCTAGATCCTTAGCCTGAGCCTTTGACTCTGATTGTATATGAAGTCTTAACCCCCTTTCTACAAGTAGTTAGAGCTCGGCACAGATTTACGACACACTCTCAACAGAAATACTAAATTGGGCCCTAATTCCATTATTCATTTTAAATTTCCCTCAGAGATTACAGGTGCCAAGAAAGAGAAAAGAACTTTTAAACTAACTATTAAGCACTGTTAGATTTTAGGATACACCTTTGCTAACAATGAGTGAGCTCTGCATGTGCTTGGCTGTATTTGGTTTTGAAAATGATGTCATGCTTTGCCTGCATGGTATTTGCTGATGTTCTCACTCCGTTTGATCTTGACTGCTTAGCTCTGCAGGAGCCCCTGAAGGGAGGAAACTGTATTTTACTGCTTCTCTGCAGCTGGTACCTATCAAATCCACCCTTGAACCAATAGCAAAATTAGTTAACTCACAGAGGTGTCCAAGTAGGCCTGAAGGAAAGAACCTTCTTCCTTCTAGCAGATAGCTGCTAACTTTTATCTCTAGTACAAGTAGCTTTTTGCTGCATGCTCAGAACTTGTAAACTAATCTCCAGGACTCAGCGTTTGAAATCCAACTTTCACAGCAGTGCTATCATATTGTTCCATATTCTTCTCTGAAGCCGTCTTTTTCTTGAAACCCTTTCATTGTTTGGATTTTTTCATGTTTTAGATAAATCTGGCTAAATATCTAATGTCTTGCAAGGATCTACTGTTTGACAGAGAGCCTTTTCATTTTTCTTATTCTATTTTGGATCCCTTTGTGTTTTTCTTTTTTCTCTTGGATCATCTCAATGGGAAAGTGGTTGTATTGGTTACAGAAAAATAGAACATTCAGAGTGAGATTGACACTGAAATGCTGTCAAGATTCTTGAGACTTAAGATGTCTGGCATATTAATGGAAGTGACACAGATCAAAGTTTCTTAACTGAGTAAATGTTTGAAGAATGGTCTAACTTCTGAGTTTCTCTCTAATTCATCCAGGCAGCATCCTCTTTTCCTCCATTCTGTCCCATCCTTCAGCCCACTTTACCTTGTACTTCACAGATGCATAGTGGATTCAAGAACATTAATGATCTCTAAAATTCATGCAAGGGTCTCCCATTGACTTCACCTGCAAGTGCATCTGTGAGAAGAATTTAGCTCATGTACTTCCATGGCAGAACCAAAAGTCCATTTGATTATATTATAACACTTTCCCTCCTAATTTTGCATGAGTATCAGAATTAACTCTGTTTCAGTTACAGATGCAAAGGGCAAAATTGCCCTATCAAAGTTATACAGCAGATCTTAATACTAACAATATTCAGCTCATTCTATGTACAAAGAGCTCTCACAAATAGGGAATATATATCAGTAATATCTGCCATGCAACTCTGAGAATAGCTTTCACCCATAATTCTAAATTACATTTTTGAGCAAGATATTGCAAGTCTAATTTTCTAATTGTAGGCTATTGTGAGAATCTAATTTATATGCAAATACTGCTGTTACCCCTTTTAATCAGAGTGGTTAACCAATATTTGGAGTCTTGGGGGTTGTTCCCATTAGAAGGAGAAACTAATGAGGGAGTCAGGTATTTCTTTGATGCAATCCTGTTTATCTACAAATAATGACATCAAGTCTCACTTCTCTGAACACAGTAGGAATCAAACAGCAGGAGACAGCTTCCTTACTGAATATTTCAAACCTCTTTTTCCAGTCAGCACTGTGCCCAATAAGCTCTTAGTCTTAGCTTTTTCTCAGACTCACGTTACAAATGCTTTTCTGACTGTCCTTGGCTTTCCATTGCCTTCTCTGTCTTCTCTGGTGGTATTTCTGGCTGCTTTTGCTCACACATACACACAGACACACAGCTCCACTAAAACAACACTCAGGACCTTGCATTTGCATTCAGCTCCAAGTGAAACCCTTTCACTCAGTTTCTGACCAACTTTGCTTGTGGCCTGTGTTCTGGGCAGTGGCTTCTATTTTTTCAGCCATTTTACTCCAAAAGGGACTTAACTGCTTCTTCCTTTATCTTGAACACACGGTGTCTGTCATACTCATCAGCTTCAGCAAGGTTTCACCCAACACCACTAATTTCAGTTAAAATCAGATGTTTGCATGTACATGTGGTTAGATAGCCAACTAGGATATTAGTAATACAACGCTATTGTACGCATACATAGTTTTGCACACTTATCTGGGATATCAGGATCTGCTTTCTTAAACTCAACCCAGAATCTGAGTACAATTAATATTAAAAGGGCATCCTTTAAAAATATATTTACGTAACATTAAGGTTGATATTTAAGTAAGCAAAATGAATGAAACTCATGGGACATATTTTTATCAAAATATTGCCACATACTTGGCATGCTATTATGGTATCCACTGCATATGAACAGTGTACAATAATTTTTCTTTCACATTTTTTCTTGCTGCTCTAATCTGTTCCTTCATGTTTAATATTCCCTTGATATAAAGTATGTTCACCTTGGTGCCCAAACTTGTTGTACATTTGTAAAATGAAAGAGACTATCCCAAAATCTTCCTAAACTCTAGTATTTTTAACATGGAAGTGTCATAGGGAAAGTGTTTGATTTACTGCTATAGGACTAAAACCTGCTTTAACAATTTTCATTTTAATTTACATATATTTGCATCTGTGCATGCACTTGTGCCAAGTTTCTGCAAAATACAGTTTGAAATAACCAAGATCATATTTCTTACCTTGCCAGGTTCTAAGTATGAGACAGAACATGGCACAAAAAACTAAAGAGGAATACACAAGACAATTGTAAATGCAGACATCTGAAAATGATGAGGGAAGGGGATTAATTTATTTCACATACAGGGCATTGTTCTCTAATCTTAGTTTTATAATTCTGTATTTCTGATGTAAATATTTCACAATAATAGAAGTGAAAGAATGCTAGGTCTGAGAGGATGAAGATAAATTTGTAACTAAAATGAGGGACTATTGAGAGATATGGCTAAGATAGTAAGCACATCTAAACAGGAATTTATAATGAAGAGCCTGACAGAATGTTAGCATTGGATACACACACTGACACCATTGTCATAACTAACAATTGTAAAGCCTTGGTAACAATGGGATAATTTGTTGATGATAAAGGCTTTTTGAAATGTAGTTTTTGTGCATGCCAGATTGCTGTTTTTGCAAAGTGAAATAATTCATGTCAGCCATTGCAAGATATTTTTCTTTAAAAATACCACTTGGAAACAGTACACGCACACACATACACGCTTCTTGGTCAATCCTATGGAAAAGGCCCATTGAATTTAACAGAGATTAAATCAACAGTGTTCTATAAAAGTGTAATAAGGTTATATGTAAATGACAGTGAAAACCTACAGAATCTAATAGAAGCTGAGAGTCTTTGTATATAAATTATCCTATAGAATTCTGTAATGGGATTGTAATTCTCTATTGCATTCTATAGGATGGTTCCAAAAACTCATAGAAAGAATATCTCAGAGTAGAAGTTGCTAGTTGATCAGTTCATCTGCTAACCACACCCAGATGCAGAAGAGAGTATTGAATTCTCCACTCAGCCTTAGCAGTTCAGTTCCAAATGTTCGTTTCTGAAGTTGCAAGTGACTGTAAATGACATGGGGCCAATCCAAAACCCACAGAAAGCCATCAAAAGATTTCCTTTGACTTCAATGGGTTTAGGATCAGGCTCCAGAAAAGCCTAAAATAGAATGCTAAAATAAAATGCTAATTCCAACTTTAAATATTAAAAAGGTGCTGTTATTAGGTGAAAAAAGAAAGTACACTGAAAACAACAGCAGACACAGCCAACCTATCTCCTCCTGGGATAATCACAAAATGTAGCTTGGTCAGATTGAGAAGGAAAGGCCCTGGTTATTAAGTGCTGTACTAAAAATGGATCCCTTCACATATTTCCTATTCCATCTCATCTCTTCCATCTTTTCAGGGCTCATTACAGGGAGCTCACAGCACAACTTGGAGGGGTGAAGGAGGGACTTGAATGCAATGGTATCTTTGAGCCACCTTTGCTCTTCCTTTATCGTAGGCCAGCTGTGTGCTGTTACAGTCCCTCAGCATTGGTTAGTGTTGCCTGAAGGCTGCTCTAACTTGCACAGATGGCCAACAGCCCCAAGTGGTCAAATAGAACATTCAGGTATCATTGGAATAAATGGATGTCCTGTTCACACCCTTTTTTCTTAATCACACCTTACATGTGGGAAGATAACATGGGAACAGCTATACTGGTTCTGTGCCACCAGAACATTGCCCCCTCCACTAGGATAAACCTGTCGTGGCTGCATATCAGCAAAAAGCTGCAGAATCTGGGCTTAACTGAGCAGCGCAAGACTGGGCTGTTTGACCTGTGGATGCTCAAAAGGAAAGTCAACTTGATTTGCATCTCTAGGTCACCACTGGTTCTGTTTTCCTTGTGATGTAGCATCTTAGATTCCGCAGTGGCTATATGTGGCTTGCAGAATATAAGGGGACTTGTTACTGGTACATGTTCCCCTTTCTTACAAAACTACCTCCCCTATTAGAGGATCTAATTTTTTATTGGTTCTGCTCTTTTCATTTTTCACATGCAAAACAAAAAAGAACAGGCAACGCTGGAGCCAATTTCCTTAAGTGTCAGGTAATCTGCATTTCAAAAAGAATATTATTGCAGACAGAAATGGAAAAGAATATTTCAGCCATCATAGCCTCTCTGGGGACAGGTTAGAGAAACTGAAAGATCATAACAGATGCTCTCAACTACTCACTTAGTTATGGCTATGATGCAAATAATTATTACTGCCATTATCTTTGAAACCAGATGTCTAATGTCCCCATGAGAGACAGCAAAAATAAATAATGTATAATAATCTTTATTATTACTATTATTAACTCAATATGTATTTTTGGTATGATTGTTACCAATAGGTGAGTTGAAATGCTGAGAAAGAAAAACAAATTTTCTATAAGTACCATTAAGGAATCTTTTACAATTAATCTCTGATTTATTAATAATGGTTCGTACAGTCAGGATGTGCTTATAAGGATGCATAAGTAAGGAAAACAATGATGAATTATCCCAGCAATGTTCTATGAAGTGAACCTGCTATGAAAAACTATTAATCATATGGCATGTTTATCCAAAATAATTCTCTGTGGAGGTAGCCCAGTAGCTTGGCAGCTGTTTTATTACACTGATAACTATGAGACCAGATTTGGGAAAAGAATACGGCTTTCAGGTAACATGTCTTTGGAGGCTGAGCTTATTTTGAACATGGCATATTGCCTGGGTGTTGGGAGTGCCAGCCAGCCTATACCAGGGCAACCTTTTACTAGCCAGGCAAAAGGTGGTGGAATTTCTTGGAGTATGACATGGGAAACAGACTTGTTGAGATGCTGGGGGAAATGGAAAGGGAAAAACAGGGCAAGGGCAAAACAAAAGCCATCTCTGTCCCCCAATGCATAAATTCACAATGCAGAGTGAACTAACAATGGCTGTATTTGTAAAAGATTTCCCTTTCCCTCTCAAAGGACTCCTGATATCACCATACGGCTGATAAGTCCTTGCAATTATATAGCAGCTGTCCTCTGAGCATCTCAAAGTGCTTTAAACACGTTAGGTCTGGGGTTTGCAGAGGAGCTGAAGAGAGCAGGGTACTCAAATCCCATTGAAATTCAGTGGGAGCTGGGCAACAAACCTCCTTAGGTCATTTAAAAATCCCAGCCTAGGCCCCCAATTACTCTGTGAGGTAAGTAAATACATATCCTCATTGCACAGCTAAGAAGCCTAGAGCAGAGAGAGATTATGGCCACAGTTTCAGAAACATCCACTAACTTCACGTGCCTCATTGTTCAGTGCTTGACTTTTTTACAGCATGATTTTTCAAGAGCTCCCCAAGACTTTAACTATAGTTTATGACCCCTCAGTATATCTAAACATCAGGCCTTAAGGCATCTGAGTGGTTATCAGAAATGGAGCCAGTTAGACCTAGAGGACACATTTTCAAAAGTTAGCCTAAGTGATGGACCCACAGTCATGAAAGCCAGTCAATGGCTGAGCCAGGAGCAGAACCATTAGACACTACCATTACACAAATAATTCAGATATTATCATAATAATGAATATACAAATACAAATGCAAATAGAAACCAAACCAAGTACTAAAAGAGCAAATAAAATAGCCCTGCAAACAGAGATAACTATTTAATAGTTCATTAAAGATATAATTTCTTCTGGGGCAGAGCCAAGTATTTTCTTAATAGTACCTGAATTTACAGAACCTAAATTTAGGTTTCCTCCCCCAACACTATTATCTTTTCTTTCTGGCCATGGCTACGTTGTTGGATCTGCCACTCTGAATACTTTTCTTCTGGTTTACTCCCAGCTGCTTACATCGTGGCCTTTTAAGCAACCTGACCCATTGTTCTCCCAGCTCACAACAAATTACACCACACACATTGACACCCAGCCCCTATTTCACACACTTCCCAACACATTCCTGATTTTCACTGCTTACTACTCATCACCTAGAACCAGACTCCTAGCAACTTCAGGTCATCCCAAACTGACTTCCTCCAGGACCCAGATGTGATGTCTTCAATGGGAGGGCCCACAAGGAAGGTATTGTCAAGAAACACTGAGATTATATTCTGGTAAATGCACCACCAGGTATCTGTTGAGGCTGCATCCTGCTCCTTTTCTCCCCCTGCAGGGAAGGGCATGTCTGGGGCTCCATTCTCAGGAACTGGAAGGAAGACGTCCCTGTCTGACTCTTCACTCTTTGGGGTGCATTGCACCTCTGGGGTGATCAGCCTCTGCACTTCTCCAAAGGAATGGAGGAATGGCAATTTTTGCTGACCTGTGCATAGAGCGTTTCATTCCCTAAGTAGGGCCACAGAGAGTCTGTCCAAAGTGGGTAATGGTCCTGTGTAATGATTAGAATCGCTTAGGGTGTTGAGGCAAAATGATGGAGCTGCATTTGGATCTTTGCATGAAAGCTCCCCGTATTGGGCCTGATGCAACACCCATGTTCGTGAATGGGAGTTTTTCCATTGACTTGTAAGGGCAGTTGATTGGGTCCATTATGTCTCTCACTTGCAAGAAATCACTCAGTATTTTAAGGAAAAAATTACAAATTCTGATTCCTTATCTTTAGTGTATTTGAAAACCTTTCAAGTACTATCATGTCATTTGTAACTGGTTTGCTTTTTATTAGGATCTAAGAAATGAAACAGTCATTTGGATAAATCTGTTCTTTGAAATGTTAATGTATTTATAGATCCAAAATTAACTGTTGAACCCCAGGAAAAAAATAGCATGACACTTTCTGCCTTTAGGAACTGAACACTTACAATTTTTAAGATTTATAGCAATTGTATGGCTTTTACAATTTGAAAGCATCTTTGAGTCTAATAAGTTTTACGAGAGAAATGCATTGGCTATTTTCCAAATGCATTACCACTAAATTAAGAAACTCAGTTCTTAATCTTAAATAGAAACATTCAGATCTGTAATTAAGGCTGGATACACAGTTAAGGGCAACAACATCATCCCTAAGAGCCTGTTGGAAACTGGGACACAGAGTATGGCTATCAGTTGATGAGATGAAATGAAATGCTAGCGGCCTGGTGCGTCACTGAATTGTAACATATGTTATCATTTACACCTGTGCAGCCAGTGTACAATGCTTGCAAATCAGAATGGAAGATGGCTTTACAATTATAATGACTTTACAATTTGTGCTTTTGATTTGATATTAATAAAACTTTACTCTTTGGAGCATATCAGATTTATTAAACAAGGCCCCAACTCAGGAAGACACTTATGCATGAGTCTAATTTAAGCATCTGTGTAGTCCCATTGAATTGCTGAAAGTTTCACTCATCCGTAAGTACCTTGCCAAATTGGGATCTCAGAATTCATAATGTCTTTTACCTTCTAATTCATGAAAAAAGCAACAAGAACACATCATTTTTTAGAACAGTTTCCCCTGTGCCCACAATGACTTCATTTCAAGTTTGGTATTTTGAATTTGTGTATGGGAAACCAGTTTGGAAGTGACTGCATTGTGAACTAAATTTATCACAGGCTTATTTCAAAAGTAGTATTACAATTACTCTGTGTGCACTGGCTGAGGACATTTTTGTGGAATGATATTCATGACTATAACTATCAGATACTGCATGTGTGTCTCAACTGGGGCAGAGTTAAAGTGACGCTTGTTATTGGAATCTGAGTCAGTTCCCTGTGTGAGAAGTACAATCTAGATGCTGCATTTTCCACCCTCTCCCCCTTTTTTATTTTGTAGGCTACCCTTCCTGAAAGGTAGTGTACGCTGAAAATATTGATATGTGCCTGCAAACGTGAAGATTTTTTGTCTGTATATTTATTTTTCAGGTTTTCTTCTTTTACTGTTCTTCATTCTCAGGTTTATTTTTCCATTGTGTAGTGAGTGGGTGTGGCCTCCCTCTGACACTGACAGGGAGGAACAGGCCAAGC
Organism: Emydura macquarii macquarii; assembly: GCF_026122565.2. Classification (NCBI taxonomy): domain Eukaryota; kingdom Metazoa; phylum Chordata; order Testudines; family Chelidae; genus Emydura; species Emydura macquarii. The sequence continues at coordinate 5,248,968 of NW_027133614.1, forward strand.
CTGTTGGGACGGAGCCAGAGACTGCCTAACCACCCACCTGGAAATGAGGGGGCAGGACAGGAAGTATAAAAGGGAGGCTCAGGAGCTCAGTTGGTGGCCAGCTCCCGGAGGGGAAGGAGAACGTCTCTCCCCACCCTCCAGAGTTGCCTGAGGCCTGGTATCCAGATAAGCAGACTAGGGCCAGGGTCTGGGCACTGGCGTGTGAGCAGTGGGTGGCCTGGGGTCCAGAGGTACCCCCGGAACTGAGTACCCCGGAAGACCTGATCCATACGGGCCAGGATCTGGAGGAATTGCAGGATGTGGATGATGAGAAAGGGGTCCTAACTGGGCCGGACATGGAGGAGTTGCCCTTGGAGGTGGTGCCAGAAGTTGACGACGGGATGAGGGTGCTGACGGGGCTGGAACTGGAGGAACTGTCCTACGCCGACTTCCCTGATGAGCTGCCCGACCTACCACCCCCGACAATATCAAGGGGTTCTGCAATCTACCCCTGGGTGACTACGCTGACAAGGTCGACTGGGCTGTGGCCCCCCAGGTACCCAAGGGAAAGGGGGCAGGAGGTAGCCCAGGGGAGGGGAAACCTGGTCCAGGGACTGTAGGACTGGAAAGGGAGTCAGAATGTTGCAGCTGGATCCCCGCTGACCAAGTGGCAGAACACTTTGCCACTGATAGGGACCTGGGCTGGGACGCAGTGGAGTCAGGTGGGCCTGTGTCCCCATCCCCCCTTCCCTAACCACCCTGCCTGGGGGCCCTGAACTGTTTGCTGCCCTGCCTGGGGGCCTGTGATTATTTGCTGCCCATTGGGGCTCGGGGCTGTTGCCTGCGGGCTGCCCCGCCTGAGCCCGGGGACTGTTTCCCTGCCCCGGACTGGGCCAATACCCACCGGAGCAGGGTAGGGAGCGGGTGTGTCCTCCCTCTGAGACTGACAGGGAGGGACAGCCACCTGCTCTACAATTGTCAACTTTAACGTTACTTGTGTCAACTTTAAAGAAGGAAATGTGAAGCATATAGTAATCATTTAAAATTAATTTTAATCAGCCACCATACAATCCCTGATTCCTCACCATTTTCCATCTTAAGTTTTTATAGCGCACCCATTGCTATAGTATCTAGGCACCGAATACAGTGTTACGATTTCCTAATGGTCCAGTTCATAATGCATATGAACTTATCATTTCTGGGTTCAATAAATATATAGTACTTGGATTTTTTAATTTTTTTAACATAGAGTACCTGATCCAAAGCCCACTGAAATCAATGGGAGTCTTTCCACGGACTGCAAAGGGCTTCAATCATGTTCTTAATGCGGTGTCTGATATTGCAGGGAAATTTCCACAAAAAGATGAGATTTCTATCTTGCTCTGCAAATAGTCATCTGGGAGCTCATTCTAATCTCCTCAGCTTGGGAGTTGTACAGTCAAGGACCTTTCCTCATGACAGCCCTGCCTGGCTCTTTACCATGGGCATAGATAGCATCTGATCAGCTACAGTTGTGGATTGCAAATGGAGAAATGGTCTCCGAGATCACCATACCCCAGCACACTGAGAACCTTTAAGATTAGGATCAGGATCTTCAACTGGACTCGGAAGGAAACGCTATCTAAGAAGAAGCTGTAGGTCTGAAGTAGCTTCAGTTGTCTTTCGGTTTGAAGAGATCTCTTTTGGGGTAGCTGGGCTTTTGCCAGGCTCAATCTGAATTGCAGCAACAGCTGCACTTCTGAGTAGGTCACAGACCCTTCCACAAGGCCAAAGGCTGCCCTTGGCAGCAGCCCAGTAGGCACTCATTTGTCTGAAAATATCAGAAGCACATCAACTCTTCATTATTTCTCCTATTTAAGTTTGTCATCCAATCAGGCAGTAGAAATGCCTTATTAGGTGACACAGCAAGTGCAATGAATAGAAAAAAACAAACCACTTATGAACAAGTCTTAAAATTATTCATTCAGACCATATGGTGAACACTTGTGAATTGCAAATACATTCAAAGAAAATATTGTTTCACTAGCTTGTCAGTGCAGTGGTCCTGTATTACAGAGGTTTTTTTTCCCCCTTTTTAGGTGTACTCTATGAAATCTAGAAGACTTAGCTGTTTAATTTTTAATATACTATTGGATAAACATTCTCAAAAGGGCCTGATGATTTGCAGTCTTAAGGGAAAACAATACCCAGGAGCCCAGTATGCCATTAGAATTTAGGCAATCAGTAATAATTAAGCATCAAAAATGGGGTGAGATCCAAAAATCAAACATGCATTGTTCCTTCTGTTTGTCCACAGCAAATTATAGCCAAATTTTAACTATAGGAGAAGGGAAAACTGCTGGGAAGCTGTTTGTGCATTGTACGGGGATCAATACTGTGGAGAACAGCCTTTTTAGATTTCTTTTCCAAGTTGTTTTCTCTGAGCTCCTGCAGCCAATTGTTAGTTCTTTCTGATCACCTTCAATTAACTTCTCTTCCTCCTGGCTAGAGTGGCGATGTTCCAATATTTGGTCACCCTCCATCAATGCACAGTATATCCACCGGCCGACAATCCCTAAAAAGAAGAAAAAAACCATTTGCTTCTAATCCCAGGTTATATGGCTAATACTTTGTGGGGATGAAGCGAATGAAGACAGAAACCTGGCTTTTCAAAGCCTGTGTTGCTGTTTAGGAGTGTTGGGATTTTACAAACTTATTGAAGTTTGATCAAGCCCCTGTCAGAGCCCAACCTTCTCTGTACGGGTTTGATCTCAGATTCAAGCACAGATGAAAAATAGTTTAAAGACTTTAAAAGAAAAACCAAAAAAAAAAAACCCAACCCTTCATTTTTGCTGCAACTCCCACATGATTTTTATAAGATGTTTCAGTGACTGTCGAAAATGAAATCATTCAAGTCATTAACTTAACAGCTCATTTAGAAGTCCAGTATTCCTGAACTTTCTGAAAAGCAGAATGTGATTAATGATGAGAAACATCAAGCAGCTTAGATCAGTTCAAACTCCTGAAGTTTGGATACTTAGTTTTTTTTAGTTAAACCTCTGTCTCTGAAACATCTCTCTGCTCCTCCCCACCCAACAGCATCTAGGTTAGTCCTAAAAACCATTCAACATGCCTCTAATTTATCCCCGAACCTTAATACTTGATCCAAAGCCCATTGAAGCCAATGAAAGACTTCCACTGATTTTACTGGGTTTTAGATCAGGCTCTTAAATATCTGTATGTAGGAGAACTAGTGATGAAATGTTCAGTAAAAAGAAAAAAAATGACGGGGGAGTGTGGCCTAGTGGGGAGGGCACTGGGCTAGAATCAGGAAACCAAGATCTATTCCTGGCTCTGCCACTGACTTCTGTGGCACCTCCCCTACCTCTTTCCTTTCCCATTCTGTGGGTATGTCTACAATTCTATCCAAGGTGTGATCCGCACCTTGGATAAGCCTTAGGGATGTAAAAATTCCTTTAATTAATAATCCGTTTAAACATTCTAAAAATAGGTTAACAGTGTGGGGCAGCGCTGAGCTCAGCGTGTGCAGAACTGCAGGTGGGCAACTCTCGATTGTGGGGAACCGTGCTGGGCTCGGCGCCTCCCAATCCCCCCCGCATGGCAATGTTTAAACAAATTAGTAAACAGTAAGACAACTGCTTTATGTTTAAACATTTAGCTGCTTACATCCCTAGCAGGCATATCTCTGCTTGCTTTTATCTAGGTAGCACTCTAAAAATAGCAGTGAAGACATTGTAGCATGGGCTTCAGTTCAGGCTGGACAAGCCCACCCAGGGACCCTGGATATGCACGGAAGCCTGTGCTGCTTCATCTTCAACGCTATTTTTAGCATGCTAGCTACATTAAAACTAGCGTGTGTTTATTGCCCCGAGCTGCCGATTGCAGCATAATGTATTTTTTTCTGTCGTCTGCTTAGATTGTAAGCTCTTTTAGGCAAGGAAACCATTTCTTAATATGTTTTGCTTAGCACAATGAGACACTGATCTTGGTGGAGCTCCTCATTGTTGCTGTGTTACAAATACTCATAATAAACCTGGAACTCTAACCATCAGCAAGCAAACTGAAATATCTAGTGGAACAGAAGATTTTCATGCCTCTGGGAGAAATGAAGGGAAAATGAATGAATGACTGATTAATAGCAGATCTGACAAACATTATCCTATGAATCTGAGAAAGGTGCTAAAGTAGGTAGCATGCATGAGAAATCATTGTGCCAAATGTCCAAAGGTGAAAATACAAGGAACATATCTGTACAAAAGCTATGACATCCAAAGGTATCAAAGCTGTTCCAACAGTGGAAGTATTTGGTCAATGACAATTTCCCCCAGACATCTGGTACTGTCGCTTGTGATTTTTACTGAAGATTACCCCTCAGTTAGCACAGATTTGTTTTTTAATTGGCCTGCACTGCACCTGCCACATTCTGACTCCGTCCTTGGAAGCATTAGGTGGATATCTGGGGGGGGGGGGGATTTAATCTTAAAGTTCTACAGAAAGGGCATGCACAGCAACAATTAATGTTTAAAAGACAAGAATAATGTGCACTGGCATGAAGTGATGAGGAAGAGGAATGGAATCTGGGGAGTAACTAATGATGGGGATTAATTAGCCATAGCAGAAAGATCATTAGGGGCCTACTCCAAAGGCCTCTGAACTCAGTGGAAAGACTCCTCCTATCGACTTTATTGGTGTCTGGATCAAGCCCAAAGTTTTTAGAAATGAAAAAGTCCAAAATGAGAATATTTTTAACAGAGTTTATTTTTAAATGATGCTCAAAATAGCGTACACTGGAGATAAAATGTAAACAGGTGGACAGGACGACTAGAGGGCAGCACCAATCAGCAGGTTGACAAGACAGCAGGATGGCAATGCCAATTAGCCAGCAGGTGTGCATGGAGGCTGGCACCGTAATGATTTGCTGCATCATTTGACTGTAACTGAACAATTTGACATTCCACTTTTATTTTGTTGGAGAAAAGAACTGAGCAGAAAAATCTATTAACTCTCCTTGGATATTTACTTCTGCAAAATATTATTATTATTATTACTATTTATATTTTGATAGTGGGTAAATGTCCCAACCGAGATGAAGCTCCATGGTGCTAGGCACAATACGAACACATAGTAAGGGCTTACATCTAAATAGATAGGACAAAGGATGGGAGGGGAAATGGAAGCACAGGAAGGTTAAAATGACTTGCCTTAATGTTACACAGCAAAGTTGGGAACATTACCCATGTCCCCAGACTCCTAGTCCAGTGCCCTATCTAGCGCCACCTCTATGCTTAGCATTAATCTGCATTCTTCTGAGCTTTTAAACGTCAGTGATGTGTCAGAAAAATTAACGTCCTAGGAGAAGACTTTATTTCAAGAGACCTTAAAAGTTCCAGTAATTAGGCTATGCACTTTGATAGCAACTTCCATTCAAGGACCAAACAGAACTTTAAAATGTTAATAATAAAGCTTCATAAGTAGCTCTTTTGATGTAGGTTGATACTATTATGTTGCACCCTTTTTACAGATGGCTAAATTGCATGATTTGTTTGGGGGCCAAAGTTGGTAGTAAGTCCATGGAAGAGCCTGGAACAGAACCCTGATCCTAAACCACATGCTCAAACAACTGTAAAAAACATCTTCTATATTCTATTTTTTAGAGGTCCATCATGAAGTACTAACCATGTCCAGGATTTGCAGTAACTATGACTAGGTAGAAACCCAGTGCTAAAATATATTGTTTCTACATCTAAAACAGTGGGCTTGGATCATCCCTTATCCTACTACCCTAATGTCTCCTCTTTGGCATCCTCATTCTCTTCATCACAATCTATCCAAAATGTTGCAGTTAAAATCCTAATCTTGTCCTGTGTTAGCGTCCATGGCTACACGCCCCTGAAATTCCTATACGGCCCTTCCTGTTTCTGCATTAAATGCATACTCTTTCAGTTACTTCTTCATTCCCCCACATCATATGTGCTGCCCAATTCTCTCCTTCTGGTGTTTGCTGTTGACCCAGTTGTCCTTTGCATTGTCTTTTTTGTGTCACCATTTACACCTGTGCAAATCTATAAATGCAAGCAAATCCGAGCCACAGACTTTTACGTCCAGCTATGAATGGTGCAAGACAGAGAAGAATCAGACCTTGTCCTTTCTTTTTCCACCTTGGTTTCATGCATTTCAGCAAGCCACCTTTTACTCTTAGAAAAGCTTCTCTCTTCCCATGAATCCAATGGCCTGCTCCATCTATTTCAAGGTCAAAACCCAATTCTTTCCCTTAAGCTTCCAATTCCCTTAAGCTTCCTCTTCAGTACTGTGTACTTCTGTTCTAGCACCTAATCCTAAACTGTTTATATTAACTGACCTGAAGGAAATAGCAGTTGGGGTACATATACAAGACCTTGTACAAGTCTGTGGCTTATTTGAAGAAATATATCTCTGGGGAAAAAAAGATTTTCAAGTGGTAACTCTGAAAGTATGGCTATTTTGTGCAACTGTATTTGTGATAAATTGCTAGTCTTTTTACATTAAAGCAGACTGTCTATTGAATGGGCAAATACCTTAACATTGATGTAATTTCCTAACTGCTAGACAGAATATTTTGAATGTTAAATTGTGTTTGATATGTTAATATGTAATATAAGTATCATTGGAGCTCTAGTAACATCACTTACTTAAACATTCTCCAATTTTTCTGTTAAGTTAGTGTGTAAAAAAGGGACTTGATGTGCTTGACTCAAAATGAAGAAATTGTGAGCTACTTGATATACTTCCATAGCAGCATGGTGGCTGAATTTAGCAGCTATCCATGTGAAAATCAGGCAAGCATGGGAAACGTGCCTTGTTGACAGGGTAAAGTAGAACCATAGTGAAGTCCATGCATTAGCTGATCTATGTCTTTTAGTAGAAATTAAGTGTGATCACTTGCTTGTTTAGTTATCTTTGCTAGGAAACATTTATAAAATGATATGCTTATAGAATATGATTGCTCCATCTTAGATACTACAGCCTGTTCTTTGCATTTGTGCTTTGATATGTCCAGAACATTTCCCTTTTATATACATTTAAAAAAACCCGTTATTTAAAGACATTAAAAAAGATTCGGGACATATTTAAAATTGAGTCAGTGTGGTCTAGTGCGTAGAGAAGTGGACTAAGAGTAAGGAAACCTGGATACAAATCCCACCTCTGCAACCTACCTACATTTAGATGTTGAGTGGGTTTCTTCACTTTTCTGTTCTCCTCCTATGCTTTATCTGTTTTTCTACTTCAGCTATTTGGGATAGGGACTGTCTCTTATTATGTGTTTGTACAATAGCTAGCATGATTGGGCCATGATCTCAGTTGGGGTATTTAGGTACTACTATAATGGAAAAAAATTTTTTTTTTCAATTAATCACTTAAAAAAAAGAAAGTGACAACCTAGCCTGGTATTTGCTGGGTATCCTAAGTTTAGAAAAGCTAGCACTGTGTAGTGTTACAGTATCTTTTTCCAGTTAACTTTGGTGAAACCGACTAAACAATTACATTAATGTTAATGTAATTAGTGTAATATTACACAAATGTTAATTACATTTAATTGGGGTAAATCATGTAAGTTCATTCTGAACAAAGCTGCTGTTAATAAAAGTTATGCATTTTATATTTCCTGTACCCGGGGAAGAACCAGTACCATAAAGGCTAGAAGCAAAAATAAATAAACCTTTGAATCAGTCTTTGCTATGCCTGAAGAATGGGTTCAGAGCAGCAGTGACCTTGGGAAAGATTTGAACTTTGTCACTCTAGGTCTTGTAGCAATTATTTCATACAGCAAGGTCACAACACAAGTCGATTAACACATAATACTAGTCAGACTCACACTTCGTCATCAGAAGGTTGAAATTTCACTCCAGGGCTTGACTGTATACCCAGTGGTGATACTAAGTGGGTGTACTAAGTAGAGTTAAAAAGATTTGCTGCTGTCCTTCAAATGAGACAATTAAGCTGATGTCCTTTCTGCCACCTTTTTTCTTACCCTTCAATGAAACAAATAATAAAACCAAAAGCCATGTTTGTGATGTTGCTGAAATCATAATTGCAGTGCAATTTACATATTGCCCAGTTACTTTGATGTGCCATGGGGTACCTTGAGCTTGAAACAAGCTATGTTAAACTACATTCTACTTTTATTTTAATTCTATAGTTACACCAAGGGCCAGATACTCAGCTGATGTAAATCAATGTAAAGTTATTGAAATCAATGGGGGCACTCTGATTTTTACCATCTGAGGATCTCACCCTGTAAAACATTCAAAGTACAGCTTTTGGAAGACATTTTATAAACACAAAAATAGTGAAGTATCTGGACCTGAAGAGTTCACACCTATTTGCAAAGGACAGTAAAATCTGATCTTGATTCAGAAATACTTTAAAGCTGTTCAGCTTGAAAGTCCTCAGTTCCTCACTTTGTACCAGGCAGTAAAACAAATCTGCAAAGCACTTTAAATAATTCCTCCCTATAGATCGCACATGATTTTTGAATGGGTAGGTTTTGATTGTACAAAACCACTGAGAATAGGACTGTTAATTCCTGAGGAGTGTGATCACAATGGGAAAGGAAATTTGCATTGAAAAGACGATTAAAGAAATAAAGAGAAAGGATAAAGCAAAAAATGGAAGGAATATAAAGTAGTCAGACATATATATTCAGGTATTGTTCTGATTCTAGAGAAATACCAAGTATCCCTGATATATATAACAGTCCAAGGCTATAATTTAAATCTAGAATTCCCTTAAAACAACAACAATCTTAACAATATCCAAAAGCTGACTACTTCTCTCAGTAATCAGCATGGATCATGTCCTGTTCTGTATTTTGTACAGCATCAATGGCTCATGAATAAATATTGAGGTAGCAGAATTCAACTCATGGAGAAAACTTTATGGAGAACATACTAAATTATGTGTGAAAAAGAAGAGAGGAAGGGAGTTGTATGTACAGGCATCAGTTGGGGGTGGGAAGAAGAGAAATAGTTGTTTAGCAAGGAAGATGGTGTTGAAGGGAAAAAGAACAAGGGCCAGATCCTGAGCGGGGGTAATTTGGCACAGCACCATAGGCTTTCAGTTGAGGTTTTGGCCCCAAATGTGTAGTATAAGAAGTCTCACGATCCCTGGAATTTCTCCAGAGGTGTTCAGCTGCAAGAATGTCAACCAGAGCTTGTGATTGTTGAACAGTCAGGCAGAGCAGTGAGAAAGGGGAGCAGAAGACATGAGTGTGGAGAAGAGAGTGGAGGTGAAGACTGATGTGGAGTCAAATGAGGAGAGAGAGATGTGAGGAGAAGGTGTCTGAATGCAGGAGCGATATCAGATATATTCCTTCCATTTGTTTCCCTCTGTTACCTTATTCTTGTCTGAATTGAGCTTCATGCCGGATAGCCTCATTGTGGCAGCAATCTGTAAATGGCATCACTGAGCTCAAAGTACTTTTCCTCCAAGGCAACTCAGTTGTACTGAACTTTTCCAGGAGCATCTTCCATATTTGTAGCAGCCAAAGTGTGTGTGTGGCTATGATTTGGTCTGTGTTCTGAGCATACAGTGCTGTATAAACACAAATTTTTATATGGTGGTGATAGCCATCAGATAAATTGCAGAGTCATGTGATATATTGCATTTTGATCATATACCTTTGACTGGCAAACTGAATTGCAACCACAAATTTAGCTATTGTGTTAATGCCTTGCTATACACAAAGTTTTTTACTGTGGAATAAAGCAATCCCTTGTCTAATAACCCACTTCCAAAACAGACAGCCATACTCAAAGATTAAAAAAAATATTTTAAAAAAATCTAGAGAAGCTAGGTGGCTTAATGCTATAACAGTGATGTGATACCTTGAGTCTGAGTTAACTTGGAGTTTTTAAATTAGTTGGAATTTTTCAGCTAGGCCCTGGATAAATATTAGTCCACTTCACAAAGTTAGCAGCTGTAATTTAGTAAAAATTAGACAGGTCCCCCCGCCCCCCAGGGACAGGAGAAATTTTCATAAAAATTACATAATCCTCTTCAGCCTTTATGTAGCTAAATTTGAATTTCTCCTGAATACAACAGAAAATTACTGGTAATGGGTTTAGGCTGTATAACTTATGGGTGAGCACTTTCAAATATTTCAGCTGAAATCAATGGGTCTACTCACATAAGTAATTGTTCCACAACTCCCCTTTGAGTTAAAATAGGTATTTTACAATACATAGAAATATTCTTCAATACACAGTTCACATATAAACAAAACTCTCTCTTTCTTTCTCTCTCCTTTTTTCCCCTCAAAGAGTTGAATAGCATAGAGGAAGCATGAGATGTACTAAGAAAAGCTAGAAGAAGAATGAGTGCTAAGTGACAGAGTAAATCTTTGGGAAAGTAGCTAATCAAACTAATACCACATGTGAGTCAATATGCTAAGATGACACGCAGAAAACAGCCCTGCTGTCTAGTTTAAATCAAGTGTCTTATCAATCAGAGAAGCCCTGAGTAATTGCAGCAGTCAAAAAGCCATGGAGTAGGTCTTCAGCTTAAAGTAATTGGGAGTTTTGGTTATCAGGCTAGCACCTAAGTGGAGTGACAGATTGATGAGAGATCACAGGTCTCCTTTAAAAAACTAATTTATTTTCATATAATGTCATAATATACAGAGTAGGAAACCATAAATTCTTGAGGACATGCTTTATTTGACTGAAAACCTAATTTTGGCTGAGGTTTAAACCTATCCACACACTTTATTCAATATGGACTCTGAATATCTAATGTCCATAGGATTTTTTTAATGGTACAGTGCATAATCAATTGCACAAACTGCCCTATATAACTCTTTATACTTAGATTATGATATAATCCAGTAATTTTTCCTTTGTTGTTGCTCTATTTCCAAGGCTTTGGGCATATGAGTGCTTCTTTTTTTGTTTTTGTTTTTCTAATTTGTGCTTTAATGTAGCAGGGAGATATATGTATGTTTTACAACCGTCAATAAATATGCCTTGGAGAATGAAAACATCTGATATTATCGGGGAGCTAAATCAGTGTTCACAGAGCCTGGACAGACAGTTACAATACATATTTTCCACATTTCTCCAATAGGCCTCAACTGATCCAGAGAGTTCACCTCTGTGGGGGATAGGGTGTCTATATTGCATGGATATCCCCTGAACTCACTAACAGGGTGCCAGTGTTGCTAGATGTAACTTGAATAACTGTCCAGTAGAAACTAGGCTGAAGCTATTCACTTGTGCTGTAAAACAGCCTTCCAAAGTGACTTTCAATGACTACTCACCTGGTTTATACTGTCTCCCACTGTAAATGCAGGCCATCCATTTGCAGGTCCAATGCATCTCTGATGGACCCATATGCCTGTTTCTGTAGGATCAGCGTGACCTGTATCACAAATGTTTTTGCAAGCCTGGTGAAAACCTTGAAGGATTTTCATTTTACTACTTGCCTCTCCTTGAATGACCCCTTGGGGAGCCAGGTTGTTATTTTTGTTCCTGAATATTAATTTGTTCTGCTTTTAAACCTTGAGGAGGAGGATGTTGCTCACAAATCCCATTATTGTTCCTGAGTATCCTGTAAAGTGGCTGTCAGTTGGTAGTCTCTTCTCTTATTAGCCTTCCTCTTCTTTTAGTGTCAAATTGTCCTTTGTGTATTATGACACTTAATACATGGAGTAAAAATTTGATATTAAAAAAATCAGTTGTCTCAATTTTCAAACATTTACAAGGAGAAGAAAGAAGCAAGGGATTTAAACTAAGATTGGCAAAAGCAAGTTGCTATACAGTACTAAATAAACCTTCCTGCTGAAAACCTCAATGATAGGTAATTATATTTCTAAATGAGGCAATCATTGTTTAGCTATGAAGAATATAATTAATTTTATCACATTCTGTGGTGTTGTAGTCAACACATATAATAGACTTTTTGAGATATTAGCTGTCCAAACACATTCAGCTAATTTAAAGAATCTCATTGTACATTCCCTTAACTGGAGTCAACACTAATAAAACCTTCCTCTCTGTCATTCCAATAAACTGAGATATTCCAGCAAGTGAGATTTTCTTACATGAATTTAACGGAGTTTGGAGAAATTGTCTAGAGTTGCTTCATTGAGGGACAGTCACCCGCTTCCTCACTTTCACTCATGAGGTTCTTGATTCTGCAAGCACAGTCCTATTCAGTATATATTGGGTCAAATTTATGTCTGGCATAATTCCTTTGACTTCAGTGGAGTTATACCAGACATCAATTTGCCCAGTTGTGTGCATGGGTCAAAACACGGAACATAGGAAGTGACCTGCCATTTAAGACCATCTAGTCCACTACTGTCTGTCTGTAAGGATAGATCTATACTGTAATTAAAAACTGTCTGGCCCATGCCAGTTGATTCAGGCTCATGGGGTTTGGGCTAAAGGGCTGTTTTATTCCATGATCCTCCAAGTTTATCTTTTGACCTCCGTGCTTGTTGAATACTTATTTGGGTGTCTAAAAATGTCTTTGGGAACCTAAATTTAGACAACTTTTTTCTTTTTTTTTTTTTAAATCTTGGCCTTGGCAGGAGGCGTCATTATCCTCAGGGAGGATCCTCATTGTATTGTTAAAAGGCTTCATGGTTCACCAGTAGCCAGTCTTCCAGTTGGAAATGCAGTCCTGTACTTCTGGGTGTGATGAGATCCATGCAGATTGAAACCCTGGATGGCAGCACACTGCTCAATAAGACAGTCCAACACAGGCAGAGTAGAATTTCATCACATCACCACTTTCTGCTTCCTCTGAGGGCAGGGACTGCCATGCTTTACTGTAATAGAAGCTCTCAGAGAACATGATGAACACGATGAGATGGATACAGATCTTTTAGGCTGTGCCAAAAGTACTGACCATTTTTATATAACCATCTAGATTGTTGCAATATGCTTTAACTAAGAATGCCTTAACTAAGAATAAATCCTTACAAAGATTTCAGTTGTTTCAAAACATGTTAGCCCAACCACTTAGCAACACAGGTCACTGGAAGTAGTTCCCCTGAGTACTCTACTTTCTCTGTTGACTCCCCTTTAAATCAGGTTCTAGGCATGGGTCCTTGACTGCAAAACCATCTATGTTGGGTGGCACAAGATCATATTAAATACAAAACAACAAACTATCCCAGTGCAAAAGAAAGATAGGAAGAAAGTAAGAAGCCAATATGGCTGTATCAGGAACTCTTTAATGACTTGAAAATCAAAAAGAAATCCTTTAAAAAATGGAAACATGAATGATTTACTAAAGATGATACAGAAGAATAGCACAAGTAGCAGGGAAAATAATCAGAAAGGCTAAGGCATGATATGAGCTACACCTAGAAAGGGGCATAAAAAGCAATATGAAGAGGTTCTATAAATACATTAGGAATAAGAGAAAGACAAAGGAAAGTGTAAGTCTGCTACTTAGCAGGGAAAGAGAACTAATAACAGATGACACCAAGAAGGCTGTGGGTGTTTAGTGCCTATTTTGCTTCAGTCATTTCTAAAATAGAGTTAATTGTGACCAGATACTTAACACAGTTAATAACAAGGGGGAAGGAACACAAGCCAGAATATGGAACAAATATGTTACAGAATATTTAGATAAATTAGATATATTAGAATCTGTAGAGCCTGATGAAATTCACTGTAGGGTACTTAAGGAACTAGCTAAAGCAATCTTAGAATTGTTAGTAATTATCTTCAAGAACTCATGGAGAATGGGTGAGGCCCAGAGGACTGGAGAAGAACCAACATAGTAAACGGGAATAAAGAGGATCCAGAGAATTATAGACCTGTCAGTCTAACTTTGATACCTGGAAAGACATTTGAACAAATTATTAAACAAACAATTTGTAAGCACCTAGAGGATAATGGTGATCAGTAATAGCCAACATGGATTTGTCAAGGACAAATTATTCCAAACCAACCTAATTTCCTTCTTTGATAGGGTTACTGGCCTACTGGATGGGAGGATTGGGGGAGCAATAGACATGATTTATCTTGATTTATAGTAACTCTTTAGACACTGTGCTACATTCTCAGAACCAAATTAGGAAAATGTGTTCTAGATAAAATTATTAGGTGATTGCACAACTGGTTGAAAGATCATACTCAAAGAATAAGTATCAATGGTTTTCTGTCCTACTGGGAGGGCGTATCTAGTGGGGTCCCACAGGGGCTGTCCTGTGTCCAATACTATTCAACATTCTGATTAATGACTTGGATAATGGAGTGGAACATATGCTCATATAATTTGTGAATTACACTGGAATGGGAGGGTTACAAACATTTCACAGGATGGGATAAGAATTCAAAATGACCTTGACAAATTGGAGAATTGGTCTGAAATCAATTACATGAAATTCAATAAAGACAAGTGCAAAGTACTGCACTTAGGAAGGAAAAATCAAATGCACAAGTACAAAATGAGGCATACCTGACTAGGCAGCAGTATTGCAGAAAAGGATCTGGGACCTACAGGGGACCACAAGTTGAATATGAGCCAACGTAGTTATACAGTTGTGAAAAAGGCTAATATAATTCTGGGCTGCATTAACAGGACAGCTGTATGTAAGATACAAGAGGTAATTGTTCTGCTCTGCTTGGCACTGATGTGTCCTCACCTGGAGTACTGTGTTCAGTTTGGGGCTCCATGCTTTAAGAAAGATATGGACAAATTGGAGAGAGGACAGCAACAAAATAAGAAAAGGTTTTGAAAACCAGACCTAGGAGGAAAGGTTAAAGAAGGGGCATGTTTAGTCCTGAGAAAACAAAAAACCATGTATTCAACAATTATACATGACAAATCACTCAAAAGTAAAAATATTGAGCTGTTTGCCGATCATTTGTGAACAGAAAAAAGGGTCTAAATATGCAGATTAAATCATGTATTAGTTTTCCATCCACCTGCAGTTCAGGCACATTTTGTTTCCTACAATTCCAGTCCTGGTTGCTCCAAAGGTTGTTAGAAATCATGAAAATGCTCATAATAAGGCAATAGAATTCCATGACAGGGATGGGGTTTCTCCTGATTTAACTGCTGAATGTTAGTGTTGACTGACACTGAGTTTACTTTTAAGGGGAAAAAGAAAAAATAGGGCATTTTATCAAATTAGGGGGAAAAAGTGCAGCACATAGGGAAAATGTCACCTATAGCTGCAAGGATCTAGTTAACAAATTATGAATGTGAAAGTGAACTGTGAACAACAAAAAATAATAGAAGTCTCACCACAGTGGCATACATTTTTGCAGAACACTGAACTAACTCTAGGATGCATAATTATTTTACACACACATTGCTCAAAGAATGCAGGGCATGGTAGTGATAATTTTAACTTCAAACATATGTGAGTTTGTTGGTTTTGATCTTAAAACATTATTAAAATCAGTCCTTGAAGAATATATTAAAGTAAGTGATTTCCTAGCAAAGTGAGGCTTCACTTACTTTTAACCTTGGTTAAATTAAAGACTGTACATAAAAAGTACATCAATACCGTAGTTAAAACTTACAAATACGTTTAGATCAATGTCAATGTTCAAATGCAACAAAAAAAGAAATCTAGCATTTTTCAAAACATGCCATCTTGTTTCATGTTTTTCTAATTTATTTTTGTTCTGTAGATATGCTGATCTGTATTCGTGGGAAGTGTCAGGAAGGCTATCTGGTGTCCTATTACTTCAGGTTTAACCATGGGCACAGCGATTGGGCACAATCCAACTGTCAATGAAATCAGTAGGACTCTTTCTATTGACTTTGAAGTGTGTTGGATTAAGCTAGAGGTTTGCTTGGGCCTTATCTTCAAACCCAACCTGAACCTGATTAAACCACAGACAATCTGAACTGGACCTGAGCCTGTCAGATTGTTTTCATACCCGACCCAACCTGAACCCGCCACTTGTAGTCAGGATCTGTCAGTTTTGGTCAGCTTGCAAAGGTCTAGCTGCCGGCCTGTACTCCATTGTCTTTACTTTCTTTCCTCTGTAAAGCTGCCAAGGCTAATTACCTCCCAGCCCTGCCAGCCACTTCCTGCCACAGCTCAGTGCTGCATACCTGGATGGCAACCTGTCTCCCTTTCCCCCTCCCAGACCTATGTTAGCATCACTGTCATTCCATTCTAGGGGCTTGTCCTGGTGGGGGCTTCCCACTCCTCACAACTAATGCCTGTTGGGTTTGCATGGTGACGGCTGAATGCCCTGCTCTTGTCAGGCTCTGCTGCCTTGATGCACGGTCTGCGTTGTGGAGTGAGAGGTGCTGTGACTCATTGGTGCACACAGTGCCTGGGATCCTGTATCTTTACAATGCCATTTTGCACATGAGTTGTGTTGCCAGGTGTCTCATATCCTATTGATGCTAATGGTTTTCAGAAGCATGCTAACTAGAATGGCCCATCACAGCTTGACCAACATGTTTCCAAGATACCTTGCCAGGCTGGGGAAAGGAGGCATTTCAAAGGAGTAACCAGTGAAAAGTGAGTTGGAGTGAATCAGGGGAATTCTGGTGTTTATGAAACCAAGAAGAGGGAAAGGTAAATATGCTGACATTTCTGACTCATGGAAGATCTGGGAAATCTGAGAGGTGTAGTACAATACACAAGTAAATATGTGGGCACTTTAAGCCAAACGCAATGGAAACACAACATTTCTGTTGCTCGAAAGGCATTGGTGAGGGATATCACTGTGGCCTGGTCTACACTGGTGGCTTAATTCGAATTAAAGTCCCTTAATTCAAATTAATTACTCCCGCATCTACACTTGTGCATTGTTAATTCAAATTAAGGAGCCTTTAAAATCGAATTAATAAAACCACCTCTGCAAGTGGATTAGCACCTAAAGCACATCAGTTAATTCGCATTAGTGTGAGTGTGGATGCAATGGGACTTAATTCGAATTAATTGGCCTCCAGACTGGATCCCATGATGCCCCATTTCAGTACCCTCCCCCAAAGCAGCCCCGGGAAGATTTAAATCTTCATTTCCTGCGGTGAATGGGTTTAAAATCCAAGCTACGATCACCCCCCGCCCTGCCACACACACACAACAAGCCCTTTGCAGTTTGTCTCTTTAAGGGTTTGAAAGATTTCACCACCCAACCTCCTCCCCATGTGGTGAATGCGTTTTAACTGCCCAGCAAGTCCTTTGCAGTTTGTCCCTTTAAGGTTTGTCCCTTTGAAAGATTTCACCACCCACCCCCCTCCCCACGTGGTGAGTGCATTTTAAATGCCAGCAGTGAAAGGAAATTCTTTGCTACATTGTTTCAGTGGCCAATCATGGAAATTGATACTTTCTTAAGGGTTTATTCACAGTGCTACATGTGGATACATTATATCATGTTTTCCATCAGTGAAATGGAAACATTTGTATCACTGTATGAATATATTAACTGACTCCCTTGTTATTTATCTTACATTCTACAGACACCTGTAGAATCAAAATCAAAGGCAAGCAATATACAAGGGATGATAGGGGGAGCATAAAAGGCAAACAGCATACAGTTCTAAAGTAATCCAGGATAAGCTGTGATGTATTTGTCACAGTCAAAATGAGAGCATAGTTCAGATGGCTCCATGTGCCTGCAACAATGGCGATCAGAGGAGTAAAAAAACAGCATGAAAATCCTTTTTCTGTTTGTTTGGGGGTGGGAGAAGACGGTGGGGGAAGCACCGCTGCATCCTGGGATGGTGACACTCGTCACAACAGCCTCTATGGTTAGTTGCACTGTGGGATAGCTTCCCACATTGCATTGTTTTCTAATTCGAATTAAGGCTGGCCAGTGTGGACGCAAGAAAGCAGCACAAACACTGTAGGTGGACAGTCTGCAGCGCTTTCTATAAATTGCTTTCTGTAATTCGAATTAAGCTAATTTGAATTAGTGCTGCAGTGTACACATGGCCTATATGAGCTAAAGTCTCCTGGCAGTGGCCTGAACTCTGTAGGGAGAATGTGTAAGGGGGAATGCAATGGTATCTCACTTCCGATACATGTATTGGAGATAATGTTATAGTGTGTGTAGCTAAGGACTCTTCCTGTCAGCAGAGGCAGCTGTAGTTTTTTGAGGCCAGCTGATGGAACATATTACCAACAGCCCCACTGCTTGTTCAAAAAATACTGAAGCTGAAAGGAGCTATGTTTTTTATTCTACATAACCTTTCCTTCAGCTTTGCTCATCTGGTCTGTGAAGAGAGGAGACAAAATGATGGATATGAAATACAAACAATACCTGGCAAATTGAACAAACCACATAGTAAAAACCTAACTGAGAAGGAAAAATGTTTCAAGTCTTCGGTTCTCTATAGCGCATACACTTTTGTAGGTGTGGGGGACTGGTGATCCATGCAGTGAGAATTGTGAGTTTCAAGGGAGACTTTCGACTGAGATAGAGAACATACTGTAGGAAGGTGATTCCATTTAAATAACCAAACTGGTATCCTTTTTACATGACTAGTTTCAAACTTTGAAGAACCTACCAGTCTTGTGATGGGATGAAGCAGAATTTTACAGAGGTGGGCACCAGATGCTATATTACTGTAGTAATTATAGTACCTTGCTAGTTTGCTTCATCTGATTAATTGCTCAGTATTGTTTCAACTTTGTTCATGATTCTTTGGGGGATATTTTCTGTTAGTGTCCCTCACTGCACTTTATGAATCCTTCCTACTTTGCAGTGGTCCATTCTGAATTAGATTATTACCTACCAATCAAGGGTTTCCTCCGTAGTCTTGCCATTTCGCTTCCAAAAGAGTTAGGTGATTCTCTATCATAAAAACCTCCCTCTCCTCCTAATCTATGCAATGTCAGAGTTGAAATACTGAAGATATTTTGGTAAAATAAATAGAATAATAGAGAAAAATTAAGGGCCTTCTATACTACCCTGAACAATTAGATAAGGAATAGAATGAAGTAGAATAACACTAGGGCTTTGTCGTTCTTCACTGCAGAGTTTAAAGTAAATTAATATACAGTATACACACATATATAAATGCCACATATAGATGGTTGTTTAACCAGGAATATTGAACATCACAATGGAACAAGCAAACAGATAAATATATATACAGTACTTTGTTACAATGTTTGCGTAAGCTCTGATGAACTAGTGTTTTAATTAGGACATTGTTTCTCTAGAAATTGAAAATTATAGGTAAAACTTAAACTTCACGATTGGACAAGCTTTTAGGTCTAAAAAAAAATAAAAGTACTATTATTTTGATCAGATCTGGTCTTTGATTTTGAAGTGTCTGCCAAGCCTCTGTTAGTGCTTCATAAAATCCTGTGTAATCTAGGTTTGATAACTAGGTACCTGATGATATATCTAATGTCAATGTCATTCAGAATCTGCTTTATTTCATTAAATGTAACACTTTGGGTGGTGAGGTAGGGGGGAGAAGGTTAGCAGAAAAATAGAAATTGTAAGGTCATCATTGTTCATTTCCCCTGCTTTCCTGGAAGGGTTTATCATATTTTCATTGAATTTCTGTAGCTGCAAGATAATAGGTCAGAGTTTGTGCAAATCCTGTCTTCTTGGGACCTGACAAACACTTAGCATTTTCTACATCTCCTGATAGGAGCTGAGAGCCCAATTTACATATGTCAGGAGAAATTTCTGAAGATAACTTGTAACATTTTTCCCTTCAAAACCTTTAGTGATGCCAACTGTCCAAAGGCTAATTCTTCTGAATCTATTTTCCCAAGGAACCTTGCTTCTCTGTATGTGAAGTAGTTCAGTTTCTCACTGAGATCAGTTTACCCCTAAACTCATTAGTTTCAACAGAATGGTGTAGTCTTCCCCGTCCCTCCAATTCATTTTCTAAACCTGCCATACAAGAGTTTACTTTGGAGATGTCTCTAAAAAGACCTGGAATATCTTACTGAGCTATATCCAGTCTCTCTGTCAGGTGTTCTCTCAGCACCATTATGTTATTCAGATTTTGTCCAAATGATTAGCTTTAGTTTTAATGACAAATTTGTTCATTTGTCAAGCAAAATGTAATTTCAAGTGAGTTGGTGTGTGAGAAATGAGGTGGTCATAAACCAGGAAATCATTGCCTTGTTAGGTACTATTTGACCCCCACCCTCCCCAGTAAGCATTTTTTCTGATCGTGGAATATTTGTAAAAGGGCCAAGATTTGCCCATATTTAGTCATTATTCAACTCAATTTTTGTTTGTAAATAATTTTTAACTTTATGGATGAACCATGAATAGTCTCTATGGGCAATCAATGTTTGAGTTGTGTTGAGTCAGACAAGTCACAGAATATTATCTCTCTTCCCCAATTGGCTGCGTGTCCATCTGGCATGCATATTATTGATATGTTGGTAGCAGATGATGGAGCCCTGCAGGCTGGAGTCTGGGCATATTTTTAGTGGTGTTAATAGGACAAAGACAATGCATTCTTGCACGAATCTTATCAGAAACACCAGTTTTTGGTTCCAAGGAAGCAACTCTGTCTCAAGAGTTTACCCTAATTAGAGCTTAAGACAAAGAGCAAACTCTTTTGCTGTTTGTCATAACTCCCCTAAAGAACCTACATCAGAAAGCTAATGACAATTTTGCATTTCTTAAATATTGAACTATGCTCACACACTAAGAACTTGTAAAACTGTGTGTCATCTGGTGACTCTGCCATAGCAACATTTTAAATTAGCCTGTGAACATATTATTTCCATGAATACATGTTCATGCCACTATGAATTCCCAACCCTGCCCACTCAACATTTGTGCCAATAAATTTAATCATTTGAATTTTCATGGCAAGTGAACACAAAAGGGGCATAACAGTGTCTGAAGTGAATTCATTTTAAAAAATATGATCAAATATTTTCAAAATATGATCAGAAATTTTTTGCAACTCACCTTGTTTTACTGAAAAACAAAACAAAAGAAAAACTGGTAATAAAGCAACATTCTGAACTATACACCACAAATAAACATCACATTTATGACCTCAAAGATACATGGCAGCTGAAATTCTTATGTCAGTCTTTCTATGTTCTGAATAAGGTAGAAGCAATTATTATTTCTCCATTGCATCCTATCACTTTTCCTTTCTACCCTTTTGTACCCTAGCACTACATTTCCAAATGAATTGATGGTGCGTACATGGTTCAGCTTGAGTATAGCTGTGCCAAGCTTCCACAACATTATTTGTTCTTGAGAATCCAGTAATCATATCCTTGCAAGTGTTCTAATTGGGTACGATTGTCATCATCTACTACTGAGCCATTGATTCGGTTAGCAGCTTCAATATATGTCCTGATAAAATCTGTCAGCATTATAGTACATGATGCTATAAATATACTCTATTTGTTAATCATGGCTTTCATTTATTACTGGAGTCTGTGCAGGTTTGCAAGATATTGTGTATATAATTGGCAATTTGTATGCGTATGAATTGCCATTTTATCAGATAAATTCTACATCATGAACAATGTGTTGTGTAAGCTTTCACATAATTTATATCAATGAGAGGGAAAGATGGTAGAACAGGGGGTATATACCTTAGACTATATCTGTGCTGACCAATTTGCTTGATGTATCTAATGTGACCTAGCATTCTGTGTGACAGCAAAGCTAATGGAAAAAAAACAAACAAACCAAAACAACATACCTAGTATGCCAGTGTTTGGGAAGTCAAGAGCAATAGCACCTTTCCATGCCAATTCAAAATCTGTATCAATCCTTGTTTGGTTAACTCTAGAAAATTATTAAAGCTAGGCACAGAGCAGTCCTCAGTGTGTATCTTAAAGAGTGTATGGTAACAATGCACATGCAACTGATAGTACTCTGTCAGACACGGTTTTATTTTGTGCAAAAAGTCATATAGCTACAGAAAAGGTATCATCTGCAAACTGCCCTTTGGAATTACTAAGCTACTTCTAATTTATATGACAGTAAGATAAAGAAATAGAAAAACAAACAGAACTTTCCTCATCTCTCCCCTAAATGGTAAATATTGAATCTCTGGAGATGGACCAAGGAATTAGCATTCAGGCATAGATCATGTTTAGACTAGGACGTGGTTTTAAGGCTACTTTAGTTTTAATTTCATGAGCCCAAAATTGTGGAGATCAAGTAAACTCTATCACGATAAATAGTGAAAAAAACACAAGAATGGTTGCTTATGTGAGAATCCAACGAGACCCAAACTGGAACAGGATAGCAGTCCCCTTTCAGAACCAAACCATGTGGACAAAACCTGCTCTGGGGAAAAAACCTTGAATTTTTTACATTCATCAGCAAACACTGCTTATCAAACTGAACTGCAGGTAAAATTTTCAGAGTCTAATTCTCATTTTCAAAAGTGAGAGGCTCTCATGGAACTTAGGCTTTCATGGTAGGATTCACAAAGGTATTTAGGTGCCTAACTCCTATTGAAATTAATGGGAATGAGGTGCCTAAATACTTCTGTGAATCCCACCCTTAAGTGTGTAAGTCCTTTTGAAAAGGAAACTTTGGCACTTCTGAAAATTTTAGCCTGGGTTCTTTCCCCTTGGTCATGAAAAAACATAAGAGAACACAGAAAACTTCTTTCGTAGTGTTTTCACTGGCATGGTTGTGTTGCCCTACTTATTTTTCTGACCACTCCACTGATGTACAAAGCTAGGATACATCTTTCACTTCTCCTGGAGACAAAACTAGTAGCAGCACCACATCACAACTTCATTTTATCTACATATAATCCCCTGCAGTTTCAATTAGATACTGAATTCTTTGGCATTTGTTGTCCTGACCTGCTGTGTAGTGATGCTGCACAATATTAAACAACACCTTTTAGGTAGGTACATTTTTGTGTCAGGTGAATTGAAACACCTACCATCTGCCCTATTTTTGCTACTGCTCTCCGTAACTTGTAAAGTTTTCCCAAGCCAGAGGGATGCTCTCAAAACCACAGGGCATTAACTTTCCAAAAAAAACCCCGACTTTAAGATAGGCAGATATTTAAGGATCAAACATATATGTTACAGGGAAAAGAAGATGCCTTATTATCCTTGCAAACATGACACTAGTTCACATTGTTAACTTTTAGGATACAATTAATGCAGCGAACAAATAGTTACATGACAACCTGGGTGTATGTTAATGCCTTGCAACCTGCACAGTGCCAGTAATAAGGGAAAGCCATGGTAAGCAAATAGAGTATCTTTAGAGCATCATGCACTCTAATGCCAATTTTACTTACTGAGATTTACACACACACACACACACACACACACACACACACACAGGATGTCTGAGATGAAATGGAGCAACAGTAAGGATTCTAGCAAAAGTATCGCATCAGGGAATATGCTATTGTATAACTGTGAAGCACTCCATCCTTAATGCCTTTTTCAAATCACACAGCGAGGAAAAAATGTTATTCTCTCTCTCTCTCTCTCTCTCTTTCATATGCGCACACACACACACACAGGATACACTAGACTGATTGTTCTCTGAATGTATTAAATCAAGCAAAAGGAATTTGTAGCCACAAGGTTAGCAACACAAACATTTACTAATTTAAGACAAAAAATAACTTTCTCTGATGGGGAAAGCCAAACATTACTATTATACAAGACATTTTCCCCTCTCTGTCTACCTACTGTTTTGTCAATAAAAGGGGAGGGGGGGGGGGAATCTCTGCTCTCTGAAGCATGGGAGGGCAACCTCTGCCAAATTCTCTCATTTGTTCTAATCTGAAACAGTCATCCTTAGCTCAGTTATCCAGCAGCTAGAGCCACAAACGTAAGGTAGCACAAGAAGGACTGAATATATGCTGTTCAACTGACATAGTGTAAAATCTCTCTAAGATATCTCAGCTATGTCTGTGTTCTGCTTATTTGCCCTGCCATTCTATCACAAACACTTCCTCATGGTGGCCAGACAAAGACCCTCTTGTGCCTGGCTCCTCTTTCAACCTTTGAATGCCGTGCAGATTACACACACTCCCAAAGGCAACTATAAAAGACTTGGTTACATGGAAAAAATTAAGACACATATAGAGGATACAGGATGAAAATAAACTTGCTGTTCTGTGTGGGTACCTGGTTACATATACAGTTGGTTGATATTTTTGAACAAGATGTTTTCTTCATTTAAAATTGTCTTTTCTTAAGAAAAAAATCTTTAAAATGTTATAAAATGACGACATTTTAAAAGTTTCAAAAATCTGTTTTTTGGCAGGAGAAAACTTTTTATGCAAATTTCATAAACAATTAAAATTAAAATAGGAAAAGGGGTCAATTTTGAACTTTGTGAAACACAAAGCACTTTTGATCTTCAATTTCTGACCAATTTGAGTTATGGCCCATAAATGTGGCTGCTATATTTCTTACTAGTGGGCATGGCACTTCAGAGATATTAGCAGCAAAATACAAAAAAGAAAATAGTCTCTTTTCCTTTATTTTAGCTATTACTCTCCAGCTACTTCAACTGTCCTGCAGCCCTTTAATGCCATTCTTATGTAAGATTATGTGATGAATAAATGAAAAATATCCTCTCCCTCCAATCAAGCGGTGAAGAAATCAATCTATAAACTCTCTACATAATGTGTTTTTTTTTTTTTCCGGGACACTTTGTCCTGTGGGGATGAGAGAGATGGAAGCATTTTTCAGTGTCATAATACTTATGAAGAATGAAACTGCTGAGAGTTAAAGCACAGATACACGTATTATTTAAGGAAGGGTTATATTACCTGGAGTGTGTCCTAAATGTTTTTAAAGAGACCAAGCTCATGCTAACACACCAGTGCTTACACAAAAGTCTGTATACAGCACTTACATGCAGTCAAACAAGGCTAGACAAAAACGTTTGAAAACATATTGTTGGGGACCGTTCTGCATTATTGTAGGAAAGATTAGAACACCTATTTGTTTTTTTCTATAATTAATTCTGATGATCATCTTCATACTGGTGAAGCAGGAACCCAGAGAAATCCAAGGAAATGATTGTGCTTTTTTCTTCATATGGCACTATTTTTTTCATTTGTTTCATGTATGATTCAGGTGATCTGCAGATCACCTCCAGAGATCAGCATGTGAGTGATCAAAGAAGTTGTGCATTTTGTATCCCTTCAGATACTATATCCTGTAAGAGTTGGGTACTGAACTCAATTAGGGTCCTATGGAAAATCCCAGCCCCAATTCTTAATGAAATAGGCAATTAAGCCCAGGAATGCAATCTTTAAATTGGAAGGAAATTAGTTTTACTTTAAGCTTAAGCTGTATATTAAAAAAGAAAAAGAAAGCGGTTGCATTCACTATTGTTTCTGGAGGGAGGGCAGAGATGTTTATTGCATGTTTTGAAATATCCTGTTGGTGGGCATTGGTGTATGACTTTCTCAGTGATAGTCACTTTTCTCAATGATACATTTTATAAAACAACTGCTTAGTCTGTTTGTTTGTTTGTTTTTTGTTTTTTTTTAAGGTTGATGACATCTTTATATATGTAGTACTTTAACTTTTCACAGGGCTACTTTATCTGTTTTTGGTGATAAATGCAACTACATAATTTGCCTGTCTCTGCCAATTTATCCAAGTGAGAAAACACAAACTCAGCTGTTATCCAAATGCAGGGCTTGATTAGCAATAGCTTGATTGACTGTAGCAAGTTGTTATTATTGTGCTGAAAAATGCCACTGGATAAAAAAATCCACCCATATCTACTTTTGTTGTTCAAGTTGTTTGTTAGTGAAGTGCATTTCCAGCAAAGTACTGCACAAAACTTTGTAGTGGTCAGCCTCCCCAGCTACTCCCTCGAGATGTTTTGAAGGTGTGGCATAGTGCCATCTCGCGAATACTGCATGCATCTATCAGGAAGCTCAGAGGCGGGAAGAAGTAGCTAAGAGGATATGCAAACATATAAGGTGAGATAATCATTACAGATGTGAGACCTTGGAAGTGTAGAAACTTCAAACAACTAATATTTTGGTATGTGCCTGACAACATAGGCAGCAGGATTTGTAATAAACTGTTGTGTCCATAAATGTTCTATGTATCCTTGTGAGCCTGGCACTGTATGCTAACTCCATGGAATGGGTTAGTGAGCTTTTCCCAAGAAGTGAAATCAAGAAGGGTAATTATTAGCACTGGGACAAGTAAACAATTCTAGAGAAGTACCACCCTGGGGGCGAATTGTTTATACTGGTTCAGGCTGTGTTTGAGTCCAAGGACACAAAGACAGATCTTGTGGTATAAAGGTCCAGCCTGAACTTTCTGAGGAATTACTCATTGTGATCCAGCAACTGTTGAGAGATTGTAACCAAGAAGGAAGAATCCTGCTGGAAGGGTTTGAAGGACTGGCACCTGCCAGGGTCTCCATGTGGAAGATGGATGACACCTGGTGAACTTAGCAAGTGTGGAGACTGTTTATTATTTTATTATCTCTTTTCTCTGTAATGCTTTTGTCCTAAAATAAATGTGAAGGCTTGCTGGGCTCTGGTAAATACTGTCATAGCCGCTGGGAGAGAGCAAAATAGTCGATGCTGTTCTCCGCCCATAGTGCTGTAATAGCTGGAAGTCTGGGCATGAAAGGGACACCTGTGAGCTGACCAAAGAAGGGAAAGAGGTGCAGTTATAACCCCAGAACTGCGACAGTCTGCACCCATGTTCCAACTGCTTTACACCATGTACCAAAGCCAGAGAGACATCAGGACTTTAAAAGCCTCATTCTGAGCTGGGAGGGGATTCCAGTGCTGTAGGTACTGTGGTAGACAGCTGTAAGGCTGCCTCCTGAGGTCTCCTGCAAAGCCCCAGCATAGAATCATAGAATATTAGAGTTGGAAGGGACCTCAGGAGGTCATCTAGTCCAACCCCCTGCTCAGAGCAGGACTAACCTCAGTTAAATAATCCCAGTGAGGGTTTTGTCAAGCCACAGCTTAAAAACCTCTAAAGATGGAGATTCTACCACCTCCCTAGGTAACCCATTCCAGTGCTTCACCACCCTCCTAGTGAAAAACTTTTTCCTAATGTCCAACCTAGACCTCCCCCACTGCAATTTGAGACTGTTGCTCCTTGTTCTGTCATCTGCCACCACTGAGAACAGCCCAGATCCATCCTCCCTGGAACTCCCTTTCAGGTAGTTAAAGGCTGCTCTCAAATCCCCCCTCATTCTTCTCTTCTGTAGACTGAACAAGCCTAGTTCCTTCAGCCTCTCCTCATAAGTCTTGCGCTCCAGCCCCCTAATCATTTTTGTTGCCCTCCGCTGAACTCTCTCTAACTTCTCCACATCTCTTTTGTAGTGGGGGGCCCAAAACTGGACACAATACCCCAAATGCGGCCTCACCAATGCCGAATAGAGGGGAATGATCACTTCCCGTGATCTGCTGGCAATGCTCCTACTAATGCAGCCCAGTATGCTGTTAGCCTTCTTGGCAACCAGGGCACACTGCTGACTCATATCCAGCTTTTTATCCACTGTTACCCCCAGGTCCTTTTCTGCAGAACTGCTGCCTGGCTTATCGGTCCCCAGTCTGTAACTATGCATGGGATTCTTCCGTCCTAAGTGCAGGACTCTACACTTGTCCTTGTTGAACCTCATCAGATTTCTTTTGGCCCAATCCTCCAGTTTGTTTAGCTCCTTCTGTATCCTATCCCTATCTTCCAGGGTATCTACCACTCCCCCCATCTGCAAACTTGCTGAGGGTGCAATCTACCCCATCCTCCAGATCATTGATGAAGATGTTGAACAAAACCGGCCCCAGGACCGACCCCTGGGGCACTCCGCTTGTGACCGGCTGCCAGCTAGACATGGAGCCATTGATCATTACTCGTTGAGCCCTATGCTCTAGCCAGTTCTCTATCCATAGAGAGGATGCTGGCAGAGGGACTTGTGTGTTGGGGCATGCAGGGCTCCAGACAGTGCTACAAGACAGCCTGGGGAGATTGCTGTAGCTTAGATATGTCCCCAGGGCTCTTAGGCTGAGGTCCTCTCCAGCCCACAGAACAGCAGATGATCAAGAGGGTGCTAAATGTCTTAAAGCCTCTTTATCTCCTCCTGGCTGTGAATTCTGTGCTGCGCTTCTTAAACCTGCAGCCCAGAATCAGTCCCCCAGAGCTGAAGGATTCTTTGAATCTGGTTTCATCCCTTTCATTGTCCAGCTAACGTAAAATAATGTCATTGAACCATGAGACAGAGACTTTGAAAGTAAAACTGAAAAGTTAAAAATATGTTTTGGTTACAAAAAAGTACTTGGCCGACATAAGAGAAAATGAGAATTAACTATAGGATAAGCCAAATCCTGCTTCTCACCCACTTTCAGGCGTTATATTTTTTCAGATTATTATTTTCAGATATTATACAGATTATTTCAGATTACTATTTCAGATATTATACAGCTATAATAATTTCAGCTATCTTAAATATTTGATATTGCCTGGCAGGTTAAAAGTCCCCCATTTACCAGCAAGCATGTTCCCATTGGAAAATGATTCAAATCTGTCATTTCAAGCTAATCAATTCTGTTGAAAGACACTCATTATTCATGCCAGATATATAGTTTTAATGTGTTTTAGAGTTAGTCTTTAATCCAAACACAGTAACAGCTTTCAAGGTGTTTGTGCAGATCAAGGGAGAAGAGTTTTGAACTTAAGCTTTTTCCTTTTGTACTGCTAATAGGGTTAACATCTGCTTTCCGAGGACAGAGGCTGAGCAGCTGTCAGAACCAGGCATCAGAAGTATAAAAGATGGACTGAAGTTGGCAGGACATCAAATGAAGTTAAACACTTTCAGGTTTATATCCGTGTTTATGGAAAGTTTACAGTATGTTTATAAACTTACACTGCATTGAAAACCTTGTTCAGCCTCTGCCTCAGATGTGGACCTACTTGTTGAATTTTCCTCCCCTGTCCCAGAGACCTTGCCCTGTCTCATCATGGCACCACTTTATTCTAATGGTTATGGAAGAGTTGTGCTGGGTTTTTGAGTCATGTAGAGAAGTGGGAGAAACATATAGCTACCTTCCAAATTTCTTTTCATATGGGTTTGACAAAATAACCTCCAAATATCATACCAAGAATTGCAGCCTTGTTGTAGCCCCTCTAACTTTGACCTGTCCTGAAGAGATAACTATAAATACAAATTTGGAGCTTCTATGTAGTCAGTAAAAAGACATAGAAAATAGAAAAGGTAAGTTCTATAGGAGACTTTCCACTGTCTGTCATTCTCGTCTAACATATTAGAAAGCTGTTTTCCTTTCTGTTATACAGATCAGGAGATTAGGATAGTCCAGGGGTCACCAAATGTACTAACCTCCCAAGACCTCTCCCTGCTGGGCAGACTCCTCTGTCCCCATCACCCTGCTGCAGGGCAGAAGCTCCATGCTCCCCCCTCAGTCAGGTAGGCAGAGAATGTGGGGGTTGTAGAAGGCTCTGTGAGCTGCACTTTAACTGTAAAAGATCCACATGTGGCTCACGAGCCATGGTTTGGCTACCCCTGGGATATTCAGACAAGTGGAAATAAGAGGTGTGACAGATATTGCAACCCCATGCAGTATCTTTGGGGACTGTTGTATTAAATGTAAGAATGGTTTATGTGTGATTGTATTCTACCTAATGGGGGAGGTTAAGACAGTTCCTTCAGGAACTAAAAATAATGGGGAGTGGGGAGTGACTCAGTGAGTCACTGAGACTAAATCTGAGAGAAGTCCCAGTGTCTGGAGAAGTTTACATGTACTGGTTGAAACTGGGTTTCTAGGAACTCAAACAAAGAAAAAGCTTTTGGTATAAAAGGGCTGAGTTTGAACTGACACAGGGCCTTCTTTCTGACCCAGCAAACAGAGAGGACCTTCTGTCCCAGAAGGGCCTCAACCATTGCAGAAGGGTGGGAAAGACTTTGGCTAATTAGGACCACATATGACTGGTGGGTGACTACTGGTATGTTAGGGGCATGTTTAAATCTGTTTATTGGTTCTATTCTGTATTTTTCTGTAATGCTTTTATTTTAAGAATAAACGTACTAGCTTAGAAAGAGCTGTGTAGTAACTTGTAACTGCTAGCAATGCATTTTTCTTGGGCAGAAAGCAATGCACAGGTGCTGGCCAGTAGGCATACTGACTAGCTGGGGTTATCACAGTGTAAGGCAGGAAGCTGGGCAGCCTTAAAACCCCCAATCAGGAGGGAGTGGGATAAGTATCCCTGTCCAGAGAGAAGTGATATCTAGAGACTTGAAACCTGACTGATCACTCCAGGAGTGGATCATGGGGTAGGGGTGGTACATGTGCAGTTACTGTGACCATATGGTGGTAGAAGTGGGATCTGTGAGAACAAGGAATTCCCGGTAAAGTGCTAACTGCACTGAAAGAAAATACAGTAGAAGGAAAAAGCACAGAGAAAAGTGTCTTGTGGCCTTTTGGGGAAAAGAATAGTGAAACAAGCCAGGAAAATGGATTAGGAGCCACTGTAAAAACAGTAGCTGTGGAACTTGTGTGTGCAGCGAGATTTGTCTGGTGCTGATCTGAAGAAATTGTAGGAGGTAAGCATGTTGCTGATCTGAGGCAGGATGGGGTACCCTCTTCAGATAGGGCCAAGAGAGCTTCCTTTTCCTCCTACAGGAAGAGAGAGTGCCAGGGATGGTATAGCAGAGGTAGTGGCAACAGTGAGAGGTCTAGAGACGTGGAAGCTGGAGTG
Organism: Emydura macquarii macquarii; assembly: GCF_026122565.2. Classification (NCBI taxonomy): domain Eukaryota; kingdom Metazoa; phylum Chordata; order Testudines; family Chelidae; genus Emydura; species Emydura macquarii. Next base: position 5,279,560 of record NW_027133614.1, read on the forward strand.
GAAAAGGCTGCTCGTGTAAGAGAGACAGATGGAGCTGGAGAGACAGAAGGTAACTGATCAGGGCAAATGCTGCCAGCTAGAACAGGAGAAAAGGATCAAGTCATGCTCATGGGACCCAGGAGGAAAGATAGGAGGATGTACCTATTCGGGGGCTAGCAGGCAAATAGGTGTGGTTGTGATGAATACCAATGCCATGCATGGGCCTGCGTCACTATGGACACCAAAGACGGTTCTGGGGTCTCTGACTGTGGGAAGTTATATCCTGTAATGTGTTATTTTGGAAAATGATACTATGGCTTTAAAACCAAATCCAACTCTTTCTTTCAGAAGGGCAGAGGGTGACTCAAGCTCCCTTATGTGCCTCCCTCACATGCTACTTCCAAACACTCAGAGGTAGGTGGAATTGAGAATACAGATAAAGTAGTTGATCGGAGGTGTGTGTGTGCGGGCGGGGGGAGGGGGGAAGGAGGGGATGGGATTGTTACTCTGCAGGTAACAAGATAACCAGGGAGAGGGGGAACTTGTCCCTCCCCCTCACCCCTACCCCACCCCACCCTAACATTCTGACTATCCAATGGTCTGTGAAAATCTGAAGAAGAGGAAGCCAAGCAGAGGAGCAACTACTATTCACCTTGACTTACTGTGAGGCCAGCCAGGTGGGGCTGTGGGTCTCTATACTCTTTCTATATCTGAGTCTCTGGAAACTCAGTTTCAGCCAGTCAACCCAAACCTCTCCGGGGTGGTACGGTACGTCTTTAGAGTTGTTTAGTCTCAAAGACTCACCTTAATCACCCCACTCCATTGTTAGTTCTTGGAAGAGCTATGGTAACCTTCTCCCATGAAGTAGAACACAATCCATTCATAAATTTAATACAATAGTCTGTGAAGATACTGCATGAGATTGCAATTTCTGTCACAAGGGCCTCACCCTTATTTAAGAAGTGACATCCACAAAATGGTCACCCAGAACATTTAGCTGTCACAGGTAGGATCCAAACAAATCAAAGTATGGGCAGATAATACAAAGAAAGATCCCAAATAAGAGTTGAACATTAGATTTGCTGTAAGTCCATTCTATCATTTTCAATATAGAACATAATTATGACTTTAAAGGGCCAAATACTCAGCTCATGTATTCCCATTGACTTCACTGGGGCTGTATTGGCTTACACCGGCTGAGAATTTGACCCATGCTACATAAAGAATGAATTGCTAACAACAATGGGAACAGAAAATGTGCTACTGTAGGACTTATACTCATTACCTGAGTATTTTTTTTCATAATCCCCATGAGAATAGGGAATTCTGGGAATAGTGCATATAATGATAGTCTTATGTATTTCTCAAAATTGTCAGTTTTTAGCCTCCTCCACATGCAACATTATTGAGCAAAACCATTCCACCAGTGTGAGATTTCCCCAGTAATAAACAAACTAGGAGCATCCAGCTATTTCATGCTAGGACTGAGTTGAGAAGGGTTCTTGTTCCTTATGCAATGAGGGTGCTCTGACATCCCTGGAAATTTAAGATCAGACGTGCGTAGTAAAGGCGTGTGGTTGAACAGAAACATGGACATTTTGATTCTGATTTAGCTCAGAGAAAGGAATTACCAATAATACTTAAAGAAAACATATCAGGAAAAAATATCAGTTGACTTATGGGTGATTTTACTGGTTTAGTGGTCAAAGTGATCTAGAAAAGAGCTTTCTGTAAAGTTGATTGAATAAAATGTGGGATGTACATACGAAATGGGAAACAAGACTTCAGACTTCATGATCCTGCAGGACTGGATCCTTTGAGGGTAAGTGCATCTTTATTGTATGTGAACAGATGTACAGATATGAACACTGGCACCTGCTGAACTGTGTGAGAGAGGACGTTTATCAGGGCAATGGGAGTAGCTCATTTGCTTTGAAAAATTCCACTGTGTTTACATAGACACCAGAGAACAGTAGAAGGAATCTCGATTTCCTTCCAGAGCTCATCTGAAGGGCGGCATTGAGCTACACTCTGAACTTCTGTGCAGTAACATGAGCACCGGTGTCAGACTTTATCTGAGGCCAGCCCATGGAACAAGAGGGTTACCAACTGAGCAATGCTGATTACTCTATAACAGTATACGCTGATACATTTTGAAATCGTCAGTCCAATATCCAAGGCACCAATTATGATTCACAGAAATGTAATGCAGATTTTATATGCTTTCAATCTCTCAGGAAATATACCAAAAATATATACAAGGGAGAAATTTATTTACACGTGTCCCATAATTCACAGAATTGTAAATATACTGTAACTGAACACACTGGAATGAAACACATTAAAACACTTTCTCTGAGCAATTTCCTCCTAAGTACACAAGAGGGCCTGAACAGCACCTTAATAGGTTGTGACAAATTAGCACACTGTGAGGGACGCTCTCTCGGCTTCTATTACTCAGTGCTCTCAAGCTTTGTTCTAACTGGCCAATGAAATGGAACTTTCAAATAAAGAATTTGTACAGAACTCGTTCTGGTGTTCTTAATGTTTTACTTATTGCATGTTAGAAATTATCCAAACTGTAATACAGAAGGTTACCATATGTAACTCAGTCTGTACTTTGTCAAACATAACATAACTATGACACCAGCCTTCTCATTACCTCCTGTGTTTTGCAACTTCTCCCAACTATGTTTCCTCACAGGCTCTGGTTCATTAAGGGGAAAGCAAACAAAAAACAGTGTTTAATGGCTGCCTTTCAAAGGCTTAATGACAGCTCAGATACTGTGTTTCAAAGACCAGACTGTCGGATGAATATAGTTTTACTAAAATCTCTCATTAAACCCTCCAAGCAATGTTTTCTTTTTCTGATGAATAAATTATGGGATAGGTCCCCAGACCCTCCTTCACAAACACCATAGATTTGTTTAATATATTTCACAACTATTTGCAATGGAGCTAGCTGGATTCAAACTTCTCTGAAGTTTAGGAGCATTCACATCTGTGTTTCCAATTTGGGTTCATCTCCAAATCACTGTCTGCAAATCTTTAACACCTCAGTAACACTGTTTCATCACAATGTGATACAGTAGCTTACAAAGGCAGAAATATATGAGAGCCTTGCAGATGGCATAGTGCCAACCGTTCAATCTTTAAAAATCTCTTACAAATCTAGGAGTGTTGGCATCCGTGCTACTGGTCAAATTAGATAATTCAGTTCTGCCTAACACAATTTCCCTATCACTTCAGGTAGATGAGTTATTCACAGTGTTATCATAAACTACTTCTGAAACCATTATAAAGGATGCCACATTCTCGCCCAGAAGCAGCTGAATTTGGGTGTTGTGTGAAATAATCACTACAAATGTATGCTAATTCTGCGGAATAATTTGATATTTGCAAAGGGTAATATACTAGTCAGTAAAATAATAAAAAAGCAACCAGTAAAAGGCTAATATGAGAACCATAGGTGATGAAAAAGAAGAGATACTTGTTTTGGATAGTATTTTTGTGCGGTTTGGGGAGAGTTATTGTTTCCATAACACAAGGAAAGATTAGTTTGAGGGTTATCTGAAAGACCATATAAATGCTGCTGTTCTAAGGCACCCTAAAATGTATGTACACTCCACTAAGATATGATGGAAGTCTAAACAAAGGAAATGTTTCTATCATTAACATCTTGAAAACTCTATTACTTTTCTCCTCTAAATCAGATGGGAATATCTCACCAAGGAAATGCCTCCCATTTCACTTTAAACTAAAACTCTGAGCTGCTAAAACTATGTTAATCCCATTGCGTGTGTGTGTCTGAAATTATTTCTTTTGAAAAATGAAAATGAAAAACAAAAAAGACGTTTTGTGGCTTTCATCTTTTACAGCCTTATCATCAGGATGGATACATCTCCCACCTCCCACATGCACTTGGGAGGCAGATTAATTAAATTCATAATCAAAGACAATGTTCTGGAACAGATAAAGCTGTGCAGATAAAGAAGAAGCTTTTTTAAAAGACTTAATTCTTTCTGAACCAATTAGAATTTTTTCTATTATTTTTTTGTGCGGGTTATTGAGGTTAGAGGTTTCAGTGATAGAAAAGAGGAAACATGCGAAATGATAGCCATATTTCACAATGCATTTTTGAAAGCAACACAGATGAGCACAGCATGCAAACTTGAATAGAGCAGAAAAGTGAGTTAATACACTAAGAGCGAATCCTGCAAATATTGAGTTCAAAGAGATTACTCATGTGCTTAAAGTTAAGCACTCGTGCTTAAAGTTAAGCACATGACATGAATAAGTGTTTGGAGGATCCAGGCTGGTTTTGACAACAAAGCTGTGAGCATGTCAGCTGTATCTGTTTGCAGAGTTTCAGATAAACCGTAAATCTTGTGACGGGTGGAAACAGTGTTCCCGAAATATTCGTAAGAATCTGAAACCAAATTTGATTGCATTTCAATCATTTTCCTCTGGCTGCTAGCTTTTATTACTGAGAATAATCATGGATAGTAATTTTTTACCTGAAATGCAGAAATGTTCATTAAAAATGCATTTTGGAAATACAAAGTTCATTATACATTTTGCTACTGGTGCTTGCTATTTATTTACATAAGGCACATGATATTATTTCCATTCCCTAATCTGATGACTGAATCATGGGCCAAATTCTGTTCTTAGTTACAGCTATTCAGCCCAATTTGAACAGGGGTACACAGATTGAAACATAAACAGAATTCCTCCCTGTCCCCTCTCCTGCCCCCACATGCACTTGTACTAATCTGCTGGTCCAGCGTACGTTAGTGATTTGTGTAGTGTGTGTATGAGGGGCAGTGAGGAACAACTCCCGCTATTCAAAAAAAAAACAACCCAGAAACGTCAACAAACAAACTGCAACCTACATCTCTGTTCTGTAATTATGGCGCTTCAGGAGCAAATTTTGTATGTCTGCTGGATGAGTCCTATTCTGTTTCCCCACAGCGCAGTATGAAGGTATTAGTTACAATGCAACACACATATTTTAACTATGCTATTTCTTCACAAACTATTTAGCATCACGTGCAACTCTTGTTCTAAGTCGGCTGTTCCAAATCTTCCTGATACTTTATACTTTGCCTTTCCAACTCCACATGGGGTCCTTATTTGATAAGTTTGAAATCTTATTAACACTATGTAACACACAACCACATAATGGAATAATAGACTTCAGAGGATAAATTAAGGTAAAATACCAGGCAAAGGAATCACTGAAGTGCCCTTGGAAGAGAATTTTTAATAGAAAGCAGCAACTCATTGGCTTAGTATAGTATTCTTAATACGAATGGGACAATCTTTAGAATTTCATAGACCTTTTTGAATTTTATTTTCTTTCAAGTGCTGGGGTTAGTAAAACATTTTACATTTGGTGAAATAGTTTTCCCTGCTTAAAAGCAATGGCTTAATTGAAGGAGTTTGTTTTGTTTTGTTTTTGTAATAGCCCAACAGATGCCTAGTCTGTATTGTATGCAAACAATAAATATCTTGCTTGAAATGTATCCTTACCCTGCTTTATCAGCTACCAATAGTAGTAAATAATTAGAAATAATAAATTATTAATACATGCATCATCCCACAATGCATAGTATGACAGAGCCAAATAGGACTTACGTTTAAGAAATGGCAAATTCTGTGGCAAGTCTGTGTTAGATAAAACGAGCTCTTCTATCACTAGTTTCTTACCATGAGTAGCTACTGAATCATTAACCATTTTGATTAGAAGCCAGACGTTTGTATTCTGTTTCCCCCTGGTATTTTTGTATTAAGGTTGACGGTATGGAAAGTACTTTAGTTTAGTGTAACTGGGATCTGCATAATACTTACATGACAAATGATATCTACTTAGAAGCTAGGATAGCCGTAGGCAGAAGGGTCAGAAATGTCAGTTTTAATCATAATCTTTAAGTAAAATTGATACACAGTGAGAAATCGTTCTTGCCGGCTGTTTTTCAGAATAGTGCACAGCCTCATCACCCCATCGACGGACAATGCCATTGTTCCCTCTTCTTTCCAGCATTCAGTTCAAAATGATCTTCAAAAGCCTACATGGATTTTCCCCAACTTCTTTCCTGGGTCTTGTCGCTCTGCTTTCCTACTCAGTCCCTCTCTGCATCTATTGCCATCCCTTTAGACAACTTGACCACTGGTGTCACGAGAGATCTTTCTGCAGTTTCTGCCATCTGGTACAATCTTACTGCATCTCTCTACCCCAGTGAGTCTCCATTATTTGAAAATCAATTGTATTGAGCTGTACTGCACTGAACAAATGGGTGCCACATTTATTTAGTCCAGCTTACAGTTAAATGGATGACAATGAGTATTCTCTGAACAGCTTTCAGACAAAGTTCACCCCTTGTAGCTCCCTAAACCCTGCATAACCCTTAAAACGTTAAGGGGTAATTTTCCCAAAAGGCCTCTAGTGGGCTTCCAGTTAAGTGAACACACACTTCCATGCACCCTCATTTAGCAATTGCAAGCACCTGCCTGTTCACTTTTAATGGTCCAGTAATTCAGCCCAAGGTACTAGAGTGAAGGGGCTTTCCAGCTATCCATTTTAAGACCTGGATTAGGGTTATTGAAACTGTGCAGTCAGCTGTGCAGTCACCTGTCCAGTGAAGTGGAACACATGCAATTAGGGTCATGCCTAAATGGGGATTGGCTTTACAAGGTGTCCCCTTCCATATACAGAATCACACTGCAAAAATCTTGATTTAGCAAGGATTCATCTAACATAGTTATTTCATCCTTCCATGGGAAGCTTGAATAGTCCTGCCACTCTCCTGAATTGGACAGGGCATTTATAATATACATATGGAAATATGTTTCCTCAGAGAGTCTGGGGAGAATAGTGAACTGTGAAATGAAAAATAATAAAGAGAGTTTGTCATCGTATAGTACTTCTTCTGCTCCCTGCTTCTACTAAAGTGCCCTTTTTGGGCAGTGTGTCTCTATTCCAGGTGCAACATAACATACCTCACACCCCTCTCAATAAATTATGTTACAAGCCAAATAGCCATAGCGTTAAATTACTCACTTCAGAACCTGCTCTTTAAATTCCTCTCTTGCCTTTGTGCTGCATTCCCCAGCCAATCCTGATGTATTAAGAATGTGTCTAACGCATTAGCATATTTTATAATTGAGTGGAGGAATGATGCTACTATTAATTTATTTTTGAAATATTAATATGCTTTTAAAGAAAGTGCAATGAATAAGTGTCAGTAATATTTATGGCAAAGCACACTGGTACCTTTTGATGTGCCCTTGAACTTCTGAGTCAAAGTAACAAAAATCATCTTGCTTCTGCTAAGAGCTCTAGGTATACTGAGTAGCATGGGTTTTTCTCTCTCTACCTCCCCATCATCTATAGTATGACATTTGTTCTTTTGCCTATGAGAGGATGCTGCTGACCCAGGGAATTGAAAGTATACAAGGGAATGATCATTTTGAATGCAAAAATGATGATTATGAATAAGGCTCATCTCATAGAACCATGGGGTTAGAAGGGACCACAAGGGTCATCTATTGTCATGCAAGCGGACACCACTAACTTCTCAGATATAACACTACTCACACAATGCTAGACAGAGACATTTCCTCCTTATCTATAATGAATAAACATATGATTAATTACATTAAAAATCCCCACCTAAATTAAAAGAATCTTAAGGTTGCAAAATAACACTAAAAATTAGAAAAGTTGTCAATGCAACCTGATATCAGCCCGCTTGTGCATATGCATTATAATACAGACTTTAACTACACGATTGCATGTTTTTATTTTCCACATGACTTCTTCCTCATGCAGTGCACAGGCTCATCACATTTGGTGACCTCATTATGGGGCCATTCCACATTGCCAAGATTAGCCAAGGGGAGAGAGCGACCTGATGACTTCAGTTCTGTGGCTTTGACCTACCAAGCTCTTGTGAGAAATGCATTCCCACAGTCTTCTTTCCATTGAACCTCACTGGTCCCTTCCTACGGGGGAACAACTTCTCCAGATAATATATTCTCTTAATTAGAGGCCCTGTCTTCTAAAGTGATGACCAATCCCCTCGAGTCCCTTTTCCATCTGGGAGACCTTTCACTCCGTGACACCTCATCCATGGGGTGAAGACACATACATACATGGCTGCCCACCTTTTGCTGTTAAAGTATAACTCCGCCATTGACCTTTCATTGCTGAGCATCTTGGGAAATGCTAAGAGGGCCAATACAATAACCTGCACTGTAAAGAATTGTTGGTGCCTTTAAAATAAGGTCATGACTATATCTGAATGCCTAATAATTCCTGATTATTGTATTGTGGTCTTCAAACAAACACAACAGGAATGAGAGAGAGTAATTGATACATTTTGGTGAAATGATATCAATTAAATACAGACAAACATACATGATAAATAATCAAGAGAGACCTCTCTCAAAAAAACAAACAAAACATTTACATATAGCTTGTATGCCATTCTGTTTTATTGCAGATGTTCACAAGCAGTTTGGCCATGTTAATGGTGTTTTCTGCAATTTGTTTTATTCCCCTTTGTAGTCACAGGTCATAAGAATGAGTAAATCTTGGGCTACACTTCAGGATTCTGGTGGGAAACAGTCTGGCTTATTTGATATTCTATTATAACTATAACAGAAATCATTATAGGGGCAAAGGGAAAGGAGGTTACCCAGCATAGATGGCAGCAGGAGAATGAAAGAGAGAACCCTATAGGTATGTCTACATTGCAATGTAAGATCAGGATTTGAACTCAGGCTCAAATCTATAACCTCCTTTCGTCTAAAATTATGGGGATCCAGGGTCCCAGAGCAATGGAGTGACAGCTGAGACCCAAGGTTTAAGCCCTATTGCTATGCCTGTAGATGCAACCCCAGTTATATTTTGGGAGTCCACCAAAATTATTCCATAATCCCATGGGCCTTCTTTTTTTGTCCTCTGAACAGTCAAATTTGCCCACACTGCACCACAAACAAAGGGCGAGAACAGCCACATTTATGGGAGTGCACTAGGCAGTCTGAGATATAGGTGGCTGGACTTGGGCCCACAGAATATAGCAGTTAAAACCCCACACTGGGACCAGGGTTCAACAGTTCCTAACATGGGGATACAAATGAGTGTAGATGCTCAAGCCCTAGGTTAACAAACCCAGGTTCTGCTAACTCAAGCTCTATTAACTCTGGGCTTACACTGCATTGTAGGCATACCTTACAGTAGAGAAGAGAAACTCTTTATCATTTACATAGCAGTTGCTTGTTGCAGCAGCAACCCCCACCTTCCTAATTATTGGAGGCCCAATGCAATTTGAGTTGCTTGACCACTGTTTTGGGGCCCAGCAAAGCTTAAGTTGCTTGCTTGACCATTCTGGCCTCAGCAGCCCGACATCTTCCGGTTGTCAGAGACAAATAGGAATACTGGGTAACCTTGCAGATGTCTCAGTTTCTGCATACCATGGCACATAATAAGACGAAATACATAACATGTATGCTTGCAGATGCACATAGATAACGGTGATGGGGCTAATAAGTTATCCTTGAAAGTCTGGGAGAACATTTTTCCACTGTCAAGGGGCATATTTTGTTTATCGCCCTTCCTATTACCAGATATTGTTTTGACGACCCCAATTATTATGGTGAGAATGGAATCTAGTTATGGGTTATGTAGGTAATAGAATAGATAATAATTAATAGATAGGTTATTGGGTGAAAGTTGTGTCTAGAAATGTATAAAAAGTTACCACAGACAGAGAGGCGCACTCCATCAATACCTGATTCTGTGGGAGGTGCTGGCAGTCGGACCAGAGGATCCACTGACTCCCTGGAGGGGTCCCTGAAGAAAGCCATTCCTGTATACAGCCTTCTGACTGATTGCTTAGCTCCCCAGGTTTATTGTGTATGCTATACCAGTTATATACAAAGCCTAAAATCAGCTACAATATATCTATAGAAAACCTTGCACATTAAACCTCACTGATATCCACACTGATCATTAAGCGTCCAGTATCAACACTAATCGGAGGCTGAGTTGGTGGTAGGAATCACATCTGCCCCTGCAAGTCTCATTCAACAGCTCACAAGCAAGGTGCAGTAGAAGCATGGCAGAGCCACAGCTGCATGTTGCCATGAATAGATCTTTTAGTAGGCAGTCAGAGTCCATACAGCAAGCAAGACCCAAATGTGTCCAAAAACCACATCAGACTGGTCCTAGGAACGGAGTCTGCACCTTTTCCTCCTGTGATGGTCGCGTCCTTATAAGAGAGACAATTTATAGTCTATCAAGCTAAAAAGAGCAAAAAGAGACAATGTTTATGCCTGGAATATTCCTTAGCCACTTATGGCCCATGAAATAGATAAGTGAACAAATACCTTGGTGCTAGCTATTCCAGCCATCTCAGATAGCCGCTCATAATTTATCAGCACATATGCTACAGCTTCTGTTCTGCAGTGTCTCTAATCAAGAGCTGTCATTCGAGAGTATAATGCAACATAATGCTACAAGATAGAACAAACTATTCATGAGAGTGATGGGGAATATAAAAAAAGATGCACACTGTGGGCGAAGTGTATATCAATGTGGCTAGTCCTGAAAACTGCCACCTAGAACAAGCCAACATAATCCTTGCAAAACAGGAATATGTAACATCCTAGCATGCTGAGCACAATAATACTTTCAGCTGCTTCAGTTCTTGGTAAATGCATGCTGTGGAATCAGTTATAAAGAAAACTGCTTATTGCATTCAATTATTTTATTATGCAACCAAAGATGGGCTGAGCCAATTGGATTTAAGAACCTCCTCTTATCTTGGATTTAGGATAGTGTTTTGCTGTCTAGACTTCACCTACTGTCAACAATGGCATGAGTAATTGAACTGAGTGCCTGCTTAATGCTTTGGGTTTTATAACTTGAAAGAGAAGCGACCATCCAAATTATAAAAACATCACTCTTTTGGGAAGGAAAGGATGGACTGAAGAATGGGTTCATTCCCTTAATAACACAGAGAAATGTCTATCATTTCTCTACAAACTTAATGAAGCTTACCCTCAATTAATGAGTTTGTTAGACTTGAATAATTTTAACGAAGACATGGGTTTATAAGCACCTGCAGCTTTATTTTGGCACCATAATTGGCTTTTTTTATGTTTCATACGTGTATGCTATCTGCCCAAGAGCCATGTAAACATTTACAAAAGGATGCCGAAAGGTAATAAAAACTAACAGACTGTGAGTATCTCTTGAGTTGAGTTGCAGTTTATTTAGATACATTTCATTTCTGCTCCTAGACTTCCCAGTTCATACCAGCAAATCTGGGATTGTAAATGCTATTTTATTGCAAAAATAAATATAGTCATCCTTAACACTGAGCAGGAGATTATTTGTAAACAATTGTGAATTATATTAATGCACTTATATAGGGGGAATGTTGAAAGCAAATAATTGTTGCTCCACCATAATTACCTTTTAAAGGACTTTGGTCTTCCTAGCACTTCACTAGCAGAGACAGAATGTTGTCATACTGAGATTTCAAATAGTACTTGCTTACTCATTAGTGTATGGGATGAAATACCGTGCAGCCTTTAGAGAAGGATGCAACCCTTCTGCCAGGTGTTAAAGGCAGTTTAAAGGGCTGCAGCTCCGGTCCTGCCTCCAGCTCCCACTGCAGCCCTGCTCCTGAGCCCGGTTCCCAGTCCTGGCCACAACCACGACCCCACCCGCAGCTCTAGCCCCAGCTCCAGGTTCCAGCTTCCGGGGGAGGGGAAGATGGGGAAGCGTGTGCACCAGGTAAGGGGTGGGCACAGCCAAAAAAGTTTGGGGACCATTAAGGAACCAGCAATGTTAATGGCAAACTGGCTCTGGTGTGTGTGTGTGCATATGAGTGAATGTGCGTGCATGCCCATCCGTCCACTCTGCATTTAACCGAGTGATAGAATATTTCAATACCACGAGACACTTATTAGCAGAAACTGGAGCAGTCGGTCCTTATCTGTAACAGTGTAAAAATACTTGCATGAATTATATTTTGTATGTCCAGAGGAAAGTAGAGGAGTATTCTCTTTCAAATAAGAATTACAATGCTAATATTTCGTTCTTCTGACAAAAGTTCTAATGAGAACAGAAGACGACAATAATTGTAATGATATAATATTTTCTCTTCAAGCTGTCATTTTTAGATCATAATCTCCTGGCTCTTCCTATTTGCTGGGCCTGAGTTGCTCCTAATATATTAATTTCCACAATGAATGCCTATCTAGTACACCAGGGAATATTGTCATTGAGTGAACCATCACATCTCTGCAGAAATGCTTGAAACAACCTTTCCTCAGAATGAAGCTTTTTAAACTACTTTTAAATCAGTTTTTAGGACCAGTGAAAGATGCATAGATTCTTAAGGTCAGAAGGGACTATCATGTTCACCTAGTCAGCCACTGTCATCCGGTCAGCCAGTCTGCAGGCAGCAGAAATTTAACCATCCACTGGTATAAGAGACGGCTAACGTCTGGCTGAGTTACTGAAGTCCTCAAATCATGATATAAAGACTTCAAATTACAGAGAATCCACCGTTTACGTAGTTTAAACCTGCAAGTGACCTTTGCCCCATGCTGCAAAAGAAGGTGAAACCCCCCCAGGGTCTCTACCAATCTGATACAGGGAAAAATTCCTTCCCGACCCCAAATACGGTGATCAGTTAGACCCTGAGCATGTGGGCAAGACCCATCAGCCAGATACCTGGGGAAAATTCTCTGTAGTAACCCATAGCCCTCCCCATCTAGTGTCTTATCACTGACGTATCTCTGTTTATTGCAGGGCATTATAGCTCCCTGGGATAGCCACCTGTCTTTACAATTAACAGCTCTGGAGACTAAAATCCTCCCACTACAGATCAAGTACATTGTACTAGTGCAAGCTTCCCAATACTGGCCAATTAATCTAATCTAGACTATCTGTGGTCCCCATTATCACAGTATATGAGTGCCTCACAATCACTGTTTGTGTATGATTATAAAGAGCAAACACTCTCTAAGGCAGGGAGGTGATATTATCGCTGCTTTACAGGAACTGCAGCACAGAGAGGTTAACTGCAGTATGCAAGGACACACAAGACATTTTTGTGGAGGAGCCACGAGTGGTTTCCAGGTCTCCTAATCACTAGGCTTGTGCCCTAACTGTCATGTACTGCTTCAACACAGTAGGTTGCAGGGCTGCTTCTAGCAAGTCAGGCTTCTGTACCAGATATGAATGGCTACAGCGCTTCCTTCCCAGAGAGATACGCCGGATTTGTTTGCTACCATGCATTAAACAGCAAATGGCTGTTGTAGGTATGTTACACATTGCACCACCTAGTGACTGATTGCAATACAATACACCATTTTATTATGTAAGCAAGGTTTGAGTGTCTGAGTGGCACTCTCCCTGCTCAGCAGCTGAAAGGCGGGAACGTTATTTGCATGGGCTTTGTATTTGCATGAGTACAATTAAGTACTCAGCATATTGCATAAGCACACTAGGTATTGAGCACGATGGGAAATGGTTAATGTGTCTGGTATTGTGTTACAAGTCACTTTTGTGTTAACTGCAGGGGTAATGAAATGTTGTTCTTCGATTGTATGAACAAATGGCATTAGATCTGTGTTTAGCTTGTTCTGATAAAAAAATTCACTCTCCCCCAAATAGAACCCAAAAAGGGTGTCGGACAGATGTTTCAGCATTCCAAGGAGAGGGAAGGGGGAGAAGTCTCCAACTGAGATTGCACTAGCCCTATAAAAGGGCTACTCTCAGGCCCGGGTTGATGATCTTCTCCTACTGTTAAGTGGTAGAATTAATGATTTCTCTCTGAATCTTTTGTTTCTTAAAAGCAGGGACATGGTTTCTGTGCGAGCATGAGCTTCCCATGAATTTCCCAAGAGCTGAAATTCACTAAGAGCTGAATCACTAGAGAGACTAGGTAAAACTTGACTGACACCCACCAGAGAGGTGCCAGTAGTGGGCAGCACCTGAGGCGGCAGGATCGGTTGACACCAGTAGCTGGCAGGAGCAACAGCGGTCAATGCCAGTGGATCGTGGGATTGGTCAACGAAAGCCAGGAGCAATCAGCGCCAGCAGATGCCAGGATCGGTTACCATCTGTAGACAGAGGAGGCCAGCAAACACGGGAGCCAGGAGCGGTTGGTGCCAGCAGATGGTGAGAGCCAGCAGCAGGGACTCAGTGGGGTCCAGAGGTGGTGGGAGGCAGCAGCTGAGGAGGCCTGGTCAAGCCTGTGTTCGGCAGGAGCTTGCAGAGCAGGACTGGCTGAGCCCCCAACCAGGAGGTGGACATTGCAGCTACGATGGTCAGTACAGGGGAAAGCAAGAAGGGAGAAGTGAAGGACACGCCCCATACTCTGGGATGGGTTTGGCTCATTGAGTTCATGAATTCTGTTTGCACTGTTTCCCAAACCAGTGCTATGTTACTTCCCTTCTGTTACTAAAAGGTTTACTTTCTACACTCGGACTCTGTGCTTGCGAGAGGGGAAGTATTGCCCTTTGAGATGCCCAGGGGATAGTGTGTGATTTCCCAGGTGACTGAGGGGGGCTCGGTGTTGTATCATTGACAGGGACCCCTAGATATAGAACCCGGTCCTTGCTGCTGCCGACTCTGTCTGGCAGAAGGGTTACAATTACATGTGCCCCTTTGTTTTACATTTTTACCATTTACAAAATATTTACACTATCATGCTATCTTTAAAGTTCAGTATAGATCAGTCTGTTAAGTATCTCTGAATCATACTAGTTTTCTAATTACATGACCTAAACATGTAACAACTTGGTCATCTGCTTGTCCATTAGTTGCAACAACTGGCTGTGATCAGTTTGGAATCTTGCAGTCAGTCGTCTTCTTGTTCTGCATCTGCTATCTGTAGAGATTGCTCTAGTGACTGTTCTTTCTGAGGGACAAACTATAGAGCTGACGCTTTCTTTTGAACTCTCCACTGTCTGGTTTGAACACATGATATGGGCACTGAATTCTTTTTCCGCATGACAGCTGGATTTGTCCATCTTTTTTCTCCATCAGGTTTGACACAAACATGGTCACCAGTTTCTAGATCTGGCAATTCTTTAACCGAATGATAACTGTTATAAAATGTGTTTTCAAGCTCTTTTTTATCTTTTTATTTGATTTGGCTACTTTCTTCATGTCTGGAGCTAGACCTGTCTGGAACTTCATGGAGCTAGAACTATCGTTCTGACTTTTGGAAAAGAATCTTAGTAGTCTTCTCATCAGGAGTTATGCTGAACTGTATCGAGTAGCTATTGCCGATGTTGATCTGTAGTTCTGAAGAGCATGGAACAGATCTTTCTGCTGTAGAATTTTTTGCACTGTCTGTATAGCTCTCTCAGCCTCTCCGTTCATTTGTAGGTAATTATATTTTGTTAAATATTTGTTAAATTCCTCTGTGGTCTGTTGTCTGTCGCTAGTTGTTAGGAATACCAAAAGGAGGAAACATGCACTTCAGTTTCTCCATAACACCATCACATTTTATGTCTTTGAAGTACTTTCTTTCTATATACTTGGAAAAATTGTCTCCTGTGACCAGGTAATGATGTCCTCTGAATTGGCATAAATTTGCAGCTAGTCTCTTCCAACGTCTGTGCGATATAGATGTTTGTACACAATATGGCTGCCATGCTGGGGCTAAGAAGGTTGTTTGTCTTCACATGCATTCTGAATGTAAAATGTCTTTGTAAGTTGTTTCTGTGGTAAACTGGCCCATATAGTTCAGAATACATCCAGGGCTAGTCAAGGCTGTGTCAGGTGATTTCAGCTCTGGGAGAAGTTGAAGGTGATTGTAAATCCCTTCTGAGATAACTGTCATGTCTAACCCTGAGTCAGTCTGAAAGTCAATAGGCTCTCCAGAATTATTCAATTTCACTTTCCAGGCAGGCTTTGTGTCATCACATGCAGTAGATTCCAGACACAATGGCTCTTGATTGTCTGTAATCATAGTCAGCTCCCTGACTGCCTTAGTTCAGCAAACAGCTGCAAAACATGCATATTTTGTGCACTTATTCCATATTTCCCCTTTAGCTGGACACACATCTCTTGAACTATGAAGTTTTCCCACATCTTGTGCATTTAGTCTGAAAGGTTTTATAGTTACCTTGGGACTCCGTCTTAGACTCGGGGCTTTTGTAAAAATGACTTGTAGCACTCATGGTGTGTCTGTTTACAGCTTCTAAGCTACTTTCAGGTTTTTCTAGTTGCTCCTGCCTTTGTTTTGCAGGCTGACTTGTTCAGACTGCTTTGCTAGCTGTAGAGCTGTGGATTGTTTCAAGTCTGTTACTAATTGTAGTTGCAATGAGAGGCTTTTGTCTGTTAACCCCAAACCAGCTTGTCTCTTATATTTTCATGTTTTGCAATCCCAAAATCATCAGCCATTACATGCAGAATTCTTAGAAGAGCTTCAACATTTTCTCTTGGTTCCTGAAGTCTCTTGAGAAAACATGCTCTTTAAACCTCAGAGAAATGTGGTTTATGAAAGTATGCATTAAAAACAGCCAGAACCCTTTCATAGTCATCTCTGTGACCGTCTTCAGTTAAGTAAAAGGATTTAAAGATGTACTCTGTGTCCTTCTCCATAGCATAATTAAAGATGATACCTGGATATTTCCACTTTTGTTTCTAGGTGGAGTTTTGTAGCAATGCAAAATCTTGCAAAATAATGCTTCCAGTCTAGCCATTCTTGAAAATCTATCAAAACTGAAGTTCTCTGGGACACCGAAGTGTGGCATGTTGATAAGATCCATGCTGTGATCTTTATTGCTTTGTTCTTTCTGTTTGCAATCTTTGTTGCTGTTTCCTTCTGTTTCTGTTCTCCTCTGGCACTATTTTACTTCTAATACTATGTCATGTACTCTTTGTATATCGTAGGTTGGAGGGCTGCTACTATCATGTCACCCCTTCTTGACCAAATATGGAATGGCTACAGAGCCAGATCCTAGAATGGTACACTGTATATGATCACTATTAGATTCTTTAATGCATTGCCAGGTATGTCTGTTGTCAGCTTAAGCACGATATGTTACACATGGCACCACCTAGTGGCTGCACAAGATGATACAGTTTAGCATTCCATTACGCTAGCCACCATCCTTCCTATTTTGACCTGGTGTGATCACCTCTAGCTTTTAAAGGTAGTCCACTTTGTATGTCCATCCAATTCTTGGCCCTTTTAATGAGAGTACTAACAAAGGCATCAGTTATGATTCTTTTTAGTGTAAACTTTAGTCCAATAAGAATTGGACTGAAATCACCAACTCACTTCACCTAGGCAAATGAAAGAACCGTTGTTCAGAGACAACCTCTAGTCTATCTGAACCATCAACCTAATGCTGAAAGCCTCTGTATCCCAGTATGAATGTCCTCAGCCACAGAACCCTCCTATTAATGTACTTTAGAAGAAGAAGAAAGAAAAAGGGCAGTTAGGGGGGAAGCCAACACGTATCTGTAGCAAGTTTTTCTTAATGATCTAGCATCCATATTATTCACTTAGAATCAATGTCTGCAATCAATTTGCAGAATTTCAAGCTGCTAGTGCCAAAGCTATAACATGCTATTTGAATCCATGGTATTACTACAAATTTTAGAAGAGGACATAAAGAAAGAGATAGGATCCAAAATTCTTGCTGCTCTTGTGTTATATACTTCTTACTGCATGCATCTTGGTGGTGACACATGGTAAGTGTCAACCTATTTGCAGCACACACAAAATTCTGTGCAGACAGGAGCAGGAGAAAAATTATTCTGTAGATATTTTATTTCAACTTACTGTCAATTTGATCTGATTTACGGTCTGGGAGGTGTGAACCTCAGCTTTTGTGTTATTGAAAGTTCATAATAAGGTTTGGTTTGGGGATACTCTCCCTCCAGCATAGCTCAGAACCATGGTCCTCACTTTTGAAATGTTTAGAGAGGTCCTTATTCAACCTTCCACAGGGCTATACCAGTTGGGTGGTCTATTTCCATCTCCCAAGGGCACAGTGTAGCTGCTTTAGTATTATCTATCACCACTAAGTCCTAGTCTTTGGAGATAACTGGAAAGCATGCAACCTGCTCCTTACAGAGCAGCAGCGAGCAACAAACAACCTCTTCTACTTCCCAGCCAGCTCTGGCTGAACCAAGGGGCTGAGGTGCTGCATAATCCCTTGATTCCAAAGCAAATATCTTCTGCCACTGTGCCTCAGTCCTGTTTTAGAGGGACCTTTTATGGAAATGAGAGAGAAGTTTTTTTTTCCATGTTCAAATTCTGATCTTCTCTGCTGAGGCTGCTAAAGAGAACGCCAGCTGTGGTAGTGAGACAAGGTGGATGAGAGAGTCCTAGTGACTTTTGTGATGTAACCACTAGTCCAATGGGGAGCCAACTGAGATCAGTAACAAATTGCACCAACAGATAGTAATAACTATTAGTCGTTATTGACTTGTCAAAGACGCCATACCTCCCCTTTATCAAAGCCACACACATTCCAAAATGTCATTTTAAAAAATATGTCCAGATTAATAAAGTCTATTAATCCATCATACTGTATTTAAATTTTAGCATAACTTCATGAACATTTAGTAGATTGAATACAGATTCCCTACACAATTCAGCAGTCTTTTAGAGAATGAACAAAGAGATAAGTTTAAATATCTATTGATAAGAAGTCAAATAATAGATACAGCTAACCCCACTTCTAATTATATCCATATTTCAAATTGGCTAATAGTAGATAAATCTGTAGAGCAGGTCATTGATTTCTAGCAATAAATTGGGGAGAGGGGAGACACACTTTTCCCCTTGATATTTTGCAGGTGAAGAGGCAAATTCTTTCTTGCTTTATCTGTCACTTACCAAAATATTGGGGAAGTCACTGAACTAGAAATGAGATTAGACTAGAATGACAGGACTGAAAATTTAGGGTTACTGGATCTGATTTTTTTTGCCTTAGGTCTCTCTTTATCTTGCACCATTATGCCTCAGTTTACCCATTTATAAATGGATCTGACTTTCACCCATATAAAAGTGTAGAGGCTTAATTAGTGTTTGTGAGAGATGAAAATTCAGATCTGAATTTTGAATCTCCAAAATTTGACAATTTTCAGATAAGGAGTTTTCTTTTGGATACGTCTTGCAAAGTGTTTTGAGAGCCCTGTATGATCAAACCTAAGGCCATAATCTTGCAAAGACTTAAGCATGTTCATAATTTAATGCGTATGAGTAGTCTCATACATTTCAATAGGTCTACTTACCTGAATAACTTTATGCATCTACTTACGTCTCTGCAGGATCCGGGCCTAAATACCATAAAGTAAAAATATTATTACTACAGATATTATTGTGGCCTGAAAGAAGAATTATCTTACATTCCATTAAGTTCTTCCAAAAACATAGCTTCTCTGCAGGTTAATAATATATTTAAGAGACGTGCATCAGTCTATACATCTGAATGCCCTTTTCTATATATAATGCAGATGTTTTTAGGTTTACAGATAATCAAATTTCTGTTACAAACAAAATTGGCAGCAGAACTTTATTTCAGCTACTTCCAGGCAAACCTCTGTGTCAACTAGATTTGATTTATTGCCCAGTTGTTTGACATGTTTGTAAAATAAACTACGCAGGAAAGTTTGATATTGATACTTGCAGACATAGCTTAGAAATGTATTGGCAGTGTGTGAAAAGTAATATGAGAAGGTATGTCTACACTGCTGGGGCTGCATGGATCGATGCAGCAGGATTGATTGAGTGAGCAATGGAGACCCATTCAATCGATCCTGGAAGTGCTCTCCAGTTGACACAATAAAGCCCCCCCTTCCGCCCCTGAAAAAAGTAAGGCTGCGTCAACCAGACACAGCACAGCGTTGTTGACGCAGCACAGTGGAGACGCCATGGTGAGGTGTCATTAGTAAGTCGACGGTAGCCGGCAGTACGTAGCTTGTGTATCTCCCATCAACAGCAGCCGGCAGTGTGGACAAGGCCTAAGTGACTGACTCCAATTTTATTTCCTCAGAGCTCTTTTAAACATCAGAAATAACTCTGTCCCCTAGTACTATGGACATCTGGAAACTCTTTAGTCTGAATGGCCTACATATTTGAACAATGGATGAGAGTGTGACAAAATAGAATAGCTGAATTACAACACAAGATTAAAGTGGTACAATGACATATATACATTAGAGGCAAAACTCCTAGAAAGATCAGGAATGATAAGAGATGCTGGAGGTCCATGAGGTCTTCTTTTTTAAAAAAGTAATCATAAGACTTTGCAGTTTTCTACCACCATCCAATGATCTTAAAGTATCCATGAATCTTTCCAAAGCTAATAAATTAAGCTTTACATCACCCCATAGAAGTACGTAGGGTTTACTGAATTATTCATAGTGAATAATGTGACACATTTCACTTTTTTGTTTAAAAACTTCAAAAATTATCCATAGCTGGATTGTTGAATGCTAGAATGTATCTGTTATTTGAAGTCACGGGTATTTAAGTGACTAATTCTTGGCCTGTCAATCTTTTCAATATGTCATTGTGAATATTTGCAGTTTTCCCCATGTCTTCTGTCAACGTAGATTACTTGGTCTAATTGGTAGAATACTACCTTCACTACTCACCTGATTCTTTAGAAATGTATTACCTGCTTGGTCTGCATCATAGTGATTCTGACCCAAAATGCATTGATGGCAATGCCAAGAATCTCATTAACATCCAAGGCTTTGTTTCAAGCTCACTGTCTTTATTCTTCCTCATGTCAACTTGAGTTTTTCCCTTAATATATCTGTTTTTGCATTCTGATAGCTATTGGCAATCAATAATCATACAGAGACCATACTTTAAATAGTGTCACAGTTAATCCTCTTGTCTAAAAGGTTATTTTGATATTTAGACTATTCATAAAAATTGTGAATGGATTCAGGTTGCAATTGATTAGAGTTAATTATATTGTATTTGGTAAACTCAATGTCAGACAAGTTTTGATTTTCTCCAGAACTCATGAGTACCCAGAAGTCAACTGACTATTAATTAATAGTATGAAGTGTGAACCTACAAACAGCAGGTGAGAAAATTCAAGATGTCTTTGTAAGTGTCTCCACAAAATATTTTTTCATTATTGACCTAATGTTGCAAGGCACACAATTGGATGACTGTTGAGGTTATCGTCTCAGAAGAGTTACTGGTGAACAGTTGTCCACATTGTAAAAGCCATAACCAGGGCTGGCACTACTTATTTTTGGTTGAAAAAAGTTGATTTTTTCATTGATTTTTTTTCTCATGCTTTCAATCAAAGAAGTCAATTTTTTGCTGATATTTTTGGTCACATTTTTTATTGAAAAAGTTGATTTTTTCAATCATTATAGGGTCATATTTTCGATCAGGAAAGTCAATTTTTTGCCAATTTTACGGTCATGCTTTCAAACAAACAGATTTTTTCGCAAAATTTTGGGTCACATTTTTGATCGAAAAATTATTTTCACTGAAATTTGGTCATGTTTTCAATTTGTCGTGGAAAAGATCACACAGATTCTCTTTTGGGTCGAATCGAGCAGAGCTTTATTCTGACAGACACACACAAAGCTATGGCATAGGGGAGCCCTGGACAGCACAGGGTTTCTGTGCTGCTATCAGGAGACCCACCCTGTCCCCCAGGTTTGAATGCCTATGGCTTATATGGGATAGCTCTTCCCATACTGATCGCATAGTGGAGTTCTTCATTGCAAAACAAGTCTGACACACACTTCCTTATCTATTACACAAGTCTAACGGCTATCCTCTTGGCTGTTACAAGAATAGCTAGGAGCGATTACAAGAGCAGATAGTTGCGAAAACAGCTTTCGAAAACAGCTTAAGCGCAATCAACCGTCTTCAGTGGGTTCTTCCATCCATAGTCATGCTAACTTACATTTCCATCATTCATTTCAGTGTAAGGTCTACCAGGCCTTGCTTTTGTTCTTCCACAAATTGAAGAAGTCCATTATTTTGCTGTTGATTTTTTTTGTCATGTTTCAATCAAAAAAGTCAACTTTGGACACTTTTTAATCAAAAAAATAGATTCTTCAATTGATTTTAGGGTCACTGGCAAAAAAATCAATTTTTTTATCAATAATTTTTTGTCACATTTTTGATCAATAAAGGCAGTATTTTTGTCTACCTCTTTTGTCACATTTTCAATAAAAAATGTAAAATTTGTTTGCTGATTTTATGGTCATGTTTTCAATAAAAAATTGATTTTTCTTTCATTTTTGTGGTCACATATTTGATCGAAAAAGTCGATTTTTTTCAGTGACATTTTTGGTCATGTTTTTTATTGAAAATGTAAATTCTGTTAGAAATAATCAAACAGGTTGTCCCGGGGATGGATCGGGGAGACAGAACCCTTTATTGCCTGCTCATTCCACCTCGAAGCCGCAAGTGAGCAACGAGGGGGTTACTTTACAATTCTTTCATCCATAACAGTATGTAAATGTATACATTTTCAGCAACTCCCCATAGACCCTGATTTGGTTACACTGACACCTATAAAATGAATATTAACAATTACATAATGAATATAATTATACTCGCCCCTGTTTGTTGTTAACAGGATTACCATACAGATATCAGGCACACTACCTTGAAATTTACTAACATTCTTTAAAATATACTGTATGCAAGGGAGGGAAAGAAGATAATTTTGCCACCCAAGACCTTGAACAGAAGGGAGAATAGTTATTTGTTAGTCTCATTCCTTGCGCAAATGGATAGGAAGGGAGGGAAAGAAGAGAGATAACAGACTCTAGCTAAAATTCACACCAAGTAACAGAAACAAGGTTTTGCCAGTGCTATGACTCCATTCCTTGTAGCTTAGGCCTGATTACTTGTCCAGCTTTTAACTCTTTACTCTCCTACTAATACTTTCTCTAATTTTATAGTCACATTTTCAATTAAAAGAAAGTCAATTTTTTCACAGATTTCATGGTCATGTGTTTGATTGAAATAGTTGATTTTTTTCTCCAGTTGTTTTGATCAAGAGAGTCAAATTTTTTTAGCATTTTTTTGGGTCATTTTCGAAGGAAAAGTGATTTTCTTCATCAATTTTTGCAGTCACATTTTTTATTAAAAAGTCAATTATTTTCACTGATTTTTTTGTCATGTTTTTTATCGAAACATTTAATTTCTTCACCGACTCTGGTCATGCTTTCAAACCAAAAAACTCAATTTTTTCATTGATTTAATGGTCATGTCTTTGACTGAAAACTTTGATATTTTCATAAATTTTATGGTCGATTGAAGAAATCTACTTTTTCACAGTTTTTGTGCCTTTTTCATTCGAAAAAGTCAATTTTTTTGGTCATTTTTGATAGAAAAGTCGATTTTTCACTGACTGTTTTGTCATGCTTTCATTAAAAAAAGTCTATTTTTTTGGGCAGATATTTTTGGTCACATTTTTTATCAGAAAAGTCATTTTTTCCCCCCATTTCTGTGGTGACATTTTTGATTGAATAAGTCAATTTTTTCACCAGTTTATGGTCATATTTTAGATTGAGAAAGGGTTTTTTGCTGATTTTTTCTTCGATTGTAAACGTTGATGTTTTTGCCAATTTTATGGTCATTTTTTTTAATCAAAAATGGTGTTTTTTCCCTGATTTTGGTGGTTACATTTTTGATTGACTTTATTGTTCTAAAACATGACTAAAGATTGGCAAACATAACAACTTTTTCAATGTTTTGACCAACTTCTTTTGTCACATTTTCAATAAAAATGTAGATTTTTTTGTCAGTTTTGTAGTAATGTTTTGAAATAGAAAAAATTGATTTTTCTCACCCTTTTTAGGTCACCTTTCTGATAGAAAAAGTTGATTTTTTCACTGATTTTTTGTGGTCACATTTTTTATTTAAAAAGTTGAATTTTAAAAATTATTTTATGGTGATTGTTTCCATAAAAAAGTAGATTTTTTGGCATATTTTTGGGATATATTTTCAATTGAAAAAGTTGATATTTTCCTCTCATTTTATGGCCATGTTTCCAATCAAAAAAGTTGATTTTTTCACTAATTTTATGGTGATGCTTTCAATAAAAAAAGTGGATACTTAGGCATATTTTTGTTATGTTTTCAATTGAAAAAATCAATGTTTTTACAATTTTTGTCACATTTTTTATTAAAAATATGGATTTTTCACTGATTTTGTAGTCACAACTTTTATCAAAAAAGTTGATTTTTTTCACTAATTTTATGGTAATGGTTTCAGTTGAAAAGGTTTATTTCTTGCAGATAATTATGGGCATATTTTCAATTGAAAAAGTTGACATTTTGCAAATTTTTGGAGCATATTTTCAATTGAAAAAATCAATTTTTTGCCGATTTTATGGTTACATTTTCAATGGAAAAAACAGTTTTTAGCTGATTTCTTTTGTTATGTTTTCAATAGAAAATGTTGATTTTTTTGCTAATTTTTATGGTTATGTTTTCAAACAATATTTTCACTGATGTTTTTGCCATGCTTTCAATTAAAAAAGTCAACTATTTGGACACTTTTTAATTAAAAAGGTAAATATTTTCATTGATTTTGTGGTCATGTTTTTCATAGAACAACTTGATTTTCTTCATAAAATTTGTGGAAAAATGTTGATTTTTCTACAGACCTTTTTGGGCACGTTTTCAAATGAAAAGGTCTATGTTTTTGCTGATTTTATGGTTACATTTTCCCAATTTCTTTTGTCAATAGAAAAAGTTGATTTTTTTACTGACTTTATGGCTATCTTTTTTATCAAAAAAGTTCATTTTTTCCCACTGATTTTACAGTCATTTTTTGGATTGAAAAATGGTGATTTTTGGTCACATTTCCATCAAAAAAGTTGATATTTTCACTGATTTTTTTGTCACTTTTCTATCAAAAGGTTAATGTATTTGCTTATTTTATGTTCTTTTTTTTCACTTGAAAATGTTGATTTTTTTCACCAATTTTATGGTCACTTTTCATTCAAAAAAGTCTATTATTTTGTGTATTGCTATGGCAACACATTCGATCAAAAGAGTAGGTTATTTCACCTATTTTTTACTCATGATTTTCATTTAAAAAATACTTTCACCAATTTTATGGTCCCTATTTTTATCATAAAAGTTGATTTTTTTTACGTCTTTGAATGAAAAATTTGATATTTTCACCAATTTTTGGGTCTTGTTTTTGATCTAAAAAGCTGATTTTTTGCTAACTTTATCTTCATATTTGGGATTGAAAAATGGTGATTTTTGTCACATTTTGATTGAAAAAGTCCATATTTTTTCTGATTTAATCGTCTTTAATGGAAAAATTCGATATTTTCACTTTTTTTTGGTCTCTTCAATCAAAGCAGTTGATATTTTTCACTGATTTTTGTTAGAAATAATAAACAGGTTGTCCCAGGGGTGGATTGGGGAGATGGAACCCTTTATTGCTTGTTCCACCTGGATGCTGCGAGTGAGCAACGAGGGGGTTACTTTACAATTCTTTTATCCATAACAGTATGTAAATGTATACATTTCCAAAAACTCCCCATAGACCCTTATTAGGTTACATTGACACCTATAAAATGAATATTAAGAAGTACGCAATTAATATAATTATACCCACCCTTGTTTGTTGTTTACAGGATTACCATACAGAGGTCGGGCACATCACCTTAAAAACTTATAAAGTTGAAGTAAAGGCATGCCATCAGGAGAAGAAAGATAATACTTTTTCCCACCAAAAGGCCTTGCACAGAAATAGCAATAGACTAATTCCCAGCACAGATGGCAAGGAAGGGAGGAGATGAAGAGAGACAACAGACCCTAACTAAATTCACATCAATTAACAGAGACAAAGTTTGCCCTGGCCTTGACCCCCTTCCCTGTAATTTAGGCCTGGCCACTTGTCCAGCTTTTAACTCTTTACTCTCCAACAATTTTAGGGTCATTTCTTGTATATAAAACATCTTTTTTTTTTTTCACTGATTTTTTGCTCACTTTTTGGGTCCAATAAGTCAATATTTTAACTGATTTTCTTGTCACATTTTGATTTTTAAATTTTTTAATTTTTTTTCACTGATTTTAGTGCTCATGTTTTCCATCAAAAAAGTTAATTTTTTTTTGCTTATTTTTGGTCACTTTTTGAGTGAAAAGGTTGATTTTTTTGCTGATTTTTTTGGCTTGAAAACATTGGTATTTTTGGTCAGTTTTTGATTGAAAAAGTCAATATTTTCACTGATTTTTATCACACATTTTATCTAAAATTTGATTTTTTTTGCTGATAATTGTGGTCATGTTTTCTATCAAAAAAGTTTATTTTTCAGTTATTTTATGGTCATCTTTTTTATTAAAAACATCAATTTTGTATCACTTTTTGATTAAAAGAGTTTTTTTAGCTGATTTTGGGCTCATGTTTTCCATTGAAAAAGTTGATTTTTTTAGATGATTTTATCTTCAATTTTTATTTAAAAACAGTGATTTTTGGTCACCTTTCGATCAAAGAAGTTGATTTTTTTGCAGATTTTATGTTTATTTTTTGGATAAAAAAATTGACAATTTCACCAATTTTTCTGGTCACATTTTCAATCAAGCAAGTTGATATTTTCACTGATTTTTCTGGTCACATTTTCATTTGAAAAAGTTGAAAGTCACATTTTCATTTGAAAAAGTTGAGTTTTTCCACTGATTTTATGTTCATTTTTTGGATTGAAAATGTCAATTTTTTCACTGATTTTTTATCATGTTTTTGATGGAAAAAGTTTATTGTTTTGCTGGCATTATGATCATGTTTTTTATCAAAAAAGCTTTTTTTTTTTGCTGACTTTATGTTTATTCTTTCCACTTGAAAATGTTGATTTTTCCACCATTTTTTAGTATGTTTACGATAGAAAAAGTCGCTTTTTTTTTTTGCTGATTTTATGGTCACATTTTTGTTTGAAAAGGTTGATTTTTTTGTTGATTTATCTTCATATTTAAATTGAAAAATGGTGATATTTTGTCACTCTTCGATCAAAAGAGTCCATATTTTACTGATTAAATAATGACATCTGTGCTTTCCATCAGTAAAGACCATTTATCACTTCCTTTTTTTGTCATGTCTTCAATCAAAAAAGTTGATGTTTTCACTGATTTTTATCATTGTGTTTTGTATCAGTTTTTTCACTGAGTTTTGGTCATATTTTCTATTGAAAATGTTGATTTTTTTTGCTGATTTTTTCATCCAGTTTTCCATCCAAAAGTAAAATTTTTTGATGATTTTTTGCTTATGTTTTGCATCAAAAAGTCAATGTTTTCACCAATTTTTTTGGTCATTTATTGGTCAAAAATATATCTTTTAGTTGGTTTTATGGTCACTTTTTCAATAAAAACGTTGATTTTTTTGCTGATTTTGTGGTCATTTTTTGGATTGCGAACATAAACTTTTTGGGTCACTTTTCTATTGAAAAAGTTCATTTTTTCCACCAATTTAATTGTCATGTCTTGACCAAAAAAATCAGTGAAAATATTGAAATTTTTATTAATATTTTTCGATCGAAAATGTTGATTTTTTCATTGCTTTAATGGTCATTGTTTGGACCAAAATGTCAATTATTTCACAGATTTTTATGGTCACATTTTCAACCAAAAAAGTTAAAAAATGTTGCCTATTTTGGGCATATTTCCAATAGATAAAGTTGGGTTTCTTTTGCTGATTTTATGGTCTTATTTTCAGTCAAAATATGATTTTGCTGATTTCTTTTGTCAAGGTTTCAATAGAAAATGTAGATTTTTTGGCCCATTTTCTTTTGTTACGTTTTCAATCAGAATGGTGATTTATTCACCAATTTTATGGTCAAGTTTTCAATAAAAAATGTCAATTTTTCACTGTTTTTTTGGTCATGTTTTTTATCAAAAAGTTGATTTATTTACCAATTTTGGGGGCATTATTTCTATCTTAAAAATTAGTTTTTTCACCAATTTATGTGGTGATGTTTTCCAGTGGTTCCTAACCTTTTTGAATGAATGTTCTACTAGTTAATACTAGGTAATAGACGTGTCCCAGCATCCCACCAATCCCGCACCCCCCCCTCCGGCCATAAACTCATATAGCCCCTATAAAACACATACAATGATGATAGTAATAACAGTAAATCAAATAAATAAATACATTACTCTTACCTGAGTAAGAAGCTAAGCCTTCCCTGGTGCAGCACCACCACATGCCCTTGTGGCCCTGCCTCTTTCCATTTCTCATGGACATAGGGTAATGTAGGTGGAAGGCGCTAAAGGGATGGCCGGATCTGCTGTAGACCCACACCAAAATTGTGCTACTCCACTCCAGCTGGGTACCTGGCTGCTTGGGGCTGCTCCTCTGGCCGGCACAGAGCTCAGGACTGCTTCTCCCTTCGGGAGGGGGGGGAAGGGGGGTGTTGCTCCTCCACTCCAGCCAGCACAGGGTTCAGGGGGTGCTAAATGACCCCAATATTACTGAAGCCTCATGGACCCCCTGTCATCTTTGGCACCTCACCTCCCAAGGGGTCGTGCACCTCAGGTTGGGAACCGTTGTTTTAGCCCTGTTTAATAGGTAGTCTTGGAAGAAAAGCCAAATGTTAAATGGATATGGAGATTACTTCCTTTCCACTCAAAGACATGATCATTTCAGGTAAGGATTGAGGCATTTTGGCAGGCAATCTAAGGAAGCTTTCCCTACTACTGTCCTAACTGTACCTGTTCTGTAATTAAACAGACTTCAGTCACTAGGGCTCCCATGCCAGAACCTTTCTTACATAGTTATGATTTTGTCTTTGAAATAGCAATATTCAGAAGGATAATACAATATTCAGAATGAAAATCTGGCGCAAGAAAAAATAGGGGTAACTTCCTTTGTATCCAGGGCAGTATGTTGTCCCCCATCTATTGAATCTTGGGGTCGTTAGTTAAAGAATTATTTAGAGATCCACTTCATGAAATCTGGCATTGGTACTTTATAACTTTATGGAAGCAGATATGAGGAGAAAAGAGAAAGGTCACACCTGTGAACTCCTTATGAACACCTTGACAATAAATTCTTTTCCATATTACAGAATAGAATGTGCTTTCTTGTGGTGTGCCAACGTGGCTCAAACACTCTTGAAGACTGAAATATACTTAGTGGCTGAAATAATTCCTAAAGCTAGCAACAGTGTGCTTGCACATAGGTTCCCTGTACAACTGACCAAAGAAATGCCACCCTTTGAGATGAAAGTATTACATACACAAGTATACTGATGTAAGAACAATATGACACAGGCTGAATAGAAGACTCCTCTGGAAGCCACAAACACAGTGAGTCACTGAAAAATTAGCACTAATTGGAACCAGTCAGTTTAAGTTCTAAATGTCATTCTGATATCATGAGCTGGAAGCTAAGGACTATAGAAACTAAAGAAATTGCTCAAAAGGTACAAGATTTGAACTTGTTGACCTTTGGATAAAGGAAGTACTTTGCTACAAACATAATAAAAAAACCACAGACAGAAGTAAATGCCATGCTTTTATTGCACTGTAATCTGTTCTTCAAAGTATTACATGTAAGAAAAGGGACTATTTAGAGGAACAATGTTACAGTACAGCAGGTCAGTGGGTAGGTGGATCAAGCGTACAAAAAAGGTACCAGCAGGAAGTCACGTCCAGGAGTTATTTTAATATTTTCTTCTTATTGGCATATTTTTGTCCATACGTTACATGCTGATGACACTTAAAATGCCTGACCTTTTTTTTTTTTTTTTAAATGTGACCACTGTCAGAATGTGGAAGCTCTGCACTGCCATGTGGCAGACATAGGTTAGATACCTGATCTCCGGGTCAAGATGGGCTAAAAATGCTATAAAATGTGGTAAGATTTGCATATCTCACATTGCTCCACACTTCAGAATGGTAAAAGAAGAACAGTGATAAGCTTTGTGCTAAGTCGTACCTAGTTAGGTTTGGTGGGTAGAATGCCTATCTGATGTGGGATCTCATAGAGAAATGGGTAAACCTCAAAAGGTGAGCTGGTTTCATGATGTCTATCCCTAAAAACTTGTTTCTTCCCCATTTCCTGTGTCCTGTATGTCTCCTACCCTCTCCAGTCCTGGATGGGATTCCATTATACAGAAACTGACTTCCCAAATGGCTTCCACGACTGCAATGTGTCCTGGTTCTTCCACTCACATAGTATATAGCTCTGAAATGGACTGCACACGTGACTTATACTTTAAGCATGAGTAGCTCCACTGGAGTCAAGGTGCTTAAAGTCATGAGCATGTGTGCAAGTATTTGCAGTACTGACATCTTAGAAAATCTGAAGCCATTTCTGTGAGATACACTAGGAACCTTCTGAATATCTGTAAAGTGAGTGGTTCATCTGCTAGAGCTTTTATTGAATCTACCTAAACTCCCTTTTCAAATGTTCTTTAAAAAGAGATAGAATTAACCCAAATGATATACCAAATAATGCCTAATTTCATTCACTTTGGAATATGGACAGCAATTAGCTAAGTTATATTATCTATTTTAATAGGTAGAAGCTACAGGGTTCTCCCTTTTGCAAACTGCTAAAATACTTGCCATCACTAATTCTAAAATGGTACATTTAAAATTGTTAAAAATAACTACCGAAGAAGGGCAGAATAAATTAATGTATCAATAGGGATTAAAGGGTGGGGGGTTTTAGCATTAAGTCCAAAAAACTGATTCTTATCCCACAAACTCTCAGAGAAACTGCTAAATTCTATATGAAAACTGTCAATTTTAGTCAGTTTTAAAAAAAAAAAACACTTTGAACCCACCACCCACATTTAGTTATATAAATGTAGAGATTTAACATAAAAATCTCATAAAGTGAAAGCATTAGTTCACCTGAACTTTGTAGCCTGGATTCTTAAAAGGAAAAATGAGGCACACACACATCTACTGCCCAGCCATAACACAGGGTAAAATTTTCAAAAGTGCCTAAATCACTTAGGAGCCTAAATCCAACTAATTATCAAATGTATTTAATACTTAGATCTTTTTTATTTGTGTTTTTTTTATTTCATCCATAATTAGGGGCCTAATCTAATGTCCACTGAAGCAACTCGAAAACTCCCACTGACTTCAGCGGGCTACAGATCACAATCTATAGTCCACAAAAGATGAATACACAAAGGGCCCAGATGCAGCAGCAAATCTAATCACAAACATGAAGTTATTCTTGTGAGTCACTGTTTACCAGATTGCGCCCTAACTCTTGTGTCTAATACATTAAAAAAAATGAGAGAGGAGAAAAAAGGTTAGCAAATAACCGAATCAAGATGTTTTAGAAGAAGCAATTTGTTCACTGCCTTTTTCCATCGTAAAAATTCCTCAAGCAATCCCCAAATCTGCCTGTTAAAGGAAAGCAAGGGATATAATTTGGTATCACACTTAATATACAAATGACTTGGGGAATTACAACACTTTTAATATATTCTAATATAACCTGTTGAGACAGGTTGATAGGAGGCTGTGGTTTAATATTTTTGTTCTTTAGACGTTATGCCATTAAAATTATGTTTTTATGGTAGAATCAAGTTCTTAGGGCCAATTGGCCCAGAAGCACCTAATATCTGTGGTGAATTCCATTTGGAAAGGGTGGAAATGGGGCTCTTTAGTTGCTCAGTAGAGCTCCTGTCACATTTTAGGGGCACTATATAAACAAAACAGAGCCACTGCTCTGCAACTTGTAAAGTCCTTTACGAAATGAATGTAAATATGAGTGTAAAATGCTGTCTCTGGGATTTGGCAGTGCTTTATGCCCATTTTGCACGTAGGTACATGATGACATAAAGTAGTGCAGAACTGGGGCAACTGTGTTTGACTATGCTCTTCAGGTTCAATTTTACTCTGATGCAAGGGCGTTTTAAGAAGATTAATTATTTAGGCCCTATCCAGCAAAGCACTTAACGCACATGATTAAAGTTAAGCACATACTTAAGTGCTTTGCTGGATCAGGACCTTAGAGAATGCATACATATCTTTCAAAGTTTTAGATAATCAATATCCTCTATGGCTCTTTGTCAAAGTATCTCAATTTTAATATTTTGTACCTCGTCAGGTGTGTGTGGAGAGGGTTATTAGTCTTATGTTTCTTGCAACCTTTAAATAATTAGCAAACAGCTGTTGAGTTTTATTAGTATCTAAAAAATATTTTGATTTGAGCTTGAAGGAAGATGAAATAGCCCTTTGAAACAAAATGAGAATCTATTGTTTAAGGGAGAAAAGACAAAAGTACCTTGTTTATTATCTGTTTGCAATATTGTTGTTGCCGTGTTGGTCCCAGGATATGGCAGACAAAGTAGATGAGGTAATATATTTTATTGGACCAACTTCTGTTGATGGAATATTGGAGCATTTGAGCTACACAGAACACCTCTTCAGGACTGGAGTTTATTATGTGAACTATGTTCCAATTCTAAGGACCAAATTCCGACCTGAGATGGAAGCAAATGAGTGCAATGGATATCTCTCAGGAGAGAATGTGGCCCTAAAGTTATACTAGAAAATGAGGTTAATTTTCCTCCTTTGCTTGAAGGACCTCACAATCAAATGCTAGTTTTAATAGCCTACAGGTTCTCCCTGAAAGAATTCTTGTAATATATTTTGAGAAGTTTACTCCCACACCTGTAATAAAGTCAAACTACCGTTGTGGGATTTTCAAAAGCATTCTAAATTGTGCTATTTGCTCTCCCTGGAGAGTTTTATCACCAGCTGTATTGGGAGCAAAGCTGAGCCAATTCTGCATACCTTTGAAAATACAAGTTCCTCTTTTTTCCGGTGGTAAGTAATTCTGAGACCAAGCTTCAGAAAGATATGCACATGATCTAAGAACCCAGTATACTACGGCTTCAGTCCTGCAACGACTTCTGAATTTGTCTAGATTTATTTATCTAGGTAATCCCATCGACTTTAATGGGGCTACTCATGTAAGTAAATTTATGCATGTGCATAAGTGTTTGCAGGACCAGTACCCAGAAGTGTCAAAGAAATCTTCCAAAGTTGCCTGATACTACCAATAAATAAATAAAATCAGTGCTCAGTTATGTGTGAGAAGGCAGCAAGAAAAATAAAATCACAATCAGAGATAGCAAGGAATTCCAGACTCATGACTGGTTGTTCCAATACAAGGTAAATATGATATCAATGTCAACCCTTTTCCATTCACAATATAATCAGGGTAGGGGCAATGTGGTAGCAAAAACAGGAGGCCCACACTTCTTAGTCCTTAGCATCAGAAGCATTTTGAGTTCCGAGGCTGAAGTCTGAGCATCATTTGCCACTCAAATGCAATAAGTTAGAAGGCCCCAGTTCAGGAAAGTACTTAAGCATATGTGTAACTTCAAGCATTCAAGCAGTGTTACATTCATGTTTAACATTAAACCCATGCTGAGGAATCGCCTGAATCAGAGCCTGATAACTTATTGCACTGTTGCTAGAGTATAGCTCTATAATTTTTTAATTAATTAAAACAACAATAAAATCCCTTTATAATGTATTTTGTTAGCTTATTCCAGCAGGGTGATGTGAAGGAGAAAGACATAACAGTCCTGTGCCCAGCAACCCAGCACAGCGGGAAACTGGGAAGCACTTTATCTAAGGCAAACTGAATTGAGTCCATCTGAAAAGACATTTTCATTGTTAACCATAGAAATCTGCAGATATGCAAAGTAAGAAAAATGCTGCTTGTGAATGCATTAGAGTTTGATTTAAGGATGTTTACTTTGACACCATCACAGGTCAAAATATACAATTTGTTTTTAATGGTTATAAAGCTTTAATTCTTTGACTCACAACATCATTAAATAATTATTGTCTGACCCCTCCATAATTTTCTGCAAATGTGAAAATTAAAATAAACATTAAAAAAAATCCTTAAAAAGAAGTTTCGGTATTATCCATTGAAATTATAAAAAAAATCACAATTGAATTGTGCCACACTTACATGTAGCCAGCCACAGCTCTGGCTGGTTTTATATATAGCACAGTGACTGGAATTCTGTCCGGCCCTCATGCAGTCTATACAGAGAAGGAGAACTTTCCTTCCTCTGTGCATCTGCATAAAGGCAAGACAGAATCTGGCCCAAAATGAACGTATGTCCAACTATATTAGTTTGCAATGCCCCATTTTGAGGCACTCAAACATTTCAGCAAGGAGGGCTACGTAAGTACTACAGTGATGATGTAGATCTGTGCTAACACAGAGAGCAGCTGTCACATGGCTTTGGATAATCACTGCCCACAGACACACTCAAATAAATGCACTTTTTCATTATAAAAACACTGAGTACTATATACCCTCACATTGCCTTTCCTTAAGGGTTACTTTTCAGAGCACAGTGGTGGTCTTTAACTACACAATACCTATTAGCTTTATTAAACCACATGTAATGGTGAGAAAGTAAAACCCACTTATTGTTCATTGTAAAATTATTAAAAGGCTAATTTTCTCTGGGCCCATGGCTTTCTTACTTATGAGAAAGAGTTTAATTACTTCCAACAATGGCATTTGTATATCACTACATAGGGCAGGATTCCCAGCTGGCATAAACTGCTGAGGCTCCATGGAGGTCGATACAGCTATGGCGACTTACACCTGATGAGAATCTGACCTCTTGGCTTTAAAAAAAGCCTTAATCCAAGAATCATATAGCGCCACACAAACAATCATAATTCAAAACATCCTTGTAAGGAAGCTATTAAGTTATCCATTTGAAAGTCATAATAATGTATTTATCTAATTTCCATTTACTTCTATAGAATCTTAGGTTCCTAAATCCCTTTTGAAAATGGGGCATAGGCTGCTAATTTACTGTGGTCTGAAAGATGAGATCTGACAGGCAAGGCTTATGCAAAACCAATTTATTAGGGAAGCAACAACCATGTCTAGAGACGACTCACCCGATCACCGCAAATTAACACCGCTGCATCAGCAGGTTCTGACAGGCTTCAGTGGGCTATCAGGGACGGTTGGCGCCCAGGTCAACTGAAGCGCTGTCCAATGGTTCAGCAGGGTTTTATTAAAATCCCAGGAGTACTCTTACCGCCCCCTTCTGGTTCCACCATAGAGAGTGATTTTGAGAAAATTATACCATAGTGTACGTGACAGCCTGCTATCAGCTTTATGGCGGATAGTGTGCCGTTTGATACATGACTGCCCACTTCCTGCCTTATGGTAATTAACATGGCATCTTCACTGACCAACATCAGTGGGTAGTCGCTCATTTACCCAGGTGCTTTTGAAAATTTTAGCCAGCATGTTCAGGTGAGCCAGGGTATACTGCAAGTCAATGGCAGAGCCAGGAATAGAATCCAGGAATCCTGACACCTGATTCTCTTATCTAATTGGTAGGCCACACTTTCGCATTACTTGTATGGTCACCAATCTATAAATTGTACATCATGGTATCTAGTTTTAGTCAAAATGAACCATTTGAAAGATGAAATGAAAAGCATGTTCACTCAACCATTCAAGAAATTGCAGAAGTGCTGTAATTTGCTATAAAAGTACACAGACAACAACTCACTGAGGCATTCAGTTCCAATTGGAACCATCTGAAAAAGGCTGATAAAAGACAATTTTTAGAAAATTACACAAAACTGATTGGCTGGTTCTTAGGAGAAAATATAACCTAATGGGCTCTTATTTACCATTATGTTATTTTCCTTTTTTCCTTTCATTCCAAACAATTGAAAGACTAAAACTTTTCAATAAACCATTTTAAGCAATACAAAGAGGCAATGTGAATTATTTTGACTGGTTGAAATGTTATTTACATTACAGATGTGGCACAGGACAAATACACAAAATTTATTTTCCTCAAAGAAAGATCTCAAATGCCTTCTTTGGTCACAAGCATTCACAGTAGGATGTTAGGATTTTATTGCAACATAGTAAGGAGTTAATTTAGCAAATAATTCCAAAGAGTTTTGGAACCTAGTCATTTCAAAAGACCATGGTATGTAATTAAGGAATTCAGGACATGCTCTGCATGTCCTCTCGGTATCTGGAAGGATTCATGAAGACAATTAATATAAATGAATTATAGGGAAAAAAATTAGCTATTTTGGCAAAACAGAAATATTACTGTTCGTCAGCACAAAAATGTCATTTTTAAGTCTTTAAAACTGCTTATGAACTTGTTAGAAAAACCTCTAGGCAGGCTTTCAGTGTGTTTGTGGTTGTCTACTGTTGACCAGAGTGACCCAAGCACAATGGAAGCCTGCTTGGATGTATTTTTAGTATATGCTGATGCAGTTTGTGGGGCCTGAGTATAGAATGCAGACTTATGCCTACGGTACACGCATGAAAAGGCCTCCGACCTAATTTTTGGTGAGCACTCTAGCATGTGCATTGCCAACGGCACGATAGAGCCCTGTCCACAAATTATTCCAGGTTATCTCATCTGGCTCTTCTTTGTCCGCAGATGACAAAGGCTGGGCAGAGATATGGTCTAGAAGATAAAGATGAGTAGACTTGGAGGTTATTTGGAGTTTATAGTTATATAACATATTCAGTTGGAGTTGGTTTTACAAAATCAAAAAGAGAACTAGCTTAGTTCCAGGACTGAATTTTCTGAATTCCCCAAAGTTTGATGAAAGAAGAATGTATAAGCAGGTCCAGTTTTGCTTCATTTGTAGTTCAAACGCTGCCAGATTTTACCCAGACTGCTTGCTTAAAACACACCTATGTGCAAGATAGAGGGCTAAGTAAGGGTCTGGAAATAATTAAACAATCATTTGCGGGAGGCTTTGCACTAAGAATACTTCCAACTTCATTTGGTCTTAGCACTCTTTATTCAAAGATCAATTATTTCATAATAATATTGTGCATAATTTTATGAGCACAGCAGCGGAACAAAGTGTAATACAGGAATTTAAGGCAGGGAGTTCATGGGAGTTTAAACAGCATCCACTACTTCTCAATATGCAGCACAGCAGGAAAGAGAAATTAAGGAAGCAGAGAAAGAGGCAAAACAATATCTCAAAGCAATAGCCATCTTTAAGAAGAAACCAGCTGAGCACCTGGGAAAGAAAACTTGTGTCTCCTTCATCTCACACTTGACATTATTTGTAGCATAAAGATACTCTCTGTCTAATTGAGGTTCTGTGAATTCAATATTCTCTGTTCCATTTCATGGACATAAACCTGGGGGGAAAACCATCCCACAAGCATAAAGGAGAAGAGATTAAAGGAGAGCAGTAGGCAGAAAATAAAGCTTCTTAACTCATTCTTTGTCTTTGTCTCTTTGCCCGCAACAGATGTTCCTCTCCACAGCATACATTGAAGACCACTAACTTTCTGTTCTTCCTCACACACTCAGATATTTTCAGTAGCTAAATCAAGCTACTGGTATACAGCTTGCTCTGCAGGAAGATTAGCCATAGCATATGGTAAAGCTGCATGAATCTGGAAAAAAAAATTGTTAGCTGGCCAGCAGCAATTACATGCTGTTGCAGAGAGAGAGGAAGGATGCACATTTTCTATGTCCACCAGCATCATTTCTAATCTCCTTGTTCCAAAATAAATTTAGAGACTGATCATAAGACATTCCTCTCCTCCCACTGATGGTTACTGCCAGTCTTTTCCTGTGACTTTGTGCTCAGTTGGCATGCAGATATAGGTTTTCTTGCATGTTACATGGGAGTTGCTGAGGTAGCTGGTTGTGATGTAGCAAAGGTGATTCTTTGCACATACAACACGGCACTTTTTATCAGAGCTGTTTTCAGCACTTACAATTGATTCACAGTACTCCTGAGAGACCAGCACATATTATACCCATTTTACAGATGATTAAATTTATGCACAAAGTGATGTGCCCAAGATCACGTACTAAGTGTGTGGCCAAACTACGAATAGAGCAACGGTGCTTGAAAAATTATGAATGAAACTTTTTCCCATTGGAAAATGGGCTTTTGTCAAAATCAAAATATTCTGCCTGAAAAGATATGTTTTGATTCAACATTTGATTCAGGTCACACCATTATTCATTTCATCTGCCTGAGCCAACAGAGGGCCCCGTGGGAGCTGTAGTTTTGTGTCCTTCATGCTCCCATTCATCTCAATTTTAAGCACATTCTTAAGTGCTTTGCTAAATCAGAATCTGTATGAGCAACTCTATGTCATAAGCTGTTTGGGGCAGACCCTGTCTATTATTGTTGAACAATGGCTAGCACAATGGGGTTCTGTTCTTGGCTGGCCCATCAGCACTGCAATAATAAATAAAATTAATAAAAACAACTATGGCAAGCATCATAATTTCTGAGGTCGCTAAGTTAAGTATGCAACCATTTCAACCTTTTGCCTTTCCTCCTTCAGACCAGATTGCTAGAGTAGTTCTAACTGCTAGGAGGCAGGTTAGATTAAAATGTTTGAGAAGAGTTTAGACCTCAAGAGCACAACTGAACATGAGGGAAAAACTAGACTAGTGGCAACAAAAGGCTTCCTTTGTAAAAAGATGAAGCAAAAGCTTACTAGCACAGAGGGACGCCCTGCTGTCCACTGAGCGATTGGACATACAGTCCTCGGTGGTAGGTATATTCAGTATGCTGTAGGCAAAATGGTGGAGACTGTAATATATTAATATTATTAGGAATTCCCTTTTTTCACACAGTGATTGCTAGGAACAGGTTAGAGTGAATATGTCCATTTTCAAACCCGTGTTTAAAAACTAAAAAAGCCACAAATGAGCTGTTTTAACTGGAATTATATTTGAAAAGTTTGATATAGATGCATATCCTAGTCACTTTTAACAGCTACATTAAATAAAACCAGAAATATATCTAATAGTAATCCAATTTATTTGAATGGAAATCAGGTGTTTAAATCCTGTAGGCAGCCTTTGATAAACTCAGGCTTCGTGTGTTTGATTTTTTTTATTTGTTTGTTTTTTTCCTGTCTAAGCAAATATATGGATGTGCATGTCATTGTGAACATAGAATATGTAGGGCTAAACTTTTTGGCTATTTTATGCCTGGATGTGTTCTGGTGATAGATCTTTCACTGTATCATCTGACCCTTCAATATATTATATTAAGATAGAGTGAGATAAAAACAACTTATGTGACCTTTCTTTTATAACACACCATATTCCATTCACAATATTAATGGATTATTATGAAAATGTGCACTTTGGATGAATTAGGATACTGTCAGAGACATTTTACATTTTAATATCTCCTGGGTTTTTCAGAAATGTTGTATCTCCAAAGACAGATTTCATTTAAAAGACTGAAGACTGTTACTTGAGTTAGATGGAACTTTAAAACTACCCTTTGTACAGCTTTAATGTTTCCATTTAAAAAATGTGGGTACTGTTATTTTGAGAGTTGCTGGGCTGCTATAAAAATATTCAGATAAAGACAATCAGCCTGCAGCGACTTGTGTTTTTCCATGTGCGCATCTCTCAGTAACATTTTTTACAATACATTGCTTTAAAAGGAAGAGTTAGGGGAGTATCATTTCTTCACAAAGGGATTCATTGTTTTTGGTACCACTTAGGATATGTGTACACCACAACTGGAGGTGCGATTGGGTGGTGTACCCAGCAGAGAAGGAGATCGACACAGACACAGAGGGAGCTGATAGAAACACAGCTGTCTGCTGTGCATGCTTTGTTGTTCTTGCTGCAAAAAACTGAAACCAACACAATAGTGGGGTTTTGCACTGGGGAGGGATGAGTGCTCAAACATTTAAAGGGACAGGACATCAGAGGGGGGCATACCCATGCTAGCTTTAATCTAGATAACTCACGAAAAGCAGCAGTGAAGATGTGATGGCATGGGCTCCAACACCGGTGTCACAAATGCATCCAGGGATCCTGGGTATGTACTTGCATTGCTAGCCTCTGAGAGCCTGGGCAAGGCTCTTATACTTCTGTGCCTGGTTCTTCATCCACAAAGAGGTTTAAATGTACTCCCCTACTTCACAAGGGTGTTGTGAGGTTAAATACTTTAAAGTTTGTGAGGCACTCAAATACCATAGAGGACATAATGGCCTAGAGAGAGGAACATTTGCGGTGGCATGAGGAAGCTTGCACTACTTGTGCTACAGCTATTCCATCATGTACACTTCTGACTCCTAAGTTGTCAGTTTGGCATTACCAGTGCAATCACTTAAATAAATGAAACAAAAACAGATCTCCAGCCAGCTACTGTTTGCTGGGTCCTGACTTGGAACATCGACATTAAAAAGGATAGGAAACAAGCCTACTAAATGCTTTCCTTTTATAAACCCTTTCTCTGTCTTCCAAAGGATAGAATTATACAGCAGGCAACAGGACCTCATGTTGCAGACTAGAATCAATAATCAGCAGGAAATAAAATAATAAATAGCACTGGTCTGCCTGCATGAAAGGAGAGAAAATAAGATTTCTGGCGCAAATGATGAGTGACAGAGGTGGAAAACAGCCATGTAACCTAATTTGCAAGAAAATGGAGACTACGTCTAATCTAATTGTGACAGAAACACAAAGTAAACACTTTTGCAATATGTTATGAACAGTGCATATTTTCCTTAGCAAAGAAACGGAACTCCACCAGAGTTACTTATTCCAACATTAAAAATAAAGCCAGAATACGCCCTTTAAATTATAACATTTGGGCACTTTGTAACAATATCCTTTTCACGCTTAAGACTTATTTCACTAACATTTCAATTACAAAACCCACTGCTGGGCAACCAGCATAAGATACAGGCTAAAGATTAATTTGACCCTGGAACGACCCTTAGAACTCCAATTCTGAAAGCCTGACCCTCACAGGTCTCTTTCTGTGCCTGTGGCAAGTCTCACTGGCTTCAGCAGGGCTATATACAGGCATAAGGGCCTTACCTCAGATATCAACTTGTAGAATCAAGGCCTAGGTGTCACAGTTCAGGGCAACTAGATCTGTATTCTCGCTCTGTGGTCCAGCAAGGGCACCCCGTTTTAGGCTTCTGGCTCCCCACTTGTCACCTCTCTGGTTCAGAGTTGTGCATCTATCTCCTTCCTCATCAGGTTATTTTCAACCTGCATGGTTTCCTGACTGCATTGTGAGTGCCCCAGAAGTCAGACTGACTAAACAGGCCTTCTTTGGCTTCCTTCCCCAGAGGCTATAAACAGTGTAATTGTCCACCATTATAAATTATCAAACGGCTTTTACTAAGCAACCACGTTTATTCTTAAAATGAAAGTATTACAGAGAAAATATATTAAAAATAATCAGCGCTCACCCCAATTCCATCAAGGGCTCTGGCTGGTAAATAGTCCTTGAAACCCCCACCATGGGATTTTCTGTGGTTAAAAGTTCATAACCACATTGACTTAGAACCTGCATGCCCACAAATCTATGATTTTCTCCTTTATACAGTTTAGGTCTTTGCTCCTTAGAGACTAATCCGACAGGTAATCCTACAGGCAATGATTTTTCTCCCCAAGGCATAGTTTCAAAATGTTGGGTCTGGAAGTAGGGAATTTACATTCCCTCCCCGCAAGGTTTTTCCTAGGAAACTCTCTTAACTTTAAAATTTCACATTGTTTCAAATAGGCCTGTGAAGCTCACAACACTTCCCAGGGTTTACATTAGTCAGGTCGGCTCCATAGAAGCATTACATGCAATCCTACAATAATATACAAACATTTGAATTTCTAATGCAATGAACACCTAAGATACTTAAACTTAACTCAATAAGGTTTGTCCAGGATACTTCAGGAAATTGCTGTATGTGTCACACAAGAGTTCTACTTTTTCCCATAATTTAATCTATCAATGCTTTAGTTTCCCCATCTGAAAATGGGGAAAATAAAACTTATCTCCTTTGCAAAGTTCTTTGAGATCTATGTATCTATGATGTGCTATAAAAGAGTTAGCTATTTATTATGCAAAATAAAATATTCTCATTAAATCATTCCATGCTCTTTGTAATTAGAGTTATTATTAGTTAGGCACTAACTGTACAAGACACAGAAGAATAAAAAAGTCCATGCGTTAAGGAACTTAAATTCACCATGGAAGCATTTTCAACATAAAGTTTCTTAATTATAATTTTAAACATAGTCATCATAGGGGATGCTGCCATCTGAATAAACTAATGTCAGATAAGAGTCTAGTTATGTGCTCTTACTAAAACATATGAGTAAGGACTAAACACATGCATAAGTGCTTTGCTGGATCAAGGGCCAAAATGTTTAGCACCTTTCATAATCAGGCTGCAAGAGCGGAAAATGCATTTAAATTAAGACAACGTGTCAAGGGATGTGAATGAGTTAAGTCCGAAACTTTGTCCTCATGTCATGACAGTCATGGTGGATATTGCACTCCTTCTGGTATATTAAATTGTCTGTTTTTCTAAAAAGAGGCCTCATTGACTATAGCAGGTAGGCACTGATTGTAATAAGTTTTTGAGGCAAAAGGGTATGGTCAGTCAAATAAAACTGCATATTGAAAAGGTCAAAATAATAATTCACATTATCATCATTCTTATTTCACATACTTGGGACAAAGATTTTTTCAAGAGCAGGGAATGACCCAGCATTAATCCATTCTGCTGACAAAGATTATGAACTGAATAGAGAATTGGGACAAAACGAACACATTAACATTCCAAACTTCATATCACAATTTAATGACCTTTTTCTTCCTAGATCATAACAAGATCATCTATGCCCTAAATAGCTAAAACGATCCCCAGCATATCAAGAATAGAGCTATATCCTTTCCCGACTAGGGACTAAAGCTACTGGGGTTCATGCTCATTAAAATCAATAATAATTCTTCATTTTTTTGGAAGACCTTCTGAACCCAGCTCAATAGTATGATCCCCCGTCATATACTGTTAGATAAGAAGACAGCTTTAAATTAAACGTTCCAGTTTTAATGATATTAGAAAGCTGTACTCTTGCTACTTCACACAATGTTAACATAGTGATAAGCTTTTGAATATGAGATCAGCATAACATTTTTTCTCTGAACAGCACCTTTCTGTGATGTTTGCAACAATTATAAAGCCTCAACGATTCAATTATTTCATGTTACTTTTGTTTTTGTTTCTCTTAAGTGAATTGACATCCCATGAAACATGGCAGGTTAGCAGGCACAATGACAGTAAAGTCTCTTCGATCACCAGAGTCATAAATCATGTGGGCAGACTCCCTTTTATGGTTTCCATGTGCATTTAACTCTTGACCTCCAACCACCAACAAGGTACAGTTGTAAAATGGAGTTTTTTCTTTACAGTACAGGTGTTGATCACTAGGAATAACTTACAACCCCATTTCACATACGCTTATGCCAGAGATGATTGATTCTAACATAAAGGTTTTTAAACACTTTTGCTCTTAATAAGAGTTTGTTGCCTCCTTCATAGCATCTGAAAAATCTCAGACAGCAGATTTGTTCAGGGTGTAAATAGCTGTTTTAACCTAAGCTGTCTCCATTCAGTGATTGATCAGAGTTTCTTTTTTAAGAGGGTAAATGACAAGACACCTCTTCTTGACTTTTGGCCTGTGTCCTTCACTGAAATAGAAGAAATTTAGGAGAACTGTATACCACTGATTTGCTTTGGATCTATGCCCTTTCTGGCTGATGAAGGCTAGTGAAGAAACACAAGGTATACTACTGCTAGAGACTGCCATTGCTGCTCATAGAGAGGACAGGCTGCCTACTGATTAAGGAAGCATTGGTATGGTCTTTGGGCAAAGAACCATAGTTTGCCATTGATGATGAAGCTAGTTACCATCCTGTGTCCAATCTTTCGTTTTTGAATAATGCTATTGAGTAGGTGGTGCCAAGACAACCCTCATAATTTCTAGGTGTCTCAGATCTCTTTAGCCCTTGCCAATCCAAACTGGACATAGATCTAGATCAGATTAAACTGATATTCTAAAAGGAAATTGCCATAG
Source organism: Emydura macquarii macquarii (assembly GCF_026122565.2). NCBI lineage: Eukaryota > Metazoa > Chordata > Testudines > Chelidae > Emydura > Emydura macquarii. Next base: position 5,323,438 of record NW_027133614.1, read on the forward strand.
AGGTATGGTCTGTGGGGAGAGTGATGATAATATAATATCCCTTGTAAATTAGGTAGCTCTAAAGGAATAAAGCCTTCCTCCACTTAAGTTTCCCAGGTAGAAGCCAGCCATATCTGTGACTGTTCCCTGGTGCTGGCCCCTGGAGCAGTCATCATGAAAGGCTCATGAGAAGTAGGGCAGTGTTATTCAATAGCTGTACATGTCTCAGGAAAGAGACAACAGAGATTGGATAAGCCCAAAACATTATTCTGTTCTGCTCACCTCAAGGCACCGATTTTTTTCCCTCCAAACCGGAGATTGGAATGCCTGGGGATGGTTCAGAATAGAATCCCCAAATCTAACCTCATCAAATGAAATTCAGTCATTTTGAATCTATGAATTTAGTTCAAGGCAATGCCTAGTAATTATTTGACCACAATTAATTAAATCTAGGGGAAGGAGCACACAGTGGGAAATTACACGTCATTGACCTAATTAAAATGCAAAGTTAGTTTTTCTTTTTTTTCCTGCTTAAAAATAAAAATTTTGGAAAGAAGTGAAGTATTTTTCACACTGAACTAATTAACTGCAGCAAATCACGCTACGCTGCAATGAAGGAACAGATCACGTGTAGCAGATTATATACAGTGGATATTCGCTCACATTATAGGAGAAGTGGAACCATAAACTGATAAGTGAAAACTAACAAAAGTATCAAACAGATTAAAGATAAAGCAATGTCAGTTAAAAGATGTTGCTGAGAAATCAGTCACTAACTTCTATGGAGTAGCACAAACACTGTTTCCCTATTAGCTGAAAAACTGGAACAGAGTGCAATTAAGAGCATGTACTTGTTTTAGTTTTCAGAGGGAGTATGGTGAGGAGGTTGACAAAGTGGGCATACTGTTTACTTTAGATCATAAACATATTGATTTAAATCACTCTGCAAAGGGGAAATTAAATTAAGACCAAGAGCAGCCAAGCAGAAAACAATTTCAGAAGACTAAATATCCCTGCTTAATGGTCAATTTACTCCATTGTTTAAAAAAAAAAAAAAAGAAATTTCATTCAAATCAGCCAATCTTTACATCCTCAGAAGGAGATTTATGTAGTTCATCTAATGTACTTGGAAAAATGCCTTACTAATAAAATACTTTCTGACTATAGTCATTAAAAAGACCTTATTAGTCAGCCACCACCCAAGTTTTACAGACTCCTGAAGGCCAGCATATATATTGGAACTTTGTATCTATCTCCAACCTCTTCTTCGTGGAACTGTAAAGCTAGCACTACAAAAATGTTTCTGTAAGAGACCTTGTTTTTTTGACTAAGCAGTAGGAGACATATTAGATGAGACAGCAGCCATTAGCTAAAAAGCATGTGGTCACATCTTCACATCCACATCTAAATTACATCAAACAATGTAATATCAGGCTGTTAAGAAGGCATTACTGTCCTAAAGGTATCTACACCCCCCCAGATAAAGAAACAGATCTTAAGATGTTTAAAGAAAACTTTGTTTGATAGCATTCTGTCTAGCAAGGAATCACTTATCAACAGTTGTGATTGTGAAATCTATATCTTTTTATTGTTTTGTCTTTATAGTCCTCATTTTCCTATTGTTTATTTGTATGGTTTCTGTCTGGTTCTTTGATTGTTTCTGTCTGCTTCATAACTAAGTGTGCAATATTTAAATCAACTGAGATTTATGGTCAGGTATGACTGGTTAAAGAATTATTTCTTATTATGTTAGGATTGCTCAAAGAATTATTTTGTAATATTTTAGTAAAATGATTGGTTAAGGTATAGCTAAGCAGGACTCAAGTTTCACTATAATACTGGGGTCCGAGACCACCTGGAACAAGAAGAAAAAGAAGATGGAAAGACTTGAAAGAAAAAGAAGAATTCACCTCCAAAACAAAGCCCAAGGTCAGAGTTGCTAGAATCCTCTGCATGACTGTGACATGCAGCTACCAGAACTGAGATGAGACTGACCTTGTCTGGCTGTTAGCAGGAAAGAGCGGTAAACACTGAAACCCACTCACCAGCAGCTACAAGAGGTAGTATTTAAGGGTTCCCCACCTTATCTATCACCGGTCCCTGTGACCTGGAGAGGAATCAGGAAACTATTTAAAGTAAACCAAAACAAATTTATTGTAGGATAAATGCACAATAATAGGGGGTCACTCGGGGGGGTTATAATACAGTGGAGGTATACTCCAGGTTCTACCCAAAACTCAGTATACCCAGGCCAAGTCCAGATGTAATACTTAAGATTCATTCTTCTCCCTTCCACAGGGTATTGTCTTTGACCATCCGGAATGAAGAGATGTCCTTGGCTTCAAGGCTCTGGTGCTGAAACAGGAATGTCCTTCTATGAAGGTAAGTAGCTGCCCTCGTTCTCGGCCCAGCATTCTTCTGTGTTCTTCTGGGTTGTTGTTGCGATCTGCACTGCCACTTGGATGGGCAGTGTGCATGCATGTCTCTGGGATGCATCTGTCTCTGGGATGGACAGCCTCGAGCTATCTGTCTCGCTTTCATTTATATCCTGGTGTTTTGGGTTTTTTTTTAGTTGAAACCTTTAATATCATATTTATAGAAAATATATTGTGACAGGGCCACAATGTGATGGCTACAGGAGAGTAGTCTATTTGCAGACCGCCCACTGCTAAAGGCCTCTCCCCCAGCCTAAGGGGAGAGCCACTGAGCCTGGAATGCAACCGAGTACTTGGGACAACTAATGAAAAACAGGAAGGGACGTGAGGGTCAAAGGCTTAAACGATGGGAGCCAGAAGGGGACACCAAGCAGGGAACCCCGGACAGCGTCCACTGCTCCCAGAAGACGTCGAGGGAGCCAGAGGATGCCGCCCAGAAGAACTCTGCCTGGATACGTGAGTGAACAAGGGAACGGAAGTAGGCCCCACAGTCGCGGAGTGCACCCCCCCCCCCGCCAACCTCCTCTCCCTGGTCTTGTAGATAGCCAATTTGGCCAGGGCCAGGAGGAGGTTGATGAGGAGGTCCCGTGACTTCGTGGGGCCACGGATGGGGTGTGCATAAATGAACAGGTGCAGGGAGAAGTGTTGCTGGGCAGATTTCAGTTGTTCCCTCTCTCTGTCTTTCCCACCCTCTACTGGAAAAGGTGGGAAAGCCCATAAAGAAAGCTTCCCCAAATGGAGTCCTCACTGTCCTTTTAACAATCCAAGATGTAGATGGGCCTGTATTCCCAACTTAAAACCACCCTGAGGGGGATACAACAATTAACAATATACCCAACATGGCCAACAGTGAAAGTCTGCCTGCCTGATCAGAATTAATGAGCATAGCATTGTATGCTTAATATGTGTATTATGTTTGGTAATTGTTAATAAATAAAGGTTAAAGATATTACTGTGTAAGGCTCTCTCACTAGTAAAAGGTTCTGCAAACCCACAGTAGAGTACACCCAGAGCCCTATGGATTGGGAAAGGCTGTGGGTACTTAAACTAACCAGATTAGTTTCACCCCAAGCCCTACAAATGGGATATGGGTGGCTCTGAGCCCTACAAATTGGGTAAGGGTAGATGCCTTTCACCTGGTGCCTATGGGACTGGGAAATGGTAGGTGTGCCTAAATTAATTGGGTTATACCTGGAGCCCTATGGACTGGGAAAAAGTGGCATGTCCTAGAGTGTGTGAGTAATAATTGATTTAAAGAAACTTATTAACTATGTTGTATGCAGGTAACATGGGAAAGTCTGGATCAAGCAACAGGGATGAGGAGTAGGTTCTGTCAAACTCTAGCACAGCATGTTAAAGTTGCTTCCTACTGTACTGATGGATAGCCTACAAGTCAGGAGCTGGAATATCATGGATAAGCAGTATCCAATTTTTCAGCATTTCAGGACCTAAGCTACTATATCCAGCTCCCATTCCCATTTCATTATTACCTATATTAACTAATTTTATTCTACAACAGTATGTGTATTTTATTCTTTGTTTCTTCCCTATATTTTAAAAGAGAAAGAACAAAAGAAAAAGCTTGTCAAGTGCCTTTTAAAAATGATAGTTTATAGGGAGGTATGTAAAGGTGGTTCTACACCACTCTTGTCCTTTGTCCATGTCCCACTTCTAACACCAGTGTCACCATCTGCCAGGCGGTCAAGAATTCTGGGATTTTATCTTAATGGAGGAGAAATCAGTGATGTGGAGTTAGGTATATTCTGTGTATAACTTGCTGGAATATAGGTAGTCACAAACAGCACTTAGGCAATCCTCTCTTTCAGAAATCTCAGCCAGCCGACTAATACCTATTTCCCAGGAAGCTACATTATCTCAAAAACTGCCTTCACCTATAGAGAATAAAATAGAAGGAAATTATGTTGTTGTGAGATTGGTTGAGCAGTATTTTCAGAGAGAAGCTGTTGTAGACAGCTGAGAGTTTCCTTTCTAAGATAAAAACTTGCTTGCTGCTGAGAAAAATACTTTAAGACTATGTGTAATGGTGCCATCTGATATCTCCTACAGTACCACCACCTTCATGTCCCCTACAATGTTGGGGATCCTAGGTGACGGTTTCAGAATTGCCAACTGCTGAGATTTTATTGAAAGCCTGGAACGATTGGTGGTGGGGTTTTTGTTTTGGTTTTTTCCTTCAAACCCCATCTCCTGGAGTTAAAATATTCAGCTTTTTATTTTTTAAAGTAAGTTTCTAGCCCTCAAGATTGCATATAAAAATTTGAAAATGTGAGCCCTAAAGGATCGAATACCAAGAGGCAAATAAAAAGAACCTGAAATATATTATTTTTAAAATCTCTTGATTCTTAAGCAAATCTTATGATTTTAGAATGCTTGCAGTTGGCAGTGCTGAATCCTAGCACCCTGGAATAATGGACAGCAGTCTCAAGGCTGCTATATATCATGCCAGATGCCCACAGTCCCAAAGACAGCCAGGTATCACTGGAGCATAAGGATAATCTGGCCACTGCAGCATCTCCGCACAATCCAAACATCTCCCTAAGCAGGGTCTGCTTCTGTCGGATTGCAGTCTCGGGTTAACTCATCAAAGGATTAGGGACATTGGGTTGTTTTTTTGAGTGTGTGTTAATATCTTTAGTTCATACAGAAAACGAACACATTGGGTTAAATGCAAATATTAAGTAAGGCTTGGTAAAGCACTAAAAGATCTTAACTGATCCAGGCTGCAACAGAAGTGTGTGGTGAAAATGCATGCTGATTCCTGACATGGAACAATAGTATGCAATTCTCAAGAAAGATCCAGGACCTCCAAATAAAAACAAAAATGTTTGTTTTCAGTTCATTGTTGACAGCTCTACTCTTGTGATTGGAGCATCCAGAACATAATTCCGAAGCTACTCTGAGGTTTTTTTTTTTTTGGTGTAAACATTTGCAGGTCACCCATAAGAAAACAGATCTTCATTTAGAATAGGCCTTATTTGCTTCTGCTTATCTCTAAGTGACCCTGATAGAAAGTATTGGATCAAGCTGCTGCCATGACATCAGTTGAGCATGATAGAGGTGACAGAGGCCTGAGTCTTAAAATGAGCTCAGAGAACTGGAGTTACCGGGTAAATAATATGCACAGAGGTCTGTGCCTTGGCATTAGACTAGTATGCTAAGTATACTGGCCTATAGAGAGGTTTTGAAGGATTAGATTTTTATCAGTAAATGTTGGTAAAGGTCAGTTATTCCGTACACACACAAAATTGACCAAAAAGAGAAACACATTTCCATTGATGATCATAGAAATTTACAAATAGGCAAAAACATAATACTGCTTGACAATTTATTAACATTTGATTTAAAAATATTGACTTTGAATATTTTGACATATAATATTGACAATTTGTCTTTTACCAGTTATAAAGCTTTTCATTTTTTTGAATCTCATCGTCTACTGTCACTAAATAATTATTGTCTGTCCCCCGCCATGAGCTGCCGCAACTGTAAAAATTTAATTGATAAAAATTTTAAAAAATGCTTAAAAACCAGTTCTGCACAACTTGTGACATTTAAAAGTGATAAAAATAAAAAGTGCTTAAAATGAGCATTAATAATGTCCATCAGCATGATAAAAAAATAAATAAAAATGTAATTCTACCCAGGCTACCTATAGACCTCCTAAAGACACCTCAGACTTACCAGCTGAAGTTGTTCAGCCAATGAGCTCAGACAAGTCTATTCCTTCACTTAAATTCAGCAAGGCAGAGCTGCAACTCCAGTAACCTCACAAGGGATATATACTTTGCAATAAAAGACGCAGAATGGCTGCTACTGGCCCGGATAAGATGACTTGGGCTCAGGGTGCTTGGACTGTGGGACTACAAAATTACAGTGCAGATGGTGTTCAGTCTCAGGCTGGGTTCTGAAATCCCAGTGGGGAGGATCTCAGAGCCTAGGTTCCAGCTTGAGCCCAAACACCTATGCTGCTATTTTTAGCCCCTCAGCCAGTGAGCCTGAGTCAGCTGACCAGAGCTCTGAGAATCAGTGTCAGGGGTTTTTTATCACAGTGTAGACATACTCACAGAGGCCCAGGCCTTGACATCAGGAGATCAGAAGGATAGCGTTTTGCATACCATTTGCACTGGTGTAAATAACTACGCAAGGAGCAGAGCCACCATGAAATGAGCCCTTCAATTAGCTGATTTACTATCCAGACCAGGGACCACCTACCATTCTCATTGCAGTTAATGGAGTCATAATTGCTAAACATAGCTCCGGCTCAGGCCCTTCAGAGTTATTCTGTGCTTGTACAAGGAGTATTTTTTAAATTTGTTTTGACTTTTGCAGAATGGTATCTCAGACCTTTAGCTTTCTTCCTGCAGATTAAAAGATATGTCTGGCAGGTTTCTGCTATGCTGGAAGTTTGTGCTTCTCTTTAAATTGTACAAAATTAAAGCCAGGAAGTATGTTCACAGTATAATGTGCTGTTCTGAGGGGAGGAACTGCTGAAAGTATATTTTTTAGATACTTAGAACCCAAAAACAATTACATCTAATCGCTTGAAATTATGACTATTAATTTAACCTAAGAGTAACAATCATTCAGGTTTCTTGCAATTTGCTACATTCATTTTAATTGAAATAGAGGAGATAAACAACATTTTGTCTGATATGCTTGTTTGAATCAACATGAAAAATGCTGATTTTCTAAAGAGCTGTGGCTCACAAACTGTTAGCAAAATCCATTTAGAATAAAAAACACTTTACATTCAAGAGTAATGCATATAATGTTTTTCAGTTTGGACGAACAGAGTTGGTTAATTTTCATTTAGCAGGGATAATGCATAAGGAAGGTGGGGGGCCTGTTATTTTTAAATACAAATCACATTTCACAGTCTTACATTTCAAGGGAATTCCTTCTCAAGAAAGATTTCAACATGTCCCCATAAAATTCAAACTTAATATATAAAGCTGTCTTTGGTTCTTTTTAAGACTAAATTATTATTAAGGTTTGTGGAATGAGTTGGTCTTGAATAGTGTTATAAATGTGTTGACACTTGACATATTCAAATTACAGCTACTTGGGTCGGGTAACAAACCAGCCTTAGTACTTTTATGGCCCTGTCTGCAAGACATGTCTGATCAGAAGTCATTTACAGTATGGGGGGACAGACAACAATCTATAGTGCTAGCCTGAGAATTTTGGGGTAAATTCACGAAGTAATTCTTGAGACATACCCCAAGAAGGATAAATCCTGCCAATCCCAAGTATTTAAAATCATGAGTCATGTCCCAAAAAGTCATGAGATTTCTGAACAAATAATATCTTTTAGGTTTCTTTTTTATCTGATTTATGGTTTCTCAGCATTTTGGGAGCATTCAGGTGACATTTGCAAGCTTTTCTCCAATATCGTGATGGTCAGAATGTTCCTTTAAAAAAGGAACAGCTGAGATTCTCACAGAATCACATGTCAACAGCCTAAACTGACAAGACAAAGGGTAAAAGAGAGGGCTAAAATGTAGACCTTATTTTCATACATTGGTTTATTTTTCCATATTAAAATTTAGCATTGTCTGGCATGAAGACCAGAAAGTAAGAAGGTAACTTAAAGATATTGAAGGAGAAGAGCAAAGTGGAATAGTGGAATGAAAAGCTATACATTACATCTATCTGTTCAAGATTTCTGCTGTAATTACATGTCTAAGTAACATCACCACACAGTTTGACTCAAGTTCTCATGATAGACATTGTTTGACTAAATTAATTTATTGAAGTGGTGTCAAAGTAATACTGGGTCTGTCATTGCCCAATGATGTTATTTAATTAGTTTGAAAATTTCAGGGCTCTGTCAGCTTCTATAAATGTATTTCCTTTGGGGGGAGGGGTCAGAGAAGGTTTATTTTACTATTAGATAGTAGATCCTGACTGTAGACCAATGTCAAATGGTGGGAACTTGTCAGACAGCACTCCCAACTAACTGCATCAGCCTTCTTCAGACTTAGCCAGGCATGGCCCAAGAGACAAATGGACTGGCAAGTGGCAGGACTGCCAAACCCAAGAGTTTAAAAAAAAATCAGAAGATTAAACCATATTAAACTATTTTCTCTCTAAAGGGCACACACATTCCCATCCAGTTACGCATGCACAGTGGAGCCTCTGGAATGCTTTCCAGCTCCATTCTAATAGTATCGTATCTTGAGCAGGAAAGTTATAGAAAAATACTACATGTTGAAGATTAGCAATACCATGCTCCCTGCAGGCACAAAGTGCTGATTCAGGCTTGGCCCCGTCTTTCCCCACCATCCCAGATTTCCTTTGTTTTGAGGCCAAGGCTGTACCTCTGGGCAACACAGAGGTCCTGCGTGGAATTAATCTATGGTAGCTGAAATTTTATTATGGAGCTATAGTAGCATTTCTATTGTGATATTTTCCTTCCTGTGTTCTGTATTTAAATAAGGTGGGTCAGCCTTGCAGTGCAAGTAATTTATAGCTGTGAGCAACCCCACTTACGGGCAGAAATACCAAACTGCTGTCGCCCTCTGAAATTCATACGGAACTGAAAATGTCAAGGTATGTAAGTTTTCTCTTTCTTTAAATTCTGTCTTCTCGTATCTACATTAGTAGATGATGCTCTTATCAATTTGCTTTCTGTAGATCAGAGAGGTGTACATTGGCATGTGGTTTTAATGGCTTTTTAAAAAATCTTAAACACACACCAGAGGGTGACTACATTGGGGCATATACAATTTAAGAGACCTGATTGGTGTTTGCCAAAGAGAGGACAATACACAAACTCATAAAATTGGTCCCACTACCATAGCTAAGCAAGTGTATGAGAGCTTTATATAAGGATTAGTGCTACTGAACAGTCTTTTTTATAGGGTTCCTAGACGTTCCTGCTGATACTACACCTAAGTTTATGAATCTTTCATCAATCCATATTTTTCCTTCGCTGAAGCTTTACATTTGGAAAGTATTCTTTGTTTTATCTGAGGTTTTTTTTGCATGGGGCAACAAGCATGAGAAGAATATCCTAAATAGTTTCCACACTTTTGCTTCACACAGAGTTATCAGAAGTCTCCAACTCACTGTTTCAAAGATTCTCCAGTATTACTGTGCAGATGCAGTACGATAGACTCATTATAACAATAAGTATTAAATGTAAGACTTAACTTGGTTATTATTATTTAATTAATATTTGCTGAGTAATGACTTTGTGCTTGGTTCCTACAAGAGACAAGACCATACCCTCATGAAGAGGGTGCACTTCATAAGGCATCCTGTCTTTTTTCTACCAGTCAAAATAACAGCTTCTTTAACCTGTTATCCTTAGGGACAGCAAGCTGATAGACCATGGGATAGGAATACACTGTCATATGCTTGTGGAAGATAAGATTTCCAGGGATGCAGTGAGACTAAGGCAGCAGGATTAGCTGCAGTATGCTACACTAGTACTTTAACAAAAATGAGGAATTAGGATTTATGAGCTCTAAAATATTAATATGAATAATTTGCATTACCAAAGAATGGATAAGCAATCTCAACAGCAAGATGAGTGCCTTAAAAGAGCTCTTGAAAGGATGTTGAAAAACATTTCCTTTGAACAGACAGGGATTGAATGCAATGAGGAGGGTGAAACCTCTCTCTCCAAAAGACTGCTAGCCCTCTGTCTTATCTGACCCATGGGATTAGTGGTGTTGACCGAGGAATCTGCAGTATCTCTGCCTTTTCAGTTGCAGCAATTTTATGGAGGCGAGACGGTCATAGGAAAAATAGAAGGGCAAAGCTAATAAAAAGAAAGGAAAACAGGGCAAAATATTCATACAGATGCTAAACTTCTTTTTCTGGCAACTCACAGGCTTAGATTTACCAACATGTCTTGGTTTGACATTTGACACTGACATTAGCTAAACAGTGAAGAAAATCCTCTAGGAGAGTTTGAATTTAGTTTTAAGAGGGGTGCTCTCTCTCAGCCTTATGCAGCACCTGTTTTATAATTTAGTTTCTCACTCCAAGGGAAGAGAGAGAGAATGATTTTTAAAGCCAAATTTTACATTAAAAAAATTAACATACAAATCGGAGCAGATGTTGCTTTCATGAAGATTCTTATTATGAAAAAGTCAATCCAACCCCCTCCAACAGAGTTTTTTATTTCTTTTTCCCTCCAGGTTTTGGAAATAATTTGTACTACAGCATGGGTGCTTTTGTGGATGGCCAGCAGTTTGGTAATCCAACTCTGTCTGTCATTTTCCTTCTCTGATTTTCTTTACTCCCATAGAGCAAACACTACTTACTCTTGGGTGTGTCATGAACCAGAATAATTTGACATCTTATTCCCATGTACCACAGCTAATTTCCAACCTAATTTTAAATGCCAACTGTTGAGTTCCAGGCTGCTGAATGCATCTGGCTTTGTTTGTGTTCTGATTTTCTGATCCAGCTGTAATTCCTATGCAATACTCTAGTGAAGCGCTGGGAAATCTAGATACACTTGCTACATTTTTAAAGGTGTAAAGAAACTAATCTTCGGTTAAGCCTAGTCATAGAAACATAGCATCTCATTAAAAAACCTATTGCAAATTATAATTAAAATAGGTACTCTGGTTAGGAAACAGCAACACATGGGTGTGGCCTGAACTATGGCTCTAATCTTGAACGTGATTTGAACCTTTTCTAACATCTGAAAAGGTTGATTTGTTCAGTTCAATATTTGCACATTTCCCTGTTTCCTGGTTTCCATTAAAACCAGAAATAGGAATAGTGTGCTTAAGAAGATGAGCACTAACAATTCTGCATGTGCTGTCATCTGGATAAATGAGACTGGAGCAACTAAAGAGCAGAAAGCAAACAATTAAGGTAAAATGAATATTGGAATTGCAATACCAGATCAGAGCAATAGTTCATTTAGTTCAGTGTCCTGACAGTGGCTAATATCAGTTACTTCAAAGGAAAATCAAGGAACTCCTGTATTAGGCAGTTATGGAATAACCTGTGTTGAAGGATTGTTCTAACCCTATCAATTAGAAGTTGACTTCTGCCTTGAAGCATGAAGTCCTATGTCCCAAATGTATGGGGGGTTTTCTTACTGAAGTTATTCAGGCTGTTCTCATTATCATTATACATGTCCAGCTTTTTTTCTGAATTCTGTTAAACTCATGGCCTTTATCATGGCAATAGGTTACACAGACTAGTTGTTTGTTACATGAAAAAAGATAAAGGCAAAGATGAGGAATTCAACAGAAGTGGAATCTAGCCGGGTGTGGGAGCAAATTAAAGGGGCTAAGAGGGAAATTAACAATTAACATACTTCACTGCTTGAGCACATTGACACACCTACAGCCTGATCCTAAGCCCACTGAAATCAATAGAAAGACTCCCACTGCTCTCAAAATTCTATGGTGGTGTAGAGCAGTAAAAACTCAGCTGACCTACACTATTTGGCATAGATCAGGATGACCAAACCGTGGCTCTTTTACAGTTAAAATGCAGCTCACGGAGCCCCCCATGCCTCCCCATTCTCTGCCTACCAGACTGCGTGGGGGAGGTTGGGGCCTCTGCCCTGCGGTGGGGTGGTGGGGCTCGGGGTTTCAGCCCTGAGCCTTGGCAGGAGCCTCCTCGGCTCTCAAAATTCTGAAGATTGTCGTATGCAGCTTGGAGGGTAAGTTTGGCCATCCTTGGCATAGATGGACCAGACCCACATCTATGACTTATAAGGATCAGAAATCAAACCATTTCTTCTGCATAGTAGCACATATCACTGACCACAAATGAACACACCTGCAGAATTTTAACAGTAACTTCTCTCACTAAGGGAAACAACATAAATATAGTTAGTTTCTGGCTGTAAGATTCCAAAAACTGCAAATTGGCAAACATATGTAGGATGCGCAATTGGTTTAATACATTTCTGTCCTTCAAATTTCATCCAACACCAAACCATTTTTCTTTTTTTTGTTATAGGAAATATAAAATTTATAACAGCTATGTATTAATGATTGGTGATGGAACTTTGCTGTTTCTGCTGACAGGACATTCCTGCAAAAAAGATGTATAACGCTGTATGGTATCCTGTAGAAACAAACAAAACAAACATACATGAGTAATAAATGTTAATGAAATCAGACCAGAAGCATGATGGAATCTCCATGTACAGAACCAAGGCATAGTTTTGTCTTTTAATCATTATGAACAAAAAGAGGAGAGAGAGGGAGACAGAGAGAGAGAAGACACCAGAGAAGGAACAGACTGTTAATTAAAATAAAAACCTTTTTTGTTTCTAAATTATATATGGGCCTGGGGTAAAATTCCTGTTCGATCCTCCAGAACAATATAGAGTAGGGCTCATTCCAAGTGAAGCATGTTCCTTTAAACATAATGGAAGCTGTGTATGGCCCATTTCCCATAGAGTACATTAAAAGTGCTTCCACTTTGCCATATCATGCACTGGAACAATTAGAGTCATGTACTATATTGTTTGTCAGAAGGCTGTTTGAAGTCTTTCTTCCCTGTAACGTATCTGGATTTGGTTTTTTTCCCTTCAGGACAGAGAGAGTCAGTCTTTGGAACCCACACTCATATCCTATAACTCTAATTTAAGGGACCTAGCAGTGTCAAGGCAGATTTTGTATTTCATTTTAAATATAGTCGGTGTCTATTCCTATTTCCTAATGGAGACAGCTTTGAAAATCAAAACTAATCACAAGAATTCAAAATATTTGCCATGACTTTTCCTAAAGGTCATAGGTCATTCATACTCTTCATCTTCAATTGTGGTACAGGCCTGGACTTTGGTCCCATGAAATCAATAGCCACACGTCTTGTTTTGGGGTGGGATTCTCAGACCAATCTATACCTGTAGAGGTTTTGCTGCTTTGTTTTCTGGGTTTGCAGCTAATGACTGCTTGCAGCTCTACTGACTGATCCATACTCTTCTTCTGGGTCTGGGAAATTAAAATAAAACCTCCCTGGTTGTCTTTCTAGGTGGTTCTTCCCTATTTACAAACATGCAGGAATACCTTGTTTCTTTGGGAGCATGGAACATAAGTATCTTTTTATTTGGGGGGAAAAAAGTTAAGAGGTAAGAAATTGTGTAACTTGAATCTGTACATCAGAAGTTTAGTCAACCCCCTGGTCCCAAATAATAATATATCTTCAACTCTGCCTCACCCCTAACCTCACCCACCAAAACCCCCAATCACAGGTCACATTAGTCGTCGTGTAGACAAGGGAGGTCTGGAAGTGACTTTCTGATAGAACTGCAGTGCAAGGTCCCACTCCAAGAGCCTCGCTGTGGGGTCAGCCATGCTGCTGCTCTATCTGATCCACGCCCACAGATTCCTCTGCACAGGGAGAAGGAACACAGGACCCTTTGTAAAGTCTCTGCTCCCTGGAATAGCACTCCTCATCTCTAGGACAAAGCCCATTTCCCCCTCTCTCCCTCCCATCTGACTGAGCCTAAGCTTCATTAACAAAACAAAAACCATTATTGAAAACATATCTTGCATAATTCCTATGGCCTTCCATGTGTACAGCGTGATACTTCCTAATGATACCTAGGGTTATGAGGCACCTTGCTATCATCTACCCTTAGCATGAAGAAGCCTTGTCTAACAGTCAGTTCCTCAGCCCCACCAGCCCTGGGCAATAACAAGCACTGCCCTCCAGGACTATGCAGGCCCCGCTCTCTCTGCAGGTAAGCAATAGGCACGTGCCAATCCTCAAGATCTCTGGGTGTCCCACTGGAGTGACCAGCCCCTGAGTCCACTTGACCCTCACAGAATTCACAGACCTTCTGCTCCCAAAGAGTTCAAACATCCCAGCTCACAAGTTTCCTTCAGATCATCACTTTGGTTAAACACACAGCACATAGATATGTTTATAGTGAAAACAAGAAAAAGTTTATTTGACAAAGCGTAGTGATTCAAGAAGTAGCAAACCAGAGTAATGGAAACAAATGTTTACATGTAAAATAAAATCATAGCACACCATCTAGAACCTTAATTTAATTAACAAGATACTGTCTTGTCTAATTAAGTTTAGCTTACCCAAAAATCTTTGCTATGTTTTCCAGTCAGGCAGGCTGTCACCTCCTTCAGAAGGCAGAACATGCTGACAGTTCATCTCCATGGTGAAGGATCCTGGTGTACGTCATTACCCCCAGTTACACCCCCAAAATCCATTGTCTTTACTCATAAACAGGATCTTGCCCCCTGTTGTTTTTGCTTTTTCCTTCAGGTCTTCTCTTATGTTAATTCACAATTTCTTCATTAGCATTAGCAAACAGACTTACTTTGTGAAACACACAACACATAGTGACCAGCCAGAGAGACAAGCATTTATTACCTTCTGCTGGGAAAGAACCTGTTTATCACTTTCTGGTGCTCAGTCTTAGTTTTAAGTATAGATACATATGTTCTTAAGATATGTAAATTAACTCCTCAAATATCATCCATTCATACATTTTTCAATGATCATGATGATCAGTAAGCTACAAGTGCTTGGTAGAGACTGTACATGCCATCCTTTGGTAAACTATTGTGTAGATATCTGATGCAGGGGATCTTTGGAACCCCCTATGTAACCCTTATGCCCTCTACCAGATGGAAACAAGGGATCCCTGAGTCACATACAGAAAGGATAATAATCTATTATTGCATTTACTCATCAAAACAGAAAAAAATCCAACCAAAACAAGAAACACAGTACATGGATTTATGGGTAAACATTATTATAATTCATGTAAAAGAAGCTGGCTAGCACTGCATTCACCTTCTCTCTGTAGAGGGGGCAGAGCTTAATCAGTCTAGGGCTTGTATCCTTAGGACTTTCAACAAAAATTCCTTGTCTTCATGAGGATTTTAACATGGGTTAATTAACCCACAATTTTTAAAGGTTAAAAGTACACCTTTTTTCCTAGAAACTTGTCAGTCTGTCTGCTGTAATCCTAACTATGGGTTAACATCTATTTTCTGTCTAAAAACGGTTATCAGTGTTACACCGATTAGTGTCATACATTGACATGGCAGGAGATATGCGTGACTATGTTCTGTTCTAGTTATACACTTTGCTTGTAAAGCACAAGCCATGGAGTCTTTAAGTCCTGAATCAACACCTACATTCTATGGGTGTTGAGTGCAGTATGAGGGATCTATTACTTTATTGCACCAAGTGTGCATATTTAATAGTAGTGAACATCAAACATACTTATTCCCATATTGAGTGACCCTGTGAGACCCTAATTATATTTTAAAGATTATTTACCATACTTGTTTAACCGATTATTTTTGTTCTAGTTTTGATGAGCTAAAAGCTTATACTAAATGGCCTTGACAAGAACTGCAGATACAGCATGTTAATATTATTCCAAATAATACATATTAATTTAGAAAGTGATTGGATTCCACCCAGACTATTTAATGATACCTTACAAAACCATTAAAAACCTTTGCTCTCTCTCAAAAGGTATGTCTATGCACACTTCATACACAGCAAGCATCCCTAGCACTGGTATAGTTAGCAGGGAAGACGATGAAGCACAGCTTAAGGGAGTAAAGTAAAGACACACCTGAAGCCTGTGTATATACGCACGTGGAGCCTTTCCCCACCGTCAGAAAAGACTCTGGCAGTGGGGAAAGGCTCTGGCAGGAAGAGGCAGTGGGGAAAGACTCCAGCAGTGAGAAAAAGTCCTGCCAGCTCTCTACAACCAGAGCCCTCTCCCACAGCAGGGAAAGACTCCATCAGTGGGGAGACAGTGGAGAAAGGTTCTGACAGCTTTCTGCTGCAGAGCCTTCACGTGCCACAGGCAAAGACTCTAGCAGCAGGAAAAGGCAATACAAGATATAAGACTCTTTAAATATATAAAGAGGAAGAGATAAAAGATTGAAGACTGAAGTAATTAACCCACCGAGGGATTAGGAAGAAACTTAATACCAAAAGAAAGAGGATATAGCAGAAAAATTAAATGAGTTTTCTACCCCCTCAATATTCGTGAGCGAAATCTGAGGTGAAATGCCATAAATAAATGGAATCTCATTTTCCAGGGGCTGAGTAGTGAAAATGAAGGCGCATCACCCCAGAACAAGTCTGGTGTAAGCTAAAAATCACTAAAGCCAGATAAAGCTTCAGGACTGTGGGTTTCCCCTTCAGTATCTGAAGGGAACAGCAGAGAAAATGACTAATAGATTTTGAAGGCTTTTTGGAAAGTTGCAACATACTGAGCAACTGCAGAGAAAGGGGATATTTATATCACTCTTTTAGGAAATAGGAAAGGAATAATTTAATATATAGACCAGTGAGCCTGGCTCTGGTGTTAAAGTGTAGGAGCTATGAAGGTATATTAACAATTATTTTATTAATGTTTTCATTTTAGTAATGTAATGATTGTTATTAAAATGGCTCTCAACATTCATTGAATCTTTTCTGCTTTTTCAAAAACAGACAGGAGTACTATCACTACCAATGGAATTTGAAAACCTAAAAATTGTCTATGCAAACAAAAATATCTTTGTGAAAATTTCTATTTTGTAGAAAAACCATTCTTCATCGAAAAACAAAACAAAACACAGTGGAAATGATTTGATTAGTTCTAGCAGTGAAACCTACTATATTAATTTCTAAGTGATTTCCAGCAGATCTACCAGTTACAATGAATGGTTACAGCTGTCACATCACAGGATGTTTGAAACTAAAGTTCATTCCTAATTTATATCATAATTATAGTTGTAACACAATTGGACATCTTTTTCAGGTAGAAGGGGAAAAGATAATTAATAAATGCCCATGATTGATGGGTCCTATTGATATTACCACAAGGAAGTGACTTCAAGGAGACTAATCTCCAGACTTAAGTCTCTCCAACATCAGAATTATTCTGTTCAAGGACCAAAAGATAAATGGATATGTGTTCCTTCTTTTACCAACACGTTGATTATGGTAGGTCTTTTAATAATCCATTTCCGTTCTTTTCCTAGGAAACAGTCCTGGAAAAAACAATGTACAAAGAAAATTCTATATGTCACTTTTGAAACCCAGTAGGAAATCTTGACATATCTTTGTGGTTTCATCTTTAACTTACTAGGTTGTTTGATTTGTTTGAGAATGTTTAATTAAGCCATTTTGAAAAATTGTCTACATCACAGATCAGATAGAGACTGCAAAGTGTGCACTTTCTTGTCCAATAAATTCCCACTCTGGGGCTATTTACAGTCCGCCCGTGGCCATTTGTCTAAACAATGGCTCGGGCCACAGTGCTGACCTGCTGTTTTATTTCCCCTGGGTCTCCTTTCATTTCTGAATGTCAAGATAACCATACCCCTGTCTTGCTGACTGTTTATTTTCCAGAACTGGTATACAAAATTCTAAACACTGTTCTGTCTTATTATGAACTGGGTTTTAATAAGTAAGTGCCAATTATTTTGTTTTATCTTTCACATTTTTTGTATATCAAACATGGAGGAATAGATCTTCAATTGATGTAAACTGGGGATCCAGCCCATAATATTTAAACAACATATTCAGTCACTTGCCTTTCATGTTTTTATGCTTGTGGGCCTCACTTATTACATTTCTAACAATGGCTTTTAAAAGTACTGTGGCTGAGTGAGGAATGTGAAGTCTGTGAGAGGACATTTGAGGTTTGTTCTCATGACATCTCTTAGAGCTCCGCACCCTCAATGGAACCTAAGTTCTGGCCAGAACCTTATAAGAACTCAGTTGGCAGAGGCTGCCCAGGAAATGAGTAGAATCAATCTCATTGCTTGCCTGGCTACACCTGACTGGTGCCTCATAGTTTTGGTGCAATGTTGGCAACCGCTGTGGCATAAAAGGGATTGAGACTGCCTTGAACCACTCTCCTCCAAATGGACTTTACACCATTAGGGACCCACTGCACTAGGTCACACCAGTACAAATGGGTTTAACCTGGGCATGGATCATGTCCTCTGATATCTTTTTTCTCTGTACATAGTATAGCACATATTTATAACCTTATTATCTGGAGTAGATCATAACAACAGTCATATATGGCCACTTTTCAAAACAGTTTAAGAGGTTACCTGCAGGTAATTTATAAATTAAGCAATAGCTATTGCTTCAAATTTGATATCTACATGTTCTAATGAAAGCTGATTAAAAAAACAGAATTTCTATCCCACAGACAACCCTTGTATTTAGACATTTGTTTTTATCCCAAGTCAGGACAAAAAATCAGTATATGAAAACATTTCTTAGCTACTAGGAGGAATCTTGGTGGTCTCGACCTCCTCTAGTCCACAGAGCAACATAATGCACCATGGTGGCTCAGCCACAAGGAGAGACTGTAATGCATAGTGAGATATGTTCTCCATCCAGGTCCATGGCAGAAAGTGAGGGCATGAAGGACCTGGAACTGCAACTCTTGTGAGACATTGAGGTGATTTGAGCAGACATTCATGTTGACCTGACCTGAAATGGAAGGTCAGCAAACTGAAACATTTCATTTAGATTTTCCTGAAAAAAATCTCCTCCAAAATCTTTTCTCATAAAAAAATTGGAATTTGGGAGGGAAAATAAATATTTTCTGGTAGTTCTAATGCACAACAGTTGATAAGAAGCTTTAATTAGCCACTGACATATTTGAGCTTCTAGCCAGATATTAGCTGAAACATCCTCAGAAAAACCTTGAGATAAAATGGCTTGTGCTAATTCTCAGCCCAATGGCAATTTGTATGTATTTGAAAAAAATTTCTTTGTCTGTGTTTGTGTTATCAACACTGAAAAAAAGAGAGAGAAAAAATGTCTGTTTCGTCTACCTACTTTACCCCAATTGATATCCCCCCCCCATATCAATCCATTAACTGCAGCTAACATGTACATGTTATGTGACAGCTTTGTGCAAATGGCTAGACTTAAGAAAAGAGCTTTGAGTATGTCGTCCCAATTTTAACTTAATTTATTGAAAGGATATAAGTAAATCAACCTGTCTACAGCTTGAATATCCAGCTTGGCCTAGGTGCTCTGTTATCCATCAAAACCTGTCCATTATATTATTGTGAAAGGATCTGAAATACGAACATAGGAATTGCTACACTGGTACAGACCAGAATTTCAGAATCCTGCCTATAACATTGAACTAAAACAGCTACTTCATAGGAAAGTGGGCATGTCTTGCAGTAGGCAATTATTGAATAATCAATTCACAGATAAAGTTTCATAAATTTTAAGTCCAGAAAGGACGATTATGACCATCTGCTCTGACCTCCTGCTTAACACTGGCCAGACTACCTCACCCAGTACTTTCTGCTTCACACCCATAACTTCTCTTTGATGTAAAGCATATATTTTAGGACATTTATTCTAAAGTCTTGTTAGTAGAAAGCTACTTGAGAGTTTATAGACCTTCCAAAGCTCTTTTTAAAAAAAATTTGTTTACTTTTTACTATTATAACTCTGGCTATTCTAGTTATCCATCTAATTGTTCTCTCAAGTTTTGAATTCTTCAGTAGGAAGAGAGACATGTTTTACCTTTGTATCGGGCATTGGTGTGATTGCTACTGGAACAGTGTATCCAGTCCTTGTGCCCACATTTCAGGAAGAATATAAACGATTAGAGTGGGTTCAGAGAAGAGTTAGGGGAATGATTAAAGAATTGGAAAACATCCCTGTTAGTGGTATGCTCAAGGAGCTCAATCTAGTTAGTTTAACAAAAAGAAGATTAAGGAGTGACTTGATTACAAACTACATGGGAACAAATATTTGATAATTGACTCTTCAGTCTAGCAGAGAAAGGTATAACATGGTCCAATAGCTGGAAATTGAAATTAAGCAAATGCGGCCTGGCGATAAGGTGTAAATTATTAACAGTGAGAATAGTTAACCACTGGAACAATTCACTCAGGATTGTGTTGATTCTCCTTCACTGGCTGGATGTTTTTTCTAATTTTTCTAGGAATTATTTTGGATAAATTCTACATCCTGTGTTGTACAGGAGGTCAAACTAGATGATTGCAATAGTACCTTCTGGCCTTTGAATCAATTCATCCAAGCTCTCGGCATCAAAGATATCTTGTGACTATGAATTCCAAAATGTGAAAACCAGGATGTGTCTTCAATTTTCACATATGGTTTCCAAGTAATACAATAGTAATGGACTTCTCTGATATGTCCTTAAGAACATACTTAAAATCACTAAATTATCCATTTAACCATTTATATAGATTTCCCAAAAAATGCCTTTTGCTTCCAAATATATCTACCTTGTCATTTCACACTAAACATATTATGGATTTCTTTATTCAGACATCCCTCACTGGGCTTAGGCAAATTTGATCTTACAAATGTACAAACACCATGTCATCTTTCCTAGTCTTTCCTGATGCCTATGTATCTAAAACACATGCCAGACAGCGCTCATTATTTTTCTCTGTTTCCACATTTTTCTCCTCAGAAATATTTAGAATTCTCATATCCTTTCTACACAGGTTTTTCCCTAACTTTCATTTACTGAGATATGCAAAGTTCACTTTATGTTAGTGCTTTTACCAACATGGTAACAATTAGAGTGCCACTCATTATTTTTCTTCAGCAGTTATAAACTTTATATTCTGACAAGAGGATGATCTTCAACTCCGTTATTACAACAAGTTTAACACTAATTAAATTTCAAAATACCCCATCTACATTTAATTGCATGAGCCTTTCTAGATCTCTAGAAATCTGCATTGGAATCATTTACATAATATATGTTACATTAACAAAATACTGTCAGCAAGAAATAAGCTGTAATGAGAATAATTTTTTGCGGGAGCTCAGCTTAATATTTCTTTCTTTATTTTTTACTTTGTAATTTACCTGCTGAGATTTTTATTGTCAGGATTCCATTAAAATGTAAAAGAGTTCCAGAGGGGTAGCCATGTTAGTCTGTATACAGCAAAAACAATGAGAGTTCTGTAGCACTTTAAAGACTAACAAATTTAATTTCAGCAGGCATAAGCTTTCGTGGGCTTCAGCTGCATCTGAGGAAGTGGGCTGAAGCCCACGAAAGCTTATGCCTGCTGAAATTAAATTTATTAGTCTTTAAAGTGCTACAGAACTCTCGTTGTTTTTATTAAAATGTAAGCTATGGTCTATAAAACATATTTCTAAAAGGGGAGAGCTGCATCTGATAAGGAAAATAATTGGTTTGTTCCATTTATAAAAAAAATTAAAAGAAAGTAAATAAAGAAATACAAATAGAAAAATAAATTTATGCAGATATTAAAATCAACAACATTGCCAAAGAAAGACTCTGTGGTGATTCAGAGTCTGATACCTTTACTCAAGCTAAATGGCACTTTACTCCACAAATAGTTCCATGAAATCCCATCAAGCTGAAATCTATGTTTCAAAAAGAAATAATTTAGGGATGCCCAATGTCAATCTGGAATATGGAATGTGCATATGCAAATTACAGTGATGGCTCATCTGATTTGATACTTTTAGTGTTTGTATTTTCTATCAGTTCCTTAGTTTAATTTTAATACTTTTCTTGATATTTTATTTTATATACATCTTTGTATAGGGGGAAAAATTATGCCTAGAGCTAATTAGTCTACCCTGAAAGATCTCTGGGGCCAGATTCTCAGCTGGTGTAAATCAATATAGCTCTATGGAACTCAATGGAGCCATATCAGTGTATACCCACGGATTCTTATAGACCACATAATGAACAGCAGAGAGGAAAAGAATGGAAACAAGATCCTAACGGTGAAAGTTACTATGGCAGACTTGGAGTTAATTCACAATACGTTGTTTTGCCTCTAGGAATCCTCAGATATGACATGACAAGAGTGTGGAGAATTATCAGGAAAAATGCAAGCTATTGAACTTCATATTACTAGCTTGCAAACTGCCTTAGTTGTTAATAACAAAGGTAGACAGTTGTGCCTAAAGAAACAAAGTTATACTTTGAAAGTTAGATACATGCAATTTCATGCACCCATTTAATTTACCTAAGTTATCCATACAAATACTCCATGGAAATGTTTAGAGCAGGTATTTCCCACACATAGAAAATTTTGCACCTACCTGGCATTGTGCATGAGCAAATACGTGATATGTGTATGGACACTTTGTGTATATATATATATATATATATATGCGTATATTTGCATATATATATATATATATAATATATGCATTAATTAGGTGTATGCAAATATACGCATGCACACACCTCACTTTCAAAATCTGGCCCAGAGTGCTTTAAGAATATGGAAGTGAAGTTAGAAATAAATCTCTTCATTCTAGAAAACTTAATTTCAGTATATTAATAATAATACTTACCTGTTATATATGGCTGTGTTTTCCTAGCAATAAGTATGTATTTGCTGTTGTTTCTCAGACCTGCAGACTCTATTAACATTCTCTCAGACACATCCTTTCAAAAGAATGTTGGCTCCTGTCTAGTTCAAAAGTATTTTGATTATTATGTATTGCTTCATTCCAGGAAACTTTCTTTTTTCATTGTGGCAAGACTAGTGAATCATCTTGACTATCAGAGAGCAAAGATCAAAATATTTCTAATTTAAAACATCTGTACTGGTGAGGCACAGAAATGACTGGGCCTTAAGCCAACTCCAATCTCTCTATTGAGAATGGATTTAGAATGGGTTATTAGAGAGAAGGTGGGTGAGGTAATATCTTTTATTGGACCAACTTCTGTTGGTGAGAGAAACAGAACGGGATATTCATTCCTATGTATTTCAAAGCTCCAAAGGAGGTATTTACCATCACAGACACCAAGATGTTCGAGATTGGAGAGGATACTGAGATTAACTCTTCAGATGAATCAGACTGAATAATTATAGTGCCACTCATTATTTTTCTTCAGCAGTTATGAACTTTATGTTCTGACAAGAGGATGATCTTCAACTTTGCTATATACAACAAGTTTAACACTAATTAAATTTCAAAATACCCCATCTACATTTAATTGCATGAGTCTTTCTAGATCTCCAGAAATCCGCATTGGAATCATTTACATAATATCCAAATTACATTAACAAAATACCATCAGCAGGAAATGAGTTCCCTCAAAAATTGTTCTCATTACAGCTTAACTTAATATTTCTTCTTTCTTTGTTATCTATCTGTTGAGATTTTTATTGATAGGATTCTATTAAAATATAAGCTCTGGTCTAAAAGCATATTTCTAAAAGGGGATCCATATGCATCTCATATGGAAAATAATTGGTTTGTCCCATTTATAAGTGTTTTCTTAAAGAAAGTAAATAAAGAAATAAAAATAGAAAAATAAGTTTATGCAGATATTAAAATCAAAGACTCTGTGATGGTCCAGATTCTGATACCTTTCCTCAAGCTTTGTGTTATTCTGACATTTTAAGTTATTCTTTCTTGTGAAATTCATAGGTGTGTAAAGGATGTCTGCAGCACATCTCCTCAGCAATACAGGTTACTGCAAACACATAACACCTATCCTTTACTCTTTACACTGCTTTCTTATAGAATATTTTATCAAGTTCAAGGTCCTAATCCTTATGCTCAATATCCTGGGCTCAACATGTCTTAAACATCACCAAAAACTCTGTGATGAAGACTGTGGTCACTAACTCTGCTCAGGCAGAATGCAAGTCTCTATAATAAGAATAAAGATCATCTGTGCAGGAGACAGAGTTTTCTCAAGGTCCGGTCCAAGACTGTGGAATGAACTCTGCCAGGAACTATCATAAATCTCACCACCTTCCATTCCAAGTACAATATGTATTTCAACATTGCCTTCTCTAACATAAAGAAAACAGCATATGCATTAAACAAAAACAAAACAAAACAAACAAATCCCTCTCAAAAGAAAGGACTATACTGTACACATAAACCTACCCTTCAGCAGAGGATGAGAGAGAGAATAATGACAGAGTCACATTCTTACTGGATAACTGAAAGGTGTTAGGACTCAGATTTTTAAAGGTATTAAGGTGTTGTTCCACTCAGTTACAAGGTTTAAGTAAGTGATTTAGACAGCTAAGTCTCATGTTCCAAAGTGACTTAAATACTTAGGAGCCTATGTCTTATTGACTTTCAATGAGTTTCAGCCTCTTAAGTGCCTACATAACATTTGAAAATGGGACTTAGGCATCTAAATCACTTAGGGCTAAGTTTTTAAATGTATTTAGGTGTCTGCAGGTGCAGATAGGCATCTAGTGGGATTTTCAAAAGCAATTAGCTCTTATTGAAATCTGTCAAAGGCAGTGAGATGTCCAGACACTTTTGAAAATCTCATTATATGCCTCTGTGCATCTTTAGGCACCTAATAATAGGCAACCGTCGATCCACTGGATCATAGTGTACACGAAAAATGTCTACTCAGGTGCTGATGAATCTGCTTATGGCTGACAAGCCCAATTTGGGAGTGACATAGCTTGTGACAAATTTCACAAATCCATGTGTTGTCTGAGTTGGAGTCCAAGATTATAGCACACTGCTTTCTTCTTTCTCGCTTTGCTTCCATCCTCTGGATTAAAGTCTCTTTGTGTTGAGTTGCATCCAGTGCCAGATATTCCCTATAGATTGGCTAGGATTCTACGCATTTGTCTCCAGCTTTCTACCTTGATGTTGAACAGCTTCATATCTTTTTTGCACATCATGGTACCACCATAAAGGGCGAACCCACTTTCTAGAGCCATCTCAAATCTCACTGTACAAAATATTCTTTGGGATACGGTCTCCTCCCATTCTCCTAACATGACCGAGCCATCGCAAAGGCCTCTTCTTGATAGTAGTTTCTACGTGTGTCAATCCCGCCCACTTCAGCATCTGTGTGTATGTTATTTTGTCTTCCTGCTTTACTTTCAAGATCTTGTTCAGGAATCTCATGTGCAAGCTGTACAGTGTCCTGTTGTGCGTAGCATATGTAGTCTATATTTCTGCACCATAAAGCACAGATGACAGCAAACAAGTCTCATAGATTCACATTTTCACGTTAGTTGATAATTTGCTATTATTCCATGCATGTTTCTGTAATAGAATCAGAAAACCAGATAAGAATTGTCAGGCTGTTAGTCAGTTCAGTCTGAAGGTCAAGATTCCTGCTCATTGTAGAATCCAAGTGGCAAAAAGCTGTCAACAACGCCAAGAGATTTACCTCCAGAGTGATGTCAGGCATTAATTCTTCCACCCCTTGCTACATGATCACAGTCTTCTTGAAACTAATTGTCAATCTGAAGCTCTTGCATGACACAGAAAATCAACCCAAGAGATTATGCAGGGAAGAGTCATTGTGGGTAGTGACCAAGGCCATGTCACCTGCAAACAGGAAATCTCTCAGAACCAGCTCTTTCATCTAGGCACCTAAAGACCATTAAAAATCTGCCCTGAGGACTTGTCATGCCAAGTAGTGCAACACTTGAATACCTTTAAAAATCTGGCCTAAAATACTACAATGAGGGCAATATAAAAACTATGTAAAATAGAGCCAAATAGACTAACATTTCTAAAGAATTATATCTCTGTTTGCATTAACCAATTGTTTGACATACTTGTATTATGTTTTGCTTTCTGTTGCCTTAATCATCTTTCAGGAAGAAAGAAAAATAATTTGAATTCTGAAAGAGGGTCTCTAGAAATGGGGAAAACACTGTATCATTCAGATTTAGAGGACATTTAGAACCTGGAATCCCAATAATGGGGTGCAATGCAGCCTTCTAAATCCAGATATGTTTATTACACTCAGGGGTGCTGGAACAATTTTTATAACGGGGGTGCTGAGAGCCATTGAACCAAACTGTAAACCATGTATATAATGGAAACCTCTTCAAGCCAGGAGGTACAGCAACACCTCCTGCACCCGTATTTCCAGAACCTATGATTACACTATTACTTCAGTTATCTCTTCCTGGACTCAAGAACTCTGGATATCCAACTCTATCTACTTACATAGCTCCTATTAATCTATTATCTGAGTTCCTCACCTTCACTAAAGAATTTATCCTCATGACACCCCTGTGAGGTAGGAAAGTTCTATTACCTCCATTTTATGGAAGAGGAAAAGAGAAAGGAGACTAAGTGACTCGCCCAAGATTACAAAAGAAATCTGTGCCAAAGCCATTAATTTATCCTTGGTCTCTTGAGTCCCAAATTAGTGTCTTAACTACAACACCATCCTTCCCCTGGACATCACAACTGATTCTTATATACTTCCCCATGATTTTTTTATTGCAGTCACCTCTTCAATAGTCCTGTTTATAAAAGAAACACAGTATTTATTGGAATAATTCTTTATCCCATAGGTTCGACTGCCAGGTTGTGTTGTATCTGAATGTTGTGCTTCATGTGCCCCTTCATGTGTTTCGGTCTGGATTCCCTATTAGAGAAGCAGTGTTTTCTGCTGGGCCTGGACTATTATCTTCCCTGCACTGTCCCAGGAACAGAGTCTCAATATCTCTGCTGCTTGACCCTTGTTTTGAGTGAGGAGCAAATTACTTCACCATTTTTTCTGGAACAGGTTAGTCCCCATTGTGCATTCTATCCCAGCTGTCTACTCGTGACAGCAAATGGAGGAGCTGGAGGCAGGATTCCTACTCCCCACTCGTCTCCTGGCTTCAGTGGGAGGTAGCATGTGAGTGGGCCCCATTCTCTTCCCCACTACAGAAGTCACAATCTGAGCAGGGCCCAGAAGGGGAGTGGCAAAGGGGCTTATGCTCCCCACTTCATTTTCCTATATAGCCAACAATGTAGCCTTCTAGTGGGGCTGATTGAAGCACAGCTACCGAAGGGATAGAATCAACACACAGTTGACGGGGCAGATCAACTAGCAGACACAGGAAAGTTCTGCAGTGTGAAAGAAAAGAAAATCTGTGCATTGCGTCAGATCGCAGAGAGTGTATGTATGCTATTTACTGTGAGTCCAATAGAGTCACCGAGATGGCAATTAAAAACCAGTAGCCTCCCTGTCTACATTGAAGTATCTGATATGTTATTAAATTGACGCTCAATACAATGTGATGTGTGTGTGTGTGACAGAGAAAGAGAGCAAAAGAGAGCGTGTGCATATGTGATCACATGGCAAATTTTCATCTCAAAGCAAATACTAAAAAACTAGAGAATCACATGCAGACACATGAAAAAAAGAGTAGCTTTAAATTGTCCTACTTCCATCCTGAAGAACAATGAAATTCTCAGTAAACAACTTTAACCTCCAAAGAAGCAATTAAAGAACAGTGACAAATGTTTAACAAATGCCACCATACATTAACTGAAAAATAAAACCACCTAAATACTGAAAAAGCAATAGTTAAAATGCCTGAATAAACTCAAGTCCCCACTGTAAAAAATAGTTTATAAAATGTATCTCATGCACATGAATTAGCATAATCCTCCCAAAGCTCAGATATTTTTATTTAATATCCTAATTAAAGCGGGAAAGGAAAATGGAATAAAGTCTGCAGTTATTTTAAAAGCTCATTTAAATGTTTCCTCCCTTCTTAAGAAAACATATTCTTCTCTTGGCCAAGAAAATAAGCCGTAAGCCAGTTCTTGTTCAGCACAGATAATGCACTATCATCATCTTGACTTCTGTGCCTTTAAATGGCTCTTGGTTTTATTAATTGTTAGTTATTAATTATTATGATTATTATTATGATTCCTGGTGCAGACATCAGATACTTCAGGTTTCCAAGTCTCTTTTGCAACACCACAGGATCTAGGTTTTCTTGAGAGGGAGGGAAGACAGCATTCACTCATTCAACCTCTCTCTCTCCTTCTCTTGGGATCCTTTAATTTACTTTAATATACCTGCACACCACCTCTTCAGTCTTCCAATTAACCATTCATTACCTAATTATTGTCTCCAACTGAGCATCCTACTCCCTAGGAATAATTTTGTTCTGATTACCGTTTCCTTAACTGTGTTATCTATACCATTTTATAGGAGACTGCCAGTGATTTGTACAAACTTTCAAATAATTCAGCAGATTTAAAATATACATTTGGTAGACTGGACTTCTATCTTGCCTACAAAATGGGAACAATGTTGCTTGTAGTGCCACTTCCCTGTTATGAGTCTGCCATTCAATCTAGCCACTTGGATTTGGGCAGCTGTAACATGGAATGCAGGTTTTGCTAGTGTGTTTCTGATACTGGTAATCAGCATATTATACAACCAGGGTGGTTTCTAACTCCCCCTAATAAACATTGTTGTTCTGACTGCATAGCTCCTAAGTGATCTAAGTAGCTGATTACTTTGACAATTTGCCAGTTATCAGTCATTTATTTTGGGGCTTTGTACACCATCAGCAGATTGACAGGCAGCCCTGTGTGTGCATTTTGAGCCCTGCTGTTCTATTAACAGCACACACGCTATAATAAACTCAGCTTTAGATAATCACCACTTACACCAAATGCGGCCTCACAGCATACTGGAGCTGGAGTCAGTCCTGTGTTAGCATGTGGTTGTCACATTTATTAAAGCAAAGAAACTTTTTACTTAAAAAAATACAACAGAAAAAGCAGCTCTGTGATCTGGCAATGTTAAAAAACCAGTGAAAACTCTCCAGGCCCAATTCTCAGTTACATTAGGACCCTCTCACTGTGAAGGCATTGCAATGGGTAGAAATGGTGCCCTGAGAATTTTCCTTGTTCAGGGGGGATTCTGGCCAAGGTACAACTGGAAATGCATTGTACTATAGCTATCCTCCACTTCTCAGAGACCACTAAACCATGGAAAGCTGACTATAATGTAGAGCAATCATGAAGCCTGAAGTTACTCTAACTTTCTTGAATGATCAGGGAGGCTCCTTCATGGTCTCAGAAGCCAGGGAACACAAAAGCTTTGATAGAACCAAATGGTTTTTGAATTTCACAAGTTTCAAATTATTTCCTGTATTTAGGATCCATATTTTTCATGTGGGTCTTAATTGAGTGAATTAACTTTTAGAAGACAGAACTTGTCGCTTATTGTTATGACAGTAGTAACTGTATAGGAAAGGGTGACCCAATTCAGAAGATAAAAGATATCCACCCAAAATTTCATTCATCCAACTGAGAATTGTTGAGGTTCTAAAATATCTAGGCAGAACAAAAATGAGAATTTCCATTCCATGGGAAATTCCGATAATTAAATATATATTTTCATCCCTAATTGGACTCAAAAGACAAAGTATTAAAATTTTTCAAGGGATTAAATGTTCTGAAAAAAAAAACTGATTAGGAAACGTGAAGCATTTTTACTCCCATAAATGGAGAAATTCTGCTCCTTCTCCATATTTTGATATATAAAGATACTCAGCTGTATACTTAGAGGCCATGTTTAGCATGAGCTCATAGGAAAAAGGAATTTTGATGGCAGTTTAATTATTTTTTAATTTAATCAGAATAATCATCTCACTACTGAACTAAGAATCTTGTGAAAAGGCTCCAGGGACATTTTTCTTGCCATGTATTACTTTATGGGTGTACAAGTAGTCTTATATATTTATGAAATGCAGAAGATTTTGTCCATCTCGTAAAACAATATTTCAAATTTGCCAAACTGTCAGACTAAGATTTACAGGATTTTGCAATAGAGTATAAGCTTGTGCATGACTTGTAAACAGAATTCTCAGTCATTAATATTTTAATAGTGAATTATCACTAATCTTGCTAAGTTTATGTATTGAGATTCATAGTATTCTAAAAGCAATTTTTTTCTCTTATGAAAAATATATATCATAGCCATATCTAGCTATGACACAAATTTCTCTCCTCACTTTTGCATGGTGATGAAAATATTCATTTCTGTAAACACTGTAAAAGGAAGTAAAAGCATTTGCCAGATTTCATCTGATTTTTTTTATTTTTTACTTCGCCTTTATATTTATGTATAACTGACATCATATTTTAATATAAAGGGCAATAGCTCTGAATTTGACTCATTGCATAGATTGGTTAAAGTAAATATAAATATAATAGTAACTTGAGCAAGAAGAAAGTCTTCCTAATACTATGGAGAATTATAGATACCACTTAGGATAAAATGTTCTACTTACTAACTACCCCAGAGAAATCCACAGATAGATAGTTTGTCTATTGATAAAAGATACCCAAAATCTTTGCATCTTTCATTCTCTAATGCTCCATCTTTGATAATCCTTTCTGTGATGTGTGGTTTACCATTTATGATTCCTAACATATTCTCTTGGACCTCTTGCAATACACTAAACATTTTGCTTGAGACTTTCAATGTTGAGTGTTGAAAAGCCAAGGAATACTTTAGACTTTGTTTTCTACCCAGTTACATCACTGAGAATTGAGACTCCAGTCAATGGAGTGGTACATAAATTGGGATAATTCAGGCCTTTACTTCTCCAACCTCACTGTATATACAGAGAAAGTTTTATATTAAGAATTCTCTACAGTTGTTTTCCCATTGCATATTGGACATGATGGGTGGGATTTTCACAGATTCCTAAGAAATTTGGCTTCTTTTACCACTAATTTGGGAGTCAGATGTCTGTGTCCCTTGGTTAAATTTGAAAATCCCATTCCATGTATTTTTCACTTTTGATCTGATAACCCATCTCTGCACCTATATCACACTGAAAATTTCCCTCTGCATCTTGTAATCCACCATATGCTCTGTGTTCCCTAGAGATTTCTTTAACAAAAGGGATAGACATGGAAATCAAATGTGAACTGTGACCGGCCCAGAAGACCACTCCAGATTACTAGGAATGCTCAGAAAAGCAGTTTCCCTTCACAATGTATGCTCGTGATTCTTCCTTTAACTGAAAGTATTATCTTCAGCAAAACTCCACTCAGCAAATTGACAATAGCTTCCAAGTTTCTTTTATATAGCTACCTATTCTACCATATCACGGCCCATTCTTTGATATTTCTTACTGTGGGATTTTCTAAGCACCTTCAGTATTCTAATTTACCAGGTACTTCACCACATCACTCAGAACAGACAACCAGGTTCTGATGTGGTATTTCCCCCCATCCTTTTCCAATGATGAAGAAACTAGACTGTATATTGCAGAGCTATATGTATTATGGCAGAGATGTTATTAATCACTTAAATTGCCCATTGAAACAGAGATCTCTAGATCTCCTAGACTTCTTTTTCAAAAGGCCAGAGGCCCAATGTGTGTGTAACTAAATATGGGCCTAATGTATGCATTCAATTACTAAAATTGTGGTTACAGATTGGAAATTTGTTGCTAAATGACCATTTGCATATGCTAATACCTGATTTGTACGAACCACTGCAATAATTTCACACAAAAATTAGGAATGAATTTTGCATGCACATTTTTGTACACAGACCTTGTCTTCTGCCCTTTGGAAAGTCAGGCCCATTCTGTCCTACTTGACTTCTAAACAACATAATTTCTCCAATCTTTGTGCCTGTGTCCTTCAGCATGATTTCCGAAATGCCAGACACATAAAACAAACTTATCAACTAGGCTTGTGTTCAACATCTCCAGAAGCATTGCAGGATTAAACAGCAGACTTATTGATATTTAAAGTTCAAGTACTTTTTATGTCTGTGCTCTGAGCCAATATCCCTAAAGGGAAACATCTCTTTAGAAAGTGTGAATATTTTTTCTGTATATCCTTCTTGACAATGAATCAATATATTGTACCAATTTGGGGTACTCTGAGGCGGGAGTTATATCTCCTCTGAATTATTAAACTTTTGAAATCACAGCTGAGTTGTAGTGAGTCTTCAAGGGGGTTACCAAATTTAATGTAGTGTAATGTAAAAATGGGGAAAAAATTCCAATTTTATAACAAAAACCTAATTAAAACCATGCTCTTCAGAAGATTAGCATGTGTTAAGGCCTTCTGCCAGCAATAATTGTCAAGCTAACAGATGACAAACAAAGTGTAAAGGGGTAACATGAATACGTCCCCAAAATCAACAGAGCTGTGTAAAGCTTTATTGTCACAGCCTCAGCTAGTTTTAATCAGCATAGCTGCAGTGACATTAATGGAGCTTTGCCAACATTCACAAACTGAAGATCTGGCCCTAAATCTGTATCAGTCACCTCTGAAATATGGACTGAGATTCATAGCCACTCTCTCCACCATATTTGAATGTTTTGTGATCAAAATGTTAGTTGAAGGTTACTCCTCTGACCCAATTCAACTTTTTTAACACAAGTAATGTCCTTATCTCTTTCTCTCTCTAGTATCATCTAGCATCCCAGTGGCCGTGAATCTCAACCATTTCCAGCCACAGTAATTATTGTACTTAGCATATGTTATAAAATTACTTAGTGGAAAATGACTACCAAATATTAATAAACATCTATTGCACTTTCTCCATTTGGTCACTTGCTTTTGGGAAGCTGGCAGTCCATAAATAACACTCTAAGCATTTACTTGATTTGTTCTAACTCTTCCCTTGAAATATCAGCATAAGATTCTACAGCCACCCTTTTGTTGAATGTTTATTTCGATACTGATCATTTATTCTTTTTGGATAATTTTTGCATACTGAGCAATTTTGTAAATGGCAGATGGGGGAAAAGTTATTCAGATGTTTCTTTTAAAGAATTTAACAGCAATTTAATTGACAAGTCTAGGAGGCAGATGGCAAAGCAAATTGCTTAAATTTTAATAAAACTTTCATTTACTATGATTTTTGTACTGACAAATAGCTGTGAATCACATAATGTGCAAATGATTAAGATCTATATTTCCTGGGCACTGGACAGTTTAGGGGGTTGCCAGTGGCTGTTAGTCTGAATCTTGCTCGGATCGGTAAGGATGAAAGTTGTTACTTTCTTATAGTAGTTTGGTGGCCAATTGAAATGAGAGGGTAGTTTCAGTCCAGTTTTCTAACAGACAGGTGTCCACCTCAGAAAAAACATCACCACAATTGGAGTGAGATTTGCAGTCTCGGCAAAAGGGCTGAAAAAACAGGGAAGCTACTCAACCGGGGGACTTTCCAGGACAGTGTTGGAATGCCGGGTTAGGTAGCATGACAATATTTGCCCCGCTACTGCTGAGTTTGTAACTGTTCTGGGAATAAAAAGGATTAGTTCTGTAAGGATGTCAGCCTGATACTCCTCACAAGCACTAAATCCAGTACCAGAAAAATCTCTCTTTATGTTGCCCATTTAGCACTTTGATGTTGTTTGTCTAGTAAGCCAAAAGAGAGAGGGGAGACAACTACAGATAAGATTAATTTGAAATCTTTGTTTTTTGTAGAAAGAAAAATATTTATAATATAGCTGATAAAATCCTTTTAAGTTGTACACTGTTTTTGCCTAAGATGAAAAAAAAAACACATTGAAGTATCTTTAACTTTGATTTGGCTGTACATGGAGAAGAAGCTTTGTGTCAATCACTGATAAACCATATAGTGTATCTATAAAAGCCAGGCTGAATTTCACCAATATACTGCAGCAAGACACAAAAAGAATAAATGTTGCGAGCAATTATCATAATGTAAACAACTGCTGTAAGGCCTGGTTCCAGTGGAGCTGGACATAATAATGCCCTTACATGGCATGAGTGCAGAATATACAACAAAGATTTTTCCTGTAGATAAAAGATTCATTGTAGGTTGGAGAGGAGAACTTTGCCCTTAAGCTACATATGCATAAGTAGAACAGCAGTATTCAGAAGGTCAAAATGACCAATTGCAATAGAATTCAGATGGCTTTATTCATTTAGAAACACTGGTAGAATAACTGGAGGACACTTCAAGAGTGCAGACCAATGAAGGGTTGCACAGGCTCTGCCAGAGCCTATGAAAATGAAGAACTGGTGGACATGAGAGAATCCTGCTGCCAGTTCAGATAATTTGCCCTCCCAGGTTGAATTTTACCCTTTAATGCAATATACTGCACTGAAAAAAATTGACTGCGTATTGATAGTTCCATACTACATAATATCTAGTTTCCTGACTTTAGGCCCCTTCACTTCTGGCTGCAGGCCCCCATCAGAGTACTCTTTTAGGCATGAAAAACAGAAAAGAGGTGGCTTGTTAAGTATTTGTACAGCTCTGATGCTGGCAAACCAGGTACCAACTCCTGCCAAGACTTTAGGCTTCAGCCAAACATTGACAAATTAATTGCTGGAAACCAGTCTCACCTGTGCATTAGTATGGTTAAGATGGGTTTTGAACTTATAACAATGTGTTTAATATTTAGATTTTATGAAATACTTGTAAGTTATGTCATCCATTAATCTCATTTACAATATCATTATTACATGCTATAAGGTAATATTTAAGGTAATATTTGCTTTATAAATGTAAAAAATGTTTGCTTTGAAACAGTGAACCTGTCAGGAGGGATTGTTTTCTGTTTATCAAGAAAAACTAAATGGGCCATTGTGGGGCATAGAATCATAGAAGATGAGGGTTAGAAGGGACCTCAGGAGGCCATCTAGTCCAACCCCCTGCTCAAAGCAGGACCAACCCCAACTAAATCATCCCAGCCATGGCTTTGTCAAGCCGCAGCTTAAAAACCTCTAAAGATGGAGATTCCACCACTCCCTAGGTAACTCATTCCAGTGCTTCACCACTTTTTCCTAATATCCAACCTAGACCATCCCCACTGCAACTTGAGACCTTTGTTCCTAGTTTTGCCATCTACTACCACTGAAAACAGCCTAGTTCCATCCTCCCTGGAACCCCCTTTCAGGTAGTTAAAGGCTGCTATCAAATCCCCCCTCCTCCATTCTTCTCTTCCGCAGGCTAAACAAGCCTAGTTCCCTCAGCCTCTCCTCATAAGTCTTGTGCTCCATCCCTCTAATCACTTTTGTTGCCCTCCACTGGACTCTTTCCAATTTGTCCACATTCTTTCTGTAGTGGGGGGTCCAAAACTGGACACAGTACTACAAATGAGGCCTGACCAGTGCTGAATCACACTACAAAGACTTTGTTAATTGCCCCTTCACACCAATGAAGAGGCTACGTGCATGAGCTTGAATTCTGGAAGAAGGAAATAAAAATAGCTGACAAGAAATATTTTCAACTCTCTTTTCCCAACTGGACTCTCACAGGGCCAGAGCTATTAAACAGAAACAGAGATCCCCAAGGCTAACCTGGGTTAGCCTTAAAAAACATTCAGAGCTGACAGATTACAACAACTCTGTCACCTTTTAAAACCATAGACTGTAACTCATTTGTGTATATATGTTTGCCTGCTTTAACCTTGTAATGACTCTCTGATTTCTTTTTCCTAGTCAATACATCTTTAGTTAATTTATTACAGGATTGGCTACAACCATTGTCTTTGGTGAGAGAAATAAGAATAAGTTGACCTAGGGTAAGTGACTGGCCTCTTGGGACTGGGAGCAACCTGAATATTTTGTGATATGTGGTGTATAGCAACCAACAGTCATTACTCCCAAGTTGCCTGGGTGGCAAGATAGCCTGGAATGCCCAAGGGGACTGTCTGTGACTTCATGGTAAGGCTGTTATAGTGCTTTAGGAGTTTACACTTTTTACTGGGCTAGAGAAATCTGATTATGGAATACACATCCAGTTTAGGGGTCTCTGCCTTGCTTCTTGACTGTCTGGCCTGAGGTTTGGCACTCATGGTCATGAACCACTCCAGACAGCATGACATGCTCATACTGAATTCAAGTTGACTTCAATGGGAGTAGGAGCAAGCCCTTGAAGATTATGTCTGAAGCCAGGGTCTGCACTACAGACCTATATGGGCAGAACTATGTTGCTCAGAGGTGTGAAAAATCCACAATTCTGAGTGACTTAGTTTTACCATCCTAACCCTCAACATGTTATGTTGACAGGAGTTATGCTGACAGGAGAGCTTCTCCTGCTGACAGAGCTACCACCTCTTGGGGAGGTGGTTTAACTACACTGTTGGGAGAACCTCTCCAGTTGGCATAGGAGCATCTTCACTACAGTGCTACAGGAGCACAGCTGCACAGGTGCAGCTCTGCCGCTGTAGCACTGTAGGTGAAGACAAGCCTTGATGGGTTGAGTGTGAAATATCACTAAAGGATCCAGCCTGTTCATGGTTTTATTATACCTTCAGTAACATCAGTAAGTCCTTTTGTCTCCACATTTCTCTGTTGATCACCAAATGCTGTCCTGGAGCCTTAAAAATTCTACCAGTCCAGCAGGAGATATTCAGCCCTAAAGGAGAATTCCACTGAATAACAATGAGTTCCTGCAAAAAAAGCATACTCTTGTTCCACATGAGGCAGAGAATTTTAAGTCTCCAGCACTTTTGCCACCAGCCACTCACAGATCAAATTGGATACTCTTTCATCAGTTGATATCAGGCAAATCTGTATTATGGATCTGATTATCCCCAGGCAGGGATCTGGATCTGATTTATCCCCAGGCAGGATGTGATTAGCTCTGAATTCAGTGGGAGTGACTTGTATGTTAATTGGGAAGAATTGGGATACTTTTTTAGTGCATTTTAAGTAAATCTTTTCAATTACATACTTTTATTTTTGCACTGTGGGAATGATCACCTCTTACAAATTTGCTCCATTACTCAACACTTTTACAAAAAGTCAGCACACTAGCCCTTTCTCATAGTGATATTTCCCTATCTCAGGTATAAATTAATGCTGCTTCTTTTTTTGCTTTTAATATAGATATTTGCTGAGATATTGATAATAATTCTTGAATGAATATATTGTGTGAAGAGAACCACAATTCATCCTTCTTAATCATATTTTCACTTATTGTTTTTACTGTCACAGTAGTACCAGGAGGCCCTGAACATGATCAGGTCTCATTTTATTGGGGGGCTACCCAGAGGTAGAAGTTAGCCCTGCCCAATGTGATATGCTGTTGTGAATTGTTAGCTGCACTATCAAACAATTTTCAGATCAAAGAGTTTAAGCGGAAATGGACATAGTCTTCTCTGTCACATGAATATGCTGATGTTGAGAAGACAACATACATTGCATTGCAATGAGGAAGAAATGCAGCTAGATTACACCACTTGGGTCATTTAAAAAGTAATAGATGAGTGGAGTTAGTTCAAAGCTAAAAAAATAAAGCAGGATGACTTTGATGAAAGACCATATGTATAATAAAATTGGAATGAGAAAACAGAATAGATGAGACCCAACACCTTGTCTTTATAAATTGTGAAATGATGAGACCATTCTGGCATATTATGCTGATGGGATGATAAAGGATGTTGGCTTTTGTGATGTTGAACAAGAAAATGGCTAGACTGAAGTACCCATTAATCCAGAATAAATCAAATGAGTATTTTTAGATTTTCAAAGTTTTTTTTGTCAATATCAAGCTTCTGCCACATAACCTAAAAACTAAACAATGACCAAATACTGCTAATTTAAAATATGATTTTAATAAAATCTAAACAAGGTAAAATACAAATGAAGATAAAAGTTACAAGTTCTCAAAAACTCAAAATTATATCGATCTCCAAATTTTGTGATATAGTTTTCAGTTTAATTATACTGAAATTTTTCTCAGTTCTCTATTCTCACTTTCCTAATTCAGGCTCTAAAGGTCTATATTTCCAAAAGGGCCTCAATATGAACAGTTAAATAGCACCCATAATTTTAGGATGGTAAGTGTATGTAATTTTTTTCACAGTCACGATTTTGTGCTTCCAATGAATCAGTTTTGTGTATGCAAGGATATAGATGGCTAATTAACGGTTGGTGTATGCAGGAACTAAGGTATAAAATGTGTGTGCAAAAACATGAGTATCCAAATTTTCAAGTGCAATTGTGTTATACTGCTAACCTAATGAGCCTTATTTTCGAAAGCAAACTGCAGCAATAAAAACAGTTTTAAATAAATACATACATTAAAACAAATATGGCATGACCATACCAAGCTGAGATTGATTTGAATAGTGGTGGCACACAAAACTGTGTAGGCAGATAAAATAGCCCTCGGATCCACTACCAATGCTAATATGTGGTGTTCAGTGTGAATATACCTAGCTAATGTAACACATAGGAACAGTGACTGTCCTAGTCAGGATCTGTAGATTTTTCCCCAAACTCTGAATTATTCTTAGTTTATCAGTAGGTATCATTCTTTAATCTATCACTCAGGGACGGAGGGAGGGAGGGAGGAAGGGGGACAGGTGAGATAAATAAAAATAGTTTTTATCTGTCTAGCTTTTATTCATAGCTCATACAGCTAGAAGGGAACACCGTGATCATCTAGTTGGATGTATTGTATAATAGAGGGAATAGGACTTCCCTGAATTAAAAAACAAATAAACTTGATCTAAAAATTGACAGGGATGGAGCATCCACCGCAGCCTTAGATAAGTTGCTCCAATGGCCAATTGTACTGACTTAAAAGTTTGCATCTTGTTTCCAGTCTTAATTTTTCTAGCTTTAAGACTGACTTTCTAAAATATGACAAAGAAACACAATCATAGAACAACACAATCTTAGAACTCCAGTCAAATATGTGAGGATGATTTTTTAATATTAATTACTATTAGTAGAGATACTGGACCAGACCCTCATCTGGTGTAAATTGGCATAGCCCTAGTGAAATCAACACCAATTTATCCCAGATTGGAGGTTGGCCCATTAGATGATAATTTCTTCACTTCTGAGATTATGAAAGTTGAAAAGTTATTGAAGGACCAAAGGTGAATACTAAAGCTAAGAATAGCAAGATTTCTTGGCTATAGATGAAAGTAACTAGCACTGTAAAAAGTATGTAAAACTGGATTTAGAATATTTTTTAAAGTTTAGCAAGGTGCCCTTTCTGTGCGCACACACACAGAGCTGCCTCTGTATTTCAGTGTGAGTTTCAATATTTTTGCTAATGACAAAGCAAGCCCCAGCAGCTGAAACACAATCAAAGCAATATCATTCTTAGTAGGGTTACTAACAATGGAAGTGTGACCTTACTGGAGGCAGTTTGCTCATTGTCAAAGAATTTGTGAAACCTATGAAAGTGGGAGCTGCATAGAATTCTTTCTTTTGTAATTTACTCTTTTCATTACGTTTGGAAGTAGAAACTACTATAGTGATCAGTAGCCCATGGCAGTGGTCTGATGGGACACATGACTTTCAAGTGGGGAAGAACATAAAAAGCATGTTAAAATGGTTTAGTTGACACAGCAACTTGGCAGTGAATATGATATGAAATTATTAAATGACAATTAGACGTATTGACATAAGCATTCTGCTGTGCATTCTGCTGTGCAAAAACAGACTCGCTTACATGAACAAAGATGATCATTAGATACAGTGATGGAATCCTTTCACATTTGGTTTAATGGATAAAATTCATCTCCAGTGTAAATTCATTGATGTCAATGGAGTTATATGAGGGATTGATTTTGCCCTACATTTCTGTGTCATATATTGAAATAAAATTTCACGTGAACATTTTCTGGTATACGGAATCCTGTTATAAACTTCACGGTGAGCAACTGTCATACTGAGGGTTATGTATCAATCAATATCAAGACTACTTGATATCCTTTAAAATACAGGAACTTCCCATGACTGACACACTTATAGACGCAATATTCCAACTAATACAAAGTGAATTTGTTTAGGTGTATTAATGTCATGGCAAGTCAGTTGAGTCAGGTGATACTTGGCTCTAATTGGCACTCTCCCAAACTGCAGCGTTTTTTGCCTGCAGCCCATTGGCATTCTAAAATGTGTGGAGAGAGATGGGTGAATTCTGGAAATGTCTTCAGAGAATAGATGTTCAGAAAAATCCATGTATTCTCCTTCTCAGGGTCACAACTCCCAAACAGGTTCTAAACAAATGTCAGGGGTCATAACCAACCTGCCCTTCCCACATTGCTAAATGGAAGGGGAATCCCAGCTAGATCTTGTCCAGATAAAAGGTGGGTCCTGGTATGGACAAGGTTGGGAAATGAACTAATTTGTTCTGATTCTTACACATAGCCATTTTAAGCTTTCAAACTGAAATACTATTCAGACTATTTAGTCCCTACCAATCCAGACTGAATTTGAAAACAGCAGCATAGAGGTGACTCTATAGCTTAAGTTTATACTCCCTTAAGTCATTCAGTATCCTCCAAACTGCTTTAACCCAAACCTGTACAACATAACGGATCAGGCACCAAGCCAAGTCATCTATGATGTGGAGCTCTCAAGACCTTCCTTTGTTTGTGAAGTTGCTAGCATTTATTTAACTAACAGTTACAGGTTTTTTTTAAATGTAGCCAAATTCATACCTTTTGGGGTTTTTCAGTGCCTGTTATAACATTAATATAATAATTGCGATATTCCATGGGTTCTATCCATAAAATAAACAATCTCAGCTGCTGACAATTGATCTACTAGACTCTTGGGATCTCTGATAGAGCCCAACCACAACTTTATAGTGGGGAATCAAAATCTACTTTCCCCTTCTGCAGCTTACAGATGCCTCATTTGTACTATAAAGGAAGTGTAAAAGCATATATCTACTATATATTGAATTTTATGTCCCTCCTTAGCTAAAGTAATCAATAGACTTAGGATGTGATGATTCGTCAAAACTGAGAAATAAGTTTGCTTTATGTCCATAGAATCAGGTGATGTGGGTTGTTTGCAAAATGCTCTCCCCATTTTGTATCTGTTCATTGCCTCTCCAAGACTAGCTAAAAGGCTTTAATAAAATGAAAATGGACTCCCATTTCCTAACTAACTTCTTGTGCAACCAGCCACTCCCATGCATACCTAATTTCATGTTTTAGAAGATCTGCCTATTCATTAATGTCCCTGTCCTTCCAAGCATTCATGCATGTGTGTGTTACTTTTAATGGTTCACCTTCAAAACAGAAAAATATACTCAAAGTGTGTTATTATCAAATTTCAGGGTACTTTTATAACACAAAGCCTTAATTCAGTACATAATTATGGACATTAGCTCCCTAGCAGTCTAATTCAAGAAGAAGCTATCGTAAGAAAGTTATATGCGAGAGTTAAAAAATCACGAAGCATTGCCATGTAGATGAATAGGTTAGATCAGTTCATTCCTTTCCAAGATCAGTGGAAATATTCATTGTTGTTTGATTGTTTAAATGTAGCAGAGTTGTCTCTCAAATCATTTT
Source organism: Emydura macquarii macquarii (assembly GCF_026122565.2). NCBI lineage: Eukaryota > Metazoa > Chordata > Testudines > Chelidae > Emydura > Emydura macquarii. Next base: position 5,364,836 of record NW_027133614.1, read on the forward strand.
TAATATGTTTTAGCTGAAACTGAATATTTCTACAATTTTAGTTTCGAGACAATTTTCAGAGTATATTTCCTTAGTCACTAATGCCTCCCCAGATGCATATTTTGTAAGTAGCATTCAGATTTCAGTATCAAGAGCTTCCAAACATATTATATATATAATTTACAATGGGTCATTGTATTATCTATTAGACAGCTAAGGAACAGATATGCCCTAGGCAAGCTGTTTAATTTGTATCCCAAATCAGGTAGGTTCTTGAAGATACAAGCTGCTAGAACTGGAATTAAAAAGAAAAGAAAAGAAAGAAAAATCCCAAATAAGCAGTTTTAAAGAGTTTACTTTTCCAATTTTAAAATGTGACTTTTGACTTTGAGTCAATTTGTAGTAGGAAAAATAAATAACTTACTATTCAGAATTTGAACAATATCTCCAGTTGAACCTCATAAATTAAGGCTGATTTACTGAGGGTTGACTAATTAAATAGAAAGAGATACAGACATTATGCAGGAAATTCTAAATATACTGGTTTATATATCTTTACTAGCATACTCTTTACTAGTGAAACTATCTCACTTCTTTAAAGTACAGCATAATAATATCTTTGCAAAAATAAAATGGAAAGCTTACTTTTTTCATTAATAGCTATGCATAGATTTTTGGCACACACTTTTTGAGGCCTATTATTATTCAAACTGTTAAAACAAATATGACTTAGTGAGAGTTGTTCACTGTTCAGCACCTAGTACAATTTACACATTAAAATATGTTAGAATCTGCTTTCATTAATCAATTCAAATATTTTAGGAATGTGTCATTCAGCTGTTCTATTGGCTCAATTTGCTGGGTGTTATTCAAAGATCAGAATACATAGAAAATATTACAATTAACTGACATATATATTCTGCTGTTATTTAGGTATGCAGCTTACATTTCAATTTCCCAAACACAGATCCAAATCCTGACTCCGTTCTCAGTTTTCACTAACTCAGTTCTTACTGGAAGTCAATGGGAATGTTGCCTAACTAAGGACTGAGTTGAACTAATTAAACACTTCATGATTTGGTTTACTTTGGGAGATTAGATGGCTCAGAAAATTAGGATTGATATTGTACTCAGTCCTTTCTGAGCAAGGTCTGTATGATTTGCCCCTTGCTATGGACCATTTTACTTCAGAGACCATGGTTTAAATCCAGGCAATGATATAGGCTAGTAATAACTAAGTTATTCTTATTAATGTAGCTGCATAGATATAACAACACTGAATGGGCCTAATCCAAGGCCCATTCAAGTCCAAGACAATCTTTCCATTGGACTTGAATGGGCCTTGGATTAGGTCCTTAAGTAGGTAAAATAAGTTTTTGCAGTCTATTTGAATTCCAGTGTTCCGACAGGTTAATGATCCCCGAGAGTTAATAATGAGTCAGTTAGTAATTAACTGGATTTTATTATAAGACAACAGAAATAATATAGAATTTTAACTATTTATACACATTTAAACAAACAATTAACTACAATACACAAGCTAATATGATGGAATGCTAAACAGACAGATAACTGCAAGGCACAGACTAATTTTAAAGAGACAGTTAACTGGAAGACACAGACTAATTTTAAAGAGACAACAGACAGTTAACTGCGAGTCACAGACTGATATGAAGGAATGTTACAGTCAGCTAGCTAAAGAACACGGGCTGATAATTAACTCCTTACCAAGCAGACTCGAAAGGGACACAGCAAAGAACTCGAACTCGGCCGGCTAACAGACGATTCGCGCTCGGGGGGGACACGGGAGCGGGAGAGTCCGGACCAGGTGATCAGGCTGGTAGTTCGGGAAGGCTCTCAGCCAGGGGCTCGGATGAGACCCCTTTTATGGGCTTCGTGCCAGCACCAGATTGGCCGGGGGATACTAGCAATAGGTTTCATTTCCTGGTTGTTGTTAAGTTTCGTTTCCCATATATGACGTGGGAACTGAAGGCACAGCCGATTACGTAGGCATACCCTAATAAGGTCAGGTCATAGGTTGACTGTTAGCACCGAATGGGTGGTGGGGAGGTGAGGGGTGGTCATGGCAGAATTGGTGCAGCGACATCCAGTAATTTTGCACTCTACTGGTGTGAGCTGATACAAAACAGAACAGGTTACCCTGTGATGGCTGCTTTGTGACTTATATGAAATGAGTTGGTGCCACAAGCTTACATTGTTATATCTGTTCTATGGATAAACAAAAGACTAGTCACCAGTTTTCACCAGCACTAACATTCATTTTTAAAAAAACAAGTAGAGAAATTTGAGTTGAATAATTCTTTTATGACAAGATCCTAAGCTGATGTAAATTGACTTCAGTGATGCAATATCAATTGACATTGGCTGTGAATCATGCCTATAGTGTTTTCCTATAGGACTGTTGCCAGCCAAGTATTAGGAGATCTTCCCCTTTTTCTTTTTTTAACATAGGAGTTACCATTTTAGTAGAAAACATTACTTGACTGTTGTATCTTCAATAATCTATTGTACTACTATCTGGAAATGTTAAATTGTCATAAAAATCGGCAATTTCCTAAAGCAAAATATAAAATACTATTTTTCCTAATGACAGAGATAATGCTACAACTGACAGGTGAACTAGCTCATAAAACCTCAAATTAACATATATGGGCATCATATCATATTGCTCATTGTCATGCCAATGACCTTCACTCAGCCAGCTCAGTTGGTATCAGAATTATTTACTATCCCTGATCTCATTTCATAGTATATCCTACTGACATAACAAGATGACATAAGCATTTGCTACTGGATTTTATTTATTGAATAAATTACTATGTTGATTTCAACATCTAACAGTCTTTCCACCTGGTGGCATTGTACAGATAAAAGTCAGAGAATCTGTAATCCTGAGAAGGCTAATCCTCAAGTGTCTTAACAGAAAAGAAGTGCCTTCGATAGGACATCTAGCTATAGATTTATAAAACAGTGCTCTTGGATCCCAGAGATACATTTTTTTAATCAACACTATTAAAGTAGGAAGTCTGCTGCTGTATAAGGGAAATATTTCATCTGAGGGAAAGCAATAAAGTGTATTTATTATTTTGTGCTTGTCAGCAAGCATTAAAAAACATGGTGTTGGACTTGGAACTCCGTTACACCAATGTAAATCTGCAATAATTTCACTTGCATTGGTAAAGTTATGCCCCATTTTCATCAGAGTAACTGAGGTCTGAATCTGACCTGTAGATTTCCTTCAACCATGCTATTTCATCAGCCGATTTGCATCAAACTAGCTAAGAACACGAGGTACTAGAAAATAATCTAACTACGACACAAAAAATCTTAATTCTGTTTTAGGAAAGTAATTATAGTATAATTATAGAGTATAAAAGAAATTTACTAGATTACTGTCTGGAAAAATTGCAAAGCAGGAAAGTGGAAGTAAGACAAAACTTAATTTTTTTTTTGAAACCCATAACATTTTCCTGTTCCTAGAATTCCCTTTATCCTTAGGAATATACAATATACCAATTAAATTCCAACATTCAGATACTATGATGAATGACATAAAAATGTATACAAATACTATAACCTCTCTTATTTTGGGTTACATAATATTGCACAAAATGCTTTTGAGATTATTGAAAAATGGGTAGAAGTTTAGTAAAAACAAAACAATATTTTTAAATCAACATTTGAAATTTCATTGAGTCTTTTGAGCATAGTCATTCAAAGTATGGCACTAAAGCAAACTGTTAGAATAATTTTAATTGTCAGATTAAATAATCATGGTATTACTGCTTCCAGGAACAGAATAATAAATTCATGTAACAGTCAATTTTATGCATATCTGAACTTATTTCAGATTGTTAAAAGTGAAAATTGATAGCAAACTGTATTGACAAGTCTTGAATGGACATAATTATTCAAGAAGAACCATCTTGAATAAATTCATGATAGCATAACTCAACTTTAATTCTGTAGTATACTAAAAGCAACCACTCTCCTTTGTTTCAGTTAACAGATTTTACTCCTTGATGTTTAACCTTGGTACTCAAGGAAATGACACTTTGGTTAGAGTTAAGCACAGAGCGACTATACCACATTTCTCCATCCATCCATCCTTTCCAGAGAATAGATTGACCTTTGTGTGACAGTTTTGTCCAGAAGCATCTACTATGAACTAGGCCTTGCCTTTCTCCCTTCCACAACCCCGTGGTTTATTTTTACTTGTGACTTAAGGCTGAGTTGATACCTTAACTGACTGACTCATAATAATGGCCCTGATTATCTCCATTTCTGTGACTGTAGGAGACCCTGCTTGAATGGATGATTCCTGTGAGGGACAGAAGCAAATCACTGTTGTCTCCCTGATAATGACACATGCCTCCATAGGAAGCTGTGGGATCTGCCTCACTGGAGTTCTGGGAGCTGTACAGGTTGAGTGAGGGAGGAGATGCTGGTCAGGCCATTGTCACATCACTAGCTGAAAGATATTTGCTTTCACATTAATGGTGCTTGATGTGGATTTGTGCCTGAAATCTCTGAACAAAGGGGCTTTTGAAGAGGGAAGGGGTTCACAGCTGCTGCCAAAGAGGAGAGAAGTTCAGAGCAGCAGTGTGGAACAACACTTAGGGTATATCTATATTGACGGCAGCACTGTTGGCGCTGCTGGATCGATTCTGCGGGATCGATTGAGCAGCAGTGGAGACCCGCTCAATCAGTCCAGAAGTCGATGCCATTAATCCACCTCAGCAAGAAGAGTAATGCTGCGTCGAAGGGAGGGTATTTCCCGTCGGTGCAGTGTAGTGGGGATGCCGCGGTAAGAGAAGTTAGAAAGTCAATGGGAGATACGCAAGCTACACTATGTACTCTATGTAGCTTGCGTCTCTCCCATTGACTGCTGCTGAATTTCGCCGCAGTGTAGACCAGGCTTAGTTACTAGACCAGTAGACTAGACTAGTGTAGACCTGGCCTAGTTAGTGGGTTTAGGGGGTATCCTTTCCCAGGAAACCTAGAGAACTACAGGATTGGGACATTGTTACACAGGCCTTCTAAAAAAATCATCAAAGGTAAAAACAGTCTATGAATTAATAAGGTGACCGTTTTGGGGTTTCTTGGGCCACTTATCCATTCTCCCATATGTATGTCTGTGGTAGGATATAATTCATTTCTTAGGCTCCAATCCAATGAAGTACTTAAGCATGTAGTTAACTTTAAGCATGTGTGCAGACCCATAAGAGTCAGTGGGACTATTTACATGCCTATATTCTTTGCTGCATCTGGGTCTAAATCTTAGTGACAATCTTTTGGGAAGGAACAATGACATCTTGGACTTCACTGAATAGAATAGAATAGAATAGAATAGAAACATATTTTTTCTTTGATTTTCTTATGTGAAGCAGATAATTAAATATGTTTTCTAATATACTGCTGCACATTGAGCCATTTAAACATAGCACCATGTGAAACATTTTAACTTCCTGTCCCTCTGGGAAAGAAATTAAGTGTACAGATGCAGCATCACTGATTCCACCGAGATCTTTGAACAAGACATTTCTTCTCTTAGGATTGTTGAAAACTATTTGCTGGTTGATGTTATGATTTTATTTCCAGAAATGTTGTCTTCCTTGAATAAAAAATAGTAAAATTTAGGCATTTCCTGGGTTTGAAGTGCCTATAGGTAAATGAGGACATAGATGCTACTATTGGAAGCAGCTATTTCTGAACCAATTCTTGCCTCATTTAATTCTTTTGTTCTAACACACTTATGCAGGTAGTCAGTGAGAGATTTTATGAACACATTTGAGGCATTGGATCGTAAAACCAAACAAAACAAAAAACTTAATTCTGCACAACAGAACAATGATCTAGAAATAACTAATTTCATGAAACCTTAAAGAAACTTGCAATTTGTTGAAAGAATCCTCAACTTTGAAACAAACAAAAAGCATTGGGTATAATCCTTGCCCACTGAAGTCAATGGGAGTTTTGCCAGTCATTTCAGTGGGGCCAGGATTTCACCAATTAACTGTATCTTCTTTACAAGTAGGAATGAAAATAAAAGATGATTGCATAATCACCACAAGAGCAGTTCTTATGTTAACCATACATGTGCAGACACAACTACCATATAACTAGTATCATTGCTATCAAGGGATCTTCACAGCTGATCTACTAGTGTTGCCAAGTCTGTGACATAGGCAAGAGGCCATGATCCTCTTTCATCTTATACCTCATGTAGCCATTTACATCAGGAAAAGTGAGTATAAAGTAGGTATAAAATGCTGCCATTTTCATTTGGTAGCATTTTTACACCCACTTTGCCTAAGTGTAAACACCTCTACAAATTATAGGGCAACGGGAAAACAGGCCTTGATGTTTAGAACATGTAGTGGTCCCAGTCCTGCAGTGAACACTTGAGCAAAACTCCTATTTCAATTAATTGATTCTGTGTGCTGGTCTGATAGTAACTAATACTGTGAAGATAGTCACACATATTACATTTACCTTACAAATTTATTGGGCCAAAATCATACCTGTGGAGTTATACCAGAAGTAGTCCAGCTGCAGTGAAAGTTCCAGCTCCACTGCTCATGAGCCTTCCCCATTGGTTGACAGTTTCATGGGTCCAGTGGAATGTTAAAGGCAGACTGTCCGTGAAGAGAAAGTGAGGGAGAGGCAGTATTTTAAGTAACTAGGTGTAACTCATGGAGGGTTTTAAATATCAGGACAGAAACCATTGTGTGCCTAATATGGAAAGTCTTTTAAAAAAATTTATTGTATAATAGTCATCCTTGAAAACATTCCAGCTTTGCTATTACATATAAATAATTAAGTTTATCTCATTACTTGTGATATTCCCTTATGAATACTTAGAGTACTACAAATCCCAGAGTAACATTTAAAAAAGTAAGTCCCTGATCCTGCAAACATTCAAGCATGTGCCTAACTTTACTCACATGTGTAGTTCCATTGGCGTCAGTGGACCGCCTTACATGAGTAAGTTAGGTAAATGCTTAAGTGTTTGCAAGACCAGGGCCTAATGTCATTGTTAAGTATTTACTTATTTTAAAGCTGAATTCTGTACTGTGCTTTTGTAAAGGGGAGCAGGGGATGCTCAGGCAATATTCTGTGTAACTATTGCACTCTCCCTCTTACTGAACCTCAGCTTAACCCTTTGATGGTGCACATGTCAGAGTTCTGTCTTTTCATGATTTTTCAAAAAAGCATTATACATAGTTAAACCTCAGAGCTATTGTATGTAAAACCCTGATACGTGGATGTTAATAGTCCCAATCAGTTTCACATAAAGGGTACCATACATTTTCTCAATAAAACAAATATTTAATGCACACAAAACATATTGTAAATAATATAAAATACTGTAAATAGTCTTTGGAATATGAAGAATAATTGTAATACAAAAGCTATTAGACAGTAAATCTATTAGTGTTCTCTATACAGACTTTCCCCCTTTTGTGTCTGTTACAAACATTCAAGCATAAGGTTTCAACATAACGTTTTCTATACTTAAGCATGCAAGTGCTCAACCCCCACCCACTCCAAAACACAGTACACTCTGATCTTTTCTCAGTGATGATTTTTCAGTTTTAATAATGTGACCATAATATGTAATGTGTGTCACCTGGGCTCTTCAGACCTTGAGAAATGGTAGCATCACAGTCCTATGAAATATTTCAGAACCCTGTCAGCAAATAGGGATCTCTACAGCTAGCAGTAATTCAGCCCCTGGGGTTAATAGCTGATTGGTCCTCTCAGCTTCTGGTGAAACAGAAATCTGTAGTGCAGCCTGTATCCAATGTGGTCCTTCTAGCTGAGTTGTCCGGTCCTGCTCTCTCTGCACTTGTGCAGAGACACAGAGTACCTAACTAAAAAGATGCATGTCTCCTCCCCATTATCTCTCCCCTTTCCCAGGAGAAACAAAGTCAAAAGCTGCAATATAAAGCATGTCGGTTACTCCTTAAATTGTATTTATGAATCATTCTATAAATCTCATTTCTGTCTCATACTATATAAAGAAAAAAACTGAATAGCATTGTTCTGGGTTTCCTGTAAAACTGTTAAAGAAAGGCGAATATAAGAATAAAAAAGCAGAATTAAGAACACATTTTACTAGTTCTTAGTTAATTCTCAGTTATACAAAATTTTCATTGAAATCTGTACCTAAGTAAGGACTGCATGCTGAGATTTTCATTGCAATGAGGTGGTTGGGATGCCCAGTTCCTATTAATTTTAATCTTCGATATTATCTATTTCATCAGCAGAGGTAACAAGCTGTAGTTACATGTACATATGATGGGGAGATTATCCTACAATTAAAACAAGCCCATTGGGAAAAAATTATAAACACTAAACCAAAAACAATCATAGCAAAACTAAACGGTATTTATAGAATCCAAGGATTGAAGAAAAACCCTTTCTTTAAAAAAATAATCAGAATGTCAAAACCTATACAAAAATCATCTTTTCTTTTTAATGGCTAACATAACATTTATACCAGTTTAGGCCCTAGTCACATGCTCACATCCCATTAATTTCCATTGGACTTAAACATGTGTTTTCAGTGAGAGCTTGTGCTTATATGCTTTCCTGAATAGGGATATAAATATAGAAACTCAGATCCTTAAACTTTGAAGTTAGTGGCAATTTTGCCATTGACTTCATTGTGTGTGGGGATCAGGCCCACATAGTTTAAATTCCAGACTGTCCTCATATATCTTATAAAATTTTGGAGACTGTCCTCAAAGTGTGATAGGGTGACCAGATAGCAAGTGTGAAAAATTGGGACGGGGGTGGAGGGTAATAAGCACCTATATAAGACAAAGCCCCAAATATCAGCACTGTCCCTATAAAATTGGGACATCTGGTCACTTTATATGAGCACATTTAATGTAATCAAATATTAACTAAATATAATACATAACTTAAATAAAGGGAAACAAGGAGAACATAATGAAACAGAAATCAGACATGGCATTGTTTTACGTGGAAATACTTGAAAAGAAATGGATATTTTCAAATGAATAAGGTCCCCATCTGCAAATTACTTTAGGCAGGTGAATCACTGAAGCTTGGTGGAGCACCGTTAAAGTTCATTGGCCTTCATGTATGCATAGAGATCCACCATGCTCAGCCACTTGCAGGAGCAGATTCCATATTATATACATCTCTCTCTCTCTCCCATGCATGCATGCGTCCACCCACACCCTCTAGGGGGCCTTGTTTTAGATAGAAAGATATACACTAAATTTTGGTTATGTCTGTTTACAAAGAAATAACAGCGGGTCAACACAAATATTTCTTAAAAATAGATGTATTATTTACTGATGTTCTCAAAGAAAAAGGCTCTGTTTACAAGAACTGAATTTACTGTAGATGTAAAGTTGGTAACAGCACTTGAGGCTGAAGAGTTATCTGAAGCTAGTGATAAAACTTTAAATAAAATTATATAATTAAAGCAATATTGAGGATATGAAAAAGATATATGTATGTATCTCCATGCATGTGATCAGAGGCTAAGTCTGTAGTTTATCTCATAGACATGTGAGCCCCCAAAATTAAATGTAAATTCTGTCTTCCTGCATAAATGAGAGAATTAAATCTTTGGTGCAGGATTTACTGGAGATGTATTGAAATCAATCTCTTTAAAAGGCATTTTAAGGACATAAACAAGTGTTGTATATACCCAAGGCAAAATTAAACATAAAAATGTATTGCCTCTGAGGCAGAACAAAATAGTTTCTTGCAGTGAAAAACATTGCAGAGTCGCAGCATGAGTCTTGAATTCTATTTCAGAGAAATAGAAAAACACATTAATAATAAGCTTCTGCCCATGATAATGGAAGTTTTGAAATTCTTGACTGTAGTGTGTGTCATATAAGTAAGGAGAAATCCATACACTATTTATTAAAATGTGAAGCAACATCACATTCTTTCTAATACTAGTGCCCATGATGTGATCTTATATCATTTAATAATAAAAAGACAGTAATAATGAAGATATGAACTCAGATATCTGGGACTGTTTTTCCCCTCCTCTGGATTGTATCACTATGTTATATTGCACAGAGTAATTCAAAGTTTTATTGAATCTAATGCAGAGAGAAATAGCATTTCATGTTAACGTTTCCCATATGGGAAATCTGTATCTTTGTGACTAGAGCGCTTCATAAGCACCATGATAGCACTGAATTGCAGCATGTTGCTCTAATACCTTGCAATCCTTTGTCATTTATTTTACCCTTGAGTATACACTCCTGTTATAATTCACCTCCTTTTTCCTGGTTACTATCACTGTATTACTCTGCCCCTAGAGAAGGTGGATTAGCAGTTTTCCCTAAACCACACAACATTTTTAGCACGGGACTGAACTAGTATGTGAGTGATCTGAACAGTACCATAGCCCCCGGAGTACACAACCGTCAAATGTTTAGTCATTGTGCCACATAATATGCCCTGGGACTGAAATCCAGTCAAAGATGAGCCTTTCACTTTACAACACACTTCATTATTATAGCACCTGGATAGATTTATATTTTTACTAGTTTCCTAATAGCAGCTTCTCTAAATTTTGGTTAATGAAGGAAAGAAATTGTAATATACAGAAAAGCAGCTGAATACACATAATCATCATGAAACTTCACACTGTGATATATTATCTTGATTCAGTACTGCAGATGTACTATATTTAGTATTAATATCTTGGAAACAGCATGGATTCAGAATTGTGCATTTGTCATTCCCCCTGGGAAACCATTTTCATTTTCCATATTTTTTCCCTTTCACAGCTAGCTTGGAATAATCTTGTTCTTTTTTATATGCACCCATCCATTTGCTTTTCTATAACCACTAAACCCTTTCTGAGAACATTGGAGTACTCAATGCTTTTCCAATCAGAAGTACACCCTGCTCCAAGTTTTGATTTTGTTCTTATTTTTCATCTAAAAATGCATTTAATGTGTCCAATGAGCAGAAAAAGTAACCACTGTACAAACTTCTATTCTGTCTTTCCCAAACAGAGAGACACTGTTAGCAGCCTCAATGTAATCTACTCTGCTCCTTTAGCTTTCTTCATGCTTGTTTTTTTGGCTAGTTACATTATTTTCCTTTATATTTATATTCCTTTCTCTAGTTGTTCTCATTAAGCACACTAGCAACTGCTGATGAGAAGAAGTGATCAGCTGTAGCTTTCTTTGTGTTGAACTAGTTTAGAAAGATATTCATTTTGACCCTAGCAGATGTTCCTGCTTTGTTAAATCAAGATAAGGCTTTATTTTGCCATTCATTTCTCAAGATAATAATTTTTAAGAGCTCAGCAGAACTATAGGTAGCAGATGATATGATCACCCTTCCAAACATACAGTACAGAGTAAGAAAAACCTAAAAGATCCATAGTCATAATTTTCCTTTTCCATTTTATATTATGTTTAAGAGTTAATAACAGGGTCATTGGAGTGTCTCAGAGTTTGGAATTACCATGAAGGAAGGAATGTTTGCCTCTTAGGAAGAATAATACTTTCAGCACTTATAATATCGAAGGGTCTCAAAGCATTTTAACCAAAATTAAACCCTATAACTCCTGTGCAATAACTGATTTAGGGGACCATGAAGCCCAAGCCATAGGCCGCTGGTTTAATTTTATGTGGCAAGAGGAAAAACATCAGTGAAGGGATTCAAGCAGGAAATAATGTGGTGGAAGAGGAAGTTCACTTTAGAAGCAGCATTTTAGACAGACTTTGTTGGGTACCCTTGATAGCAGTAAGGTAAGACAGGAAAAGGTTATTGTAATGCAGATGAAAGATGACTAGTGTGTGGACGGGGGTTTTAGCTTTAGATACACTGAGGTAGAGTGAAGCTTTTAGAGTTATTATATTGGAAGGAGATACAGGACTTGGTAAGAAGAGAGATTTCAGGGGGTTCATTAAGATAACAACAGTTCAAGTCCCCAAGACATTGCAACTGATTTGTTGTTGTTGTTTTTTACTTCTCTTCAGGAGAAGTAAAAAACTGAGTTCTTGGGAGTAAGCAGCAGCTAATCATAGTTCTTGAAGGAATAATTCTCTTCATTTATAACGGAGGCCAGCCTCTGTACAGATCACAGGAAAGGATTCACAGTGCACTGTTGGTTAAAGTCAACTGACATGCTTGTATCTGAATAACAAGGCAGTGTAAAGGGTCCTATACAGTGAAGTAAAAGGGCCATGGTATAAATACGAATCTGGCCTTCAGTTGCAATGAATGTTATAAACATTTTGATAAAATTAGTGTTTTCAATAGAAGATACTAATCATGAAAATGATTAAATGAAAAAAATGAAATAAATAAAAGACTGGACCCATTAGTCCAGCGGAGCTATACATGGTGCAGGACAGAGGGGGAAGGCAAAGGTGGCAGTAAACCATTTTTGTGATGCAGTAATCCTGTAGCTGCCTAAGGAATGCTGCCAGTACCTAGGGTAAGTTAGAGAAGGCTGAGGGCTGCTCTAATTTGTGACTAGCTCTCAAGAGACCATTTGCTGGGTCCGTAGATGCCCTGGCCATATTCCATGTGTGAGGGCCTACAAAGTATCCTACAAGTTGGGGGAATCTTCAGGCAATCAGGTCCATTAGCTTTGCAGTCAAATCCATCAGCTTTCTAGCTGTTGTATGCTACCAGAGTGATGCAAAGCAAGTTGGTGGTAGATGGGGTTTTGGGGAAGTGGCAGCATCTGGCTCAAAATCTAATCATGAACTTCCTGCATCCTACAGCATGTTCAAATCTTTTGTCCTAGTTTCTAACATGAATTCTCAGCCATCTCTAATAATATATGCACCTCCTGTATATGCAGGGAAAGGAAAATACAACTGTTTTACAGGTAGTTCTAGAGATTATGAACATTGCTCTATGCTGAAGATTCAGAGTATATTTCCCCAGCAGGATGAATCTAAGCAGACTGTTCCTTTATATGGCCAAGAAAAAGTGAAAAATAACAAAGCTCAAAACAATTTTTTGTTGTTTGTTTTTAATGGAATTCAGAGGGGACGATATGTAAATACCAACAAGCAAGCAAGATTCATGGAAAAATGTTTAGCATTGATTAGCAGTGGGTCAATTTGTTTAAGAAAGGCTGCAGTTTTGGAGACAGTATCAATAGATCACATACACACCATGAAAATGAGAAACCTGATAAATGGCTGAGTTATGCACTTATAGATTTTTCAATTACAATACAGTAGCAGCCAACATGATAAGCATTTTAAACAACCTGAGTTATATTTTATTAAAAGTCTGTAATATTTTTTTCATCCCAATGCACCAAGATAAACCTTTATGCAGTATCAGACCTGGTCAGAATTTTTTGAACGAGAAATTAGTGAAAAAAAGACCTTTTCCTCCTGCCTCAAACATTCCCCTTCTCCCCACCCCACCCCCCAAAGATTGCCAACATTATTGGAACACTGTTTATTACAATATACACTGTTTTTTATGATGGGGTTTGGGGAAAAGTTTTAATCAAAACCAACACACTTTTGAAAACTTTTTTGATTATTAAAAATGTTTCGACTATCAAAGACATTGAAAAATGGATGTGTTTCAAACACTTTGAAATGAAAATAACTTCAACATTTTGAAATTTTCTTTTAGATTTTTTATTTTTCAACCTGCTCAGTATAGTAGTGTAGTATAATAGTATGTATGTTAGAACAACTTTGACATTGAGTGGACAAATTTATTTGTAATAATATGAATAGGTTCCTGGTTTTGTAACTGACTCGTTCCTGCTTTCTCTGCTGGAGCTCATCATCATTTACCCATGAGTAAAGATATATGGAACTTTCATAACCAAAGCTCAATCTCAGGCTGGATTTGACAAAAGATTAAGCCTAGGTAGAGTTTAAAATGTATCTAAATTATAATTTCACCCCCAAACTGGCAAAATTTAATTGTTTCCTCAGAGATTCACTTTGACTGTTAGGTTTGAATGAACATAGAAACTCAAAGAACAGATTTGATTCATTCCAGATGTGAAATCCATTGACTTCAAAAGAGTTATATTGGGCATGATTTTAGCCCAGTGAATGCAAATCCACAAAAAATATGGTTTAATATATAAATATTGCATTCGTCTGAAATTAGCCACTCTTATCTGTTAGGGGGATTTTGTTCACACAGAAGTTTAGGGAATGGTTTAGTTCACACACAGAACACAGATTCATAAATAGGAAAGGTTTCTTTGCAAAGGACTAGAGAAGATAAAAGGACTTAAAATTTGTTGCAAATGTAATTCATAAACAATAGGTTGCAGACCAATATATTATAACAAAGTAATGAATGAAGACAATGAAGTTTTGTTGTGACCTGTATGAAAAGTGTGTGTGCGTGCATGCATGCACATGAGTGTCAGACCTGGCATCTAGAGAATCCATTGTCACATTTTTTCACTCAGATTGCTATTAACACAATATTCACATTTATCTTCTTCAGTTTGCACGAACATTTCACTTGGCTTGAATTTATTACTTACTGTGGAGCTGGATTAGCATCTTGCAATAGTGTAAGGGACAACGCATAGCTTCACTGCCCCAGGAACAAAGCAGGTGCTGAACTGTGACTCACAATTTGATATCCACTTCTCCATTGCTCCAGGGAGAAGTAAGTTGTGCTGGTTGTTTTCCTAGCACACCTTACTTCTCTGTTTGTGCTGTGCTGGCAACACTGTTGAGGGGGGTACAAGTTCCTCCCATTCCTTGCCTCTGTCCCTTAACTCCCCTGCTCACCTGTATGGAAAGGGAGTAGCAACCTGGCAATGGCTTCTCTTCCCACAGCACTGGTCAATGCATGGGTGGCAGGTTGCACAGATGAGTAAGGGAAGATTGATTCCACCACAAGGGTACATCAAGTGGCTCTCAATTGAGCCCTTAATAATAGAGTTATGAGTATAATAGATTTTTGGGTTCACGCATAATACTGCATGATTGGAAAAAATATTTTGGAGGAAATTGAAAATGGATTTTTTTGAAATTTTCTGCAAAATCGAAATGTCAAACAAAATGTTCTGTTTTGATTTCAAACTGCTTTAAAACTTGTTTAAAAACTAGAATGAACATCTTGAAACCAAAAAAAGGTAATGTTTTGATTTTTTTTCCCATTTGTAACAGTTTGGTGAAACTGACAAGGATTTGCGAAATGTTTCAGTGTCACCAAACGTCTGCATTTTTCACTGGAAAAAAGTACAACCTCCAATTTTTTGCCCAGTTCTACTTAATAAGCAGAAGACTCATGGCCAGCTTGTGGAGACCAAAAAGTGTAACCAGGACAAGTGAATTCAGTATCTTTTTATTAGATATTATCTAAGCCATCAAATAATAGCTATTTTATTCATATACCGTCATGGCTAAGAGCTGGCTCCTTAATCTTTCTATAATGATACAAATAATACATTTTGCAGTCTGTTAAAGTAGACTGCTTCTCTCTCTCCATCATTTTCACTCATAGTTAAAAACAGACACAGAAAGAAAGATAATTAATAAAACAAATTTCTTCTTAGCTTTAGCACAAAATCCTACAAGGTAAAAGTGTACAAACAATTACTAAGATCATGAAGGGTTTATGAAAAAAAAGGGGGTGGAGCAAATGGGTAGAACTAGAGACACATTACAGTATAAGGGAAAATACTTCGTTAGATCCTTAGCTGGTGTATAGTGTCATAGTTCCATGACTTTAGTAGAGCTGTGTTGATTTACTCCAATCCAAAGATCTGGCCCTTTGTATACAGAAGAGAAATACTTTTTAAAATAACTTTAATTAATAATATGGGATTGGCTCACCCCCACCAATGAAAATCACAGGAGGAGGCAGTGCTGTGGGATGCAATATTGTGAGGATCCCTTTCTTAGTGTTACTGCCAGGACCTTTTGTTGAGGCATGAGGTTTGCCCCAAAGAGAACAGGCCTTGGTCCAAACATGGAGGAGCCTCAGGAATTGGCACAAGAATCTGAATCTTCTTTGGAGAACCACATATGCCCCCCACAGAGGACTAGAGGTTGAGTGGATATTACTATGGAGAAGAACAGCTCTGTATAAGCTTGATAGCTTGTCTTTCTCACCAATAGAATTTGGTCCAATATAAAATATTACCTCACCTACCTTGTTTCTCTAATATCCTGAGACCAACATGGCTATAACTGTACTGCATATGGAGACAAATGACATTTCCAATAAAATATTTGCATTTTTCCTTGGCAAACCAAAGCCATTCATACAAGGGGGGTGGTTTTGACAAATTTCTGTGACAAAACTTTTTCAAAAAACATTTCAAAGTTGGCTAAACATCCTATTTTGACATTTTTAAAAAAACAATATTTTTTTGTTCTACGTGATTTATTGGTTAGAAATTTTAGTTAATTTACACTAAACTAAATCAAAATAGGAAGAAAACATTTCAGTTGACACAATCTGAATTATTTTATTAATTTATAGTCATCAATTCCCCCAAAAATTCAAGATTTCTACTGTTGTCCTGAATCAGGATGGCGGGGGGGGGGGGGAATGAAATCTTGCAGGATGGCAAGACCATTTTTTGTCCAGCTCTATTGATCACTCACTATTTGCTCTCATCTTCATTTCCAGCCACTATATATTAAGTACTTTACTATGTGATTTGTGTTCTTCATTGCTGTAGGTGCTACCAGGACAATATGTGACACCAGGAGGTGTTCTGCCTAACAAATAGGAGATAAGGTGGCCCAATTTATAATTAATATTAATGTGGGAATAGTTGTAATGTAACTGGTGACTAATGAAATAAACTCCATTCTGATTTATTTTAAAACAGAGCTTATAGACCCATAGGCTTTAAGGCCAGAAGGGACCATCATTATCATCTATTCTAGAGTGACCTCCTGCACATTTCAGACTACACAACCTCATCCACCCACACCATTTACGTTAATTTAAACCTGTAAATGACCCATGCTACAGCTCTTTCTCGCTTTCTTTGAATCTGCAGTATGATATTCCAGCCACCTGAATTAAGCATTGCTATGCAGTTCTCACCAACATGCTGTACAGTCAGCATGTGCCAAACTATGGATGATTTATAGGGAGAAGTTTTATAAAACTGCCATTAATGAGCAAAGGGTAGATATATTCAGGAAAAGCAACAGATGTCTTTAAATCAGTTAAAATGTTTTTAAAAAAATCAAGCAAGAAAAGGACAATGCAGAAAAAGTCATATAGTTCTTTCAAATACTGGGTATCTGAACAATCTGTTATCAAATCTGTTAGCTGACAAACATTTGACCCTTTTAAAAATAAATTTAGCAAGAGAATTCTTTAAAATTTCCAGCCTATCATTAAAGCACGGAGCATTCAGTGGACCATCTAACAATCCCTTTGTATGATCTAGCTTTACACAAATTTGGCATTTGAGTATTAAAGAAAAAGATTCAGGATCTCTGTAATTTGGCTTCTGAGGTCCTGACAAATTGCTACCCCATGTTATTGGCAATTTTGTGGAGAGTGTGTCTGAGATGTGTTTGCAAAGCATATTTCCCTGGGGTGGGATTTTGAAGGTCAATGGAGACATGCACCTCAATTACTGAGGCACTTTTGAAAATCCCACCCTAGGCTGTTAGGGTAATTTGGCTTCTAATGCAGCAAAGCATAAGCACCTGCTTGAACCCATCCCAGTTCAATAAAATACTGAAGTCAATGGATGGAATTTTAAAAGGAACCTAAGGGACTTAGACACCCACTTTAAATTGGATTTGGGTGCCTACATCCTTTAGGCTCTTTGAAAATCATAGCCAATGGGACTTTGGCACACAGTGAAATTAGTATTTCCACTGTGAAAAGCGGTATGCTGAGTTGTTTATACTTCTGCTACTACAAGACTTTGTAAATTTACTATGGCACCAAACAAAGTACATTTTAAGCATGTTTATCTTTGGATAAGTACTGCCCATTTCTTCTCTGAAGACCTGATTTACATATAATGAGATAGGGGGAAATTTTCTCCTATAAACCAGTCCCTTGGAATTGCTCAGATGGTACAAAGCAATCAGAAACTGGTTATAACTGGCTGGCTGAGAATTTTCCGGGTAGTAATGTAGAGCTGGCTAAGCTGGCTCTGATGCTAACTTCTGACTGATATAAAAGGCATGCCATGGGCAGGAGAGATCAGCTCTTCAAGAACACTGCGTAGATTAGAGCTATCCTTAGGTCGGAGTTGGGGTTGAAACTGCGCAGGATAGAGACTAATGTGAGCTGTAATTGTTCTATCCCATCTCCTGCACCAAACAAATCTCTGTATGGGAAAAAATCTGGCTATAGATTTAGAAATCTACTGCATGGTTTTCCACACAGCAGGTGCAAGTGTATTGTTGCAATTCAGCATGACAGGATGTTGGAGGTTAAACATCCTGGCTTTGCCAATGCACTTAGCAACAGCTGTGATAGAACTATAGAAACTACCACAGTCCTTTTACTGTTGGGACAAATGACTAAGCCAGAGTGATTTATACTGTACATACATATCATGTTTACATCATTAATGAGTCAAGCCATCTAATAATAATTGGATATTGGATCACATCCATATTGCATTCTCTTTACTCCACCTGCTGTATGCAGATGCATTAATAAGAAACCAGTTGTTCTTAATAACTTTAACAAACAGAGGTGCTTTATTTATTTTAATGGAAGACCAAGTCTTACAGCCTTTCTTCATGTTACCTTTACATGAATTTAGAGCTATTTGGAAGGGAATGAATTGATGGACCTAGTTTATGAAATCCTTTGTTTATCCACAAAACACATATGGCATAAGCAGCCGCACAAGGCCAAAACTATCACCGCAATGTGGCTCAGGAGTGATTTAAAGGCAAAACTTGTAGAAGTGAGAGGATAATTTGGTCTCAAAATTCATTTAATCCAGGAACTTTCTGATGAGCCTGCCAGCCAAAAGAGCCTCCCTTGGCCTATTATACCTGCCACCCATGCTGTTTAATATACAATAGAGCCTCAGAGTTACGAACTGACCGGTCAACAACACATCTCATTTGGAATTGGAAGTACGCAATCAGACAGCAGCAGAGAGAGAGAGAAAAAAAAAGGAAATGCAGTTCAATATTGTGTTAAACATAAACTACTAAAAAAAATAAAGGAAAAGTTAAAAAAAAATGACAAGGTAAGGAAAGTGTTTCTGTGCCTATTTCTTTTAAATTAAGATGGTTAAAAGCAGCTTTTTTCTCTTCTTAGTAAAGTTTCAAAGCTGTGTTAGGTCAATATACAGTGGAAAACTTTTCAAAGAATCATAACGTTTTGTTCATAGTTACAAAAATTTCAGAGCTACAAACAACATCCGTTCCCAAGGTGTTCGTAACTCTGAGGTTCTATTGTGAATTCCGTGGCTAACTAAATTATTCCTGTTCATGACATACACATATTACTAAGAACCCAAAAGCTGCCATCCATCTGTGGATGAAAACGTTATTCAGAACAAAGAACTCGCTGGTCAGAATGCCATGAAAAAAAGATTATTCCTGCTCCCTTCCCCAAACCACCGTTCTGCTCCAGCTCCCCCAAGACACAAAGGGATCACAGGCAGACGCAAAAGATCTGAGGACAAAGTATCTTCTTACAAATTGTCCAGCTCAGTTCTGCAGACTAAAGAGTTTTGACTAGTTCACATATACACTTGAAATATACATGCTTGTCTGAATTGCAGCTGTACTCTAAATCATTTGAGTTTTGCTTATTGATACACAGAAGATGCTAAACGTGTGATAACCTTGTCAAAATCGGAATCAAAGAGAGAAAGAAAGACTGAAAATCTTAATGCAAGAACACTGTGAAATGATTGATGATGTGGTGCCATTTGTGGACAACATGGCAGGCATGATGAAAGAGGGACCTTCTCATAAAGTGCATTAATGAATCAGATGCAACAAAAAACTTAGTATATATGTTTTCCTCCTGATATAAAGTCAAACTATAGTATGACTGTTAAGACAAATGATCAACTATAAGAGTGTCAGTTCTGGGTCAGAGATGATTAATGATAGAGACAAGGGACTCTCCACTATTAGCATTAGGGAACAGGTAAAGGTGACCATGGCAAATACACACAAACCAAACACCCGCACAACAGTTCTATGCACACATAATGCACCAATATGCATCAGTGTTATTATTGCTCTTCTACTTCCTCCATGCTGCACACCATGATTTTTCCTACCCTCAAGTCAGACTGGAATGACCTCTCAGATATTCAACTGGTAAAACTGGTTCAAGCACTAGCATATTTTATTGCCATACTTCACGCTGGCTCTTCAGATGCTGGATGGACTCCAGATGAGCATTGTATCACACAAAACAATAGTCCATAGCTCCACAGACAAGTCATGAGGAGCATTCTGGCCAGATGATTCATTCTATGAAATATCTTACTTCATTAGTGAGAGAGGTCAGGCATGTCAGAAACAAGCTGGGGATGTGCATTAAGAAAACAGCTTTCTTTTGGAAAGGTTAAGAGTAGAAAAAATACTATCCTCCCTGTCACTGAAGGCTGGGCCATCCATTCAGATTGTAGTGAAGCCTCAGGATTTTCTCTGATTATTCACTCAGTGAAGAAAACCAGGTCGTATCAGTTGCAAAAAGAAAAAAAAAGTCTAAATTAAGCACGTAGAGGTTCCAATTCCTCACAACTACCTCCAAACATTTATTTTGAGAAAGCTTTTATTGCTGTTGCAGATGTTACAGATACAAATGCACCTATTTCAGCCAATTAACAATGATTAATTGATTCTTATAATAAAATAAAATGTCTGTTTCAATAAATCTTTACTGACTGATCTACATGAACCAAGAATCTGGTGATGTACTCACTGATGTAAATCCAGACTAACTCCATTATAATTCTTGCCTATGGCCAACACAGTAGGGAAAACTGTAATTTTGGGTGCAGCTAACTTAACTCCACCCAGATGGTGGGATTGGAAAAGCAAGATGTTGCTCAAATATAAAAAGCAATGTTGATCTTTCAAAGCCTGCTTGTATATTCGGTGGCTAATTCTGAAAATCACAACTTATATGGTTGGGGGTGGGAGTGAAGCGCGGGTGCTTTTCTATAAAGAAATAACAATGACATGAATGCATATGGATATCATTTCAATAAATATTTGGGTTCACAAATTTTTCTTGATGCTGGCACTAGGTGTTAAAAAGAGATATGCTGAAGCTCCTCTCTCATTTCTTCCCATTTCTTTTTTTGGTCAAGTATAATATATCATGCCTCTCAGTCTGGCACTAGTTTAATGGCTCTGTTTAATGCAACTATTGAACTCAGATATTAGGGAAAATTCTCCTTTTTCAAACAGGCTGGGCGTGGGGAAAATAGCATCATTTTCATTTAATATTGTACTTGATGCTGAGACAACTCCTTACTAAATGCGGGGGGGGGGGGGGGGGGGTGCATGCGATGTTTCTGGGCTTCTAACCAGTGAACCAGTAGTTCACTATAAGCCTCAATTTAATAGAACAATACAATTTAGGTATCAGGGAATGAAATATTGTACATACCCCACTGTATGTCTGGGAGGTGCTGAACTTATATTAAATCAAATACAAAAGTAAAAATAATATAATGCTCAAAGAAAATACAGAAAGTAGAGTAAAAATGAACTAGAGCACTTTCTTCTAGAATTAAATACGCTTCTGCTGTGCTTGGCTGCCTCTCCTTATTACATAGGATCATCTCTACTACTTAAGGATAAAGGCGACATATCACCAGAACCATCCTAAAGAACCAGGTTAGATTCCTACCTCTGACTGGCCCATGATGTCAACTGCTCATGCTCACTTTTTAGATTTTTCAGACAAGCACCTTTATGCTTTCTCCCATGCTGCCTCACATGCTTGGGAGGCACTCCCCATAAACATCTGCACACTACAGCATTATATACCTTCAAATCTCTTCCCCAAGCCCTCTTTGGTGTGATGCCTACAAAAAAAGCTGACAGTAGTTAGGCTGCTGTTGTGCAGAGTCAATTCCTCATTATGCTGACCAATATTGCCTTCTTGTTCCCTTGTACCCGCATCTGTCTATCTCCATCTGTAGTCTCTTGTCATATACATAGATTGTCAGTTTCTTGGGGCAGAGACCACCTTTTGCATTTGTACAGTGCCTAGCACAGTGGGGTCCTAGTCCATGATTGAGGGCTCTCAAGTGTGACAATACATAATAAAACTCTGAATACACAGTGAACAGTACCTTGAAAAAGGTTATAACTATACAGATAATTAGCATACAGCTTCTAGATGGATGTGAACAAAATGTGAGCAAACCACTCATGGTTCACAGATATAGTTCAGGGCTGACTATGAGCACTTTGGGAGATTACACTGAACTATTGTCATATTACCAATATGGTTCTTTTATCCTTTCTGAAAAGTACAATTTCAGATCTAAGCATGGTTAAGAATCATTAATGCGCAAGACTGACTCACTGCAGTAAAATGTTGTCTTAATAATTATTCTCAGGTGTAGTCCACACTGTGATAAAAAAAGCAGTAAAATAATCCTCTGAAATTTTATACTTGGAAAGGATGATGTATTAAATTCCCATATGAATTCATTTAATTTTTGTTTCTTTATAGAGAAGCAACCCACGCCTCACTCCGACCCCCATCCATATAAATTGTGATTTTCAAAATTAGCACCAAATATACAAGCAGGTTTTGAAAGATCAATATTTTTCACTAATGTGCCCAAATGATGCCTCAATTTCTCACATACCAAATTGTCAGTGAATCCTGTCAAGGCTTTAATGGTCTACTGCTGAACTATTCAAAATTCTACTAAGTCTGAAGAAACCAAAATATTATCTAACATGCAGTTAAGCAATTGTTTTTTCTCTGTTTAAATATTATGTTAAATAAAATCCAGCGCAACATTGGAATGATATTACAGTATTATCAATCAGTAACACTTCACTCCCATCATCGTGAGCAATGTCAAAGTTGTTTTGCTTGCTGCATGGAGAATGAGGTTGCATTTTATGTTATTAAATGATTGTTAATCTACCTACAGAACTGATCTAAATCGGATGATCCTCCTGCTACAGAATGAGGTCAGCAAGCTTTTCTTTTCCTCCCTGGGTTTACAACACTTCCAAGAATTCTGAGATACAAATCTGTGAAGAGGTAAACTTAGCAGACATGTAAGGATAATTAGATTTATATTTCAGGTAATTTTAACAAGTTGCCAAACCTAATATGCTGTGTGACATCTAAGTTTGGTTAAGATAATCATCCACAAGTTCAGATGATGTTTTAAAGCTTTTTTGAACTGTCAAAGCCTCTTGGGTATGAGAAACTGGAATGAAAATAGCAAAAGAATCAGATTTCTCACAATATTTTAAGTATTTCTTAGATCAGGTTGGGTTAGAATAGAGTTGGATGCCCAGCTGTCATTTGGGCTTTGGAAAATCTCCCTCTTAATGCAGTTATTATATATATTCTTATTTTTGCATATCACTAAAGTTAAGCAGATGTTTCCATGCTGGAAGATAGCAGATAACAGAAGGATAGTAAAAATCATGAGGGGGGAAAATGGAACAGAACTACTTCTTTTCTGTGTTTTTATTTTGTTTGTTTGTTTCATTATTTTAGATTTTAGTTCTGATATTTTTGGCTTTGGATTCTTTTCTCAGCTAAGCTGACTTGAAGAGCCATCCACAGATGACCTGGTCTCTTTTTAAGTTTCCTTTTCTATTAAAAAGCCTGAATGATAACCTGTTTAATGTTCCTGATATAGAGTACAATAGGAGAAATAAATCTGAAAGAGACCCTGACATCTTCAAAGAGAAGAAAGTAGCTGACGAAAGAAAATTCTCAAAATATTTCCTCTCTGTTGCTATATTTATGTCCACACTGAGACTATTGCAAAAGCTAAATTAGACTATTGAATGAGAATTGGGGGAAATTGAATGAAATGGAGAGAATGAAAATTGTTTAAATTAGATTTAAATTGATATAAATAATATATTTTAGGAAAGGAAGAAAATGAAATATATTTAAATTATATTTAAATTAGTATAAATAAGTATATTTAAAGCAGATTTAAATTAGTAGGAATAATTGCTCTAGGTTCCTAAAGCCAATATAAATGGAAGAAGTCAGTACAGAGAAAAAAAATGTTCAGTCTTTTCCTCTTATATTTCAGTTGCTATTATTTTAATAAAGATAAACATACTTGTTAGCAGTTCAACTTGTTTTCTTGGATAAGCAGTAATAAAGGGGCATGACGGGGGGTGGTGGGGGGGAGAGCATCCAGCAGCTCCAGGGTAGCTGAGTACCTTTGAAAATCAGGCCTTAGATCTATAAAACAGTTATGATCCAGCCCAAGTGAATGGGAGTCTTTCAACTGACTTCAGTATAGGTTGATCAGGCCCTAAGTGAATACAATAAAGTTGGAGCAGTGAAAGCAATGAGTGTAACATACTGTTATAAAATTACATCAGTTGTTCATTTTTAAATGATGTGTCCCATTTTCTTCATCTCCACTCAAACTAATCAATTGTTAACCTAATACAGTCAACAAATCTTTCCATCTCTTTCCTATTCATAAATTATGTAGTGACATATAAATAGACAATGGTTGGTGTCACACATGCCTGCTTTTTGTCTGGCGGTTTTTAACACTTGCTTGTATTCCCTATATTCTCTATCTAAAATTTAGGCAACAATACTGTGTGCAGGATAGTTAAATACCTAGTGAATACCTAGTTAAATACCTAGTGAATTTAGGCAACAATACTGTGTGCAGGATAGTTAAATACCTGGTGAAGATGTCATTTATTGGGAAACAGGGAATCAGCTACAGAGTGATCAGATCTGGCAAAATTATCACTTGTCTAAATTTTCCACCATTTGTCATGTCTAGAAGCACATAGTCCAGAATAGTTGTCTTTTGATCACAGACTAAAGAGTTCTCTTCACAGCAGACAGGCTTTGGCCCTTCACTTTTTTTTTTTTAAAAGAAAGTTTAACAGAACTTGGGGTTTAACAAAAAATTTTCCTTCAGCCCTAAACATTTTGATTTTGAGCACTTAACATTAAAAAAAAAAAAGGAATTTGAAAAGTGAAAAAGGAATTTTGAATGAAAAATTCAAAATGTTTCATTTTGAAAGTGTGGAAGTGTTGCAATTTTTCCCAGAATTTTTAAGGCCTTTTCTGACCAAAACAATTCAGTGAAACCAACATGAATTCACAAAATATTTCAGTGTTCACCAAAAACAGTTTCAGTAAAAATTTTTTGCCTACCTCTAGTTATTAGGCTGGATCAAATGTCAGCTTCTCAGCAATTTTCCTGATGCTATTGTATGTATTATGCAGTACCTTCAATAGAATAGTAACTATATATATATGACACATCATTTAAGGCGTACAATCTGTGGTTTTGATTCCTTTTTTGCTTCAGCCAAATTAAATAAAATAATAATAATTCAGCATACTCTGTGGACATTTTTTTCCAATAGAAAATACATTGGCTTAAGTATCAGAAATGCATGCAATGTGTTCATATGAATTATTCAGGAAGACATCTAATCAGACCCATTATATTTTATGAATCTCTGTAAATGGCATCATCCTGCATTGATGCCAAAGGAAAAAAAATAGCTTAGATTGCATTGTGATTAAATGAACCACCTCACTGGGAAACTCAAGTCAGATTTAGAGTGCCAAGCAAATATTGTATTAGTTGGAACATTGGAGATAATAAAATAAATAAATACATACTGCTGTGGATAAGGTATAATTCTTAACCAAAACTACAATAGGAGATTATAACAGCAACTGTGTATGTAACCATACCAGAAAACCATACCAAATCATGTGTGATCTATATCAGTGGTTCTCAATCAGAGGTATGTATACACCTGGGGTTGTGCAGAAGTCTTCCAGGGGGACAGCAACTCATCTAGATATTCACCTACTTTTACAACAGGCTACATAAAAAACGTTAGTGAAGTCAGTAAAAACTAAAATTTAATTTAGATACTGACTTGTTATACTGCTCTATATTTATGTTTCAATTGATTTATTTTATAATTATATGGTAAAAATGAGAAAGTAAGCAATTTTTAGTAATAGTGTGCTGTGATAGTTTTGTATTTTTTATGTTTGGTTTTGTAAGTGAGTAGTTTTTGGGGTACGCAAGACAAATCAGACTCCTGAAAGGGATACAATAATTTGGAAAGGTTTAAAGCCACTGATCTAGATCCAGATCTAGATCAATATCAATATTTTTTCCCTGACAAGTCAGTACCAAATGTAAGAAAATCTGTGCTGGACAATTAATTTAATTATAGAATAACCTGACCACTGAGAAGGTTCTTCCTAACCTCATCAGTTAGTAATGGTTGATATACATATTCCTACTTACTCTCCATGTCTAAAAAAACTTCAGACATACAGAATTCCTGAATAGGGTTATTTATTGGTCGATGACCTGTGTGTGTGTGTGTGTGTGTGTATGTGTAATGCTTAGATAAGCATATATAGACCTGGGACACTGATAGGAGATGGTTGTTACAGCAGAAAGGGAATAATTATTATGGGGGAAGGAAGACCCACTGAAAGATATGATCTTGAAGAATTGTTAGTCCTCTCAATTGTAAATTATGTCTTCACCTGTAAATCAGGTAAACAGACTGTATAGCAATGACATCAAAACATATTTCTTTTGGCAAAGAGGGTCTCTTTTTTTGAAAACGCTTTATAATAACACTAGTTGTGACACTACCTCAAAATAGCACCGTGGAACTCCCATATTCACCACAGTGATGACTATATATGTTTTGTACAAAGTGTACTTTGTGAGGTATCATTAGAGAAGTCATGATCTGTTGAACATTACTATCCTGTTGAATTAAATGTATGTGAAGTTATGAAGATTTGCTATGTATGCGTTACTGAAATATGTTTTGAGTCTGGGAGACACCCACAGCTAGCCTTTTGGTGGCAAAGAAGGAGGAACTACCATCCCCAAGACAGATTTACATTAGGACTAGCCAGAATATATTGATAGCCCATTAAGGAGAAGGAGAATCCACTCTCCCAGCAGGCCCTCCTCCCAAAGCCAGGGGACAATGGAGGCCCAATGCCTCAGCAGGGCACGTAGAATATGTGACCCCGACTCCATTTTTGGACAGTATCTTTCCATGCACATGAACTGGGGGTTATAAATTGGAGACTGGCATCAGCCCAGGGCCTCTGTCCTCCCCCTACCTACTCTGAAGGCAACAAGAATGTTTGGAAGAAAAGACTTTGAACTGGGGATATTGGTCCCAGGCTGAGCAAGGAATTCAGCCTGTGCATTAAGAATTGGGAACTGCCTACACTGTCTAGTGGGGTGCTTGATTCAAATCTTGCTTAGCCAGATGAAGTTTAGTATTTAGACCGCAATTTTACTTTTATTTCTTAAGTAACCATCTCTGTCTTTTATGCCTACCACTTATAATCACTTAAAATCTATCTTTCCGCTGTTAATAAACTTATTTTAACGTTTTATCTTCAGCAGTGAGTTTGTATAAAGTGCTTGGGAAATCGGCTCAGATTACAAAGGCTGGTGCATTTTCACTATCCTTTGACCAAGTGGCAAACTAATTAATGATCTTGCATTGTGAAGAGAAGGTCTTGAGCAGTGTAAAGCGGTACATTTCTGGGGTGCAGAGCTTGAGGTCTGGGGGGATTTGCTGGTGTCTCCCTCTTATAGTTTATGAGTGCCTTAGAAAGCATTCATGAAATTTAGTTGGGTGTGTCTCTGTATGCTGGTGGCTAGTGATAACAGCATTTGGAGGGGTTGCTGTTTGTCACTAACAAAGCATTGAGAGAGGAGAGTTAAAGGGGGCACAGAGGTCCCACAGTTCCAGGTTGTACCCTGAGGATCTGTCACACTGATGCGGGAACTTAGTGGGGGAACAAATCTGCCGCCTCCCTCCCATTATAGTGAGGAAGAGACACAGAACAAGCTCTTTACCGTATCAGCACATAAAAGGGGTAATGTATTTGTTCCATATAATGCTTTACTAATCTCGGATTGACAATCTTTGATTAAATAATTCCAGTTGAGCCTGTTATTTTACAATCTTGAGTCATGATTAAGTCGGACATACAATATTATTTTGGCCTAATATAACTGTGAATGCTTTTGTTGTCCATCTAGATCAACAGTTCTCAAATTTCATTGCACTACTACCCCCTTCAGACAAAAAAAATTACTACATTACCCTGGGAGTGGGGACTGAAGCCTGAGCCCTGGCATCTAGGAAAGAGGGCCAAAGATGAAGCTCATACTTCAGCTTCAGCCCTGAGTGGTGGAGCTCAGGTTTTGGCTTCAGCCTCAGGCCCCAGCAAGTCTAACACTGGCCCTGGTGACCCCATGAAAAAAGGGTCTTGAACCACTTTGGGGTCCTAACCCACAGTTTGAGAACTGCTGATCTAGATGGTTAAGCTCAAGAAAGTGATTCTTTATTTCCCCCCCCCATCATATCTATCTTGTTTTGTTGAAAAAAAGCTAAATGAAAGATCCATCAGAAGGACTATATTGGCATACAGAAGTTATCTCACTTACTTTTCCTCACTCCAGAAATGGCCTGTGGTTTTGTTTTCATATTCATCAGTATTGCCTTACTGCACTCTGGTACTGTTAGTGGCCTGAAGGCCAGTGTACTGCTGTTGATTGCAGAAGGGGTAGCCTTTGATTTGTTGAGAGGCTCACTAGAAATGATTAAAAAGTAATGCCATTGCTGTCCTGGTGAAGCAGCCACATTATTTTGAGTCCCTATCTGATACTTAAGCAAGAATGAGTTTCAAACAGAAGTTTGCTTCAATGGGATACAAATGTGTGCTTAAAATGTAGTTAGGTGCCCAAATCTCATTGAAATTCAATGGGAATGGGTGCCTAACAACTTTGAAAAATCTCAGTCTAGTTGTTTGACTGAATCAGGGTTTACATCTCTCTTCTAAATCATATCAATAAGCCATATGTATGAGCATATGCCACAGTTACTTGGCTAGCTGCACTGCTGTCCTTTCTCCAGATGCACAGAGTGCACCCCTGCAAAGGTGTCAGGGTTTACCCTACTTTTTGGATGAGTTGTGGAATTCTACCCCTTCTAATCAACCATTATTGACTGTTTTAGCAGGTCTAGATGGATTTGACACCTGTAACCCCTTTTTCTCTCGGGGCCTGGGAGAGTGTGCACGCAGTGATACAGAAACAGTTTAATAGTTTTTGTTTTTGCAAAATAGAAAATCTTATTCACTACGCCAAAGGTACAAAGCAAAGGGTAAAACAATAAATTACCTACTAAGATGGGTATGTTTATACCTTGGTAAATTCCCTTCAGCCCAACTATTTCCATCTTTGGCAGAAAGAAACAGATTGTGCAGCAGCAGCATCCTCCCTGTCTCAGCCTAGACTGTCAGCCTCGTCACTCGCACCTCCTGGCCAGGCTCTCTCTGCTCACCTCCTCCCTCCTTTCTAGGATCTTTAAGCTTTTAGATCTTCTTTGATACCACACCTTGCCTTGGGAAGAGTAAGCCATTCGGGCCAGCAATGGAGATACACAGATAGGATCTTCCCCCAATGATGGCCCACTCAGTGTATTTCTTAGCGCCTTTGAAACTGTGTACTTGAGAGTCTGTCTTGTTTGTGTCATTATTTTACCTTTCCTTCTTGGATCCTTAAAAACCCCTTTACAGCCTCCTTTGATTTACCTCTATGCATTTAGGCAGGCAGCACTACAAAACTGAATGGTGAAAATGACGCACACAATTCATAAAAGAACATTACAGACATTTTCCCAGTTCATCACATCATATTACTTAGAATTGTTGTTCTATACTGAACTGATTAAGCTTTTCTTTTTTGATAGCTCACCTATATAATAGCAATGAAGAGGGAGTCATTTTAATTTACATCACTTCTTTGGGTAACATTGTTCCATGCCATGTTTATCTTAACGCCTTCAATGTCAGTTCCTTCAAGCAAAATCAAATGACATATCAATTCTCATGTTTTAGATTATCCAGATGTTACTAAAAAGAAGGCGGTCTACTTTTATAATATATGTGATTTAACCAACATCTAAACAAGTCATGTAAATTGAAATGACTTCATTGCTGTTGTACAGGTGGGCTATACACATTTGTTAAGAAAAGTTGATCATCGTTAACCATTTTCTCTCACAAACAGTGCTACCAATTTTCCTCATGACTGCTATCCATGCTGTCTGCAATTTGTCCTTTTGACAGGTGCTGGAAACTTGCAGGTGTAAAGTTTACTGGTTTTGCATACTGTTTTTTCCTTTTTTTAGTTTTTTTTTGTAATACCATCTGGATAATTTAAAGCATGAGACTTGATGTGTCATTTGTGTTTGATTGAATTTTTAAAGCATGTTAATTGACTGTGTATATGTAGGAGAAATGAACATTTAAAGATACTAAAAGATGACATAAATCCAATGAAAATATCATCTTTCCTCACAATCTAGAGTCTAACAAAAGAAAATGCCAAGTACACAAAATTTCAAAGATTGATTTCTAGTAATTTCCAGAGACCAGGAATGAACACACACATACACACACGCATTATATATGTATAGAGCATGATTCTCACAGAGTGGTGTAAAGAGGCACCAGTGTTAATTGAATTTACTTTAGTTGAAAGAACTGGCAATGAAGATGTTAGGATAAACATGACATTAAACAATATTACCTTGGAAAAGAACTCAGCTATTGATGGAAACACCTCAGTTAAGCTGATGTATATAATATTTTAAAACATTCTAAATACAAATTTGCAGAATATTTTTTTCTTTTTAAAAGATGGCAAGTTCTTTGTGAAATGAACTCTTACCATATGGACCTGTTTAGCACTCAAATACAGAATATATTTGCTTTTGATTTTTCTCACCAATGAGAAATCTATGAAGGAATTCATAGTAACTGGATTCAGTGAATTGAATTATGACAAACCCCATAGGCTTGCATCAAATGAGTGGCTTAACCTTTCTATTCATCTAGATATGTGGCCCACCTTTTACCTTTGCCCTGTTTGTCATTGCATTTGGGTTCAACAGAGAGCCTGCTTAGATCATTGACTGTTAACCTGACCCTTTTCTGGTAGAGATGCTTCAAAACCAGGGGTAAGCAGTGTGGAAACAAAATTAATTAGAGTTTATTGTTGTATTTCTTTACACAAAAAAGTGGAACGGGGTTTGTCAATGTGCAGATAAATCTTCAATTGGAAGCTGGATAAAGGCAGTTTTTCTATTTCAAACTTCATTTCCCGATTTAAAAAAAATAATCAAGGAATGGGATGTATTTGCCATCTATGTAAGTATAATGATAACAAATACTGTCCAGTCTAGTAGTTTAGACATATATTTTAATGTCAATAATCTACTATAGACAATTGAATATAGTCACAGTTATTGCCATAGTTTAAATGGGTTATTGGTTGAAACTATGTGCCCTTTTACTAAATGAAGATAACCTACAGAAGGCTGCATAGCTTTAATCTTAAAATCAATTCAGACATGTCAAAAAATCAGGTACATTATTCCTGCTCCAAGAAGTCTACATGCAACAGAATATTTACTAACTGCTATTTTTAAACAATTTTTATCTCATGAGAACAAAGTTCAACAAAATGAATAAAAATTACAAGCTATACTGAAGAATTATTTAAATGAGAATGAGCCTAGCTAGAAATTCATTTGAATAAAAATGGAAATTAATGCTGTGTTGTTTTATGCTTAAATATTCATGCCTGTCATCTTGTTCTCCATTGAAATTGACATGTAGAGCTGTGTGTTGATATATTTTGACAGACGATCATATTTGAAGACTTTATTACAAAAACAATAATTTAACTTCTAAAGTTCTCTTTAAATACGAGCTTTTATGCAAGTTGAAAGCCTTCATTTAAAGAATATTAGTGTTGAAATATGTATTCCTTTATATGACAATCAGTTCTTTGAAGGGGAACATGCATTGATAAAACCTCAGTAGGTGGAAAGGAGCTTTTGTAGGAGGTAGTTCTAAGCTGCCTCCAACAGAAAGAAAACTGGAAAATCCAGCTGCCTCTCTTTTCACTCCAAAAGGAGTTTGCCGAAGTCAGACTGTTAACCTTTCACTTCAAGACTTGAATCTTCCCATCTCTAGAGATGATGGCAAAGTTCCTTTTTCCCTACCCAATTTGTATCACCAGTCTATTTAGGCACTACTGTGAGTAATCTCATGCACTGACACAAGGGGATAAGGTGCCTAAAGTGACATTTTACTTCCCTCTGTGAGCTCCTACTTGCTAATCTATGTGTTAGCTTCACATGGTGCACTTTACCTGCTTCCCATAATATTCAAATTAGTCCTTCAGAGTTTGTCTAGCCTCAAACTAAAAGCCACTGCTGATATCTGCTTGCCCAGAGGCCATGAGGATTTAAGTAGGATCCTACTATGCTGGTGAAAGGTGATGGCTATATCCTGTAACTGGAGGTCCAGTCATAATCGCCATCCTCTCTCCACAGTATCACTTTTGTCTTTCCAGGATCCAATTTCAGCCAGTTCTCTTCCATGCAGATGTAAGCCTCATGGAAGCATTGAGAAAGCAGGAAAACAACAGAATATTGATTCAATGAGGCAGCAGTATCTATGTGACCATTGTTGAGACTGGAGTCATTCGAGAGGATTTTCAAAAGTACCTTAGTGATACAAGAGTAGAACCGGGCAAAATCGTTTTGGCAAATAGCAGATCTTCTGAAAAATTCTTTTGGAAGGTATGGAAACTATTTGCAAATTTGGATCCAATCCAAAATTTTTGAAAATATCAAAACTATTTTGATATTTCATTTCAAAATGACACCTTCAAACTGAAATATTGATTCTAATTGGTGTTTTGTTTCAAATTGTTGTTTTGAATAAACAGAACACTTTTTTTGAGCCACACATTTTTTCAGTTTTTGTTTCACTTACAAAAAGAAACAAACAAACAAACAAAAAATCAGTTTTGGTTCAAAACTTTATTTTTAAATATTGTTTTTTCAGTTGAGCCACCCAACCAGTTATTCACTCATCTCTAGTTCGGAGCACAAGTCCACTAAAAGTCAAAGACTCTCCAGAATTTTTCAAACGTTTATGTAAGGCTCTGAGAGACAGATAATTGATAAAATCAAATCCTATAGTGTCTGGATTTGACATCCCTTAGGATGGAGGGATCAGATTACTGAACACCAGGAATAAGATTACTGAAGTCCTTAGTAATCATAATGATGACCAGATTTTTCAAAGATTAGGTTAGTTCCCATTGAATGCACTGGGACTTGCTGGCTGATGAGCATTTTTGAAAATCTATTTATTGATCCATTTAGGTAGTTACATGGAAGCTGAGATTTTCTGAAATGCTAACCCTTTACTAGGTGTCTAAATGGAGGATAAAAAGGTATTCTGAACATCTGGCCTCACAATTCTTGGGTTCTGAAATCCTCCAGTAAGTCTCAGTGCTTAGACTTCTGACCATGCTTTACCCAGTACAGAAGACTCTTATTCGGTTTCAGTCATGGAATTTGGATGTTTAGGAACAGGATTCTTTTTTTGTCTTCCATATTATTAATGCTTTAGCAGAGTCTAGGTTGCAACACCTTGAGGCTAAATGCAACATAAGATGTAATATATAAAAAAAATCTTTAAAAATTCACAATCATTCAAAACGTGAATGTTGAAGATCTGCTGTCTTCCTTGTACTCATAGTAGCCCAGAACTATTGTCATTGCCATTCTCAACCACAGCCAATTCCTTATCAATTAAATGGATTCTTACAAAAAAGATAAGCAGATCCCAGCTAAATGTGGTTCATGAAAGATGTGCCTACTATCAGATGAAATATACACTTTGAATTCATAATTATACCTGCAGCTGCAAACCCTGGTGAACAAGCATCTCACATAAAACTCAGAAAACTTCCTATCACTTGCTCAGTAGACTTGTTCTTCATTTCTAGTGTGAATTGCACTAAGACTGGCAATAAAAAGAATGCCTAAAGGAAACGAAAATCAAGCTACCAGGAAATTCAAACTTATCACAGGGTAACAGCTAGTAGAGGTTCTGAAATGTAGAAATGAGACCACAGTTTATCTATATAACCAACAAAACAATTATATCAAGGGCTGCTGCAAGAAGAAATTCATCAATATAAGTGAGGCCCCCATGTACTAGAGCATTGAGCAGAAAAAATAATCTAGGTAGATGAGGTGGAATATGGATTTTGTTTGGTTTTTGTCATGAGTAGGCTAATTTAAGAGCAAATTGAAGATTTTTGTCAAGACTATAATTTACTTGAAATTAAAAAATACAAATTGCAAAATCATAAGAGGGAAAGCTTCTCTTATGGATAGAGAGCCATTCCATTGATTTTCATTGTACTGATGGGATGGACGGGATTTGGGAATTTCACTGTGTTCAGGGCTTTCTGTTCCCGCAGGAAAAATCTGCCCACAAGTTAGAATTCATAAAGGTCAAAGGCAGATTTGGCAAGGCTACCATCTTTGTAAATGCTTCAAATTACACAAATTCCCCCTTTTCCTTATAGAATGGCATCCCTGGTTGAAGAAATGGTAATGGGTAAATAGTAAAAATGGTTAAATTTATTTGCAAATGCTTTCTCCCCCACCCCCCACCCCAAATTAAAAGGTAGACTTTTTCTCAAACAAAAGTTTACATATAAGATTATCAACATTGTTGATTTGGGAGGGGTGTGTGAAATTTTCTCATGATATTTAATCGTTTTCATCAAAATGCTTAAAGCAATTTTCCATTTAATGAAAGTCCAGTATTACGGAAACCAAAAATGTCAAAATCATATTGGAATGGGTATCAATTTTTCATTCAGAGAAAATCCAGCTTTTAGTCAGTGACTTTTTTGTTAATAATTTTGATAAATACAATTATATGATCACAAAAAATTAGAATAGATCCATTTTGAACCACGCAAAATGAAAACTACTCTGAAATTTTCAAATTTCATGATCTTTTTCTCATTTTTTGTCTAGTACAAGGAAGCAGACAGATATTGTTACGGAGTCCATGTATGACTCTCCAATCTGCATCTTATTTGCACATTCCTAATAACAAACCCTTGCACATAATCAACCAACCTGATAAAGGTGTCTATTTAGTTCTTAACCCTTTGGCCTAATCAAAGTAGGATGTGTGTTAGCAAAAATCTGTTATCCAAAACAAACCTTCACACCTTACCCTCACAATGCAGAATGGTTTGTAAATTCAGTTTCCCTTGTCTTGGAGGTAAAATGGATGAGCAGTTGCCCAAGGATTAAAAGAAAACCAAATCCCACTTATCTTCATAGTTTAACTAGCCAATATTTAAACAGACAGTCAAGTGCTGTTGGCAGCTCTGCAAGTATAAAGCTAATCTAGGATGAATTGAAAACTATTCTGACCTGGGTAGAGTCTAAACAAACAAAAGGAGGAATAGCATGTTGAGAATCTTTTCTCATCAATCACAGCCTAATGACAACTTTTAAATGACAGAACTAGGAGAGCTCTATTGATATAACAAGTTTTAGGAGCTGTAGCAGAGCTGAGACGGCAAGATTAGGTCACATCTGAAGCAGTGTCCTGACAAGAAAACATTCTGAACTCAATTTATTTTTTACCTAGAACAGTCTTTTAAAGTTGAAAAAGAACATTACCAATGTAATATAGCTTTTCAGTGTCCACAGAGATCTGTATCTTTATTCTCAGAGACACTGTAACTGCTTACATAACTTGAAAGGCTTGACAATTTAAATTGTCCAAGCCAAATGAACAGGCATCTCCTGACTTAATTCTGACTTGTCTTAGAGCAAGGGTTCTTAAAGTTTTCACAGGCTGGACCACACATTAACAGAGAGATTTGCTTGTTAACTACTTTCGCTCCAATTCATAGTCCTGCAGAATCCCTATAGCAACTGCTTACATGAAATCAAAATATGAGGGAAGTGTTTAGTATACTTTTAGCTGTGTAAATGGACATTTGGACACAAGGAAGAGACCAGCTGTCTCTCTACAGACCACCAGCTAGAGTTTTCAGAGTGCCAGTGGCTCCCTGAGCCCATTTGAGAATCTCTTACAAAAATAAAAATAAGGAGAGTGATAGCTACTTTGGCCATTTCATTCACTGTCACAGAGAAGGGCACCTGTACTTCCTCACTATGGTCCAACAAGGCCACCCACTCCAGTATCTGGCTCCCCTGGCCATCACCTCACCTGTCCTTCTCCCTTCTGATTTGGCATCTCCAGCCGAATGGTTCCCTGCTTCCATTGTGTTATTTCCAGTGGAGACAGGCTGCCCAAGCACTCCATCTTGTTTTCTCTTTAGAGATAATTAACAGTCTGACTGCCCACAATTATAGTTACCACAGAGCTCTTTTATGCAAGTCTGGTTTATTCTTGAGGTAAAACCACTACAGAGATTAAAAACAAACAAACAAACAAAAACCCCACACATTAAGCTTATCAGAGATCAACCCAACCCTAACATGGGCTCTGGCAGGAGCAGTGCTTCAAAAATCCCACCCAAGCAGTTTCCTTGTGATTTCAAGTTCACCACAGCTTCAGCTCAGAACAAGCACCCAGCCTCCTGAGGCCTCAGGAGGCCCAGTTCTTCCAGTCCTTCTCTAAGGATTGGAGCCCTCAATGGACCAGGGGTCCTGTCCATTTGTTGGATCAGGAAGAAAAGCTATGTGACTGTTTTAAACTAGGCTATTTATCCAAAAATCCTGTCTGTTGATCCCTGGAGAGTCCAGTTTGAATCAGTAAATCCAAACATTTCCAGAGGGTGGCTTTAAAGCCTGGTAACTGGAGGAATTATGTTAGCATCCCCATCCTACTAGAGGAATTGCATACAATTCCACAAGATCACACACAGTTTCATTTTTAATACCATGGACCCCAAAAATATCAAACCTAACTCAATAAGATTTAACCTAATTCAGTAAAGTTTATCTTAATTCCGTAAGATTTGTCCAGGATATTGCCAGTCTGACAGACTCACAGTAGCCACGGTCAGTGCCTGCCCTGCTGCCAGAGAGGAGTAGTGAGGACATAAGACCTACCCTTAGAAATGCTGATTTAGTTCAGACCTCAGGTTTGCTTACATTTTCTTTGCCCACTTTGACACTTGGATCCATCAGGTTGAGATTCTGCACTTGCTGCTATTTCTGCAGTCCAGGTCTGAGTGGCCAAGTATCAATATCGCAAAAACCACACACATAATTGGTTTTCTTCTCTGTGGACTGAATACAGTCCAAGATCTGAGTTTCTTTTCACGCCAAGGGGAGTTCCCTCCACATTGAGAGTGAGGCATATTGGAAAAAGCACTGTTTGGGGAAGCATACATTGCCACTACCCATACTGTACCTGTTACTTGGACAGAGGACTTCAATCAGTTTTGCACTTTTCATATGTGCAAGAACACAATTACAACCTTTTGCTTCTCCCACCAAAACACAACATACTATACATTAACTTATTCAGAGTTGACATATATGTACATCAGCCAGTGTTGTTGAGGTTATGCTTAATGTTTTGCATTATACTGTAAGGGAAATTAAAGTGTGACAAGTAGTGTGCACTCTTCACTGTTGGAAGCAGAAGGAAGTTCTCTGGAGAATGTCATCAATGGAAACAAGATGAATGGCCATTTTATGATACAGAGGTGTCAAGTGGCTTGGCATTTCCTGGCTTTTTAAAAATAGGGTTTGCACTGAAGGGGAGATCATCAGTCAATCAAACAATCCCTTTCAGCTGAAGGTTGTTTTTGTAAACAGAATAAAATTACATTATATATAAGCTTGATGTTTTAAAATTGTACCAATGCTGTCAAAAAGAGAGGTCCCCAGCCCTGATAATAGTGTTTAATGTTCGATGGTATTCACTGCTGACAAAGAGGCATGAACAATTTAAAATGCAAATAGCAGCCAATATCACTTGAGCAAAACTTGCTGCACACTGCAGCCATGACAAAGCAGCTGTGCCAATAGCAACATTGCCAAAGGAAATATCAGAAGCTCAGAGCAGAGCTGTGCAAACTCCACAGGGTTTGACTCAAGAAGGGTTTGAGAAATGACTCTTGCAGTTGAGTTCGCAGGAGTTAGCAGTGAATTAATTGCTTTGTGTAGGTCTGGAAATTAAAGATCACTAAATGCAAAACTCCAAGGGGAACATCTTCATCCACAGCAAGCACATCACTTACTCCCGTAAGTCCTGGCTACCTACCTCCTTACTGTTAATATGTCTAGCAGTTTAGGGTCTATTCCTCGCACTATGCTTTTGTCCAAATAAAGGCTTTGGTCTTTTTTTTAGGTTCCCCTTCTCAAAGCAGGTCCTTTAGGCAGCTATTTACTACTGGCTGCTGACTCTTGGCAATGGGATGCAGCTACCACCACCAGCCCCAGCTGCTGAATGATGGAGCTTTGAATGTCTCTAGCCATTAGCTCTTTCAGGGGATCAGAGGTACTCAGAGTTGGAGTACTTCCCTGTTCTGGCTGCACTACTGGGGGATAGACTGTATCCTGACTGGGGGATGGGCAGTTTCCATAAGAGGTAGAGGCAGTGCACCATCGTATACAGATGGGAAGGAAGTGAGCTATTTGTTCACTTTTGTGAGGAAGAAGGGAGCCACCCCACCCTCCTTTGAAAAGGGAAAGCGGGGGGGGAAAGCTATGCCATTAGCCCCATGAATTCATTACATGCAATTAAAGTGCTGGATTTTGTGAAGGAAGGAAGACAGCTGTTGTGAACCAAAGTGCTTTATGAACAGTCGCAATTTGTGCTTACTAACTTTTCACAGCCACATGCAAAGAATTGCAAACCCAGGTTGTGTTTGATTGGATGGTGGGTTTGATTGGATGGTGGGTTTGATGTGAATGTTTCGCACAGTTGTAGCTCTGAGCCCCTGACTAATTGTGAGGTTGTATTGATGAATTTAAAAGGCAGGAAGCTGGGGATTTAAAATTATATATATGGATGTGTAGTGAAATATCAAACATCAGCAGGACAAAAGTGAAATAGAGATACACACACTCTCAGAAACAAGTCACCATGGAACATCAGGAGCATACAGAAGGAGTAAGACCGATTATTTATTCCATTTAATGTATTTTATTTATGATATTTTTAGAGGTATGGTGCACCCTTATCCAGTTTGAGTGTACACACAAATGCAAATGCAGTAATTAAAAAATTAACCAATTTGATTCAGTATCAGCTGTTTACATTTTGCCAAATGAAGTCAGAGTCCCATAGAAAAGCACTACTCTACTCAGCATGCAGAATGGAGTTTCCAACATGCAAGACGTCTTTTTAAGTGATGATTGGCCCTTTTAAATGATGCAGCTGAGGACTCAGCCCAATTTTAGTTGATTACTAGTGAAATTGTTACCAGTTGCTCTTACCCACTGAAAGGAAGGCTCCAGTGGTTTGGGTGCTAGTTTAAGACTTTGAAGACTTACGTTCAGTTCCCTGTGGTATCTTTAGTAAGATCCATAAAGGGATTTAGATGCTGCAATGCTCAATGACTGAAAGTCAGGGTAGGGTAGAGAAACAGATCAGATGAGGAGCCTAGGGAAGGAGGAACTGGGAATGGAGACTGGGATGTGGAGTTCCGAGGGTGAGACTAGAACTTGCTGGGTAAAGAGACTACGACAAGAAGCCTGAGGAGTGGAAATTAGGATTGATATGAGCAGCTGAAAGGGGAAGAGACAGGACTGGGACAAAGACAGAATGGAGGGGAGTGGACAGAGAAGCCCTATGCATAGAGCACATGCCCTTCCAGAACTTTGAATGAAAAGTAGAATGACTAGTCTTCTGCTGTTAGCATATATTTGTGAAACCCACTGAAAGTCTCATGCCCCTGTAGTGCTGATTCACAGAAGATAACCTATAACTGTTATCAGTTACTCTATTAGCTAAAAACTGCTGATGTCTGTCAGGTGGATCAAAAAGTTCCAGTCCTGCTGATGACTCTTGTGTGTGTAAGCATGCTGCCATGTGATGAAGTTTTTTTTTTAAACCTGGGAAATTACAACCCCTACCCCCTCATTTAAAGAACATTAAGGTTGAAAAGTCAAGGACTCCAAAGTTAGAAAATGCTATAATGCCTATGGCAACCTTAATTTGTCTCCCTCGTGCATAGACATCGAGAGTCTTTAATTATATCATATACTATATTTTTCCCCAGGATCCCCTTCCTCCCCATTTCCTTCAGTGCCCAGGATAGACGATACTCACTCCGCAAGCAGATATTCAATATTTTATTTTCTCCTAATTGTTCAGTGTGTTTCTCTCAATGGCTTATTTCCTGCACTCTATTCAAACCCTGCTCTGAAGACAGAATGAATAATTGTCTCACGATCATTTCTATGGTGCTTATCCCTGTATTATAAACAGTGCTTCACACATAATAGATTTATTTTCACTACATCCCTGTGAAATGAAGGGGGTATTTTCCCAATCAGGAACTGATACAGAAATTAAGGTCAAAAGTAGCCACTAATTTTAGGTGCCCCATTTGAAACATCTAGGACCTGATTTCTAAGAGACACTTTGTGTTCAAAGCATAGCTCATTGACTTGAGTTTCAGTTCTAAGTGCTCAATAATTCCACAAAATCAGACTAAGTATCTCAAGTTAGGCACCCCAAAAAATGAGGAACACATTGTGAGAAGACTCTGTTGATTCTAGGTATTTCACCTAAACCAAACTAGAGCTGAGAACAGAACTCATTTTTCACTTTGGTGGAAGTTCTGAAAAATAAGCCAATTGGTTCAGGTCTAACAGAATCTGAACATTTTTTTGAAAATGTCCATTTTGGGTCTGCTTTAGAGTGGAAATTCTAACCTGGGTCTATCAAGACCCAGGGGAGTTTTCTAACCTATGGATAAAAGCTAAAAGGGAGACTGGCCACAATAGCAGCACCAACACCTCTTCTTCCTCCTCCTGCTGTTTTGTGAATGGCAGAAATTATTGGTGTCAAATTCACTGATAGTTTCAAGATGACTGAAACTGACTCTCTTATCAAATAACTATTTCCCCACTTCTTTGCCCAGCACTAATAGTAATGCTGTGGCACAAGCTGGGATACAATCCAATCTCTCACCTCAATCACTATCCAACTTCTACAAGTGAGGCAGGGTACTGGAGACAATAGCCTCCTTCACCACACAACCCTTATTCACCCCCCCTGAGATGACCCAGAGGGGAAGGAAGGATGGTCCAGTGGTTCAGGTGCTAGCCTATGACTGAGAAGACCAGAGTTAGTTTCCCTGTTCTTCCACAAACTACTATGCGCTAAAAGGAGGCAGAGATCCTGTGGAAAAAATACCATGTAATTAAAGAGTGGCTTACAATGCATATGCCCAAGAGGCAGAGGGTGCAGAAGCAGTCTTAATTCTAGCATTTCCTAACTTGTGTGTTTGACTATGCAACTTGAACATTATTAAGCATGTTTATGGGTGTATAATTTAAATTAAGCTGTGTTCTGAAACTAGGACCCTTCTTTAACTAGCTTTATGAAGATATTAGATATTGAAGGGCTCACAGGTATATCCAGAACATCACGCTACATGTGCTGTGAAGTCAAAGCGCTACATGCTAGGGTACTTTGCTCTTGCTGATTTGTGTCAATCGGAATATTATCTAAAGTGAATAGGGGGGTTAAATATGAATTACTCACACCATACATTCAATGCTAGTAGCAGATTCATTTTTCATGATGTTTCAAAAGATTAGGAACAACCAGCAGCCAATATTTATGTTTCAATTTCATGATTCAAGCTCAAATTCTCATACTTTTGCAACTAAATTCACTTTTATTTATGACTTATTTTTAAATAAATTGTGATGGGTTGTAAATAGAGCCTGCTGAAAGTAAGAGCTCAAACCCTATGTTTATCTTCTTCCTCTTAGTCCTTTTTGGAAAACAGCTTGAGAGAATTCCAATCAATGGTTGTATACATTCCCATATGTCACACAGTGATAATACAGCAGAAGCAATGAAGTTAGTCACCCATGAGTAAACTGTCCAAGTGTACCAGTATCCAGAAGAACAAACACAATCAATTTTCAGTACCCAGGTTTTGTCAATCTATTGGAACAGATGGGTGCTCAAAAGATGATGAGGAGGAATGATTTGAGAACAAGAGGCAAGTCGTGATGAGGCTTGAGTTTAAAGCATGCAGCACCTACTAAGAGATTTTGCACAAACCTCAAATGGAAACCAGACCTACTTTCTGCCAATATTTTGTATAGCAATATAAAAAAAAAATAAAGTCAACCTTTCAAAAATCTTAGAACTTATTCAGAACATGATGTTTTCATATCCAGTGTCATTTCTGTTTTAAAAGGACACTATTAATAAGAAATCAACCAAAAGGTGAATAATTGAAAGCTACACAATTATATTTCAAGACAACTGTTGAAATTATTAATGGTTCTCTGGACCATAAATATTAATTTAATCAGAAGACAAATATGCTGCCATCAGTAGGGCTTTGGATAGCACTTTCATACTCTAAATTAAATAAATAATCTGAGTTTGATCAATTCATTTTCCCCTTTCTATACTAAATATAGTTACTATATACACCCCCATATCTTGCAGAAAAATCGCAGGTACAAAATCCCCTGCAGGACAACTGGAAATGTAAGATGTCAGGACTGTATACATAGCTTTAAAAAAATAAATTGCACTAGAGTTTACAATCATTGAAAAATAAATTTCCTGTTCCTTCATACATTAAGCCAAAGCTGGCTTGAAAAAACAAAATCGACTTTTCACTTCAAGTTTTCATTCTAGATGGGTCAGGAAAAAGTTGCATGACCCAGCATGGGCACCATCAAACTGCTGACAGGTAATTAGCTAACCCCACAGCCTTCTGTTGCCCCCAAAAGTGCTGATTAGTAGTTTACTCCATGAAGAAATTAATTGTGTCTGAAGTGATTATATAAAGCATCAGCTCTTCAGCCAGAGACCCATGGGCTGCAGTAAGGGAG
This sequence comes from Emydura macquarii macquarii, assembly GCF_026122565.2. Lineage (NCBI taxonomy): Eukaryota > Metazoa > Chordata > Testudines > Chelidae > Emydura > Emydura macquarii. Next base: position 5,407,942 of record NW_027133614.1, read on the forward strand.
CAAAGGAATGCGGGGGAGAGAGAAGAGCAGTTATAGAGAAAGGGATGTAGACTTTGCCGCAAGCTTTCCAAGCCAAATTCTCAATTAAATTGGCACAACTCTGCATACTAGATCATCCTTAATCTATGTTATAGCAGGGTTAGTTTTCTTTTTGAGGGGCAAGGGGAAGAGGAGAAAAAAAAACGTATTTTAAAGGTGGCTACTATACAAGTTTTCCAATAGTTCCTTAGAATAGCTGGTTGACATTTTTGTATCCTCCCTCCCCCATCAATTATGAGGTTTTTAAAAGACATTGTTGACATTTTTCATTTTGGGTGAAAATATTTTTTCAATTTTTTTTGGTGGAGTTTGTCAAACACATTAACACTCTATTTCAATAACCAATTTGATAGTCATGTCCATATGGTTATTTGTATTATGGTAGTGCCTAAAAGCCAAATTAAGGTTGGGATCTCAACATGCTCGGCACTGTATAAGCATAAAAAAAAATACAGTCTCTTTCTCTGAAGAACATATCCCATATGCATTTGACTTGGAAGACAGGGAGAAGAGGGCAATGGCATGACTCCATAACAGTGTTTAACATTATATTGTTATAATATATATCTATATATATATATATACTTTTTATTTTCAAACAGAAGAAATTTTCACGCTTTCTTTACTTGATTATGTTAGTTTTTTCTCATGATTGTATGTTCTTTTGAAAAAGTTCAGTTGATTTTCTAAAATTAAGACCAAAAAAAAAAAAAAAGACTCTCCCACTCTCATAGTCTTTGTGTGTATGAGAGCTCTATTTTTCCTGCCAGTCAGTTTTTTATTCTGCAACTTTAATGCATTTTAAAATAGTCTGCTGAAATTGCTTTCAAACGTCTTAATAATTCCCCTGTCAAAGGAACAGTTGGGCAGCACTGGATATATCAGTTTCTGCTGACCCTTCCTGAGATCCAAGTGAACAGAACAACAGGGAATGATTTAATGGTTTCTGCTGGGATGTGCCATCTTGAGACTTTTTCTTTGGTGGCATCACTACCACCAAAGAATCCAAATGAAGCTCTGAATTCCAATGCAGCCACAGAAAAAGGGCAATCCTCACCCTTGTAAGAGCCTTGTATTAAGGAAATTGGAAGGATTGTGTGTCTTCCTGTCAACTACTATCTTGAGAAGAAGTATAGGACTCCCAGGTCCAGATTCGGAAAAGCATTGCTATTTGGGCCAGCACTTAAGTGCTTTCCTTAATCAGGGTCCTATTATCCTAATCAATCCTCTACTCTAACCATTCCCTGTGCAAGTAAATATAAAAATAGCCTTGAGAAGAGTTCACTCACAGCTGGGGATCCACCCCTCATGTCTGGCCATAGTGTCATAACTATCTTATCTATCACTGCCTCCCAATCTTGAGGCAGTCTTTCTCTCTGAGACTCAGCTCTCAATCCTCTGTCCAGATCATATTTAAATCCACCTCTGCCAGAGGACTCCAATTCAAAGTCTACATAAAATAATATCCAAAAGTCACATCTCTTCAGCCCCTCTTCATGGGGGTTACTAAGACCCACAGGTCCTGGTCCAGGATCAGAAATGTAGACCACTCAAAAAAATATCTCAACTTTGTGTATGTCTAGTCCCATTCAGCTCCCAGTACTTTACCAAACCCTGCCTCAGCTTCACCATGGCAAGAACCCCTCCTCTCCCACCATCTTAGTAGTCCTTCAGTCTCAGTTCCCTGTTGAAGACTCTTTCAATGCTCCTGTAGCCTTTGCCTTTTAAAAAGTGATTCCCTCTCTCTAGTGGCTTTTCCTGGCACCTTCACCTTCCCAGGCCCCAAACACTCCTTACTCAGGATTTCTTGCTGGGGTTTACCCCAATATCTGCAAAGTTCTTTCTTGCTCTGATTTCAGAATGTGGTCTCCCAAATTGCCTCCTAGTTCAAGTTACTTCAGACCTCCTAGATTTCTCTCAGCTTTTAGCCCAAGAGAGGAAATATCCAGTAACATGACACCTGGATCACCTCTCTAGACTTCTTTCCCACTGCTCTGTGCTGCTCCTATTTATGAGGACTCAGCTCCTCCACATCTGGGTTTGTGCATCAGTTTTGCCTAACACCTCTCTAGGTGCTACTTAGTGGCCTAAATGGGCTCAGGGTCCTGTTAATTCACTATTTGCTCATGCACCACACCACATTCCCATATGTTTTTGCATCAGTTTAGGCAAAATAACCAGGATTCCTGGAAACACTGAGCCCTCTCCTCATGCCTGCTACTTTTGGATATAGAATATTGTGGAACATAAAAAAATCCTATAATAATTGCAGTCTAATTCAAACTGGAAAAATAATAAAGAGCCTCACACACTTACCCTTTGTTCTATTTTTAAAAAAATCTCACTGTATAATTTACATTTTAAGTGCTCATTAAGGTGAAAAATGTCAGTACTGTAGAAAGAGCAAATTAATTACCTTCATTTCCCCTCCCCCCTTACTAATTATTAATCCTGAAACCACAAAGAGTATACTGAATTAATATGGGAATGAATTTATAATAAGGCATATCACATGCTGGGTGAACATCACTACAGTTCCTTTTAATTAGTCCTACTTCACAGCCTACAGACAAGAATATCTGTAGTAGAGTTTAAGATACTATCACTACTATTATATAGTTATTAGTGTTTAAAATCAATTATATTTTATTAAACACTATGCTTATAATTTAATCAACCATTTTGTTGTTGCATTTTTTTTATCTTTATAGAAAAAAAAAAACTACTCTACAATAAATATTCACATTATGAAACGGTCATTCACTAAATGAATTTGTAAAGACATATTCTACTCCCTATATCCACTCTATATTATATAACAGATGGGGCCAGATCCTCAGCTGGTGTAAATCAGCAAAATCTCATCATTGTTCTATATGCACAGGCATTCTAAAAGGTACAACTGAGAATCCCAGTGTTCGTCACCATGCCATCTGTGTGCCTTACACAATTATATACTCCATCAACAGATCCAATTACTGGTACTCGCCTTCCTATCCCTGATTAGATTTTTTTTTAATTTAAAATTATTTTTATGTGGTAAAACTAAGTGAGGAAATAACAAATGAGTTCTGAAGATTGTAAAACTCACGGTAATCCTGATCTCTTGCAGAATTGAGTCCCCATGTGTCCAGCTGCTTTAAGAGATTTCTGTGTTTCACTCCGTGCTTGAACCTTCCCTTGTTCCTGAAGAGTACAGCTGTTAAGTGAGATCATGATCCCAATAAGAGAGGATGAAGTCCTGTATAATGGCACAGGTGAGATCTCTGGCGAGAAGGTAGCCATCACAATCATCAGGGACCTATCTGTTCACCTATCTCTACAGTACCCATCACTGTAATATTTAGGTGCTGAGTACAGCATTAAAAGGTTCACGAAAGCAGTCTGAGTAAGGATTCTTTTCCCTCTGCCATTCTCCTTTCTTTCTGTGGTTTTATAACCTCTCTTATCCCCTTAATGTCTGAGCACCCAAGGATCTTTAAGTGAGATATGTCTGTGGGTAAGAGAGTTGGAGTTGATGGGACACACAGGATCCATTAAAGTCAATGGGAGTTTTGCGATCAACTTCAACTGGAGCCAGTATTTTCCTCTACTAGAGAAAGACTATTCAGAAGAATATGTATTTTGAATTGTGTTCTTAAAGACGTGTGCTCATCCTGATCTCCAGGAAGTGGAGTTTCACACATGTAAAGCTTCACCCTGACATCTGAGAATTTTGACCCTACTTTCTCTCTTCTTTGACCATATTTTCTTTGTAACAGAAAAAGCACTCTCAGAGGTAGCTAAACCCTAGCCCATTGTTGTCTTTTATGAATGAAGACCTGGATTTTAAAGTGGATCTGAACTGGGTGGAAAGCAAAAACTTCTCGTGGATATGGAGCACTGATGCTTATGCGTTCCTGCCAATCTGTCCCAGCCAAGAGAAGAGCTGGTGGTTGTTGAAATAGCTAGGTTTTTCACATGGCTTTTACTTTCATCTCTAGCTTGTGGCTATTGCAGCAGTCCAGCTGGAGGTGATAGATTCCTGTGGCTAGGTCTGAGGGGAAGGAACACAATCCTTTGCCTAACAGAAAGTGGAGAATGGGATTGTGACTCTTCTTTGGGTGTTATGGTGCAGTTACGAGCTTAGTACAACTCTCAAACAGACTGTGAAGCACCTTGATGACTAGAGGAAGATTGTCTTCAAGAGAGGGCGCGAACAGCCAGGGTTTATTCTGTCTGTCCTTTAAAGTGCTTCCTTTTTCAAGACAGCATATTTTCAGTATTAACTGGATTAAATCTGGACACCACACTCTGCAGCATAAGATACAATAAACATTCAAGCAGACTACAGGACATCTACCTGGCTCAGCTGGAAGTGCACCGCTCATAAGTGACTTGGTTTTGAGGGACACAAGGACACACTCCTAGTGTTGCATATGGAATTCAAAACATGATTCGGTCAGGTAGACTGACTCATCATATTTTAATTTAATAAATTTAATTTAATTTAATAAAGAGGCATTGTTTTCAAATGAATTAACTTTGGAATTACTCTCCTTAAACCAGTATTTTTCCCTAGCAAACCACCTGAAGATATGTTGCAAGCTACTCTTTGCAAAGAACCTTATTATTTGTGCTGACTAATGATCCCACAGGTAATGTTATAAATAATTGCAGATGGCCCCTTTACCCAGAAGATCTCATATAAAACCCCACACACAATTGAAAGCCTGCTGTCCTAAGGTTTTATGTGTAGAAAGATTAATTTGATTATCTAATTATTTATAAGAAATCTGAAGCTTTAGTACTGGGACATTTACAATGAAAGAAATCAGGCTTAATTTTACTTTTTTCCTTACCAGTTACTCTCACAAAGCCATTAGTATCTGTGCCTTTGGATAACCCCATTTATGAATGTCATGTGATGTGTCATATGATATTCTAAATATACTCAGTAAATTCAGATCTGATTTAACGTGCTGAGAAGCTTTTACCTTTTTACTCTACTTTGAAACTGTGGAGTTCAGTTAATCAGAATGAATGTACAGTCTCACACAGCTTATTATATTCTGTAAAAACTATCCTTTTTTGTAATAAAGCTGAGTTTTACAGGAGTTATAGATAATTATTTTAGAGAGCTTGTGGAGAGGAAACGGATCAAGAATTAATTTCACTGAACCTTATCTCTTATTGAGTCTCTCTCCCAGAATCTCTGCAATGGAACTCCAACTGCCAGCTAACAGGAAAGGCATTGCTCATGATTACGATATCTTCAGAGTGCTATGGTTTAAGTCTGTTATGTAATGGGAAGGAGCACTGATGGGTAGTTAGAACTGTGGCTTGGGAATCAGGCAGGTGTGCTAAGGTTCGATGCCTGTTCTAGCATTGAGCTGCTGTGTCACCTTAGGCAAATCATTTTTGTTTATCTGTATTGTTTTAGCACCTAGAGGGCCCCATTGTGCTAGGCAGACTACAAACATACTGAATAACAGACAGTCCTTTCCCAAAGGAACGTACATTCTAAGTTAAGCCCAGATCCTGCAAACATTTGCTCACATGGTTGACATTAAATTCTATTAAAGTGACTGGGATTATTCACAAGTTTAAAGTTAAACTCACTCTTAAGTGTTTGCAGGACTGGGGTCTTAATCTCTCTGGGTCTCCATTAACTCATCTGGAGAACTGGTATAGTATTACTTATTAGAGTGGGTAGGAAAAAATAGTAAGGCTTTTCAGTGGACAATTTTCAAATGAAACTTTCAAAGTGTGACAGAGCTCACTCACTATGTTGGCTCCTCCTGCTGGCCATTTTAGGGATTAGCTCCACAGGTTGTTACACCCTCTCCTGATGGTGCCTTGCCCACCATCACTTTTGCTCCCAGACCCACATCACTCCAAGGACCACAGCCATCCTCTTCATGAGGCAGCCATCCAGCCACGTCATGATCTGTGCTCCCCCATTTCTGGGGATGAATGCTGCAGTCCAACTGTCCTGCCACTTCTCCAGTGGTTAGTGGGAAGGACCCAGGATCCCCACAACTCCAGGTACCAGTCCAGGGACCTCGTAGATAGCAGTCACATGCTGGTCCCCTCCAACTCCTCAGTACCTTTTCCTAAGCCACTTTCCCATGGCCTCAGCACTGTCACCCTTGCCTCAGGGCCTCAGCCTGCAAATCCCAGCAGCCAACCAGAAGCTCTCTTTAGCTTCCCCAGTCCCTGCTAGCAGCATTGCTCTGTCCAAGGTGCTAGCAGCTTCCTCCTGCCTTCCAGGCACCCAGCACTCCCTCCTTGAGCTCCAGGGAACAACTGACCCTGCCCTGCTCTGCAGCTCTTCTTATATGCCAGGTCCTGATTGACCACTCCTCTCAGCTCCTCTCTAATTGGCAGCCTCCTTCACAGCCTCCCTAGGGCTCTATTTAACCCCTTACATGCCAGTGTGGGGCCAATGCCCCATCACACAAAGGAAATGAAAATATTGCTTTTTGTCAAATTGCTTTTTTCATCCAAAACAAAAAAATGTTCAACCAGTTCTATTCACCAGGTATGTGGTGAAGGTTATTTTATGACTATAAAATCCCTGAATATGTGTACCCTTACATGCTGCAACATCCACACTGCTATTTTTAGCCCCCAAGCTCAAGCCCTAATAGGTCAAATCCGTCCATTCAGGCTCAGAGAGCTGCACACTCCCAGCTGCAGTGTAAACATACCCTTTGAAGCTCTTGATGAAAGGTGCTGTGAGAGCAAGGTGTTATCATGATGTTTGTTTTTATCTTTTTCAGTGGTGATGAAATCCCAAAGCAACTTCTGCAGTATATGAATGAAGTGAAGTTGTCTCTGCCAGTAATTGGTCGTGTCACTTCTGTTTGATATAGGAATCTCATCATCCAACACTGAACTGCTCATAAATGACTTTGGGGCTAGAATTATCTCAAGAGATTATGAGAATTTGGATGTCCAAATCCCATTGACTTTCAATGAGAATTAGGTACCTAACTCCCTTAGGTTTCTTTGAAACCTCAGTCATATTCTTTATTTACAGTTAAAAGTACCTAAATATGGGGGATAGGAGTTGTTTGTTTTCCCCTATCTCTATCAAAGCAAACCAAATTCTAAAAAGGATACAGTTGGGCAAAATGACATCATGTATATGTTTTCTGCTTCCTAAATGCTTGCTTTGGCGGCGCATATGCTAATGCATTTTTTTCTTATTAGAAGTTGTGTGATCCCTCAACATTATGTGAACAGAGAAAAAAATTGAAATGTGTTGACTTGCAGTGAAGGGACCTCATTCACCACTATAATACTCTAGTTTATGCTGGTGTAACTTTACTGAAATACTTGGTTTAATTAATATGGAATTGGAGAAAAGCAGAGATGAATCAGGCCCATGTCAACTATTATGTACTGTAAATATAAACCAAGGAACATTACAGTTAAGAAAATCAAACAAACAAAACCTCTTAGCATTTCAAGATATGGAACTGAAGAATTAAAGGTGGAGTAAATACGGAAAAAATCGAAGAAAAAAGCAATTTCTCTGTGAAAATAGTAAAATTTCTACCTGGAGTGAATTTCACATCTAATCAGGGCAAGTTGTGCTCTCTGAGAGACATTTCACATAGGATCCACATTACAACTTGTAATTCAGTTACACACTATATGAATAGATAATTTTGCACTGTTCTAGTGACATAATACTGTACAATGAAACTCAGCACAGAAAACATTTGTGAGCAAAAGGAAAGCCCAGATGCCTTAATGAAAAAAAAAATCAAGACAGACATCTATTATATGCTCTCTATAAACATCAATGTTATGATTATTTTGTTAATATGTAAATATGACTATTATCTTCAGATGGGCTTTACATATTTATTCACTGATAGCAATGCAACAGATCATTAACTTTATCAATGTCAGTGTGTTCTTACTATCTCATTTACCCTCATTAGTGTAAACCCTATTTTTTATATTTATTATACTTGGTGAAGAGCACATGGAGTGCAGTCTCCTATGCCAATAAGCAGAATATTGCAGAGCATATTCTTCATTCTCATAATAAACTGATCAATAGAAATGTTACATCTAGCATTCTGAATAAAGAAAGAAGGAAAAAGAGACACAAGATTTAAAGGGTTTTTTGGGGAGAGGGCGTTGAGTATGTATGTGTGAAATATAATCATTTCTCTACCATGATTTTCACCATGATCATTAGATGGATATTTTAGACAAAACCCAGCAAGGGGGCAATTATCATTTATATAAATTGTAAGAGAACTTGTGTTTGTGTCTTATTTAAGCAATAAGGCATCCCAGGAGATGGTGATAATGTCTAATATTACCACTACTATGATGACTGAAGGAAGTCAGCCATCAGCTTTGTGACTTTCATTATAATGAACCCTACAGGTGGTGATATAACTAGTAGATGTAGGATTATCACAACCTGGTGTGTTTATTACCGTTATAACGAAAATAAGAACTAAGGTTTCAAAAACACATAGTCTTCATGATGAAAGATCCTGGCTGTGCAGCAAGCAGCTCAGTAAAAAATAGACCATTGGCCTGGTGACCAGACATGGAGAGGCAAATCATCTTACCCAGTACCATTTGTCTAGCTACTAGGTCCTTTGACTTCAGTAATCCCCAAATGCTACCTAGCACCCATGGCAGAGAGGGTAGATATTCTAGGGACTTGTTTCCACTGCATTGTTAACGCAAAGTTTAACCTGAGTTTTGCCCATAACCTGGCTCCTATCCACACACAAATATTTCTAGTTTAGGGGTGCTTTTAATTCAACCTAACTGTTTTTTTCGGACGGAGGTTGGGTATAGGTAAAAGCCCTGCTGCTGCTGCTGCTGCTGCTGGAGCTAGTAATGCTGCGAAGATGCAGCAGCTGGAGTTACAACAGTCATAAAATACTAATCCAATCAATCTGTGCTGTTAACCCAATCACTCTGTGTTGCTCAAGTGCTGTTTCCAAAGTGGTGGCTCTCACTCAAGCTAGGCAAGTAACTTGAGTGTAGTGACTCTAGATAACCGTTACAATAAAGATAAGTTCTTGGGCTAAGGGTGTTGGAATCAAAAGAAGGTGGTGAGATACAAGGTTGGAGCTCAAAGTAAAAATCTAAAAGTGTTTCTGGAAAGAAAGAAGTTCTCCATTTATACCCTGAGAGTGGCAATACCATACATCCCCACATGGCTTTAATAATGCACCTCAACTACAGATGACAGGGTAATTGACGTTTGTGCTAAGAATTCCAGCAATGGTGGAACAGTGATAGTAATCTGGTGACGTGCACTGAGATAATCAGTTTAGGCTTTGGAACAGCTATCACATAATAAATTATAATGACTTTTGCTCAATACTTACTTAGACTGCACTTGAAGTGGAATTTTCTTTAATGTAGCAGTATGCTACAGACTCACCTGCTTCCTGAATAGGTCATCCTACTGCACAGCCAGGATCTCTGACTTTCATAGCTGTATATTTTCAGCTGGAAGATTAAGGACTCCAGGTTTTTAATTTAGTTTCCTTATAATGGTACTAAGACATGGCAGGATGTGGTAACATTACATTTACAATTTGCATAACCATGCTTGAAGAGCATTATAATGTAGGACAAAAGTCTGTTGGCTCACTATCTTCATCCATCCTAGAAGCAGTAATATAAAACATTATCACCATCTCCTGGGATACCTTATTACTTAAGTAACACAACTTCTCATACAATTGACGTACATTATAATTGGCTCCTTATTGTACTGCTAAAATACCCCACCAATAGTCTAGCTGACTATTCTGTTTTTTCCCCCACAAAACTTTCTTGCTTTTTCTCATTCAGCACAATACATGCAACATCTATTAGCGTCTTTCTGAATCACAATGAAAGTGAAGAAAAAAATTGATCTGCAGCATTCTGCTTATGGAACTGAGTGCACTCCATGTGCTCTGTGCCAAGCATAATATTAAAAATGGGGTTTACACTAATGATAGTAAATGGGATAGTAAGAACACACTGACATTGCTAAAGTTAATGATCCCTTGCATTGCTACCAGTGATAAAGCACTTCAGAAGATAGTCATATTTAATAAAATAATCAGACCATTCAAAGTTATGAAGAGTATATAATAGCTGAATGTCCTAGTCTTTGTACCATTCCTATGCCAACAGTCAGACTCAAAAGTGAAGGAAATCTGAATTCTAAACTGAACAAAATTTGTTTAACACAAGTTTCTCAATCTCCTTACCCCAAAAAGGGAGATTTGAGACAGATCGATAACTGGTAAGATCACCATCACCAAGAGAGGAAGATAGTATTCTGTACTCTTGCAAAAAGACAAACACTAGAGCTAATAGGGAAATATTTTCCCATCCTGTGAGAGTTTTCAAGCCTCCAAATAATTCTTGAGCCTGAATCAGGATGAAAAAGTCAAAATCTAAATGTTCATGAATCGATAAATCTGGAAAAAAAAAAAAAAAAAAAAAAAGGAACTGGTCAATGGAAACATTTTGTTTCAGTCATTTTAGAGCATTTTGTTTATTTTTTTTAAATTAACCTTTCTTTTATCTAAAATTTCAGAACAAAGTCATTTGAACCAGAAAACAAAACTTGTTTAAAAAAGTCAAAACTGGACATTGACAAATTTTAATTTTTCTTAAAAAAAAAAAAAAAAAATTTGAATTGGGAGATTTGTCAAAACTAAACATTTCTTGCAATCAGTTTCAGTTTCAGCAGATCAGAATTTTCTGACCAAAATTGTTGGGAGACTCTGAAACTGAATTGGGTCTTTAAGTGTTCCTGAATCAACCAATTTAACTCCCTCCTTTGATCTTGAGAGAAGCAAAGGTGGACTCTTAAATCAAATGTTATGAGGTAATGCTTTGACCATGACAAAGGTCTAATCTTCAGAGCCTTGTCTACAACACGTAAGTTTTGCTGGCATAAGTGCTTGTGTGGCCATGTTATGTTGACGGGAGAAAGCTCTCCCACCGACATAGCTACTGCTGCTCATTTAGGTGTTTTTTTTATGTCAGCAGAAGAGCTCTCTCCTGTTGATGTAACATGGCTACACCAATGCTTATGCCAGCAAAATGTATGTTGTTCGGGGGGGTGTGTTTTTTTCACACCCCTGAGCGACAAATGTTTTGCCGGCATAAGTGCTAGTGTATACATGGCCTTAGTCACAAAAAACGAGACCCATCACAAAACAGGATCCAGATATAATCATTACATTCTACCAGTTAGAATTGTGCAAAATTCTCCATATTGTTGTCCCTGATAATTTATAAATAGGATTATGATCAAATATGTGCTAATGCACATACATCTCTCCAAACATAGTGAAATGTCTTCCCATGCAGCAATGTATTTTCACAGATACAGCTTTTTTTTTTTTTTCCTGTGAATGAAAAAACATTGGTTTATTCCAAAAAAACAGCCAGTAATTTTCAGTGTAAAATCTTAAGCTTCTTAGGAAAATACTAAATATGACAACCGTTTAGATCTTTTGTAAATTACCTAAATATTAATAGATACGTGAAGAACTTTCATGCAATCATATATATAAATGGATATTGTGGCCTTGGAAACTGTATGTTAGTCATCTTTTTCCATAAAAAACAAACAAAAATAAAGATACCTCATGGGAACAGTCTGGAGAAGGAAAGCTCCATAAAATAAGTAAACTGGATTGAGTTTCCATAAAATTGTTCTGTTTGAATCACTTTCTCCACCACCTTGTCCTATACGCATGCATAGGTGGTAGAGATTGACCCCCCTTAAAACATCTGCTGAAGCCACAGAGCCATCTACAGAGCATCTGCTGTTTTCCCTGTTCCCTGTCAGAGCAGTTCCCTCTAATGGAGTCTTTTCCAGAATGCAGAAGTGAGCTCCCTTCACAATTTAAATTTGCCTTTGATGGTTTGAGTTTCTGAGCAGATTGGTAAGAAGGTGATGTGTGTGTCTCTTCTACCCCAACTACAGCATGCCCCTCCACTGCATGAAGGCTGTGGAATTGGGAGAATTCATTCTGGGGTCTTACAAAGGTCTCTCTTCCAGACATCCTCTATACGTATGTATATGTACATAATTAGCTTAGAGAGAAGGTGTCAATAGATGGTACTCAGGAACATACAACATAATTCCTGGGTTTTGTAGGACAAGTAAAACTTGTAGTGGGCTGCAAATGGCTTCCTCTAGCACCTCTTTACATCAGCTTTAATTGGTGGGATTGTGTCATGGAAGTGACAAATTCCCATTGAAAAAAAAAAGTCTGTGGAGTAAGGATTCCTTGTGAGCACACATCCCATCCCAATGGGGTGACCGACCTAGTTCTGAAACCTAAATGAAGATTTATACAAAGCAAAATGAGAAATATTGGTTAAGTAGCCAGACAAACTACCCAAAAAAGTGTAATAATGAGTTAAACCTTGCCATCCTCTATCAAACTGTTTCTTTAATTTGGGGGTCAAAAATCATATATGAAAGTGATCAGTGTGAAAGAATCACGAGAGCCAAAGCATTTAAAACTAATAGATATATTTTGCAGAAGAAACTCTTACATAATCCATAATGAAAGAAAAAAATCTTACTCCACTATCTCCATGGAGATATGAATTAATATGGAAAAGAATCTTGGGAGCAAGTGAATTCTATGGATGAGTTAACGTTAAGAGATTGCGGTCAAGTGCATGAAGCAGAAGCTTTTAGACGTATAACTATAGTCTGAGTAGGACTATCCCTTGTAATCAGGGCTATCTCTTTGTAAATATCAACCAAAACAAAGACTTTCAATAGGAAAATACTTTAAAACTAGTGACAAGTTAAATGAAAGTCTTCATCATTCCACATCCTGATATGTCTGATTTGGCTTTGCATGAAACTACCATTACTGGGAAGAAGGGGAGGCTGTGGGTGGTTGTTTTTAGGACATAGTGAATGAGATGAGTAAGACTGGGATAGGTACTGTTCACTTTTCTCCACCTGATTGTTCCTTAGCAGGCAAGAGCTACCATGGGTTCTGTGCCACTTCTCCACAGCACTCACAAGGGCAAGGAATGTGTTGGTGGAACATGTTGTGCTCCAGCTATCCCCAGCTGGTGGCTGGACCTGTGAGAAACATAATGTTGATGCATAAATGGTCTGAAATTCAAGAAGCTGTAAACAGTTTCCTGATACCACCTCCTTCCTCTTGTTGGGCAAGCTGATTCATACATACAGACTCTTGGATTCAGATACACATACAAAACAAAAACCCAAACAAACCGATAACATGGACCCTCTGGCTAATGCAGCCACTGGCAGGACACAGGTGGAGTTTATTATTTGTGTATTCACAAAGCAATCCTGCCCACAAATGTTCCCATTTTGTGGTAGTGTTTTTGTATTTTCCTAGTGTCAGCATTGATTGCAGCAAACTGATTTAGCTGCTGCTGTAGGATAGAAAACACCAAGAGAAACAGTGCATGAGAAGAGACATGTGTGTATTTTGTCTGCGCGTAGCTGGCACAGTCAGTGAGTTTGCTTGCAACAGCACTAGCTGCATTCTGCCACCAACTAATTTGCAGTGGATTCTAGAAATAAGACCAATATTTCTGACATTTTCCAGTATTTTAGGAAGCAGGTATAGTACAAACCATGCCAGATCTGATCAGAAGCAACATAGAAAATAATGGGCAGTGAGAACAAGTGTTTGGATTTTCATAAAAGGGAAGACTGGCCCCTAATAGATGATTCAGAGAAAGCTTTTGACTATAGTAAAAGGGCCTTCCAAAACGTGTTACTTGTAAATGTATTTCTTTTCACATTCAGGACGTGTGAGTGACAGATTGACTTTAAACTGTCAATAAGTCATATCTGTCATAGGGCAGAGATAAATTGAAGGAGGAATTATTACTATTATTAATAAAAAAAGCCCCAATCGCTTTAAATGTAGAGAGTGAGCTGGAGGTATCAATTTGAATCCAGCTTACATAATTAGCATAGTAAGGCATGGCTATTAGACTAGAAAAAAAGAGTTGATAGCTTTAAACTAGGCTTATTCAGAAATGGGATGTGAAAGGGCAACAGGAAAAACAGATCCAAAAGCTTTTTATCTAAGCCATTGAAGAATGAATGTGGTAAGTATACAATGGATATTTCAGAAGACACTTCCATCCTTAGTGAGTACATCTGAGTGATTTTCTCTGAAGTCAAGGAATGAAAGGGAGCAGATCAGCTGGGGGACTGAAGGCAGATAAAGGAGGGGAAATGACACCTACCTGGAGACTTAAGCCTGGGGCCCTGACACACGACTTTGCCAAAGAGACTGAAAAGAACAGAACAAACTAAAATAAAGATAGGCACTCTAGAACCATAGGTTAGGGTCTGCAGGGTCTCCAGACTAGCTGTATTATGCATATTGTTTTGTCTGGTTTAATATGGTTTTCTCCTTAGTACAATGCTTATGGTTGAACAGTGAGAGAATGTTGCACAAATTGTCCCATTGAGGTAAAACAACCTTTGACCTCTCGGAGGAAGTAGGGAAGGAAGGTTGTCTAGGAAACAACCCTTCAGGATTTTGGGTCAAAAGAGTATTGATGAGTATTGTCTCTCCCATAAGCTGCATAGTAGTCAGGGCTGCAGACCTCCTGATCCAACAGAAATGCCTAGCGACCAGAGACAAGAACCACGTTTCATTGGTTTAGGGTAACGATATGAGGGAAACAGGGTAGAATTAAAGACTGAGTTGGAGTTGCCAGGAATGGACCTACCGATAGACAAGGTAATTGAAAATTGAGTCCTATGATGTTAAGCTACAAATTGCACTTTAAAAATATATTGGACCCTTAGCTTGACGTAAACTCGGCAAATGTACATTATCCCAGGATAGGACCAATGGATTTTGAAGATTTGAAGTAGTGATAGAAAATCCTCAAAAGTTCATTGATTAAGTACTCAAAATTCAGATGTTTCTTCAAAATATATGAAACTACTTTGTTTACAAACTTGATCTGAAAATATTGTAGAATTAGTTCTCTTGTGTGGTTTAGCATACACCTTGTTTCTGGTCAGAATAGAAATATGACAAGGTCATCATTTCTTACTATGGTATTTTGTCATTTCTACTTCTAACTCTATCCAGAATCAGGAGGATACAGGTGCATGAATATGGGAAAACGATGAAAGCAAGTAGTAAACAAAAAAATTAAGTAAAATAAAATGTGTCTTGAAAATGGGGTGAAAGTTTTCTTGTTGGAGTGAGGTAACTCAGGAGCTCTTGCTTTCCTAAGCACTCATAGTTATGGGGCCATCAAAATGTTTCCATGCAGCTATTTGCAAGCAAGTCATCTACACATGTACTAGAAAAATAAAGGCATTTTTAAAGTATTAAAACTTCATTAGAGAGGAGTTATTCCTGCCTTTTAAAACAGTAAAGATAAAACACTCCCTGCCTATAGAAAAAAAAAAAAGCATTTCAGTGGTTTTAGCAGCTGCTGCTATTGCTTGCATATATCTTTGCTCTGAAGAACAAGACAAAGGCATTAATTCTTTGAAGTTATTTGTGCAAAAGATCTAGTCTTTCAAGAACTGGCATCAATAAGTCAGACAGAGTTTGCTGCATTTTAAGGGGTTAATCAGAAAAATTACTTGGAACATCTGATTGGGATGTTGAAGTGCAGAGATATTCAATGTGTGCTTATATAATGAAATTGTGGACACCAGTTTTGGTTTAGAAAGGGGGAAGAAGTAATAAAAAATTATAGCCAGATCGTTTTATGTCCACCTAGCTCCACATTTTAGGAAGTAACTATCTTCTTGGTAGTTGTTTGTTGTGAGCTTGCTGCTTGCTGTGTGCCTGCTTGATTGAAGTTTATAGTGTGGTCTGTTTGGGATGCTGTGTGCTGAGTCTAGCTGCTTGCTAGGCAAGTCTGAGCTTGTTAAGGAGGCTCTAGCCTGCATCCTTTGATCCCTAATCCCTTTAAGATCCCTTAACAAGGGGGAAAGGCTATTCAGGGAGAACTGGGACTTAAAAAGCCAGCTCCTAAGCAACGAGAGCAGGAGCAGTAAACAGTGGAGTTTTGTAAGAGGGTTTAGGGAAGAAGCATGAGAGCAAGAGATGCCTAATATTCTCTAAATGTAGGCCAATAAGTATCTCTCCCCGCAACCAAAAACAATCTTCAAGAGTAAAAATAATGCAGGGAGAAGACCAGCAGCAGAGTGGGGGCTATCCGGTTTATTGCATTGACTGCAACATGTATGATTACCTACCATGTGGGTAGGGGCATATGTGAGCATTTGGTGCAAGGAGCTCATGGCCTTTAGAGATAGAGTGGCTTGAGGCCAGAAGAGCTGAATTTGAGGAGCTAAGGGAGACAGAGAGGTACGTAGATGAGACTTTCTGGAACGCAATACGATATCTCCAGTCATATAGCCTCTGTGTTTTGAGGAGGATGGAAGTCTCAGAGATGGAAAACATCAAACTGGAATGGAGGGAAATGACCACATAGTTGGGACCCTTCTTCCAGATGATGTCATGGTATCCTCTCACTAAGGATACCCCTCTGGAGAGGGGACCCCTGTTATTAGGAAAAGACAAGTTATAGTGATGGGGGGACTGGGTTATTAGAAATATAGATAGTTGGGTTTGTGATGATCAGGGGAAGTGCATGGTAAATTGCCTTCTGGGTGCTATGGTTGTGTATCTCTTGAGACATCTAGATAGGTGCATGTGCAGTGCTGAGGAGAAGCCAGGGCTCGTGATACATGTAGGTACCAGTGACATAGGGAAAGGTAGGAAAAAGGTCATGGAGGCCAAATTTAGGCTGCTAGGTAAGAGATTAAGGCGCAGGACCTACATTGTAGAATTCTCTGAAGATCTTCCAGTTCCACATGCACAACCAATTAGACAGGCAGAACTGCAGAGTCTCAATGCATGGATAAGATGATAGTGTTAGGAGGAGGGATTTAGGTTATTAGGATCTGGAGAACCTTTTGGGAAAAGAAGGGACCTATACAGGAAGGATGAGCTCCACCTAAACCAAAACAGATCCAGATTGCTAGTGAATAAAATTAAAATAGGTTGTAGAGGAGTTTTTAAACAAAGGGCTGGGGGATAGCTGACAGATGCAGAAGAGCACATGGTTCATACAGACACATCCCTTATTTACTAATGGGGATTCTCTATATGCTAGTACAGAGGAAAGGATAGAAGTACAGGTAAGAATTGAAGAGAAACAGACAAATGAAAAAGAGTCCCATTCACTTACATCACATGAAGGCAGACAACTAAATAGTGACACGTTTTGTAAGTGTTTGTATACCAATGCTAGAAGTGTAAATGCTAAATGGATGAACTTGAGTGCCCTGACATCAAATGAAGATATTGACATAATAGACATCACAGCAACAGGGGGGAACAATGATAATCAATGGGGTACTGTAATAACAGGGTACAACAAACATAGGAATGACAGAGTAGATCATAATGGTGGGAGAGTGACAATAATTGTGAAAGAAAGCATAGAGTCAAATCAAGTAAAAATCTTCAAGGGCACTTTTCATAATAGCTTTTTTTAAAATCCCAGGGTTTATCTACAAGAACGATTAGGTTGCAGCAAACTGGGGTGTGCAGCTATCCTGCACTAGCCTGCCAGACATTAGCTGTCCATATGGACCAAAGCCAGTGACTGATATCTTTATACCCCTGCTTGCTGCCAACTAATTGTATGTGAAGACAAGCCCTCGCTGTCATTGACAAATTCCATATCAGGTGATTAAATTTTGCCCACCTGAAATCCTCCTATTCTTCAACTCCTGCCCAAAAGCCAAGAGTAGAATTGCTGTGTGCACATTGAACAGGTCGCTGTGCTCCACATTACGTGCAGCTGCACTTCAGCAGTGGGTGAAACAATTCCCATACACCCACTAATTTTCCTCAGAATGAGCATCGGGAGGTGTAATTAGTTACTTTTTGCAAGTAGTACTCAAATTGATACAGGGGAGTAACCGTATACTACAGCTTTTTTCTCTAACCTTTTTTCCATCTGGCAGCCATGGAAAATTCAGGTAAGCTCACTCCTCAGTTCAATCATTGTTTATAACACACTTTGAGATGGAAACAAAGATTTATAAAGGAGCAATTATTATTATTATTCAGTGGGCAACAGTAGGTTGCTTTTGATTACCTGATGTTTTGCTAAATATTTTAAGTTGGATGACAAACAACTCTTTCTGCTCTGTATCGCTTGTAAAGGAAAAAAAACTGCAGCTTCAGGAGAAAGTGACATTGCAATCTTGTACTTCTAGCTAACTTTTCATTGTTTACTCTGATTGTACCCAGAGCCTTATTTTGCAGCATTTCAGTACTTTGTATGTAGACCTGGAGGGTGGTGTGTGCAAGTAATGTACATTTGTATTTTTGCAGTTTCACCATGTTTGAACCCATGACATCTCCAAACAAAAGGGAATCTAAGTTAAAATAAAACAATAAAAATAGGAAATCTAAGGTTCTGACTATTGGCAATCTTGTTGGGATAATGTAATGTGGTACCAAGTATGTGGAGAGAGGGCTTTTCAGCCATTTCAAAGACATTACAAGTTACCATATAATGAACAAGTTGTCTGTTACTTTTAGAAGCACCATCATTGCTTCTACAGAATCTCTCCCAGTGGGTGCAAGTCTACTTCCTTTGACTAATGTTACGTGTGGTGTAAAAGTAAAAGGTAATTACTGCAGGAGAAACAAAACTGTGGTTCTACTCTCACACTAGTAAATTGATTTCAATGAAGTGACTCCAGTTGACACTGGAGCAGAAACTGATCCCTTATATGTTATGAAATAGATCTACTTTGCACAAAATGCTAAGTTTTTCTTGTAATGAATACCAGAGGCCAGATCCTCACATAATGCATATAATCATACTCCATTGGCTCCAGTGAAGCTTCTTCTTCTCATCTTAGTTCCACTCAACAGTTAATCAAATCCTTTATATGACATCCATTCACCTAGTTTATGCCTTGCAACCCTTCCCTTGCCTGCCACTTTTAAGTTTAACACTTTGTTTCCTATATTTTTTTCAGATTTTTTCATATGCCCAAATCATTTAAGCCTGGATTCCCTCTATTTTTCTTCAATTTCTTCACATAGTAATAATTTATTACTTCCAAACATGGCCCTTCCTTCTAACTCCAAGCATCCATCTTAACAATTCATTTCTACTGTATTCAAGATCTGCTCCTGTCTCTCCCTTAGTGTCCAACTTTCAAGCTAAACAAAAGTGCAGGCCTAATTACCGTCTTGTAGATGTTACTTTTCAGTGTGATAGGCATTCTTCAATTGCAGATCACTCTGCTCACTTCCCTACATTTTGTCCATAACTTTTCTGTCCTGCTTATAAGTTTGTCATTGAATTCACCATTATCTTGCATTATTGAACCTAGGTACCTGAACTTCTGTACCTTTGGTTGCGGCTGTCTCTGCAGACTTACAT
This sequence comes from Emydura macquarii macquarii, assembly GCF_026122565.2. Classification (NCBI taxonomy): domain Eukaryota; kingdom Metazoa; phylum Chordata; order Testudines; family Chelidae; genus Emydura; species Emydura macquarii. Next base: position 5,427,442 of record NW_027133614.1, read on the forward strand.
TCCCATTGTCTTTCTGCAAGGTATCATCAAATATACAGACCATATTCTCTTTTGTTTCTGCTGATTTTCAAGGCATTTCTTTCAAGAACACACCTTCATCTTTCTAAATCTTCTTCCACTTCCTCTTTGCTCTTGTCCATGAGGACTGAGCAAGAAGTATGCATCAGTGTGCTATTGTCTGGATGTTTTCTGTAAGTTCATCAAGCACCAACATGAGCACAAAAAGGCTTAGTGCCAAGCCTTGATGTACTTGGACTCTTACTAGTGTAAAGCATGAAGGATTCTTTCTCCAAGAATCAGGCAACACAGACAATACTAAAGAGGTTTATTCACAATACCGGGAAGTTTGATAAATCAGCTTTAACTTCATGGTGTTACAGTGGTCAATTATATACCCTTTCTTATTGATTACATAGTACGTTTTAAATTCTTTATCTATTCATTTACAAATACAGACATTGTCCCATCCGGAGAGAACAACTGTGATAATGGTCGTTGCATACATGCAGAGACACTTTTAATCACTTTACTTACATCAAGGATGCTAGGGTTACACTCGGTGGGGGGTAGGGTGGAGGAAGAAGGGGCGGGGGATCCTTACAGATAGGTGGCAGACAGACAGAAATTCTAAAAGCAAATGTGCTGTTCTCATTGGAATTAGAACCACTAGGAGAACATCTGGCTTTCTGAGCCATCGGATGTTTACACTAGCCATTGTCCTTGAGGATCAGGTATGCTCATTAGCCATTTACATGAGATTTGATTTACAACTTCTTAGCTGGAAACAATCTCAAGCCTTACACAAGAAACTGTTCAGATTCTCTACCTGGCCTTCAAACTGTGGTATCAGTACCTTTGGGCATGCCCTGGACAACATGACTGATATAGTCTTCAGATATCTTTCATTCTCACACCAGTCTCAAAGTGGTCATAAACTCAAGATCAAAAAATACTATGTGCATGACTTTCCTTTTTTCTCTATATTTTTCCAGAAGCAACTTTAATGAAAAAGATAACATAAATTGTTGACTTGCCTGGCATAAAACCAAACTGATTGTCACTGACCTTGACTTCTCTTTATAGTCTCTTATCAGATTTTTATTCTGAGCCTCATAAGTTTAATGCTTCAGTAGTTTGTATGATTCCTTTTCCACAGGTTTGTATGTTTCCTTTTCTCTTAAATATTGGTACTAATGTGCTCTTTCTCTAGGCTTCAGGCATCTTCTCAGACTTCATGATGCAATTAAACAGCTGGGTCAATAAGTTCATGCTTACTTGCCCCAAACACTTCCATACTTCAGGTGGCATGCTATTGGGGTTAAGAATTTTCTTATTTTTCATGTTGGTTCTGCAGCTTCTTCTAGGACCGGTGTCAACAGATCCTGGTTTGGTTTTATTATACAGCATGGGTCTCTTGGATTTTCTTCATTCATAATCCTTTCAAAGTAATTTCTCCAGTGTTCCTTATTCTGGTTCTCACTGATTAAAGATGAAAGTGGACATGTTACTTACTTTGATCTCACCAATGTCTTTAGTTCTCTTATTCTGGATCTTTGCAAGCCTATATATTTCTCACACCCTCCTTCATCTTAATTAATTATTATTATTATTATATATTTACATTGTGTAGCACTTAGGGGCCCCAATCAGGGATCAGAGCCCCAACAAGCTAACACATAACAATAAGATGGTCCCTGTCCTGATGAGTTTGCAATATAATAATATGAGTCAATACAGGGATACAACAAACTGATGGGGAGAGCACAAGGTAACAATGAGATGATTATGAAGAGCATGATAAGCATAGGTAACATGACATCAGCTGCTTAAGCACTGTTGACATTTAGCAGGCAAAAAGTTCTAAAGCAGAAACTTGAATGCAAACAATCAGGTGGCTTTGTGATTGTTTACAGGGAAATCTTCAGATGTATAAGGGGTTGTGTGAGAGAAAGTGCAAAGGTGCTTTTTAGAAAATTTGACAATGAGGCAATCAAGATTGTCCTCATTGTGAGATAGACCTTGATTCTTCAATTGCTTTAAATAAAATAGCAAATCATGAAAATCTACAGTATATCATCTGCAGCAGAAAATTGACAAACAAAACCAGAGCCCTACTGGAATAGACTAATGATGTGGCAATAAATTATACCTGATGAGTCAAAGGAAGCCAAATATATATATATATATATATATATATATATATATATATATAGTCTGACTCATCAGGTATTTCATATATATAAAACCCAGAACACAAATCTAATGCTGTAATTTCAGCAATAACTTAACTTGTTTCTGTCATGGAATAGTTATGCTTAAAAAGGCTATCATACATCTTGTGCTTCAGCAATTAACTTGTTCTCTTTTTCTTGTGCGTATGATTCCGGGAAAAGATAATTTAAGAAGTTGTGTGCCTCAGAGACTTTGTCAGACACAATTTGCACTTCGAAAGACACTATGTAAGAAAAATAATCAAGCCCACAAAGTAAGTGTTGAGTTTAGCTGCTTGTTATAATGTGTTTATAATTATTTTAAATAATTACAATTTTTATTCATTAAAGGAATAATGTCTCATGTGGCAAGATTCTGATCTCAGCTACACTGGTGTAAATCTGAAGTAACTCACTAAAATTAATTGAGTTATTCTAGATTTACATCAGGCTACCCGAGATAATAATCTGTCCTAAAAATATGAATTCTGGCATTTCCCTACAAATAGTAGCTTTGGATACTATCTTGGATACTATCAGAGATCTGGTAAACGAGAATGTTCTGATGCTAAGCTATGGACAGCATTTCCAAAGTCTAAGGCTAATTTGATCCACATATAGAAGGTAGTTTAAATTAAAAAGGAAAGGAAAGAGGAATTTGCCATTGCAGAACTCTGTTGCAGAGCAATGTTTCTGCGAAAGTAAAGGGGAACATAGTCATGTGCAAAGACAAGTACCTTGAGCAAGAGGAAACCTTAATCTTTGTCACAGCAGTCTTCTTGTGTCTTTTACTTCACAAAGTCTTTAAATAGATTCTCTAATTAAATACCACAGGATTCTGTGTGTCTAACAAAATGAGTAAAGGTGAACCACTATACTTCAAGGGATGAGAACTTAACCTATCACAAGGAAAAATCTTGAACAATTTCCCCCCAATTTATGGAGTCATAATAGTTGAAATTAACAGGACATTTTTGAAAGACTACTGGACTTAGATTTAATTAAGAAGCACATGAGCCACCCCAGAGAAGTGGTATAGTGCACAGTGTGAAATATAATTGTTAATATAAAGGTTAATGAGTTAATTAGCCACATTTAAATGTTTAATTCAGATAAATGACCAGCCATTAACTGTAATGGGAACCATTTTGTCTCCTTTATTTATGCAATGTAGGGTTTTCTTTCCCCAATATTCTTCAAAAAGGTATGGAGAGCAACATATGGCAGACTGGCCATATTTAAAAAAATAGTTTTGACTCAGATTCTTGCCTTTTATATCCAGCTATCACTGAGTGGGCTAGCCTGAGGCTTTCGTACAGCCCAGAGAAAGGTGTGGTCCATAAGATGCATGACCAGAATTAACACCAGAGACATTCCTTGGAGTCACAATTCCACCTGTTTCCTCCATGTTCCTAGAGGGCAGTAATCTTATACCACTGTAGGCCAGAAGTAAAGTACTACTCTCTCTGCACAGGTTCAGCCAGTCTGGCCAACAAGCAAGGGGTGGGCTCCACCCTTTACAAACTCCCCCGCAAGTCACTCACTTGCTCTGGTAATGGAGTAAGTAAGTGAGTGGACCCGCTTACTAGAGCCGGTTAGAACATTTTCAACTGAATGAAATTTTGTGGAAATATGCTCTTTTGTCAACATTGAAAAGTTTGCAAAGACTGTGGCTTTTTGCAGGCAAGGTAGTTTTTTCTGTGCAGGACTCTCTGGTTACTTCTAATGAGAGAGAGAGAGAGAGAGAGAGAGAGAGAGAGAGAGAGAGAGAGATCGATCCAAAATGAAAATCTCAGGTTTTTGATCAGACAACAGGTGTTTGGACAATTCCATTTTGAAATTAATAACCAGTATTTATAAAGCAACTCCTGTGAAGTGCTGGGGGTGCTTGAACAGGAATCATAAAATAGTATCACATTTAATAAAACATCCCATCCTTACCAAAATTACAAACATGTTGGGTAAACAAAAAAAACAAACAATATAACAGCACCAGCAGCAGTAATTTAAAAATACTGGGGGGGGGGGGGGGGGAACCCCTAGTTTTTAGGCATTTTTTAAAATGGGGGAGAGATCAAATGAGCTGGATTTCAGGAGTGAGTGAGTTTCACACCACTGGGGTCACTGCAGCGAAAGCTCAGTTGCCTAGCAACTTTAAGCATGATGGTGGAATACCTAACTATTAGGTAGTATATAAGTGCAAAAATGATCAGTTGAAGACTCAAGGAAGAGGCTTCCTAACCAAGACCAGTCCCATTCAGAACTTTATAGACTATTGAATCCACCACTTAAAGGATAGCTAATGTAAAGAATGCAAAGGGAGCTGAATATTGACCACAATAGCTCAAACCTACAGGCAATTGTGCTGCTGTATTCTGAACAAGTTCATCAGTTCAAATGGCTTTCATTTCATTCCAGTACAGAATGAAAAATTTAGAAACATCAAAAGCTGTTGTGAAGTGGTGTTGTTAGCCTCCAGACAGCTCTAAGTGTAGTTTCTTACCCCTGTGTGTGGGTGTGCAGTCTGAGTCACACTCTAACCTTGTATGGGGAAGGAATTGCATTAACTGAATACACTATGTTACTGATATACACTGAATTACACTGATAACACTGGGTGATTACTGTATCACATGAATAAGGAGTGGTTAGAGCTGGTTGAACTTTTGTTGGTATTTCTAGGTGGAGATGGGAAAAAAAGACAAATTGAAAGGTTTTTGCTAAGTTCAGAATTTTTCACTTAGTTTTCTTTTTCACTGAAGATATTGTAAACAAAAAAATCTGAAACTTTTTTTTTTTCATTTAGAAAAATGTTGCCTTGTTTTGAAACGTTTCATTTTAAATTTTCAGGAAGGTTTCCCTTTCTCTCATATTTTTACTCCCCTCCCTGTCCCCTCCCCCCATGGGAAAAACTATGAGTGAAAAACTTTAAAAAAACCCGGAAAAACCCAGTGCCATCCCTCTTTTCCAATGAGCAGGGGAAGGAAGAGTGAGAATAAAAAATAAAATAATATTGAGAATTTTCCTACTATTCTGAAAAGGAAAAAAAAAAGTCTGTAAATTCTTTTTTCTGAAGAGATTTTTGTCAGGGACAGTGTTCCATTTTTAAGGAAATCCTGTTTTTTTATGGCAATATTTTTAAAAAAAAAAAAAAAAAAAAAAAAAAAAAAAAGAATTTTGACCAGCCCTAATAATGGATGGATATTGCCAGCTTTACTGGTGTGTGTTCATTAGCCTAAACTCTCACATAAGGCAGCAAATCTACCAGGAAGAGGTTGTCATGGCATTCAGAAGTGCACCCTTAATTGCACTGAGAGCTGTGATTAAGACAGGGGCAGCACAGCTCAAATACTGTATACCTCTGGTGAGGAAGGAAACATGGCCAGGGTAGGAGAAAGATGTGCTTATTCAGTGCAGCTAATATGCAGAGCTCCTATAGTCCACAGTTGGTAATGCTGCCTGTCCTCTGTTTGAGTAAATCTCCCTGGGACACAAAGCTGTGCAATTCACATCACTCTGCAGAGTGAATCTAGCCCACAGTATATCTTATTATTTTGAAAGTAATGGTAGCAGAAGAAAAGTAACCTGGGGCATGTGGGGGGAATAAGATGTTCACCATTATTTTTCTATTTTCCAAACAATCCTAATATGTGGGCTGATCTTACTTGCAGGAAAATCCCTTTCACTTTTCAAGTATTAACTGCAGAACAGGACTTTATGAAAGTATATAAAGGGCTAGAATCAGTTTTTACATTAGGTCCTGATCCAGTGAGGTGTTGAACAGCTTCAAACCCTTTGTTTCCTTTAAGAAAACAGGAGCTGAAGATGCCCAATATGTCACTAGATTGAGCTCTTAGTGCTAGTACTGAATTATTGTACTACCTTTAGAGTTAAAACAATTAGCTGGTTACACCCAAAAATTCACACACTGTTCTTTAAATTGTTTATAAGGCTGTTTAATTGGGCCAGATAATCATTGTTATATATCAGATTGACAAATGATGTGACTAGGAAGTGGGATGGGGCTGGGACTGAAACAGTTTTCACAGCCCTGGGAATCTGTGACATCAGGATTGATGTAGACAGTTGGGAATTTATACTGATGGAAGGAAAATAATTGCTGGGGAAGCATGGAATGTTCACAGGAATATATGGCCAGATTTGCAATGTGGAGGGTGAACATTGAGTGGTTGGATTGCAGGGAGATCAAGGGTCGATTGAATAATGAAAGAGGAAGGGTGATTTCAGTCAAGGGACATTCTGCCCTGGAAGGGAATTGTAGTTGATGGAGTAAACTCAAAGACCTCAGTCTAGTTAGCTTAACATGAAGGTTAAGAGGTGACCTGCTTACAGTTGTAAGTATCCTTCACAGGGAACAAATATTTAATAATAGGCTCTTCAATCTATCAGAGAAAGGTATAATCAAATAGTTGGAAGATGAAGCTAAACAAATTAAGACTGGAAATAAGGCATAATATTTTTCACGGTGAGAGTAATTAATCATTGGAACAACTTATCAAGGACGGTGGTGGATTCCATCAATAATAATTATTAAATCAAGACAAGATATTTTTCTAAAAGATATGCTCTAGGAATTACTTTGGGGAAGTTCTATGTTGGCCTGTGTTATACAGAAGGTCAGACTAAATGATCCTTTCTGGTCTTGGAATCTATGAAAGTTATTAAGTGTTATCCCGAATAATTTTTTAAAAAATAATTGCGGGCATTATTTGTAACAAATAGCTCAATTAGATTAGATATATCATAGAAGTGTAGGACTGGAAGGGACCTCAATAGGTGATCTAGTCCAGTCCCGTGCACTCAGGGCAGGACCAACTACTAGAACATTCCTGACAGGTATTTGTCTTACCTGTTCTTAAAAACTTCCAGTGATGAAGATTCCATCAACCTCCCTAGGCAATTTGCTCCAGTGCTGAAATACCCTGACAGTTAGGAAATTTTTCCTACTGTCTACACTATTTTATATATTAACATTAAATAAATAAAGGTGCCAAATATACAGCTCTACAGATCACAACATTATCCCATTAATATGCCTTCTTCCTGACTTCTCAAGGGATGGGGAGACATCAGGTCAACAGAGGCATAGAAGATAGAAGACCAGAGGTCTAGTGTCTCTCTCTTCTATAAACATAAATACACCACCAAAGATTTTACTGGTAAGAACAAAAAATCCAATGCAGGAATTACTACTAAGTGTGATTTAGCTAGTTTTTCAATATGTTCTCCTCAGCATTGTAAGACAGGCTGGTTTACAAATCTGTCTTTGTGTTAACCTTCATTCTGTGCCAATGATGCATTTACAGTTAGAAAATCCCAGTTCCTGGGGACAATTTATTTATTTTATAATTACCAGGCAAAAAGCCTACAGTGGCTTTTTTCCTGTCTTTCTGATATGTACGCTGGTTAGTCCCTAATGTAATCTATCCTTATTAGAACCTCCATCACTATTGTTTAGTTACTGTACACCATGTGTTGAAGGCATTCATCTGAATGACTTAGCTACAAATTAACTACAAATTTTTAATTCCACCTGGTATTCCAATATAAACTGTACTAGCAATGTGACTTCCAAAATTAAAGACCTGATTCTGAACCACTGAAGTCAACGGAAGCAGAATCATCTCCTAATTTATTGTGTCATCTGACCATACACATACGACTATTGCTGTAGGACACACTAGCCACCTCAGACTTGTTATATCCTTCCTTTTTCTTTATCATCTTATTGACCTATTTATAGCCTGCCACCTCTACCATTGACAATAAATATGTGGTGTTAAGACAGAACTAGATAACCCAACTGTATGTGCTCATTCCATCATCTTTCTGTTATCTGGTACCACTCTTCCCCTCACTCATCAGTATTAAACACATCTAAAATAACATGATGCAATCTACACTCTGCATACAAAATTACAAGGTTGTTCAGGGAACTAGGCATTTGATAAGATTTTAACACCATACTCAGTCATTTCTTTGAAAGGGAAAAACAAGCCATACGTCTTACGTATAGCTTCAGCTTGAAAAACAAATCTCTACAGAAGCAATAGAGGCTTGAGTCCGCTCTCTAAGCTTTTATTTTCAGCAAAGATATTGTAGAGAAGAACACAAGTAAACTTAACGATACCACTGTGTGCAGGTTCCATGTCTTCTTAAGTTTTATAGTAATTATTTATCTTTTAGTGTTTGTGAACGGTATTGTTATTTATTTGCAGAAGCACAAGTTATTGTTCAAGTATGTAAAAATGAGAGCTCCCACACTGAGGAGCTCAACATTTAAGGAATAGTTAGCACCAGACAAACACCTTTAGAGACTAATATTCTCCATTTGTCCACAACAGTTACAGCATGGGAAACAGCAGTATAAGCTTCCCTCTGCTGCCCCAGTAGCATGCATGAACTCTGTCTCAGTATCTAAGCGTCAAGGGGTGGGGACGGAGAGTTCAGTATCTAGACTCATTCATTTCATGAGCTTTCTGATTAAACATGGTATATGCTGGAACAGCTGAATGACCTTGGATACAATGTTTGTATCCAAAATTAAACTTTTTCTCTCATGAAATGGCTTGGGGGAATTCCAAACTTTTGAGGAGATTCAGATCTATCTCTAGGGCAGTTAATTATATCACCTGTATGGCATGATTACATATTGTTCATTATTTCATCTGTAGAGGAAGAATTTTTCAGCTGAAAAAAGAGATTCAATGTTCCATGCCACAAACTAACACACTAGTGATGTAACAGGCAAGGTGTGTGCATGTGTGAGAGAAAGAGAAGGTAATATTTCCTGAAATATGTTTCTTTCCAGAATGCAGTGGGGAGCAGTTGATATGGAATGTAAAAGATTTATAACTGAAGAACTAGGTACATGTTTTGCTATGGCAGATTGTTAAGAAGATTGAAACATGATTGTTTAATTATCTAAATATTGAGGACTTATTTTCTTGCCATTAACAATAATGCTTTCTTCTGAAGAGAAGTGTTATCAGGTCTATTCTTGGCCAAATACCCCAGGGAGAGATTTTATCAAGGAGAAAAACAGGGCTATCACACAAAGTCAGGAAGAGACAATTTGATGGCTTCTTGATAAGGAATTGCACCAGTTGATCAGTTAGAAAAAAGGTACAAAAACTAAATGAAAAAATATACCATATCTGTAGTCCATAATATACGCAGAAGATGGAACCTACCTTCTCATAGTTTTTTGTGCTTCTGATGTGGGCATTCAGGAAAATACATTTGTACTGAGGTCCCCATCCTTCAAATACTTGGAGGAAACAGGACTGTGTGCATTCATAAAGTTAAACAGATGCACATGCCTTCTCAGGATTGAGGCCTTAGGCCTTCATTTTTCACTGAACTCCATCACCATGCTTGTGGACCTCTGCCCCTGCATGAGCTCAGGGTCACATCAGGGCCCTAGTCAGGAAACACTGAGTACTGTTTAATAAGAGACACCGTTAGTGCAGACTTATGCGGACAGGGAATCAAGAGGAAAACCAGGACTAATAATTAACTGCACGCTTCAAGGAATAGGCTTGCTTAGGTGGTGAGGAGTGCAGGTGCTGGAGTGCAGTGAGGACCTCTGGCTGAATCAGCTAGAATTCTTCTTGTGGCTTCAAAGGAGGGCCCATGGCGGAGGCATCTCTGCCACTCTCGGAGGAGTATGGGCTGTCTCCTGTGCCTAAGCAGCTCTCATAGCTGACTAGGACTATGTTAGCATCAACAGCAGCTGCTACATGGAGTAGCAGCTTTGCTTCTCAGGGCACTGGAGCTGACTCTGTGCAGGAGATAAGGATTCCTGTACACCCACAATCTCTCCCTATGTGTTTCTGTTGATCCCTGTGACAATTAAATTTTCAAGTTGATGAATGGCTTCATTCCAAAACTTAGCATAATAGCCGTTCCAGAATAGAAAGGAAGAGAATTATATAAATACAATGGATCAGCTCAAAGGTGGTGTTTGGTGTTTTGGTGTTTTTTTTAAAAGACGGCTAATGCATTAACAAAGTAGCATGAATAAATATAACAGAATTAAGGACTTAACATATTTCCGTCAAACAAAAGCTCTATTATTTCTGTTTTTCCTGTTCATTGGAACAAGACAGCCAGATCTCTATTAAATGTGCTAAGGAGCAGGAGGTATAGGGTAAATGTTAATCTGTTCTAAATTATGAAATAGGTCTTAAATACAGAGTGTTGTGTTCACCTGCAGGTCACTGGTCATAAAGCACAAAAAAAAAAATCAGTTCAAACAACTTACATTAATTATGACTCACAAACATTATTCTTTGTGCCAAGTTCGTAATTGAGGCAGTTTATTTTCCATGATGTGCAACAGCAGCTGTGGGCTATAAAACAGAGAAGTCATTTTTGCATTTTTCATTGTTCTTCAGTAATTGACTAGTTTCCCCCCAGACTTCTCTTGCTTAAAAAAAATATACCATTACAGCCTTAAAAAAATAAATCCTAAATTGTGTATACAGCTCTTGATTTCACATTATATTCATTTCTGCATAGACCTTTACTGTTTCTGTTATTTCATATATTTTCCTTCTTTCAAGACAAAACCAAAACCACAAAACCAACACCATCCTTATATGTGCTTTGCATAATAAAATTTCCATAGGAGCACAACTTAATCATAGTTCTGTGTTTGAAATGAGTTGAATTTTAGACTCTGGTTTTGGAATCAGAGTAAATTTGGCCATTACAAATGCAGATAAGTTTTGCATTTATCTATATAAATGAGAGAGGGAACGTGTGCACGTTTATGTAGTTGTGGAACTTGTGTACATGTCTATTAAAGACACTGCACTAGATACTCAGTCTTGGCCAAAGAATGCTGAAGGACGGTATAGGTACAAAGGACAGCTAGAAGAGTTCCATTCTGTCTCACTCCAGGGAGCTGAGATTCAAGAGCAAGAATCCAGTCAAATATGATATCCTTGTAGAAAGGAATTTTTCCAGTTATGCTCTAGACTGCGATAGTCTTGGTGTAACTATAAGATTATGTTCCTGAGTCTGCTCTCGGGCTGGTGTACTTCAGTTGACCTCAGTGCAGTCACTACAGATTTACATCAGTGTAAGTAAGAATAGAATTGGGATCTGTAAAGCTAGCTTGTGTGTAGAAACTAACCTCAGGAGAGTTTATTCTGATCATTTTTATTTTATTTCATTCTTTGATAGACATCTTCTGGGGTAAACACTATGGGCTTTCCTTAAAGAAACAGAATGCACACTTCTGGCCTCTGCTGAGAGGCAATCAGTCAGAAATACAATTTTAAAGGGTGTGGAAAGGATGGTGGCTGTTTCCAAAAGCTGATGTCAAGAAGCTACCACTGGGAACAACAAAAGTCTAAAGATGAACGGGACTGGAAGGCAATGGAAGCAAAAGACTACATACATTTGCTTGTTTTAAGGTGAAACATTTCCACAGAATATACAGAGAAAACCACCTTATTATTGGTGTTGTGTATACGCCGTTCCACAGCTGATATATTTTTAATTTATATCATAGTGAGAGTCAACTAGAAGGCTTAAAAGGGCAAAAAAGATATAGCAGAATGTATTTCCTGAAACACTCAGAAAAAAGTCATATTTGACTAAACAAAGTGGACAGTTAAATGCATTTATTGGTCTTAAAATAGTATAGTTCTTATAATTTCAGGGAGTTTGACACATCTTTAATAATGACATCCCATTTTGCATGGACTTTTTAGCTATATGTTATCCCCATACAGGCATATTTTATTAGCATTATAGGTGCAGTACATAAAAAAACCCCAAAAATTTTGGGAAAAAGATTTGGAGACAATTTATACCTTCAAGTCAGCAGCACAGCTATGGGTAACCGCATGGCCCCACAGTATGCCAACATTTTCATGGCTGACTTAGAACAATGCTTCCTCAATTCTAGTCCCAAAGTGCCTCTCCTCTACCTACACTATGCTGATGACATTTTCATCATCTGGTCACACTGAAAAGAGTCCCTCGAAGAATTCCACTGAGATTTCAAGAATTTTCACCCCATCATTAGCCTGGGCCCACCCTTAGCTTGGACCAGACACAAGAAATCCACTTTCTGGACACTACACTGCAAATAAGTGATAGCCACAGAAACCACTTTATACCGAAAGCCCACCGACCGCTATATTTACCTACATACCTTCAGCTTCCAACCAGGACATATCACACAATCCATTGCTTACAGCCAAGCTTTAAGATACCACATTTGCTTTAATCCCTTAAACAAACACTTACAGGATCTCTATCAAGCATTCTTAAAACTACAATACTCACCTAGAGAAGTGAAGAAACATATTGACAGAGCCAGACGGGTACCCAGAAGTCACTTACTACAGGACAGACCCAACAAGGAAAACAACAGAACACCACTGCTCATCAGCTACAGCCCCCAGATTAAACCTCTCCAACACATCATCAAGGATCTACAACCGATCCTGGAAGACAATCCCTCATTCTCACAAACCTTGGGAGGCAGGCCAGTCCTCGCTTACAGACAGCCCCCCAACCTGAAGCAAATATTCACGAGCAACTGCACACCATAAGACAGAAACACTAACCCAGGAACGTATCCTTGCAACAAACACCGTTGCCATCTCTGCCCACATATCTACTCAAGTGACACCATCATAGGTCCTAACCACATCAGCCACACCATCAGGAGCTCGTTCACTTGCACATCTACTAATGTGATATATGCCATTATATGCCAGCAACGCCCCTCTGCCATGTACATTGTCCAAACCAGACTGTCTCTATACAAAAGAATAAATGGACACAAATCAGACATCAAGAATGGTAAAATTAAAAAACCAGTAGAAGAGCACTTCAAACTCCCTGGACACTCAGTAACTGACTTGAAAGTTGCCATACTTCAACAAAAAGCTTCAAAAACAAACTCCAGTGAGAAACTGCAGAGCTGGAACTCATATGCAAATTTGACACTATCAGACTAAGTCTGAGTAGAAACTGGGAGTGGCTAGCCCACTACAAAAAATGGTGTTCCCTCTTTTGGCACTCACACCGTCTCATCAACTGTTGTGAATAAGACTCATACACCCTGATTAAATTACCTTGTTAACATTTGCCCTCCTCACTGTGATATAACTCACCCATCCTTACATGTGTATATATACCTACCTACCTGACGTTTCCACCTCATGCATCTGATGAAGTGGGTTTCTGCCCATGAAACCTTATGCCCAAATAAATTTGTTAGTCTTTAAGGTGCCACAGAACTCTCATTGTTTTCCCCAAAAAATGTTTCCTTGTGTTTACCTCAAAATGAATAAGCAAACAAAATAAAAGATTAAAATTACCATATAGAAGTCAAGAACTTATTATTACCTCAGATTTATTTTCATGCCATAGTAATAGCAGAATAAAGCAACTGTTTGGTTATCCAGCACTTTAGTGTACTGTAATTAATATAGAAAGAAAACTATTTCACAGCCTTGCTCATCAATATATTGCTCTCCACCCCCACGGGGAGGAGAAAGAGTGGATGGAGCACAAGGAAGCGATGTGGATGGACCTGGAGTATGTAATGAGCAGTACCTTAATCAACAAGCACTTGTAACTGTCCATTGATTTTGGCACCAGGACTGGCTTTCAGCATAAATAGCCAGTGATTGCTCAGAAGTCCTTTATCATTGGGGCTCTCATCCGTTATTGTGCCCCTTTATGGCCATGCATTTGGGTAACAATGGCCTTGCCTCGCATTCTCTTTGTATCAGCTCAGAACATGGCCTGTGACACTCAACTGCTCTTTAGGACTCCAGCAAGGTTGTTTGATTCCTTTCCCTTTCAGAGTAATAAGGGGTCTCACCCCAAGGGCCTAAGGTTCCCATGATAAGCCTCCAGCTGCTAGACCAGGGGCCCAATATCCCTCCCTCTTTTTCATCAGGGGAGGAGCAAAGGAAGTCAAAAACAGGGACAAACAAGTTCCAATGGCCTTATGTTAGGACATCCACCTCGAATCTGGAGCTTCAGTACTCTGTCCCCATTGCCTATGGCAGTTGAGGATCCAGACCCACCCTTTCCTCAGGATCCTATCCAAGGGGCTCTGTGTTTGGCAGTCAAGGATCACTTGCTTACATCTCCTGCTGCATGTCTGGGCTGTTTTACCTGCAACTTCCATATGGCAGCCTTCTCTGGATCCTTCTGCCAGCAGATTGGTCTCTGTGGGTAGTTTTTCCCCATATGGTGTTGTGGAGCTCCTCCACAGCAGCTTTTATCCCCTTCAACAGCCACCTGCTCTGTTGAGGGTTTCAGCTTTGTATCCCAGCTCTTGCTAACCAGCCATTTAACTGGAGTTGAGTGATTGCTCTCTTCATTAACTCTTTAGTATCTGCTGCTGTGTGGGGTCTATACACCCATATTTTGTGGGCCCTGAACAGGCCAGGGACTATTGGACTTGGTTGATCTGCTCCCTGGAAGGCAGTGCTCTAAACAATCCCCTCTTCTGGTAATGGAATCAGAGAAAGAGACCTTTTTAGGCTTCCTCTCCCACTTCAGTAGGTTGGGGTCCTATAGTTTAAAATATCAGATTTGTTATTTGTCCCAGAACTCTGCCTCATCTCCTCCATTTCTCAAGCATCCTGCCTGGCAGTAGCATCTCTTTCAGATACATGCCATCTCTGTTTTTTCTCCAGAGGATTTACTTCATTAAGAAGGAACATTTATCTTAGTGAGAACAATGTTATTACAGTTGTTCCAAGTAAAAGCTTTTGACTTTCAGAAGTTTTGTTGATAAAGGCATTTAGCAGCTGAGTGGGCGCTTTTGATATACCTTTTTTTCAGAAAGACAGACATGCTGAATTACTCCAAATGAGGTTGGTAGTTATGCAGATGTCAGGAATGGATACACTAGTTTCTGGATTTTGCAGTCATTAAATTCTTTATTGCTGTGAAACCAGAACAAGTTTGCACAGATGAATACATAAAGAAACAAAAGCTCACTCACTACATGAAATAATCATCATTAATGAGAACAAATTTTGGAAGGGATAGTAAACCTATTGTTTGAAGATTTAAGCCAAACTCTAGTAGAAATCAGGAGGAGACCTATGTGGTGATAGATTATCCCACATTTGCCTACTGCAGGACTCTTACATCTTCTTCTGAAGCATCTGGTACTTGCAACTATCATAAACAGGACACTAGAGTAGATGGACCTTGGGTCTGATCCAGTATGGCTATTTTTATTTTCGGATGTTCCTAAGATCTGCAGGGAATAGGACTGCTGGGAGCTTAGATTCATAACTTTACTAGATATGAAAAACCATGGATTTAATGAAGACACTGGATTTATGGTTTACTACAACCATCTGTAATCCACTAGTCCCTTCCCCCACTTTTTGTCCTATGACAACAGAAGTGTTAATGGGCCACTTCACCTTGAATGGCTTCTTATAATATGTGCTAACTACTTATGCTAAACAATCTGTTGCAGCTTGCATTTAGCTGTGACACAGGGAGTACCCTTCCCAGCCCTGAAGAAGAACTCTGTGTGGCTGGAAAGCTTGTCTCTCTCACCAACAGAAGTTGGTCCAATAAAAGATATTACTGCACTCACCTTCTCTGCCTGCAAAACTGGCATTTATACATTTAAAGGACCAAAACTGCATATGGAAATGTTGTGGCTACAAAAACAGAGCCTTTGTTAACACTGCCTGGGCTGAAAAAATCAGACTGCACATATTCCATTCCTCAGAAACTAACAGGTCAATATAATATAAATGTGTGGTAAGCTGCAGATTGTTCTACCCCAAAATTAATAGTTCAGGTGTTCTCATTTCAGGAACTATTTTAGTAGTTTCAAGAGATGCATTTTGCCAAAATCAATATAAAATGATATGCAGGATGGTATAGTACAATATAAAACTTATAGTACCTTTAAGTCTCTCTAAATAATCATATTTAAGGCAAAATGTATAGTATGGTTTTCAACTGTTGAGGCATCATTAGATGCACCAATCTAATTTTAAAATTCTCTATCTTCATTGAGTATTTCGGCCTAAGAAGTACCATCAATGGTGACTAAAGTGCTGAGGATCCTTAATGAGAGGAGAGATGACTCTGCCAAAAGGCAACCTCTTCCCAACATGTGCAGCTGAGCCATTATAATCCCACATTGTCAAGATTGCCCCCCATCCATGAAAGAGAGGGCAGACTGTGAGTTTAAGTATATTTAAGTGTAACCTAGTTCTTCTGCCTTTAGTCTTTCTATAGTTTCTCCTTCTGGTCTCATATTTTCCAGAGAGTATTCCCTGTCCTGTGTCTTATTTAGGACTGATGAAAGACAGAAGTCTATTCATTCTTTTGAAATATCTGTGAGTTCCAGACTCCCAAAGCACAAACCCATCACATCATCTTGGAATGAAAGCAACCACTTCTTTCCTTGACTGTGTCTAGTCTTCATCTGACCTCTCTCTTTCACCATACCCCTTGCTGCTGCTCCTCAAGATGCAAAACCTGCATGCTGCTATTACTGTGGCAATGAGGTCATTATTAATTATAGTGTTCCAGGCCTGGAGGTCTTCATTGCATCATGAGACTGAACATTTCTCTGCGATAGTGTTATGATACTGAATCCTTGTTAAAAAAGTTATTCCTTAATGGATCATTTTAACTTTATGGTTACTTAACCTACCAATCAATTCATTATGCAGTAGTATCCACTGTATATATTCTTGAATTACATAGAAGTCTCCAGAGACCTACTACTCAGCATCTCCAGATGTGTATGATGCAAGAGTAGCAAAATCTGTGTTCAGTTTCTTTGTATAGAGGAAGATTCTCTCCTTATAACAAATGCTAAAGCTGTCTGGGTTGCACTGTGATTTTGCACTTTAAAAAAAGTAGAGCACTGAGTCATACACAGGAAAATTTAAGTGAAAAAGTTCCTAATGCAGTCTAGCTATGACGTGATTACAGCTAGGTTAAATATATTAGTTCTCCACATATTACACTAGAGGTCATACAACATCTAATTTATTTCCTTGACTTTCATATTTCACACTCCCCTGAATGTAATTTCTTTCAATTTTCCCTGCTGTCGGTAATTGGCATGCTACACATCTCTTTTCTCCAGTCTGATTATACTGGCACTTCATTCTGTGTATCTATTAAGAATCACTGATCAAACTCCATCCCCAGACTAGGTTTCCATTTCTCTTTCTATCATACTTGTTCATTTGTTAAGGGCATGAAGTCCTTATATATTTCACATATAGGTTAGTACTTTCTAGAGGGAGAAATACAAGTCTTAAATCAGTGGCTGATAGGATCTTTCAGAACTGACATGTTCTGTTGGCTTGTGCCTCCCCACATGTTGTGATGCAGTGTTTTGAGAGCTGTCCTCTTTAAAAGGAACAATGTCTCAACTGTATCTTGCAAAGTCTTTAAGCTACGCTGACGTTGAAACATGAAGTTTCCATTATTCTGTACATGGATCTAAGGGAAAAGCATAGATTAAAGAGAATAAGAACTCACTCTTGTGACCAAGGCTCCACATTCTTGCCACTCTTTTATTATGTTAGTGATCCAGGACATGAGTCTTCATTCTGTTGCACCATTTTATACTTGTAAAACTAAACTGAGTTCAGTGGAGATTTAGTGGAATAATACTCGTGTAATGGAGTAGACCAGCAGGCCCTTAGTCTTTTGAATAAAAACGGTGCAGCTCTCTGATAATGGTGCTGATCTAATTTGTTCCCAGCTGCCTGTGTGTAAGGGACCTTTTCAGGCAGCCAGGGGATCACTGAAGGGAAGTAGCACTCCAGTAACACCCATTGTCACTTAACCGCACCCCTTGCACTAGGGGGTGTAAAGGTGGTAATGCAGAATCCCTAAACCAGTTCTCTGCCAGCTGAGGTTTCTCCCAGTGCTGTGTAAAATCACAAAATAACCAGAAAAGCTAGATTTACAGCCCATATTGGGGCCAGGGATCTGATTCCGATTCTGAAACTGGCACAACATGTACAATTCCTCTTTGATCTCCAGCTTTCCTTCTGTTATGATGTACAAGGTTTGTTGTCAAATCAGTATTTGGCTTCTGATGCAAATTAGCCCCAGAAAAAAACAGTGTTTCACCTTTTTCAAAGTTCTCAAAAGCCAAACTTCACCTTTTGCACTGGGAATTGTAACCCTTCCTCTTTTTTTAAAATTATATTTCTTCATTAAGTTTCATTCAGTGTTTTATAATAAACATCTTTTTTTGTGTGTGCCAAATGAAGTATGCCCTTGTCATCTGTGGGTGTTTTTTATCATCAGTAACTTATCACATCTGCTTAAGTCATAAATATTATTGGAGTGACATAATAAAAATTATCAGATCTGAATATAAAAATGCCTGCTAATTTTCTAATGGTTATTACTTCCATAAACATAAGACTGGTAAAAACAGAGAAAAAAAAGGTAAGAGTAAGCACTGTTTGCTTTATAAGGGCCTGAATTTTAATCCTTCAATTCAGTCCAAATGTGCCTGGCTCAGGAGCTGGGCAGGAACCATACTGTGGCACTGATAGTCACTTTCCAGGGAATAGCAGTCTGATGGCAGTTGCTTTCTCCCGACCTGGACTCCAGCCATATGTCGCCCACTCAGCAGCATAAGGGAACTCCTTACACTACTGCCTCTTACTCCTCTGCAGGAGCATGTAACTGCACTGAGCCCAGGGTGAATATTTTTGCCCAAGACATGACACTCCGTATCCCCATCATCCTCTCCATTTTACACTAAAATCTCTTTCTGCCCATTCTCAGACAGTAGACTGTGAATCACATAATGAGTTCGTGAAATGCAAATAAAGTATACATTTTATTTTACTAAGCAAACCAACAGAAGTTTCAGGCCTTGTGTTAGTAGTTGATTGCGTAGTTAATGGCCTCATCAATATGATACTAGAGTTCACTACACTGTTGTCGTAAAATACCACAGCAATTTTAGAATACAATTATCTCCTGTTGCCTACCAGGGAGAACAGATCATTCAAATTAGTCCTACAGTGTAATGAAATCTCATTACATGTTGTTATATAATATAATATATTATCTATAAATCATCCCAACCAAGCCATTTGCCAATATTATGCTATTGAAATTGGGTTCCTTCTCCTAATCAGGCTTCTGAATTGTTATTTGGGAAAAAGATGTTTAAAGGCTATGGTTCCACAAAATGCCAGGGTTTTGAACCTCTCAATAATAAGGTGATGTTAAAGAAGCAAGAGAGATCACTGCCAACACTTTATGGAACATAAAATGTAAATTATATAGGAAAATAGATGTAAAGATTTCTACACTCTTTCAATGTAGCAAGTCATGTAGTGGTGGTCTTTTTGTTTTCTTTATTTTAGTTTTTAACATTGGAAAGAGCTCAATGAATCAAGTACAACTGACTTATGGGGAATGCTTTTCAATGGTTGGCTGAAAAATTAAAGACACAAATTTTTACTATCAGATTCATTCCTGGATGTAACCTCAACTCCTATCAATGGAATTACCCTGGAAGTGAGATTTACTCCAGGTGTTTATGCCATAAAGACATAATGATTGTCCAATTTGCAAAGATTTTGGAGGACAAGGAGGGACCAATGATGGAATCTGGGACGCGGTGGAAGGACATTTACCAAATTTCTGCCAGGCTTGGCATTTTTGTCATTAAAAATTAGGACTCTGCCCTAGGGGCCCTGCAGCCTGCATACCCAATGTACCATACATAGTCGTTCATAGTGCCTGCTGTTATAAATTAACCTTTTGATATTGGGAATTTTGGTTTCCTGCCAAAGAAGGGAACATACCCTTAGGACCTGCCCATCAAGAGAGCTATCTAGGCATTGGTTTCCCTTTGCTCAGAAACTGGGCTTCAGCTACCTCCATAGTATTATTTCCTATGCCCAGGGTTACCCTAGTTCCAGTGAAATGTAGAGTTGGGGAAGGAAGCCTTTCTGCCCTTGTCTCACTCTCTGATGCTGCTCTATTAGAATCTTGTTGTGTGTTTGGACCAGGTTGTGACACTGTCTGGATTAGGGATGACCATTTATAATATTATTTAACATCAATATTGCAAAATTACAATAATTCATATGGGATAGGCCATGTCAGGTATCATTAGAAAGGTTATAATTTGCTAAGTATGATCATATTGTTTGTGTGTATGTGTCACATTTGAATGGCAAATTATGGATATGTTTGATATATCTGTATTTCAACTTGTGCTGTGTTTCTTAATGACACCCCAGACAGGATGGCAGCAGCAATAAGCCTGCTTAATGACCCATTAAGGAAACTTAAAGGTATAATGAACCCAGGGAAAGAACCTAGGTTATGAGTCACCAGGCCTTGCCCTGGTGACCCTGGACTCCATCTTGTTTCTGTGAATTTCCACAAGCTGCATGGCAAAGGGACATAAAACGCAGCTGCTCCATCTGTTGTTTGTCTTCATTCCTGCTTCCTACCTCTGGATCCTACCTCTTCAACTGAATCTGTGAAACAAAGGACTGAGCCCCATTCAGGTACTGGATATATACCAGAGGGACTATACAAGCCTGCAAACTCTACAATTCTAATGTAAACCTGATATATATGGACTTTCAAATAATTTGTATGTATCTGATTGCTTTAATCATTTAACATTTCTTCTATATATAGTTTGTTTCTTTCCTTTTATAATAAACCTTTAGTTTTAGTTACTAAAGGGTTGGCTGGCAGCATGGTATTTTGGGCAAGATACAAATTTATATTGATCTGGCAATGTGGCTGATACTTTGGGGATAAGGTGAATCTTTTTGGTAAAAGGAATAACGTTTTAATAACTTATCCCTTTACTTGACCTCATGGCTGATTGGGAGCCTCAGACTGAAATGTAATAAGGGTATCTTCTTGTTTTTAGTTTCTCGATAACCAGTGTGGGGGGATCAGAAGCGCTGTTTGTGAGTGGTTGGTGAATTTACTGCAGTGTTAGCCACCAGTTTGGGAGAATCTGCTCTCCTTTTGCAGTCTGCCCTGACCTTGGCATTCTCAGGTGGGCTACCCTATGCACGTACGGGTCACACAGGCAATAAAGAGGGAAGCGACACACACTTTACCAGTGGGTTTCACAGATATTTGCAGATAGAGAGGAATGTTGAGACTCTCGAATTTTGGATTTAGTTCCAGGTTCAGAAGAGTAGTGTGTTCTAGTGCGATATAGTCCTTTTGCCCTCTTCACGCCAGGCTTCATGACTCCTGCCTACATCCCTTCCAGCATGTTTCTTTGCTAGTCCTGTCTCTTTCTCTCCATCCATTCTGTCTCCATCTCTCCATCCATCCACTCTTCATCCTAGTCTCTCCCATCCCTTCCCTCCTCCACTGCTCCTCAGCCCAGTCCTAATCTCCCCACCTAGCTAGTCCCAGTCACCTTCCAGGCTCCTCTCTTATGGTTAGTACCAACACTGAAGGTGTTCGGGAAACACGCAATCTGAGGATTTCAAATCAGTTTACAAGCATTTCATTTTTTCAGAGGAACAATTTTACAGTTTTGTTTTGTCAAAATCAAAATGTTTTGTGGGAACATGTTAACTAAAAAAATGCTGTGGAAAATTTTTTGTAATGATTCTAAATTGAAATGGAGTATTTCAATTAAACTTTCTCAGTTCATTTTGACCCTCTTATTTCATTTTGTTCTGAGGTTTATATTATATTATCAAAACAAAATGTTTCAATAAGGTAGTTTTGATGTTTCCAAATCTTTTTTTTATTTTCTTCAGAACTTCCATTCTACAAAAAACAAAACAAAAAAACAAAAAAAAAACCTTGACCCCAATTTGGAATGAAAATAAATTTTGAAAAGTCCAAATTCCCCATGACAGAAATTTCACTTTCCAACCAGTTCTAATTAAGTGACTTGCCCTAGTTCACATAGAAGTCTGAAGAGCTTGTTTTGATATGTGTATTTTTTTATTGTTTGTTTGTTTTGTTTTGTTTTAACTGTATCAGGAAACCAGGCAGGAGAGAAGTTGGGGGAAAATCCATACAGTGGAAACAGACAAAAACAGAGTAACTCTAGAAAAATCCTATTTTCCTTATTCTAATTCTTCCTTCCAAAACTGAAAATAAACTATTTCTGTTTCTGTGATCATTTGTTATTGTCACATGGAAAAATTGGGACTAGAAACCAGCCAGTCTCCCAGCCTGATCACTTAATGACAAGATAATATTTTCACTGTTATAAATCAGAGCTCTATTGTTAAAGAGGTGGGGCTTGATTCCCTACTACATTACTCCAGTTTTATGCAGGTGTAACTATTGATTTCAATGTCATTAAACAGATATAAAACTAAATAATGCTGTGGTGAATCGGGTTATAGGTATTTACAGGGTAGTAAAAATGTCTATAGGGAAACAGCTTTACAAAAAAATTATAAATAGATAGTTCAACAGCCATCACATATAGGGCTATAACTATGCCTGATCCATGACAGACATCTCATCACTGTCAAGGAGAGTTGTACATGTGTGAATCGAGGGCAAAGTATGCTTCACAGACATCACATTCTGTTTTGCTTCTTTAACTTTCTCTTCAACATTGCTGGTGAATCTGATTTGCAAAACAAGAATGAATAAGTAGTTTAGCCCTTAGGTCACCACGTAATTCCTAGAAGCCCAATTCACTCCTGGTGTGACTCCAGCTGCTGCCAATGGAGTTATCCTGGGATGAATTTAACACATTAAGGAGGGTCCAGTTTGTAAAGAATTTGGAGAAGCCACCAAGGGGCCCAGTGCTGGAACCCGGGATGCATTGGATGGCTCTGGGAGTCTAGGGGGATACTAAGATATCATTAGAGGTAATGAAGTGCTGAATAATTAATTTACACTATAATATGTTAGTGGATTTTTTTAACTTTGCCTAGTAAAAAAGTTAACAATTCTCCAGTAGGCTGAATATCAATAACATTTTTCTAATGCTCTGATCTATTTGATGGTTCAATAATCACCATAGGAACTCATGTCTCATTACTTGAGACATTTAAAACTAGCCTGGACCAAGCACCAAAAAATGGACCATGGCAGGGTCTCTTCCATGTCAAAGTGTTTTCATTTAAAAAAATGTTCCCTTTATGCAACAGACTTGTTTGCTAATCATGTTGTCAATGAATTAGTGTATTAATTTGCCACATTTTATGTTCAATGTATTGATATAATAGTTTGATTACGATTCATTTCATAAAGTGTAATTAAGAGAAAAATGTAATTTAGACTAAAATGTAAAATCCTTCTTTTAGAGCTGTTTGCTTATTTCTTCTTCTTAAATGAACTGCAATGTATTATGTTACTTAAACAGCATTTCAGTAAGAAATTCTTAAGAGAAAAATAGTAAACTTTCCAAAATAACTTTGTAAAGGAGAGGAATCATCATCAGTGTTAATTTCATGAATAGAATCCTACTCTGCATAATGCTATTGGCTCAAATACAACATGAGACCCCCAAAATAGATTTATTTAGGTCCTATTCTATGACTTATTAATATTATTGATCTCCTCAGTCTGAAAAAGTATTAAAGAACAAGCCACACACACATGCTTCTGAGAGAAAATATTGAGTGGGCTGTTTAAAATGAGGCGATTTAAAAGGCTACTGGCAAGAGACAGGCATGCAGAGTTAACGAAGTATGTTCCTTACAATCCATCAGCTATCACAATGCAGCTCTCTTGTGATAAAAATCAATATAAATGCTGTCAGATACACAACGTTGCTTCATGGGGAACTTTAACCTCAATATGTCATTGTACAGGTATTTAAGCATCAGGCCAAAATGTAGAAAAGCTTAATGTGGTTCTGAGCTTGTAAACTCAGCTAAAAGATTTATTTATTTTGCAATTTTGTTTGCTTCCAGCACACATCTCTTTAATGCATTCATCTCCAGTGTTCTGTACTAGATGGTTTTAAACATACTTTGGCCTGAAACCTTTCCAATACACTACAGTTAAATAAATGTTCTGATTTTGGTATGGATATGAAATGTATAAAATTTTGAAGTCTTCCCAGATAAGCTTTTTCCTGATTATCCTTCATTATGGTAGATGATTCTGAACATTACAATTAATATTGGTTTAAATAATCCCTTTTTCAAATGTGTGAATTTGTATAGAGCACTACCCCTGAAAAAAAATTACCTATAGAAAAAAAAATGTTACAGGTGGGCTAAAATGAATTTTAATTGGCATCAAATTAGACTGGCATGTTGCAGCTTAGGTATAAATATATAAATAGTTTAGTTTTATTCTGTGTGCTAGGGATGGATATTATTTTGTAAAATCCACAACATTAATGATCCCAGTCAAAGAAATGTAACTGCTGCCTAGATGAATCATTTAGATCTCAGTGCTTTAAATTTAAACTATTCCCTTTGGGTTAGCATTCTCTAAGATCAGAACATACAGAGAGAAGTAAAGAGGCCTCATTATATTTATTTTCACATATATATATTTAATCAGAAGAAAATCCAGAGTATTGAGGGTCATCATGATAATGGGCTCAGTTTCTCTCTGATAGTATTGGTAGGCTGGGGGCTTCCCTTACTTTCATACACCCATCCCACTCCTGCTCCATACCCTTGAAACTGTTTGACCATTTCCTCTTTGCTTCAGGTATTATTTCCCCTAAATATTTCCTGTTTTCCCCAATCACTTTATGCTTCCACTAAAGACATCCCTGTGCCCTGTTTGGTCACTTTAAGCAGCCAACAACTCAGGCAGCTGGTAGGACAGTGGGTGATAAGATCCTTAGCCACATTCTCTCATTTAGGTTGAGTAGAAAAGGTTCTTGTTTTTATTGAAACCTCTTTAGGAGCTCCTCTCTGTCAACAAGCCATAAGCACTCAGGCCACGTTCACAGCTCCTTCTGTTTGCTATTGTCTCAAGAGCATCCTCCCTACATCCATTTCCAACACACCCATGCACTAGTCCTGCTCACTCCTTTTCCACATGGGCACACATGGGATCCAGAGACAAGAACTAGGGCAGAGTACAGTTCAGACACAACCACAGGGACAGCAGGTTATCCTTAGCTAGTGCAAATGGAGTAATCTTCCTCACTGCCAGGTTCCATAGTTCCTAAGTTCCATAGGTGACATTTCCCACTACTGAGAATCACTCAATTATTTCCCCCTCAGCATGGTCAGAAAGATATGAATCTGGTTTTCCTGTCCCTCCATGTTCCCCGCCCCCCCAAAAAAACAAAAACCCAGACCCCATATTCAACCAGCTACACTACCCACTTTCAGCTGAAACTCTGATCAGGTGAAATTCATCCCTCTTTATCAAAGAGTGAAGATGATGTGAATGGACCTCATGTAACCTGCACCCACTCATACTGTCAATTTGGTGTAAGTCCACAGGAGTTGCCCACCATCCCTAATGAATACTCCCAGGGTAATTTCTATTAAGCCCACGTAGAGTTTCCAGGCTCTCAGTTCTGCTCTGACAAGTCACCTAATTTTCCTGAGTTTCTCTGCTGCAATTATGTCATCAGGATGGCATATTGTTTTGCATATATTAATGAAACAATTAGAGTCTTAGTTTCATTCACTCCAATATTTGTTCTTTTCTAAAGTGAGTGGAATTGGTCTGTTTTCTCTGCTTTCCCATTATGCTGGTCACTAGTAAGAAAAAAACATTGTCATTTTTCTGTTGTTCTAACCTGTCATAAAAGTTAACCAACTCTAAACGTCTGAATCTTCCTATAAAACGTAGCATTGTGCTTTACAATTTTAACCATTCTTGCTAGACGAATTATCCAGGCCCACTGATATTTTACTGAAGAATCAGCCCTCAAAGGCAGAGTTTCAGTGCTTCATCTAGACAATGAATCCAACAGACTAAAGACCAGATTCTCAGCTAACATAAATCACATAACAAATCAATCCAATGGCCCTATTACAGGTCTCACCAGCTATGGTGCAAAGAGAGAATATGATTTTTTTAGCTGTTGCTTTGTACCCTCACCTCCTTATTAATTGTCTGAATGGGCTGGTCGTCCATTTAGGCTCAAGAATGCTGTTACCTGGGCAATTTCTGAACTCCTGGGACTGCAGGAATATTTTGAAAGACATGTGAGTTGATGGCTCAGGAAGCGTATAATAGGAGAGGAAACTTTTGACTTCTAAGTCACTGATTCAAAACCAAGAAACATTTTGTCTACCAGGTGATTGTACCATTAGACTGTAATTACCATCTCATGTCATGGTACTTTGATGATCTACATGAAATCAGTGAATGGTACTCTTATTCTTAGTAGGTAAGTGATCACCTCATCAAAAATCATCATCCCTAATTGTCAACTTTTTTAGCAGTTTCCTCTGGGATGAAATTACACAAGCAAAATTATGCCCATAATTTACCAGTTGTGGTAGCAAAGGTGGAAATGTTAGGGTAAACCAGGCTCAGACAAAGAAAGATACAGGGTCCAATTCACCACTTCCTCTCACCTTGTGTTTTCATTTATACCCATGTAGTGGGTGTAAAATGTTACCATTCTGATTTAGTAACACTTTATATTCAATTTAGAATAGGGATAAATAATGACACAAGGTGCAGTGCAGCGAGAAATCAAGCTCAAAGTGCTCCCTTCTGATTCAGTGGTGGTCCACAAAAATATATAAAGTATCACCTTCCTTTGTGCCTTCCTGAAGCCTGCTGACTATCCCCAGTGTAGGACTGGCCTCTTGTGAGAACTCCTTTTCTGGGGACTAGCTTTTTAATTTTGTCAGACATCAGGAGCTGACATAATGAGAGCATTTTGTAGTTAGTATTTTAGGGAGCCTGAAATCTGTAGTTAAAGGGGTGGAAACCAAAATAAAATCCAACAAACTGTGAAAAGTATAGTTAGAAATATGGCCCATAACAAGTGGAATTTGAAGCTTGTAAAGCTCAGTCATGCTAGCATACATTTAACTCCTACTATGAAAGAAAGTCATTGTTCCAGGAGGGATTAAAAATGCTTACATAATAGGAGATTGAATCTGTTATTTTTATGCTCATATTATAACGAGGCCTGGCATGGTCTGAAGGAAGCCATTTCTGAAAACTGATGGGAAGTATCAAGATGGTTAGCACATTTTCTCTGTCAGGTATAGATCTAGCAATACGAAATACTGTTGGCTTTACAGATTCTGAAACAGAATGTGTTCAGCGTAGGGAAGCAATACTTAAAAGTGTGAAAAATGTTGGACCAAAATTCATTAAACTGTTTTATGATTGTACGGCAGATTAATACTTTCTAATTTTCCTGGGTGTTATACATTTGTCCTAAATAATGTGAATGAAAATAACAGTCCACATACAAATACCTATTATTATGAGTTGCTTTATAACATAGCCTTTGATAATAGAATACAATCTAATGCCAAAGGCTGGTGGGTTTTTGTTGTTGTTGTTTTGTCTCAGGCCAAAGGATATGAGCTTGGTTCATGTTATATTATTAATATCCTAGTGATCTATTTTGATACAAAATAAAAATCAATACAGGGGTGCGCCTCTGCAATAGATTTCTGATCTCTGGACATATTTGTGTCTTTTGTTGCACTGTGTTGATGGTCCCTACAAGCAATGGATTCCTATTCTTATTAGGTCAAGATATAAAGTAGCAATTTCCCTTCACTTCTATACATACAAGAAAAGGCTGATAGTAGAACTGTCTCATGTGAATTGAGCTGGACAAGCTTGCTTATGGGATCACTGATCCCATTATGAAAGCATTATCACTGCAAAATCTGCTTATTTTACCAAGATGAAAGCTTTCTTTAGAAACACCTGACAGGCAACTTTAGAAGAGTTGACTGTTTTGTTCATCTGGAAGGTAGGCCACATGGAGATGGTATCTGTTGACAATTGTATTCAATTTCACTGCTCTTTTTGAGAGTTAAGGGTCAGTTTCCATCCAACTTGGTGGATTTCCCTCATTAATTAATGCCATGGGAATTAACAATGGGTGAGACTGTGCCTCTCAGACTCACCCCTTTGGGACGGCTACTCTGGAGGTTTAAAGCTAAGATGGATGCTCCTGCTAGCATTGCATTTAAGATCTCACAAGGGTGAGTATTAGGACAATGGTATATTAAGTGGAGAGAGCTGTATATTTATGTATTTATAAATAATAAAGTATTTTTTTAAAATGAGGGGTTTTTTTTTTTTTTTTTTTTTTTTACAAATGAACAATTTTAATTTCATTCAACATTTGTCAATTGTTTTCAATGAAAAAAATCGACAATTTTTCATTTCAAATTTTTATTCCTCCTACCCTCTTCTCATTTTTTTCCTAGTGGGGGAAAAAAAAAGGGGGGGACAAATAGGAGAAAAAGTGAGGGAAAGCAGGATATTTTTTCCACCATGCAGAGTTACTTTTTAAAATTTAATTTAATTTACAATTTCAAAAAACAATATTTTAACAATGAGATTTCTCCAATAAAAATTGATGGCATCAAAAGTTCATTTTCTACAAAAAATGTCATCCAAAAACTTGGAGTACTTCTTTTAGAGAAAAAGAGAGTTCTATTTATTATCACATTAGAATATGTAGCATTGTTTAAGTTGGGAGATTCAGTAAAGTAGTTGGCTTTACGCACTGTAAATAGCACACCTCTTTCCAGTCAGAGTCAAACAATCTATACTAGTTCTTCTTCATTTAAGGGGAGAATGAGTATAAATTTTGCAAAGTTTTCGATATGATTTCATAGGAATGGATGATATTGTGCTGTTCTGATTCTATCATTATAATTGTTAGTGTTTCTCTCATTTAGCTGTAGCGCCATGTGTCGTTTTTTATTGATCATTCCGTAAACTCAAACAGTTTTCAAATGACTAGATAGCCACTTCTGTCAGGTTTAGGATTTCATAGAAGTCAAAACAAAGTATGTTTTGCAGCAGCCCAAGGACTCAGTAGTGTTGTTTTTGTCTGAGGTAAATGGCATTATTTCTAAGGATGAGCTTTTCTTAGCATATGCTCATTTTCCCCCCCAGTATTTGTGAGTTGTGTAGTCATCCCAAACCTTCAGGATCTTTCTATTTATCTACATCATTCTATAGAATGTTCTTTCTAACACATAATCCCTTCCCCTTTTTCATGTCTTCATCTCCTCCAGCCAGGGTGGATCAGAGGATTCTGTGCATAAAAGTGTATATGGTGAAAAATAGTGACAAATGTGGTGTCTCACACAGCCACTCAATATATGGAGCAGAAATCAGCCTTTTCACAGGCAGTGGACAACAGAGTTCAGTTACATACGGTCAGAGGTTTATTGAATAAACCAATAACCAGGCAGATAGCAACATGGCACTGGATGGCAATGATATGGGAATAAGCTACCCAGTGACTTCTGAGCTTGTATCTTCCTTTCTTGGGATCCCTATCATCTATTGCTGTCACTGTGATTTGACAATGCCATCAATTCCCAACTTTTCTTACTGCAGATGCATGCAGAAGATGTAGCTGCCTCTCTCTTTGTCCATGATTAGGGACATTCCCACATCATTGCATAATTGCCTGTACACAACCATGGTCACTGTTGTCTATTGGAGCCTTGTCTATTAGCATCCTTCTGTTGATTTGCAGCATCTTCTCCTCAGCAATGAGCTCAGAAGGGATTAGTGTCTATTCTGCAAAGTGCTGCTCACCCACTTCCATGCCTTCCTACCCAGTTCTACAAATTTCTGTCTTCCTCCAGGCCTGTTAGGAAGAAGGAACATTGAGCCCAAGGACATACAATTGTTTTACTATACAATAGGATCATGCTATCAGATCCAGCTAAATTTAGGTTAACTCCAGAGTTTTGCCATTTTCAACTAAGAAACATTTTTAGAAATTTGCAAGCAAAAACCAAAACCAACCATACGCAACCAAACAAAAAAACCTGTTGGAATCTGTTTACAGCATCTCAATTGCTGTCATTTTAACCTAAATGCTTTGTGTATTTTATGCTCTTCAGTTTGAAACAATTACTGCCACTATTATATTTTGCAATTACAGTGAAGTGAGGCAGAAAATAGCAGTTCAAAATGTATTCGAGTAATGAAGTTTCAACCGTTATTTGAAAAGCTGTGGTTATTTTAGTAAATATTTAATCTTCCTAGCAGCATGGGTTCCTAATTGATCTTTATGTTTTATTGTTCTTGGACATTTCTAATCGACTTCTAATTGCTACTTTAATGCAGTGGGGAGTAGAGAGGACAATAAGTAATGGATGTGAGAAATGTTACACCATGCAACATCAACCACACTTACTAAAATATGTTTTAAGTTGATCAGTTTTTTGCCAGGATTGAAACGTTTAGATGCATACCATGTACCTAAACTCTTTATCAAGTCCCCTTGACCATCTGCCAATAAACCATCATGAATACATTACATACAATACATCTGCATTAGATAAATAGATGGTTAAAAACTTTTAAGATCACATTATTGAAAATGAAACTTTCTTATTGATTGGCCAAAAATCTCTTTTCTAGTATGCAAAAGTCCACAAGATGGTCAGAGAAAAATTCTTCCCTTCCCACACCCATAATGCTTTTATTAAATTATTTCTGTACACAACATGGATATAGCAGAACATCATGCATGATTGGAGATAATAATTCTAAGAAAAGATGACAGGGAAGGTTTATCACAAGAAAACTCCAAATCGTTATCTCTACTTGTGAAATTGTCTATTTAGTAAAAAAAAAACCCAAACCCTAATCTCCTTCAATTCTAACTGGTAATAGATATGAAGGAGGGGATTACTAGTCTAATTAAGACCTGAGAACTGGTCAGAATTGTCTAAATAGTGAAAATACAACACCTACTTCAGAGGACCTAGTTTCTCCTAGTTACTGAAACTTAGGGTATGTCTACACTGACGGCAGCAAAGTTGCCGCCGTCAGATCAATTTATCTGGATGGATTGAGCAGTTAGTGTAGCAATCAGTCAGGAAGTCAACGTACTAAAACCACCTCCTCAAGTGGCACAGTGCACTGAAGACACCACGCAGAACAGAAGTACAGGTGTTGACAGGAGTTACTCAAGCTACTCTGCGTAGCTTGTGTAACTCCCATCGACTGCCGCCGAATCACCGGGTAAGCATAGACCAAGCCTTAGTGTCTTTGAAGACAATGTAAGAGGCATAATTGGGAACCTCAAGGTACATCTATACTGAAAAAAAAAATGCTCACTGCAGTGAATCTCAGAGCCCAGGTCAAATGAGTGAGGTTCGCACTACAGGGCTTAAAATAGCAGTGCAGACATTTCCACTTAGGCGGGAGCCTGGGATCCAAGACCTTCCCTCTTTTCTAGGGGCTTGTCTACACTTACCTCCAAGATTTGGTGGCAGTTGACTGGAGTTACGCAAGCTATGCAAAAAACTTGCGTAAGTCCCTTCAACTTCTCTGCTTCTCTTGTGCGTGCCGTCTTCACTGCACTGTGCCAACAGGAACTGCGTTCCCATCGGCGCAGAACTACGCCACTTGAGAAGGTTGTTTTAATACATCGATTTCTGGATTGACTGAGTGGGTCTTCACTGACCGCTCAGTCGATCTGACAGCGGCGACTTTGCCTCCATCAGTGTAGCCATAGCCTACTTTTCAAAGTTTAGGTTCCAGCCTGAGCCATAACATCTACACTGCTATTTTTAGCCCCATAGCACAAGTCTGAGTCAGCTGACCTGGGTTCTGAGACTTGCTGCTGCAGGGTATTTTTTGTAGTGTACTCTTAGAGACTATGTCCTAGATTTTATAAGGCATATATGCGTTGCTCCTTTCAACATTGCGAATGATTTAGTGGCTATCGCTAATGCATCACCTAAGTGACTTAGACAGCTAAGTTCCATTTTCAAAAGTGACTTAAGCACTTAGGAGACCAAGTGCCATTGATTTTCTACCCCAGTGGGCTCTTAAGAACCTATGAGCACATCTATACAGCAAGCAGAAACTCATGACAGCAAGTATTAGAGCCTGGTTCTACACATTTTGGCTCACAGGGCTCATGCTTTGGTACTAAAAATGTCTGCATGGATATTTGGGCTCAAGCTCGGAAGTTCAAGGAGGCAGGTGGGTGGGCTTGCTGCCGTAGGTTTCTGATTGTTTTGTAGACATACCCTAAGTGACTTCTGAAAATGTGACTTATCTGGCTTCATCATTTAGGGTGCATCTACACTGCAATTGGAGGTGTGATTTACAGCTTACATATGGTGGCTTACTAAAAATAGTGATGAAGATGCAGTGGTGTGAGAGGACAAACTGAGTGCCTACTCTAGTACAGGGCATGCCAAAGCCTGCACCACCACATCTTCCCTACTATTTTTAGTGAGCTAGCTAAACTAAAGCTAATGTAGATATGCTTACGCGAGCTGCAAATCACACCTCTAATTACATTGTTGACATAACCTTAGGTCTTTCAAGGCTGAATGGAGCAAGGCTTAGATACCTTTTAAAATCTGGGCCTAGAATATTTAAATATACTTAGTTATGAAGTGATTGTCCTCTAATGCACAGTATTTAAGTCCCCTAACATGAAAGTAGTATAAACCAGTTTGCTCACCTTAAGTCTTCTGTTTTTTATTTCCACTTTGTGATCAGTTTGTGAATATGGTTGGTATAGTGCAGTTTTCGTACAAGGTGCTAAAGGAAACTGGTTTGCTTTGTTTTTCTTTTACATTGGTAGTGTGTGTGTATATCTATCTATCTAATCTTTAGAGTTAGGGCTATTAGTGTATCAAATGCTGCTGGTTTATCTACATAATTATTTATATTATTGTTCTAAATGTCACTGTTAGCAATTTTCTATAGAAACCAAGGCAGTGTTTATCACATTTCTACTTGAGGTTTCATAGCAGTTTTGCTGGAGTCAGCATTTACTCTAAGAACACAGTTAATAATGTCTCTTAAGCACAGAGCTAAGTGCTTTGATGGATTGGGGCACTAATAATTACACTAAAAATTGCTTTAGATGTTTTGAAAAACAGATGCCTGTTGTTGTAATTTTTATATTGAACACTTTGCAGGTGCTTTAAACTTATTCATTGCAGATGGGCTCAGAAATTCCAAAAGCTTAGCAGTTAGGAGCAAAAGGGTGTCAGACTCCTGGTTATGACCAGGAAATGGGCATATGAGCCCAATATACCTATGTTTCAGGAGGGAAGAACATGCATAATGTTTGTTTTACTTGCTGAATGCTGATGCTTGCAATTTATGTTTGTTTGTGTGTCTGATGAAAAATGCGCAGTGGTATTTGAGGCTCTGAAAGACGGAACCAGATGACATCACCACATCTACCAGCCTCATCTGTAGCCCAAACATCATCTGGGATTAAATTGGACTTTAACAGCAGCAATAACAGCAGCAGCTCCAGTCCAGCTCAACTAACTTCTCTTTTTTCCCAAAACGACAGTCATTACTACCTTTGATATCACCTAAGAAACTGTCAAATGAGGGAGTTGGGAGTTCCTTCAAACAATTCAATCCAGCTAAAGGGAAAGGCAAGAAGGGATTTTGTTAAAATGAAAGCGTTATTTAATACTTTACATTGCAAATGCTTTAACTGTTTTTCCTTCTTTTCTTTATCTTTAATATAAAGTTTAAAGGATTCTTAATGATGTGTGTTATGAGGCTGAGGTCTCTGTATACCAAACCATGTTTAACACTTTTTAATGTTGGACAGTGACTGGGTTATGTTAATGCCTTTCGCCCTTTATTTTATATAAATTAATACAATAATGCCCAAAATAACATAGTTCTGCTCTGGAAAATGACTGTAAAAAGTTGCATCATGGGTTGCCATGTCCATTATTTCTCAAGGGAGATACATCTCATATTTGTGAAATACCTAGATCAAATTTTATCACTTAACACAAATGTTTATTTATCAAATGCCAATTCTGCAAACTTTACCTGGGTTCTTAAATTCAAGTTGTGTCCCTTCTGGTTGCATACCATCATTAAGTAACTAAGATTCTGTGGAACAAATGATTACCTCAGATACAGCTGGAAAACTGGTGCCCTCATTTACACATATATCCCTCCGTTGTCCTCAATGGTGTTGCACGAGTGTAACTTTTACAAAACTAGCTGTGCATTTAGATAGATGAGTAGTCTAAATTAACTCAAATTTTGTTATTTTTGAATAGTTAGCATGGAAGGAACGCCAATAAAGGAACGCACAAAGAAGGCTGAGGTGTTAAATGCCTATTTTACTTCAGTCTTCACTAAAAGACTGTATGCTTAAGACAATTAATATTAACAACAAGGGGGGAAGGAACATAAACCAGAATAGATAAAGAATGGGTTAAAGAATATTTAGATATTCAACTTCACAGGGCCAGATTAAATTCACTCTAGGATACTTCAGGAACTAGCTGAAACAATCTTGGAACCATTAGTGATTATCATCAAGAACTCTTGGAGGAGATGCAAAGAGCAAACATAGTACCTATCTTTAAACAGGGGAAGAAAAAGGATCTAGGGATTATAACTAGTCAGCCTCACACTGATAACTGGAAAGGTACTGGAACAAATTTTTAAACAATCAATTTGTAAACACCTACAGGATAATAGAATTATAAGTAACAGCTAACATAGATTTGTCAAGAACAAATCATGCTAAACCAAACTCATTTCCTTCTTTGTTAGGATTACTTGCCTAATGGAGGGGGGAGAAGCAGTAGATGTGATTTATCATGATTGTAGAAAAGCTTTTCCCTCTATCCCACATGACACTCTCATAAGCTAACTAGGGAAACATGGTCTAAATTAAATTACTATCAGGGAGGTGTATAATTGGTTAAAAAATTAACTCAAAGCTATCAATTGTTTGTTGTCAGACTGGGAGGATATGTCTTGTGGGTCACAGGGGTCAATCCTGGGTCCAGTAATAGTCAATATTTTTATTAATCATTTGGATAATGGAGTGGAAAGTATGTTTATAAGATTTGTGAATGACACTAAGGCAGGAGGGGTTGCAAGCACTTTGGAGTGTAGGATTAGAATTCAAAATGACCTTGATAAATTGAAGAATTGGTTTGAAATCAACAAAGACAAGTGCAAGTGCTTGCGAAGGAAAAATCAAATGCACAAATACAAAATGGGGTATTAACTAGCTAGGCAGCAATACTGGAGAAAATTATCTGGGAATTATAGTATCACAAACTGAATATGAACCAACAATGTGATGCAGTTGTGAAAAAGGCTAATATCATTCTGGACTGTATTAACAGGCCTGTTGTATTATGTAAGATATGGGAGGTAATTGTTCTGCTTTACTTGGCACTGGTGAATCCTCAGTACTGTCTCCAGTTTTGGGTGCTGCACTTTAAGAAAGATGTAGACAAACTAGAGAGAGCCAAGAAGAGAGAAAAAATGGTAAAAAAAGGTTTATAAAAATTTACCTATGTGAAAAGGTTAAAAATACTAGGTATGTTTAGTCTTGAGAAAAAATGAATGAATGAAAAAATGAAAAAATGGGGGGACCTGATAATTGATTACCAACATGCTGAAGGCTATTATAAAGGGGATGATGATCATTTGTTCTCCATGTCCACTGAAGGGAGTTTCAAGCCTAATCTGCTGCTGGGTTTGATATTAGGAAAAGCTTTCTTACTATAAGGATAGTTAAACACTGGAATAGCTTCCAAGAGAGGTTGTGGAATCCCCATCACTGAAGGTTTTTAAGAATAGGTTGGACAAACATCTATCAGGGATGGTTTAGGTATACTTGGCCTTCCCTCAGTGCCGGGGGATTGACTTGATGACCTCTTCAAAGCCTCTCCCTACATTTCTGTGATATCTATGAAAGTGTCAGTTAGGTGTCTAAATCCCTTCGTGTGTCTAGCCCATAGTTTGCTTCTGTTGTGAAAATGAATACATGCAAGATTGTGAAGAGTCCAGACGTTACAGTAATGGTGCCCTATTAGTGCCTCAGACAGATGAGTAGTCTGAATTAACTCAAGTTTTGTTACTTTTGGATAGTTTTCAAATTATATAAAATGAAGAATACTCAAAGTTTATGAAATTTTGCTAGTTTACTCTCTCTCTTTAGCTCAGCGAGAAATCTAGCTAAGAAAACATTTATTATTTTCTCATTTCTGAAAGTGCTTATTAATTAAAGTAGGAAATTAGTAACATCACTTTAATATTAGAAAAAAAAACACATCCTAGCAAATAAAATAATCAATCTTTAACTGAATATTGCAGCTATACTCCTTTTAATTTAAAGGTGAGTATTTTTTCTTCCTGCATATTACATATTCTAATAGGTTTTCTTAGATTAATCTTGATTTTCATATTGTCAGTGTGCGAGTTCATTATGATGTTTTAATTCAGAGCTATACTGGATTGGTTTCAAATGAGGGGACCTCAGATTGACATAAATCTGAAGTGATGAGACAGCTATACCCATTGACTCACTAGATTCTAGTTAAATCCAATTTGCTTTGAATTGCTTATTAAATGTGGTCAATCTCTATAACTTAATTTACTTTATCATTATAGTTGTGATTAAGCTCGTAGTTACAGAGCTGCTTAATGATAAAAACATGCTGAATAACTGGCTAATTAAAGTCACTACACTTTTTGATGTTTTTCCCCAATTGATCCTTGGGGAAATGGTGAGGATGTCCAATTACCACAGTGCTTGTAGAAATAGTGACTGCTCTGGTTTGGAGTTTGTTTTGGATACAAAGATATTGGTAGTTGCAGAGGCAATAGAATAGGGGTGCAATGACCCCATCCTTGGACCTTTTTTCATAAGTCATTCCGGA
Organism: Emydura macquarii macquarii; assembly: GCF_026122565.2. NCBI lineage: Eukaryota > Metazoa > Chordata > Testudines > Chelidae > Emydura > Emydura macquarii. Next base: position 5,464,463 of record NW_027133614.1, read on the forward strand.
AGATGCAGTCATTGCCCCCCTAATGCAATGTGTTGAATAAGAGCCTGCTCCCATGAACTCATAATGGCACACAGTTGCCATGACTGCTAAATCTTTTCAGAGCTGCTCCATAAACACTCCATGTTTCTTTGCCCTTTTGTAAATCCCTATCAAAATCTGCCCTGTAATTTTTAAATGTTAACAGTTTTATGTGCATCTCTGATGGACGCCATCATGACTGACATACCAGTGACCTCTAAGGTTGCCACCTGGCCTGTATTTGACAGGCCTGGACAGTTTTTTTTTAATGGATTTGGCAGTTGCCAGAAAAATAATTTAAGCTGTGGGGGAGTGGGGGGGTTATGTGGGTCTGAAGATTTGCATTATCACAATACACTGGGATATCTAATGTTAAAAGTTTCTGTGTCTAGCTAAAGGTGCTGCAGTGTTCCTACTTCCACAATTTAAGCAATAACCAATCAAAATTGTTGAAAATACAGAAGTTGTTGGCCCACCAACATGCAAGCACACCGTGCGTGAGTGAGAGAGGGTTTGAGTCACACGAAAGTGAGGAGATGTGGGAGGCATATTAAATAATGGAAGATCAGGATGATGGTGCAAAGCTTACATCAGAAATGGCACATTCAATGACAACTGGCTAAACTGAACAGATGATAAAGACTGGCTGGCAAAATGTGCTGATAAAACAAATGCCTGGTTTTTATTAATCTTATCTATATGTGTTCTCTCTCTAGATACGGTAAGTAGCTGTTGAAGGGTGGGGGGTTGCAGAGTTGCCTTTGGTTGGGGGTTGGGCTTGCCTTATTGGGGGGGGCGGGGTGTCATTCTTTTTTCCATTTCAAAGGTGGTAACCCTAGCGACTTTGAGAGACAAGAGCATGAACTGTGACAGCTCGAGCTAAAGAGCCAAGAGCTAGGCTCTGGAGCTGGGGTTGCAGCAAACTCAAAGAAATTCATGTGGCTGGGGCACAGAGAGGGACCAGGAACACATGCTCACCAATGAGTTACCCTTTCTTTATGACCAAGGGATATGTCATGCAGTCTGTCTTGTGTGGAGTTAATTTAGGCCTAAATCAAGTACAGTCTGAATTTGTGTCAATTTAATTACATGTTTAGGGACTTCAGGATAACTATAAAGTTACAAATTCCCATAGTCATTGATTAGCTCTTAACAGGATGACAGAACTTCAATTACTGGAATGTAGGCTGATAATTGCTTTAGCAAGCAAGTTGCAACTTTCTCTGTGTGGAAAACTCAACATTAAAGAAAAGGTCTCCAGAGCACATGCCATTTGATGTTTTAAAATGGGTACAAATGAATTATTTTAAATATATTTCCAAAAGATTGGATTGCAAACGTTTTGATTTAATCTTAAACCCACTGAAAAAACAGCTTTTGTTAGATGTTAAAAGAGTGTTGGATCTGGATCACAAGGATGGTGTAGGGTAATTTACTTTGGATGAGATTATTAATGATCTCAGTGGTTTTATCGATGAATGTAAAAATTGTTTTGCAAACAAGAATATTGCATTGTTGTTAGAGATAACATGGTCTTCAAATATAACAAATGTAAATCCCATTAATTCCTCTGTGTTTATTTGCAGTGAAAACACAGATTGAGATTTAACTCAAACTCATTGCTTGCCAAAGTAACCTCTTAGAATAAGGCCAACAAACTATGAACATTAGCATATGAGATAATTTAGGATGCAATAGCTTTATGAAGTAGCCGAGTGGAAAGCCCAATTTTTTTGCTGAAGGGCAATCTTCTAGTAATAATAGGATGGCTTACACTTGCATCTTGGTCATCACCAGATCCATTTTTATACATTATTTGGACCATCAGCAAGGAAAATTTGATAGTAATATTGCAGTAACATCTAAAGGCTCCAACTGAGATTGGTACCCCATTGAGCTAGGAGCTGTACAACACGCAGTATGTAGCAGTCCTTTCCTGAAAAAACTTGCAGACTAAATTGGTAAAACAGAGTAAGGGTTGGCGGGGAAACAAAATGTAGTGATATTCACTCAGTGCAAACCAGCCAAACCTTAAATTCAAATAGCCTGTAAAATAAACCTATGCCTCTTTGTAGTGACAGATTAAGAATGACAGAGTCCCAGATATTCTTGCAGGTAGTTAGAGATATTGATCACTCATTTTCAGACTTAGCAGGACCAAAGCTGTTTGGCAAACCCTAGGAGAGTAAATGGCCTAGCTTTCAGTATGTGCCAGTTGCCTTATTATACAGAAAAAAAGTCATAAAAATCTTAAAATGATCAGATGGATAACAAAACAGCTCGGAGATAAATATATGATGGTCAATATTTACACAGAATCAAAGAACAAAGGTGATTATCCTTGCACCTTAGAATACCGGGACAGTAAAGAATTTCCCTAGAGAGAAAGACTATTCTGATTTATTGCAAGCTGGAAATATATTATCTAGATTGAGCTATCTAGATTGAAGTTTTGGACATTTGCTGGGATCTTGCTTTGGTCCAAATAGAGAGCAAACTTACTCAGAAAGGGAAACTCACTGAAGTGGATGTGGGATACGTCTTCTAACAATGCAAACCATGATTAGAATTAGATTTGATGGTGCTGGATTTACAATTTGATAAAAGTTCATTAAATATCTTGATAGCTTGCTGTAGGAAAGAAATGAACATCTTATCAGATTTCAGTTGCCACTTCAGCGGAAAATGCATGCAACTACCTTCATTACTGTATGCATATAAAAGGGATCATACAAGCTTAGCTATTACCTTAATTTCAAAGTAGTATTACATGCACACACACACGCATGCAAGTAGATGTGAGATACAACACTTCTAAGGAGTATCATATGCCTTGTGACTGTTATCTACAATAGGATTCCAAATGTCCCCAAGAATGTCTCTTGTGTTTCTATAGCTGAATAGTGGAAGCCATTTGGGCCAAGCATATTTACTACATGATCTTATTTTTTTGTTGTTGTTTTAACTTTTCAGTGTAATGTACCCAAGGCAAGAAAAAAGATCATCTCATGGTGCATCTCCCAAAATAGTTCTAATTAGTCTCAGCAAACAGGATTGTCAGTATAGAGTAGTCGACATCTGTCTAATGCCACTACTTTAATTTTAGTGTCAAAGTGAGATCACAAGAGCTAGATTGTAATGAGTGTCTGTCTACAAGAAAAATCCTGTTAGTTCTAATTAAATTTAGTTTACAATATACTCCCACTTTCAAAGAATTAAACTTTGCTAAGATCTCCTTATGTAAGATGTTTTTGACAGTTTTCATTGGGATACTGTAATTATTCTAGAATTTATTTTCCAGAGCACAGAGTTTTCAATACTTTGTAAAAGATACTTCTATTAAATAGTAAAAATCTCTCTTTCTGATGCAGGTATATTATACTATAGATTAAAAAAATACAGTCAGCCAGAATGAACTTCCACTTAACATCATTTAGAGTAAATCATGCACTCCATCTTTTCTCACTTTACTGAGCCTATTACTTTTCTTATTTGTATTGTAGTGCTTAGATGCCCCTAGCAGAAATCAGGCCCCAGTTTGTTGGGTGCTATCTAAACCCACACTGAAAAGATGCCCCCTGCCTCAAACAGCTTTCTAAATGTAAGATCAGACATACCAAGCAGATACAATGAATAGACAGGGGAAGCACAAGGTAACATTGTGATGATTATGAACAGCATAATAAAATGCCAATGCAGTCACAGAACATCAGTTGCCTAACCACTACAGAGTTTTCTATAGACACGGTAACCAAAGAGAGTTTTAAGGAGGGATTTGAATAAAGGCAATGAGGTGAGTTAACATAGGTTTATAGATTTATTCCATGCATAAGGGCAGAATGGAAGAAAGCATGATGGAGTTTGTTGACGATGGAAGTACTTAGAAGCATTATCCATTTGCCTATCTCTGATGACATTTCTTACATGCCCAACACTATGGTGTACATAGGTGATATGTGATATTACTCATTCTTCTAAGGAATACAGAGGATTGCTTGAGCTATAATGCCTAGGCACAATGGGTTTAGTTAAAGATAGGACTAAATATGAGTTAAATTCACAAAAGTGAATACAGTATAACTCCAGTTAGCCAAAAAACTTAGTTATCTGAATCCAGAGTGTCTCTCCCAGTTAGTTCTATGTTAATCATCTGCTGATAATTTCTCAATTACCCTCTTACCATGTGTTACTACTAATCAATGATTTTGTTTTTGTATAGCTCAGCTGTGGTCTTAATAAGGAAATCTATGCTTTGGACAAGTCTGATTCAGTCGTGCCACTCATAGCATTGGCACTTGCTGGAATTGTACCTCAGTGGGGTGGGCCCCAGAATCCCCTCACTACTATTGCTAGGCCCTGGGTTAACCACCCTGTCTAGGTGCCCTGCCTGTCCACTTCCTGGCACCAAAAATCAATCTAGTCCAGAAGGAAAGTGCCTGAGAACTGGCTGAAGCTGATGAAAAGGTCCGGAATTCAAATGAGCAGAATGAGGGTTTTCTCTTCTCCCTAAGGAAAGGCAGCACCAAACCATTGCAATCCAGGAACAGGGAGCTGCCGGACTGAGCAAAAGAGGAGTCAGTGTCTGAATCTCTCTGCGCGGACCTCCCACAGGGGGAGCCACACCTTGCCAGCAGGGAACCCTTCTCCTTAGGCATTTTTATTTATCTGAATGCCCAGTTATGTTATCCAAAAGCTTTGGATGTCCCCCAGGCCATTTGGAGAAACAGACGTGTACTGTAATTCTAAAGCTTTACGTCAGACCAAGGGTTTGATCCTGCAAGGTGCCGAGCATTATATCCCCAGTCTAGTACATCATTAAGGCTTGTGTTAAATTTGAAGCAAGTGGTCAGTCTCAGTGACTTCCAAGAGACTACGCACAGGCTGAAATTCTTTGCTGGATTATGGCCGACAAGCCCATCAGCTTGCAAAATAACACCATCATCAGGAATAGGCTGGGGAGTTGATTTTTCCCCATCTAGAGATGGTTATGAGGTCTCCCCCCATTTTTCTGACCACTTCTGATCAAACCTCAGCTAGACAGCCCTCATCCAAGCTATATTCTCAACTAGACATTTTGGAGGTTATCCAACTGCACCAAACAAGTCAGATAAAATGGAGAAGCAGGTGTCATCTGCACACTGAAGACACCATAACCTTCATAGGACTGGAGGTGTAGGGTGTAGCTAGGGCACCAACTGCAATCCCCCTCTCTCTCCTGCTGCGACCATCTGCACACAGGTGATTGATGCTGTAAATTGAAGTGTGTATTTTATATCTTCCTTTCCCTAATATTCAGATGTTATTTGTCTGTGAAGCCTAGTATTTGGAATAATCTATAACAAAAATAATAAGGTTAAACTGTGAGTATGGGCTAGGTAGACTGGACAGCTGTAGAATTACAAGCCAAGGAAGAGAACAAAAGGTAACTTTCTCCCTACTTGCACATTTTTTTTAATTATGACTTTGAATTCATAATGGATGGATCATTTGACAGAAAAGAAATTCAGCTGCTGGTTGGCTCTCTCCATCTAATCATTGCCCATTAGCTGATTCATTGTTCCAATTTGCATCTTTTCTGATTACTATTTGGAAACATAAGTGCTTGAATTGAGTTGATATTGGAGATAATGTGTTTTTAGGCTGCTCATCCCTTTTAGGGGCCTAATAGATTTAAACTGGAGGTTTGCTTTATTATTATTTTGCACAGCTCCCTTAGAACAAAAGCTGTGGGAATGGAAATAGTTTTCAAGCATTTGGTGTAAGTGAATGGCTGGTTACTAGAGCAAGGTTCCAGGCCAGGCTAAACCTACCACCTCTTCAATAGCTGACTATCTCAGAACAGAACAAAGACAGACACTCAGTGTAATAAATCACAGAAATATATTAAACAAACAAAAACCTGTTGATGACAACAGCAAGAAGAAATAAGTTGGCATCATTAGACAAATATAACTGGCTAAAACAGGAACATTTGGTTCATGCAGTAGTCATATTGTTGTTGTAATTGTTAATTGCTGTACATCCCTAAGAGATTCAAATGACAAGGTTTAGTTAGTTATAGAAAGATGATAAAGGATGGATACATCACAGAAGCACATTTTATATAGTAATCATGTTTCAGTATTTTACTGAGTTATTTGTAAGAAAAATGTGCACATAAGCAGGGCTATCTAAGTAAAGTGGCCACATTTCTCATGCATGGATCATAAGATTAGGCTGTGCTAGATAAAAGAAATTGGTACTTATCCACAAAGCTTAAGTGGACTTCAAAGTAAAAAATGCTGTTATGTTTTGTTTGTAGAAAGGATATAGTAAATTATTTCAGTATTAAGCTACAATTTTTCATTTTAATAGCCCATAAGGAAATATGTCTTTTTCAACAATTACAGATGAGGTAGAACACATACCTTATTAAATGTTGCAAATTGAACTTTGTCTTTTTTTTTGTTTAATATTATTTGGAGACTTGCTCTTCATTTCATTTCAGACTCCCTTAGGTAGGGTCAATTTTCTGCCTACATTACAATTCCCGTGCTCCCACTGGGAACAAAGAATAGTTTGCTGGAAGCCTGAGAAAGCAGACAAATGGAACTGTGCTCTAGTCTAATAACTCTCCTGAAGAAGACAGATGTGTGAATTGCAAAAGTTTCACCTGCAAAATTCCTACTGACACACTAATTAAGGATCAGTTTTTTTCCACCCCTGAACAAAAGTCTACTGGAAAGAAGTGATGGGTAGTGATTATAGTTGATTTGTCCCTCAAAAGTTATCCCTAGAACATTTGCTGAGGTGAGATTTACCTTCCAGAGACAGTGCATTCAGTTTCCAAACCTCACGGGATTTTCAGATTTATGTGCAGGCCTTGTAGGTCCGTTGAAGTCATGTGGCCTTCCACATGTAATCCCTGTGCCTCTGTCTCACTTCCAGGTCTACTAAACTCCCCATGGGTCTTCTCTTGCTGGACTCTACTTCTGGAACTCTTCTTGATGAGGTTTCCCTCAGCCTGGAAGGGGCATCCCTATGATCCCACAGTTAAAAACTTCTCAAATTGACAATAAGTTGCCACCCACCTCCCTGGACTCCTAGCCAATGAGAGAACCAGAAATAATAAAATATATTTTATGTGACCACTCACAACCAGACAATCCAACTGAAAACATGAAGAAATTATAGGAAAAGTCGTCATAACATTTTTCACAATCAATCAAATAGCAAACTGATCAACATTTTCATAGAAATTTCTCCATATTTCCATCCATTTGTTGAAAACTGTCTGAAAAAACAAAACAAATATTTACCTTCACAACATGTTCTCATTATGAATATTTTACACAGCTCTAGTGTAGTATTACATAGTTTGATACCAATTTTAAGTTCAACCATGCTTACATGCTTTAGGGTAACTTATTAATGTCCTTAATGATTTTGGAGTGACAATATCAAAGGTGTATTGCACCAGCGATGAAGTCTTTGTGGGAATGCTATAGCTAGTGTGTGAACAACATAGCCTTGCTAAATGAGACAATCAAAGAGAAACATTTGCAGATCAGAGAACTTATGTAATGGTTGGATGATCTGAAGAGACATAATTTGAAATAACCTCTTTGCACATGCCTTTACAATTTGAATTGCCATACCTGGAGTGCATTTTGGAAATAACATTGCTTTTAGAAAGCTTTCATGTTCTTATCTGTTTGAAAATTGGTTTTCAAACTTTTCGTTTTAACCAGAAATTGTAGTAGGCAATAAGAGCCCTATAGAGTATTCATGGACTCTTGGGCAGTACTTAAATAACTTTGTAACTGTTTATTAAGCTGCTGCTAGAATCTGGGAAACTGAGACACTCATAACACCAGGTTGAAACTATATGTAATCAACAGGAATACCGTGAAGAACTCTCTTTTTTTTCCCCCAATAGACACGGATCAACTAATATGTATGCACACTGCAGATAGGGTGAGGCACTGTTTGTACATTCTTTATAAACAGCCCCATCAAGTTATTCTGAGATAAATTGAAAATACTACTCAGAATTTTGAGTCCTGGACTAATTTTGAGTACCTGGCACTTCAGTTAAGTGGACATAAGTCACAGCAAAAGTCGACTTAATAAAACCACCTCTGCAAGTGACGTTATTGGCCTCCGGGAGGTATGCCACAATGCCCCGTTGTGACCGCTCTGGACATTCGCACTGTGCTGTACCATGGTCATGTTACCCGGAAATGTCCCCTCCCCTCAAGCCCTGGGAAAATTTGAATTTTCATTTTCTGGACTGCCAGCGTGGAAAGAGCTTTGTTGCTGTACTCCTCACGGCTACTGCAAAGCCCAAACATGCTCCAGCTGGAGAAGGAACACCAGAGGGATGCACAGCAGTGCCACATGGAGATCAAGGAGCTGTGTCAGTCATATCAGAAAGCCAGGGAAGCTAACAGCCATTCTGGCTCCTCGCCCAAAACATGCTGCTTCTACAATGAGGTGCATGCAATTCTAGGTGGCGATCCCACCACGGTGCCACCCCGCAGCATCGATACCTCCACTAGGTCACAGTCCATGGACAATGATGAGGACTCCATGGATGAGGAGGAGGAGGAGGCTGAGGAGAGCAGGGTGCAGGAGAGCGGGGTGTCCTTTCTTCCAGAAAGTCAGGACCTATTCCTGACCCCAAAGCAGTCCAGCAGCACACAGGATGATATCCCGGGGAAGGCACATCTGGTGAGGTTTTTTTTCTTCTTAGCAGTTCTGTCCTTTTACATTGGGGAGCAGGCAGGAAGGGGATTTCAGGAGTTTAGCAGGGTTAGCCACAGAACAGATTATTTATGTGATGAGATATGCTCCGATAATCATCAGTTGATATCTCATGGAAACTTTCATGTAGGTATTCTGTTATCCTTCTCAAAAGTTTCTAGGGAGGGCTGCATTGTTCCTCACTCCACGGTAGATACTTTGCCTCTGCATGCTGCAGTCAAGGGAGCAGGTATCATGGCGGAACACAGCATAGCGGCATAAGGGCCAGGCTGGTACCCCGCTGCGTGCAGCAAATCTTCCCTTTCCTCGTGCGTTACCCTCAGGAGACTGATATTGCTCATGGTCACCTAGGGAATGTTTAAAATACTCAAGCTATACAGCAGATGCCCTGTACCTTTGTATCCCACATTGCAGTGTCCTACCAAGTCACTTTGATTACATTTATTTGGTTTAAGCAGAGACTATATACCCTCCTCGCGCTGTCCGCAGATCCCCTTGTTTCCCATCTCTGTAATGGCACAGCGAGCCAAACCTTCTAGGATGTTAGGAATGGAATGAGGGTCTGGGTTTGCCTTGTGCACTGCAAGGGGAGTATTTTATACATTATTGCAGTTGTTTCATTTTCCTGGGTCTGCTAATAATGGCAAAGTTGTGCATTTCTTTTCATTCTGTAGACACCTCGGCCATAACACCCCCCCCCCCCCCCCCAGAACTGCTGCGGAAAGACTATTGCAGGTTAGAAAGAGGAAAAAACCCCAAGAGATGACATGTTTGGCAAGCTCATGAATGCCTCCGCGGCCACAGAGACATAGCTCAGAGCGTGGCGGCTGACCTTGTCCCAGAATATGGACATGGACAGGGACAGTCACAGAGAAATGCAGAAGCATGATCGCAGTACCACACAGGAGATGCTGTGAATCACGCGTGACCAAGCAGACATGCTCCGGCGGCTTGTGGAGCTTCAGGAGGAGCGGAGGCAGGACAGAGTCCCGCTGCAGCCCCTCCATAATGCTCCTCCACCTAGGGCTCTGCTGCCCTCCCCCTCCCCGAAGAGGTCTAGGAGGAGAATGGCCAGGCTACAGTATGTGCTCGCCTCCACCCTGGTGGAGGCGAGCAGAAAGCAGTGGCGGACATTCTGACAGCTAGCCAGCAAGCAACTACTGTATCCCTTGAGACTGTGAATGAACACTTCCCCCCTTCACCCATGACTTGAATGTTCATAAATAAAAGTTTGCATCATTTCAACACATTTCTTTATTAAATCATATCTTGTCCTGGAGGGATCTAGAGGGTACTGATATCGATTGGGGAGGGGGGGGGGGATGTTTAGCGAAGCCAAACAACATACAGGAACAGAAATCAGTCCTGCATCTCATTGCAGAACCTGTTTTTCAAAACTTCCCTAATGCAAAGCGCTCCGCGGTTAGCTGACAGTGTAGTGCTGGCATCTGGCTGCTCATAATTGGCGTCCAGTCTTTCTGCCTCCACAACACAACCCTGGGGCACCCTCTCACCCTTCACTTCACATGCATTATGAAGAACACAGCATGCAGATATCAGCGAAGGGAGGTTCTTTCCACTCATGTCCAGCCTAGTGAGGAGACTCCTCCATTTGCCCTTTAAACGCACAAAGGCACATTCTACAACCATTCTGCAAGTGTTATTAAAATACTCCTTGTTGCTGTCAAGGTGCCCGGCTTCATTAGCCAAGTGTACGGCTTCATTAGCCAAGGGAGCAAGGGGTAAGCAGGATCCCCCAGGATCACTATTGGCATTTCCACACCCCCAATGTGAATTTTTTGGTTGGAGAAAAAAGTGCCCACCTGCATATTAGAGAACAGTTCCAAATTACAAAATACACGTGCGTCATACACCTTCCCTGACCACCCCACATAGGTGTTGGTGAAATGAGCCTGGTGGTCCTGCAGGACCATGGAAAAGTACCCCTTGCGGTTTATGTACTTGGTTGCTAGGTGGGCAGGTGCTAAGATAGGGATGTGTGTCCCATCTGCTAGATGGCTTGTAGCAGGGCAGCCTCGGTGGCATCGCTGTTGCCTGTGCTTCGGCTTCTTGCTCTACTTCGAAAATACTTAATGATAAGCCGCGATGTATTTGTGATGCTCACAATAATAATGCAGCGTTGAGCTGGCTCCATGTCTCTGTAGTAATGGAGAGCGCGCAGCATAAAAAAACGGCGAGAAAATAAGTTTCCTCTTTGTTTGGGAGAAGAAGGGAGGGGGAAGCAGCGTTGCATCATGGGACGATGAAACTCATCCCAACAGCCACCGCGGCTAGTTGCACTGTGGGATAGCAATCCACAGTGCCCTGCTTTGAAAGTCGAAATAAGCCTGGTGAGTGTGGACGCACGAGATCTGCGCAAACAACGTGGTGTGTACACACTGCAGCGACTTCTAAAAATCGATGGCTGAAAGTCGACTTTAAGTAAGTCAACTTCACTCGGCAATGTAGTGTTCTGGTTGCTGCTCTGCTGTGACCCTTCACTTATATGACCTATTAAACCTGTTTCCTCAGTTAGATCTGTAGGGGAGTAAAGAGTTAAAAGCTGGACAAGTGGCCAGGCCTAAGCTACAGGGAACGGGATCAAGGCACAGGCAAACCTTGTTTCTGCTAATTGGTGTGAATTCTAGTTAGAGACCATTATTTCTCTTCTTCTCCTCTCTTCATAGCCATCTGCGCAGGAGATGAGTATATCACCCTGCACAAGGCCTTGGTGGGAAGAAAGCATTATTTTCCTTCCCCTCTGACATGCCTTTACTTCAAAGAATGCTAGTGTAACATGTATATGTTTTAAGGTGATGTGGCTGACCTCTGTATGGTAATCCTGTAAACGACAAAGAGGGGCAGGTATAATTATATTCATTATGTAGTTGTTAATATTCATTTTATAGGTGTCAATGTAACCAAATTAGGGTCTATGTGGAATTGCTGGAAATGTATATATTTACATACTGTTATGAATAAAAGAATTGTAAAGTAACCCCTCGTTGTTCACTTGTGGCATCAAAGTGGACCAAGCAGGCAATAAAAGGTTCTGTCTCCCCAGTCTGCACCCGGCATAACCTGTTTGGTTATTTCTAACAAGATCATAAACCCCAGAAAAGATAAAATGCCAGAAATGCCATGTAAACTATTGTGGACATAAAGCAAATCCTATAGAGAGATAGTGTTTACTAAGATAAAGCATTTCTCTTTAAGAGAATCTTAAAATATGTTACCTGAAAAGTAAAAATGTTGGGTTCTGATTAGCTCAGATCTATGTGATGGCCCTGAGTAGCAACCATAACCTACAGACCTTCATCTGTTATGTAGTTAGGCTTGAGTTATCATTTTATTTTCCGTGCACTTCAAGAAATCTATTTTATGAGAGTGCTAATGCAAACCCTTGCAGAAAGCCTGGGATTTTGTTGTGCCCTCCCACCGCATACATACATCTTAATCTAAATACAGTGTGCTGCACACCGGTGATCCTGGTGTGTTGGACAGCACCTTGGGGAGTCTAAATACCAGTGGAAATTAGAACAGCTCTGAGGCTGCCCCAGTTTGACTCAGGATCCCCAGGACTGGGGGCAGAAAGGTGACAGAAAGGTGGCACATAACCTATGCCCCTTCCCCTCCCTTAGGTGTGCAGCTGACTGCTGCTCAGATGCACCTATGGATCAGGATATGTATGTGTGTTCATAGGTGCACATATTTTGAACATAGAGTAGATGGTAGCTGTTTGCCTGACATGTCTGCTTCAGGGCAAACTCAGACTGCTGAATATTCAGTGCTACCTGCTGTTCTTGAGAAGAGCCTGTCAGGATGGTCTGCCCTTGGAGAAGTTGTGGAACCCATGTGTGACTGCTCCTGGGAGGATGTTGGAAGCAACGGACCATGTAGTCACCGCGCCAATGCTTTCTATAAATATATTTCTAACTCAGGGTTGTCTGCCTCACCGTAATTCTCAGGGGCTTGTCTATTTCAGATAAAGTCATAATGGGAACTGTAAGCTATTATGCTTGCCCTGTCTAGAAACTGTACTGAAACTTTTGCAACCATAATTTCCCACCTTTCCCTTGTTTCTCCTGAAATCTTACTCACAAAGAATTTTAAATAATGTGAGATGTATCCTACCTCCTTTATTGTCTACACCTGCCACAGCCTGCTGTCTAGACATTTGACTGCAGTGTTTCAGTTGTCATTGTCTAGGGGACATGCTTCCAGTAATAATAGTGATTATTAATATTTGTCATACTAATTATTTCCTTTTGTGTTATAGATAGTAGAATATCACTGAAGCAATCCTCTCCATACAGAGAGAGGACACACTTTCTTTAGAAATGTTTGGAAAAGGAGAGAGAACAAAAATAAAAAAAATTGTATGTCTATATATCAAATATTTTATATCTGTCTATAATATTGTGTAAGGTTTCTACCTGATTTTAGAAACTGTCTCAATATTTATTGTCATGCTAATTTTCTTTGGTTTACTTCATGACAATTTTTCTGTAGAAATGAACTATTTTGTGAACTTTGCTAACTTTTAGGTAGTGTAAAGTTTTCACATCATCTGTTTTACTGAGTATGTCGATATTTCATGAATCTACTGGGGTAGGTACTGGTTGTAATGGAAAAGATCAAGACTTTAAAGGCGACCACTGTAAGAACTGATCATTCTTTTACTGACATAATAAAGGGGTAGAAGAACTCACTGGGAGATAACATTAAAGAGAAACAAACATTAATGTTTGTACAGCCCAGGCAGATCCTCACTTGAAATCTGAGGTCCACTTACGTAAACAGAATGTAATGGTTGTTTAGTGGGAAAGGAAAAGAGATTTCATATGTCCTGATTAAATTCTGGAAGCCTGATTTTCTGTTACTTTTCTCTCCCTAAAGTTCTCGTGTATTGTCATCAAGAGAATCAAAGCCCCAATAAGTTGTTCAGGTATTCCTTCCATTTACAAACATTAAGTCTTTCAAACAGAAAAGAGCAAGAGCATGTGACTTAGGTGATTACTCACTCAGTACCGTTTTATGTACATTCCACCACCAGAAAGCACAGATGTGAGGAAAACATGGAGATAATTTAGGTTCTCTGAGTTAGACATTGAATCTGGGCTCATCCATTATGTTGTTAATGCAATAGTTAAATAAAAGCCATTTACTGAAACCTCAGATTTCCTCCTTCTGTGAGAATACTGCATCTCAAATGGATGAAATAGTGAATTCCAGATATCACATAACTGAGGCAATGCTCATAACAAACTTCCTGAAAAACTCACAGGATGAAATTTGTTCATGCAAACATTTGATTAATAAAATGTTTACAATAATAAACTGTTCAACACCACTCTAATGATAAAACAAGGGGGAAAATGAATGTCTTTATTTCCCTTCATAAACAAAATGATCCGTCCTTTTAAATTAAAGGCAACCTGTCTTCCTTTACTTTTATAAAGAGGGGAAATGTATGAACATCTTATGTATGAACACAGTTTGATCCTATCAGGGACAGAATGGGAAGAAGTAGCAGTATTAATATTCCAGGAAGCTGCTTTCTTTTTATTAATAAGTTTGAACACTTGACTTTTTCTCCACATAGGCGTTTTTAAAGTTCTACTCCACTTTTATGAACTAACCAAATTCTGGTATATTGCATCAGTGTAAATACAGAGTAACAGCTTTAGCTTTGGGTTTACCCTGGGGTTCAGTAATTGAGAACAGAAAAATCTATTGCATCCTACATGCTTGACATTTTAGGCTACGATGTGGCTTACAGTCAGTGCTGGGGGGAAGGCATAGTACCAAGGGGCTGTGTTTTGAAATTTTGTTCCATACAAGTGCAAAAAGTTTTAGTTTCAATGAATTAGCATTTTTTGACCAAACCTGTTTCATCAAAAAGTTTCCAACCAGCTCTTAGAATCATTATATTGGATAAAAAAAGTGATGGTCTAGTCTGGAAACTTGTCTCAAAGGTATACAGTAGAGGAAGATGGAAACCCTTCCCCATAACAGACAATTTTAAAATAACGTGCCTATGAGGGAAATGAATACCTAGCACAAGATGTTCAGTAATAGACTTACATTGTAAATTATTGAGGTTCAGATACCTCTTATAAATAGTTAACGTAGCTAGTGAAAATGTGGATGATATTCTTATGCTCCAGCTAAATGTCTTTTCTGAGTCCTGCTAAACTCTTAGCCTCAGTAGTATCTCCTGGCGGTGAGTTTTAAAGGGTAATTATGCATTTTGTGGAAAAGTATTTTCTTTGGTCAATGTTAAATGTGTGGCCTTTTCATTGTGCTGTGTCTCTTCCTCTCTCTATTATGAGTAAGAGGAAATAGGAGCACAAAGTTTAGCTTCTGTATATTGAACCATCTATTGTTTTGTATATCTCTACCGGAAGTTTCTTATTCAGAGATTATAAAGCCAGAAGAATTCATAGATCATAAGGCTATTGTGATCATCTAGTCTGATCTTCTGTATATCACAAGCCATAGGACTTCCCTGAATTAATTTCTGTTTGAACTAGAAATTATCTTTCATAAAAACATCCAATCTTGATTTCAAATTTGCCAGTGATGGATACACCATCTCTTCTCGGAACTAAATAGTCCATATTCAACTATCGATTATAACCTGGGGAACCACTTGATTTCAAGGATAGCAGTGGTTGTAAACCAAAGCAGAATTTGGTCCAGTAATCCTGTTGAAGTATTCTTTCAATGCCCCTATATTTTCTCTTTCTGATATATCCTTTTAGAGATAGGATGAATACAACTGAACACACAATTCAAGGTGAGCTCATACAGCGATTTATAGAATGGACTTATAGAGAATAGTTTGAAAATCCTCTGCTCTCTTGTATACAGCCTAACAACTTGTTTGATTTTGTTGTTGTGTTGTTGTTTTTACCGAGCATAGAGAGAAGGTTTTCATTGAGCTGTTTGCAATGACATCTAGGACTTTGCTTGAGTGGTTACTCTTCAGTTACCAGCAATGTATGTGACTAGTTTAAATTATTCCTTTGAATGTGCCTTACCTTGCAGTTGTCAAAATGAGTTTCATCTTCTGCTATGTTGGCAGTATGCCTATTTTTCTCAGAATCTTCTGAGTTACTGCTCAGTCCTTTGTAGACGAGGCTACCCTCCATGATTTTGAGCCATCTGCAAATTTTGCCCCGTCACAGTTCACCTCTGTTCGTCCAGATCATGTATAAATATCCTAAATAACATGAGCCTGAGTATAGGAAGCAATACTGACGGCCTACCCAATGCTAATACAGGCAGACAATCCAGCTTGCCAAAATTTTTTGGGCATTGTGTGCCTAGAACTCAGACAAAGTTTAAAAAAAAGGAAGTTGCAACTTGCCCCAGAAACATGACGTCTTTAGTACGTGTGACAGGCTATGGAAACATTGCCATCCCTGGCAAATGAGGAGTTAATATTAGCTCAAGTTCATACTATTTGTCTAGGAAGGAGCCATAGAAGCAGCTGGTCCAGGAACAGGAAGTGAGACACTGACTGGGAGAATTTTGTTTTCTGAATCGAGGGTGATGGCTCTGGGCAATAACCCAGCAATTGAGGAATATTTGTGTGTTGCATTTTAAGGTTTATCATCTGTTTCTGTGACCAAAAGATAAAATTCCTGCTCGAAAAGAGTATCTAACTGATTTACCCTATGTTCTTGTACCAGATTGCTTCACCGGCTAACTATGTTATTTTTTTAGATAATGTTCTGCTTAGTAGTGACCAGGTTATAACAATTCTGAATACACTGCTTCTTCACTCATTCTTCTCTGTTCCTTAGGCCCTTTTCAGGATTATAAATTAAAGATATTATAAATGATTGACCCAACTGCATGGCAGCAAGAAGAAACTGATTGTGTGTTGGAGGCTGTAAAGTTCAGATCTCAAACTTCAGTCTAAATGATAGATGCTTTAAACTAGAGATAATGCATACTGTATCCAAAGAAATGGAAAGGCAATGAGATGTTTGTACTTGAGTCAATCAGATGGCCTAGATTAAATGAAGTACAAATAGTCCAAGAATAATCTGATATGATCAGTATGTTAAAATGACCTAGTAAGACCAGGAAATGCTCAGATTTTACCCTGCCCTGCCAGGAAGGGTGAGTGTAGTATATAAGGGAAGCCATGGATGTAATTTAAACATACAAGTTGAGTGGCTCAGAGAAAGGAAGAATCCTAATTTGGGGAAGAGAAGGAAAGAAACTAAATTGAAGCAGACTGCCAAATGTTATAATGATCTTGTGTTTAAGAAGAATGGATCATATCATGCATTTCTCCTGCAAGCATACAATGACATACAACAGACGGGTATGGTCCAGATTACAGATTAGAGGGGCTAGATACCTCAGACATCCTGGGCTCAAATTTCTGCTCTCTGTTTTGCACTGCTGCAAACTGGATGCAAGTGAGCGGAAGACCCGACCTGATGTTTAAGATATTGGTTTTAATTATGTTTCTGTTGACCAATATTTTATTTCTCACTGCACCACGTAATAGTTCTATTTGTATTGTGAATATTTTTTCTTTATCACCCTGGCTCTGTCCTAGCTTTATGTCTTCAACCACATGTAACAGGGTGGCTTTCCTGGGGCTAAACCAACCCTGATTGCAGGATGGACCAAACTGGGGTAAAATCACTTGATCCCAGAGTAAAAAGCAGAAGGAAGCTGCAGGGAAGAGGTCCCTGCTATGAGGGAATTGTAGAGTGAATCTGCAGGGAGAGTGAGCCTTCTGCAGTGGTCCCAGAGCAAGAGGGACTGTACTATACCCAGTTTAAGCCTTGACGCAAGACTTTTTTTGTGTTTGAGAACTTTGTTAATTTAATTAAAAAAAAAAAAACGACATCCCTAAGAAGAGACTGTATAGTTTGCTGAAGGAGCCCTTGTGAAGGGAAAAACATGGGCAGGGCCCAGCAGATGCACCCTTGGTCGCTAGAGGGTGACCACTGGCACCGTTTCACTGGAAACGACCCAGCCAATTAATATGCGACAATCTCCCTCCCTTGCAGAAGTGAAATAGAGAATATTTTTCCTCTGCAATGCATGTCTTCTATCCACAATGCAGGTCTTTTTTTTCCTTCAAATTCTGCATGTGTTCCATTCTTATGGTGGGAATTAGCCAATGGTCAAATTAATCAAAATTCCTTTCCATTTCTGCCTCTATTCCCTTTCCCTCCCTTTGTCTGTCCTCTCTGTATAGATTGTAAGCTGTTTGGAGCAGAGACCTGTCTCTTATGTGATTTTAAAGCTCCTTGCACTGATGAGGCTCCTAACTTGGTTGGAGACTCTAGGCATTACTGCAGTACAAATACTCCTAATAATAAACCATGCTACACATCTACCAAATAGAGTTACCACTTTTATTGTGTAACCGGAGCCTTTGTATGTTGATCAAATCAGTAATGTACCTCAATTTTTATACAGTAAGGTAGAGTTAAGATCAAATGTACCACCGTATCATTTTTTTAACTTAGGGTCTGGAGGGTTGTTTGTGTTTCTTTCAGTGGGTATATTCGTCTTAATTGAGATTTTTCTAGAATGGAATACTAATACAAGTATTCCATATCCTTTTTTTTATTGTTGAATTATGAAAAAAGTTTAAAAATTCTAAAGAGAATATTGGAAAAATTTGTGAAAAGAATCTTCAGCCAATATTGGCAAATAACAATGGATACACTTTTATAATATATTCAATGTTTACAAAGGGGAGAGGAGAGGAAGGAAAGTAGTGACTTAAGAACACATTCCGTGTTTATTTTCCCTCATTGAATTCCAAATTAACTTTGCTTCATTTACAAGTTTTAAAAAAATCCTGACTGCCAGAGTAACCTCAGTCTAGTATCTGAAAGTCAAACTGTGTTTTTCTGCTTCATACGTCATACATCACTACCAAGAGTAAACAATGTGGTGATTTTTCTGAAGTTTAAAACTGAACAGACCCATACTTGCTGTTCTGTTCTGCAATGACAAAGGCAGGCTAACTTATTGGGCAGTAAACTAAATAGATTCAGTACAGTGTCTGATGTAAAAAATACACAGGGAGTAGATACAACATTATAATAAAAGTTCAATTTTTGACTCCTATTTCTGATTGTAACCACACTGTAAGTATCTGAAGTCTTTTTTTTTTTATAAATATATATCTTTCTTTTTTAATAACAATTCCTTGTACAAGCAATAGAATCAATGAGATCTGGCATTCAAAAGTGCTGCCAAAACACTGGACTTTATTTTCCTGGTTTAGTAACATAACATAGGTTAAAAAAGGGCCTGCGTGAAATCTGGCAACATTTAAGCCATTGGGAGTTTTGCCATTGATTTCAGTGGGGACAGAATTTTACCTTCTGTAATTAAGTGCGATTGTTAATAATCTTATTTTTGAAAGTGTTCTATGCGATTATATATATACAAGTACATCAACTGGAATAGGCACCACAATCACTTAAAATACCTGATCCTTTAAGGCTTCCCCCCCCCCCCCTCCAATTCTTCTTTTTTGCTTAGCTAATAGTATTTGGTATTGTCAGAAACAAATGAGAATCCCTATCGGACATGTGTAGGGAAAGTGAGGCAGTGTTTACAAAAGAAAAAAAATGTGTTTACAGATATGTGCAGATTTTAGAGATATCAGGTATGACTCCTGCAATAGGACTGGCTCATATGCTTAACATTAAGAATGTACATGTATATTAGAGGATTGGAGCCTAAATGTGTAACAGAACATGATTCAAGCTAAACCCAGATGTTGCTCACACATATTTTGCATATAGATACACATGAACAAAATATAGGTATTGCCTTTGCCCCCCACCAATTAAATTTAGCTTGGATTGTAGCATTCAACATTTTTTTCCTATGTAAGTTGCAAATTTCTCCTTGTTTCCATTATTTTCATAAGTTTTCCCTAAAGCTGTTGTGATGAAATATAAAAACCATCTGCTGCATTAATAATCTTGCCAGATTTGTACAAGTACAAGTACAGTCATGTAAATCTGATTCCAGTAGGAATAATAAGTTTGGGAAACGACCATCAATGAGTATGTGAGGACATTCCCAGGTGGAAGATTTTCAAAAGCAGAAATGGGACTTACTCTATTTGCCTCAACCCTGAATTAGAGGGACCACCTCGAGGAATGGGACGATAATTTAGTTGCCATGCTCATTTTCTCCATGGTTTCTTCACTGACACTGTGAAAAAGAGGCCCAAATCCTAGTGGGGTCCTTTATTTTGTGGATTCCTGTCCACTAGGAATAGGATTGAGCCCACCAACTCATTTCACATAGGTCACCAAAAATGTATCAGACACAACTTTACTGCAGGAACTAGTGATGTAAAGGTGAAAACCTTTGCAACCCATTAGGTAATCACTGAACCATCCACTCCTGTTAATCTGTTTGTAAGAAAGATGCCTTTCTTTGGGTAGAAGGACACTTAGTTACCTTCTGATCATTGCCTAGCCCGGGGAATGACTGCTTTAAAAAGTAATTCCCTTGCCTAATTGTTTATGATTTGTGTCACTTCACACAGCTGTGATTTCCTGGCCTCAGTTGAAGGGGAATCAGCCTGTTGGGGCAGCTGTGAGCATATTCTGCTTCTATGTAAAACACCAAAATGAAGAAAAAAGATTTGAGACCTCAGGCCTCAAGCTGGCAGAGGCGGAGTACATCACTCAGGTAAACTGTTTAGTGCCTACAGGGAGAATGTTGGCTGCAGTGTACTTACTTCAATCCCTGCCAACAAATTTATAACAGTAACCGTAATAGAAAAGAAAAAGGAGTGAAAGTCATTATGCTCAGTTTGGAGGAAATTGTGAGCTTTTGTTTACATTTTCTGGGTCTAATTCTCTATTGCCCGGCCTTCCATTTGTTCAGAAAATAGTACAAAATTATTGAGATATATCTAATACATAGTGGAAAGGCACATAACACAAAAAGAAATTAACCTACCCAATTGGCTCCCAGTTGCAGGATCATATCAGTATATATGTAATGTTATTTTATTTTAGAAATATCTCTTCCAGTGCAATGATCTCCTGAAGCACAAAATTGTTAAAGTATATAGTATTGGCTGCAATATTGACGGTGTAGAAATTATAAGTCTGGAAAAAAGGAAAAAAAACAGACACAATATTTTGAATCTCAGCCAATGCAATCATGATAGCTGAATATTAGTTTCCCGGTGTGTGTCAGTCAGTCAGTCACCCATTGAATCCTTGCTTAAATAAATAAATACATTTAAAAAGCATATGTTATTTATAAAGAGCATTATGGTCACAGCTAGAAGAAGCTGTGAAAACTGACTATGCTCTTGATCAACTAATTAATCAAGAAACCAATTGCCTAAGAAAACCCTTTAAAAGAAATAATTGTAATTGTTCTGTGAAAGGAATCTCAGAAAACTGGGTGACTGGACAATAAAGTAACAGATGAAATTCAGTGTTGATAAATGCAAAATAATGCACATTGGAAACATAATCCCAACTATACATACAAAATTATGGAGTCTAAATTAACTGTTACCACTCAAGAAAGAGATCTTGGAGTCATTATGGATAATTCTCTAAAAATATCCACTCAATGTGAAGCGACAGTCAAAAAAGCTAACAGAATATTAGGAACCATTAGGAAAGGGATAGATAATAAGACAGTAAATATCAAAATGTCACAATATAAATTAATGGTTTGCCCACACCTGGAATACTGCATGCATTTCTGGTCACCTCATCTCAAACAAGATATATTAGGATGGCAAAAGGTACAGAGAAGGTCAACACAAATGATGAAGAGAAAGGAACAGCTTACATCTGAGGAGAGATTAAAAAGACTTGAACTTTTCAATTTAGAAAAGAGATGACAATTGGCGGATATGATAGAGGTCTATAAAATCATGAATGGTGTGAAGTAAAGTGAATCAGAAGTTTTATTTTCTTCTTCACATAACACAAGAAGCATGGGTCAACCAATGAAATTAATAGGAAGCAGGTTTAAAACCACCATAAGGAAGGACTTCTTCACACAATGCACAGTGAACCTGCGGAACTAATTGGTAGGGGATGTTGTGAAGGCTAAAACTATAACAGTGTTCAAAAAAAGAATTGGATAAGTTCCTGGAGTAGATGTTCATCAATGGCTATTAGCCAAGATGGTCAGGGATGCAACCCCAAACTCTGGGTGTCCCTAACCTCTGACTGCCAGAAGCTGGGAGTGGACAACAGGAGATGGATCACTCTATAATTGCCTTGTTCTGTTCATTCCATCTGAAGAACCTGACCTTGTCCACTGTTGGAAGATTGGATATTGGATTTGATGGACCATAGGTCTAACCTAGTATGACCTTCTTATGCCTAAATATTGGAGAACTGTCTAAATAATAATTATTACTAACTGTAATATTTTATTATCCTCACTCCATTTTCACCACTAGCTATAGCCATGAAATGGAATTTCAGCCCCAGCATTAACTCTTTAAGCATGAGGTACATTGTTCTACTGAGGACTGATGAATCTTCTGTAGCTTGGTCCAGATCCCTTTGAAGTCAATGCAAATACTTACATTGACTTCAGTGAGCGTTGGATCAGACTCTGAAGAATCTACATTTATAGAGAAAACAAATGCATAGCCTCTCTCTTTGGTATTATCTGAATTAATCATCATTTTGTCAGAAAATTTTGCTTAGAAATTTCCATCAATTTTATTAAATAGTTCAATCCCAAAATGAATTTTTTTAACTTTTCAATTCACTGAAAATTTTGAAAAGGTTTTATTTTGTTATATTGACCTGAAACGATTTTGTAGATTTTTTTTTCAGAACTGCTGTGAAAAATCAGTCATTCTCACAGCTGTAGTCATACCACTGGGGCAATGTGGTGACAATGGCTTGCCCCATTGTAGCTGTGGGCAGCAACTTTCTGCTTCCACACACAGACACATTTCAGATATCCAGAATGACAGTGATCCATTTGGAGGTGACAAATGTGCAGATCACTGGAGACAGATCCTCATCCAGGAAGTTGACTGATTTCACCACTGATGCTACCAGAGTATCTAGACACAGGGACAAGTCTAACAAGACCGTGTTTGGTTGCCTCCTTGTCTCCTACAGCACACTGTTTTGAATAATTTCTACTCCTATGTTATTTCAGAGGGTTGTATTTTCTTGCTTGGGTAGCCTTATCTTTTCTTCTGTATTTTATACTTTTATTCTCCTCTACAGGCATCTTTCTCTTGCTTTCAGAAAAATGCAAACACCTTTGAATATTTTTCCATTGTCAAGAAATAGACACTTGAGAATGTTTTTGTCAAAAGTTTAAGCTATAAACAGCAGACATATTTCACCTTTAACAAGGTACACATACGATCAGGAACCACTTCACTCTCAGTGATGACTGATGACATCTACTTATTACATTTCACAACAGTAGAACAAAACATGACTTTTAAAGGACTGCTAATGCACCAGACGCCTGACACTAGAACTCTTGTGTGGCACCCATTGATGCAGTTAGCAAATAGTCATTTAAAAAGCTTTATTTCTTTTAAATGAATAGCTTATTAACATCCTGTGCTTTCATTCAAGGCAGATGATCATTCTTTGATTAGGCTGATGGTATTT
This sequence comes from Emydura macquarii macquarii, assembly GCF_026122565.2. Taxonomy (NCBI): domain Eukaryota; kingdom Metazoa; phylum Chordata; order Testudines; family Chelidae; genus Emydura; species Emydura macquarii. The sequence goes on from NW_027133614.1 coordinate 5,487,874, forward strand.
TTTTATTAGGTGCTAACTATTTAAAAGGCAAAATACACCTTTCCACTGAGCAAAAGCTGTGTACTAAATTTTGCCTATCTTAGTCTTCAGACATGTAAATGGGAGGGAAGAGGAAACATCCCTCTAGTGGTTGGGTTGCTTGAAGGTATTCATGTGGCATTGTCCTTATTATTTATTATTTTATTTGTACTATGGAACTAAGATGCCTAGTCATGGGGTAGGATCCCACTGTGTTAGGCACTGTACAAACAAAGATTTTAAAAAGTCCCTGTCCCAAAGAGATTACAATCCCAAGTATAAGAAAAGAGACAACAGATGAATACAATCAGAGACAATATTGGTCAGCATGATAGTCAGTAGTCTGAGCACACCAGCACGTGGTGATTGTCACGTTTTTTGTAGGTTCCACAGCAAAAGAGAGTTTTAAGGAAGGCTCTGAAGGAGAAAAATGAAGTGGCTTTGTGGATGTTTACAGGGAGCTGCTCCCAAACAAGAGTGGCAGAATGGGAGAAAACAGGAAAGATGCTTAAAACCATAATCAGTGAGTGATGGGGGCTGGCATCTTTCCTGACAAACCAGGCTTTGGAAGATATGTGAGAATTTCACCAGTATCTTGACTATATTTTCTGTATGTGATTCTGATGCATTTACAGAAAACGTCTTTTTCCAAAATAACAAATCCCAGCATTAGTCCCAACATCTGCATTTTCCATTTGGGAATCTAAGTGGTACTAGTTTTTAGAACATGTTACTAGACCTTTTACTGGTATTTTATGTCCCCAGAAGGATATAAGCTTCGTGCTAGATTTCAGTAATTTCCTCAGCTAGGGTATTAAATATTATTCCAAGGAAGACATATATTTTCCCCTCCCCCATAAACAGTCATTAATATTTAGCTATATTTACTAGTTAGAAGCATTCAGCTTTGCTTTCACTGTTCCTAAAGACTTCTACATCATTGCTATGCTGTTCCTTAAGCACTAAGATATTATGGCTTTAGATAGGTATAGGACAGTTTTTCTAAAATCTATTTTCCTGTTCATATGTGACTCATCCAAATTTGGGGGATTTTTGTCTCATGTTCTCAGTTATAGTTTTGCCTGTCGGAGAACCTGTCATTCTTACTTCAAAATCTATTTTGGTTTCTTTGTTTTTCTAGCTTTCTCTTGTTGAAATGGTGCTGGGTGGATTAGCTGTACTGGGTCATGGGAGTTTGAATAGGCATTTCACTAATATCACTGGCTCCACAATTTTTATTGCCCAAATTTAGGTTAAAGCATCTTTTGTCCATGCTCTGCCCCATACGCGGGCCTGATCTAAAGTCCATTGAGGTCAATGAGAATCCTTCCATTGACTTAAAAGGGTGTGGATTGTGTCTACAATCATTTTGCTTGTATTAAAGAATTGCATAGTCCTAAATCCTTGATTCAGCAAGGTATTTAAGTCTGTGACTAACTTTAAGTAGTTTCACTGATTTTATTGGGACTACTCACATGTTAATGTTAGACATGGGTTCAGGACTTTGCTTATCCAGGGCCTAAAGCAGTCACACTCATCTGATAATACCTATTGCTTCTGATTATTTATTAAAACAAACATATCTGAGCATTAATATGCATTGTCAACTTGCTTCACTTATAGAAAAAAAACAAAAACAAAAACAAAACCACCACCTCCTTTTTGCATCATAAAAGTGAGTTGAACATATTGATTCCTTTGTTTTTAACCAGGCATGTAGAATGTGTATTTGAAAGCTTTAAGGCAAATCCTGTGATGTCAAGATACTTTTATTAGCTCTTAATTTTTCTTGACTAATCAATTGGATATCATGTTGATAATATTGATGTAAAGTATACTGCAACCCTCACCTCCTATGTAAAATTTATAGCAATGAAGCAAAATAAATATTTGGTAACAGTTTAGCAGACCTTGTAAGGCCATCATATTTCCATTGAAATATAATTTATGGTATTGATTTTTTTAACCTTGCAGAAGATCTCCAAAAGAATTAGACATAATTTTTGTTGAACAAACGCCACCAATTATTTGGTTGTCCACAACTGAAAATTACTTATTTTTTTCTTAGTCCAACATGATGGCCAATAAAGTATAAAAGTAAGTGGGTTTATAATCAAAAGGTATTTCTGTAAATCACTCAGTGACAATCTGGGATAATTTTCAGGTACTCTCAGGACTAATTTTTCAAACTGACTAGTCAGAAAGTGGTAAGAAAGATTTAAGAAATGCCTTGCAAGTGCTGACCTCAGAATTTAGCACCAAATATCAATCAGTATCCTACTGAGACCAAAAGCTTTACAAAATAACTATATTGAACTCACAGAAGCGTTCAATTATAGAATGATATATTGGTTAGTTTGATATCTTGGGATTTCTAAATTGAAATGCTGTCAATGGTCTCTGGCTTTGACCATACTTGCAAGAACCATCTGGTTTATTAGATTAGTGACTGATTGGTAGGAACTTGATTCATCATTGCCCCCCCTCATCTCTTGAAGACACTACTAAAGTATTTCATTGGTTTACTAGCAATGCAGAACTATATTTGGGGTCTCTGAATGGTATCACCTTAAAAAGAGCTGTCAGACTGACATTTATTTTCTCTAGTCAATGGATCACAAATGATTGGATGAGAAAAGGAGCTAAAGGAACAGCTTTGGTATATAATAGAGCTTATAGGCTCATAAATATCTATCCAAAATTGGGGAGACCCTATTTTTAGTGGTTTTTTAAATATAAATTGAAATGTAAAGAAAAAAGATACAACAAGATAGTAAACCTGATTTTCAGTGATGTTAAGGTCCCCTATACGTATCTCCAGTAATGTAAAGGGGCCTTATTTGAATCCAATTGTCATCTGTCTGTATTTTAACGCCCCTTTAAACTGGTAAGGGCAGATCCTTGGCTGGTGTAACTTGTAATTGCTCCATTGACTTCAATGCAGATAAGACAGTTTGCACCATCTGAAATTCTGCAGTGCAAAGTAACTGAGATTCAGCCCCATGTAACCTAACCCTCCTCAGCCACTATTGTTGCTTCACTGCCTCTTTTCATCTGAATAAATAGAGCAGGAGTAGGACCAATATGTGCAAATAGTGTACACAGATGATTTACCTTCCTGTTAGTACACACTAGAATACTTATGGGGAACTTGAATCTAGAAAGATTTTTATATTAAAATATTAAAATATAAACTAAATGTGTGAAAAGGAATAAGTGCACGTACTTTAGTTACTGTGACATGCATGTCTTTCATATGTAACCTTCTTTTTAACGATGCAGGCATAGAAAGGAGGCATATGCTAAAATATTGAAGAGTGTTTTCTAAAATATTGTTATTAATTATTTCTGTTACAATAGCTCTTACAAGACCGAGCCAAAATCATGGCCTCATTGCACTTGGCACTGTATGAACTGCTCCGAAGATCTTACAAGCTAAAGTGACAAGACCGACAAAGAGTGGAAGGTAGGAAACGTTGTTATCCCCATTTTACATATTGGGAAACTGAGGCAGAGACAGATTACATGTGACTGGCTCAGGATCACAGCAAACTCTGAGACAGAGCAGGGAATTGAACTCATATCTTCTGAATCTCAATCCAGTGTTTTAAGCATGAGAGCATCTTCCTCCCAAAGTGTGTTGTACCATTGTACATGTGTCATATGAAAAGAAGTGTGTGTGAAAGATTTACCATCTTTCATATGTGATAATGACAGCCGTGTGAGAAACTGCACAACTACATGATACAAGGCATTTCTCTTTCACTTTTGACTATCTCTGCAGCTTTTTGGTCACTGGTCTAGCTCCAGAGATTTGATATTCCATTGTTAAGGTTGCAACTGTGTTTATGTTGTGGGACCCCCACTACAATCCACAAAAGAAGTCATATCAGCCTGAAAAAGAGTAGGCTAGATCTGGGCCTCCTGCAAAACTCCTAATCTCAGCAGAGAGGGTCTCAGCTCCACTAGGCAGATGAAAGTTCTGAGCTTCAGAGGAGAATGAAATGCATTCCTTAAGCACCTAATCTTGGGAAAAATATTGCCACTGGATCTTAAATGATCACAGGTGATCAGCATCTGAGTTTATGTCTTCTGTGAAATAGAAAAGTACCTCCTTACCAGCAGGGGCGTGCACAGGGGGGAGCAAGAACGGCACAAGCTCCCTCCCCCCCAATAATTGTATCTGCCACTGCCTCCAGCTTTTGCCCTGGCCCCCAGCTCCAGGATTCCCTCCCTGAGCCCATCCTCCCCCATTTTTGTCAGGGTTGGAGTCAGGCTGACCACTGCTGAGGGAGGTGCCTGGGAAAGCCACTGCAGCTAGTGCTTCCAATGAGCCCCACTAGATGGCACCCACAGTAGGGAAGCCAGGCTGGCAGCAAACCTCTGCCAGAAGGGGTGCAGGGAAGCTTCTTAGTCCTGTCCCTTCCTCACCCACAGACTCCATTCAGTGTTTGGAGCCTTCCTGGGGTGCACAGAAGGGAGCTTGGGATAATGGGGGCGGGAGGCAGCAGGACCTGGGAACTCTGTGGGGGATGGATGGGGAGCCCAGGGATGCAGTGGGGGCCTGGAGGGTAGGGGAGGCAGCGGGGCATGGGGGCAGTGGTTGTGGGGCTGATGTTTAAAGAGCCCCTCCAAAAGTAATCACATTTAAATCCCTGTGCACGCTCCTGCCTACCATCATGCAGGACCACTGGCTCAGAGGGAGGAGTGCTAATTTACCGAATTAGCAACGCCTCTTCCTTTCAAATCCTAGAGGACTCCCATACAACTACTGTTGTGGCTTATCTTCTGAGACCTTATAATATCACAGTTTAAACGGGTGTATGAGAATATTCTCATAATATTTAAGCAAGAATGAATCTCATTAATATTGCAATTATTATTCATATGCTTTATTTCTTTCAGCACTGAAGGAACTCACTTTGCAGATTAAGAATACCTCAACCGTGATTAGGTGTAATCGATGTGTTCTTAAAGTAACACAAAAAAGATTAGTGAGTCTCCCCCACTACTTTAAGGTAGAGCTTCTTTTCAATTTATTTGAAGAGGTTTGGTGGCTAGTATCATTTTACCCCTGACATTGTGAAAGGGATGTGCATGGTTATAATCACATGACATCCATTAAATAACAGGAGTTCTGTGACTAAAATCCCATGCAATCCTTTACATTTTTACACTGTCTACAGTTAAAATATACAAAATGATTCCATAAAGCAATTAAAGCAAATATAAATAATAAAGTCAAGACAACCAGTTATTTTTCTGGGAAGCTAATTGAAGGATGCAGAGAAGAGGCAGGGAGGAGGCTGAAAGGAGATAAACCTTAAAGAGAGCTGGTTTATTGAGCCAAATGGCTTTTTCTCCTCTACTAATTCCTTGACTCTGTAAACAAATTTGGGATATGAGTAATTTTAGAATTCAAGGTCCTACATTAGCACTGGAATCAGGTGTTCCTCTGGGAACCTCTTGCTTCACTTTCTAGCCAGATAATGTATGAGGCAAGCCAAAGAATTTGAGATAAACAGAAGGGATGGATGAGGAAGATTATTTTCTGCCAAGTGGGTAGCTCACTTATTTGAAATCCTTTGGGTTTCTTAATTTTATTGTAGGTTTGCCAACAAGTAGGACATACAGCCTCATGGAATAATGACTTTCACATTAAAACGACCAATATCAGAATGGTGCAAAATGTTGTAGGGTGAAATTATTCTCCCCATTCTGCACTGTGAGTCTCATATCCACAAAATTGCATACACTGTAGGGTGGGAGGTTCCACAGACAGTATGATAATTAAAATGAATGGGAGTTTCCCCCCATGGAATGAGGACAGAATTTGCAATAGTGAGGTCAGAATGTGCTTTTGTCTGTAGACTGAGGTCCTGCACAGAAAAAATGTGTATGCTTGAGGAAAATTGTGGGCCAAGGTTTCAAATGGTCCTTTAAGGCCCTGATTCTGCAAGTACTTTGCACATTGGCCCAACTTTTAAGAATGTGAGTAATGCTATAGAAGTCAATGGGTCTCCTCATGGGTTTAAAATTAAGTATGTGCTTAAACATAGAGCTGGTTAGGAATTTTCCATTGGGTTGATTTTCTACTGGAAAATTCAATGTCAGCAAAATTGAAATTTTCCATGGGGAAATTTTGATTTTGTGAATAATTTTCAGTGAGAATAATCCAAAGGAAATATTTCATTTGGAAATGTAAATGTAAATCTAAAGGAAATGTTTCATATTTCCAAATCAGAATATTTCTTTTTGTTTAGACTGACCTAAAATGTTTTGTTTTGAATTAGTTGAAGGGGGAAAAAAAACACCTCATTAAACTGCATTTACCTATGGCACATTGAGAATTGTCAGAACTACAATTCCCATTAGGCAAAGCTTCAAAATGTTTCATTTTGCTATTTCCAAATAGAAATTTCAGGACAAAAACAAATGTTAAAATATCAAAATTTCCCATGGGACAGAGATTCTGAATTTCACTCAGATCTCCTTAAAAGTTTACAGGATCCTGGCCTAAATTTGTATCCACAAATTTTATCTTTACATTTCTTTACACGAGCAAGCCCCTTAACCCACACAAATAAGACAGGCTTCTAACTACACAAATGGCATGTAAAAATGCAAGTGTTCTCCCCATTTATGATGAAAGCCACTGAAAATGTATCCCTCTGTCTGCTGGTTCCCAAAGGGCTCTCCATAAAACAGGGATGAACATTTTCCAATGTGAGTACCAAAAGTGGAGGACCCTGCATGAAATTCAATTTAGTCACCTAAATAACTGGCTCTGATGTACTTCAGATAGCAAGAAGTGGCAATTTTTGATCTTCTGAATATTTAAAAGAATGTTCTGATTCAGTATTAATATTTACTCAGTTTTCTCTGTCCTTTTTGTTAATTGTTTGCTGTTCTCTAGATGTTTCCTGAAGTCATTTCTTAACTTTTTCCTTCTGTGGACCACTTCGTAGAAGATAGCTCATTTCATCCTTTCCCAGCTCCTCCCTTTCTCCTCACAATCCTTTTCTCTTTGTTTCTCAGAACATTCCATTTTATGGCCAACCAGGAAGTTCTCCATGGAAACTTGTTTTACCAAGACTATAGTTTGAGAACCATTGCTGTTCACTATTTCTGAGTATTCACTATTATTACACAACTAGAAATTTTCCTCTTCTCTCATCTTTTCTATGATATATGGCAGTGGCTCTCAACCATTCCACACTACTGCATACCTTTCTGGAGTCTGATTTGTCTTGCATACTACAAGTTTCACCTCACATTAAAACTACTTGCTTTCAAAATCAGATATAAAAATACAAAAAAGTGTCACAGCACACTATGGCTGAAAATTACTTACTTTCATTTTTACCATATAATTATTAAATACATTGACTGGAATATAAATATCATACTTCCATATCAGTGTATAATATATAGAGCAGTATAAACAAGTCATTGTTTAAATTTTAGTTAGCACTAGAGAAATCAGTACATTTTATGTAGCCTGTTGTAAAACTAGGCACGTATCTAGATGAGTAGATGTACCCCCTGGAAGACTTCTGCATACCTCCAGGAGTTCATGTACCCGTGGTTGAGAATCACTGCTATATGGTATGGATGTGGGCAACTGTCAAATAATGTAAATAAGACATAACTTTCTAAAGATTATTTAGTTGACCAGACTTTCACCTCCTCTGGCAAAAGAAGAAAGGATCTTTTTCAGAACACACACAACTATATCTTTCAATTCGACCACTATAATCTTAAGGAATACCTACTGGTAGGATGTCATCCCATCAAATCCTAGTCTTCTATATTCTGCACAATAACTGTACAATATTGTATGTAATTTATGGGCTTTTGTTGTTGTTGCTGTTGATTTGCTTTATTCATTTATTTAAAGTAGTATAACCCCCAAACTGTGGAGAGTCCAATACTTAAATACATACTCTTTGTGCTCTTCTTGTTTTAGACTTAAAAGTGTCTTTTTGTTCTTTGAGTTATATTTTTGGAGGGAAAGGGTTGCTATGGGGTTGCAGCACTTATGAGGAAAACTACAAGCAATTAATTGATTATATGGGAACTTATGGATGTATTTCAAGTTTATATAGGCTAAAGGTATTGCCAATACAAATAAATGTTTGCATGAATCCTTTGAATGAATTAAATAATTTTGGAGTGAGGGAGAGGTGGAAGCATTATCAGGTTTTGATTGCCCAAGGGTGTTTAAGCAAAGCATTATACTATCGTTATACTCTTCCAAATATAATTTCTGATGCTATATAAAAGGTAAATGGCCTAGAAATGTTAACACAATGATTCTTGTCATAAAGCTGATGATAATGCTAAGGTGATAAACACTGAGAAGAAAAAAACACACACTAATGTGTAAAAACTAAATTAATGGGAAAGAACTAGGTCAGGAAAAATATCTGAATTAAGTCTATTAGTATTTATTTCTAGTAAAGCCAAAAAAGAGGATTATCTTTTTTTACAAGAAGGTCATTAATGAGATTACGTTCCCAGTGGTGACTGCTGTGAGCAATATCAATAGCCATGGATAGTGTATCCAATATACCTTTTTATGGTGCCCAGAGGGTTCCTTTTCTTTAATGATATGGTGACGCAGACTTTGTGTTAGACAATGGAACTATGTAAAGTTGAACTTCAAGACACCATATACATTTTCTATGAAGGGCAGTTTATAAAATACCAGAAACAATTAGCAAATTAGAGTTTGCTTCATTAACTACAAAAGTGATTATTTTGCATCAGCAGAATGAGGGTGGCAGGGAAATGATCTCTTGGTTAAAGTGCTTCACTGGGATTCAGAAAACCTGAGTTCAATTCCTGAGTCTACGACTAACTTCCCATGTGACCCTGAATAAGTCGTTCAACCTCTCTGTGCCTCATTTGTCCATCTGCAAAATGGGGATAATATTTCTTCCCCACTCTGTCTGCCACGTCTGTTTCAATTGTAACTTATTCGTGGCAAGGACTGCTTACTATATTAGACTAATACACTGAGATCTCTAGGCAATACAGTAATTCACATTAATAATTTATAGATTTTAAGGGTAAAAGTGACTATTATGCAGCAGTTCACTCTAGATGACTGCAACAGGCCATAGAACTTCAACCAGTATTTCCTGTGTTGAGCCCAATAACTTGTGGTGGACCTAGAGCATATCTGCTAGAAAGTCATCCAGTCTTGAATTAAAGACTTCAAGTAATGGAAAATCTACCACAAGTTATTCCAATGGTTAAATATTCTCATGGTTAAAAATTTAATAATAAAATACTCCACTGCTGCTGCATACACCATTCTTTGACTTCCACAGAGACCAGTGGAATGTCAACATTTAAGAATGCCACGGAAAAATTTTCTCAAACTACAGCAAAAGCAAGCTGTGAAGGGATGAAAATTGAAAATGGTTTGCTTTCTCTCAGCTTGAAAGGACTACAGTGATCAATATACTTGTAGTTTTATTTCCCTATACAGAACCCAAAGTCCCTAAATGAAAATGGCAATAACATTACAGCATTTTTACCAGTTTTTATGGTTAATGAACCAAGGAGACCTGGGATAAATATGATGGAATTTGGGTGAAGTGGGCAGGTCTATCAGACGCACATTTATGTAGTAACAGAATCAAAAGAACAGGCAGTTTTTAGATGAGCAAATGCATGTGCAATTGCATTGAGAAAAAAGCGGCAGCAGCAAAAGCAGCAGATAAGCTTTTTAGTTTCCCATCAGCATCTTAAAGTGTACTCAAAACATTTAGTCATTTATAACCTGCATTGTTCAGACTGTCACAAGTATAATGATGATGATCCATAAAAATGATTAGCCAACTAATGCTCTTAACCAGCAGCAGCAGCAGCATTAGATAGACCTTCTGGCCTGGTTCCCAACATGGATCCTTCTTCACTGTTGTGAATACGTCACCAAGGCATTGCCAGATCTGATGTGTTCTTTCATGGGCATTCATAAGCCACACCGAGCACAGGCTTTGAAACAGCTGGCACTTTTCGCATTCAACACAGCTCCGCTGTGAGTCGCTGATGCTCTCTCTTTCCCCCTCTCCAGTGGCAGGAACTCCAGGTATGGTCTTAAAGTCCCAGCACTCTGGAGTTCCTTATAGGAACACACACACACACACACACACACACACACAGAGACACACACACACACACACACAGAGGAAAAGAGGGTGAGTTTGGGTTTTCCAACCCGACTCTATCTGCCACCCTCTTTCCCCTTCTACTAAATCATGAGTGCTTGTTGGGGATGCCAGGACCCAGCATCTTCTGTGGGGGGAAGGAAGAAGTTCTAGAAGTGGCCTTAAGAACCAGTGCCCAGAGCACCTCATTCACTAGTCAGGAGGAAAAACAGCAGCTGCCAGCACCAGCCCAACCTCATACCCTCTGTAGCTTGATGCCACTGGAACAGTCCATTTTTAACCCTGGCCACTTTTCACATTGTGAGGTTTTTTGCATGTTTTTACTTGTGTTTGAATTTCAAATTCCCCTTATTTTAGGATCTCTTTCTGTCCATGTCCCTCTGAATCCTTCCTCCTTCTCCATATCATCTCCCATATACCCTTCTTCTTCTTTTTCCATCCTCAGACTTACTCCTCCCTCCTTCTCACCCTACAAGATACTTCTGCATAAGCAAGAAAAAAGAAATGGAACTAACAAGACATGTTCTCACCCTTTCCATGCATATTGTACATCTGCCTCCACTCTGACTCTTTTTAGTCTAATATAGTTGTGTCTTCACACAACTGCCATAATATAATCAGCAAGTACCAATACATGCAAACCACAGGAAAAGATATGTAGAAAAGTAATGGGAAAAACACATCCATTGGAGCTATGTTAATTGTTGGAACAAGGGAGTTTGATTAGAGGTGGGAATTTAATTGCTGCTCTGCACAAATAAATCATTGGTTGTAGTTATCGAATGCAGTGTATCCAATCTAATCCATTATGAGAAAATCTGAATACCAATTTTATGGAACAAACCAATCTTCCTTCCACTTCCAGGCAACCCTCCCAAAACTCTCACTCCTCTTCTCAGCCCATCATCTCCATATCATTCTAGCAGGGTCACCAGTCTCAGTCTTGTTTTCAGTCCTCTCCCTGGTCCCTGAAACATTCTCATTTGGGGATGGAATCTTTCTGGGAAGAATTTGAGAAATGTTTGTATAAAATTCCATCAGTTGTTCAGGAGTTAAATTATTTTTTTAAAATCCTCAGTGTAAAAATATGCCAGTGACCTCCCCTAAACCCCAACTTGTTTTTACAAATTGACTCTGATGAGCCAGGCAAGATTTACTAAATTTTGGAGAAAACATGTTTTAAAACAACAATTATGAGCTTTTGGAAATGTCACACTAAATGTACAAAGCAGGAATTTCCATGAAGCTGTTAACTGCACAGTTACATACCCATGTCCCACCACCCGTCACTGTCACAGATAAAAATAAAGGTGGGTGCATATTGCAGTGGAAGTGAACTGATCAGATATTTAATTCCAGGAGTTAATAGACTCAGTTGCTGAAGCAGAAAGAGTTTGTAAAATTACGTGGCTTCAGAGTAACAGGTCATGAAGCCTGTAAGCGCACCAAGCAGCTTAGACCATGTCTACACAAGAAATGGTTTGCCACTATAACTCTACTGGAAAATCATCCTAGTGTAAATGCAGTATATAATAATAAGAATTTTTTTTTTGTTAGTACAGTTTATAACTGGATCCCTGAGCAAAATAAATTATTCTTGCAAAAGCACTTTTATGACAGTAAAATTGACTACACTGAGTTTTTTGCTGGTATATAAGTGTCACCAAAATATCACCCCCAAACTGATATTGCTATCCTGGCAAATTTTTCTTTGTTGACCTGCCAGACTAAGGAGTTCACATCATCTTTGTTGATCGATGTACTCACTAGGCTTGATTCCCCACTACCTTCCCCCTATGATAAGTCCTTACTTTCACCTGTTTAGAGTGGGTACAAAGCGCTCCCACTGGTGCGAGCTAGTGTTGAGTTCCAGTTGCTATTATTTTACACCTTGAAAAAGATTTGGGGGTCATGGTGGATAATCAGATGAACATGAACTTCCAGTGCAATGTTGTGTCGAAAAGAACTAATGTGATCCTGGGATGCACCAACAGGGAAATCTCAAGTAGAAGAAAAGAGGTTATTTTACCTCTGAATTTGGCACTGGTGAGACCACTGCTGGAATACTGTGTCCAGTTTTGGGGCCCATAATTCAAGAATAAAGTTGATAACTTGGAGAGAGTTCAGAGAAAAGCCACAAGAGTGACAGAAAAATAAGAGCTTAAATTCATAGCTTTGCTAGACACAAACTTATGGACTGAATAGAGACACTGGTTTCATGGCTTATTACAACAATCTATAACTTACTAACAACCCCTACAGCTTCCTTCACCTCCCCACCCTTTCCTCCCTATAACAGGCCAATTTGCCTTGAATGGTCCCTTCAAATGTGTGTTAACTACTTACGTTAAACAATCTGTTCCATCTTGTATTTAGCTGTGACACTCTGAGACCTTGTCTATATTAGAATTTACTTTGGTATAATTTATGTTGCTCTAGGGTGTGAATAATCCACACTCCTGAGTGACGTAAATTATACCGACCTATGCACCAGTGTAGATAACGCTATGTCAGTGAAAAGGTTGTCTCTCTCACCAACAGAAGTTAGTCTAATAAAGGATATTACCTCACCCACCTTGTCTCTCTATATTCTAGGACCGACATGGCCACAACAACACTGCACATGTGAAAAATTAGAAAACACTCCTAGTGCTAGACTCAAGGAGCTCAATCGACTTAACAGAAAGAAGGTCAAGACGGGACTTGATTCAATCTATAAGTATCTACATGGGGAACAACATATAACAGTGGGCTCTTCAGTCTTGCAGAGAAGTGTATAACATGATCCAATGGCCAGAACTTGAAGCTAGACAAATTCAGACTGGAAAGAAGACATACATTTTTAATAGTGAAAGTAATTAACCACTGAAAGAATTTACACCAAGAGTTGTGGATTCTCCATCACTGACAATTTTTAAATCAAGATTGGATGTTTTTCTAAAACATCTGCTCTAAGAATTACTTTGGGGAAGTTGTACAGCCTGTGCTGTACAGGAGGTCAGACCAGATGATCAAAATGGTCCCTTCTGGCCTTAGATTTTACGAATCTCTGAACATCAAATACAATATTCTTTCCGGTGAAGTCAGTTTGCATATAAATTTTAAACATTTTACTCTGATACAATATCCATCGGGACAGATCCAGCCACCCCTACACAGTATTAACTCCTATTTGAATTCAATAATAGTTTTGTCTGAATTACCGACTGCAAGGACCAATGGAATACTGTGGAATTTGGCCTTTACTGAGAGCTCCTTCTTAAACTGAGCAGGTGAAATCTGCTGACAATAAAACTTATCATGCATCTCTGCAATAATCTATTTTTCTTTTCTTTTCTTTTCTTTTCTTTTCTTTTCTTTTCTTTTCTTTTCTTATTATATTGCCCACCGCCCCTTTCAGTAGAAAAAGACAAAAGAGGAAATAAAATATCAGGTTCACAGTGTTAATTGGCTCCTTTCTGTCTAAAGAAAATACAGAGGATTATTCCATAATGTAACATACCAGCACCAGCCTTTCCCTACTATTGTCCTGGGTTTTAGATTCTTGACTGCCATTGACATTTTTCAAACACAACTTTTACCTAACCATGTACAGGAATAGGTAAGGCTTACATAAAATGATATTTAAATCAAAATTATCTTGTTTCTTCACATAGCTGTGTTTGAAAAAGAATCCCCCCCCAACCCAAAAAAAAAAAAAAAAAAAAATCTGCACAACCCCTATTCCTCCAGAGCAAAATGCCAGAAAGAATACCACAAAGGACAAATAAACTGTAGTTTTGTAACAGATGAAATACACATTCATACTCACTGAACCACAGCATAGATTCTGTCACGACATATGACTATCATTCTTATTTACCTTCCTTTTCTTTAATAACTTTATTATCAGGCTTTGATTACCCAATCAAAGTGGGACATTCAATGAAAGTGAAAGGTGGCACAAAACTGGTAAAAGGGCGTACATTTTTACACAATTAACTTGGATAATTCCCTGTCATAAGATATTGAAGCCAAGAGTAGGACTCAAAAAATGATTGAGACATTTACATGTATAATAAAAGCATCCATGGTTACATAAGAAAAATTGAAACGGATAAGTGATATAAACTTTCATGCTTCATTACATAAGCAGCTAATTGATCTGAATTAGAAGTTATTTCCCAATGGGTGTGTTATTAGTTAATTGTCTTGTGTATGTTTTCAGTTGATGTATATTGTTGTGACCACTGTCAGAAACTGTTTATAATACTAGATACACCACTCATCTGATCTGATAAGGTAAAGCTAATTCTATTATATGACAGGACTTATCTTGTTATAATTTTTTCTTCATTGATATGAATACAACTAAATTTCAAATTCTAAATGTGTAAGGATGAGATTTTTAAAGATGTTTAAGGGATTTGGATGGCCAGTTCTCATTGTGTATCTAAATCCCTTACATGGCTATGGAATCTTCCAAAACCAGTCATACTTTTCTTGTCTTTAGTACTTTTATTTGACAATTTCAGTCAGATCTGGGCCATACATATGACAAGAGTAGAGGATTGCTGGTGAACAATTTCTTCATCTTCCAAGTTAGAGACAACAAGATGAAGGTCTGTTTTCTCCCACTCCCAGATCACAAAGGTCTTCTGTGAGTGGTCAGCAAGCAAAGGGAGAGCTGCATCAGTAGTTCTTTAATAGTCTCCACTTTATCCCTGCACAACATCAGTGGGACTTTTGTGTGCCACATATCAACAGAATTGTGCACTGGAGATCAGATATTAACAGTGAGTATCTGTTTCCTAGGGTTGCTCGACCCAGTAACTTTTAGTCTTTGCGAGTTGGTTTCAGGAAATAAACAAAAGGAAACACAGTGCTGGCATAGACAAGTCAAAACCAAGTGCTCTTAATTTTAAAGCTTTATTTTATTGGTTTCCAGCAATTCCCCTTGGAATGCTTTTACCAGAAGTCTCCACTTATTGGTCTTAAGCACATTCAAATACAATAGATGGGTAGAGTACCCCAAAACCTGATAGTTACAAGTCTGAAGCAGTCTTCAGGTGAATTAGTCACAGATTTCTAGATGGCCATTCCTTCCATCTGTATCTGGAGATCTTTCCAAATGTGTCCACAAAGTGATCCACCTGACTCAGATTCGCTACCTCACTCTTATACCCCAAAAGTTACAGAGACATGTCAATCAAAAGAATATTACATGGCTGACCAAACAAAACAATCTCTGGGCTGAAGCAGAGACATGTCACTAATATATATATATATATATATATTGTTAAGCAAGCAGTCTTAAGCTGTTAGTCTGATAGCTAAATTTCCCCATACCAACAATTTTAAAATATATCCAGACTTCCTGCTTTCACAGATATTCACCCCAGCATATTCAGTGAGAATGAACGCATAGAGCCAGGCTCACTTCATGTGTTGCTGTCTACCGCCCCCGGCCCCCGGTTTGCCTAGTTATGCTAAGTTCTTGCAAAGGCCTGAAAATGGCTAAAAGCAGCAAGCAGGATAATTAATAATCCATCCCGATAATTGGCAGTGGCTTGGACACCTGGCTGGTTGCTAAAATGCCTTTGTTCAACCCTAAAGTGGATCTTGCATGTGGTCTTTGCAAGAACACACCACATAGGCAGAACGGCCCAGATCCAAAGATATTTAGGTTCCTACCATCCACCGAAATCAAGAGGTGTTAGGAGTCTAAATACCTTTGTTGAGCTGCACTTGGTTAACTCTCTTGTCACACAACATGGAACATTAACATCAAATCAAAATCATTCAGGCTTAAATCAAAGTGGCCCTTCAATATCTGCTCCATCATATCAAAAAGTATTCATGGATAATTGGCAATGTAAGTATAAATCACAGATGAAGTTGTATTTTAATGTATAGGCCATTCTTTGACTCAGTTTAGTAGAGACATAAAATACACGTTTGAATACCAGTCTGCTGAAAAACAATTTTCAAGTACATAAAAATCAGTGATTTGTTGAAGTTAAAAATAGAACCTTATTTTATGGTTTCTTTTGCCATTTGAGCCCCAAACTTAGGGTATTTGGACAACTTTGCAAGTCTATAATTTTATATAATTCAGAATGAGTCATAATGTTAAACCTGCCAGTAGAATTTTGTTCTACACTTTGCATTTTAATTTAATCACTTGTCCTTTACTGTTCTTTTTTTCCTCAGACATATTCAATTGATTTTACAGTACACAGTTGTATCTGCCACAGGGAAAAAAAAATTGGGTTGATGCCAGTTAAGAACTTGGCACTGGAAAAATCACAGTAATTTATCCTTCCTTTTTTGAAGGGATTTTAGAAGTAACCAAAGGCCTACCTCTACTACCTGATTTGTGAAGGTCAGGCCACTGTACCTATGTGATGATTTCATTGGGGCTCTGCACAGGTGTAGGGAGGGATCCACCAATATGGACCAGATTGCAGGATTGGGGTCTGAATTATCCTTATAATCACAATAGTCAATAAAGTTTCCTGGAGCTGATCTGCACACACTACTGCCATTGGGTTCATAAATTATAAATACAGAAAGGACAATTGTGATCATCTAATCCGACCTCCTGCATAACAGACCACGGGATTTCCCTGAATTAATTCCTTTTTGAACTACAGTATACATTTTAGAAAAAAAACAACCAGTCATGGAGAATCCATCACAACCCTTGATAAATTGCTCCAATAGTTCCTCACTCTTAAAAAAAAGTTGTACCTGATTTAGAGTCTGAATTTGTCTAGCTCCAGCATCCATTCATTGCATCTTGTTCTATCTTTGTCTCTAGTCTGAAAATCTCTCTATCAAATTTCTATCCCCAGTGTAAATACCTATAAGCTGTAGTTGTATCATCCGTAACCTTCTTTTTGATACACTAAATAGATTGAGCTCCTTGATTCTATTAGACATGTTTTCCTTTACCCATTCTAATGTCTCTTCTCTTCAATTTTTCAACATTCTTCTTGAATTGTGGGCACCAGAACTGGACACAAATATTTCAGTAGCAGTCACAGCAGTGACTCTTATAGTGACAATTATAGTTGTAACATAACCTTACTCCTACTTGAGAGTCCCATGATTATATATCCGAGGATTGGCCTAGCCATTTTGGCCATGATGTCATTCAGGGAGCTCATGTTCAGCTGATTATCCATCATGCCTACCAAGTCTTTTTTCAGAGTCCCTGCTTCCCAGGATTGAGTCTCCCATTCTGTAAGCATGGTCTACATGTCCTAAATTGGGCCTCAAAATTTTATGTCTTACCAAAGGAAATCACAAGTAAATAATTTTAATGTTAGATTTCATCTTGGACCTCATTTATATATATAAGAGACCACCACTATGTAGGTTTGAGTGGACAAAGCTGTTAGGTTTCTTTGTGAGCAGAGATCGAGTCTGGCATACTGGCAGAAACACAGAGGTGGAGTCTCAGTATAATCAGCTTTCACAGCACAGTGTGGAAGAGCAGAAAGTGTGATTTGAAGGCAGAGATCAAATTCAAATACTTGGTGGATGAAGAATCTCTATTAGAGGAATTAGTCCAGAATATATTGGGGATGGGGGGAGAATGTATTTAAAATTTTTCTGCCTTGTCTAGTAAAGTTAAATCACAGATGTGATAGATTTTGAGCAGCCAGTAATGATTTATGAATACTATATGTTCTATATGGGAGGTTACCTTGAATATTGATCTAGTTATTGTGGTGATTATTATATTTATAGATGGCGTTAATTTAGTAAGACTCTATCAATATGCAGGCAGGTAGATAATGCACCCTTTTGGAAAAAAACTTAGATATATTGACTTTAAGAAGTTACCGCTGACTCTGGCTGAGCCACCTGAACTAGTTTAACCAGTCTTAGAAAACATAGAAAAGTAGGAGTTGGGGGTGGATTTAAAGACCCTCTCAGAAAGCTGAAGGTTAAGGTGAACACAAACCCCTAAGTTTAAGGTGTCAGGGGTAAAATGGGCCTACCTAGGACTCTTGGTAAGGAAAAAACACTTTTGTTTGATTTAAAAGTCTCTCTCTCTCTAATGATGTTCTTTGTTCCTGCTAGTATTTTGTTTTTAAAAGATTGTTTTAGATAACCATATTCACTCTGCTCACAAAGGGAAGAACTGCGGATACTATACCCTGTTTGATCTGCTGGGCAAACATGGCTGATCCTCAGAGTACTGTATCCTTCTATGACATGGCCAAAGAGTGAGACTACTGTGGGAAAAGGTAAGGACAAGAGGCCTCAGACCTGAGGGGATACACTCAGAAACACCAAAGAAGTGGGTCTGAGATGCAGCTATCTCTGTGATGAGGAGAGCAAAACCTTGGTCAAAATAGATAATCAAATACTTCAGAAAATGGAAGAGGGCTATAAAGGTTTGACTTCATGTTCCATGTTAACAGAGAGGAGATGGAGGTATTTCCAGGTAGGGAAGTATTAATGCCATTATCCAAGGCACTGGTAAGACCTCACCTGAGAGGGTGAAAAACTGTTCAAGATGAAGGACAGTATTGACATAAGAACAAATGGAAATTAACTGGCCATGAATAAATTTAGGCTGGAAATTAGAAGAAGGTGTTTGACTATCAGAGGATTGAGATTCTGGAATACCCTTCCAACAGGAGTAACTGGAGAAAACAACTTAACTAATTTTCAGATGGAGCTTGATACATTTGTAAATGGCTTTCATAGGGATCTCTGGCCCTTTAGGCGGGAAGAGGCCAGTACACATGTGATTAGTCAGCTGACTCCCAGGTGTGTTTAAGAGACGGCACCTTGCCTCTAGAGGGAGAGTGAGTTGAGGGTGAGTAAGACCCTGGGGTCCTCCCTTGGAATAGGGACACAGGTCTGAAACTGAGAGGCCTGGGTAGTGGGAAAAGGAGAACCTGGAGCAAGAAGGTGGCCCAGGAGAGGCCTTTGTGGCCACTGTCCCATACAACAGGCATGATGCTAGGAACAGCCGAAATGGGACGTGAGACTTATTAAGCTCAGGGACAATGGACATTGCATGTGTTATTGCTTTATTTGAGCTTTTGATCACTAATAGGGGAATCTGGGAGATTAAGCCTGATTGAGACTGATGAAAATCCTGAATTGCAGATGGCGTCAGAGCCAGAATGTTTTGAGTTAAGATAGTGAATTTCTTTTTGTGTTTTGAAATGTTCACATTGATAAATTAACCCATGAGATATTCCAATCTTCAGTGAAGTATTTATTGATGAGCTCTGAGATGGGGGCATTTGCAGGGCCACCCCACATCATAAAGGGGCACTCCAAGATGGCAATCCTATGACAACAGGATTATACGAAAGGGATTTCCTAAATATCAGGGGACTGGACTCATTGACTGAGGAGTTTTTACCCCCTAATCACTCTACCTATGGCAACCTAAATTTTAAGTGTAGACCAGACCAAAGATACACTGTAACAGGAGTAAACAAAGACATACAGTGGGTATTCCCACTGACTATTATTGTTTGCAAAATATTCATTTAATTTAATCACATACCAAGAGCAATTATTTCTAAAGGGCTAGTATAGGTCATGTATCCATTGCTTTTGTCTAGAATGGGACAACCTGATCTCAGTATTTAATAAATAAATTAAATAAAAAATTTTGTGTAAATTCTCTTTGTAGGTACACAGAAAATTACTCAAAATAATTAAAAACATAATGTTCTATATGTTTTCTTTCTAGAATATCTTATAGTTCTTACCTTTCAATGTTTTCAGTTCCATCTTTGGAAAAAAAAACCCTGTACATAAATCTGTTTAGTTAGCAATTATTAATTAACAATAAAACACTAATCACTTCCCTTAACTTATTTTTTTAAGCTTAAGGAGCTGTCAGTTGCAAAGAAATTGTATATGAGATCATTTGCAAACACATTACAATTTTTATTAGAGCTCACCAATAGCTGGTATCTGTATTAACACTAAGTGGTAATGAACAGAAAAAAATGAAGCTGCGTTTTCTAATCACAGCTTTGTATTATTAACAGTGTTGGACTGGAAGGCCATGTTAAAGGGAAAATTGCATCAGGCTTTCATTACATTATTGAATAAATAAAGCAAACAAAATATGCAAATTCAAAGTATATTAGCATTGGTTCATCTGGCTTAATCTCAATGTATCCTAAAATTACTTTAGTTAATATTATTAAAATTAAGATGGGTGAATGAACACCTAAGCAAAATGGCAATGGCAAATTCTGAGACTCAAAGCTAGCCAAACAATTTCAATTATTTCATGACTTTTAATTTCAGGAAAATGTGGCTGTGTAATTAGGGCCTGATCCAAATCCCACTAAAGTATTTAGATCAAGTTCTTGCTTTGTGAAGGGTAGAGCAAACAGATAGCCATGTGTCATTAAGCGTGGGATAGAACTAAGCAAATAATTGATTTTTTTTCAGTTCTTTAACAGAATCAATCAATCAAAGATTTGTTTAGAACCTAAACTGAAAAATTAGTTCTGGTTGATTCAAAACAACATTTTCTAACTGAAATGTCAATTTGAATCGACATTTTGTTTAGAAAATGTCAATTAAAAAAAAGTTGAAACCGCTCATTTTGAAATTTTTATTTTCAATTGTTATTAAGCTGAAAAATATTCACTGAACTTGAACCAAAGGTGTGAATAGTTTTGATTCACCAGAAAATGGATTTTTGGCAATATATTATTCACCGCACAAAATTTGCTCAGCTGTAATGGGCAACAAAGATTTCAGTTTCCCCACTATAATCCAGTAGTGTGTATTCACTAGCAGGAAGTCATTAGTACTGTTATAAAAAATAAATTCCAAGGACCAAAGCTTTGGATGGATTTTTTTGATACAGAGAAATACCATTTGTACATAAGAAGAAACAGTCTCTTCTTCAAACAGATGGGAAAGTGAATGGGTTTAAGAGGAAACAGAGGCATGGAAAGATGGAATAACTTGCCCATGGTCATACAGTATGTTAATGGCAAAGCAAAGGTTATAACCTTGGTCACATGAGTTTTAGTTAAGCACTCTCTCCCTGAGGCTACCCTGCTTTTGCCTTCCACTAACTAAATTTTCCCATGGAAATTAAGCCACAGGACATATGACAACAATTTTGGAGGCTGAACAACTGAACTTTGAGTAATTAAGAATTACCTTTATTAAAATAAAATTGTTGTTTGATTATGCTGGGTAAAGAGCATGCTGCTATTTATGGAAAAAATACTTAGTCTGTCATAAAAATATGTATTTTTTCCAACTAAACAGCTTCTCTCATTTCTTGGGGCTTGAAAAAACAGTAACAATTGAAAAAAGAACACATTTGCAATCTGATGGGGCTGCCAGTGCCAGATTCCTCACTAATCTTCTTAAAAGTAAGCTTGTACCACTTTTTGCTCAGCCTGACAATCTGAATTTTCAAAAGGTCACAAGCACTTGTCACCATTCGTACATCCTGAATTGTATTTGATAATAGTATTTAATCACAGTTGGCATTTTTGAGCCTACTGCAGTGACAGCTAGCTTGCTGAAAAAATAACATACTGGCTGTACGGCAGCCGTATTTAAGAGATGGTACATCAGCTCTGTCCTACTTTAGTACTGCTTTAGCAATAAAAAATGTACTTTACTATTCAACATGCAATGCAAAACACTTTAAACAACTTTTTCCCAAAATGCTGTTATGTTCTCTCCACTGGGAATTACCTACCTAGTCCCTGATTCTGGAAACACTTATGCACCTGTTTAAAGTAATGCATCCTGAGCAATCCCATCATCATAAATGAAGTCATGTGCATAAGTTTATGCAGGGTCAGAGGTTTAAGTCTCTTTCCTGATTATTCAAACAGCCAATTGATTTTTAACGTGCTGGAAACCTTTTGGATAAAATGAATGATATTTTATATTCCTAGAAAGACAGATTGGGAAGCTCCTGCAATCTGGGAAGTTTGGGAGAGTACTTGTGTTAGTAACTGTCCTGGTTTTTGTTTGTAGCAGGTAAGTCTGGGAATTCCTATTGACTTCTCCCAAATAACAAGCATCATGTTTGTCTTGCTCAGGCAGTTTTGGAAGACTCCCCTAAGGTATTGTCATTAATGTTGTCTATTTACATACTTATGCCTCCATTTGCCTTTGACTCACTGCACAGTGAACTCTGCTCTTCACATACCTAGCCAGATCCAGTCAAAACATGAGGGTGTGGGTGGAAAATCAGGACAAAGAAAACAAAACCAAAAAACACTCCCTGCCCCTTTTGTTTTTGTTTTCCTTCCTAATCAGAATTAGAGGACCAAAAAACAAAAACAAAACAAAACAAAAAACCCCACCTCCACTTCAGGCACCTGGAGCACAGGAGTCCCTGGGACGAATCTTGGCTATCTTAAACAGAACTTCTCTAGAGCTTGCCAGGCAGTGTCTCGGTATATCTACTGCTCTGCCCTTGAAGGAGATGCAGAATATTCCTCACTGTCTACAACCACGCAACACTGGCCTCCCTATTTAGATACCTAGCAGGAGCTACCCTCTTTGTTAGTGTTCTGTCAGTCCCTGCTCTCTACACCCTCCTTTTCTTGTGCATCCATGCAGGATATGGCCAGAATCTCACTGTGTGTACTTGCACAAATAGTTTAAAAAAACTCTGTGCCTCAGTTTTCCCACGTGTGAAATACGTGCTATAAGGCTACCCCACAAAGAGTGTTGCACTTGTAAAACTTAATTAATGAAAGCTTAATTAATTAAAATACCTCTATTAAAGATGTTGTCTAAGGCCCCAATTCAGCAACATACTTAAGTTCCATTGACATTTATGGAACTTTGAAATGTTTTGCAGAATCAGAATTTTTGGGGCAGAATATTTTGTATTGTGCATTTATGCTTTGTGGCAGAGTTTATTATAGAATATGGTAAAATATTAAGATATTGCAGAACTTTCAACTTTGCAGATATGTTGTAATCACCTCTTACTTGTTCCTCCCATCAACATCTATGGCTTTTTAAAAACATCTAAACATACCTGGACTCATGTTTAAGTCTTGTTCTAGGTTTCCTTGCTCCCAGCATTTAACATTTCAATAAAGTACTTCTTGAGGAGATCTGAAATAAAGTACAAAAGTTGAGAAGAGGAAATATCAGAAGAAGTGAGACCAAGTATGTAACTTTCAACAGAAAACAGAGATTGGAAAGAAAGGACCTTGGAAATTTTCTTTTCATACATCTTTGGCTTTATTATTGTTTATTCAAAAGCTTTCAGGCATCCAGGATCCTCATCACCAACTGACATTTCATATGTTTTAACTTAATACAGATTTACAATTTCCCATCCATTCATCTTTGACAGGGAAATATATAGTCTGCCATTATAAGTCCTTAATGATGACCCTGTCTCCCGTACTCTTCACTCTAATCATAGCTATGACACTTACTATTCATGTCAGTTTGGAAATATATAAGAAGCATAAAAGTAAAACCTTCTCTCCTTCCTCTCTTTGAATTACCATTCAAAGAGCTATAAAAATAAAACTGAAATGAATTCATACAGAATTTCAAAATAGCGCAAATCATTTTTCTCCTCCCAACAATGCTTGACTAGGTTAGTGGAATAATTCCTTCCATTCTCTGATCCACAAATAAGCAGCTGTCATGTCCATCTTATAAAATATATTTAAACACTGCCCTGTACTCTAGCACACACAAATATAAACGCCTCTTAATTTTCTATCCCCCTCTTTTCTTTAAATAAACTAAGAATGATGTGTATCGTTATTAAAGTTCAAGATTTGTGTGTGGATTGCTAATTATGGAAGCACCCATTACTGTTCCATAATTAAGAGTAAGCTGAGTTTTGCAGTTAATGTATGGACTCAAGATCTTTCCACTATATGAAGAATACAGTATTCCCTCCCCAAAACTGCTGCATTTATTCTGAGGTGTTCACAAAATCTTAATTTACCTATCCATGTACGGATAGGTAAGGTTGTAAGTATGAGTTTTTAAAAAATCAGTTTAATCTAGAGCTACATAGTTTATTATTTACCAACTATATAGTTATTGCATGATGACATTGCAAGGCTGCGTTAGAATTGTTTGACTGCCTTAACTGTACTTTCCATACCTTAACATATTTAATCTTCTTTGAAGTGCAACCCTATCACTGAATTTCCTGGGTTTGTAATACTTGCTTTTGGAATAATTACACATCATCCCTGTAATATTTTTACTCTTAAATTACTGATTTGTACCTTAACATATTTTCTATATGGAAATTACAAAAAAAAAAAGTTTGAAAGTAGTTAAAATAAACATTCCGGCATAGTCTTTCCTGTAGCTCAACTGATGAAATCAAGAACTATAACTTCAGTGACAGAGCTTGAGACTTTGATTTTTACAACTCTGACTGTTGGCTAAAGAACTCAAAGGATAGTGGTGGACGGAGGTAAGCAGAATTGAATCCAAAGACCTAAAATGATCAAATATACTGATACTGTATATAGTTCTTCAATAAAAAATGTGGTGCCATTATTCATAGAAAACAAAAATTAAATCTTGTAAGTAGATTTTGATTTAAATTGGGAGTGCACCGGGGGGAGAGGGGACAGTGGATGTTAAATGGGAAATAAAACAAGGACACTTGGAGGAAATTCTTAATAATAAAGTTGAATTCTAGCCAAGGATTTAGTGCCATGATTAGAGTGGTATCTTTGATGCAACGTTAGAAATGTTGTATCAGTGTTCCCATGGCGACCACCTTTTTCAGAATCAGGTGACCCAGCTTGTATAAAATAAGGATTAACATCATCTTTTGATAAATAATGTTTGAAGCTAGAATAAGTTTGGTTGGGAATGTGATGTGCCTCCTTGGTTAAAAGAGATTTTCAGAGCTTCCACATCTATTACAGGCCTTCTTCATGGAGTTTGCAGGTTGGAAAACTGCCCTTCTTAGCTGCTAGAAATATTTATACACAGGTTCCTTCAATCAACCAATCTACCCTGAAACTGAAAAAAGGAGTAAAAAACGTTGTAGTGTTCGGTATTTTTATCTCGGTGGCGGAATGGAGCACACTGGCAAAAGGATGTCAAAGTGCTTATTTATTACCTGAGATAGCATAAGAAAGACAGACAGGAGCGGGAGTCCTGTACCATACAGGAACTGCAGCTCCGGCACAAGCCTTAAGATGAAAAGTACAATGAAAGTACAATTAACCACAAGGATATAAAGTAGCAACTTATAGGCACAGGACTTATTATTATCATAAGCTGAGCAACCGCAGCAGCAGCTGCAGTTAGCGAACAGAGAAGTGAACCTTAAGCAAGGAAGAGACCTGCCAAGAGGATACCTACAGCAATATACTCCTGGGGGCCCATCGATGTAAGAAGCTAGCCTTATTTAAGCGTGTGCAGGGACGCTTATCACCAAGAACGAGGGGGACCCATACTTCGTTCTGATAAGCGGGTGACGTACGGGAACCGCCTGCCCGAGGCATCCGCTAGCGCCTCCACGGATCCACGGAGAGTCTCCGCTTGGGAAGGCTCTCGGGGGATTGATATACCCTTTTCCCCCTCACCTTGCAGCAAGCTTTACCCAGTAATACATGACGTATATCTCAATCCCAGTAGGGATTGGGCCTTAACACTTAGTTGCTATTAGTTTATTGGTAGTTAGCTAGGGACCTTCTGGAATAAGGTGACGTTAGTTGTTTACTTCAAAGAGAGCTCAGCCATAGTCTTACTTCTCCTTTATTATTACTAAAATAGGGACCTTTTAGCTTATCAAGCATTAGCAAATGTCTGTGGTCGTCTCAGGATGCTCCAGACCCCAAGGCACTTCCTCCTCTGGCCTAAGGTCGGGCAGAGGGCAGCGTCTGGGTTTTGCTCCTGAGAGGTCTTAACTCTTGCTTTTCTGGCTTAGCATTGCTTTTAGGGCCTTGCTCTTGTCAAACTATACTGATTTCGCGTTACAAAGTCTTGCGCGCCCTAACAAACGTTTAGCAAAAAATTGCATATCAGTTAGGTATGTATGCTCGGTCCATTATCAATATGGCTCATATCCCTGCTGTATTCTTTAAGTGAGAATATTAATAACTAGATATTCAAGAGGTTCTTTGTTTCATTAAAGAAATTGGGAACCAAGTTCAATTCCCCCAATAAACATATCTTACTTCCTTGTGTCTGTAAGTATTGGGTTGTCTTTACGTACCAAATACCTGAGCGTGGCATAGCTCTCTTCATCGAAGTGCAAAAAATACAGGGCCAAATTTTCTCCTTTGTAATAGGGGTGAAACTCAGTTAAAGTCATTGGACCTGCACTCATTTTCACAAGCAGAGAACTTGGAATATGGTACCTGACACTCAGAAATAATATGTTCTTGTATATTGTTAGTAGGGGAAACAGACATATTATTGGTTAACATTTCACGTCTGTAATATCAGAGTATAGATTTTAACTTTCTCAGTCCGTAGGCTTGATATAATCCTTTGGGGTGATTTTTAATTCAGGTAGATCTGATTTATGGTCTGGACTCTTCAATTTTATCTTTGCCATCCTCTACTCCCTGCACTGGCAGTCAGAATTCTCCACGATAAAATCCAAACTGGTAGTGAGCATTTATGTAGCAAAGGCCCAAAGCTTCTTCATCTCTAACCCACCATCTGATTTGTGCATTCAACCAGAATGCTAAAACTAACTGTTTTGAGAGTAAAGTGCATGGAAGTCAGAGGCAGTATGGTTTTAGCTATAGAATTCACTCTCACCAGAAATAGATTTAAGCATAGACCTGGCAACATGTAGAAAGAGTTGCAGGACATCCCTTTACCTAGGCCAGAAGTATAATGTGAAGGGTGACAAGGCAGGGAAGTCTCAGATACGGTGGCTGCAGAAATAGAGGGAGAACATACAGATGCCGTCTTGCAAAGATCTTTGGGGACTATACAGAACTAATATCAGATCCCACACATCTCTTAATTTCTGCCAGACACTTTGCACAGCCAGAGAACAAACATGTCCAGACAGGATGGAAGCCTTACTAAACAACTGAGCTTGGCTGTCAGCACAAGGAGCAGAGATGGAAAGAATCTGTGCTCCCACTAAAACCCTACCTGAATAATCATTATGAATCCCTCCAGTCACTTGCACTCCATGGCCTTGTTTTCTGTATTTCCCGGTCTGACTGTCAGTGTTTGTTGGAGTATCTATGGGTCTGCTACTAGAGCAGAAGTAATGCTGGTCCTTATGCTACTTCAGAGCTGTTGTTTTCCTCTATGGGCCAGCATGGATCCACAATCAGAGACCTTTCCCATTTCCATTAGTGAGCTATTACCTAGCTGAGCTTGTCCCAAGCCCTTTCCCCAGGAATAGCCCATGGGGAGAAGCAGAGAACATTGTAGCAACTTCCGAGGCCCCAAGCAGAGAGAAGGCATATAAACTTCTTGGTATCTCCCACCCCTATCATATGGTTGAGGGAGAGAGGGGATGGAAGCTGAGTATATGTGATGGTAATTCTGATTGGGGAGTGAATATGTTTGGGGGTGAATGAGTAACTTTCCACTTTCCTTGTCAGTATGCTAAGCAGCATGCATTTAGTCTATAGTGTGCATAGAATGCAGTATGTATAAGAAACAGCTTTCAAGAACAATATCGCTGTTAGAATGCTTCAGTGTGTACGCTGATATTTGCCTTTTTTGCTGCTGCTTGATAAACTTTGTTAATCTGCTGCTGACAGACATACAGGGCAGCAATATGCCAGCACCAATGATTTCATGTTTTTGTGGACAGGCTTACAGTATGTCAGCTATAGAAAATCCGGTACCTCATAATGATTTATTTTAAGAGAACTGAATTGAGGCTGTTAAAATAGTAATATTTCATCAGAACTTTCCTCCTTCATTGAGAAATGCCAGTTATAAAATGGACAGGAGAGAGATTGGATTGGAAATCTTTGAAAATCCAAGGATAGAAAGAACTGTCTGACCCTGATGGCTGAAGAATTAACTCAGCCAAATGGTGGCTTGGTTACATTTCACAAAAATGAATACGTTGCCGTTTTGCACATACACATCATTTGCCTTAGGGAGAGCCCCCACCTGGTGAGGAAATAAGAACCTTGGTGAAAGTAAATTTGGTAGAGGAAAGAGGGGGCTAATGCCATTCTCTAAAGACCTAACTTTCCTTCTTTAGATATCCAGCTTTATGGTGGATTCATGTGGTTTTGACAAAACATTTGATCAGACAAAGTCTGTTAGGAATGAAATATTAGTGTGCTGATGGGAAAAGCTGTGCATGGGGAGACAGGCACTAAGGATCTCTTGCCGCTTGTATTACTCCACAATTTCTTGCTCCCAAGTACCCCAAATAGATGCAACAATACTTGTTCTATCACTACCGTTCAATAATTTTATGATCTACACAGCAGTTCCCAATTTGCGGGTCGTGACCCCAAGTGGGGTCACTTCATCAGCAGATGGAGTCACGGCAATCCTGAGCATGCAGACGCCATTTTACAAAATGGCCTCTGCACACAGCGTGACCTCACACGCAGCGTATGCATGAGGTCACATCACATGGAGGATGGTAACTTCCATGCTGTCTGGGATAGTGAGAAACAATACATCTGAAAACGGGGGTCATGCAGGGAAAATGTTTGGGAACCGCTGGGTTATAGCAGAGGACCTTGGGGTCAGTATTCCTGGTGACTCTCCCAGCTCAAGGAAGTGGGGGAGAAGTGCAATCTAGTGGTTAGAAGAATGGGCACTAGTAGTCAGGACTCCTAGTTCAAGCCATTGCATGGTATGAATGTGGACTGTTTTGTGAGGGATATTACCTGGGGTCATTCTTATAAGGGTAGCTGTAGCCTTTGGTGTTTTCCTGCTCTACCAGAGCATTGACTGAATTTGATGGGGAATATTTAGGATTGTTTGCATCACTTATTTACTCTCTTTAGACATCAGTTTCTACAATACTTTCTAGCTAAATAAACAGAACTGGCTTATCATTCCATTTTGCCCATTGGTTTATTCCAGTAGTATGCAGCTGTTTTGATTTTATGAGTTGCCATCACATGCTTCCAGCTTCACTGCACACTATATTATCAAGAGACAAAACTAATAACCCTGTGAGGGATTTTATGAAACATACAAACTCAAAACTCAAAAAAGTCTGACCCTACCAGGACAGCTGATCTAAACACAAAGTTTGCAAGTTACTGTGGAGAAAGCTCACAGCTAAAGTCTAATGCCATCTGATTACTTACTGGCTCCTTGTAACCTATCCTCATATCTACTCCATCCTGTCTCACCCATTGTTCCATGGTGTCCATCCGCTAAGGACTATTGACTATTGAACGGTACTGAGAGGAAATGATAAGCAAACTCAGCACTGCTCATCACACCGCACCAATCTATTGCATTCTTGGAGTAGCAAAGCAATGGGTAAAGAGAAAGTGATAGATATAAATGTATTTGAACTTTCAAGAAGACTTTGACAAAGTCCCTCATGGGAAGCTATTAAGGTGAGAAGTAAAGTTCTACCATGGATTAGAAGTTAGCTAACAGATGGAAAACATAGAGCAGGAATAAGTGGTCAATTTTGAAGATAGCAAAAGGTTAACAATGAGGTTTGGTAAGTATTGAAGCAAGAGACTTCAAGGACAAGACTTACTGAACATGTAATTTACCAACAAACTGAAATAAGCAGGAGAGATTCTAATATAGATGGTATCTAGAGAGTAGCCTTTTCCATATAGACTCTGACCTTAAGTCAAGACCTCAATTTCCCTCCTCTCTCCTATGACGTTTGTAGGCAGCACAGCTATATTCGTTCTGTATCCCTGCTGATATATTGTGGTTTCTGAGGGTTTGGGAATTTTTGAAGAAAGAGGAAAAGCATAGCAGCTGTTCAACCTGCCTCCTAGAAAACTTGAAATGGACTCCAGAGAGACTTATCTTGCACTAGTTAGAAAGCATAATCTTTTTATCTTGCACACACCCATGCCACAAACCAGTCATACTCCTATTCCTTTTCCTATTGTTCCTCAAGATTAGATACTCATGGGACAGATAGAAAGCAGTGACATGGAAGACAATGGGGTTGTTTTTTGTGCTCTTGGATTTTTATAGTTATGTTGCTGTCTTTGAAATAGTTCATTTTTAAGGTGTATGTTTGTTTGCCTTTTCTCTCTCAAGGCATCCAAAGGGTTGTTTCGAACATGACCATCCAGAATTTAAAATGTGTCATCATTCTAAACATATTTCACTTTCATTGACCTAATCCTAAATTATTTTTAAATACAACAGATTTATGAGTGTATTCATCTATATTCTCCATTTGCATCAAGAGGGGGCATTTTTTGTCATTCATATTTTTTGTAGATACCTGTTGTGAAAATGAAAACTCTGTACTTTTTTAAAATGAAGTTTATTAACATCTTTACAAAGACTTTAAAAGCAAAATACTAAGTGTTAAAGGCCTGGTTCTGCAATCTTCCCTCACAGTGAATAGCATGTACATGAATAACTTTAGAAATAAATGTCCAAAATCTGTGATTAAATTGACTTTATCTGGGCCAAAATTACACTAACTCAGCTCTATGGAAGACTGCACTTGTTCCTAGTTCTTTATCTTTCTCTTCAGCTTGCTCCAAATCCTAACCTAGCAAACCTTAAAGTCATAGCCATAGACAACAAATGAATAAGTCTATTTCAAATGCACATTTTTCAGAATAAAAGACTAGCCTGTTCTGCATTCTCTTCAAGCAGTTCCAGGGTAAAATATAATCCATGAATAACTTTGTATAGACTCTTAAAAAGATGAGTAGACAGTGAAAAAAAATGAGCTGCCAAGATTGCATCATGCTACTTCCATGGAGAAATACTTTAGCCTTAAGACCTAATCCCTAAAAGGAAAAAAATGTAGCATCCTACATCTCGAGGGATAGTAGTTAATTCATACTTTTTATGGAGTAATGGAATGCCCGAGCAACATAAGGTCAAACACCTACACACTTTCCTTCAGGCATACAAGGTATGAGAGGAAAATGGGTCGAATTTCAAAGTTAACATATCCACAGACTTTCTTTGTTATAAAAAGAAAGAAAAAATAGACAAGAAATGCAGACAGCAGAGTTGAACTCTTTGACCCCTGCTCCCCCCTCCTTTTTTTTTTTTTTTTTTGTGGCCAATGAGTTTAGGGTTTAAAGCCCAATACTGCTTCTGTTCCAGTCAAGTAGAGTTTTATTGTACCCTTTAGTTGGAAAAAGCTAACACTTTCTGTGGTCAGCTGTTCAGGGTACACAGGGAATTACACCAGCATCAGTGCTTGCAAAACCAATGTTAAACAAAGTGAGCATAAACTTGAAAAGGGAACTAAGATAGCTATAGAAACATCAAAAATGTGGGAATTATGACCATTGAACAAATACTAGGGCCATGTAACTAAAGATTTTGAGACAAACGGTAGCTGCAATTTTAAGTCTGAAAAATGTTCACTACGTCCCATATCTTGGATTTTAAAATATAGAACTCAGTACCCAACTGATTTTCAATGGGAGCTTGGCACCTAACTACTTTGGGCCCCTTTGAAACTCATATCTTCTTAAAAGTTGTAAAGGTTTTAATAAACTTTTGATTGGCATGCCTGATTATTTAGGGAGAAATCCTCCCTGATTAAAGGAGCTGTGCTCATTTACATTGTCGCTGCACCAATTCTGCCATGACCACCCCTCACCCCCACCACCCATTCGGTGGTAACAGTCAACCCACGACCTGACCTTATTAGGATATGCCTATGCGATCGGCTGTGCCTTTGGCTCCCACATCATACATGGGAAACAAAACTTAACTGATCATATATGGGAAACAAAACTTAATTGACCATGGGAAATGAAATTTAACAGCAACCAGGAAACGAAACCTATTGCAAGTATCCCCTGGCCAATCTGGTGCTGGCACGAAGCCCATAAAAGGGGTCTTATCCAAGCCGCTGGATGAGAGCCTTCTCGAACTACCAGCCTGATCACCTGGTCCGGACTCTCCCGCTCCTGTGTCCCGCCTCCGAGCGCGAATTGTTTGTTAGCCGGCCGAGTTCGAGTTTTTGCGTTTATTATGCTGTGTCCTTTTCTCGTCTGGGTGGTAAGGAGTTATTTATCAGCCCGTGTTCTTCAGCTAGCTGACTGTAACATTCCTTCGTATCAGTTTGTGACTCGCAGTTAACTGTCTGTTGTCTCTTTAAAATTAGTCTGTGTCTTGCAGTTAACTGTCTGTTTAGCATTCCATCGTATTAGCTTGTGTATTGTAGTTAATTGTTTGTTTAAATGTGTATAAATAGTTAAAATTCTATATTATTTCTGTTGTCTTATAATAAAATCCAGTTAATTACTAACCGACTCATTATTAACTCTCGGGGATCATTAGCCTTTTGGAACATACAGCAGTTGATTTGGTCCATTTTTTAAGGTGGCAGGCTAGCAGTATCCAGCACCATCAACCTCTTCCCTTTGAATCAAGAAAATAAGTGTGTGTACTTAGACTCTTCCCTGTTCCATCTGGATAAATCTTCTAAGTTTACCAGGATAAAGGAGCCAGTCATGCTGCTTTTTCCAATGAGGATTAGAATCGGTGTTTAGCAATTTGTAAACGTCATGTGGTGTCATGCACTGCTCACCTAATTCACATGTTCAGTGGGACAGTTTGCCCAAGTCAGACATAAAAGGATTAGGTGCATGATAAGACTTTCTATTTTATTCTGTGAGGGAAGCAAAAAGCTTCTACAAGCATCAGCTGTTATAACAACACTGTCTCTTGAGTTACTTTGCCAGTTCTTCAGCTGGTGGAAATGGATGTGTAGCTGTGTTGTCTTTGATGGAACAATGCCAGTTTATGCCAGCTGAGATCTGCCCCACTGAGACTGTTTCTTACAAAGCTTTCCCCTCTCTCTTTTATCCCTGACATGCTCTGCTATGTCATAAATGTATGAGATTTTCAAAAGATTTTCAATGGGATTTAGCTCCCTTTAATTCCTTTGAAAAATCTCAGCCTATAATCCATCATGGGGCAGCTCCTCAGTGGTGTAAATTGTCAGCATTCCATTGAAGTCAAAAGAGCTATGACAATTTACACCAGTTGAGGACATGCCCCAACAGTTTAAATTTTAATTCCTTAATCTTTTCCATTTCATTCAGAACACCAACACCATAGCACTTTTGTATATACTGTATGTCACTGCTATTTATTTAATATTACTTCAATCTTTTCTCTAGGATAAATATTGCATGAATTCATACTTTGATGTAGAAATTTTAACCTTCAACTTTTTTCCCTCCAATTAGATTATATAACGCATACCGCAGAGCTAAACAAATTTGTGCTACATTCTTAATACTAGTTAAGGATTCCGCTGCATTTAAATCATGATGATGTTTCTTGTTAAAATATACAGGTTGTGCATTATGTTGTTTTATTCCAAATTTTGCTTCCAAGGTTAGCACATAGCAGACCTAATTATGTAGAATGCCGGAATACATCTTCTTCTCAGCCAGCATTTTCACCTGACTCTGCTTGGTACTTATTATTTTCTGCTCATTATAAACTATGACATAAATAGTAAGGAATCAACAGCCACATATGACAGTCTAACACAAGAGGAATGTAATGGTTGCCCTGCTCACCTGTAGTCTTGGTTGTTACAGTAAAATTTTCTCAGGTTCTTTTAGAAGATGCTGATATTTTTGTATATTCTTTTGGAGCATTCCTGACATTTTGCCAGTTTTAAAGTATCACCCAACACAAGGAGAAATTTATTGGTGCTTTAAAGATATAATGAAATTATCAGATCATTTAAAGAATATTAAACATTCTGAAAATGCAGCAGCACACAAGAACTTCAGAGATTTTGTTTTGCAGCTGCTTTTTTTTTTTTTTTTCAGAAAACCCTACTGTTGACACTTCATATAAAACCTAGTCTCTAATGTACCTGAAGATAATTTCTTTGTTTTGTACTCCCTCCTCCCCAACTCCTCACTTCTAGGACTAAGATAATGATTAGGGCTGAACAATTAGTGGGAGAAAGTATTCACAAACATGTTAGTGCAGCTAGGTGTTTTCAGCAGCAACAAGGAACCAGGTTCACACAGTTAGGTGTCTCTCAAAACTAACGACCACCATTATCTCATGCCCCTATCCAGCTATTCTGGGATCACCAAATATCATCTCTGGGTGCCCCTAACAGGCAATACTTCCCCACTCACGAGCATTGAGTCTGTGTATGAAACAAGGGAAAATTTACTAGCGGAAAAGGGAGCACAGCAACAATATAACAATATATATATATACATATATATAAAACAATATAACAATGAATTATAGATAAAACATGCTTCCATAATCCCACAGTGCCCATGACCCTCCTCAGCGTGCATGCTATTATCCTACTGTTACCCTAGTTTCCCCAACCCTGCTAATTTCCCTTGTAACATATAAATGTGTTTTAGATGTAGATTATGTAAGTGTGTATAGCATACAAGTAGAAAAGCAGTGATGTGGCAGCAATGGACAGCTGTGCCATAAACTGTGTCCACAATGCAGCACAACTGTACTAGTAAAGGGAGTGCCGTGTAGGTACACAGATGCGCCTTTCACAGGATCCGTCATGTGGACATTCTTCACCACTGCAATTTGCATACCAGTGTAAGCGTCAGCCATACCATTCACTAATAGATAGAAGGGTAACAAGAAAGAGGAACATGTCCTCTATCTCTCTGTGTATCAGCCTTTCAATTTGTTCTCTTGGTCTAATCCAATCTATACTATGCCCAATACTATGGTATCTGGGAGACTTAACAAATGACAACAGATAATCTAAACACATAGTTCAGCTTGTTAAAACAAAATAAATATATGAGACATTCTGGTCCCATTGAAATCAATGGCAATACTCCCACTGACTTCAACAGTGGCAGGATTTTATACAGAAATGTCAAATTCTGACTTCAGGTGCATGCGCACATTTGCTATGGACTTGTGTGGAAGCTGCACATATGTGACTGTGGAAAGGATCTGGCCTGCTGAACACATGCTAACAATGTTGATGCAACATACATATGAAACCATGCTTTTGTGGGTGCACACACACGCACACATGCCAGTACAAATGAATATTCATCAGCACCAATTCATCTGACTCCAATCACATCTCATTTTAAGCTCTGAGGCACTGGTAATTTTCGCCTTTATTATGAAGAAAGAGCAATCACATTAGAGAGCTTTGTCATTTTCCTAGTAATGCGTTTAATATGACATTTGGGAAAGTGCTTTTCTGTGTCTAGCATAACAATTTTGTTTGTACATTTTTAATAGAAGCTGCACAAAGGCGTACAGAGCAAGTAGCTTCTTGCATTGATTTTTTTCCTTTAATTTGAATACGAGTTAAATGTTAAATTACAGTAATTGTGAGCTGTTTTAGTATAGCTATAAAGGTGTCTATTATGGCCCAAGCTTCATTTCACTTGTAGCTTTCCTTTAACTGAATAGGATTTCTGAAGCTGTCACACTATAATATTCCAGAAGGCCAGTATACTTAGAAATCTGCTGAGTTTCAATATAAGTCTATTGGATAAAGCGTTAGTAAAATTTCTAAAAATGTAGGGCTAAATTCTAGAGGTAGAGGGGGCATCAGAGAATAAAATGACTCCTTAATTCTCAGGAATATTCTTAGCCCTTGTGCAATTTAGAGCAGCTGCTGGGCTGTTCTAAGTTGCTCTACTGAAATAGAGTCCCAATGGTCCCTCTGCCAGTGGAGGATTGGTTTAGTGGAACTGTGTTCTACCATAACCTGTCCTTATTCCCAGTAGCCTCTCCCCCTCCCTTTACCCCCCATGCTGGGTTAGGGAGGGATCACATGCACAGAACCTGACTGCAGTATAGTTGTGTCATCATGGAGTTCCTCTCTGCCGGGAATTCTCTGCAGGACATTTTCAACCAGATTATGGCAGAGCAAAAGGGGTCATAATGCATTGGAGGAGTTGGTTCATATTCTCTTCATTGTAGAACACAAGTTAAGGGTGAGGTTAATTAAAGGAAGAGAAAATGTAGGCTATACAGTAGAAGCATCTAAGTGGTGTTAGGCTTAAGACACTCCAATAACAGGGGTACATAAAAGGGGCTGTGATAGGGAGGGCAGGTTGTTGTTGCTGGTAAATCAAGACATTGATCAACTTCTATCAGTCTATCAAAGAAGATACAACACCTAAGAAATATTATGATTGTGCATGCATTTATTTTTATTTTTATGTGCAGCCCAGAAGCTCCACCTGCAAGTCTCTGTAACTTGTTCTGTGTCTGTAAGCCATGCTCAAATGATTCAATAATTTCTGAAAAACCCATTGCTGCAGTTTTCCTGTGCAGTTTCTTATAGGGTCTCTGGAACTCTATAAGATCTATGACACCAATAGTAGAGATTCCACTGACTCGTCTGATTTCATTATATGTTCCTCTCCAGTGCCTCTGATATTATTGTTTCATAAAACATGTTTAACAACTTGATTTTTCTTTACATTTCCCACAATGCTTTCTGTATTCTCAACACTCAATAGGGTTGATATCTCTGATACCATACCCATTCCTTTTTCAGATTTATTTATTTGTATTTGAGTTATTTTGCTGGCTTGACAAATCTCCACAGAATCATGTAATCTACTCACTGATGTTCTTAACAGTTGGTCCCTTGATGTTTTTGTCCCATTTTCCAACTACAATTTCAGTCAAAATCACCAAGGAAATTAACAGGTGATTCTTCTCTCATTTACACCTTGAAAACTTAAACCCAAGAAACTCAAATGCCTCTGAGAGCCAAAGTTAAAAATTCAGAAGTCAGTAAAGTAATGATGATCGCCCTTCCTTTGCCCAATTTGAACGGAACACCAGTAAAACTACAGAAGTTTTCACCAGCAAAGTCAAACTTTTGCTCCTTTTGCTGAAATATACAGTTCAAATTATACCTAAAAGTTTCATTTAATCCAGAGTTCTTATCATAACCATTCTTGTATTGTTTGCTATGCAAACAAACACCAGTGCCACATGACCACTACAGTGCAACATGAGAGAGAGAGAGAGAGAGAGAGAGAGAGAGAAATCAGCCTGAGAGTGATGATAAACTGAGATTCAAGGAGCTCTCTAATATATTCTAAATTTTCATTGCATCATAGACATAGCTCCCCCATTATGGAAACCTGACTAGTAAAAATGAATTATGGAGGCAAGGTAGCTATGTGAACTTCAACACAGCAGACTTCCAGAACATATAGAGGGCATGGAATTATTATGCACTTTATATATATAAATAAAATATTATATATAAGTATTATAACTTATGATTTGTTGATATCTATAACTATAATGGTTATGTTATGATGTCATATTGTGGCAAATCATCTGAATGTAGCTCTTAAAGTGCCCTGACAGTAAAGAGCTCAGAGTTAATCATTATAGCTAGTCTTATCTTATGTTTTTTTCTTTATGTAGAATTATTATTTTTATTGAGAGCCAATCAGTATAATGATTGATTGATTTATTGATTTGAAAATTTTTAACAATAGTTACCAGAGCGTAATCTTGACTTGTTAAGAATGTGGGAAAATGTGCTTCTCTGGTCTGATTGTGACCCAGAGGTGCAAATTTCACTTTGTGTAAGAGAGGACAAGCATTTTGGATCCCCTGACATTTTTAATTTGTCTCCAAGAGGCAGAAGAATTCTTAGGGCTTAAGATCTCGGGGAGATCTACAGCAGATATACCTTCATAGGAATATTTATTGGTTCCTTAAGGACATTCCAAAGAACGGAGAAATTAAAAAAAAAAAAAACAGCAGCAAGCCTCAGTCCCTGTATCCCCTTTATCTTAAGAGACTAAACGATTTCTATAATGCATCACATTTCAAATCAAAAAGTACCTTGGTCTCAGCAGGACTAAAGGCACAGTTCATTTACTAAAGTAAAATTTTATAAAAAGAGCAGGAAAAGAAAGTTTTGTCATAGAAAGGAATAGAAATGTGCACTGAACTTCAGAGACCTCCAAGAAATGTCTCTTGAATTTGAACTTTCAATATTCTCTACTGTTACTTTTGGAGCAATCTTTGTGTGGTGTCTATAAGTGGATATTGCATTGCTGTCCAGAGTCACAGATGGTTCGATTTCTTGTGAAGCCATGAACTATATGTCTAAAAAAAAGACCCTTAGAAAGTGCACTTCCATTCATCTATCTCTGCCCAATGAACTTTTCACATTTCTTACTTAATTTTCACTCATCACTGAGATTATCCCTAGATTGCAATGCTAGATGTTTGCTGAGGAATTTAACAGGCATTTAAGTGCAAAACACACTCTTTTTAATTTTCTTGTCCAATTACTGAAAACGGCTTGTTTAATAGTACGGATCAGCTAAACCTCTTTCATTCACCCAAACTTTATTTCCTTTTCTGATTTTTAGCGCAAACTGCCCTGGATGAACCATGGAAGTCTTCCTCTTGGTTCAGTTTCAGAGCAGATGTAGCATGGGAAGATTTTGATAAAAATGTATCTACATATCTGAATGGCATGGAGTCACTCCTCGCTAGTGAACTTCCTGCTCATCACAGGTTTTATTGGGGGCAGCTCTAGGCAAGAGAGTCCATGACAGCCTATGTCCAATAGGGCCTTGGATCCAGGGAGATGGGAAATCTATAGATACTACAGTCCATGCAGACATAAAGGGTATAAGGCTATACTGTGAATAGGTAAGGTACCCCCCCAAATCCACAACAATCGCAGAGGACCTGTATATGTTGGGATCAACACCCCTGTTTGTTTGCTAGAGGGAAGAGGTAGGGCAAAGACTGTTCCCCACTGGAACAATATGGGCAAAATCCTGAGAGGAGTGTTTCTCTGAAGTTTGCCTCCTTAGAATCCCCTTTGTGGGTTTTTCCTGTCGGAGGGGGTAACTTAGTTCCAGATTCACTTGCTTTAAATGCAGGTGCTGTGTACATTCAATGCATTATGTATGTGTTATTTATTTAAAAAGTATTATGTTGTTAAAATAATGATTAATATGTACACAGGGCCATAATGTGCATGCTAAACACAGTTTGAACGTGTTTAGGATTCAACCGACTGGAAACATGCAGCAGACTTTTCAAAAAGAAATGAGCACATCGTTTTATACACAATAATCTAGGACCAGCTGTGTTTTAAAAGTACAGTGTTTTACTTTATAGAAGTGCAAAACTACATTATATAACTAACTGGTAATTTGACTTTTTCTGTACTATTGTACACAAACTTAAAACAATGCTTATTTCTGATGACATATTTTTTCCCTTTTCTTTAAATAACCATTTGTATTATGCTTGCTAAGTTCAATTTCATTTCAAATTCTTCATACTTCTCCTCCTAGTATTTTCTGTACCTGCCTGACTCAGTTACCCATATGATTTCTTTCACTATCTCCTAGAATTACTGGAAATCTATCAAGACATGAAAATCACGCATGGCTT
Organism: Emydura macquarii macquarii; assembly: GCF_026122565.2. NCBI lineage: Eukaryota > Metazoa > Chordata > Testudines > Chelidae > Emydura > Emydura macquarii. The sequence goes on from NW_027133614.1 coordinate 5,527,575, forward strand.
ACTGCTACCACTGTACATATAAAAGCAAGCAAATGTGGAGACTTGTTCTCAGGATTGATATTGGATGTTGTGTTTGATAAGCAGTCTGTTCAAAAGGTTATAAATAATGTGATATATATTTTACCCCGTTACATTTAACTTCTGGCTTCTATGAGTTTCTCTTGTCCAATCTTCATTATTCCAGTTTTACATCAGTGTGACTGTATGGGGGGTCTTTTGCATGAGATTTTTAAAAGTAAAGTCCTTTTTGTTAAACATGAACATTAACTGTAACTCTATTCCATTTTCTCTGAGAGTAGGGAACTGTTCCTTTGTCCTTGCTAAAATCTCCTTTTATTCCAATGCTGTGTGTTGGTCAGCTGTGGGCTTGATGATCTCATTGTGCTTCTGGGCAAAAATCTGGTCTCTAACTAAGGGGGTTAAGAACAAACTATCCCTGGTGGTAGATTATTCCATAATTGCCTACTTCAGGATTTCTTACACCTTCCTCTGAAGCTTCTCATTTTTGCCACCGTTGGACACAGAAGGACTAATGGTCTTTGCTAGTATAGCAATTTCTATTCTCCTATGTTCATTTCAGTGGAGTGATAAATCAGTCCCAAATCCTTCAAGATAAAACGGAATATTATAGGCAGAGCTGGTAGCACTGCCTCTAGATAAGGTTGGTTAACACTTTCCAATTTTTTAATTTGCATATAACTGTGCCAAATGTAAATCATTCAGACTATATTTTTTCCATGCAGAGTGTCTGCCTCAGGCATATAGAAAGCTTTAGCTAAAACTGTTCAGCCATTTCTGAGAACACAATTCTGGAAAAAAAAAAAAATGTTTTTCCCCATGTTAAAAATATTCTGAAAACTATTTCATTGAGAAGCTCCAGTGCATACATATTTTGGAAAAGGGACTTGAAACTAGGCATGGCCTGGCCCTGGTGTCAAGAATGTGCCTCTTGGAACCCCCACAAAAATTCTCCATATTTGGCCAAGTTATAATCCTCTGCAAAATTGTAGTTTGCAGATATTCAGTAAAGAGTTGTCAGAGTTTGGCAATTAAATGTTCTGCAGATTCTATCTCCTCTGAGCATGCTCCAGCCTGGGGTTACAAGTGCTGAGCAGGGCTTTCCATGCAATTGTTTCTCCTGCAGCTGGGGGTGCTGTGGTGCCAGGCACAGGAAGTGAAAGTAGTGAAATCAAAGGGGTGAGGAGCAGAAGGAAGGAGGGAGAGTCCAATTTTTTTAGGTCACTTCAATGTGTCCTTGAAGGGGAGACAAACTTCTGACCTCTTGTGAGGGGCAGTCAGGGAGAAAATGGTACCCTATCATGGAGCAGACACAGTCCCTTCACAGGCACATATCTGTGCTATCCATAGGGACACTAGATGTAGTTTATTAGTGGCATGGAGAAAGCAGTGGACCAAGAAGAGTTGCAGGAATAGAGAACCTAATGCAATATTTGGTGACAGCCTATGGTATTCCCACAATGAAACTTGGAAAATCATTTAAAACATATAAATAGAGAAAACAAGGGGAAATCTTTGTCATTTTCTTATGATCTTTTTTGGAGTAAGATTAAGATGAAGACAGACAAGATGAGTGATGAGATGATAAAGAAACAGTAACTCAGGGACCTAAACAAAGAAAAATCTCATATATGATCTTTTTAGCAAAAAAACAGCTGTAACAAACATTGTCAGCTGGTGCTGGTAAAGAGTCCACATTCACAAACCCTGGAGAGAAATGGTGGTGGTGACCAAGGGGGCCAAGAAGGGGCCAAACTGATGCAGAGAAATACAAAGAGAAAGGCATTATCTGAAAGAAAGCAATGATGCACATGGTCTACAATGCTTCGAGGAGCAGCTGGAGACCATTCAGGAAAAGCTTATGAGTAACTGGAACTTGGAGTTGGAGAAACTGCAACTGGAAGGAGAGAGAAGCTCCAGGAGAGAAAAAGCACATCAAGTGAGAGAAACAGCACTAGGATGGGAAAAGAAAGCAGTGTATGGAATGTATATAAGAATAACCACATGAGAAGGCGCATGGGATGGAATGAGGGAAGCAGTACCAGCACATACTGGAAATCAAGAGACTGCATGATCAGTGTCTGAATGGTTGGTAAGTGGAGATGGCAGCCACATATCTAACTCTCCATATAACAAAGTATAAATTGTTTCCTAAATAAAGAGATGAAGGCAGCTGAAATGTTATTCTGAAAACCTTTAAAAGAAGGTTTATGCAGCACCACGTGGGAGCATCAGGATTTGACATTTTATTAAGGGTCAGCTTCTCAAAATTAGGCTCCAGATTTTAAAAGGTCAAAAACTCAGATTTTTGTGCACATGGGAAACAGAAATTTAGGCCTCCAATTACTTAGGTCCCAGTCTTGCAACTGGCTTCACTCAGGCAAACCTCAGTGTCACATGAAGCTCTAATTTATTGAGTTGGATTCTGTGCAAAAGAAATGGTCTACTTACTTGGAGGTCATTGCGGGATCAAGGCTTTACTCTACATGCACACATTGCTTTGCATGGAAAGCTGCATGAAAATGATAATGAAGACATGTAAAAACAAAGTTAATGGCCAGATTGAAAGTACTTTGAAAATTGGATGTTAGATATTAAATGTATATGGTTTGACCTCTTGAGACAGAGAGGTCTACAAGACACCTTTAAATTCTGTAACAATAATCTAAAAAAATATATATATATTTTCACTTTCCATTGTAGCACACATTTTCTTTTAGAATTCCCAAGATATTACTTAAATTTTCAGTGCGCAAGTTTTCTTGAAATCTATTTTGTTTGCATTTTTCCTCTTGTATTTTATGCCAAGCCAGATTTGGTTCTCATTTACACAGACATGAATTTGAAGTAGCTCCATTGTGCTCTCCAGGGTTTCCTTCAAGCATATTAAAACTCTCCCCATACTCTCAGTGATAAAACAATTCCAAGAGTTTTTTTACATTAACACTTCCAGCACTGACATAGCATAGCTCCTTCTTAAGCTGTCTGGAGATAGGAAAATATTTGTGCTATCCATAGGGTTCCAGCAAGCACATTATTGGAACGGAATACAGTCATCATCATGTCTCACCCATGGTGCTCATTTCCCCTTACTGTGATTCTGTGACAAATTAGTAATTTCTAATGACAACTGCTAAGATGGCAGATCTCTTACTCCAGTGATGATGGTAATAGCATTTCATAGGGTTAGAAATCACATTGATTTCCCATAAGTAATAATGAGAGTGGGCTTCTATATTTCTAATAGAAGCTTATTGAGCATGCAGGATATTAGAAGTAATTTCCACTTAGATGTGAATAGTTATGAATCAGCTTTATCTTTGGTCATAAGCTTTTCTCCAAGGAACCTTAAACGGACTTAAAAGGTTACATCAGAATGGTGGAAAACTCTGTAACTTGTCTTGACCTTAAAACAAGAAATAAACTTAGCGCTGGTGTAAAATGAGAATTGAACCTGACCCTATGGTACATTTATAGGTCTTTCTGACTACATTGCCTTTAAAGGAGCTTCCTCTTAATGAACACTATCCCATTATCAAAGCACATCCATTATAGCTGGATCTATTGGCCCGCATTAGGGGCCTGATATTGAACCATTCAAGTTAATGGGAATTTTGCCATGGATGTCAATGAGCGCACGATGCCTAAAATAGAGTAATGGAGTTTACAGGAAATCCACTAAAATGGTTTGAGTCTTTCCTGGAGGGACACACCCAAAGAGCACTGATGGGAAATTTCATCTTCACCGTGAGACCCCTTACTTATGGAGTTCCACAAGGATCAATTCTCTCCCCAGTCCTATTCAACATCTCCATGCAACCATTTAGTGAATTGGTCAGACAATATGGACTCAAATGCCAGCAATATGCAGATGAAACACAGCTCTACTATCCTTCACCACATACAACAACAAAACTACCACCAAAATGGCCCAGTGCTTGGATGTGATCATCCCATAGATGAAGAAGAGTTGGCTGAAACTGAACCCGAGCAAAACAGAAATGATGCTGTTGGGCAGAGGACAGAATTTTAAGAATTTGTAGCTAGAGTGCAGTTAATGTTGGTTGAAGATACACATCCACAATTGATCAATTTAGTCCATGATCTATGAGTACTCTTGGATTTCCCATTGATGCTGAGCCCTCACCTGTGCTGGTAATAATGATAACCAATGTTACGATGGTACCAGCGCCTATGATGTTAACAATGATAAAAGGTGTTACCATCATAGCATTGGTTAATATCTCCAGTTGGCTGTCCCATCCTGATAGTCATGAATAACTGAGGCCAGGTCTTTGGCTTTCACCTCTCAGCTGGACTGCAGCAATGAGATATATCTGGGCATGAAACTCCAAATAGTACAAAACACCACAGAGCATCTCTTCAGCAACATAGGCTATTGTGAGCACTCACACCTGTCCTCTGCTCTCTACACTAGCTACCCATAGAATTTTGAATCATGTTCAAGGTCTTCCATGGCCTGAGCTCAGGATACCTAAAAGACTGTCTAAAGCTCTGGGATGAAGATCATGGTCAACAACTTTGCTCCACTGGTATACTGGCTCTTTCAATGGTGACAATAAAGGTCATCTGTGTGGGAGTCAGAATCTACTCTGTGGGTTGGGGGGTCCAAGTTTGTGGAATTAACTCCCCTAGAAACTAAGGTCAATTACAAACCTCACCACATTCTGCTCCAAGTGTTAAGTACGTTTCTTTGATCTTGCCTTCTCTAATATTGACACATAGCAACAAGTACATTTATGTCATAAATTAAAAACAAAACAAAAGACTAGCTAAACAAGACACTTCACTGCATGTTTCTCCCTTTTGGGGTGGGAGGTGGGAGAGAACAAACAACAGAAGACAGATGTGAAGTCTCACTGCTTAATGCACTATGGTGCTTAAAATCTTTGGTGATGAACGTGGTATAAAACTGAGAATGGAATAAGGAAATAAGGGAACACCACATCATCTAGGCTGACCTCCTGTAGATCACAGGGCACTAAGCACTACCCAGCCACCTCTACACCAAGCCCAACTACCACAATTAGACCAAAGTATTATAGCATTCGGAGATTAAAATATTGTCTGCCACATGCATGGAGCAGGATAAACTGAGGCGCACCAATGGCCAAGGCCCTACAAAGGCAGGGAATTGACTGAAATAAATTCAGATGATCCAAGCAGGTGACCCATGCCCCATGCTGCAGAGAAAAGTTAAAACACCCGAAAGGTCCCTTTCAATCTGACCTGGGGAAAACACCTTCTTCTTTACCTTGCATATGATAATCAGTTTAACCCTGAACATGTGAGCAAACACCAACCAGCCAAGCACTTGGGAAGGACAATCCTCAATATAACCTCAGTGCACTGGCCCACCCTATCCAATGTCCCACCTCCAGCCATGGCCATCTCTGATGCATCAGAGGAAGGGAAAAACTTCCAGAGTACACTGGAGGAGGAACCCGCCCCCACCGTTCTGACCCCGACAGGTGACCAACAGGAAGCATGAGATTTTATTAACATACAACATGAACCAGATTGGGCCCCAGGGCTGCTGAGCTCAGCCTCCCACCAGCACAGTCAACCCCGTCATATAATCACATACTTAAATTTATCAAGGTTTATCTTAAAGCTTATTATCTTGTGTGTCTCCACAGTTCCTATTGGGAAGCTGTTTCAGAACCTCACTCTTCTGATGGTTAGGAACCTTCTTCTAATTCCCAGTTTAAATGTATTCATGGCCAGTTTATACATAGTTGTTCTTGTGCCATCGTTGTCCTTTTGCTTAAACAGCTCTTCACCCTTGCTGGCATATAACTCCTGGATATATCTAGAGAGAGCAATCCTATCCCTTCTCAGCCTTCACTTTGGTAGGTTAAACAAGCCAAATTCATAGTTGCCTCTTGTAAGATAGGCTTTCCATGCCTCTGATCATCCTTGTAGCCCATCTCCACACTTGTTCCAAGTTTGAATGAATCTTTCTTGAACATTGGTGACCCATATTGTACACTGTATTCCAAATGAAGTCTTACGAGTGCCTTTTGTGTACCACAGACATGGAATCATAGAATCATAGAATAAATATTAGGTATCGAAGGGATCTCAGGAGGTCATCTAGTCCAACCCCCTGCTCAAAGCAGGACCATCCCAAACTAAATCATCTCAGCCAGGGTTTTGTCAAGTCACATCTTTAAAACCTCTAAGAATGGAGATTCCACCACCTCCCAAGTGAACAGGTGAAACTGAGGAGCACTAATGGTCAAGGCCCTTCAATGACTTTCAGTCCAATACTTTCCGATCTCTATTAGAAATACCTTGCTTGAGACATTATAGGATCCCATGTGCCTTTTTCACAGACACATCACATTGGTGGCTATAGCTACCCTGTGATTGACCCACACACATAGGGTCTCTCTCTTCCTCTGTTGCTTTCAACCGCTGAGCCTCCAGTTCTTTTATGTTAACCTCAAGAACAGCTAGGGAGCTAGGCACCACTGTTGTGTAATATGAATGTTTATTAAAACTTTTATACAGTGTAAGCCCTGAACAGACATGTGATGAAGTGATTGGAAGACAAAACTGACAAAGATTAAGTTGATTTGTTTATACCTTGTCTAACCAGCTCTGACTGCTAATATCCTGCATGCCTAATAAACTTCTACCAGAAATTTAGTGGTCCACTCTCCTTATTTCTTATGGGAAATCAATGTGATTGCTAACCCCATGAAATGCTATTACCATAGTCAGAGACGCAAGGGATCTGCCATCTTAGCAGTGGCCATCTGAGAACTCATTAGAAGTTAGCACTTCTTTGTCAAAGAATTTCAGTCTGTGAAAATGAGCACCTTGGGTCAGATATGATAATGACTACAGTCCATTCCAGTAATGCGCTTGTACAAACCCCAAAGATAGCACAGATGTTTTTCTCACCCTACAGATTCCATGCTAATGCTCCAGAGGAGTAGCCGTGTTAGTCTGTATACAGCAAAAACAACAAGAGTCCTGTAGCACTTTAAAGACTAACAAATTTAATTTCTGCAGGCATAAGCTTTCATGGGTTGCAACCCACTTCGTCAGATGCAAGAAATAGAAATCAGATTGGGGGTGTATATATATATATGTCCAAGGGTAAGGAACTATCTGATTTCTATTTCTTGCATCTGACAAAGTGGGTTACAGCCCACGAAAGCTTATGCCTGCAGAAATTAAATTTGTTAGTCTTTAAAGTGCTACAGGACTCTCGCTGTTTACGCCAAGGCTGAAAATTTTAGTGTCAGAATTGGAATTTTCCTACCAGAGTGAATAGTGGAAGACTTTCTGCAGATGAAAGAGAAGAGACACTCTCAAAGAGAACTTCCAGTTTCTTAAAAATGAATATTTCACAGCTCCCGAATAATTGGAGATCCAAGGGTCTGATCCTGAGTAGTGCTTAACATTCTCAATCCCCACTAAAATAACTGGAATTTGGGGTGTTGATATCTGGTGGACATCAGTTCCCACAGCTGCACTCCTTGATTACAGTAAGCTCTCATGCTGCAGTATATATTTGTTGTATATGTTGTTCTGTTCAACAACATTAACAAACAGTGATCCAGATCCTGGCCCTCTGCCCACTCCCTTCTATGCTGATCTGGGGGCATAAAACAGCCAGAAAGCTGCCTTAAAGCGGCAGCTGGAAATGCACCTGATTTAGGTAGCTCTATGCCACACATTCCAGCACTACCTTCCCCCAACATAAAGACTGTGTTGGGGGTATGGTCAGGAATGGGAGAGAACATGGCTGGAGCAGCTTGTGCTTGGAAAATCCCTACCCCTTTATCAGCTCTAAAGTATACTAGTCCCAGGATCTGGGGAGCTGGAAGGTGGCTTTAAGACACCTTTACTCCTTCTTATTCATTCCACTGAGCAGAGAATAGTCACACCTGAGGATCAGGTACAATACTTCTTGTATTGAATATCCAATGGCTATTTGACATCCATCCATCGAAAGACACAGTATTCTACTCTCTATACATCTATAGACCTATGTTGCACTCTTAATTATGATACTGCTGGGGAGTATGTAACACAGAAGTGATATTACCAGACATAGGAGTAAAATGTAGCACATAATTTTGATTTCATTTGAGATTTTGATAATAGTATGAAAAAAATGGAGTCCCTACTTGAAAATGCCTATCTCCTCACACAATATTGAACTATTTGCCTTGAAACACCTGAGCTGGAGATTCCTTGTTTTACATAGGAGGAGGCTGCTGGCAGGGAATTCTTTATAATGGTCCTTTGACTTTGAAGTTCATTCATGCCTCCATACCTTTTGGTCAGAAATAATGTAAACTGTTGACCTTCAGGATATACTGCAAGGCCCCTTCCTCCTGCCCCAGGTATTTTGGAACTGTGGGCACACAGAGGAAATGAAAGAGGGCTCAGGGGTGTAGGAACTCACAGGCCTACAACAGGGGTCTGTGGAGGTCAAACCTGATGCTGCTTCCTCTTTGCCACCAGGGGCCCGGTCAGGGATGACACCAAGATGAACTGCGAGGCATGAAGTCCTACCTTAAGAGGCATACCTCCATTATTCCCAAATTAGTTGGCACTCCCCATATAAACCAGGAACCCATTGCTGGGAGTGGTCTGAACACTGCAGAGCTCTGGTGTGCATTTGATTTAAACCCTTCTTGCTCTGACTTGCTGCAACTTGCCTTGATCCCAGACTCCCAGCTCTTGCCCTAGGTTTGGTTCCCAACCCTGATCCTGGTTTACTGTTTCTGGTTTATGACCATTGCTGACCCTAGCTTGACCTATCCCTGATTATTGCCTCATGCTCGTGGTTTGGTAATAGACTCTCACTTCGTGGGTTTGACCTGGCCTGGCCCTGATATATAGGCTTCTTCATTCCATTAGTTGGTTATGATTGCATTTGAGAGGGGTCAGAGTAGGGTTGGGTTTTTTTTTAAATTGTAGTTTTGTATGAGGACAGGGGGCCTGCAATGATGCAAAGGTGCTTTTTGTCTTTAGAAATTGAAATAAATGCTTAGCAACGCTGCTGGGAACATCTATAATGCTTAGAGTAAATTATGTAGGAAGTACATTCCCATTAAAACCTTATGAAGTATAGCATCTAAATAACAGGAGCCTGCAGTAGCAGCTTTTAATGTACAAACTTTTGAGTCCTACAAGGGTGTTGTAAACAATTAATCACAAAAGCTTTCAGGAAACTGATGAATTTAGGAACCTGCTTTTTCTTATCAGATCTCGTTCTCCATTTTTACCCTTGTACCTGCAATCTATCGTGTCTCTCATAGGATTTATTTTTCTTGAATTATAATCTTTTATATACCAGTTTCCCACCATTTTTTAAAATCTTGTACTTATTTTTGAGGCTGTCTTTACTCATTAGAAGAGGATACAGCTCAAAAAAGTTGAAGCCTTGGACTGGAAATCTCATACACATTTGTCCTGGATCAGACTGCCAAACAGAGTTGGCTGAATTATTCATGGTGAATCGTTTAATTAATCGGTTTAGCCTTTTTTTTTTTTTTGCTTTTTCTTTTCCTGTGCTCATGAATTATCTACAAACTGGCTGTGATTATTTACACATCATCACTGGCGAGAACACATTGTTCAACAGATCTACTGTGTGAAAAAATTTAGAAAAAAGTTTCAACATGGCTGCTGAGGTACCTCTAGTGCACATGTTCTTGTGAATATTTATTTGTGATACTATTCAAGACATTTTTGCTAGTCTGAGAACATTCTAACTAATACAAACTAGTTCACCAGAATGTTTGCAGATAAATGAAGCAAGGAGGTTGTGAATATCAGAGATACAAAACTGCTAGATTTTATTGGTAAGAATAGTCACATATACTCTTAAAATATGTCTTGAACTCTAGAACTAGTTGCATATTAATTAACAAGTGGCACATAATTTGCTTGTTTTCTAAACTAAATGGTTTGCAAGCCACCTATTTCAGGGCCCTCTGTTGAGCCAGGGACAAAGTCAGATCAACTCATGTGTCCACAGCTGAGCACCCCGTAACCATGCCAGTGAAGACCAAACATCAATAGCTTCAATACAGATCTATTGTTTATTGAAAAGCAGGTATCACAGACAAATAGAAAGGACTATACAATGCCTCTCCTTAGTAAGCCTCAGTTTCCCAAGCATAAACCCTTAGTATCTATGCTGGCCCCACACAGAATCCTGATTGGTAAGCAAAGTGTGATAGCTACCACTCCTAGGTGAAGACTGTCTCTTCCTCCTTCAGGTTCCCTCAAGTCCTTGGTCTATTTTCTGAGTCCCTTGTAGTGGGGTCTTGGCTACCCCGAGGCTCTCTGGTCTATGATCCCTCAGAGCAGGGTCTAGGTTACCCCGAGGCCCTCTGGTTTCAATCCTTCTGTTCAACAGTATCACTGTCCCTCTTGGATATATGAGATATAGATAGAGAAGCTAGGTACCATGTGGTCTTCCAAAATATGCTTTGCCAGCAAATTATGTGGCATACTCCAATTAATTCATAATTTGGGGGGGGGGAGGTGGGGTGCAGGGATTAGCTGATATTCACTTATCGTGGTCTATTCCCCTCCAGACACCTGATGTCACATCATTCCATAGGGTCAACTAACCCAGGTCAGCTTGCCCCAGATTCGCCATTACACGCCTCTACATGTACACACCAGGCAAACTGGCCATTGGCTGACTGTGACCAGCTACTGGACAAACATTTGTGACACATATTGATACCAAGTGCAAATGTGGCCTTTTCAGTGATTTTCCACAGTCTAGTGCTATGAGGCCCTGCTCCCAGAATCCTCTAGCACTCAGGCTCACCAAACTTGTCCATTGTGATACTACATAGTGATTCAGCACCATTCCAACACCCTCTTCTCCCTTATTCACAATAGTTGTGAGCAGAGTAGGCTATCGAGTCAGAGCACACATGGTGTAAATAAGGAGGAGTTTCTAGCATATTTTCTCTGAGGTGCCTTAGATTCTGGAATGCACTCTCTCCTTGTAATGAATTGCCCTTCAGTGTAGGTTACAAGTCCAACAGATTCCAAGCTAGCTGTTTTCTTAGGAGTTTGGGGAAGAGGAGAGAAGGGGGAAATGGGGCTCTAAGGTATGAAGGGGGATTTGTTGGCCCCCTTGCTCTGATTATGAGACCAATTCCACATAGCACTTAACCACCTATTTAATTTTAAGCATTGGCTTTGCTGTAAAGAGCTGAAATTGAATGCTTAAAGTTAAACATATGTTTAAGTATTTTGCTGGACTGGAGGCTAGAAGACTCATCTTCTTTCTTCAAATGAAAAGAACACATGGAAAAAGCTCCACCACAGCATCTGGTGTTTTTGACAGTTCAAGTTTTTCCTGGCTTAGGTTTGTCAGGCATTGATTGGCCTCTTCAGTGACACACTGCTAGTCCATCATCATTGAAAGTGACCCATAATTGAGTATGTCCACCTAAATTAGAGAAATGTAGATAAAGGCATCATATCTAAATTAATTTCCTGACTTTGCACTTAGCCTTCCCCGCACTAGCAATTATGAAAATGAAAGATAGTATACTTAGAAACTGAAAAGGGCATGGTCAAGGTTGTAAGTCCTTTAAATTAAATATATCTTGACAGTTGTGCCAATGCACGTTGCACATTGCAACTGTTGCACTTACATGGGACAACTTTCGGGATTGTGTGAAGCAGTGCCCCCTGAATGAATGCAAATCTATGCCTTGATCCTTCAATGCACTGCACCCACAGTGACTTCAGTGGGACTTTGCAGGGGCACTGCAGTGGACTGGCATGCAATGAAATGCCAGCTCATGAGATACACAATCAGGGTTAATGTATGCCTCTCTTCTGGCTGGTAGCAGCCCCAGCTGCCACCTCTACAAACATATACAGATTGTTCCTGCCATCATCAGATGTAACGTCTGTGGGATGTCTCATAGAGGGCTCCTACTTGTCTGAGGGGCATATACAAATAAATATACTAAAGAAGTCCCTAGCCGTTGGGCTCTCCTGACACAAGAGAAGTTTATCCACAGATTTTGGGTCAGCCAGAGGAGACGTAGTCACCCTCCACTCCCGCTGTGGGAAATGGTTTTCCTGGCAGGCATCAACACACAGAACATGTTGGAATTTGGGCCCCAGGATTTTTCATTATAGTAATCCTAGTAGCTGTGGTGCTAGAATTAGCTGCTTAGAGCCACTGTGTATTTGGGCCGCTAAGCAGAAAGTATAAAAGCTCAAGTCTAGAAGGAAATGAAGATCATTTAACTACTCAGCCTCATCCTCCTGCCTTGAGTCTCTGTCCAGTAGTAGATCTTATCATTAAGCCAATGAAAAATATATCTTATTTATATTGTGTCACACTGTAAAGAAATGGGCACACATAGTACAACAGCACTTGATGACCATGTGGCTCACACCATTATTATATAAATAATTGATCTCTGTGATAAAAAATAATTCAAATAGAAATAAAGAAAGAAAGACAGAAAGAAAGAAAGAAAGACAGAAAGAAAGAAAGAAAAAGAAAAACCTATGATCCCCATCCTAAAGGTATGTGGGCTGAAAGGGACAATTAGGAAGCTATAGCAACTACTAGTAATTACGATCAACCGTGTCATTTTCTATTAGTGGCCAAAACCAATATGCATCTGGTTAATTTAAAGAGCCATATGTTGTTGCTACAGTTATTAAGGGCAAGTGGAAACTGGGGTCCCAACACATGGTGGTGGTGAAGGGGTAGAGGCAGGATTTGAGGAGGACAGACTTATATGCTGAGTTGTCTATTTCTGATTAAACTTTTGTTTGTTCGTTGATTATTTGTTCTTTGCCATACTTGTGCTTCCTTTCTCTCTCCTTTCCTGGGAGAGGGGGGACTAGAAGATAACTGACAGCAGCTATTTTCTCAGATCACATGGGTTTCTTGATGCTTTATTTAATCTCTTGCCATGTCCATAGTGCTTTCTCTATAATTATTCCCTTTGGACTGATCACATAGTTCTCTTTACTTTCCCACAGGGAAAACCTCATGGGTGGGTGGCCAAAAAGACAGAAAATTTCACAAGATGAACCTCCTAGGTAAATAACATGAGCTGTGTACCCTCAAGGAGAAGGTGTTTTTGGAACTATGTAGTGGAGAGGGGATCCGATATCCCATGTTCTGGAGAACCATACCCATCAACAAAGGCTGGGGTCATCCTGTATACCCATTTGCATTGTCGCTGTGTTTTCTCCCCCCAGCCACAGATGCATGGTTCCTATAGTAAATGTGCTGCCAATGGCTGAGTCTATATGAAGCTGTACAGTAAAAGCTGCAGATAGAATATAGCAAGAGTTGATATTGCCCCTTTTGATGTCCATACTGTTGAATAGGGCATAAGCCAAACACCAAGATATTTCATGCTCTTTTGCTAAGGCAATGTTCTAGAGAGTGGTTTCACCTGTGGTGTCATAATCTGCCCATATACACAGCTTTCGTGGGTACTGTTAATTTTCAATTCCACAAATCTGTGAATGGTTGTTGATTTTGTTGTAAGAAGGGATTCTGTTGAAAGGAGAAACAGTAACAGGGACAAGGGACACTTAATATGTACTTCAAGCCAGATCAAAGGTGTCAGGGTATATTTCATCAGACATGACAGATTTGATTGGATGTGTATAGAGGATTTTTTATTCATGTCATGGTGCCTTGAAAAGCCATTTTCCTAAAGGATTTCAGTTGCAAGTATCTTGTTCCTATTTCACCCTGTCAAAAGCTTTTGAATCTTCTGGAAGAAGGCGTTAGTGACAGATGTGATGCTTTAGAAACATGGAATATTCAAAGACTTTTATATTGAGATATGACAGATGCTATGGACACAAGAAATATTCAAAGACTTTGTCAACTTTATAAGTTCTGAGTGTATCTTTATGGGCTGGCTAGTGATTGAATTATTGGTTAGATGGATAAGCTAAAAGATGTTTCCAATAGGAGCTAAGCTTGCTGGGGGAGTGTAACGCAGATAACTCGGTGAAAGGTTCACCAGCTAGTAAAATAGCATATACTGGTTTGAACCTATTCAAAAGGCCTGCGAGACAAAGAACTATAAAATGTATAAACTGATGTAGGGAGGGTGGTCATGCTCACTTGATCCAGGAATTAACATGAAGCTATGACCAAGGAAAGCAGACTCTGCAAAAAGGGCCTGAGGGTTTCCATGTGGAATATTGGAGACTACCTGGTCAAATAGACCTACCTATAAGCTATCTATTGATTTTATTATATGGTTTCTCTGTAATGCTTTTGTTCTGAATAATAACTTTATCAAGTCTGGCTGGTCATTGGTTAACCTTTTCATTGTGTCAGAGAACAAGACTTCAGGTACTGAAATAAATTCAGACCTGTTGAGATAATTACAGTAAGTTGCAGGATTCTTCAGCCTTAGACCCTCATCTGGAGGGAGTATAGGATCCACCTCACAATGAATGACAGCTAGAGGCCTGTGCCCTATATGAGGAGTCCTCGTGGAAGCCTGGAAGAGTTAGAGGTGCAGTTATCCTGTGTTTAATTTATAATAGTTATGAAATTTTCTCATAGTCATCTGCCACCCATCATTTTTTGAGGGTTAAAAAAAGAGAAATGTAACAAACTTATAAGTTAAATATAGTATATCAATATTCCAAAAGCCTTACAACAAAATGGTGACCTGTCTTCCATAAGGGGACTCTCTACAGAGCAGATCACACTACAAGCTCTTTTGTTTTACACCATTGAATATGTTTAGTGATAGAATCAGTCAACACTTAACAAGGGAGAATCTTATAAAAGTCAGCAGATAAGCAATCAAGATCTGGATTTTTCCCCAGACAAATGAAGATGATCTTTTTTTACCTCCAGTAGAAAGAAAGGAGTTTCCTTAATTGGTCTGTCTTTTGATTTCATTGTGAATATCTAGAAACATTCAGAACATTGGCAGTGTTTGCCTTTTGTTAGTTTAGATTTAGCCTTTAAACGTTTCCTTACATTCAACCACTCTATACCTGCTTTATATCAAATTTCAAGGGTGCAATTGGACTATTAGTGTCAAATGAGGGTGGGCAAATGGAATTTGATAATGGGTGGATGGTTGTAAATATCAGCAATGGTAGGTAGATTCTTGGATAGTGGAGGAACATGAAGCAATGTGATGAGCTTAAGTGAAATAGAACAGGTGTCAGGGGAAGGAGTAGCTGGGAACCAGAGAAGAAGGAGTGAGGTATGGGTAGGGGGAACAGAAGTAGTAAAGTAGAGGTGAGCAGGAGAGGGGGGGAAGGAGCAGCTGGAAAGTAGGGGATGGGAGCAAGGCACTTGAAAGTCAGTCAGGGAAACTGAGCTTGTGACTGCAGAAGCAGGTGGCTGAAGAGAAAGAGGAGTCAGAGAGTGAAGTGAGTAGCAAAATGCTTGAAAAGGCACCCTGGAGCTGAATGACAGTTTTAGATATAGCCAGGCGAAGGATACAGCTCCACTGCTGCATTCATCTGGCAAAGATGCTCTATGCTGCTGGGAGAGGACTTTCCTGTCGGCATAACAGACCCACCTCTGCGAGTGGCAGAAGCTATGTCGGTGGGAGAAGCTCTCCCACTACCATAGCACTGTGCACACGAGCTCTTGTGTCGGTGTAATTTATGTCACTCAGGGGGGTGGAATATTCACTTTCTTGAGCGACGTACGTTTTTCTGACATGGGCTGTAGTGTAGACATAGTTTAAGATAGGTGAGACACTCTAGTTTCACTGGTGGGAGCAGAAGAAGGAGCAACATGCTGGCCAGAAGAGACAGGCATGGGAACAGAAGACAGATGAGGGAATAGCTTCATGACGAAAGGATGGGAACACAGAAAACCTTTGATTATAGGGCAGCTTTGACATAATACTGAAATGGCATGTCAGAATAAAGGGGTAGACAGTGACATAAACAGTGACACTGTACAGTATATATATTAAAACTGTGAAGTGTTTTAGTGTCTTATACTAAATGTTAGCCAAAATACAGTTTCACTGTAAAAATATGACGTAGACTGCAGTCAGAGCATATTTCCAGTATATGGCAACTCAGTGAGCATAATAACAATAAATATTAAACAGTTTTACCTTCACACAGTATATTGTAAAGCACTCCTATGCGTTTCACAATCTGTGGATTTACATTTTTGAGAAAGACCAGTGATTTTGGGTGCCCAACTTGAGAGATCTTTTAAGCACTCAGTGCTTTCTAAAAAGCAGGCTCCTTAAACGATCTCAAATTGGACATGCAACTGAGGAACCCAAAAGCACTAGTCACTTTTGAACATTTAAACCTTGAGCTACATATATATCTATTTAACCCACATTCCTTGCAGGGACTCCCCTTAAAATAAAATGCAATAATGGATCATTATTAATGGTAGACTTTAGATGTATAAAAATCTCTTTACATACCATTGAAATGCAATCAACCCTAGCACGGTACACAGTAGCTATTTAACTATGCACAGCAACACTAAATAGTAGACTAGGACATTGAATGAAGAAGTATCCATTTAAAACAGGAGATGTCGTTACAACCTAGAAATATTAAACTCCTTCTTCTCATTTCTGTATATGCCCAGAAATGTATTTTAAAATTTAATTTAAATGTACATTGATAAGTGATGATCTTTCATTCAACTTAATCTATACAGACATTAACTGCCTCAGACTACGTAGTTTTTGTTAATCATCTATTTTGCAAACTTCATTTGTTCTAGTTAATGTTACATCAAACAAAAAGGATTTTTCATTTACTATTTCCTCTCCACTTATACTCACAATTGCTTGTATCAGCAGTTTGTCTTTCCCCTGCCTCCCCAAAGATATGGAGATAACTTAGAAGTTGCAACTTTGTGTTTTTTCCACTTCAAGCATTTATATGCATAATAATTCTGTACAAGTATCTCAGTTTTTGATCGATGGTTAATGATTACTTTGTTTCATGCAATTACGTACCTTGCAGCTTGAAACTTAGAAAACAACTGCTAAGGTTTCTTTTAATGGAAAATTTAGCTTGCATCAGTTATTTCAAAAGTCTTGATAAACAGTGGGTTGTTTTTTGTAATTGTTTGATGATCCTGAAACTAGAGGAGTTGTTATTCAGAAACATAGACCATTAACTTGGTTCCTTTGCATTCCTGTCTCCTCCCTCTCCCTTCCCCCCCCCCCCCCCCCCCGCTTCCAAAAAAACAAATTAGTTATGTTTTTGGAGAAAACAACAACAATATATCCATCCGAGAGGCACCTTTCTATGTGAACAAGATCTTTATTTTTGTCCCCAGATATGACCTGAAATATAAGGAGCTTTGTGTTCACATGAATGGTGTTTTCCAATTGCCTTTCACCACAATAAATAAAGACATAATATAGTATATTTCATTTAAATATATATTGAAATGTGAACTTATTTAAATATTGAAATATGACCTTTTATTTTAACACTTTTCATCTGAAAATCTCTGTTCAATATGAGGTAATCTTGCAAGGTGCTAAGCACTCTGACCCCAATCCAGCAAAGCACAGCTTTAAGGATGTGAGTTATCTGAGTTGCATTAATTTATGTAACCTTTGTTATTTGATTTCAATGGGACTACTCTCATCTTTAAAGTTCAGCATGTGCTTAAGTGCTTTTCTGGATCAGTGCCAGAGTGTTGGACATCTTGCAGCACTAGGTGCAGTGTTTAAGGATCCAATCCAGCAAAGTACTGATTGCGTCCTGTGATGTGCTCAACACCCTCAACTCCCTTTATAGGGTGCCAGGAACATTAGAGGAATGGGGTTTTCCCTTTCACTCTTCCCCTCCAGGAAGGGGGGGGGGAACCCCTAATTCATCATTTAAAATCAGGAACAAATAAGAAAACAGGTAACTATCAAATATAAATAGTTAGGAATGCCACGCTAAAGTGACTCAGATGAAACAAGCAGATTAAAGAAGCCAAACTGCCACTTCATGTCATTATTACAATTTCATTTATCAGGTCCAATAAAGTAATGGTCAAATAGCATGGCCCTTCTTCCCTCCTTCTCTAATGACACAGACACACTCATCAGTTAGTGCTAAGAGAACAAAGTGATGTTATCAGCATTAGTTGATGTAGCCTTTATTGTTTTCCATACAATTCTGTCACTGGGATAAAAATAATGATTTTGTACAGCTGGCCTATCCATAGGAACAATCATTTTTATACTTACTTTATTTTCCATTATACTCTTATGTTTGTATCCTCTTCATAGCATGTTGTAAGTTGCACATAAGTGTTACGATAAAATAAATGCACTGAGAACGTTTGGTGGGTAGTATCTTGCCTTCTGCTGTGTTTTGATGATTATTTAATGATCTAATCAGTGTCTTTTCTTTTCCTTATATGTTTAACACTATAACCAAACTGTCGTTTACCTCTGAAGACCAACTTGATATCTGTAATGAGATCAAAAGGGCCAGATTCTCAACTGATGTAAACTAGCATAGCTCTTCAAAGTCAGGGGAACTATATAGATGTACCCCAGCTCAGAATCTGCCTACCAGGATCTGTTTCATTGAAAGGAACTGGTAGTCTGCCCTTGAAAAGTTCAACCTCTCACTGCTTAGGCAACTGTAATTCAAACCCACATCTTTGACCACAGTGAGAGAAAATACTGATGCATCAAGCACTCCACTGCAGTCCTCTGTGCAAGCTGATTTGTTTACAGAGCTATGGATTTTTTTTCTCCGATAGTGTACCTTGTTTTATATATAAAACAAACACTCTCTCAATGAGACCATCAATAACTCATCATTTTAGGGCTTTGCCATTTTTCTTTGTATATTGGTTTACAAACACAAGCTTGGACTTTTGATTATTCTGTAATATACTCATAACCCTGTAAAGAATTTCCCAGGGTAGAGTGGTTGTTTGCACCACATTTGAGTGAAATGTTTAAATTAGTTTTGCTGTATAATTTAAGGTCATAAATCAATATGCCACTCCTGTAGCTACATGACCAAAGGGGCTACCATGCCTGTTTGCCTGTTTTAAAAATACTGTATTACTCTTTGTACACTTTTAGCATCAAAATAATTGTTGGAAACAATTTTACAAAGATTAACTTTCTTGTACTAAAGTTCTTGTGTGTATTCTTCACATCACATTTTGAAAATCTCATTAAATGGCTTTTAAATTAGATATGTCTTGTTCTGAGTGTGTGCAGGTGGGGGGAAATGTCATTCCTGTAAGCAATTCAGTTATTATATAGTTATGTTCTCTTTACACTAATATTAACATGCTTTCATACGCTTTGCAAAAAAACGTAAGTGACAGGGACTTGTATTGACATAAGAAATCTTTATTTATGCTGCATGGTTTTCTAATACAATAAGTATTACAGGATACAGGAAAAAAAAAGAAAATATTGCTACTGCATGAGCTAGAGATCATCTTTAATCATCTTTGTGATTGTACAGCACATAGAACAATGGGTTCCTGGTCCATGACTAGAAATCCCAGTCACTATGGTGATACAAAGAAGAAGTGTATTCTCTGTAACTTGAATTCTTTAAACCATGATCTGATGACACCAGTAACTCAGCCACAGGTTGAAAGTCTATTACAGGACTGGGTGGGTGAGGTTCTGTGGCCTGCAATGTGCAGGAAATCAGACTAGATGATCATGGGGGTTTCTTCTGAGCTTAAAGTCAATGAGAAATGCATCAATTTCCTCAACCTACATATATTGCAGGTGTCAAACTATCATTCTGGATATAATATCCTAAATCTAACCAAGAAGAGTACCACATACTCACAATAAAGGTATAATCCTGCCACACGCAGACAGTGTTTTACAGGAAGCATTAAACATTCTCAACCAACATTGTACTCAGTATTGACTTTTTCTGTGACCTCTCCTGAGCCACTTGATATCTGTGTCTCAGTTTCTCCTCTGTAAAACTGGGATAATAATAATTCCTTTCTCACGCATTTTTTTCTGTCTTGCTGATTTTGATTGTAAACAAATGTGGGATAGGGACTGTCTTAGTGCGTATATGTATAGTATCTAGTACTATGGGGCCCCAATCTCAGTTGGGAACCCTATGCATTACTGTAGTCATATAAATGATTAATTAACTGAGAAGTTTCAGTAAGGGTTTAGTAACAAATCTTATATGGCTTTTGTTTCCTGTTGGCTCTCACACTGATTTTTTTTATGAGCTTTGTGATTGATCAAGACCTAAAACTCAAAGAAAAGCTCAGCTATAATTACTGAGTTTTATCTAGTTTGAGGTGAAACAAGTCAAAGCCACTGAATTCTAAATACTTTCCTTCTGAAATCAAGATATGGCCCAGGTTTTTCAAAAATTGTTCCAAACACTCAAAAATCTGTTTACTGACTAGTTTAGAAGTCAACTGAAATTTTGTGGTAGGACTCATGGCTTTTGAGTGAATTTCAAATTTGGCAAAAGGAGTCCTTCAAATCCTTAGTATTGAAAGATAAAGAAATGTTTGAGAAACATATGTACACATGACTCGTTACATCATTAACTGACACTATCTGGGTTAGGGGTAGCCAACTGTGAAGTAGAATTCAGCATATTCTGTTCTTGTTGTAACATCTGTTAGATTGGTGGAGTTACACCAGAAATGAATATGGTCTCTCTCAGAATACTATGGGAACTGAAATAAAGGCATATTTCATTCTGCATCTAGTAAGAGACTTACTAAATCTGAATTTACAGTTATTTTTTTTTATGGTTCTACAGCAGTATAGCTGTTGGCAACTGTACAGCTTTGAGAAGATATGGAACATACTTGTTATGTCTTTGACCCACAGAACTCCAGCCATCCCGACTAGAGCTCGTCAAAATATTTTTCATTCAAAAGTTTTTGTTTGTTGGGGTTTCCTTCATTTAAAAAATGGCTTTTCAAAACAATTGAACTTTTTCATGAATTTATTTGAAATAAAAAAATGGATCATTATGTTTCAAATAAAGCAAAGTGGGGTTTTGTTTTTTTGTGTTTTGTTTTGTTGTGAAAAAAAATTGACAGGAAAGTTAGCAAAAACAAACACATTTCAAATTTTTTCGAGGAAAAAACATTCCTCTTTTGACTATCCTGTTTCCAACTCCATGCAAAATCTTCCCAGAGGCCTCTAAACTATAATACATGTAGGATTGGTTATGAATGGGAGCTTAGTGATCCATCAGTTCACTTCAGAACAAAGTTTTAACAAGGTACACCACAGGAACTGCTGCCTACACCACAATCCCTTTCAGTGTAAAATTTAGTTATCACAACTGATGCCTCACTAATTCTCATCCTGCTTGGTATTGGATAGTGCACTATATAAACCAGTTAACAAAATAGGTGTTTGTCTGAAACTGTTAACAATGCTGAACCTGATGTTCAGGAGTACTGAGCACCCACAATTGCATCTGAAATCAATGAGGACAGCAGATGCTCAGAACCTCATGATATCAAGCCCTTGATGATTAACCTAATCAATTAAAGTATTTTTGAAGTACTTAAAAATTGCATTAAAATAATTTCTGGGATAACCTCCTTCAAAAGTTGCCAACGAGGGCCTACTAAAATAATTAATAATTGTATAGTTTATCCTGTGCAGTGTTCTCTTGCCACTAAAACTGTTGATAAAGAGTAATCAATATACTGTAGCTGGCTTTTGCTTTAGTGAACAGTCCCATGAGCTAAGTGAGTAGCTGTCTTGTATCTTGAAAGATATTCACACAGGGACATTATATCTAACACAATTAGTTTCCCAAATACAGTAAAATGTGTAGAGCATCATTCAGAAATAAATTATGTATGTATTACTCCAAAGAACATTGGTAATTTATGAATTTCTATTAAACCTGTTTCACTCAATTTTTATTAAACTTGAGAGCTGTGACCTACCTAGAGATTTCATTTAATTAGCTTAATTTAAGACTGGAAACAATGAGAGTGGGAATGGGATATATGCAAATTTGTTAAAACAAATTTAAATTAATGAGTAAAATGAACTTGGAAATGGGTTATTTTAGTGCACTGTATCATTTTCCCTGCTATAGCTAAAGTCATGCCACCACTCTGTTTATATAACACTTGTTTCAAAGGATTCCCTTTGTGACAACAATGCACTTTTATAACATGGCATTATGAAAGTCCTCAGATAGACTGAAGCATCGCCATGGATATTCTATTGTAACTCTGCTGTGTTTATCAAGTTCATGTCATGTTCATGCTGAGTTCATGTCCTACACCAATAAATGGATGTCCAGTCATGTGACGGGACTTCTCTCACATGGGAGGAGATGCAGCTCATTTCTCAGACCCCTCCATGGTTCATTGTGAGTCTGTGTGTGATGAGAGGGTAGGATCAGGAATGTGGAGTCAAAGGGGAGGTTCATCATTCCCTCACAAACCAGTGGGAATCCAAAGGACAATTAATGTTGAGGCTGTATTAACTTTCCCCTTGGTGCTGGGGAACCTCCACCTTAGAGAGGTTCTACAGGAAGCCTTGGGAAGGACAATCTCTAGCTATCTCACTGAATTATTAGGACGTTGGAGGGATTCTCACAGTGCCTCTGCCAATGAGGAGGGCACAGGGCAGCAGCATGAATGGCCCAGAGTCTCCAATGGATTGCAATGACTCTGTAGCACTTATAGATGGTCTTGAGGTTAAAGCACTTGCTTGGGAGTCATGAGATTTGGAATCTATTCCTGATGTGCCCTAGACTTCCTGGGCAAGTCATTTATTCTTTCTATACTTTAGCTCCCCATGTGCAAAGTTGAGGAAATATTACCTCACCTCACAGGGGTTGTGAGACTAAATTAATTTGTGCTTGTGAAGTGATAAATTACTACAGTTGTAGGGGCAAGAAAGAAAAAGCCTTTACATAAAATAAACTCCACCTTTGAATCTAAAACATAAAATGATCCTTGAAAATGGGATACTTAGCCATTATGCTCATTTGTGTTGGCATTGTGTTAGGCCATGCCATAGAAGAAATAGGAATTTGAAGCAGCAATTATCTATTCTGTAAAACAGTACCTATTTTGAACAGTCCCAATTATGAAAGTAAAAGAAGAGCTTAACATAATGTTTTATAAATTTTAGATTGTTTCTGTAAATTTCATATGTGAAAATCAAAGTAAAATACTGATATGCAAAACCTCACATGAAAATATCATCAAGGACTTGATCCTGAAATTGAATTCACATTTGATCAGGGCCTAAATGGAAGCTGTCAAGTAGTTTTGGTTGAATGGAGTTCATGTTTTATTACTTTTCATTATTTGTAACAGCCTATTAACAGCAAGAAGCTTAAAAATAAACTTTAAAATATTGATTTTTGTCTTTTTTCCACTTGGAAAGCATTCACCTCCAACTGAATTTCTAATGAAATTGAAATCAATAACATTCTATTTACTTCTTTGTGTGGGCACCAGCTTTCACCTTTGTCACTGACTATGAACCTGATAGGATACATTGTAGCTATAATGAAAAATATGAAAATGCTGGAGCTATACCTAGAGTACAATAGTGCAATCTTCTGCCTTCACACATATCTCCTCCTTCACCTCCAAAAAAACATACTTGTGTAAACTGCTGTGACTGTGACATATTTTTTCATCATAGCTTTAACATTCCTTGAGTGGTAGAGAATAATGGAAACAGTATGAGCCTTCAGCTGAATCAAATAAAAATGAACCTGGGAACACATAAAAAGCAAAACAATTCATTGGGAGTATAGGTGTAATTGCTTATTTGGGGTTTGATAGTAGATATAGTTCAGAGGAAGTAAGTAACATGCCTTCTATATCTTTGGGTACCCATATCTCCCTGCTTTTTTCTGTGTTTTTTGAGATTATATATTCCAGAGTTCTCCTTTATCAAACCAAGTTAAAAAAAAGCAGTTTGTAATATATTTCCATTGATGGACACCATTTTATTTGAACTGAGAACATTAAGTTTATTGAAATTCATGTTTTAAACCGGCATTGGGGAAAAATGTCATCTGTATGAGAAGAAACGTTTAAAATTAACAAAATAAATCTGATCCTCCCAAAGTGAATCAATAAAAATCAATTACATTTAGGAAAAAAAACCCTTTTAAATGTAGATTCTTTTATATTAATATTGGCTTTTTAGTGGGGACTTCCTTTTTCAAAGCCAGATTGTCCCCTGCATGGATTATTTCTGCATACATAACAGGATGCTCCACAATTTTGACTCAAAGTTCTTGATTAATTGTTTCCTCTGTGAGGGGGAGATTTGTGCAGTTCCTGGGAACTCTACCCAAGGTCAGATCCATATACACGGTGGCCCTATGCCACCACCCTACTTCCCAGCCTCCCAATGTAATCTGAGTTCTACAGCAACAATGGTCCTGGAGGAGCCATATTGAATCTGCATGGTAGGGTTGGAGTATAATATTGCTCTGAACAGCTGCCCTATCCCCCTCCCAGTTCTTTTCTCTCCAGACCAAACACTCACTTTGAGCTCTGGAGATCAATGTCTGCAGTGCATCTACTGACAGACTTTGGGTATAGAATGCAGAGCATGTCACAGAGGTAGCATTGCTCCTCCAAGATCCTTTAGCTCAGATCTACTACTGTTTGCTCATTACCTCTCATTGAAATGGAGGGGATAATTTGGTCTCTAAAAATATATAATGGACTGGACCACTGGTGTTATGTGGGCTTTGTGAATTTTGAAGCCATTTGGTGCAGATGTCACTGGACTTGGAGTCAGGAGACCTGAGTTCTATGGCCAATGCTACCAGTTCATTTAGGCCTCCTCTCCCTCCCTTTATCTTCTGTATTTAGACTGTAAGCTCCTGAGAACAGGGATTCTCTCTTACTATGACTCCATACAATGTCTAGCACAATGCAGCCTCAGTCCCAGGCTACTCCAATTCAAAGAATGATAATAAAGTACCAGTGGGACTAAAATGTGATGACATTTTCCCATCAATATAAGACAATGACAAACATTCATTACTGTTACTTAATAATAGCATTTTCCACTGAGTTTATTTCAAGCTATTGGTAAAACAATTTTGTAAATTCTCATATTTTTTCCTTAGTGGTTCATTGGTGTTTCCATCCAGACTATTGTACAGAGCAAATTAGCGAGCAAAGAATGTCCTCTCTAGAGACTAACAAAATCTTCATAACACACTAGTTAACTGTAATCCCAATTTCCTATAAACTATTTTCAGTTTTATGGAGCAAAGCAATGTAATTAGATGCTATATTTACAATTATTAACAAAATGGCACATGGTTTTCAAGTATTCTGCTTTTGTGCAGACTAAAACTACTGGTATAAACCACCAGTTATTAAAACTTCAGAGGCATTTCCATCACTTCCTAAAAAGGATTTTAGGGGCCCAACCTTCCTTCTACTGAGGCCAATGGCAAAACACATATAGACTAAAATATTTTTTTTTGACATTTTCCCATTCTCAGTCTGACTTTTATAGCCTTCTTCCAAAACTCATGAGCATATGCCAGCCTGTGGTACAGATGGGCCTTCATGAGGCCCACTGATATCAGATGTGTATCAAGTCTTTTGTTCCCCCCCTTGGTCGTCTTTCATCCACAATCATTGCAAGAGTCATCCTATTGATATAGGTCTGCAGTTTCTGCTGGATATGCCAATACAAACATAGCAGAGATTCCCTCAACTTGTCTTCAGTTGGAGCAACCTGCATTAGGCCTTTATGGCCTTATTTAATTTCCTATCACAGAGTGTCCAACTATGTGACCATCTCAACATCTTAATTTCCATGGTGGAAAGAATGCTCCCCCCTGAGGATTGGGAAGTTAATTTTTCACCCCAGCAGATCCATCACCCCCATATATCACCCCCGCCACCTAAACGCAGATCGGGGTACCTGCCTGGCTGGAATCCATGCAGGGGGAAAAGCACTCCATCCCTCAGGCAAGAGAGTGCAGGTTTGGGCCCAGCTCTCACCTCCTCTCGGTATGGGTCCCTGTGCAGGGTAGACCAGGCAGTGCCCCCCATCGAGCATGGCTGCTGCTGGGGGCTGTGAAAGCCAGGATCATGGGCACCATGGAAGGGTCAGTGCCCCCCGACTGGAGCAAAGAGCCATCTACCTGCCTGATGCATCCTATTCACCTCACTCCAACTGCTCCATGCACCTGCTGCATCTCCCCCAGGTGGGCCCTGCCCATGGTGCTGGGGCTGTCTCCCAGAGCTTCCCTCTTGCTCCAGTGCCCAGGACCCCCTGCCAGATCAATCACTCCCATACAAAGGCAAGCCCCAGCACAAATTAAGCACGGATCCTAGGTATTTATATTCTTTCACTCTAAGATCTCTGGCTGGGATATGCTTTATGGCGAGTCCCCCTTCCTCAGTTAGCATAGCCTCAGCCTCACCAATAGTCACTCTCAGTCCAGATTCGCGTGGATGAAAATATGTGGTTCAGTTGATACTTGACTGAGCTGAAAACAAATGACCTGTCCTTTATTTTATTACAGCATGACAATTGTTTTGTTTATAAGAATAGGTATGAAGATTAACAATCTAGTAAGTATTTGCTTTGTTTAATATAAACTTTAATATGTCATTAGCTAATAAAGTCTGAGTAGCCAGCTATTCACTTTCTCCCTATGTTTTTTCCTGTTTTTCTTCTACTCCATTTGACAAAACTTTTTCCATTTCTCACTTGTTTAACAATGGATAAATACAGGGTCCAATGGAGATCCAATTGAAGTAAAAATCATTCTGTTGTCTTTAATGGTGGTTGAATTGAGTATAACACACTTTCTTATTTTACACTGGCTTGTATCTTGTATAATCATTTACACCCATGTAAAGTGAGTATAAAGTTTGATAATATTTTCATTCACTTTTCACATATATAAATGATCACACAAGATGCAGGCTCTGGAGAATCAGAATTTTGGGGTCAAATAGAAGCCAATGTTGCAATCATATATCTAAGAGTCATCCCCTATGAGAATTTCTATTTTTTTCTAGTTTTGCAACAACATTCTGCATAAATGTTCCTTATATAGCTATACTCTCCCTGTCTCTGAAAAACATATACATTAAAAATAGCCACAGTATCAAGTAAACAAAAAGCTCTGTCTTGTGTACTCTCAACATTGATTGCCTTCCACAGGTTTTCCGTAATGTTTTACTTTTGATTTTTAAAGCTATAATTGATTTAGTCAAGTCATCTCCTTTGGAAATTATGCAATACCTCATCTCAAATTCACAGCAATAATATGCACTCATCTAAACATTTCTAAGCAGTATGAACCCATGTACTCTGTATATGCATGAATCACATTCAAGACTATGCACTCCAAGTTTATCTGGGGGAGAGCAAAATATGTCACCAATTTTGATATAAAGACATATAACTTTTGTCCTAATATTTCTTTCATTCATTTTAAACCTTTTACTTCCATTTCAGGGGGTTACTTATAGTTCACTATCAAGGCTACAATTAGGAACATATTAAATTGCCAAGTGGTATTCTTGAAGTTGTACAGGTGAATGTTGCATTGAGGTGAGTATGCATATTCAGAGGTACACGTGTTGGTTCACAAGTAGTAGGTATTAGGAACACAGCAAAGTTACCTAACCAGATTATGGAATTCAATGTTCATAGGTAACTCTATAAAATACCTGATTTGCAGGTAAAGAACCTTTTTTGCCAGCTGATGGTTGATACATTGTTTCTGGGTTTTTTATTCTGAGTATTCTATTCTGCAGAAATTGTAGTGTGATTGCTGATCAGTTACTAGTCTTTTTGGGATTGTGCTAGTACAGCACAGTCTTCTACAAGAAACAACTTGACACCAACTTTCAATTTTTTGTTTGCTTTTCCTGTCATTGACACAGATTAAAGAGTTTTCCGTATGTTTTAAGGTGAGTGCAATATATTCTACACAGGCTGAAAACCGCCTCGTCAAGCATACCCAGGGTGCTTTGTCAGTTATCAGATAGGGTTATCATTTGGAATATTAGTTCAAGTTGAATCAGCTGTTGAATATCTGATAAATCCTTTATCAAGGGATTCTTTCCTACCCTGAAAAGGGATAGGATTTAGTAGCATTTTCATAACTCTTACAGTTCTAATCTTATAGCAATATTTGCATGTCCTCTGTAGGCAAAATATGCTACTTCCAAATGATTTATTTGTTATGCTGTGACTAGACCTGCACAAAAAACTCAGAGAGCAGCACAACTTGGTGTTGCCATCAAATGACCTGCGAGTCTTTGCTCCAGACTGTTAGAGGACACTTGGCTTTTACTTTTTCAGGAGGGATGTATTGAAGACATAACCACTTGTATTTGAGGTAATCACATTCTTTCAGCATGGATACCCTTCCCCTTAAACTATCTTTATTTCCTGTCTTATATTGGGATGAAAAAATGCTATGAGCTGTTAAAGAGGCTGGCAGACATTACACACAACTTTTACCCATAGAACTGCTACTAGCCTCTCTGGCAGGTGATAAGCTATGCACTCCTTAATTTACAGCCACTATACCCTTAAGTGTTGATTCTGTGTAAAAAGCATGCCTTAACTCAGACAAAGAACTTCTATGGCAGACAAGCTCCACTAATGAGGGAGGCAGAGAAATCACACAGAAGACTTCACTGGAAAAAAATCCACTATTAACTAAGAAAATTCCCTAGACAACACTCTACACAAGACAAAATACTTCTAAGGCCCTGCTCTCTTATTAAAGAACTTAGTGGCTCTGTTTTAAGAAGCACCCAAAATGAAGCTTTTATAGCTTCCAGCAGTTTTCAAACAGCCAACAGGTGAAGTAAGAGCTCCTATTGCTCTACCCCAATTAGGCCCGACAATATCCATTATAAACTGGACCCAGCTGTTGTTTTAGCTCCTCTGGCTTACAGTGGGTTACTCTTACTTTACCAGCTTTTCCAAAAATAATAATTACAAGAATGTGGTTAAAGGATGTAGGATTATGTAATTTGCTAAAAGAATCCCCAATATCTCTATATTTCATTGCTTCCTAATGAAATATGTTATTTGGCACACACCAAATATGTTACATTTAAAATAAACTTAGAAATGTAGGCTGAGTTTTGTAGCATGAAATGTCAGTCTTGAGACTGGAATAGAAGTTTTGAGCAGTAGAGCAGTTTATTGCAGAATTGTAATTCTTGAAACAGGGGTTTATAATAGGACGGGCAATTGACCCATAACTGAAGTATCAGGAAGAGGACCCTCTGTTAAGCACCAAAAAATAGGAAATCTAAAAAGCATTGCTGCAACTCTGTAAAAGAAAACCTACATAAAAATTGAATTAATTGCCCCATAACAAATAGCTTATAAGAACCCTACAATTTGTCAAATGTCTAGAGGTGGAGAGGTTTGCAAAACCCAGCTGTTTTTAAAAAATCTTCAAACCAATATTTTTCTTTTTTCTTCTGCATTAAGAAGTAACTATAGTTGTGACCAGTCTGACAGCTTCAAACAGAACATAGTACAGAAAGTACTACATAGTACAGAAAGTACATTTAAGAGCCTAGATGCTTCTATTTCTCCCTCCCACTGTTAATAGTCCTTCAGTAGAAAGACCTATTTTCAGCATTTAGAGACGAAAGCTTCTGTTAGAAGGGTAATCTCACTATCTATACCATCTGTTTGTTCTGGTAAGGCACATCTCTGAAGGCAACTGCATTCCTATTTAAAAAAATCAAATAACATTTATTTTTCTAACAGGAAAATAGCTCCTAATAGGAAGAAAAAAAGTTCTATAGCAACTGGCTTAGAATGGATGATCTCTCTTTTGTAATTATAATGAAATTTTTTTAGAATTGTACATTAATTAAACATATATTTCACACACAGTTACATGTGCGTGTAATAGTGTTCTGATTCTACAATATTTTGTGTTTAAGTCCCAGCTCCTGGAGATGTATTATGATGTGGCAATCTCAGCTTTTTTTCAAAACAAAACAAAACAAAACAAAACAAAACAAAACAAAAAAGTTGGTAAGTTTCTGGTCCCATGATTTTTTGGTGAAAAACATGAAAATGTGAGCTCTAGAGAAGAAGGAAAAAATAAACATATAATTTTAAAAAAGTCATGATTTTGAACCCAAACTTATGATTTTTTGGCACTCATGACTCATGACTTTTGAATGCCAGAGATTAGTTGTACTAGATAAGACATACACTCAAAGGGAGAAAGGAACATTAAGCAATTTTTCTGTATATTAAATGTGCAAAGAAGAATTAAAAGATATTTAAAAAATAATGTTACAATTATGTTTTACCACACTAAAAAAAAAAATCAGGATTCGTTAGGCTTGGATCTTGCATGTGATTCACATGAGAGTGCATGGATCCCAAATGATATCAGTAGGCTTCGACAGGTACAACAGGTTTCTGTCTATGTGAAGATGTATGCAGGGTCAGGACCTTGGAACTAAGTCCCATCTTTTTACAGATGTTAATGTTAATGGATCCTAGGACTACAATGTCCTCTGTTTGTTTGTGCTTTTAGAATGATCTCACTGTCTAGTTTTCTCAGTATGAAATTTGAAACTAAGACATGCAAAGAAAAGAAATCCAAATCTACTTTGTAGGCAGTGTGAAAACTAGCTTTAAAGCATGAACCTATGTCTACGTAAGCTTTCTACTAGTTCATTGTGCGTTCACTAGATTTACCACCCCACCACAGGGAAAAAATGAGAAATTTTGAGGGTCATTGGACACAGCAAATCTTCACACAGCTCAATGCAATATTATTTAGCAGAGGCATTTCTTATAACTACAGTGAGAAGATCTTTCTTTCTTAAAACCTCTCATTTGAGGAAGCAAATGTGCAAATCTATTGTAGCTAAGTATACTGGGAGTCTACCTGGCTGACACTGAGACTGCTTTGCCAACATGCTATGTGTAGATGAAAAATGTGGGGGTAAGTTTAACATTTTGTATTTTGTTTTGGATTCTCTCTCATTACACTGAACGTAGCTTTTACTGAAGAGCTAACTTTGAAAGTCAAATACAATCTCTCTCTCTCGCTCTTTATAACTTTCTGCTCTACAGGAAAAAAATGATTCTGGTTACAGGATATGCATAATATCTTTGCACACAATTAAGCTGTTATTTCTTTAGGTTAGGAATTTCAAAGGGAACTAAGGGATTTAGAAGCTCAACTCCCATTGACTTTCAGTGACAGTTGGGCCCCATTATGAGCCTTTGAAAATCCAGTCATAATCTGTAGTGAGAAAATTAGGTAAACCTACAGGAAATGTTAGTGTTGGAAATTCGTTCTATGGTCATACATAGTTCATATGAGCCTGCAAAGAATATTCCTTTTTCATACACAACTCTTCTCTATTCATGAAGCTGAAGATTAAGTGGATGATTGGTGCTTTCAGCAGATTTTACATAAAAATTGAACTTTTGTGATTGGGGGCCTTTCAACCTGAAATTTCTCTTTGTAATCCTGATCTAAATGATAACATGGTAGGTTAGCATCTACCACTGCTATGCTTCAGGCTTTTATGCCTGTCATTCTAAGCTACTGTGCACATACTACAGAGAGGAGAATTTGTGCTGAGTCCTGGCACTGCCCCACGATACAATTCCCCCTCAGTTATGCTTGCTCCAGTCCATAGTAAATCTTGTGTTTTTCATACTCCGCTTTATGACAAGATTGATGAATGGGTTGAATTAATTATGGTGGTGTTTCTCAACCTTTTAAGTAGCAAGTACCCCCTAACTTCTGAAAATTTTAATAAGTACCCCGACACTCAATTTTCCACAGGATTTTATATTTACAGACTAATGTGAGCCATATGTTGGAAGAAGGGCTGAGTATATAAGGTCGTGACATGACAGATGTCAGATCTAGTGTGGGTAAGGTTACCACCTTTAAACCAGGAATGCGCAACTCAAGTATGTACCTGGGCTAGAGGTGATGTTGGCCAAAGCTAGGAAGCTTTGAGCAACATGCCAATGCTGGGGAATATAAAGCACGCACCAAATTTTTTGCCATAGATTTGAGAGGAGGAAGGGGTGAGAGAGAGACAGGGAACAAGGGCGAGAGAGAGAGAGACAGGAAAAGAGGGTAACTGGTGAAATCTGGGGCTGTGATAGTTGTCAATTTCACTGCTCAGCTAGAGCAGTGAAATTGACAAGTTTTCTGGGCACTGGACTTTGAGCCAGGTAGGGGGGCTGTCACCTGAGAAAGTTGTAGGCGGCTGCCACCTGGCTGCCGGCCCAGGAGGTGGGTGACTGCCACCCACTCCGAGCTGGGGCAAAGGAGGCTTCCACACTGGCTGGGACACAGGGATGTGGGCAGGCGGCTGCTGCCCATCTTCAAGCTGGGGTACTGGAGGCTGTCCCTTGGCTCGGAGCCGGGGCATGGGTGGCTGCCACCTAGCTGAGAGTGGGAGCTGGGACCTGGTAGGAAGCAGGGGGCTGCCATGCATCTTCCCCAAAAGCAGACAGCTGCCACCTGCCTCCCAGCTGGGACCAGGCGGGAAGAGGGCAGTTGCAGCCCAGCTTCCTGGGACTGTAGAGGCTGCCGCCTGCCTCCCAGCTGGGAGCTGGGACTGGGTGGGAAGTGGGTTGTTGCTGCCCGGCTTCCCCAGAAGTCAGCAGCTGCCGCCCGCCTCCCCTTCACTCTGTTTTTTCCCAGGTTCCCTCTGCCTGTGTCTCGAGTACCCCCAAGGGTATGGTACCACTGGTTGAATAACTATGCATTATGGTATAACGCTCAAGGGATCAAGTCTTCAGTTGCTGTAAATCACTGAGGCTCCACTGCAATCAGTGTAGCTATGGTAATTTACATCAGTGGAGGATCTGCCAACAGTGTTGAAAAGAAAGTGATGAGAACAATCAGGAACCATAGAGACTAAGTCTGATAAACGTTTGCCTGCACATATTGGAAACCATTGGACTAGCAAATCAGACACATAGGGAAACGGCTCATTTAGTACTTTCCCATCAAGTAATATGTTTAAGATATATATATTCAGCCGGTATATTTCAAGTGAAGTGGGTTATTTTACTATCTGTAAATCGATGGTTTATATGATTGCACCCATACCACAAGCACCTTAAAACTGTCTCTTTTCCCCATACTCTGATCTCTCCCTGGTTTGCTGATTCTGTTTATTCCTGCTTCCATTCTCTCTTAGACACATGGCATTATAGGACTCTGCAGAGGAGAATAAAAGGGATTTATCTCTGGTAATCTACAATTTTTGACAAAAGTTGTAGCTGTATTTCTTAATATGAAAGTCTGTGGAAATGTTTGGGAGGGGGTCTTTGGCTGACGCCTGGAGGGTAATCTCACTCCTTACAGTCTGTGGTGGAACTAGTTAGTGGCAGGAAGGCTGAAAGGGATGGAAAATATAAACTCCCACAAAGCTTGATATAAGAGATTTGCTCTTGGGATTTTTTTTACTAAAGATAGGGGATTTTTGGGAAAATCTCTCTGTGGGATCAAGGCTTCACGCAGCATCTTGGAAATACTTTAGAACACTAAACAGACATGTGGAACTTAACATTTGTTTTAGTAAGTTAGTATAAATACTGAAGTATCAAGGGAGGAAAAAAATTCTATCTGTGTGAGATCCCAGTGCATTGCAATAAAAGATGCACTGAACACAAAGTTATAGCATTCACCTATAGTGAATTCACTTGAAAAGTTCTTGAGAGCTATTAATGGTGATCCCCATAGGAATGAAATGTGATTGCTGTATTATACGAATCAAAATTTAAAAAAAATTCATTGATTTTAATTGGAGATGTTTCAAATTGAGTGTTCAGCACCTCTGAAAATTAGTTTTGTATATATAAATGTGTGTTGTGTGTGTAGATAGATAGACAGACACACAAAACTACATGCTAAGGACATTTTGGTGCAAAGTCAAGCACTCAAAAGCTAGGAAATGCCTTCACTGCATTTCCACACTTTCACATGTTTGAGTCTGTTTTAAGTTTAATCTTAAATTCAAACTTCATGGGTTTCTAATGCTTGTTTTGTTCGTAACACTTCAATATTCTTGATTTCCTTTTATAAACCTTTAAGTTACTAATAGGTACTCACCAACTTAATTGCAGTTTAGCACAGTTATTTGTCCAAGAATATCTACTTATGTATGTATTGTGTTTCATTCCTCCACTATAATTATATCTAGATACACAGTATAATTTCCTCAGGAAGGTAACACAGTCACTGCAAACCTAACAGATAAAGAGTATGAAAATATAGTTTGAATTCAAGCACGGGGAAATGGATGAAGATATGAGGCCTGGTAACCAAGGGTTTAAAACCATTCCCTATGTGAGGAGCAGCCATGTGCCCACACAGCTGTTAATGAGGAATGAACAACCTCCCCACGTCCTGGCGACATTAAAACCATCAAAGAACCTGCCAGGATGGCAGGAATTCCTGAAGTGGGGACGTGCACAGGAATTTAAATTGAACCGCTTTTGGGGGGGGCACCTTTTGTGGCTGCGGTCCTGGGGCAAGAGGAGCTCGCTTTCCTCACGGCAGCCCCTTGGCCAGAGGTGCTCTCTGCTCACCCACCCGCAGCCCCAGGACTGGAGGAGCTCTGTGCTTCTGCTGGTTACTGGGGAGATGCCCCTGCTTGCTCCTCCCTGTGCATGCCCCTGTCCTGAAGGGAAATGCTGATGAGCTTAATTTGCAGCCTACAGCTCTTCATCCCAGGGGTTGGTGGGATGGGAGAAACGGGGTGAATATAAAGTGGCAGTGATGTTGGCAGACCAGGTGACAGCTCATGCCAGGGCCCCTAGGTCTCAAATGAATATTGACAAATGCATAGCTGAAAACTGGTCTGGCTGCCTTGTGTATTAGTAAGGTTAAAACAGATGTTAAATTTTATAAGAATGTGTTTAGATTTTATGAAACATTTAGGATGCTGCAAATATTGATTTTACTTACAGTATCTGTGCCCCTTATTATAAGGTGATATTAAGTGTTTCATTGTAATCCTCTGTAATTGTGTAAGTCATCAAACAGGAATTGAGCATTAATTTATGTAAAATGATGGCTTCCTACAGAAGGCGTTAGGGCCTGCCCACCAAGAAGGCCCACTAAAACCAAATGAGGCATTGTGAAATAGCAAAGAACAAAGTCTTTGTTAACTTCATTCCTTCCCCATCCCACCTCACTCCACTTTGAGCATAAAGGGAAATGAAAATCTCTAACAAGAAGAAACTATAGCTCTATGCTGCTTTGAGTTTGAGAGGGCAAGATTTCTAAGCATAAGGGGATCCCCAGAGCTTGGCCTGGGTTAGCCCTAATGGACATATAGAGCTCACTTATTATAGAAACGTCTATAAACCCCTTTAAATTTAAGACTTGAACTCATTTGTGTATACATGTTTACCTGCTAACGTTTTAAATAACTCCCCTATTTCTTTTTCCTGGTTAATAAATCTTTAGTTAATTTATTATAGGATTGGCTACAAGCATTGTCTTTGGTGTAAGATCTAAAGGGTAATTGACCTGGAGTAAGTGACCAGTTCTTTGACTGGGAGTAACCTGAATACTGTTGTTACTTTTGGTGTAATGGACCATCTATCATAAAGCCAGGTTTAGGTGGCAAGATAGAGTAGAGTACTGATGTGGGCTGTCTGTGAATCCATGTTAAGTCCAGTATAGCATCTGAGAAGTTTACACTTGATGATTTGTTGGTGAAACTAAGTATAGAACACACAACCAATTTGGGGCTTGTGCCATGTTTATTAATAGTCTTCTCTGAGATTGGTACCCATGCTCTTGAGCCATTCCAGACTGGGGCTACAAAACAAGAGCAGAAAAGGAAGTCTCGAGAAGCAGGAAGTCTCATGATTTTTGTCCTGAAAGTGGAAAATGTTGTTATATAAGCTGCTGTTAGCTAGCCATTTCTGGAAAATGTAATATCCCCATTGCTTGAATTTGGGTGGATTTTGATGGCATCCATTTGGGAAAGAAGAGATCTCAGCAAAATTAGTGATATAAAAGATTATGTAAACTAATTGTCTAGTTCAGGTCTGGTTGTTTTTTCTTTGTACTTCATTGTAAAGAAGAGAGTGCAGAATTGTGAAGAAACTACACAAGATGCATTCACATTCGTTGTTAAGGTCATTTATTCATGTTCTGTGCCTACCATATTAACCAAGAATAAACACATTGAAAAGTAATGAATGTATAGAAATATTTCATGACTTTTTATCCTTGCATATGTGAGCTCTCCAAGTCTGACTTATGTTCCGAAAGAGTCTTTACAGTTTCCAACCATTTTGTGTTTAATTTAGCCTTGCAGCTTTCCTTCTACCACTTTATATTTGCATGATTTATTTACCATAATCTAATAATTTTCTGGTAGTTTTGAACTTTTTGTAAGTATTAATGGAATAAGCACTCCTTTAGTTTTAAATTCCAGATCACATTGTGAGCAAAGGTTATAAAGTTTCTTTATTTGACTAGAGAGGAGCTGAGATCAAAATGTTGTAGTCAAACAACCCCAGGCTTTGCAGTCCAGGCATTTTGCAATATGAAGCCAGATCTAAATCTCACAGTTTGCCCCTCCTCTCTATAATTGGCTAAACCAAAACCTTGGATCTTAATATTTCTGAATGTTCTTTGTTTGTGTTTTTGGGGACGGAATAAAGGAAGGGGTTGAAATCTGAATCTGAGTTTTGTAGTTCAGCCCGACCTGTAGTTTTAACTAGAAAGACAGCTATTTAACATTTAATTAAGAGTTCACAAAAGGGGCTCTCTTCCTATTTACATACATGCATATGTAACATATCTATATGCTGCAGACAACAGATATGATTGATAGATAAATTGCACACACAACTGCAGAGTAAAACCTTGGTCCACTTTTCTAAATACATCAGTTTTCTATTGCTGAGCTACAGTAAAGTCCCTTATCTTTTTCTGTAGGCCAGCTGGTGCATAGTAACTTCATACTTTCACTCATGCAAAACCAGCACAGTTAGAAGACAATGCTAATCCCAGGCATCTGAGGCTCCCAGGAGTTTAAATCCAACAGTAGGGTAAGAATCCTTAATAAATTCCTGTACAGTATCCCAGACACAATTATACAAATCACATGACACAGACAAATAGTGAGCTGGGACTAGAACTTCAGCTGCCTTTACTACTTAACTGAAAAAGAAAAGTGTGATTTTCAGCAGCGGACTAACTCTGCTCCCATTAAAATCAAAGGAGTAGGTACACCTCTGACTCTAAGCTTCTAGAGGGCAATGTTACCCACTTCTACAGGGCAATGTTACCCCAACACAAAGCCAGGATATTACATAGAGTCTCCCCATCTTCCCTCAGTTAGACAATGCTTGTCCCAAGCATCTGAGATCCACAGGAATTCAAAACAAAGGTCAGGTGCTAATCCGCACACAACAGACAACAACCAGATAGCTGGGGGTAGGACTCTGGACCTTCATCTTCAATAACACCGCTTACGCCAAAGGAGAACGTCCACTGTGAGCCGTTGGTGGTGTACCCTGTCTCTGGGACATCCACTTTTGGATGATACCACATACTCTTTCATATGCACCAAGTTAATATGAGCCCTTTCACAGTTCACCAGAGCAGCCAGTCAAAGGCTACAGTAGGCTGCTCAATTTACTGGAATCAGACACTACATTATCCAAATAAAAGTAGTATATTTCCAGACTTCTCTCACATTAGTCTGGATAATTTTATGATAGGGTGAAACAGAAGAGGACCACATCAAGTTACTGCAAAGAAGGGAAATGCTGTTTTACACTGGGAAATGGGATTTCAAACTGGCATATTGTTGTGTGGAATCCACTTGCCTCTATAAAAGTAATAAAAGTGATGACAACATTTGTGGGGGAGGGGAATAGTTTGTGAGTTCAAAGGTAAAGCACACTTGTCCATGGATTTTATTAATTATTAAAAATTATGATCATTATTTTTTTTATTTATTTAGCATTTGATTACGGTCCTAAAGTAGGTGATCTATAGTATTTTAAGATTCCTTAAGATTCCCCCTTCATCCCCAACAATTTAATGCAGTGAGACTCAGACCTCAGTGGTTCTGAAGCCAAATTAGCAACAACTTTACATATATATTATTCTCATGGCAAAACGACTCACCAAGTATTATTAGTTTATCAGCTACAATTGGTTAATAACATAGTAAAAGCATCCTGATCGCACAGTGTTTTAATATCATGCATTGGAAAGAGCCGCAGGAGACACATTAAAGATCCTCTTGCAGTTCATGAACCTCAGTTTGAATATCGCTGGTTTAATGTGGGTATT
Source organism: Emydura macquarii macquarii (assembly GCF_026122565.2). Lineage (NCBI taxonomy): Eukaryota > Metazoa > Chordata > Testudines > Chelidae > Emydura > Emydura macquarii. The sequence goes on from NW_027133614.1 coordinate 5,565,915, forward strand.
TCATCTAGTCAGGTGTGATAACTGGCTTTCCCCTGGATACAGAGGAAGAAAGCAGACACATATGGTTACCCAGCTCAGGAGCACAGAAAGCAGTTTTTGATTATGATGACACTATTTTTCCTGCCAGACAAGAAGGGTGAGTTCAGGTGCCTGTGCTTGGATTTTTTTCCACATGAGAGCCCCTCATGTTCTGCTCTTTTGCTCTCACAACTTTATGACAAGACAAATAAAGCACCTCATTTTTAACTGACTGATGTAATTAAAATGATAACACTTTAAGCTCAGTAACCAACCAATCATCTTTTGATATTGGCTCTGATAACAAATTATTCCTTTGGGGCTGGATCATAATGCTGGCTATGAGCCCATGAAGAAGATTATTTACTGCTCTGCGCTCACTTCTCATATCACAGGAATCAGAGCCTCTGAAGAGCCTTTTCTCCTTGACCTACACAGGTGTATGGAGACATGGTTACACCACCCATAGCCCTGCCTTGCACAGCTGAGCTGGCACTACTGGGGAAATACAGCTAAAGGAAGCCCAGGGCTGAACATTATACATTTCCCCTCAGGAGCAAGGGAGGAATTGATAACCAGGTTGTGACCCTTGAGTCACAATCTGGTTCTTGGGCTGCTCCCGAGACAGCTACACTATGGGCTGCTTCTTTCTCAGAGCTTGTAACAGAGCCACAATGGCACCATTGGTAATTTAGGTTTGTCTGATATTTTATGGAGGAAAGAAGGCATAAAAAGAAAGTCCAGCTTAAAAACGTTAAAACGATCACATGACAACTCCCCTGTGAGGAGATTAATATAACACTCATTTTACAGATGGGTTAACTGAGGCACAGAGTGATTTATTTTAAATAATCAATTTATTTTGACTGTGGACATATAATCCTATAATCTTGTCTCTTAAACCCCACTTCAGTGACACATTTAAGCATACTTAATTCCACCCCTATTCAGCAAAGTATTGTATTTATAGAAATTAAAGCCCAGTTCCACAAAGGGACTTGGGCATTATGACATGGAGCATTGCCACACCTAACTTTTAGGTGTCTACAAAATCACAGGAATACCACTGTGATCCACAAAACCTGCGTTAGGCACCTTGTCGCCTAGATACTGAATGGAGAGAGATCGGCACCTTAGAGTACTATCCAGAAAGCCAGCATACAAGGCACAAGGCCGCCTAAGCTAGTCAATGAGAGATGCCAATGAAAGGGGTGTGTGCTAAACCTCGCCCCCTCCCAGAGATAGGTACCTAAGTCCAGGCTGCAAGGAAGTGCCCAGCTCTGCTTGTCATCCAGGAAGTGGAGGTAGATAGGTGTTCAGCCACCTAAGTCACATACTGGGCTATAGAATCATTCTAACTCTTTTACTGACCCAGTTAACATTTAAGTATTCGATTACTTAATTAAAGTGAGAAACTTCCATAGGAGAGACTAAGGGAGCCTCACAAGAGATTTTCCCATAGCTTAGTAGTTAGGGCACTCACCTGAGAACTGGCAAGTCCCTTATCCCTCTGAGGACAAGTGGTGGGTCTCCCACATCCTGTGTGAGTGCTCTATCCACTAGACTAGAAGTTATAAGGGAGGTCATCCTCCTCCTCATGTGTGTGAACTAGCACGAGGGGTCCAATACAGTAGGCTGCCTCTGAGCAGACTCTCACATGCAATTTGGGTGGCCGAATACTTATCTATCTTGGTTTCTGAAACATGCTGGGGTGTAGGCAGATGACAGGCATCGCACAGGCAGGAGACAGACGTTTACAATAAGGCTGTAGTGTGCATGGCCAAAGGCAAAAGCTTAGGCACCCACAGAACTAGTCAGCTGCTGAGTGGGAGTTTTGTGGATCACAGTGGTGCCTAAAATGGGACTTAGGCAGCTAAATATCTTTGTGGCTTGCATCCTAAGCACTTTGCTGTAAAGGTCTGCACTGCAGAATTGAGGTAAAGGTCCTGTGGTCTAACCACTGGGACAACACTCCCTCCCAGGAAAGCGTGTCAAGGCCAGACACAGGTAAAAGTATAGTAATATGCTAGAATAACTGATTAAAATCAATTTTATATCAATACAAAACCAGTGTAAATTGGAAACATAAAATCTGTGTTTTCTGCCTGGACTGATGATTATTATAATAGAAAATGGATAGTCCCTGGCTACAAATGGAGATGGTCTTATCCCTTTTTCCTCAGGGTATTCCATTCCTGTAATAAAATACTATTAAAATCTCACACTGACTCAGTACATTATTGTGCCAGGCATAGAGCTGGATCCTATTATTTCCAAAGCAGCACAGTGGTTTTGTTTAATTTTGCCTTGGCGATAATGAAAACATTTGTCTATACAACAACTTCAGCAATGTTGATTAAAGCTATTAATACACTTCAAAGGCGTAAATCTAATTTCCCATTTGGAAAGACAGGAGAAATTCCACTGCAATAAAGTGATTAGCTCACAGTTCTCTATTCAGTGCTATAGTATGGCATTTGTACTGACTCTAGTGCATGTGGAAACACTGGTGAGGTTAAGTTGGGAAATTCACATGTGGTCGTTGCTAATTTTTTTCTGGGAAAAGTCGGGTTTGATATTAGGTAGCACTTTGAAGGAGTTACAATGACTACAGCCCCCTTGGGGTATGTCTACACTGCAATTAAACACCTGAGGCTGGCCAGTGTCAGCTAATTTAGGCTTGTGGGGCTCTAGCTGCGGGGCTGAAAATTGTGGTATAGATATTCAGGTTCAGTCTGGAGCCAAGCTCTACACCCCATAAGGTGGGAGGTCCAGAGTTCAGGCTCCAGACCAAGCCCAAACTTCTACACCACAATTTTACATCCCCACAGCCTGAGTCAGCTGACTCATGCCTACAGAGGGTGTTTTGCAGTGTAGACAGACCCTTGGTAAAGATATGTCAGAGAGATTCAGAGGGCTGAAAATGACAGAGAAGGGATTGGCTTTGCTACCACCTGTAGTTAAAAATCTGGAAGCACTGTAGTTACAAACCATTATTCCTGGGAGGTCAGAACAGGAATGTGAAAATTAGCTAGAGGCTAGGAATATGTGTGTGAGACTGCCGGGGCTTGTTTTTTATGTTAAAAAAAATCAGGTAAAAAAAATCAATTTGTGAGTGAATCCAGTGCCTGCTATTATGTTTCAAAATGAACAGTCATCATCCAGGTATACTCAAGCAAGCTCTGGCTGCATCCCCTTGAGAACCGAATCAGTGGGATATCACTGGTATAAGTGTCCATACTAACAGTGCTGTTCTTTGTGCAGCTCTGCCCCTTCTCCATACTTGGCTGTAAGATACCATTATAGTGGCATTGCCCCCTGGATACCTATTCTTCACTTCCTGGCATAGCTGCCTGAAGTAATGGCTTGTGGGGGATTTTAAAAAGGCCTTCTGGGAGACCAAGATAACTGTGAGAAAATAAGCCAAACTTCCATAAGTCTCCAGAAACCAGAACCATTTCCAAGTTCTTTTCTCAAGGCCAGAATGAACACTCAATGACCACGTCTTGCTCAGCAAGAATGTTTTTAAGTGGAGCTTTAGAAAAGCAGCTGTGAGGCATCTGAGGCTGTTGTGGTGAAGTTATGGAAGGTTTTCTAGCTATGCCATCAGAGACCCAGAGAAAGAGAGCAGAGCTGTTGCCACAGATGTTGTGAACACCTCATGTCTGCAGAAGCTGGACCTGTGCAGTAATTGAACAGGAGACCCACTTCTGAACTTATATGCTATAGGAGAATTGGTGCACCATGAGGAACTGAAGGAGCCGAGTGAGTCAGAGTTACCACTATTACAAGCTCATTTCAAGAGGCTCACATAGAATAAGATATTTTGAATAAGATACTTTGGAAGCAGGAATTTTATTGTAAACTTCATATAAAAATTGTGCTAAAGTGAAGGTACAAGCTTTTTGTTTCCAGAACTGGTAGTGTCAGATATATTTTAAATTGAAGATCTATTGGAGGGGGATTTTGCTGATAGCCAGTGTTATGAGGACAGGTTAGTATAATTTTAGTTACACATTGTATTCCCCACAGTATGTATAGTAATACCAGTGAAGAATGGTATTGCCATCTTACCCACACAGAATAATAACAGGTATTTGGATTTTGACACATTGCTAATTAAATATTGATTTATTGGAGGATGAACTAAACCATTAGAATATTTTTTTCTAATTAGTATAATGACTTTTCCACACACCGCCATTTATGAATCTACCCAAAAATAATTTTACAGGCGGAAGTGTAACACAAAAACAATAATCCTAAATTACATAAGATATTGCACTTCATTTATGCTTAATAAGTTAGATGTATCATAACTGTAGACAAATGTTTTCAGCATCCTCATACTATATTCAAAAGAATTGTACACGTCCATCCCCTGTTGGCAATGAACAAGTTAACATCTGATCATTTTCATATGACTTTGTGTTCTGTTCAGTACCCCAGTTCGCCATGAATTGGTGGTCTCAGTACAGTTCCTAGTGCGCAGGTGTCCTGTCATCTCTGTCACACATGCCATCATTGTAATTGGAACCCTTATTGGCAGTCTCACTAGAAATGTTGGACACTGCAGTGGCGAGGAGAGTGAAGTACCCGGTCACCCAGAGAAGGTGGATCATTTAGATTTGGGTTGAGGCAAACTACTAAGGTGGCATGGCAGCCACTACTTCTGGTGAATCTGCTCTCTGGTTACAGAAAGGACTTTTATGCATTGCCATTAGAATGGCACCTTTAATCAGTACTAAATTAATCTTAAAATCTTATTTTCTACTGGTCAGAGGGAGGTCCAAAGATCATATAGTTTTTTCTCGTTTGATCTGACCTTTCACTGATCTATACCTCTAAGATTCAGTCTTTCCCCTTTATCCACAGTGCTAAAATTCTCATTAAGGCCCTCATCATTTTGCATCTTAACTGCTGCTCTTTTGCGACCTCTCCTCTCTGGCCATGACAAATGTCATTTTGTCCCACTTATATCCATTCATAATATTGCTGCAAAGATCAGTTTCCTGGCTTGTTGCTTCAACCCTTTCCATCTCTTTCTTTACATCTATCCATTGGGTCCTCCTTATCAAATATCTCAAACTTGTCTTCCCTTTTAGAAAACTTCAAGGCCTATTCCCACCTTAGTTATCATCTCTTACATGTTAATAAACCTTCAACTGCTATCCTTACATCACCATCATTTTATTTTTTTTTACTGTACTATTAGAGAGAGAGACAGACTGAGGTTACCTGTATTATATAGTAGACATGAAATCTTTGAAGTATGGGCTAGAACTTGAACATTTCTTTTTGCAGAGGGAGGCCAAAAATTATCTCAACTTGAGTTCCCCCTCAAATCCTTTGATCAGCTGTAGTGTATGATAAGGGTCACTCATCCCTTAAAGATACAGAAGGATGCATGATACTTGATCATTTGAAGGTAGAACTTTGAACTTTTGTTTAGCCCTTTATTTTGTTTTTAAGAACTACCCTCTTTCCCTCAAAATCACTCTTCCATTCATTAATGGATACTTTGTAGAAATAATATTGTGTTTTGGGGGAGCTGCAATCTGATCCAGTATAGTAATGTCAGATATTAATGGTTGCGGAGAGATAGTGTAGCGTGCACCTTGTCCTGCTAGCTTGTGAATATCACCTACATCACAAAACCAGCTTCTGCTTGTCCAGAGAAGTAAAGTTCAGAATAAGGGCTTGTTATGAAAGCCATATCATTGTTCCTCCCCTACTGCCAGTTGAGCCACCAGACAACACTAAATGAAAGCTTAGAGCATTAGAAAGGATTGCAAACCTCATTTTTAATCAAAAAGAATCTTAAAGCTGGATAGCTAACTTGATAATGATTATGAACCAGCAGGATCCCATTGCTGTAAATGTTTAAATGTAAGCACGTGAGTAATCTGACTAAATTCAATGTGATTACACTCATGCTTAAAATTAAGTTCTTGCACAAGAGTTTTGCAGAATTGGGGCTTCCTTTTTGTGGGACCCATTTGTGTAACTTTCTGTTATAACGTTTTAAATTGTTTTATCTTTTGTGGCTTAATTTGCTTATACAGCTATTAGTCCTTATGTGGAAGAATAGATGGGTAAACACCATTTTGTCTCTAGTTATAGATATAGTTGAAACCAGCAGGGAGTTAGATAGCAAAAAACAATCCAGATAGAGAAACTGCTGTAAGCACTACAGTGAAAACTTGGAAATCACTTCATACATACATATTAAGCTATTTGGGCATGTTGTTGCAGACAAGAGAATTATTGCCATCTGTAGACTTTTAAACCTTCTCTTTTGAAAATAATTTACATAAATGTTCAGAAATATAGTGTTATCTGCTTACTTTTAGCATGTGTTACAATTCCCCATTTCTTGGAATGTACAATATTTTGGTTCTCTAGTAAAGTTTATTATTTGTTCCAGCCTTCCTTTTTATACTGTGTAAATATTTCCTAGAGAGCAGTAATTGAAATAACTTTGAATAGTTAAAGATAGGAGAGAATGGCTTTATGAGATTAAATGATTTGGGGGGAATGGGTTGAATAGATTAAAAATACTGGGTCAGATTCTCAGCTAGCATATATCAATAGAGCGACACCAGTTTATCCCAGAGGCTAGACCTTTTTTTTCTTTTTTTAAAGTAAAAAAGGTATTTTTATCCTGTTAATCTTATTCCTTTCTATAAACATAATAAAATAAATGACCAATATAGGTTTAAGAAGGAGGCAGAAATGTAAACCAAAAAATCCAACAACATGTGTCATAAAATGGTCCCATTCAAAAGGAAAATCAAATTGTAAAATAAAAGCTTAGTCCAGAGAAAAAGTTTCTGGGGGAAACTGAATCAAGGTGGAGAAGAGCCAATGAGAGATCTTGGACATGGATTATTCATCCTTCAGGGAAAGGTTATATTCCATTGTTATAATCTTAAACTAAGATAAGAAAGGTTTTATTTGGGCACAATAGGTCAGATCTTCAGCTGGTGTAAATCAGCTTGGCTCCAAATCAATCAATACTGCTATTCCAAATTGACACTAGGTGGAAATCTGGCTGAAGATAGACTTCTTCACTCAAGGGGTCATTGGTTGTCTCATAAGTCTACAAAATGAACTATCATGGATTAGTAGTATAAGGGAACTAAAGACTAAGATGCACATTTATTTGCATATATAAGACAGGTATGGGTCTTCTGTGCCCACTGAGAAGGTTATTCATATGAGGAAGCGGAGTTTGAAATAAATGAAGTAGCTGTTTCTTCCAATTTTCTATTTCTATAAAGTTATATTGAAGTTTCTGCTGTAAATTTAATTCCTTCCTTGCATTGAAATAATTTATTATAGTTTATTAGTTTTTACTGTAATCAGATAAAAACAATGGTACTTGACAACTCAATACCTCAAGGTAAATGTGTTCAGGAACATTAAACAATTTGTTAGTGTTCTTGTGTTTTGTTTTTTGTTTGTTTGTTTGTTTGTTTATTTTTTTTATATGGCCACAGTGTTACATATATTAAGCAAAGACAAGGGGAATGATTCATCAGTATACTACTCTGCATTTTCACTGGTGTAACTCCATTGAGCTCAATGGCATTTCATTGGAGTACGGCATTTGTGAATTAGACTCAAACCATAGATTATATGAAAATAGAATGTTACTCACCACTTAACCTTCCTTCCCCAGGAGTTTTCAATGAAATTAATTTATCGTCCCTACTGGACCAAAAAAAAAAGGCTTTTGAATTAGTTTTGTGGTAATATATAAGTACCTTAATTAGTATCACTCTAGATAATCTGGAGTGATACCACAGAGTTGAATTGATGGCATTGACATACACTGCTAATGCCAATTATGAAATGGCTTTGTAACTTGGAACAAAAGTGTGGCTGTCAGTCACTCTCTTGACTGTGATGTCCAATAAATTCATGATGCTAAGTGTTTTACCTGTTTATATATTTCCTAGTAGATCATTTCATAATATCAGAAAGACTTCTTGGGGCAGTGCATTATCCACACTGTTATTTTACTTTGGGTGAATGAAAGAAGAGCAAATATTCCAAGATCAGATCAATAAATAACATCCTTACTAATTTGAATATGGGAGTAAAATCCCACATAACTGGAGTATTAACCATTCACAACCATTGCATGAAGCAAATACAGCAATCGCTTTCTTAATGGATTTCTATGTTCTACTTTTTCTGTGTGAGGAAGCTACTGTAATATTCTATAAAACCCAATGAGGAACTTGCTATGATTTCTTACAAACACCATTATCAGTTCCTCCCTTTACTAAATAGTTAGCTCTCTTTCTTGGCTGTAGAAATCCTCTTCATGAATCTTTACAGTTACCATCATTTTAACTGCTCTTCACAAGATTTATGATTGCCAGCTGTGATAGGGGAAAGCGGTGCTCAGACAACATACTTTACACAATGGAATAGAACCAACAGTGTAAGGGGAAAGATGGTACAACTTGGACTAGCCTTTTCAAAATAAATAGATTATCATAAGAAGGAGATATGAGAACCGTTTTCTAATGTTTCTGTATCCACAATTTCACTTTTGTTGGCATTGCCACAGGGTGAGCTGACACTTTAAGGTATAGCTCACCTTCCAAGGTTGACAGGGGAGCATGTGACTAAGAGCTGGCCTGCTATGAGGGCAGCAAGTAGGGTTAGAGTATGAGAAGAGGCCTTGGGAAAGAGAGACAGGGTGATGGAGTGATCAGGTGAGGAGAAGACAGCTCAGTTGCTTAGGATTCCCAAGGCCAGGAATAAATAGAGGAGGACGGATTTCCCTTCTGCTGGCACCCTATGAATAGTTGCAACAGCCCATGTTATTAAGAGGAGGACTGAGAGGCTGTTTACACTGTTTATACCTAGTGAGGTAATGCAGTGAACCCTGGGAAGACGGGGAAGATAGAGAGACTGAGCAGGCTCCTGCGGGTTGGGGGCTAAACATGAACCCAGCAGAAGGGCACTGTTGGAAAGTATGCTTTGGAAGAGAAGACAGACCCTCAGCATAGACGGGCTGGGCCCAGCTCAGGGCTGGGCCCAGCTCAAGACTGGGACAGAAGACTCTTTAGTTTTGTTCCTGTTTGAACTTTGATAACAAAGTCCACCCAACGCTGTATCTTGGCTGTAGAACTAAGTCATCTCAGCAGTCATGCTGGGAGCTAGAGAACCATTTGATTGGATGATGAAAAGGAAAACTGACATAGTGGACATGCACAAAGCCAGACTGAGTAGGTCCTTATTGCAGGCATGAGTTCTATTATGTATTCACACCTAGAAACCCAGCCTTTTGTTCAGGCCTCCTGTTTGTTGTCATCAAGACCCAAATATCTTCTTACAGCACGGGTGGGCAAAAAGTGTAACATGAATCAAGGCCAAACTACAAATTAAACCCTGTGACCTAATTTTCACCACAAGCAATTATTGTCTCTGATTCTTCATTCCATTATTTTCATTTGAAGATGGTGAAACTCCTTGTACTTCAGTAGAGCTACAAGGCTAAATTATCTGCTGAAGTAACTCCATTGGCTTTATTGAAATTATGCCAGCCAAGCGTTTGGTGCACAGTGTTTTAAAGTTGTGTAATGGAATACAGAATTATGATGATAATGGGCCAAATTTGAGTTTGAGCCTGGCTGTCAGTTTATTAACTCCTCTCTCTACCACAGTGTCTAAAGGCCACGTTTTTAATAAGGTCTTAGGCAGTTCTTCCTTTGTGCTTTCACAGTTATATAGACACAGACAACTGGAGGTACAATTTCCCAGGACCAGTTCCCATAATGTTGTATTTGTCCACCTGATGAGTCCAGACAGCAGAGAGCATAAGGGTGAAGGTAAAAGCAGCAATGTTGATGGATTTCCCCCAATGCTTCATCTGTAATGAAAGAGGTGCCGGAGCTCAAGCTATTTTTTTACATTCATAACTGATGGAGCAAGCCCAGAGGTGCCAAGGCTCTGAACTGCCAAGCCTAGAGATGCCGAGGCTCCACCCTGGCAAGCCCTGGCACAAATTAAGCACTAGTTTCCCCTTTTTGATACTATAGTGGGGAAAAAAAACAATAAATCATCTCCCTGCCTTAAAATGATACTGGAATTTGGAGGCCAGTGTGGGGTGGAGCGTGAGGTGGTGGTGGGAGTGGTTCTGCATCTAGGGCTATGTCTGCACTGCAGAGTGAAGTCGACTTACTTAAAATCAACTTTCACCTGCCGATTTATAGAAGTCGCTGGAGTATGTCCACACTACGATCTTTGCACCGGGCTTGTGCGTCCACACTCGCCACGCTTGTGTCAACATACAAAGCAGTGCACTGTGGGTTGCTATCCCACAGTGCAACTAGCCACGGCGGCTGTTGGGACAAGTTTCATTGTCCTATGATGCAACTCTCCTTTCCCCTCCCTTCTTGCCCAAAACAAACAGGAAACCAGTTTTTTGCACCATTTGTTTATGCCGCATGCTCGCCATTGCTGCAGAGACATGGAGCCAGCTCAACTCTGCACTATTATTGTGAGCAGCACAAATTCATTGTGGCTTATCCTGGAGTATTTTCAAAGGAGAACCAGACAAGACAAAGATGCTGCTAGAGGAGGGGAGAGGTGTCTGGAGACTTTGTTGGGGTTGTGTCTGCTCTCTCAATTACCAAAGTATGAATTTGGCCTACCATTTTTATTGAACTTTCATATTAACACATTCAGTATTTAGCCCTAACACCTCAATATCTATTTACCTAATCAATTAGCAATGTGGTATCTGACAGCCATTGTCAAGAGCTGTCCCAGATGAAGTGGTTCATCTCAGTTCTAAGGGAATGTTTGGGGTTTTTTTTTCAAAACCTTTAGGAAGGATAGCTCACTTACCTGTTTAAAACAACACAACTATTTCTCTTACAAGAGCCACATGGACTGTCAAATATAATTATAGACCGTCACTTTTCCACTTGCCTTATTTTTTTCTCATTGCTACTTTAAATCCGTACATAAAATCATTCTTAGATCAGCATGGAATGGAGTGGGGTTTCTTCCAAGTAATATGGAGTAACCAGCCTGTATAATTAAGTATTCACCTAACATTTCCTCGATTTTTCCATTGTTAGTGTAAATTGGTACAAAAAAAATTATTAAAACTATGTATTATGGCTTGGAAATTAAACATCATTTTCTATACAGTGTATTAGCCACATATCTTAAGAGGCAATCATCAATGCAAAAAATTACAACTATTGAAATGAACAATGTACTACTGTATTTCCTGTTTTAAAAATATACTGGAACAATACTCTATATTTCCCCTTTATTGTCTTTTTCATTGCCAAGAACCATGATTTAAAAAATGCCAGCAGTTCAGATAAAAACTTACAAATATTGATAAATACCTGTAGGCACATATCTACAGTGGAAACAGTCTTTAGCCTTTAGGGAGTCAATGTGGTCTAGTAGCTAGAACACTTAATTTAGCTTCAGGTAGACTGGGGTTCTATTCCCAACTCTGCCTCTGGCCTACTGGGTGACCTTGAGCAAGTCACTGCTGTGTGCCTCAGTTTCCCCATCTGGGAAAATGATGGGTGGTAAAGCACTTTTAGATCTATAGATGAATGGCTGGGTATTTTTTTTATGAATTATACAGGTCAATAAAAGTATTAGAGTTACAAGTGGTAATAGTTTTAAGGATCTCCCAATTAATCACATATTCAGTGTAAACACAATGGGTCTAACGTTCCCCTTATATCCATTCCATAAACTACTATTTGATAACGTGAAGGGGGGAAGGGGGGAAATGGTCTCTGCAGCCTCATGACACTGCACCCAAATCCAAGAGATTAAAAATTAAATGAATAAAATCAAAGTAGTCCATCTGGACAGAGAGTGATAGTAAATTCAGCCTAAGGAATACTGAAAACCCTAGGAACATTATCTTATTAATTGCTTTCTATTCCCTTTGGTAATCCTAGAAATGAGCTATGAGAGAAAATTTTCCAGTTTGCATTTGCTGAAAGTTTCCACAAGAATGTTACAGCATGACATGATATAGTAAACCCTGTCACTGGCTGAACCAAGAAATGGTTAAACCTCTTTCCCAGATTAAGAGGAAAAATGTAAGGGGAAATTCTTAAAGATACAACATGCAGCAAGGTGCCTAACTCCCCTTGAAATATAAGTGTGTTAGGCACTTAATGCCTATTTGTACCTTTGAAAATTTCCCTCTTCACCTACAAAGACCCCAGAGCTGCCAGCCTTCGTTTTTTTCTCTCCAGCTAGTGCAAGGGTTTAGCCACTTTTTGATTCAGCCAGGGATAGGAAGCACACAGCCTATCACAGTCACATAACACTCCAAAGCTCCTACAGATTTTCTGATAATTGTAGTGAAACCTTCTGTAGACAGAATAAAATTCACATCCAGTCTCTCCAAAGGCATCTATACAGAGCAACTGTGAGATGTCCTGGCTGTCACACAAAAGAAGGCCATCTTCAAGCACCACATCTTTTTATGCACCTTCCACAGCCTTTTTTATTTCTAATCTAGCCAGAGGTTAAAAATATATAAAGTAATGTGTTTCAGTGCAGATGTGGAGTCTCTCAAAGTCTGAACTGGATCCTTGTGTTTGATGGATGCCATTTCAAAAATTCAGTGCTGAAATGACAAAAGTGCAAGCAATGGATCTATAAAATGAACTGTGTAGGAAATGGAGAGAAATTTTCAAGTGGGTTGAAAACACTGAACAGACCATCTCAGCTGGAAAACATTGGTTTAAGTGGCCAATAATTGGGAACTCTGGTCTGCCAGGTTCAAGTAGTGCCACTTTGAAAAGGTGCATAAATATCAGGTCTATTTTACAGATGGAAGAATCTGGTACTAGAACACATTTGCCTCCCACCCTATCCCTCCCCCATTATTTCATGTCATGCCAATCCATTCCATAATATTTCTCTTTTCATTATGTTCTCAGTGCATCATATCTGAAATGTGTAATCTTTTCTTGTGAAACTATTTTTAGTTTACACTCTATACCTCCAAAATAATCTTGTAAGATTTTGACATTCAGATAGTCCTCAGCTTGTAGTTTTCACTGCTCTAGTTATTTATATTAATTTTTTAAAATACTTCTAATTAGAAATCTAGTCTGATATCAATGCCAAAAGCAGGCTGAAAGTGCCCCAACTTAGGTGAACATAGACAGTATCTCTCAAATTCTTTTGAAGAAATACACAATGGGGGAGCTAATTTTTGTTGATAAATCTGGAACACGCAATCTCAGTTTTAATTTTAACACAACTGTGTAAAAGGTGATGCTATGTTATATCATTTCTCTCTTGGCTCAACTGGGATGCTAGGAACAGGTGAATGAGAAGAAGAGGAAGCAATGAAGCCTCTAACACATTTGCTGTGGTAAAAACCTTTTGGTTCACCGCAATAGCTGACCTATATCAGCCAACGCAGGAGATGGTCCATCTTCACTTTCAGGGGAGAGGTATCAGTCTTTCAAAGAATATAATAAACATTTTGCAATATCAGCATGGTGTAGGATGTGTTATGGCAATCCTAAAATAGCTGAATTAATTTAGCATTTAACAGTGTATACGCGTACATTAGATCCACCCAGATCTATAATTACATTTAATAATTTAAAACTATTTAATATATAATCATGGAAGTGTGGCAGTGGAGACATTGTAATTATGAGTGAGGACTCACTTGCATTTTAAGCCCATGTTTTTCTTCATAACATTGGGGGTGGGAAGGAGGCCATTAGGGCTGATTAGCTTGGAGTTGTCATAGTTTTATCCAGAGTCCTGAGTCAAAAGCTGCTGTTCCTTGAATAACTCCATGCCAGGGTGTCCTTTAGCATTGTGACCTGTGTCCTGGGAAAGAAATGGACAACACATGCTAAAACCACTAAAGCTATCCTTCCGATTAGTAACCAAATATTAAATGTGTTAGAAATGTGTTTTCCTATTGCATTTCTCAAAATAATTCTTTTTGGGAGTTGCTAAGAAATATCAATTATTTTAAATTGCATTTCAGAGTTTCTCCATGGTAGAAAGGCTTTGTTTTCATCTGAACTTTCAGTTTTCTTGACTGGAAAATGTGCTCATTTCAAATGAATGCAATGGGAATTGGTCTGGAAGAGTGAAAAGAGGTTCTAGCTCCTTTTAAGGCTCCTCCACTGCCTTTGGGTTATGAAGGATGACAAAGAAGGACTTACCTGAGCAGAGCCAAGCAGGGAACCGGAAAGGACAACTTCAGATGGGAACAATGACTCACCATGAGTGCCAGGGGAAGGGAGGGCATTTTCACCTTGTGCTCTCCACACAGAAACCTCTCTCATCACAGACTAGAAGCACCCACACTCCTGCCCATGGAATCAGAGTAGCAATGGGGCTTTATGATCTGCTGTAGGCATTATACTGCTCTCCTTTTTTTCCAATCACCACCAGACTGGCCAATGTGGCATGATTTTTTTTTCACCTTTGCCTCAGTGGGCAATGAGGTTAGGTCAACATTCTTCACCTTAGTGGGTAGCAGATGTGGCAGTGGTCCAGTTCAGGTACTTATTCCAGAGTGGTCTGGTTCCCTGATAAACTGAAGCAGGAAGTAGATTTAGGGGAAGACATCCCTTGAAGAATCTGGGGAAAGAGGGTTGGGGCTCCTAACAATTGGTACAGCAAGAAGCCCCTTGACCCTCATACAAATGAGGATGGTGCAGTGACAGCAATGGGCTAGGATCAGGTTGGGAAGACAAAGGGCTAATGGTAGCCCTCCCAAATAGGTGTAAATGGTTAAGGAAATAATGATGACCTGTGCTGGATTGCTGGGTATTCCCAGATACATGAAGTTAATAAAGTTGCAGCCTAAATAAACCACATCTGTTGGATATTGTCGTTATTCCTATGTGGATTGGACAGTTGTCAAAACCATTTGTTTTTGGAACTCTTGCAATTTCTAACTTTACTGACAGTCCTTGATCCTATAAGTCAAGATTCAGGCTGCAAGGATGATTTGTGGTAAGTAATGACAGAAAATTACAGCAAACAACATTTTGAGTTAGGATCTTTCAGTGCTGCCATTTATTAACTTTTATTTTCTGGAGTTTTAACCCAGTTTTAAAAATTTGCTTCAGGCTGAAACTTGGTAAACATGATATTTTGGTTTATTATTTAAAAAAAAAAATCGGTTAAGTTCCTTTTAAGTAATGGAAGTGTGAAGAATAAAAGTACTGTGAACAGCATTCACATTGAGTCCTCATTGTACAGGGCTGTAACTTAAAAATATTAGTCTTGTCTTCTGATAAGTGCTTTTTCCTTCAAAAATTGTTCTTGGTTAAGTAAGAAAAATCAATGCTGAATATTTGTTTTACATTTCAAAGGCTGTCACAAGGAAGACAGCCAAAAGACACTGGTTAAAAATTAAAAACTGATATTCAACCTTGATTGTTTTTTTTTTTTAATCTCCAAAAATTAGTGTCTGTAGCATGGGTTTGGTCATTGTGGTTTAATCTTAAAGATTAAAGCAACTGAGAGGTGTAATTCACTGCACAGGTAGACATATAAGAGCTAACTCTGCTCAAGTTAATGTCTAAAAGTAGCTGTGTAGTTGTGTGGCACAGACAATGACTCAGGTTAGCCACTCGAGTAAGTACCCAGGGATTGGGTGGGCGTATATTCGGACAGCTAGCCTGAGCTGCCACCAGACGGCTGCTTTTAGGTACTAGCTTGAGCAAAGCAAGCGTGTGTCCATCTACCCACAATGGGAAGCACCCTCCCATATGCTGTGGAGACATACCTGATAGTAGCTTTTTGCCTACAGTTGTGACCTGCATGCAAGTCCTTCCAATCAGAGTGGAAGTGTCATCCTTAGCGTGTCCTTGGCAAATACCATATGTTCTTTAATACTTCAGAACTTCTTCGGAACAACATTTCTTCCATTGTTCAACTTCTCTTCAATCATATTCTGAGGGTGCCGATCGTTACAAAATACTAGAATTTCTCCCATTTAAAATAGTTGTTGTTCAACTTAAAACATTCCTTTTAACAATTTATGTTAAAATTGAGCATAAAATTCTAAAATGTGTTTTTAAATTTTATTATCTTATTTTCTTGGCTAAATGTGGAATTAAATAGATGGGCTGATTAGATAACTTGAAGGGAGATAACAAAGGAGAGAAATGGAGAGGAAGAGTCTGTACTGCAGACATATTATTAGGTATTTTTTCCTCTTACTCTCTTTATAAAATTACTAAATAACCTAGCAAAGTATAAATGAGAAATATTACTTAAATGTCTACTTTTTAGTGTTGAATTCTTTTTTCTTCATTGAAAAATTAGTTATTTATTTTAAAATATAAAGCAATGCCTGCTTTAATGACTGAATGAAGGCTTCTGCAGAGAGAAGTTGTCTGTGTAACATTTGGACCACCTTAACAGGACTTAGTTGCTCTGATAATAGAAATGACCCACTGCAAGGCTCTGAAATAAGTTATTACTTTGCCAAGGAGCAAAAGTAAAATTAAAGTATAACACTAAAGGCCCAAAGTGGCTTCACAATTTAATCCTATCGGAGGCCAGGAGAGTGAGAAAACTGAAGAGCGTTTTCACCATCAAGGCAAACATTGTAATACATCTTTCTAGCATTACTTTTTTCTTCCGCAAAGAAGCCATTCGTTAATGAAGCATCTCTTCATCTCTTAAAGGCTGAGCTGGATATTTACAAGGGCAATAGTCCTTTGAATTATCACTCCAGGATACCCAAGAAATGAACAACTGTTTTGGATGACTGTGCAAGTTTCAACATCCATGAATTTCAAGATGACACCAGCAGACAGTGTTGGTGAGCCTTCCTTAAAATGTCTATGAGCATCTATCAAGCAACCAAAATAAAACAAAAGGCAACAAGTGTGCAGTAATACCTAAATTACCACAGAACATAAATTCAATAATACAGTTTGACTGGCTCAAAACAGAGTGAATTAAAGGAAAAAAAGATCCTTACAGGTCTGGGAAAATGAAGTCATCTGTTGACCTTAGTTCCCTTATAGAAAAAGTCATATGCTACAGCCCCTGAATTTGAAAATCTGCCACAGTCGTTGGGTAGAGTTCTCTATCCACAACCTATATTGGGGAATGTGAATCTAAGCAACCTTCCCCCACTTTTCTCTGCATACAGTCACAAAGTAGCCCCAAATGCAACATTGGACCACAATATTCTCAACTTGGGGAAAGTTTGGATCTGACTCTGGATCCAAAATTTGTGGCATGGGCACATCCCTAACTTTTACTTATAGATCCAAGAAGAGAGTGAACATGCTCTCAAATGAAAATGCAATGTCAATAATATTGGAAGAATGCAGAATTTTCTTTACACCTGATATATATAGCTCAGTATGTAATTATATTAAATACTTCTCTAATATTTGGGATAATAGAACTACAGGGGAAAATCATAATTCAGAGCTTCTGTAGTGATATTAATTTCAGGCCAGCAGAAGAAGCAACACTGAAGTTAGAGTAAACATAAAAGAAACACAGATTTTTTCCCTAGTGATTCCATGATAGCACTAACATTGAAAACTGCACTGATAATAAAATGACTTACTTTAATGGAACCTCATTTTCAAAAACCTTATGAAGAATGTCAAATTCTATCATATAATCTGCATTTTAAGAGTCCCATATGCAATTTGCTTTGCATCTGAATACATATGTTGTAGTGTGACAAATGTTTTTGTTAGTTTGTTTAGTGCATTAGTTCATATTGCAAATCTAGTGAATAAAATTTTATCTGTACTTTGGCAATAGTATTAGCTAAAAGGTTTTTGTTTTACTTCTTGGCTTTAAGGAAACAAATTAAAAACTTTTCTTTTCCAAAATGTAATTTGTAACATGAACTCAGAAACAGGTAGCATTTCACATTCACATGATCTTCAGCGGCATATAAGGAGGTTCGCAAATGTATAATATGGAATAATTAATCTTAAAATGAAGATGAAGTAGAGCTTGAAGGTCAGCACAGCTGATGGGCATGTTTTTGCAGCATAATGATTTCTGAAATTGTATTAAACTTCTCCAGGTTACATACAATTGAAAATGTCAGGCGTCAGCTTGTTGCTGAATTCCAGTATGAATTTTTGAAGTTATACAGATTAAGATCAATCATGAATGGAAAAGAATGCTTGTTTGGTTTTTTTTAAATGTGTAATTTGATGGGGAAAACAGACTTAAATTCTTAAATTCTCTCTGTCCTGAGGACTAGATCTTCTGGGCCTTTGTTCATAGTAAATGGAGACTTTAAATGGCAGGTTGCTATTTTGAATGTTCTCCTGGTCATCAGTGACTAAAGGACATGACCGTTGACCACTGAGTGGCTGTCTTGTGGCCAGTCTAGTTCCCAGGGGTGAATGCCTTCCTCACAAATTTAACTCCACAATTAGTCTCAAGTGCCTTGGTAGCATCTTCAAAACAGATTTACAGGACTGATTGGTCATGGGGGTCTAAATACTCTCTCACCTGTAGAGGTGGTCCTTCCAGGTTAGGCTTGAACTAAATTAGCAGGGCAAAATGGAAAAGCTTTAAAAGCTGCTGCTTGTCTTATCATTTTAGGGAATAAATGGGGCATTTTAATTTCCAGTGCTGTCAATATGGCATCTTTCTCCAGCAATAAAATTCACTTATAGCTGTAAAAGCAAAGGACAAAACAAACAAAACCACCAACGAAATAAAAATTACACATATTGCTTTCTGGCAGCATGGATTGATCATCATGACAATGATCATTTGAGAATATCTGACCTGTAAGTTATTAAATGTACAAACCTATGTAACCGGAGTATCCAGAATCAGAAAATGTCAAAATTAAGGGTGAATGTGCTGGGGGATACTGAGGCCAAAACCGAAGATGATATGCCTACATTAATTAATGGCCTTTCCCACAGCCAGTAATAAAGCCTTTCCCATACAAATCAATTCAACCCTCATCAATCAAATCACTTAATTCTCTATTTCCTTTTCATTCTATTAATTCACCCCCATTACTTAGGTTGCTCTGTCACCAGTTCACCCCTTTTAGTTTGTGTGCTCTTTGGAGCAGGGACCATCTTCTCATTCTATATCTGTGCAATACTTACCACAATGGGGCCCCTTATTTGGACCTCTAGCAACTACCATAAGGATAATAAATAAATAAAATGATCATAATAATCACTTAAATTATTTCAACCCATCAATCATATTAACTAGATTCCCGCCTCAATTAATCAAATTAATTGACCCTTTCTTCCTCCCCTCCAATCAGTTCATCCCCATCAATACATTCTCACATCAGACCCTTTGCCACAGTGAATAAAATCAGTTCAGCATCTCCTCCTTGCAGCCCCCCACCACTGAACCCCATATGCATCATGTGATATGCCTGGGAATATGCCTGGGATATGCCTGGGGGATATGCCTGGGAATGCATTCTTTCACATCCCTAACACTGAACTCTGACTTCAGCTTTTTAAATTCTGATATGCTTACACCAAATTCATTGCCATAATGGTTCAGTTCATATCTATTTTACAATAAGTTCTCTTTCAGTGTCCATGTAGATCATATTCACAGCATCCATGTACTATTCATTTACCAGGATTTTTTTTTCCCACTGCAGACAGACACATCTCTGAGCAATAACATATTATCCAGTAGGATTTGTCTTATCAGTACTTTCATTGCAATAACCACTTATGGTTGATTCTGTACCTCGTTCCATTCAACCATTCCAGAACTCAGTTGTTCTTTGAACGGCTGCATTAGCCCACTCAATTCAGTGAAGAGTAACCTCTATATATTTCTGCAAGATTCAGGACATTGATCACGTCCCCATAATCCTTACTAGCAAAGGGATGTTCATACTGACTCTTATTAATGTAAGAATGAGATGCAGTATGTCAGGTATAACCCAAATAGTATTACTCAGATGAGAATTATAACAAGTGTGGTCTAAGGAGAATCTATAGTTAGCACCAAAACTGAAAATAAGCAAAATTTGTAATTAGAACTTTTATCTCTCTCTCTGCAACTAAACACCAATGGCTAGCCCATGTCAGCTGATCAGGCATGCGGGGATCAGGCTGAGGGGCTTTTTAACTGGAGTAAACACTCAGGCTTGGGCTGGAGCCCAGGCTCTGGGACCCTGCAAAGGGTGGGGAGGTCCCAGAGCCCAAATGTCTACACTGCAGTTAAACAGCCCCATAGCCCAAACCCACTAATGTGGGCCAGCCACTGGTGGTTAGTTGCAGTATAGACATACCCTCTGAGAGGCTGGAGATGAAGAGTTCAAAGAGTTCAAAGTACAGCTTTCAAAGTGAAATTAGTGGAAGCTACACTTTCTGGCGGTTAACGCGTATGTGCTCATTAAAATGAATGGGCGTCCCATGGCAATTTGCATTTGACAAACATTGTTATCAGCCCGGTTCCCGGGCACACATCAGGCTGCCAGAAAAATGGATATACAGAAAGCAGAAAATTGAAGTTTATATGGAAGGATAATCTTGTAGTTAAGGCAGTGGATGGGAGCCAAGAGACCTTGGTTCATTTCCTGTCTTTACACCAGATATCCTGTGTAACTTTGTGCAAATCTCTTTCTGCCTCAATTGGCCATCAGTAACGTGGATGGTAATATTCTGTTCTCCCACCCTTTGTCTGTGTGGTCTGTTAAATTACAAGAGCTCTGGGGCAGCGACTGTTTCTTACTATGACATTTAAGATGCCCAGCACAATGCCCAAATCTTGGTTACAGCCCCTAGATGATGCTGTAATACAAATTATGCCTACTGGTAATAATATAGAGCATGTTTCATTCAGTTTTGACACTCTTTTAATATATTTTGTTCTTTTCCTCACTTCATTTTTGCTGTAAAGAAAAAAAGAAAATAATCATATGACTTGAAGATGAAAAGGCTAGATCCAGACTGAATAAAGGCATGTATGGAATCTTAGGGCCAGCCGCTCTGGTTTGCCAAATCCACTTTGGAATTAAACTGGACAGAAACAGACAATAGAGAATTACCCCTATACAGAAGAGCTCTTCCCAAGTATTCTGCTGGCAGAGATGATGGAGTCCCTACCTCTCCCTTGTAGGAATGGGGCAGGTTGGGTTGGGCAAGTGGTGGGCTGCAGTCAAGGAGGAGTGTGGCAGAACAAAGGTCAATGAGGGATTTTATGCCAATGGAGTAAGTTGGACGCACGGAGGTACAGCTTTAATTAATGTCAGGGCTGTAAGTTATGGGATCAAGTTGCTGTAACTTGTTCCCTATGTCCTTCTGTCTCCAGTGCATGTGAGGAGAGCTCAGCTGGGTAGAGAATCCTGACTTCTGTGAGTGAACCTTAGCTTAGGAAGTCACTCCTCCTTTGCCTATTAACTCAGAGCCCATGGGTGAAATTCAGACCCTGTTGAAGTCAATTAGAGTTTTGCCATTGACTTCAAAGGAGCCAGGGTTTGGCTGTAAACCAGCAGCTCAAGATGATTGGTCCATCCTTTTTCCCAGTCATTGAAGTGGACTGAGGACTGGAAAAGATTTGTTGTTTACAGAAGGGTTACTTTATCTTCTGATATATAATTATTTTACATTTGGAGGAGTAGTTCATTGCATTTGAGGTCACATTGTGACATTACATTTATGTCAAGGAATTCAGAGCATGGGCTGTTTTCATACATTGAAATAATAAATAAATGTGTGTTACTGTTAGTGTGCTGGATATAATGTGCTACTGTACTTACCCTGGAATAATTAATGAGAGCTAGACATATGTGGGGAAAGGCAAATATAGCTCAGTTTCTCTCTTGCATATCTGTGTTTATGGCCATTTTATTTCTTTGAATTTCAGGGTCTGAAACACTGAAATAGAAGTGAAACTACCACAATATTCCTGCCATTCATTATTCATATTTATGAACATCCCTATTACTGTTGTTTTGAAATTCTTCTGGCATTTGAAGCAAATAACACATTACTTTTTAAAAATATAGATTCTGTTTCCAGAAATATAAAAATATATAACAATATAGATTCCAGCATTCTGTTTTAAAATCCAGCATGCCTACTGATAACAAAGATAGAACACCAACCAAGGCTGCAGCAAGCTGTCAGTTGGTCCAAGGCATAAAATTAACAGCCACCTCAGTTTCCAGAAAGGCTATAGCATTTGTCCCTTTCATGTGTGTTTTATAACGGTTGCCATTACTGGAAGTTGTAATGTAGCAAGAAATGCTCAAATAATGAGTAAAGCAACCAAAATGTGTAAAATATAAAGATGATTGATTTTTTTTCTTCAGAACAGTTATTTGAGTTGAGCCTTTTTGACCAAAGCAAAAATTGTCACAGAAAATTTTCAATGTGGTCAGAATTTTCCAGTCTTTTGAAAAAATGGGGAATCTGATTATTTTGTCAGTAAATGTTTTCACTTTTCAGAAAATATTTCCTGAAAAACAATTTTATTTCATGGAAACAGATATCTAAAAAAAACAAAACCTGGGGGAAAAAATCTTTTCAGTTTCAGTTTTCATTGGGAAAAATACTCCCCCTCCCCAAACTCAGTCAGGAAATTTAGAATTTTTTTTAATTGCAAACATTAAATGGTATTTTTCAACCAATCTAATTAAAAAGTGTGGGAACATAGAATTATTAATCAGAAAAACAATGTGTTTATTTATTATTATTATTATTTAATCTTTCTTGTATAATAGCTCTTATGGACAGCATATTCACAGAAAAGAAGACCTAGTCCCTGGGAACATATAGTTTATTTTTATTGGTTTATCAATTTCAGTGGAACATAGGCTTGAGCTGGTCCTCTGTACTGTGATCAATTTTACCCAAATGGTGACAATGAAAGGATATGGTACTGAACCCCCTTCTCCCTCAACCCTGGAAAAGAACCTTTAAGGATCTTTGGTTTTTTACAGGAATCTTATCTATTGATCTTATGGTAACTGATCATGGTAGTTTCTTTGCTAGGCTTTATTCCTGTTTAATAAATGGAAAACATGAAATTTCTGTATTCTGCTCAGTTATTTTTTCCCCAGTTTCTTAAAGATTTGCCCTCAGTAAGTCATACACATACAGATTTAATTTCACTACTTTAGCTCTTTAAAGACCAGTAAATGTGAGAGCACTTATTATAAAATCTTGGTTTGCAGTTTGTACTCGAAGTAAGTTCAGTATGAATCAAGCTTCAGTATGATCCTTCAACATACATCTGGCAGCAGATGACTGCATTGTGAAACTGGAGACCCAAGCATAAAGGCTAGGGTGCACATTATGGTATGACATAATTCTGTGTTGAGTTTATTGGAAAAGCTTAATTATTTTTAGCTGTGTTTTTTTTTTAAACTTACTATTAGAATTAATGTTTTTTATGTCATTCAAATATATGCACAGATATTTCTTATTGTGCTCATTTTGTCAGTGTAAATGAACTATTGTGTCTCAAAGAGAACAGAGCTCTATGGTAAGTGAGAAAAAGTTCAGAGCATTTTCATACATATGCCTGTCGATAAGACTTCTAGCGTTTCTTTGGAACGTTACCATAATATAAGAGCTGTGCTGTACTTTCACACGTGTCAAAATTAATTAACTAGTTGTTCAGTGGCTGAGCATACAAAACACTTCCCTTTGGTTTTGCAAGAATTGTTGTTGTTGTTTCCTCTCTTATTGTTTTGTTGCAACTTTTCTTTATGATTAAAAAGCCAGATGAACTTTGCATCTGTCATGCCTTAAAATTCTATCAAAAGAACCTTCATACATTTTCCTTTGAAGAAAATGGGTGCATTGCACACAGAGAATTCAATAAGATGGAAAAGAGAATATTGTTTTAAAAATTTATCAAGAAATTAAAAATAATAAAGCCTGAAAAATGGAACAGTCTTGAATAGATCATTTAAGGAGTTTTACTTCAATTGTTATAATAATCAAGGGTGTATTTCCATATTATGAGCTGATTGTCATGAGTCTCAGTGCAAATACAACAGAGTTAGGAAAAGAGAAAATCAGCATTAAGCACAATTTTACTCGCTGACCAAAAAAAAAAAGGAGGAGGAGGAGGAAAAGACAGAAGTTGACCAAATTTATCCCTGGGGCAACTTCAATTACATCAAGATCATTGCACTGGGAAGGAATTTAGTCAGCTAAATAAAGGGGAGGAGTCAAATTCTGTCCTCTTTTACTCCCATGTGACCTTACTAAAATCAATAAGGCTGTAGAAGTCCGGATGAGGACAGATTATGGCCGGGTGTGCTCAAATTTAACACTGTATTAATTGTCTCTGTACAGTGCCCCAACTCCTTGTTTCCAGTAAGTGGAGCAGCATTGGCACCTTATAGGAGAGGAATTGTCCAAGCTGGGAGCCCTTATAGAAGCCTCTTTTTCACTCCATGGGAAGGGAGAAGCTCTACCAACATCTTCTCAACCTTTAGCCAGAATCCAGGAGAAACAGAATAGTCCTGGAAGATTTTTCCCTGACCCTGGCTTTCCATGTGAGGAGCAGATTGAGAGAGAGCACACATTTGCTCTCCTGATTATGGGCCTGCTTGGGGAGATGGACTTCTGTTCGATACATTTATTCCCTTCCCTACACCATGTTCTCTCACAAAAGATGATGCAATGTCACATCATCACATGAAGACAAATTAATGACAACATATAACCATGAGCATAAGTAGTCTCTCTCTTCTGTTTTGATCTACTTTATCCATGGCTGCTAACATAGTAACCTCACAAGGGACAGCACTTGACATCAGACCAGCAAGGTAGGATTCTTGAGAAAATCATGCCATTGAAATCTGCCTCTGGACATCAGACTTGTTGAGTTACCATCTGCCACAGAAGCCTATTTTGACACTCAAATATTATGCAAGAGCTGCTGAGCTGGTAATCTTCACAGAAGCGCCTGTGCTGATAACTCTAGAGCTGCTGAGCCACAAGGAGTCTACCCTGCTTAGTTCCTCAAATAAAGTCTGATTGCTTGGGTTTTATGTGAGGAGGGATGTATTTCACCTTGTGAAACCAAATCATGAGCCTTCACCACTGGTAGTCTTAGAGAGCTCTGGCCCAGTGGAAACCAGTGTGGAAAAAGGGGAAACCATTTGGAGAGCCTTCACAGGGATCCACACCCACTGTGTGCAGAAAACATCTGTTCCAAAGCAGCTTTCTGTGTCCCATGTGTAGGATCCACAACTATGCAGACCCACCAGCCAATTTCCACCTAGGAAGACAGCACACAAGGGCGGAGGGGAGTGCAGCTGGGAGTCGGCAGGGGGAATGTGCCCTCTCACCACAGTGGCCTCACAGTGGCCATTCAGGTTGCATGCCAAGCTTCAGGAGCTGGCCCTTAATAAAATCCAGCTTTTTACCATTTAAGGTAGCAAAGATCGCCAACAAGCTGATCTCACTGCCATGTTTCAACCCCCAATGACAATCCGTGTGGCTGAACTCTTAGCTCCAGATATTTAAATAGGTTTGTGAATCCTTTTTTTGGTTATTATTTAGTATTTATTTATTATTACCATTAACAAGTAAGAATCAAATTTAAAGAATTCTTAAGGAAATGCTGTTGAAAACTGAGTGAACATGATTTCTGGATCGTAATATAAGTGGACATTTCTTGCTTCCTGAATTAAAAATATCTTTTCCTTCCACACTAATTCCAGCCTCTCAGAGAAAACTTCATATTTAGAAATCCAACAGTCTGTCTTCAAAGATTATGGAGGCTTTTTAGAGTTCCCTTTCCATTTCCTTATCACTAGGCTTGCACAGCTTTAACTTAAAGGCCCTGATTCATCCTTGGCTTTCCTCCATTATCTTCAATGGAGAGACACCAGGAATTAATTTGGCCTGCTATATTTGAATATGGGGAAATTGTACAGAAATAATAACAAAACATATGTTATATCTCAGAATTCATACTTTTTTGTTGACATAGAACTTTTCCCTCTGACTGGAAAAACTACAGGACTAGAAAATGATCATGCAGCAAATGAAATTTGGGGATCTAGTGCTACCTGTTCCTAACCTAAATCTTAATTTTGTTATAATTCAAGCAGAAACATGAACTTTCTTGTAACATTTCTGTTCTACTCTCTATGCCCTCTTACTATGATAGCCTGTATTAATGATAACTTCTATGCATGCAGGGCCAAATCTTCAGCTAGTATAAATTGGGGCTGCTGGGTTGAAGTCAATGCCAATTTATATGACCTTAGGATTTGGCCCTTATATTTTTTTAGGAAAAAAAGTCTTGTTTTCAGTCATAGTTCCATTACATTTCTTGCACAAACGTTCTTTGATCATTTCTTTTTATATTCATTGTGGTTGCTTTATTTTATTTTATTTTATTTATTTATTTATTTATACATACCCATCCTGTTTTATTCTCTGTTTAAACTGTAAAATTGTTTTCCAGAGAGATTTCCTCTGAGGATTTTTCTATTGCTTTTGGCTGGATTGGAAGAAAAGGATTAAATTTTAATTCAATCCCAATTACAATAAAATGAAATATGTGAAAGGAGTAGTGACATTAAAAGCCTCTTCTCCAGAGGTGCATCAGGAATCTAGAGGCTATGTCAATAGCTTTGCTACTTGACAAAAAAAAATCCATATGACAATACTGCTTTGTAGTGTGTTGTTAGAAATGAAAAAAAAAGAGCAATCTTTTCAGTTTGAAATTAATTCAGTAAATCCATATTAATGTCAGTGTTTCAACGGTGCCATACCGTGCAACTGCAGATGTTTCTACGAGTGTATTTTCCAAGAGCACTCCTCATGTATGTTCAGCTCCTCCTCCCTGTTCACTTTCCACTGTGCACAAGTCTATCCTATCTCTCTCTTCAGGGCCCCCAGAAGTAGGTTACTGGACTAGAAACAACACTGCAATATAGCATGTAGTATGGCAACTGCTTTGCTCCTGAATTCTATTAATCTTTGATATTCAGAAGTCAATGCCAATGTCAATTTCACAAGGAAAAATGAAACAGCCGAACAAGCCTCTTATGTTTGGTTCTTAATTCATAATAAGCTAATGGTAGAAAGTTAAATTTTCAAAAGTGACTAGTGATTTTGTGTGCCCAACCTGAGACATTTTAAAAAGGCCCAAATTTCAGAAAATGGTCAACATGCAACCTCTAAAAATCAGACCCGTTTCTGGGGTCTTAAATTGGGCACACAAAAATTCAGAGTCCGAGACTCACTAGCCACACTAGAAAATCTTGGTCCCTGTAATCGTTTTCTGAAGCTGTTTGTCACCTCTTTTCATTGCTGATCATGGCTTTCATATTCTATCTGCCACAGAAATGCTTCCTTAACTAGTACATTAGAAGGAACTAGGAAATGAACTTCAGCATTACTTTCATGTTAAAAGACGAAATGGTACTTACTTTAGTCTCATTGGCAAACTACACACAAAAAAGTGCAGAAGATCCATCAGCACTTTATAAATCTTTGTTTAAACCCACTAGACACCTTCATTTCACAGAGGAATCATGTTGGCTAATATAATCGATATTTTAAACATTAAGAAATATTTTAGTTTTTATTGATCATCTCTTGAAAGTTTTAAATGGTACCTATTATCCAAATAACTTAATTTATCCACTATATCTTTCATCTCGACAGTCTCGTTATGTCAATACTTCACTAAGTGTCTCTCTGTGTCTCCTACACTTTTAAATACTTCCACTTTAATTGTGTGCCTCACTGTGGGTGCAGTTCATGTATAATGCAAGTTCATTATTAGCCAGATGGTATTCTCTGTTTTCCATGTTGCTGAAGGTTTGTCCTTTAAAGAGAGAATTTTTCGAAGTTACAAAATATAGGTAGCACGCTGACTGATTACAGCAAGGGACTGGGTGTTGAGACTCACTTATTCTGTTCCATATGATACTGTATGGCTTTGAACACAATATTTATCCCCTCTGCCATGTCTACACTAATGAGCTTACAGCGGCACAGCTGTACCAATGCAGCTGCGCCCCTGAAAGATTGCTTGTGTAGCCGCTCTATGCCGATGAGAGAGAGCTCTCTCATCAACATCATAAAACCACCTCAATGAGCAGTGGTAGCTATGTCAGAGGGAAAAGCTATTCCACCGATATAGCACTGTGCACACTGCTACTTATGCCAGTAAAACTTACGTTGCTCAGGGATGTACTTTTTTTTTCACACCCCTTAGCAGCATAAGTGATAGTATAGACATGGCCTTACTTTATCAATCTGTGCAGTGCCCACAGTAATACTTTTTTCCTGTTGTTCTTCACAGGAGTGTTATAGACATTAAGTATTGAAGTGCATTGGGCTGATTCAAAACCCACTGAAACCAATGGAGAGATTCCCAATTATTTCAATGGGCTTTAGACTAGGCCTTTTTTAAAATTCTGGGTTGAAAGGTGCTATATGGGCCTGATCCAAATTCCATTAGAGTCCATTGATTTCAATGGGAGTTGGAGCAGACTTTCTAAGAGCAAAATATTGTAGTAGTTATAAGATTCTGTGAAGACTGTGTCCGCTGGTATTCCCTGAATGCCAAGGATAAGCTGCTAGTCATGGATCCAACTCCTTGCATTTCAGTGAACAGCTGCAATTGCGGGGGCACAAGCAACACATCTTCTAGAAGTGCAGAAAGTGCCTTTGCCAAATATGCTCTCCAGCGCTGCTAGAGACATTATGCCTTCCCTTGGCAACCACAGACATAACACCGTATTCCCTACTGTGACTCTGACCCTTCTTCCTTGCAAATTCTTACCAGATTTTTTCTTTGTAAACATGTTCTCTTTTTTCAAATTAAATAAATAAGTGTGGTATAAAATATTAATTAATAAAGGAATGGATAAAATGCAAAAACCAAACAAACCAACAACAGGCCCTCTACTAGCACACTTCTTATTAAAAAAAACGAATGTGCAATTAAATAATGTAACTGTAACTGGAGTTTACGTTTCTTATTTTCTTTCATCTACAGTAATAAATTGAATAAATAATAATAAAATAAATAATAAATTATATATAAATAAAAAATAAATTAAAATGAGTTGCCCTCTGCATGACACAATCATCTGAGAAAATAGCAAGGCTCAAGACAAACATACTGATGAAGAACCATTTCAAAGTTTATTCTTCTCTGAGCAGAGAACAAGAACCAACCTTGCTTTGAGTAAACCAACTAGCACACCACAGGGAAAGCAATGTGTAATAATTATATATTGTACAAAGATTCTTCATAACTTTTCACTTATAAATTTCACACACAGTATGCCTTTAAGATAGAGACATTTAATAAAAGTGAGGCAGTCATCTATTATACACCATGTTAGGAAACAGGATATTTTTGTTCCCTTGAGAGGGATGTGTAGACCACCAGCACTCCATAAGAAAAGCTTGACTCTCTGAGTGCCAGGGTGCATGTAATATGAATAAGCTTGATCTTTCATTACTGTATATTTTTGTATTTAAGTCTCACTGGGAGACTAGGGCCTGGTCTACACTTACCTGGCGATTCAACGTAGCTTGTGTAACTCCTATTGACTGCTGTGCTTCCCTTCTGCATGGTGTCTTCAATGCACTGCACCAATGGGAGGAGGTGGTTTTACTGAGTCAACTTCTGGATCGATTGAGCGGGTCTTCACTGACCTCTCAATTGATCCAGAAAGGTTGATCTTGTCGCTGCACCAATTCTGCCATGACCACCCCTCGCCCCCCCCCCCAACCATTCGGTGCTAACAGTCAACCTATGACCTGACCTTATTAGGGTATGCCTATGCGATCGGCTGTGCCTTCAGCTCCCACGTCATATATGGGAAACGAAACTTAACATCAACCAGGAAACGAAACCTATTGCAAGTATCCCCCAGCCAATCTGCTACTGGCACGAAGCCCATAAAAGGGGTCTTATCCAAGCCCCTGGTTGAGAGCCTTCCCGAACTACCAGCCTGATCACCTGGTCTGGACTCTCCCACTCCCGTGTCCCCCCCCCTGAGCACGAATCGTCTGTTAGCCGGCTGAGTTCGAGTTTTTACATTTATTATGCTGTGTGTCTTTCTCGCCTGGATGGTAAGGCGTTAACTGTCAGTCTGTGTTGCAGCTTTACATTCCTTCCTCTGTATCAGTCTGTAACTTGCAGTTAACTGTTTGTTGTCTTTTTAAAATTAGTTTGTACCTGGCAGTTAACTGTCTGTTTAAAATCATTCTGTGTCTTGCAGTTAACTGTCAGTTCAAATTCAGTTTATATTGTATAGTAATTGTCTGTTTCATATTCTATTATATTAGTCTAGAAATGGTTAAACATCTATATTATTCCTGTTGTTTTATAATACAATTCATTTAGTCATTAATCGACTCATTATTGACCTCTTGGGGATCATTAACCTGTCGGAACAGATCTGACGGCAGCGACTTTGCTGCCATCAGTATAGACAGACCCTGGGGCTTTTCCATGTGTCTGAATTGCAGAACTGGGCTCAAGTCTTTCGTATTTTATTTTTCCTGACATAGGAACACGGGAATTACCAAAATCAGTCAGGTCAAAGATCTATCTGGTTTGGTATTCCTAGTTTCTTAGTTGCCAGTGCTAGATTCTTCAGAGAAAAGTGAAAATCTTCCACAATAGATAACATCTTGGGGAATGCTATTTTTCCTCAGCCCAGGCTGTTAGTGGTTGCTTTATATCCTAAAACATGAGGATTTATACTTGTTACTCATTTTT
Source organism: Emydura macquarii macquarii (assembly GCF_026122565.2). Lineage (NCBI taxonomy): Eukaryota > Metazoa > Chordata > Testudines > Chelidae > Emydura > Emydura macquarii. The sequence goes on from NW_027133614.1 coordinate 5,596,665, forward strand.
CTTCTACCTAAATGTAATTGTGGATATTCTTATTATTCATATAAAAATCTAATACTGTTGAGAATCCTTCTAAGCTCTCTAACTCACTTGAGTTCATTTGTTAATTACAATTACAAATATCTTCTATCATCACTTTTAAATTTGTTGCCTTTTGATTTCTTTGACTTCTTGCACTGTGAGAATGGATAAACAGAAGGTTCAATTTACCTTCTTTATGCCATGTCATATTTTGCTGGCCTCTGTCATATCATCTTTTCCTCAATATAGCTATAGACTCCAGCTCCTTGTAAGTGGACAGACTGCTCTCCACGCAGGAACCTTGAAATGAATGGGACTCCATATGGGTGCAGCAGTCTGCTAATGTGCAAGATCTGAATGATCTGGGCCCTAGTTTCTTTATACACCCTCATAAGAGTCTTTCCAAACCTCTAATCGTTTTCCTTCTCTTGGCCTTTTCCTTTTACACTAACTCCTTCCTCAAATGTGGTGATCAAATCTAAAACACCGTATTCGGCATGAAAATATACCATCTATTTGGACTAGTCTATGTCTCTTTTTATTTCAGCCTAATATCTTGTTTGCATTTTAACTGCTGTCGTGCATTGAATAGCTGTTTCTCTTGAGATAAGCAGTTGTTTCCATTGATGGCAGAGGAGAGGAATTATCAAAGTATATTGACTGCCTCAGTTCTGTTATTAGTGGATAGGTCTCCATATCACCATCAACTTTCCCCTACTCGTGACTCTTTTCAATAGTCTTACCATAAAAGCCAAGAAAGGAATGGCATGAATGAAGAACAACCTACTCAACACTAGAGGCCGATCCCTTAAGTTAAAGTATGAGGTCTACTGATGGGACTGAGGAGAAGTTTGCACTGCTACCCTACATAGTGTGCCTTCAGTTCCCTGAGCTAGCAGTGCTCACTATATATCTCCTTCAAAAAATTAGAGAATGGCAAAATAAGAGCTTTGATTATTCCTTTGGTTGTATGTCTGTATGGTGTGGTGTTAAGTATTGTATTTTTCCCCCTTTCTTTTTGAAAGAAGCTTAACAAAAGCCCATTGAAGTCAATGGCAGTTTTTCCTTTGACTTTTTTTTAGATCAGGCCTTTATAGTGCAAGAAGATTTTCAGCTAATGACTACCTTACTTTATTTTATTATGTATTGTATATAATTTATAAAAAATTAATTGGGCTAAATATTGATGTGCCACAAGTAGCAAGATGAAGTGGTTGGTGCTTCTAATAATACCTTTGGATAGCTCTTTCTCTAGTAAAACGCTAATAAGATGCCACTTGAACTTTTTCTCTCATGGAGATTTAGCAACATGACTTACATTAAGGTCAATGGGAGTCACACAGATATAAGCACAGCTTTGAAAAATTTGTTGTTACTGTCTTGTGGGTGGAGATTTGCTTTTTCAGCTTCGAGTTGTGCTGGAGACTTTCTTGTATAACTGTTATTATTGTAGAAAAAGGTATCTGAAACTTTCCTCTCTCTTGGGGATATTAAGCCCCGAAGTCAGCAAAGTACTTAAACATGAGCTTCATTTTAAATAAGTGCTTAAGTCCTATAGGACTCCAAATACAAATTGAAGTGCTTTGCTGAATCAGGGCCTAACTTACTTGTGAGTCTAAGCAGAAAGATATGCATAACTCTAGATATCCACCATGGAATTTTCTTGCTGCAGATGGTTAATAGTTGTGCCACCACACTGATGCAATCTGTGTTTATTAAGTAATCCCTATTATTGCTACAGTTGTTTTATGTAAGTCTAAGCAAAGGGCATGGTTATACTTTTAAATGTAAAAATCATGTGAGATCCTGAAGTAATGCTGATCCTTCGAATCAAAACAGGGACAAAATCTCACAGCTGCTGGTCTGTACCTCTCAGAACAAAATGATTTTTTTGGTAATCATACAGGCATATTAATGATAGTGATTTGTTAGAGTTAGTCAGCAGTGATGCATTATTAACTTTTATGACTTGTTAAATTCTGCATAGAATGCTAAATGTGTTGGAGTTAATCAGAAATAAATATGAGTCAGCTGCTGAAAATGCTTCGCTTCCTAATAACACAAGAGAAAGGACAATACCATTCATTATATTTTTCCCTAGTAGAGCAGTCATAGATTAATACAATTTGTTATTAAAACAAATTAACTACTTACTAGGAAGGCTCAAAATAAAAAACCCTGGATTGTTTTATTGAAATTGGAGTAGAGGTAGGTAGGAATGCATAATAGCCTTATTATAAATGTATTGAATCAACGTATTTAAATCTATCCCTATAAACTCTTACTTATGATGTGGGGAACAATACTGACATTGAACATCAACATTCATTAGACCAATGAAAATATTGATTTGTTCATTTTCTGTGTAACATTGACTGCAGTGCACAGACTTGAAGGGATGATGAACCACTCAGCAGGGTTTAGCTGCCATCTGTCCTTGATGTTTGTTTCTTTTGAGGATATTCTCTTAGCCTTTTTACTATTCTTAAATACAAGAATAGGGACAAGATACTCAAGAGAGAGTGGTGATTTTAAGCAGCCCAATTTTTAGATGCTCCATTTGAACCATTTTAAAGGGTCCTGATTTTGAAAGGCTAGGTTTTCATCACTTTCCTGAACATCAAGTGCCTTTAAAGTGTCTCAGTTTGGACATCCAGAAATTAAGTCACTCAAAATCTCTAGTAACTTTTTAAAACAAAAATCATCTTATCTTATTTTTTTTAAACACAGCTATAATATTCATCACACTCCAACAAATAGAAATACATTCTGGAACAAATTAAAAACAATTTCCTCTAGCAAATGCTATAGAAGTCTGACATCAGGGTGCTGGTAAGGAATTGTACTTTATTTCTTGCCCGCCTCCCCCTCCATCTGACTTGGATCCATCTAACCCTATCAGAGTACAGGGGCTAGAACCTGCTGATTCCAGTAGTTATTGTTACAGATAAAAAACCTTTGGATTTACTGAAAGAAAATATATTCTATGCTGCAGTTGTTCACTGGAGATTATATAGCTACATGGTCTACTAAGCAATGGCAGATGTGTTGATGTTGTCTGGCTCCATATTAAGTGGTAGTGATTCTTTTCAAGAAGAAAAGTCGCATGTCAAAGTATAAAACCTTTACGAGCATCTCTGTGGCAAAGCCTTCCTGAATTACCTTCACTTACATTTTAGGGCTCAAACCAGTAGGAGTTGTGGAATGTTAATTTTGTATTTGTATGATTTCATTTAACTGGAATTTAAGACAAACTCCATTCCTATAACATAAATCTCAGTTTAGAATTATTGTTCCTAGGCAGAGTGTGAGTAGTTGTGAATTAAGAAAATATAAACAGTCCTGGGAGCTTAACCTTTTCAGATACAATCGGGGAACACAATGCCCTTGATACTCTGTGGATAGATTATTTTATGCAAATACTTGAAGTATCCAGTAGAGAATACTTAAAAAAACATCAAATTTATTGATTCAAAGTAAAAGAAAACAAATAATCATAGCAAATATTAAAATGATAAGATAGGACATAAGTAAAGATCCAGTCTAACAAGAGAGGAGATATTACATCATCAATTTAGCAAAACTGAATAATGAAAACAATACTTTAAATTTTTTCCACCTAATCACTTCCCCCAGAAAGCCCTGATCCAATAAAACACTTAAACATGTGTCAGCTGCTCTATGTGCTGTCTTTTTGTTTGTTTTGTTGTCCCAACTTTCATTCAGCTGGCTTTCCTCTACACAACTCAAATTAGCCCAATCCTTCAATTTAAAATCAAACAAATCAATCAGCCCTAAGGCTTGTGGTCTTCCTTTATCTCATTCTTGGTTCATTCAAAACAGCCTGGCATGGAGTTGCTGCCTTTGAGTTATCCCAAGCCCTTCTTTTTCTGCCTCCTCCTCCTCTTCTTCTGCTTCGTGATTTTGTCACTTGCTGTGTTTTACCTCCATACACTCTTTGAATTTTTTCATGACTTATAGTCTCCCATCTTTACTGCTATTCTTAAAGAACTGCAGAAGAGCTTTTATTTAATTGGACCCAGTTTTCCTTGTATTCTTGATAGACATTGCAAAGAAAATTGTGTTACTCTGGCCTCTGAGTTCTCTATATAAACCCCTCTTTTCACTGGTACATTCTTTACAATCCCAAAGATATGATCTAGCTTTCCCCAGACCTTCGATATTAACCATAATGCATTTTTATGCATTTTATTTAGAAATAAATAACTATTTTATCCACAGTGCTGTTAGAATTATAAATAGAGCCACTTTGCTCTTCCTCTCAGATGAGGCCAACTGTTAGAGACACTTAGAATTTTGCCTCCCCTTCTCTCTCTATTCTCCTTCCTTTATAGCTTGGCTTATTTTCCTTATTGATCCCAGTTGTGGGTGTGTGTCTCCATGATTGGCAGTTCTGGCAGCCGTGCTGGGATGTGGTCAGCCTGGTTGCCTGTAAGCCGGGAAAGCTTTCCTCTCTCTTTTGCCTATATTCTATATGGAATTTGTAAACCTCATTACTGCCTGTAGTTAACTTTATGAGTACTCCCACTGACTTCATGCAGCTCTCTCTACTCTTTACTTCATCTTTTATCAATGAATCTAGGAAAGACACAAAAATAATAAATACTTAAAAGTTGATCACAAGAAATCTCCCACTTATGACCCCCGACTCCTGATTCAGCAAATTTGTTCTCACTCACACTTCCTCTTTGGAGAGGAGTCCTCTAATAATTTCCCAGTATAACAATATGCAGCTTCCCTTTTGTCAAAAGCAGAAGGTTTTGGTTTTGTCAATTACAGGAATGCTGGTCCTTAATGGGAGACTACAGACTACAGCTCAGCCTATTCCTGCTTTCAGCACACAATGTGGCTAAGGATAGCAGAAAATTCTGAAAAAGTCACGGTCACATAAACCAAACTACCTGCTCATATCTGTATAGATGTAACAAGACTGGGCTGGACAAGACCTGATGAGAGGCTGTCCACCAAGACAGCTAGGGAAGAAGCCCAGGAAGAGTTGTGAAAGAGGTCCTATGTAAAAGCAGAAATCTGGGGAACAGTAAATTCTTAAGGCCTGAAAGGGAATGAGCAAGGAAGAAAGGAACCCTGGGAAGGTCAAGGGCAGAGTAAGATGGGCCAAGCGCCCTGCATTAAAGAGTGGAAGCATAGATGTGTAGAGAAAACCAGGAAAAGGAAATATCCTGGGACAAGAATAGCAGTATGGGCTTAAGGCCTTGTATGTTCACCTATTTTTTAGGGTCCCTGACTGGAGTTTCCTGAAAGGGTAGGAGGCAGCTTTCCTTCTCCTCTTCCTCCTCCTCCTCACATTCTTCTGGACCAAGATGAAGAGCAGGGTAGACTGTGGGGGAACGGACTATTGAGTTGTGTAGCAAACTTGGATTTTCAAAGTTGGGCACCTAAATCCATACTTACAGTGACTTTTGTGGGATTGGTGTGTTCAGAGCACTTGATTTAGGTGTTTAATTTTAGACTTGCTAGAATTAACATTTTAGCCTGTATATATTTCTGTATACCTTTGCTGGTTAGTACGGTTGCCATTGCCAACAAAGGATTCAAGGCAGCTTTGAAATATCTATCAGTAGGTTTTAGAAGCAAAATTGTAGTTTTTCATGGTCCTATACCACAGTTACTTTAATTTCTAGGTGCATGATGTTTGTGTCAGCCAAATTCAGCAGCTACATGTACTGACAGCAGCTGAATTGATTAAAGGTTAAGGAGCTATCTTTTCACTTTAAATCAAATTCAGCCAGGAGTTCTGTTAAAGATCTTTAACAATTCCACATGTCAGAACTATGTATAGAGCATGACTGGCAGAGGAGATGCTATATCTACATATTATGGATTTTCTTTTATTCTTAGAAAGGAAGCTCTGATGTCATAAAGATATAGATGGAGTTCTTTGTGGGGCACAATGGGAAATGCAGCCTGGTTATATCCTTACAATATATGATCATGAGGTCCTATACATTTTTTATTCAAGTAATAAAATTTGTTATCTTTTGTAGTTTAACAAGAAATGAGTAGTATATAAGATAATGAAATTATCATCTCTGAATGGAATTGTCTACATAGTGGGTTTTACTCATTTTGCAGTCCAAGTTTTTCTTATTCCATGATATTAATATAGTGGATATTCCAGGTATTCATCAAACATGAGCAATAAAAGAATAAACTTCCCAAGACTTCAGCCAAATGCACGCAACCTTGACCCCCTAATAATGAGCTTCATTATGGCTAAGAACAAAGTATTATTAGCTTAATGAATTCTGGGAGACCAATAGTACTTACTAACCCTTTCCTTTTGACCTACAATAGCTCTGTGAGATACAGGCTGTACAGAATTCTTGGGCTCTCTAGATCATTGTGCTGGTTTAATTGTTCACAAGTGTTTCAGTACATGAGGTTGTCAGGTATTGGCCACGTATGCATTCTTTTTGCGTGCGGTCTCTGCTCTGCACAGATAGTGGACACAGCAGACCTCAAGCAAACTGCCCTAGAAGACCACAGTAGCGAAGGCATCCGGCCAGGTTTATTGCTGACAGAGCATGGTATCGGTGCCCTGCATGTGTTACAAGTGCTACAAGTGCTACACTCAACACATGTATGTTCATGACAGTGGACCAGCTCAAAGAATGGCAGGACTTTCTACTCCCCCTTAGGCCAGACAAAGATTTTCCCTCTGAGACCCTCTTTTAGACCCTGATGCAAACAAGTTATGTATTGCCCCTCTGATGTGGTTAGTTAGCACCCTTTACCTTGTACAGGTTGGTTTGATCAAAACATCGCTATTCATCATACTGTTATCCTAACCTTATCTTTAGGAGAAGTCAACATGCTCCTGTTCTCTTTGGGGAGTGTGTTTGTACCATTATTGGTATAAGGGTGTTGTGGTATCACCCTTCTGTAATGTGTTTGCGTGAGTATCCTGTGCCTAGCACTTCTTAGGAATGTGTGTATTTTTGCAATACCAGTCATGTTCTTGCCAGATTCTGTGAACTTGCAAGCAGGCACATTTTGTAAGGAGGCCTGACTTCTGCTCACAGCCTGACTTTTGCTAACTTTGCTGTAAAACAGCAGGGCCTGACTACCACTTTTGTTCAGTCCTAAGGCCTCATACCAGTCAATCATGCCACAGGCTCTCTCTTTCTACTACACACAGTATTGCTTGATAAGTAGACTCACTCATGTGTTTCCTTGGGGTAATAGCAACTGCCTATGCAAATGGGTGCCTCCTCAGATAGATATTGTTCCCTTTTGTATTACCGTAACAGGGTGTGATTTCACTCCTGTGAACCTCAGAAAAGATGTTGATCAAACAGGAACACTTACTTAACCAGTACAATGCAAAATATTAGCAGCATTTGCTATGCTTTATACAACTACATATAGGAAAGTGACAGATTGTATCAGCAGGAATTGTCTGAATAAAACCTTGTAAACTGTATTAAATGGAATGATCTGGTTTATGTTTATGGGACTGTTTATTAGCATATTATTCTGGAAATAAATTTAAAAAAATAAAAAAACAAAACCCTGAAAACTCAACCAAATCTTCCTGCAGTGCATGCAGTAACTCATTCTTTTGAAAGAGAAAGCTGCACATGACTTCCTGAATTCTTAGAACTGAACAATCCTTGGCTTTTTATGTATCGGGGTTCCAAAACCATTGTTCAACTGCCTATATCTTCCCAACTTGGTTTTCTCTGAAGGCTGTGTTTGCTGACTGTCACTGTACCTTCAATAAAATTTCAAAGTCACTCAGCTCTCAAGTACGTTTGTATGTTTAGCTTGAACACACTATACATACGTCAGCCCTTCCCACTGTATGATGTGCCCTTTGAGTAGACTGAGTTCCACTTGAGCAGCCCTGTTCAATTACACTGCGTAAAACAGACTTAATTTGTCATGCAAGATTTCACTTTTCTCAAAAGTACAGAACACTTTCTCTCAATTTTGATAAATTTCTTTGCTCTTTCATGAGTAACCCCTGAGGCTTTTATGTGTGCAGTTTCTCTTTGGCTGCTGTTATCTCAGGGGGTAGAGAAATGTGCCCATGCATTAGGGACAGCACTTTAACATTTTCACACAAGTCAAGCTGACTTCCAAGTGAATTGGGCTTTATTGATATTGCAAATGGTCAACTTAAATTCACTGATATTATATTACTCTCCCCTACTTCAAGAGGAATAATGAAAATCGCTCATGGCATGACTTGCCTTTAAATAAGAAATGTTTCAAGGCACAGACACCGACACAGACACTGTAGGTGGACCAGATATACGAATTCCCTTTTATTTCCTTTTGACAGTCCCTTATTGCCACAAGCACAATCAATCATATGCCTTTTAATTATCTAGCCTTATTGACAAATGTTTTCATCTAATATGATCTAATGTGTATTCATATTTTTTCTATACTGTAGCACCATAGAATCAAAAATAACAATTTGGAGAACTCACAATAGATATTTGCAGCTTGTATTTTTAATAATAATGACTAATTTATATTTATATAATGCCTGAAGGCTCTCAAGCTCTTCACAAATTTACCAGAGTATAATTTATACATAAGTTTATTACTTCAGTCATCGCTGAAATGCAGCCACAACTGAGGTGAAATGAAGGTAGTGGGAGTATGAAATAACAAAGTTAATGTAAAGGCTTCCATTGGCTCAGTCCCAAAGGAAAAAAAATAGGAATAGCTTACATAGTTGAAGCTGCAGCGGGTGTAGGAGCAGCCAAAGTGTAAATGCCTGGGACAGTTTGTTGTTTATGGAGCTAGAAATGTAATAGATCTCTCTGTCTGTGGATTCCCCTGTTCTGCATAGAACGGGGGTATGCTATCACAGTTGTACCATCTCATTTCTCTAATATTGCATGGAGACCTCTTGTTGGGATTCCCTGAAATTTAGGGGCATAAAGGAGGTAAGAGAGAGGTGAGTTGTCACTCTCTGTGATTGTCCCCAGTAAGCAGCCTGAGGATTTCTACATGGAAATCTAGTACATCTGGGGGTTGTATTGCCTCCTTCTGGCTCCCTCTACTATTGATACTTAGCAGTCATAGAGTAATGTTGCCAATGGCAGTGTACCACCTGCTGAAGCCAGCTGGCTAGATGGAAAGGGCATCATGCAGAAGGTTCTAGTAGCTCCACTCCTGTCTTCATCCAAGTCCATCTAATGCCTGAGTCTATAGAAGGCTGAGGTTGACACTCCCTCTGAGGTACAGGGGATAGGAACTGGACAGACCTCCTGTGTGGCCACCTTCCTTACACTCTGCTAAATGATACTCCAAACTGAGGCTTAAGTGGTGGAGGACCCTGTACACACCCCACTGTGTATTTCCTCCCTTCCTCATCCTGTGCTGATAAGTAGCTGCTTCTGGGTTCACTTCAGGGTGTGTATGTGGACATGCACAGTGGCTAGATTCATTAGTTTCCACCAGTAGAAACCTGGATTTAAAACTCCAGTTATGGACATTCCACTTGAAATGGGGCAGGAGCAAGGTAAGCAGCCCACCACCTCCCCTCTGCCTGTAGTCAGCCAGAATAGCACTGTAACTGAGTGGCATCATTATGGTAAGGTATGTATTGATTCAGACTCCCTCGGTTCTGGAGCTACAATAAGAACAAAAGCTTTCCTCTCCTCCCAGCACACCAGGCAGGATGGTGCTTCCCTTGGAACCCTACCTCATTCACTGCACACCTTGTGCTGTATGTAACTAGAACCCTCTTCCTATCTAGCTTGGACCTATTTAGGTATATGGGGAAAAGAAGGGCAGGGCAATAATGACCCCTAAAGAAAAATCCACAATCAAAAGGATATAAAATTGGTATGATAGTGTGTTATTTCAGAAATAGCCTGTGATCACACAAAGACAGTGTTTAAGTGGCATATGCAGCTTTAACTTCCACATTTCCTGTGGTTAACAGTGCAATATTAATTATTTTTGCAACTAACTTTGATACCAACCACGTCACCTAAGGTTGGATAATGGTTTCCATTCTAAACTTCAGTTTTCAGTCACTACTAACTTTCTGAAACTCTTACTTTGGAGATAAAATTTTCCAGGCTAATGAAAGATTAAATAAAACTTTTTAAGCATTTGAATATTTCACAAATAAGCTTCAACCTTTGAGAAAATATGGGCACATATTTTCAAAATATTTTCCAATTTTCCATTCAGAACATTATTTTGCCCAATAAAATGACTTCTTCTTCCAAATAGAAATACTATGCCTCTCTCTCTGAGAAAACATTTCAGGTTTTTCATCAAATAAATTTTGTTTTACTTTTTGCGAGTCCAGTTTAAAAATAAAATATAATATATAAAAATCAATAAATCCAAAATTATGGTTCAGCCAGCTCATGTTTTTTTGGTTTGATTGTTGAAAACCGGAAAATATATTTTTATAAACCCCCCACCACTCCAAAAAAAAAAAAAGAAAGAAAAGAAAAGAAAAAAAAAGAAAAAAAAAAAGAAATTGTAGAAAATTCAATGGAGAAGGAAAAATATAATTTTGTCAATACTGCATGTGGAAGGGGGAAAGAGGACACTACTATTCCCTGACCAGCTCTTGTTAAAATTTATTTGCACATCTTAAGAGTTTGCCATGTAACATTTCAGCAAGCAAACTGCTGACTCTTCAGGAGTAAGGATAATGCTGTAGTAGTCATGAAAATCCTATATAAATGAACACTAATACTCTGAGGGATGGATATATTTCTTCATACAAATAATCACATTTCTTTGGTGATTCAGCTTAAAATAATACCTAAATACATAGAAAAGTCTGCCTTTCCTTTGTATGAACCACTCATAAATAGAGTACACTAAAAATATTCTCTATAGGAAATCAAGGAGCATTCTATATACCTTGCTTGTAAATGTTTTACTAATTAGAGCTTTTCTGCTCAGTTCTGAACCTGTTTCCAGCAATTATTCTAGATTCCTGTGGACATCGTTAAAATATTTAAAATCAGACTCTCATCACCTCCTACATTTTCTTTCTGTCAGGAAAATAAAAGGCCTGTTGTCATAAATTCTACATGGTGACCTGCCTTACACACAGCATTCATCCTGTTCAGAACTCTGCTGCTCATCGCTTGGCAGGATGCAAAATATAATGGCCATAAAAGTAAAGTCTGCTAACTTTCCTTCTTGACAATTTTTCAAAAGGCACATTAAAAAATAATTGGAGAGAAACCGCACAGATTTTTAAAATGTATTGAGTCATTTTTCTTCAGTGCTTGACTGGCCAGGTTACAAGACACCATTCTCTCTGTTATTAACAAGCCACTCTTGCTGCTTGAACAAGAAATATCACTGTTTCTCACAAACCGGATGGCTGGGATTTTCTACCCTGAGCATTTGATTTTGCAGCAAAGTCAACAGGCACTTTCAGTTCATGCCTTCTCTTTTCTTTGCTTTTTAAAAAATAAGTCCTTTTTACATTCCTTTGACTCATCAGCAACATGGCAAAATAAACTAACAAATGCCATTAAAAAAACACCTCCCGTTAAAAAAATGTCAACAAGTCGAGTAACATTATGGATTGTGGGTTTTTGTTTTTTAGAAAAACACACAACTTTCTTTTAAAGTGAGGATTGATTATTGAAATGTCTCAGTGATACAAAAAGGCCCTTGGTTCCTATACCCAGAATATTCTGTAAATGAAAACCATAGGACAAAACAAAACACTGAAGTCAACTGACCTATGCTGATCTACATCCTCTAAGGATCTACTACAAAGCTGCTTTCATAGACACACAAATGATATTAGTTTGGATAGACCCATCCTATATTTATGTAATAGTATCATGACTTTATTTGCTAGGACTTCTTAGTTTCCCAGTTTGTCTTGCTCAGCTTTTTCTATTAATTGCTAATCAAAATGATCCTCAACTCTCCTTCATCTAGACACTTCATCCAGAGTTTCAGGATGAACTTAAATAATTGGCAAACTACCCGTTTCAAATTACCCACAAAACATCAGCTTTTCTTCAGGATCCTAAGTAAAAAGAATTTGGGGTGTGGATATGATGAACATTTCAGTCTCAGTGAAAGGACTATAAATCAGCTTATTATATCAATTGTCTTTTGCTTCTTGATGAGATCAAATTTTATGTTAGTATTGTCCCATTCAATTTGCTTAAAGTAAGTCCTTAAGTAATTTGTTTTGCTTGAAGAACTACCATACACTACCAGAAGAGAAGAATCTTCAATTTCCAATCATAATATGGCAAATATTGAAAGAAATGAGAAGATGTAAAACAAACAGGATCATTATCATATAATGCTACAAAAACACATTGAGTTAAGGTTTTTTCTGTTTTGGAAATTCTGTAATTTTTCGGTGGCTGAGATATCTTTGTTTAGTAATGCTCAATGTAATGCTCAATTTTGAGTACTATTGTCCTCAGCTGGAGTTTTGCCTGAGTAAGGACTTCAGGCTCAGATCCACTATGTAATACAGGATGCCCTTGTTTCATATTTATGAGATGCTACCTAGATTGATTAGTTATAACTTTTTGACTAACAGTATTAATGTTCAGGGCATAAGCTAACTTCTAGATACTGGGTGTTAGTAGAAAACTTTCCTTGAGGCCAGCTATCTCATACCATTCTCTGAAGCATTTGTTAGAAGACAATGTTGATGAAGGAATACTAGATTAAATGGTCTGATGTGTAATGCAATTCCCGTGTTCCAGATACCCAGTCTGCTACATGAAAGAAGTTTCATGACCCCTTTCATTTGATGATGTGAATGGAATAATTATTGAAGCAGTTTGTGAAACATGAAAGTCCTGTGGTCACTACCATCACTTATGGGTTATTACAGTTTAAGTTATTGCATTGGATCACTCACCATTATCCTAAGACAAAAACAGTGTTGGCTTCAGGATGGACTGGAGTTATCATTATTAATGTGTTATTGCTTTAGGCTGTTCTTTTCATAAAGCTGTATGTGGTTGCATGCTTAGAATCACTGGGTACCTTTACAATTGTAAACCTTGTAGGCACCGGAGAACTGAGAGCAGATTGTCTGGAAGGTTTGTGGTAGGAAGAAGAATCCAGCAACTGCCAGTGTATTAGGTATATACTCTATATAGCTGTAATTTGCTATACATGTTTTCTGTCTTTACTAGGGAGGATTCCCAGTAAGTCTCACAGTTACAGGTATGCCAAAACAATCTATGTATTCAATTTTGCTTGTAGTGCTCTGTGATATGTGAGCACAACTTAACTACTTTTCATGTGTCAAAGTCATTCTTCCCTCCCACCCCCCGGGCATATAATTTAGTAGCCTATGTAATTGTTTTTCAAGCCTACTTACATACTTCTATTTGCATCTGCAGTCACACTCAGCATGCAGTGTTATTTTAACAATGTTTGTTCAGAATAGTTTAGGTGTTGCCCACGAAGAAGAATTTGCACTTTCCCTAATGAGGAGATGAAGTCAATAGAACTACACTGTAATACAGCAGCTGAGGAGCTGGCCCTTAGTTTTTTTTTCATATAGCCTTCAACTAGCTGATTCTTGGTCTTGATACTTTTTGCATATTTTTCACCTGATGGCTAGAGTGTCGAGAGATATACTGTTTTATTTCAATTATTAATCTGAGCACCTATCAAACAAACAGTTTAATAGTAAACAGTATGATCAAACTTTTAAAAAGCATGAGGATTTTTTCAGATGTGTAGGCCTCATGCTTACTGTTTGTTAGTTGATATGCTAAAATGCTGCATCTTTCTTTTTTGCAAACAATTTAAAGCTGTGGTTTTCAAAGATAAAGTTACACAGACACAGGTTTTTGTAACAAGATAATTACCTCAAAAGTGAAAAGACAATGCTCTTTGGTATTTACTCTCTGCTCTGAAGCATTTCCCTCAGTCCCCAAACTACTTTCACTCTGTTTCCAAACCAACATCACAACATCCATCTCTTTGTTCCAGTCATGCCCTCTGTGACTCTTTAGAGGTACTAGCTCCTCCATCATCTAAAACCACTCGCCACATTACCCAAGGCCTCCATTCCTCCAGACCACACTATGTACACATTCACTATGTTTGTCTGTTGCCATTTTCATCTACTGAATATCTCAACTGCAATAACCTGTGGCCAGATAATGCACTCTGTCCAGGCACAAGACTCCTAATGATGTTAGTGGGAGCTGGGACTTCAGACATACTTTAGTTGCATGCTACACTTAATTTCACTCATCCATCAACTGCAAGATAATAATTCTCTGCTATTTCCGTTGCTGGCTAAAAAAAGAAATGGTGCATGAACTTATCTGAAGATTGATGAGTGTTTAGTATTTTAACTCCTTAAAATTAGAATGTATTTTGAAACAGGTGATATTTGAGGTATAGGACAACATGATCCTTGTTATATTCTTTAGGATGATTTTTTTCCACACTATATTCATTGAAGTTTGTTTAAAATAATAAAATGTAAAAGAATAAGAGATGCATCTTTCGAAGGCAGCAATTCAGTATTTTAATAACTAAATTGTTTCAGAATTTAAACTCCATTTTTAGATTCAAATAATTTTAACTGAAATTGCATCCTTACCAATACTCCTGAGAGCTGTACCCATAAAAAAAAATCCAACTAGTCTTCAACTAACCATATAAACTTACTCTTGGTAGCTCCTTTTTCTACTCTATTCCCTTCTATCTGGGATCTTATACCACACTCAACACCATGGTGTCCAGGTGTCTGGTATACCCACTTTTAATAGGCAAATATGTTGCTTAGCCACTCATCACTTATGTCCATTTCATTACATGATACTTTAATTTTAACCTGAAATATGCTTCATATTTAAGACAAAAGATTTACACAAGAGTATTCCCCCCTTCAGCCTAATGAAATCAGCATGTATCATCTAAAGTTCTAGATGTATTAATACACCTTTGTATTAACGTATTAAGACACCTTTCAAAGCAACATATAGTTTACAGGTAAAGCCTGTGAAATGAATCATCTTATTTAATCAATAGTTAAGATGAATTTTTAGATTGATTCACTTTTTCTTTATCTTTCAAACATTGGCTCCTTGCCAATAAGTGTCAATATGCAGCCTGACTAACACACACCCAGATGGATTCAATAAGTTATACAAATATTAAGATGCCATTGAAAGACACTCTTTATATAAAATCTGCTACATGTACAAAACATGAGGAAGTGGGTAAAGACTCTGTCCAGAGCTTCATAATGCATCAGAGCACAGTCTACTCCTCCTTTCTTGCAGCACGGAAATGTACTTAGTCTCCACTGGTTGGATATCATACCACACAGTTTATTTCAGATCCCTCCACCAACACCTTTATAGTTTTGTAAAACATTATTTACAATATCCCTTGTATTCTCAGCCCTTTTTCCAGGGTCCAAAAGGAAAAGGAACAGAGATCTCTCTTCCTAGACATCCCTCTAACTCTGGATTCAACTAGCTCTACTTCTGCCCCATTGCATTGCATTCCTGTGCCTTGTTTATCAATTATCAGCTGATGGGCTAAATAATCCTTTAGCTCAACTAATTACATTTCATTCTCCAGCCAGACTTCTCTGGGGGAGACATTTAGTGCTAATGAGATCAGAATGCAGGCTCACCTATTAACTCCCTGCATTCTGTCACACGTGGAAAAGAGTTGGGGACAGATCAATTGGTAGGGAATTGTCTTCATGCAGTGATTGGAGGAAAAGCCAGAGATAGGAAAATAGGACTGGGTTCAGCTGGGGGATTATTGTTCCATCAGGGAGAATGAACTGATAAAAAAGAGAGACCAGCTGCCCCTAATTTGTCCTGAAAACTGGACCAAACAAAGGAGTTGGTAGAGACTAGAATTTCTGAGCTATCTCAGCAAGATTAGCAGTAAGAAGCTTCCATTTTCCTCTGTTTGTGAACCTAAAGCCCAGTTCTTCTCCATCTTATATAAAGCCTAAGTCAGGAGTAACTTTACTGAAGCCAATGCTATTCCATCCTGTAGTTTTGTCTCTTTGGGGCTCATAGCTCTACTAGAACCAAGTTGACAGGCAGCCAGTGGAGAGGCAGGAGGCAACATGGGGCCATAAGACTTCTCTGTGGATAGCCCTGTTATTATAGTTGATCTCTAGCATACTGCAGAGTTGAGGAGTTGATTCCCTTGCTTCATCCACAGAAGGTCAAACTCTGTCTCCAAAACTCTGGTAGGAGAACCTCAGATGTATCCCTCCCCACTGGCTCATCCCACAGGCTTTAATGAGGAGGGGGACTTTATCTAAGCTAAAATCAGAAAAGGTGTGTAAAGTGACAAACAATATACAAATGCTAGATATTGCAGTGAAGATATTAACACATTCTTAAGATACCATCCAATTCTAGGTTTTTAGAGATCCTAGCTCTTCCAAATCATTTGTTTTTAGCTTACAGATTCCAATTAAAATAAAACACTCCAGATAAATGTTTGATCTTGGTGTTTTGTTTTTTTCCCATGCTGACTTTTTAAAAATTAAAACTGTAGAAGAAAGAATCTGAAAAAACCCCAGAACCCTTGTTTTAATCACAATTGTCATTTAGAAATTGCAGCCTGTGAATCTGCAGGGTCATGTCACAGCTACAACATACAAGACTCCCAAATACCTTATCTTGTGGAAAATGGCTAACAAAATTAAAATCTTTTGCACTGTTTTTATAAATTAGATAAATAGTATGTAAATCAATTACAGCCTTTGTATCAAGAAGAAGGAATTTTAGAAACAGTAGTAAAAGAGGAAACTATTTATTATGAAAGAATGAGAGTATCACAATTCAGTTATTAAGTATGCTTAGTCTTCTATTTAGGTGGCCCTAAAATAGAGTAGATATATTCATATAACATGCTTCAAATAGAACTGATTATGGATTCCCTGCATGAGAACCTGGAAGTCTATTAGACACATTAAACATATTCATACAGTGCACTTTATAACTGAATAACAGATACGTAGTGAAATATAGCTCTTAGTCAGACTGATTAACAACAGGGAAATATTTTTCACAGAAAAAGTCATGAATGATTTTTCCTTTTTATTCCTGCCCAAAAAATCAGAATACCACTACAAACATTTGTTAAATTGAAATTCAGATTTTTTTTCCAGCTTTACTGTTATTTCAAGGCAAGAAACTCCAGTTTGCTGGAACCCACCGTTCTACGTGCTAACCTGTTTTCTGGAAGGATTAAATGTGTGCGTGTTTACTACAAAAACTAATTCAAGATAAACAAGTCAGAGGCTGACCCAATTCCTTACTGCCTTTTATTTCATCTTCTTAAAATTACTTTGGCTAATCCATTGGGCCCATGATAAAAAAAATACTTTATGGAGGAGGAAGCTGTTTTCTGGAAGAAATGGTAAATTCCAAAGGGGAAAAGTGCAATCTATATGCCAGAGATAGGGAATCAATTTGTGGCATGCAAGATTTTAGGGAGCTGCTTATACATGGCACAGACCTCACTTGAACTTGAAATACAGGTTTGTTTATTTTTTAACCAAACCATCCCTGGAAGGGATCAGCTTAAATTAAATGGAAAACAGTTTTGAAAACTGAAGCAGCTTGTATTGTGAATCCAAAGTATACTTTGAAAGGGTCGTAAAAGCTTGATGTCTACCAGATTAACCTTGCTATATTCAAGAATTTGTACATTGTACATTTATGTTCTTTAGAAATTATTTTCTGTACATTTCAGAAGTAAGTAACACAGAAATTCTGTAAGTAACACAGTGAAAACCAGCAAGGGGTCTAGAAAAGAGAGGTGGGTGGGAATATTTTCCCATCGTGTGAAAATTTTTGAGATTTCACAATTTTCCTCATCCCAATGGACACAAAGTCAAAATCTTGAAAAATTTTGTGAATTGAAAATCATTTAAAAAGATCAGGTCAATTTAAATGTTTTATTTAGATAATTTTGAAACATTTCATTTTTATTTTGATCATTTTTCAATCTTTAAACATTTTTCTACCATAATCATCTTAAATTCTGAAATGACAAGTCCTTTTGAAGAAACAAACAAAATGAAACACAAAAAACAAACAAACAAACAAAAAACAACCAAACAAACAAAAAAACCCTTTCATTCTGAAAATGTCAAAACATCCTATCTGACAATTTTAGGGAGAAAAAATAAAAAAATTGTTTCAAGTTGAGACATTTGTAAAAACTGTCCCTTTTCCATGAAAAAGTTCAGTTTCAACAAACTGGCATTTTTTGATCAAAAAAAAAAAAAATTGTTGAAAAAATCCCCATCACCTCTACGCAGAACTGCAGAAAACTATTTTTCAATAAATCTGAATTACCAGCTGAATACATATTTATTTGCACAAACAGATTTTAAATTATATAGGATTTGGGCTGAGGAGAATTCTGGAATTTGGAGGACTCTAGACACAGATAGACATGCTGTTAGAGTTGGAAAGGAAATTTCTAAATGACTGGTAATTTAGAAGAAGAGCAATTGTGCTGTATCCTGATCTGGCTTCAGGGAATCAAGTATTTCCTAAAACGCTGAGGCTGGAGTTGCAGAGCCTTTGAGTATGAGGAGGAATCTTTGCTATTCCCTCTCTCTAACCAGAAAAGTTTATGATGCATACACAAGACTAATAAATTCCAAAGTAAAGGATTTCAGATACTTTAATCTGGAATTCAATAATTGCAAATGGTTGCTTCCCACTATTTTACAGTGATTACTGCTCAAGTTTAAAGTGTATTCCTTGTATGAACTTTTGTTTTTAATTATGTTACAGGATATGCTGTATGCAGAAACCAACTCCTAAAGTTAGCAAAAAGAGTTTATGAAAGGAAGGGACATATTTCATAGTTAGGTCACTGATATGAACCTGACCCATGTTTCTCACCATCAAATATATGCTTGATAGACTTTATGAACTGAATACATGGCTTCACTTTCTACTATACAGATGACAACAGTACAATTGGTGAAGTTGGTGATTATCTCAGTGGAACGAAGACTTCTTATCTTTCACCTCTTCTTAGTCAAGGAAGAGAGAGACTCTCATATCCCCATTTAAGTAGTTGCTGTACATCAAGGTTGATGCACATTGGCATAGGTGTTTGGTTGGTTGCTACCGTTGCCTTAATGGATAGAAGGAGGGCTTAAGTTTCTAATGTTGTCAGTCTGCAAATTTGTACAAGCAGTAAATGTTTTGAAAAGAAAATCTCAAGCTTTTCACTGAAGCATTCACTTCCTTAGATTATTTCTCAAAGCACTACATCTTTGACAGAGACATTGTGTCATGATTTTAATACAAAAATCCTCTCTATTTTTTGAAGATATTTTATTTTCCTTGGTTAACATCACTTATGATTTTGGTGGTGGTGTTGTCGAGGAGTTTCAAAAGTGTCTTCATCAGTGATAGCAGTTAGACTCACTGAACACTTCACAGCCTCCTGAGCGTAGTGTTTAGTGCTTCTCAGATGCAGCCCAGGATCTGGTGAGGATCAGTGTCATTTTCTTCATAGAACTTATAGTTTGCTGGAATAGACACAAATGCAATTTCCAAGGATTTTCTGATATGCTTATCAGGGCAATAATGTTACTGTGAAACAACTAAACAATCACCTAAGCAGATAAAACAAACTGAGCAACTATTTTATATAGCAGATTTAAAAACTTTTCCCTTGTATCTGTCCCTCTGGCAAAAAGCTGGAACTTATTAAACACAATTTATTAGGTTTGAGTCTTTTGAGAATAAAAGAGATGGGGAGGTGAATAAGACATATGTATTTCCAGTCTTAACTTTGTTATGTTGACAAGTTGAGCAGACAGGTTGATTAACTCAGGGTGATCGGAAAGGGGCTATAGAGTATTCACCTCTTGGTTAATGGTTAGAATTTGACCTAGGTGAGTAGTGACTGAAAATCATTTTAAAACTAATGGCTATTGAGATCCATGTGAAATAGAGCTGAAGTTCTCAGTCCAGATCTCAGTGGACAGATGAAGGAGAAAAGAAATATTTTAAAATCACACATCAGATTCGACCCCAATAGATATTCTCAGAAGAGATCTGGTGAAAGCTAGTGGTGTACTCTGGACTTTTAATTGCCATTATAACATCTTTCATGTATATTGAATTCATTTACAGTGAATTGTGCCCTATTCTAAAGGTGTAATCAGTGCTGCCAACTTTCTTGATTTCATTGCAAGTCTTGTGATATTTGGTGCTTTTCTTAAAGCTCCAGCTCCTGAAATCATGTGAGTACATGAGCAATAGTAAGTTTCATGGTTATGGAGAAACGTTTTGCAACATGACTACAGAATTTCATTATTTTGAAGGCTTGAGGTTGGCAATACTTCAGAGTTATGACAGATCCAAGAAGGATATAGGCCAGAGAGATGCTGTATGCACAGGCAGCCTTATTCTTGCATTCCCTAGCTTTTGAGTGCTTGACTTTGCAACCTTAGTAATGTGTGTATAATTTCCTGGTTTTAAAAAATGCAACCTAAAAAACTGAATTCGATCAAGTTGCACCACACTGACATCCACATGGAACATCAACAGGACTGGAACCTTTTGATCCACCACACAGAATTCCAAGATTGGAGCTAGTGCAGTAACTGATAGCTGTAATAAGTTGTCACCCTCTATGTGGGCCAGCACTAGAGAGGGATGAGACTCTTACTTTGCCAAAGGGTTTCACATATATTTCCTGACAGCAGAGGAATAGTAAGACTCAGGAAGAATCTTGGGGTTTATTCCAGGTTTGGAGGTCAGTGTGGTCTAGGTACTCTGGGCACACAATCTTCTGCTAGTTCACCCAAGCATGACCCCTTCTGCCCTGTCCCATCCAAACTGTTCTTGTTCAAGTTCTATCTCTTACCACCTCTGGCTCCTCATCCCAATCTCATTCTCCTCAGATGGCCCACCCCAGATTTCACTCCTTAGCTTCTGATCCCAGTCCCAGTCTCCTTGCCTAGCCGGCTCCAGTGTCCCCTCTCTCTCGACTCCCCATCCCAATCGCAGTTTTCCTCCTCCCAGTCCCAGGCTTGTAGGCAATTTATTCTCAGTTCCCTACCCCCCGCCCCCCATTTCTTGTCCTCAGTCTTCTCGTCCAGACTATCCCAATTCCCCTCTCACCGCTCTTTGTCTGATATGTTGTTCTATACACCCTTTGGCCTCCAGTCACTCCCACAACCCATTTTCACTGTCCTTACTGACTCACAGTCCATTTTTCCTCTCCAGGCTCCTTGTCCAGTTTCAGTGTCCTCCTACACCATTTAGCTCTCAGTCCCAGTTCTTCTTCCTCACAGTGACTCCTCTTTGCCTAGCTACTCCTAGTCTCCCCCAGTGTGATTCCCAACCTTCCCTATCTTCCAGATAGGTCCTGGGTACACAGCCTGTTCACCCAGGTTTTGAACAGGGTGCCAGGGATATTCCCTCATCACACTGAAAAACAGGTCGAGTTCCAAAGCAGTGTTTCATAATAGAATGCAACATACTGGTATAAAATGGGATAGTAAGTAGTAACTTCACTAAAGTAAAATAAAAAAAGATACAAATTACTCACTACTGTGATTCATTAAATGGCTGTGTACATTTTGTATTATTATTCTTTGAATTACCCTTAGGAAATAAAAGTTTTTAACATTATATTTATCAAACTTGAAGAAAAGCATATTGTGGATATTACACAGCACTCACAAGTCTAGATCAGAGGTGCCTGATACTTTCTTAAAACTAGGAATGTTAAATTAAAAACAAGAGTTTGGAACTGAGAATAAAGCTAGCAGGAAATTGCAGCAAATACTGAACTGTACTGTTTGGTCCTCCAGGTATAAATGTATTGTGAAATCAAAATATTTTTCAAACCTAGCTCCATCCCTGAAGGCTGCATTTGTCCTGTAACTTATAAAAATGAGAATGTTATTAATAAATGACTGAACAGTGCACCTGCATTGCCGTAATGTCTGTGAGATAGCTACAATGGCTTTATTTTTTTAATAATAGGAGTATATTTTTTTAAAAGATAGAATCATAGAATATTAGAGTTGGAAGGGACCTCAGGAGGTCATCTAGTCCAACCCCCTGCTCAAAGCAGGACTAACCTCAGCTATATCATCCCAACCAGGGCTTTGTCAAGCCTCAGCTTAAAAACCTCTAAGGATGGAGATTCCACCACCTCCCTAGGTAACCCATTCCAGTGCTTCACCACCCTCCTAGTAAAAAACTTTTTCCTAATGTCCAACCTAGAGCTCCCGCCCTGCAACTTGAGACCGTTGCTCCTTGTTCTGTCATCTGCCACCACTGAGAACAGCCTAGCCCCATCCTCCCTGGAAACCCCTTTCAGGTAGTTAAAGGCCGCTATCAAATCCACCCTCACTCTTCTCTTTTGCAGACTAAACAAGCCCAGTCCCCTCAGCCTCTCCTCATAAGTCCTGTGCTCCAGCCCCCTAATCATTTTTGTTGCCTTCCGCTGGACTCTCTCCAACTTGTCCACATCCTTTTTGTAGTGGGGGGCTCAAAACTGGACACAATACTCTAAATGCAGCCTCACCAATGCCGAATAGAGGGGAATAATCACTTCCCGTGACCTGCTGGCAATGCCCCTCCTAATGCAGCCCAATATGCTATTAGCCTTCTTGACAACCAGGGCACACTGCTGACTCAGCTTTTTATCCACTGTTACCCCCAAGTCCTTTTCTGCAGAGCTGCTGCCCAGCTCGTCAGTCCCCAGTCTATAGCTGTGCATGGGATTCTTCCTTCCTAAGTGGAGGACTCTGCACTTTTCTTTGTTGAACCTCATTAGATTTCTTTTGGCCCAATCCTCCAGTTTGTTTAGGTCACTCTGTATCCTATCCCTACCTTGCAGGGTATCTACCACTCCCCCCAGCTTAGTGTCATCTGCAAACTTGCTGAGGGTGCAATCTACCCCATCCTCCAGATCATTAAAAAAGATGTTGAACAAAACCGGCCCCAGGACCGACCCCTGGGGAACTCTGCTTGTGACCGGTTGCCAGCTAGACATGGAGCCATTGATCACTACTCATTGAGCCCTATGCTCTAGCCAGTTCTCTATCCATTTTATAGTCCATTCATCCAACCCATACTTCTTTAACTTGCTGATAAGAATACTGTGAGAGACAGTATCAAAAGCTTTGCTAAAGTCAAGGTATATCACATCCACCGCCTTCCCTACATCCACAGAGCCAGTCACCTCATCATAGAAAGCAATTAGGTTGGTCAGGCATGACTTTCCCTTGGTGAATCCATGTTGACTGTTCCTGATCACCTTCCTCTCTTCCAAGTGCCTTAAAATGGATTCCTTAAGGACCTGCTCCATGATTTTTCCAGGGATTGAGGTGAGGCTGACCGGTCTGCAGTTCCCTGGATCCTCTTTCCTCCCTTTTTTGAAGATGGGCACTATATTTGCTTTTTTCCAGTCATCAGGGACCTCCCCCTGTTGCCACGAACTTTCAAAGATAATAGCCAATGGCTCTGAAATCACCTCAGCCAACTCCCTCAGCACCCTCGGGTGCATTGCATCCGGCCCCATGGACTTGTGTATGTCTAAGCCTTCTAAATAGTCTTGGACCCGTTCCTTCAGCACTGCGGGATGTTCGCCTCCTTCCCATTCTGTGCCACCCAGTACAACAGTCTGGGACATGATCTTGTCTGTGAAGACAGAGGCAAAAAAGGCATTGAGTACCTCATCTTTCTCCACATCCTCCGTCACTAGGTTGCCTCCCTCATTCTCTAAGGGGCCCACACTTTCCCGAATCTTCCTCTTGTTGGCAACATGCCTGTAGAAACCCTTCTTGTTCCCCTTCACGTCCCTTGCTAGCTGCAACTCCAATTGTGCTTTGGCCTTCCTGATTTCATTCCTGCACGTTCGAGCAGTGTTTTTATAATCCTCCCTAGTCATCCGACCAAGCTTCCACTTCTTGTAAGCTTCTGTTTTGCGTTTAAGTTCGCCAAGGACATCTTTGTTAAGCCAAGCTGGACACCTACCATATTTGCTATTCTTTCTGCACATCGGGATGGTTTGCTCCTGTGCCCTCAATAAGGTCTCTTTAAAATACAGCCAGCTCTCCTGGGTTCCTTTCCCCCTCATATTAGCCTCCCAGGGAATCCTGCCCATCAGTTCCCTGAGGGAGTCAAAGTCTGCTTTTCTGAAGTCCATGGTCCGTATCCTGCTGTTCTCCTTTCTTCCTTTTGTCAGGATCCTGAACTCGACCATCTCATGGTCACTGCTGCCTAGGTTGCCACCCACTTCTACTTCCCCTACCAAATCTTCCCTGTTTGTGAGCAGCAAGTCAAGAGAAGCACAGCCCCTAGTTGGTTGCTCCAGCACTTGCACCAGGAAATTGTCAGCGACACTCTCCAAAAACTTCCTGGATTGTTTGTGCTCTGCTGTATTGCTCTTCCAGCAGATGTCAGGGTGATTGAAGTCTCCCATGGGAATCAGGTCCTGTGAACTGGAAACTTTCCCTAGTTGAGTAAAGAAAGCCTCATCTACCTCATCCTCCTGGTCTGGTGGTCTGTAACAGACACCCACCATGACATCACGCTTATTGTTCTTGCTTCTAAGCTTAACCCAGAGACACTCAACTGACTTATCTCCAGTTTCATACTGGAGCTCAGAGCAGTCATAGTGCTCTCTTACATACAGTGCAACTCCTCCCCCTTTCGCCCCTGCCTGTCCTTCCTGAACAGTTTATACCCATCCATGACAGTGCTCCAATCGTGAGAGTTATTCCACCAAGTCTCAGTTATTCCAATCATGTCGTAGTTTCTTGACTGTGCCAGGACTTCCAGTTCCTCCTGCTTGTTTCCCAGGCTTCTTGCATTTGTGTACAGGCACTTGAGATAAGTAGCCGATTGGCCTACTTTCACAGTATGAATCGGGAGGCCTCCCCTGCTGTGCACCCTCCTCTTTCTGCTTCCTTGTGGTGTCCCTCTTCCCCCACTTACCTTCGGGCTTAGGTCCCCGTCCCCCGTCGAAACTAGTTTAAAGCCCTCCTAACTAGGTTAGCCAGCCTGTCTGCGAAGATACTCTTCCCTGTCTTCGTTAGATGAATCCCGTCTCTTCCTAGTAATCCTTCTTCCTGGAACAGCATTCCATGATCGAAGAATCCAAAGCCCTCTCTTCGACACCACCTGCGTAACCACGCATTTACTTCCACAATGCGACGGTCCCTACCTGGGCCTTTTCCCGAACAGGGAGGATGGATGAGAACACCACTTGCGCTTCAAACTCCTTTATCTCTTTTCCCAGAGCCACATAGTCCGCAGTGATCCGCTCAAGATCATTCTTGGCAGCGTCATTGGGAAGTAGGAAGGGGTAGTGGTCTGAGGACTTGATAAGTTTTGGCAGTCTCTCCGTCACATCTGTAATCCTAGTTCCAGGCAAGCAGCACACTTCTCTAGTTTCCCGGTCTGGACGGCAGATGGATGACTCCGTCCCCCTTAGGAGGGAGTCCCCGACCACCATCACCCTTCTCTTCCTCTTCGGAATGGTGGTCGTGGAAACCCCGTCCCTAAGAGAATGCATCCCTTAACTTCTGATCAAACGGGTCTCCTTCTGATCCATTCCCTCTGAAGGGTCCTCCAAATCATTCTCCGCCGTAGTACTTGTGCAGAGAGGATGAAAATGATTCCTTACTTCTATCTGCATGGTGGGCACATGGGTTCTCTTTCTTTGGGAGGTCACATGCTGCCAATTTTCTTCCCCGTTCTTCAGTTTCGCCTGCCTGGCCTTTTCTGAATCTTCCTTACGCTCTGCCTGTGCCTGATGGAGAAAGACATCGTTTTCTGTAATGCAACGCAGGGTTGATATTTGGGTCTCTAGTCCTTTAACCTTCTCTTCCAATAAGGAAACCAGCCTGCACTTGGTACAGATGAAGTCATCTCTATCCTGTGGGAGGAAGACAAACATAGCACATCCAGTGCAGGTGACAACAACGGATTGCTCCCTCTCCATATCTTTGCTCTGAGAGCCTCCTCAGATGCTCAATTTCCTGCTCAGCAACGTCTGAAAAGCAAAAACCTGCAGTGGGCTCTCTCCGTAGCCAAACTCCCTCCTTCTCCTTCTGTTAGCCGCCCCTCTGTTCGCCCCACAGCTGGTTCGCAGCTGGCTGCCTTTTATAAGGCTGGGGCAGTTGCCCAGCCCCTGCAATTACCCCTCAAAGCCCCGCCCCCGCAATCAACCCCACCTGGATCCAATCAATCACTCAAACAGACAAACCCCCAACTGCCAAAATGGTCCTGTAACTGCACTAGTCACAAGCACACACCCACAGTCAGCTGTAACTTGCACCAGTCACACACCTGGTCTCTCAGATACTCCCCCCTCTAGCACAGCACACCCAACACAGCTCCCCTCACTTAGCACTCACCTGGGCTCCTCTCGGACAGATCCCAGGCAAACTCCCTCCTTCTCCTTCTGTTAGCCGCCCCTCTGTTCGCCGCTCCAATCAATTAATATAGAGAGAAATGGAATGAAATACATTCAGAAGGCTTCGAAATGCCAGATGATGCAAATAAAATGTTTTCAGATCTTAGGTCTCTTTCTCTCCAGAACTGGTCTCTTTTGCTAACTTTCATTTTAAATTTTAATTTGTGTGACAAAAGTTTTGCAATATTCAATATGTTCATTGGTAATTGTTATAAATGTAATACTGGAGGCACTTATTTAAAGCATAATAAAAATAGAGTTAGACACTTCGTTTAGTCAGACTTGACGTTTACAACATTTTAAAAGTACACAGTAAATAATAAAACGTGCAAGTGTGTGTGTATATATTACTACACAGACACAAAATTCTTCATAAATATGTGCAAATGTTAAATGTTCGTAAAATGTGATTTAGTGTTATAGTTCTTAAAGAGACATTGTCAACTTGCGACATCCCAGAGTTTGAAGAAGTTTTAAATAAGGTGTGGTAAATGTAGTTTTGCTTCACATGGGTTCCTACAAACATTCAATTTAATTTAAATCCATATGCTTTTCTCATTGGATTCTGTATGCATTGTGAATGTGAAAAAGAATCTCAAAGCCAAAGCAATCAAAATGAGACAAGATAAAATATTTTGACATTTCAAAATAGCAACAAGAAATGTCAAAAGTTATTTGCCAATTTTCCATTATTATTATTTTTTCACAATTTTCAAGCCAGCTTTAGTTGATAGCTCCTGGATCCCCCTGGTTTCATGCCTAAATCATGCAAAAGCACAAATTCCACATGGTTTCAATGCAGAAGCATAGACCTGTGGTGTATATGACATCCATGAAAGGGTTAATCTTATTTTAAAAATCCTACCCTTTGGGTATGTTCAGCCAATGAGCATTCTGATATGGAGTGCTTCTGTCCTGTGTTTTATTGGCTAGGTGTTCCATCAGTTAATATCTAATTGGAAGAGTTGAGTGGGTGAAGTTCTTTGAAAATTAATCTGAACTGGTTCTCTGGTTTAGTGAAGACTCAGATTCTGCTGAATTAAGTTTAATGGAGCAGCTGTTGTTTTCTAATCCAATAATTATATATATATATGTATTTTAAAGGTCTTTTAGAGCTAGATACACATCAAGGATATGCTTGGGGTGCACTCCTGGCCCCATTGACTTTAAATAGGCTAGGATTGCACCCTAGGCATATTCTACAGTGGTCTATAAGCCATGTGGAATACATGAAGTTATACAAGTGTATGCTATTCTCTTAAATATACAGATTTCACAGTACATAGTAGCAGGTGGCTTGGGTGCAGAAGAATTACTATCTATTTGTATAGAGGCTTGTAAAACCTCTATTGCCACTCGCAATTTTCATATATCATAGAAGTTTAGGGTTGGAAGGGACCCCAGGAAGTCATCTAGTCCAACCCCCTGCTCAAAGTAGGATCAACCCCAACTAAATCATCCCATCCAGGGCTTTGTCAAGCCAGGCCTTAAAAATCTCTAAGGATGGAGATTCCACCATCTCCCTAGGTAACCCATTCCAGTGCTTCACCACCCTCCTAGTGAAAAAGCTTTTCCTAATATCCAACCTAGACGTCCCCCACTGCAACTTGAGACCACTGTCCCTTGTTCTGTCATTTGCCACCACTGAGAACAACCTAGCTACATCCTACCTGGAACCTCCTTTCAGATAGTTAAAGGCTGTTATCAAATCCCCCTTCACACTTCTCTTCTGCAAACTAAATAAGCTCAATTTCCTCAGCCTCTCCTCATCAGTCATTTGCTGATTTTTGTTGCCCTCCGCTGGTCTCTATCCAATTTGTCCACATCCTTTCTGTAGTGGGGGGCCCAAAACTGGACACAACACTTCAAATGTGGCCTCACCAGTGCTGAATAGAGGGGAATAATCACTTCCCTCGATCTGCTGGCAAAGCTCCTATTAATGCAGCCCAATATACCTTTAGCCTTCTTGGCAACCAGGACACACTGTTGACTCATATCCAGCTTCTTGTCCACTGTAACCCCCAGGTCCTTTTCTGCAGAACTGTAGAACTTAATATCATTGGGTCTATTGTGTAAGTATTTTATTTCACAGTCCAACTTTCTTGATATCTTTGTCATGGGTTTTGAGTAATTGGTCTGTTGGGACTCATCTGTCCTCAAAGCAGACACAAAATTGTCTGATTTTAGCGGCTTGTCTCCAGGCTCTTAAGAATAATTATTCCAAATGCTACAAAATCAGCCTGGAGTGATTCAAAACAGGACCTAAGTTCACTTGAAAGATTTGTGAACCTTTCAGAGAATCTGGTCAGACTTTAAACTTTGCAAGGAAACTGAAACTTAGGTAAATTACATCTGACTTCAATGTGAACATTTTGCACAGCTGTTCTTAACCCTATCCCCATCTAGTGGGGAATCATATTTCCGAATTTAAAGGATTACAATAAAAATACCAAGTTTTTATAAAAAAAGACACCCCTCTCCCCAACACATCAATATTGTTTATGCATCACTAAGTAATACCTTTGCTCTGCTACTCCACCACAATCCAGTAGAAAAGGAAAGGAAAGCCAATTATTAAAAACTAATTATAGCCTGGAATCATAGAACCATAGGGCTGGAGTGGACGTCGAGAGATCATCTAGTTCAACGTGCCTGCGATGGGGCAGGATTTTATCCCACGCCATGCACACCAATTGTCCAGTGATCTAAGTGTTTGAATTTCTGGTATAGCTTTCTCCCAGTAGAGAATCAGTGAATAATATAAAGTTTACAGCTGCAGCAATACAAAAATCTCCAGTAAAAAAAGTTTTTGACACCCTCCCCCTCACAATTTCTGCATAGCCCATTCTTTACCTAGTCTGAAATTCTCTTAATGAAGATGGGGGCAGAAAACAAATGTTTAGTATCCCAGACCTGGGCACTTACAACTGATCTGATGGCAATTTCCTGCAATATCCCTGAAAAACTTGATTGAATTAAGTGTACATACCTTTGGAGTCCATTGTATTAAATACAAAAGCTATGCAATATTGTGAGTCCTAAGAAGTGCTATGAACTTCAAAGGACTACATTGAGCAATCAGCCAGACAAGAATGGAAGTTTGGACAAACAATGTCAAATTCTTTCAGGGCAATCTCTAGTGGAGAGGCAAATGCAAATTCCTACCTCTGGTTATACAAAAGCCTAGATTTTTGAAGCTAAGCTCTGAGAAGGGAATCATTGTCTACTGAATATCTATTCTTGGAAACTGAAGATGAAAGGCCCAAACTGTATAAAGGAAATACTAACCTATATTTGGATGCGCTAGTTTTGTGTGGAGGTTGTTATGAATTTCTCACAGAGAAAAAAGGTTTGGTGGGGTTTGAAGTACTGACTCTTACCAGAGCCCAAGTTGGAGTTGGGGATAAGCTTATTAGCATGTGTATAGGTTCTTTTATTATTTTTAATATGTTTTCTCTGTAATGCTTTCACCTTAAGAATAAATGTGCTGGCTTAGAAAGAGCTGTGTGATAATTTATAACTGTGGGCAATTATGCTGTACATAGCCTCTGAGGAGAAAGCAAAAGTACAGACTCCAGTCTGTTTAGACCGTCTGGTTTGTTGGGAATAACACAGTGTGGAACCTGGAAAAGCACAGCAGGGAGAGAGACAGTGGTTTCCACCCAAGAGAGGTGACAGCTGGGGAGCCAGCAGCCTAAAAGTAAGTTCCCTTGGTGGACCTTAGAGGAGGAATGCAGGTGTGCAATTGCCCAGAATAGTGGCAGTTTCTGGTACTGTACAAAAGAGAAAACAGGGAAGTAATTATGTCTAAAATATCTATGCATTTGGTCATGATTACGAGTTTCTGCTTAGAGGTGAAGCACAGAACTCGCAGGCCAGAGTGACAGGGGATAAGATAGCTTTGTAGAGCCTGATTTTCCGCTGGATGCCAAGCACAGAAAGAGTGTTTTGTTTTCAGGTAATATTGTAACCCATATATTTTGCCCTTCTCAGTTAAATGCAAAGAAGTTGCTATTTTAACCTGAGTGACCTCATGCAGGTTAGATATCCTACATTAAGAACATATTCTTTTTCTGTGTAGTCATATCGTAAGTGACAAATGATGTCTAAATTGAGGATCTTAGGCAGGATCTTAGGATCTTATTGATGTCCTAATATTGGGCTGGATCATCTTCCTACTGTGTTTAAAAGCTGTGGGAGGAAATCTCCATGGGCTTCCCCTCACTGAGGTTCCCCAAGATTATTTTTCCAGGGAGTGGGACTTGCTTCTCTATGGAAAAGGAGGCATATCCCACACCCAAACCTGGCTGCCCATCCCAGGGTCAATGGGAAGCCAAGGACAGCTGATTGGAGTTCCTGTAAATCCAGCCCAGCTCTGGAAATCCCGTACCCTCAGCTGCATTGGAGCCACACTACTGAGGACTCATCTTTGCTGTACAGCCCCTTGAGATCCTGAAGTAGGCTTTCCAGAAAAGGTAATGAATCCTTGGACTGTTCTACCATTTTCAGGTAAAGTCCATGGAATGAGAGGCAGAACAATGCCTCCTTGCCTCTGACTCAGCCATTTCATCTTTTTCATCCATCATAAACCTGTGAACTCATGGAGAGTACTCCTCAGGGTCAAGACACATCAGGAGACAATGCAGTGGACAGGTCTGAGGGGTATAGGCATTTGGCCCACTGATATTCTACAGCAGAAGTTACTGTAAAGGTGGAGTGACTGTGATGGACTAGGCCTGAGGTGCAATGGCAGAGCTGTACAGAGGAATTTGTAAAACACCTGCATGCATGATACTTGTTTCTAATTTACAAAAGTCCTTCTAAAAACTTTTAATGAGCATTACATTTTATGAAACATACAAAGAAGATTTTCTACATTAGTGAAGCTATTCTGTTCATTTATATTCTTTTCTGGTACATTTTTAATAGACCTTTGAATAATAACAACAGCTGTCTCTTTCTACCATCGGCACACGTGCACTTTAGTGTATGTGGAAACCTTGGAGAATTAATGAGGACATAAGATAGAGAAATGATTAGATATATTCTGATGGGGCTTAAAACAATTAATTATTCTCAAAAACAAGAAATAATTAAAATTTGGTGCTTGTAAACTTCAAATGAAATAATGCATCTGTTTTCATTCTCCCCCTCCATCCCCATTCTCTTATTGTTCTAGAAATTGTGAGAATGAACAGTAATTTACCAAGGAGAAAGATAGAAACTAAACATACTGAATTCATTGTTAATATGAAGAAGAAACATTGCAGGTAATAGTTGTTAACTGGGATTCCAAATTAATCTGTAGGAAATCTACATGGGAATCTTGTTTACTGTGAAGAAGGAACAAGGATTACACAGCTGGCCAGGGAGATATGTTTGTCTGATTCCTACATACACAAAAAACTTAGTTGTGAAAACTTAAATTGAGGTTCTTCAAGTGCATTTCCTAGCAATGAAATCACTAAAAATCAAGGAAATTACCAATGAAAGCAACTTTGACTTTCATCCCAACCCCATGTAGGGTCAAAGGGTCAGGACACAGAGGCATGTAACGTGTGGGGTGCCAAAGGTTGTAGCCAGAAATCAGAAAGGAGCAGGGTAGGTGTCCTAAGAGGCAGACGTTCACCATGAAGATGCATTAGTCTGTTTGACCAGCCACTGTCCCCCACCCCCAGACACTTTGGTGAAAAATACAACAGTTTTGAAAAAGAAGCCAAATAATCTGTGGAGTTTGACATTCACCTCTCCTCCCAAAAAATCATCTTCTGTTGTTTTTTTCTGTGTCTGAAGCTTTGCGTGAAATTTAAAAATTGTAAATTTTGAAAACATTTTGTTAAAGGGCCAGACACTATAATCTGTGGGAAAATTTCAAAAAGCAGTGATTTTGCAATCTTTTAGAATTCTATAGTAGCTGTCTAGAAAACTAAACATTTGTCCACCTTTGAGAATAATTTCTGTGAATTCTACTTTTAATTAAGAAACTTGCTACCTTAAGTTGCAAGTTAGAGGCAAAAAGGCATCCTAAAAAATTTAAGTACATCAGAAGCAGGAAGCCTGCTAAACAACCAGTGGGGCCACTGGACGATCAGGATGCTAAAGGAACACTGAAGGAAGATAAGGCTATTGCGGAGAAACTAAATGAATTCTTGCATTGGTCTTCACGGCTGAGGATGTGAGGGAGGTTCCCAAACCTGAGCCATTCTTTTTAGGTGACAAATCTGAGAAACTGTCCCATATTGGGGTGTCATTACAGGAAGTTTTGGAACAAATTGATAAACTAAACAGTAATAAGTCATAGGACCAGATGGTATCCACCCAAGATACTAAAGGAACTCAGATGTGAAATTGCAGAACTATTAACTAACTGTGGTATGTAATCTATCTTTTAAATCAGCTCCTGTACCAGATGACTAGAGGATAGCTAATATGACGCCAATATTTTTAAAAAGCTCCAGAGGCAATCCTGGCAATTACAGGCCAGTAAGAAGTTGAAACCATAGTAAAGAACAGAATTATTAGACACATCGACGAACACGATTTGTTGAGGAAAAGTCAACATGGTTTTTGTAAACTGAAATCATGCCTCACCAGTCTACCAGAATTCTCTGAGAGCGTCAACAAGCATGTGGACCAGGGTGATCCAGTGCATATATTGTATTTAGATTTTCAGAAAGCCTTTGACAAGGTCCTTCACCAAAGCTCTTAAAGTAAGCTATTATGGGTTAAGAAGGAAGGTCCTCTCCTAGATCAAGAACTGGTTAAAAGATAGAAACAAAGGGTAGGAATAAATGGTCAGTATTCAGAATGGAGAGAGATAAATAATGGTGTCCCCCAGGGGTCTGTAAATGATCTGGAAAAAGGGATAAACAGTAGGGTGCCAAAATTTGCCGATGATACAAAACTACTCGAGTTAGTTAAGTCCAAAGCAGACTGCGAAGAGTTAGAAAAGAATCTCCCAAAACTGGGGGACTGAGCAACAAAATGACATGAAATTCAATATTGATAAATGAAAAATAATGCACATTGGAAAACATAATACCAACTATACATACAAAACAATGGGGTCTAAATCAGCTGTTACCACTCAAGAAAGAGATCTGGGAGTCATTGGGGATAGTTCTCTGAAAACATGCAGTCAATGTGCAGCGACAGTCAAAAAGACGAACAGAATGTTGGAATCATTAGGAAAGGGATAGAAAATAAGATGGAAAATATCATATTGCCTCTTTATAAATCCATGGTACTCCCACATCTTGAATATAGCGTGCAGATCTGGCCAGCCCATCTCAAAAAAAGATATATTGGAATTGGAAAAAGTATAGAAAAGGGCAACAAAAATGCTTAGGGGTTGGATAAGCTTCCATATGAGGCGAAATTAATAAGTCTGGGACTTTTCAGCTTGGAAAAGAGATGACTAAGGGGGGATATAGTAGAAGTGTATATAATCACGACTTGTGTGGATAAAGTAAATAAAGAAGTGTTATTTGCCCTTCATAACAAAAGAGCTAGGGGTCACCAAATAAAATTAATAGGCAGCAGGTTTAAAATGAACAAAAGGAAGTATTTCTTCACACAATGCACAGTCAACCTGTGGAACTCCTTGCCAGAGGATGTTATGAAGGCCATGACTATAATGGGGTTCAAAAAAGAACTAGATAAGTTCAGGGAGGATAGGTCCATCAATGGCTATTCACCAAATGGGCAATGTTTCCTCTTTGTCAGAAGCTGGGAATGGGTGACAGGATGGATCATTCAATTATTACCTGTGCTGTTCATTCCCTCTTAAGCACCTGGCATTGGCTACTGGCAGAAGACAGGATACTGGTTGGATGGACCATTGGTCTGACCTAGTATGTCCATTCTTACGTTCTTATGTACTGCCTTTAAGGCCCTGATTCAGTAAAACACTTAAGGACATGCATAGGTTCATCCTTAGTCAGCAAAACACTTAAGACTTAATTTAGCAAAGTATTTAAGCATATGCCTAACTTTAAGCACATAAGTAGTTACAGGCACACATGTTCTTTAAGTCAGGCACACGCCTAAATATCTTGCTGAACTGAAATTCATTGTAACTTAAGCATGAGATTCTTTTTGAGCCCATGCTTAAGTTCCTTGCTGAATCAGGACTTAAGTTGCAAATTCAAGGCAGCAATTTTATAGCCCTGCGGCCCAAGTCCCATGAGCTGAAGTCAGCTGATCCAGGCCAGCCATAGCTGTGCTGCAGGTCCTTTACTGCAGTGTAGACATACCCTTAGGTGACAAGCAAGAGTGACTGGAGATTACACATAGCAGGTCATTCAAAAACTGCATAAGGCAACTAGTGTTGGTGCTCATAGGATAAACAAACTCATAAAGAATTGTAGAAGTAATAGATATCACAATAAAAAATACTGCCTTGTCCGCAAGCACCGTGTGGATCAATGTCACAACTGTTCATACAGCTAGGCCTTTTGATTTACATATCCCAGGTAATACAAAGGCAAGAAATAAAGATGTGTTGTGATTAGAGTTCAGGAGTGTTCCCTGAAGGTAGATAGAATGTTGCCATAGCTACACAACTACTTGAATAGGCAAAGGACAACCTCTTGAGGTAGAAAATCTCTCCATAATTTTTACTGTGCCACAGCAGGTTCTAAGAAAGCAAGCTTGCTGAAGAATATTGGCCCATTAAGTGACTGATTTACATCAGCTGAGGATCAGCCCATTAAACAACATGCTAGAGGTAGTTAGAAAAAAAGTAAAGGATAGTTGTTAGTTAGCATTAGATGTCCCAGTTGAAGAAACTCTTCATAAATGTGTGAATGTATTTTTGTTAGCAGTTCCAGAATGGAGAGATGGTGAATTTGACATTAAAGATAAGATTTTCTTATTTAGTGAGTGCCTACAATTAAGCTGTCAAGACTGTTTGGCCTGTTTTTCAAAAGGGCTGTGTGCCTTCAGCTCCCTGTAAATTCTGGAACAAGCACTGCTTTCAAAAACACCCTTACAACCCAGCTGCTTGATGAAAACCAAATCTGAGCCTGTGTATTTGTCTGTCTACAAGTCTGCCTCTGGTGACAGGGGGAAAGAACATATTTCTGTCCCTACTACATAGCTCAGACTTCCATTTGTTTATAAACTAATAATAATTAATAAAGTGAATCACCCTGAGGAGTTGGGGGTTTTAAATTAAAGGAGTGAGGGTAAATTTCAGAATGTAAAACTTGTGCTGTGAACCCTCCAGGTCCCAAAATACTTTTGAGGCTTGCAATATTTCAAATTCCATGCAGGGGCCTATGCCTAATATTAACTTTCCTTTATCCTTATGTATTCAGATTTTTTTCTATTTTTGGCTTTGGGTGATTGTGGGCAGGAAGGTTGTCTAACCTTGCAGTAGACCTTTTTCTTAAGAGGTCATCCTACATTTTATATACAGTCCCTCAGCATATTAAAATAAGCACTACCATATATTGCTATACTTATGCTTCCTTTACCACTGATGAATGGTGTTTCCAGGATATACTGAGTTGCCTTTGGTTAGTATATACAAGATTGATATATTAAAATGATTGTATGTTTTCATTATGAAATCTTTGAGAAGTCTCAAACTTAGTTGAAATGAATGCTATGCCTCTATGATGAGTGGTTGCACATTCTGGATATAAAAAAGAGGAACTCTTGACTTTTCATATGATTATTTTATAAACACTCTGTTATAGCAGCAAGATTCTATTGCTTTTGTGATGGCCAAAACTGAAAAATATCTACAACTTAATAAAGATTCTATGGAGTCATTCTTCATTTTATGGGGCTTGCTTTCAGCTTCTCTCTGAAGCCAAATCATAACATACTGCTCCTTAAAGGGGAAAAAAAAAGATCATTACTGAATAATTATGCCAACTGGGACAGGAAACAAACAATTAGAACTTGCACATAGAAAAATCAATGTCAATGTCCTACAATGTCAGTCAATGTCCTACAACATTTAATATCTAAAAGATAAGAGTGTAGACATATGCTACTAATATGTGGCCTCCAAAACCAAAAATTTTAATGGAACAGTAAGGTAGGGAGGCTATGTGTATTAGTAGCCTGTTAAACAAGACAATAATAAAATAATACTAATAAAATATACAGATATTATAGGCAGATAATACAAAGGGAATCATTGAAAATCCCTTGGAAAGTGACAATGTAGAATTTTAGTAAAAAGGAATATTATGCTGCAGGATAAAATATGATACGGATCATGGCCATGCACTAGTCTTTTCCTAAGTCAAATTTTAAAATGGATGGAGAGAGAAAACAGAAGCCTAAAGCATAAAACAATAGACTTGTATGTTTTCATTCCTTCTACAAGAGCTAAGTAATAATGATTGTATTAAATTAAATGTGCTGGCTTATTGCTTGAGAGTGTGGGTTATTGTAGATGTTGATTTTTGTCTGGGGTTTTCTTGGGGGGGGGGGAGATGTCCGTGTTTATGCATTTAAAAATTATCAAAAATAAAAAAATAAGAGTCAAACTGGGTCATGAATTACTTTGAACTTACTCACACGCTTAAGTTCCTTGCAGAAACAGGGCCTCTATTGCGATTCTTGTTTCTTAATATATCTTATCTTTCTCTCATTGCTCCACCTCAGCCTCATAGTCTTCTCCTTCACTTCTTTCTCACTTTCTTATATTCTACTATCTATTCCTGATTTTTTTCCATCTCAGTTTATCAGATTCTTCTCTGTTTATTTAAACCTTCCTAGAAACCCACTTCACCCATGAGAACCAAGAAATAGTAACCCATGTCAATATAACACTATCACCACCCCATCTGTGTGGATGGGTGGGTGTATGTATATATATTTAAAGTTCTAAGTCATGCACTGGGTCTCTCTAAGAGAGTTTAATTGATCTTTGTCTTTCAAATGATAAGTTCCTGGGGAAAGGGCCTGTGTCTTTATTTTTTTGTTTTGTGCAGCAAAACAAGCATAGTAGGGCTGGCAATTTAGCAATAAGTGATAGATTCACATGCCAGATGGGACCTCTGTGATCATGTAGACCAGTCTACATGTATAACACAGGCCATAGAACTTCCCCAAAATTATAATAATTAGGTATAATAACTGGTGTTACATTGCACTTGGAAATTAGCCTTGTGACTCAAAGGATCTTCTAGTGAATGAGTATGAACCAAAATATGTAGGTTTCCATGATTTGGCTTCTTATGTCTGGCCAAACTGTCCTAAGCATAAGGCACAGGAAAGAAGGAAGGTAAGATGGTTTCATGCCTCTTTTGTGGCTCCTTGATTCTGTGGTTAGGTGTGGGGGGTACATTTTGCCCCTGGCATAATTTAGAGCAGACTCAGGTCTTCCCTACCCCACCTCAGCAGCCTATGCTCTAGGTGAATTCAGGCAGTTACGAATAACCAGAGTGCAGACGCTTTCCAGCCATACCTCCTCCCTTTTGCCAGCCATCCTGTCCACATTAGGGGCTGTAGAGACTGTGGGAGGGTGTACAGGAGTCTGATTAAGCTGTCTTCCCTATCATGGGGAAGAGTCTGTCCCCATATACTCAGAAAGTGAACTTTGCATTATTTAGGCAACCATCTAAACTTTGTTTGTAACTGTACACCACTGATACAGAATTGTACACTTTTACCCTAATCTGAACACAGAAACAAAATAATAAGCCATAAACCTTTTTAATGTTCCTGGTATAGATATCCAAAACAAAATGATAATTCCTTGAGCTGTAATTGCTTTAATGTGGCTTTCGGGATTCTTTTTTGATTGTTTCATTCATTAAACATATTTACAGAGTATTAAAACTTTTCAGTAATTATGATGCAATAACACAGCTGAGGCACTAAACATTAATAACCCTGCTTTGTCACATGTACAAAATACATAGTGACTTAAATATACAAAATGTACACAAAATACTCATGTAGAATAAACAAGACAGTAATAGTTCTTGATGGAACTTCATCATGTAACGACAGTCATGATGATACTCATGTTAGTGTATAATTCAAGCTTGTGGTAATAATTTGCATCCATAGAGTTTTGTTCAGTCTAGAGAGTACCAAAATAGTATACAAAACCAAGTTGTGGGGTTGGATTTATTAATTATTATTACAAATTTAATTACATTTACTGAAAGCAGCTTATATCTTTAAAAGAAAAAACGAAAAAGTAGGAAGGGGGAGCATTTTAGGGATTATCAATAATTTCCCCAGAATTTTGAAACAATTAAATAGACAGATTTATCTACCAACTATATATTGACAAGCTGTCATATTGACTAATCTTTGCTTGAATGCTTTATATCCTCTGCTAGGCTTTTAATGAAATCACTAAGTTAGATTGAACTGTAGAAATGATGGATAAAATAGGGGACCAATCCTGTACTCATTAAAATCAATGAGAACATTGTGCATCAAAAGTGCAAAATCAAGTTCCAGACAACTAGCTTGAACAGTGGAAGGGGACAGAGGAAATGTAATGCTGTCTCTTAATTTTAGAACTGAAGTGAAATCTTAAAGAGGTTCCTGTTTTCCATCTGCTCTTCTTCAGCATATTTTTGTATCCTGATTAGAAACAAACCAACAACTGTCAAGAGTCTCTCCTGTGTTTGAACTCTACTCAGTGCAGAGGAGTTTGTGGGTGAGGGAAGGATATCAGGAAGCCAGTTATGGTTTCCTAATTTCTGGGATGGCCTGCATTATCATCACCCGCCTTGACATAAATTAAAACTGCTGATGGTCTGCTCTAACATCTGCCATTGGCCATCATTCCTGAGGGACCTAAGCTAGAGGAGAACCCATGAAGCATAGCACAGCTCTTCCACACTTCCTCCTCTGGTATGCCTTCTCGGATAGATTGGGAGGTGATGGCAGATACTGCAGGATCCTACTTTACACTAATAGAGAGCATTCTTCTGCCAAGGGAATTATCCACTGTCCATTTGCAGAGAGAATTTGTCCCCTTTATACCACCTGAACAGTTCAAAGGGGCTAGATCATATGGGAGAATTTGTCCCAATGAATAAACAAAGTTAGGTGGAGTCATGTGGCTTTAATTTATGAAAATATGTATATCTGAGCAACACTTCATTGTAAACACGGAACTCAATTTCAGTGGCTTTAGTAGATTTTGTTTCCAGTTATACTGTGTAAATGAAAGCAGTATTTGGCATGGGGAGTACATTTTTGCCTGTTTCTGATCCCAAAGTGTCAGCTACATTTTCATTTATAGACACTGTTGCTGAAATACCAGTTGAGAACATTTGCTATATTTCTAGAGAAGCAGTAAAAGGATATTGAAGTAAAGTGCCACCTCCCTCTCAAACACACACATTCCAATAGCCACTTGCATGATTTTTTTTTTCTTAATATATCATTCCAATTAATGTATATTCTCTTCAAATATTTTTGAAAAGGAAACCAGAAAATAATTTCTT
This sequence comes from Emydura macquarii macquarii, assembly GCF_026122565.2. Taxonomy (NCBI): domain Eukaryota; kingdom Metazoa; phylum Chordata; order Testudines; family Chelidae; genus Emydura; species Emydura macquarii. The sequence goes on from NW_027133614.1 coordinate 5,636,579, forward strand.
AACAGATCAAACATGACCTTCAAATGGCAATACGTTAGTCGTAAACTTTTAACATCCATTGTAATTACAATCAGTACTAGAGAGGATGTATCTTTAAAATGTTCTCTGTCTCAGAATGGAGATATAGGATAGTGTGTTATATGATGTGGTAGTTGCTATCATAATCATGCCATTACACAGAAAAGCTGATCACTGCTCTTTTGCTGTATACTCAAATAAATCTTGCCTTCAAACTGTGTGCAGTACAGAGCCAAATTCTGCCTTCATTTACATTTGTGCAACTTCAGTGATTTAATGCAATGGAATTACATCCATGTAAATTGAGATTTGGGTCAGAGAGCATGAATTAAATTTTCACCATTCTGGTTAATGTCTCTGACTCTCTTGCCTCCAAATGCAGAAACTAATTCCACACCAATACCTGATAAAATACACCGAGTTTTTTGAGTAAACCCTAAAGGACCAAATTCTGATCTCATTTTATATGAGCATGAATCTGGAGTAACTCCATGGGTATGTCTACATAGCAATTAAACACCCACGGCAGGCCCACGTTAGCTAATTTGGGCTCCCGGGGCTCAGGCTATGAGGCTGTAAAATTGCTGTGTAGATGTTCAAGCTTGGGCTGGAGCCTGGGCTCTGGGACCCTGAGCGGGGAGGTTCCCAGAGCCTGTGCTGCCGTCTGAGCCCAAACATCAACACAGCAACGGAGTCAGGTCAGCCATGGCCATGCTGCTGGTTTTGTATTCCAATGTAGATGTACTCTATGCGAGCTGATTCTGAATTTACACAGGTTTGTACCAGGTAAGTCCATGGACACTATTGGAATTATTCTGGATTTATATCACTGCAAATTAGGCAGTTAAAGCCTACAGTTTATTCCTCATGACCACACTGATGATTTATATACAATAAAAAGAGTGGACTCTCTTTGAAACTATATTTCCAGCTACTAAATCTGACCCAGTCCCTGTGTCCACCTGTTAACAAAAATAATAGAAAAAATTCAGTCTTTCCCTACTCAGTCATGATGTTAGTTTATGTCAGCTTCATTTGACTGCTTCAGTGATGCACTAAATCTGAGCATTAAGTGATATGGGCATCAACAGTTTCTTTCCCTGTCATAATCATCTAAGCCACTAAGATGAATCCAAACAGTAGAGGAGAGCAAAGAATGCCATAGAGGAGTTTAACAGGTGAATTGCCTGTCTTAGAGGGTCTTGTTCACCAGACAGAATATTCATAGAAGTTTGCATCATCACAAAGAACAGGATAGCAAGTATCTGTGACTTACAACCCTAAGGACAGAGAAAACCTACCAAATCATTATCTTCTAGCAAGTGTCTCACTGTGAAAGTGAAACCAAGATGAAACTAAAAGATGAATAGGCTAAAGAAGTTAGATGGTAGTTCAAAGTCAAGAACACACAAAGATATGATTTACTGGAGTGGTAGCCACTGTAATTCAGCTCTATGTGATCTTGATCTAATCAGAAAGGTCAGTGAGCAGATTTTACAATTCATCATGCACCTGGCAACAGTGGCACTGTTTTGTTTTGTTTTTTAACTGATGAAATCATATAAGAAATAAGAATTAATAAGCCAACCCACATTTCCTGATCCTGTTTTCATTTTTTGGTTGAGTTAGTATAGTCATGTGTTACGTTTTCAAAGTTAAATTTTAAAAAGAAAATACATTTTATCCAAATGATATTGAGTGATATTTTAATATATATTTATTTGATTTTTATAAAAACTAGAAATCCAAAATAAAAAGAATCTATCCCAATCTGTAGGTACATTTATTATTACTATTTCTATTGTGGTGACCCCTAGGATCCCCAGTTGTGGACTAGGGCCTCTTTGTGTAGCTAGGTGGTGTACAGAACAAAAAAACAGTCCCTGTCACAGAGAGCTTCCTCGTTAAGTAAGTTAGTAAATCTAAAAGCACAAATCAGGCAATAAGACAAAACCAGCAGCCCAGACATGTTCATGGAACAAAAATAGCAGAAGCCCACTTAAACAAAAATAAAATGTTAAATGCCCCACCTCTCCCAGAAAACTTTCCTCAGATGTCCACTTCTCAAAAGCTTGGAAGTAACATGATACAAACTTACCTTCTCTGGGGACTGCACTTTGATACAGTGGGAAGGCTTGTGTTCCAATGATCCCGAGAGCTATGCCAGTGGGAGTTTTAATTCCTGATAGGGTAGAGATCAGATGAGAACCTGTCCACTGGTTCTTCAGGGTAGGAGTTGTGCGATAGTTTATTGGCCTATCTTCATTTAAAAAAAAAAAAGTTTTATAGAAACACAACAAGGTATCCATTCTGGCATAAAGAGTGATAGATAAAGATGGCAGAGCTTGATCTTGCCCCAAGTGACATCTGAATGGACAGGAAGGATTCAGATTCAATAATATAATTCTATAAATAAAAATTACATATAAATATGTGCTACATAAATTATCCTGGACTATAATTACGTAGTTTAAGAATGAATTGGGAATCTAATTAAGTCCAAGGAATCAGTCCAAGGTTTGTCCATAATTCAGCCATATGCTTATTGGAACAAGAGGGAGCCAAGTGTACATGAAAAAATGGTATATTAAGATCCAAATTAGAAATAAGGCACACATTTTTAACAGTAAGGGTAAAAGCTATCATTAGAACTACCTAACAAGAGAAGTTATGGGTTCTTCATCTCTTGAAGGGGTACCTTTCTGAAATATGTGCTTTGGGTTCAATACAGAGGTAACTGAGTGAAATTCTATGGCATATGTTATACAGGAGGTCAGATTGGATGATGTAATGGTCCCTTCTGGAACTAAAGCTTATATTTCCATATATGTATCCAGTGTTTTACAAACCTGGATGAGGCATAATCCCTCTCTAGAAGAACTTTAGAATCTAAACAAGACAAGATCTTGGACAGCATAGTTTCAGCAGAAGATAGTGTGGAGTTTAAAACTGATCAAAAGAAGGGTGGGTTTCAAGCAAGTGTGTCGAGAAGGCGTAAGCAGTTTATGGATGGATGAACACAAAGAGACTACTCCAGCAATAGAGAACAGCATGATACCAGGCACAAAACCAAGAGTGGAAGTATCATGGATTCTCTAACAGGGAGGAATGTATACTCATGCTAAAGGACTAAATTGTGGGATATAGGCATAGAAATGAGTAAGTCCTGGTGTAGAGCTACACCTCCCCCATGGCATTCTATCTAAGAAAAAATATACTCTGTTGAGCAGGGGGATGGGAGGGGAGCAGCAAAGCTTGCTTTCCTCTTCACACACACCCCATTCTGTGGGCTTTTGTACAGTGGTGGCCATACCAGTTTTATGAATTTCTGTTTAGAAAATGCAGGACAATGTGCTGGACACCATGAGCATTGGTAAAAAAGCATTGTCCAGGTAAGAAAAGAAAGAAGAGTTTCATTTTTATCCTCCAAATCCTTCTAAGCATGGAAAAATTCTGGTTAGGATCCAGATTCTGTGCATCACATCAGTCTCTTGTAAAAAGTGTGGGCTTGATTTTCAGAGGTGTTGAATGGGGAGTAGTGGCTGAACTACTGTGCCTGTAGCTCTTGTAAGGCAAAATGACTGTAGAAGTTGGTATTTGTAATGCTCTGTGAAATATTCATACCCCTTACTATGTTCAGTTATTGTAGTTCAATTCCTTGTACTGCATTGGGGAATACCACCATTCTGTATATCCTCAGCAGATATAACAGGCCAAAGTACAGTACAAGAGATGATATCTCCGACACTGGACTTTTTACAAATGCTACTTGTTGTGAAGCAGTCTCTTGAGGTGACGTTCCCATTGACTTGGCATTCATTCTAAGGAGAAATGTTCCAAAAATACAACCACAGCAACTGAATTGTGTTAATGTTTCCTACTGGGGTTTTTCAGCACACATATCACTGACAGAAAAATGAGGGGACCAAATCTCCCCTGGATATCTGCATATAACTCTGTAAAGCAGGTAGTAGTTGCATGATCTCAATGGATGTCGAGAGGGGAAGTAATAAAAACTCTTAATTGGAAACTATCAATGTAGATCTTATGGTTCTGGAAAAAGTCTAATTAGTCTTTAGTTGGTATAATTGGACATAGCATATAAATAAAAAATGTATATGTCTTCACATAGAATTTTGGTGGATGAACCTCTAAAAGTTTGCTTCAGGGAAACATCAATCAATATGTTAATGCTAAACTTCAGCAAATGTCTAAACACTCTTTCCTGGTCCCTATGGAATCCCTGCTTCACTCCTTCCATTTTCCTCTTTTCACAGTCCCCGAAACATCTTTGAAAATCCAGGCTCAGGAAGTCCTTCTGCTAGACCCTGATTTGCTGCATTTTGCAAATCTGACAGTTCTGTTTTAATGTCAGATACCTGGCATTTCATCTCATTTTTTCATTTTCATAAATGTGAGTGGTTTTTTTTCATACCAGCAGTAATATTTGTTCTAGCCAGAAATGATGATTTAAAGATCAGGTCTGAACTAAACAAACATATAATTTATATTGGAAAGGCGCTTTGCCACCTCTGGTTCTTCCAACTTTACTTATTTATGTATAGATATTTCCAGACTCTCTAAGGAGGTATCTCACTGTTGAGGACTGATTGATACAGAGTGTGGGAGTTGAAATTCATTGCTCCTACTCACATCTACTGGGGTTAAATGTTTGTCGCAGCTTGCATTCCAGAAAGACGATTTTTTTTTTCTTTTTCACAAAAGAATATGGTAGATCTATAGTTACTTTATATAGGGCTGAATTCTGCTCATTTTTAGAAAAAAGTCAATAGTTATACATTGGATATAAATCATGGCAGAATTAGGCCCATAATTTTTATTGGATATATCTGAAAGAATAAAATGATCAAGGAACTACTATGAAAACAGTTTAATTAATAATTAGATCCTGGCTTGAGAATCCTTTGTTGAACATTATGTTTTTGCATTCACCTTGTTAAAGCATGATTTTAGTAAATTAGTAATAGTAATATTACTAATAATATATATTAATAATATAAAATAGTAAAAATTTCTCACTGCAAGACTTCTAAAATCGATTAAAGTGGCAAGAATTTTAAAACCCATCATTTATGTAAGGGGAAAGAGACAAAGAGTGAGACAAAAGGTGAAATGTGTCATTCTGATGAAAATTTCAGGAAGTCTCAGTTCATAAAAACAGTAAAAATCCATAACAAACCAAATCATGAGCTTTTCACCCTAATTTGGGTAGCATCCAGCAATGAAAGCAACACTGATCTGGATTTGGCATTGGTTGTATAATATGAAACTCGATTTTCTTTCCCCCTATGCTTGTGGATTTAGCACTTATTTTCAATCCCTGACCAGATAAAAGCAAAGACACAATCTACTCCCTCTAGAATACAAACCCCCCCCAACATTAAAATTACACTGAAGGCCTAATTTCAGTTGGCCAAATCAAAGACATTCAGAGTTTACACTGTCACACATTTACTTTGTGCTGTTGAGCCTATGTAAACTAGTGAGTAAGTATACAAATCAAGCACAGTAATATGTGTTTAAAGTCAACATACTGCAAAAGTGTTTCTAAAAATTTTTCTTGGAGGCAAGTGGACTTCCCCACACCCTGTTCTGAACAGAATCTTCACCCAGTATGCCCGATTGTGGAATCTACCTATGTACTTACACGAGTGGTCCCACTGAAGTCACTGGATCCACTCAGCTGAGGAAATGCTTATGAAGATAATTAGGGTTGTACAATCAATCCCATTGTAATTTTTCCAACCCTACCCAGTCACATCCCTCCCTGGAAATTATGCTTTATTTGAAACTTAAATAACATCAAGACAAACATAAAGCTCTGCCTCTGTTTTCTCCCTGGGCTGTAATGAGAGTTTCCTTACAGATACCTGTCCATCTTCAGTCTTCAAAAAGAGCAGCAAACACTTACCTTCACCAGGGTAAAGTTAGAAAGCTGAATCTGCTGTGTTGATTCAGAAGCTTTATGCAGGGTTCTAACATCTGCAAACATGGTAGGAACATTGCCTTAATTCAATTATAGTCCGAAGAAAAAATATATAGCAATTGGATAACATTTTCGGAAGTGCCTACATGACTTAACAGCCTATATCCAATTGAAAGTCAATGAAATTAAGGATACAAAACCACTTAAGCCCTTTTGAAATTTTGCCCTTTGTTTTAAATGTAATCAGGTGAATCCCTGGGCTCAGGCTCCTCTGGATCATGATGTCATTAACTCCATATTTAATTGCAAACATATCTAGTGTTTGCCTTTGTGTTGTGTTTTTGCATGATTAATTAGATGTATTTCAATTCTTTCACTGCATGCTAACTCATTCATTTGGGAAACACAGTTTTCACTAGCCTTGAAAATGCCCACTGTTCTTTGCAATCCAGTCCATTTCTCACAATAACCTTCTATTTATGTAAAGGAAATCTTCTTTTCCCGGGTGATATTCTTGCTTGAATCAGAGTATTCTTGAATTTTTAAAAAAAATTCTGTCGATCCATAATCTCCTTCATCTTTCCTCTGGAATGTACTGTAGATGTCCAGTGTCTCTGAGACTGACCTGTGTAGCAGCATGGGACATCTCCGGCATTTCAATACCACTTGCTTCCAGGAATATTTCCCCCAGATCTCTGTCAGGTTGTCTTCCACACTAGGGATTTATTTTGCTTTCCTCTGAGGCCATGTATAAAAGGATTTACTGATCCCATGAGACTGGGGAGGGAAGTCTCTGGATTTATATTAACCTATGGAACAAAGGAAACAGCTACTGAAAGAAAGGAAGTGATCCTGAGAGTAACAGTCTGTGGTTTGAGGAACATTGAGGCTATCAGTGGGGACTACAACTATAGCCTTGAAATGTGGGTAGGTCAAAGTTAATCTCTTCTTCAACCAGGAAGAACGAAGGGAAGTGTATCTCCAAGTCTATCAGGACTTGTAGGCCTCCCCAGTGGGGCAGGATATAAATCACCTCATACCCTTATAAAAAACATTTCTTCACATCCATCTAATGTTCATTTTAAGTCTAAATGCCAAATACTAACAACATATGAATGACAAATTGTTTGACTTGAAGATCACTCTGGTGGTCCTACAGTGGTAGTCAACCAATATAATAATAGTCAGGGTTCCCCCTTAAAATGTCAGTTGATTTTTATGTACGTGTATTCAAACACATCACATTTTCTTCAATAATATAAAATGGCTAGCATTCAGACAAAGAACTGTTACCTTACCATGGGTCCACCTTCTGTGAAGTGATCTTTTTATTTCCCCTTACAGAATATTGGGAAAAGTGGAAATAAATGCAGGATTCTTGGGTTTAGATGACTTAGGTCAGTGTTTCTCAACCTTTTTGATACCAGGGACCAGCTTCCTATACTGTGTCAGGGAGATCACAGGGACCAGTGCCGGTCCATACACCGGTTGTTGAGAAACACTGACTTAGGTGACCTGGGCTGGTCCAGTAGATTCAGGTTCTATTACTTATTAAGGCTTCATTTTTATATGTTTAAAATAATCTCATTTTATTTCTCTCATTATTAGGGAGTTGAAATCCAAATTGCATGAAAAATTGAAATAGGCAGTGTTAGATAACTGTTTACTTCCAATGTTTTTTTTTCCCTTTTGATGTCTTTTGAGGAAAATAATTAAATATATATATGTGTATATACATACACTCACACAGAGAGAGAAAGGAGATATTACATGACCAACGGTCTCATTAAAAAAGTATTATTTATATTTGAGGTGGCTGAGGTGGTTATAGTTGAGACATGTGCTGGATTTCAGCCTTAGACACACACAACATTAGGGATGGTTGGGACATGATTTTTCTTGAGGTGCAGCAGACTGTACATGGGAACGTATGCCAAACATAAACATTATGCCAAATATGTTTTTTGTTGGAAAGCACTGTATTGACCCTTGTAGAACAGCAGGTGAGGCCTCTCCAGCACAATCTGTTTCATACCTTAGGATTCCTAATTGCTCTCTCCTTTCTTGTTTTGTGCTGCTCTCAGGGTAAAATATATTTTTTTAAAATCAAAAAACCTTGAATGAGAAATAAACCATACTTTCACTAAGGGAAAAAAGACTTGGAATTATTGAGAACAACCGTGGATTAGGAGGTGAAAATGTATGATCAGTGACAATTACTTCTTGTAATGAGATAACCATTCCAAGTCCCTATTCAGACCCAATCTGATTGTGTCAAGTCTGCATATCAGTTCCAGCTCTGCAGTTTCTTGCTGAAGTCTGTTTTTGATCTTCTAATCAAGGGTTGTGAATAGGTCCCATCAACCCTAACTGAATTGACTTTGTTAGCACTTGCCCTCCCCACTGTTATGTTTCTCACCTCCTATCTGTGGTTTCCACTTCATGCATCTGACAAAGTGGGTTGCAGCCCATGAAAGCTTATGCCCACAGAAATTTGTTAGCCTTTAAGATGCTACAGGGCTCTAGTTGTTTATGCTTGCAAGAGTTTCAAGTTCCTCTGAAAACTGTGTTTTAACCAACTCCAAGGAAGGATAAGGTTTTTAATTTCTTGGTTTGTTTTTGTGGTTTTTTCCCATTTTTTTTTAGGGGGGGGGGGCAGTTTGTTACTGGACACTTTGTGACTAATTGTGACAGAGTCCTACAGAAATGGCACCCTAGACGCACTCAGGGTGAAATCAGTCAGGACACTAGTGGAATAGCCCACTTTCAGTGCCTCCTGGGTCTGCCTTCGAAGCGTTCAGCATTCCTGTTTCACCATGAGCTCCCCTCAGTGAGTCCATCTGGAGGGGACACCTGGGGAACTCCTCACCTCACCTTGCAGTCAGAAGTGATTCACAGACAGCAGGGAGATCAGAAGGGTTTATTAATCCTCAGGATCATAGTGTAGAACAGAATTCGTTAGCAGATGAATCAAGCAGTTACAACAACGCCCGTCTTGGGAAGTGCCAGAGCCCTCATTCCTGGGTCCTGCTCCCTGGATTCCCCCACAGGGAACTGACTTTTCCAGCCAGCCAGTCCCTAACCCGCCTCCCCACCTCCCTTGCCTTTGTCCATTTTCATGGGCAGGAAGGTTATCAGACCATTTCCCCCTTTTCAACACCTTGCAAGGGGATTGGTTCCAACCATTGTCTGTGCACAGATACCTAAAGGCAGCCATACTGCCCCCAGTGGTCACTAGAAAGATCACATACACAACTCAACACTTAAATAATTGACTAATGCAGGGGGAAGCTGAGGTGCACATAGTATTTATTAAGAACATATCCACTTTGTCACACTACACCCCTACCAAATCTCATTCCTTGCAGAGTCTTTCAACTTCTCAATTTACATGATATCCATAGATTTTTGTATCACATCTCTCTAGGAATGGTCATCTCTATTCCTCTCTTGAGCGAGTCTGAGAAGAGCATGGAGGGTCCAGAAATTCTTTACCTTTGATCACTTCTCCTGAGAGGTTATGGGATTTCCATCTCTTGTTTTAAATAGAGAGAGGGAGAGAAATGGAATTAGATTAAAAGATATTGCTTGTGTAACATATCTAGATTTACACTTCTCATGAGCCAAACTAGATTAACCTGTTTAATATTAAATTTGAAATTATAACAACCCATGTTAAAATCTAAATTTACTATCATCTAATTTTATACATATTTCACAGTTATTACCTCATTAAGTAACTATTTAATTTATTTACAGTCTTTATAGTAGAGCAAAATACTGGTATTCATATTTTTCCACATATAAGTGCTTTCGGTTTTTGTTGTGTAGAAAAGCATTTGCCTTTATTACTTTTTGTTTCAATTTCATTAGCAAGAGCAGAGAAAATATTTTCTTGTTCATTCAAAGTTGAGAAGCCAATTGGCAGTTCAAAAGCCGAAGAGCTTGTTTTCCTCTTCCAATCTATGAATAAAATCAGGTAGGAGAGGATAAGATCTACTAATTCTAAAATTTTGATGGACATGGGATCAGATGTTTAAAGGTATTTTGGCAATGATTTTAGTGACTTCAGTGAGAGTTGGGCAACTAATCTGTTCAGGCACTTTTGAAAATCTTACTAAACACATATCAGCATTTTTAGGCACTTTGGTGATCAGAAACAATCCATCAGTTTACTAACTGCAGTTAATAACTCCCTTGTATAATAAATCAGTTTGTTTTAAATGCAAAACATGTTTTGATAAATTTATATTAAAAGAGTATCCAGAACATTAAACATAGTTTTATGTAACTAATAGAAAACAAATTAAATATGCTGGTTTTATACATTTTAATTGAATTCCAATTTCCATCCAAATGCAGCTTGACACAAATCTTGATTAGTGAACTATCATCTTTTAAATGAGAAATATCATTCACCATTTACATTTTCTAACATAATAAAAAAATCAAAATTAAAATGTATGTTAAGCTATATTATTTCTTAAATAAATGTTTATAGATATAGTATGTCCTACTGTTATAAAAAAACAAACAAACAAAATTATCAAATGTAGAGTGAAGGCTATATTTTCTTTAAAAATCAATACGTTTTGATGGTTATACCTATCAATGAGAATGAACCTTTCTTTAGGAAAAAGTACAAATGCAAAACAAGATTAAAATCAAGGTTTGCAATTTCCTGATATAAATCATGATTAAAGTCTTTTTTTATATCATTACATCCTAGTCCCTTCCCTAGTAAAATTTACCTGAGAGTCTCCTTTATTCACTTGCCCATCAAATCACATCGAGTCCTTTAGCCTTTTACCCAGCATCTTCCCTTTTCTTCCCTCACTCAGATTACACAACTTTTTAAAGAAAGAGATATTCCCAATATTCCCACAGAATTTATATTGGTTTACATAAGAGAATATGATTTTACAATGTTTAAAATAATTCAGAAATGTTTACAAGTACCATTTCTTCTCTCCGTTCCTTTCAACATCCGGCATGGTTTCTCTGAGTTAACCATAGAAGCAGCGTCCTGCTTTAATTATTTAAGAGCACAACACCGTCTGTCATTTGATTTAACAATTAAGACAAAGCCAGTGTTTTCCCATAGTTTAAAACTCTTTTACTAATGCAAGATGTCAGACAACATCAGAAATAAAGTGTAAAAAATCCCAGTGTTGCAAGGCTTATAAAATGTCACTGATTGTGCTGATAGTTCCTTAACACAATTAAACTGATAGCAGCATGGTTCCAAGCTGACATCTCCAGCTTTGACAGAAAGAGACATCTGAAAAAAAAAGGAAAGCAAGAAATTCTGCAGGGCATTGAGTAGCTCAAAGTTATATTTTTGACCTTAATTCACTGTCATTTTACCTCTGGGACCTGTTATTGAAAATAACTTTGTTTTGAAGTGAGCACATTCTGTTCTGGATAGCTGCAGACATTTATACATATGAAACAGGATCAGGCAATAGATTCCTAGTGTTTTAAATTACATGCTACAGAATTGATTGAGATGTCACTCAGAATCCTGATTTAAGAAATGAAACTGAGGGGGGAAAGAATAAAAATGGTTGGAATTCAGATATTAAACTACTATAGTGTCCAAATCACATTATCCTTAATGAAAAATAAATGTAAGTATGATTGCGTTTAAAAATCTGTTTGATTTAAGAAGAATGGTAAAACGTCATCTCCTTATTCTGGTTCTGATCTTGTTTTGCTGAGTCAGATTTCTGGATTGTAAACTCTCCAGGATTGGGACTGTCTTGATATCTCTCTCTGATATAAACTGAGCACATTAAAAACCAATGTGCTTAAAATTAAAATAAATAATAATAAATCAATCTCCTTGAGATTAGCTACAATAACTTTCAGACTCACTGATTTCATTACACACATGAAAATGATGGCTGATGGTAAATTGGGCTTGGTCCCATAAACATCAACAACAGTGAGTAATTTTACTTAAGTGAATAATCCTGCTTCAGGTAAAACTCCCTTCTTTGGTAATGGGAGTTCTGCCTGAGGAAGGAAATATAAATGGATTAATATACCAAAAGTTTCACTTTTCAATAAATATGTACACTATCACTGGGGAAAGCCTCTATTGTCCTTGTAGAAGATGCTGTAATATTTACAGGCCACAGTGCCCACAAAGACAGCTTCTGCTCACAAAGAATTAAGAATTTATGCACTGAAAACTGAATTCTCCTAATCCTAGCCGGCTATTGTAGGTCCTGAGGAGTAGATGTAGAGGACCTTGTTTTCTCTAGTTTGTCTGGCACTGAAGTGAAACAGCTGAGCCTCTTTGGTGCCTCAGCTAATCAAGAAAAGATAGTCTTCTTATCTTACAGACCAATTAACAAAATAGAGCCAGACACCTTGAGCCTGATCTAAAGTCCACTGCAGTCACTGGGAGCCAGTTATGTACCTAGGGATGTAAATAAGTGCATAGAGGGAAATAGGTACCATTGAAATAAATTATTTTTAAAAATCCCACTGGGCACCTATCTACATGTTTAGGCCCCTAAATACCTTTACAAATCAGGTCCCGGGAGTCTTTCCACTGACTTCCATGGGTTTGAAACCAAGCTCCTACAGGATACAAGCCATAGTAAAGAGTTTGATAATGTAAATGTCTTCTTATTGGACCTTAATTAAAGTGCCTTTAGAAGGAAGAATATGCCTGGTGACTCAGGGCTCTGAGGATTTTATTATGAATCAGAAAAACAAGAATTTCACAAAAGAACATCTGCTGGAGAAGCAAGAATACATTGTCATGGCAACAGACTGCTTCTTTTACCCAAATGCTCTGTGAAGAATGTATTTTATCATTGCTGATTCTGAGGTTTTTTCAGCCGATTTTATGGTAAATATCCTAAAATACTGGTGTAACCTCAGTGACACAGAACTTAACATTCTGAAAGCAACAAATAAAGATTATTCTCCATCCTTTAATATTTTACTACCCACTATTTCATTCAGCCACAACTTAACCCTTTAGTCAAAGCAGAATCCACACTTGCATATCAATCAGCTTTGACAATATAATAGTAAATAAATCTGAGTAGTAAACACATTTTTCTTAATAGTTGTAGAGAAACCTACTGTAGAAACCACAAGATGAACAGCCTTTTACGTGGAAGCAGGGACTATGCCTATAAACAATTGTTTGTGAAAGTAATAGATATGTGATAATTCATGGATTTTTAAGGCCAGATGAGATCATTATGATCACCTAGCCTGATGTCCTAAAGAGCACAGACCAAAGAACCACACCCAATAATTTCTTCTTCAGACGTGGGTAGCTTGAAACTTGCCCCTTCCATCAACAGAGGTTGGTCTAATAAAAGATACTACCTCAGAATTCATACCATGTGTGAGCTATTTTGAGTTATACCAAATGAGTGGAATTGAAAGGCATATTTATTGTCCATTAATAGTGCACAACACAATATCTTCCATTCTGTTAAGTGTTCCAGTAATTTTTTGTATTTTGAGAGAATTTTGTGCATAAGAAAGGAACCAGATGGAAAGCCCTGGTGACTGAAATTTAATCACATAACGCATAACATAGACAGCAAGCTTCTTCCACAGTACCCTGCTAATGCATCTCAACATAGATGAAAACGTTCTCCTGAAAGGGTGAAAGGAAAGTTCAGATTCCAACCTTTTTCAGTTCTTGACCTGTCAGCTGGAACTGTTGGCAGGACCATCAGTTAGTGTAACTAAATATTTTAAACGTACAATGCAGTCACCAACAAGTGTGATAGACTCAAATGGCCATTCAATGAAGATACTTTTAGACCTTATTCTATGATGATTTTCAAGGATGACAGTAGAATCCTTTAAGACCAAAACAACTGTTAACTAATCTCATGATGATTTATGCAAAGAGGAAAAAGCTATTTCAACACATGCATAAAACTGCATTTAAAAATGATTTTTGTTTAAAAAATAGGAAAACTCAAATTGTTAATAATCATGCTTGCAACTGCTATCCTCATTGCTAATTGCAGACTCCACTAAGTGCACTTTGAGCCAGCAAAATTTAGCACTCCAAGGGATGGTTTTGCCTTTCAAGTGTTGGCACTGTATAATGCATTGTCTTGTTAGGTTTCTAGCTGTCAGGCTCTGTAGCTTTGAAGGGAGTGTTGGAAGGCTGCCAGCTAGCAGGATGTTGGTTAGCTTTTGTTACAGGTTTGGAATGACTGACAGTAGATTTCACAATTGCGAGTACATGTTTGTATCGCGTATTATACTTTGGAGATAAAAACAGGAATTAATTTGTATCTGTTAATTTACAAATGTAAACTGCATACCTTTTAATATTACCTCTCAACTAGAAATACTTACAAAAGGTCAATAACAGTTTGGCCTACTTAACAACAAAGATAATACTAGGTTACATGGCTTGCTGTTTAACACTTCTCAACCAATCATTTCATTTTGCCATTTGCAGTTGGTTACAATTTTATATTATCCAATCATATATAAATGTCATATTTGTGGTCAACATTTTCTATACACCTACAAGACTTATTCCTTTCTTTAGGTTTCAGTTACAAATTTCATAACTTGTTTGTCAAGTAGTCTGAGGTAATCACATTAGCTAGCACATGTGCAACTAATTTGTGCAACAGTAAAAAACAGGTTCTCACCTGGTTATACTTTGGCTGTATAAGCAATATCAACTTTAGGTGACAGTGATTTTCCATGGTTTTCTCTTAGCATAACTGCGATGTATCCTTGGAGTTTGAGGCCGATATGGAAACAGAAGAGAGCTTCAGATATTTGGGTATCTATGCCTTGACCCAATACCTGCTGAAGTCAATTTAAAAAACTCTTTATAACTTCAATGGGTATTGGATCACGTCCTTACCCAATTAGATAGCTACCTCTACTAAACACAACCAGAGAGTGCTACCAAAATGGAGACTAAATGGATTCAAAATTAGTGATAGGTTTAACTCACAAAATTCAGATCTGGATTCAGACCTAGATTTAAAAAACTTCAGACTTAGGGTCTTATAAAGGGGAGGGTTGAGTTACAAAAGCTGAATCCATGTTTCAAACTTCACAAATTTATTAGAATATAATCACCTTTCACAAAAGTGAAACACTTTATAATGTATTATAAGTGTCTGTTTTAATAAAAGAAAATCATTAATATTTATAGAAAAACAATAAGACAAATCATGAAAAATAAAAGTTTCAACAATTCTCAGGAAGAGTTCCAACTGAAACAAAGTGGACCAGATTCTTAACTGGTGTAAATTGGCATATCTCCACTGACTTCAATGGACCAATGCTGATTTGCACCAGTGTTGGATCTGGTCCAGAAACTCATATTACAAATGTTTTAGCACTTGGTATCTCCAAAGCAGCCTCATTCGACTTCCTAACTTATTGTTCAATGGCAGAGCAAGAAAAAGGGGAAAAAAACTGAAATTCCCAGGGCCAAATTCTGTGTTGGTGTAATATGTCATATCGCCATTGGCTTTGATAGAGCAGTGCATATCCATGCCAACAAATAATTTCATCCTTATTGTTTAAGATAATTCATATGTAGACAACACAACCATCACTGACATTAGTTGTTCCAGAGGAGATTTGGGGGGGGGAGTAAGCATCAGTCATTCACCAGTGACTTCATTAGAATAGCAAGGTAGACCTGATGGTGTTGTCCTTTTAATAGGTTTTATTGATTAACTACCTCAGTCTTTAGTCCTGTGAACAGAGCCCAGAATCCAAGAGTAGCTGTGTTCATCTTATTCTTGAATTTTCCCTGTAGGTTTTAATTTTGATTTTACAGAAGAAAAAAAAACAAAAAACACAAACATGTTAAAAAAGCAGAATTAACATAGGATCCATAGACGCAGTAAAAACATATAGAATATAAAAAATAAACATTGATGTCTCTCTAACTCGTCCCTATTTCACCGTGTGAAACATTTTTTATACTGGTTCTTGTCTCTACCCATGGTCTTTGGAAATGTACTCAAGAGAAGAGTAAAGATAAAGATATTCAAGAGGAAACTTTAAAACAGGAAATATGGGGCTTTGCTCTCCGGACTGATTATGATGTCACTATGAAATTAAATCTGTGCCCAATTTGACTCTACAGAGGCTTAGATATATGACTAGAGAGCAGAGGCAAATTTCCTCCTGAGGTGAAATTCACATTTTGTTTACATGAATTAGGATCACCCTTATTATATTATTTATGAGTAGCAAGAGTGAAGTGGAACCACAAATCAATAAGTAGATCATCCTAATAAGTATTAGGGGAAAATATCTGGAATTTTGCCTTAATCACTAATGCCTTTTTATTTATATCACATGGGCAGTGTGTGCATAGATCTGTGTGTGCATGTATGTGTTTATATGGCAGGAATATTTATATGGATTTTGTTGCTGTATGCTGATGTTTTACTCAAGTGAATTAATGAATAGAGTGTGAGATTTAGTGTGTTGCCTAATTTTTTGTCATATTTATTCACACATAGTTGGTAAGACAAATGACGATTATGCAATAATTATACATTGGCAGTATACAGATATTGTGTGTGTTCTATCATATGCTATGGTTATTTATTGTAGCATGTATTAAATGATATATGAAGTAGGATGTGAGGGTGTGTGACCTCAGTTGACCATCATGATAAAGGCAAGTGCAATTTTTGAATGGGCTGCTAAATTTTCACGCCAGACTTGCTGGTGATATAACAGATGACTATTTTAGCCTCAGTTTAATATATGTGAGTAGTACCTATCCCCTGTAGCTCTGTAGAAAAGAGAAAATCACATCACACTTGAAGATGTGCTGGGCTAATAACTCATCATTTATTTATAAAGAGGAATTATGTCATGGCATTAATGATATCAAATAAATGTAGAATATGTATTTAAATTAAAAGAAGCATTATGCACTAATTTATGGATTTAAAGTCATGTCACTATACAGAGGAAAGAGAAGGGGAGGTATACTAAATTTAGGCAATACAAATTTAACTAGAGGGACATAAGTATACAGGGAAATGAGTCATCATGTGTAACGTCTCACTATGCGTAGAACAATTTCTATCTGAATAAAAAAAGGTCTAACCAGCTTTCCCACTATATTCAATGGGAACAATATTAGGGCCTAGATTAATAAAATCTGTTACCAAGAGGACAAAAAGGATAGTGATAATGTTCTATGTCTTTCACTAGAAATGATTTACTCCCCATAAAGTCTTTGGTGCTTTTTGATATTCAGAAATAATACACAAAATCATGCTTCCCTGCTAGCGTATGGTCAGCCTAATAATGAACAAGCAATATTTATATAAACGGGGAAATACAGGTATTTTAAAAAATGTTATCTGTGGAACATATTGAGTTTTGTTCCAAGGAGATCATGAAATAAAATAGGGGCTACATCAATGTGCAATGGCTTGGATTTGTCTTTGTATAATTTAGCATGAGTCATCTCTCTTGGCGACCACAACTATTCTACCACTGCTTGAAGTACTTACATAGAAAAGCATGCCTTAAACTTTTCCTTCAATGTAAATGGTAGTGAACCTCAGATTTCTCCTCCACAAAATGGGCAAAGAGGAAGGAAATCAGGTGAAAATGGGGATTTATCTATAAAGGAGAGTAACAGCTCTTCAGCATGACCCTCCTCAGCCCTTGGAAGCCTCCTGCGAGGAAACAGTGTGAAGATGGAGCTATATGGGTTAGGAGAAGGTTTAGTGGTGTATGGAACATGAGAGCAGCCTTCATATGTAGCATGTTCCCCATGAGAAAGCATGAAGCTCCACAGCAAATTGACATACAGTTTAATGTTGCTCTGACTGGCCCTACCTTCCACACAAAAGCATTCATTCCTCACTAATAGAGGCTGTGGGTAAGGAGGAAATGGTAGTATGGTTCAGAAGCCAGGCATATTGCTAGGGTTAGGGGACATGAATGGGAATGTGCTCCATGATTATGGTTACATAGAGGGTTGGAGACTGTCCAGGCTGCTGATTCCTGCCCTGAGTCATCCTACCACCTCCTAAGACTGTGGGGCTGTAAATCCCCCTGCAATGAAGAAGTTCTTCTTTGTGAGCATTTGAAGGCTGTTCATCCACTCTTGGTGAGTGAGAGCCTCAGGTTCTCTACCCATCTTCACTCAACCTCCAGTCTGCTTCTCAGTCACTCCAGGATCCACCTCATCTTTTCATGAATCCTGTCCTTTATCATGAGGTGCTTTGTCTCTGTGGACATCTACTTTGAGAAAGGTTGCAAAACCTGGCTGGCAGTAGAAGGAGGGAGGGCACAGTGAGAAGATCAGCCACAACTAGCCAGGGGAGAATTTCACCTACTACACAGGGTAACTCTCTGCTGATGGAAAGCTGGCAAAGAGAGCTCCACCATCTCCTCTACCAGCTCTCCACCCCATTTCTGATGTAAGAGGAGAGAGAGGGAATGTCAGGGGCATGGAAAGTGAGCAGGAGGGGAGTAGGTCATGGTGGAGCACAGCTCCACTACACCAAATTCTCTACTGGTGAAATGTTCCTGAGGGACCTTATGCTAGATGCATAAATTAGGGCTGCCCCTCTGCAGCCCTAACTTGCATTGGGACCAGAAGTCTCTAAATCAGGGAGCTGCAAACTGTTCCATGCAGGTCCCCTCTTCCCTACTCTATCTGAGTGCAAAGCTTTACAGCTTAATGGTCAAAGTATTCACACCGTATAAGAAGTACAACGCTGAGACCAGTCTGGCTGTCACCGAACTGATCCAACTGCAGTACAAATAAATGGCTGACATTTTAATGTTTGAAGTGAGACAAGACAGTAAATAGCAGTTAGCTAGAAAGTTTCTCTGAAAAGAAAAGAAAAGAAAAGAAAAGAAAAGAAAAGAAAAGAAAAGAAAAGAAAAGAAACTTTAGGTTTAAAATATGGATATGTACCTCTGATGGCAGAAATAAAAATGAAAGTGATGACCATAAATATCTCTTATAGGACACTTGTTCCCAGAAGGACATCAGTTTATCTCTTAGTTTTATAGCCTTTTACATTGAAATGTGTGTTTTGGATTGATTAGACATAAGCTCCAATAATGTATTATAATTAATGTAAGTATTCATTTTTAAAGGAAATGCTCACTTAATGTTCCCATATAACTTTGATTCCAGTGAATTCATTGAGAAAATATTGTCATATTTTAAAGGGGCCCCTGCTACACCTGAGAAAACTTTAAAACAATAACATATTCTACCAGAACTCCTGTAGACAGTTATGTCTTTATATTTCCCTTCCCAGCAATGTTAAATGCTATTTTTTGTGTAGAGATGTGTGTACCTTTTCAGTACAATCACCTCCTGTCTGTCTCCTTCAGTAACAAAACAATCCTTTATATGTGACATCTTAATCCATTGCCACAGACATAAATGTGATGGCATAAGGTGAAATCTTGTCCCACTTGAAGGCAATGGGAGTTTTGCCATTGACTTAAATGAGACCAGGATGTCACCCATAATCATTGGATTAAGGCATCCTTGAATAAGGTGGGAGACTTAAATGAGCTGATTTCTATTTGCATACTAATGATCTTTGATAAGCAGAATACAACAGAATAAAATACACATTAGGTCTGCAAAGCATTCTCAAATAGCAAGTGAGGCAATAATTGCTTGTTAAATATACCTCCTGGGATGGGGTATACTGGCCATATAGCTCTTGAGAGGACTTTGGACACTGGAGCAAAGGCCAACTCAGAAGAATGCTCCAAATCCCCTTGTTTCCCTGTGTTTGTTGACAGGATTCAAGGACCAGCCTGGAAAGATTTGAGAGGTCAAGGTGCTGCATGCTCATCAGACACCCAGACTAAGTGATTTAGGAAGAACAAGTCTAGTGGAAGTGTGGGTAGAAAGCTGCTCTTAGAACAAGAGAAGGAGATTGGATAAAGAGTGAAAAGATCTATGTTTACAGTGGGACTACCTTTGTTCCTAAGAGGAAAGGCTGAGGGGGCCAAAATATGAGCCTGGGGGAATAGATCCCGTGACACCTCCAAGCACTCTGTTGAAAGAAATGTGCATAACTGTGGCCACTCTTCTATGCATTAAGGAGATATTTTATAATTAACTGTTTTTTCCAAGAGAAAAAGAAGTCACAATGACAGCCAAAATGTTTAGACAAGTAACCTCCATTAGCATAGCAGAATTCAAGCTCAGGTTTACCAATGGTCTGTAGTGACCTTACAATGATAGATGAGTAAGCATTATCCTAAAAAGAAGATACAGGAACTATATAGATACAGGAAGCTATATAGATGCCCATGCATTCAGTGTACAGGTAACGCTGGGTCTTCAGAAACCATATACTCAAGTCACTTTAGGCCTGTTCTTTTAAGTTTGCCTTCCCTAAATTATCATGGACCATATCTTTCTGTCCTTTTTCAGGTACAGTTCACTTTGTCCCATGGGGAGTTCTACTTTGGCTCATATTACAAATGATTTGTGTGTCAGGGAAGTGTATGTGAATTTAATTGGAAGAGACTGAGTATATTACTAGTGCTATTATCTCATCCTTAAATAAAATGAAGCTGCAGTCATTAAGAAAACATATCAAGACAGCAGTAGATCTAACATGGAAAGTTCTGTACAATCTGATTTGTTACCCCACAGAGATACAAACACCAGTACTATTCTCAGTAGAACTTCTGGAAAAAATCTATTTTGTTTTCAGCAAAATATGCAGAAGAAATCGATATGTTTTCATTTTGATTAAAAAAAAATTGCAGAATTGTTTAGGGCTTTTAAAGATAAACAAGTGTCTGTAAATTGATTTTGGGGGTGAGGGGTTTGAAAGTTGAAAAATGTTTAGTTTTCCAATAAAAACAGAAATTTTATTTTGAAAATTTGCATTTAGTCAAAAGGCATTTTTCATTTTAAAAAAAATGAAAAAAAATCAGTCTTCTCTAACTCTTTGTATTCTCTGGCTTCTGTTTCCCCATCAGGAAGCCAGTGCAATCCAAAGAATGGATGGGTTATTGACCAGGGAAGCTTGAGGAATATACTAATTCTGCACATCCTTGCTGCTAACTCCACCAGCAAATCTCCTATGTAAACTGACACTCTCACCTGGTGAAGGCACCCCGGCAGGGAGGTGGAAGGACTATCTGTCCTCCAAAGGTGTTTCAGATTCAGATTTTGAGCAGGGTGAAGGGGAAATGCTAAATACACTCTATCACACAATATATCTCTGTTCAAATCACTCTGACTTCTACACCAAATTCCTGCTGTGAATCAGGGTGAAAACAAAATAAAACTCTCTACCACTCCAATGAGTATGTAAGTTTACTTATGCATGAGGAAGCTTTACTTTGTATTATCCTTGAATTTAATGCCTGCATAAGCATTGACAAAAGTGATCCTGCTCTCTTTTTTCCTGCACTTCTCCAAAGGAACTGAAGTCTGAAACACTCAGATTAAGCGCTTTATTGGAGGTGAGGGAGAGGTGATATTTTTTAACAGTAATGTCTATTTATAACAGATGCTTGGTTAGCATCAATGCATAAAAAGCATTATAATGTACAGTATATATTCCTGGCAACATTGTTTTTGCTTCTTTTCACTTATTAGTAGAAACAGTTATAGGTCCTGATTCCATGAGGGCAAATCCTTGTGCCCTCATGGAGCCCCAGTAACACAGCTATATGGAAAATGATTGTACAGATATAAACCTCTATATCTTGCATAAAAGGTCAATTCCCCCCTTTCAGATAGCATTGAAACAGGAAAAAATGGAAAAGGTAATAATTTATCTTAAACTTGGATAGCAATGAGTTTACTGTGCATACAACACAGCTGTTTTCATGACAAATTTACTCCCAACAAAACAGAATAATAATTTTAAAATAATTAGAAAAAACTTACCAAAAAAAGATATGCTACTGACCATTATCTAAAGGTGCCAAGAGCTCTTTATGTTTCATTTACAAAGAAACAAATGCCTTTCACGTTATTCTTTGACATCTTTCAGATATCTGATCAATACCTTGATAGGCTTTTCCCTTTACCCACTCCTTAATTACCTTTCTAATTATTTTGTGCTGGCAGGAAATCTTGAAATCTTATTCTCTCTTTTTTTATTCATTATAAATGACTTAATGAAGACAGTAGTGAGCGCTTGATAGCATAACAAACGCAGCACTAATAGAGCAGTCTTTTAAAGGTCTATACAATACAAGTGCATTAAAAATCTAAATAGGATCTGTGAATTGCATGGTGATTTCTTGGGACCCTCCTGGTTTTCAAAACTAAATCACTGTTACTGAAAAAAACAAAACAGAACATCTCTCAAATGAGATTGAAAATTAAGTCTGAATTGTAAGTTAGCGTTTCAATTGAAGCTTCTTTATTTGCCAATAAATTATCTATTTCACTTAGCTCTTTAAAGTCAAGAAGGTTTAGAAAGCAGATTTAACAGCATTGTTAAATTTATAGCCAAGTACACTTTTATACAAGGGACTGTGTACACAAGGGATGTATATCCCCTGTGTATACAAGGGATGGGTTTCAGTGGGGCTGAGAGCCATCACATTGGTCTCCTGAGACCTGACCCTCACTTATATGTTGTACAACACTGCAACTCCACTAGCTCCAGTGGATTTACTTCTGATTTACATTGGTGTGAGAGGATATTCAGGCCTTAAGGTTTTAAAATTCTCTCTGAACTTGTGTGACAGGGTGTATATACCCCACACTGACAAGGAAGGTAACAGAGAGGTTCTGGGGGACTTGGCCTGGCTCCACCTCTCTGGATCTGTCAGTCATGTATGATAGGGAGGAAGCCTTTAAAAGGGAGGAAACTGCAGTCCGCTGAGGGCAAAGGAGCAGGAGACTTCTGGAGGGACTCCTGGAGCCACAGAGGGAGCTCTCAGATAGGAGACCTTCACCCCAGCCCTAAGGATAATGCAGTGAACTCTCAGGAGAATCCAGAGAGACTTAAGGAGGGCTGTAAATGGCCAGGACCCCTTCCAAGCTGTAAAGATCTGGGGCCTAGTTTGAAGACACCCAGTGTAAATAACTGGGTGTGGTCAGGTTTCCCCAGCATTTGGGCAAGAAATCTGGAGGAACTGTCTAACAATTTGTTTCACCCTATCTTTCTGATTGTATAGCCTCTTACCCATCTGTCCACTTACTCTGCTCCTCTAACTTTAGCTTCCTCTCTCTCCTCTTCTCCACAAATGAGTCAATCCTATATTGGGCTTCCTCAACCAGAATGTTCTTCCTTTTCTCCCACTTTGTCAGTTCTTGCCTTCAAATATACTGTCTTAATTGAAAGCAGACATTGAAGAAGAAAAAAGACAGCTGAAGAAGTTTGCTTGCTATCTGTTGTTCAGGTCATAACCTGAGGTTCGTTTTGAATTCCCAACTACTTCTGGATAGTCAGGAAGCTGCAATAGAGAAAAGGTTGGTTTGTTTGTTTTTCTCATTTGTGTTTGTTATGAAGGCTGAAGCTTGCCTCAGTTCTCCATACCTTTGTCACATTGAAACGGGATCAGTACATCCACTCAACACAAATAGTAACAAAACAATTATCTGGACAACAAAAATATCTAGAGTTCTGAGAATAAGTTGTGAAACGACAAACAAAAGGAAAAAAAAAACTCCAAGAGTTTTTTTGGGGTGGATTTGGAGTTTATGGCAATGTCCAACTATAGACGATTAGAAGGAAACTTTCACATGTCCATTGCAGAGGACGCTGGCCTAAATGGACCACTGATCCAGTATGGCAATTCGTATGTTCTTATGAGGACTGTGCATGCTGGAATGAAGGTAATCTTTTTATTTGCAGGTCATTTGACAAAGCATCTCATATGGTAGAAAATATATCAGAGTGGGTAGGGTATTTTCCCCCTTTTCTGCCCACATGAGTTGCATTTGAATTGTACTTCTAGGACTGGATTCTGATAACCTTACTTGTTTTGAATAGTACTTTACTGCATCGGTAGAGCCTTTGAAGACAATGTGACTACTCTTGGAATAAAGTGTTACTAATCTGGGGTAAGGCTATCAGAATCTGGCACTTAAATGTAAGGATACCATGTAATGATATGGCCATAAGAGAATCATATATTGATTAATATTTTATTGTCTTCTCTCTGCAAATTCTACTTTCCAAATTTTCCTCTCACCTGTTTTGTTGTGTCACATGCCAAATGAGTATTCACTGCTGTCTTTAAGCATTAACCATCTTTTGGTTTATCTCAGCACTATTCATCAGAGCCTTAAAAGAGAGAACATGGCATACCATAAGAGGAGCCAGTTTTTGTCTTGGTAAAGAGAGATTTCTAATATTATACAGTATTCAGCCAACCTGTCACAGTTTTAAGAATCATTAGCATATCTGCGAGTTTGCAGAAGCCTGCAAATATAATGTAAATGGCTGTAAATGATATGCTTGCTCCAAACATACACAAACAATCTGTATTGCAGACATTAGGGAATATTTTCTGAATATTAATTTGAAATCTTTCTGCACTTGTGATTTTTCTACATGAGTTACAAAGCTATATATACATATATATATATATATATATATATATATATATATATAAGGAATATAACCGACTGCTGAAGCAATACTCAGTGAAACACCTTAACATGTGAATTCTGTCATCACATTCCTTTTGTTTCGCTCTTATTAGATTTTAAGAATTGATGAATAAAATAAATAGTTTCAACCACACAGCAAAAGATACAGATTTTGAAATCTCATATTGTGTTTCAATGTCATAAACCAATTTGCAATTTTAATTGGACTAATTATAAAATACTGTATGCAGATCTAGCCCAAAAAGTTACACTGTGAGATAAAGACTAGTTAAAAACTTCTGCTAGACAAGACAAGATACTACAAGTATATCAAATATAAGCTACCATGGGCCCAGCCCTTGAGCTGGTATAAATCCATTGAAGTCAGTTCCTAATAGGCATATGTCAACATTACAAAATTAACTTTCCCAAGTGTTATATACTGGCACCATTGTTGGTAGCCAAAGCATAGAGATAAATTAGTGATTGGTAATGGGTATTGAGTCCATACACAGAGATGGTCATTCTCATTCAGATGAAGCATGAGGCAGCTGGATGATGTGATAAAGTAAAACTTACATTGCCTTTGTACCTGCTCCTTCTGAAGCTATGCCTAGTCTGTGGATACATGTACAACAGTTTATTTTTAGTGCTGTCAAAGTGGTAGTGTTCAAGAGCTCCAAAATTCACTTTCTGATTAAAAAAAAAAGCCTGGGTTAGAAATTTAAATGTTCTGTTAGGTTTTGCATTGTGTCTCATATAAATAAACGGAACATTATTTTAATCATGGACATGTTTATCTTGCGATAAAACAAGTTTTAACTGCAACAATGATAATGCTACGCTAGAAGCCATATACAAATGTACTGAAAAATTTCTTATCAAAATGTTTATGAAAAGATGTTCTCTGCCTACGTGCAGCATGTGGTTTATAAAGGTAAAATATAATGATTTATTTATCAGTATCAGGAGTCTATTCTGAGGTTTACTAGCATTTCTGCTTCCATTGTTCCACTTTTTAACCAGATTGTTGCATTTTTTAATCACACTGGAATTTAAAAATACAGAAACCTGTTAAATAGATTTTCCTTGAGAGACCTGCAGGCTAGATACCTCTAATATTCTGATAATGCAAATTTGACTTTGTAATTAGAATACACGTGTATTTTCTATGAAAGCCCACTGCAATATCCAAGTTTCTTTTCTTGAAATAATCAACCTGCATTTTAAGATTAAATGGAAAATGGTGACAACTTCACAATAGCTTTATGTTACTTCCTATTCTTGAGGATTGAGACTCTGAAAAAAGATATATTAGTTGGGAGAGATTTAGTGCTTATTCCTACACTGCTTATTGGAAACCACAATAAGCAGCATACTAAAGAACGAGTCCAAAAAGTGGGGAGAGTTGGAAGCTGCATTAGAATTTATGAATTGATCATGATTAAGGCAAACCAAACTTTTATAATGTAGTAACTTAAGTCCTAACTATAGACTTTGCACTATAAATTATACACTATAAAGTTAAGCATGTGTGTAAGTCTTTGCAGGATCCTGGCCCTAATTCTTATTTGAATTCTCAAGTGCATCTGTTGATGAACAAGACATTTATTTTTCCCATATTTTCAGCTGGCATGTATATGAAGGGAGTTTTAGTTATATAGTGCCCTGGAGCACTTTACAGTGTGAGTAGGAAGATAAAGCCTGATGAACGAAGAACTAAGAATCCACACATTAGACTTAGTTGAATTATGAAGGATAATATTAATTTTAAATCTATTTATTTCTTTTTTGTTTGCAGTCATTCATGAAATTATTCTTATTTCTGTGAAGCTATTCATTAATTGCATGAATCTGTTGAATAGTATACATTCACATTCATAGATTTCATCCTATTGGTTGTTTTGCAAACAGTTCACTTTGGGAATTCACTATTGATCTCTTCCCATGTTCAGTGAATTCAGTGGAAGTCTTTCCACTGATTTCTTAGGCTTTAGATCAGCACCTATTTTCTATTCCTGGTTTGTGATTGGACACTTACATCAAAAGGGATTGTTTTTGCTCTCTGATTGGTGACTGAAATATCTTTAATGGGCGAATATTAATGAATGCAAATAAGAAATAGTACATCACTAATAAGGTATTCTGTTATATATTGTTTATAAATAATTGTTTGTGCTAAAATCTGGTTTTGTGAATATTTTCATAAATGCCAACTAGATATGCCCTAAATACTCATGAGCAATTAAAATTACGCTAGAAATGACAAAATATCAAACTACTATTTGTACTCACAAGAATGCTGGAACGCTCTTTAATGCTCAGTCAGTTGTAGGTGTGATTCAACATTAATTCATTTATATAGACATGTATAGAGAGACCTGTCTTTTATAGCAATGATTAGAATAAAAGAATATTTTACATATTGTGACAGGGTCAGACTAGACGAATACCGGAGAGTGCTACTATTTGAGCCTAAGGGGAGGAGCCACCGGACCTAGAACGCAACTGAATACGGGGGACAACAAATGAAAAAACAGGAAGGGGTGTGATGGTCAAAGGGTCAAACGGAGGGAACCAGAAGGGGATACCAAGCAGAGAGCCCCGGACAGCGCCCACTGCTCCCAGAAGGTGTCAAGGGAGCCAGCGGATGTCGCCCAGAGGAGCTCTGCCCGGATGCGGGAGTGCACAAGGGAACGGAAGTAGGCCCCACAGTCGCAGAGTGCCTCCCCTGCCAACCTCCTCTCCCTGGTGTTATAGATGGTCATTTTTGCCAGGGCCAGGAGGAGGTTGACGAGGAGATCCCGCGACTTCGTGGGCCCATGGATGGGGTGCGCGTAAATAAACAGATGGGGGGAAAAGTGCAGCCAGAACCTCAGCAGGAGGTTCTGGAAGTGCTGGAAGAGGGGCTGCAGCCTGAAGTGCTCCAGGTAAGCGTGAGCCAAGGTCTCCCTCATGCCGCAGAAGGGGCAGGTGTTGGGGCGGGGGGTGAACCGCTCCAGGTACACGCCCGTGTTCACGGCTGCATGGAGGAGCCGCCAACTGATGTCCCCGGCGGGCCACGGGGTCAAGGTGGAATACAGACTGGCCCACCGGGGTCCTCGCCCTCCACAGGTGGCATCAGGTCCCACCACTTGGTATCAGGGATGACGTGAGGGCGAGGAAGTAAAGGGTAAGGAGCACGAGCGTGTAAAGATGGGCCCTTGGTGCGGATCGAAAGGGGACCGGCTGCAAGTTGTGCAGCCGGCTTGGTGCGTGGGGAGGGGGTGGCTGGGTGGGCTCACGGGGCCGGGGCCCAATGAAAAGTGCCGGAGGGCCGGGGATGAGGGGCGGGCGGGGAGCACCCTCTCGCAAGACCCGCTCAAAGTAAGCCTGAGCAGCTGGGGGCAAGGCTGCCCTCACCTCCTGGAGTACGCGCCGGGGGTTTCGAAGGGTGGAGAGTCCCATGTGCTGAGCCAGCGCCCCAGTCCCCCCCCGGTCGTAGTCCAGGAGGTCTCTGATCTTGGTGACTCCCGCCAGGACCAACCTCTGTTGCACCGAGGGGGCCTCCACCACCTGCACACCGAGTTGGGGGTTGTGTAGCAGGGGCTCCGCGAGGAGATCCTCCCCCTCGGGGACCTGGAGGCCGAGACCAGCCTCCAGGTCCGGAGGAGGTCCTGGTAGAAGACCAGCAGCTTAGAGAGGTCTCGCAGAAGATCCCTCGGATGGAGATAAAAGAGCTGCTGGTCGTATCGGAGCCCTGGGAGGCGGTGGAGGAAGGCGTGTGCCAAGTGGCTCCACACCGGACTACCTGCACCATAAAGGAGTCTCTGCAGGGCCTGGAGGCGGAAGGTGTGGACCTGGCTGCAGATGCAGCACACGCCCTGCCTGCTCTCCTCCAGGGGGAGACTCAGGATCCCTGCAGAGACCCAGTGCAGTCCTGGCCAAAAGAACTCCAGAAACGTCTTCTGGAGGTAGGCCAGGAAGCTCGGGGTTGGGACCAGGGTGTTGAGCCGGTGCCAGAGCATGGACAGGACCAGCTGGTTGAGCAACAGCACCCTCTCCCAAAGGGAGAGGCACTGGAGCAGTCCTGTCCATCTCCGCAGCCGCCCAAACACCCTGTCCTCCAAATCTTGCTAGTTCTCCGGTGGAGAAGGATGTGTGGCAGAAAGGTAAACACCCAGATAGAGCAGCAGACCCACGCTCCACCGGATGGCTTGAAGCGTGGGTGGGAGGGAGCTCACCCACAACCCGGCTCCTACCATCAAACCAGAGCTCTTGGCCCAGTTGATCTGGGCGGAGGAGGCCGCCGAGTAGATGGCCAGGCAGGCCTCCAGCCACGCCAGGTCGCCCGGGTCCTGGACCGCGAGGAGCACGTCGTCGGTGTACGCTGATAGGACCAGCCTCAGAGCTGGTCACGGAGCACCAACCCTGTCAGCCTCTGGCGGAGGAGACAGAGGAAGGGCTCGATGGCCAGGATGTACAGCTGGCCCGACAGCGAACAGCCTTGAAGCACGCTGCGCCCGAAGCTGACCGGTTCCGTCAGGGTCCAGTTGAGCTTTACCAGACACTCCGTGGAGGCGTACAGCACCCAGACAAAACCCACAAAGTGGGGCCCAAAGCCGAACACCCGCAGGGTGCCCAGGAGATACCCGTGGTCCATCCTGTCGAATGCCTTTTCCTGATCCAAGGACAGGAGGGCAAACGACAGACCATCCCTACACCCGAGCTCCAAGAGGTCCCGGACCAGAAAGAGGTTATTAAAGATGGTGCGGCCCGGGACTGTGTAGGTCTGGTTGGGATGGACCAAATCCTGCAGCATGGACCCCAGCCTCAGCGAGATGGCTTTGGCCGCGATTTTATAGTCCGTGCAGAGGAGCGAGATGGGACGCCAGTTACGGAGGTCGCGGAGGTCCCCCTTCTTGGGCAACAGGGCGAGCACAGCTCGCCTGCACAAGAGGGGGAGCACTCCGCTGTCCTCGGACTCGGTCTAGGCGATGGCGAGGTCCGGGCCAAGGATGTCCTAGAACACGCGGTAGAACTCCATGGTCAGCCCGTCCACGCCCGGGGATTTGTGGGCATGAGGCGGAGGGCTTCCGAGAACTCGGCCAGAATGAGAGGTAGCTCCAGCCGGTCCCGGTCGTCCGCACCGACCGTGGGAAGTTCGGTCCAGAGCATCCTGCGGGCGGCGGCATTGGTCGGATCCAGGGAGAAAAGACTGGCGTAGAAAGCCCGGGCCCTGCTACGCATCTCTGCCGGAACCGTGAGGGGGGCGCCGTCCTCCGCCAGGAGGCAGGTGACGTGCTTCCGGGCCCTCCTCCTTTTCTCCAGGGCATAGAAGAAGCAGGAGCCGCAATCCATTTCCCGAAGGAGACGGATGCGGGTTCGAACGAAGGCACCCCAAGCCCGAAGGTCTTCGAGGGCCCAGAGCTCCTCCCACTTCTCCCGGCATGCTCCGCAGAGGGACGGATCCTTGGGGCTGGCAGCCAGATGCCTCTCCAATGCTAAGACCTCCCGCTCCAGCTGCTCTATCCCCGCATCCCTCCGCCGACTGGCCCCCCGAGTGTAGTCACGGCAGAAGAGCCGGCAACGCACCTTCCCCACGTCCCACCAGCACTGTGCCGACGGAAAGGCGCACCTCTGCTCCCGCCAGGCCAGCCAGAACTCCCGGAAAGACACCACAAAGCCCACATCCTCCAGAAGGCTGTTGTTAAAGTGCCAGTAGGCCGGCCCCGGCCTCTCCGCGGTGAGAGAGGCCGTCACGGTCACCAGGTGGTGATATGAAAAAGGAGCTGTCCGTACGCTGGAGGAGTGGGCCTGTGAGAGATGGTGCCGAGAGAGGTAAATGCTGTCCAACTGGGAGTGGCATGACCGATCTACCCCCACCCAGACATAGGTGAAAGTGACAACGTCGTCCGGGTGGTGGTCACGCCAGACGTCCACCAGGGAGTGACGATCTATGATCTCCCAGAGGACGTCCACGGAGGCCGGTCCCAGACTTTGAGGGTGGTGTTAAAGTCCCTGCCCAGGACCAGGCACTCGTGAGGATCCAGGATACCGAGGAAGGCGGACTTCTGCTGGAAGAAGTTCACCCACTCCGGGCCCGCAGTCGGGGCATAGACGTTGACAAGGTTCAACGCCTGCCCCTCCATGCGGACCTGGAGGTGCAGCA
The DNA here is from genome assembly GCF_026122565.2 of Emydura macquarii macquarii. Classification (NCBI taxonomy): domain Eukaryota; kingdom Metazoa; phylum Chordata; order Testudines; family Chelidae; genus Emydura; species Emydura macquarii. The sequence goes on from NW_027133614.1 coordinate 5,667,263, forward strand.
GGCGGCCCGGCACGACCTCGGTGACCCCCAGAACCTCGGGCTGCAGGTTGGGGGAGAACAGGGTGGCCACTCTGCCCGCGCGGGTGGAGAGATGGCTTAGGAACACCCCATGCCCCCATTCCAGCCGCCAGCTGGCCTCAGCGGCTGGGTCCATGTGGGTCTCCTGCAGGAATGCCAAGGAATACCCTCCCTCCCGTAGGAAGGAGAACACCTGGCACCTGTGGAGACCCATCCTGCAGCCCCTGGTGTTCAGTGTGGCAAACTTGAGAGGCATGGCGAGGAGGGCTGGGGGGGATCCTCACAGGCAGGAGCGCCAGCGGTTTTCGTCGGGGTCCGCAGCAATCCATGACTGGTCCTGAAGACCATCAGGGCATCACGGAAGGCGCGGACCCTCTGGTAGGCCGCAGCGTCCTGCCGCCTGGTCCCTTTCCCCTCCTTCATCGCAGCCTTTACAGCCCAGAGGACACGGTGGAAGTCCCCCTAGCGCTGCAGGGCGAGCTGCACCTGGTTCTGGGCACCACGTGTTTCCCGGAGGAAGGTGCGCAGCTCGTCGCACGGCCGGGTGGGACGGGCACCAGGGGCGGCGGCAAAGGGAAGACAGCAGCCCTGAGTGGGCTGGGAGAGGCGAAAACAAAGGCCGCCTCCTGGGAGCTCTCAAGGGGAAAGGAGATGACTCCAGGGGCGGCAGAGACGCAGGTAGCGGGGGGGGGAAGAGAGGGTTCGAGGATAGAGGTGGGAACTGGAGAAGGATCGGGAGCAGGGGGTGGGGCAGGAGACAGGGCAAGGGAAGGGTTGGGGCAAGGAGCAGGGGAAGGGTCAGGGCTGGGATCGGGTAGGGGATCTACGGCCTCGGTGATGGGGCCAGCGGGGTGTAGTGCCACTGGATCGGGGCCGGGAGCTAGAGAGCCGGCCACGGTGGGGGGGACCTCCATGAGGGCAGGCTCGGGTGTCTCAATGCCCAGAACTCTGGGGCCCCGGAAGGTGGCAGCCGGGCTGGCACCCTCAGGAGGAAAGGGGGCTGGCCGACCCACGGCAGGGGTCGAGGCATCCGATGGTCCGGGGCCCAGCCGCTCGGCCCCCGCCATCACCTCGAGGGCTGCGGCGGTGGCAACAGGGTCACTGCCACCGGCCGGCATGGCAGAGGGGCCCGATAGGGGTGTCTGGGGAACAGGAGTGGGGTCAGCTGTCTGGGAAGGGAGAGAGGGGAGAGGGAGAGATGGCTGAGGGCTGTCCCCAGCAAAGCCCTTTGGGTGGGGAGGGTTGTCTGCCCCTAGGCAGGCCGGGGTCAGGTCCAGGGAGTCAATCTCCTCCATTAGGGAGGAGAAATCCCCCCCTGCCACCACAAGGTCCTCCCCGGCAGGGGCCGGGGAGGCAGCAACCTCGGCACCCGCGGGGGGTGCTGAGGTCAAGGGGACAGGGGGGCCATCGGCCGGGGCCCAAGCAGAGGCGGCAGATGACGATGGAGGAGGGGTGGCCACAGGGACCGAATGGCTGAGGGGGCTCTGCCGCCGGCCTGGCTGGCACCCCCCTAGGTCCCGGGATCCCCACATTGCCGGGCCAGGGGGCAGTCCCTCCGGATGTGCCCCGTCACAGGAAGCACCGGGACTCCCCCGCCGAGTAGTGGACCTGGTACTGGGCCCCTTGATGGGGCACCACGAATGACCCCCTCAAGCGCCTCCCCACAACGCGCCGCCAGCGGCAGCTACAGCTGCACCTGCCGGCGGAAGGAGAGGATGTGGCGGAGGGTGGAGTCCTTGCAGCCGAGGGGAAGCGGGCTGATGATGGAGAGGGGCTTCCCCAGGGTGGAAAGGAAAGGCAGGAGGGTGGCATTGGGGAAGAAGGGCGGGACGGAGGTGAGGACCACCCGTACACCCAGGTCCTCCAGGGGCTCCACGGGGACATGGATGCCCCCCACCGCCAGGCCCGTCTCCACCGCCTCCTGGGCGGTGGCCTCGGATGCCAGGAAGAACACCGCCTACCCGTACATCTTTGAGGCCGCCACCACAGGCAGATGACGGGGCAGATGTCGGGGCAGATGACGAGGCGGCGAGTGGGGGGCTCGCAGCCACCTGGACGTACGCCCTGGGAGCGGTGCCGCTCCCAGATCTGGTGGAAGGGACAGCGGGGGAGGGGAGAGCGGGGGAGGGGGCCCCGCCACGGTTGGCGTTGCCACCATCCAGGCAGAGCTCTTGCTCTTTTTCTTCCCCCCCTGGCCCTTCTTCCTGGCTGAGGGCGCACCCCCTGAGGCGGGGGGGGGGCAGTAGCCGTGGCGGCGACAGAGTCCCCGGAGTCCCCCCTCAAGGTGGCCCTCACCGGGGTCGTGGGACCGGCTTCTGTAGGCCCAGTAGGGGCAGAGAGGCCGGTTGCCACAGATGGGGACGGAGTGTCAGGATGAGGGTAAGGGGCGGGAACATCCAGGGAGGGGGCTTCCGGTCCCAGGCACACCCGCCATCCCGGGAGCGGATAGGGATGGGTCCATTGAGGGGGGTGGAAAAGGAAGGGGGTGGGGAGGGAAGGGAGGAGGGAGAGACTGGTTGGGGGAAGGGAGAGGGAAGGGGAGGGGGAGAGAGAGGGGGAAGGGATGGCAACCGCTCTTCCCCGCTAGGCTCAGGGCAGGAGAGGAGGGTGCCAGCAAGAGGAGAACAGGGGGCATAAGCCAGGTGGGGGTGTCGAGGCAATGCACTCACCAGCCCGCAGATGGAAACCGACTCCTCCAGCTGCACAGGGGGAGGGGGAGGCAGGGACTAGATTAAATTAAAGGAGGGGAGTGCAGTGCGCAGGGGGGCAACTGAAAAGGGGGGTTCATGAAAGGGAAGCCATGAGCACTGGGGGGTCAGGAGCACAGGGACCAGAGGGGAAGGGGCAACAGGGAAACTGCTGCTGGCAGGGGAAGAGGTGGGGGCATGGGGCTGGAGCAGGGCTTGGAAGGCTCAGGGCAAACCCCTAAAGCCGGGCGGGGCAGAGAGCAAACACACTCAGGGGCTGGGGTGGAGCAAACCACCAACCTCAGGGGCACGGCAGGGAACAAACAAACTCCGGGGCTGGGGCGGGGGGCAAGCAAACAAACCAGAAGGGGACCAAAGCAAGAAGGGCAGGGCAAACAACCTAACACATACAAACAAAGCAAGGAAAAAACTACAAGGGGGGCAGTAAGGGGGGGGGGAGCCCAAGCATCAGGGGCAGCTATGAGGAAGGGGGGACAAATGGGGGGAGGGCAGGGGAGCCCCCAAGCATGGGGGCTAGGAGGGTATGGGGGCACCAGGGAGGGGGTGCTCATGGCAACAGCAGCAGAAGGGAGAAGTAGCTGGCCAGGAGAAAGGTGCCCCTCTGCAGCTGATAGGGGTGGCAGTGGTGGTGGAGAGGCCCCTCGCACCCACTCCCCCTGGCTGGCCAGGGGAGGCAGGAAGGCTAGTGGGGGCCCCCAAAAGCAAAGGGGGCAGCAGCAGCAGGAGGGGCTCCCCAAGGCAGCAGTCTCCCCAGGAGCAGTAGGAGAGGGCTAGAAGGCCAGTAGATCAGCCCCAGGCTCAGCAAGTCCCTTTCCCCCTGATAGCTGAGCAGGGGTTACTCCAGGTTCATTAGCACACCAGGAGCCAGTCAAATCCCCACCCAGGACTTTATAAAAGTCTCTCCTCCAGCAAAAGAGAGTGGCTGGAGTTGTGAGGTGAGCTACAAGAGAATGTGTGAGCAGGCAAGATGCTGCTAGAAACCAGGAGGTTTTAGGAGAAGGAGCAGACCACTGGCAGAAGAGAACCATGCTGGTACAAAGAGTGGGGGAGAGAAAATCCTGTCCCAAGAGGGCAAAGGACCTTTCCCCTGGAGACCTAAGGAAAGGGACCCTGCCAGAAGGGAAAGATTGAACTGAACATTTGGTTTGGCACTACCACACCCAGTGGGGCTGTCAAGGTCCAAGAGTCTTCCTTGGCAAGGAGGCCAGGAAGAACCCTTGTTTGGGCAAGGTACAGACATTAAGTCAAGGGGCACAGGGAAGTAATCCAGGGAAGCTAGCAGCTTTCCTGAAGCCACAATGCGAGACTGCTACTTGTAGGGTCCTGGGTTGGGACTCAGAGTCAAGGGTGGGACAGAGCCCCCCGCACCCGCTACCAGCCATTCACGGGAGGGCAAGAGCCCCAGTGAAGAGGCAAGGGCCTGTGAGAATCTGAGACAGGACCGGTACCCAGCAGGAGCGGCCATCTTAGAGAGGTTATATTACCCTCCCCAACAACTAGAGGGTGGAATAACGCTAAGGGGTGAAGCAGTTCCCTGACCTACTGCTAGAAAGAAGCGCTGGACCCACTGAGGTAGAGGAAGAGCTTTGTCACAGCATGTACATTTTAAAATCACTCATTTAGAGAGGGATTGTATTCTCCAGGCAAGAGATCATACATAGCTTTTCTGCCCCCAGAGTAGAGTAGAGACTGGGACAATGGCAATCTTACTCTGAGTGTGCGGTATATAAAATAATGGGTCCCTGCTCTTAGCTTGAGTTTCTAGGTTCTACTGTACTACTGCTACTAATAAAATAATAATGACAATGATTAATATTAATGACTCAGTCACAATTCAATCCCTGCTTTCCCCCTGCCTCATGGAGCAGCTTACTTCCCTCTTCATGCTGGCTCAGCTGATCCAGCTTCCACCTAAGGAGGTGGAGCCAGGGTTTTACCCACTTTCTTCCCCTGTCCACCCCTTCCTAATCCAACTGTACTGGGGTGGGTGGAGTAGCAGCCCAGTGAGGTCTGCCAACAGAGGTGGGCAATTTAAAAGGACCCAAGGTGATGGGAGGATAGATACATATCCTCTTCTCCTCCACAATCCCCTTTCCTCCGAGGCCCCTGCCGCTCATGCTGTCTGCCCCTCCTCTGAGCTGAGCTTATTTATTATGTGCCATACAGGTTCCCTGGCTGGCTGAGGAGGTGGTGTCTGCTATTCAGCTTCCCGGGTTCTTCAGTAATCTCCCTGGGGAGTCCAAAGGAACCCAGGAAGCTGAGTAGCAGATACCACTTCCTCAGCTGCCCAGGAACCTGCAAGTCACATAATAAATAAGAACTTCCAATGGAAGCCTCAACCTCACTCCAACCTCAGCCATCCCTTTTTTGGGGTGGCGTGTGAGGACATTGACTGTTCTGCCCTGGGACCTGGAACTGCTTTCAGTGGCCCTGAGCCCAGTAGTAGCAGATACTGTCCCTAACTCCTATTGCTACTCACAATATGAGCAAGTGTGAAGAGTAAGGAAGGTCCTTCAGCCCCTTACTTTCCTGTCTCAGAACAATCTGACCCATAATGACTAAGACAAATGTTTTGTTGATTGAGTTCACCATCACTTTGACATTCTTAACCCACATTATTGTACTAAAATATGTTTCTAATTTTAATTCTACAATAAACACATCATTAGGGAATAAACTAAACATGATGTCAGGAGACAAATGAATATATTGAATAAGTATGGTGTGGGGATACAAAGTTTATTTTGACAAGGAAATATGACTTCAATATTCTTATTAGAGAATCAGAGAGAGGTCAAAATTGCCTTTGAGCTGTAATTGGTAGTTTTCCCTTGTTGTTCATTGTGGGTCTGCAGTTTTTCAAGAGTGTAGTGTGCTTTCCTATTTACAAGGTTTCCAGCAAATCTAAATTCTTGTACCGGTTTTGATGGTCAGAGTTCAAATACATCACAAGCCAGATTTTCCTTTACAGTGCACCAGTTATGTACAGGAGCCTCAAAGAGGGCATAAATGACAGATGCTCCCAGCATTAAGGATCCTGTACTCTACCAGTGCAATATAAAGGGGCCTTATGAAAATGATACTCTTACGTGTCCATTAACATTTTAATATAAAATTTTCTCTTTGTCCAATTGGCATGTGTGATAATTACTGGACACCATTGTTAGCTAACGTGTTGAAAGAAATAACCTGGTGGCTAGGTGCTGGGAAAGCAGACATTCTTTCTTATGAAGCCTTCCTAATTTACAATCCATCTTTTAAGATGAGGTCTATGTTTGGACCAATTAACTCAACCCACATCCCATGGTCTGAAAGTGACTGGGCTGTAAAGGAGCTGCTTAAGTTCCTGGGGAAGATACAGCAGGGAGGTCTGGTTATGAATATGCCCAAGAGATCTCCTACCATCTGCTCAGTTCTCATGGCTGCCTGCCTATTCTTCCCTCTCTGGCCTGATACTGGAAGGTGGGGAAGAAGCAGTGCTGAGAAATGGAAATCAAAAGCAGTGGCTGATTGTGACCCCAGGAGATTCTGGTCCCTTCTCCACTGGCTCAGCTGCAGTTTGCTTATTCCAGTTGACTGCTGGTATGTGAGTGTGGAAGTGGATACTCTTCTGGCTACCTCGGCTTTGTGGCCTTTGGGATCTCTGGGCCAGCTTGGCTCTTTTCTGGTCTGGCAGAGGGATGCTTTGGAAATCCCCTGTTGGCTAAAGCCTCTGTGGATTCATCTCGTTGCTTTGGCATAGCAAGCAGAGGTCCCGTTCCCAACACCCACAACTGGAGTTGAATAGAAGTGGCATATCTTGCCTTTTCCCTTCTTCTGCTTCTCATCCATGTCCAAGCTCAACCTGGATCCACAGGAGCTGCAACCACTACTGTGCCTTGGCACCTAAGAAATGACTTTACTATAGAAACTTCAGAGGGCCTAGAAACCTGACCACATAGGTAAAGAATTAAGACACATGAATTGTAATTTTTTTTTCTCTTGAGACTAGATGCTCTGTCCTTGGAGGGTCTAGTAAAGCCCCCCTGCAGTTGAGGAAGGAGAATGGAACTGAGGGGTTTTTCAGGAGCTGGGCCACTCCTACCCTTTCAGTGACTGATGGGGTTAGTTCTACCTCCTGTGCTTCATTCAGGCTTAATTCCCACTGAATAACTTGTGGACCTCCGATTGAAGTAGAAATATTGAGTTGTGTTTTATGGTTTAAAAAAAAGAGAGATTACAAAGGTTACTCTCTTAGCACTGCAATGTGGAACTAATCTTTCCTACCAATGAGGTAGTTTGCAGTCTGTCATTTCTGCACCTGCTTTTCAAGGATGGTTTGTTGTAGGCATACAATATGAGTAGGACCCCAGCTGCAGGTTACATAACTAAAATATATACTTAAGTCTTCAGCATTGTAACTAAAAACCCATTACATGTCCTACTTAGCCTTGTTCTGCAAAAATAGCCTCTTCTTCTTGGCAGCAAAAAGTACTATATTTGGAATTTCACTGGGTATAGGTCCCTGACATGCATTAAAACTAACTTTTGTGACATTTTTATCAGGTTTCATGAAGTATAAATGGCACCTTTTCTTTTGGGTGGTAGTAATTTGAGAGATTTTTTTTCCTCTATAGTACAGTGAACAGGGTTCATAATTAACTTTTTATTAATAATTATTTTTGCTAAGAGACAGAGTTTAACAAATATTAGCTTCTCACGAGTGGTTCTATGTTAAATAATGCAACTGTCAGACTTGAGAGCATCCAACAGATGCTATCTTTGTATTTCTTTTTGGGCTAAAATCAGTTCAGACTTTCTAACATACCAAGATCTGTTTACTGGCCATGCTAAGCATGTCCTAAGAGACATTTATTTATGTGATATAGTCATAACATCTAAGTAGTCATGTGTAGTCACATGGCTACAGAATATGGGCTACTGCATGTGCCTAAACATTTGCAATCCTAGATAGCAAAGTACTGGTGGTCAGATGTAACCAGGTGTTTCAAAGTTAAATGCTAATTGAATGTAGCAAACTGAATTTTGAAAGTTACATAGACAATTGAAAAACAAATACACAACTAAGCGATGAATCTCACTGACAAATATACCTTCACATATCCAAGATCAAGACCGTAAGCTACAAAATAATGGACAACACGCAGACTTTAATGGTCAGTTTTTTCCACTAATGAATGACCATCAACCAGGGAATCAAGACAATATCTAGACCCCCTAAGAGTTTCTATATTCATAAAGCATCTGACCGCTGTAATTGAGGATCCTGTCTAAGGCAGAGACCAATACCTGATTTTTTTAGGAGAAAATCAAGGTCCACTAGAATGTACCTATTTATTTATTCAAAGAATACATACATGAAGAAATTCTTTATTGATTCCTTGAGAAATTCTGTTTGTAGCATGAGATTTCTTTGCCTATATTATCACAGGTTTTATAGTTCCAATTGTAATTGAAATCTTCTGGAATTTCAGTAAAAACTTTGCAGTCCACATTCTGATCTCATGCTCTCTAAACTTTGAGAGAACAGACACATAAAAAGCTTGGGAGACCACAAATTTATTGATTTTTAGCTCAGACACATTTCACACAAATGTAAACACAGAACATTTCCAAATGAGTATGTACTTCTGAGACATGAAAAACATCTTTTTAACATCCTCTTTAAATAACCCTGATCATCCTTCATGAGTCACAGAAAAGCTTTCTGCCTTTTCACAAATTACAAACAGAACAAGTTTTTGGGGATCTCAAACTATAGTTTCCATGAAATTTTAATTTGTTTTTCAAAAGCATGTATGTGAACATTAAACATTCCAACAATATCTGCTCATCAAACCACCTCTGAGTGCTGACTGAGATAATGTAATAAATGTGCACTGCAACATCAGGCAGGGAAGCCTTGAAATGACAGCTCCATGGATAGATCCATGGCCCCAGTCGGGAAGCACAGGTCAATGTAAAGTTTGAATTCAAGGCACTATACACAAGCATAGCAGTTCATCTGCGTGGGTCACTGTAGAAAATCCCCTGTAGGGGGTGGTGCTGATGGCTCTCCCTCGATGTCAATCTCCAAGGGAAGCCACACCTTCCGGTGCCTACGCACTTTGGGGATCCAAATTAAAGGGGCTGCCTCTGACCCTTAGTAGGGCGAGCCTTGGGTTCAGGCCGCTTCTAAAGGGAAATAGTCTCTTGCCCTCACAGGGAGGGCAAACAGTCTAGATCCGGCCCTCAGTCAGGAATGGGCCAGCAGCGGGAAACAGCCTTCAGCCCTCAACAGGGCGAGGCAATAATCACAGGCCTATCCCTCTGGCAGGACAGGCTGGCTGGCAAGAGGGGAAAAAGAATCTCTAGCCCCAGAGGGGCGAGGAAACAGTCTCAGGCATAGCCCTCTGGCAGGGCAGGCCAGCAATGGGGGAAACACAGTCTCGAGCCCTTTGCAGGGCGAGGGAGCAGTCTTTGGCCTAGCCCTTCTGTAGGGCAGGCAGACAGTAGGGAACACAGTCTCAAGCCCTTGGCAGGGCTAGTAAGCAGTCTATAGCCTAGAGGGCAAGGAAATGGTCCAAGGCTCTGGCCCTTAGGCTGTGCAGGCCAGGGCAGAAGGGCAGCAGTCTCTAGCCCTTAGCAGGGCTAGTGAGAAGTCTATATCCGGCCCTTCAGCAGGGTGTGGCAGGCAGCAAGGGACAGGCTCTGGCCCTCAACGGGCGTTCACTCCTGGTTGGAGTAGGAAGGAGGGAGGGGGACGCAGGTCCACCCATCTCCACTGCGTCCCAGCCCAGGGCCATCAGTGACAGGGTGTCCCGTCACTGGGTCAGCAGGGCTCCAGCTGAAACATGCTGTCCCATAGCCAGTGAAAGCTCAGCCAAACCGTAGTCAGCTTCCCTGGACTTCTAGAGTAACTGGTCTCCTGTGCCATACCCCAGTTCCTTGTCACTTGACAGCAGGTCAGGGAACTGTTCGGGGTCCTCTGCAGAGGGCAGTTCCTCTATGTCTCAGGATCCATGTGTCCCTTCTGGCTCACCAGGGGTTGGTAGCTTGGGCAGGCCCTAAGGGCCCCAGGCAGTAGGGAGCTCCGGCAGACTCTCCTCCAGGTCGTAGGATCCAGTGGTCTGCTTCAACTCACTTGGTTCAGGCAGCTCCTCCAGATCCTCAGGGCCCCACGCCGTGGGTAGATTTGGCAGCTTCTCCTCTGAGTAGCGGTCGGGTGCAGCCGTAGGCTCAAACACCAGGCATCCTTCTCCCTCAACCACTGGGCTCTGAATCAGCGGGCAGGCCTGGGTTTTAGAGGCTTTCAGTCAGGTGCTTCCAGTCAGGTGCTGCCTTCCTGGGTTCCAACCCCCTTGGGGGGGGTTGGCTCTCCCTCGGTGTCAATCTCCGAGGGAGGCCACACCTCCCAGCTATAGTCACATTGTATGATGGGGCTTTATTATGTATTGCCATCATTTTAAAAATTGTGTGTGTTGCCACAGGGCCAAATTCTATCTAACATTCCATGAAACTGCATTGAACTTCAATGGTAGTGAGTTTACAGAGAACATAAAGCCCTGATCCTGCAATGAGATCTACGCTGGAGAAGCCTTACACCCCATGCAGAGTCCCAATTACTTTAATGGGATTCCAGACAGAAACAGAGATTTGCTTGAACAGAGCCAGTTCTGAGATCAAAACCTATGTCCAGGAAAGAATTTGCTCCACTGTGTTTAATGATATGGGGGGGAGGGGAGAATTTCAGAGGCATAAATGTAGTTAAGCACCCAACTCTCATTGCTTTTCTTCGTAAAAGTCAATATATTCAATATAGTCCATGAAGTTACACATTCACACACACATATTTTAACTGGATAAATAATTGTGACATTCAGAATTTTGCAAGTTAACTGTTTTTCACCTCATAAAACTACTTTATGTGGATTTATGCTAAAATTAACAAAGACTCTTTTCATCTTTAAACCAAGTTGGCCCTTATTTGCAGTATAAAAGCAAGTTCTTTTCCATGATTATTCAATCTTTGTTATGTCAAGGTTGCTATTAAATAGAAAGAGTCTTTTTGAGTATGTGAATGCAAAATAAACCTCACTGGAGAAAAAGTATTATTTAGGATACAATATAAGAGGTATGCACTTGAGACGATCAAAGGCATTTTGCTGCAAAACAAGTCTTAGGAAGACACCTGATCATACTTACATTCAGTCACGCAGCAGGAGGGAGAGAAAAAAATGAGAACAAAGATGTAGTTAATTCAATTTGCTATCTTATTTGTAAGAAGAATGGATTTAACACTCTCTATACCAATATTGGCAAGTAACGAGGACTGTCACACGATTTAAAAAAAATTGTAATTAATCGCAAGATTAAAAAAAAATAGTTACAATTAATCACAGTTTTAATCACACTGTTAAACAATAATTGAATACCAATTTAAATGTATTATAAATATTTTTGGATGTTTTTCTACATTTTCAAATATATTGATTTCAATTACAGTACAGAATACAAAGTGTACAGTGCTCACTTTATATTTTTATTACAAATATTTGCACTGTAAAAAAGAAACAAAAGAAATTCACCTCATACAAGTACTGTAGTGCAATCTGTTTATCGTGAAAGTGTAGTTTACAAATAAGAATAATTATTTTTACATAACTGCTCTCAAAAACAAAACAATGTAAAACTTTAGAGCCGAGAAGTCAAAGCATGAAGGGGCATATGAATGTTTAGCATATCTAGCATGTAAATACCGTGCAATACTAGGTATAAAAATACCATGCAAATGCCTGGTCTCTCTTTCAGGTAACATTTTAAATAAGAAGTGGGCAACATTATCGCCAGCAAATGTAAACAAACTTGTTTGTCTTAGTGATTGGCTGATCAAGAGTAGGACTGAGTGGACTCATATGAGGTGAATTGAAAAATACTATTTACAATAATTTAAATTGGTATTCTATTATTGTTTAACAATGCGATGAAAACGATGATTAATCACGGCTATTTTTTAATCTAGTAAATTTGTTTTGCGGTAATTGTGTGCATTAACTGCAATTAATTGACAGCCCTACAAGTAAGATAACACACAGACACTTTTCTTGATTTTTCTCTCCATACATATTATGTATTCTTTTGTATTAAAAGTGTTTTATGAAAACAGGTAATCTTTGCCTTGATTACTGTGTACCATATTGGATTCAATGCTGCAAAGCTGCCTGTGTAACTTTCAGCATATGAGTGAAGCCCACTGAAACTGGTTACATAAATTGCTTCAGATGAATCTGAAAGCAATGCTGGATTCTTCTCTGGAAATTCCAGAAAGCTGCACAACTTGCTTGTGGGTTATCTATGAAACAGACCTCCACATTGAACTGAAACAGACCTCTACATTGTGGAGGTGGTACTTTAAAAAAAATAAAATAAAAGGACAATTGGTGCCTGATCCACAGACCACCAGTATCAGTGGAAAAACTCACTGATTTCAGTGGGTTTTGGGTAAAACTTTTAGTTTCCATCCTCAGGGCTATTTTACTATTTAACTTTTACTATTCCCTCTGTAGTAGCTGAGAGCCTCCAACATCCTATGTATATACTTCACAGATACTGTACCAGATGGGGCTCTCAAGTGCATCAGCCCAGAGTTGGATGAAAATCTGTTCCAGATGGCAAAGGGGAATATTACTAAATATGCCTTCAAGGTATTTAAGCAAAGCATGACAGACAGCTACTATAAACAGTAGTGGAACAAGGCCATTGTAGATAGTTGTTCAGGAAAGACTGCCGTTTTCCTCATCAAGTGCAAACAGCAGCTAAAATAGTGAGGAGGAGACAAACAAATGATGATTGCAACAAAATCCACACAAAACATTTAATGAGAGCCAGCTCAGGTAATCTGGCCATTGCAACTCCTTCCACAGGCTTCTGTACTGATTCGTCTTTTATGTCTGTTCAGATTTCTATTCTTTTTAACTGCTTACACAGTCTCCCTGTAGGTGAAATATAAAGAGTTTATAAAGTTTGTACTGCATTATTTTAAAGACTACACTGCATTTGTTAACAATGTAGTTGTGCTCAGATACCACTCTAAGCCATCTCTCTCCTCTCAGTCTGTAAATGAATGAAAACATCCTTGGCAGGTTTCACCATTTTTTAACTGTGCTAGACTCTGCCACGGAAAGAATCAGAGCTGGCCTTGGCTGTTTTAATCAACCTTTGGCTGTGCTCAGCCATTGCAAAGATGGTTTAATTATTTGCCATTGCCAACAAACCAGATACCCTCCTCTCAACTCTGCCTCTTCCCTGGCAGGACTTTAACATATGCCGGGACCAGGGTTCTTCAGCAAGTGTATCATTGTTTTTGCAAACTAAATGTGCAATGTGCTCTGCAAAATTTTATTATGTACTGACTACTCAAATTGCTAGCCTCCCATATCCTTAGCACTGCATCTTTAATGGCTGCTACTTCACACTTGATTTGACATGAATACTGTGATATTTTTCTGATGAAACCTTTGGCTTCTCGGGGGAAAATTTTGAAAATTTACTTAGGGTTTTGCAGATCACAGAAGTCTGGTTGTGGAAAAGATTGCTGCCCAGAGAAGCTGTATTAGGTCCAGAGCAAGGCATTGTTTCTTTGCACCTCTCTCAGCAATATCCGAGGTGACAAAATGTACCTTCCTCCTCCGTAGTTACTACTATCCTTTATCTGTGCTTTATGTGTGCACACACACTCTGCTGCCCCCACTCTCCCACTGACAGAACTAGCTGAGATAGCTCTGGAGAGACAGGTATACTTAGTAGTTTTTGCCAACCATTAGCATTGCTCATGTAGATCGTTATTCAGGGAATAAACTTTGCTCACATCAGGATTGATTGGCTATTCTATTGTCATACTATGACAGACGGTGCCTGGATCTCCCCCAAAAGAGGGGTGCTGTGGGTACAACTCCTGTCCCAGGCAAGCCCCGAAACATCGTGCTTGGCAGTAACACAGTCCTGGAGCCCCTCTAGGCGTGGCAGGGCTCAACAGGCAGCCTTGCACGGCAGCAAAACAGTCCTGAAACCTCGCTGGGTATGGCAATGCTCAACACTCAGCAGTGCTGGGCCACAAAACAGTCCTGGAGCTCCTCTGGGCATGGCAGGGCTCAACAAGGATCACTGCAGAGTAACACTGCAGTCCTGAGGCCCCTCTGGGCATGTTAGGGCTCACCGAAAAGCAATGTCAAGCAGTACAGCAGTCCTTCTGGAGGGCTCTGGGAGTGAGTCTCTCTCCTTTATTGTCCTGCCCCCTGCTAAGGCCTCTTCTGGGCTTTTATCCCCTGCTTCCTGTCAGGAGTGTGCAGACTGCATGATGAGTAGGTGTCTTTCTGGCCACCGAGGAAGCTGAGGGCACCCCATCTGGCAGGACGGGCCTGGGCTGGTACACCCAGTCACACACCCTCCCACTCAGGTGGCTTGCTGGGGCTTCTCCCGAGGAGTCTGGGGCCCTCCCTTCCTTGGAGAAGAAGTCTACGTTGAAATGTTTTTTCCCTGTCCCTGTGGGATATAGTGAAGTCATACAGATGTAATGCCAGGTACCACCTCATAATTGAAGGGTTGGTGTCTTTCATTGCTTGTAACCACTTCAGCAGTGCATGGTCTGTTAACAGGAAGAACGGGTTCCCTCAGAGGTAATATCAGAGGGCGTCCACTGCCCACTTCACCACCAGTGCTTCCTTTCTGATCATTGAATAAGACCTTGCAGGGGAAAAGATTATGTCTCAGGTATACCACGGGATGTTCCTCCCCGCCATACTCCTGAGATAGCATGGTCCCTAGTCCTACCCCTGAGGTGTTGGTTTGGAGGATGAATTCCTTTGAAAAATTAGGGTGGATGAGGACCAGCTCTCTGCTCAGGCATCCCTGTAATTCTCGGAAGTCCTTCTCACATTTGTAAGACCAAATGCTTTTCCTAGAGCTGGCTTTATGTAAGAGGTCTGTCAGGGATGCCACAATCGTCGCAAAGCCTGGGATAAAATGGCGGCAGTACACAGCTAATCCCAAAAATCTCCATATTTATTGTTTTGAGATAGGGACGATACACTGGGATAGGACTTGGACATTGTCCACCAGGGGCCTGAGCACTCGTCTTCCGATTCAGTAGTCCAAGTACTTCATTTCCTGCTGCCCAAGCCAGCACGTGGCTGCTTCCCGGAGCGTCTGGAGTACCCCCTTGAGGTGCCTTAGATGATCTTCCCAATTCTGGCTGAATATTACAATATCGTCTATATATGCAGCTGCATACACCCAGTGGGAGTGCAGTACCCGATCCATGAAATGTTGGAACATGGCCACCATCCCGTTCAGTGCAAACGGCATGGTCTTAAACTGGTATAAGCCCCAGGAAGTGGTGAAGGTGGTCGTCTCCTGGGACTCTGACGTTAAAGGGATTTGCCAATAGCCCTTTGTCAAATCCAAGGTGGAGATATAATCAGTGGCACCCAACCTCTGTAATAGTTCACTGACTTGGGGCAAAGGGTATGCATTGAACTTTGATACCACATAAACCTTACAAAAGTCAATGCAGAATCAGACAGAGCTGTCGGACTTGGGTCCGAGGACAATTGGATTCCTCTAGTCCGACCAGGACTCCTTTACGACCCCCACGTTGAGCATATTTTTCAACTCCTTTTGCACTGTGGCCAACATCTTTTATAACAGGGGCCTGGGATTCTCGTGGTCCTTCTGGCCGGGCTCTGTCTCTGTGTTGTGACAGGCCAAGTCAGTGTATTCCAGCTGGCGTGCAAAGACCCCAGGGAGCCCTCTCACTAGTCCGTAGATCTGGTTGGACTGCCTGGGCTGTAGTCCTTCTCAAAGTGTTACTGTGTTGTCTTCGGGGCCCGAGATGGCTTGTGGCCCCAATTCTGGGTCCAGCGGGGTATCTGCGATAAGCAACGCGTCCTGCATGCGCCACACCTTGCGGAGGTTCTTCTGATAAACCTGGGTGGCCCTACATTTCCCCGGCTGGTACACCTCGTAGTCTACTTCCTCCATGCATCGGATCACTTCAAAGGGGCCCTGCCATTGAGCCCGTAGTTTGAACTCAGAGGTGAGGAGCAGCTGGATAACTTGATCTCTGGGCTGGAACTACTGAACCCAGGCTTCTCAGTTATAAGCCCCATCTTTCCGTTGTTGGGCCTGAAGAAGATTCTCTCAGGCAAACTCCCCCACCTCCTTTAAATCTTCCCTCAGTTGTAGCACACACTGTATCACATTCTGTCATTTTGTTGCCTGTTCCTGTGAGAGATCAAGTATTCCCAGTGGCTGCTACCCATATAGCAGCTCGAATGGTGAAAACCCTGTTGATGCCTGGGGGACCTCCTGCACTGCAAATAAGGGGGGGGGGGAGTAGGTAATCCCAATGTTTTGGGTTCCCGCCTACGAACTTTTGCAACACCTGCTTGAGTGTCTTGTTGAAGTGCTCTACCAGCCCATCTGTTTGGGGATGGTACACAGAGGTTTGCAGGGCCTTGACCTTCAGCAGGGCACACAGCTGTCTCATTATCTGGGAAGTAAGGTTTGTCCCTTGGCCTGTAAGAATCATTTTGGGACTTCCCACTGTCAGGAACATCTTCAGCAGTTTGGCTGCTATATTGGTCATGGTGGTTGCCTGGAAGGGCACCACCTCAGGGTAGCAAGTGGCATAGTCTAAGACCACCAGGATGTACTCTCTGTCTTTTCCAAAGGACCCACCATATCTAGACCCAGCCTCTCAAATGGTGTGTCCACTAATGGAAGAAGCACTAATGGGCTTTTGGGGGCCTCTTCTTCTACAAAGCAGTCCTGGAGCCCCTCTGCACATGGCAGGGCTCAACAAGGACCACTGCAGAGCAACACTGCAGTCCTGAGTCCCCTCTGGGTATGCTACTGCTCACCAAACAGCAATGCCTAACAGTACAGCAGTCCTTCTGGGGGGCTCTGGGAGTGAGTCTCTCTTCTCTATTGTCCCACCTCCTGCTGAGGCCTCTGCTTGGCTTTTAACCCCCGCTTCCTGCCAGGGAGTGTGCAGCTTGCATGATGGGGAGGTGCCTTTCTGTCCAATGGGGAAGTTAAGGGCTCCCCATCTGGCGGGAGGGGCTGGTACACTTGGTCACATATACCTTTTTGTGGCAACCACAACCCCAAATTGCTTTAATTTTTCAGGAAATGAACACATGCATGTATGAAGCCAATGTTTATTATTATTAATTATTATTATTACTACTACTATTATTATTTTATGTTATTATTGAATAATAGGGTCTTATGTTGTCTGTAGCACCCAGGAAGTATGACCACTATCTAGCAGCTACTAACTAAATTTCAAACATTTTGTGAAATCTGTAACATGGGCTCCATGTTGTGATACAACATGAAGAATTAAAAGAATGCAATTCAAAACAATCACTTTAGGCCTATGGCTGCCTTTTAGAATATTTATACCAATAATAAATTATTTGAACTTCAAAGAAAACTACAGCGTTTTGACCCTACACAATCAGTTTGACTTTTTTTTTTTTTATTATATGTTACTTGATCTTTGGTTCCTCTTACTGGTAAAACTTTAAAAAGAATCAGATAATGCAGTGTGGCAAGAGGCACAGAGAATGGGGCTAAGTGTAAAGCATCCCTTTATTTTAGTCTAGGTTCCTCTACTAGCTTAGTGTGCTCCCTTGGGCAAATAGCTTCAGCCTACTGTGTTTCACATTCCCCATCTGAAAAATGGAGGAAGTACTTGCCATACTTACTATACAAGGGGGTTGTCAAGCTTAATCGGTGAATGTTTGTTCATCACTTTAAAAATGGAAAAAATTCAAAATATTAATAAATCCACACACATTTCCCTGACACATCAACTGTGGTAGTTAGTAAGTCTGTAGTGATGACTGAGATGCTTTACTGTTAAACTTCACTTCCAAAAAACTGAACTAGGAAGGAGCTATTTCATGGACCCAATTCAGTTTTCTAAGCAATGTTAAAAAATCGTAGACAGCCTTGCTGTCTGTGAAACACCACAGATGTGCTGGATACGGCCTATGGGACTGATTGCAGAGTAAATGGATGGGACCTACCTTGAAAAATATTTTAGAAGAGTGTCATGAAAAATTTACTGTCTACTTTTTCCCTAAAACTGTTCTTCCCCCATCCCCAGTAGTCTCCTTTCCAAAAAATGCCTACTTAATTGTATCATGCTTGTGCTTTGAGGATTTAGCACTGGATGATAGTGCCAAAAAGGCCACTCACTACATGGCTTTCAAAACCATACTATTTTCATCATTGGTTAGAGAAAGAGAGAGAGAGGTCTAAAATAACATTTTATGCCCCACAAAATGACTAATTGCTAGTTGACTGTTGGAAGGCCAGAAATGTCAAACTGATAAGAAAAAAAGATTCAGCATTAATCACCCGTAGAAGAAAAAAAATACCCTAAAGCTGGCAGTTTTCAAGTGAGGTTAATACTAGTGCCTATAATTTAGTTGTTCATTTTAAAGACATTGATCAATAATGTCAAGTCAGATGAGAGATATTTAAATGAAGTTCTCTAATTAGTGGGCATGAAAGATCCCATAGAACATTACAAACAAGATGGAAGGAATAATTTCCAACCTTACATCCTTGGAATATAAATGTAGTTTTTAAAGCAAACTAAATTAATCACTGTTAAATAAGAGAGAATGTGCTTAAAGCAAGAGTTAAAAGCCTGCAGCCATGGCACTCTGGATTCTGACCTCATTTGATCTCAAAAAGATAAGTAGCAACTGGCCTCCCGGGTAATTGGCTAGGAGATGTTCAAGAAAAATGTCAGGGTGCTGAATGAAGTGGTACTGATGATTCAGTAGATGACAATCTTCCTTCTGAATTAGCACTTAACCAATGCCCCAGCATATTGCTAGGTTGCACTACAAATCTGGAGGCACATGTTTCAGATAAGATGAGATTTTAGAAAAAACAAGGATTCTGTCCACCTTTGGTTACTAAAGATCTCATAGCTGTTTTTTGCTGGGGTAGCCCCTTTCACGCTCCCTGGAGTGGCTCAGGGCAGACTTCAAAAAGCAGGGCAGACACTCCAAACTGTTTATTCATTCTATAATTAGATTTCATCAACCCAGTCACAAGTGTGAACTCCTAAAGCACTAACCCTGGAGTCATATATAGTCTCCTTGGGCATTCCAGTCTGTTTTGCCACCCAGACAACCTGGACTATGTGATAAATGAGCGTCTACACTAAAGATCACAAAATATGCAGGTTGCTCCCAGTCCCAAGAGAGCAGACCAATACTGTAATAAACTAACTAAAGGTTTATTAACTAGGAAATATAAATGAGAGTTATTTACCATTTAAAGCAAACAAGTATATAGACACAAGTATGTTTCAGTATATGATTCAAAAGAGCTGCAGTAATCTGTCAATTCAAAATGTTTTTCCAGGACTAATCCATGCCAAATAGCATGTGGATATTTTTGCTTATATTTAGGAATCTTTACCCCTCAGAGTCCAGAGACCATAAAAGATATTCCGTTTCTGTTGTTAGGGATTTTTATCACTTCCACTCCAGAGTCCAAACTGATGGGATGAGTTCATGTGAAGATCTCTCCTTCCTGAAGGGAGTTAGGAATGCAGTAACAGGGCTCCTATCCTTTGATACTAAGCAATACCTCATTTGCCTTCAGTGGTCCATCTTGAATGCAGGATGAGCACTTTACTTCAATTAATGCTACTTTTCCTATTTGGTGAGTTACAGAGGTTTACAATGCAAACGCTCAATATAACTTTATCCCATGTGCTATAGAAATTATAAATGAGATCAGTATTTGCAGCATCCTACAAGCCTTTTATAAAGTCTAAACACTGAACACATTCTTATCAATTTAACATCTAATATCTATATTGATAATGCTAACACAGGTAAGCCAGACTGGTGTCCAGCTGTGCATTTGTAAGTGTTCAGTGAGGCCTGAGACCTCGGCATGAACTGGCACCTGGTGTCCCAGCATCACAGCCCGGTCCCCCCAGTCAAATTCCAATTTGGATAATTACATTCTGTTTGCCTAAATTCACCTTACTACTTAAATGGATATGGTTTTCTTCTTCCCTTTCTTTTACTATTATGTATTGTTGCTGCCTACCAGCAGACATACAGAGAGAACAGACTGAATTGGAAGTCTAAATCCAATGGAAAATTCAAATATGGAGCCAGATCTGAACTTTACAGATTAGGCCCATCTCTAATTTTTACATTGCAATGTGGACTATTTACTCAATGATATACGTGCTATTTTCTATAAATATATCACTCCAAAAACACAGGTCTATGTATTAATTATCAGCATCACTGATACATAGAGCCATTGTTTAAAATATGTAAGTCCATGGGGTCCTCCTGAGTCAGTCATGATTCATTCAAATTTGAAAGTCAAGCAGAAATTTTTCATGAAAGGTCAAAAGGTGGTAATGGGGGCAGCCCTACAGTTACCTCATTACCCTAGAGTCCAGAAAAGAAGAGTTTTGCAAAGCAGTGAAGATGCTGATTGATGTAATAGGTTAATAAAGGGCAGGATAAAAGAACTCTCTCATAATAAGGGCATTAAATTAAAAGAATTAGGGGCCTTAATAAAAAAATTATTCACAATTGTTAACATTTGCTGATCTCAGTGAGTATGCAAATGTGTTAAAATGCTTAGAATGTGCACTATCCTTGGAAAGTATTTCTGCTTTCAAAATAAGATTGTTCATACTGTTAATTCAGCAAATGTTGAATGAATAAAGTATGATTATTAAACAGTCAAAAAAAGGCTGATACAGCCTTGAAATACATGCAACTGCTCTACAGCTAATGAGTTATCTTTGCATAACATTTCTTTACTTCATGAAAGCAAATTCTGTGCTAATGTTTTACTAATTATTAATTTTATCTTCTGCAATTTGCTTTGGGCAGATCAACACAGAACTATCTGCAACCATTCTCGAAACCTAGCTGAAATAAGTACATGAGAGAACAGCGGGTTATAGCTCGATAGTGACAAGACTCAGGTGCTACTGGAAAAAAAGAGGGTAGCACTTCAAAGAACTTGCTTCCTGTATAATTTCTCCACTATTAAGATCAACCACCCTTAGTTTGTTAGACTGAGTCTATAGCCTCAGGGTCCTTTTTGATTTCTCAGTAGTATTGGATACTCACATAGCTATGGTTGCAATAAGCACTACTTACATCTGCAAATGGCCAGAAGATTGAACCCCATTATTGATATAGTCCTGGCTATGGGAATCCATGTATTTGTTACTTCTTGGGAAGATTATTATTATGTCTAGGAATGAAGCCATTCAACATGCAAACACTCCAACTGGTGTTGGAGCTCATCTTCTTTACAACCCAGGTAATCATGTGTGTATCAGTCTGGTGATGAGCTCAGCATTGGGTTCCTACTGAATATCAAATTTAACTCAAGGCCAAAGCCCTGCAAAAGAATGACCCTAGCTTCCCATGAAAGCACCTCTCCCATTATAATCATGACTTTTCAAGGTAGCTATATTCCACTCAAACAACAAAAATGTTGATCACTAAAGGGAGTCTCTTGTATGTGAGAGAGTGACCATAGGACCTGTACTTAGACTATGGAACTCACTACTGCAAAGACAATGATGACCACAGACACCAGCACTTTCAGGACTAAATGGGAAATTCATCTCTTTGAATATTGATTTGTCTAAACATGAAAATTATTCTGTATTAAGGAAAAATGTGAATGTACAGTTCAATAATGATAGGGGTGGACACTCGTTTTTCTGGAGTAAGAGTGCCTTTTTCTAGTTTAGCCTAATCCACTTTCATGGAATTATTCTAAAATAACTCCATGAGTAGACAAACCCTCAGCTTTCCTTCAATAAAAGTGCTACAAACCCATTTACACAAGCAAATAAACAAGCCAACAAAAACATCCCTATAAATTAATCAAACTATTTGTTTCTATAGGCTGGGAAGCAAAAGAGAGATTGTTGTTTCTGTTTTAAAATATTTGGCTGTTGTTCAACTATTATATGACCAGAGCCATTGTACATCCCCAGATATTTTAAATTCAGTTTGTACTAGAAATAGAATGATGCTTGGTTTCTTTATTCCATATTCTATATGCCTAATGTGACCAGTCTGTCATTTTGTAACCATTTAAAAAAAAAAATTGAAGCCTGATTTTCATTCTTTTATTACTCACGTTAATAACAACTTCTAATGAAAACATCTGTTAGATAGCCATAACATTAATTTAATGAGGAAAATCTAATAGAGTGCTACTGGATTTCTGTTATATAAACATTTTCAATTAACTGATGCCTTCAAAAGACATTGCTATTCATTACAGAGGTGTCAGACTCAGTGCTTAATTGACATCTAATTTGTTTGCAGGCAACAATTTTACTAAAAAATAGGCCTTAAGATATATGGAGACATTTCCTCTGGGAATATGTATCTGGCTGCACACCAATTCCATACGGAATATGTGTTTCAGATACAAAGGAGTGGCCCTTTTTCAGCAGCTATAGTCACCCCATGGAATTTAGCTTTTATCAAAGAGTTTGGTCAATACCTCAGAATAGAGTGAAACCTATTTACACAATAATTAAATATTTATTAAATTTAATTGATTATGATTTCTTTCCCAATTATAGTTCTATATAGTTCTTGGTTCTCTTTAAGCAACTTAAAAAAAAAGTGTTCAAGGTTTGCGGGATTAACAAAAACCACTGTTGTTGCCCCCTCACTCCATATTGGATCAGCTTTGGTTTTATAATTGAAATAGCCATTGTAAAAATAATTATTTTAAGAAATTTTAGTACTATGGGGACAGCAATCCTCTCACTCTATTTGTTTTAGCCATAACCCAGATCCATTGTTGGGATAAACTGCAAAGATAAAATGAACCATATTACCATATTATCACTACCATAAAACAGAATAAATCTAATCTTCCTTGAATGCCATCAATTCTAGGTGCCTGGAGACTTACACTGTGTGCCTAATAACACACCACACAGCTATGATGATATTGCACCATAACACACTGCATATCATGTCCTACAGCGTAATTGCAATCCATGCACAAATGACTGACTACCCAAGTGCACATTTGTACAATGCCTATATTGAACTTTCTGGAACATGTATTATAGGCCAGGAGCACAGCAGGACCTAGTTCTCCTTTCACTCACACTAGGTTACATCAGGAGTAACTCAAGTTATATCAACTTACATATTCCAGAGTAGACATAAATAAGTGAGAGAAGAATAAAGCACAGAATACCCAAAGCCAGGTTTAATCACCTCTGCATTTATTTTTCAACATATAAAAAGCACTTTTGTGATAGTCTGCCACCATTAGCAGAGTATCAAATTTATACAGAATAAACAACTCGTTAACAATATCAACTCCTATGAAAATGTACTACTGTAATGATCCAAACTATATCGCTTACCATAGCAACATTGGAGCATTTTGGGTCATTAGCAGAGAATTTCTGTACTAAGGGAAACTAAATGGAACCTTTCACA
Source organism: Emydura macquarii macquarii (assembly GCF_026122565.2). Lineage (NCBI taxonomy): Eukaryota > Metazoa > Chordata > Testudines > Chelidae > Emydura > Emydura macquarii. The sequence continues at coordinate 5,690,535 of NW_027133614.1, forward strand.
AAATAGCTACATATTGTCCCTATAAATTAGCAATTCCAGGCAAAAACCTATGTAAACAGCTGAGCCTTACATTGTACCCTGAAAATCAGCAGAGTTGGGTCCTGACGGGCTACCAACCCTAATTGAAAATTGCTCTGTCTCTAGTGCTTGGTATCTAAAACTCCTGTCAACTTCTGTGCTTCTCTTCTATGCGCTGTCTTCACTGCACTGCACCAACGGGAACCGTGTTGCCATCAACGTAGCGCTACACCACTTTAGGAGGTGGTTTTAGTACATCAACTTCTGGATCGATTGAGCGGGTCTTCACTGACCGCTCAGTCGATCCAGATAAATTGATCTGACGGTGGCGACTTTGCCGCCATCAGTGTAGACATAGCCTTAATAGTTTGAGTTAGATAATACAATGTCAGTTTTATGTGCACAGGTAAACAACTTCCCATCTCCCAGATGAAATTCAAGTGGTAAGTAAAGTGATTCCTAGAGAGTTTGCCAATCAGTTGTAAACAACATTTAGGAACCTTCAGGAAATGAAGTGCTATATAAGTATGTCATTCACTAAAAATCTGATCCAATTCCCATTCAAGTTATTGGGCAGGTTCCCACTGATTCCAGCAGCAGATGAATCAGGCCATAATTCATAAATACAAATCCCAGAAGGGAAGGACTCACAAAATCAGTGAAATTCTTCAGAGGGTAGCAAGAATTCTACCAGACTTTGTTTTGATAAAGAAGGAACCAATGTTGGGTTTGACAAAATGGATCAGAACCAAGGTCCATCTAGTCCAGTCCTCTGCCACTAAGAGTGGCTGGTACCAAATGCTTCAGAGGAAAGTGTAGGAATCCTGCAGTAGACAGATGTAGAATAATTGGTCCGCCACCTTATGTCTCATCCTGACTACTAATAGATATAGACTGGCTTTATCCCTGAAGCTTTGGGTTTCACATTCCATCTAAAATATGTTATAATTACATATGATAACTCTGGGTATTCTTGTAATTTATGTAAATGTTGAGCCCCTTTTTGAATCTTGCTAAATTATTGGCTTCAGCAGTTTCCTATGACAGTGAGTTCCACAGTCTAATTACATTATTATGCAAAAAGTATTTCCTTTTACCTGTTTTGAATTTCCCACCTTTTAAATTCATTGAAGTTCCATTGTTCTTCTGTTATGAGACATAGAGAGCACAAGCTTCCTATCTACTTTTGTTGTACTATTCATTATGTTATTTGCTTTTATTGTGTCTGCTTTTATTAATCTTCTTAATTAATACCAGCCATTCCAATCTCACATCATATAAGTATTTTCCCATGCTCCTAACCATTCTCATCAACTTTCTCTGAACTCCGTCTAATTCTGCAATATCCTTTATGCGATGAGGTAACCAGTATTTTATACAGTATTCCAGAACAGCTTTGACCATTGATTTATAGAATGGCGATATAAAGATTGTTTTGAAGATGTGTTGAAGATTCTGGCAGCGAATGTTGACTGCAAATGTTGATCTCTATTATATATCCTGTCCAAAGTGGGTGCTTGAGAAAAAGGCAAGGTCTATCTTTGGGAAGGGCCCTGGCATGCTTCATGTTGAAGAAGAGAAGACATGATTCTCTGAGATATATTTATAATTTAAAATTCTCAAATGATATTAAAGTCAAACTCTAGCAAAACTAGGACATCACACCAACTAGGTAAAGGTGTGAATTAAATACAGCTTTCTGCCTCAACCCAACATGCACTGAATTAGCCACCAAAGTAAAGAAAGCAGAAATACAGAGGACCATTAAACTCCATCCCCAGGATATTACTGTTACAGAAACACCTGAATTAAACACCTTTGCAATGACCTGCAATGAAAATCCACTGAGTTCACTAGCTTGAAAAATTCCTCATTTCATTCTTCTGGTGGGCTAGTTGACTGGCTTCACAATGGACTGCAACATAGAAGATTTGGGAACTTCAGTTCAGCTAAAGGCTCCTTAAAGAACTGTTTATGGAGCCTAAAAGGAAAATTACATAAAAGAACAAAGTTATAAGACTATCTTCGATATTCCTTTATATCAAAACTAGATATGTTTGCAAAAGATTTCCAATAGCTCAAAGTTATGGGCCTGATGAAAACATTACTCGGTAAAGTTCTATGGCTTGTGTTACACAAAAATTCAGACTAGGTATCATAATGCTCCCTTGTAGCCTTAAAATCTATGCTTTGGAACAAAAGACCCTTACCCACAAAAAATTCCCATTACAGTGAATGGGACTTTTGCCTAAGTAGACAGAGCAAGAACTGCATGATTTGCATGACATGCTTTTCTAATGGGCCTTAAGCATAGTGAGAAGCAAAGAATATATATTAATCAAAAATTCAATTCTGCCAAAGTGCTTTCAAATATCTGTTGTTTTTATTTTGTACAGATGAGATAGGGGAATCAATATCTGAGAGCTTAAATGAAAGGGCCCAGAACAAGGAGGCTACTTAATAAATTACTTGTTCCTATAACAATGTATACATATACTTTATACAATATTTATTCATGTTCCCAATGTTTTTTGTGCTATCAATTTGTCATCACACTCTGAATTCATTGTGAAAAGCTCCTCTTACCTTACCAGCCATTTGGTCTCATCTGAATTTAGCAAGGAACAGAGCTAAAGGCAAAGAGACAACATTGTTCTTGCATACATATACTGTATATTAAATAATTTCTGCAAATCTTTGAGTTTAGGAGATTTTTAAAACTTCATTATATCCAACATGCCATAGGCTGATTGGATTGACTGCAGAGTATTCCATCTAATTTAATCAGCCAATGGTGACTGGTGGTGTGAAAGTATCATTATCATTCCTATTATGACAGCAATTAATACACTAATAATGCATCACTGAAGTAGTATGACACAAGCAGGACTGATTATTGTAATTCTACATCATGTGGCTGAGTTGATCTGTTTCTGGGCATTTTGTTTACATGCTTAAATACATTTCTGGTGAGAATGGGTAACGACTGCGCCTAAAGGAAAAGGGACAGATATGCAACTCTCTATTTTTGCTTTGCATGTAGACAGACTAATATTTACACCTGCCATTTCTTTCCAAGAGAAGAATGAATGGAATCCCAATTTTTTAACCTTTCCTCACACTGTGTGGCACTTACTCTATGCAAGTAGTCCCAAAAGAAATCAAGAGAACTGCTTACATGAGTAGTAGGTAAGCATAACTCACTGTTAACTGCATGTTGTGTCCCCTTCTGTGCCCAAACCACATAAAATATGTGTGTGTTACCAAGTAATGTAGCTTGGCTTTAAAGCTCAAGCTGTAGATCCTTACACTTTGAGCCTTGCAGATATTTGGTTCAATCCCTGCTGTGTTGCTTGAGATGGTATCTTCTGGGATTTGAATTACTGTGGGTCTCAGATGCTCATGATAAAGTTGCCTTGTCTAAAGCATGGATGTAATTTATTGGTCATATGTTATTTGCCTCCATCTGCTCCTGAAGATGAGAATCTTTTACAGAATTCAGGTCTTGGGCTTAAACTATAGAGATTCATAATTTCAGATCTTGAGGTCTCTAGTTCAGTCTGCAGTGACAGCCAAGAGGTTGGCCACTGTATTAGGATTGAAGCATTGCATTAAAATCTAGTACAAAGCAGCCTAGGGGATTTGGACACCCAGTTCCTATTAATTTTTCATAGGTTATCCAAAGCTCTAAGCAACTTTTGTCCTCTCATTAAAAGGTTGCTCATATATCCAACTGCATTCTATCTACTATATACTTATATTCCTTTGCCCCCCACTACTTTAGTATCTGGACTATATGTGGATGCCTAACATAGGATCTCAGCTCCATTTTTATCTGCACTCAAGTACGACAGGATACTGGCTGCAAATTATTTTGTCAGCCATTTACAATAAGAACCAAATAATTCATAGTTCCTTTGGTATTCTTTCATTTGACATTATATTGAGAAAACTATTTGATCTAAATATATATTTATCTAAGTATATATTTATAAGGTGACTAAAAGATCTATAATTAATACCAAATACAGTGTGTGCTCTCAAAAATGTCATTCTGGTTCCAAAGGGTCTACTTGTTATGATCGAATGCCCCATTTTAATTGCAGGGCAATAGCTCTGGAACTGGTTATCTCTTTAAAACCAGAAGGAACTTAAGTGTTCCCACTGTAAAAGCATGGAGATATGAATAGAGCTAGTTGGAAAATGATTATTTTTTCCACAGAAAATTAAGACTTTTCAGTAAAAGTAATTGATCTGCTGCCCCTACAGCATACAGAGAAGCAGATTATGACTTGAAGAAAGGGAAATAACATGTTTCAGCATATGTGATCTGGTGCCTTGGTGGGGGAGAAGGACAAAGCAAGGGCATCTATCACTCTTAACTTCTTCCTGCCACCTGCGCAGAATATGTGCATGGTGCATGGTACAGGCGTGGGGAAGGAATTGTAACAGTTCTCATGGTGCCAACTTTACTTTCTGCACTGCAGCCTGGAGTACAGGAGTAGAGGGGCTCCTTACACCCCTTATGCCTTTTGTGCCACAGTGCAAAATGGGCCACACTTTGTCCCATAGCTATTTGGCCAGATTTCCCCCTTAGATATATATCTATATATAGATATATATCACACAACTCCCATTGGTTTCAAGAGCAGAATTTATCTCATAGGGCAAATGCTTCCTTCAGCTGAACAAGCACCTTTCACAAGGAAGTCAATTCAACATGAATGTGTGTGTAAGCAATAGCAGATGTTGGCCCAGTGTCTTTATCCTAGGCTGAAAACTTCTCTGGAATCCATTATCTGCTGGTTGCCGTCACATGCCCAGAATACCAGATCTTTCAGTACTTCTGGGAATGGGGTGACCCTGCTCCCACAAACACAACTTCACATGCACAGTGCATGGAAGGTCACGCTGCACAGAGGACACCATTTTGAAGAGCGCTGCATCCCAACCTTGCACCTGTGGGAGGTCATGCTGGCAGGGGCAAGGCAACTTGCTCTTCAAAATGGTGTCCTCCGTCTGTGATACCAGACAAAACAAACTCCAGATTTGACTCAATATCAGCTTAAAACTGGAAGAATGGCCTGGCAAAGCCCTATGTAGCTTCTCCAGTGACACTGTATGCAAAGATTGTGAAACAACCAGAAAAGACATTTCCATTGCTTAGGCACAAACTGACAATTTAAAAAAACAGAGATTTCTTTATTGAGCTTGAAAATCCTTTCCTTGCAGCTATGCATTCTATACAGATAGTTATTAAATTCTAGCTGAAAGATCCATGACTGTACATCAAATCCTAATTGGGAATCTAATTAGCTTGTCTTTAGAATTTCCCCACATTTTCAACAAAAGCTGTTTTCAGAAAGGGACAATGTCTCTAATGTGGGCAAAATGAACACTAAATGATAGGGAAAACCCTAAGAGAATGAAGTCAATCAAGCAGGATTAATGTATAAAAATAATTATATTGAAGCATGAAGTTAGTCAGACCTGGGCTTTATTTTTCTTAAAGTCAAAATTAAAAAAAAAAAAAAATTAAGGCAAACCAAACAAACAAACAAAAAAACCCACGATTGACCTAAGTAACATTTTTAATTGGAAGATACGTTAATAAATATGGAAGAGTGACTTAATGAGTCATATTTGTTTTCTTTCATTATAGATTTAATGAGACATAGAAAACATTTCTGCATTCAAAAAACCACAAATACAGACAAATAAAGCCTTGGTTTGTTACCAGCCAGCCATTCACATGACCTTTACTTTTTTTAGTGGGGATATTTTAATAACGCTGATTATATGAAACCAAATTGTGAAAAAAGGGGTGGGGAGAATAGAGGGGGAGAGAGAAATTATCTGCTTTGTCTGCTAATGAGCTGTATTGAATTATTCGCACTAGAACTGCACATTTCAACACATCTGTTATTTAAATAATTAATTCAGTTTCTATCTAAAGATTTTTTCAGTCTTTGATTTTTCCCTCCCTCTCTCTCTCTGACTACTGCAGAGTTTTCATCTTCTTATCCATCACTCAAGACTGAAGAAACATTGACATTCAGCATTTTTAATGTCCTGTATGAGAAAAAGAAAATACTAGTCAAGTTTACACAAGTGCTGACTTAGTTAAGAAGAACCCAATTAACTAACCCCTTATATACTTGCAATAGAAACATAAGTGAGGTTTTTCCTGTGCCTGAAGGGATCATTTGCCTAACCCTGCTAAGTCTTACAACAACCCACTGGGATGATACAACAAATATTTAGATTGTAAACTCTTTGAACCATGGACTGTCTTTTCCCCTTTGTTTGTAAAGTGATTAACACAATGGGTCCCCAATCATGGTTGGTCCCTAGGCAGTACCATAATAACAATGATTAATAACAATGAATGTCTGGCATGTTTGTGCTGATGGCCACATTGGACTTTGTGCAGCTATAAATGAATCATTTGTGTCTGTTGTCAAAACTAACAAAAAAAAATCAGAAGACTCAGTTTACGAAAATAGTTACATAATTTCCCACCATCACCCCAGTCCTGCTAAGGGACAAATCATGTGAGTTGGCCATTACAGGATCAAGCTCCATATCCATCCACAGAGAAACAATGTAAAATAACTAGCACTATTGGATCCTGATTCCTAACTTGGGTCCTAAGGACATCCCACAATATAAATGGTAAAGGAGAAGGAGAAATAGACCTAGTTGTCCTAATTCTCTTTTACCAGCCAAGAAGGATAGGAAAATAAAATAGATCAGAAAGATAAAAAATCGTTATAAAACCCTTGTTCTTCAGAGGGCATATAGATGAGTAGGAAGTTCAGGTTGGCTCCAGCATTGGCTTCACATATTAAGTGGAAGAATTAATATATATATATTTTCCCAGGTGTCATTTTTGCATTTGAGGTGAATGTGTGAATGAAAACTGTTCTATCTGCATTTTTCTGCGTCAGTGTTCTGTGAAATATTGACTAACGTGGAGGGGAAAGATGGGTCAAGATGAATCTTGCAGTATCATCTAATGAGGTCATAGTGAAGCCGACTACATCTGGGGCCTCATCAACAGTTAGGTTAAGATTAGAACAGTCTAATGCTTTTAATCAAGATAAGTATTGATAGGCATCAGATGACTTAAAAAAATACTACCAAACAAGCACACGGAAACAGGGGATGTTTCTGCTGTTTTTTTCTGTTCAGTTTGTTCCTCTTGGTGGTTTGGGCTTCAGCGTGTGGTTCCGTAGCAATTTTATGGGAAGAAATCATATTCAGAGCACCTGACTGATAATTACAGCATGACTGTGTGCAAGACTGTTGACATGTTCAAATGGCTTGGGGACACTGAGAATAAAGAAGCAGCAGCAGCAGATGAATGCTTAAGGAGAAAAGATCCAGTTTCTTACAAATAGCTCAAAAATATAATCTAAAGGATGGACTATCTATCTATCTATCTATCTATCTATCTCAAAAGAGAATATTTTTCAAAGTTTCCTAGGAGGTACCAGTGTGGATATAAGGCTTTCCTTAACCCATACAAAATTATGTTTCATATGTTTGCTATCTGAATAACATTTAAATAATAAAGTCCTCAGATAACACCCATATTGACAGGTAAGACTTTACTCCTTTTTGTCCTTATTTATTTATTGTTAAGTATTTGTATTATAGTAACACGTAAAGGACGCACTGTACTAGGCAGTGTACATACAGGCAAGATTGTGACTGGCCCCATGTGTCCATCCAGGAAAATAAGACTTGTAATTCATCTGCATGGCCTACCCACATTTTGGGTTGAACAACTTGCTCATGGTCAGATGAAGCCATATCACCTTGAGTTCCATCTTAACCACAAGGCCATATGGGTCATCGCTATGCACCAGTGTTCCTCAGCTGCTAGAAAGGCCTCTGGGGAGCACTGGCAACTGAAACTCTAAGCTGCACCAGAAAACTGGACCACTGCTATGGGTCTGGAAGACCAAAGAGCATCGTGGTACTACTCCCAAACCTTTCTTTTTAGCTCCGTAACAGGATCTAGCTACTGCCTCTCTTCTCTCCTTATGCAATTATGAAACAAAATTACTGATTAATAAACATGCCATTTCCTTATGCACAGTTGCCCTGATTTTTTTTAATTGTCCTGTTATAGTCTTACCTGTTCCCCACTGCAAATATGTGGAAATCCCTTCATTGTGTTAGTTAAGCCATCCCTCGCAATTTGGAATTCACTATTTATTTTTGCCCCTCTAATTATTTTTTTAACCTATGCCAGTTTATTTTCTTTAACAGATATCCCATTCTTCTCTTTGCCAGAAGACTTATCATTTTAACAACCTTTTCTCTGCATTCCTACTTAACCGCACTGGTATCAGATGCCCTTTTACCTATTCAGACTTAATAGGATTAATTTCCCTCGTGGTCTGAACAGCAGTTTCTTAAGTATTAACTACTTTTCTGCAGTAGATGTCATATGCAGAACATTATAGAATTCCAATTAACATTTCGGCAGGCATTTCACATTCCCTGAAAATCAGCTTTACTACAGCAGAAGAAAAGAAAAGAAAAAAATTACCGTTTTGATTCTGTGCATTATTCCTTCTCTGCAACCTTAATATGGCTATATGCTGCTGTGGCAGTGTAGCCTGCCCTCTTAAGGGTAGTGATGCCTAGTGGTCAGTCCACCTCCCATCACATGGCATGATCCTTTAAGATTTTGAAAGGTCCAATATACATACAAGGACCTAGGATATATCAACAGAGAGGAAGCAGTCCTGGGAATAAGTGATGCTTGGCAGGAAATCCTACCACTATGTCTTTCAGGGTATGTCTATACTGCATCTGAGAGCAACGCTCCAAACCCATGTCTACAGACTCTTGGTGCTAGCGCTCACTCTAGTGAGCTAAAAATAGCTGTGTAGATGTTGCAGCTCTGGCTGGATCTCAGGCTTTCAAGCCAAGTGGGCTTGAGAGCCACCATCAAAGCAATATTTACATAGATATTTTTAACTTGCTAGCATGAGCCTCACTAACACAAATTTGTGGAACCAGGCCAGAAGGCTCGCTCCCAAATGTAGTGTAGCCATACAAGGCACCCCTCTCACCCAACCAATTGAGGATGAGCTGGGAGAAGGGGACCAGTATAAACGTTGCCTGCTCCCTTATAGAAGGGAAGACACCATCAGGACAAGCCTGGTCTGATGAACCCTCTGAACCTGAGGACTAATTGGGGAAAAGGAGCCAGCTGAGGAAGAAGCTGGCTAAAGCCCTACAGCTGGCTAAATTACAACTGAGCTCCAAGGAGGAGAGCTGGGAACTCCTTTTTTTGAAGGAGTGACCCTGTGAAGCACAATTCCATCTCCAGGAAGAGGACTGGAATGTCTTTTGAACAAAGGCAAGAGCTGACCAGGACTCTGATATGGACCCAGATTGGGGTGATCTGAGTCAATTAACAAGTGACTTACACTTTGTAGAATGATGATAAATCGGACCCCATGAAGGAGGTACATGTTTTGAATAGATCTAAGTCTGGATAACTGATTGAAAGAATGCAAGGGGCACACCTGTAAAGCTTTGCAGGGTGTGAGGGGCCAGAAGGCTTCATTACACCTTTCCTTGCCCTCCATGATAGGGGAAACCTCTTTATGGGGAGCATGTGTTCAGAAGCAGCAACAGGCAAGGGAAGTTCTCAGGGCAATATATAATTTCTGGCAATCATAACTGCTGCTACTAAGATATAAATTTCTAGCTGGGACAAAGGGGTTAAAGGGCAGACATGAATCTGGCCATTTGTGCTTTAGTTATCAACTCTCTGAAAACCCAGATGCTGTAAGATATGGACCCTACCCTCTGGGGAGATGATGAGAGAGAGAGCAAACTACACATGACAGATGTTAGTCAAATTGCTTAACGCTGTCCTGGAAGATGTTCAGATACTTCTGTGTTGAGGGCAATATAAGAACCAGGAATAGAATAGAAAGTGGTGTTCATAATTCAATAGGTGTCACTTTTCCCTCATTCAGTACTGAACCAGTATACCAGCTTGGTGGTAGATATTGCTGTTCTGCTGGAGGTGTCAACTTTCAAATCTTGAATATAAATTAAACAGCCGATGATAATTTTCTTAAGTGTAGGGGTGTTAAGCCTAGATCCTGGCTAGATTCCATTTTATTTAATAATATTCTGCTTATCTAAAATGTACCCTGCCATTTTGACTAGACAGAATCCATCTTCGCTTCCTATCTCTTCCAGTTATTTGGTGTTGGGTCCACTCTGAAACAGATGCTGTGTTCCACCACAGGGTGGGTGGAATGATACCTTTATGCAGTCTATAGAGTGCTTTGGGAGCCTTCTGGATAAAATTCACTGTATATTGTACATATAAGACAGGGGGATGTTATGAAAATACAGTTAAAGAACTCTAGTGAAGGGAGGGAAGGCAGGGAGGGTTTGCATAGCCTGCAAAAATTATGGAAATATCCATGATTAGAAAGAATTAACTCTTCTCAGATGGCCTGTAAAGATGTGCAGATTTGTAGGAGTTGTTAATAATTCTATAGCTGTCAATAATTTCAGAAGATTGCCTAACATCTGAGAATAGCACACCAGTCCATGTTTACACTTATAAAAATAGACTCATAAGAAGGACCTAGGTGTATTATTCCCAAAATTCAAAGTGACTGGTTCTATAGCCGAATTTTGCATTGAAGTCAGGAGGGATCCCTTACCCAAAGTGGACCAAATTTATTCATGGTGCAAGTTCATTGACTTAGCAGTGCTATGTCAGTGTTTACCGAATGCTATAACATTTAAATGTGACCTGCTGTTGATGGAGACCCTCATGGAATAAAAAGATGATTTATCTTATGGTGATACTCCAGGGGCCATATTATACATTATTTAATTTTTATAGGACTAGTTTTCACTCAGAATTCAAGTGGCTTGTATGCACAACTTACAATAACCTAATAAGTGTTGCAAAATAAACATCCAGTTCACTGAGAGAAAAATAGGCCTTAACTGCCATTTTTACCAGTCTTTGTATGTGATGAATTAACACTGATTTTTTCCTAGTTGTATGTATTGTTATTTGGAATGGGCCAGATCCTTAGCTGTATAAATTAGCATACTTGAAGTCAATTGACCTACCTTGATTTACATATCCTGGCCATGCACCTGGTTTTGCAGTATCTGTCTTTTTCAAGAAGTGGTCAATGCATATATACTCTGGTTAACTTAATACAGTTAAAGATGGTCTCTAGTAATGCATGAGAATGCCTCTTATCAATGTATAGTGTAAAATGTACAGAAAACAAATTATACATTATAAAAAAAATGAGTTGAGGAGTAAAGACAAGAGTTATTGTAAAACCAAACTACTCCTATAAGAACATTTGTCTATCAAATGGTTAGATTAAGGGCTTGAATCAAAATTCTTTGAAGTAACTGGAAAGAGTCCCATTTACTTAATTTGCTTTGGATAGGTCCCCATGTGAGTCCCAAACATGCATAAAACAAAAAGTAATAAGCATTTCTTGCTGACTTTTCTTTCCATTCCATAGATACCTCCATGGCTCACAACCTGGGTTTTATGAGAACCTAGATTCAAATATTTAACCAGAACAAAGATAAACTACACAATCATTTTTATACCTAATTTATATTTAATTTCACCTTGAACTGCACAGTTTGCTATATTTGTTACAGATTTCAATTTCTAGTGTTAGCAATTTAGACTAGAATATTAAATAATTCAGTTACAGACTCCATAATGAGCCTTTATTATTATTGCAGGAAAGGTACTATTGAAAGTGATGAAAGTGCTCCAGATGGCTCTTTATCTCTTACACCCCATTTTTACAAAGACTAAGGACTCTGATTAATTTATGCCTGAAAGATTCACATTGACTTCAGTGGAACTACTGTTTTACGTAAACATAATCCCATGAAGTCATTGGGACATAAACATGTGGTTTAGTGCTTTGCTGAACAGGGATGAATTTAAGCAAGTGACTAAAGTTAAACAAGGCCTGTGGATCATATGCTATCCTCGAGTCTAGCAAGGAATTGCCTTTGATGTCAATGGGAATTCCACACATGGAATAAGGGCTATGGATAGTCCTTATTAAGGCAGATTTCACTAATATGAGTAGGTGGGGCTTGGTTTACCTACAAGTGAGATTTGGCAACATAGAAAGATTTATTGGCACACACAATACTATGCACAGTCCCAGCTTTCATCGGTTTCAATGGAAATTGTGGCTAGGTAAGCCACAAGGTTAGATGGCTTCAGGTTAGATATGCTTCACTGACTGCAGCAAAATCAGAGACCCAAATATAAAAAGGAACATTTTCAGGTATCAGGTAGAATTATGACATATTTAGATTGGGAAATCAATGAGCAGATGAAGTTCATTTGTATGTTTTTCAATTGTGTTTATATTATATTGTTTATAGGATTTTATGATGTTTCAGCCATTCAATGGGACTAAAGTGGTGCGTAGGCCTTGTTCAGGCTTTCGAACAGGGTGAATTGCACCCTGAATGTATTACAGTATATGGATTGTGTACTGCATGTACTTACGGTACTTGCATCATCTACATTAAAAACCAAAAGAGATCAAATTCTGGATATAAAGCAAATGATGTTCCCCAGACCTCCAATTTTACCCTGAAATGTACAACTATAAGGCATTGGTGGTGGTCCCTCCCCATCAGGCTTGGAGGGAGGCCATGCTGCCTCACTATGGTACAGTGATCAACAATCAATTAGCAGGGGAATTAGCAGCTCCTAGCCACAATCGCTCGTCTATAGCCTTGGCCCTTTGGGCGGGCCCAAGCAATAACCAATCTGTAGCCTAGCCTCCTGGCTAGGGCAAAGAGCAAATATTGGAGCGGGAGCAGAACTAAGAACAGTCTTTAGTGGCATCTTTCAAGCTGCAGCCAGGCACATCTAAACACTGACCGTGTGGCCTAAGGTAAGCAGACCACCAACCCAGGGATAGGTTTGGTGGCAAGGGATAGGGGAACCCAGGCCCAACCTACTCCACTGTGCCCAACCCAGGCCCTAACAGTAGTGAATGATCCTGCCACTGGTTATCAAGGATCCCACCAAAACACGTTGACACATCTTCTCACAGAACCACTGGACTGAAGTCTGAGTCACTTCCTACTGCCCTTCCCTGATGCAGCGGCATAGTCTGCAGTTCCTCAGTCTCTTCAGGGTACACAGCCGCCGGCAGTCCCAGTAGCTCCTCTCCAGAGTTAGTCCTCACTGGGTAAACTGCAGATGGCAGTCCCAACAACTCTTTCCCATGGTTGATCTCCTCTGGAGGCAGGGTGGTGCATGGCTCAAAGTTTGGTCCAGAGTTTTGCAATAAGTTAGATATATCTGTCTCCTTCTCCGGCTATGGCGCAACTGAGCTGGAGGGCCTGCCTCTTATACTTCCTGCCCCATCCCTCTGCTTCCAGCGTGGGAGGTGTGCCCCCGGCTTGGCTCTGCCCACCAAGGGGCAGGGAGTAGTCTCTTCCTTTCAGACACTGAGGGAGGTCACTCGATCTCATTACAACAATTAATCATATTTACACATAGTAAAAGATTCACACAATCTGTGTATCACTAGCAAGAATGTCTGCTTTGTATTTGTGTACTTTGTATTAGCCTACATATCTGTCACATCTAAAGATAATCTAAACAAAATATTTGATCTCAGGGAAACAATTAGCTTTCATTAGCAGGAAGGAAATCAAGTGTGATGCAAACCATATTTTAACCATCATCATATTTTGCCATATTATGTTCTGCTGTCATTTAAGAGCTTTCATTCTTTTTAAAACAAGATAGTTTCAGTACCTGATACTCTCAATTAAACTGCACAGAGTATGCCTTTGGTAAGATCACATGCATCATCTTGAGGACCTATTCACTTCAACAAGTGAGGGATATAAATCTAACCAGTAAGGAGGAATGTGATTAAATATAGCTATCTTACAGGGAAAAAAAACCCCAAAATGTTGCATGGTGCAGTTACCTCTCTCAAATGCGTGCAGGATTTATGCATTATGGTTGTTAGGCTAAGTAGCAGTCAGAGCCAATGGAGAGAACTCAGTTGAGGAAAGATATGTAAGGTGTCATGGGAAAAGAGTCTATGGATACTACAGGGGCTGACAGACTTGGAACTGCTGTGTAAAAACTTTATGCATACTTAAAAGACAATGCAGGTGTCCTCAAGGGGAAATTACACCAGGACCCACCAAAGGGACATTACACAAAACCCCAATTTCATCAGCCTATCAAGACTACCCCTAACCAGAACTGAATTATCTGTACTCTCCAAAGAACTGAACTTCTGCCCCACCACAGAACCTGATGTCATACTAACATGTGGAGGACTAGAAGAATTCTTTTGTCAACTCTGAAGGAATATCAGCACTCATAAAAACAATCGTCAAACCACACAATGGGCTAGTTTATTCTAGAACACAACCTACTTCCTCCAGAAAATCTGCAATGTCAAAAACCTCCATCAGAACACCATCCTTACATGGATGTCACCTCCCTATACATCAATATCCCTCACCATGACTGCATCGCTACCTGCCTCAAATATCTGCAAGACATTGGACAATTCTCAGAAATCCACCCCAAATACATCCCCAAACCCATCCATTTCATTCTCACCCATAACAGTGTTATATTTAACATCAAACACTTTGTCAAAACCATGGGAACAGCCAGGTGTACTAGAAAGGCTCCTAATATTCCTCATGGACCACCTTGAGAGAGAATTTCTGGAAAAATACACCAAGAATCTAATTAATTTACCTAAGACAATTTCATCTGAATAGATGACCTAAACTCCCTCATAGGTTTTCACCACAACTCCAACAGCCATCACTCTTCCATTAGACTCTCTCTAGCAACACTCCCACGCCAGCATCAACTTCCTGGATGTCATGAACAGCTTCAACAATGGAACCCTACAGACAGTTATTTACAAGAAACTCAGGGATCACCACACTTATCTCCACAGATCCAGTAACCAGCAAAGACACACAAAAAAATCTATTACCTATAGCCAGCACTCAGGTACCAAAGGATATGCTCCAAAGAGAAAATCCAAGATAAACACCTTAATACATTTAAAACCACCTTCACCAAACCAGGACTCTCCATCAGAGAAGTAGACTGCATCATGGAGCAGGCTATCCAAATACACCAGGAGAACCTGCTTCAATACATGGAAAAAAAACTCCCAAAGCATCAACTGCACACCCCTAGTTGTCAACTACCACCCATATACTAGAACCAATTACAACCCAGACTTGATGGGGACCACATCCTGAATTAAATCTTTCCTGAACCCCCCTTCTGGCCTTCCAACAATCGCCTCCTCAGCTTCACCAAGATCATAATCACTAGCAAGTTCCCCCACACACCAGACACACCAACTTGAACTGGCACCAGACCCTGCCAGAAAAACTCATGCAAAAACTGCAGACATATCTCCAGTACTGTAATGGTCAATACCTCCCACAATACACCTTTCAATATCCATGGTTCCTACATGCCTATCACAACATGTGGTGTACCTCATTCATCAAATGCCCCAACATCTACTCTGTGAGTGAAAACGGACAATCACTACACTCTCAAATGAACCCACTCAGAAAAATGATAAAAGACAGAAACAGCCTACCATTGATGGGCAAACACTTTTCTCAAAGCAATCACTCTGTATCTGACTTCTCATTCCTCATCCTCAAGAAAATTTGGCACAACATCTTCAAAAGCTGATCTTGGGAACCTAAAATCATAACTCTGCTGGACACTGGAAACCATGGAATTAAGAGAGAGACTGGTTTTATGTTCCCTTACAACTTGAAACACAACCTGCTTGCCCTCCTTTGTCCTAAGACTATAGAGGTGTTAATTTCTCTCTTCATTTTAAGTGGTCTCCTACAATATGTGTGAAATCCTGATGTTTAACAATCTGTCCTGCTTTGTATTTAGTTTGGACATTCTAGTTTCCGTCTTCAGACCTGAAGAAGTGCTCTGTGAAGCCCAAGCTTGTCCCTTCCACCAATACAAATTCATCCACAAATACATATTATCTCACACAATTTGTCTCTCATATCCTGGGACCAATGCAGCTACAACAACGTTGTAAATGCAGGTGTCATTCCCTTGAAAGTTTTACCTCACACCACGAGGAGCTCAACAGTCTAGCTTGGTGGGAGTGGGAAGAGCGTCCTAGATTATAACCAAGAGGACAAAACCAGGAGGATCCAAGAGGACAAAACTTGAACAAAGAACTTTGGGTCGATAAAAAGTCAATCCCTGAAGGACAGGAGAGAATAAGCGAGAGATTTTTGGGGAGCAGATTGATGTCTAGTCCCCAGAGGTCAGGAGTCTGGGCTAAGATAGGCGTATCTAAGCTGTTAAGTAAGACAGAGATGCCTATAGACCTTTTATTGTGTTAAAAATGCAGAATTTATATCCATAAAGTACATGCAAAACATCTTGTAGAATGAATAGGCTGTCAGAAAAATACAGGAGATACAGTAGAAAAAGTTTTCAAAGTATAAGAAAATGTGAGTATTAATATCTTGACACATTTCCTATTCTAAAACAAACTCAATTTCTCTGCTTTCGCAAAAAATCTGAGGTTGACAGTTTTCACCCTTGAAGTCAATCATTTTTGTATAACCTTTTTGTGATCTCCAGTAAAACAAAATAAGACAACCTGAAGACATACTGTGTTTATTTATGAGTCAACTAAAAATATAGGCAAAGCAAAGGGATTTAAAATATGTATTATAACCTTGGTCATTTACTGAAAGAGGTTGTCATCTTTCTTGGAACTGTAGATTAAGATGCAGATTTTCTTGGCAACTGTTGCTAAGTAAAACATTCTGTGATAAAATGTGCTATCATGATTCATAGGAGATGAAAGCTGGAGAATTATTGATGTTCTGTGTTAACTTGTGTCATTTGATTTATTATTTTTCATTGTGATTCACAGTATGTCATGGTGTTTAAAGGGACATTGCAGTACTTGAGGCTTCACAATATGATGCGATTAAAAAAAACGACCAAGGTTATATTGTGACCTGTACTGCATGCCTGTGGGGAGAGCAATGGGGAGTAAGCATCCCACTTAAACCCTTGCATGGCTTATCTTGGTCTTAGTTCTGGGTGTGCAATTGAGAACTGCATTCTTGCTTTATACTCCCTGGAATAGGTAAGTGGGGAAGGTCAGGGAGTGAGCTGAGCTGTGGCTTCTCCCAAAGATGAATGGCCCCAAACTTCTCAACTGATAGGAGGAGTGTCATAATTTGATGTTGTTATAGGCCACCTCCCCTGAGCTAGGAAGAAGCAGGGAGGAATTCTCTCTAACTCAGAAGGTTATACCTGTGTCATAGCACCTCCTAGGGCTTCTATTGGAGTACTACAGTTCATGCACCGACTCTTGCTTGTTCTAGATAGAGACCTAAAGTCTCAGTCTAGAACATAGGTTTCAGAAAACTGGATATTGAAATTTATATTTTGTAAGTTTGTAAGAAAATGAAAGTTTTTTTTTTTTTAATTAAATATTTCCTTGCAGCATTCAAAATCCAAACATCATCACATCATATGCATTTATGAGAACTAGATAGGGATGTGTGAGTTTCACAAGAATTTCTCTGGGAAGAATAGACAAACTACCAAGTTCACCCTTCATCACCATTTTGATACACAATTAAAGGACTAAAACCAAAGTTTTATAAATAACACAGAGAAGAAATAAGCAAGAGAAAAAGTGAATAGACTGCCTGTTGGAGCACTGGAAAGGAACTGGAATAGGGCCAGGATCTGGCCCCTCTTTTATAGAGGTAAGCTACCTGCTTCACTACATTGAAGAAGGTAGCAGAAAGAGAAAATATCCTGCCACTGTACATGAGCCAGAAACCTAGCTAGCTGACTTGGGTGTTCAAAACCCAGATCTGTCCTTACTAAAATGTAATTCATTCAGCAGGAACTCCAGTTACTTTGGTGCAGTTTTACCCTCTTATATCCTGTGTAAATTTGGTCCTCTCTGGTTTTGAAAGGAACAAATGTGAGTTGGATAACTAACTGCCCTTTGTGCCTTTGGAAAAGAAAAGATAATTTTTAAAGAAAGGCAAACCTGTACAGTGTGTTTGATATTTTTCAGTTTGGTTTTTATTTATTTTTTCAACTGGAGATTTCAATCCATGATCACCTTTCAATACCCTTTCAAAATCCACACCCTCTGAGCAACATAGTTATACCAACTAAACCCCTGGTGCGGACAGCACTATGTGAATAGGAGGGCTTCTCCCGTTGACATAACTACTGCCTCTCCCCTTGACATAGAAGCTCTCCCCCTCCTCCAGGGGAAGACTCAGAACCCGCAGAGAGACCCAGTGCAGTCCTGGCCAGAAGAACTCCAGTGCTAACATCTGGAACTGGGCCAGGATACCTGGGGCCAGGCTCAGGTAGTTGAGTCAGTGCCAGGACATGAACAGGACCAGCTGGTTGAGCACCAGCGACTTGCATCAATTCAGCTGATCTGCCTAATTCTATCCCACAAAGCAATGTAGAAATTACCCGAAAGTCCCTGCACTTAACAATAGTGATGGATACTGTAAGATAGAAGTCTCACAAATCTTAGATAGCATTGATATAACTACAGTAATAAGACATGCTGTGTCCGGACCTATCAAAATGGTTCTGTCAATAACTGTGTGGCTGCACCAAACTGTTGTAAGTACAAGCACAACATTAAACCATTTCATGCAGCCAATGTCCTTGCCACATTTTGTTTCTTTGGGTCCAAATTAGCTCAATCCCTTGTGTAGATATACAGAGTCCCCTGATTCTGTTTCACTCATGCATGGAGTAGGACCAGTTGCATTCCATACATATGACTCTGTGTCCCCTTGGGAGCATGTACCATCCCAGATGGGGAAAAAGAGCAGGTGGGAAAGAGCAGCATATACCCCTGTCCTGTCCCTGGAAACTTTTGCTTCCATGAGGCACTAATGGCTAGATTTTTAAAGTTATTTAGGTTCCTAGTGGTATTTAGCATATTTGAAAATCTCAGTAAGAACCTATCTGCATTGGTAGGTGCTTAAATAGCTTTAAAAATCTTGCTATAAGGCTCTGCACTTTCCCCAATGGAAGCCAATTTCCAGTTGGAACAATATGACCCTTAATGCAGACCCACACTAAATTAGTCTGTAATTCTTTGCCTTCTCTGCCATGTGCTTCTGTAAAAAGGAACAAACTCCCACTATCGAGGGACCTTTATTAGAAAGCTTACTTTGGTGTATAAGCATGTGAATGGGATTAGAATCCCCTGCAGAGGAAATCTCTCAGGGCTAGGGGGTTGTTTAGAGATAAAATGATCACATAATTAGGTTTAATTGTGGCCACATTTTGTGTCAGATTAGCGTAATGAATCTAGCCTCGAAAGGGCTGGTGTTACTGTATGCTCCAAGAGAACAACAGAAAATAAGCAAACTGGTATAAAGGACTGTGAAATGAGGAGATGTGTAACTGGACTCTCTCACTGTTGTGCTTCTCTAAGAGATTTTTCATTTCTGACTGTGGAACAAAGAAAAGAAGAAAACATAGTGGCCTTTTTGGAGTAATGAGATTTCTTTCTTTCCTTTCTTATCAAGGTCAGAAGGAATCTGGTTTTTCATATCTCCAACAAATATCCGATTGCCAAATTGTCAAACTTTGGTCCATATGCTCCCTTCCTATACAAAGGCACATGAAGGAGAATAAAAAAAAATTCTCCACCCAATGGAGCCTGGAAGTGCCCACATTGGCATCTCTGATCAGTGGGGGAATATAGAGGGAAGGGAAGGAGTGAACATCCAGGGATTTGAAATACAATTTCAAAATTTGTATTACAATATTTCGACAGGCATTCAATAGGAGGTCAGTGCAATATCCCTCAAACCACTACCAAACATCAGAAATTTTCCAGACATCTAATGTACTTTTGGAATACTTCAAGTAGCTGCCACAAAAGTTCAAGTACTTGGATATTATATTAATTGGTTTAATAGTGAAGATAGAAGAATAGGCAAAAGAAAGTATTTCTACCCTTTCAAATCTCTTTCAGAATGTATTATATACAGAACAAAAATCTATCACAAAACATGCTAATTTCATGCTTTTTAATTGGTCAGAGCTCTGAGATATCAGAATTATGCTAGGAGTTGTAGGAACCCTCTTCCCTTTTTGCTGCTGAAGACAGAAAGGCAAATATCAGATTTTCCATACATTGACATTTTTTTTTCATCCAGTTAAAACAGAACTTGTCAATCTGCTAAAGGGGTTTTGCATCTAGATGGTTTTGCAAAACAGCAGAACTCTTGCCAACAGCTGATCAAATAATAGTCCCCCTTCCCTATACTAATAAATAGCCCCCCCTTTTTAATGAATGGCCTCTAACCACAATAGGGATATAATTAGTCAATTACAGTTGTTGGACTGAATGACGTTAAATTCATCAGGATCTCAAATCATGAATTAAAAAAAAAAAGTTAATTAGATTGTTGTATCCACATAAATCTGTTTGTTCTTTACAAATAATAATAAATCATGACATAGCAAAATTACTCCCTGA
Source organism: Emydura macquarii macquarii (assembly GCF_026122565.2). Lineage (NCBI taxonomy): Eukaryota > Metazoa > Chordata > Testudines > Chelidae > Emydura > Emydura macquarii. Next base: position 5,711,186 of record NW_027133614.1, read on the forward strand.
AATGTTTTACAGCAAGCACTAGTATTTTTATGTGGTATTATTTCTGAAAACTCTGATTCAGCACTATGTAATGACAATGTTATAGTCTTATCTTCAGTTTATTTTCTTCCTTACAGGTGGTGAAGAGAAGAAGAAAAAATACAAACAACCAACCTTCCTCCATTCTGTGCTAATTCCACTTATCCTCACATATCCGGATTTTATGTTTGCTTGTCTGGAAACCAGTGACAATTATTGTGGTGTCTATGATATTATTGTGCAGGAAAGATCATGACCTACATTCAGAACTTTCAAGAGAAATCTGGGGCCTCGGTAATTCATGTTTTCTGGGGCCTCAGTCCCATTTCACCTGAGTTACAGAAATTTTGGGTGCTGCCTTTTGCTTGGAGCCCTGGCACAATTCCCCCTCCCCCCATGCTCATCAGCCCTGAAATACATTCTCCGTGTTTAATTAGCAATCTCTCAGGAGCCATTCAGACTTTTCCTAATGTTAAGCATATTCACCAGGCCAAATGTTCACCAATCCAAAGCACAAATATAGGTAGGGGATCTAGGAGGCTGCATATATCTTAACAACTAGGCCAGGACTTCTGAGATCTGTAGTTTCAGTGTCTGGTGCTGGGAATGAGAAGCATTTGTGTGTGTGTGTCTGTGTCCAATTATTCCATCACCCCCCCAAAAATTTCCTGTTGGTTTATGGGGGAGTAGCCCTTTCAGAAGCCCAACCTGGGTGTGGAGGCCTATGGACTCTTCCTTCACCCAGTGCACAGAAACAGTAAAGGAGGGTGCTAGAGAAGAAGTGGCAGAACCTAATTTCTATTTCCAAATCCCCCAAATAGAAATTGGCCTATCTGAGTGTTCAATGTAATTAAATACAAACCTGGGGAGATGGATTTAAATCTGACATTGTGGGAGTCCCTCTCCTGAAAGTTCTGGAGCACTTAGATCTAGAGTCCTGGTTGAGGACTATCAGTAGAGCAGACCTTGGGTGGCAAGTTAATCTTAAGCATGGGTGGCTGTGCTTCAAATGATATAGTAAGGAGAGAGGATGGTGCTGCTTTCATCTTTTATTGGGGCAAGAAGTTGTATTTTAGCCTTTGCATCAACTACTTATCTCTCTCTCTCTCTTTCTCATGGTTGAGGAATTCAGGGCTTGTCTAAACAGGGACACTAAAAAAATAGTCCGAATTAATTAAAGGTGTGAATGTAAAGTGGGTTAGTTAAATTACATTAAATCCCTGTGTGGACACTCTACTTCACAGTTAAAGTGGCCTTAATTTGGTTTATTTTAATTCATTTCTACAGTAAATTAAACTAAACTGAATTAAAACAATTTAGGGATTTAATGCCATTTCATTAATCCACTTTAAAAGTTAATTTGAATCTACTTTTCTGAATGTCCCCATATAGACAAGCCTTCAGAGAACTTCCTTTAAAAATCAGATAGAAAGACTATTCATGTTGCTGAGCTTTGATTCAAACATACTTTCTCTTAATATAATATTTAGGCAGAAATTAAATCAATTCCACGTCCAGGACCTAAGCATAATTTTTTCAGGCCCAGTACAAACTTGTAACACGGGCCTCCTCCCACACACATACCACAATCCCTCATCCCATACAAAGAATCTCATGAGCCATGAAATTTTTTTTCCTTATGGTAATGGGGGTTGCAGCCTGGGCGGGGCCACCGGGGCCACAGTAAAGTGTACCCTTCTTCCCCCCCCCAACCCATGTGAGGGCCTTGTCCATGTCTCCTCCAAACCAGTGCTGCAAACCTTCATTTCTCTCTCTGGCAAAGCATAGGACATTTTTTGTTTTGCAAGAGTTTAAACAATGGAATCTTAAATTGCTTATAGCTTTTCCCCAGTGTCCAAGTCTGATAGTGCTTACTCAGTCAAAACTCCCACTGAAATCATTAAGTGGATTCACAAGCTTTTGTCCAAAAATTAGTATTTATGTATTCTGTAGATAAATTGGAGTAGATACGATTTCAGCTTTCCTTTTACTGTTAGAAAACATACTAGAAACTGATATCTTGATACTTTAATGATGCGTGCATTAGAAATGCCTGTGATGGACATTTAGATTAGATAGAAAGGAGCCATCATTGGGGGGCTTCAGGCAAAATCATTGTGGGAGTTATGAAAATGTTCCTGGCCTCAGTAAGATAAGTGACATGAAAAGCAGTCCAGTGTTCACAGAAACCCTTTTGGAGATGGACTTCTTATTACTGCACATTTTATTCCATAAGGGAAGATGTTGCTCTGCCTGTGTGGATGGAAGGCACAGGCCCTGCATATGTACTGCAGCCATGAGGGTACAATAGCAGCCATTGAATGGCATAGAGAAGGATTCCTCTCCCACCATGGAACTCTCCAAAACACACCTTGGTTACTTGGATTCATAGCCACGGAGACTGGAATCCTTTTATTTATCTATGGAACAAGTAAAAAGGGGAAGTGCAAACTCCCCCATCAATGTGATTCAACTCTGTCCTTCAAGGTCTACTTCTAGTAGTAAAATTCGATAATTTCCAAGCCTATTTGACTCTCTGTTGTGCCTGTGAACAAGGGTGTCCATTTTGTTGTGGACACTTGTCCCTAGTAACTAGACCCAGCTCATTCCACATTGTCTGCCACACATTTTATAAAGCAAACAAAGGGAAAGTTGTTTTAAAAATACAAAGCACCCCAGAGTGCCTTTAAAAACGCACATGATGAGCATGGATCTCAACTCACATGTGTAAACTCCAAAACTGCACATGTGCCCCCACAGAGAAAGCTTTTACTGTCCTCTCTCATCCTCATGTGTCAGATTTAATAAAACACAGATAAAAACACTTAGCATTGTACTTGCTTTTACTTCAGCCTTCCAGAAGTTTGTGAATCTGTGGAAAGTGTCTCAAATATAATAAAATAAATCTGTCAGGAAAGGGCCAATCTAAAACGAAGTGATCTTTTGAGTTTAAGCTTCTAAAAATCATTCTTCTCTTCCTAAATTAATCTGACATGGCTAATAAAATATTGAAGGCAATATATGCTTTCTATTGCCTGCTGTCCTCAGCCAGACAGACAGTTCTGCTGTGGACAACTGTCTTTTGTACTACTCCCTTTGGGGGCTAATCCTGAAGTCACTGAGAGTTTTGTCTGAAAAGAGATCAGGCAAGGTCCCTAGCAGTGAAAATTGCATTAGACTTGTGACAGAGCGAACTAGATGTGTCTTAAGGTAGACAAAACTATACAAACAGCTGGACAACCCTCCCCGCCATAACATACACTAATCTTGTGTCTTTTCTTATACTTCTTCATGTCCAAATTTTGTACTTTCCTTCCTATTGCCTATACTTGATTATCCTTGTTTCAGCTTTCTCTTATGGTTGTGGATAGTCAATATGTAGTGTATTCTGTTTAGACTGATTTGCTGCACCCATCACTACTATCGAGAACTCTTCAAGTAGATTTTCAAAAAATTCTGTGGCACACCTGCTCAGGCCTGATGGCACACTGCCCTAGAGAACAACCTCCATGGATTCAGGGAACCATGCATGGAAGAAAGATAGTAGGGGAGTCTACAGAGGGCTGTTATGGCATGGTGTGGGGTTAGGGCTATGCTTAGATGAACATCATTCTCCCCCCACCAACCCCAAATATACTGCTGAAGACTGTTAATGTAGCCAGAGATTGCATTAACTTTCTGTGCCAGGGCAATTCCTTGGTAACTGCTAGCTCCAGTGATAGCGGCTAGTTGAGGAATCCCTTTAGCGATGTACAGGGTGGGACTTCTCAACCAGTGGCTGCACTGAGAAGTCCTCTTTTAAAAATGGTCTTTGTGGATTCATCTTCTAACATTTAATTTCCATAGGATCGGATTTTGCACTGTTAAGTGAAGCAGTATCATATTCCTAGAGTATTGATTACGTGGGTGAGATTGGCAGAACCTGGCTAATGTTAAGGCCCACTGTGAACTGCAAGGGGGCAAATGACTTTGCCAGAACTTGCAGTCTGGCAAATGGCTTGCTTCAGTTCGTAGAATTCAATCACTCATATTTCCTGGACTTTCTCATGACTGACGATCAAGGGTCACACAGAACTATACAGGTCAGTACATTCACTCAGGCAGATCTTTATAGTTGAAGCAGTGTGACCATTGACAGGGCACAGAGAGAAATTTTTGTCAGTCCGGAGAATAAATGGCAGAAAGAATATTGAGGGAAAGACAGCGAGGGATTTACTGAATGTCCTTGTCTATTGTCTAGCTGAACTGAAAACAGGGGAAAAGCTGATCTTTGCATTTTTGGTCTCCAAAGGAGGATGCCCTCAATTGAATTTCCTATTTCAAATTATATTAATAGGTATGAATTTGGAGGAGCTTCACAAACCATTGCAATTTTGTGGAACACACAAAACTCTTCTCAGAAATATATACTATTCAGAATCCTCCTTTCTAATCAATGTGGAATATGGGGCACATTATGTTTTAAATAAAAGAAGATTGATCCTCTAATATATTATGCCAAAAAGAACAAATACTGTTTCAAAAGGTATCATTTGCTTGTTTATTATTATTTGTGTTACATTAGTACTAGAGCTGGTCGGAAACTTTTCAACAAACCTTTTCTCATCAAAATATGTTGTTTTATTGTAGCTGAAATGTTTTGTGCAGATGTGTTAATTTCAACAAAGTTGTCGATGGGAAGTTTTCTGAGGTCCAAGGTGGACTTTCCAGTCACTTCCAGATATAGAGAAAAAATATAAACATGACAACTGACAAAAAGAAAGAAAGACAATTGTGTATCTGGTGAAACAAAATTGTTTCACTTCTTTCTGGCTTGGAAGTGTTGAGAGGTTCAGTAGCTGTTGAAGAAAAGGAAGGTGCCTAGGGAAAGAGAGGCTTTTCAAATTCGCACCTAAAAACAGGGTGTGATAAATATGAGGCCAAATTCTCTTCTCAGTCCATTGAAATCATTACCATGACTAAGAAGATTATCTGACCCTGATTTATCCTAAGAGAACATGCAAGCCTTATGATTTGTTGCATTGTACTTAACCCACCATATTTAGCAAAAATATTAGTAACTTCAAATTGTACAATAATTTGAGGGGAAAAGAGAAATAGAAAAGAAGGGGGAAAGTGAGGGTGGAATAAAAGAGTAGAAGGAACAAAAGAAATACATTTTATTAGTAGAAAACAGGATGCATCCCTATAAACAATCAAATTGTTCTTCATTACTTTGTCATCATGATTACTCTCATAGACTAAGCTGTTCCATTTAATGAGGTGATTCATTCTTTTGTCAGTCTCTCGGTCTGATTTTCACAATAAAGGAACTGACCAGAAATGAACAATGCACCCCGTTACCACATTAGTTAGTGCACTTATTTATTTATTTTTTTACCCCAACAACAGTGTGAATAGACCATACAATTTGTGCATTATGGGGATTAAAACCATTGCTGGAATGCAGACAGGAGTGCATTTAGGGTCAGATTATGCCTGGTTTATGTGGATGCACAGGAGGAGGAGAGAAGAAGGAAACAGCCTCTTCCTTTTTCCTCATAGACTTTGGACCCAATTCACTATTGTGTGGTGGCCCTTTTGCTTTGATTGTGCAGGTGACCACCATAAAACTTTCCAGATTGCATTTATAAAATGCCCTTGTGTAATGGGGTAGTCTGCCCCTTCAGAGTAGTCAGCTCCCCCCTTTAAGAGTTTGAAAAGTCTGATTTTATGTATATAAGGACCTGGGAGATATTAGGAGAGAGGAAGTGGTCCCAGGAATAATAGCCTTGCAGAGAGAATGGGGCAAGGCTCCCCTCTTGCCCAACCAATCGAGGATGAGCTGAGAGAAGGGAACCAGCATAAATGCTGCCTCCTGCCCCCTTGTAATGGGGGTAGATATTAGCAAAGAAGGGGTGGTTAAGCAGTCTGCAGACTCATTAAGGAAATGTGTGGCCAGCTGAGGGATAAACTGCCTAACCCAACCCTCAGCTCCAGAGGTTCTCAGCTGAGGGTTCTCGCTTAAGAAGAACCAAACAATCCGATTACCCAATTCCAGCTCCAGTGAGGAATGTCTCTTGTTTAACTAACACAGCCCAGCTCTGAAGAGGAGAGCTGGGGACTTTTGCCTTAAGGAAGGCCTGAAAAGGAGTAACCCAGAGATTAAACCGTGATAGAATTCCAGAAACTGAGGCTGTTTACAGGCTGAGGAAAAAAGAGTCTCGTAATGGAAGGAGCCAGAGATTGCTAGTTGGACTGAGCCTGAGATGTTGACTGTCCCTGTGCGTATCTGAATAAGCTCCTGCTTATGTTTCCTTATGTTAACAAATGAGATTATTGGAAAGGGATGTGCAAAAAAAGTCTGTCTGGACTTGTCTATAACCTGGCTGAGGGGAAGTGAGGTGGGACTCACCTGTGGTGCCATGCCTGACTGAACCAGGGTCTTCCAGGGTGACTTCCATGCTGTCACATCTTGCTATTGATCACATTCCTGTGGGCTGAAAAATACTTATTTCACAGGGAAGGACATTGCATCTATTTGCATGGGCTGCTATGGATGGTGTGGTTCAGTGAGGGTTGACTGTGAGATGATGGGAAAGTCTTGTGTTTTACTAATTTTATTTTTGGTTTTGTAATGTATGGCTGGGGTGCCTTGGGTATTCGATAAATGCCCCCTTTTATTTCTGTAAAAATCTAAATATCAAAATATTAGCCTGTGGTGTTCATTGTAGGCATTTTGGCATAAAAAGCATCAAGGATCTATTATGGCTTTTGGCCCCCAACCCTGTGCTTGGGTGGCATGGAACTGACCTGTTCTAGCAGGAGTAGTGGGAAATATTGTACTTCAGGGAGACACAGTGACTCTTGGAGTTCCCAGGTGTGCACCAAGTTCATAGCTATCAGCCAGATGGCTCTGCTGGCCAGTGCAGAACAGGGGAGACAGGTAGCACAGGGAATGTGATCATGGCTGACTTCTGTATGGGGATGGAAAGAGAGACAGGCTCCTTGAATTATCCTTGATTGATCATTCAGGCTAGCTGCAATGTGGCTATCAATAAAGCCAGAAAAGCAAAAGGACTCAGAAAAGCAAAAGGACCTGGCCAGGACACCATTGATGAGCATCTGAGAGCAGTAATGTTTTCCCTGCCCAGAATGAAAACACTTCTTCTGTTCCTTTCTGTAAATTAAATTCACAGGATTCTCACTCATTTCAGCTCTTCTTTAATAAGCTAGCAGCACTCTACTGAAAAGACAGGTGGCATCAAGAAACACCTTCCTTGTTAAGAAGTTCTGCAGGAATGCAGCTGTGACCTTAATGTGTAAAGCTTTAAATAAAACAGGCTTCTCAGCTGTCTATTAGCAATTCAAGAATGACTGTTTTGTAACCAAATCAGGCCTGTGCTCCAAAGTAGAAAATCCTACCAGTTTGTCTCAGAAAGCAGTGTTCACTTGGATGGTAGGCTGCTGTTCTCTGGGGACCACAACACCATGAAATTGCATTATGTCTAGAATGATGCTATGTTATATTTTGTTGTTCTGTATCAAGGGTCTCAGGTATATTTTTATTAGTGATTTCTGTTGGATTCATGTTGGAGATTGATGCCTCTCTTCATGTGCATGCATATACAGCACAGACGCTGGTAGCATCCCACCCTGCAGGGTCCTGGATCCTGGGCTCCAGCCTGAGCCCAGAAATCTACATGACAATGAAACAGCCCCGCGAGTCGAAGTCAGCCAACACAGGCCAGCCACAGGAGTCTATTTGCTGTGTAGACATACCCTCAGTCTGCATGTCCCTAGTCATGAGTCTAGAGAGTCCTTAGTCTTTCTTCTGAGAGTGCAACTAAAGTGTCAGTGCTAAGTGTATTTTTTCTGATGTGCCAGCTTGTATGCTGTGAATTCAGGCTACCAGCTTCTTTAATGTGGGATACAGCCATCCTATTGTTCTACCATCCTAGGCCAATGCAAGCTGATCATCTAGAGGGGAAGGCTCCAAAATTCCACTAGCAGCTCCCAGAAGCATTCTGTCTCCTCTGCTGTTGGTTGCATGAAATCACCCCCACTTGAATTATCACTTGCAGTAGAATGCACACAGAAAAAAAGGAAGGAGCTCCTGGAATTTTTCTCTAATGACTCACCAATTCCAAAGTTGAACTAAACCAGTGCCTATCAAAAACTAAATGACTAGATAAAAGGGCAACCTGTCTGACCTCTGCTACAGTGAGTAATGCTGTTTGAAATGACTATTACAGCTGCAGTGACAATTAACTTATGATTTTGTAAAGAATCTTAATGGAAATAGCTCAGCCAGAGAGGGACGAATAATTTACCACTCTAAAGCTAATTATTTAATATTGAGCTCCCAGAGACCACACTTAAGACTGGAACCCCATTGTGGTAGGAACTGTGCAAATTAGTATGAAAAGATGGTTCCTGCCTCAGATAATAGGTCCATTTATACATATTTTTTCTCTGCAAAACAATTTTGATTAAAAAAAAATTCTCTGTAGTCTTTCAGGTTTCTGTTGAAAAAGCCACACACACAAAAAAAGTTCAGTGTTTTGCTGATTGATGGAATAAAACCAAAGTTTGCATTTTGGCAGAAAAAAATATTGCTCTGTCAAATGTTTTAGTGGAACATTTTCTAGCATCTCACATTTAGAGTGGGAGCAGAACTGTGTCAGTGATATAATCTTGATGCAAATGCACAACAGCTCCTGGAGAGTTCAGAGCACATACCCAATAGCTGTTGTCATGAGCTGTTTTGTATTTGTGGTCCTTTCTGTTTGTCTGCACTTTTGATCACTCACTTATGACAAGTATATCAGAGAGGTTCTTTAGTTCATACAGATATGCTGACAGATAAGAACAGGTTAAGTAACGATAAACCAACAGAGATGCCCATTGGAGAGATGGAAATTCCTGTGCTATTACATATACAGGCTTTACATGACCAAGGGTGAGGACCCAGAAGCCCAGCCACACCTTCAAATTGATGTCCCTAACAGAAGGCCCAACAAAGTCTACCAATGGCTTGAGGATTTGAGAATTAATTCCCAGCCAGGGTTCAGAAGCAGCTTAGGGAGGAATGACAAATTGGGAGGAAATGAAGTGGAGCTGAGGCTATTTAGGATCAACACCTTAAAAAAATGTTAAGGGAGACAAGTGGGTTGTGTTGAGTTGAAACCAAGTTAGGAAGCATAATATAGTGTGGTCTCATTTCTGTAATAGCTTCAAAGCTTGCTCCTATGGAAAGAATTCAGCTGGGCACTTTTGTCCAAATTTCTATCTTAACCCAGAACCCCACCAGTAAAAGACCTACTCGGAATAGGTGGCTCTGTCTTCACCCAAGGCTCTCTCTCATTGTTCTGCCAAGGGCAGCCTGCTGGAAATGTAGACAGAACATATGGAACTCAAGCCTTTTCATAATTTACTTACCCTATGGACAGAAAAAGTACTGAGACTTCCTGGGAAACTGACTGAAACTTTTATTAATTAAAAATGATGGATCTAGGAAGTGTATTTCAATTAGAAGTGGCTGTATAAATGTCTCACAGGATGGGAAAAGATGCATGAAGAATCTAGAACTAGGTTTGGTTCGTCCAATGTGACATCTGTGCTGAAACATGGAGCCTGATCATTACACCAAAGTTAGCAGTTCAGAGGGGAACATTCTTGCTGAACTCTCTTATCTTAGAGGGAGGGGTCATTACCTGCCTCTGTGACAGTATTTCTGGCATAGCTGCTGCAGGAAGTGTAGGAGAGTAAAGAGTTAAAAGCTGGACAAATGGTCAGGCCTAAGTTGCAGGGAATGGGGTCAAAGCAAGGGCAAACCTTGTTTCTGCTAATTGGTGTGAATTCTAGTTATCTAGCCTGTTATCTCTCTTCTTTTCCTCCCTTCCTGGCCATCTGCACAGGGGATGAGACTGAGGCTAGCTATCGCCACTCCTGCACAAGGCCTTTGATGGGAACAGAGCATTATCTTCTTTCCCTCCCTTGTATATTGTATATTTTAAAGAACGTTAGTAAATTTCAAGGTAATGTGCCTGCATTCTGTGCAATAATCCTGTAAACAACAAACAGGGGCGGGTATAATTATATTCATTATGTAGTTATTAATATTCATTTTATAGGTGTCAATGTGACCTAATAAGGTTCTAGGGGGAGCTGCTGGAAATGTATACATTTACATACTGTTATGGTTAAAAGGATTGTAAAGTAACCCCTTAGTCCCTCACTCGCGGTGTCGAGGTGGAACGAGCAGGTAATAAAGGGTTCCATCTCCCCAATCCGCCCTAGGGACAGCCTGTTTGGTTATTTCTAACATCTGGCATCACGAACAGGATCCCAGGGTAGAAAAGTGCCTGATCACACTCCTTGCCATGGATATGGGTATGTTGGATGGGCCCTTTATGGTAACCACAGTTAGGGAATATATCAAGTTGGTAGGGAAGTTTGGAGGGCCGGATGGGATGCCTCCCAGGGGATGTCAGGACAGGCCAGCCATCCAGGGGTGGGTGGAAGCCTTCCTCATGTCCAGGTTTTCCCAGGATAAGGAAAAGGCTATTTTGGTACAAGATCTCTGGGAGACCTTGTTTGGGTTATGGAACGAAGTTACAAGTCTTAGAAGCCAGGTTGAAACCTTGCAACAAATCACGAAGGAGCAGTGCACAGTTAATCATCACAGTATACATGCGGTTAGCGTGGCTGAGAATCATATGGAAGATTTTAACTGTGTTAAGTCAGAGAACCTGGCCCCAAAGGGTCAAGTAGATGCCTTAAAGCAAACTTCTGTTACTCCGTTCCCTTTTTATTCTCCTCTTCTGTCTGGTCCCTGTGCCCCCCCATCCTATGAGGATAAACTGAGTCACAATAACCCTGTTTGTCCTATCGTAACTGTTCCCAATGCCCCCCCAACTCAGATCTTCTCCACCGGTCTGGTATCCAATTTCCCGCTGGTCCCCAGTTGGACAGAGAAGAGGGCCCCACCGTCAGTCAAAACGGGGACAGCCAATCTCATCTGGAGGAGGTAGTATATCAGCAAAGAATGTTAGCAGAAAAATCCTGGAGCACAGCCTTGGGATGGCTGGCAAGGATTGCTGATACTCCCCAGTTTTACTCCGGTGGCTGTGGCAGTAACTCCCACTCTTCTCTTAGAGCCAGGATAAAGGCTTAGGGGTGCAAGTTTCCAAGGAGCCCCACTTCCAAGGAGCCCATTCCGTACCAAGTGCACAGTGTCTGTACATCCAGAGTTTCTATTCCCAATTCTGCTGCAAACATTAGACTCATCACTATATCTCCAAGGTAAAGCTGTTCAATATACTACCAATATTACCAACCAATTTCATCAAGCAATCTTCAAACTCCTGGCTCTAAGAGAAGAGTGGGACAGCTGGTCGTGACGGCACAAACAATGGCCCACTGTCACTTGGTGCAGGCCACATTAAACTCTTTTCTTATATATATGAACTCAGCTTCCCATGTCACAGATTCACATGGAACAAAATGGACCATGTTGGGAGGGGGATGTAATATGTCTGTTTGTGAATGGAAATTCTCACAAGTTGTTGGAAGGGCTAAGGTATCTATTTGCCCAGTTATTGCAGTGGAAGGAAAGGGCTAGTGGGGACAATGGAAATCAGTGGGCAGGGTGGGGGTGGTAATTCAGGGTAATAATACACTTGGTTTTGCTTGGCATTGGGAATCACAATTCCACAAAGTGGGGGGACTGGTGGTTAAGGGGAGGGGTTACCCAAATGCTACTCTCCAACCCCCTGGAAATAGAGTATAAAGCCTCAAAGGGCATGTGGCTGCAGAAGAGAGGGGTATAGTGTGTAAGGGGAGGGTGCAACATAATTTACCAGAGTAGGAAAAAATGCTGCTGTGGGCAATTACAAACTCAGCAGGGGTTAATCTCCAAAAATGAAGGGATGTTGTTAACTATTTGTGGGAAGGGTGGAACTATTTACAAGAATCTGACTCAGCAGCTCATGTCCAATGCCTGGAACATGCCCTGGGGCTGCTGAACAGAGGGGGAATATTGCTGGGATCTGCACTGACCTCCACTAACCACCTTCTGGGAACTGTTATTTTAACCCTTGGAAACCTCACCAAAAGCCTTATGACAAATTTGGTGGGAAGTGTCAAAACTATTTTATGGGAAGAGGTTTGGGACCAGGTTCAGCAAACTTTAACAAATCATTTTGTAAACCTATTACGGGATGCACATCTGGAGGTATGGCCTTCTGGATTAGAGGGTACCAATGCAGCAAAGCAATTAAAAAGTTATTGTCCTTTCAAAGCCACCTGGTGAACAACCCTCAGGAACTGTACTCTAGCCCAGTGCACCCTCAATATCAAAGGAGTAGCTAGAGGGAATTGGACCTCTGCTACCTTATTGCAAGCAGATTTTGGGGGTGGGTGAAAATGGGAATGGTCCAACGAGCCGGTGTGGCAGGTGCGAGTTGGAGCAAATAACAGTTTCTGGTTTGGCCAGGGATATACTATCCAGATATGGGACTACTTTGGGCCGGACAAGGTAACACGCATGGGAGGGATGGTCACAAGAACCACCACCATTACGATGTATAGAACCGGTATCTCCTCAGCACTGGGTGGAACAGGGAAATAAAATCTGCTGGGAACTGTGCTCAATGGTCAGGGGCTAAAGGAGGGAAGGTATGAGGAACGGGTGGTGTTTGGACCAGGAAACATTTCCATGCAACTAGGAAACTCCACCTATCAAATCCGCATACCGGCCATAAAACAGCTTAATGCAACAGGACATCCAACAATTCCAATGAACTGGACTGAGGCTGTACCAGAACCCTGCTGGATCAGTTAGGACCACCTGACACAGCTTTTGAAACAACTCCAGGTTGAGCAACGCAGAATGCAGGTTTTGGAAGCCCAGGCTCTCCGAAGGACCAATGCGTTCCAACTAGCCACTGAATTGCCTGCTCACTGTGCTTGGACAGATGTAGCCTGTGCCCTTCAAACAGGCTTAACAGACTCATTCACTCCTCGGTCGTATTACTCATGTTGTAGGAATATTAATCATATTAGTTGTTTTTTTTAATTATGTTTATAGGATGTTTAAAACTTTGCACCGTCCTAGCCTCTTCTTCTGTGAGGCAGTGTTTACACACAGGTGGGGACTTAAGAAGTATTCACTGGTTGTTTTCACGTTCAGGATTTGCTGCAGTTGAAAAATCCAAGATAGTCTTATTTATTATTTAATTAGATCTTTGTCCAGGAAATGTTAAGACTTCTTTGTAATGAGACTCATAAACAGCTTCTTTTAGTTTAGCCCCTTACGGATCTGTATGCATGGCACTGCATTTTCAAATACTGAATGTATTCAGCTGTCTTTTAAAATTGTTTTGCTATGACTTCTGTGCAAATCAGGAAGGAATGATACATTGACAAGAGTTTATACAAGGGAAAAATTATCTGAGACACCATCTCAGTCCTGGCAAAAGGAACAGATTTCCCCATCAGCCTACATGAGTGGACTTTTAAAGATAAGCTGGGGGAATAGATTCTACATTTCTGTCGATCGAGGGAAACAAATTGCACAAGTCAACACAAAATGAACGCTTAAGCAGGGCTCAGCAAAACCGAAGATGCCTGCATTTGCAGAGCACCATGAATGAGATTAAAGTTGCCAAACTGAACTACTTGAGTCCTAACATCCATTATAGTGTTATTTAGAATGCCTGACACGATGAGACCCACGTTCATGCCGATCTCTCTATTTTTCTGCTCTGGAAAACAACTGGTCAGTTACCCATGGATGCTTGAACTGCTATCAGATTTATTGCCTTGAAAACTTCTTCTGACATAGGCAGCACAATTCACATGCGGATCTCAATGAAATCAGGAGAACACTCTCTCATTAACTTCAATGGGATCAGGAACTGAACCTGTCAGAGTAGAATATTTTGGATCTTCTTGTAAAAGATGAGGAGAGAGGTCACGGGCCTTATCCTATAGTGACTCAACCCTTTGCATGGCAAATGAGACAGCAGAGTAACTGTGGTTCTGTTTTGAGGGGTAGGGGCAGACAGGGTGCCTGAAACTTGTACAAAAGGTGCACAATTCCTGCATGGTAGAAAATCCATGTTAAAGGGGGCTCCCAGCACAGTGACATCCCTGGGATAGCAGACGGCAAGTGGAAAATGGGGAAAGAAAATCCCCCCACTGCACAAGTCTTCAACTTCTCTTTCCAGGAACTGGGACATGGCAATAACACCAACTCTTAAGATGGAATAACAGCTATGCTTCCACTCTACAACTTCTGTCTCCTAACGTCCCTGGTGTTTTCCAGTGCCCAGCCCAGTTTGGAGGTTGAGGGCATGTTTTAGGCTTTGATGTCTCAATTATGGCAATGGTGATGCAAAATGTAGTGCTACTGACACCAGATGTTGCTATTAGAAATAGTCTTGCATGATCTATTTAAATGAGTGTACAGGAGGGCAGATTTTGGGTGTGGTGTTATGCTGTGGTGTTAGTTGTGGTGCAGTTCCTTTGGAAGCTGGGCTTCTGACTGATAAAATTGATTCCTTGGCTGAATGATAGTGCCTGGAATCATTCTTGGGTTCACACTTGAGCAAAATAAAAATATTACATGATTCCACAGCATTACACAGAAGATCACTTCAAAACTCTTCCAGCTGGTCTTTAGTTGAAACAGTATGCAATTTACTCAAAAAAAATGTACTAGTACCAAAGATAAACATATGCAGCATCAGTTCTGAATAAAATGTAGGATAAAAAGGACACAGGAAAATAGAATAGAATTTACCTTGCATTAGTCATAGTCAAGGTGATTGTTCAAGGAACAAATTGAATAGAACAAAACCGATGGATATCTGATACTGTGGCAAGAAAAATATCCTTCATGCAGTACCTCTTCCTTAAAATATGACTCTTGGAAATTTCTGCCCAAATCAGTGTTTGAGGGGAATTCTTCCACATCCCATATCAGCAATAACTTTTTATGCAAATAAATTTTTCCACAGTGTGATCAACTGTGATCCAGAGACTACTTAGTGCCAACTAGCAGGGCACTGGGAATGCATAGGGTTTTACAGGGATCCCTGGGTCAGATATGCAAAATAAAAGGGTAGCATATGAGGTCTATACAGAGAGCCAGGAAACCACTGGTCATCACCATCATTTCAAAATGTGTGTCCAGTTAATATTTAAGGAGTAGTATATCTATACTGAAAATTATGCTTTTGGAGTAAAGGCAGGTCACTGGGAGGTGACATACCTCCTGTCGGAAACGAACATATCCAAGGTAATATACACACTGGCTGGTCATTTCTGTATTGTTTTATATGCTTCACAATGTATGGCTATTTGCATACTGAGCCACAGGCAAAATATCCAAAAGGAAGTCTCCAGGAATAAACAAACAGCCAGGAACGTCATCTTGATGAGTAAAGACAAAAGATTGCTCTCATATCTTGGAGTGCAAAACTAAAGTTACATTCTTTACTTAGGAGAATTGGTAAGCTGGGGTTTCCTCCAACCATGCAGATTCAATAAAGTTCATATTAAAAACCATTCTATTTTTAATGCATTTTATGTTTCAATCTCACAAGCAGGTATAGTAGAGGACTAATGTTAGTCAATAGTTATTTAAGGGTCATAATTTGAGTGGGCTCTTATACGTAAAAAGAAAAGGTGGTTGCCTAGCACTGCAAAATGTTTACTGAATGTTTATTATCCAGATGTCTGATGGCCCTTGCACACTTTCCAGTTTGCTTTATGGCAACAAAATCCCCAGATACTGTTCCAGCCATAATGATAAAGCACAGTACAGTTACCATCTGAAATTATGCAGGAAGCTGGGACCCTGGCTTGAATAACTTTCTGTTCTATGGACAATCTTTAATCAGCAAAACAGGAGATGTGAATGTGACAGTTCATAAGTAGGTCCAGATATTAAAACTAGGGTGGTGCCATGCCGCAGAGAATGAAATTAACTGCATTTGCATATGACCTGACTGCTCATTAAAGATATACAATTGTTTTGCACAAATTTTAGGTTGCATCAATAGACATGCAATTGTGCAGTAACTAGGCACCAATAATTCATGTAGTGAATGCTGGGATTTTAAAAGGCATTTAGGTAAGGGGTATAAGGCTAACCTCACCTAGGCTATGTCTGATATCTTGCAGTTCAGACTACTGAGGTATGAATAGCAGTGTGCACTAATACGCTATGCGGTAACTCTCCCATGTAATTAATGTAATCCTGTGTGAAGAGAACTACATTAATTGAACTAGGAAGCTTTTAGTTCAGACCTGCAGTGCCAATATGGGGGAGTTACAGTGCTGCATAGGAGTGCACACAGCTATTCACACCATCAAAGTCTGAACTATAAAACAGTGTAGACAGCCCCCTAGTTCACATCATGGTAAAATTAAAATACCTTGGCCTCATCATATTTACCTTGAAATATTTCAAGTTAGTTACCCTAAATGGGAGGAAAAATTTGTTTTAATGGTAAAGACAAAGCCTCAAAAATGTAGGGAATTACAGGCTGGGTCAAGGAAGATTTTGAAGATAATTCTAGCAACAACCAAGTCTGGGGAGAATGATTAGCAGTGACAAAACATAAAGCTCCTGAGTTACCAATAAAGTCAAGTCCTGGGAATGAGGGTAAATTGGGGCTGGACAGTGTGAAATAAGTTCTCACTGGATATAAAGAGGCATAGCCACATTAAAATCAATAACCACCCCCAATTTACCCCGACCTGAGGAACGGAACCATTGTGTATAGGCTCCATTTGCTGTATGTTGCGTTCCTCAGATGTTTCTACTGGATCTGAAGGAGGCATTTAATCAAATGAAACCATTATATGATTTATTACTAGAATGCATAAAACGTGACAAGAAAAACTCAGTGATAAAATGACTGAAGATTTAAATGATCAAATATTAAAAAAAACAACTCAAATTATTCTTTTAAAATAAATACTTGAAATCTCTGTCATACGATTGGCTTTATTTGAAAATCAAATTTCTACAGCAACTTTATTTTCAATTTTGTGACTAACAAGAATATTTAATTTAGACAAGAGCATGTATAAAAACCCACAGAACTAATTTTGCTTCGGCATAGAACTCTATTAGGTTTTCCATGACACATTAACACAGCAGATTATTTTTAATTGGGTGTCTAATTAGACATTATTAATGTCAACATTACCTCTTATAAATTTATTTCTTCTATGAAGGAGAGGGTTCCTACTTTCCCTGTAAACTATTCAAATTAACTATTTATCAATAGATACAATTTTAAGAGCACATAGACCATAAGGGGCACAAATGCAAAATTAGGTCTTCAATCTCTATTGACTTTCAATGTGAGTTAAACATCTCGCTAGCCTACATGCTATTTAAAATACCCACAATCACCAATACAATAGAAATAAATTAAACTCACACACAGCCGCTTCCAGGTTTCTTTATTTATATGAACTTCTGTGCTGTATGGACTGTTATTATTATGCCTGATGGGAAGCAGGAAAGATATCTATATGTCCCACTCTCATCCTGATCCTGGGTCCTGCAGGGGGACAGACTTGCCACCCAAAGCGCAACTTTGAGCATCCTCAGAGCTACTCCAATTTGTGTCATGGGTCCAGCCTAGCACCCCGAGACTCCTGGAGCATAGTGAGTCCCTGACCATGTCCCTGCCTGACCCACTTACACCCCTGACATTCCATCTTTGCCACAGGCTTCCGAGGGGATGATTTCTCCTCCTGCTTTGCACTGCTAGAACAATGTCACACAGACATGGCAGGAAATTGGCATATACTTGAGCCCTTATTGAAGAAAGTTTAAATATCTTTGGGGTTCATCGTAATAAATGAATTGTTTAGATACAAGATGTATCATCTCAAGGGGGATTAGATGTCAGACCTGGGGATTCAAAGGACTATATTGGACTATGTGCCAGACAAGGATGGATTTTTGGAACAAAAATGTTAAGCGGTTTTCCTGTAGAATATCTAGGGAAAGATGAACACTAATTCTCCACCTCCAGTTCTGCAAAATCCCAGCCTTTTGAAGCTATGCCCTAAGGGGTGGACCATTGTCTATTAATCATCTGTTATGTGAGGCTAAAATCAAAGGCCCAAGTTATATAAAAGAAGGACTGAACTATTCATAGTAGATTGGTTCTGAATCTGGGGCAGTTATGAACTTCTAACCTTAAGGAAAATCCAGTTGTGGGTTTTGAAGGACTGACACCTACCAGAACCCAAGGTTGGGGTTGTGGTGACCTCTGATAAAAACTTACATGCATGCTAAAAAGATTTACTTGTTTTTAATGTTTTCTCTGTAATGATTTCACCTTAAGAATAAATGTGATTGCTTAGAGATGTGTGATAACTTATACCTCTAAGCAGTTGCTCTGTTCATAACCTTTGGAGAGAAAGCAAAACAGACACTGGCCTGATTAGCCAGTCTGGCTTGATAGAGAGATATCACAGTATAGGCAGTGAATCGTGCAGCCTGAAAAAAACCTGGACAGGGGGGAGAGAAACACAGATCTGTACCCAGGAATAGTGGTGGCTGATGAGCTGTAAGCCTAGAATGGTTGCCCTTGGTGAACCACAGAGTGGAAATACAGGTGCAGAAATTTGACATGGCATGGCAGCCAGCTTGGGGATTGGAAATCTGTCCCATGATGCCCTGATACTGAGGAGTGGTGAGCACCTGCAACTCCTCTAGGAATGGAGCAACATATAATTAAGTAATGAAACTGGATTTGTGACAACTCACTGGAAAAACTTGGAATATATAAGTATGGATATGGACATTCAAGACCTTTTTCCTCTAGGTCACATCCTCATAGGTATTTAGATGCTTAAATCCCATTGAACTCAATGGGAGTTAGATGCCTAAATAACTTTTATGGATCTTTCTTTCTTTCTCAGGACTGTGAGCGTTTCTGAGAGCGAGGCTGTTTGGTATGTCCTTTGTGCACTAGTTGGGTTTCTGTTAGTGGCTTTTTTTTGGTTTGTTTTTGTTACTTGCTCTTTCTTTGTCACAAGAGTGGTGTTTCCCCCACTTTCCTTGGTGGTATTTTCGATGGGGTCTACTTCACATGGGTTTAGTAGAGTGACATGAAAACATGGAGTGCCATGGAGTGTGTGCCTGCTCTCTCCTCCTCTGTGGAGGATGTGTTATTGAGTGTAGGTAAAGTTGTTCATTTTGCTAATATAAATCTGCCTCTCAAATAACTAAATCTATATTGTGATTTTTTTTCCTGGCCCAAGAGCAGTTGGTGAATCGTTTTGTACAAGAGGGACTTTGGGTCAGTGAGTCTCTTGTTCCAGTTTTTCCCTTGTTTACTTCCGCTACTAAATTAGTGTTTTGTTTTCCTCCAGGGTCACCCACTTCCTTCGCAATAAGACCCTAGTGTCTGATCTTTCCCATTATGGGAAGTAAGATTCTGCTGTTAAGATGATTCTTTTGAGCTGCAAGAACCCAAAGGGGAGGCATGCTATGCTGTTCTGGTGCCAGGTTTATGTGGCTTGGAAATTATCCTGAAGAGCCTTTGAAAGTGGTTTTAAAGCACCACATAGTTGGTGCAGATTATAGTGTTTGCTACCTCTGAAAATATCAAATGTTTCTTGTGTGGTGACCCTGGTCATTTGAGGGATTCTTGCATATGCATTACTGGCTCTGGGATCCCAAGTTAGAATGTGAGGTTCCAGGATAGTGATGAGGGGGCTGGGACATCAAGGGACCGGCAGGAGATAGAATATGGTGGTGTGGATGAAGGATCTATCTCTCCCCACACCACTGCTCATCTTATGTGGTCTGCAATTGTCCCTCCCCTCCTCCCTCCCCCGAGGAATCCTCTGTTGTGACCCCATCACTTGTCCTGGACAGAAGTGAGTCCTGGAGGTTGAAGAGCACCTTCTTGCAGAGTGAGCAGAGACAGGTTCTAGATATTGGGCGGAGGGGCTGGGTGCAGGGATGAAGAAGAGACCAGTGCCAGGCAGGACTATTTTTAAAAGGGCAAAGACTTTGGAAGCCCCTGAGCTGCTGGCAGTGGCTGAAAATGGAGCTGTGTGCCCGGAGAAGGTGGGTAGCATTGCTTTGGGGGATAGCTCCCAGTGCTTTGCTCTCTTCCCTTGGCACGATGAGCCCTCAAGCCCCTGATCTTCCATGATGCAGTGATGATTCTGGGTCCCAGTCTGGGACTTCACTGTCTACCTCCCTTGGGAAAATAGATAAGTCAGCTGCTCCCACTGAATCTCTTTCCTTTGTGAATAATAAAAACACTACAATAACAGCGAGGCTGGGCGGGGCCTGGGGTGGAGCCACAGGTGGAAGAGGCCTTTTTAAACTGCTGGTCAATTGCCCCCGCTCATCACTGGGCCTGTCTATTGCAAGGAGGACTGTGATAGCATCAGGGCTCAAGTCATTCTGGAATGCTCCAGTACAGTGCCCTGGCACTTTTGGGGGGAAGAGTGAAAGTTCCAGAAGTGTAGGGTTTTTAGTACTCACCCATCGGGTACCACCCTGTATGCCTATGCTCTAGAGAAAAAGGAGGAAAGTTAATTCCAGACAAATGTGTCTTGTATTTCAGCTACGCACACACAGCCAAGGGCTCAGCCTAAAGATGCTGCAATTACTGAGCTAAGGGCACCTGAAAACAACAACAAGCTTGGAAAAAAGACCAGGGGCAGCTGCTTACCATGTCAGGTTTAGCTGTTCCTTTTTCCCAGGGCACAGATCTTGTCTACAAAGGAGAGAGTAGAGGGCTGGCTTCTCCAGGTGGAAACGCATATTGGCACTGTTCTTTTCAATCATTTTACTGTGTGTGTCCCCACACAGGGGTGAGACTGTTTGAAGACACTTGTTCATGCTCTGCTTGGCTGTGACCCCAATACTCTTATAGTCCTGGGAGGGGATTTCAGTTGCACTGAATGTTATGTATTGGACAGGAACCACAAGGAGCCAAACTCTCAGTTAGCCACTGTCTCCTGTTAGTATTGTCTCCTGCAGACATTTGGGTTAGCAGATGTTTGGATGTTCTCTCACCCCACTGTTAGACAGTACTCTTGGCTGAAGGCTACTCCCAACCTTATTTCAAGGGCTAGATTGGATCTCTTTTATACCACAAAGGTTAGTGTGAATGTTTATTTGGTGCTCCATGTTTATTTGGTGCTCCATGTTTCCCAATGGCTTGTATGATCATCATTATGTCTGTTAGTGTCTCTCTCCCTCTTTCTGCCTGTACTTCCAACTGATGCTTTATTACTAAGTCATTAAAGGACACAAAGTTTACTCTGATATTCACTGTGGTTTGGGAGCATTGGTGGCAGCAAAAGTCCCTGTCTGAGTCCTGGGACAGAGATGGGATGTCAAGATCTATATCCAGCTGTTCTGCCAGCAGTACACCCAGGCTATCATACATTCTTTGCATCAGGATATGGGCACCCTGGAATGAGATATCTTGGACCTTCATATGGATAACCTGGTGCAGATTCACCAAATTTTAAATGAGAAATATAATCTCCTGAAATCTTTGCTGGAAGAGAAGGTGCAGGGAGCCCTGGTTCAGGCCCGTTTTATCCAGTTATGTGATAATGATGCTCCTACAAGGTTTTTCAGGGGCTTGGCAGGACATATTATGAACCATCAGGAGACTTCTTGACTCTAGCTGTCAGACGGTCATCTGACAACTCACCCTGCTAAGCAAATTAAACCAGCTGTCTCATTTTACAGTACTCTGCATTTGCCCAAAGCCTGTGACATGCTGGCAATGGGAAAGCTGCAGGGTTTACCCCATTTAAATGGTGAGGCACAGAGGTGCCTGGACATTTTCCCCTCATAATAAGAGCTTTCTGATGCAGTCCAGCAGCTCTCTACAGGCAAGACTGCAGGTATCAGTGGACTGCCATCTGAATTTTACAAACATTTCTGCTATCTTATAGGTCTTGACTCTTTTTTTTCTCCTATTGCTGGAGTGTATCGAGGAGAAAGAGCTGCTGCAAGGCACTGATAATACTGTTGCACACACAAAAAGGGACCTTTGTGACTTATTGAATTGGAGAACTATTTCCCTTCTTTGCTATGATTACAAGATTTTTATCCAAGGCCTTAGCTAACCAGCTGAGGGACTGCCTGGTCTCTCTGATACACCCTGATCAAACATATTGTATTCTGTTGTATTTTTGATCATTTGTTCTTAAATCGTGATGTCTTTACTATTAGCAAACTTTGTAATCTGAATGTGAATCTTACTTCAATGGACCAGAAGAAGGTCTTTCATAAATTTAACCATAGCTATCTTTTAAAAACATTAGAAGCCTTTGGGATTGGGACAGTGTTCACATCATAGATTTCTTTAGCTTAACATAACATTTAGTGTTTTGCTGGGGGTTTTAGCTGCTGCTTCCAGTCTGCAGAGCTATTCATCAGAGGTGCCCTTTCTGGGATGTTATATGCCCTGAGTCTGGAGCCATTTCTTCACCTCCTAAGAAGCCATTTGACTGGCCTGTCTGTGCCAGGGGTGCTGGATGCTTGTCTGGTTTATCTGCCTGCCTATACTGATCAGTACAAGCAACCTCCGCCCAAATTAACTGAGCTCACAGTAATCTAGTCGTATTGGGCTCCTGAAAGTGTAGTGCTCCACTACTGCTGCTCCAATAATTACAGAGGGGGCATCTCTGGAATTAAGGTGTTGTGGATTTGGGCTGGGCGGTCTGAATAATACATGTTAAATTGGGAGTGGGTTGAAGAGAAGGTGCAGGGCTGCCTGCACAGTTGGCACAGGCACCTTCCTGGACTTTTTTGTTCAGGATGAGTTGTGATTGCTAATGACCTTGTGACCTCAATGTTGTGGCATGGGCTGGTGTGTCTGGATCCTCCCTTGCACCTCCTGTATTGGATTCAGAAGCACCTCAAACTTTTTTGGAATGGTTACACTCTCTTTTCCTGTTTCTACCATTAGATGGAGGGGTGGGGGCTTTTCACTTCTGACCTATTCAGCGGTTGCTATACTCTTCCTGCTGGCCTAGAAGTGGATGGTCAGTTGGGATATGAGTAATGAAAACCCTTCAGGATCAGATCATTAGCTAGTAATATAAGAATAAACATACTGGGTCAGTCCAATGGTCCATCTAGCCCAGTACCCTGCCTTCCGACAGTGGCGAACCTCAGATGCATCAAAGGGAATAAACAGAACAGGTCAATTATCGAGTGATCCAATCCTGTTTTCCAATCCGATCTTCTGGCATTTAGAGGCTTAGGACACTCAGGGGTTGAATCACTGATCACTGATGGTCATGGCTAATTACCTATAGATGAACCTAATTTCCATGAACCGATCTAATTGTTTCTTGAATCCAGTTATACTTTTGGCCTTCAACATCCTCTGGCAATGAGTTCCACAGATTGACTGTGCATTATGTGAGGAAGTATTTCCTTTTGTTTGTTTTAAACCTGCAGCCTATTAATTTCATTGGGTGACCCCTGCTTCTTGTGTTAAGTGAAGGGGTAAATAATGCTTCCTTATTCACTTTCTCCACACCAATCATCATTTTATAGACATCTATTACTGCCCCCTTTAGAAGACTTTCCCTCTTCTCCCATGACTGCTTACTTTGCTTAACAGCCTTTGGTGAAGGAACTTGTCAAAGGCTTTCTGAAAGTCCAAATAAACTGCATCCACTGGATCATCTTTGTCCACATGTTTGTTTGACCCCCCTCAAAGAATTTTAATAGATTGGTGAAGCATGGTTTCCTTTTACAAAAGCCATGTTGACTTTTCCCCAACATATCGTGTTCATCTGTGTCTGATATTTCTGTTCTTTACTATAGTTTCAGCTAAATGGCCTGGTGCTGAAGATAGGCTTACTGACCTGCAATTGCCATGATCACTGCTTGAGCCTTTTTAAAAACTGGCATCACATTTAGCTATCCTCCAGTCATCTAAGATGATTTAAGTGATAGTTTACATACCATAGTTAGTAGTTCTGCAATTTCAGATTTGAGTGCACCCAAGAGTTTGGAAGGAATATCATCTGGTCTTGATGACTTATTACTGTTTAATTTATCCATTTGTTCAAAACGTCCTCTATCAACACCTCAATCTTGGACAGTTCCCTGGATTTGTCACCTAAAAGGAATAACTCAGGTGTGGGAAACTCTCTCACATCCTCTGCAGTGAAGACAGATGCAAAGAATTCATTTAGCTTTTCTGCAATGGCCTTATTTTCCTTGAGTGCTCCTTTAGCACCTCAATCATCCAGTGGCCCCGCTAATTGGCAGACTTCCTGATTCTGATATTGTTAAAGAAAATGCTGTTTAGTGTTTGTCTTTTTGCTATTTGCTCTTCAAATTCTAATTAGACAGGCCAACAAATACTTTTATGTTTGATTTGCCAGCATTTATACTCCTTTCTATTTTCCTCAATAGGATTTGACTTCCAATTTTTAAAGGATGCCTTTTTGCCTCTAACTGATTCTTTTACTCTGTTTAGCTATGGTGGCATTTTTTTGGTCTTGTTACTGTGTTCTTTTTAATTTGAGGTATACATTTGAGACTCTATTATGGTGTTTTTAAAGTTTCTATGCAGCTTGTAGGCATTTCACTCTTGTGACTGTACCTTTTAAAATTTCAGTTTAATTTTGTGTCATTCTCTTTTCTGAAGAGAAATGCTACTGTGGTGGGCTTATTTGTGGTGGGAAGTGGGATCCCAGAAGAATGTTTAATTTAATTACATTATAGTAACTATTACTGAGCAGTTCAGCTATATTGATTTTTTGGACCAGATCCTGGGCTCCACTTAGGGCTAAATCAAGCATTGCCTCTCCCCTTGTGGGTTCCAGTATCAACTGCTCCAAGAAACAGTCATTAATGATGTCTAGAAATTTTATCTCAGCATCCCATCCTAAGGTAACATGTACCCAGTGAACATGGGAGTAGCTGTAATCCCTCATTATTATTGAGTTTTCTATTTTCATAACCTCACTAATCTCCTGGAGCATTTCACAATCACCATCACCATCCTGGTCAGGAAGAGGGTAGCATATTCCTACTGCTATATTCTTATTATTCAGGTATGGGATTTCCAGCCATGGAGATTCTTTGGTACAGTTTGATTCATTTAAGATTTTTACTATATTTAACTTTATGTTAAAGAAAGCCACAGTGCCATTCCCCAATGTGCAAAACCTACTGTCATTCCTGTATATTTTGTACCCTGGTATTACTGTGTCCCATTCATTATCATTGTCCCTCCCAAGTTTCTGTGGTGCCAGTTATATCAATATCCTCATTTAATACCAGGCACTCAAGTTCACCCATCTTAGCATTTAGACTTCTTGCATTTGTATACAAGCACTTACAAAATTTGTCAGTATTTTTAGTTGTCTGCCTTCATATAATGTAATTGAATGGAACTCTTTTTTTCACTCTTTAATTTGATTGTTCATCTTCAGTTCCTACACTTTCTGCATGTACCTCAATAACAGACATGGAATCCAATTGCTTATGTATGTAGCCCAAACTCAGGAGCATATTCTCTAACCTTTCCTTATGATGAACTACATGAGATCTGAGGTGCCTCAGGGTATTTTCCCAGCTAGTTGTACCTGCTGTCAAGTATAGTGGTGATGGAAGTAATCCAGCCAATCTCTTATCTCCAAACTATGTGCCTTGAAATCTTTTTTAAAAGGAAGAGACTTCCATTGGTCAGTCAAATAGTGAAATGAAGATAAAACAGACAGAAGTACAGAAAAGACTGTTGAAGTGTGATCCTCTAATGAAGCATTCAAAACTGTTGCTGAGCTGATTGCACACACATCCCCAATACTGCCTCCTGTTTTAATTGTGTTGGGGCCTTTTTCTTTTCTTTTCAATTGCCATTCAGGGAAATCACCACATCAACAGCAGCATGTCAACACATTAGTCAAATGTTACCAGTCAGTCAGATACAGGTGAATTGGTTCTTGCAGCTTGAGAGCTGTAGGTTGAGTGTTGTCAGTTTAGGACTTGATTCAAAGAAGTGCTTAATCATGTAAGTAATCCCAGTGCATTCAACTGGACTATATTCACACTTTTGCTGAACTGGAATTTAAATACTCGAACATGCATAAATCTGTTGAATTTACAGATTTTTTAAAACATAACTTGACCAAATACTTTCCACTGAATCTATCTCAGATTAATATAATGTTCTTCAAAGATGTGGCATGTGATTTATTAAAGTAAGCGTGCATCTGTCCTTCAAAATTTTGTTCTTATTCCAATACTTTTGTAAATTCTTGTATATTAATTGTAGATAATGAAAGGAAATACTCAGTTATGGCTCCTGTTTGATTGCTTATCTAACTTGCATCTGTCAGACAGAGAAGTATCATTATAAACTCTTCAAATAGTAACTAAAACAACAATAGACTTTATAGACCTGATCCAAAACCTGTTGAAGTCAATAGGAAACTTTTACTTACTTTACTGATCTTTGACCCTGTATGCTTAGTAGTACAATGGCTAATAAGGGATATTTAAAACCCACACACATTGACTCAAGCCATTTTTCCTTTTGGATAAACAAAACAAGAGCAGAAACTCAGGGTTAATCAGGTGAGTATAACCATTTAAATGAATGAGGTTATTCACCTAAGTAACAGTAATCTGTGCGAATACGTTTTGCAACATCAGGTGCCAATGAAGTATTGAGGGATGAAAAGAGTTGATTTGATAAGATGCAATTTTTTTGCTCAGAAATGTTGGAAAGAAATGGATATAAATTACTTACACCTGCTTAAGTTTAGAAGTGCAAGATGCAAAACCAACTTTGAAGGAAAATCATGGCATCTATAGGTTTTAAAATGATATAGAACTGTTCTCTTTGCAATATAGAATTATTCTGAAACCCTTTGACTGCCAAGACCTTTTCCAAAGCAAGACATTAGTTATTGGGACAAAGAAACCTGTTTGTTTTTTTCTAATTCATCACCAGCTGACATCCTACAATCAATTTGCTCTTGAGAAGCTCACTGCTGAGTAAGCCAACTCTGTTATAATGGGAACAGTGGGAACACTATTCTACAACTCAACCCAATTTGCAGCACTTACATATCCAACTGTTCATGGCAGTCTTTCTCTTTCTCCCTCTTACTTTTAAACATGAATCTTCATGACAACAAAGGTAAGATAAAAGGAAAATCCTATATGTTATGCTATGTTACAATGAAAGAGGCACGTAGTGCAAGTAGTTTCAGACATTTGACTGAATAACCTCTTAAAGAGAGTTAAGATAAGAGTTTTAGTGCTACAGATTCAAATTAAACTGTATATTTGAAACCTTTAAAGGAAAGTCCTGACATCAAATGATGCCCCAAGGATTCAGAAATTAGGAGTGTTTCTCATATTAAAAGGCATTTTATTTAAGATGTCATCTTGTGAATGCATATGCACAGTTTTCACAGAGGTAAATTAAAATAGAGGGGTTCAAAAATGAACCACGCCTCTTGATATGTAGATTGTAAGAGTAGGATCTACGGCAGGACTTAAGCTTTGCAATATTGAGAAGCACTGGATGTGATCCAGAAAGTAATTTAGGTGCCTAAACTCCAGAATTAGATGCCTGAGACCCTGTTTGCAGCATCACTGCAATCCACAAAACTCCCAAGTAGTTGGCACCTAAATTCATTTAGTGTTTGTCTGTCCCTCTGTAAAATGTTCCCTAGGCCTTGGAACATGCACACTCTCTGGCCCCAATGACTGTTCCACTATGGATAAACACTTATATAGTCACTGAGTCAGAGATAGGAGGGAGGAGAATAACTCTGTAGTCTAGGGGTTAAGGTATCCACTGCGGTGATAGGAGATCCTGGGTTCAGTCCCCCTACTCTAATCTTTATCATCTTCATTCATTATCTTTATTTATTATCCACAGTGGGACAGTTTCAACAAGAGAGATCTTGGGAGCCCTTCCTCAGGATATCCCATAATTCAGTGGCTAGAGCACTCTCCTGAGGGGTGGGAGTGCCTTGTTCAAATCTTCAATGCCCCCTTCTATCAGAGGGGGAGAGAACCTGCATCTCCCATATCCTCAGTGAGTGTGCTAACCACTAAACTAAAAGTTTTAAGTTGGCTGCCTCCTTCTCTAGCCAGATTAATTAACGGCACCCAATTTGGTAGGTGACCTCTGAGCATACCTACAAGGCCCCAAATGTGACTTAGATGGCTGAATGCCTGTCTTCCCACCAGTTTGTGGATTGATTGGGGGGCTTAGGAGGGAGATAGGCATCTGTATGCCTAGAGGAAGGCAGCAGCATGTGTGCCTCGGAGGCAGAAACATAGGTACCTAGGAACTTTTACCCTGAAAATGTAGGCACCCAGTTTAGACACCTACCAGATTCAGCAGGAAGCTTTTGGCTCCACTACAATCTACACCTGGCCTTGCAGTTAAACTCTCAACTTTATTGCTTAATTCTAGGGGTTAGGTACTTTAAATATTTTTGTGGATTGGAACCTAAGTGCCTTGGGACAGGAACTCTTCTCATACATGTGGTGTTCATCATTGAGAACATTGCTGGTGTTCTAAAAATAATTTAAAAAACTGATACACAGGAGTTAAGAGTTTTTTGTTCCCAGCTCTGTCATCTACCTGCTCTGTGACAATGGGCAGTTTCCTATACTGCCATTTTCTCTCCATTTGTTTCTTGCCTATTTGAATTTTAAGGTGTTCAGGACAAGGAGTCTCTCTCTCTCTCTCTCTCTCTCTTTAAAAACAAAACAAAACAAAAAAAGCAGCTTTTAATACAGTGTGGTCCTGATCTTCAGTGGGACCTCTACTTGCTATTGTATTTTATTATTTTAGACTTTGTGTTGCTTTATTTAAGTAAGACAAAGCACTGTGTTTTCTCTTTTTAAAAAAACAGGTCTGTGTGTGGGTGTGGAGAGAAGGATATTTCAAATGTACTATCCACTGTTGGAAAAAAAGGACTGATACTGAAAAAGAATGGTTAATTGAATTAAGACTGAAATTGTTGAGAAGCCTCATTCATTTGCAAAAAGGGTGGGGAAGCTTTCCAACATTTTAAAATCAGGGGAGCTTTACATGGTGCGTTTGTAGCAAAGTCCTTTGGGTAGAGAGAAGAAGGAGCAGATGAGGATAACATTTCAAAGATAGTGGTGGCGGACTACAGCCAGTGAGATAGAACTTGGTAAAGGTTTTACATTCCATCTGTCTATACTTCCCACCTTCCAATCCCTGTTATATTGTCCATATTAGGTTTTTTTAGAAGAGTCATTAGATTAAATAACTCTGAAGAAATTGTGAAATATAATGCAGATGTGCACCTTGGGATGAATATATTAGGATAACAGTTCTGTGCCCTTGTCTCTCTCAATTACATTGTCATTCTCTCCTGCAGTGTGCACCTGCTTCTTGTTAGCATTGCACTTGGTTGCACTGCCAGAGCTGCTTGTTTTTAACTTGTCTCAACATTTGCCCCTTTATTGATGGTCCATTGCACAGTACAGCCCAGGCTGTAGCTTTTGTGCTTATCATGATCTTGGGTGAGTAATTTAAAGAAACTTAATGCAAACAATATGTTTGATAGCGATTAAAGGGTGTCACAAGCGGGCTGGAATTTTTAATGGGCATTGGGCCCAGCCCCACCTGTGAGTTCTATTATCCTCCTAGCTGATCTTGATTGGCTAGTGATCAGATGGCCCTGTTTACTTATTAGGACACCTAGAAAAGACTTTGAGACCTTGGTTGAAGGAGGGGGTGGTATAGATGACTTGTTGGTCTTACCTTTCTTTAGGACCTACTAGAAGAGAGAACTCCCAGGAGGAACCCTGAGAAGGATTTCAGGAGACAGGCTAGCTCACTCCTATGACTAGCTCTGGAAAGAAGGGAGCATCAAGGGTGGGAATCTGAGTCAATACTCTGTAGGATAACAGGAAAGAACTGAAAACTGTGCCCCGGAAGGTCAGATCCTTTTGTCTATGTTGCACTTGGACCTATTGTTATCAGTGTCTCACTGGGTAGTGTTGAGACAGGCTACCTGTGAGAATTTTCATAGGCGGGAGGAATGAGGTGGGGTAAATAATGCCATAGTGGGCTACAAGGGGGTGCTGCAGAGGCAGACTCTGTCCCAGAGGGAAGCCTCAGCCATGCTCTTTGCACCCAAAGCAGGAATTTCTCTGATATCTTTGTGCCCCTGGAGGAGACCCTTATGCTAGGATGATCCTGCTTCTTTTGGCCATGAATTCTTTAGGACCAGAATATGGAAGCAAAGTAGCACATAGCTCCCATGCCCCAGGAATGGGTGTAAACTATATACCTCCCATGGCAACTCCTCACTAGCTTATGTTAGTTTAGAAATGGCAATGGAGATCAATGATGGCAGAGAATATGTAGATAGGATGGCAGGTGGTTTGAGTGCAAAGCAGCCATGACTACACTCACAGAGGGTGGGGTTATCAAGGCACTGTCCAGCATTGATGGCATTTGCTAAAAAAGTGGCTAGGTTATAGCAGCAGTGGTGCCAGTTGAGCAAATGTTCCCCTCAGGCTTCTACTGACATAGTACCTATTGATTAAAGCTGCCTCATACAATTGGCAATACTGTGACAGAAGGTGTTGGGGGGGGGGGGGGAAGGGGATTTTTATATCTGCCCTCTCTAGGACTCTGTGTTTTTACCTGGCACAGGAAGTGTGTACTTGACTACTCCCTGCACCAACTTTGCTGAATTTGTCCCAGTTTACTTGGGTGGTGACAATAGCTAAGGATACCTAAACACTTTCATTCTAATGGGACTTTTTCAGTTGCTTATAACATTGGTATACTTTTTGTCTTGTGTAAGACAGGTGATTACAACTCACTTATCGTACAGGTGCATACACTATCTGACCTGGGAGGGGGTGGAGCCCTTTCTCTTGCTGCACTGTATATATAGGCCTTTATGGAAAGGGGCAGGGCTGCAAAGGAGATGTACGTCACTTAATGATCAGATCTGCATGCTTGGTTAAGCAAGTGCTTGCTTCATTAAGATGTACAGTTCATTGATCAAGGTCTCCAGACCCCATAGGGCTTATATAAACACAGGCATACATAAATTATTTGGAATTGCTAGATGGTGTGGATAGCAGTACAGAGGGCATAAAGACTAAAGTCTAAAGATTATGTATGTAATTTCATATAAGGGTTAGCTTCTGTCTTTGGATGTGCCCATGCAGTATCTAGTTCGGAGGAGGCCAACTCTAACAATATTGGGTGTTTTTATATTAGAGCCCAGAACAGCAGTCAGGTGATTTCTTGCTCATCTGTTTGTGTCTGCCTCTCATGTTTTCAGAGAAAAGCTTGGGAACATGAAGCCTGAAGGATCAAGTACCAGAGGATAAATGAAATATTTAGAACTTTTTTTTAATCTCATTGGGTTTTTTTTTAAGCCACCCATGATTTTGAATCCATGATAGCAATATTGCAACCACATTGACGGATTGGGGCACCACAGAAAAACACCCTAAGGAAACAGGAGAGGAATAAATCCCAGATCTTTTAGACATAGAGGACAGAATCCCACCAGAGTTCTGACCTACCTGCCTCTAATACAGGTGCATAGTGTGGGGGGAGGCATAAAGAGATGCATCTTCTCCTTTGCTTGACATGCAGGGGGGCTAAATAGAATTGCCACCCCCCTGTTCTCCGGGGACCTATGGGACTGTTCATTTCCCCGCTCTCTAGGGAGTAAAGAAGGATAAGATGAAGCCAGGGTTCCCCAGAGCTACACACTAGTTAGTAAAACTGTACAATCATGGAAAGAGGATGGTTCTTATTAAAAACTGGTTCAGTAATAGCCATATTTCCTGTGAATACCCAACAACTCCTGGGCAAAATACCTTCTGGAGTTCCCCTCAGGGATTGTAGTTATGGCTAAATAGAACAGTTTAGACCTCCTGGGAAAAACAGTCATGCAGAATGGATTCACCTTTTATTTTGCCTGCAATTGCTTGTCACTGGGGAAAAAAAGTCGGGGGGAGGGATGGGCAGGGGGAGGCTGCTTCAGAATGACACACTTTGGATTTGCTGGTGGTATTCTCTCACATCTGAAAACATAACACCACTTCATAGCATTTTAATTAGCAGTGGAAAATGATGTTTGGAGTTTCCATACTTTATCAAAAGGGTTTTAATTAGTGTAAACTCATTGGAGTCCAGGCAGATAAAAGAATAGCTCTGCTAACTACTTTTCTCATTTTCTGGCCTCTGAGGTTTTGAAAAGCAATAGCTGTCTGAACCATCAAAGACCTTAAAGAGAAGTAGCTTCTTTGCTGTGACTAATAATTCATGAATCTCTTTGGCTGTCACCTGAAAGTTAGAAGAAATTTTACACTTTGCTAGAGTTTAATAAAATAAAAACTGTCTGGGTTACACTTGCTGAGCAGACTTCCTGTATGACAAAGTATATATCAAAACTAACATTTTCAGTGTATCCCATCAAATATTAACATTCCTATATTTTAGGCTACTGTGCATCTTTCAGTCTAGACTTGTCAAATATGAGTGTGTTCCATTTTGTATTTTGTTTCTAACAGAGTAATATTTTGTGTTTATTATATTTAACAGAGTTACACTCAGTGATGGGCAAGCCTCTTGGATCTGCAAAACTGTGTTAGAAATCTCACAAAAACAGATTTTTTCACTGTTTTTGGCACTGCTGTTTTCAGAAGATGTGTTCAGAAATATAGGGTGGGAGATGGTTAAGTTTCAGTTAAGGTTGTTCCTGAATTATTTTTTCCTTACTACTTCTCATGTGATTGATTAACTTAATGCTGGAAAACTAACTGATAAAAGTGAAATCTTAATGAATTTAGTGAAAGCCCACCTTATACTATTGTTTTTTGCTTTCTACGGATTCAAGTAATAACACTCACACTATAATCAAAAACAAGATAGTCTATTGTTTACATGTAGTTTTCTATTTAGGTTCTTTTACCATACCCAGCATGATGGTATGTGAGCAATTTATGGATGAAACTAACCAAAAAAACCCTCCAAAATGTCTTACCTCAACTAATTAACAGGATTTTTTTCTCCTCATTTCTCATACCTGCTGTGCCAGGTTATCATATTTCCCCCCTGAGTGCAGTTGCTAATAGGTTATGAGCTACTTTGTGGGAAAGCAAGGGGCAAAAAAAGTGGGTTTCCATTTGGTATGGAAAATGGTGGGTAAATGGTCATTCTTAATCCTCCTGGAAGTGAATTCTATAATCTCAGGCTAATTGCCGAAAAATTCCTGTGTTCTGTGCATATGAGCTTCAGATTCAAGATACACAGTTCCATTGCTCCTGAGGGGTGGAGCTCCTGATGATGCGGGGCAGGTGCTATCCCTTCACCTGTCATGGGGCTAGCCCTCTGAAGGCCCTGAAAATGAAGGCCAAGTCTTTAAACTTCATGTAAACCAATACAGTGAACAGTAAAACTGCAACCATGTGCTAAATGTCGTCTGTCCTGCTGAGGAAAGGAAATGCCACATCCTTTACCAGTTGCAGTTATTTTGTTAAATATGACTTAAAATTAAAAAAAAAAAAAAAAAAGTGTTTGAAAAAATCCAGTTGAGTGGGAATCTCCAAACCCAGTTCATCAATGGACAGGATGGAATGTAGTCCCCTAGTTAACCATGGATGGTAGAAAAGGTGAGGCGTACTGTGGCCAATGCTATGTAAGAGCCAAGCGAGACTGAAGAGTCTAGAAAGACTCCTAGTCTACCTTTATGACTTGGGGGTCAAAAGTTCTCAATGATAGGAGATAGCATAGGGGTGGAGAGCTCTTCAAAATGGGGCTGAGCCTGGCCCCATTTTGGGATAGTCTGACAATTTTGAGATATAAATTGAAGAGTTGAGTGTCTTCTACATTATTGCTACCATTTGAACCTATAGAATTTCCCAATTTCTTCCAGCAGCTACATGTAGACAGTGACTGTCAAGAGCTAGTGGTACCCTACTGGGGACATCTTTGTAGAGGAGTGGTTGCCCATTAACCACCTTCTTGGTAGGGATTATCAGAGAGGGATTCAAAGTATTCCTGATTCTACTAGAAGCAACAACTGCATTTTTTTTTAAGTGAAAGGTAAATGATTCCAGACAACTAGGAAAGAATTTGCAATATAACTGATATAGAAGCCAATTCAAAAAGATCTTTATGATGCATTTAGTAGATGAGGGTACCAAGGAACAAGTGGTGGAGTACACAGTGGCAGGTGTCAGTAACTGAAGTTTGAGAGACCATAGAAAATGTTCCCATAGAGCAAGATGGAGATGATGATAAGACAAGGCAAACAGCAGATGATAGGAAACTATCACTCAAGGCCAATATTTTAATACAATTAAAATAAAAATCCTTACCTTTTTTCCTAAAAGCCCAACACAGCTACCTAGTAGCAAAATACGAGAAGTATCAATAACCATAACCCAAGAGTTAGCACACTTTTTAGTAAACCTTTAGTTTTATTTACTGAAGGATTGGCTGGCAGCATGGTATTTTGGGTAAGATCCAAACTTATATGGATCTGGTACTGTGGCTGACCCTTTGGGGTCAGGAGAAATCTTTTTGGTAAAGAGCATAGAGTTTTAAATAACTTCTCTCTTTACTGGACCTAGTAGCTGATTGGGAGCCGGAGACTGAAATGCAGTAAAGGGGGTTGTGTATATTTTATTTTGGCTTCTTGATCACCAATGTGGGGATTCAGAAGCACTGTTGTGGCTGGTTGGGAAGCCTGACTTCAGTGTCACCCACCAGTGCTGGGAGAATCTGCTCTTCTTTTGCAGCCTGCCCTGCCCTTGGCATTTTCAGGTGGCTACCCTAGGCATGGATGGGTCACACGCCTATAACAATTTCTAACAGAAAAGAAGGAAGGAATTAAGAGAATTTTGCAGAATAGCTGCACTCAATGGGTAGAACACACACAAAAAAGCATTATATGTATTGCAGAGTTACCCAGATATTGCACTACTGTCCGCATGAAGCCCAGTATGAATCATACCAGGAAGAATCCTATACTGGCTCTTAACATTGGAAAGCAATTTTAGAAGAGATTGCCTGGGATGGATAAGTCACATAGAAACTGAGGTTCAGAATCAAGCAGCGGTGGGTGGAAAAAAGGGTATGCAGGTCTCCAGAGTGCAGACATGGCAGAGACTGCCCAAAACATTGTTCTGGACAAAGTCTAATGGTGAAGTCCAGACAATGTCCAAGGGCAAGTGGCCTTAGTGTAATGGTTCCCTGACATACTTTCTGGCCCTAGCCTCACTCATATGGAGCACTGTCTTTGGACAAAGTCAAAATACACTTGCTGGCAAGATAATGTTCTATGAGGAGCCTGAAATCCTTGTGAGCGGCCAAAGAATTTATAAATTATCTACAACTTTTGCTTTTCTCTGTGGAGCTTGGCCCAACCGTACAATTAGTCCACCAAGATAAATGCTGCATGACCTATGGACAGTGAATAAATCAGAAGCTACAGTGTGTAAAGATTTTCTACATGTACCAGTACTGTTTACAGACACACACTGGGTGGGGCATCTCTATATTAAGAGGCCTGTGAGTGAAATGTGTGTGTACGTCAAAAATAATGGTTGAAATCTAAACAAAAATTTTGAAATTATTGGAACAAAATGTGATCTGAAATCTTTCCCTCCCCCCCATTTTTTTCCATTAAAAAAATTGAGATTTTGACTTCATTCCAATTCGGGAATGGGGGGGGGAGAGAAATCAAAATCTCAAGTTTTTGTGTAACAGGAAAACTGTTTCCTACCCAGTCCAAGTACTTTGCGGCTATCAAAAAGGTGTTGAGACAGTATTGTGGGGAAGGGAATGTGTGGGACCATTGCAAGGACAATAAGTTCTACCAACAATGTCATAAAATTGGTGGCCTTTCAGCTGTGTGCTTGCTTTAGTGTAGACATCCCCATCTTGTTTTAGAACAACAGACTTAATGTGAATATAGGGTTTGGAGGAACTGTGTGTTTTGGGTCTGTATAAGGTCCTGTAACAAAAAATGTAAATGATGTCATTTAGTCTCTTTCTGAAAGAAAGGTAGATAAATATAAATCTGTAGACTCCTTTGGTATAGTCTGTATAGTTATAGAAATCAGGCCTTTGTTCTGGTAATAATAAGTGTGTATTCTAGTGTAAGGAAACTCATTGTTACACTGACAGTTTGTAATTACAGTGAACTGGTGCAGAAAATGGGTCTTCAAAAATTTATACAGTTAATCAGCTTCAAACAAATACTTGAGGAGCTGCTGCACTGTGGTCAATGTTTATCTTGATGATAAAAATAATGCTTTTGGTACAGGTAAAGGTTTTGATATGACAATACCTGAGTAACCAAGTGTAGGATATAAATGTAACTAAATAACTAATTTCTGAAGCTGAAATGGCACGCGTGTTTTAACTGGAGAACATAGGGAATTCTTTTATCTTGAAAACTGTACATTCTAACTGAATGATCTTGGTCAATGCTTCTCTCAGTCCACAACGTACATCACAATCTGTACTACGTGTTACAGAAGGAAGGACAGGTCTTAAAGAAATACCCCCAGCAAAAGATATTGGAGACCATTTTATGTGAGGGTCTGCATGTTGAAAAGTCAGGGGCTCATGCAAGCAAACTACAAAGCTACTAATGGAGAAGCCCTCTGGTTTTCCCTCTGGGGTCAATTTCCCTGAGGAAATTTCTATGTGAACTCCTGCAGTACAAAATGAAGAAGGAAAAAGAGTGGGCAGGTGGGAGTAAGTGTAACACCTTCCTTGTGCTACCTAGCTTCCAGACAGAGAGCTGCATACAGAGCTCTCACTGTGGGGCTCTTTCCATTTTGACTTGTCCTCTCCTATGGAGGAAAATGGAACAGACAGAATGTGCATCCAATGATTGTTTTGTTAGTAATACCTGGTATTAAATACAAATTAATGAAATGTTCAAGGAGCAGGAAGCAGGCTCTGTTAATTTTAGGTTTAAAGTTACTAATTCGAAAACCAGATATTGGCCAAAAGTAGTCTTCTCTCAGAGGTTTGTTAACAGCTGCTGTTGGTGTTAGCAAAGACATTGGCTAACATATGTGGCCACAATAATTCCAAATAGGGACATTAAGTATGGATATGGAGTACTTTGACTTCATTCCTGGGGGCTGGGGGAGAATCTAATTAACTGTTTAATAGTACTTTTTGAATACCTTTTGTTGTTTCCTCTGTGCTATTCATAATTGCACAGATGATTTTTAATTAAGCATGTGTTCTGTGAAATATGGTACATAAATAATCCTGCTGAGCCTGACTTTTAATATCTCCATCATTCATTTAGTAGGTATAAAGGGCAATAGAAACAATTATTGAGATGTGCTTATACTGTGTAAAACACAGGAGACCTTACAGAGAATCTTATTGTCTGATTTAATCGATTGACAAGTTTACAACAGAAACTATCTTAACAGATAAGACTGCTTTATTCTTATTCTTCCTGTTGCTGCTGCTGTTATTCTTCCTGTTACAATGATCAACGTCCTAATTCTTTCTGACAGATTATTTCTTGTCTACCATTTCAGCAGATCACAAACTGAACATTTAAATGCTTTAGTGAAGAATGGAGGAATTCACAAAAGAAGTAGGAATTAGAAAATATGGTTGAATGATTAAATATTTAGATATTTCAGTTCCTAGCTACTGTGCTGATTGGTGCTATAGAAAACCCTAAGATAGACAGATAAATTATAGCAGTGTAATCAGCTTTCAGCTACTTATTAGTGGTTTTTCAAATACATGGTTTATTTCTGTAAACATGATAACTCAGTTTCACACAATTTTGCACAGTAAATTTTACTTGTGCTCAGATTTTAAGTTTTAAAACAGGATAGGTCAGGGAGAGGAAGGGGGTTAACTTTTATTACACTGAGACCCCTGTCTCAGATTTTGTACTTAAAAGCATCACTGTTTCTCCTGAAAGAGTGACCTTTGTTATGTCAGCAAATTTAGGACCTAATCCAATTCCTATTGAAGTCAGTAGGATTTCAGTATGTGTTTAAATGCTTTGCTGAGTAGGGAAGGGTTTATACACAAGCTTAAATTTAACCTCCTGCCTGAGAACTTTGCTGAATTGGGGCCTTCATGCCAAGGTCAGCATTTAGAGAATGGCACTACCACATTTACTTCTCTATTTAACACTTTTTATGCAGATCTAAATCTGTTGGGATGTACTGCAGATTCCTAGCAGGTTTCTCGCCCCCCCCTGGATCAAGCATTCATTTGTGACTTTTCCATTTTGCACAAGCCTATCAGGTAGCATCTAGAAAGAGAGTTATGTTTGGTAGAAGAAGATGCTGAAGTATGCTTTCTCTGGTTATCAACAGCTATTACTAGACAATTTTTAAACAAGGCCACCCAACCTGGGTTGGTGAGCAGCCTTTCTCTGTGGGATAACAGTGGAAGGACCTGATTTCTGAGTGCTCTATTTATGCATGGTAATGATTTTACTGTGTGTCTAATTTGGTGATGAGGAGGAGTGCAATCTAATTGTCAGTCTGTAACCGGGTTCTAGGTGGTTGTTCCACTGTGTCTGTGTGGCCTTTTCTCTAGGGCACAAAAGCAAAGCAACCTGGAAAAACAGGTTTTCTCAAATGGATAAAGAAGTAACTTTTTCTGGGTTCTCCATGCCTCCTGGTCAGAGCTTGATTTAGGAAAACCTGTAAACTATTTCCCCTTCCTGTTTACATACTAATTTTAGAATGAAATTCACCCCTGCGAAGAGGGTCAGCATCAATTCTATGTATCACTTCAGTTCTATTTAAGCTCTCCTTTCTAAGTAGGACTCAAGCGTTGACTAGTCCTTGTGCTGGCCCAGTACACAGAGGTGAATTTCATCCTAAATGTACCCAGGTGAGAATCTTTTTCCATTTGGCAAGCTGAGCAACTTCTCCAGTGTGAGAGCAGGCCCTCTGCATGGCTCCCTTTGATGAGACTTGACTCCTTCCCTGGCTGATTTAATGTGGGGCATATGTTGCCCTCATATGATCCCTCAAAATGTGTCTTTTAGCCAGTGATAAACCCTACATACAGAATTGTATGTGTTGGAGAAAAGAGGGGTGAGGGACTCCTTTATTAACTAAAATGCTCTCATTACCATGACCAAGGTAGGAGGCAATAGCACTTGTCAAACACTTGTATTAAGGACATTTTTCTAGATGTATCCATTATGGAAGGCCTCATTAGGTGATGCTGTTGCATACAGTCTTCCAAGTTCTTTTTATTAGCATGAAAACACATTTTTAGTCTCAGTAGAAATGCCTGTATTGTTGATATTTAGTTATAGAGGGCTGAGGACAGACGAAGCAAAATTGATTGAGCAGCAGGAGTTTGCTCTCTGCCTTGAGTTCTGATCAGAGTCAATTCCTGAGGCAGAATGACTTTCTGGGAGCCATTGTTGATGGACTGAAATTTCTGGAAAAAAGGGATTGTCTGCACCTCCTTTTCCTGACTGGTGTATGGGTGTAAATAAAACAAGTTACACTTAGAATATATTTTGATTATTTTCCCTCTGTCATGTTTCTGACCTTGCAAGTCAGCTTCCTTCTGCCGCTGCTTGGATGAGGGTTGACACTGGTATCCAAAAGGGGCACTAGTGTTGGAAGAAGAGGCAACATGTTCATGTTTTATTTAGTAAAGCACATTGTTCATCATCTGTAATTTGAAATCAAGATGAATGGGCACTAGAGGATATGAGGGAAGTGTGGTGGGTCTGATAGGTAGACCTCTCACAAGGGACTCCTACTGAAAAAGAGCCCCAAAACCTGTTATCTGGTACAATCCGATTCATTCCATGGGTTAAAAATTGGTTCTTCAGAAATAAAACAAGTCATATCTGGCAGGGACTGTGTAGTGGAGTCCAGAAAGGAAATTAATTCACTAAGAGACAGGGGAATCACCTCAATCTTTCCATGATGTGACAGAATTGTAACAAGAGGCTCCCATGAACCCTGTAAAGCTCCCTCCAACACATCACTGATTCTTGTTCTTGCATTTTTGTGTTGACACTCTTAAAACACCTGAGCTCTTTATTCCCAACAGTACAGATATTGCTAATCAGTTTATTGAGCTGAAGCTCTGCTTTTGCCTGGATTGATGCTTATATATCCTCTTCTTGATTGTACTTGCTACTGGAAACAAAATACTTCATAATGAATTCCTTTCTCTTCGGTTCTGTTCATTGCACCTGCAGATTTTATAGCCTGATCTTAGTGCGCGTAAGCACCTGACAGCTTTCTTCCAGCTCCTGCTTTGTCTCCAAAATTTGCTACAAGTTTCTATTTTTTTGGTGTTTTCCCCCTTCATTCTGATCTCCTTAAAGTTAAGATAGAAGTCCTTTCTTCAGTATAGGTAGGGCATTCCCTTCCTCAAATGATGCCCACCAAATACAGGCACAGATGGCCCAAATCTAGTCCTATTAGAACCAATAGGACCAGGATTTGGCTGAGACACTGTCTGAGAGATTTTTTCAAAGTCAATAGGAGCTAAATGCCTAATTGACCTTTGTGCCTTTGAAAATCTTTATGGTAATCCTTTAAGCATAGATGCATACAACCTTCCAATGGTAAGGTTCCAGAAATCCTACAAGCACAGGGGGAGAGGTGATAACTTAACGCAGTAAATTTTCTCATGGACAATGTTAGTGTAGGGGAAAAAATAAGAGAAATGTGGGTAAAAATATCACTTGCAAATCCAAAATAGATATTATTTGGACACTACTGTAATTCAGGTGAAAAAAATAATAGAGACAAATAGCTACTAAACAGATATTAGACTTCTTCCTCTAAGACTTGCTCAAGGTACAAAAGCATATGATAAACAACAAAAGTAACTACTGACTGCAGAACTACAGAAATCAAATCTAATTCTCCAGCTAGTCATCTTTATAAAAAAAATAAAAATCAGTACGCTGGCATTTTCAGTGAGTCTTATACAAGGATTTTGCTTATTTAAATGAGTGTGGAAAGCAGCTTTTTCAGTTTGTTGTCTTGGATCTTGTATTTACAACACTAGTAGTATTGTAGCTGTCAGATATCCTGTTTCCTTCTGGAGACATGACTTCTTAGAATTGAGAGACTCAGTGAGAGAGTTTGAGTCTGTGAAATATGTAGAAAACACCATGATTTTCAGTTAGTCCAATATTAAGCAGTTGTCCATAGACTGGAAAAAAGTATATTTCTAAATAAGGCCAAAGGGGCGTGGGGGGGGGGAGTGTATATTTTTTTACCAAGAGGTTTTGTTCAGCTCTATATTATCTACTACTGGACTGCTAATGTGGATGCCTATTGAATGGTGAAGCCTTTAAGAAATATTGCTTCTGCATACATAAGAACCAACCATGCAATGAACTCTGTACGTAGAGCCCTGTACCTGCATGGATCCTGTTGCACGGTGAGGTGGACCCCGGGCTGGGTCTCAGTTGTACCTGTGTCAGCCTTACTCCATTTGTCCTAGTGAAGGAATGAGTAAGGTGAGAGATCCCAGGGAAAGCAGACTTGGAAGGGGATAATTCATTAAAGGCCAGGAGAATAGCCAGGAAAGGGCCAGTGAGGTGGTCATGCTGAATATGTAGGAAGAGGCCCTCAGAAAGAAGGACTGGGAAGTTTTGTTTATAGGGCAAATAGCCCAGTTGTTTAGGGTGTGACAGCAAGGGGCTATACTAAAAGGTGGGTGTAGGAAGGCGCTGTGGCCTCCTCTGGAGACAGGACCCGAGGAAGGGCCGCAGCAACAGGATTGGACAAAGGAGAACCATGCAGAAGGCCAATCTACCCAGCAACACAAGAGCCGGGCCATGATTGGGCAGTTCTGGCAGCCCTATCAGCCAAAGCAGGGCGGAGCCTCCCATGCAGCCCACAGTATAAGAGACAGGCCCAGGAACTCAGTCTGGGGCAGACAATCACCGGAGGCAGATGTGCTGCCGCACTGGCTGAGGACTAGGCTGGATCCAAGACTCCAGCCAACACCGGGCCACGCCGGCCTAGAGACTGGGTAGGGCCATCCTGTAGATGGACCATACAACCTGGCCAAAGGGACTGGACCCTGGGACCTGAACTATGGGACTGGACCAATACCCCTGAACCCTGGGACTGGACCGAGCCCCTGACACAACCCGGGTGGGTAACACCCCCTGAGGCTGGACGGGATCTGGAGGAACTGCTGGCCACCGAGCCCCTGGAGTCAGGACCAGACCTGGATGAGCTGCTGGAGGCTGCACCCTTTCCAGAACCCTGCGACTTGGAAGAGCTGCTCCTCACCAAGGAGCTACCCGCCTTACCGCTTGTGGACGAGGAGGGACTGGCGGGCCTAACCCGGACGTAGTACCCCGGCGACCACAGAGACTCAGGTACCTGGGGGTACGGGGAGGAAGTAGCCCAGGGACAGCCATAGGTAGTGGCTGCGTCTGGGGCAACCCTGTCGGCGTGTTGCGGCAGGAGCCCCACCGACCCAGTGGCAACGGCCTTTGCCACTACTAAGGCCCTGGGCTGGGACGCAGTGGAGATGGGTTGGCCTGCGTCCCCCTCCCCCCTTCCCTAGCCCCTGGGAGAGCCTCACCCTCCACGCCACTCCCAAGAGCGGAAACACTGCTCGCCCGCTCTGCCTAAGGGCCGGAGCCCTTAACTGTTTACTCGCCCGCCCACCCTGCTGAGGCCGGGGCGAGAGACCGCTTGAGAGTGAATTGTTCCCCTTTGTTTTCCGGTGCTGTGGCCTCCTCCGGAGATAGGACCCGAGGAAGGGCCTCGGCGACAGGGCCAATTTGGAGCGGCCCACCAACAGTAGGGTATATGTTCCCTCTATGCTACCACCAGCAGGAAAAAGACACTGATTGGAGGCCAGAACTGGAAGCTGAGTCTAAGTGATGCAGTAAAGACTGGAGTGGAAGAAAACAGACCCTGAGAAGAAAGGCTGTGGCCTGCAAGTGTTTGGAGCAGAAGATACGGTTCTGTGTTTCTTTTTGGACTCTGACACCTGCTAGGGAG
This sequence comes from Emydura macquarii macquarii, assembly GCF_026122565.2. Lineage (NCBI taxonomy): Eukaryota > Metazoa > Chordata > Testudines > Chelidae > Emydura > Emydura macquarii. The sequence goes on from NW_027133614.1 coordinate 5,754,246, forward strand.
AACTTTTGTTTCTTAGCTGGAGGTCTAAATCCCTGCAGCAACCTAATTCACTGGGAGTCAGCAAACCAGCAGAGGGAAAATTGAAGAGTGACACTGAGGGGAACTGAAACAATGAACAGGCCCAAAGCCAGACTAGGTAGTTCTCTTCTCCAGGGTCCTGTTGAAATCAATGGAGATCTACATGGGGTCAAGTGTCTACCTACATTGAACAATGTACCGGACTGTTCGCTATATATTGTTCTGGCTGGCTGGCTGTTCTGAAAAGCCCTATATGGTATGAATGTTTTATTCTTTTCCTAAGATATGGGACAACTTAAATGATGCAGTCAAACTAACATAAAAGTCACATTCAGAGCTCTCAGCTGTTCTTAAGATAATTGGACTGGAAAAAAGTTTGTCAAGTAGCCAGAGAAGATGTTTCAAAGGTGCTTAAGTATGTTTGAATGAACCCACTCTGAGGCTAGAAAGAAACTGAGTTAAGATAAGTTCTAGCAATAATCACATGACAGTTTTAGTCTAAATCCTGCAGTGGGACGTGGAGCAAACTCTGTAGAATACCACAGTCCTCTTTCAGCCCTCAGTCCTCAAGCTCCGTAACACTTCACTGGACCACAGGTTTCTACCATGAGTGGGATTTTCAAACATACCCACCGTTGGCTAACTTCAGTGGGAGCAGTGTTAGAGTATAACAAGAGCTTTCTGAAAAATCCTGCTGTTGTGCAGTCTGGAATCACCCACAGTACTTTGCAGTATGGCCCTGTCTTCTCCCATTCCCAGCCCTACCTCTGGCATGGTCCTTGCACTGAAGTTTGCAGTGAGGTATAGGACTGCCTAAAGGACTGGATTAGGGGACAAAATCTGTCCTATAGAAATTCATTATGTTAAACAGCCACAGAATCAATTAATCCATTATGAATGTTCTACTAAACATTAGCTAATATGTGTGATTCTCGACTTGGCTGTGGTGAAAATCATGAGTAACTCCATTTAAGGCAATGAAGTTGCAATGGATTTATATAAAACCAGTGAACCTATAGTTTGTTTAATTAGATTTTTTTTCTCTCCTTCGCTGTATTATTTTCTCACAGTTGCTCTCAAGCATCACATGAACCCAATAATCTGACCCTGATTTCCATGCCTATGATATTGAAGAAGGTTTGAAATTAGGTAAAAAAAAAGTTTGCACAGTGTCCATAGCAAGTTGTGCAAATAAAATAAGGATCCATCGGGATCTCTGTTCAGCTATGAAATACTGAGCTGATTTATTTGAATTAAACAGGTTTGAATATCTTCCTTAAAATGGACTGATACTTAAAACACTAAAAAAATTGACTTTATTGCTTTACTTGTAGTTTCACTTGTGTTTTCGCTATTTGGCAGGCATGTCACTCAGGATGAGGTTATCGCTGATAACGGTGCTAAGTTCTGCAGTTGAGAACTCAGAATGTTGTCAAACTGTTGAGGGCTTATTCATATCTGGTCCTGGATTACCTCAGTCCCAAGAAAAAGCCTAAAGGAGAACCTGGGCAAAAAAAACACTTATTAAGGGACGGCTCAGAATGATGATAGATATTCCTATCTAGCACTGCCTACGTTACTGAGGCATCTAACGTACTGGAATCTAAATTCCTGATAAAACTGGAATGGAAACAAACTGAAGCTAGGGCAAGCCAGTTAGAAGTGCTGATTTGAGCAGCCTGCACACCACTGGGCAAGAAGGAAAGGCGCTTAGAATTATGCATAAAGAGAAATCCCCTGATACTCGTATAAACTTTTTCCTCCTGAAGAATCAAGCCCATTATTAAAATACCTTCCAATGATCTAAAGTCTTACAGTGACAGTTCCTGATGAAAATCCTGCTGATTTACATCATGTGAGGACCTGGGCCAAAGTATTTTAACAAACTATCTGAGCCCTAATATTTTGCTATGAGCCAATGACATTTCATTGTTAAGTACAGTAATAACAATCTCTTCTTTAAGACAGGGTTAGGTGCTGGGAGAAAGGAGGACAACGGTGAAAATGGGAAAAGTGAAAAGGAAGATAAGGGGAAAACAGTCAAGTATAGAAGTGAGGGGACAAGCAGGAGAAAGTGTGTGAGAAGAGGAATAGAGCAAACATTGTGTAACATAAAGAAGTGAAAAGAAATATGTTAATGAAAAATGCTTGCAATATACTTTTATTACACAAATTATGATCAATCAAAATTCAGAATTCTCAATAACTGTAATTAATTGTAGGAAATAAGTAGGAGTTGTTAAATAGTAGAAAAAAATTATCAGCCAACCTGTTCATGCATTGTAAAGTGCTTTTCAGTTTAGCTATGGGTATTTCCTGATTTGACACACAAAAAAGCTTCCAACAACAGTCCTCATCTATGTTGCTGTATAAGGATTAGTGGTGGGCAAATAATTGTTGGAGGTGTTTTTGTCTTTGTTTTTCCACTAGACAGACACACACACACACACACACAAAGAGGAGGGCTAAGAGATCCTCATTTTGGGCTGAGCATCATTTTTTTTTCTCACCACAATGGGAAACAAAAACAACTAAACAAAAGTTCACTTCATTTTGGGTGGCTATTCTTCCTTTTTCTCTTTTAGTTAAATCTATGTACATTTTCAAATGTTTTGAAACAAAAAGTCAAAACATCTTAAATGCTGCATGGTGGGTTTTTTTCCTGAAACGACGTCACAAATTTGACCCAAATCCTCAGTTTTGATCAACCCCAAACTGCATTTTTCTGTAAATAGCTTTTTTCACCCTTTTCTTTTCTTTTCTTTTTCTTTTTCTTTTCTCCTACCTCTAGTCAGGACAGCGCTTGACAAAACATGGAATTTCATAGACTCGTAGGCCATAAGGGACTATTGTGATCAGATGGTCTGACATGCGTAGCACAGGCCATAGATTTCACGGAATGATTCCTCCATCAAGCCCAATAATTTTTGAACGAACTGAGCATAGCTCTTTAGAAACACATCCAGTCTTGATTTAAAGACTCCAAATCATTTCTACCAAAAGAAAATTTATCACATTTATTGGTAAACTGATCCAATGGTTATCTACCCTCAATTATTTTCATAATACTATTTTAGAATTGTAGAAATTTTGACAGATTTTTTCATTATTTGTATTCTGGTAGCATATAGATACTCAGATGAGATCAAGATTCCATCTTGCTAGATATTGAACGAATACAGAAGAGAGAATCCTTTCCAGAAAATGCTTACAATCTGAATAAAAAGGATAGAAGAAAGGAGATGTTACTATCCCCATTTTAAAGATGGGAATGAGGCAAGGAGAAATTACATGATTTGTCCAAGGTCACACAGGCAGACTGAGACAGAACCAGGAACTGAATCCAAATCTCTTGAGTATTAGCTAAGTGCCTAATCACAAAACCAACCTTCCTGTTAGCAGGTTACAGATTAAGCATTGAATTTTTGTCTGTACATCAGGCAAGCAATTTAGTGATACAAATTGACCTAGAAAGCTCTACATGGTATCGGTTTGCTTTAGCAAAAATTATCTAGAGTAATGAGAGAGGATTTTGTTTTCCTCCACAATTAATTATTTTAAAAAAAAAAAGAGAGAGAGAGCATTTTTTTCTTTCAAGAAAGATGAGGAAGAACCAGATTGTTTTAATTTGGTGCAAGAGTGGAGGGGGGAGCATGATTTTTATTTGTGGTTCTGTGGTGCTTCCTGTGAGTACCCAGGACTGTGAGGCACCCCGATACCACCTGCCCGTAGTCTGAGGAAGAATTGTGTGTGCTGCTAAGTGTCAGCTCCCCAGCTCCACCAGCCACATGCAACACTACCTCTCCCCTCTCAGCCTGAGTAGGCTCCACTGTCCCTCTGCAGGTAAGCCAGAGACACTTTCCAATCCCCAGCATTCCAAATGTCCCCCTGGAGTGTCCAGTCATTGGTCCTCTGGATATTCACAGATCCGTAATTCCTAAAGGAACTGTACGCTATCTTAACCTCAGGATCGACACTCTGCTTGATTCTGAACACTTAGATTTGTTTATAGTGAGAACAGGTATATTTATTTAACCAAACACAGAGATTTGAGAAGAAGCAAGTAGAATTAATGGACACAAATAGTTACACGACAAACGAAATCATAACATGCTTTCTGGAGCCCTAAATAACACTTTCCAGCAGTAGATCTCCAAATGCTTTAAAAAGGAGGTTCATATCATTACCCTATTTTATAACTAGGGAAACTGAGGTATAGATAAGTGTCTTGCCACTGGCAGAGCCAACAAAAGCACACAGGTCCCCAGGGTCCTAGTCCAGTGACCTATCCACTAGGCATCACTGCCTCCAGTAGTATTTGTTTTTCCTAATGGAAATGGCTTGTATGACAAAATCAAAATGGGGGGAGGGAGAATGCATTGATGTGGATGAGAAAATTATCAGTGATTTGTTTTTACTTTTATATTAAACTTATAATATATGAGTTATAATAAAAAAGTCAAATTAATAAAGTAAACAAGACAACTTGATAAGATCCTTTCAATATTTGTGAGGTTTTTTTTCTAAAATTTTCATTCTGATTCAGCACTAGTTTTTGCTAGTTTCCACTGATACACTTCTTATTTCCATAGTGTCCAGTCAAGATCAGGGCCTTATTGTGTTGAATACTGTACAGTCACAAAGACAGCTGCTGCCCTTGCTATTAAGAATGTACAGACCAAGGTACTGGTCCTGCAAAGGACGAAATTGCTCAATGTCAGTAAAGCCACCAGAAAAATTATCCCTTTGCAGTTGACCTTGGAATAGGTTTATTTTAAGAGGATTTTTCATGAATTTTCTCTGCAAAGTAAATGAATACAGTAAACAGGTATATGACAGATTGAGTCATGTAATGGATCATCTAATCCAATTTCATTATTGAAGTATGGAATTCATTTAACATAGGTTCATTTAACAGTTATATTCTCTATGTTTTCCACTGGGCATTTAAAGTATGTAAATGTGCACACTGTATATTGAAAATGAGTGTATAATAAATATATTCTTGTAAAAGCTTCATTGATATTTTAGAAGGCCTAATGATTTACTCATCCTTGCATTAGTCAAGCCATTAATGAGTGAAAGAAGTTATGTTCAATAACTGCAGGGATTTACTAGAGTATTGATAAATGTTCATGAGTTTTCCAAGCCATTGTTTGCAAAAATAATAATGAAGGACTCGTTCCCCCATCAACAAAAATGCTCAAAAGAACCCCATCTATTTATAGAAGCTAGTATTCATGTATCTGAATATAAGGAATTATGCTCTCACCTATACATTCTCTGTTACTCTTGTAATACATTAATCAATAATTCATAGCTTCCAAGGCAAAAAGGGACCATTATGATCATGTAATCTGATCTCCTGTATAACACAGGACATAGAACTTTCCCAAAATGATTCCTAAAGCATACCTAAGTAATCTAAAGGTACTATTGATATTCGTGACAATAACTCAAAGTTAGAGCTGGTTGAATAGTGCAAAGAAGTATTTTTAAATGTTTTTCAAATAAAGCCCACAATCATTTAGACATTGGTCATCTTTACTCACTTTCCTCAAACATTTTTAGGTGGAAAAACGTTCACAGACAGAGAAAGTGCTAGAATGATCAGTGCCCATGTAGTCTTGATTCACCCCCTGGTGCACATGCTTTACGATACTGCCTTGAGCTACATACAGAAGTGACTGCTTATGAAAAATCTACTGTATATCATTGACTTTGAATCCTTACCTTTGTATTTCCTCATTTTTCATGGTTTATTTATTGATCAAAGCAACCTTGCTAACCTTAAATGACATTTTCTCATTTGTAAATGGAGAAAGAACTGAGTTTAGTGAGGCAAATGGGCTTCTGATCCAGCTGCACCAACCTACTCACTCATGTCCCACTCCTACAAACTGACTCTGTCTGAGCAAATTCCCAACATCCATGATGACACAGTTGCAGCATTGGTCCAGGATAGTAGTCCCAATCCCTGAAAGGCAGCCTCACAAACAGGATCCCATTAACTTAATGGACTTTACATGGAAGCAATGGCTCACAGTGAAATTTAGCGTGGTCCTTAGATGTTCCCAGTTTGTAAAATACCTCTAAAGCCCATTATGCCAGTCAGGGAACTCTGAAGCACAGCAATGCTCCATCCCTTCCCTCAAACACACATCCCTGCACTAAGGGTGATTCCCTCATGCCACGTGAATCCTTGGTTTATGGTCCACTTACACTGCTCTAAACCTGTGAATGAGCCATAACATGGACCAGGATATTTACCTTTTATTTTTTTCTACTTTCAGGTCTCAAATGTTGGTTAAAAAAAAAATCAAAACATACAGATTTTTTTTAATGTTGCAAGCTTGTTTGATGATACTGTTATGAATTAGAGAATGCACATTATTTGAGCTCTACAGGCTTTGCTATATTTTTATATCAACCTCATTGCATGCTAATTGCATGCTTGGAACAACATGAAAGCCCTTTCATGGCCAAAATAATATCAGAGTTCCTTTGGATGCATTAACCAAAGGTTGCTCATTTAATATTGAACCATGAAGCCTGCTGGGGCTGTAATAACATTGATCAACCTATAATTTATCCACATATTACAAAAAAAGTGCCTGTTCTAAGAAATGATTGAGTTAATTTTCCTCAGACAAAAAAGTTGCAGCTTAAGACTAACTGTTTGCACCTGTTCAACTCCAACTAGAAACTTGAACACTTAATTGGTTTCAATTAGCACCCAAGATAGGTGCTTATAAAAAGCCTACTGGAGAGTAACTCTTCCTTTTAGAAGTCTCAAAGGCAAATTTCTTTCCCAACTGAAATAAACTACTTTTACACTGACTTCCTCTGTATATGTGTTTCTCTACTGGAATAGTGCATCAAAATGAGGTTAGTTAAGATGTTGGAAGATTAATTTTACAGAAGGTTTTGAAAGTAAAATACATGTGAGACTCTAACACTTCAGACTGAAAAATTTCTCTATTTTCAGCCACTTACTAGAAAAAGAATTAAATTAGTCTTCCAGAAACTGTTCTGTGTGGGCAACAGTTAGGATAATAACCGTACATATTTAGCCCTTTCTTCTCCCACTGCAATCCTGTCACGCCCTACTTGTTTAGTTCTAATGTTGAATATTTCAGGGCTTGATATCTCAGTCTCAATTGCACTGGGAGGTAAAAGTGCCCATTACTTAAGTAAATCAAGTTGCCAAAATTTAGAAATGTGGGGGTAGTACAGATTCCTGTTGATATGCATGGTGGCTTGTTGCTTTTTATGCAAACAACACATGAAATATATAAAGAATTACGTAGGTTTTATACTTGCTGATCCTCTTAAAGCTAGGTAACAGCTAGATTCGTCATTCCTTTTAAATATTGGCTGAGCACAGGGAAAAGGAGTATTTTCTTTTTCATTTTAGACTACGTTGTACAAAGTGTGAGAAAATGGAAGACTGGTGGCGGCATTTTTGACTAAATATTGTATTTATAGAGCTTCTACTCATAAAATTATGGACTGAAAGACTGAAAAATTTTTTAGTGGATCACATAACTATTCTGTTAATATAGGTTGAAATCATGCCATGTCTGATGCCTAGTAATTCAAAAAGTCCTAGTACATTTTATAATAGGTCAGATACAGCAAAAGGAGAACACGGTCCAGTTTTGACAGCAATGGTGGTAAAAGAAAAGGCTTGACTATAAAGCCAAATAGTTAGAGTAAGAAAAATGCTGTGAAAAAGTACTGAAGGGGAATATAGAGAAGAGGTTTTTATAAGCAAAATAAAAAATTGATTATTCTGTAAAATCTTTTGATTATTTAAATTCAGCTCAATTCTGAAATTTTGCACTCAAGTGAATGAAAAATAAGCTAATAGAACAAATAAAGAAAGGCTAACGTAAGAACAGACTTAAAACTTTGAGATTTTTTTGTGGCTTGATCTTTAAAAGCCCTTCTTACTGGATGCAAGTCATATTGAGCTTAGTGTAGGAAATGTTTGAATGGCTGGCCTGCTGGTTTGTTAAAATCCTGGAATAACAAGATAAGAGCCACATTTCTTCAAATTTGAGTGCCTAAATAAAGGTGGACTGACTTTTTTTCTGATAATTTGTGATTCATATTGACTGCAGGGCTTGGTAGGGAGTGCTCCCAAGGCTGATCCTACAAGATACACTATGGGTGGAGCCCTATAGACTTCAAGTATCTAATCTGAGAGAACAGTAAGGGATGACAGACAAGAGGAAGAGATATTATGGGAAGGACCTACATACACGGTAGTTGTAACATGCAATCCATACAAATTTTCTTGTTTCTTCCTCCTCCTGCCCCCCCTCTAATTTATCACTAAAATTGTGGACCTTGAACTGACCCTACACTTAACCCTCAAAGAGGATGAGGCTCCATGTGGGCACAGGGGCCTTCTTGTGTAGAGTAAATTACGGTATTGGGAGGCCTTATGCATTTATGGACAGATCCTGAGCTGATGTAAATGTTCACAGTTCCTTTGTCTTCAAGGAAGCTATGACAAGTTTCACTAGCTCAGGAACTGCCCCTTACAGACTGAAGAAACCAAGTCTGTTGTAGACTAAAAGCAGTAGGGTGGAGACCAGTACAGGAAGACTAATGTGAAGTGAACGTTTTAGATTGATTTAAATCCTCATTAGAGGAGCAGAGCCCAGTCTTCTAAAGATGAGTAAATTTGATCTGAAGGCCCTGGTGTTGCAGGGCAGATGGATGGAAACCTTTTTCAAACTCGTTCCCGGGGCTGCTAAATGGAACCTTTTTTTCCCCAAGTACAGTATTCAAGAGTAACTCAGTAAATCTATTTTGAAAGGGATGTTGACATCCTGAGGTAAGTTACCAGAGGATTTTTTTTCCAGGTAATTTTAAAGGGATTTAACAGGGGTATTTTTTTTAGAAAAACTGTTTTATTCCAAGACTATTTCTGATACATACTATCAGGCTGGTTTCGTTAACTCATTAAATAAGATGCATTTCCCTGGAGGACAGGCAATGGCTTAGGAATGATCTTAGATTGTTGAAGCTCAAAAATGAATTATAATAATGTAAAATGGTAAATCCCCAAGCAATGATAGTTTACCTCATGGATTTTAAAATTAATTTTAGTATTCTTGGAAGCCTTTTTTTGCTGCAGAATATTATCCTTGTTCATGAAGGGCTACTGTTGTACTAATGAGAGATGGGTTCCTTACTTTATTTGCTGAGTAAAAAGAAGATCAAAAGAGATTTGACGAATTATCATCCTTTTAGTCTTTAATTTGGAGTTTAACAATTTGTTTAAAGGTTGTCGTTCTCTAGGAAGTTAAAGAAGGATTATCTTCAAATCATGAGCTGTGAGAGGTTTTGACACAGAAAATGAATATCTTGTTTTTGGAATGTACTTGATTTATATTTTAAAATGTGTGTATTAGGCATGGGCAAAGGTTTTGAAATTAAGTTTTACAAAATTTGTTTTGATTGTATAAAACTGCTTTGCTAAAATAATTGCATTCCTCTGTGGGAAAACTTTAGGCCCAAAAAGTCCAGCTGATTTCAGTTGAGGATTCACTTATTATGGACTACTTCTAAATATCTTGTCAGATAAGAAGTTACAAGTCAAATTCTGAGTAGACTTTATAATCTAATAATTTATTGCTGTAATTCAGTATGATCACTAGCTGTCAGTCAAAAGCACTCTTGGGAGGTAGAGGGGAAAGGGCTGACATAATCCTGAATGTCTCTTGTTAGTTCCTAGCACAAGAAATCTGAGGTATAAAGTTATGTGCTTAGACTTTTGCATCAATCCTCTCTAATGTTTTACTGGGGAACTAGTATTAAACCAACAAAAGTTAACTGAACAAGTTGGTGGCTGGACTTTCTCTGTCATGTCTTCAAATTTTGTGCAATTCTGTAAACTGTTCCATGTAGGTGGAGCCGTACACCAGCATGAAGTCTCATTGACTTCAGCATATCTCCATGCAGAAAAAGGTCAACATTTACATGGCTGAAATTTTCGCTATTTGAGGCGTGGACTGTCTTCATTCTTTCTTATGCTGTGCATGGTGTAATGTTGTAATTTAAATTATCTGTTGAGTAATCTGTTAAATGACCTGCATCCCCTGAAGTGAAGGCATGTTACCAAATTTTCTCAGCAATTAGAAGGAAACAGGATGAAAACGGCAATGAGAAAATTCACCCATGGCTATGATATTTGGAGTATCTCATCCACTGATTGTGAACAGTTTATCCCAATCTGGGAATATAGCTAGAAAACTCGGAAAGGTAGACTTCTGAAATGTTTAAAACTTGCTGCTTCCAGCTCCATGTGGCTCAAAAGCTTGTCTCTCACTGACAGAAATTGGTCCAATAAAAGAGATTCCCTCACCTACTTTGTCTCTCTAATAGTACATGAGCAGTTTTGTATCCAGATTGGTTCCAGGACAGAACCTGTAACTACAGGTGCTTATGAAAAAAAAGTTTAGAATTTTCAGAAATAGTTGGTTTGCTTCTGAAAGTGGTCAGTGTTCAGGATCCCTGATTTTGGCTTTTTTGACAAACCAGTTCATCCACACCGTGACTTATATCATATTTGTCCTCTTATTTAAACTTCTTAACCTGAAGTATTAAAAGTTTCATGGAAACAACTAACAGCCTATTTTCAAAATCCTCAAATATCCTGTGTTTGTAGCCATTTTATGCAGATAGATATTACATATTTGCATGATATAAATTTAACTAGCATAAAGCTGGTCTATCTTAGAATATTGTTTGTTTGAGATAGTTGAGAGAACCATTCAAGATCCCATTTTCCAGAAAGACAAAAACACAATCTAGCTAAAGCAATTTTCTGCAACTTGTTAGACCTTAAATAGAAACCGGAACAAACAATTGTCTCCAATGAGGATCCTTCAGAAGTCTTTAGGAGACCTCTGCTGAATTGGAACAGTAATCATTCAGTAAAATGAAGATGTTGGAATAAATGTCCAGTAAATTTTATTTATTTTAAGTAAAGCTTTTGCTGCTACATTTCATAAATTCAGTGTATGTTTCTTGAATAAAACTAAAATTACATCCAGATTACTGTTGCTTAGGAATATTTTTAAGCAGAACCTTAAATGAACGTTCACACTTTATTGTACAAGAAAAATATCTGACTTACACTTTTGCAGCCAGTTGAAAAGGGTTTCCTAGGTAGAGCAAAATGTCAGACTTCAATATTGAAATTCAAAAGCAGAGGATTTTTTTATGGACTTGAATCAGGCCAGGCCCAGATAAGGCTTTGAAGCAGGGATAACTGATGCAGGTGGAATTGAGACAAAATGTGATCATTTTTCTTGAATTTCACTTGGCACTTCTGGGTTTGTCTCAATGCAGATTGATGGCTTGATGGAGGACTATATCAAGGCCAAATAAGGCAGATTCAAAGATCCCTCTGAAAAATATTAATAAAAACTGAATGCTAGGCTTCAGTTAGAATAAGAACCCCCTTACATAAGCTGCTCAGATCTTGAATCTGAATATATAGGGGTAAAAAGGGGTACTTGCCTTATTGCTCAATCACTGGAGAAGATGTGGGAACACTAGTTCAACTTCTAATCCCCTACATATTGGCCTGAGTAACTCAACCAGCACAGTGAGGAAGACTAATTCTCAGCTGGAATAGACTCACAACAAATTAATAACCCCAAGAGGAAGCAGGGGAAGAATTGTGCTTAAGAGGGTTGTCTGAGTAGCAATGTTTCAAGAAGTTACTCCTGAGCTGGTATGACTTACACACCATCCAGTGCTTAGGGCAGTGCCTAGTAACAGGATCTATTTCTGAGTTCTGCAATAAACTGCTGCTAGACACAATAGACTCCTGAAAAGGAGAATAGTTTAACTACTCAGATGTCATATCATTATGTATTCTTTTTTATGGAAATGGATTTAAACTTTAAACAGTTTTAACTACCCATTTGTTTAATGAAGATTATACTTGTACAGACAGCCAAGAAATGTACTGTTTATGTTGCATTGCATATGTTTTGAGTAACATTAGTCAGGGGAAAAACAAAAGATGAAACACTTTTGTTAGTATTTGCTGACTTTTTAAAATCAAAATGTTCTGAAGAGATGGTTTGATAGCCTAGGCAGTCTTCCAGGCTATGTGGCTCCAGAGCACTTGCCCAGGCAGACTACTCTGGTGCTCCATTTCCTTCCATGGAGAGTTTTGAAACTTTGGGGTTTTGTTCCAAATTGAAATACAACTAAACTCTGAAATGGCACTATCCAACTGAAAACACTGATTTCTTGTTTCAACAGATGAAATTCCATTAAGAACCATAGTATTTCATAAGACTCAATTATGCATCAAAATGTAACAGTGGATGTAGCTTTATTTTCATAAAAGGATATAAAGATGTGTGAGATCCATTGGTGATCCTGTTAGCATGACAAAAGGGATGAATTAAGTGATAAGTGACTTGTTAACACATGAAATAAGATGTTTGTATGGTGACTGTGAATTGATTTGTATGTTAAACAAATAAACAGCTAGTTTAGGGTGTCCATAATTTAAGAATGAGTTATGAGACAAATGACTCTAAGGGAGACTTTAGCATCTATCTGGGCCAATTAACAAAGAAGATGACTCAAACTTTTGAATTCATATTATTTGAGAAAGTTATTGCAATTCATGTGAAGCTTCTGTTTGATCTAATTTTGCTTCTGAGGAGCTAGGTATCTTTGGTCTAAGGCAGTGTTTCTCAATTGGTGTTCCGCGGAACCCCGGGGTTCCGCGGGAACCCGGTTAGGGTTCCGCGAGAAAGTGACATCGCACCGCCGAGAGCAGCTGTTCTCCGCGCCGCCGAAAAAGGGAAGATGTCCCGGATTTTTCGGCAGAGGGTATTGAGCATGAGTGTAATTTCCCCGCAGAGCCTAAAGGGTTCCGCAGGGAAATTTAATTGAGAAACGCTGACCTAGTTGTTTGTATATAATTTGCTTATTTCAACATTTTTTTTGGCCCCATATGTAAAAATACTGTTAAGAGTTTGGGGGTGTTCTGCAATTATTTATCGCATTCAAAAGGGTTCCGTGGCCCAATTTAATTGAGAAACACTGGTCTAAGGAGAAATAGAGACTCGGGACGACACAAAAATTCACTTTTTTGTTCAGTGCTGAGACCAAATGAATATTCCACATGACTAGATTCTGTTAGGAACACCCATGTTTAGTAGTACTTTACTCCTTAAGTGAACCTACTGATTTCAGTAGAACCACTAGTGAAGCCTCTTACTTATGCTGAATAGCACAGCAAAATCTAGCCTCTAGTGATGCAGCTGCAAGTAGATGATGGAGAAAAATGGAAGGACTTTTTCAATAATTTGACGACTGTATTTTTTTTTTTTTAAATTAACTTGTGAATTTTGATTCTTAAGAAGTTGCATCTTTATAGATAGATGATCCAGCTGGTTTCCTGAATGTATGGACTAAGAACACAGAGTTAGTGTGGAAGAAGAGGAAGCCCCTCTGAAAAATCACACCTGCAGTGGGCACTCAAAATCAGTGGCCAGTCTCAAATTTTAGCCTGTAACAATTACATACTCTCTGCAAATTTAAATAGGTAACTTTCAAAGGAAATGAAAGTTAAATGTGCTTCTGACATTGTATGTATACTTAGACTATCAGTAAAAAATTGTCTTGTCTATTTTAGCACGCCTGAGATAAGACTTTTCTTTTTTTTATTTTTCCCCGCAAGCATAGTCTATATCACTGATTTTCTTCAGATCTTTTGGAGCTGATTCTCCTATTGTCAAAATTTTGGGAACAAGATACAATCAATCATTTTTATTCTGTCTTCTGCTTTCTGGGTAGCTCTAATTATTAATATAGTTTTGTACTCTTTCTAGAACTTTGAACAATATGGAATCTTTCCTTAAAGATACTGGGTTTCAGTGAGTACTTGCAAAAACTTAATAAAGCTCTATAAACACTTGAAGTTTCTCTTAAATTTTTATATTTAGGCCTTATCTAATTGGGGGCTTAGCAACTGTTGTAGTTACAGAAGTGCAAATCTCCAGTGTAGACCCGTTTACTCCACTTACACCAAGTACTCCCATTAAAGTCATTGGCACAATTTGAGGATTAAAGTGCTATCCAGCATAATTAAGATTGTCAAAATCTGGCCCTAATTCTGAAGAATTTTATTATGAGGACAGAGTACAGCTGTGAAAGGTTAAAAACTACAAAAACTAAAACTGCAAATGTAGTAGATAAAAATGTTGCCAGTGATCTGTATGACACTCTCCAGTTATGATTTTTATTTGAACTATGAATCCTTCAGTTCAGATAAAATTCCATCAAGTAAAATATTTGCAAAGGTTTTACCCCAGAAATAGCTTGTTTGACTAAAACTTCTGATTCCAAAGCAGGTATAATAGAGAAGGCTCTTTAAGACAACTTAACTTCTCTTCTTAGGAGATTTTTTATTATGAAGCTGTAAAATACCCTGATTCAACAAGCCCATCCCAAAAGTATGCAATAGTACAAAATTGCAGCAGTTTGTTTACAGAACACCCCACCAGAGGACACTGAAGAGCAAAGAATCAGTAATTAGAATCATTCTGCAAATCAGAGTAATAAGTCTGTAGCTAGCCTCAGGTGCTTCCATTCCCCTATCTATATAGTTCACCCACTTGACTACATATTTTGATATGGGTTATTTTTCCCCATGCTACTGCGTGATTTATGTAAAACTAGAATCTTGGCATTTATTAGTAAAGCAGAAGAGAATAATACCAGCCTGTTCTGGGCAACACACTTGAAGGGTAGCTCATTTGTGCTGCATTATTACACAAAACCCAAGAACTTCTTGATTATTTTTAACATACAAATTGAATAACATCAACCAAAACTTATTACTAAGGTTTTAGTGCCACCATCTGTAATGAAGAGCTACCTTGTGCCATATAACTTGTTTTTAAAACAGCATATACTAAGCACTGTAGCTGCTGTTATCAAGTATAATGCATGCTTGAGTGTTGATACACATGTACAGCAAAGAAGCAGGCCTGGGTATCATGTTGGCGTTGAACCTTGAGATGAAACAAATCATAAATATATATAAAAACAGAACAACAGCATCTAACAGGAGAATTTTGGATAGCCGAACAGTGGACTTGGTTTGGAGGTAGGCTAACCAAGTCCCACTATCTATGGTTTTTTTAGTTAGTTGGTCTTTCTTTACAGTCTCCATAGGACAGCTGATGATTGGGAAGATACTCTTTGACACTGCAGGTTATTAAGATGAGGTGGAGGCTGAGGTATGAAGAGGAGGTGTTGAAACAAACTGAGAATTTTCATTGCATTCAGTCACTAGCATGGGTGGCATGCATCCAAAACATTTGAAAGGACATCAAGAATGTAGTGTCTGAGCAGCTAACATAAAATATGTAAATCTTCTCTAAAATTAACTACTGTACCAGAAAACTGAAGGACAGCCATTGTTGTGTGTATCTTTAAAAAAACATGCTCGGAATAAGACTGAGACTTGAATTCTTATCTGGTAAGGACCTGGTCCTTCAGTTGGATCTCTGTGGGCAGGCCCTCATGTCAATGCAGAGCCCCATTAACATTTTTTCCAGGTATAAGAATAGGATGACCAGATGTCCTGATTTTATAGGGACAGTCCTGATATTTGGGGCTTTTCCTTATATAGGTGCCTACTACCTACCATTCCATTTTGATTTTTCACATTTGCTATCGGGTCACCCTATATAAGAGTCTGCCTGTCCAATTCCTCTGAAGGGCCGGAGCCTAATTAAGCTAAAATGACAACTTCAGATAACTATAAAACACCTACCTAAAATAATATAATGCACAATAACTAACACAGCCTCTATACAGGAAAAACATATCTAATGTTCTAAAAGTTGAAAGAACCCACAAATTAGTACATAAAAGAGAGACTATATTTAATTTATTTTAACTTGAAAAAAAGTGTATTATACCATCATGAATGAGAAGCTGGTTGCAAGAGCTGACAAGGAATGAATAAATCAATTTTCAACAAGAAAGGAGATACAAGTGGGATGCTCCCGGGTTTGTGGTAGTCATCCAATTTGTGGATGACCATTTATTTTAGTTATTCACTCCTGGCTGTATCAGTTCCAGCAAGTCCATGTGTCTCTAAAAGGAAGTGAGTGACGATAAACTCTTTCATGGAGGTTTCCTCCAGTTGTCCAGGGCTGTATTATCCATTAGGCACAATAGGCACAGTGCGTAGGGCCTATGAAACTTTCAGGGCCTATGAAAAAATTTCTATATATAATTTTTTATTTTTATTTAGAAAACTATTTATTAATAGCTTAAAATCAAATTAGTTATTTCGGTCAGGGAGCCTATGAAGGTAAGTGTGCTAGGGCCTACGAAGGTCTTAAAACAGCCCTGCAGTTGGCAGGTTGTTGTCATTGTTAAACATGGAATCTGTTGATCTTGATACATTGTTTCAGTAACTTAAACAGGGATAAAATGTTAGACAAAAATTATAGTGAGGCATGTCCAAGCTTCTCACACTGTTCAGGTGGGCTAATGTAATCCAGCAGCAACTTCAGCAGTGCAGTTTCTCCCTCTGATTCCTTGGTCAGTGCAGTTCTTTTTGAGTTTGTGGACCCTGAGAGACACCAATTCTTTTAATAAAACTAGGAAATTAGCAAATTATCTTTAGTGGCAGTCAGCTGCAGTAGGGCACACTCCAACCATGTTGAAAAATTCCATATTTGTTCTCCAGAAATGGAATTTTTCAGAATTTGTCCCGTGAACAATTACTATGATTTTTACTATTCATTGCAAAATCCTGATGATTTTCCCCCAAAAAAACATCAACTGTCCATGTGAGGGAAATTCCATTTATCAATCGGTGCTAATCACAATGTCGTAGGGAGTAGAGCATAAATGAATACTGGCTGGGCCCATGTTCACTTCTGTCCTCTAAAATCTCTGCTGTGTTGAACTGGAAACAGGTGAGTGAAAGTTAGCACAGGGCCCTGAAAGAATTTTAGGGCCTACCCATCCTGTGGAAAATAGAAAATAGCTTCTAGTCTGAAATCTTAAGTACTGTAATATGAATGTAACTCTGAACACGGCCACTCCAGACCCTGCACTGAAAATATGTATATGTGTTCTGGTGTAAGATCAACAGCTAATTTGTGAGCACACACAAATATAAATCCTGTTAATCTTTGGAGTGTTGTACCAGTAAATATTTATGTGATGTTCCTGTATTTTTATTGCTTTTGTTTAAACTACAGTTTAGGAGTGAAAATGTGCCCTAGTTCTATTACAGACCCATAGTACAAGCAAATATTGATTTATAATGCCAGTGTCTGTTCTCTGAACCTCCAGCAATCTGCTGCTTACAGCAGCTTTGGGATTGTTTGTTTTTAATTTTCTATGAAGATGCTGACTTTGAATGGTGCTGATTTGACATCTCACAAGGCTGATGTCGTCCTGTTCATAAAACACATACAGCCGAGGCAACAGTCTTGCAGTGCACCCTACCTGATATTTCCATGTCCATCCATTCAGTTACTCTTCTCTCTTCTGGAACTGCCAGCCAGTGTACCAGTTGTAGTAGTAGCATTTGTAACTTTGGCAGTATGTTAATAACATTTAGATCTGCATTTCCTTTTCCCTCAATACTGTAATGTGTCTGCTCTTCCATTGCCTGAGAGCGCTAAACAGGTGAATAGGACCCACCTGGCTTTGCTTCAGGCCAGATAGTCCTATAGACAGAAGGATGCATCTACAGAAATGTGTGTGAGGGTTGTCTTCTGTTGGGAGTGCTTATCTGGCTTCTGCCAATACCATTCAAAATCCATACTGTGCTTGAGTGGATGGGGGGTCTTTCCTGGCTGCAAGCAAGCAGCTTGACCACACCCACATGCAGCTGCCAGTCATGGAGACAGGCACTCACAGCTGCACCCAAAACAGGAAATAAGGCCTACCATAAAGGAGAGAGAGCAGAGAAGGAAGAGGAGGCAAAAATGACAGCAAAAGGGCACACCCCTGCACCAGGCTGCTTCCCAGAGTACAGCTAAGAGATTGCAGCATGCTTCTGGACTCAGTCAAATATCATAGCGAATAACTGCCCTGACCAGGGGCAACTAAGGGGCTCCAAAGAACCACACCAGGAGTTGGTGACACCATCTTAGAATCATATTAGTTCTGTTGCTGTTCTTGGACTGTTGTTGAAGTTGGGTCTCTCCCTTTTCCAATATGGTTTACCCAGGGGCTAGAAGCATTTCTCTTTGATCTAGACCTTGCTATTGTGATTCATGCCTCTGTAACTTCAAGACTAATTGCTACTGTACCTGAAAATTTAGGCTGATGGATTATATACTAGTTAATCTCTTGAGTGGAGTGACCACTACCAGTATTTACCATATTCTTGTTCTGTGTTCATACAGTGCTAACCCATTGGCATCCTGATCCATGACTGGGGCTCATATGCTCCCATTTGTTAATTATTTGTTATAACAATTCTGACTACCTTGCTGCTTCTAACTAAAATCTGAGGTGTTAGATAACTCATCTTTATAGAGCATACCTGTCATCTGTCACTGTCCCATCACAGGTATCATATTTGCACAATGGCTGCTGCTATCAGTTCTGGGTTTCAACTCCTTTGCTCAGATGCTTGCTATCTTGCCATACATCCTGTTCCTTTAACTTTGATCTCTTTAGCACTGTTTTTGCAGCCTGAGTTTAAGCATCATGAGTACACAGTAATCCTAATGTGTTTGGTCAAGCTTTGGTGAGCTTTATTGTTTAATAGTAGTTGTTGATGCAAGGCATCTGGGTGTCTCAATATAAACAAACAAATGGGTATCAATATAAATAAACAAATGTGACTCCAACTCTTTGTGGACAGGTACAGAAATCAACATGCTACCACTTGTCAATTTCACTATAAGGAGCATAACAAGGCTAGGATGAATAAGGTCTGGTGATAGTAATAAATCTATGGAAAATGGCAATAAAGAGCATGTACAGTAAAATGCTGAGAAAATACCCTTTTCTCCTAATCACCAAAACATACTTGCTGGAAATCCTACTAAAATCAGGATGAAAACAAAATATGAGGAAATTTCTGTCTTTTAAGAAAGTCTAGTAGCATGCAATATCCACAGAGCTACAGTTGGAAGAAGATAATTTCCTTTCTTTTAACTATGTGAGAACAAATGTAATTAGAGATGTCAATAAATGCAGAAGCAATGTGAAAAGGTAGGCGGTAGAGAAGGAACCTATCATTGCCTTGTGACTGATTCAATGAAGTATTAATCAGTGTTATAATCACTAGCAGAACATCATGTAACACTTTCTTTCAAATGCAGACAATTATGATCACTTAAATTCTATCTGAAATACAACATACATAGAAATGACTTATAACAGCACAGTTGCTGCTGTAAAATTGAAGGTTAAGAGACAGCAGAATACGTAATGCCGTAAAGCTAAACACTTATATGTTGCAAATCCATCTATTCAAAGACTTCAGCGATTCTGGAAGCCTTCCCAAAAACAGGCTTTTGCTGAATAGCGAGAGTTAGCCAGGCTCCCAGCTGTGATAGATGTGCTTCAGGGTCTCCCTGAGTGCAGAGGAAGCCCAGAGAATCTGTAAAATCCCATGAGACATAAGTGAACTTGTTTTTAGTTGAGAATTGAGTTAAATATGGGTTTAAAATGTGAAGTTTAGGAATTTTTTTATTCCGAAATTGGCAGGTGGGTGGTGTGGAGGAGGCGTGCCTGGTCTATATTGTCTCCAGGGTGCCCTTATCCTTCCTCTTAATTTCACTTTTCGTAGGCCAGAGTGGAACCTCTCACCACCCATTTTCTACCCCTGACCCTGCCCAATTTGAGCTGTTTGTCCATCACACACAGACTAAGCTCCTCCAATGCTTTCCTTGATGTGCTCTCTCTTTGGAGATCACTCATCACACCAAAAATAATCACTTTCTGTTTAAATTCTCACATCAGAGCTGGAACAATGCCATGTGACTTGGGTGAGACGTCATTCACCACAAATAGTGAGTATTAGTTAAAGATATAGTCAAAGTAAATACCTCATAGTCTAAAATATATTCATGCAACAATGATGAAGAATAGATATGTAAAAATCAATCTGGTCAAACAACCTGCAAATGGAACAAAATGCTAAATCAATCAGGTGATTTGTATGTTATGAGTACACCTCCTAGCTCTGGTTGTTGCTATGGTACATGGACACTCAGACTTCGCCATGACAACATGGAATGCCTGTCCTCCTGCTCTAAATATATATATGCCCTAATGCCTCACCCTTTCTGCTGCTTGCAGTGAAGGGTCTGGTATAGTGTTGAATAGTTCCAATTTTATCCTGGCGAGGGCAATGGTGTACATACACAATATCCAATTTGTTAAAATGTTAATTCCTTTTGAAAAAAACTGTAATGAAATCATACTGAAATTGAAGGTAATTGTACTTTGGTTAATAAGAGGTGGATTGTGTTCATGGGAACATACAAGAAGAACAACAGTAAGTGTGTCAATGAGTTCAAAAGCACTGTATGGCCCACATAAAGAAAATGGAATAAAGAGCTAAGAGTGGAATGACTTTCAGATAAATGTGAGGAGCACATGTAATGAGCAGGATTAATTTGAGGTAAAGCTGAAAAATATTAGTTTTCAAAGCAATTATAGAAACATGGTGCAATTTGCATAAGTGGAATTTCATCGTTGTACACAGAGGGCACAGAAGGGGAAGTGGGAAGTGGGATGTTCCTATTTTATAGTTAGAATGAACACACAAGCAGTGAAATTCATGTTGTGAGGAGTAGCTTATTGTTATAAGTATCTGTGAGGTGGCTAAAAAAGCCAAGAGTTAACTCTGCATTCAACATGGAGTATTGTGTGCTTCCCAGAGCAGAGAGTTGTGGCTTTGAGCATATTGTGGCAACTGTGGTGTTCTTTGGGTGTAAGGTAAGAATTTAAAAATAGTAGTTATTAAGTACAAGTTCCATAAAGGTAGAAATTCTACTTACCTCAATAAGATGCTGTTGATTAGAATACTATAAGCAATAAGGCCAAGTGGGAAGAATGGACAATTGGAATTGATTATAGGAGACCGACATGGAAAGTCAAGAGGGTCGGAGAAGATAGAATCTCTCATGAGTTCCAGATCCACAGTTGGTGTAAGAAGATGTAGTTCCATACTCATATTTATACCAGATGAAGATCTGGCCCCATGCATCCATACCATCTTTATTTTCTAACTACCCATTTAACAGATGGGGAATGCATAGCTATAGTAGCAAATCTTTCAGTTCATGTTTGCTGTTTCTTTAATTTCATGCATCAGCTGTTTACCAGTGGGGGTCAAGATGTTCAAGGTCTAACTGATCTCATATATAGAAGGGAAAAGATTTTTCCTCAGGCCAGATTGGCAGTGACCTTGGTTTTGGGTGTTTGTGGGTTTGTTTGGTTTTTTTGCTTTCCTCTGCAGTGTATGGTGCAGGCAACTTGCTGGCATCTGGCATGTCTCACTTAATTCTCTGCCTTTGCAGGAGCTTTGGGCTTTGGTGTACCTTAGTCCCTCTTGTTTTCTCCCTGTGGCACACAATAGTTTAATCTCTTGAGCCCTGTAATAGTTTGGTCTAATTGTGGTAGTTGGGTTTAGCATGCTTGTGCTGGAAGATGTTGGTGGCCAGTGATATTCAGGTTGTCAGGTTAAATGATGTGGTTGTCCCTTCTGGGCTTCAACTCTGACTCCAAAACCATACATAGTTGAAAGCCTGGTTTTAAGTATGCCCAACTCAGTGAGGAGAAGGAATGGGATTTGCTTAGAGCAGATTGTAACTGCTTGCTTACATGGAGTAGTGCCTAATTACACCAGTGGCCCCACAGTGAATGGTACTATTTAGTGTGGTGAGTAATATTCAGCATCAGTAAGTGGATCTGAATTTAGGCCTCTGAGATTTAGTGCTAGCTAATAAATAATAAAAGGACAAAGGGTTAGTTTTATACTGTTCCCAATTCTGTCATCTTGAGCGCCGACTCAAGACAGTGTTTGAGCACATGCTTACCTTTTAAGAATGTGCTTAAGCACTACCTTTAAGAATTTGGGCCAGAAACTGGGACAATGAAAGTGTTCTTGTCTGTGGACAGTGCTTTACACCTTTGGGGCTCTATCATAATACAAAAAGTAAATAGTAATAGTCAGGTAAGCAAGGAGATCAGGTTCTTGCCCAGGATAACAGACATAATGATGATGGAAATCGGTCCTCCATTCTTTATACACCTTATGGTGGTATCTCACTTTTCACTAATGCAAATTAACTACAACAGAAATGCTAACCAGTGAGCCTAAAGTTTTTTATATTGAAGTGCTGTACATGTTTCATAGAAACTAACCCCACATAATTTCACACTCCATCTTCTGCAGTGTTGTTGTTGTTGTTCTAATTTTGAGTCGTTATCACACTTGTGAAAGGCTTATGTTTCCCATTTCAGTCTTGGCAGTTTGAAAGCTGTGTGCATAAATTAGGACTCTTCTTCAAACCCATATGTCAGTTGATCATAATCCTTCCAAGATTGTTAAAAATAGAAAGACTGTAGGCAGTCACAAGAAATTGTTTAGCTTTTCTCATGAGGCCAAATTTGTATGAAAATATTCCTGTGCAATTTTTTATGTATGGATGAAATATTTCCTCCTTTCACTTTTAACAAAGAATTCACTGCATCATGTCCCTTATCCTGCTTCCATTGAAATCAATGAATACTTCACCATTGGATGGAAGGATGGCACCAGGAATAAGCTCTCTGTGCACAGATGCTGCTGTAAAAAGTCCTAGTGTGTGGGAAGAAGGGGAACATATGAGAAGATGCAGCAGGTGTGAAAACTAGAAATAAGGGTGTTGGATTAAAGAAGAGCCTGACAGGAAAGATTGGGTGAGAAAAATAATCTGGCTAGAGACAACTATGTTGAGGCATTCTCCTTACACGTTTTTTTTAAATTCTAAATATTTCCCTGAGTGACATAGATACTATGTTTTCTCAGAGAATTTAGGTGGGATCCATGAAGGCACAGACACTAACTTTTATTTTTGCCAGTGGGTGCTCCTCTCTGCCCCTCCCCTGAGAAGCCTTCCACTCACTCTTTTTTGCACCCTCTTGTCTTAATGGCAAGTGATTTGGGGGGGGGGGGGGAAGTGAGGGTGGAGAGAAGTGAACAGTGGGTGGGAGGGACTTGCAGGGAAGAGGTGGAGTGATACAAGTGCCTCAGGGCAGGACGCAGGTAGGACCACGGTCTGGGCCCTAGTGGGCCCCCCACTTCCTTGGACCTTCAAGCAGCAGCACTCCAATGGCAGCAGGCTGTTTCTTCTTTCATATAGCGTGGATAGGTAGCAATGATTACAAATTTATATCTAGGTTTGATAGCCAGCACATTCCAGTGGCCAGTTGATGACATTGGTATCTAAGTGAATTTGCACAAAGTAAGAAGCATGAGAAACACCAACGTTTAACAGGAGCACCACGTGAAGGTTGCCATCTTGCTCCCAGAGGTTTTCTTGCATTTCTTGCCCCGTTTGGGGACGCTCATTCTCCCCAATCCTCTTATACCCACCGCCCATGCTATGGCTCATGGGTGCTGAACACTCCCTATTTTTTTCAGTGGGTGCTTGAGCCCTGGAGTACCCACAATGTGGGTGCAAATGCATGAAGGGATTTAAGGATTTCAACACTGAGTACCACAGCTCTTAACTTTTAGATGGCTAGAAAATCACAGGAACAACACTGCAATCCACAAAGTCTGAGTTAGGCACTTAGTTTTCCTGTACAAAGAATGAGGAGAGAGAGGTGCCTTACAGTGTGATCCACAAAAGCCATCAAACAAAGCACCACAGTTACTTCAAGGATCACTCCTCCATCCCCTCCAGTCATAACAGAATAAAAGGGAAGGATTTTCTCAGTAAAAATCAGCCCCCGCAAAAAAGTCATTCAACATTCTCTTGATTTGGAAAAAGTAATCCTACCTTTCTGCTATCTTATTGTGGTCATCTTCTGAAGTGTTATAGTTCCTTCATATCTCAATACTCTAAATATTCCATTTTTTAGATTCTTTGAGGTTCTACAACTACTCACCATTTTTCTTTCTTCAAACCTTGATAGATTCAATAGATTTTTTTTTAAAGACTAGAAGGTCTTACCAAGATCATCTAGGCCATGTATTCTCCTCATGCATGTTCTAGGTGGTCAAAATCAACCTCATTTCCCTATAGTTAAATGAGTGTGTGGGCTTGAAACTTTTCTCTTATGGTTGCAACAACATGGGTTCACAGTATGGAAAATGTTCAGAACTAATTGCTTAGCCTGATCTCCTATATGAGATAGGATACAATATACTTTTATGAAGGGCCTAAAGGTACCTCATGGATAAATGTTTGGAAAATTCTGTTTCATACCCAATATTTAAATTGGTCTCGGTCACAAGAAGTCACAGACTTAGCTAAAGCAAAAATGCTTTCTGAAGTGAATTGGTTAGGGGTGTATCATAAATGTGTTTAAAAAAGCTAACTAAACCCTAAAAATCTCCACAAACTAAAGAAATTTCTCTAACGGCAGTGTCAGCCCTGGCACTCTTCTGTGTCTACTTCAAGCCCTGTTTATACTGCTGCTTGTATTTTAGTACATCTTGCTGTTCCTCTAACAATCAGTGTATTTGCATGAAAACAGGATCTTTGCTGCCTAAGAGTTTGATGCCTGCTGCTTAATCCTGACTTGAAATCATAATCTCCTGTTTGAGCTATCACAATTGGTAACTTTGGAAGTAATTATGATGTCACAAAAAGAGCATTATGACTTTTGGTGGGAATTAAGCAGCAGGAGCAGATGAGCTATTTGAAGCAAAGAACTATTTTTCATGCAAATGTCCATATTATTAAAGGATGGAGGAAAAATATAGTGTGTGTATATATAATGTATGACACAAGTAAAATAGCTGGTTGGTAAAGAGTCTCATGGGGCAGCAACTTTTGACATTGAACTATTTTTAACATGAGAAACATTATTTGTCAAAGGTTGTATGACATTGAGCAATAGCAACAATACTCTGCATATGTACATTTATCCAAAGATGTCTAAAAAGTTAACATTAAGTTAGCCTCTCAATATAGACTATAATATGCATGTTTATTATTAGACTTCTTTTGCTGTGTAGTGTAAGTTACATAGAGAGAAAGGGCCAGAGTTCCAAATCATTCAGGGCCAGATTTTGATCCCCTTGCTCTTCCACAAGTGTTCTCACTCATCACAATGTCACAGCTCATGGTGCAGTTGTAAGAGAATCACAGTCAGGCCCTAAATGATTTATCCAAACCTATACTGGGCACTTACCAGCACTGAATTTCATCTGCCATTTTGTTGCCCAGCCACTTGGTTCTGTGAGATCCCTTTGTAACTCCTCACAGTCTGCTTTGGATTTAACTATCTTAAGTAGTTTTGTATCACGTGCAAACTTTGCCACCTCACTGTTCACTGCTTTTTTTCAGGACCATTTATTATTATGTTGAACATCTCTGGTCCCGGTACAGATCCCCAGGGGACCTTGCTACTTATCTCTCTCCATTGTGAAAACAATTTATTCATACCTTTTTGTTTTCTGTCTTTTTAATCCGTTAATGTTTCATGAGAGACCATCCCTTTTATCCCACAACTGCTTACTTTTTCTTAAGTGCCCTTGATGTAGGACTTTGTCAGAAGCTTTCTGAAAGTCCATGTACACTATATGCACTGGATCACCTTAGTCCACATGGTTGTTGACTCCCGCAAAAAATTCTAATAGATTGGTGAGATATGGTTTCTCTTTATAAAATCACATTGACTTTTCCCCAAAATGTTGTGTTCATCCACGTGTCTGATAATTCTCCTTATTTATTCTCATTTCAATCAGTTTGCCTGGTACTGAAGTTAGACTGCCAGCTTGTAATTACTGGGATCACCTGTGAAGTTTTTTTTTTTTTTTTTTTTTAAACCTGTATTACATTATCTATCCTCCAGTTATATAATATAGAGGCTGATTTAAGAGATATAGGTTACCTACTACTGTTAAGAGTTTTGTGGTTTCATATCAGTTCCTATAGAACACTTCGGTGAATACCATCTGGGCCTGCTGACTTATTACTGTTTTAAATTTATCAGTTTTTGTCTCTGTCGCTTCAATATGGGATAGAGCCACAGATCTGTCATCTAAAAAGAATGGATCAGGTGTGGGAACCTCTCCTCTCATCCTCTGCAGTGAAGACTAGTGCAAAGAATTCATTTAGTTTCTCCACAGCAACCTTGTCTTCCTTGTCTGCCTGGTTGACCACAAAGGACAAGAACAACTTGGTGCTAGAGCTTGTCAGTTTGGGTATGATAATGGGGAATGGGCATCTGCCTTGGGTTGGATAATGGTTATCTGGAGGAACATCTCTGTAATGGCTCAAAGCAAACTAGGGTTAATCAGGGGCAAGCAGCTTCTACACTTCCTCTTTCTGTATTATGATCTACAGCAGATTCTCAAACTTTTCCTTACAGTGGACCTCAGCTTGACAGAAGTTTTTCAATTAACTACTACCCTTCCCACCCAAAAACATGTAGAGCAGTTGGAAACAAGAAGGAGCCAGCACCATGTGAGCTGTTCTATATATACACCACAAACAAGTCACCAGTTTGGGAACCTCTGATCTGTAGGTCTAGTGGATAAATCACAGGAGTAGAAGTCAGTAGATCTGAGTTTTATTCTTCACTTCTATCTGTTTTTATTCTCAGCTCTGCTACAGACTGTCTTCCAGCAAGTTGCTTAATCTCTGTGCATCAGCTTTCATAAAAAAGATATCTTTGAGCCCAAGAGCTTAGTAAATGTCAGAAAGGAGTAGAAGACACTTATTTGAATGATGAGAATCTTCACAGTTACATAAAATGTTTTAAAACACCTAAGGAATATGTACATTTGTATTTCATGGAATAAACTAACCAATAACTGCCTGTTATTGACATGTTAGGTGATTGTCCATTGGGGGTTCCTTGAGCCTTTCCCTAAAACATGTGGCCAGTGGCTACTAGCCATTGTAAGAGATTAGATACAAGTCTAGATGGGCCACTGATGTGAACTGGTATGTCAATTACTTTGCTTCTAATACTTCACTAAACACCTGTGATGTAGGTTACTAGCTTAATTAATATCTAAAGTGTCTTGAGATCTCCAGATGGAAGGAACTAGAAAACTACATCATTATATTACGTTGTTGTCTGACACAATCTGCTTTTATAGGTAGTTCAACATATGCTTTTCATCTTTGGGCCGACAAAGGGTTAAGGGAGGATTTGATTGCCTTCCAACTTGTTGGGCTCTAGTAAGTAATTTACATTTCACAGTGTACACATATATTGATGTGCAATTCCTGCAACTATTTGGTTGCTTGTCTTTCAAGTGTAATTGCTAATGGCACAAAAATCATACCCCATTTGTTATGGATTTCTCTTGAAGTCCACTGAATGTGTGTTTTCAAGGAGCAGGTCAATAAGATCAAAGGCTTTGTAAAGTTCTGGAGGGGATGGAAAAGAAATCAAGCTCTGGATTGTAGCCTGTTAACAGGGAATAGTTTGGGGGTTTTTGAGACATTGTTTATAAGTATACTTGTCTCTTGGTTCCTCATAGGTAGTTTAATTTCACAAAAATCTTCTTCCTCCATCCTATTAAATATGTGAAAATCAGTGGAAATCTGAGACAACTGAGGCATTCTATTTCAGCAATATTAAGATGACACACGAGTCTCTTTTCTGTTTCATCAAATACAAGCAGCACCACTATGCCAGTGCCTGAGAGGTCAGTACCTGGAAAAAGAGCATTTAAAGATGCTGTTGGGGAGAAAAAAGCACCTTGACAAAGTCATCACCCCCAGAGGTTCACTCCGTTTCTGGCCTAGAATCCTCAATAAGATTCACAACCTCAGGAAACTTCTGAACTTCCTAGATGTCCAGATAGTTATGATTGCTAAAAACCCCTCTTCCACCTATAGCTGGATGGAAATGTTCCAGCCTGTCATACCATTTTCTTGATTATCACAAGGCATTGTACAAAAGAAGCATGCTGAGCATAGGAGGGGAACTCCTACTGTAATAGAATGCAGAAGCAATGTTGCTACTGAATAACACAAGCCAGTGAGAACACATCATCCCTGTGTTCCACTCTCTGTACAAGTTCCCCACGGAATACTAAGTCCATTTCAAATCTTAAGTCCAAGTTTTCAAACATTGCATAAGGTTGCCCCAAGCTACTTAAGTCTTGTCCTCTTTCTACAGCCATGACCTCCTATGGCAGCTATATTGCTCAGGTGAAGGTGATTTACTTTGCCAACAAGCTCCTCAGCCAATCTTCTTGCAATGGGTTTGCTGTAATTTAAACTTGCTTTATCCTGATCCTGCAATTATTCACACAAACCACCCATGAACTTCAATGGGAGTTATGCACATGTAAAGTCTCCAAGAGCAATAGAGCAATGCAATGTTGACAGTGCAGGAAGAAGGTAATAGGACTGTCAGGAACTAATTGGGAAAAGTTGTGAAGCTATTTCACAAGCTGAGAGACTCACTGAAATATTCCCTGCTAATGCAACTTTTACCACAGCAAGGTATTATAAGATAGATGGCTGCAAATAAAATCAAGGTTCTGGGAAATGTTCAAAAGGGGATGGAAAATCTACATACATCACTAGAATGGAAAGCCTTGAAACATTTACCCCATATTTATTACAAGGTGTATCATTTGTATTTAGTTTTGCATGCTTGCTCAGACACTTAAAGAGCCTGAGAAGAGGAATAGTCTGACTTAGAGTGGCTAGACTGGTTGACAAAGCCTGAAAATGAGACTGATGTTTTCCATCTCCATCACTGATGTGCTTAACATTATCACCTGTCTTATGCCTTCAAAGGAGTATAATAATGCTGATACATTCTGGTTTAAATATGCAGGAGAGGGATGTGGGAAAGCGGATGTCTTATTTTATCTACAGCAATTGGATTGTTTTACTAATAATTTGCTTGTAAATGAATCAGCCCCAATAAACAATAAGGAAGTTAGAGACCCAATGTGGGTGAGGAAATTTCTTTAATAAAAGATAAAAGATCTCTTAAATACAATGTTACCTCATTCACCTTGTGTCTCCTAATATGTTGAGACCAACACTCATACAATATGGAAGTTGTTCTCCTTAATTGCATCATGGTATGCCACATGATTTTAGATGACTAAATCATGATTATTCCTAGTGCATGTGTACAAATGTACATGTGTGTGTATGTATGTACACATTTCCCTGGTAATTTCTTCTTTAAAGGATGGAGGATAAAGACTATGGATTTTGCTTTGACTGGGCTTTATCATGATAGAGTTGGGAATAATGCTATTGAAGTCAGGGGATTTATATTGAAGACAGATCCTATTTTCTCTGCAGCATGTACCCTATGGTGCAATATACAAATTCTAAATATGGTAGTAAATAGACTAAAATCTAAGAGGAATAGTTTTGGGGGGTTTTTTCCATGAAACTTCTAACAACTCAAGATATAACATGAAAACTTGAATGAAAGGTGCAATTAAAGGAAATGTGGTGGGTAGAGTGTGTGTGTGTGATGGTGGGGTGTTTTGTTTGAGCTGGTTATCTTAACCCTAATCTTCCTACTTGCCTTCCTACTTCTGCTGTCAAATATCATGGGATTTTGCCTGAGAGCTACATGTAAAGTAAAGCCAGTTATGAATATATAGCTACTAGATTTAAAAAGCAACTCAGAGGGCAGTAGCAAGCATTTTTAAAATCCATACTTCAATTTATCCAGAATCGAAGTTTTACTAGTGTGATAAACCATCCTACTATTCCATTATGAAAATGATCTTCATTGATTAGCCTATTTCAGCTACTCCTCATGAGGCAAACCAGCTCCACTTCCAACATGCAAGGACCCAAATTTATCCATTATGTAATATCATGATGACTGAGTTATACTAGGGATGAATTTAGCCTCTAATCTTCAATTTCTTCTCCTGACTCTTGCCCTTCCATCTACTTTTCAGCTCCAGCTTCATCACTGTTTAAACTCTGATTCTGTTACTCTTCTTCATGTCATCTGGTACCTAGCTCCAAGTGTAGTCCAAGTGAAGCCAATAGGATGGCTTAGAGTAAGGTGCTATTCAATATGAGTAAGGGAATCAGAATCTAGCCTTTCTTGCTTTCTTAATTTGAGAGATTTCCTCTTGTTGTTTGGGATCCTGAAAGAAGAAAGTAAAGTACCTTCTGACTACAAGCTCTTTTTGTGTATATGGTTTTATTAGACTTAAAATAAATACCAGAT
The DNA here is from genome assembly GCF_026122565.2 of Emydura macquarii macquarii. Lineage (NCBI taxonomy): Eukaryota > Metazoa > Chordata > Testudines > Chelidae > Emydura > Emydura macquarii. The sequence continues at coordinate 5,784,663 of NW_027133614.1, forward strand.
TTGGAGGTAATCTTCCTTTAATGGGAATGTTTATGCTTCTTGACCTTTTTATATATTTTTCTGGGGGGGAAAATAGTCCAGAAAATGATTCATTTGTTTATAGCTTTAATTACTTCAATAAACTTATCACTATAGAAATCATCTTTGTATTTGCATTTACTTATCTGTAATGTCACTCTACATGGAGAAAGTTGATGAGGGATATTGAGCATTTTATCTTAACTAGTAGGAGAAATGAACTTTCATATAGGCCTTACTCAGACAGGAAACAGATACTTCATTCTTTGTAGTGTGAAATATGTGTATGAAACTACAGATGGTAGGATTTTCAATGGGATTTGTGCTCTTAAGTCTTTCACTCTCCAAAGCCTGAAAATGAAGGATCGTGCTGAGGTAGAAGACTAATGCCATATATAGGGCAGGGTTTAGTATGAAATTCAGTATCTTCCCATATCCTGTCACTTTGAAGCAGTGCAACTCTGTTCTTAAAGGGATGCTCCTGAAGCAATTTCTGCCTCAAGGTTTACAGGTAGAGTGCATCTTCTGCTATAGCCCTTAATGAACTATAGCACATATACCCTCTTTCACAGCACATCACTGCCCCTCCTCCCTGTTCCTTTGGAAGATTTGACATCTCAAGAGACATGCAGAGGGAGTGTAAGAATTGTGCAAATAGGACACTCCTTGCAACCTTCCTCCTATCCTCTCTTCCAATTGCACACCCAGGTCCCAAGAGCTCTTCAACTCATGTAATTTTAAGCACACAGCTAATTGCACTTGCAACCAATCGGTTTGCTCAACTCAGGCCCTGCTGAGAAGCTGGTTTGAATCTAGCTCTAAATAAACACTGCTAACCTGATTTTTTTTAAAATTTTTTATATGAAACTGCATACTTTTTTCTTTTGACTAAAGCAGTTTCTGTAATACTATATATATGCCTAAGCCTAACAAAGGTGTATAATTCATAATATGATAAAAAAGAAGTAATTACAGTCTTGCTCCTACAGCCACACTGGAAATATAAGTGTAAAACTGGGCCAGAAATGACACCGTTAAAAAGTCACTTAAAATGTTTCACTGTTCTAATCTATACTACAATGTACTTTTACCCTACAAGAAGAAATTCAGTTTTCCTGGCTAGATGTGTCAGTAATTAAATGAGGAAAAGTGACAGTCAGTTACATATCTCACCGTTAAGCCTTATCCTGTGACATTACAATATGAGGCAGAGATTATTTTTCTTATAATTGGTCTATATTCTGTGCTCCTAACTTCAGAATGATGGTGTCATTGTCACTTAGGGGTTAATATTAAATTATACTATGCTGTGCCACTGGCCAAAGAGGAGAGAAACTAAAGAGGACAGGTTTAAAAAAATACCAAAGTATAATAAGGAGAGACACAAAAACATATGATAAGGTGTGGCACACCGGTCTACTAGTTAAAATATTAAGAGTCTTCTCACCATGGGTTATTGATACTATTGAACCGGTACTCTGAGACAGATGGTTTAGGGTGCATAGGGTTGAGAAAACAAGTGATTGGAAAAAAATCAGATGAAGAGGTTACCACAGGCGTTTATTTTAGTTCCAGCCTTGTTCAAGCTATACATCGATGACCTGCCACCAACCCAGTCATGAACGTTCATCTATGCAGACGATATCTACTGTGGACTATGATTGATCTATACCACTGCACAGTTATACTGGCCACAGGCTCCCAGAGGGGAAACTCTTGCAGGTGCCAAGTCCCTTGGGCCTGCTAGGCATCACAGTTGGCTACTGGGGGAGGGTGCAATCCAGAGACCCAGTCAGGTAGTATATGGGTAGTAGGGTCCCATCCTATGGGCCTGCCACTAGAAAGAGATGCATTAAGGGGGGTAAAGGAAAGGGCTGGAAAAGAGGTCTAAGCAGGGACAATCTGCCTAAGGACGGACAGACAGGTCACCCTTGAAAATATTGCCCTTTATGATCTGCTATGATCTATCTAACAATCCCTAAACTGGAGAATAGCTATACCAGAACTTTGTATCTAGGAGCAACTCAATAATTCCCTCTTCTTGCTTCTAGCAATTTATTCCATGTGTCAATTGCCTTTGGGTAAAGTAGTTTCATCTGGTTCTTTTAAAAAAAAGTTTCCTTCTTCACATCAATCTGTAACCTCTTTTATTGGAAACCTGACATCAATCTGTTCCCTGAACTTAAAGAAATCATATAATTAATTGCAATACCTCTCATTTTTGTTTTGTGCTACATGGGTCAAGTCTGACTAGACTTTCTCAGAACTCTAAAATGCCAAATTACTCTACTTGCCCTCTGTGACACCTTTTCAATCCTTACTATGTCACTCCTAAAATGGGATTCTGAATTGCATCAGGTGCCAGATGAGGTCTCCGTCCCAAACTTTGTTATATTCCTGTGAATTTGGAAAAGTGATTAATCCAGGTCTGCTAATCTGTTGCGATTTGTTTGTTTCTTCCTTGATCGTTACAGAATCTTGTCATTTAGATTTGTTTAATATCAGTAGCAAGAAAATGTGTTATTTCTTGAGCCCAGTCCTCAGATGAGTTGACTTCATATTCAGCACAGTTGATAAATGGAGAAGAATGATGGCTATAAAACTCCTCTTCCAAACCCCTCCAGCTCATTGCAGACTTAGGTTTTAACTTGGAGCCATCTAAATATAAGGCTAAATCTGAACATTTGGAAGGTTCTGATTAAGATCCGATTTCAAACATCCACTTGCAGGAGTAGGGCCCCCACATGAGGGTGGGAAAAGGGTATGCTTTACTGGGGCCTGGAGGCCCCGGGGGACCCAGCCCAGGCTGCAACCCCCATGGGTATGTGTGTGGGAGAGGGCCCATGTTACAAGTTTGTACTGGGCCCCCAAAAAATATGTTTGGGCCCTGTGCAGGAGTGTCAGTCCTATAATCTGCAATATTTCCAGGCATCACAACATATGGGACCACAGTCTTGCTTAAAGAAACCTCTGTTAGGAAGAATAGCAACAAATTATACAATTGTTTGGCTTCCTTCTCAGTCTGTGATTGGAAATTAGCACTGGTTAGGTAGGAGTGAGTGGGGAGGGTGACTTCAGTTGTTGCTGGGGAGTGGGAGTTGAAAATCAACCTTCATTTTTGTAGAACAGTTCCCTTTTTTATTTGTGGTATTTAAAAAAAAAAAAAAAAAAAAATCTTAAACAGATTTTTTTTTGACAGCCAAAAACTGAAATGTTTGCCTACTGGCCAAATCTTTCGTTTATTGCTGAAAACAAAACAAAAAATCTTTATCTATTTCCCGTCAAAAAACAAAACAATTAAAACCTAAATTTTTGGGTGGAAACTTCCATTTGTAATGGGAAAAGCCCTTAAAACAATTCAAATGAAAAATTTCAATTAGATCTTTTTCAGGTCTCTATGGGCTGGGACTACCTTTTTTTCAGGTGTTTTGCACAACACCTAACACAATGGTATTCTGGTCCATAATTAGTTCTCCTCAGTACTATGATGATATAAGTAATTACTAGTAACTAATAAACTCTAAACACTGCAAGAGGCCTGGTGGAAAAAGAGCATAACTGTTAATAAATATCATCCTGAGTTCAGTGAAAAGTCTACTATTAACACTTAAACTGCCTTTCAGCATAAGCCTCTGCCATTATTTGAAGTACAATGCAAACCTACCTTCAGACAGAATGAAGAATAAGAATCTATTAATCAAAACTTGTAGCATTCTCTGCCCTCTATGCAGGAAATGTGACAGCATTGTGGCCCTGTGTTGGAAACTGTAATCCCACATGGTTGGCAGTATAGTAGTTTTTTACAGATAGGACTGGAACTAAGTGAAAGTTACAATTTCCATCCTGCATCATGGAAATTCAACTATATGAACATTTGTTTTCATCCTAGAAAGTTGAAAAATCCAAATTTTTATGTAATGAAAAGTTATGAAAAAATTCAGAACTTCATTTTTTACATCCCTGAATAAAATTGCTTCTTTTTATTGTGTTGAATGAAACAAATGTTTAGAATCAGTACAGAATTAAACTGCGTCTGCCTAAGATGTACTGCCTCATTAGGGTTATAGTTTGCATGCCTCATGACTTGATTCTTCTTTATGAGCCATGTACCTGGGCTGGACTAAATCTCCCATGGTTTGCCTGGAAAAGGGCAAATATAATGCCATTCTATAAAATGGGAAATAAGGACAGCCCAGGGAATTAGACCAGCTTAACTTCAGTACTGGGAAAGATAATGGAGCAAATAATTAAGCAATCAATTTGCAAACACCTAGAAGATAATAAAGTGATAAGTAACAGTCAACATGGATTTGTCAAGAACAAATCATGTCAAACCAATCAAGTGGCTTTCTTTGACGGGATAACAAGTCTTGTGGCTAGAAATGAAGTGGTAGATATGGTATATGTTGACTTTTGACACTGTCTCATGTGACTCTCTCTCAAACTAGGGAATATAGTCTAGATGGAGCTACTATAAGGTGGGTGTGTAATTGGGTGGAAAATTGTTCCCAAAGAGTAGTTATAAGTGGCTCACAGTCAAGCTGGAAGGGCATAATAAGTGGGTTCCTGCAGAGATCAGTTCTGAGTCTGATTCTGTTTTATATCTTCATCAATGATATAGATAATGGTATAGAGAATACACAAAGTTTGCAGATGACACCAAGCTGGAGGGGGTTGCAAATGTTTTGGAGGAACCACCTAAGAAGGAACAATAGATTGCACACACACAAAAAATGTGAAATGACTGCCTAAGAAGGAGTACTGAGAAAGATATCTGGGGGTCATAGTGAATCACCAGCTAAATATGAGTCAACAGTGTAACACTTGCAAAAAAAGCAAACATTGTTCTAGGATGTATTAGCAAGAGTATTGTGAGCAAGACACAAGAAATAATTCATCCCCTCTACTCTGTGTTGATTAGGCCTCTTCTGGAGTATTGTATCCAGTTCTGGGTGCCACATTTCAGGAAAGATGTAGACAAATTGGAGAAAGTCCAGAGAAGAGCAACAAAAGTTATTAAAGGTCTAGAAAACATGACCTATGAGGAAAGATTGAAAACATTTGGTTTGTTTAGTGTGGAGAAGAAAAGATTAAAGAGGAACATAACAGTTTTCAAGTACATAAAAGGTTTTTACAAGGAAAAGGGAGAAAAAATGTTGTTCACCTCTGAGGACAGGGACAAGAGGAAATGGGCTTCATTTGCAGCAAGAGCAGTTTAGGTTGGACATTAGAAAAAACTTCCTAATTGTCAGGGTAGTTAAGTAGTGGAATAAATTGCCCAGGGTAGTTGTGGAATCTCGGTGATAGAAGATTTTTAAAAACAGGTTAGACAAATGTGTAGAGTGGTCTAGATAATACTTAATCCTGTTATGAGTGCAGGGGACTGGAATAGAAGACCCCACAGGGTCCTTCCAGTCCTTTGATTCTATTATGTACTACACCAGTTTAATTGAAGGAGAAACCAAGGTCCCTCCTGGGAGCTGCACTCATGCCAACGACTCCAGAGCATGGGAGAGAATGGGATGCAAAACACCTGAATCATGAGGCACTTCAGCAGCTGTGGTGGATATTAATATCGAATTGACTCAAAAGAAATTGCTTAGATTCAGTTTAACAAACCTAAACGTTTCGATTTCAGGTCAGATTGATCCAAAGTGAAATATATTATTTCAATTTTTCTAACAGAATAAAAAAAATTGACAAAACTGAAATTTTCTGCAAAATCCAAGTTCTCTCACGGGAATCTGCATTTTCCATTGAAAAATCATTTTGACAGACAATTCCCAACTAGCTCCAAATAGGACTCAAAGGTGGGGTGGGAGGGAACTGGATTTTGTAAAATGCTTAACACATGAAATACCAATTCAGGTTCCAGCGGAAATTGTTCACTTCTGTAACCAGTGCATATTTTTTTGCTTGCTCCCATCTGTAAAAACAAACCACAACTCTATTTTGAGGTGTTGCCAACTGCTGCCATGAAAGATAAACTACCTCTTTTTCTGTTCTGCTATGAAGAAAATGACAGTTTTAATGGTCTGATGCATTTCATTACAATGTAGGCAAAAGAAGGGGGAGGGAGAATAGAATTAAGAAATTATGACAAAACATTCTCACTGAAATGGTGTGGAATGTCAGTTTCCTTTGTCAGTAAGTAAAATACATTTGGAAATGAACTAGACCAGATATGATGAGATTAAAAACATATCTAGTGGTTTCTCTTCGGTACTCACAACTCAGATTAAACCTAGAGCAAATTAATTGAAGGGCTCCACACAAAAAAAAACTATAGTTTAAAAACAATATGGGAGGACTAGAGATGAGATACAATCAAAGATGTCAGAATTTTATATATCTGTCCTCGTAGTACAGCTACAAATATTGTTTCCTAACTCATCTGTCCAACCATATAAAATGTATGTAAGAAATCCAAAGATGAGCCCATTGAGTTGTGATGGGTTATTTGGTTTGGAACAAATACAAACCACTAAGTTTCTTCCACATCTTCCATTCTCTCCACCAGGTTTCTTATCTTTTAAAATCTTCCTTGGGTGAAGATCATCATTGTACAGGGGGCAGCTGAAGTCCATTCCAATGTATCACCCATTGAGAAGGCTTATCTGGGATTTAAATGGTGCATAGGAATTGGGTTGGTCTCTGTGCATGTATGACTCTCACCCTCTCAGAATGTTAATAACAAAATTGCCATATAAGGGCTGCTGACATCCAATCCTCAAACTGTGAGTTCTGACACTTCTGTGGCGCAATGGAAGCGATGCATTCTAGGGTTACTCCTATCTGGAAAATCCCTGGAGTACATCAGACTTGATTAGAACAGCTAGATGTTTAAAAAAAAATTCCATTCATTTCTTGCACAAGGTATTACCAAAGGTAGGGGAACTGGTCAGGATGAGTGCTATCATAGTAGAGGATACAGGTAGGTAGGAAAGTACTGGAATTGAGGTAAATGGAAAGAGTCAAGAGAAAGAGAAGTTTTGTAATTCAATGTTGGGTCTTTTTTATTTATTTTAGGGGTGTGTAAAGTACTGTTATGAGCTGGGTGACACCTTGGTAATAGATTCAGTTAAAACCTCATTCAAACTAATGTGTGAATGCACCCTTCACTTATAATAGTTGTAAGCAACACTTAAGGGGCCACATACAAAACAAAACCTAATAGAATTTGGGCAGAAACTAGAACCATGTGGTTGGGGGATTAGTGCGTGTGCGTGCATGTGTGTGTGCACATGCGCACCAGACACACAACAAAGAAAGAGGCACAAGGAAAAAAGATGCAAAAAAGCTGAGCAATAGCCTGTGAGCACAGTGTGACCCTGGAAAAAGCTAGAGTGAGAGCTTTTGGATCTGTTGTTGGCTAAATAAGCTTAAAGCTGTAAGCTCAGAAACTGCTCCTTGTTGTCAGTTCCTCCTGCATTTGGAAAAGCAGGACTTAGTATGTTCCTTCTAACTAAACAAGAGTTGGTCCAAGACAATACCAGACACCATCAATTTCTGCTTCCAACTGGAACATTCTCAGGACCATGAAATTTGGCTATCCTCTCATGTCAAAAGGGTCAGCTCATTCACAACAAGAGGTCAGTAGTACATCTGGTATGGCCAAAACAGCCACTACATCATAATAGAAACAGTAAATTTATCATTCAAAGTCAAGATAGCAAGTCCCATTGTGTTAGCATAGCTCTGTATATTAAAACAGAAAATGTGTGGTCTATATAGAATGCATCTTTTGTTAGTAGATTTTACAACTATGCCATTTTTAGATACGATGGGCCAGATTTTCTAAAGAGCTCAGCTTCCAATTACTCACCAAAATATGTGAGCAGATTTCTGAAAGAGTTTAGAATTTAGTATTTGTGAAAATCTGGCTCTTATTTAGATTCATAAATAGGAGTTAAGTTCATTTGGCTCTAAGTATGGGTGCTGATCACATGAATATCTGACCTTGCTCACTTTAGGTCTGCTGTTGGAAAATAGCTCATGTTGGGATTTAGGTGGGATTTAGGTGGGTGTTTATAACCAGTGCCAAATGGATAACAGATTATAATTCAATTTATTACTTGATATGCTGCTGCACGCCAAAGATGGTGCAAATGCGGGTTTCTTGTTATACTACTTGAATGGCATAAATTACACGTCTCTTCAGAGCTATACTACCTTAAACCACAACTTCTGAATCTGGTATATCATGCAGTGTAAAAAAAAAAGAGCCCATGCTCTTATGAACTCAGCCTGTAACCAGGTGTGTGCTCAAGAAGGTCCTGCATCTAGCAGATTCACTGTTGCAATAGTTCTGTTTTATAAACAGGGTGGAGTTGAGAGATAGGAGTGGTGAGAAAGAAAATAGGTTCAGGGAATAAGCAGTACTAGGGGAGGAATTGTAGGGACGACGCCCTCCTTTCCTCCCAGGGAAGAGAAGAGTTTATCGGGAACTTGTTTCGGGTTTTGTAGTTAATATTGGCAAAACCCACATAGGATGGGCTGAGCGTTTTGCCCATTCCAGTGGTTTGACTGTTACTGAAGCAGGCTAGGAAGCCATTGATTCAGATGCAGATCTGTCATAGTATTTTCTAACAGGATTGGATCTACTATGGGATTGTAAGATTTTGCAACATTCAATTTGAATATTGTGTTACTGCAGTAGCACCTTGCAGGACACATTGTGGTAGACACCACTGCAAATTCTTCAGGGCAAAGACGTCTGTTAATATCTAAATACACAAGATAGACGAAGGAGGGGAAGCAAGATAGGGAGATCAAATGACTGGTCCAAGGTCACAGAGTAGAGCCCGGAATAGAACCCAGGTCTCCAGAGCCCCACTCCTGTTTCCCGACCATTATACAATGCTGAATCAGATGATGCAGCATTAAATAATCTTAACATTTAACATGAAGAATGCTAAGGAGTTACTGCAAATAGGTACTTGCTGATATTTCAGATTCTGATAAATTGCCTGCTTTATTTCACTTTATTTTTCAAATCCCAGAAGCTCCCCGTCCACTTTCGCTACTGGCCAGAGGAAAGCTCCTTTGAAAAGCCAAGCTGTTTTTGAGTAATAAGAGTGCTTACAAACCTTCACAGCCTCTAAACTACTTTTGTCCTATATTCTGATTACTTTTTTAAAAAAAATCAAAGCTAATATCTAGTGTGCCAAATTTCAGCCGAGAGCAAAGGTTTAAAGTCCTGAATGGAAATGCTGACAAAGACAGGCCATTAATGGCTGCAGCCTTAGGAGACACCAATCTATTCAAAAACTGAAACACCCACATGAGGATATAAAAACTGTGTCCCACAACAGCTGTAACTCACTCCTTGTGTACACAGTATTTTGTATTGCTGTCTCTGTTGATATACACATGTCTTAATTAATTTATGCTATATGGTTATTATGGTTTCCACCAGAACAATAACTATGACATTTCAGAGATTTTTTTTTCCAATTGAAAAATCATAATCCCATGGTTAGAGCATCCTTTCAGGAGTCAGGAGATCAAAGTTACTTACCCTCTCTGTGCCTCAGTTTCCTTTTCTGTAAAATGGGGATAATAATCCTTCCCTGCATCATAAAGGTGTTGAGCACATTACTTTAACACTGTTTGTAAAGCACTTTGAGGCTCATGAATGGAAGGTGCTACAGAACTAGAACATGTTACTGAATGTCCCACATAATGACATTCTACCATGCCCTTTGGGGGACTGTTCTACTATCTAATGGAGCATACTGTCATAAAATGTTTCATGATACTTATATTAAATATTCCCTTACCCGTTATTCTCACTTCAATTACCCTGGGCTATAGGGCATGATCTAGCTTTATAGTAGTGATGTATTGGAAGGCAAGACAATCACTTTTGGAGTTTGTTCTTAAGTTAACTGCCTATGCTAGTGTTTCCAAATGCAGAGAAAAGACATGAATGCACTGTAATGAATGCAAAGGAAAATGTTGAGGCAACTAAACATTCCCTGAAACTAGATAATTTTTTCTGTCTATCCAGCTTCCAAACTGACTGATACACAAACAGTGTAGTTTACTATCACACATGACAAGTGATTTCCATTCTCTAAAATGACCTGATGTCAGCAGTCATGAAACACACTGCTGAATATATGTTACATATCAAAACAAACAGCTGTTAGTGTTTGAGCTTGTAAATAGATATGAAAGGGTCATCTTTGTTAACTACATCATCGTTCAGACTATTTTTTTTTTCTGGTGGAAACCAGATTGGGCCAAGATTGCTTATTGCTTTGCTTTCACTCCTAGGCTAGTTAAAAATTGATCTGCTTAGCAGTGGAATGTAAGCAGTTTGTGATCCAAATCTGTGGCATGTGATTGATGGTTGTTTTTTTAGATGGCTCCTATTTATCCAAACCAGTCTGATCACTCCATCAGAAGTAAGAAAGAACCTGAATTATTTCATACTCCTTGGTCACTAATCTTCATTCACCACACAAGTCACACGTAAACACTTTAAAGTCAAAGGAAACTGTATGCATGTGGACTTTATATGATGCTGACTACTGAAAAACACAAGAGAACCTATTTCTTTGGCTGTTTCAGAAGTGGCACACACATTTGAGATCACAACCACTTGGTGCACACACCTCCAGTTGGGATAATTGCTAAAAGCCCGATTCAGTGCAATGGATTTCACTGGCCCTACAGAGTGGAAAAATGGAACACTTTATCCTTTCGAATGACACACTTGGTGTTATCTATAATGCTTTTCACAGGTGTGAATTGGTGCTTGCTTTGCTGTGTGGGACTTTGCTCACTTCAGATTGCTTTCTTGCTGCTAAGCGAATTGCTTTCACACTAATATATTTTTGGAGATGTTTAAATGCTTTAGGTTGTGCTTATTTTTAAGTAATTTCTGCAAAGAAGTGTTGGATTGAAATGATGTATTCCCACATGCTTTCTATAATTGTGGTGATTGCTTGCCTGGCACACTCAAGTTTCCAGAGTTTTGAGGTAACTATGAAGAATCTACAATAATAGAACTTCAAAAGGACAATAAGTGTTAGCCAGTAAGGCTTAGCAACATTTATAAGTTAAAGGCTTTGTTTTTTCTTATAGTGAACATTTTGTAAATCCCTCATTTCAGGAAACCATGCATTAGAATAGAAATTTCCGATTCAGACTTCCAAAGAGCAGCTCATTACTCTAGCTATTTCTAGTGGACCGTAAGTAAAAACTTTGTTTTTATGTGAATATGCAGCTCATCACCAATATGTTTTTTAGTATGACTGCATACACATCCTCTTCAGCAGACTTAGTTCAGGACTTATGAGACTGAGCCTCTCAGTAACATTTAAACTTGTCCACCAGACCAAACAGAATATTTTCCTTTTGTCAAATATTCCATGCTTGAAGGCATGAGACAAACTCTACCTCCTCATTATTTTTCTCATCCTGTGCTGAGTGTCTGCAACTTCCATGTAGGTCAATGGGAATTGCGGTTATTCCACACCATTCGGGATCAGAGTCTGTGATTATCTGAGGCCAGCTAGGTATAGAGGACCCCAGTGCTGGGCAGAGATTGAAGCTGGACATTGGGAAGGATTTGGGACAGGGATCTTGGAACACCAGAGTTCAGCGGACAGCTGTACCGTTTCACTTCTCTGTTCCTCAAGAGTGTGGTGTGTCATGAGGATAAACAATTTTTGTGCAGTGCTCAGATACTATGGTGATGAGGTCTATAGAAGAACATAGATATTTTAACAACTTAACATAGTTATGTATGTACAGGATCATAGCGTGTAGAAATAGGATTGTATCCCTTAAATTCTTTAAGTCCTCTGTCGTATTCATTGTATTCCATGTTTTAGGAGCTTCCAAAAACCAGGCCAGGAAAGCATACCTATATAGGAAAACACTTAAGCATATGCTTATGGACCACTGAAGTCAATGGGATTTAAGGACGTTTTTAAATGCTATCTGAATACGGATGGATTTGGGTACAATTGTTTGTTTTTCCTAACTGGTTTCTATATATCTACATAGATAGGTTTGGCAGTTCTGGAATGTTCTAATATGGAGAACCCAATATCTGTCCATGGATAGGTCAAGTATTTTACTGTTTATAAGGTGCCTTTCTGGAATTTATGGGGGAGTGATATTAAAAGTAAACAGTGCTGGTGGTAACTGCTGTAAAATATGTTCTCTGAATACATAGAAGCTTGTACATCACAGTGCAAGGTAATTCATACTATATTGCCAGTGTACCTCTTCCTTTAGCTAGTACCCATCTCTCTGTTGGTGGGGTGTAATTCTGTCTCCATACCCATTAATACCTTTGCTTCTCCACTAATATTGCCAGCTATTGTTAAATACTCGGTTTATAGTGGAGAGAGTGTATCTTTGATGTGGACACTTATCTCGTAGGACTATGCTGACTTGATGCTTTTTTGGAAACAAATAGGATATTTTCATTTGTGAATGATGCTTAATTTTCATGGATAAAAACATAATAAACCAGGCCACTAAAAAGTAACCAACTTTAAAAAGCTAGAATTGTCACTTATACTTGATTAAACATGAAATAAATCTTATAGAAGCTTGGTAAGTATTGAATTGTTGTGCTGACATGAAAGATTCTCATTTACATTTGGCATTATTTCAATAATCCCCAAATTATTCCTGTGGTTAAATGATGGGTCAGTTACTTGGTACATCTAGCGTCTCTAAGACACCCATCATATTACTTGGCATAGTGATAGTGACTTGAATCTATCTCCCACACCACTGGCTTTTATGCTATTGCCTCATGAGGGGAGTGGTTATGCTTTTGACCAGAAATTCTATCCTGAACCTGAGAGAACTTTCTATCGAAATTTAGTTGAAACTGTTCTTTCTATGCAAGTTTCTATTTGGTTGCATTGATGCTTTCTGATTTTAAAAGCTGTAGGAAAAGTAACACAAAAATATAAAACATTTTTACTGTTTATATGTACAAGTTCTTCAGATATGTACAACAGGTGCAGTATTAATGAAATATCTATTATCATTGCATATTGACAAATTATATGATTCAGGATGCTAAAAGTGCTCAGGAAAAAAAAAAGCCAGTTCTCAGAGAAACCAATGACCATTAGGATAAAAAGTATCCTGTGGAAACAGTGGATGACTGTTTTCTTTCTCGGGCACTGATCCTGCAGTCAGATCAATACAGCTGTATGGAATCCCACTGAAGACATTGGGACACAATATAAACTTGAGGGGCTCCTTACATTGATCTCATTACACAGTTGAGTTCTGATTTCATTATCAATGCTAATACTTTGAGTTTATAGATAGAGAAGTAGACTATATGTTGTAGGTTAGCTATAATGTTAATAGAAACCAGCAAACATAAAAACTTTTTGAAAAAATAAAATTTGTTTTGAGACATTGATAAGTAACAAAATAAATGAACATTGTAATAGTATTAACAAATATTTATTTGTATTCCAGTAATACCTAAAGGTTCCGGTTATGGAGCAGGGTCCCCTTGTGCTGGGTGTTGTGTATACAGTGAAAAGATGGCCTTCTGTCCCAAAGAGGTGGTTGTTCCCCAACCCAAATATATAGTGGAGCTATACAACTCTCTGCTGTTTGTTTTTAGCACTAGACCTGTGTCTTTCCTCCCCACATTATTAGACAAAACAGATTAATTATCTGCTATCACTCCTCTCTTGACTAACTCAGAGAAACCACTCTAGTCTCTACTGCTACTTTTGGAACCAGATCAACATGGTAAATATGAACAGATTAAAAATATTCTCCAGGGTACTTAGAAAAACAGACCAGAGCTGAAAATTTTTTAAAAGAAAACTAAAAGTCCAGTATAATGTTCAAGGAAAAATATCACACAATGAAAGTCATGTAACAAAAGTTATGAAGAAGCACAACCACAGGATCCTTCCCTAGTTTTTAAGTCTGCCCTGATTTACGTCCTATGCAATTTCCTTGACTCCAGTAGGGTTGCACAGACATAAATCATGCTTGACTTTGAATCCAAGGTAGCCAACTTGACAACTGGAATACAGAGGGACTCTTTGCTCAGTGTCCTGGCTTTGTCTGCAAAAGGTGAGGGTTTTATGCAGTTCAGTCCTGGATCATGAGTTAGGATGATAAAGTGACAGTAAAAGTCAGTGCCATGTCTTTACTAGCTTAGTAAGGTCACCAGACTGCAGCACTTCCTCTGACATAACCATACTGTATGCCTTTGTGACATCGTGGTTGAACTACTTCAAATGCACTCTATACGGGGCTACTAAAGAAGCTTGTCAATTACTGCGGCTAGTGCAGAATGCAGCAGGGCAATTATTCTGAAGGTTGGGTGGAGAGTTTTTGTCCTACCCGCTGCTTTGCTCTGCACAAACTGCTTGTTGGCGTTTTGATAGAGTTCAAGGTTTTAGTTTCAGTACTTAAAGCCCTTAATAGACTAGGTCACTCACAACTATCTTACTGAACTTCTGATCTTTAGGAGTCTTTTATCTTGCCTTCTGAGATCTGAGAGTAGAAGGTTAATAGTCACAAGAGGTAGAAAGGAAGCTTAAGTTCAGCTTGCATCTTTGCTCCTGTACCTTCAGGCTGGTAGAATGCTCTCCCTTTAGAAGTAAGAAGTAGAATGGGCCTGGTCTCTTAAGAGGTATAAAGACTGTCTTTTTCTTTACGGGTATTGGGCTAGGGCCTCTGGCTCTTTTTTATCTTTTTTTCATTTGAAGGCTAAAGGTTGAAGTGTAAAGCACTTAATACAGCCATAACCACACATCAACATTCAGGGTAGATTTATACCATGCAATTTATACCACTGCAATTCATTTTCTTCAGACTATGACCTCAACTGTTGTCAGAATCAGAATATCCATGTTTCTGGATCACTTAGCTCTTAAGTCTCAAGATGGTCCCACATCCATGAATACTGTTGCTTATACTTGTCTCCCTTCTTATGAAGACGAGCAGTTAATTTTTCCAAAACAGCAATGACCTTCAGTTGCTCTATCCACTCGCTGAATTCTGGCATCAGATTCCAAAATAAAACACTCCTTGTGCTTTAGTCCTATGGATCTATCTGAGTGAAAAAACTTATATTCTATTTAGAAAAATTAGGTTCTGGGATGCAGACAGTCCTATTGAAAAGTCTTATACTGCCAGTATGATAGCTCTTCTAAGTAGAGGATTATTTTAATAAAACAGTTTTGGGATTATTAAAGCATAAGGTAAACATTTTATAATCCATATAGCAAATATCATTGTTTTTAATGTGACCCTGAATGGTATAGACATTATAATCTCACAGTACCAAAATAAAGTTTGTGATGCACCTTAAATTATTATTATTATTATTTATTACACATTTAAAAATATAATGATTAGAGCAGGTTAATTTTTTTTTTTAATTTTAAAATTAGACTTCATTCCCCACCGATTAACCTGCTCTAATGATAACAAAAACTGTCTCAAATACTTAATAAAACCAGCTCTATATATCTCTATTTTGTTACTCCGAATTCCATTCTTCAGCAAGGTCTTCCCAATTTCTTCTTAAAGTAGCTAGGCTTGACTGATGTGAGGTTTCAATTCATGCATTTGTGGTCTTGAAACACTGCAGCCACCTGTCTATACTGGGCCAAAAGGACTTTATCCCATTCCTGCTCAGAAAAATGGCAGAAAAATATTCAAAAGAATTTAAGACTGATTTTGAAAACAATTGGGAGCTGCTGAGCACTTCCAAAAACTTAATCCTGAAATTCTTGCCATTGACTTTTGCTCCAGTTGGGTAAAACCCGAAGAAAAAGTCAGAAATATTAGTTTGACTGTCTAGAAACTTTTATGAAATCTAAGGACTCCATGGTCATGAGCCATGCTCTGTGCTGCAGTGGTCAGTCTCTGAAACCTACAGACTCTCTCTTTTCTCAGTACGAATAGAGAATGAATTTGCAGATTCAAGTTGTCTGTTTAGTTCACTTTGAATCAGCTTCTAAACTTTCTGATAATTATTTGATCCAAACCCAAAAATTTTATTGGCATCACCTTTCTTTGATATTTTTACAGACTTGTTACAATTATTCCTTGTTTGATTGTATTTCTCAATATTTATCTGAAACTGAGGCCTAAAAATAATAGACCAAATCTTGGCTTTAGAAATATATATGGCATGAACTTATAGCAGATCTGCCACATGCATGGACGGGGAATATAAGATATTCATGGTCACCTAGCGACTTTCCAGGGGCATGTATAGCATGATTTTGGCAGACTTATTCCCACAGATCATCTGGTCCTTTGGGCATCATCATCACAGTTCAGGGTAACTGCACCTGTATTCACCCTCCAAGGTGCAGCAAGGGCACCCACTCTACACTCCCAGCTACTCAATTCTCACCTTGGGTGAAGAACCGTGTCTCACTCCTTCCTGAACAAGGCTTTTCCAGGCTGCACTGTTTCCTGCCTACTTTGCCTATATCCCCAATAAGACAGAGTGCCTCAATGGGCCTGTGTCTCTCTGCTTTGCTTTCTCTTTGAAGGCTATGAAAGGGGTAGTTGCTCAGAGTTTTAAGTTTCCACACAATTTCTAAGAAAGCATATTTATTCCTAAGGGAAAAGAATTACACAAAAAGCCTACACACATGCTAAATAAGCTTATTAGAGATCTCACATACCCATCTCCACAAGGGCTCTGGTTGATGCCAGTCCTTCCAACACTTCCCTAAGGATTGTGACTGTCCTCTTGGACAGAAACTTCTCTGTTTGCTGAATCAGATAGAGGCCCAGAGTCCATTTAAACTCAGGCTATTTATCCAAGAGTCCTTTGTCTGTTTTTCTGAAGAATCCAATTTGAACTAGTATAGACAAACCTCCTTAGGAGGTGGTATCTCTCTGGGGGTATTACAACCTGAGTGAATCTCCCTAATCACATATCCTCCCCATTTTTCTTAGTACCTAGAAAGGTATGGTTACTCTCCTCCATGGAATTGCATTCCATCCCTGACCCACAATGCTACATAAGCTTAATACCGTAAGATCTTCCAAAGTTATCACAAGAAATTGCCATATCTGTCACAACATCTGAAATTTAATCCTGGTTTTCAGTTAAACAACATAAAATTTACATTTTTAAAGAATAAATATCTCAAAATAGTTCCTACAAAAACTATTCAGATGCTCTGTATAGTATAGGCAGAGATTTTTTAAAGACGTTGTTATGCTAATAGTGTGGTGCTTTACCTTGAATAATAGAATAAATAGAGGAATAAAAGCTAATACAAGTCGAGATGTAAGTTATGCCTACCTTGGGTCTGGACTGACTCCACTGATGATCACCCTGTGTTGCATGATTATTATGCAAATAGTATCTAATTCAGAGCGCAATAAGTGTGGAACTTTGAGATCATATTATGCCTGAATCTGAACAGGTCATATCTGATCAGATTTGTCAATTTAAGTGCAGTGTAGATAAGGTTTTTGCAATACTTTCATTAGCTAAAAGGAACCACTAACTATTTATCTAAATTTTATTGCAAATTGTTTTAACTTTTTACTGTAGGGCAGGAGTGGGGGGAATAATCCTCATTTCCTTCCCTTTCCTTCCCAATTTTAGTATAAACTTTTACCAACAAATTACAGTCCAAATTCTGTTTTTACTCAGTATAAAATTCCATTTTGGAAGACCACAGCATGAGGGTTATTTATATCTACAATAATGTTGGATAGTAAACAGCCATACATGATTTCTTTATTTATGCAAATGTATATTTCATTGGTATGAACACAAAATGTGTCCTTACTTTCTGGGTGGTTTTAAAATTAAATTTATTTCTGCTGATTTGAGGACATAAATGAAAGTATACATAAGAGAAAGGAGAATAGTATTGCCTAGAGTATGATAATAAGATTGTCTGAGTTTTCACCAAATATAGAATTTGCTAGAAAGGAAGAAAAAAAAGCGTCTTTTTTTTTTTTTTTTTTTAATTTTTATAAGCAGTACAAAACAAACATTTGGCATACAAATTCTCATTTGGCTATCATTGTCTAATGAACCTGAATGCTCTCTACTTATGTATTCAAGCCCATAGTGGGAGCTGATGAAACTATTCTGAATAACATTGGTTACACACTTAGTGCTTTTTTGGCAAACAAATTGTATGTGAAAAGATCCTAGTTTTCAAGTGCACTTGTTACTCATGAAAGTTCACTGAACAGTTTGAAAGTTTGCAGGCTCTGCTTTGATTGTGAACTGTTCTCTCAGCTAATCATTATTTCTGTTGTATGGTAGTGGGTAACCTATGTCATGTCATACTGTTTCTGTGTGCTGATTGGATGACTAAATCTATGTGAAACAAGAATGAATAACAAATTGCAGTTCTCTCTGAATCCTTTCCAATTTGTCAAGAAGAATTATTTGAGGTCTGGAAAACGTGTCTTTATAGTGAGAGACTTAAGAGGCACAGTCTTTTCTAACTTCAAGAGATGGTTTAATCGGTCTACAAGCACCTGTATGGAGAATGAGATTTTTGATAGTAGATGACTCTTTAATCTACCATGCTTTGCTCTTAAAGGAGTAGTGAGAGTTCAGAAATTCTGCAGGGAAAAATACTGAGTGACGACAACACAGGACAGAAGAGATCGGGTCTGGAAAATATTTGGCAAAGTTTTATAGATTGGGGAAATGGAGGCAAAAAAAGAAAAAGAAACTACTTCTTAACTGAAATATTGTTAGGGAAACCTTAAAATACATGTACTGAGAAGGGTGAGAGCCCATGGCTAGAAGCTGAAACTAGACTAATTCAAACTAGAAATAAGGCCAAAACTTTTTTAGAAATTAGGGTAATTAACCATTGAAACAACGATGTTACAGATGTCTTTAAATCAAGAGTGAATGTCTTTCTAAAAGATTATGATGATTGTCATCTCGATTAAGTATGATGTTGACAATCATAGTTTGTATTAATGGGTCTTCACGTGCATGAGTAGGCCAATTTGGGAAGAATGTTTACTGCACTGGCCACAGAGCCATTTATTTAAAAAGTGATACCACAGCTCAAACAGAAGTCATGGGATTGATACAGAGTTGACTGACTAAGGTTCTTTAGCCTCTGTTATGCAGGATGTTAGATTAGATGAACGTAATGGTTCTTTCTGGCCTAAAAATCTATTAAGGCATTTTGGAAACAAGATTTCATGAAACTTTTGGGAATTGCAGTTTCTTCTATAACAGTACCCCTGGTCACTTAGTTACCTTAACTTGTAGTATATGTTGGCTTGACAACTTTCATTGAGAAGAATTTTGTTCTATGTATCAACCAGAACCGAACAAACTGTATTGAAGAAAACATTGGTAACAAGTGATGGTAACAAATGATGGTTTTAAACACATGGATAAAATTTACTAATCCTAGAAATATCCTTAAAAATGTTAATAGATAAGGTACAGCTTCAAACAGCTAGCTTTGAACTTGGTTGTCTTCTCAATAGCACATAAAAGCATATACTCTGTTCACAGCTTTATATCCTATTGAATGTTATGTTAATACATGGAATTTCTATCAACATTATATCAAGGTGTTGGAAACTTGCATTTCAGACACCTTTGATTATATTTGGCTATAAAATGACAAGAAAAAATAAACAATGTTGTAGGAAGCACACTGGTCTTAACATGTATACAATGTTGATGAAAATATACCTTAGCTTTGCTCTGAATGGCCTATCGAGTTGAAGAATCTGTCCATTAAAGATATGGGATACAGTAAGTTTCCATAGAAAATTAAAATGTATTTTCTCATTTTTTTCATTGAAGCCCAAGAATGCATGCCACACGATAATCTTCAACAGAACTATAGACCAAGAGATAGCAATTCAAGTAACCATTGAAGAGGTGCCAGCACATCATGTGTTATGGACTACATTACTGTAAGTACATGATGACCAAAAGCTATTGCAAAATGTGTATAGCTGTGGATTAAAAAATGCATAATACTGTTTTAATTGTAATGTGTATACACACAAGGAGCAGAGTTAAGGTTGAATGTGCAAGTTTAACTTTGCATTTCTTCCCTTCAGCATATTTAATTATGTTTAAATTTCCATCGTAGTTTGCTCTAGATACAGATAAATAAAATGTACAGCCGTCTATCAAATGTAATGGTAGAGACAGGCTCCATATACAGAACTACTTATACATTCTAGACTAGTTGAGAACAAAAGCAAATAGTGCATTGTTTCAAAAAAATTTTTTTCAAAGCTTCAGGAAATTAATCAATTTGCAAGCATATACTTCAAGGTTTGATTGTTCAGCCTTGAAAGTAAAGTCTTCAAAGTTATTAAAACTATATTAACGTCCCTTTAATTCTGACACTGCTTCCAAGATAATAAGGGGGCACATCACCTATATCTACTGAAGATCTTTACATTTTTAAACAGTAAGTATTCTTCAGGTATTTTAGTTTTCAAACAAGTTAATAAAGTTTGAAAGTAAAATAACAGATACAGGTATTCATTTATTTTAAATCCTGTAAAGGCTTTTTTGATGTGGGTTAAGACAGGAACTAAACAAAAGTAAAAAAAGAAAAGAAAACAACCTAGATTTATGATGAAGAGAGAGAACTTTTTAGCGTGGGGCGGGAGAAGCTACAATGTTAAGTTCAGAAGGTATATACTGAGAAGAGAAATTCTATCTTGGGGAAACTGTTCAGTAGTCGAAGACTTAAATTCCTCTCCACCTTTTGCTATTTTGTTTTTGATAACTAATGGTCATTTAATATGAAATTGGGCAGAATTATTTTACCCACAGAACCAACTCCTATTAAGGAAAGCTTACTTGTACAAACATTTTGGGGTAGAGGGTGAGATGAACTAGTCATTCTGACAGAGAGTGTATACGTTATTCAGAATAAACAAAATGAAAATATAATGTTAATGTGGGACACAGTCACACGGAGTGTTGTTCGTTAAACTGATGTATGTGTGCATGCAGCCACACACATGCCCAAATGATGCAGAATCCCAGAAATCCTAAATACACTCTCACAACAGTCTGTAGCTGTTCAGCTTTCATCTTTGTCAAATGCTAAAAGCTTTTCTATTTCTTGCTGGCAGAGAGATTGCTGAAACGAGCACTACTTGTAAGATAAGCTCAATAAATCGGTGCTATCCATGGGAAATTTTCTATGTAAGCACATACAATCTTTTTTCTTCTTTTTTGTTCCTAAAATTCAATTAGAATGTAATCAGACTTCATTTTGCAAAGAAAGCAACTATTTCTGATTAGATTTTTTCTGAGTGATTCAGTTAGTGTTCACAAATATATTTATTTGCTAAGGTTAAGGGAAACAAACTGGAAATTAGTATGTAATGGCACATTGCTCTTGAAAGTCAACACAATGAAATTACAGGACTAACAAGATCTACTGCAAGAAACTTGATTAAGAAGTTAAATGAGGAAGAAAGAAATCCTTATGGAAGATCAATATATTAAGTGGTGGATGTGTTGTGGATTACATAGACAACTATCATGTGAAGGATCTCTGAGATCAAAGTACAGTGTCTAAAATTTCATCATTGATGTGTTACATATGTCCCATTTCTATACTAATGACAACAGTCCAAATCTTGCTTGCCTTGCTCATGTGGTGATTAGTCATTCAATTCAATGGGACTATTGAATGAATCAGGGAACAATCACATCTGTGCAAAATATTTTCTTAAGGGTTAAAGGTCATCTCTGGACCTTTTAGGTTACTATTTTTAAAAATGTTTGGCTTGGTGATTAGAATAAGACTCCTAAACCCATAGCGATGCACCAGGATAGGTGACCATATTACTAAATGTTCTGTTAATCTAAAAGCATCCACTGACCTTATTGGGTGCTCCTAGGTACTCAGCACTCTTGACAGATAAGGCTCCTTGGGGCTTGTCTACATGATCACTTAGTGGGAGGCAAGCTGGAGTGTGAATTTACCCTGTACCAGCTTGCCTTACATTAAGCATCCATGTGGATCCTGTTGCCACACACTAAAAGTTCCGTAGCACTCTTTGATCTACCTCACCCTTACTCTGGTGCCTAACTTTAGGTTCCTCTTCTTGAATATCTTGACCCCTCAGACCTCCCATTAACTACAATGGAAATATCTTGTGGCTTCCTTATAGCTCAGCATGAGTAAGGTGTGCAGAAATAGTCCCTAAATTAGCCTTCTGGCGTCTGCTAAATTTGAGAGTTACAATCTTTGGGACCAATTCATTGGCAATATAGCAAACTCTTGGTGTTCATCATGTACCAATAGTGTCTGATGTCTTCACCTGGACAGAGTCGGAGGTGTTACTCAAAGCTGATTTAGAAATGTTTTTTTATTCCTGTGAAAAATTCAACAATTTTGTGTCAATTTTTCTTCAAAAGTCTTAAGATTTTCATCAGAAAAGAAAAATCTATTGCAGACAGTCATTTTTAATAAAAAAGTTTTAAGCAAAATTTTGATCCTGTAACAGTGTTACTGTTGCTGCTTGCTTCATAGACTGTTTAGGGAAGGCACCTTTAATCTTTGCCAGGGGCTCCACCAGCACAGTGCATGTCTACGTGGGTCTAAATTTAAAACCAAGCACTTCTTAATGAAAATACTATATATAGATATATATTAAGTTACTAAGGTTAAGATTTTGGGCCCCAATTAGCTCAAGACAGCTGAGGATTTGGCCCTTTCAGTTTTTAGAGGCCTAAGTTGGATACAAGCTCTAATTGTATTTGACAAATACCAGTTAAATGGGTGTTTGATTTTTCAAGTGTGTGTGGGTTTTTTATACTCTTAGTAATTCTATATTATATCTTATTGTATATTGCTGTTTACAGTGAACCTTGTCTTATCACTTGGTTTCTCCTGAAGCGTATTGGTAAAATCTAGTCCAGGGAGACATTTTTCCTGTGCAATATGCTTTTCGTTACTTTAAGAATTATGCTGTGGTGTTGGTTCTGAGTTATCTTGCTAATGAATCAATCAATTTCAAGGTAAACATTATGTACAACTTCTGTCCAAATACATGGTATTTTCAGTTTTCAGTAACGTTGTCTGGGTTCTCTTTACTCATCATATAAAGTAATAAAGAATGACATACAAAATACATATCACAAGAATAGAAATAACCCAGAAGTGAACATAGCATCTATTCATGGGGAGGATTACACTGTTTCCATTTCTGCTTATAAAAACACCAGCTTTTATTTCAATGTTTCATGGGATACTGTGTGACATCACCTCATAACTGAATAATTGTCTTTTAATTAAATATTTTTAGAGGTGTGCTATTTTCATGGGTATAATAATTATGTTCTACTTGGGATTAGTCAACTTTTCTTAATATCCAAGCAATTTCTTCTTGCTGAAGAAATATCATTAAAATATTTCATAATTGCTGTGGGCAATGAATATATATGTGTGTATATTTTCTTGGCAGAAAAAACATAATGCACAGATAGAGGAAATCCAAAAATTTAGCAGCACTAGTAGTCATACTAAAATAATAATTTCTTCAGGCAGCAGTACAGCTGCCAACCTTTCCCAAGGACTCCCCAGTGGAAAACTGTTGCAGCACCCACAGTCTGGAATCCTTTGTGCTGCTGGTGTCCTGAGATTTAATTGGTGAATCAAGCCCTGGCTTTCAAAACTCTAGCAGGGTCACCTATGTAACAAAGATTTATTGCTAACTGACAGACTGATCAGGTATCTGGAAGTAACTTTACAACTCTGTCACTACTATATCCTAGACTTGCACAAAATGTTACACAAAAATAGTTTTCCTGGGTTTTGTTACAAAATACAAAACTTGAGCTAAATTTACAGTAAAGGTTGCCAAGGTGCAACCTGTGCTGAGTTTCAAGCAAAGCTGAGCAGACTTGTAGTTTGAAGTTGAAACAGGAGAAGCTCAGTGACTTTGACACACACAAAAAATGTCCACAAACGTGTGATGGAGTTTTTGCTTTGAGTTCCTGAGGTTGGTTCAAACCTGACATGCCAATTAAAATTCACTGAGACCAGGCAAACTGGAAAAAAAAAGCATTGAAATCCTTGCAAAATTGCCATGCTGATATTGTTACAGCTCTGCTTCTGCTAAAACTCCTGACTATCATTCTATAAATCTTGAAAGGACCAACAACTAAATCACAGGGCTGGGAAATGGGAGATCTAGATTCTATCCATGGCTCTTCCACTGACTGACTGTGTGACCTTGACCAAGTCACTTAACTTCCCTGTACCTGCTTCCCCAATGGATTTAATAATACTTTCCCACTTCAAAGGGATGCTATGAGGCTTGCTTCATTTATAAGTTGCTTTGAAATCACCAGATGGCATGTGAAGTAGGAGTCTAGAGTAATATTGAGTATTATGTGTATGCTGTCTTTTGACAAGTCTGTATTGTCACTGATGACTGAAGAGAGCTAGACTGTGCTATCATCTTGGATGATGCTATTAATATAATACTTATGAGGTTGATTGTAACTACTTCTGAGAAACATGAGCCTTCCAGCAAATATTAATGGGCTTTTTGGGAACTGGAGCCTCTTGCTTAATAGCAGATAGCCCTGTAAAAAAAGATAATGGTGAAGAAGAATTTGAGTTTCATTCCAGTAGTCTTCAGTGTCTTGAATTGAGCTATTGGCTTGCACCAGTTGTGAAATCAGGTCTGTAAACTGTGGTGCCAATTTAGAAAGAAGATACTGAAGAGGGTAGGATTAGGGTGGAAATATATATTGTATGTTGTCATTGTCAACGCCAAGCATTCAAAAAGTCATGATTCAGGACTCAAATTGTGAGATTGGTTTAAAAATACTTAGGCTTAACAAAAAGTGGGCCTCACTATCTTTGCCTTTGGATTCCAGAGCCATTGGTGCTCAAATCAGGTGCTCAAGTTTGTCTCCACAAACATGAGTGCAAAAAACTTCATTTAAAAAACAACAACAAAACCTGAGATTTTTACCTAAAATGTGACTCCAGGAGCTTGGGCTACAATCCAAACTGGGGGAGAGGGGGATATTTCATTTTATGAACTGTCAGTGTCTCCGCTGGTACTGTCCCTTGGGCCAGAAGTTTTGTGTACTTGTATAGGACTTGGGTTTATATAGTGCTCCTAAGGTTGTGGAAGTTGCATGAAAATCTTGCTTCCTAATCCCAGTGAAGTTAGGGAAAAATATCTCTTATCCTGATCCAGAGCCCACATAAGTCCAACTGGGGCTCTCTCTATAAGGAGAAAGGTGACTAGGATCTCCTAGGTATCCCTAGTGTCTGTGCAGGAGGAAGTTCAAAATCCTATGATACTTCTCAAAAAGACTGTGGGATAAACAAGCATTTTTTAACCGACATCTCCTTGGTCAATGAAACAGCTTTCAGTTAGATGAGTTGTTTATCACTTAATGCCTGTGAAGCTTGCCCACCATCCACAACATTGTCTCTAGTGCATTGATTTTTAAAGTGGGGTTGAATTACATAGGCCCAGTATAACAATACTATGGGTCTTTATTCAATAGCACAATTACTCAGAGTAATAAGTAGTGTATGTTATCAAAACATTAAGAACAGTAATAACCTGTTTTATTGGGTTTTTTTTCTGTCATAAATTGCCACCTCCTGTATTTTAAATAAATTTCACAAACATATATATATCCTGACTGCCATACCTGTCATCTTTCACATAGAAACGTCAAATGCAGTAGTCATTTCAAAAAGAGAGATAGGACTTTTACTTCTGTGTTATCCTTGAAGTTTTTTAAGTTGGTTTCAGTTTCTGGTTCCCATCCTCCTCCCATGGTTTCATCTTATCCTCAACATTCTATGCATCTAAAACTTTCTACCATCTTTCCTCTTAATCTTGAATATCTATAGCTACAGATCTCTATCTCTTTATATATATATATATATATATATATATATATATATATATATATATATAATGAGTGAGAGTGAGAGTGTGTGTGTGTGTGTGTGTGTTTTTCTTATTTACATAGACTGCTCCTGGGCTATCTTCTTGCTATCCTCAGAACTGATCTGGCACTTCAAAAAGGGCATATTCCTGCATATATGGTCTCTCAAGTGCTAAGCACACTCTCAGAGCTTATCCTCCGTTAGTATAAATCAGTCTAGCTCCACTTTACTGAAGCTACACCATCATAAATCAATGGAGAATCTAGCTTTTATGTAGGAGGTGTAGCCCAAGCTTCCTTCTACTGTACTTGGACTCATGAAAGTTGTATCTCTGGAGGCTGATTTTTTTTAACACCTTCCCCATCCCCCAGAAATGCTGAACACCTGCATCTTCTACTGAAATCAGTTGGTGTTATGGGTGCTCAGAAGCACGGAAATTCAAATCCCTAAAATCTGAAACAGTTTTTGCTTTTCATAATATTACGTATTGTAATATTTTTCCTTCACTGTATTTCTAAAATCCATTGAGTCTATCTGTCTCATAGGACTCCTGTTCCTTCCTTGTTCACTATTTTTAATTGTACCATTACTAATCTGGAAGAATTTATTGGATCTTTACAGAATTGTTATATATACTGTCACAGAACTCTCGTTGCCATTTAGTACCAATTCCCATTGCTTTTATGAAATGTGTCTGAGGCACTGTGACTGATCTCATCTTAGCATTGGACTGGTTTTTATAGTTTGACAGGCTCATTAAACAAAAAGAACAGAAAGAGAAGACACATCGTTAGGTTTCTTTTTCTTGTGATTCTGAAGCAAGATACCATGTTCGCTAAATTTTTGAGAGCTGATATTTGCTCTTGTATAGCTTCCAGAGAACTATTGGTGAATGTCTTATATTTTATTTATATAGCTTTATTTTCATGAAAGAATGTTCTTTAGTTATTGTAACTTTCACTTTCATTTCTCTTATGACAATCCAATTGGCCTGTTCCCTTTAATGTATTTCCTTTCAATAGCTGTTTTCTTCCCTCACCCTACAAACTTTAAGAATCATACTTCTGCTTCAGTTTCTTTCTAACCTCCCTCCTCACAAAAAAAAATATTCCACTTTTTTGATGATGGCTCTCATGTCCTTTCAGCATGCAGTTTTTATGTTTTCCCTTGATGTTTCCATAAAACAAGCTTTTTAGGTAAATGAGTTTAACTTTTCTTCCCAGGGGCTCTCATTGTTGCTTTGCAAATCTTGCTTATCAGTAACTGAAAGTAATTTTCAGTCCCTATGTGTATTGGGAATAAATGGATATTGGCCTGGTTCTCCCATTGAAGTTAACAGAAGTGTTTCCCTTTGACTCAATAGGAGAGGGATTGTGGGCCCTCGTTTACTTTATGAAAAATGTAATGTTCTGCTTAATGACTTCATTGACACTCTTACTCTGCTTAATCTACACTTGTCAGAATATCATTGCTGAAGTGGACTGTTGTATCCTGATGACTCTGTGGGGCTCTGTGTGGGTGTAGTTTTCCATCAAAATGACCCTCACTGCATCTTTGGGCCCTTACTGGGAGAGTTAGTTTCAATCAGTATCAGAAGTATCTATTCCAATATCCTGCTTCTATGAGAGCCAACAATGATGTCAAAGATGAGGTTAATTTTTTATCACTCTGTCCAAGGCATGTGGTTTCAATGTGTGCACTGAGATGGGCACGTTATGAGTGGAGAGATTCTTTAATGCTGTCATTTATTTAATATACCATTCTTTTTCTGGGCACACACAAAATATTGGCTATGATTCTCTGCTCTTCATTCCTAAGATTGACTTTTATAAGCACAGTGACCTTTTGTGAGTGAGAGGTCATTAAAGTAGTCCATGTTATAATTGTCTGATTTCCTACAGCATATAGGTATTAAGGGAAAAGGAACATTTTTCTTTTTTTCTGAAAAGAAACCTTGGGTGCATTGTTTCAAAAGACTGTCATATTAATAATACATATTAAAATAATGCATATTCTGTTATTTTAAAATGTATTTTATTAATAATTTTTATTAAAGCCATGTCTAAGGCCCGCCAGAATGGGGCCCCATCGTGCAAGGCACTGTACAAACTGTGTAGAATTAATTTATTGTCTTTGCAGAAGCTGAGAATATGTGTGAATTTTGCAGGTAATACCATTTAATCGCATACATAACTTTAAGCATGTGAAAACTCCCATTCAGACCTCTCAGCCTTCCTTGGCTCAAATGAGGAATGCAAGATGTCAGACCTCAAATGGGGGAAATGCATAAATTATTCATGCAGGAAACTTAGTGCTGTGAATTCCGTTCTTCATTATAAATAACGTTTTTATCACCTGAGAGACAAAGCGTTGCTAACCCCAAGCATTCAAAAATCATGACAGACTCCCCCAAAGATAAAGAGACTTCAAAAAATTAATGTTTGGGTTTCTG
Source organism: Emydura macquarii macquarii (assembly GCF_026122565.2). NCBI lineage: Eukaryota > Metazoa > Chordata > Testudines > Chelidae > Emydura > Emydura macquarii. The sequence goes on from NW_027133614.1 coordinate 5,813,040, forward strand.
ATTTTTTTTTTAATTATCTGAAGGAACTTGACAAATATAAATCCACATATAATTGAAATAGCGCTGCTGACGATATTTCATAAAACACTTTCAGAATACCAGCCTGTTAAAGTAGGTGAATGGTATAGATTACCACTGATAGCTTATATGAAGTCTTGTGAATAGCCCGGGTGGTGTAATAATCACATGCAACTTTGCAAACAAAATATTCATGGTCCTTTCCGGTTTAGATCACACTACTGTGAACCATTTACATATGGGACACAAACTGTTTGTGAAGCAGTACTCAAAGTCCTTACAAATATTCATAAATATAGATTTGTGCCGAGGTTTAAGTAGCTCCAGCGCAAAGATCTGCAATAAATAAGGTAGATAAAGGAAAACATTTGATGTAAAATGCCACAAGTTTGCCTTTGTCTCTAAGGGTATGCCTGTACTGCAGTGGGGCGCCTCCCAGCATAGATAGGTAGACTCTCACTAGCTCTGCTCAGGCTACCATGCTAAAAATAGCAGTATGGATATTACATCATAGGTGGAGGGTAAGGGTATGTCTACATTAGAGCTACACCTACACTGGAGCCAGGAGTATGATTTCCAGCTTGTGTAGACATATTTATGCAAGCTCTCATCAGGCTAGCACACTAAATTTGGTAATGTAGGCAATGGTGAGCGGCTGCATGGGCTAGCCACCCAGGGGGTCCAGGTGGGTTTGCATCCAGGGTACTTAGTCTGCGCCACTGCCCCAAAGCTGCTATTTTTAGCATGCTAGCATAATGAGAGCTAGCACAAGCATGTCATCTTGAGTTTGGAATCACACCCTCAGCTTCCCCGTGTAGATATAGCCTACAAGTGCAGGTGTGACTGTAGCATGAGTGTTTCTACCACGTTTCACACCTTCACTTAGATATACCCTAAGGGCCTGATCCAGTGAGACATTAATCATCCTCTGTTCCTGTTGATTTCAATGGGGTCTGACTACTTGGAATAAGTGCGTAGTCCTTGGATAACAAACAACCAATGTAAACCGTCTATCTCAAGAGGAGCTAGCATATTGGATACCGAATAGGAATAATTTTTTAAAAAATAAATCAAAACATTAAATGAATACTGACTTAGTCATAGGTCTGTATTGTGGAGAAAATCAGACTAGATGATCATAATGGACTCTCCTGGCCTCAAAATCTGTGAATGAATCAGTACTGACAAGCCAGTGTTAAAAGAATCACACAAGTCTGGCCCCTTAAAATAAGGGGTTTTTAACAGCTGCATTCTCTCATTGTCTTCTGTCTTTAGAGTCTTTAGGGGACACTTGGCTCAAGTTTTCAGGATTTTCCCTGCAACCACAAGTGATAGAAATTTCTTTACTCCTGCTTTCATTTAAAGAACATTCTCTACATATACTGCAAAATTCTCTACACACACTACAATATTATAATTGTAGTAGTTGAGACTTTAAGAAAAAACACTAAATTGCAAGACAGGAAAAAATACAGAAATTAGCAGCATTGATATATATTTTAATTTTATTACATCATTATTTAGCAATCATTACTTTAAAAAAAATGCAGCCTAAATTCACTGATGGATTGACCAGTCATGGATCTGAAATCTTCTTTGTCCTTAGAGCTCTCATAGCATAGGAAACAAGATTGGTTTTGGTTGTTGACTTTTTCTGCTCAAACTATCAACAAAGAAGCCAGTTAATTGGACAATTTGGGACAATTACAACAGGGAATTCCAAAAGGTAGTGATACCAGATTAGCATAGGGGAGTCTCTAAGATTCTGGAAATTTTAGGTCTGTGAAGCAACAGCAAAACTCTCATCTTTCCCATGGAACATGCTCTTGTAAAATTATAGGCTTAAAAACTGTGTTTAAACTAAACAGTTCCCAGGCAGTAATATCTAAGGGAATTCCAGCTAGCAAGATTCCAAACCTAAGAGATTGTAGGCCTCTGTCAGGAATGCATCAGAGACTAAATGTAGCCAAAATGTAAGTGAGCATAGTTGTATGAAAATTTCCTATTTGTGCTAGACTGGCTGTAATGTGAGTGGCAACATAGAGGTGTAATAGGAGGGAACATATCAAACAATAAGACAGTGGCTACAAATCAGAAATGTAAAAGTCTGAGAACTCTGACCTGTTACTATGAAACGGTTCAGCATGTGCTCAATGCTGAGTCAATGGGACTACTCTCTCGCTTGAGTTTAAACACTTTGCTGGATTGAGCCAAAGTCCTCACCATAGCATTAGCTAAGACTACCTACAGACTGGACAGGCCATTAGCAGGCTTTAGTGAAGAGGTATACAAACTTTAGACAAGCAAGGAAGAAAGATTATCCTGGTGTTCTGACTCTACGTTCATCTGGCACTCAGCATCAAGCCTTTAGTGAAAAGCCAAAAAAAAAAGTAAGGTATCTCAGTTGAAAATGAGATATTGGAAGGCTTTGTTTAACTTGTTTCCCTTTGCTTAAAAGACCTTGTTTGGAAAAAATGTTCCTTTTCTCAGTGCACTTATTTTCAGGTAGGAGTAAAATTAAAATTGCCTATAAAGGGAAGGTTTTCTTTCTCCAATATTAATTTTAAGCCACCTGAGCCTGACAGACACCTGCCTCTCAAGGGCTTTTTTTAATGTCACTTGTCACTTAACACAGTTCTACTTTACTGGGGTGGCTGAAAGTCATGTTCAGGTTTTCCAGCCTTCATTAATCTAATCACTTTGTGTCTTAAGAGACAGATCCCCATATATGCATGAAAAGTGCTAGTAGTTTCTGCAGTCATAGACATGGGGAATAATTTAAATTATTAAAACAAAATCAAATTGTTTCAGACTATTAAATTAGATAGAAATGACAATTTATGTCAACGTGGCAAAACTGATTAGGGAAAGATTTTAGGACACTTCTGAGTTAGGAACATGGGTGAAGAGTTTAATAGTATGTGTAGGAAACATCCTTTTACCTAAAACTCTGTCTATTCCTAGTTAACTTGCCCACATTCAATATCATTCTAAAGGTTTTCCCATAAGTCTGGATTTCATCCAGAATTGGATATAGAAATGCCAAAGTATCATAAGAGAGGAGGGATTTTAAAAAAACACACCTTTCCCACAAACAATTTTGGTTTTGACAAATCACCATTTTTTTATGATGAAACATTTGTCAGAATTTTCTGACAATCTCCATTAGGAAGTGTAAGTCATAATGCAATGTATAGCACAACTTCAGAGTTGTGAACACCAGAGTTACGAACTGACCAGTCAACCACACACCTCATTTGGAACCAGAAGTACAAAATCAGGTAGCGGCAGAAAAAAAAAAAAAAGCAAATACAGTACAGTACTGTGTTAAACATAAACTACTAAAAAAAAAGGGAAAGCAGCATTTTTCTTCTGCATAGCATGTTTCAAAGCTGTATTAAGTTAATGTTCAGTTGTAAACTTTTGAAAGAACAACCAGAACATTTTGTTCAGAATTACGAACATTTCAGAGTTACAAACGACCTCCATTCCCGACGTGTTCACAACTCTGAGGTTCTATTGTACTTTTGAATCTTGAGTCTTACCCTGGTGTATTTACCTTTGGTAACGATGAAGTTACTTCTGTCACACAACCATCTTAATTTATAGATATTATATTTGGACGTTGGTTTTGAATGAGAATCCATATCTATTTAAGTTATTTTTATTTAAACAGTGTTTTTTCTTTAGAAAAATGCATAGGAGTCTATACAATGTGATCTGGATCCAAACAACAATGCAAAACAACAAAACCAGCCAACCAATAAAGATTTGTACAATGTCTCCTTGTTTGCTCATCTTTATTCCATGATCTTTCTATTTTGGTCACAGTAGCCACACTGAAGTTACCCTTCAACAACTTCATTTCCATATTTTAATGTTTTGTTTGTTTTCCCCTGTTCTCTATTACAGTTAAAATTTGATCTTCAGCCCTCTGCCATAAACCACAAGTCTGTAACAAAGCTGTTTCATTATTAAAGCTAATGAAGAGAAGCAGAATCATAAGAGGAAAATTAACAATAACCACAGCTGTAATTCTGGCTGTCTTCAGTCAGAGAAACTCTACTTTTGATTCCTTATTCGTGTCCCCCCCCCCCCCCTTTGTGTGTATCATTGGGAGTACATCAGGTGCCTGTTTTTTTGTTTTTTTTAACCCATAGAAACATCAGAACATAAAAAGTCACTTGCTTGACTTGGTAAGCCAATATGCAACCAGCTGAGCTGAAGGAGCTTACAAATTTTAGTCAAGCAAGAAGGTACATAAAACCATCTGCCAAGTCACTTTTAGTGACAGTCAGTGAACTCAAGGTGCTTGCTTAGCTTGTCCACATTCATGGGACGCATCTTTTAACTTAAGGTTGGCACCACTCCATTAAGGCTTGTTCTGCAATATTTCTGGCTTGACAAGCAGCAGTAAATCCTGAAAACATAGTCTCCAAAGATGTCCGACCTGGTTTTACAGACTGAAGAGATGGAGAGGTGAGGGTATGACTATGCAAGGAGAAGGAAACACACCCAGTGGCAGCTTACCATCTTCATAGTTCACATAGCTATTGCTGGGGTAGGGTTCAAGAGAGTTCACAGAGATAGGGCAATATCATGCATTCTCATATGTTTCTGAGGTCTGCACTGCTCTATCTTTTGGATTTCCAGGGAATGAAAAAACAAAACATTAGTCATCCATCCTCTTTTCTGTACTGATAATGACCCATTAGTTCTAAGGGGGAAAGTAAAGACACAGTGTCACTCCATCCAAAACCATGCCACTGTGAGAATCCGACTTCCTTCCAAATGGTTTTACGTAAGGAAAACATCCATTCCAAGGGGCTGAACAAATCAGAACTCTTTACTTCTCCAGGGGAGATAATGACAATTATTTCTCAAAATAAATACATATAACTTTGCCAAGAAAAAAATAAAACAATGAAGAAAAGGTTTTGACAGTCATGTTAATTTTAGATCGGAAGGGAAGTTAAGAAAAAGTCTAAGCTCATTATGCATGCGTCTTTGAGCAATGTTTACTAGACTGGCCACCAAAATAATAAATGGTTGTAAAGTTCTGTTGCACAGTAGCAACCAACCATAAATAGTTGTGAGCAATGGTCATGCCATTTCTCTACCAACATGTTCTGGAGTGGGAACAAATGTGCCCTGTAACTAGAAGCTGTTACTTCACTCAGATAATTCAGAAGTTGGAGCAGCTCACCATTACAACTTATTTTCTGCAGCTAAAAACAGACCTAATTTTAGAGGCATGTGCTCATAGTTCTGTTTTGGGCTTTGATACCTTAGAAATTATTAAATGGGGAGGAATTGGAATGCAATTTGTATGGCCAATGGGCCACATTCTGGGCCCATTTTCTGACTAAAAACATACCTTGGCATGATCAAGAGCTATTTAACCAAATTGGCCTGTCTCAGATCAATACACTGATTTGAAGGGAGAGAGCGGGGAAAGCAAAAAATGGGTGGATGAAGCAATCATAATGCAGGATTGAGGCCATACTTTGTAACTCTGAATAGCTTTTCTTCGTAAACTTGTTGAATATAGAAGAAGTATAAATTCAAATATGAACCAAAAATATTTTCGTATGTAAGATATTTCAATGCTGGTTTTGAAGTGGCAGGGCATTCAGTGAAATACAAATATATTTAATGTCACGACCTCTTTGTCTTATTGGATCATGGACAGAAAACTCTGATTTTTTCTTTTTATTCTATTTTGTGACTGTGAACATACAAAACTCTCATCTTTCCAAATAGAAAAATGAAACACATGCAGATTCTTCTTTAAGACTTATTCTATTAAAAAGAACTGTAAATTATACATTTGTTTTATTCTTAATCTCTTAAATAATTTATATTTAGTGTTGAAAAAATTAATCCTTAGCTGAATTCTTAATAACTTAGCTGAATGTAACATAATTTGTTCTTCACAAATTGTTTGTGAATAGGTTACTCTTTTATTCGCTATTCAAATTTATTCACTGTATTTTCTGCCCAAAATTCTTAGCCTGTGTATTGTTGGTTGAAGGTTTGCTCTAGATATTTGATACTGAAGATCTGAGGTATAGGTTGGTTTTGACTGGATATAAAGGTTAGATGATACGTCTGTTCACTGACTGGAAATGAGCATAATTTTTTAGAATCAGGTTTCCAGTAAGGAAAACTTTACTTATGAATTCAAAATTCACTTTGCATGAATATTTTCTAAAATTCAGTGTTTCCACAAAAAAATCAGTAAACTTGTTTGCTGGCTCATTCACTGAAAGTGATGCTAAAGGGCACTGACACCGTCAAAACAAATTAATTTTGTTTTCAAGGCAATCCATAAACAATGGTAGAAGAAATTTGCTGAGTTCCATTGATTTCAATGGGAGTTGACCAGAATAAGAGAAGATTAAAACCTCAGGGGGTTTCATTCAGTTCAGGTATTCAGTTCAAAATAATGGAATTTTTCTTATAGTTAATTTCATTCACGGAACAACTTTATTACCCTCATCCAATATTGCCATAGTGATGCAATAACATGCTTTGAAACATTCTAATTAATTATGAATAGTTTCACTACATCTGAATTCACTGTAGGTAGGTTCCACTATTTCTACTATGAAGTGCTATCCAGTTTGTCACAGTTCAAATAACAGACTAGGTGATACTTAGGAATGCTTCCAATCTTGGGTGCTGGTATGGGAAAAACATAGGAGCTGATTGAAGATGACTGGAACATCATTTAATGTGAAGGCAAAGGAGGGGCAAAAAGTTCATAACATGTGGTCTGAGCAAAAGGCAAGTGGTTACATTTTGGGTCAAATGGAGAAGGCAAAACACGTATTGGTCGATATAGATGTATTGTGTCTTTAAGAAAGCACATGCTGGGATGTTATTAATAGGTATATCTTTATTCCTATACAAATGGCTTTGTAGAAATCAAAAGAAATATTACTAGTCCTGTACAACCTTAAAGACCAACACATTTCTGCAGGCATAAGCTTTCATGGGCTGCAACCCACTTCGTCAGACACGTGAAGTGGAAAACACAGAGAGGCGGAATATATATATACATCCAAGGCTGAGAAACATAACAATAGGGAGGGCAAGATTCAAGCAGTAAGTTCTTTCCTTGTTCAAAAAGAAATCTGGGACATGGGCTCAAAATATTCTTTCAGAGTCTATTTGCTATATGCATATGCTATATGCGTGTATTTCCTATCATTGGATTAACAGTAAAATTAGCAGCAAAGTTTATGTGGGTGGAGCAGCATTTGTATTGTAGCAAAAGAAAGCTGGGTTCATATTCCCAGTTGCATTGCAGTATGCCTTGTTCCCATTAAATACATTCAAATCCATTTAGCTCAGTATTGCCAACCTTAGATTGCTTGTGCAGTTTGCTCTAAATGTTGTGTATATTTTGCCCCTGTAGTTCTGGATGTCAGCCAAGTGTGTTATCTATCCATTTTTTTCCAGCTGCCCACTACAATTCACTGTACCAATTGGTGCACTACATTGGACTCAACTGATTTAGGCCAGGTCTACATTACAGACATCTGCCAAGACGGCTCTGTCTGAAGGTCTGGGTGTGAAGAGATATGATCACTGACTGACATAATTGTGGTGACAGAAATCCCCCAGCGTAGATGTAGTACCATTTGAACCAGCACATCTTATTTTGCTCACAGGTGATGGCTTTACTATATTGGTTCAAAGCTCAGCTTTGCCAAAATAGCTGTGTTTTGTACCAGCAGAGCATTTCTAGTGTAGACATGGTCTTAAACTATGAATAAACTTTATCCTAGTTCTCAAGAGTCATCTGTTAATTGTCCATCAGCAGCTGTCAGCTTTTTTCCCCTTACTCATGGGCTCTTAAACACTGAGTTTTAACCTATCAATAGGCTAGACATATTACTATGGTCGTTAGCCCTTTCTACAGTTTCCCATTGCAGATAATTACATTGATAGCATAACTGCTTCATGTCTTTAACTAGATACAGTATATAATGACGTTGTAATGGAGGAATATATCCCTCCCTATATGTATACACACTACTGAAAGTGCTGACTAGAAAGGGTTAAAACTAATGCTCGTTTTCTCTTTTCTGTTTGGAACAGCTCTAGCATCTTGTGACCTCCACTGGGATCTCATGCAGTCTCCCATAGTCCTGCTGTTTAAATAAGCGTGCAGCCAAAGATGATTAATGCACTTTGCTTGGCTAGGTTTGGCTGTAATGTTCTAGTTTCAATAATTACCTCATTAGGAAAAAAAAAGTTACTTAGGTGCATAACTTTCATTCTAAAGCAAACAAAACAAAATGACATTAAAATTTGCAGCAGCTAGTAGATATAAAATTAGAAACGGAAAGATGGTTAGGGAGTCCATAAATTAGCCACGTTTATGGGATTGAACAGCAAGGTAAATAAACTAATGCGGACTCAGTAGTGCAGCATTTTAGTGCAGACCTGGGTGTCGGCTTAGTAGTGGTGACAAATATACTTGGGAAGACCATAATCCTTCCTGGATATATGTCCATAGGCACAGCTGCAAGTCTTTGCCTGTGTGGAGCCTGGTGCATGGTTCAGAACAGGCTGAGATTAAGGTATTATAGCAGAAGCATGTAAATTTATAGGCAGGGCTGGATTTAGGGGCAAGTGACCCAGGCAACTGCCTAGGGTGCTGGGGTGGGACCCTCCAGCTAGAGGTGCTGTTTTTGTTGTTAGCAACAAAAGGGAAAATAGAATGTTTGAAGTAAAATGTTTGTTATTCTTAAAATTAAAAAGTTTCTATAAGTTTAGAGGAAACTGTTTTTTTATTTGATCATATGTGGCAATAATAAATGCAGTTGTCAAAACTGAATGACTACCATTTTGTAATGGTTTACCAGTTTTAATAAACTGAAGCATAAGTTTAGATTCTGCAGAAAATAATAAAAACATCTCTGAATTTTCAACTCTTGCTGACCATTAACTGAAAATCCATTACAATGGATGAATTCCTTGCACAATCACAACAGGAATAAGAAAATTGCTTAAGCAAGGTTTTTATAAAATCTAGACAGTTCCAGCATTTATTATAATTCATATAGTCTCCAGTAACCTAAATTGATGATTTTCTTCGGTTCGTGCTTGGCTGGAAATGTAAATGTTGCTGTTTTCTCTCTCTTCAGGAACGTGCTATTGATTTTTAAAAGCAAGGAGACATTACCAGTCATTAAGAGTATTTCTTTTTACAAATACACACATTATAGCAACTCAGAAGTGGCATCATTTATCTTAAGTATTGGATAACTGTGATAAATAACTATGCTCTGTGGTGGGGGTAGTTTAGTGGAGAGGAGAGGCAGAAATAGGGAGTGCTGCCTGATGGATTAATTACATTGATTAGCTACAAACTCCCAATTAACACTGTAAGGTTGGGAACCCTGACATGCATGGTCGCAACACTCTCACTTCGGAAAAATCTATATATATATGTAATAGTTTTATTAACACAACTAAGTTACAAGCCCTCCAACCCAGCAAGGTAGAGAGAGAGAATACAGAATGTGTGTCTGGGCATCCATATACTCCCACCATCTCTTTCAGTATAACCTGAAGTGTTAGTCATTATTTTGATCTTCATCACCATCTTTCTTGTTGTCATCCTCACACTTCCCAAGGCATGCAAACCAGGATACAACTTTTTATAATGTGTTTTGCTGTCACCACTATGCCTAATGCATATTCAGTAGGGGTTTCATCCCCTTTTCCTTGTTTGTAATTCCTCATCCTGCTAACATTGACGTGCCCTTTTCATATAAGTTATTAGGCCTTTTGCATCAAGCTTATTTTAGCATATATGTCAACTGGTTACCATGGCTCTCTTGTTGATGGACATCTGCTGATGTTCCTAACTTAAAAGATCTCAAGCTGATATAAACTAGCATCTTGTGATAAGTCTCATGTGAGCAGTTTAATCATTACAGCAATCTATCTTGTGATATCTTATGATCTAGGGTTACTCATGGTTAGCTGCTTATGCTATGACTTTTAGGCCTTACACCTTGTTTAGTTAAGCTTTAGCCTTACAGGCCTTGTAGACTCATTACATTAGTGCTTTAACTTATGTCTGTGCCTTACCTAGCAAATACCTGTGTCTATCGGCTACAGGAAGAAGGTACTGTGGAAGTACCAGCTGCAAAAATCAAATTGGATTTCAGTCATCAAAGTTTAGGAAAGTTTAGATCCAAGCCTTGGTTTCAAGCCCATATTTAAAGATTTCTATAGCTACTGACAGCCTTATACTCGCTGGATATGCTAGCTGGTCACTTCAGCTGTAATGGATGAGTATTAATTATTTATATAATGCTGGACATACGGTAGGCACTTTGCAGAGGAGTAAGAGTTCTGGTTAGCAGTATGATTCCCTATCTAAGCATTTCAGGGCAGTATCTATCCACAGCTATCACTCGCATGGGAAGGAGAAAAGCTGGAGAGGAGAAATTAGAAACAAGCAGACCACTGCAATCTGACCATACTGGCCTATTTTGCACACTTTGGCTCTGATTCATGAAGTCAGTTAGATATCTCACTTGTAATTTTAGCATGCATTTATGTAACTTGCTGAACTAGGGCCTCTGTCTGGGAAAAGCAGAAAGTGAGGGATTGAAGGGGTCAGGTTTCTGTACAAAAGTTGTAGCCTAAGCTATTGTTTAATCACAAAGTAATGGACAGGAGCTCATGTATCTAGGGAGGACTGTTTCTCTGAAGACATGTCAGAAGATAATGGCTTCTCAATACTAATTATTCCTGAGAAGGAACTGGAGGAGCATGAGGTCTGAAGCAACGAAGTATACTGAGTAGAGAAGAATAACACAGAGGAATTATTAGAGCACTAATAAAGTGTGTTTCATGAAGAAAACATGCCAATGATTCTTATTTATGAGGGATGGAATGCAGTGTACAAAGAGGCTGCGCAAAGGTGGCTTTATGAGAACTTTGTGACTCTTGGATTCTGGCTGGGTGCAGGCCAAAATGGTTTGTATTGTAACCTGGAACTGCTCAGAATGGCTATACAAGAATATAATTTTTTTGTCCTACCCTGGCATTCCACATCTTCTGTAGTTTGCAAAAAAAGATCATGGTTTGTGATAAAATAATTGTCTGGCCAGCTGCAGATCTTTTATGGCTCCCATAAGCCCATGCAGCAGTGTACAAGGCCTGGATTGGAGGGGAGAATTTCTCCCAAGGAATGATTGTTACATGCCCCCCTAGTGAAAAGGCTTCTAACTCCGGTTAATCTATAAGAAGTGGCTGTTAGAGAGAGACGAGCTGTGAAATATACTACAGAACTAGCCTTGGTAGTTGTGAGACGGTACTTGGCTGTCAGCAAAGAAAGCTACTTCCATATTTTCATGAACAAGAACAAACCTTTACTTGCACAAAAATCAAATTTTCAAGGACGGAAGACATGGCCCATTTAAAATTTGGGTTCTGATTTGCCCAAGTATTTGCAGATAGTGGTTCCACAATTCACCCAACTCTGCACGGATATCCTTATGTGATACTGTCTTTTACTTGCATTGTCCTGGCTTTGACCAATTTGAGACGATTTATAAGGCAGTCTCACTTGTTTCCCTCACACTTGACTCTCTTAGACTTGCTGTATGGATGTGTAATGGGAACCAAAATTGGTATATTTAGCATGTTGAAGAGCTGGAAGAAAGTGCAGGTAAAAGTAGCCTCTATTCTATTTTATCTTACATCTCCTGGTTTTTGGAATACAAGTAACATCAATTTAGAGTCCTTTACACATCAATAACATAGATTAAAAAGTCTAATATATACAGCCATCTATATCTTCTCTGAATGTGGTTATCGACTTCTGCAAAATGTACACAAGAATTTTGCACCTCAATAAAGCGGTGTAGTACGTTTTTTTGTTTTTTGTTTTTTATTTTTTTATTTAACTGTTTGGTTAAAAAACATGTATTACAATTTCATGCTCACATGACTAGCTACTGTGCAATCAAACTATGGTTTCAATTAAAAACATGGTATAGTTTTAAATCACTGAAAAAAATCAATACATAATTTGCCTAGGGAATATTAAAAGGTACATATTTTAATAAGATTTCAAATATCATTGTCCCAGAATAAATATTCTTGCCACTCAGGGGTCTGTAAATGCTCTTAGTGATATAAGGGTTAATGATGTAGTGGACTTCACTCACATCTATCCTGCGTCTGACTCTGGATAGACTTTATGTGCAGCATACAATGAACACTACTACCACAACTTAATTGTTGAGGGGAGGTGCTGCTCATAATAGGAAATAAGAACATGTTAATACTTCCTCTATAAATTGCATTGTCTTTGGTTGAAGCCTGACACACACAACATACATTTGAGGGTTCTATTCATTATAGATGTACTGTAGCCAATAAATGATCAAGTTTTTCTCTAGAGCAGACATAGTAACATATTACCTCAGGGAACATTTTTTTTTTTTTTTGCCATCTCAATCCCTCACTTAGCAAAACATAAAATAAAACAGATGCATCATGATATCAATTGTATGTATTCTTTTATTTTAAGGCAGGGCATTGTTGTCTTTTTCCATAGGTGGTACAGTCTGCATTATATTGGTAAAGAGTAGCTTCAAATTCATGAACATGAAAAAACACATAGAACAGCACTTAGCCATTTAAAGGTTTCTTTTAGAAACCTATTAAATTCATTGTATTCATTATGAAAGATGGTAGATGAAACTAAGGCCTGTTCAAAGAAAATTCATGCAGCTAAATGCAAAAATATGCATCTGGGAACAAGGAATGCTGTGCATACCTATAGAATGGGGGACTTTATGATGGAAAGCAGTGACTCCAGAAAGGATCTAGGGGGCCACAATAGACAAGCAACTCAATGGAGCTCCCAGGTGTGATGCTATTGCAAAAGGCTAATTTGATTCTTCAATGTATAGACAGGGAAGTAGTGAGTAGGAGTAGGGATGTGGTTTTACCTCTGTATATAACATCTGTGAGTCTGATGGATACTGCATACAGTTCTGGTGACCACATTTTAAAAGAAAGTTAAAAATGGGAAGAGTGCAGCAAAGAGCTGTAAAAATGATCCCAGGGCTGGAGAAAATGCTCTGCAGTGACAGACACAAAGTGTTCACTCTTTTTAGCTTATCAAAAAGACAACTGAGAGCTGGCTTGATTACAGCACATTAGTGCCTTCACAGGGAGAAAAATCAGCTACTATAAACTGCTCTTAATCTAGCAGAGAAAGGCATAACGGGAGTCAATGGATGAAAGCTTAAGCTAGACAAATTTAAATGAGAAGCTAGTCACAAATTTTCAGTAAGGGTGATTAACCACTGGAACTACTAAGAGAAGTAGTATATTCTCTATCTCTTGATCTCTTCAAATCAAGACTGGATGGCATTCTGGAAGATATGCTTTAGCCAGATACCAATTATTGGGCACAATGCGTGTTTAACTGGGTGAAATTTAATGGTCTGGGGGTATACATGACGTCTAATGGTCTCTTCTGACCTTAAAATCTGTGAATCTGTAAATCATTCTGCTTTAAGAAAAATTTTGCAGTCTAAATTCTTCATCCAGAACAATAAGGATTAAACCTAGACCTTTTTCAATTTGTTTCTGTTAATGTTGTCAAAGTCCTTGGCATGATTTAAAATGGGAAAGCATCCTCATGCTGAGGAATCTAAGGAAGTATATCTTGATTGTATTACAGAAGCAAGTAATGTCATCTGCTTCTGAAATACTGTGGGATAATTCCGTCACATCTATTGGAAACATACTTTCTCTGCAAAACCAAAGGTAATTTTAAAAATGGATCTGGAAAAAAAATGGGATGTTGTGATGAGTGTTAAATCTAAAATGGGTCTTAAAGGACTTATTGATCCCACTGCCTTTGTATCATCGACCACTTTGGAGACTAAAATTTCATACAGAGGACAAATATTGTAACTTGGAGTATTCCCTTTATATTTCTTGTAAGGAAGGACCCAAACATGTACAGTAAGACAGTCATTGTAAAGTAAACTACAATGAATCTTCAGAGAATGGATAAAATAGTCCACCTATGAAGGCTGGATCTTTTTTCCCAGATATGAATATAGACCTTCATATTTTTCTCCTAGCAGCAAGGCTCATGAGTTGTGTCTTTTGCACACATGAAAGAAACAATACACACATCCTTCATGGGTGAAATGTTCCGCATTCATATCCTATTTGCCACTCATGCTCACCATAACTCAAGACTGCTCTATCAAATAAGGAAATATTCAAGATAATGCTAGGTGATATTTATCTATAACATCCAAAAATATATAATACCACTGTGTGTATCCATATGTATGTGCAATGTAGTCACTGTGTGCAGCTGGATAATACACAGTACTTTGATGAAGTTAGTTAATAGGGTAATAAGGAAATACTATATGAACCAAGGAGCCCGGGGGAGATAGCATAGTCCAGTGTATAGGACACCTGGATTAATATTCAGGAGAGGAAGATCTCATTCCTGACTCCATCACTAACCTACTGTGTATTATTTCACATGTCTGTGCCTCAGTTTATCCTCCCACCCTTTGCCTGGCTCATCTACTAAGACTGTAATGACTTTTGGGGCAGAGACCTTCTCTCCCCATGTTTTGTATAACATCTATCACATCCCTGTTCTTAGTTGGGGCATCTATGTGACACTGTATATAAATAATAATGGATTCATTCCTCAGCTGTGAAAAGCAAAAGGCATGTTTTCCTGAACAATCTCTGCATAATCTCTGTTAATAATATATTGCACTTCTGTAGAATCTTTTTCCTGAGGTTCTGGAGGTGCTTTACAAAATCTATTTAAGCCTTGCAACACTCATGGGATGTAGTTAAGCCTTGCCACACATTTTACTGAAGGGGAAAATAAGATTGAGGGGAAATAAGTTGCTCATGGTCAAAGAGAAAGTCAGTGGTACGACTAGGAATTAGAACCCAGTAGCAATGTTGTTTGGTTTTTTTGTTTGTTTGCATGAAGCTTTCTTTCCAGTTTTGGTTCACCTGGGCCTATCCTCTGTGTTGTGCTTTGAATTTGAGATTCAGCAAAACAACAAAACCTCAAAGTCAAACTCAGTAAAAACTCCCAAATTTCTCATGAGTTTCACTCCAGACAGAACATTTCCCAATGGATCCAGCTCCCTAACAGCACAATCTGTCCTCCCCTTTAGTGCTATTGAGATGCTGGAAGATCATGGCATGTAGTATATGCATAGGTAGCTGCAACCACCTCTGCCCTCAAGCAGGGCCTGACAAGGTAATTTTGGGAGTCTCCATTTTTGGGTGCCCAACTTGAGAAATACTTAATGGAGCCTGATTTCCAGAAAGTGCTCTGCTGCCACTCTCTCAAAAATCAGACCTTTTTAAAGATATCTACCACTTGCCTTCCCAAAATGGAGGCTCCAAATATCACTAGTCACTTTTAGGAAAATTTGGTCCCTGATGTCTTTGAGGGGCAGACAGCATGGCTTCTTCCAGCTACAGCCTCATCAGCTCCCTACATGTTTCTTCTAGAACAGGGCTGGGCAGATCCATTCAAGAAAGGCCTACTCCCACTGAAGAAATCTCTTCTGTGGCAAGTAGCCTGTTCCTCTCATTTGGTAGCAAAAAGGTTCCAAAGCTCCAATCAGTGCCATTACTGCTGTTGTGGCCCATGGGGGACCCCAGAATGAGATCACTGTCAAAACTATTGAATGTGCAGGGAGAACGGCAAGTCACGAGGCCCACACCCTAAAGCAAGAAAAATGGAGGGAGGAGGGGCTGGAGAGTCCTGATCCTTATGGAAAGAGGAACCCCAGAGGGAGGGCTGGCATACTCCAAAGCTGCAAGCTAGGTCCATTTTGGTTTGCAGGTGTGCATTATTTGTATGTGAACTTGGACCGAGTTTTGGATTGGTTTCAGGTTATTTTATGAAAATTTCTCTATGTCGTCCCTCCTCTAATCATCAGACACTAGCTGGGACTTTCAAAGGCACCGAAGGGTAGTCTGAAGTCCTACTGAAACTCAGTGGGAATTAAGCACCTATTTCCCAAGTTAAGCTGATTTGAAAGTCCCACCTACTACCTGTGATCCATTAAAAACCAGTGCTGATTTCTTTATCACCTTTACTTCTTAAGCAACCAGGATTTTGTTCATTTCTACTTGTTCTTCGTACACTTTGATTCTCTTTCCCTCTTCTCTGAGTCTCTCTTTCTATTTAATTGATTAATTATTTCTGTAGAAAGTGATCATGGGCTTTTTCTCTTCTCTCCTCCCTTCCTCCCCCAATCAGTATCCTGTTTCGTTTATATTTATTGTTTTTAGAAAGGTTTTGTACAGAATGTAATGGTGATGCTGGGGAATTGCCATTTTAATCACTGCTTATCTAAATAGCCTTTGTGAAGTGTCTAAAGAGAGATTAACTGAAAGGAAATTGTTTTGGAATTATTAACCAGTTTCTACAAAGCTGCATGTTGCTAAAGCTGGATGACTGACAGCACATCATAGTTTAGCAATATTAAATTGTCATTTCTGTTGTTGTCTCCAGTCCCTCATACCAAGTCTGAAGTATTTAATATGATTAGATCTAAAACAACTTTTCCTCCTCTCTCTAATCTCATTGCCAGAAGTAACATATATTAAAAGGAAAATGTTCAGAAAAGGCCAATATTCTTACTAGGTAATGCCAATTCATTGAGATATTTTGACGACCCAAATTATGTACTATCCACGAATATTTCCCCACAATGAAGAGGATGTATTTTTGCTACAAGCAAAATTATTAAATAGCAATTATTTAATTAAATCAGAACACAATGCTTTTTAGCCCATAAGTTCTTGATGTTCATTTGGGGATTGCAAACCTGCCAACGGCATTTACTGGTACTAAGTTGGTGACTATGCAGTGGTACAGGATGTGTCTCATAGATGTATGATCATGAAGGGTATACATTTCAGCCATCTGTCAAAAGATATTCCCAGTGATGCTGACTGCAGACAAGTGGATTCTTTAATCAGCACATCTTTAAAAATATGTGGGTCTTTGCTATGAACAAATGAAGTTCTCATCCTAAAACTGTTTTGACATTTTATGACTGGAAGTGCATTTTCTTGCCAGCACAGTAATTCAGATTTTATTTTAAAAGATTGTGATATTTTTATATTGCTCATTGTTCCTTTTGCTGATTTTAATTGCAGTGCTGCCAACATGGAGTAAAGGTCATTTTTTGGAACTTGTAAGACAAGCTGTAGCATACTGCTGAAATCATAACCTCAGGCATTTTTAAATTAAATTCAGTTGAAGTGTGAAAAATTAGCAGTATGGTAGGCAAGTAATAATCAGTTTGTGCACAAAATTTCACAAACTAAAATATTTATGCTGATCCTGTTAAGAGTTATAACAAAGCAATACTAGACTTATTACTTCTGCTGTGTCCTTCAGCTATCCAGTAACTGAACTAAGTACTTTGCAGCTAATATAGCATATAGAGAATATAGAGACTTAATTTAGGAAGGTATTAAACAAATAATTTTCAATAGCAAAACTTAATTCTACAGAGATCTCCTGGAAAATCAAGAATCCCCAAAGACATTTAAATCCTAAATTGCTTGCAGTATCAGCTCTAAGTACTCTGTATGAGACAGAACCCTAATAACTTAAAATAATTTGACAGAAAAGCTACATTACATTCTGTTGTTCTTTTGGTAGTCATTGCACTGCAAAAGATTAAATATCTGTCACTTGAGAGTGAAACTTACTTGAATACATGTGGTGATAAATGTTGCATCAGAATTTATCTAGGCTGGCCTAAAGCATGGGGTCATATGGATTGGATTAAAAAAAGTAGAAGTGGGGGGAGTAAATTCATTTCCATATCCTTATTATCTTCTTGAAACTATTACATATAAATTAGAGGCTGAAATAAATTGCAAAAAATTCTCATCATTAGAAAAGGCAGATGTGACTAAAATATTTTTCGTGTTTACATAGGCTTAACACATATAGGTTCCCAAATATTAAGGACTAGGGTAGGCATAGGTAATATAAGTAGACTTGTAGGACACTGTTTTTTAAAGACGACTAGTGGCTTTACTATCCTGTCCACCTCTCACTTTCCCCTATTCAGCTGAGAACCACATAAGCATGGTTGAAGCATCTTCAAGGGCACCCCTTCCACAAGCAGCACCTGGAAGCTGAAAACATCTGGACATGAGCAGCTGTAGCCTGACAGCTTTGGTGGGGTGGGGGGTAGGGAGGTGATACATATGGTATCAAAGTATTTAACACCAGCCTTGTTTCTTCAAAAGCAAGTTCAACCATGCAACAAATTATAATTCAGACTTGCTGTGATCTCATTTAAATGATGTTCAAGCACAGTTTAGCATCCTGGGCCTGATTGTCCCCTCTATGACACAAGTTCTATGCCAGTGCAACTCCATTTGCTTCAGTGGAGTCACGCTGGCTTAAAAAACAGCATGCCAGAGTGGAGAATTGGACGCATCATCCTCTGTCGAATGAAGATGAGGCTTTGCAGTTGTATGGTGCTATGGCAACTCTTGCCTGCTAGGAACTAAAGCAAAAGCCTATACTCTTATCTTTCCAAACCTTAATAATGGTAGCAGTTCCATTTGCAGTTTAATAGGAGGCTAGAAATGAATGAATATAACAAGGTCATCTTAATCAGGTTACCATTCTTGAGTATTAGTTGAGGAAGATAAATTAAAAGGACCTTTTAGATCTTTTGACACCGTAATCTGAGGGGTGTGTGTGTTTTGTGTGTAAAAGACTACACCATTTCAAGCAGAAATGATGGCCAGAGCTCCCTTTGTATTCATTTGCTAGACTCTGAGTACAGTGCTCTGCTGTCATTCCATTATGACTGGCAAAGGCACATTTGAGAAAAATCCATTGTTTTGCCATAGAAAATGTTTATTTTAGAAAACCAATTCAAGCAGCTATGAATCACATTGTTCTCTGGGAGTCATTAAGATTGTAGTTCAACCTGAACTACCATCACCTTTTCAGAGGGGGAAAGAATGTTCTCTAATGGCATTTTTCTATAATAAGATTATTTCATTGTAATTCTGATTCATTTCACAGAGGTGTGAAAAGATTACTTGCTAGGAAGTTTAGCAAGAGTTTTCAAGAGAAAATTTGCTTGTAATGGAGCTTAAACTTTATGGCTGTTTAAGATTTGGGGGACCCCAGAAAAAATTGGGGTGAATCTTGTATAATCCTATGTATGTGAATTTACCAGAAGGTTCGGAGGACATGGATCATACTAGCAGAAGGGTTAGCAGTTGGCAAGAGTTTAGGCTCCATGTCGGTAGAATGTGGTAGCTGGGAGTCGTCTGTTACCAAGTGGGTTGCAAGCTGGGCCAAGGACCTAGGAGAAAGACTTTCATCAACAGTTAGGGTTAGCATCAGGTCACTTGTTACTGGAGGTGGGGCTCAGTCTTGTGAAATAACAGTGAGTCAAGTGGGGGTTTGGTGTGCTTGTCAAGGAGATAATGGGAGAAACTATTGAGGACCCTTCTCTGATTATATATCTTAGAGTGTCCAGCAGCTATCTTAAACACAGTCCTAGTCAAGACTGGAGAAGAACCAGGCCTTGGGATCATGCAGTCATAACCAGGAAAGCCAGGAAAACTTTTATGGTTGAATGGTAAATTCACCAAAAAAAATGCAGTTTTAGGTGACCAAAACTATTCATGAAGTCAGGTCAAATTGTAGATTAATTTTGGCTGAATAAAGGATAAAAAATTGAGGCAATTGAAATGGTTTGTTCTGATATTTTTAAAACTCATTTAGAGATGAGCCATTTTATTTCAATGTCTCTTCTAACCAACCTTTAAAACACCTGTGTTGGACATTAATGATTTTTTTTTTCATTTGGCCACTAAACTAAAAAGTCAGTTTATTCGCTCAGCTCTAGTAACCAGCTCTCTGATATTCTGCGTGCTCTCCCTCTTCCCCTTATCAAGCAGAATTGAAATGAAGGACAGAATGTAGCCCACAATCACTACCTGTGTTCAGTATACACTCATTAGGGTGAGACTTGAAGAAAGAAATCTCTCAAACTTCTTTACAGTGTACTCAAGGAAGGGCAGCTCCATGTATTGCTTACTTTTTCTTAATTTTTTTTTTATGGTGGTGGTGTTATACTTTTTTTAGAACAATATGAAATGTGTTGTTCTAGTTAGGAAGCTCGGTGAAACATGACTGCACTGATTTCACCAGGACCAGCTGTGCAGAGTCTGTGTGTCCTTGGCAGTAAAATAGCTAACATAAAGGTGAAAAGCAAGAAGTGAATTTATGGAAAACCTTTTAAAACTGATGTTTTTAATTTTTTCTGGAAAGTTTGTACTTAGGGACAAGAAATGCATTTACTTCAATTGAAGTTATTTGATTAGAATTGGCATAAAAGAGTGTACCTATTTAAAAAAAAAAACTGACATTGTTTAGGAAATTTGTTTTCAATAGCTGCAATGCAGTAGCCATAGATGGTAATCAATACACATGTCCATTATATATTTAAAATTTTTAGAAGATTTAATAGGAGTTGATTGCTAAATCTCTTAGTATCCTTGGACAATGCTAGCATGTGTAGTTAGCTTCTACTGGGATCCACCAAGGCATAGGCCCCCTGAAACAAAAGTCTGTCAATGTGATATCATAACAAAGCAATGTGACCTCCTCTTTTCTGTATCCCAGTGGGAGCCAGCAGAGCCCAAAAGTGGGCAGTGCTGAATGGAAAGTGGTGTTAACAAAGTGTCTAGAAGAAAATGCTGATTTCCCTATCCTCCCTTAGTAGAGTCTACTGCTGGGGATCCTATGGACTCCCTGGTAAAATAAAAGCTGTCTCCCAGGAAGAAAATCCTGAGGAAAAGTGTCTGAAATGCCCCTAATAGAGAGTGTCTTACCTTGCATCCAGTCCCAACTATTGTTGCCAGACAACAGGGCAATAATTTATACCTTCTAGCACCAGGTTCAGTCAATCTGGGCCATCATTGTGATTATTTGTTAGAGAGAGAGACAGAGACAGAGAGCTCTGTTAATGCATTGAAATCTTCACTAGCTATAAGCCCAGCCCAGTCATGGAGAGGCTGCTGGACCATCTATTGAGTTGTGTGCTTGGAGGAGTCACAGGACTGGATGGAGAATGAATGGTTCAGTGGTCAAGATGATAACCTTGGAACTGTACCACAAATTTTCTCTGTGACCTTCAGCACATCACTTAGTCTTTCTGTGCATCATTATCCCATGTGTAAAATTAGGATAATAGCATTCCTCTTCCTCTCAGAAGTGATGTGAGAATAAATACATTAAATACTGTGAGGTGCTCAGATACTACAGTAACATAAATACCATAGTTAGGAGCTTCTATTGACCTCAATGGGAGTTCTGTGCTGAAAGGGGCTGCAGGATCTATCCCTATGAACCAAACCCAGGGACAGTAAAGTAGTTAGAGAAAAGTGTTTCAGATTTCTAAATTCCATCATTGCCTATGGCCCTGACTATTCTATCCTGCCTGGGATGCCAAATGATTGTTTGTTTCAAAGCACTTTTCCAAATACATCATCTTTCGCCTAAGAAGTTATAGCTACTAAACCGAATGAAAGATTATATTCACATTTGGTATTGGTAGACCAACTTCATTTCTAGCATGACTCCACTGGCTTACGCTGAGGGTGCTGACCAAGCAAGCATATTGTAATGAACTGCCAGTGGGTATTACAACTCTCTTTGGAACTAGATAGAATCAGAACAGCTCAAACACATATGGAGATCCTCCTTTAGCTCAAGTGGTGTATGATCCGAGTTCTATTTCTCCAGTTCCTGTGAAATTGAGTGGCCACAGTATGCATGATATTAACACAAAAGATGATCCAGGATTTATTACACTATGGGGTGGCAGGGATACGGAGAAACACTTTTCACTAATTAAGAGGTAAGGAGTTTGCTATAAGTTGATCTTATGAATCCTAGCAATCATTCTAAGACTTTAACATGTAGCATATCACATCTGAAATTAAAATAATACTTAGCATACCACCTTTGTCATCTTCATCAGTTCATTTATAATGGTTTCTTATTCTGATTAAACCACCCATTTTAAACCATCAGTTTATTAATAATAAATAATAGTTTAATAAACCCTCAGTTTATTGCACCTTGTATATGTCCAATGGTACAACTCCATGATTACAGGTTTGAGAATTCCTGAACTACTGGAAAGCACAAAATTATTAATCCTTCAGATTCTATACAACTTCCTTCAACTACATTTCATTTGCTCATCTTAGTTCAGTGAGTTCACTTCTCATCCTTTGATCACTGTGGCCACCCCTGTAAGCCCTAAAACATGAATTGCCATGGGGGTTGGTGGAAGGGAGGGGATGGAGGGGAAGTTTGATTGCTTTCTGAAATTGTTCCTCCCTAGCTACTGTGAAACTCTGAAGAAGCTCAGAATTAGTAAACAGCTTGCATCGCACGTCAGGTAATGAATTTATATCAGCATGGATAAACATAAAAACAGTTTGTTGTAAAGAAAGCCTCTGGAAATAGCAGTCGTTCTCAAGGCATTCCCCAGCCCCTGAGAAAAATCATAAGATAGTGCATTTTTCCCAGGGTCAATAGAAATTTCAGTTACATCATCCTTGAAATATTAAACCTTTTTATAAAAAAGTCATTGAAAATTTGAAAGCTTTTGAAAATATATTACTTAGGTTTGTGTTTGCTGAGAAAGCAGCTATTTTTAATAGCGAATTTAAAGACTGAATTAACAGAGCCTGTGGGTTACACACACACGTGCATGAGAGATCATTATAAAGTATAATTGTAAAAAGGAAAAAGTCAATACTGAAAGCAGAAGCCTTTCTGCAAGGTATGGTAAGATGGAATGAACTATTTTTAAAAAAATACAACATTCCCAAACACAAATATGTTCAGAGAACAGGTACGTTGAATTAGTGGTCTTAATACGCTCTGGACTAATGACTTCCTCACTGAAACCACCATCTCATCTGGTTTTATTAGGCACTGAGGCAAAAAACTGAATGAGAGAGACTGAACTACCCTCACCACCCTGGCAGTGGATGGTCGGTCTGTTCAAGAGAGAGTTAAGGTGTTGACGATAGGTATAGGGTGAAAGAGATTTAGTTGCTACTATAGAGCAAGTTTTGTTGCTTGGTTTACCCAAATCTATTGAGAAGCCAGGGAACATAAGGTGCCACTTGGCACCACTGTGCACTGAAGCCACAGCAGCTTAACCCAGGCACTCAAGTTCCAGGTGGGCTTGTTCAGTTTGGTCGCTTTGAGCCAATTTTTTGTTTGTTTGTTTGTTTGGTTGGTTTTTTTGTTTAAGCAAAAAAACCCAAAAAACATTTGGGTATAACAAATCCATTTGAATGTCGATTCAAAACAATATTTTTTAAACATCTTGATATTTATGAAAACAATGATTTCTTCAGCAGAAATTATTTGCTGAATTTGATTTGAATTTGTAAATAGTTTTGGTTCCCTGAAAAAAAAATTTTTTTTTTGATGAATAGTAAATTGACCAAAAAAGTCACCCAGTTCTTTTTTGGTAGCTTTGAACCAATAGGTTCTGAGGAGAAAAGTTCTATTGGGATGGAACCCAGCAAAGCCTGTATCACTGCATCCATTTCTAAGACAATCCTTGAGAAATAAATTCAACCCTTGTGTAAACAAGCCAAAGGATGACTGAATTTGGACTAGGACAGAATTAGTCTTCGTGTGTGATGCCTGGAAAAAAAAAAAGG
Source organism: Emydura macquarii macquarii (assembly GCF_026122565.2). Classification (NCBI taxonomy): domain Eukaryota; kingdom Metazoa; phylum Chordata; order Testudines; family Chelidae; genus Emydura; species Emydura macquarii. Next base: position 5,836,875 of record NW_027133614.1, read on the forward strand.
AAATAGAGTTCAGTTTCAAGTTTCCTGGGGCCTTCTGGAAAGAATAGTGGGTAAAAATAAATGAGGAGTGGGGAAAAAACTTGACAATGTCCTTTTAAGCTAGTAATGAGTGGAATAATTGTGTGCTATTTTCTCAATCTCATTACCATAACTTATCATGAAGAGGAATTAATTTGCTGTCAGCTTCCTCTTTTTTTTACGCCTTACGTCATGGGAAAGTAGATGAGAATTTTAATGTCCAGCATGTTCTATAAATAACTCCTGCCTTGTACTGCAATGACCTTTTCAATATTCTGTGTTCAGACTGGTTGACCATCCCATGTCTCCACTAATTTCAGCCTTACTAGCCTATGAAGAAGGGGAAGGAATGATCAGCCTTGAATTTTAAAGCATTATGAGGAGAATGAAAGGTGAAAGGAGAGCTCTACATTTCCCAAATATAGCTACAGTACTTATTTTTAACAGAAACAGAGCAACTAAGGCTTTCTTATGCCCTACTTTTGTGTGTGAAGGTTTTTTAAACAAAAATATACAGTAATCAAGAAGTGAAAAATAATAGTAAGGTATCTTCCATATAATACCTTTAATTTCTGGAGGTTAATGTTGCTTTTAAAATTTAACAAACTGCCTTTGCAGATGAAGATATAGAGTACATGATGGTGTTTGTGGCAGAAGGATGTTTCTTTTAAACTCATGACAATAGAATATCTGATGGTGTAAAATAAATGTTTTATCTATACATAAAAACTGAAATGCAACATCTTTGTGGTGGGATTAGCACAGTAACAACATAGTTTAGAACGGGAAATGAAGATAACCATATCCAGTTGAAAATTTAAAAGGAATTTAGGTAATCAAAAGATTTTAAAAAAGTGGAGCTGCTTATTTGGATTTAACACCACAGCAAATATCTCTAACTCTTATGCCATGGGATCTTCAGTGATCGTATAATTCTTGACTAGGCCAGGAAGAAAAACTTTTTGCAAAACTTAATCTCTAGGTGGGGGGTGGCGAAGTATATGATCATGTACTTAAAGACTGTATCATGTACCGTATATGCACAAGAGAACTGAATTAAGATTACACAGAAATCTTGCTTCAATTGCTTTCTGACTGATTGATTGACTTTGCAGTCTTAAGTATCTTTTAAAATAGGGGTTTCTTTCTTTCTTTGCTATATATACACAGACTAACTGAGACTACCCATGTCCTTCAAAGTAACCATTTGTGTCCGTGTTTGCAGGGTCAGGGCCAAAGCATGTGCCAAAGAATGCTAACCAGAGCTGTGTGGATTGAGAGGCTAACTAGAGCTGGGAAGCTAGCCTCTTGGGGAGAGCTCCAGCTCTGCAGTAGTTCACCAGGTGGGCTGCCCAGGAGTGGGGAGTCTGAAAGCTCTGATATCCCTAGCTCCACAGCAGCTTGCCTGATGGGATGCCACAAAGCCCTGGTTCCCAAGCTCCCTGCTAGGCAGGATACTTCAGAACCCAGGGAGTTGCTGTACCTGGGAGCCTGCCAGATGAAATGCCAATGAGCTGGAGAGGCGGTCAGATGATCTGGCAATAACCAGACAGTTTTGTCAGAATCGACACGTTTCCACAGAATGTTTAGATTTCAACAAATAGGCATTTTCTAACGATAAAATCATTCCATTGAAAAATTTCTGATGAACTGTAATGCTAACCCAAGCAGCACAGTGGCTCAGTCAATATTCAGCTAGTTCTACAGCACAGTATATTATAACTCAAAAGTGTGAAGTCAACTTAGTAAGGTGAAAAAGCAAGTGATTGGTTTCTGAAACAATTAAAGTATTTGCAAATAGTCTTTTGGCAGTTTCACTACACATGAATATTTTAATATGAAATACTTGGTTAAAAGTTTACAAATACAGTACTAAAATTACATAGTGCATATAATACTAGGACATAAAAACAGAAAAATCATAAGCATTGCAAGAGAAAAACAATTGGGACCAATGTCTAATAAATGCTTATCTACTATGTTCACAGGGAAGCAATCTTCAGGGATTTACTTACATGATCTTGTTGAATGATCCTCTCTAAGTATGAGGCAGGCAAAAAGTTTCCAAGGTCCCTCCTAATAAAATTCCCTTATTTCCATATTTGAGGCCAAATGAGAGATATAATGTGATCAATTTAACCCCCTGCATATGAGCAAAAAATATTTAATTGGAGCACCTAATCCCAGCAAGCCACTTAACATTTTCAAACCTTCTTAAATTTTCCAGTGCATTAGTCACACTTTCACAGCACTTATCCAGAAATAGAAGTCACAGCACACTGCATTATCGTGGGTTAGTTTGACTTTTCTGGTACTGTACTTGAATTACTTTGGTGACTAAAACACATTATGTGCATGGGTGTTGTGTGTACATATACACATAATATGTAAGTTTCAAGAAATGTGGAAAATTTAGAGAGAGACTGTGTTCCAGTAGAGTGAACAGTGGGCAAGGACCACAAGGTTCTGAGGTCTGAACACTGTCCTTATGCTGATTCGTTGTGTGACTATTGTTTCTCATTTTTTAAATGTGGATAAGGAGGCTGGGACAGAACACCATTTATCTGTCAAGATGTCATATCTGATGTGGAATAGAATTAACACATACAGCTGTAAAGATATTGGAGCTTTATCTATCCATTGTTCATTATGTTTAATTAATTTCAATAGTACCTAAGCTCTGCCCTAGGAATTTTTTTCATACGCTCCCTGTGATTCTGTGCTAAGAACTATGTTTAATCCCATGTAAAATATTTCCTATACCTGCAAAGTGCATTTATTGAATCTCCTGGTCACTCACTTTGTCATCTATCACACCATTCAGTCCATCAAATTACTTTATTTTTATAAGCACTGATCTGGAAATGTGTGCATGTATTTAACTTTAAGCACATGTGTCTCCACTGACTTCAGTGACTCACATAAGTGAAGTTAAGCACATGATTTTTGACCTATCATGCTAACACAGTTCCTAGCTTTTTTGCTTTGCATATTTTTTCTCACAGATAGGGTTGATGTGGGTGTTAATATGGCTAAGAAATATAAATGTCACATCCTGATCACAACCTACATACCTTACTCTTGATGTTGTCAGCTGGACTCCATGTATATGTTAACACTCGTCGTGTTGCATATATTGGTGCCTATAGATACACATTAATTTCCCATCTGTGAGCCAGAATTTGCACCTGATTGAATGGCCATTCAAAGTCCATGGAAAGACTCCCTTTTACTTCCAGGGGTGTTGGATCTGATAGGATTGGCTGGAAAACAATTCCATCTTGTGCAAAATTTTGTGATTTCAAATTTTTTCCTTCTAATGTGGAACTAAAACAAGACCTTTTGAAAATTTTCCCAAAAAAATGAGACAGAAGGATCAACCCAGTCCCAGAATAACCAATAGGTGAGTGGTTAAAGCAGTCAGCTATAATGTGGGAGACCTAAGTTCAAGTCACTGTTCTGGCTGATTCCGAGCATGGACTTCAACCTGTGTGTCTCATGTCCCAGCTCAGAGCTGCAACCATTTAATTATTGTGGGGAAGAGCTGGCCTCTCTCTTTTACTCTGGTTTTGATCTGAAATTCCATCCGGGCCCCAAGAAACCTTCTTGAATAAAAAAAAATTAAAAATTGTCAAAGCCAATACATTACTCAAAAACATTTCAGTTTTGACAAAATTGCATTTTTCAGTGCAAGAATTTTTTTGTTACCTTCTCAACCAACTCTAAAATAAAAAACTTTGTACTTATGCCTTAATTCCAACAAAAAGAAGTCCATTCAATGTTGCAAGGAAGTGTGCACAGTGTTATTCTATATTGTTTTGAATATATCTTGACTCTACAAAATAAAGAATAATTATTCTTCAAAAACAAAATCCCAAATCACCCAATTAAAGAGTAAAATCAGGACATCCTGTGTTACTACGGTCTTGAAAACAATTTTAATTTAAAGTATAAAGGCAAGAAAGAAAAATCAGAATCAGTCTATACAGGTGACTTAGAACAATAAAATTGTTTTTGTAAAATGATGAAAAATAGCCAGTCTTCAGATTTCATTACATTTAATATTTCTTTGATGTGTTAAAAAAATCTTGCTAGGTTGTTTTTAGAGAAGGTCAAACATTACAGAAAAATATTGGCCCCACTGTCTGTAATTGATACAAACTTCCTTTTGCAGTTTCCTCTCATACATCACTATTTAAATGCAGATTTTAACTGCTCTCTTGAGCTATGGCAAGTATGAGAATACTTGGTATAAGGGCAATTGTTTAGTTCAAAATAACTATAAAGAAATCCGGATTTCAAAAATTGTATCTGTTGCACACTCTTACTAAGATTGAATATTTTTAATTCTGGGCTCAACTGGGACTTGAGCCGTAACACTGAAAAAGGCTTTGTGTGTAAGCTAAATTATGTGAGGAGAAAACCCAGGAGGTGCTGTGACTAACACACATCCTGAGGAACAATTCCTTGCCTGTTTTTTCTTTGCTTCTGTGATGCAGAGGGGGTTGTAGTGTACTGCTGATTTGTACCTCAAGCAAACTATAACCCCCCCTCTACCACAGTGGCCCCGTTACTCTGGCCATGGAATAATAGGAATGTTGAGCCAGGGATCTTCCCACTCCCTGCACATTGGCTTCATGGCGGGAGTAAGTGGATGAGTACCCCAGCTCACTACTGTGTGTAAGCAGCCTGTGCAGAAGACCAGTGAGGGTTCTAACTCCACTACATGGCCATGTACTCTATGAGGGAATAAGCCTCAGTATAACCTGATGTTTCTCAAAGTGGGAGGGGGATAACCGTGTTGGAACCTAGGAGACTAGCTAGAGAAGATCAAACGAAGCTCTCAGTTCTTCGGATTGTTAGCTTTCATTTAAAAGAAAAGGTGTGGCTGTTAGGGTTGCAAAGGAAATCTTCAAATCATGAGCTGAGTTAAACAATGCAACCCTGACTGACTGAGTTGGCAGGCAGCCTGAAACAATACATCTGAGGTAAAAACTGCCTCATCTCAGTAGAAGCTGATAGATGCTAATTATCCTTTATATGTCAATGGTGATAATTGTTTTACTGCTTATAATATATGACATGGGAAGTATGAAAATCTATACCTTCTACTCAGTGACCACTCAGAATGGGTAGGTCTTTAACAACATATGGCAGGGCTGACAAGGGTCACAGCTGACTTTATTTTTTTGAAGTGAGGGTCAGCTTTGAAAAGTTTGTGAAACTCTGATCTAGCTGTTTGTTTTCTTCATAAAGACTGCTCATGCACTCCTTCCTCAGATGAAATTTCTATTGAAGTTAATGAAAGTTTTCTCTGAATAGGGAGTAAAAGAGCAATCCATTAATTTTCATATTGACAATGAGTGCCTTTTCATTGCTAACTCATGCCATTATTGAGAAAGGATAGCTGTCTGTGATGCAAGGTTTTTCAAATGTTTCCTTTTCATGGAGAGAAAATAGTTGGTAACAAGGAAGACCTTATTCAGGATATTATTTAACAACTGCTAATGCTGTCTCTACATTTTCTGAAGTGACTAATGATTTTTCCCCCCTCAGTTTCTTTCAGTGAAGAAGGTGCTGAGCAGTCAATCAAGATCTTTTATTAACGAATCTCAATTTGGGCATCTAAAACAGAGGCCTCCAAAAATCACTAGTCACCTCAAAAAATGTACGGCACTTGTGAGGGAGCAGAGAAACTGCTGTCCGGCATGGCGGAGGTTAAAGAAAACTTCTGGGTTCAGCTAGATCTGCCCTGCTATACATGAAGCCAATGCCAGGTCTGGAGGAGAGGAGAAAAGAAGGGAGCCTGGCTCAGTTGGGAGCTGACTGGCAAGGAGGCAGGATCTCTGTCTGCCTGCTCAAGGGATGAATAAGCGACCCGCCAGACAGCTCAGCCACTTGTGGCAAATAAGGGCTCCCCTGCCATTGGGAGCCTGCAAATAAGTCACATCTGCAAGGCAACTGGACTACTGGGGGCCATGCCCCAAACTGAAGAGACTTGTAGGAATTAGCCCAGGGAAGCGGGTTTTGACACCCTCCTCCACCCCCTGTCGGGAGGGAAATCCATCTCCCCTGTTTTGAGGGTTGACATACACAGGGCCTTGGGCTGGGACCAAGGGGACAGAGAGGGCAAGGATCGCATATCATCCCCTCTGGCCTTACAGACCGAAAGGACCAGTGATCTGGCCACTAGCAACCTGGCCACAGTAGACCCTATCACAGCATTGTACATGGATATTGTACATGCTATTTTTGGGTTGTAATTTTCATAATTCTGTACATTGGCTTTATTTTTTGCATCTTGTGTAAAAAAATAAAAATAAATAAATAAAATCATGTTTGCTCAGACTTAGAGTATCAAAGACAAGAGGAGCAGAGACTATCAATTATGGGTAACAGCTGCATGAATTCAATTGACAGAAAAAAAAATATAAATCTCTAAGAACTGAACTCAGTTCATTTGAAGTCTTTGATTCAAAACGCTTTCTAGAGATAAACCCGAGAGACTTATTAACACCGTGCTTATCACACTATCAGTTTCTTAGTTCTGCAAGCATGTTTCCAAAACCAGAAAAGATATCCATCCTATGTTTTTAAAATAAACTGACTTTAAATAGTAAACAAATTAAAAGTAAATATCTGTTTCTAGGAATCTTCATAGACATCAATAACTTGGAAGATCGTTTTGTCTAATACATACCTGGCACTGTTTTACAAACATATGCTATAGAAAAAAGGTGTGGTTAATAAGACATTCTTTTGATGAATATAGTAGAAAGCATTTAAAAAAAAACCAACCACGCTGTACTATTTAATTATTGTTTTCTTTTTGCAATGTTAACCAGAAATTCTTTCAGTCAAATAATTTATTAGCAAGTCAATTATTTCAGGGAGTGCAAAGAGTACAATCCTGGTCCATTGAATACAATGGCTAAAATCACAGGGACATAATTCGAACAGGACTGAGTACAGTAAAGCCACAGAGAACCACTCTGATATATGTTTGTATTTTAATCATGGTTGCTTCACATTCTAATATCCAAAGCATGTATTGACTTACATAACTAATATGTAACTGACATAATCCTTAAACAGTAGAATTGAAAAGCTTGTTAACTTAACCTAATATAAATACATTTAGACTCCATATCTGCAGTATCCCCTTCTTTGTTTACTCGGGGAAATAACTAATTGTTTGTGGTATTAAGAGTAACATGCAAATCTTATTTTGTTTTCTAAGGCAATTAATTAAAACCACAACATCTTCATTTAAATCAAATCCCTGTCAGTTTTACCAATGACTTAGGGCAGAAATTAAATGTAGACCGAGATTAATCCATCAGTAAAACTTTTTAACTTTTTTTTTTTCTTTTTCTGACTGACAAGCTAAATAACCTTTATTAAAGATTATTTTTCTTGGTGATTCATTCACAAGAACTGCATATAGAACTTTCAAATTTAAAATCATTGCCACAGAATGAGCCACAGCTAAATCCTGGAGTCATTCTCAGTCTTTGGCTCTAAACCATAGTGGTGTTTTAATAGGAATCAGTTCAAGCTTCAAGGGCTAGAACAGGATCTAAACTGTTCCCGTGTTCAGAATAGGAGAGCTGGAGCTGGGATTTTTGTTTAGATCCAGCTCCAAATTGTTTTGATGCTGCCCAGGGATTCCCAGACTTGTGAGGCACCTTACTGCTACCTGCCGTTAGCATGAAGCAGTCTTGTTCGGGCCCATGGTAGCTCAGCTTCCTGAAAACACCCTCTGGTAACACTACCACTACCTTCCAGGCCTCCACAGGCCTCCCTCTCTCTGTGCAGGCTAGTGATGGACACACACCAACCTGCAAGTCCTCAGAGCATTCTCTGCAATGTCTAGCCCCTTGTCCACGGGACACTCAGAATTACAAGGTTTGCTATCCCCAAAGAGACAATGTATACAACAGTTTGAATTATTTCAACTCTGGAGCAACACTTTGCTTAATACACAGCACTGAAATATGCTTGTAGTGAAAATAAGAATGTTTATTAACAAAGGACAAAGATTCAAGTGATTAGCAAGTGAAGACGATAAAAAAAATTACATCTAAAATAAAATCATAACACACTTTCTAGAGAATGAACTTAACAGGCTAAAATCCTATCCAAAGATGACTTTGCAGCATTTTCAATCCAGGTTCGTTGGGATCCCTTTTTTCATGGAGGTAAACACACTCTCTGTTTACTTCCTTAGGTGCAGAATAAAGGGGTGCCTTTTTGCATTCTCCATATATTCCCCAAATTCATTGTCTGGCCCTAGAGATTCACAGGACAACCGCCTATGGTCCAGTCTCTGGTGTTTTGTCTCCCTGTTGACTTTCCTTTCCCCCGTTGACTTTGTATATAAATTGGGCTTCCACTGTGTTTACATATAATGCTTAATCTTCCTGCAAACTGACAAAGATGAATATTTATCCTTTGTCCTGCAGAAACCTGTTTGTCAGCCCTGCTTTGATTCAGACTTTAGGAACATATTTTAGTTGTATATACATAACTTTTTTCATGGTATCTGTGCATATATTTCAGAACGATATTAATGATCAGCATGATTCTGGCTTTCATTTAAGATGTCAAATGATAGTCTATATGGATAAATATAATGAAAGTGCTGTGTAGTTGTAGTGAGTTTGTCAGGCCTATTAGGAGTTGCTGTTACGGAACAGTGAACATCTGGCCAGCTGAAACCAGTGGACCTCTGTTTCACAATTGCATAAAGGTTTCCAGCACATGAGCAAAAACTAACATAGTTGCAGTGAGGGTGTGATTTTTTTTAAGAGTGCAGTGTTGATCTAACTCTACTCCTATTGACTTAAGTAGGAGCAGTTCTGAAGATGTTGAACATTTTGAAAATCCTACCCTAAGAATCTACTACACCTGAATGTTTCTCTCAAACACAACAGAATCTGTAACTTTTCTGCCTTAATTTACTTTGATTTGTATCCAGCTCTGACCAGTCTAAAGCAGAAAGATCATACAAAAAATGTTCAATACTATTTAATGTAGAAAATCCTAGAAATCCTACAGAAAAATCTATTAATTTCCAAACTAGAGAGGCTTGAATAAGTTTAAAATGAGCTTTGGATAAGTATCCTGGGTCTGAAAGCTATCTGAACTGAACATCTGAAGCTTTACAGTTTTCTCATCACTAATATGCAGCAGGAACATTGTGTGAACACATGCAGGAGGGAGAGTCATTTACACATTCTCGAAGAACCCACTTATTAGACAGAATAGAAGTGACATTTGTCTGGTATTTCATTCCATCCATTCATTGATGCTGGAAAATCCCCAGCCTGTCTACCTCCTTAAATGCAAGTTAGAGAATGATGCTCATTGACAACAACAATCTGCCTTGAATTCAAATCTTAAAATTAGCTCACATGACCTCTTCAGCAAGTGTCGATTGACCCACATTAAATAGACTAAGGGTATCTACATTTTGTCTGAGCTCATGCCTATTAAAAACATTAATAGATTTCTGGGAAAGACCAAGCAGTTGCATTGATTTATTGCTGGAATAATAAAATATGGTAGATGTGTTATTTAAACAAAGAAAGTATTTAAAAAGAGAGAGAATACCAAGTGGATGTGAAACAAAGGATGTCAAAAGATGTTAGAATCCTGTAAGGCCCCAATCTAGCAAAGCGATTAAGCATGTGCTTAATTTTAAACATATGTTTAGTCATTTTGAATTCCTTCTGACTACTCGTATGTATAAAGTTACACATATTCTTAAGTACTTTGCTCAATCAAAGCCTTTTATGTCATATTCCAATGTCAGTTTACCCAGACAGATAATGTTCACCTGACAAAGATCTCTAGGTCAAATCCTCACCGCTCCCCTGATTGATGATTTCATACCCACTGAGGATCTCGCTCTCTCACTGCCATAAATCATGAATTTTACTACCTAATTAGAGGTAGTATTTAGAATATTGATTTCTTGAGGAACCCTAATTCCCTATGTCAAAGAAAATGGGGTCCCTGGGGTTTTCAAGGTGTAAACAATGCTGTTCGTTGACATACGTTGCTACTGAAAGATGTTAAAAATAGCTTTCCACAACCTTTCATGCTCATAAAACTGTATCTTGCAAACAGTTGCAGGATGGGGAGGGGGCAATTATAGTGAAAACCACATTAATGTAAAAATTTAAGAATCTTCACAGAAAGTGATTTGCCCATCTCTAGTTAGTTCTGAAGCCTTTAGTCAGTATTTCGGTTCATTAGCAACATATTGCTATTATATACTTACTTGGAGACCAATCCTAAATTCACTGAAGTCAGTGGAGCATTTCTGTTGACTTCAGTTACCTTTAGGTCAATCCTTTTAATAGACTGGGCTTTGCTTGCTTGGTTGCTTTCTACTTGACAGACTTAAAAATGGAGATTAATTTCAGAGACAAGGTGGGTGAGGTAATATATTTTATTGAACCAACTTCTGTTGATAAAAGAGACTAGCTTTCAAATTACACAGAAATCTTCTTCAGGTCTATGTAGCTCGTAAGTTTGTCTCTCTTACCAATAGGCTAATCCAATAAAATATATTTCTTCATCCACCTTCTCTCTCTCAGATCCTGGGACAACTGGGTTGCAACAACATCGCAAATATTAGTTTCTCAGTCAATTTTGAATCATCATTAATTACATCAACTTCCTGTCATCTTAACAGGCTTACTTTCTAGCTACTACTACTACTTTTCCTATTGATATATTTACAAAATCTATCAGGATCTGAGCCAAACCCACTGAAGTAAAAAAGAAAGGTGTCAATAGCCATTGAATCGGCCCCTAATTCAAATTAACATAAAGATTCCCCTATGTTGAGTTTGACTAAATACTTAGTTCCAAAATTTGGTTTTTACTGGAGAAATTATAACCCTGAAAACTGAGTATTTTGATCAACAATAGTGTTGGCTGTATGTTATTTTTGCTTGGAAATCTTTTATAAGGTTCAGAGGTATTGCTTTTATTAATTCACTAAGAAATGTATGAAAAGTAAAGAATGCTTAAAAAATAGGAGTACTTTTTTAGTTTCAATGAAGAACAGATGTTTGGACATACGTCCAAATGAGTATTGTGGGGTAGAAATTAGTCTCCTTCTGGCTAACTTGCTATGTTAACATACGGTATCTAATCATTCTTAAGAACTATAGACCAAGCCCTTGAGAGAAAAATGGGATTAGCTCTGCTTTATATAGTTTAACCAAATTGTTCAAAGAACCCCAAGGTCTCAGTACTGATTCATGTGATTGGTTGATCATGGACAACAAGAGCGCAAGTCCTTTACCAGCTCAGTTTGAGTCCTTTTCCACTCCATATAATGTATCTGCCAATACTGTATACATCAGTCTTTAACCACATGAACCACTTTTCCAGCCTCTATTATCATTAGCCAATTTTAGGAGAACCATTATATTGCAATCCTAAAATTATGGGTGACTTAAATTTGAATGCTTTTCCCTTCTCTTTCTCCCCATCATCATTACAGGAATAGATTTAGAACAGGCCATTCTGTAGGTCTAATCAGTGTCATGGGAATTAATTCATGTTAGGCACATTAACACTAAACCACATCACATAGGTCAATCCCTGAACAGTGACTTAAGAATATACTTCAGAGAATGAAAATAACATAGTGTGAATCCATTACCATGACACCAATCACAATAAGCATAAAAATGATGCGAACATAACCCAATTTCATTACAAAATAAAACTAGACTGGAGACTATAATTTACTTTTGCTTACTCTGGTCTAAGTCTGGAGTTATTCAGTAACACACAAAAAGGGTAAAAGTAGCTGAGAAAAAGGGAAAATATCCCAGTCTTCCTCATGACCACTTACTTATACTCATCTAGGGCTTGATCCAAAACCCACTGAAGTCAATACAAGTCTTTGCATTGACTTCATCATGCCTTGAATAAGGTCTGGAGCTATCTGGTTCTAACAAGTTGAAGTTAATCGAAAGATACCCCAGGATTTCAGTGAGATTTGGAGCAGGCCCTTTTTTCCCAGATGTCAAACTAAAACCAGAATTAACCTATAAAGAAACAACTGTGAATTAACAACAACAGACCCTGAGTAATTTGTACACAAGCATTTAGGGACAAAATAAAAAAGGCCAAGGCAAAATTGAGATTAAGTTAACTAGACACATAAAGGGTAACAAGAAAACATTCTAGAAATACATGAGGAGTAAGAGGAAGACCAAAGATGCTATAACAGAAAACATGAAAATTGCAGAAGTGCTAAAAGACTTTTTCGTTTCTGTTTTCACCAAAAAGGTTAGTAGCAATTGGACATCTAACACCGTGAACACCAGTGGAAATGAGGTAGGGTCTGAGGCTAAAATAGGAAAAGAACCAGATAAAATTTCCTTACACAAGCTACAAGTCTTCGGGATGGCAGGGCCTGATGGAAATATAATATCCTAGAATATTCAGGGAGCTAATTGGGGAGATCTGAGCCATTAGCATTTTTTCAAAAACTCATGGAAGACAGGAGAGATTCCAAAGGCCTGGAAGAGGGCAAATATAGTGCCAATCTATAAAAAGGGAAGTAAAGACAACCCAGGGAATTACAGAGCAATCATCTGAACTTCAGTTCCCAGAAAGATAATGGAACAAATAATCAAGCAATTAATTTGCAAATACCTAGAAGATAATAAAGTGACAAATAATAGATATTTATTACAATATGGATTTGTTAAGAACATATCATGTGAACTAATCAAGTAGCTTTCTTTGACAGGGTAAGAAGTCTTGTGGATAGGAGGGAATCAGTGGTGTGGTATATCTTGACTTCAGTAAGGCTTTTGACACAGTCTTGCATCACTTCATAAACAAACTAGGGAAATATAGTCTATATGGAGCTACTATAAATTGGGTGCCTAATTGATTGGAAAACCATTTGCATAGAGTACTTATCAGTGGTTCACAGTCAAGCTGGAAGGGCACATTGAGTGGAGTCCTACAGGGTTCGGCCCTGGAGCTGGCTCTGTTCAATATTTTCATAAATTATTTAGATAATGGTATAGAGAGCACACTTATAAAGTACACCAGCCTAAGAGGGGTTGCAAGTGCTTTGGATGATAGGGTTAAAATTCAAAATAGTCTGGACAAACTGCATAAATGGTGTAAAGTAAATAGGCTAAAATTCAATAAAGACAAATATGAAGTACTCCACCATGGAAAGAACAATAGATTGCACACATACAAAATGGGAAATGACTGCCTAGGAAGGAGTACTGCTGAAAGGGATCTGGGGGTTATTGTGGCTCACAAGCTAAATATGAGTCAACAGTGTAACAAAAAACTGTTGCAAAAAAAAAAAAAGGCAAACATCAAACTGAGATGTATCAACAGGAGTGTTGTAAGCAAGACAGGAGATGTAATTCTTTCACTCAATGCTGGTAAGGCCTCTACTGGAGTATTGTGTCCAGTTCTGGGTGCCACATTTCAGGAAAGATGTGGAAAAAATGAAGAAAGTCTAGAAAAGAGCAACAAAAATGATTAAAGGTCTGCAAAAGCTGATCTTTGAGGAAAGATTGGAAAAATTGGGTTTGCTTAGTGTAGAGAAGAGAAGACTAAAGGGGGAACATGATAATAGTTTCCAAATACATAAAAGGTTTTTACAAGGAGGGTGCAAATTTGTTCTCTTTAACCTCTGAGGATAGAACAAGGAGAAATGGCGTTAAATTGCAGCAAGGGAGGTTTAAGTTGGACATTAGGAAAAACTTCCTGTCAGGGTAGTTAAGCACTGGAACAAATTGCATAAGAAGGTTGTGGAATCTCTATCATTGGAGGTTTTTAGGAACAAGTTAGCAAACACCTGTCGGAAATGGTCTAGTTACTACTTAGTCCTGCCTAGAGTGCAGGGGACTGGACTAGATGTCTTATTGAGGTCCCTTCCAGTCCTACACTTCTATGATTCTTTCTGTGCCTCAGCTCCTCATCTGTAAAATGGGGATTATATGGCAACTTAGTTTTATAATATCTTCAAGGAAAAGACTTTATTTTACTATGTATCTATACAATTCCTAGTGCAGTGGGGGCTCTGATCTCAATTTGGGCTTTAGAGTACTACCATAATACAGATAACTCACAGATGGATTAGTAGAGGCATTTCTTCCACTAGAAAGCTCCTGGCTGCTGCCAGCTCAGAAGTGAAAAGTGGTATAGGCTCATATATACTCTTTGGTTGGTCCATTTAAAAAGTAAATAAATAAGTGAAGGCATACAGGTATCTAAAGAAACCCTAACCAGCTTTGTTCTCCATTATTTAGAAAAACATGATGCTGACAGTCATGAGAACTCTTTCATTCATTAGGTTTATGTGTATCTTCATTGGCAAATGTGTGTCATTGTCCCCATCACTTCCCCTACTGCTGACATTGCATCATCTTCCTGTGCTTTTTCTGGTTGGTTTTTAAACTAAGAGAAATATTTGGAAAGGTTTGTGTGAATTTATTTCCATTCTTTGTTGTCTCCCTGCTTTGGTTTAGTCACTTTCCTAATCTCATTGCTGCACAATAAAAGGAAAAAAGATGAAAAATAAATTTCAATGCAGAAGTATTTGCAAACCAAATGTGTAAACCTCATTTACAAACTAAAAATAAAAACAGATGCATAAATTTGGGGAAAAGGTGCAGGAAGGAAAGTGAAAAGTACTATTTAGTTCCAGAATTCCTTTACTTGTAAAACATTTTTATTCTAGTTCAGTTCCAGCCAAACCCAGTGTGATCAATTCTATAGTTCTATGATTGCACAAATTACATAATTGCTATCCAACATAGTAGTTGCTTATCCTTAGGCAGCGAGACACTACAGATTGTGTATTAATTGTCTCATTATTGCATGGCCTGTGTGTACTGTGGGATCTAAGACTTGTGGTGTTGTCATTCCAAGACTCAGTCCATCAATGTTCTACTAATGCACACTTTGTGGCATAAGGCTGCTGTTAAATATAGACCCTGACACCATAGGCAATTTTATATTTTAGAATGTTTTGTCATTAGATATTTCCTCTTGCTATGAAAATGTCACAAAGAAAGGATGAGGGGGAGTCGAAGGTGGAAGGAAAAAGATTGAACTTATTTTAATCTTTTTCAAGTATTTTCAGTTTTGCCACATATATTACTGTCTTTAAGACTACGTTGAAGCTTGTATTCTGTTGCTACAGTATTTTGGGAAATGACCCTTTTCAGCTAAGTGGCAATAGACACACCACTCTGAGTCAATGTGAATGAGGGTAAATTTGACACTTGAGAAATATCTACATTTCAGCTAAATGTCTTTTTTTAAGGCAGTTTTGTCTTTAATGATGGAAAAAGGACCCTTCATTTTAGGAAGAAAAATACCCCATTTTTCTTCTGAAAGGAAAACTCATCTTTCTGGAAACTTACACATTACCATTCATTGCAAACTTTACTATGCATTCTTTTTGACTGGAGGTTCCATGCTCTCTGGACAGGTTAGGTAATCTGGAAACAAGAACTATAAATACAGTCTTATGGGGTTTGAAACGTTGGCTATGGCAAATAGTTACAGGTCTGAGCAATTGTTATGGTGGAAGGATGGTTATGTGATTAAGCCTTGGACTTTGAGATGAGTGTTCAATTCTTAGCTTTGCCATAGGGGTTGTGTGAAGTGACACCTTGGCAAGCTACTTAATGTCTCTGTGCCTCTTTTTCTGTCAAATAAATACTTCCTTTCTTTCACACTTTTCTTTCTTAATCTATTAGATTGTAAGCTCTTTGGAGCTTATACTGTCTCTTGTAATATGTTTGTAAAGTGCTTAACTCAATGGAAGTCCTATCTTTGGTGATTGAGTGCTATTATTACACAAAGACAGTATAATAAACAGTGAGAATAAAACTTTCTGATGATATCAATATACAATATTATGTAGTTCATTTTTTATATTGAGTAACTGATAAGAGGCTCAATATAAAACCATATATGATAAATCTTTGCAGCTTTAAGTATACTGTATATGTGCAAAAAAAATTAAATCCAGTTTAAAAAATGTATCTTGACAAATTAAGACCCAGTCCTGTAAATAGATTCTTGTGTCTGTTAAGAATTCACTGATTTCAATGGAACTCTTTGAAAGCACAAAGATCTACCCAAACTGATCAAATTTCAGGATCAGGACCTTCATTATGAAAGTATCAATGAAGTATCAAATTTATAAGAATCAGATAATCTTTCACTAAGAAGACTACAATCAAAATCTTGATATGTCAATAATGTTTCAACCTAGAAATACCTTTAATTAAATGGGCTATAAAGTTTGCAAAATGGCTTTTCAAATTGTAACCAAAAATGGCACATGCATCCAAAAAACCTGCTAATGCAACTAATGAACATTATAAAAGATAGTTTGGCTTAATAGATGTCTAAGTGAAGCTGAAAAAGTATACTTAAATAGAGCAATAGAAGAAAGATTATCTAATTAAATTAATAATCTCATGTATTAAAAAAAAAAGCAATTAAACCCTGCAGGGGTGTAGTTAACAAGATATAATCAAGCCCCAGGGGTTTTATAAGGCACATGATACAGTCAAATGCTTTTAATCCCAAGAGTGTGATTATCTCATGATAACCAAAATCACTGGAGTTTCTCATTGCTTCTGAGTAACGTCTTCAAAGTGAGAGAAATCCATTTAATATTACGTAAAAATATCAAATTAGTATTTGAAGAACAATTTGCATTATTATTATTACTATCTTCCATGTAATGGGTCCGATAAATGCAGTGCCCTGCCAGAACTTTACATAACTACTATAAAGCTCACTGATCCTTCTCTGTTGTGCAAGCATTCAATAATTTATTGGGACCAGTCCCCTTTAAAAGGCCTCTTGTCCTTCAAATAAAGTGGCAGTGGGTACAGGAGTCCCATCCCATCACTGTCTTGACCCTTATGGTGAAAGGAAATTATCTGTCTCCAGTTTGAATATTTCAAAAAAATTGCAGCACAGATATGGCAGATCAGAATGACGCAGCACAGAATGGCAATCAAAGAGAGGAGCATCTAGAACAAAATCTACATACAGGAACAAAAACCCAAACAACCAGTCCAGACATAACAGAGAAAGTCCCTAAGTTTAGACACAGGTTGAACAACAAACACAACACAAAATGGAAGCCGTAATCTAAAATGGAGGAAGACCAGAGAAGAGCAACAAAAATGATTAAAGGTCTAGAAAACATGACCTATGAAAAAATGAGCTTGTTTAGTCTGGGTAAGAGAAGACTGAGAGGGGACATGATAGCAGTTTTCAAGAACATGTGAGTTTGTTACAAGGAGGAGGGGGGAAACTGTTCTCCTTTAATCTTTGAGGATAGGACAAAAAGCAATGATCTTAAATGGTTTAGGTTGGACATTAGGAAAATCTTCCTGTCAGGGTAGTTAAGCACTGTAATAAATTGCCGAGGGAGGTTTTTGGAATCTCCATCATTGAGGATTTTTATGCGCAAGTTAGACAAACACCTGTCAGAGATGGTCTAGATAATGCTTGGTCCTGCTATAAATGCAGGAGATCGTACTAGATGACCTCTCAAGGTCCCTTCCTATCCTTTGATTCTATGTTCAAGGCTAAATATCTTCAAGAGAATGTCAAGTCTAAGAAATGAAGTATGCTTATTTCCAGAAACGGAGTTTGGTTTGAATGATTAATCTGTGTATTTGCATTAAAGTGTGATCTTTTCATACCTCTACTTGAAGAAATCATACAATATAAACTGGGATTTTCCATATTACTTTACTTTGCATCTGAGCTGAAAAATGAATATTTGATTTGTAACTGGGGAGGTTTGGGTGCATACTGCCCAAAAAGATGACTATGAAATAGGAAAATCATATCCTGGTCCCTTTATTGTTCCATACCATTTCTTTTGTGTGGACTCTTGCATTACCCACTAGCATTTGCAGGGGGAAAAATAAAAGTCCCTTTGTACATTGTACATTTGTATGACACTCCCAACGTACAAGTTCTTCCACTATGGAGCCAGCTCCATGTAAGTTAGTGGAATAGTTACTCTGTGCAGCTAGTTACTTTTGAAGTCCCTTAAGAACTAAGATGCTTAAAGTATCAACGGTTCTGAGACATTTTTCCATTGTGCAACAAAAATCAGTGATGCAGGGTAGGGTAGGAGATGGGAGAGACACAGGCATAGAATTCAGCAAATGGAAGAACATTTGTCCCTTCTGGATCCTGATATCTAACTTTAGCTGGTCATTCCCCACTTCTGTGCAGCAGAGATGCTTGGGTGGAGCAACAGCAACCAGAAGCCAGTATTAGGTCTTTTCCTTCCATACCTTAAATGGGCAGAGAAAAGCAATTCAGGGGAATCTACTGCTGTAGCAGGAGTGGCTTATGATATTTGAAGTCATTTGGGAAGTGTGATGCTTAAAGGGTAATATGACTCATAGAGACATTAATAAAACAAACAAGCTTAACCAAGAAGCCACTATATTTGAAATTCTTCAGCAGTGTAAGATTATTCAATAGGGAAACTAGACAGTGAGATTTGAAGGAAGGAATGGACAAATAAATTAGTTTGATTAGAAATATTAAAGAGCGGCATCATCTTAAAAAAAAATCATGCATCTGTCTATAACTTTTTATTTTCACTCTTGGTTTAATTCACACCTAAGATTAAATGAGGGATTGTATAAAAAGATTTACTTTGTGCATTTGACAGCATGTAATATGTAACGTGTAGACACTGTGAGAGCTATAGAGATGACATATTTCTGCTAACAGTCATTTGAACTGCTTCTGCCATTTAGTCCTTTAGGGGATGACTTCAGATGACTGTAGATCAGGTCCTTAGTCCCCATTAATTTCAATGACACTACTCCAGTTGGTAAAGGCAAGCATGAGTGTATTAGATGAAATTAACTTGAATGGCCAAAATTCTGCAATTACTTGTAAAGGTTCTTTAAAGAGCAATGCCTGGTTCCTGGGAAGCCATTCTACCTCAAAAACTGACTATTTAGAGACCAAGCCCAAGAAAATTTCTCCTGTTGCTCATACCCCAAACCTTACATAGCTAAAAACTGACAACAACTCACTGTGGAGTGAAGTTGATTTATTTAATTTTAGAATTTGCAGGAGCATGATCACACCACGCTCACTGGGTCAGGGGAATGCATTCCCACTAGCCATGCTTGGGTCGACAATCAAAGCAGTGCACTGTGGGTAGCTATCCCACAGTGCAACTAGGCACAGAGGCTTTTGGGAATGTTGTCATCCTCCCATGATGCAATGTCCTCCCTCCCCCTCCCTTCTTGTCTCAACCAAATAGACTAACACTTTTTCATGACATTTTTGTAAACCCTGTCTCTGCTGTGCACACGCCATTAATGGAGAGGCACGGAGCCCACTCAGCTCTGCACTATCATTGTGAGCATCATAAACACTTTGCATCTTATCCTGCAGTGTTTTCAAGGGCGAGACAGGAGCCACAGCGCTGAAACGTGTGATGTTACTGAAGATGCCCTGCTACAAGCCATAGAACAAAATAATTCCCATTTGATGCTGGCTGTCATGCAGCAACTGCAGCTGGTGGAGCACTGCTTCTGGTCCTGGAAAACAAGCTGTGACTGGTGCGGATCATATCGTTATGAAGGTGTGGGATGACAAGAAGTGGCTGCAGAACTTGTGTATGTGAAAGGCCACTTTCTTGGAACTCTGTGCAGAGTTGTCCCCAGCCCTGAAACTCATGGAACACTCACTTGAGACCACCTCTGACTGTGGAGAAGTGGGTGGTCATCGCTGTATGGAAGCTAGCAATGCCAGACTGCTACTGGTCAGTTGGGAATCAATTTGGAGTTGGTAAATCCACCTTGGGAGCTGCTGTAATCCAAGTTTGCAGGCCATTAACAGACTTCTGCTAAGAAGGGGAGTGACTTTGGGAAATGTGCAGGACATAGTGGATGGGTTTTCTGCAATGGGATTCCCAAACTGTGGGGGAGTAATAGATGGCACGCATATCCTTATCTTAGCACTGGACCACCTAGCCACAGAGTATGTTAATCAAAAGGGATACTTCTCAATGTATTGCAGGCCTTTGTGGATCACAGGGGACGCTTCACTGACATCAACGTGTGGTAATCGAGAAAGGTGCATGACACACACATCTTTAGGAACTCAGGTCTGTTCAAAAAGATGCAGGTGGGCATTTTCTTTCCT
Organism: Emydura macquarii macquarii; assembly: GCF_026122565.2. Taxonomy (NCBI): domain Eukaryota; kingdom Metazoa; phylum Chordata; order Testudines; family Chelidae; genus Emydura; species Emydura macquarii. The sequence continues at coordinate 5,857,131 of NW_027133614.1, forward strand.
GACCAAAAAATAAATATTGGTGAAGTTGAAATGCTAATAGTGATCCTGGGGGATCCTGCTTACCCCTTGTTCCCACGGGCTAATGAAGCCCTACATCAGGCACCTAGACAGCAAGAACAAACATTTCAATAATAGTCTCAGCAACTTGCAGAATGGTGGTGAAATGCGCATTTGGCCGTTTAAAGGCCCGATGTCTCTGTTTGCTCACTCAGTTAGACCTTAGTGAATGCATCATCCCAAGTCTTATTTCTGCATGCTGTGTGCTCCATAATATCTGTGAGACAAAGGGGAGAACTTCCCATTGGGTTGAGACATGGAAGCAGATTGTCTGGCTGCCAATTTTCAGCAGCCAGACAGCAGTGCAATGCTGAGAGCCAACAGCGGAGTGCTGAGCCTCAGGGAAGCCTTGAAAAATTGATTTTGCAGTGAGACCTAATGGTTCTGAAAATGGGAGTTCTGTCTTCCCTTCCCATCCCTCGTCCATTCCCCAGCACTACAGCACTGTGCATCTCCCCCACAGTGCTAATTCCCAGGGTCTCAATAAAGAAAGAGTAATGATCTTTAAAGGAGTACATTTTTGTTTGTTGTCTACAGTGGAGGGAAAGGAAGTTATTTTAACACTCTACATGCATTGTAATGGAGCTGTGAGGGGACACAGAAAAGTTTAAATGTGCAAATAGTACAGTCTCATCTCTTAAAGTGGCTGGAAGAGCCTCTTTCTGCTGCCCTCACCCAGCGTTGAGTCGAGCATGTACTGTACCCTGCTCAACCTCCTCCTCGATCGCCAAGTTCTCGAAAGCCCTCCATCTCATGCCCACAAACAAATCCCCAGGTATTGCTGGGCTGACCATGGAGTTCTACCGCGTGTTGTGGGATATCCTCTGCCCAGATCCGGCCGCCGTCTGGGCTGAGTCTGAAGGCAGCAGAGTGCTCCCCCTCTCATGCGGGCAGGCTATGCTCACCTTACTGCCCAAAAAGGGGTGCCTCTGCAACCTTTGGAATTGGCGTCCTGTCTCACTCCTCAGCATGGACTATAAAATCGTGGCCAAGACCATCTCGCCGAGACTGCGGTCTGTGCTGCAGGACATGGTCCATGCCGACCAGACCTACATTGTCCCAGGCTGCACCATCTTTGAAAACCTTTATTTGGTCCGGGACCTCCTGGAGCTCACATGTAGGGCTGGTCTGTCATTTGCCCTTCTGTCCCTGGACCAGGAGAAGGCGTTCAACAGGATGGAGCATGGGTATCTCCTGGGCACCCTGTAGGCATTAGGCTTTGGGCTCCATTTCATGGGCTTTCTACAGGTGCTGTATGCCTCTGCAGAGTGCCTGGTCAAGCTCAACTGGACCCTGACCGAACCAGTCAGCTTCAGGTGAGGAGTGCGTCAAAGCTGCCTGCTGTCGGGCCAGCTGTACACTCTTCCCATTGAGCCCTTCCACTGTCTCCTCTGCTGGAGGTTGACAGGGTTGGTGCTCCATGAGCCAGAGCTGAAGCTGGTCCTGTCAGCGTATGCAGACGATGTACTTGCGGATGTACTTCTTGCGGTCCAGGACTGGTTGGAGGCCTGCCTGGACATCTACTTAGCAGCCTCCTCTGTCCTGGTCAACTGGGTCAAGAGCTCTGGCCTGATGGTAGGGGCCGGGTGGTGGGTGAGCTCCCTCCCACCCATGCTTCAAGCCATCTGGTGGAGTGCAGGTCCACTGCTCTATCTCGGCATTTGCGTTTCAGCCACCCACTCTGCAGGATAGATGGCAAGTTTTGGAGGGTAGGGTATCTGAGCGACTGCTCAACCAGTTAGTCGTGTCCATGCTCTGGCATCAGCTCAACACCCTGGTCCTGACCCCAAGCTTCCTGGCCCACCTCCAGAAGACAATTCTGGAGTTCTTTTGGCCAGGACTGCACTGGTTCTATGCAGGGATCCTGAGTCTCCCCCTGGAGGACCCCCCCCACCACAGCCAGGTCCATACCTTCCGTCTCCAGGCCCTGCAGAGATTCCTTTATAGTGCAGGTACTCTGGCATGGAGCCACTTGGCGCACACCTCCGAGGGCTCCAATACAACTGGCAGCTCTTTTATCTCCATCTGAGAGGTTTTCTGTGAGACCTATCCAAACTGCCGGTCATCTATCAGGATCTCCTCCCGTTGCGACCATCACTGAAGCCCCTGCTACACAACCTCCAACTCCATGTGCAGGTGGTGGAGACCGCCTCAGTGTGACTGAGGTTAGTCCTGGCAGGAGTCAACAAGATCAGAGATCTCCTGGACTACGACCCAGGGGACTGGGGACTCACAGTCAGTCCTTTTTCAAACTGCGCTGAGGGACCATCTGTACACTCTTGTGCTCCACACCCTCCACTTCCTCGCCCTTGTGTCCCACCTAGACACTAAAGGGCAGGACCTGGTATCACCTGTGGAGGGCAAAGACTCCTGGTGGGCCAGTCTCTATTCCATCTTGACTCCACAGCCCACCGGGGACATCAGTTGGTGGCTCCTTCAGAGAGCTGTGAGCACGGGCGTGTACTTGGCATGGTTCACCCCTTGTCCCGACACCTGCCTTTTCTGTGGTGTGAGGGAGACCCTGGTGCACATCTATCATGAGTGTGCCAGGCTCCAGCCCCTGTTCCGGCTCCTCCAAAACCTCTTGTTGAGGTTCTGGCTGCACTTTTCCCTGTATCTGTTCCTCTATGCATACCTCATCCGTGGTCCCACAAAATCATGTGTGAAGGGAAAAGAAGATGGGGGTCTCTGTTTTTGCTGAGAACTGGTTTTTAGAAATGGCTGTAAAAGCCTGAGATGGAAACTGTATTTTTAACAGTTATTTAATCTTAGAATGTTCTGAAGTTATAAAATAGTTAAGAGGCCTAGACGCCAGCAGGGATGGAATGCAGAGAAAGACCTTGTAACTTAGATAAGGAAAGTTGAATATACTGAACTAGAAAATTCCTAGATAACAGGTTTTTTTAGTATGTATGACCATGGAAACTGTGACGTATAAAGACTTGTTTGTGTGAAGCTATAACAGCTTTTAGATTTTTATGTTGAGTCGCCCCTTGCATAAGGAACCACCTTCTTTACGTAAAGAATATACTTTGACTTTGCTAATCTGTTGTTTGGCTTATTCTGGACTATCCGCTGGGCAACGGACTCTTCATCAGCCTCCTCCTAGCCCTGGTCAAAGTGGCCATCTACAAGACCAGGGAGGGGAGGTTGACTGAGGGGGAGCTCTGCAACTGTGGGTCCTATTTCCATTCCTCAATCCGTTCACGCATGTGGGCAAAGTTCCTCTGGGCAACGTCCACTGGCTCCCTAGATACCTTCCGGGAGCAGTGGGCGCTGTCTGGGGTTCTCTGCTCAGTATCCCCTTCCAGTTTCCTTTTTGTGTGACCCTGTGACCCCCATGCCGGTTCTTGTTCTTTCATTAGCTGTCCTGCGTCCTGGGTCCAGTAACCTCTCCCCTTAGTGCGCCTTCCCACTTCCTGGAACATAAATAGGACCACTCTCCTATTGTCCTCTGCCCTTGCTATATCACAAGGGAGAATGGATTCCCCAGTTTCCTGGCCCCTGTTTTCCTCCTCATCCACAGAGTTCTCCTCATTCATCCTGGATTCCCCTGAGGTATCTAAGCTCTGTGGTGGTATAGTGGTGGGATCACTGCTGAGAATCACATGCAGCTCCTCATAAAAGTGGCATGTCTTTGGTGATGAGCCAGAATGACTATTCATTCACCTCCTGATTTTTCTGATACACCTGCCTCAGCTCTTTGATTTTAACGCAGCACTGCTACACGTCCCGCTTGCGCCCCTTTTCCAACATGCTGTGCGATATCTTTTCATAAATAGCTAAATTCCTTTTGCTGGATCAGAGAACAGCCAGAATAGACTCTTTGCCCCACAGAGCAATGAGATCCAAGAACTCAAGTCGACTCTAGGCTGGAGCGCATTTGGGGCAAGCAGTTGCCATGATTAGTTCTGTTGGCAAGCTCTCTACACACTGACAAAACAGGAAATGGGATTTCAAAATTTCCTGGGGCTTGAAGTGAGGGGCTGTTTCCTGTGTATGTGGCCGCAGGGCAGCAGAGTGTAAATATGCAGAGCAGTCACAGCAGAGCATCGTGGGATAACTCATGGAGGCCAATTACGTTGAATTACGCTGCACTCAACCTACACTGCCACTCATTCGACCCAAATTCAATTTCAGCCCTAAGCCACTTGCAGAGGTGGTTTTATTACATCGAATTTTCCCACGATTTAAGTCAACGGAACTGACCAGCCAGTGAAGATGCATACATTATGTGGTCGATGGAAACTGCATTCCGTGGACCTACCTTCGCAGTGTAGACCAGGCCTCACACATTTCTTTCAATACTTAAACTTGTTTCAACACTAAGAAAAGAACTTATAAGACTGTGTGTTACAGCACCACCTGGTGATGGCTTTCATATGAAGAGCTAATCTCAAAGACTGAAGAACTAAGGTTCAGAGCAATCTAATAAATTTGAATTAAGGTCCCTGATCCTGTAAACTAATTGAGACTACTCAAGTACAGAAAGTTAAACCTGCATGTAAGTGTTTGCAGAATTAGTGCCTAAATTCAGTGAAAGATAACCTAAAACAATAGTAACAGGAAATGGGTGAAAATCATCTATTTATTTCTTTAAGAAGACTGCATGTATCATAATGTACATTACAGTTTAAGAGTAGTAAAAGGTACATAAAAATAAATGTAAATATTAACAAAACAGAAGATATTGTAAAGTTACAAGGTGGACAAGAAATGTATATTATGCAGGTATTTTGAATAAAGTGAGATTTACACTTAATATGGAAAAACTTTGCTGTACCAAAAATAAATATTACATCATCAGAGGTATCTGATTTAAGGAGACCATATTGTCTTTAAAAAAGTCCAACACTTCTTTAATGCAGCCAGATCCATTACACAGGGGTGCCCATCTCCTCTGGAGCAGGTGACAAGCTGCACTACCCTCAAGAATGCTCTCTTGCTTTCCATTTCCCCAGGCACTGACAAACCATACATGTCAGCAGCAGAATTAGGCCCTGCCATGAATTCCGTTGAATGGTTTTTCTTTCAGCTGGTATTTTTCCTTTAATAGGCTTTAGATCAGCCCCTAGTGTGGAAGGAAACTCCATCACACAGGGAATAAATTTTTAGAAAAGGTGAAACTATTAAACCGAGTACAAGAAAGAGGAAACAAACTGAAAATGTGTGTGGTAAAACTTCCATACCCCATTTGTTACACAGTTCTTCTGTATTATATGCCACACTTTCTCATAATTTAACACATGCATTACAATGCGAAGATTATGCAGTGAGAACCCAGTTAGTTTTGCTGCTCAGCACTAGTCCTTACATCATTGTCATACATAGAAGTGTGCTCTTAAAGTCCATATTTGGATTTAGATCAGATACTGAAAATGGAGGCTAAGAGAAAAGAAATTAACTGACCTCAGAAACTAAACCAAAGAAGCACAGATTGCCTATCCCCTTGTGCCTGATTTTAACAACGCACGTGCATAGTATCCATTTCATTAATTCAAATATTGACATATGCTGCTCTACACAGATAAGTCCCTGGTAGGAATATTTGCTGAACTTCCATTAACTTCATAACAATGTGACCACAAACTGAAGGATTCAGTGTTACATGCTGAATCAATTGCTTATTATAAAGCCATTTATTTTCTATTTACCAAAATAATTGAGTGTTTTTCCTATATTGGTTGTGTCCTCTGCGCAAGTTACCTGCTTCCACCATTTGCCTATTGGGAAAGAATGAGAGATCACATAACAGAAGTCCACACAAAGCTCTCTTTGTTTTCTATGGGGGTGAGTTATCATAGAAAAGGGTTTGTATCATACAATGTAAAAGCAATTTTTGTGAGCAGCTTGTGGAATCATTCTAAAAAATTCTCCCTTACACGTATGCGTGCATGTGTATTGCGTGCACGTGCAGTGTGTGAATCACAATTACCACCCAGAGTAAGGCTATGGCAGTCAGTGAAGACTCGCTCAGTCGATCCAGAAATCGACATATTAAGACCACCTTCACAAGTGGTGTAGCGCTGCATTGACGGGAACATGGTTCCCGTCGGCCCAGTGCAGTGAAGACGGCGCGCAGAAGAGAAGCAGAGAAGTCAACGGGAGTTACGTAAAGAACTTGCGTAGCTTGCATAACTCCGGTCAACTGCTGCTGAATCTTGGAGGTAAGTGTAGACAGGGTCTCTGTTATCAGTGACCGGCATGGTTTTGGTTACACCAATGCAAGTAGTGCAAATTAGAAGCTTAAAAAACATGTTTGCTACCTGAAACTACAGGTTCAAATCTCAGCAGCATTGATTCAATCTTTGATCTGTCTGAGGTAAATAAATTGAGTGACATGTAATTTAATGTGTGACCATCTTTAGGACAATTATTACAGTCTCACTTGCTCAGTGTGGACATTAAAAATCACATGCCATTTTTCATACCTGTTTGGTGGCCTATATTTCTTGTTCATCTATTGCATAGGATACTGTGGGATGTTTCAGGGTTTATTTTTATCCTGTGCCTCACAGGTAACTAGTTTTCAAGTGTGGTGTATCCTGTGGAATCCAAGGCACCATAAAAATGTAAGTTATCTTTATCCAGCTAGTACTACAAGTTAAAATAAGAGTTAGACTTGAACATTTTAAGATTATAGACAAAATATTTCAGGTTATATTTAGGCCAGTTTTGTTCTCTTATACCTTTCTCAAGGGAGTCACTTTCTCCTGCAACCAGCTTGCAGTTTTGTGACATAAAGGAATGGGGTGAGACTCACGCTGCAAGCTTTATTATTACACCTTGCTGAAATGTCAGCATTTAAGGTTATTCTCCTTACTCCTTTCTATCTAATGAATGTTGAACTGTGGTACATTCTCATTCTCTACCTTTTTAGATAGCTATCAGATTTATTCATTTCAGGGAAATGTGCTGGAACTTATCAGGGATCAGAAGTTACCAGTATGATCAGATAGATCAGATAGGGCATTGGTCCTGTTTATTGAGTAGCTATGAAATGCATTCCTTTTGTTAGAATACCAGTTAAAATCTATATGTGGAGAGAGACAAACTATAGGGACAAAAAGTTTTTGTTCTCAATGGGAATTTCATCTGAGATACAAATTCAAGATTAGTCTTCTGATGTGTAGTATGTTAATGAATAGTTACTGTATCCCTGTTTTAACTGAAAAAAAACATTTTATGAGAAGATTTTACTTAAAACATTAAGCAGCACATTTATTATTTTAACATTACTATTCATGGGACACATTACCCTGCACACAATCTTATTTTGTCAGTATCTTAAAAGGCTGCAGCAGAAGAAAACCGTGATCTTAATTTGACCAAAAGTAACTGTAAACAATTCTTCATTTATTTTTTGACAACACAGGAAAAAATATTTTGTAAATCACAGCCTTCCTGGAATCCTGCCTGATTTCTAAAGATAATATAGACCAGACAGTACTGCATCCCCTGTACTCAAAAAGGACAAAAGAAACTTGCCTGAAAGAGACCTTCAGAAATATGGAGCCATAGCTTTCTGTGTCTGTGCCAGCCATGTTTGGAAAGGTGAGATGAGGAGAAGATTGTTCTGCATGCCATAAAGCTCTCCCTAGTGCAGCCAGAAAATTGGCTTCAGACTGCCTCCAGCACGCCACTGGTGCTGTGTGGCTCTTTCTATGGGCTGCGGCTAAATGTCACACTCCAGCCCTAAATTCAGAAAAGGAGATGGGATTGGGGGAGATACAAGTATGTGCTGGTGAAGGGATTTTAGATGTTCCAGCAACATAAGAGAAACTTTTCACCGAGTGAGGGGTTTGCTCTGTAAAGATCACTCCTCTATTAATGTGTACCATTCATAGCAAAGAAGGAAACCAAGTGCTGTACTTAAATAGCACATCATATTCTGCTTTCAGTTACTCTGAATAGTGCCACAGTTACTCTGGATTTACATCGTTTTATATAGCAGCTGAATTTGGCCAGGAGATTCTGACAGAAACCTAGCCCAGTTGTTTGGGTTATAACTCAATAGCTACTATTTGCAGAGCTTGGTCTCCTCAAAAAACTTTTCCTCTCTATCACTCTAGCCCCTGGTTTGTATTATTATCATTCCTTAGTTTACTTATGAGTGCCTGATTATGCCTTCCATCACCAGCTATCCTTCATTGCTCCATCCTCTCTGCCTGCGTGAGACCAGAGGAGGTAGTAAACTCCCTGCTTTCTGGAAATCAAGTAGTGTGCCTGCACCCTGTCATAGAGGCATACAGAATCTTGCTTTCTGAGTTAAGCAAACCTGATTTTCTTCACTTCCTGAAATCACAGGAATGATTGCCTTCATAAGGACTGTGGAACTGGGTCAGTGAAATATCCTTTACACCTTCTTCATAGTTCTTCCAGCTTTTCAAGAATCTTGCCATAATATAGTGACCAAGATTATGTGCTCTACTCTAGGAGTGAGGTATATTTTTTTCAATTATCAGAAAGCTATTCATTTTATTCTTTATTCATTTATTCATATACATTCTTTGATAATTTTAAGTAGGCCTTTTTGTGTAGTGTCCACAGAATATTGCAAATGATTATCAAAAGTAGATTGGTACAAGAATAGCCTCCGGGGTTATCACGGGCATCATCATGAGAGCTCAAAAATCCCACCTTCTTTGCTTTTTCTCATTGAAGCAAAATGTTATGTTGTGAAAATTCACAGGGATTCTTGTTCGGTTTTTGTGTGACTCTGCTGAATAAATGCCATCCATGAAGAGTAGCCATTCCTTGGATTTAGCTAAATCAGCTCCTTAAAATAAATAAAGTCCCTAATATCAATATTTTACACTGAAGAAGTGCATAAATTTAAAAAAACAAAACAAAAAACAACAACAACCAAACAAACAAACAAACAAACAAAAACCGACCACCACCACCCCATCCAGCCAACCAAAGAAATTAAAAGACACTGTTGGACTTTCTTTGCCCTAAACCTGAGAAATCCAGACTGGGACAGAGAGCAGGAGCCCAATGACATTGCCAGCTCCACCATTTCCAGCTAAATCTCAAATACTACCTTTGATGTGAGGCTTTCTCATCTCCCCTCACCCTGTTGTATGTTCTTTTCCTTCCTCACCTTATTTTTTCTCTTTCATATCCCTCTCCTTTTGCCTTCTGTTTAGTAAGAGTCTAGCTTAGTCCACCCAAGACTGTATATTTTGTAATACATTGATGTAAGCCTGTGACCTGAGAGGCAGTTCGAAGCGATGCCTTTTAAATTCCTGGTGCTGGTACAATTTTGCCAGGTCTCAGAGTGGCTAATAAGACTATGTGATGCCTGTTTTTCTCCAGCAGTGAGGGTGCAAGTAAAAGTCAACACTAGAAACAAAAGGTGCATTTTCTGTTTTTGCCAGCTCCAGCCAATCTCAACTTGTTAATCTTTTTCTCAAAAAGGACAATTGTCATCTAAGGGGATTTTTCCTTCTAAAGACTCTCTATAGCCAAAGGGAAAAGGAACAAAGGACGTTGTTAAAATGAAAACCATACTTAATACTTTATATTTCACATGTTTTAATTGTTTTTCCTTCATTTTCTGTAACATTAATAAAAAGTTAGATAATATTTTAATGATATATTTTTAATAGATTCATAGATTCCAAGGCCAGAAGGGACCATTGTGATCATCTAGTATGACCTCTTCTATAACATAGACCATAGAACTCTCTCAAAATAATTCCTAGAGCATGTATTTTAGAAAAACATCCAGTCTTTGTCCGTGATGGTCCTTGATAAGTTGTCCCAATGGTTAAATATTCTCATTCTAAAAAAAATTACATCTTATTTTCAGTCGGAATTTGTCTAGCGTCAACTTCCTGTCATTTGGATCATGTTATACCTTTCTTTGCTAGATTAAAGAGTCCATTATTAAATATATGTTCCCCATATAGGTATATATAGACTGTAGTCAAGTCACCTCTTAAACTTCTCTCTGTGGAACTAAGCAGTCTGAAGTCTCTCAAATCCTGAGTCTTGTTTAAAACTGTTTTAACGTTGCTCAGTGATAGGGTCAAGTTCACACCTTTGACACTTTGGGACCATTTATTTCATCTAAACTAATACAACAATGCTCAGACAGAACCTGAGGAGTTTAGTCAATGGTGGATAATGCAATAACGAAGACATAATCAATAGAGCTCTCGTATCTTAGCATAGTGTGTTTGATTTAAGAAGCTCCCAATAACTGAGTTATAAAAACATCTTCCCAGAATCTACACAGGAAAATGGCTGATCAGTTTATAGCAGTGTGACTACTGGCCCTATATTTCTCAAAGTGAGAACATATATATTCTGCCAGTTCAGTGCTCTTGAAGACCCCCATGCACTTATCCATTGTTTTCTCCTCCCCATCTCAAGTATGACTCCATTTTCCAACTGGGGAAGGCTGGATAAAGGAAAATAATGACTGGAGTTCTAACTCTCAGCCAAAAAGGTCACTTAAAAGCAACATGAGCTTATCCATCCTGGCTGCACGGGAACACATGAGTTGCAGAAGCAGTGCCTCATCTAGCTTGGCAACTCAGATGGTGAAAGACCATCTGGAAATGAAACCCAATCTCTTGTAACATAGACCATGAATTTCAGGGCTAGTGTGCTGACCGAAATGCAATCCTTTAGTATGCCCTATGTATACAAAGAATCATAAACCATGGAAATGCCCTTCCTATTCTATTACATTCAACTCCTCAAACCTACTGTTTAAATATGAAAAAGTTAACATTCTTTTATTCAAAGTTTAGAAAATGTTGTATTTCAGTTCTAATCACTGTTCATAAAAACAAATCTTCAAATATTTATCATGCATTTTCATTCCCAGACCAAAAGTTCTAGCCATTGCTGCATAATTTACACGTTTAAATGTGTGACATCCTGAAGAGCAAATGTGTGCAGTTTACTTATTTATTGTCTTCAAGAAAGCAGCATATGAAAGAACAATGAGGTGGGGTAGAACTTTAAAATTGCATTCTCATTAGTACTTTGCTGGAAATGCACACAAAAATTAACTGGAATTGACAATGACTTTTCTAATCCAACTCCTAGGTAGATTGTAGCTGTTTATGTGCTAACTAAGGGCCTAATCCCTTATGGTACTGCAATGATATCTGTACAAAATATGCCTTATGGGGTACCATAAGTGATTATTGGGTATCATATGACGTACCTATGTGCCTTTAGTTAGCACATAGGCAACACCAATCCACCTAGGAGTTGGATTTAGAAAAGGCAATGAGGTTAATGAGAGACTTTCCAATGACTTCAGTGGGGTTTAGTCGGGCTTCTACTTAATGGCTGTCTTAGATCAGTTCAAGGATTTTAGAAAGGGCAGCTGCCTTTCAAAATTTGTTATTGGGGCATGTGCAATGCAGTCTAGGCACGGGATCAGTTGCCTCCAAATCAGTGATATGTTCCTGTGGAAGAGCAATTCCATTAAATTCATATCTGTAAGTGACATATAGAACAGGGATGAAAATATATTTATTTTATTCTAATATTTTCCCTCTTTCAAGTGGAGCAGTTTCCCAGATGCTCCAGTGGCAGAACCAACACTTTAACCAGGGGAGCTTTATTCAAAACAGAAATATATTTGTCAGAAGCCTGCTGGGTCATAAAGAAAATCAGATTGCAACAAAATGCATAAACGCTCTGATTTGCTTTGTTGAACTGCTTCTTGTCAGGTAACAGGTAGCAAATTGTCTGTGAACCTCAGTGAAAAAAAGTCAGGGAGCATTTGTCAATTGCTACCTCATCAAGAAAATATTCGTAGACAATGAGAGAACAAATAACATCTGTTCAAATGAATGATTTATGAAACTGGAACACCTCATGCCTGGGTGTGTGCTGCATTTATACAATCTGAGCCCAAAGCAGAGCAAAATCAAATACCACATGCAGCAGCTGTTCCATGACACTGCCTCCTCTGAGAACCACCTTTTCCCCAGCCTGTTGTTCTAATAGGGGTAGGGGCACTACTGTGTAGTCACACATCTTTTTATAGGAATTCTGGCTATCAACTTTCTCCCCACCCCAAGATTCCCTTTGTTCCTCTCCGGGTCACACAGCCCAGAAGATCATTTAGGTCTTTGAAAACCATTGCCAAATGAATTCACATATCAGTGAAAGACTGACTCAAAAAATGGTAATCTGTCTGTCAAATGAATTTTATATTCAAAGAAAATCAGACACTTATGACTTAAGGACATGTTTCTACTTACACATGTGCTTAGCAATAAGCATGTGAGTAGTCCCACTGACTTCATAAAATCTTCAACACACGTATAAGAGTTTGCAAGCCTGAGCCAGTTGTCCTCCCCTTGTCCCCTTTCCTACACACCAAAATATAATTTACACACAAATCAATCTTGTTCAATTTTAGCATCTGCATTTTGGAATGTAACAATGAAGCAAGGATTGAAATACATAGAGTGTGGAATGCATGGTGCTTTGAGACAGTGATGATGAGCAAAAGAGGTGTAAATGTTATATGAGTAAGGAAGTTTTTTAACACAAAGCCTGGGACTTAGACCCTTTTTAATAACTTACTGTTCAACAAAATAAAATAATAAGCAAAAAAACCCAGCATTAACTTGTGGAACAAAGTGAGCTTGATTCAAAAGTGGAGGTCCAAGTATGTGTGGGTGTGGAGTGGGTGTGATTTTAATACTTACTTTCTTCTTATTATTATTCTTTCTAGCCAATAAGGAAGACTTCTTCCATAGCCACATATTCTGTTACTGGTTTATATCAAGATTGAAACGTGGAATTTAAGACAACACTGTGATGAGACTTTTTTTTTTTTAAAAGCAAAGTAAAAAAAAATTAATTTGGCCATTTTTTTAACAAGATTTTAAAAATAGAAGTTTTATAGTCTCATAATATTACAGATTAGCCCGTTATGTGGTTTGATTATTTTCAGTATTTGAGAAAGAAAAAATAATGTATGAAAATTAGCTATTTGCAAACAAAAATAATCCCTAAAGAGAAATACTGCTTTTATTAAATGGAACATGGTACAATATTAACTCTCTATTTCTGGCTGTCTGGTAACTAATTACCTGGAAAGGGTTAGATTGCTGCCTTATAATTAAAAAAGGACAGCATATAGATGTGCTGCCCCAGAAGCATAACAGGAACTGTGATGATCACACTCGTACCAATTTCCTTCTTGCTCCTGTGGAGGCGGGAAGCTGTATAAGTCATTTTATTCTATTTTTATTTTATTTTATTTTATTTTATTTGCATGAACTTTGAATCAGTCTCATAGTGCATAGTGATATGTGTTGAAATGTCATAGAATATTTATACATCAAATTATACCACACATACTCAACTGGTGTTTGAATCCCTGTCAGTACATATGGAAATCATCATAAAACATACAACATTTTTTCCCTGGGTCCCACTTTTTTTGGTGTATGAATGTCTTAAATAAGAGCAATGCCGTTTGTTTAGAACAATCAGACTAGATTATTTACAAGCTCTACCCTGATGAAAGCATGGGAGTGAAGGGGCAGAATAGATCAGGTGGGTTCCCGTTTCTATCAACAGGTATCCCTGGAAGAAGTTAGAACTTTTCATTACCCTCCCATGTTCTACAGGGATGGAGGTAGAGGGGACAGTGGCTGTACCATATGAACTGCAGCGGAAGTAGAGTTCATACCTCTACAATTCTTTCAATTACACAAGTGATATCCATGACTCCTCTTTTTCCTCAATCTTTTACATCCATTTCTGTCATTAGTAGAGTGGAACAATAGATGTCCGTTTGGACAACAGTAGTGGAATAAACTGAGTGACACCCCTTGAGAATGAGGAAAGGCATGGCTGGAGGTGATCATTAATGTTATTTTTGAAAGTAACTAAGATGTGTAGTCCATGGGTTGATATGTGCTATGAATATCTCCTTGTGCCCTATCCACAGATGATGATGAGTCTATTACATTACTGAGCTGCAGAGCCTGGCTGTTAAGTTCAAACTGTGGAGAATCATGCTTCTAGCTATGGAGATTTCTGGTGTCAAACAAAATGGCAGCCATCGCTCTTGGACATGTGACAGTTTGTTTTTATGTTATGTCTTTCTCTTGCTGTGTGTGTACAGTGTCTAACACCCTGCTTTGGGACTTCTGGAATTTCTTGTATGATATAATGAATAATTGGAAAGAAAAATATTCGTTTTCCCTAAAATGCTACGACTCCCCATCTTTGTTAAGTAATAAAAAATATTTTTTCTCTAACAGAAAAATTCCAAATTCAGTCTCTCAAAAAGCTATTGATAGTAAGCTGTGCAGAAATAGTTTAATTGTTCCTGTACAACCTATTGGTAAAAGATTTAGGCCATGTCTATGCGATGTCTACAGTGGCACAGCTAGGGCCCTGTAGTTATGCCATTGTATTGCAGTAACATAGAGGCTTCCTACAGTGACAGAAGGGTTTTTTCTGTCACTGTAGGCAATTCACCTCCCCAAGTGGTGGTAGCTAGGTCAAAAGAAGCATTCTTCCATGGATAGATGCCTCTACATTTGAGATTAGGTTTGCATAGCAACAGAGCTAAAAAATGTGACTTTTTCACATCCTTGAGCAAAGTAGCTATGATGATCTGAATTTTAAAGTGTGGACCAGTCCTTATTTCAATGCTTTTCTTTCACTCATTTTCATCTACACATAAGGATCAGTCAGCAATGAAACTTGTAAGCCATAGAAAAAGTGTACAAAAGGTCAATGAGTCAATTCAGTGTGTCAGGATACATTTAATGTATTATTAGAGAGCTTCAAAGTGCAAACTGCAGAGTGATCTGGTGAGATAATAGAATTGGGCAGAATTCAGTCAAATGAGTCTATACTTAACAAATGTATGCACCTTCACCAAGGATAAGGAAATAAATATCCTATGTAAAAGTCAAGGGCATACACCAATCTTTAGAGCATTAAGTGAGAGAGAGACTTTGGGCTGCATGTACACAAAGACAAGTATTGTTCTTGGATATAAACATAGGGTGATCAAATGTGACTCTAGCAAGGTGATAGCATTATCCTTACAGGTATAAAAGAACCCTGAACATTGTGCTCAGTTCCCAGAGTAATTCATAGGCAGGTTACGGAAAAGAGGAGAAAATACAAAGAAATATACAGATAACACTATCTATCTAGGGACTTATATGGCCTTCATCAGTGGATCATCTGAGCAGCTGGAGTCTGAGGCTTAAAATGCTTATTTACAGATGCAATTTGAGCCTGAAAAACGAAGCTGTAAATCTGGGTAGTTGGACATGTTAGTACCTGGTTTTTACCCATATTAATAAAGAATTGCAACTTGCAACTACTTGAATCTGCCTCTGCAATATCACTGTGCAAATTTTGCAAGGGCAAATTTCATTAGCCTAAAGAGTGGGGCAGTCTTTCTGGAAACTTGGTTCCCAGTAGGGAGGGAGACAAAAGATGCTCAGGGTATGTCTACAGTGCAATAAAACACCCATGGCTGTTCTGTGGAAGCTGATTTGGGCTATAAAATCACAGTGTAGACGTTTGGGATCAGCCTGGAGCTTTGTGACCCTTTCACAATATTTTTTGAAGTTTTGGATTTGCAAAATCTTAAATGTTGTGTGGTTTAAAATATTGGCGGACTTTGCAAGGGGAATCCCTAAAACTATTGTTTAAAACTTTAAAAAAAAATCTCCTGTATTTAAAACCAAATGGAAGCTGGCATTATAGAAATGATAAATCATCATCTGAAAGTAATGTTTGTCTGGTTCCTATAATGACATGAGAAATGGATGGATGGGTGTAAACAGCTTATGTTTTTGCCAGAGACACATAGTGCTCAATCAGCAAAAACGTTGTTTCTGAACCCAAACCCCTCATTTTTCAGTGGCCTATGAGGCTCCAATGCTGCATTGTGATCTGTTCATGCACTGACCTATTGGCTTCAGTGGGTCTCTGAGTGCATCCGGTGTTCATCCCTGAATATCACATTGGAGTAATAGGACCAAAAGTTGGCAAAATTGGTCCTCCTGTTCCCAAGTGATAGCTTTTAGCACTGCTAGAGTGAGATAAACCACAATATCCTTGCAACTCAAGAAGAACATATCCCCTCCAAATAGAAACAACACTCGATAGAATAACCTTCTTTTAAAAATAATACATTTCAAGTTCTGCTTATTCCAGCAAAGCATAAACAAATCTTTCTCAGGAGACTCCCTGACTCTTTGCTTCCTGGATTTTCCTTGTATAGTCAATGGGATTGCAGTGATTAAAATTCAATTTGACATGTGCACAAGGTTTCTGATTCTGAGTTTATCTGAACACACTTGGTGGATTCAGTCTGCAGAGTAGTTCATACGGTCACTATATGTTCTGTGTATGACGGTTTGCGTGCTATGTTTCCCTTTCCATAGAGTTCAAACAAAATTGAAAGTGAATTTCATCTAGAACCCACTGAGTTTTAGCCTGATTTCAGCTTGAAACCAGCAAATATCTAGTTTCCACCCTTACAAATATAATAGCTAAAAAAATAAAATATAGAACTACTCCCAGCATAGAAGATAGGGTAGATATTGGGGAAAAAATTAAATGACCCCTTGAGGTCCCTTCCAGCCCTATATTTCTGTGATAAATTTCTGTGATTCTTTATTTTGCTTTTTATACTTTTACAAATACTTCAATTTATTAGAATTGTTTAAGACATTTTTTGGAAAGAATTTTAGTTGCAAGTGATTCTCAGAAGCTTTCTGTGTTACATAATTGTAAATGTGTCCAAAAGTTATTATCCTTGCCTTCCATCTATTATTCTGCTTGCTGTACCTGCGACAGATTCCATAAAGTGTTCATTGTTTCTTAGAATGACAATCCTATTGGCCCCAAGGCTAATATAAGTTCGGATGGAATGAAGCAATTATTTAATAAATGACAGTTGCAGACTGTGATTGTGATTATTTTATGTGGGTCTGGATAATCACAAAAACCGCTGTGATGTGGATAAAGCAGATCAGGGATTTAGAAATGTAAGTTATTGCCGAGGAAGAGTTAGGATTTGGGTGCAATCATGGTTCACGCTGTTTTACCAATAGGCATATTCTCTAGTTGCCATGGGGATAAAAATGCAAACAGTTATCTGCTTGGAAATGAATATTTGAAAAATAAAAATAATTTTTATTGATAGCTTGGTGCCATTTTTTTCCAACAATCAATTAACACAGGGAGTTATATTTTCAGTAACTGATGACTGAAATTCATGTGATTCTTGTCAGTTTCAATTTGTCAGCACCTGCTAGGGCTTCCAAGATCTGTGAACCATGCGGATTATCCCAGAGCAGGGATCCTAGGGCTCCCAGTGAAACTGACTCCCTGGGCTAACCAACTCCCAGGCTGAGAGAGTCTGGAAGCTCTGGGAAAGTCAGCACAGTGGGGCTACCTCAGAGTCACAGACCCTGAAAGTTTATCCGAGGACTTCTCAGTTCTGTGGTGGAACCCAAAAGCCCTGGGAGCCAGGTCCTGCTCGGTTTCCAGGCTCCCAGTTCCACAACCAGCTGGATTCCCCGGCTGCCTGACCCTTGGAGCCAATGAATCCTCAATCTGCGGAAACCCCAGGGTCCTGACTCAGGGACAGCTCTTCAGGTGGGCCTCCGAGGAGTGCAGCGGGCAAGCTAGCAGGAAACCAAGTGGGTTTCCATTGGAGGTTTTCAAAATTGACATGTTTTGCTGAAACATTTCACTTTCAATGAGTTGGCATTTTCTTATGGAAAAACATTCCATGGGAAAATTTCCAACTAGTAATGCATTGTTTGCATTAGAAAAGTACCCAGTATTTAGCCTTAAATGTGAAAAAACTGACAGCCCTTACACAGTGTGGTTTTGTGTGTGTAATGATCACATAAAGGTTGCCTTTGATCAGCTAAAATAACCATTGACTTAAATGAATGTTCCATGGAAGGAATACCTGACAAGATATAGCAAAGGGGAGAGATGTACTGTCATTCACTGTGCCATAGTATGATTACCAGAAATTTCAAATGAAATCCCTCCCCCATTTATGTCAGTGGCAAATCTATAACAGGACCAGGATTTCACTCAATACCGTAACAGGGATATACTTTCCATTACCATGCAAGTGTGTTTCACCAGCACAAAAATCTCATTCATGGAGGATAATGATGAAAAGTCGGAGGTCAGAACAGGGGAGCTCAATATTTAGAGGTTCTGAGTGAAACAAGATGTGAAAGGCTCATTCTGGCTCTGCCTAGGGAATGGGGGTTGTCTGATTGTATTTACCAAAGACAAAGACAAGAGTAAACATAAATACTGTAGAATATATCTTTCCTCCAACTTCTCTTTTGGGTTCGTTCTTTGATTTGATCTTGAAAAAATCTCTCTCTTTTAATGGTATTCTCTTAAGTAGTGTGGTTCCCTTTAAATTAAGCATGGAATTTCAGTCTAACTCAAATTATTAGAGAGGTTTTAATGATTTTTCACTTTTGATGTCATATATGTATTTCGAAAAAAATGGGAATTAAAAAAAAATAATTCTAAGGAAGTAGCTTTGAGAAGTGAAAGGAATGGGCATTAAGGGAGTTAATTAATTTACTGCACCAGCAGGTTCTTAATCACTTGGACCCCTGCTGAAAATTAATTAATTCTACAATATGAAGTATATTTTTATTAAAGAGACTGATTATTTTAACACTATTTAGAGAGTAAGTCTATACTTGCATTATGCTTAGCCAGTCAAATAGTTTGTATTAGTTGTTGCATTACTTATTGCAAATATTTTGCACTTATGTAGTATCTTTCATATAAATCTCAAGGTGCTTTGCAAACAGTCACCAATTAAGCCTCAAAACCCCCCAGTAATGTAGATACAATTATTCCAATTCTGAAGGTGAGGAAATTGAGGCACAGAGGTTAAGTGACTTGCCCAAAGACATGCACTGAATAGGCTGCCACATTGGGAAGAAAACTTAGAATTTCTCATTCTATGATCTTACCACTATTCCACACCAAGGAAAAACTGGTATGGTGAAGAGGGAGAACTCAGTGCTTTTTGGTAGACTATCTTGCTGAAAAATAACCTAGAATAAAATGCTGTGAGCCAGTGGACAGATACACCTCTCTGTGTAGGTAAAGTAAAGCCTCAAACTATAGTTGAGTTCAAGTCTCTTTCCTCGGGGCTGACTTTATTTACACCAGGAAAATGGGCGGGGAGAGGAGAGGAAACAAGAGCAGAGCAGCTCAGACAATTAGGTAATCATCATCAGCCATCTTCACAGCTTTCAGCTAACTGGGAGTGGGGAAAAACACAGCCTTCCCTCTAGATAGCAACCACTGCATCAGTTTCCCTGTCCCTTTCACTTTTACAGTCTTACTCCAGACCACCCATATGACTGACTGAGAAGCTGAGTTCCCTGGGTAGCCCCTTAAGAGCATCTTTCTACCTCGCAACAAGTGTGGACAGTAGTGGGCCACTAAAAATGGTGTGGGAAACAATGATCAGTTTGTTTCACCCATTGCTAACTATACTAAAGATAATCTATTCTATAGTAGAGAGACTCCATCCAAATCCTATTAACTTCAAAGCTAATCTTTCCATTGACCTTCGCTGGTTTTGTATCAGGACCTAGCAGAGCTAACCAAGTGAAGATGACTGGAGCTGTGGAACTTTAAAATTCCAACTGTCTTTTAGGAAGGAAATGTCCTTTTTATCAGAAGTCAGTGGCATTTTCCTTGCCTGGAGGGAAATCCTTGAAATATCAATCATGTTTTAAAGATCCAGGACTGCACATGCCGTTTAGTGGATAGCTCAGTGTGAAATACAAATTACAATAGCATTCTTGGTTAAATTTACTGTCTTTGCATTAGTGAAACCTCCACAGAATTGCCCCAAGTTTTGATACAAGTGACTTGGGCAAAGTCAAGTAGCAACTCAGTGTCAGAGCCAGTAAGAGAATTCAGATCTCCTGACAGCCAAATCTAAGACTTTATCGCTTGGATCACAGGGCTTCCCACCCAATGGATATAATCTGTTTTACTTCTACATCGGTAAAATGTAGTGCTATTTATCATGTGTGATATCTAAGAATATACAGATTTAAGATACTCCAGAACCATAGGGCATAGGTAATACCTTATTTATCTTCATTTTTATGTTATGCTTGCAAAAGACAAAGGAAAGTGTTCAGTTACATGGCCATTAAACACCTGTGACTGGCTCAGGTCAGCTGACTCTAGCTTCTGTGGCTGTAAAATTGCAGTGTAAATGTTTGGATTCATGCTAGAGCCTGGGCTCTGGGACCTTCCGAATGTCTACACCACAATTTTACAGTCCTGCAGTGTGAGCCCAAGTCAGCTGACTCAGGCCATCCATGGGTGCTTAATTGCTGTGTAGCATACCCACAGAACTGCCTTCTGGACATTTAGCTCTGGCCCGACTATGCTCATTCACTTGAGGGCTAATTCTGGTTCTGAAACTGATTTTCTGTGTGATCCAGGGCCCATCACTTATGATGATTTAATCTCTTTTTCCCCATTTGTAAAATGGAGATGATACTTATATAGCACTTTACAAAATTTGGCTATAGAAGTCTAAAGTATTAGTAAGGCTAGGATGAAGCAGATATAGAACTCCAGTCCTCCTGATTAACAGTCCTTTTGCTTAATTATCAACCTGTATAGCTTTTGAGAGGTACTGAAACCTTTTCTAACTTCATGTGATTTTTTTTTCTGAAGCTTTTTTACTTTTTGTACATGCAAATTATCACACACAAGGTCTCCACATTTTCATATTCTCTTACTGCAAATTGTTTTCAGTCTCCTGAACCTTCATGGAAAATCAAAATTTCATGAATACAAAATCAAGAAGAAAAACTGATGGTATATAGTGCATGAATTCTCAATTTTCCCCCAATTTTGCACAATCAGAGATTAATGAGTTATACTAACTTTACTAGAATGTTGTTATAAAGAAAACAAATCTAGATAAAAGCAAACATTTGTTTGCCTTGCATATAATAATTTGTATGGAGATAAATGGAAAAAACTAATTTTCAAATTATCAAATCTGAGACCTCATTAGAAATCAAAGGGAGATTAATTTTTGAATGACAGATTGCATGACCTTCAACTCCTACCAATATAACACGAATAAACCTCTAACAGCTCAGACTGTGTGCCTATATCCCTAATAGGTAATACTCACTTTGATGTGAATTTAGCATATTAGAAATTGGGCCATTACAAAGAATAAATGCTACAAAGAATGGGAATGTAATCTGCATCCTACTCAAATCTGATGGTCTGTCTTCTTGGTAATAGCATAAATCTTGAAAACATGTTATGCTACTTAAATTCTGACAGGGTATCTGTTTCAGGCCACAACCATTAGTGACCCCAGAATACAAAGATGCCCAAATGTGTCTATAAACACACACATACAGGTAAGGAAGAAGCTATGAACCAATAATGATGTATCTTTTACCTTGATGTGGCTAAGTGAGATGCTGATTTGGCTACTATGAGTGATCTAGTGCTGCTGCATGCAGTCAAGAATAAAAGCTTCTTTCACAGTTACAAAAGGAATGTAGAGGAGGATACAAATCTTGCTTCCTAGTTTGTTTCTAAGTATTTGGATAGTAATAGATAATGGAAGATTACCAGTTTGTTACCTTAATCCCAGTCAGCACTCTGACTTTATTGAGCACATTCCTGGGTACCATGTTGTGTGCTCAGTTTTTGGAAAACTCATTGAAAGGATGCTACTCAGACTATAGAACTTCCGTAGGAAGCATCCTTTCAAGTGATGCTCAAGGTACACGGAATAACCTACTTTCCAGGCTGCCTTGAAATAAATTTCCCAGGGATACAGAACATGTGTTGCAGGGTGGATTTTGTATTTGAAGTCTTCCAGTAATGGCTTCCTGATTGGTCAACACTCAAACTCGTGGGATGCTGGCAAAATTTTTAGTTGTAGAGTGCATACTTACAATACAAGCTGAAGTTCAACACCTCAATGGTTTTAACCACATTAGAACCAGTGACAGCATATCATTTACAAATGTATTTCCAGCATATCAACATTCTCCTTTAAACTCATATCGTATTTCACTCCGTTATGGGACTACCAAAAGAAGTAAGTATTTTGCAATAGTGAACGCTCTGCACACGTAGACCCTGGATTTTTCTGTGGAACATAAATGTGTGATTTACTTTGTTTTCCATGTTTACTGTAATTTGATATAAATTTATAATGTATAAAATTACAACTTGTTCTTATGCGTGGAACTCATAGGAAGGGGTGTGCCTTCTGTGGGCTTGAGCCAAAGCCCAATGAAACCAAATGAAGGGGCTTTCCATTCTTTCCAATGGGCTTTGGATCAGGCTCCTTGTTTCCTCAGGCTGATAGAAAGTTGCTGCCAGTTATAGTCTCAGGAATTAAAAATAAAGAAGCACAGTCCAATTGTATCATATTGGTGATATTGTGACTCTCTAACTCTGATGCGTTGCATGCATGGACTGGCAGATGTGCATACCCATATGTCCCCAAGCATTGTATCCTGACATGACTGTTGCCACTATTGCTTTTTTATTCTTGTCCTGACTGTTTTCCTTCCCAGTTTGATTTCTTTTTTTGTTTTTTCAACTTGTATTTGTCTGACCTTTCTCCTCTTATTTCTGCCATCCTTTTTAGTAGCCCTGTTCTGCCTCCCCATTTCTCTCCATCGCCGAAGGTCTACAAGATGGTGGGGGTGAATATACTGTAGGTGCAATGCCAATCTGAGCTGAGTGTCATGGAAGCAGACAACAGCAGCTTGGACATCCATCTAGATTAGGGAGCCATAATGGAAAGGCGGATGTGACAGGATCCCTGGGGTACAACCTGAAACTGTGGGACTGCTGTGCTCTCATAACAGTCCAGCTTGGGTTATATCACAGAATGCTATACCAGGGACAAGCAGCAAAAACCATACAGGTGCTGCGATCACTCAGCCATCAACATGTGGAGCCGCATACCTAGCTAAATTGCATGTTTGCTCCCTGAGCTACTCATACAGAGAGAGGTACCAGCCAGTCACCCCAGCCTTGTACCCCAGAAATATACCATCTCCCTTGGACAGTGCAAACTCACTAATAAATTAATCACTTCTTCAAAGGAAAGTGGACATGCACCAGCCTTTGTAATCTGAACTGAGATTCCCCAAGCACTTCAACCAAAAACACTGTCTTAATTAAAATATAAAACAGATTTATTAACTACAGAAAGATTTTAAGTGATTACAAGTAGCAGGCATAGAGATCCAAACTGATTACCTAAGAACCAAAAATAGCAGTCTAAATTCTAACTTTAACAGACTAAGCAAGATTTGAATCAAGCAGTCTCTCACCCCTACACACATTACAGGCAGCTCACAGTTCCTCAACACGCAGACTGGACTCCCTGCCTGCCTGGGACCAATCTCCCTAGTTCAAAGTCCTTATCTTCCAGATGTTGAGATGGGGGGGGGAGGGATGGAGAGGGAGGCCAAGTGGTAATGTCACTGTCCCTCTTATACTTTCTCCCAGCTGCTAGAAAGATCCTTGCTGTGATGTGGAAGTCAGGCAGTCCCCACTGCATATGTGCCGTCTCCTTTCGAAGAGTAGATTCTTTGTGATGTGCCATTAATGCCTGTCTGGCCAGTGATAGCTGCTGCTCCTTTGTCCCTACTGAAAGGCCAGCTGTGGACGTTTCCCAACCTCACAACATCTTTCAGTAATACGTATACCAATACTTCATAACTGCACATACAATGATAGTAC
Source organism: Emydura macquarii macquarii (assembly GCF_026122565.2). NCBI lineage: Eukaryota > Metazoa > Chordata > Testudines > Chelidae > Emydura > Emydura macquarii. Next base: position 5,880,990 of record NW_027133614.1, read on the forward strand.
ATACAATCCAAAAGGATATTAAAATTCAACAAATCAAGACCTCTTAAATGATACCTCACTAGGCAGATAACTTATATGACAGTAGTGAATGTGTGGATTTCAGGGCGCCACTTTGATGTACAGAGCGCCACAGTGAGTTACTTCCAAGGATCCATGTCACACTTCACAGGCAGATACAGCAATATGTTTGCTATGTGAATGGTATGATGGATCTGAAATCTTGCAGTTTTCTCCATCCACAGTGATCATGTACTCTAACTTTTGCTCCTCTTTAGGAGGAGTTGGGAAACACTGTCATAATAGATTTGAAAGATAAAGATCCTTATTCCTTTAATGTCCTTGCTTTGCATAGTATGAAGGGCTTCAGATCTTAATTGCTGATTATAAACTTGTTATGAAAGCTATTAAATTTTTGGTAAAAGGTTCATCAATGTGGAATTACATAGGCTCAGAAGCATCCAATCTACACTATGTCAAAACATTACACCCCCTTATTAGAGTTCCATCTATTAACAAATGTTCAATCCTAAATGTTGTAGAGGTTCTTTAGGAAAGTGTTTTTTGTGTTCTGCCTCTGGAATCTAGGAACATAGATACCACAGTTGAGTCCATTTAAAATATGTCTAAGTAAGTTAAGAGCACACATCAAAAATTATTTGACTAACTTCTCTACTGTGCCAGAACACTGCATGGTCCAGGAGGGATTCAGGGAGTCCACACTAAGCCTTGAAGTGATTTAAAGCAGCAGCTGGTATACTTCTAGGATTTACTATGTATGTGGGTTTTTTTAATGGACCCTATGCCAATAGAGGATTGCTGTGACAGAGGAGAACTCAGACACAACCTTTTGTCTCCCTATGTTGGAGGGAGAGAGGTAAAGAAGTCAATATAGTACAGGTGCCCCTGTATAGAGTTTGTTTATGATGGGATTTCTCTGATGGTGAGTGACATCTGGATTACAGAGTAAGTGATGTTAATGGGCCTTAACCCGGTTTGAGAATCTGCCCCATCCTTTTAGGGTATTGCATTTGTAGTTTATCCATTCTTAGACATTTTATGCCATTCTTCCGCTGTCTAATGTTGGTTCATATATAGTGTTACAGGTTAATGTCAGCATAAAAATATGAAAAGTTGGACTTTATTCAGTACAGTTCAAAATCATGGAAATCATGACCTTTTATGACAACTTTGAGCTATTGCCATATTCAGTTCTCAGTATCACTGAGAGATTTATTATTGCCTGAATTTCAGAGTCTCATCCTCTTTGGTTCTATGACAATGTAATACTAAAACACCTGAATTTCATCTAGTGACAGTAACAATAAATTAGGTTTGAAGTATTGACTTATTTAAAAAAAAAACCTCTTTATTTCTAGTTCTATAACTTTTCTCAGTCTGAAAGCTTTAGTATCGTAAAACCATTTAATTAGTTAACGCTGCTTCAGTTGCGGGATCTAATATTCGTATTTACTAATTATGAAAGAACGCAATTCCTTTAAAAAAGAGTGTGTGTTATATTCTGATCTGAAAATTGATGTGAGGGAGGGGCGAAAGACTAGAAATGTCTTTGTTTCTTTATACAAAATCCATAGCAGTCCTTAGGAAACTGATCATTATGGGCTAGATTGTGCCTTCAGACACAGCCCTGGAGAAGGGGCAGTTTGCAAGTTTTATGACCCCAGGAATAGCCCTGAAAGAAACTGTGACTCAGACATCCTTCTGAGCCACCATTCTGCCCCTGCTGCTGTCTAGTTCTGTGGGAAGGCTGTGCTGGCAGTTGCAGTTTGCTCCTGGTACAGTCCAGCAGCAAGCACACTTTATGCTGGTTCAGTTGTATTGGCCAGTAAAGAAAGGAGCAAAGGCTTTGTCCAGTCTTGCTACAGGGGAAGCATAATCATATGTACAGTGCCCTTTTACCACTTTGTTCCTGATCGCAAGGTGAGGGTAGCCTGCGCAGGGTTGTAAGGTGGCTTCTTTGCATGGTTATACAGTCCAAGTTACAGTCTTGCTGTATGCTATACTCTGCACGCTGTAGTAATAGACACATGTACTAACTGCTGAAAAATCCTATTCCCATTGCTATGGCTCAACTGTTATAGACAAAGATGGTTTGGGTAAATTTTTGCTGAGCAATTGAATGAAAAACAGATTTCATGCTGGTATTTGCACTGTTTTGGAGAGCTGTCATTTAGGTCTGATTCCTTCCCCACCCCCACATCCTTATACCTACTGAACAGAATATTTCTGTCCGTGGATGCTGTCCACACTTCTTAACTTGCGTAGACCCACTGACCCTACCTGTCATTTAACTAGCATGCTAAAAATACTAGTGTAGCTGTGGTAGCGTCGGCAGTGATGAGTGGCAGTATGGGCTAGCTGTTCCTAGTATATACCCTCAGGATCTAGGCAGATGTGAACTTAGGGCCATTAGCCCATACCACAGATCACCAATGCCCTTGCTACCAAAGCCATGCTACTATTTTGTGTATTCTAGCTCAATGAGAGCTAATGTGAGCATGGCTACGTGAGTGGGGAATCACACCCCTAGCTCCAAATGCAGACGTACCTTATTTGATTAAAAACAATAACTGCTGCTAAAATGGCTTATGTCATTTACCATATCACTTCAACCATGTTATGAGGAATACCAGAAGAGAATAAAGATATACATTTCTGAGAAGTATAACTTATAGTGATATAGTGTTATAAAAATGTTAGGAGGAAATGCCTTTATCCAAGTTTAAAAAAATATTTTCCTTGGCTACTAATATGACAGAACTGTAACTTTATTGTAGTAGTGTTTTCCAATCAAATGAGAGGATAATGTGCAATCACTTCATGAAATAGGTTTGATTTGCCAATTTACCTTTCCATCTATCTTTTGCTCAACCTCTTTTTTCCTTTGGTATCAAAGCAGAAGTGATCTAAATTCCAACCTTAAAGATAGAATATTAAGAATAATTATATTCAATTATCTTTGGTACACTAGAAGGAGGATTTTTTTTAAAAGTACAAAGCTTTTTGCAACTTCTACCTCTGCCTGCCACCCAAAAAGTAAAATATAAGCAATGTAGAGCCTCAAATCTCTATTTTTTCCATTTGCCCCTGCTCTTGTTATTATTCTTACATGACATTAATAATTGTTTCTTTCTGCAAAATGAAAAATAGTCTAAGTACTAATTTATGCAACTTTGTGTGTGAGGGATCCTTGAAAAATTGATAACTGGACAGATGTGTGCTGATTCACTTTTGTTCCCTTGATAGGTCTTACCTGAGTTAACATTTGCCCTTGGCAATAAGAGTTATCAGTATGGTGAATTTATAAGCAGTACAAATGGGAATCCAAACTTTTCATTACTTGTCTCTTCACATATTGAGTATCTGGCTACTGCCTTTTGGGACATTTGTGAGAGTTATATAGCCTTCTGTTCTTTGCAAACAGCACCTTGTCTATTTAAAAAAACAACCACACGTATACACCCTTGTAGGTTGCGCTGAACGTAACTATTAGCAAGAGGCTAGTTTTGTATAAATCTTTTGACCCCCATTAGGTACAAGGTGAAGTCATAATGTTCTTTTTTTATTATTATTTTATTTTACAAGGTTTTACCTGCAGCAGCGTAAAAAGGGAAATAGAGTTTTCTAGGAACAATAAAAATTGGATTCAGCAGCATAGGAAAAGGTCATTCCTGAGAGATTGATAATAAACAGGGCTTTGGTTGAGATAAGAGGTGAAGGACATAAAGTTATTTCACTGCATAATATGCTGGAAAGACATCATCAGGACTAACAGATGTTCTGTCTCATTGAAAAGAATTGAACAAGCTTTACCTTACCAAGGTCTTCCCAGGGAGCTGCACTAGGTATTATGAAACTCACTTCAGGATATGTATTTTTTTTACATTCAGTGTTCCTGAATGTATGTATTTAAAAACAAAACAAATATTTGGTTTGTATTAGGCCGCAATCAGGACTCTACATTCTTGGCACTGTATACACATATATAAGGAAAGATGGTCCCTGCCCCCATAGAGTTTCAATCTATTTAAAGTTATCATTGAAGATGTATTTAGAGAGAAATGTTTACTTCAGTGTCAAGACTGTTTAAAGTAAAATAAAGTAATATACAGCAGTGACCTATGTGCCAATGAGTTCATACAATATGTAGATAATGTAACCAACTGAGAGCAGGATTGTGGCCTGCCTTTATGACAGCACATAAGGCATTATTCCCTTCAGGGTGCTACCTGGATCACTGGGCATGGTGCAAAGGGTTAAGGCACTGCTACTGTCTCTCCTCACCTGTGTGGAAGGGGAGGGACTGGAAATGGGTTGAGCCTGAGCTTCATCCCCACATTATGCCAGTCAGAGGAGCTGACCTAGTGCACAGAAGGAAATACTTTGAGTCTATACCAGTTATAGATTACTTCTGTTGTTTTCTGCCTCCGTGGATCAAGATGGAGAGCAGGGGAACCAGGAAGGAAATTGGGACTCTGCTCTTTGGATGTTGCAAATAGGCACTACCCATTAATTGGAGTAGATTAGTTACAATCGAGTTCATAATTAGGCAGCAGATGAATGTATATACACTAGTGTTGTCAGAATTCCCATAATTAATCAGCTGTTGCTATTGCCATTCAAAAGAGTCTAGTCTTTGGATAGGAGTGTGTTTATTTATGGAATCTTCATGTGCATTTCTAGGACAATAGATAACCTCTACACTTTTTCTCGGAGGTGCCTATAAAAATGAAGGTATGAATTTCTGTTAAATATTTTATGAGACATTCTAATAAGATAACTTCTTATTTAAGATTCTAAGGAGTTGGAAGTTAATAAGGCAAAATGTTTTAAAGATAAAATTATTGCATAAATGTTCTTACACTTCTATTATATGCTGTCCATGGGTTATATCCTTCAATCCTGATGGTTCCCAGCAACTTTACAGAACTCGTACAGTATGCATAGCCCCACTGAAAGGCAGCTGGCTCTGAGATGGAAGGCAGTAGCCTGATATACAAATGGTTACACAGCCTGTTACACAATAGTTAAGCTACAGGACATTCAGGATGTAGATGGTGCGGGGAGGGAGATTTCTTTCACAAAAAGTGGGAGCAGATCTATAGGGCCCAATGGATATCTAAAGTGGGCATCTAAAGATTTAGGGCTAAACCTATTCACCCTAAGTGAACACTTTATGCACCTGAAATATGAAAAATATTTTAAACACTTATTTGTCCATACAGACAGTTAAGATTAGGTAACTTAGGAACTAAAGTCTCATTGAAAGTTATTGCAGTTGTGGCTACCAAGTGCCACAGCCACTTTTGAAACTGGGACTTTGTCTCCTATACTTAGGCACTTTTGAAAATATTACCTCTAAATATTACCTTATCTTAGATCCCCCAAGTTTAAAAATGGTCCCTGAATGTCCAAAAAGAGCAGACATGCCTAATTTTTAATCAATTTTGAACATTTGCTTGAATGTAGAGCTGGTAGAAAAAAGACTAATTTGTTTTTATGAAAAAATTGAATGAAAATATTTTGTTCTATTTTTTTCATGGAAAATTTTGACTTTTTAGTAAAACAATTTTTTTTCACTTAAATTTTTGCAAAACTGCATTTTCTGGGTAAAAAACAAAAAAAGTTTATTGAAAAATCTTGTCTCCTGAGTTCAGTTCTACCCTGAGCAACCCTGGGATGGAGCCTGGCCCTGCTCCAAAAACGTGCTTACGTAGGATCTAATCCAAACCTAAGTGAAGTCATTGGAACTACTATATTTGACTTCAGTGGGCTTTGGGCATAGCACAACTGAGCTCCAAATGATCCACTGATAGATACACATTCACTGTGCTTTTCCATTCACATATTTTCTGTTAATTTTCAGTTAATTCAGAAACATTTTCATAAATAAACCAAAATAGCTTCTGTTTTTAGCATCGTTATGTAGGTAAACATATACATGCTGATTGGGACACTTCAACTGAAGGAGGTGATCAGAATTTTAAGTCTCTCTGAATATTTGGCAAAGAGAGGAAACCATTGCACCTCTACAAATGTATATAAAGCTATATATTTGTTAAGTCAGTGATGGAAGTAATAGTGAAATTTGATGACAGATGCTATGTAGAATGTAAGAGAAATCAGATAAACTGTTTGGATTAGTAACCAATGGTGATAACAATAAGCCATCATATAGTGTAAAACGTAAATTACCTTTTAATTAGAAGAAGTGTGTTTATCAATTGCTAGTTTGATTAAATTTTGAAATAATCATGGAATCTTCACTCTTAGTATAAATTTAATAAAATCAATGAAAGCCAAATTTGCCCAGATTATTCTGGTTTCTTTTTATTGCTCCCATTATATTACTGTCAAGACTATCTGTCTTCCCTTTTTTCATAGTCCTTGGATTTTTTCCCAATATCTTCAGTTAATGAACTGAAATTTATGTCTTTCAGTCATTTTTTCAGTATAAAGGACAGAGTTATTAGCATCTGAGTCATGTTTTGTACTGCAGCATCTAAATAGCACAGTGTCATGGTTTGGGTGCAATCCAAACCAGTAAGGAGTTGTCATCACTTGCCCTATAATCCTGAATGCTTTAAATCCTCTGTCGCTGCATCCTGGGATGCTCACAGTCAGCAGCAAGCTTTCACTCTGTCTGTATGATGTACAACCCTTATCCAGTACTCTGAAACCAGCAGTTCGCCTCCTGCAACAACACAGTCCACTCCATGGTTGCCACCAGCCTTGATTACACTTGGAGAGATGACACATCACCCCCCAGTCCTGAATTTTCCAAAAATTGTGTGCTCTGTAATGCCCAGCCGTTTCCTGCACCATTCAGAGAAATGATAAAGTTCATTTGCTCTTCTATAAATAGACGATGCACAGTTTATCATTTTAACTGGAGTTAAGAATTGCAGCAATTCAAACACAGCATTCGATTGGCTTAGATTAAAAGTAAAACAAGGTTATTAACAAAAGTAAATAGTATTTTAAATGATACCAAATAAAAGAAATAAAGTTCGAAGAGATTACAAACAAACAAAAGTAAAAAGAGAAAAAATGATCAAAAAGGTCTGTAAGCGTTTCGGGTTCCGTGGGAGGCCACAGTGGCTTCCTACAGGGGAATAGCTCGCGCTTGGCGAGAGATCAGTCTATGCAATTCGCCCTCAGGTCGGGCGAGCGAGCAAGGCGTCTATTGCTCCAACCCCTAGACAGGGTGAGCAGAGGCGGATCGCTCAGGTCCTCAGGCAGGGCGAGCGAGCAAGGAGTCTATCGCTCCAACCCCTAGGCAGGGTGAGCAGAGGCGGATCGCTCAGGCCCTCAGACAGGGCGGGCGAACAAGGAGTCTATTGCTCCAACCCCTAGGCAGGGTGAGCAGAGGAGGCAACAGCTTCCGGCGGGGTCAGGAGAGCAATTCTCCGGGGGTGGCTAGGGCAAAGAGGAAGGGGAGGGGGACGCAGGCCCACCCGTCTCCACTGCGTCCCAGCCCAGGGCCCTAGCAGTGGCAGAAGCGGCTGCCACTGTGCCGGCGGGGCTCCCGCCGCAACACACCGGCAATACGGCGGACTCAGCCACTGGCCGTGGCTGTCCCTGGGCTACTTCCTCCCCACTGACCCTAGTACCTGTTGCCTCCGTGTCCCAAGGATAGTCCACCTGGGGTAGCGTTGTTAGTCCTTCCTCGTCGACCGGGGGTAAGGCAGGAAACTCCTCTTCAGGGGGCAGCTCTTCCAGGTCGTTGTAGGAGGGGAGCGGGTCGGCCTCGGGCAGCTCCTCCAAGTCCTGCCCCGCTGCAGGGAGGGGCTCGGCGGCCGGCAGTTCCTCCAAATCTGGCCCGGCCTCCGGGGGTGTCCGCCACTCAGGCTGCTCTGGGGTCTCGGCCCAGTCTGGTGGTCCCAGAGCACGGCCCCGGGCTCGGGATAACTCGGCCCAGTCGTCCTGGCCGGGTTGCCTGGTCCAGCTCTTCGAGGGCCCTATCCAATCCCCGGGCCCAGGTGGGGCCGGGGTTCGTCGTCGGCGGCTAGGCTCCGGCCTACGCCCCTGCTGGCGAGGCAGCACGTCTGCCTCTGCCGGCAGTCTAGCCCTTACTGAGCTCAGGGGCCAGGCTTTTGTATTTCCCCTTCCTGTTGGGGCTCCGCCCCGGGGCTGCCAATTGGCCTGGCCGGGTGGCCCTATCACGGCCCGGGTCCCCTGTTGCCGGGCAGACTCTGGGGCAGGGTGTGAGTTGGGCCAATCAGAGCTCTTGGGCCCTTCCCCAGGCTCTGGCTCCGTGGGAGGCCACAGTGGCTTCCTACAGGTCACTTACGGGACCCCAAGGAAAGCACAATTCCATTGTTAATAGGCCAGTGATCATAGAATTGTCACTCTTTTTCTTTGCCAGAAAAATAAATTAACTTGAGTTATTTCCCTTTCTATCAATCTTGGCACCAGAGTCAATCCCTCAATTTGAGGATGACTCAACCACGGATTTACATATGAGTCCTAAAATGACTAAGGAGTCCAATCCTGGAACTACAGATCTTCCCTCAATAGGTTCAGACATTTCCTATCGGGTCAGCTGCCTGCTGGTAGAAAGTTCTTTCTTTTTCCTTCCTTCTCTTTCTCTTTTCAGCTACAAGGGCAAGACTCATCTCCTCGAAGCAGGCCAGAGCCTGATGGGAGGATATGGTGCCACTGAGATTGGTTGGCAGCTTGCTTCTCCCAACTTATGATGTCCATATCAGTTTTCTTAAGATACGCTTTCAGTGTATTTTTGTAGCGTTTCCTCTGACCACTATATAATCTTTGACCATAGGTTAGCTGAGAGTAGAGAGCTTGTTTTTGAGATGAATATCTGGCTTCTGCACATAATGTCCAACCCAGCATAGTTGGTGCACAAGGATCATTGCTTCAATATTGGTAACGTTAGTTTCAGTGAGGATGCTGTTGTTAGTGTAGCAATCTTCCCACTTTATGTGAAGGATCTTCCGGATGCATCATTGGTGATACCTCTCCAAATCCTTAAGGTGGTGTTGGTAAGTCACCCAGGTTTCACATCTATAAAAGAGTAGGGATATTGACCTGAATCTTGATGTCCTTCCATAGGTCACAATCTGTGAAAATATGTTGGAGCAGTTTCCCAAAAGCATTTTCTCACTGGATCCTCTACTGAATCTCAGTCATATTTTTGCGTTTTGAGAGAGTTGGCTACCAAGATAGTGAAATGCTTGACTATCTCCAAAGTCTATCCATCGACAGTAATTTGTCATCGATCATGTACAAGACATGTGCAGGCTGATAGAGCACTTTAGTCTTCTTGATATTAAGTGAAAGTCCTAGGCTTTGGTAGGCTATGCAAAAAAATCCAGTGTGGACTGAAGGTCATTCTCAGTATGTGCAATGATAACACAATCATCATCATACTGAAGATCAATAATGGATGCACTGAGGATTTTAGACTTGGAGAAGAGGCGTAGAAGATTAAAAAGCTGCCCATCCATTCTATATTGGATGTCAACTCCAGTGAGGAGATGGGCTTTAACAAGGACCAGAATGTCTGCTAAATAGATGGAGAACAAGGTTGGGGCAATAACATAATCTTGTTTAACTCCTCTTTTGATATCGAAAAGGTCCATCACCAAGGCATTACAAAAAATGAAAGCAGTCATCTGATCATGAAGAATCCTTAGGACCTTATTAAATTTTGGAGGACAACTGAATCTGGCCAGCACCTTCCATAGGGCTTCATGATTGACAGAATCAAAGTCCTTCATTAAATCAATGAAGGCCATGTACGGGTCTTGATTTTGCTTCCGAGACTTTTCCTGGATTTGACATGCAACAAAGATCATGTTGGTTGTCCCATGAGATGAGCTGAAACAACTTTGAGATTCTGGTAATATTTCCTCAGCAAGGAGAAGTAATCTATTTAAGAGATTATGAGCAAGAATTTTCCCAGCCATAGATAGCAAGGTGATACCTCAATAAATTCCATGCTCATTTATCTCCTTTCTTCCGGGCATGGCAGCAAACCTCTCTTGGAGAGACTGCTGTAGTTTCTCCCGAGAAACTATATCGTGAAGAGACTTGACGCTGAATTTCTTTCATACCGATTTTGCGTGCTTATGGTGCTTTGAGGTGAACTGAAATTTCACGATGGATCTAACAAAGTGATGGTCTGTCAAACTGTCATCAGTTCCATGCATAGCCCTCATGATGTGGACATACTTCCAATCTCAAGCTCTGTCAAGAAGGTGCCAATGCCTGGAGCAAGGATGTTTCCAGGTGGTCTCATACTTCTCATTTTCTATCAAGCTATGCACAGGTGTAGAAAAAGAATAGGGGTCCCATCTGCTAGCACAGCTGTGACTAGGACTGTGCTCCATTCTGCTCCTATTGGGGGTGTTTTATTAGCTAATATAAATATTATATAATACTCTCCCCAGCAACTCCAATTAGGACCTGTGTTTTCTTCATATTAGGAACTGTATAAACGAAGATACAGTCCATACCCTGAAGAGTTTACAGTCTAAGAGGAAAAACTGATGAATTGACACAGGAGAGAGATACAATTAAATATATGCAATTTTTATAAATACACTTCCCCCCGATGATTATAAATGTAGAAGATGGCAACTATTTCTGTCTCTGGTCTCCTTCTGGGTCATTCTCTGGGTCTCCTGATTTTCCTCGGTGTCATCAGTGTGCCTTCCTCTCTGCAAACCCCTTTTCTTCATTCCTGGTGACTTTTGAGAATCAGAACGCATTCATGAAGGCCATCTGTGTGTCTCTTCCTCAATCAAGACTTTAGCTCCCTCACTGCTCTACTGATGCTTTAATCTCATGTCTAGTAGTTGATACTTCACTTTCATTCAGTCTTCCAAGAAAGCAGTTCCTCTCCTTCCTCAGGGCACTGAGTCATCTCTTACTTCTTTATTTAGGAAAGTGAATGTGTGGTTAGGAAACATGCTCCAATGACATTACTGAAGACTGCAATGCCCTCTTTATCCAAAAAGCAGGAATATTATAGGAAATGACAGTGCATTCCCCCTCACCGCTTAGCAGAATGATCTCTCTGACACATGCATTTCCAGCGAATGAGGAAAAAAGACAATATTCATAAGATATGGTTAGATTTTTTGGAGACACTTTTTCCACAGGTACTTATTTCTCAGGTTTACTTTTACTGACAGATATACTGTGCCTTTATTTGATCATTTATAACGTTTCAAATGTCTCATAAATTGGAGTCATATGATAATTTAGTATCATGTGGCAATCTTCATTTCTCATGCTCCTAAATTTGCCACACCTGCACACTAATCCACCCAATTGAGAACTTCATCTTTTCAGCAGTATGAAGCTCCTGTTTCTAGAAAAGAAGATTCATGTTTATTAGACCTCTAAACAGATCCAAGATTGACTCTTGCCCCTCTTCAGCTTGAGCCAGAAGAAAACTATAGAAGGAAATTCCACGTTTAAGGAAATTAAAGAAAACACCTTTTTATTAAAAAATAAAAAGGCAACGATGGCTCTTCGGAGATGATCAGGGGTTTGAAATACTTAAAATCTTGGGAAAATGAATTAGTGTGCAGAGTGTGCACAGATGCAGAGTGTGGATGAGATAGTCCAAGGTGCATGCTAAATGCAATTTACTACATGCTCCTCAATTTATCACATGTACATCCATCCATCCATCTACCTGTCTATCAAAACATACACTCTAACACATGTGCACACACTTGTCTCTCAAAAATTTAAAATCTCTGCCCTTCATATTTCAACGTTAGACACCACTGATTTGATCGACTTAATGTCTACTTTAGGATGAGGTATTATGTAGAGTTGTCAAGTGGCACTGCTATCATAGAAACAGGGATAAACAATGACACCTTCAACATGTTAAAATGACCATTTTGAAATATTTGCCTTCGTTTCGGTTAGTTTAATGACTCTATAATTTCAAGACATAAAATTTGTGACCTCAAAGAATCACAGCAATATTCTAAAGGGTAAAATAAAATCTAATAATAAATTTTTACAGGTATCATTGAAATTTAATAGGGCTGGTGACATTTCTAGTCAAAACCATTATCATCATCTTATTCACCAGTATGCTCTGTGGTGAGAGTTCGTGTTACCACTGGCTTCATTGCTTTGGCACATACACAGTTCTCTGCAGTGAAGAATGTTCTGACTACCCACACAGTTGATTGTGTAGTGACCCCCTGTTGGTACACGCCCAAATAAGGTCATGTAGAAGCCCAGATTCCTTTTGGTCCTTGAAGTATACAGGAGGCAGTTCATCATCCACATTGCAATGGTGATCCAATATCTGTTTACTTATATGTGAAGACATTCAAATTTTATTTGCCAAGTTGCTCTTTTGACATGCTTTGCAAAACTGTCCTCATATTGTGGGAGTTTGGCTAGTGACTTGTCCTCCTAGATTGTGGTACAAGCAATTCAGATCTCTGTGGGTATCCTTTTCTTTTTCACTCTGGTTATAAAGCGCTGCTACCAGCATCCTTGCTTCAGAAATTGCTGCTTCTCCATCATTCTCTCCCATTTTGGCAAGATCTCTGATGCAGTAAGGTTTTTTTGTTTTGACAATATTAAACAGATTTTTTTCCAATACCAAATAGGGATGAGACAGTCACATCCTGCTAAAATGTGTACACCAGGAAAGATTTTTGCAGAAGTCAGGAGTGAGCATGTCACAAATTGAATACATAGGTATGAAGTGATTCTTGTCAGTTGTGCTGGTAATGGTGCCTGTTTCAATCTACATTTTATCTATGTGTTTCATTTTTGGAAAGTAATGAACTGCAAGAGAAAAAAAATCTGTATCGTGTGACCTGATGACTACAGTTCCTTTGATGTCTACACAGCAATTAAACACCCGTGGTTGGCCTGGGTCAGTTGACTTGGGCTCTCAAGGCTCAGGCTCTGGGGCTGTAAAACTGCGGTGTAGACTTTTGTGCTCTGTGTTGGAATCTGGGCTTCTATCAGTGGGGAGGGTCCCCAAGCCCGGGCTCCAGCTGAATGTCAACACAGCAGTTTTTAGCCCTGCAGTCTGAGCCCAAATCAGCTTACCCAGGCCAGGGACTACTGTGGCTTCTGAGGGTCTTTTTTTATTACAGTGTAGATGTACCCAAAATCCATAGTGGCACATATAGAATGCAAAATTGCCCTTGAGTTTGCTGCTTCTTGAGCACTGTACAAGTCTTGGGCTTCTTCAAAACTTTCATTGGTGATGGACTTCACTACTTCACACTGGAAAAGCCTCCAGCAAGGAGAGTTTGTGTTGGATGGGCTCCTACCATCTCAGGGGCATTTTGAACCATATATTCACAGAGGAATTTTTCAAGGAACTTTCTGCATGGGTGGACAGGCTACTCACCAATAACCTGATATTTCTTGCATCCAACGTTAGGCATTGTCTTTCTGAAGTTTTCAGAGTTATTGTTGTCACATCTGTCAAAGACTTCAATTAGAGAAGTCAAAGATTTGTCAAATCCTTTTAGGACTTGCCTCAAGTACACAGTAGCCAATTCATTGAATGTGTGGAATTTTTCTCTGGCCATCATTTGTATGACAGTCATGACATCTCTGATGTATGCTGTGGTTTCTTTGTTGCATGCACTTAGATCATGGATTCTTTGAAATTGAACTTCCAACTGATGCTCTAAATTAGCTTTGTCTCTTCTTCTCATTGTTTCTCAGCATAGAAGGGGAGCATAGGCACAGATCCTATTACGTGACTAAGAACAATTGCCATTAAAATATCATCTCTGCATTTTGCTAAGGACAGCTCTGAAGAAAACAATTTTGGGACTGGTAGTCACTGTGATTCTCCCTCCCTTGTCAGACTTAAATTTGGTTGTCTCGGCCATGTCGGCAAATGTTTTGGTGATCTATTTCTTGACTGGGCTGAAGAAGCTACATGTCCCCTCAAAAACCAGTACATTTATCACAGATCTCTCCATTTTCTCTTCACCAACATCTGCTATATTCAGTAGACTCCTGCACATCTGATGTTACATGCAGTCCAGTACATATGTTGATAAGCACCACTGGATGTGATTCAATTGGGTCTGCCATATTGTTGATGACATAGCTCATAAGAGCTGTAACATGCCCTTCATCCCTCTTCATTGAAGAGTAAAGGACTTGTTTGTGGACTTGGTCTTTGCTACTTCTTGTTAGGCCACCTTTTCCTTCAGAGCTTTAGAATATTCACTCAGGACATATCTTCAGGGTCTATCTGACAAGGTCTGGCTTCTTTCTCACCAGTCGTACAATCCTACTGTTGCCCTTTGAATCTGACAGTTTTCTCTAGTCCCAAGTCACTCCAAATTCCATTGAGAAAGACCAGGAGCCTGATGCACAGCAAATTGCTCAGATTCAAAAGCATTGTGTACTACTACAGGGAAAGTTAATATATCAAGAATATAGATTAGTATTCAACTGGCATAGTTGGGCTGTTTGCAGTATAGAAATATGGAAGCATGGCATGGTGTATGTGCATGTGTAGGTGAATTTTATAATCACCCTCTTCCTTTGCATGGGCATTTAGGAGTAGTAGCTACACCATCCAGAGACAATCATCCCAGAACATGAAGATAGGGGACTGGGCATACCGTCATGTCCAAAATTCCTCCAGAAGTGGTAGCATATGCTGAGTAACAGCATAATCAACTCTTTAATTACATGTTGTAAGGACTCAGCGTCTTCAGACTCAAACACCTTTTGATTGTCAGCCTACATTTGCTAGACAAATCCAGGAAGTACATGAGTACCTCCTCTGTGCTCACACAATTTATATAAATAAATGTATTTGTATATATAAATATGAATAAATAAAACTTCAGATCATTCAGGGCCTTAAATGCTAGATTCCGGCCTCGGGGAGCATGGTTGAATTGCATACCAGCAAGCATTTGATCTGCAGTTCAAACTGCATGCAATCCTGTGTCTCCCCAAAATTTCCCAGTACTTTCAATTAAACAGCACAGGCTGTGAAAACCACTTAGGCTAATCTCATTGGTACCAAGTTCATCTGGAAGAGCACATTTCACTTGCTGAGGAACAGCCTACAGGTGATGTTCTAGAACTGCTGACATTTTCTTACCTTTCAGCATTATAGTACTGACTTTGGTCATATCAGCTGGTTTAGCATCCTCACTAGGGGCATATGCAACTGTTGTGTAGGTGCTTTTCTTAGTTGCAAGTTTGTGGTTGAAACCATTCCAAAAGGGAATCACCTGAGTGTGAAACAATAACAATGTCATTTGGCATTGGTAGGACATCACAAGGTAGTAGTCTTAAAAGACACAGTCGTCTTTTATAGGTGATGAGTTTGTTTTTTCCAAGTACTTTTTCATGATGAGTCAATTCTGGATGTGTTCCAGGTTTTTCAAATGCTGCATACTGCATAAAAGACTCTGTTTGCCCAGGGAGAGTAAGTGACTTTACTTTCCCACATGTCAGTGGTATTTCTTATGATGCTGGACTATCTGCAAGCTGTTCTGGAAATACCATTCTAGGCACTGAATAGAAGGTATTTATTCCATTAATGGTCTCTTTGTTAATATCTATGCCATCATCTCTTTCCTGGATGAGATTTCAACCAGCATGAAGTGTTACAATTTCATCTGAAATGAAGACACCTTCCTAGAACTTTCTCCTTCTGTTTTTTCAGCACTAATAATGAGCCACCATTTTTGCCACGTCACATGGCTTCATCATTTCTGTGAGGAAAAAAATATTTGCCAGTGCAAAACCAATTAAATTCTTTAATACAGTGTACATTTGGTAGGTTTGACCAATAAACACCACCTAAAAGTGTTGACATTCATTTAAATAGTAAAAACTGTAGTCATAGTCATATTGTAGTGTTTCTGAAACTGTTTAAAAAAAGTTTCTCATTTTGGGTACCATTGTTCCACTTTGTCTACAGGCATATGACACCTCTTGACAGCTCCGCATCATACCTCATCTAAACATTAATAAAAGAAGGTATCAAATGCTGTGTGTGTAGGGTAAGTAAATTAAACTCCAAAAATATGGCCCTTTTCAGAGAATTGCAGTGCACTGTTGTTTCTCAATTGCCTACACAAATATCATACTATATGTGTATTTGTATGTTAGGTACAGTATAATTACTTTCCCTCCTTTTTTCCTTTTATGGAGGGTGAGTAGTGGGTAGAAGACTGATTACATTGGCTATAGTATCAGGGAAAATGTGCTTATGTTGCTCTCTTTCAAGTAACCCCATGGACACCACAAATGAAACTCTATTGGTCTCCAGAGGAATCTCAGACTTTGCTTCCAGAAGTGGTTTTAGGACAAAGCCAAACCATATTATCTTTGTGCAACACTTTAGAAAGTACCAAGGGAAAGAAGAGAAAAAAGATTAATTCCATTCTGTTTGCAGATTGCAATATATTATATAATTTCTCATGAGACTTTGCAACATATTTTTATAGTGAGTCATTATTTCCACACATAAAACATTGCTTCTTGGCATGGTAAAACCTGTTAATAATGTTGTATCGCAGTATCTAGTGATAACCCTGCTATTAACCTGTATCACCAATACACATATTGACTAAAAATGAATCACATATTGGAATATATTTTCAAAATCTTCACATTCAGTATTGTAAAATATTGTGATTTGAGGCTGTTCTGGAAATGATTTAGAATCAGGGCAAGAGATACAAACTATCCTAAAATGTAGTTCTGGTATAATTGAAAGGGATTTGGTTGCTGATGTGTATAGGGGTTGTGGAATTTTATGTGATTAGTAAGCTTAAGAAATCAAGAGTGAGAACGAACTGGAAAGTCTTTATGCCTCAGGGAACAATACCTTATTTTTTTCCCTTGTGGGAATCACCTATCTCATAAAATTCTGGTATCAGGTAAGAGATCTGCAAATTATAAATTGGGTTTAGCTTGTGAAGCAACCTTTTTCCCCTCCTGGCAGAACCTTGGCTGAACTGCTACATGGAGATGCCACCTTTCAACTTTCCCTTATCCCCCTCTGTGTTAGCATGACCTGCTAGCTCTACCCATCTCAGGTTTTTTTCATTGAAGAGGTCGGAGAGGTGTTGGATTAAATAGTGATGTCTCTTCTAATTAAAGGCACCTTCTTCAGTATTCCCATGTATTCAAGTATTTTGAAGCATTCTACATAATTGTACTTTAAATTTGTGGTATGTAGGATTTTTATTTAAATATAGTTTAAAGGCACTTAAGGCATAAAACTTTTTTTTTTTCTGGCAAGTACTTTTTCAAAATAGTTTTTGGAAACAATCACATCTCTCCCAGCTGTCCCAGTTTCTGGTTGGCCCTCAGGACCAACTGCCCCAGCTTGGGAATGTCAGGCCCTGAGTTGTGGTAGCCAGGGCTTTTTTCTGTTGGCCCTGCTGTTGCACCAACTAGGAAAGGTGCTATCCCTGCTTCCTTCATTTCTGATTGGTCATTGCAACTGGCAGCAGGGAGACTCGCATCCCAGCAGTGGGGAGACTAACTTCACTGTCCAGCCCAGTTGCTGCAGCAGAGGGGCGCGCGCGCGCGTGTGTGTGTGTGTGTGTGTGTGTGTGTGTGTGTGTGTGTGTGTGTGTGTGTGTGTGTGTGTGTGAGAGAGAGAGAGAGAGAAGGGTGGGAGGTGGCCGAGCAGGCAGACACCTACTTCTCAGTGTCCAGTATTGAGGGAACAAGCCCAGTCATTGCATCTCCTGCAGAATGGGGTAGGAGACGTGCTGAAGGGGCTGCTGGAAAACTTGGACCTAAGCAATTTCTTAGTCTGCTTCTGCCTGTCATTGTTGCTCTTTTTCTTTCTCTCCCACTGTGTACTTATATAATTTAGGTAGTTGTCCATATATTGAACAGACAGTTGAAAGGAATATGGGACTTGAAAGTACTTGTACTTATAAATAGATAAGTACTATTTCCACAGCATCCTTGTACTTAAAGAACTTTTGTACTGATGTACTTGGCACTTAGACTTAATTCCTTTTTATCTGTACTTATGGCAACACTCCATGACTGATTTAGAGCTGCGTAAAACAGAGATTGCCTCTAGTTCTCTAGGCATCTGTCCACTGCAATGTGCCTCCATATTGGACTGCAAACTGGTGGTCTAGAGGACATGAGATTTTTCCCCACCAGCATATGCAATGCTATTCCTGAACATCATGGAAATAGTTTGAGAGATTTAATGCAATGCTTTTGGCCCAAATTAAGCTGTTTGGAGACCCCTAATCAAGAGAAGTCATTTGTCAATTTTTTTAATGTCAAGGACAATCTCCAGCAAAAAGGAAATGATGGTGGAACAAGACCACAATTAGTGCATTGTTTAGTGGAAATTGTAGATCCTAAGGGGCCATTGCTGTGTGTGTTAGGTTGCTTAGTGCTTGAATAGAAGATTGTGAGTCTATCTGGTATTCTGCAGGCAAATCAAATAAAGGAGATAATGCATAAGGATGTCTATCCAGATGACAGAAGAGTACTGCTGGTGGATAATTAACAGATATCAGTATGGGCCACATTATAAATCAAAGTGGGTTGAAAAAGTTTTTCCTAAGCCACTGGAGTTTAGGGATATAAAAGATTAACCGTTTAAATGGTAATCAGCTGTTTAAACATTTTAAACAGCTAATTATCATTTAAACTGGGGGGGAGGGGAGCGGGAGCTGGGCTGGCTCCCCACAAGCGGCAAGGAGGTGCGTATCCCAGTGCGGGGGGGACGATCCATAGCTGGGCTCATCTCCCCGAGCAGGGGGGAGGCATGGAGCCCAGCATGGTGGGGGGGGGGTGAGCTGTGAGTGTGGGGGAGGCACTAAGTGGGGGGAGGAGCTGCAACTGGGCTCAGCTCAGCTCCCCACGAGTGAGAACTGCCCAGCTACTGCTGCAGTTAAGCAGCTCTCAGTTGGCAGTGAGGAGAGAGGCCAGCATGTCTCCCCCCAGCATTTAATTTATGGAACATTTAAACAGATTTTTAATTAAATTAATTTTTACATCCCTACTGGAGTTGCCTAATCTGAGGAATATCAGGGTCAGACTATGGAGTTTTTATTCACATAGCTGAGCATTTAGAATCTGGACGAAAGGTTCTGAGTTCAAGCCTGTGATAATTTTAAAATCTTTTTATCGGTACTTTGGTGTCATAGTTGTTTCTCAATTCCAACACTATCCAAAGTGTCCATAAGAGGACTGTGTGAATAACCAAATATTCAGTTTGGGTCCATGTCTTTAAAAAAAAAAAAAGCATTGAAAAGTATTTTTGGTTCAGCTGAACCCCAAATGAAAACAATTTTAGTTTTTAAACAAAATATCAAAAATAATTTCATTTTTTTCAGTAGACTAAAATATTTAATTTTGATTTCAAGGTTTCTTAATGTATTTAATTTAAAAAAAAATTAAGGGAAATTCAAAAATGAAAACTCTCTCCAAAATGACGAATCAGAGCATTTCAATTTGAAAACACCAATATGAACCATTTCAACATTTTTGAATTTTTTCTTTTGTGTTTTTCCTGACAGAAACAATTTGCAAAAATTAATCCAAATTTGAAAAAAAAAAAAATGTCATCCCAAGTTTGCATTTTTCAATAATAAAATGATTTGCACAAAACATTTCACCCATCTGTAGTCCCCAGTTCATAAAACCTATATAAAAATATCTCTCTAATCTAAGAGGAGAAAATAAGATAACTGAATTTTCAGGTCCTAGAAGAAGTGCCAGGAGCACAAAGTCAGAAGGGCCGAGAGAAACTCCATATTTCCATTCCTTAAGTCTACTGAGGAATACTGGCAGCTTTAGATTTAAGACCTTAAACCTCTTCATGACAGCCCAGACATTTCGTATGGATAAACTCCAAGATTTCACAGGCATAGTTCACATTGGAGATTTTCTGGCACAAATAGATGGAAATGCAACGTGTACATCAGCAATTCCAGACTAAAGTAAAGTCAGGTCTTTAACCTTGTTCTGGAGGGTCCACTTATGGAAGAGTGAGAGGGTAATTCATCCTGTGTGCTTACAGTCATTGTCCTCTTTGCTAAAACTGCCAGGTATAGCATGTGTGCAGAAGGGCAAGGGTTTATATGAATGTTTTCCCTTTAAGACATGCCTTGAGATGAGCAACTCATTTCATAGAGGCCACCTTTCATTCACTTTCATTCACTATTAACCTTCTGAGCTGGTAACCTTGATCTTAAAACTGTATCCCATTGTATTGTATCCCAATGTATTAGTTCTAAGGTTTAGGTTGTTCTCACAGATGTGAAGTAATCTTTTGGCTACAGAAATTATGTTGCAATGTGAGCACTGCAGCTTTATGGTATTGGGGGGAAAAGAAGCAGTTCAGAAAGAAAACTAAATGTTAGTGACTCTGAGGAATATAGATCTATTATGGGGAACTGGTTAAACTTTAGGTTGAATGATTCAGATCCACCACACTTTGCACCTGAAGGTCCTGGAACCTCTGTTGCTTATCAGAAGATATAATCAAAATATGTCAACTTTCCTTTAAAAAAAAAAAGTTATTCCAGTTCAGGCACCAGTTATGGGGTTACTATATGAGGAAAGAGTTGCTTATTTCCTCTAGGAGTTTTCAGGTTTGGAATCCTGGTGTCTGGGAAGAAAAAATCCAAATAATAAATCACACAGGTTTCCAATTTTATATATTTCATTAAGTAAATTACATATCTAAGCAAAAGCATTAATACATATAAACAAATCAAATTAAAAGAAAGTGGGCTAATATTGCATCAAATTAATCTAATTGACAGCTTCACTAAACCACATCAGATAAGCCAAACATTTCTTGTAATCACTTTGTAATAATTTGAAAAGGCTGCAGTCTTCAGCAATCGGCCCCCAAAATAAAAGGGCATTATCAGTCTCAATGCCAAAAAAATATATTTAGGATCCAGTCAAATAGCTGATACAGGAAAGTTCAATCCACTCCAAGATTGAAGCTAATGTTGAGGCTACAGCTCTGATGCCAGTTAAGGTAGTCTGTCCAAATTACTGGTGGTTAAGTGATAGCCAGTTTCTTCTCTCTCTCTTTTCTCCTATCCTAACGTTGGTTTCAATGAAATTTTCCACTGCAAGTCAAGATGACACAGCTTGTTACATTTAATATTCAAATGACATGTTTTGGGGGGAATAACATTATTTCCTGGGATTAAAAATGCAACTGCAAACCTGTGTGTGATCTTTTAGACAACAAGGTGGTTTAAACTAGAGCTGCTTCAGGTATTTGATGAATTATGCTGTAGGGACTTCTCTCAAATTCTGTGATTTTAGCTACACATTCTGAAGACACATACATCCATCCACACATGCTCACGACAAGCCATCTGCTAGAATTATAAACAACTGCAAGAATGCTGTAGAAATGTCCCTTTATTAATAAAGACTTGAAATTGAACCAAACTAAAAAGGTTGATGCATAATGCAGGAGAGTTGTGACTTTTGTGCTTTCATTGAGCTTCAGGAAGCTCGTACCAACTTAGAAAGATTTGCTCATGATCTGATATTGTTTAACATTGACAGACTTGCTGGCTAGCCAGAGGTTACTTGCTTGTAGTTATCAAACCTTTAGATGTTTCTGGACTCTTATGCCTCAGTGGCCAGCTGAGGAGGGAAGAACAATCCTCTTTGGGTATGTCTACACAGTAACTAGATATCCGTGGCTGGCTGATATTGGACAACTTGAGCTTGCAGGGGTTGGGCTGCAGGGCTGTTTCATTACTTTATTGACTTCCGTGCTCAAACTGGAGCCTGAGCTCTGGGACCCTCCCATCTCTCAGGGTTAGAGTCTAGGCTCCAACTCAGAAGTCTACACAGCAAGTCTAAGTTGGCTGACATAGACCAGCCATCAGTCTCTAGTGTCTATGTAGACCTACCCTTTATCAGGCATGGTGGCATTGCATCGCTACAGGCCAACAATCAATGGATGCAGCAGAGGCAACCATTATAGGCAAAGAAGCCAAAAGCAAGCAAGGCAGCAGCTACACAAACATTTTATTCAGTTTTGAAGATGGTGGCCTGACTGGTTTCTTCTCTTTGGAACCTTCAGAAGCTTCTTGGCAAATCAGAATGAGGCAGTCCTCCTGTGAGGTCACTGGAATCGCCAAATGGGGTGTGATTAGGTCAACTTCATGCAAATGAAGAACCTCCCTATTCTGGTAACTTTGGGCTTGGAAAGTCATCCAGACAGACAGACAGTAGGTCTGTAGGTGTTTTGAGACATTTGAGTTCATGGTTCAGTCCACATTGTCTTCTCAAAACCGAACTCAGAAACAATTTCAAGCAAAAATTTGGAACTGAAGTTATAGGACTACGTCAATCAGATATTTACTTACTATGCTGAAAAAGGGGCGGTTACTGTTTTACCAACAGATGCTTATAACTTCCTTTTAATAGTTTAGTGCTCAGCAGCCCAACTTGAACAGATGCAATCTGGGAGAAGGGTTAGACTTTAATTCACTCAAAGTACAACATCTTTTCCTCCTAAAATCAGTTTTCTGGTTCAGTTTTTATACTATGGCCTATCTGTCTCACATGACCTTACTGCCTGACATGAATCAGCTTCATTTTTCCCTCCATTCCTGACTTGGATTACTGATAGTCCCTTTAAAATGAGTTGGATCATGAGGGGTGACTTCAGTGCTTGCATGTACCTGCTTTTCACAAAGAAGTAGTAAATTGCTTAAATTGCATCGCTCTAATAATGTGTCACAATTGCTATTATGGCTGAATCAATAACGTGTGATTATACTGAAAAGGCATACTGCTGTAGGGGCATGATGAATTCCCTAACACTTCAGGTAACTTATAGGTAGAATAATGCTTTATCTGTTTTTTACACTTTCACTGTAATATTCTCTTGAGACTTTTAAAATGCTTCGCTGCCTCAGATATTGCACTCCAACTTCAAATAACTAATATTAATTTATTACCTCTTATAATTAGATTAATTTTCATATTTCATGCAATTTTCAAAAACCTTAATGAAGTTTATTTATAAACTTAAATTATCTGGTTTCATAAATGCATTAAGATAATTATCTTTTCCCAATAAAGATCATTTTGTTTTTTACATTGAAAGTTGCAGTTTGTCATTTACACTCACGCTGCCACAGTCCCTCATGGAAGTTGTAGTTAAGATGTTTCATGCTCCCATTCTTCTCTAGAAGCTGGGCTTCCAGATCAGATTACATCTCCCATGATGCGCCACAGTCTCTGTCTTGCTGAGGGCAGGCATTTCATTAAGAGAGTCCATGGCCTGGGTGTCACATGGGGGATGAAGTATGCCTGGGAAGCCCAGCCAAGAGAAGAAAATTGGGAGATTGGTCAAACAAACCAGGACTTTCATGAGATAACGTGACAGCATATCCAAATAGAAATGTGTTATTTTTTGGCTGAAAATTGAAAATGTTTTGGTTTTCGGAGGTTTGGTTTTTGAGGAAAAGTTTAAATTTTCCAAAGAAAGCAGACGGTCTTTGTGAAAAAATGTGTTTGATTGAATGCCAATTTTTCATCAGAACAGTTTTGGCAGATTATTTTTGCTAGTGCTTGCTGTTCAAATGAGCACACTTTACCAACGGATCGAGATTGTTCTATAGTACTGACCTGCCCCCGCTTCATAGAAGCAATGGGAATCAGACTTACCTTCTGCTGCTCTAAGGCCATTATGAGTGTGCAGTGCAGACATAGCAGCACATAGGCTGCATGCCCCCCAGTATGAATATAAAAAGCAGCATAGACAGTGAGGCAGCGCTTAAACAAGTAAAGTTACTCATGAACCATGTGGGAATGTACTCTGTATGTACTATGCATGGCTCTCTACTCGCCCAAGCAGTGCCTTCTTCATCTACACTGTTGTTTTCAGCAATGTAATGTCCTGCTGCTGGAGTCTTCCTATGTAGTGTGGAAGGACCCCTGCAGTGGTGAAAGGCTCTGGCAGCTCCCTGCTGCTGAAACTTTCCTGGCACAGGTTACCACTGAAGCCGTTCCTGACTGAAAAGATAGACTCCTGCAACTGGGAGCCGCCTCTCCGCTGCCAGAGCCTTTCACTGACACAAGTAGCTACACACCGCAGGGTGGATGCAGCCTGCTTTTCACAGTGGTGTGCAGCTACACATACCCTACAGGTTACCATGAGAGGGGTTCAGTGTCAATGTAGCCTAAATAGCAAAGATCCCTGCCACTTGAGCTAAAGGAAAATTTGTCAGCCCTTCTGGTAAATTTTTCAAAGCTCCTGAATGAAATTTTCAAAAGTGACTGAAGCACTCAGGAGCCTAAGGCCTACTGAGTTTCAATGAGACTGAGTAAAACTTTGCATAAGTGATTTATGTGCATAGATCCCATTGAAAGCCAATGGGATGTAAGCTTCTAAATCACTTAGGACCAGATCCTCAAAGACACGTAGGCATCTAACTCCCATTCTGATAGGTGCCTAAATATCTTTGAGGATCTGGGCGTTGGGCACTTTTGATAATTTTACCCTATATGACCTTTGAAACATAGCTGAGTTCCCATTCCATCTAGCAGATGGCAGTAGTGCATGCACACGTAATAATTTCATTGTACTAGCTGGCACTTATATAACACTATGTAAAGGACTCCAAACATATAACTGGACTGTTAGTATAGAATGTATATATATTAGTTAGCTGTTTTACCCACACTCGATGTATTCCACACATGCATTGTATGTAAGAATGATCTTTCTAGTGCAAGCCTTCAATACCATGTCATCATCTTCCTCCTTCATCACCAGTTATTAATATCACAGGCCATTAAGCTGCATTTCTTTTGTTCACCTAAGTTTGAGATTTTGCTATGCTACTCAGCTCTAGTAGGAAAATAAAATCTGGGCATCCTGTGAAGATTTACAAAAAATTCTCTGCATGCTTTGTGCCATACAACATGTTGCTCTTAGTTTGCATTTCAGAAATCAGATTCCAATTTCATTATTCAATATTTCAATAGTTTCCTTTTTTTCTTAACACATGCATAGTGTTCTTATTTTTATCTGCATTGCTGCATTGTACTTGTATTTAATATAGGGTAACCAGATAGCAAGTGTAAAAAATCAGAACTAGACTGGGGGGCAATAGCACTTATATAACACAAAGCGCCGAATATCAGGACTGTCCCCATAAAATCAGGACATCTAGTCACCCTAATTTAATATAATAGGGAAAGCTGAAAGACATGGGCAAAGCTTCATTTTGAAATTTCCAGAAGAAACATCCTCTCTAACCCAACCCATTTTAGGCTGCAGAAATTTTTGTGCCTTGTTATATGAACAATTGCATATTCGTAGGAAAATGCATATAAGCCGTGACCTTAAAGCTCATGGAAAGCAAGACAGTTAAGAAAGATGACGGAATAGGGATCACTGGGTCTGAGGTGTCCAAAGTCCTGTCAAATTATTAGTATTGTTCAGATGCCAAGAAAATTCTCTTACTTCTATGTACTAGCACTAACTGCACTTTTGGCATTTTTTTTTTAAATCTGTAAATATTCCTGCGTACAGAGAGTGATTGATAACATTGACTACATTTTGTAGTCAGGGAATTCATTTTGCCATATCAGAAGGTAATGTATCATAGCTATAGGTGTCACTGCAATTTGTCACTATTTTGTGTATTTCATCTATGTCTAACTTCAGTCTCATTTTCCCAGCTCACTCCCACTGTTTATTCACCTGCAATAAGGTTCAGTATGAAAATAAGAAAAGATAAATTAATGAATAAGTTAACCTGGACATACTCTCTATTTTGGGTCTGACTTCTACAGACTGTACAGGTTGTGGAGCATCAAGCATAGCTGACTGTGAGCGGAGAGGGTCTACCACTTCTTTGATAGACAATTTCAGTTGAAATAAAAGAAAAGGGATTTCAAACTTAGAGAATAAAATAAGACAAAGACATAATGTCGGCAGTTTATCTATCTACTTATATGGCTCCCTTCATAGTAGCATCATTTTCTTCAGAGGCACTGAACATGCAAGACATATAAAGGCATTGGACAACTGGTAATTTTGCTAGTCCAATTCCAAGAAAACCAGTCTCTTATGAAACCACAGGTGGAGATATAGACAAATAATTTCTCAGAATCCCCATACACTGACACATATTCTCCCAATTTTATGAGAAGTGCTTTTGTATCTAAAGTATATGAGAAATCTGTGATAAATGTTAGCAGAAAGATCTGCCTTTATTTTATAGTGGAATACACATTTATTATATATACCTGTGTTTAGAGTTGATGGAAAAATATTATGAATAAAATGAAGTACATTTAATGTAAACCATCTATCTGAGAATAGAAATGTTGCTATCATTCCTAAAATAGGAGAAACATTTAATTTATGACCCAATTCAGGAAAGCATCCCTGTTAGGGACGTCATATTCCTAAGTTCCAAATGAGACTTAAGCACATGCTTAAATTTAAGCACATACTTCAATGCTGTCCTGAATCAAGAACTTAGAGAAGAGTAACATTTGGATTTTCAAATCAGCACCAAAGTAGATGTACCTGAAGTGACCTCTATTATAAAGATGTCATACTAAAGAACGAGGACTTTTTATCATCTGTTGTATCATATTCTAAATGAAACAATGATCCTAGGGATACACGAGTGTGAAATTCTCATCATAACAGATGTGTTGATCTTAGCATAATGAAGAATAGAGAATTCTGTCTAAGGTTTCCTGAAAATTTAAATTCTTCAAGTAGTAAGATCCTAAATTCTGGCCCATCCTGGAAACAAAATGGTGTGAAGACATATACAGATACCTATTGAAATTCAACAAATCAGGGTTTTTTTCTGAAAGTTATTTTCATCCTCCGTAATGGGGGGAGAGGAAATGAGTCCTCCCCTGCCCAACTGCTAAGAGTAAAAGTTAAACTCAAATTTCAATGCAATTCCTTATGAGGTTTTTTTCATGGATGTGATATTACCTTCACTCTAGCAAAGCTTTGGATACTGTTTCCCACAGTATTCTTGTAAGAAAGTTAAAGTAATATGGATTGGATGAATGGACTATATGGTGGATAGAAAGCTGGTTAGATCATCGGGCTCAACGGGTAGTGATCAATGGCTCGATGTCTAGTTGGCAGCTGATATCAAGCAGAGTGCTCTAGGGGTCGGTCCTGGGACCACTTTTTGTTCAATATCTTCATTAATGATCTGGATGATAGGGTGGATTGCACCCTCAGCAAGTCTGCAGATGACGCTAAACTGGGGAGAGTGGAAGATACGCTGGAGGATAGGGATTGGATGCAGGTGACCTAGACAAACTGGAGGATTGGGCAAAAGAAATCTGAGGTTCAACAAGGACAAGTGCGGAGTCCTGCACTTAGGAAGGAAAAATCCCATGCACTGCTACAGATGGGAGCCAATTGGCTAAGCAACAGTTCTGTAGGAAAGGACCTGGGCATTACAGTGGACAAGAAGCTGGATATGAGTCAACAGTGTGCCCTTGTTGCCTTATTGGCCAACAGATAGGGGGAAGTGATTATTCCCCTCTATTTGGCACTGGTGAGGCCATATCTGCAGTAGTGTGTCCTGTTTTGGGGCTCCCACTACAGAAAGGATGTGGACAAATTGGAGAGAGTCCAGAAGAGGGCAATGAAAATTATTAGGAACCTGGGGCACATGATTTATGGGAAGAGGCTCAGGGAACTGGGGTCATTTAGTCAGCAGAAGAGAGGGGGGATTTGATAGCAGCCTTCAACTACCTGAAGAGGGGTTCCAAAGAGGATGTAGTTAGGCTGTTCTCAGTGGTGGCACATGACAGAATAAGGAGCAATGGTCTTGAGGTGCAGTTGGGGAGGTCTAGGTGGATATTAGGAAAATCTTTTTCATTAGGAGGGTGCTTAAGCACTGGAATGGGTTACCTACAGTTAATTATGTGTAGGTGGTGAAATCTCCATCCTTGGAGATTTTTAAGGCCTGGCTTCACAAAGCCCTGGCTGGGATGATTTAGTTAGGGTTAGTCCTGCTTTGAGGAGGGGGCTGGATTAGATGACCTCCTGAGGTCCCTTCCAACATTGATCTTCTATGATTCTAATCCAGACAGTGCCATCCAAAAGCTGGCTAAACTGGGACTTTAGGCACACAAGTGAGGGCCACTATGGAAACCAAAGCACGAGGCACTGTGCCCCAAACATGTCTCTGAGGCAGTTTCTTCCCTGTTTTCTCCATGTTCCCATTGGGTACTGCTGTAAATTACTACTCAACCACAAAATGACCCAGTTATAAGCAGGTGGAGCCTTTTCCTTGTCCCCACCTCTCCACCTGCCAAATAACTCTCTTTGTTCCTAAAGAGAATGCCCAAACTCAGGGTAACTTCTAGGGGTGAAAGAACGAGAGTTCTTTCTTAATCACGTGTGATTGCATCATCAATATTAGAATCTTGTCCTTAACTTCAAATTAAAAATATAACAGTGGTTTTAAATGAGCTAGAAAAAGAAAACAGAACAGAGTATTGTGTAACATGTATATATATATATGTATATATATCTGTATATATATCTGTCTTTTAAAAAGCAGAACAAGAGAACAAAAAACATCCATTTCAGTTTTATTCCGGGAGGAATAATATTTCCACCAAATAACATAAACACAGAGTACAGAGCTTGCAGAATGCTAAATGATATAATAAAACATCTGTGCTTGTTCACTGTAGGATAAGTGAACCCAGATTAAAGCAGCTGTATAAAATCTTGACATTTTAAAGGCACCATTAAAAGTTTTCCAGTCTAAACAAAGTACATAATGAGTACATGTAGAATATAGAGGTGGTAATGGCTTTGCTATCTTTCACAGTCAAGTGTTCATTTTATTCCTGGCATTGTCTTAAACCTTGGATATTGATTAAATAAATTAGGTCTTTTCAAATTTCTTTTTGAAATATTTTTTAAATGATGATTTGTGATTTTTAACATTTCATACTAGTTAAAGCAGTAGCATGTCAAAGGTTTTAAGTCTTTCAGTGACCTGGGCTTATGTTTCTGAGAAAAGTCATACAATATGATCTGTGCAACAGTAGGGTATCGAATACCTTTTAATTTTCCAATCATTTGAGTGGGCAACCGATTGAGAACTTCAGCTCAAATGTAGGACCCAGGCTAAGAACAGTAGAAGAGCTTAAAATGATCATTTTTTGCTTATTGTGTCCTTTCGTAAAAGCTGGAAAATTATCAACCTTTTTTTTTTTCTTTATAGTGCAACTATTCTTTTTTTCATGGTTTATTTCAGCCATAATGCAAAGAACAGCATCGCCTGTTGATACCCTGGGACATCCTCTGATTAAATTAATGGGTCAATTATATAAATACTACAGTCAATTATGAAATATTCATTGAAAAACCAACATGCCATTTCTCATTATTGTTTAATTAGACCAAAGTGAACTGACTTCCCCTTAATAAGGGTGATTTAATCTTACTTAGCAGATACCAAACTTAAAAAAAAAAAAAAAGCCAACTTGCCATTCTGCCATTTTACAATGGGAAAAAAAAGGCAGGGACAATTTATTAAAATGACTCAATAAACCCTTAAGTGAGAAAATATCACAATTATAAATATCTTTCTGTTGCAGCAAATTAAAAAATGGGCAAAATAAATGGGATTAGAACCAGAAGAAGAACAAATAACTAAGAATATTAACAAGGGAGATGGTGTTAGTAGAGGTCCTTGGTTCTTAGGAACATGCTGTTAGGGTTGTTAATAGACCTTTTGTATTCTTTCACACAGAACTTTTAATTAGGCTTATTGTCCAATATCCTCTCTTCTAGGTACTTACTGTGGCCATAGTGCACATAGTTTAGTCTAAATGATGAGGTGCATTAACAGAAGGGAAGAGAACATTAGGAAAAGGAGAAAAATAGTTCAAGTAAAACTTGGAGCCATGCTCATTGTATAAAAGTAAGGTTGTTACTATTAAACCTGCCTCCATTTCAATGTGATAGGCCAAATTCTGCCCTCATGTGCAAGATAATGGCTTCTGATGACTTACAAAAACATGTTTGAGTCAAGATGTGAGGTAATATCTCTTATTGTGCCAACTTCTATTGGTGAAAGAGACAAGCTTGCAGGCTCCAAAGAGCTCTTCAGGTCTGACAGTATTGGTGTCACACGCATGCATCTGATATCAGAATTTGATAAGGAAAGATTATTTGACTGTGGATCCTATAATGGAATGGTTCTCCCACTGTGTCTTCTACACAGAACCAATAGGTAGGGACCTCTGAACAAAAGTATCTGCTATCTAGTGCACCCTGGATTCTGTTCCTCTTGCAGCTGTAAGTGCCCTTGAAGTAGGCAACATCCCAACCCACATGCAAGCTAAACCATTCAAGTTTGGTAGAATGGATGAGAACCTTTTAGACCCAATTTAGGGTTTATCCAACTGTAGGAGCCCTCTGTATTCTATCTTTGAAATATTAGGTCATTGAGGGCCTATTTTCATGACTGTGCTTCTCTGTACCTGAATACTTTGTTAGACACTGCTTACTGTACACTGGCATAACATCTCTCAAAAAATGTCTTGTCTACCGTCAAGACTTTAACTTCCTGCAGAAATATGTTTCATTAGGAATGGCTCCAATTATGGATTTATTTCACTTTCTCCAGGAAGTTTGAAGCAGAAATTAAGTGTATTCAGCTCCATGTACATTTTTTTTAATAGCAACTCTGCCGAGACATTAAAACCACCCAACTAAAGTAATACGAATGATGGAAGAGTAATTACGAATTCAATAAGTAATTCTGTGCCTGAGGATCAACAGCTTGTACATTGATAGATCTGAATTATATGGCAACAGATGTTGGAATTATTTATGGTGACATATATGAAAAGACTGATATCCTGAAAACATCATTTCTCTCTGTAACAGCATTATGTTTGATTGATTGAAAATGGAACAAAAACATAATGTACATTTTTATAATTTACATAATTAATTATAAAAAGTGCTAACATTTTTCATATATTTCTGATTGATAGGTGATAATTGTAAATTTTTACATTCAAGAAGAAGTAACTGATGCCTGATACTGAACATTTTCAACTGAACTTGTAGTGATGTTCGTCAACTGCAGGGTTAGGCACTCATTTCTGTTGCCCTTAAACTGACATCAGATTTATCCAACAGTGATAAATGTTGCAAACCTTGAAGAACTCACAAGTAACTAAGCTCTGTGATAGGCATTCTTCAGTGCAGTTAATGTATGCCTCATAGTATCATCATGATGAAGGAATATTCTGTATTTTACATCTTTATCTTTGAATCCCCACATGTACTATTCTGCTACCCACAACCCTCCTTTTTACTCACACAACCCTTCTTCATAACCCTAAAAGCTTCATACCCCTCCCCACTACTTTTCTATAAATTGTTCTCTAGGAAGAGGCTTCTTGTTGTCTACCTCCTCTCACTTCACCTTCCTGACTTATCAGGAAGGTTTTGGCAATTTTATTCCTAAATCTGCTATGAGAAGCATTTTTTGTGGTACAAGTAGTCATTTTCTCTGTGGGAGATTGAATGGGGTTCATTTAGGTCAAATAGGAACCAGACATACCCCAACCTTTATCTTAACATTTAAGGACCTTCAAAGGTTTGCTTTGGGTGCTAAAAAGGAACAAGGTTGTAGGGAAGGAAATTAAATTTTGTCTAAACTGCTTCATCTCTAGTATCAACATCAGAAATGGTGGTTGTTGGCAGTCTCAGGAGGCCAAGGATTGTAAACTTGGGAACCCACTGGTACAAGGCGTTACAGGTAGGGGAGGGGTCTTGGCCCTGCGCCTCTATCAACGGCACAGTTATGACAACACAGATGGTCCTTCCAAAACAAGGTGTCAATTTATTGAGGTGACAAATTATACACCAAACACGTGGGTCAGAACAAGGACAGGGTTGAACCCCTGGACCCAAAACACAAAACCTTTGGATAAATGCCCCCAATGTCTCTTGCTATGATAGTTTGCTCACGGTCAGTCTTCACCTCCAGGCGCTGTTACCCGTCTGCTAGATGTTAACTATCTGCTTCTACTCCACGTCCTGATGTTGTCTGCTTCTCTTCCTTGTCCTGTAGAGCCTACCCAATTTGACTGAATACAACCACCTGCCACACTGTCTCCAAGATGGACAGCCCCGATCTCTTGGCTCAGGTAAGTTATATAGGCTTGGTTGGTACCAGATAAACCAATAGGGAGGGTGGAATTTCCCGCGCTTGACAGTTTTGCACACGGCCCGTAGTTGTGCACCCAGCAGGGGTGCACATGGCACACTAGCCTACTTGGCCTGGGCTCTCATTGGTCAGTTACTGTTTCCAGGTAGATCTGACTCCAGACCACACACTGCCCTGGCTGACCTTTTGACCCTCTGCAACTGTCAGCACTGTTGCCAGAGGCAGGCTCCATTAGAATCGCTATGGAGTCTGATCCCTTATTTATATCTGCTAACTATATACATATAAACCAATAAACATAACTGAGGGTCGAGCCATGGGTCTACTACAGGATTGGATTATGATGGCATGGAGAGACTGAGTTATGCTCTTACTCCTAGACTTTGTCTACAATCAGTGCAACCCTCCAGTGTACCCAACTCAATGTAGCTATCTTAATTGTAGTTAAGTCAAATCAGTCCATCCACACAGCATATGCATATATATCTTTATGAATATATTTATTGAGTGGATTTGCCATTATATCTACACCACACTAGTGCTTTGATCAATCTTGTGGGCAGCAATGCATTCTAAGTATGCATTCCAGAGTTCCCAGCACCGTTCCGAGCAGAAGGGTGTTACTGATAATTTCACACAGCCTTCTGGGACACTTTGCAGCTGCCCACGGGAATTGTGGACAGCAGTGACCTAACTCCCAAAACCTATCCCCTGGAAAGTCCTCTGATCCCTCAAGGGAGTTATCCTGTAATTTCCCTTAGATCCAGAGAGTGGAGACATAATGACAAGTAGGTTGGAGGAAAGCTTGCACTACCATTGCATATGCTGTACCTCTTCTGAGGATACAAAGAAGGCTAATTTAAGTGTGTTTTACTGCTTTCCAGTCCTTCTCTGGTATCTTCATACATTATTCCTGCATCTTTCACAATCTAGTTGACCCTTCTGATAAAATAACTTTTATAAACTTTCAAATTTTAAGAAACTTAAGAAATACTGTGTATTAGTAGACACCTAGAACTAGTAGAAATGGTGCTTTCTCCATGCAGATTTAATTTGTCCTATGCTTCATATATCCCAGTGGGAATAACCTAATCATTGCACTGCTTGGAGCAAACTCTTTTAGAAATAATAATCAGAAAACTTTTTTTCATTGAAGTTGATCAAAAACTTTGGGTAAGGTTCTCTCTCTTTTAATTTTAAAAGG
Source organism: Emydura macquarii macquarii (assembly GCF_026122565.2). NCBI lineage: Eukaryota > Metazoa > Chordata > Testudines > Chelidae > Emydura > Emydura macquarii. Next base: position 5,914,410 of record NW_027133614.1, read on the forward strand.
AATGAGTCATACTTTGACTTACAGAATGTAGCTGACTTTTTAATGAGGAGGAATAAGCAGAAACTGTTATAATTACCTCCAGTGTTGGATGAAATCAAATTTAATAAATTTTCACATCATCCAGATCACTTTCAATATTACATTTATTGCAACATGAAGCTATCAGAATATTTGCCAGGTATAATATTTTGCTGCAAGCATTTTTGCTCTGTTGCATGGCTTAACAGAAATGCTAACTCTTAGTTTTCCAGCATCATAAAATCTATGGATGTTTAAATGGCTTCTGAGCAATAAGGAATTGTTGGATTCCAGAAGCGTGTTTATTTGTGTCTTGGGAGAGATGTAAGTGGGTTCAAATATAGGGGGATATGCTATACTGGTCTAGATTAAGTCACCGTGGTCCAAGTCCCTGACTCTTACAGCCTGGGCTGTGCACAGTTGACAAGATGTTCACAGCCACTGCAACTGATATTTCTTCAGAGATGCATTGTTGCATGGAGACTCCATACATGGCTGTCCAACTCCTCCCCAGAGAATGGAATCCCCAGCATGAGTTATCTCAATCTTCCCATCCCAATCACTTGACTGCTAGTGAGAGTAAGGGAACTATTATCATATGCACAATCTCCCCAATGCTCGCATAGCAATGTGTTTTCCTGGCAGCTGGCAGGCAGACTCTGATGGTGCTGTGCAGCTCAAACTGAGAATCCATTAGGTTGCTGTCAGCCAGGAAGTGAAGAAAGGGCCCAACAGGATTAAAAAAAAAAAAAAAAAAAGGCCTTTCCACCAACACTACCACAGCCATATAGTAATACGTGATTATACCACAAAACTGTCCTTCTTGAAAATAAAAATATATTGGAGAGGAGAGGCTGGGAAATAAGCAGAAAGAAAATACCATCATGTTTCTTTCCATGTTTGAACGCTGTAGGAGAGAGTAAAAGCAGGCCCCACCTCAGAGCTACAGAGCTCTTTATCGGATCCAACCAGATGATTAGCTTCCCTGAGCTCACAAATATATTTGCCTCACAAATAAAAATGTAAATCTTCTGTTTTATGATAGTCTAAGGTTGACAGAATCACCTGGTGGGGTTCGGAATGATTTCCATTAATGTCATACACACGTGGTTCTTAGTCTTTGAGTTTGTCTATGGATGGGGTAAATGGGCTGTTCTTTCTCTATGGGTACTCTGAAATGTAATAATAATAATAATAATAAAAATCCTACTTTAATTCAGTTATATACCACCCTCTTTCTTCCAAAGTCTCAAGTAGCTGCAGTTAACTGGATATCTAATTTGAAGGCACCCATTATCCTCATTTAAGTATTTAACTCAATTTATTTAATGTGTGTGGTGGTAATAAATCCTCACATTTCATACCTTGCCTCTGCATTAAACGGGACTACATTAAAATGTGTATGCTTTAATTTAGTTTGCTAGGAATCTCATGCAGTTTCATACTTCTTGCAGCAAATTATCCTTTAAATTGAAGCATATAACACTACCACCACAACAGTGACTTGAAGGAAGTAATCTCATATTGAGCGAGAGATTGGGATAACTTAATCCAGGAATATTTAAATACCTTTTAGACCTAGCAGATGGTAAAGGTTAATAAATATAGGAATAATGAAACATGAACTCACATTAATAAACAAAATAGGAAGTAACAATGATGGGAAAATGGGATTTAGACATCTTCTGTTGACTTCCATGCTTCTGACATTTGGATCCTACACTGAGCGGTAAGGGGAAGAGGCTGGAATTTTATAATGACTCAGGCCACTCTCACCATCAGCTCATTACAGATTCTTCAGATGGTCAGCATTTCTTCCAATCCCCAGCCTCCTACCTCAGGAGAAAACAGTTCCCAGAATCCCATACTAGAAGGGCTACAACTCCTAGCTTCCCATGGAGAGACTCACATGCAAAATTGGGACTGATTTCCAATACTTCCTCCTTTATCTGATAGAGGAATGAGAGGCTGTTTGCCATTACACATCTCAGAGGTGGTCATTTTATCCCTGCTGACCCAAAAGCCTTCCCTTAACAACAATAACAAAAGGAGTCCAAAAGCCTATTTGTAATTGTTTGTGTGAACAACACTACTAGACTCTTACAACATTAAGCAGTACTTTAAACATGGAAGGTAAAATCCTCAGGCTGCAATAATTTAAATAAACATTGTCTGTTAAAAGGCAAAAGAAAATGAATCCCCAAATTTCAAGTGAATCCTTCCAAACATCTTTTTTTTTTAATGTAGCACAAAAGGAACTGCACAGCAGGCACTAAACGATATGAGATTTTATTGTGTGAGAATATAAGGAACTGCATCCTGCACTTATTTTAGATATCAGATTATATTACAATGTGGAGAGGCTATTTAAGTAACAAGTAGTGTTTGAGTTAGAGCCTAAAAATCATTAGGAGTTTGCTTATCCAGTAGAAGGGGATTTTAATGGGGCAAATTTTGAGAATGAAGATTTAATTTTTAAGCAATAGCAACCTTTAAACTGGGTTTGAAAAAATTCTGTGGGATGATATTTACATAACCGTACTGTACCTGGGCTGCAAACAAATCTAAAACTTCAGTTTCCTACACTTTTCACTCAAGAGTTTTATGAAATTGAAATGGAAATGAAGTAGGTGATTTGCACTGAAGTTTATTACAGAAGAAGCCTGCAAGTACAATACATTTTTCACTCTCAAAAAGCAGCAATGCACAAGAAGGCTTTTATTTTATTTCTGGGGAACAATTTTTTAGATAGCACAAGTTATGCAGGAGGAGTTAATACTTGCTTTAATTGTGTATCAAACTGGATGTAATAATATATTTCAAGTTAATGCTTTATATACATATTGTGTAAACAATGATATAATTAGCACACTGGGACTTATGTCTTTAACTCTAATTTGTGAAATCCCATGGCAGCCAAGGACTGACTCTCTCTAACATTTATATAATCATAAAGAATTAAAGATGAAGAACTTAAAGTTTAAGAACTATTTATGTCTGTCGTGTGTTAATCAAAGAATGGGACCATATGCTTTAAGTATGAATCAGGGTAAAATATAAATTGGGATCTAGCAATGTTTCTGTTATAGAATAAACTACATTCCCAAATTATGACTAAAGAGAGGTGAGAGAAACATTCATTTTAGGATACTGAGCACAGAAAGCAACCCCTTCCCCCAATTTGTTAACCATTTCTATAGGACTTCAACCATTTAAATATATGTACTAGGGAATGAGTCCACAAGTTTCAAGACATGATTTGACACAGTTCACTAGTACTGTTTATAAGATTTTAGCCCAGAAAATTGTCTAAGGCAAATGAATGCTGCACAGTCTCATGATGTTCATAGCCATGCTGACAGGAAACATCTGTTGGAAACGTATTACAGCAAAATACAAAATGTCTAGTAAGTTCTTCGAATGTCTTGGGGGACAGCTTTTTGTTTCAGAATGTGGATGAAGTAACCACGAGGATAGCCATTTTTATTTGATTCTGACTAACATGGAGTAATCTGTTGCCAATCTGAAAGCTGAAGACAATTTAGGTGAAAATGATCATTATTCTGAGGAAAGGAATAAGTGAAAGCAACAGAATGAGGTCAGTGGTCTTATATGCAGAGTTTAATAAACTCACAGAACTGGTAGGTAAGGTCCAATGGGGAAGAAAATCTAAGGGAAAAAGTTCAGGATTGCTAGCATTCTCTCAGAGACATTATTAAGGGTGCAACAGCAAACAATCCTGATGCAAAGGAAAGATAGGAAGAATAGTAAGAGGCCAATTTGGCTCCATCAGGAGGTCTTTAATGACCTGACTATTAAAAGGCTTCCTACGAAAAGTGGAAATGTAGACAAATTGCTGAGGAGGAGTACAAAAGACTAGCAGAAGCATGTAGGAGAAAATCAGAAAAGCTAAGGCACAAAATGAGGGGACTTGAGGTTCTACAAACACATTAGGAGCAACAGAAAGATGAAGAAAAGTGTAGTTCCTCTGCTTAGTAAGGAAGGAAAGCTAATAATACACAAAATCAAGAAGGCTGTGGTGTTTAATGCCTATTTCTGCTTCAGCCTACACAAATTGTCACCAGTTATTTAATACAATGGTAATAACAAGGGGGAAGGAACACAAGCCAAAATAAAGAAAGAAGATGTTAAAGACTATTTAGATAAGTTAGAGGTATTCAAGTCATCTGAGTCTGATAAAATACACATTAGCATACTTAAGTAGCTGAAGCAATCTCAGAGCCAGACCTAGAAGAGGGCTTGCCCCACTAGCTAGGTGGAAGACTTTGTTATAAATACTTGGTATGTGTGGGGAGGGGTAGAAGAAGCTTTATGCTTCTTAGGCTTTAGGAGGAGCCAGGCAGCAGGACTTGTTTTATCTGTTTTGATTTCTGTTGAACTGTTTTGGTTTTGGAAAATAAATTCTTTCTGAAGAAAGGGATTGAAATTGTCCTTGTGTTGGGAGCTTTATCTGACAAACTAGCTGGTGCCTGGGACCACTAGTTTACACCCTATTATTTCTTGCAGTGTTATTTATTTTAAATAATCTTGCAGGACTAGGTCCATGTATAGTGCCAGGTTCTGCTTTCCTTACTCCTGAGGAGTAATTTCTTATTCTTCAACCAGTCCTATTGATTTCAATTATGTGATTAAAATACTACTCAGTATGGGTAATGGTGGCAAAATCTGGCCCTTGCAGAAATACCCTGTCAGTGGGTTGGATTTAAGTTAACTCCTGTTTAACTTCTCATTTGATTAATTCCCCTTCTTTCAGTTGTCAGCTCCAGCCATAAAGGCAAACTCTGGAAATAAAGGAACCATATTGTTAATAGTATTAAAGTGAAATGAACCAATAACAGAGAGTCATGCCATGGGATTATTGTCTTCCACCTTAGCATGGGGCTGGGAGCAGATGTGTGCCAAGCTTTGCAGATGGCTTTTGATGAGTCTTCTGAACAAATTTAGCTTCAGCATTAGCTAATACTTCATCTGCAAACTTGAATACATTATTGTCCAAGTCATCTGCACTAGCAGCTGTAGGAATGTTTAAACTCTACGTTGCATGGATTATTTCCTTAAACGTAGCAGACTTTAAAATAAAATAGAGCAGAGGCATCCTCTGAATCAGTCATCCTACATATACATTTCTCAGTTACCAGTACATTCTCCTCCACGAAGCTTCAGACTTCATGAACAAAATAATTTCTAAAGGCATTGGCTATAACCTGCCAAATGGTATAAAATGTGTCTTTAAATTTTAAAAAGGTTATTTGATCTTAAAGCTCCGTATACTGGGGCCTAATCACTTTGATCAGTGGATAAACATAACTTCATGATTTGTTGGCAAGGTATTGAATTGGGATTCACAATATGGATTCAATTTATGTCTTTACTGTGGACTTCCTGTGACACTTTGGGCAAGACTTTTAGAGCTGAGCATTGTGGCCTGACCCCAGTGAAGCACTTAAGTATGTGCTTAACTTTAAGTGTGGGGATAGGCCCATTGAAATCAATGAGACCGTTCACATGCTTACACTTAAGCCTATGATTAAGGGCCAGATTTTCAAATGAGCTCAGGACCCAGCACCCTGCATTACTTTCAGCAGAAACTGCTGGAAGCTGAGAACTTTAAAAAATACATCTGAATACTTTTGAAAATGTGGTCCACTAGTACTTTGCTAAATTGGGCCTTAATTTCTGTAAACCTCAGTTCTCCATGTGTAAAGCAGAAATACTACTACTTCCCTTTCCTGCCTCTTTGTCTGTCTTGTCTATTTTAGATTTTCACTTTTTTGGGGGGCAGAGGGAGAAAGAAGGGTGAATGTCTTTCTGTGTGTGTGTGTGTGTGTGTGTGTGTGTGTGTGTGTGTGTGTGTGTGTGTGTGTGTGTGTGTGTGTGTGTGTGTGTGTGTGTGTGTGCGCGCGCGCGCGCGCACACGCAAGCACACCTGGCACTATGGAATTCCAATCTCAGTTGAGCCTTTTGGATGCCAGCACAATAGAAATAACTTCTGCACTGAGGAGAACAAACACCTTTTTATCTGCTAGGAATTTCCAATATCTCATATGGCTATTTGTAATAGAACTGGATCTAACTATTTTGACAGTTTCTTTCTTGTGTCATATATTACTGTTCAAAACTGATTTAATTTTAACCAAATCCTAAACTACATTTATTAATTTTAAACCAAAGGTCATCTTTCTCCTATATGCAACAATAACTTTGGAGAAATCCATGAAGATTTTTAACTCAATTTCCTACTACAGTACATGCAAGATTATTTTAACAATTTTTAATAAATTGAGGTTGTATTTTACCTTCATCTATTTAATAGTCTTTTAATTGACTCCTTTATCTTCATCAAAAGACTTTAAACAAAACTTTCTGAAAATGCTTCAGAAAGAAATTGCTTAGTGATTTTTATTCTTACTGTGTAGAAAATAAAAAACAAAACAAAACCATGATTATGATTAATAGTTATGTCTTATTTTCTAACATTGTAAAGTAGCATTTTGATTGATCAATAGTCTGACAAAGTCTACTGGGTTGTCTGAGGAGTATACTTAATTCTCATGCCAATACTAACTTCTTTATACAGATGTAGATGAGAATATACCTATTGTAAGAGTTTACATTTATTAATGATACAAGGATATGTAACATGTGAAAAAGAGCCTCTGTGAGACCACTGCAGTTTTTCTCTGATCATCAAATTCTGGGATGCTAGAATGTGAAACCAGTACAACTAATGAGTGGTTATATTTATTTAAGAACGAGACTGTGAGCAATGTTTGTCCTAAACTAAAAGCACAGAATATTACTTCATCCTCCTGTTTCCCCTTTAGCTGGGCATTAATGAAGCTTCATAAAGGAAAGCAGCTGCAGATCCTCTGCTCTTTTCAGCTGATAGCTGGTACCATGCTTTCAAAGTAGTATTAGCCAAATTACTACCAAAGAGCTGAGAGGAGTAAAGCTGGCTGCAGTAGCTTCTCCTTTGCCAGCTGCGTATCACCCATTACTAAAGGGAAGACAGAAGAAGGGCTCAAGGAAGCAGACATTAGGTTAACTTAAACACCCTTCATATTTATATAAGCACATGTCTACTTGATGCAACTGCAGAATATGGTTATACATGCAATTGCCAGTAAGCCTCAATGTGTAACTACTAAATACAGTGTGTTGAAACTAAATTTCTTTGGATTAATATTTGATACATGTACTTGAATATTTAAAACTTTTCTTAACTATATTCATTGATCTCCACTAAGCAATTGGTGTGTGTATTTTATAGGAATAGGGTAGTATCCCTTTCACTAATTTTTGAGCCCGCTAGTGTTTTATTGTTTTAAACTGACAGAGACCAGCCAGAGCAGCAATATGTACGTAGTTAGGCCTTGAATTTTATATACATATTTAGTAAACCTGTGTGGTTTCTATATATTTGTTCTCTTGTGTAAAGAACAAAGGAGGTAACAGTGAAAATAGCATGTGCATACTGAATCTTTCAGATCTGCTACAGTACCATTGATAATACATTTTGTTGGATGGATACGTGAATTTGCTGTTGAGTGTTTCCACTGTATTTTACATGACAGTGGGTACTTTTTGTGGGATACTGAAGGGTTACAGGTTCAACATTAATTTGATATTTATGTATAGTCACTGGAATGATTTGTGTGGTAACAAAATCTGAGCTGCCTTTGGCTTAAGGATAATACTTAGTTCTGTATCCCCATCATATCTGAATTTCTGTGGTAGAAAAGATGACCTGATATCTGCAGTGACTTAGTGATTTAGAGGATGAGTTGGCTGAGGCATAACCTAGATATGAATGAGATTGTTGGTAGATTAGGGGAAGCAACTAGAATTATTGGCAATGATTAGAACAGATCAGGAATCTTCCATTGGAATAATTTTTGGTGGAAAATGCAGTTTCCACAAAACTGAAATTTGCCTCTGGTAAATTTTGATTTTGCCCATAATTTTTCATTTTTTTCATTGGGAAAGTTTAAATGAAATATTTCATTTATGGTCAGTTCAACCTGAATCAGAATTTCTTTTTCGTAATTGATCCAAAATGTTTAGTTTCAAATCAGCTAGGAAAAAAACAAACAAACAAACTGTATTTCCCTCTGACACATTATGCTATGAAGCCTGTAATTCCAGCTCCCATTTTCTCTGTAGGCTGGACTTTCTGGAGGACCACATAATATCCCATGATGCAATGCAGATTTTCCTCTTTGGTGACTTATGGGAGTGACAAGACTGTGTGCAGTATGGAAGATGTAGAGCAGCTAGGTGATCATTTATAACATAATTAACACAATAGGCAATATTACCAAATAATATTCCAATTTTAGTTTACAAGCAGCATTCTTGTTCCTAAGCAGAGAGGAACTGATTCAAAGCCCATTACAGTCAATAGAAGTATTTTCATTGACTTCAGTGATCAGCCTATTAGTTCATAATTTCATATTGTTTTTATGCATCAGACAAGCCTGATCCATTACAAATTCTTTATGGTAAACTCAACTAGATTCTGTCCTTGTAAGCCTTACAAGCCTGCTTCTGTTAATATTGTCCCTTCTCTTGGGGGAGGGGAAGCTTTCTAAATTCCTAATAACTGTTTTGCCACAGAAGTAATTGTCAAAGGGTGACAAACTAGCTGTTTCTGTACCCTCTAGAGTCTTGGGCAGCTGTAGCATGCTGATATTTTATAGGTACTTTATCTTTACACTGAACACCTTTCAAGAATTGGCTATGAAGAGTTACTTTTGCTACATATGTGGCTTAACTACAACTGGCAATTGATAGGGTCAACAATTCTGGAGGCAGCAATATCATATTTTAGTCAATTATATCTGTATTTTGAATGTTGCTGCTCTGTTTCAGATGTACTTTTTCAGGTGCTAGGTTATTTCCCATAAAATAAGGCTATTAAAAATATTTTCCAGGACTCACTCTGCTGTCAGGACTGGAGAAACCTATACATCACCTCTGCACCCCCTCCAAGATAGGAAAATGCAAGGTGGACCTACCTTCTATCCCAAAGCCTGTGCTGTTGCCTTAATCACAGCTTAATTCCATAGAACTGGGCTCTAAACTGTACAAGAAGTTTTTACAATTCTGGGAACACAAATCTTAGCCAAAACATGCCTCCATTCACCTTAAGACCATCAATTCATCAACACAACTCTATCTTCTCTGGCTTCCTATCCTCTTTTGTTCTCTCCTGCATTCCTTTTCCTTCTGTTATTTTCAGTCACTCTTATGACTCATTCCACACAACATGAAAGCTTCCTGTTGCTTCTGCCTTTTTCACTCTATAGAAACTGTCTTCCGTCCTTGATTCTCTCCTTTCCCCTCTCCACTTTTCCTTTGGTGACCTTATCTGATCCCATGGTCTCTTATCACCTCTACTCTCAAATCTTTTGTGTTGCCTGCTCTGTTACTTGTCCTTATGGCCCGGGTCACATCACTTCAGATGTCTTTTGATGGCTGTCCACTACTTCCTTAAACTAAAAATAGAAAAATTAAACTTCCCTTCCCTTCTAAATCCTTTTCTCTCTCCATTTCTCCCCTCAGCATTGTCAGAAAAGTGCTTACTAGTGCATGGGGTAGGAGGGAAATTGAATAGTGGTGCACTTAGCTTTTACTCATGGCTGTGAATCTCCAGGTTTTAGAAGTCTTGGTTTTCAAATTCTGTGCTTTTTTATTTATAATGTCTGTTTCATTCCATATAGTTCCTATTAAAGTGAAAAAACACTAACTTAACAAGCAGAAATTAAATTTGTTAGTCTTTAAAGTGCTATAGAACTCTCATTGTTTTAACAAGCATACTTTTTTTAGAATATGAAATATTCCCATCACTGAATTATTTTCTGTGGCCATCCATTCTCTCTCTCTTTTTTTTTTTTTTTAAATACAGCAACTATTATGCACTGGGGTTTAAAAAAACCCGTCTTTGACTGCCATTCAAAGAACACTGGTCTAGGATAACATCTTCCAGTGTTTTACGAATAACAGTGTGAGCGAGTGCTGAGATCTGAGGGGTGGGTGACAGTGCTCAGTGAATACAAGTCAGCCTCAAAGCAAAGTACATCTACTTCTATGACTGTATGGGGGAAAAGGGTCTAAGAACATGTTATGCAACTGTTACCAGGACCTTTTATCCTCATGATGGCAATCTCCTCTCCTGGAGTGGCTGTCTAATTAACCTCCTGTTTCTATAGGTTTTCCAAGGTAACAAACGTGTCCTCACAGCCTTTCATTGTTCAGGATACATGATGAAGTTTTGAACCCTACAGTGAAAGCTTATTGTAATATGAATTGTACCATAATATTTGAATTTATACAGTGCCTTTCCTCTGAGGATTCCAAAGCACTTTAAGAAAGTTTAAAGTAATTTCAGTATAACAATTTCAAATTAACAATCCTGGATTGTTTACAAATGCCTAAAATGTGTCTTCACTTTATAACGATACTGATACTGAATTCAGAGCTATTTAAGGGTGCTGGATTATCACTTCTGGAGAATGAAGGATATGAACACAGTGTAAGCATTGGCAATGTAAGTTTCTACACGGGATCCCTCAAATGAACCTGTAACCCCTGCTTGCTCAGAGTGGCACTCTGTCCCCTTCTGGTGGTGACTAGACCAGGTAGAGATTGATAAATCTGCTATAGGTTTAGCTGAGGGAGAGATGTCTTTTAGCTCAGGCAGTAGAGGTTCATGCAGTAAGCACCAGACAGCCCAGGTTTGATCCCACACTGCCGACACACCTGTATGCTTTACATACCTCCCACTCTGTGGGAAGGACTACTCTTGGAGAGAGGGGAAGCAATCAATCCAATGATGGTATCAGACCACTATTTTATTTTTTATTTATTTGTATTACGGCAGGGCCTAGAGGTCCTAGTCATGGACCAGGCTCCCATTCTGCTAGATTCTGTACAAAAATGGGAAAAAATTATCCGTGCCCCAAACAGCTCATAATTAAAATATAAGACAAGAAACAAGAGGGGATATAGAAAGATGGACAAGGGAGCTAAAGGATAATATTGGTCAATGTGAGAGGCAGTGGTCTCAGCACACACACTGCCTAACCATTGTCACATTTTTTGTAAGCATCATGGCAAAGGAGCAGTTAAGGAGATATTTTAGGAGTTTTAAGTACCAGGAAGTGGCTTTTGAGATGTTACGTGGAGCTCTTCAGGCCTGAGGATGGACAGGGGAGAAAGAAGGTGTGTGTTTGCAAGGTTAAGAAGTCTGTGATGAAGACTAAGCCAACTAGCAGAGTGAAAAGAAGGGCTGACATCTTGATAGCATATGAGATGATATTCAACATAGGCATAGGCCATGAAAGATTTTGGAAGCGAAGACTAGTTTGTGTTTGATCTGATGGAGAGCATGGAGTTAGTTCAGGGATGAGAAGAGAGGGTGTCATGGTGAAAGCAGTGAGCTAAGAAAATGATCTTTGCAGCAGAATTTTGAATGGACTGGAGTTGGCCAAGATGGCGTTTGTCAAGGCCAGAGGAGAGAAGTTTGTATTAATAGAGAAACAAGATAATAAGGGAATATAGGCCCGTTTCTTTCTAATGATTCTCCTCGTCAAGTAGGCCAGCTAGCAATACTTAAGTCCCACTTTTGTCCTATTTTGAGATCTTAAGTGGTTCTGTCTCTCTGTACCAGAGTGAACCTCATCTATATTACATAGCAAAGAGCTTTACTGCCATAGTTCTGTATGAAAAACCCCTACTGAAGTCAATGAAATATTTTGGTAAAAACTGAAGGCAGCATTTATTCTTTAACTGCTAATCAAGAAAAGCACATACTGTATTTGGGATTTTAAAAATAGAAAAACATTAGATGAGTTTGTATAATTTATTCAAGAAGCTGTTATTGGTTTTTGTCTTTTAATGGCAAAATTAAAAATTTAAACAAGCTATAACTTTACAGTTAAAATTTTCTGTTTCCTGAATTGCAGCTAGGATCATGATAGAAAACCATAGTAAATAGATTCTATTTGGGTTGGACTGGCATCTTGCTATCCACCTTGAGTATACAATAATGAATAGTTGTTCTGTTCCACAATCAGAGGACTGTGTCATGACTCTGAGAGTCATAGTTTGCTTCATGCTTCCCCTTTGCTCCATGGGGGAATTAAGTTGTGTCTGCCATTTTATATCATGGAGGCAAACACTACAAATGTACAATATATACTCTTTGTGGTAGTTCATATACTATTAGACTTTTTTTTTCTCTGTGAGGCATAAAAATACCAAATAAGAGTGGGAGAAAGAGAGGGAAAGAAATGTTGTGACTTGATTGAGCAACAAAGATTTGTGGACTGCTGCACAATTTAAGGTCAGAGGGATTGGATCTGCCACTTTAATAACTCAGACATGAGTTTTCTCTGAGTGGATGGCTAAATAATAAAGCATACTCAATGAATTTGAAAAGTCTGCCATCAGGTTACTGGACTTGTATGAGAATTCTGTTCATCCCAGAAGATGAGACATAAACTGGGATCCTTGTGGACAGAAACCAACAACAATAACAGCTGAGCTAAAAGGAAGTCTCTTTCTGAGCAAGTCAATAGACATGTTGTTAAGCTTGTCTTAGTTGGTAATTATTTGCTGCCTGTCTGTTTTGGAGTCTATCTGCTATGATTTCAGACAGTGACTGGAGTACAAACTCACATTCCATATTTTTTTTCTTATCAGGAACTGCCAATAATCAGCACTTGTCCAATATAGTGCTACATTGTACCTCTTTTTCCTAACTTGCCTCTCTGTTTGTTTTGTCTTTTTAGAATGTAAGCTCTTGGGACAGCCCCTAGCAGGCAGAAGACTTCTAATATAATGCTGTCTTTTTTATCCAGTGATTCTTCAAATAATAGAGCAGGTGGCAGGCAAACTGTCCATGTACAGCAGTTGTAGATGATCACCCATTGTACATTTGTAGTGTTTGCCTCTGTGATATTTTCTTCATCAGATCAAGTTATATTATTTGAAAGCTGGATATTTCTTAAAAGCTGTTTTTCCCCTTTCTGTTTCGAATATTCCCTTTTTCCACTTCTGGGTTTAAAAATCAATCATGCCAGCAACAAAATTGCTTCTTGGATGACAGGTTGGGACATAAATCAACTAATTCCCTCCTTCCTGGAGATGATACTTCACAGTTTGCTGTTGCACTCACTAAAAACCAGGATCCCTGCCTCATGTTAAATGAAGCAAAGCAAGCAGACTACTCCCACATCTTATGATTTGTAAATGTAGGAAAAGATCCTTTTCTGTTTTACTTCAGTACAACATTTTTTTAAAAATCATGCAGTAAGACATCTATTGTCATAGCACGATATAATATTTCTCACCGCCTATGTGTGCTTTCCCCTGGTTCCCTAAATATGTTGGCTCTTCCATTTAAAAAAATGGCTCATTAGCTTGCCGCTTGGCATCACTTGCAAAACTCCCACTGAAATTATGATCAAATGAACACACTTTGAGCACTGGAAATCTGTTCTAAACTGATTTCAGCAGAAGCTCTGTGGCTATTGGGTAAACATAGGGCATGTTGGGACCATGCTTCCCAGTGTGGGTAGACAGACACACACTAGCTCTGCTACAGCGAGCGCACTAAAAAGGGCAGTACAGTCGGAGCAGTAAGGGAAGCAGCTCAGGCTAGCTGCCTGAGTATGTACCCAGCAGCTTCAGGCAGGTTTGTGCTTGGGTGGCTAACCCAGCTGCTGCTTGTGCTGCCATGGCTACGTGCTCCTAGCTGCAGTGAGAAGTACACTGTTCTTAGCAGCAGTGTAGACATGCACAAAGTGGCAGCTACTTGAACTGTTCCCTAAGCCCATGTGTGGAGGTGCCAGGAGACAGCCATTGAAGAGGGCTTCCAGGAGTGTAGGGGCATGGACCTCTTCCGTAGGCTTCTCACATGATGACTTTGTTGTGGAACTGGGCTAGTTCCAGTGGTCTGGGGGCCCTTAGTACACCTCCTTCCTATAACTCCTTCCCCATCTGGTCCATCCCAATACCACCTATACCAGCAGCATAGAATACTTCCGAGTATTCATAATTAGCTTACTCAGATAGCAATTATGCCAGGAAATGTGTTCTTCCATCACCCACTTGCCAGGAACCTGTTTGCCTTCCACTCAGATGAGGCTCTGGGTGCAATGATGCATGCATTCATTGTCTCCATACTGGATTGCTTTAATTCAGGTAATCTGGGAGTGAACGTAGATGCAATGCAGAAATTGGAATTGGAGCCCAACTCATTATCAAGGATACACCCTGAAAATACATGTTGCTAGTGCTCTTTACTTTTCCTTGACTCCCAGTTGTCTTCTGGTGCCATTTCAAGGCCCTGGTTTAATATTTAAGGGCTTCAACTGGATGCTGTCTGGCAGGTTTAGATAACCACCTCTCCATGCATAGCTCACTTGAAAGCCCAATCCAAAGCCCATTGAAGCCAATTGAAACACTCTTTTGATTATAATGGGTTTTATATCTAGGCTTGAGACAGCTGTGTTCCTCTGGGATAATGCAAATGATAGTGACCCAGGACAAAATTCTTGATGATCAAAAGTAAGACACTCTTTGGTGAGGTCCCTTGTATGTGGAACAGTGAATTAAAAAAAAAAAAAAAAAAAAGGGGGGGGGGGGGAGAAAAAGATTCATATGAAACCTGACCAATTCCAGTGTTTTGCAAGACTGAGACTCACTTGTTTGTGAATAACATAGGTTTAGCTGGTTCTCCTGTGCACAGACATAGCTCATTTCAAGGTTTGGTCTTGAGAAACACTTCTCTTCATCTTCCCCACAACCAGGCAGGACCCAGGATGATGGAATTGGTAGTTTGCAAGATATGGCTCAGTTCAAATATAGTAGGGACTTACAAAAAATTAATATTAATTAAAAAATAAAGGAGTAATTAATGCAAATCAACATGGGTTTATGGAAACTAGATCCTGTCAAATTACTATTAGAATTCTTTGAGGAGGGTCAACAAACATGTGGACAAGGTGAAGTAGTGGATAGAGTGCATTTGGACTTTGAGAAAGTCTTTAACAAGGTCCCTCACCAAAGGCTCTGAAGCAAAGTAAGAAATCATGGGATAAAAGGGAAGATCAGTAACTGGTTAAAAGACAGAAAAGAATGGATAGGAATAAATGGTCAGTCAGAATAGAGAGCAGTAAATAGTGGGGTCCACCAAGTATCTGTACTGGACAAATGTTGTTCAACATATTTATGAATGATCTGGAAAAGGGGATAAACAGTGAGGTGGCCAAATTTGCAGACAATACAAAATTACTCAAGATACTTAAGTTCAAAGCAGATTGTGAAGAGTTACAAAGGAATCTTACAAAAGTGAATGACTTAGCAACAAAATTGCAGGTGAAATTCAAAGTTGATAAATGTGAAGTAATGCACATTGGAAAACATAATCCAAACTACACATACAAAATGATGGGATCTAAACTAGCTGTTACTGCTCAAGAAAGAGTTCATGGAATCATTGCAGATGTTTTCAGAAAACTACACACAATGTTTTCAGAAAACTATATACAATGTGCAGCAGCAGTCAAAAACGCTAACAATGTTAGGAACCATTAGGAAATGGACAGATAATCAGACAGAAAATATCATAATGCCACTCTACAAATCCATTGTATACTCACACCGTGAATACTGAGTTCTGGTCACATCATCTCAAAAAAAGGTATGTTAGAAAAGGAAAAGATACAGAGAAGGGTAACAAAAATGATCAAGGATATTGAACAGCTGCCATATGAGGAGAAATTAAAAAGACATGGATTTTTCAGCTTGGAAAAAAGACAGCTAAGAGGGGATACGATAGAGGCCTATAAAATTGTGACTGGCATGGAAAAAGCACATAAGGAACTGTTATTTACTCCTTAATATAACACGAGAACCAGGGGTCACCAAATGAAATTAATAGGCACCAAACAAAAAGAAGTACTTTTTCACATAACATACAGTCAACCTGTGGAAATAGTTGCTAGGGAATGTTGTGAAGGCCAAAAGAATAATTGAGTTAAAAAAAGAACTAGATAAATTCATGGAGGATAGGCCTATCAACAGCTATTAGCCAATATAGTCAGGGTGCAACCCCATACTCTGAATGTTATGCTGGAAGTGGACAACATGGGTTGGATCACTCAAAGTTTCCTGTTCTGTTCATTCGCTCTGCAGCACCTGGCACTGTCCACTGTCGGAAGATAGTATACTGGGGTAGATGGTTTGACCCATTATGGTCCTTCTAATGACTTTGAACAAGATTTGGGGATCATGGTGGATACTTGGCTGAATGTGAGCTCCCAGAGTGATGCTGTGGCCAAAAGAACTAATGTTATCCTTGGATGCATTGGAACAGTGGAATCTGAAGTAGGAGTAGAGAGGTTATTTTACCTGTGTAAATGGCAGTGGTGCAACTACTGGTGGAATACTGTGTTCAGTTCTGGTGCCAACAGTTCAGGAGGGATGTTTATAAATTGGATTTGTCTCAGAGAAGAGCCACAAGAAAGATTAAAGAATAGGAACCTGCCTTTGTACACAGTCTTCTTCAACCACCTACTAACTCACCTGTCTTCTGGATGCCCTTTATAGTCATTTATGCCACCACAGGACACAATGGTGGAATCTGCTTGGCACAATGAGTGGTCAGCGATGATAGTCATTAATATCTCTCTTGTCACTGACCCAACCATCTGTCACCCAGGTTTCTATCTCTCAAGGCACCTGTGGTCATCTCTGAACTGGTTTCGAACAGGACAGGGCAACTGTGCAGCCAGTCTCTTTAAATGAGGTTTTTCTAATGAGCATCAATGCAGCTGTGCTCATCTTCAGACTAAGTTGCATGTCATTGACAAGTACCCACTGACTTATTTCGATGGCAGGCTACCAGCTCTCCACCCTACTGATGACACAATCAAATGATTCGGCACATTGTGTATACACTGATAATAATAATGACTAAAGAATTAGAAATCTTGTCGTATGCTGATAGACTCAAAAAGCTCTCTATATTAAGCTTAACAAAGAAAGATTAATCATAGAACTGTAGGACTGGAAGGGATCTCGAGAGGTCTTCTGCTCTAGTCCCCTGCACTAATGACAGGACTAAGTGTTATCTAGACCATTCCTGACAGGTGTTTGTCTAACCTGCTCTTAAAAATATCCAATAATGGAGATTCCACAGCTTCCCTAGGCAATTTATTCCAGTGCTTAACTACCCTGATGGTTAAGAAGTTTTTCCTAATGTCCAACCTAAACAGCCCTTGCTGCAATTTAAGTCCATTGCTGCTTGCCCTAACCTCAGAGGTTAATGAGAACAATTTTTCTCCCTCGTCCTTGTAACAACCTTTTATGTACTTGAAAATTGTTATCATGTTCCTCTTCAATTGTCTCTTCTCCAGGCTAAACAAACCCAGTTTTTTTCAATCTTTCTAGACCTTTAATCATTTTTGTTGCTCTTCTCTAGACTTTCTCCAATTTGTCCACATCTTTCCTGAAATGTGGTACCCAGAACTGGACACAATACTCCAGTTGAGGCCTAATCAGTATGGAGTAGAGTGGATTAGGTGATTTGATTAGAGTCTATAAGTATGTTCATGGGGAACAAATATTTAATAATGGGCTCTTCAGACTAGCAGATAAAGCTATAACATGATCCAATGGCTGGAAGTTGAAGCTAGATAAATTTTAACAGGGGGAGTAATTAACCACTGGAACAATTTGCCAAGGGTCATAGTAGCTTCACCATCACTGACCATTTTTAAATCAAGATTGGATGTTTTTTCTAAAAGCTGTGCTCTAGGAATTATTTTGGGGAACTCCTGTGGCCTGTGTGATACACAAGGTCCTACTAGATGATCACGATGATGGTCTCTTCTGGCTCTGGAATCTGAGAGTCTATAAGAAATTATAGGGGGGAAATTGAGGCTGAGCTACTTTTAACTGAATAAACAGCAGTCTAAGACTGTGTGCATTTCATCTTCTTTCATAACACAGTTCCTAAGTATTCTCTAATAATTCCCTGTAGCATGTCTGCAGATATTAAATAAAACACTATAGTCTACACAGAAATCCTTACTTCCACCATACTCTAACTAGGGTTGCAAAAGAGGACTCTAACTACTCATCTTCCACTTACGGGTTCTCTGCATACCTTCTGCCTTATTAGTAATTCCCATCACTCAGTAACCATAAGAGAGAAATAATTCTGGAAGCTTCTTAAGAGCTGACTCCCCCTCTTGCATTGCACACTGATCTGACAGTGTGTGCTAACTCATTGCTGAAAAGTTGTTCTCAATATCTCCATCTGTTTTTCCCCCCTTCTGTATTCCTTTCCTCAAGAGACCCCTCCTTTTCTAGTGTCAGGCTAAAGAAACCTGATGCTAATTACCTTACCATGTCTGCTTGAAGTTTAGTAAGCAGAATTAATTACCGATCTATCTATCTAAACTTATTTTAAGGCTGCTGGTGTGAAAAGGTATTTGTGCAGCGAGCTCAGCCCATTTTAATAATGATCTTTCTAATAGCTTAGAGAGAGTAGGAGAAAGCAGTTATGGAAAATAAAGCTTTGAACAAAGCTGTGTATTTATTCAAAATGTTCATGGTTATTTTTCAGACCAAGTGGGAAATATGTAATGAATGCACACCACCTGTGCACTGAAATGGATTTTAACAATTCCAATTAGTAGCAGGGTCTTCTTTTCCCTATTGTGGATCAACCAAAATTCTTATCTGGCCTGCTAAAGAAACCTTCTTTAATACTGGAAAAATGGGAAAGATGCAAATAATCCCAGAGAGTCACATAATCATCCAGCCTTCTCAATCAACAGAAGCAGAGCATTACAAATGTGAAGTGAAGAGTGTTCCAAATGTCACATTTACATTAGCTGCACTAATCAGAGATCATGTTAAGCAGTAGCATAGAGAAATATTCAAAAGCTTAAAGGAAGCAATTTTTGTTTCCTATTGAATGGAATCTTTGATTTTAAAAACAAAAACAGAGGAGTAATGCCACAGCAATGCCTGTAAGTATGACCTACGTTCTGTGTTTCTAGATGTATATACATTTACATTTAGCAGTAATAAATCGCACATTGTTTTCTTGTACCCAGTTTATCAGATGATCCAAATTGCTCTGAATTAGTGATTCTCCAGTGAAAATAGTCTTGGGCAGGAACTATATCTGAGTAGGTGAGGGTTTGTGCCTGTAGAATAGCAATTCCATCCCCTAGACCTGTGGATCCACCAGTGTTTTCAGAAGACAAGGGTTTTTCTGCATGGAGGCCCTTTTATCTCTCTGCCAGCTTGAGGTGACTTTGGCCGCCTGGAACCACATTGTCATATCTTTCCTCACCTGCTGCTCCCCCATGGTTATCTGTGTGCCTCAGGGCTACGGAAGAGTTAGTCTAACCCCATAAACTCCCCCCAATCCTTCCCATACTCTTCCAAAAAACTTACTTCCCACCTCCACAGAGATGCTGTGGAAAGTCTGTACCAAAGGAGAACAATGTTACAGAGGGAGATACCCAATGTGTCTCACTACATGGGTAATACTGGCCAGATGATCTATAATGTTTGATAGAGGCTTCATAATTTCCTCCCCCATTTTCATTTAAAATGGAGGCGGTCTGACTTTTAAAATCATTTGATCAATAGATAGAATTCCTTTGGGTGATAGGAAAAGACAGGCAGTGATAAATGAGGATCTAGTGTGCTGAGTACTGAATTTTGCAGCAGTAAGTGCTTTTATAGCATTATTGGGGTTCTTGGAATGTTATTGATACAGAAGAAGACAATTGCCCTCCTCCAAGGATCTTATTATCCAAACTAGATGGTCACCACAGTGGATGATAAGTGACCATGTCAGGTAGGAGAATAGAGAAAGAGATGGGGAGAGCACAGTAAACACTGCAAAGGGTACTGAGGATATTGTTCACCACAGGAAGCAAGTCATATTAATTGTTTTGTTTCATATAGTTCTTGCTTAATACTTTTTTTTTCTGTAGACAGTCAAGCGTGAGAGTGGGAGTTGATTGAACCAAAGTGGCAATAAAAATGGGTGATGACTACCTGAAAGTAGCATTTTTAACTATGGGGATTTCTACTGCTATGGAACAGCATTTTAAAAATTACAATCTTCAGACCAGATTCTACTACCCTTATTCCTGTTAAGTTTTATATTCCTTTGTGAAATGTTCCACTAAAATCACAGAAATGCTGCTCAATGAGAGTAAGTGTGGTCATTAATAAACACTGAACCAGAGACAAAAAGGAGAAAAGGGGTTGATCACACAGAACAAGAGAAATTTGAGGGAATTATCAAGCTGAATTATACCACATTGACTATTTCTGACACAAGTTTCAAGGTCTGAGTAAAATATTTTGATAAGCTTAACTGCTGTTTTTTGTTTTGTTTTCCCCTACAATGTTTCTTTGATATGAGGTCTCAGAGCTTTTTCAGGACCGACAGCATATACGTCTCTGTGAGACACACACTATTGAAAGTGTTTGTGACACTGAACTGGAGTGTGGAAAAATAAAGGTCCATTTCATAAATATATTTTGTAAAGCTGCTTTTGAAAATGAGAACATGGGCAAGTTTCTAAAGTACCTTGTAAAGAACCCTGAATTTTGGAATATTCCTTTAGTCAGACAATTTGATTGAGCTTTGAGATGCCACTCCTTGTATTTGAAAGAGGTATCTGAAGTTTCATTGCAACTACAGGGTCATAATCTTTATCTGAAACAAAACTTAATCTTGGATCTAAAGACAAAGGAGAAATCAAAAAAGAAAAGTAATGACTTGTGCTCATGGCACATAGAACTGTAGTGTTGTCGGTTAGGGGGCTTTATTAGCTATACTTGAGGCATGGGAACCTGCTATTTTATATATAAGGTTCTAAATTATAGGTGACTGTGATGGGGTGTGCTCCCCGCACCAGCTCTGATAAGGTTAACAACGACCTGAAAGGTCAATTAGGTTATCTGGTGCCACCTGCAAGAGGAAGGGCCAGGGTTAATTAAGAGTTAGCCCATCTGGAGAGAGAGAGAAGTGGATAGGAAGGAGCCCAGGGAAATAGCAACAGAGACAGAGATTGAACAGATCTGGATTGCTGGTTATTGGGTCCCTTGGTCGGAACCTAGTATAGTGGGACAAAGCCCTGATTTGGGGCTGAAAATAGACCAGAGAAAGGATTTGTACAGTGGTCCTGATGGACTTTGTAACCCTAGAATAGGTGGAGTAAATGGGGACCTGGCCAGAGGACCAGATTATCAAAAGAGAAACTATAGCAGAGCAAGCAGTGAGCAAAACAGGGCACCCAATGCTATGAGTGCTACTTTTCCAGATTCAGACATGAGGAAGTGCACTAGCAGAGAGTGGGAACCATGTTATGGTGACCTGAATCATTACAAAAATGCAAAGAAATCTCCCCACACACCATAAACAAGTCCCTCTTCCCCTCAGTCTACATGTAGTCCATCCATCCTGTCCCGTCAGGGAGAGACTGGGAAAGTATAAAGGACTTATACTGTTCTGAAAGTCTCTAACAAAGCTGAGATGTGTTGAACGGATGAAACAGTAGCTTCTGCCACCAAGGACACCACCATAACATATCTTTAAAATTATGGGGTTGATATCTTGACAATCTTAGCTGATCTAAAATACTCTAAGGAGTGGTTTCTCATATACTCAGAACCAAAATTAACGAAAGCTTTCTGCCTCTACACCAAATCATCACAAAACCAGTTGAAAATTAGGGTAGGAGGTACAGGTGTAACTCACACTGAGTGAAGTGACATTTTATGAGCAGAGAACTACATTTTGTATTCGGAGACATTTCCAAGGGAACTTCTGATCTAGCCCCATAGTGCGGTATTCCAATCTCTGCATGATGGCAGAATGGATAATGTTCTGGCTTTTTGCTTGGCTTTCATGCCCAAAGCCTCTGGTGTAGTTGTAATGTTGAGTAAGAACTCGGGGAACCAAGTTGGCTGGGAAGCAGGCCTAGAGTTGTAACTTCTAACTTCATGAGCATTCGGTCTGAGCTTAAAAGTCCACAAGTTTCTGGAAACATCTAATTCACACTGGGATTGTTCAGAGGCTTAACACAGCTAACAGCACAGCCACTGATGTAGGCTCTGCAGCACCATCTATCAACCGCCATTTCCTCAGGAACGATACAATGATGATACAGAACGTAATTCAATGATCTGGAAGAAAATATAAAAATAATTGCTGGTGAAATTTACGTATGTCACAGAAATGGTGGACTGGTAAATAGTAATAGGAAACAATATGGACAGGTCAGCTCTACAGAGAGATCTGGATCATGTGGTAAAGGTGGGCTCATTCAAACCTCAATTTCAATACAATCATATGCAAGGTCATACATGTAGGAATCAAGTACACAGGTCGCATTTACAAAATGGGGCGCTGTATTCTGGAAAGAGGTGACTATGAAAAGTATTTTGAGATCATGTTGAATAGCAATTGAGCTCCCAGTGCACTGTTGTATCTAGAAGGCTAACGTGACTTTGGATGTATCAGTTGGAGATGTCAAATAGAAGTAGCGAGGAGGCATTACTTCTGAGTACAGTGTTGGTGAGACCATTACTGAAAAACTGTGTTCAGTTCTGGTGTTAGCACTTCAAAAAGGATATTAAAAAGTTGGAAGACTGATTCAGATTCTAAAGAATATGCCTTCCAGTGTGGGATTTAAGAAGATCAGTTTGTTTAGTTTATTCAAGTAAAGGTTAAGAGATGACTTGATCAGTCTACACATACCTACATAAGGAAGAGATTTCTGATAGAGATTGCTGTTTAAATTAAGAGGGAAAGGTTTAATAAGTTCTGAATGGAAGCTGAAGCTATACACATTCAAACTAGAAATATGGCGCACATTTTTAACAGTCATGGTAATTAATCATTGGAACAATTTACCTAGCAATGGGATTATTTTCATCACTTGAATGAAGTCTTTAAATCAAGACTGGATATCTTTCTGAAAGAAACTTTATTGCTCATATAAGTTGATGCAGGAATTGTTGGGTGAGGTCCTATGGCCTGTGATATGCAGAATGTCACACTAGGTTGGGGCTAGATTTTCAAAGGTATTTGCATGCCTAAAGATGCAGATTTTTGCCTATTGGGATTACAAAAGCACTTAAGCAGGTTAAGTGCCTGTCTTCATCTTTAGGTTCCAGATGACTTTTGTGGGCTTAAAATCTATGAATCTATGATAGTTCTGACTGTCAACCTCACAGAACCTGTGATATCATTGTGTAGCAGCAATGTTAGCTGCAACTGACATTGACACAAACTGCGTGTTGGCGGCGGGGGTGGGGTGGGGTGGAGAGTGTAAGATAAAACCCTTAAAGTGTATGATACTAACATACAAATTAAAAGGAAAGAGATTGGTTCATTAAATGAGTAACTGTGTGTGTGTTTGTTTAAGCGGCATGTGTGTTTTAATTGAATAAATAATAGTAAACATATAATATAATATGGATGTTTCTGGTTTAATTAAATAAAACTATTGAAGCCAGTTAAATTTAGTACAAGTCAAACTTCAGCTAAAATAAATAAATACACCTGGAATAATTCCAACTTTAATGTTTTAGTGCCTGCTGCCTAGAGGCACATTTGATTAGCAGTCACTTCATGCTGGGCTTGAAAGATCAGCACATACAAATTAGTTGAGATACAACTAATACAAATACTTTGTACTAGAAAAGTTTTCAGTATTCATAGGATTTTTAATAATAAGTAGCCCCATTTATAAAGAAAAAGAGAATGTTTGAAAGAATAACTTCAACATTCCTTTTTAACTAAACATTCTAAAATATGATGGGACCAAATTTCAGGGGAAATTGCCACATCTTTGAAGAATACTGTATCATTAATCTGTAATCAGCCATTGACATATTCATTTGTTCAAGAGACCAGATGTTGGTAGGATAATTTTCATGAAATTAAGAAATCAATGTTATAACTATATGCACTCTTCAATTTGATGCAGAAGGGAATTACTAATAAACCCAAAGTGTAGTACTTAATAAAGAGATGACATTCATATAACCTTAACCCTTTCCACAAATGAAACTGCCATACAAATAGAAGCTTCATACATCATAATGTTTGTTGTTGTTGTTTCTCGTGTGCTTTCTAAAATAACTGCTTTTTTTTTATAAATTAGGACAAATTTTCCTGTATATCTATTAAGAAAAATAGTATTAAACAAATATTATGTAATGGACGAAATGAAGAAAAAAACAAATCCATGCTGCACAGCAAGCGAACTAACAAAATAGTAACTTGAGAATAAACAGATTTGCTAGGTCTTATTGTTCTGAGCAACTGTAAAGATAAATGCAGTGATGATTTCAGAACTGCAATAATTGTGACCATTTTGCTCTGAAAATGTGAATACTTTTGTCAAATACACAGTTGATTCCATTGCATTATTATTATTTCTCTTTTGACCTTGAGGACTAAAGATTGAGGGGGAAAATCACAATTGTTTATGGTATGTATACACACAAACTTGATGTCACATTAGTATCTTGCATTTATATATTTCATACTGTACAAAATAAATCTGAATTGATTTATTCACCTCAGGAGAGAAACACACACATCATTTAACAGATCACAGCAATATTAAACCATAGTTTAAGAGAGGAAATAGACTTATAGACTGTCAGGTCAGAAGGGACCAATATGATCATCTAGTGTGACTCCTGCACAACGCCCGCCACAGAACCTCACCCATCCACTCCTGTAATAGACACCTGACCTATGACTGAGTTATTTAAGTCCTCAAATCATAGTTTAAGACTTTAAGGTACAGAGAATCCACCAGCAAGTTAGCCATACTGAATGCTACAGAGAAAGGTGAAAAACCTCCAGAGCCTTTTCCAATCTGCCTAATGGGAAAATTCCTTCCGGACCCCAAATATGGCGATCAGTTAAACCTGAGCATGTGGGCAAGACTCACCAGCCAGACACCCAAGAAAGAATTCTCTGTAGTAACTCAGAACCCACCCTATCTAACATTCCTTCACAGGCCATCGGCATATCTACCACCAGTAGTCAGAGATCAGTTGATTGCCAAATTAGGCTGTCCCATCATACCATCCCCTCCATAAAGTTATCAAGCTCAATTTTGAAGCCAGCTAGGTTTTTTGCCCCCATTGCTCTCCTTGGAAGGCTATTCCAGAACTTCATTCCTCTGATGATTAGAAACCTGCATCAAATTTCAAGTCTAAACATCCTGATGGCCAGTTTATATCCATTCGTTCTCGTGTCCACATTGGCGCTGAATTTAAATAATTCCTCTCCCTCTCCTATTTATCCCTGTGATGTATTTATAGAGAGAAATCATATCTCCCCTCAACCACCTTTTGGTTAGGCTAAACAAGCCAAGCTCTTTGAGTTTCATCTCATAAGGCAGGTTTTCCATTCCTCAGATCATCCTAGTAGCCCTTCTCTGCATCTGTTCCAGTTTGAGTTCATCTTTCTTAAACATGGGGGGACCAGAACTACGCACGGTATTCCAGATGAGGTCTCACCACCCCCTTGTATAATGGTACTAACACCTCCCTATGTCTTCTGGAAATACCTTGTCTGATGCATCCAAGGACCGCATTAGCTTTTTTTATGGACACGTCATATTGGCAGCTCATAGTCATCATGTGATCAATCAATATCATAGAATTATAGAAGATTAGAGTGGAAGGGACCTCAGGAGGTCATCTAGTCCAACCCCCTGCTCAAAGGAGGACTAACCTCAGCTAAATCATCCCAGCCAGGGCTTTGTCAAGCCGCAGCTTAAAAACCTCCAAAGATAGAGATTCCAGCACTTCCCTAGGTAACCCATTCCAGTGCTTCACCATCCTCCTACTGAAAAACTTTTTCCTAATATCCAACCTAGACCTCTCCCACTGCAACTTGAGACCATTGCTCCTTGTTCTGTCATCTACTACCATTGACAACAGCCTAGCTCCATCGTTCCTGGAGCCCCCTTTCAGGTAGTTAAAGGCTGTTCTCATAACCTCCCCAAATATGCCCAGGTCCTTCTCCTCCTCTGTCACTTTCAACTGATGCATCCCCAGGTTATAGCAGAAATGCTTTTATTAATCCCTAAATGCACTTAGCGCTATTAAATTTAATCTTTTTTTCTATTTCTCCAGTTTACAAGGTCATCCAGATCTTCCTGTATGATATCCTGATCCTTCTCTGTACTGGCAGTACCTCCCAACTTTGTGTCATCTGCAAACTTTATTAGCACATTCCCACTTTTTGTGCCAAGATCAGTAATAAAAAGGTTAAAAAAGATTGGTCCCAAGATGGATCCCTGAAGAACTCCACTAGTAACCTCCCTCCAGCCTGACAGTTCACCTTTCAGTTTGACCCATTGTAGTTTCTCCCCTTTAACCAGTTCCTTATCCACCTTTCAATTTTCATATTAATCCCCCATGCCTTACTGAAATCTAGGTAAATTAGATCCATTGCAAATCCTTTGCCTAAAAAGTCTGTTATTTTCTCCAAAAAGGAGATCAGGTTGGTCTGGCACAATCTACCTTTTGTAAAGCCATGTTGTATTGTATCCCAATTACCATTAACCTCAATGTCCTTAACCACTTTTTCAAAAATTTTTCCAAGACCTTGCATACTACTGAGGTCAAACTAACAGGCTTGTAGTTACCCAGATCACCTTTTTCCCCTTTCTTAAAAATAGGAACTATGTTAGTAATTCTCCAGTCATACGGTACAGCCCCTGAGTTTACAAATTCATTAAAAATCCTTGCTAATGGGCTTGCAATTTCACATGCCAGTTCCTTTAATATTCTTGGATGGAGATTATCCAAGCCCCCCGATTTAGTCCCACTAAGCAGTAGGAGTTTGGCTTCTACCTCGGATGTGGTAATTTCTACCTCCATATCTTTATTCCTATTAATCACCCCACCACTATCCCCAAGCTCCTCATTAGCCTCATTAAAAATGGAGGCAAAGTATTTGTTTAGGTATTCGGCCATGCCTAGATTATTCTTAACTTCCACCCCATCCTCAGTGCTTAGCAGTCCCACTTCTTCTTTCTTTTCTATTTATATGTCTATAGAACCTTTTACTATTGGTTTTAATTCCCTTTGCAAGGTCCAACTCTACTTGGCTTTTGGCCTTTCTCACTTTATCACTACATGTTCTGACCTCCAAGAGGTAGCTTTCCTTGTTGATCCCTCCCATCTTCTACTCGTTGTAGGTTTTCTGCTTTCTCTTAATCACCTGTCTGAGATGCTTACTCATTCAGTTTGGTCTACAACTCTTGCCTATGAATTTTTTTCCGCTTCCTTGGGATGCAGGCTTCAGATATTTCCTGCAATTTTGACTTGAACTAATTCCAAGCCTCCTCCACATTTAGATCCATGAGTTCTTCAGTCCAGTCCAGTTCCCCTACTAATTCCTTTAATTTTTAAAGTTAGCCCTTTTAAAGTCAAATACCCTAATCACAGATCTATTTTTGTTTATCCTTCTGTTCAGTTTGAACTGAATTAGCTCATGGTCACTTGAATCTGTACATCCTGCAGCTTCCACATCCAGTCATCCTCATTGTCTCTTCCACTGCTTGAGTGACAACCACTACCGCCTCTATATCTGTCATAGCCTTTCCCCCTCGTTCCTGTCAATGAGAGACACAAAAACAAAAACTCCACCAAAATAACCCCAACAAGCACCCCAACAATACCAGAACACCTCCCACTCCTCTGTTTTCGGCTCGTTCCTGGGCCACTGCAGCTGTGCCACTGCTTGATTGAGTGGCTGACTTTATAGAGTCCCTAATTAGGGTCAGCTGATCTCAGTACACACCCAGCTCCTGCAAATTGAAGGGGAAGAAAACGAAACAAAAACAAAGACAAAGACACACAACTTCACAAAATTCACCCACTGCCACTAAGGCTCAAATTCCCCTGTTTTCAACTGTGTTTGCTGGCCCCTGTGCCACTACAGCTGGATGAATAACAAATCGTGTACTACACTGAAATTGCAAGGATAATTTAAGAATGCAAAATTGCAATCATCCCAATTAGAATTTACCCAGGACACCAAGTTCAATAAACTAATTCTTGCAAATTCTTAATTACTACCCATCATCAGTACTTTGGTTTGCATTTCATCTGAAAGATGATCTTACGCAGCACATAGTTTCCTTACATTTTGCTAAGAACTTTGTTTAGAATTGACTCACAAGGTACCCACCCTTAGTTATTTGACTGTACTTGTGAGTTTACAGTGGGAGGGCTCCTATCCAGGTGCTGACCATAATTGACCTTCCATAGCTTGAGAAAACCTGGAGAGATGATTGCCTTAAATAGAATGCCATCACATGGCTGCACCACTGTTGGTGTACTATTCCTAGAAGAAACATATAGAAACCTTTAGCCTAGGAAGCCCCGATCCATTCAAATATACTGTCTCTGGCATTGGCAATGTATGCACCTCAATTACTGGGATCAGCTGTAGTCTTCTGTCCCAGGATCTCTTCATAGGAAAGAGACAAAGGAGAAATATCCATTGCCTCAAGTTTCAGGGTGAAGCATTTTTTAATTGATTTCTGTAGTGACTTGAAGAGGAAGATGGTTACTAGTATCTTGTTGGTCTTTCAGCAGTGATATTTTTATCGCGTTAAGTTAAAAAATGACACCTGAGGAGTGAGAACTTCTGTTCTAGGCTTTGCTTGTTACAATCTTGATCTCAATTTGCACTAGGATCCTGATTGGTTCCTTAATTCCTTAGAGCATTGTGTAAGCTCTTTTCCATGTTGAAACTGTCATTGTAGGTAGGTCTCTAAAAGGGTTTTGGCCAATGCACAAAAAAACATCACTTACGGATCTTACATCAAACTTTCATTACTAGAGTACAAACAATGCCATGAAAAGGCACTGCAGCTAAAGAACCTAGGCCACTCAGACATCAGTTGGCAGCAATTTGTGGATTACAGGTTATATTATTACAATATAATGGAGAAGAGAGGGGAAGGGACCTCCTGTTTAACTTTTTCAGATTGACTTACACCTCAAACCTGATGTTTAACTTCCCTTATAAATCTGTCATTGGTAGTTTAACTGTGAACGTTGTGTCTATACACAAGTCTGTCTAGTCCTTTAAAGAAAAACAACAACAAAGCCCTTTTTCATTATTAGTCTTGATGGCCTCCTGCAGCAGTGAATGTGACAGGCAAACAACAAGATGCCCCTTGTTTTCCTGAGATGAATTCCTGGCTGATTTATATTTTCATAAATCAGACCATTCTTTTGTGGATTTCTCTTTAGTTCACCATTTCAATACAAAAGTCTCTCTGAAAAGAAGGAGAGAGTGTGAAATATTATTGTATGCTACTAGGCTCATGTATGATTGTGGCAGATATGAAAGGCATACAAATTAGTTTTCTTTTTAAATTTTACTTTTCTGGTTATTTGGTGGCCTAGAGTGCCAGGGGTTCCCAGATTGTGGTACTGTAGCCACATATGCTATCTTCACATATTCATGCTAATACGTGCAAGGCAGTTTCCACAGACAGGAAAAAAATGTTTTGTAATAAAGCGATTCTTTTGCTGGGGGAAAAAATGCAGTTTTTCCAGGGGCCAACCTTCGCAATGAATTTTGTGCTGGAGTAAATGTGCATTTCCATAAAATGTGAAAAAGAGCAGAAAGGAAAATTGTTCATTTTTGCCCATCTCTTCTGTTAACACTCAATTTGTGATATAAAGCATATTAAAACTTTCCCAGCTAGACAGCAGTCTGCAATTAAAACAGTTATGTAATTTTTTCTTCAGTTTCAATAATTGAGATGACAAATGTTTTACTTCCTGATGATTTGTTTATGATTTTACTTTTCATAGCTGAAGAATCAGCAATTATTTTTCATGAAATCTAGAAAATTGGAAAAAAATTAAGACTCATATTCTGATAAACTTCCTCATTTCTGAGTAGTACTTTACTTCTCAAGAAACCTTGCTTTCAAAGAAGCTGATCACAAAGGGAAGTGCTATTCAGAAAATGGGAAGGTATCGGCAACTGGCCTTTAATTTGATACAGATAGTAACATAGAGCACAGATTCTATCATGTTTGCTCACTTGGAATGACACCTTGCTCCAAGACCTATTCTGTTCTATATAGGTCTTATACCACTGTAATTACTATAGTGCTGAGCACCTTTCAGTGTTGCAATAAGTGACATGGGTTCATTCCATTTCATCCGTTCCTATGGGGATAATCATACGTGCCATGCAGTTGCACTGTTGAGACCATTCTCAGAGCAAGGTGCCAGTCAATGAAGCAAAAAGGGCAGACTGTAGGCCATAATCCACAAGTCCTAAACCACACTCAAACTGCCTGCAACGAAAACACAGATTGATGTCAACGACAGTCTTCTTTGGCATAACAGTAAAACTTATATTTGTCAAATCTGACAGGACAATCAATTTCCTATTTGTCCATATCCATTGAAAAACAGAGGAGAAAATCTAATTGTATTGCCTTTTGTACTGCAGGGATGTCTATGAGTAATTAATAACAAATAGTGTTAATATCCTGGTATCCCAGACTCTCTTTTGGAACCCAAATATCTAGAATGCTAAGGACACACAAATGGGTGCATCTGCATGATGTTGCAGTGGAGAGAAAATCCCTGCTAACTGAGGGAGCATTATATGATTGATGGCATGTTAGTATGTCCATGATAGCCAATCTAAAGTGACAAGGGGTGTGAATTTACCAGCTGCCTGTGCTAAGTGGCAGGTGGAAGTAGTGTGTGTAGAAATTTGTTGTAAAACAAACAAGCTTTCTCAACTCTTTATTTTTTAACTAAAACATCTGCAAAACTTCTCCCATTGAGGTCAATCATAAATCCTGGGTTTAACATGAAAGCAATTAAATCTTTCCTTTGTGATTTTATAATCTCTCTTTACTAGTTTCATTGACTTTATGATATTTAAGAAAACACACCATTTCCAAATACAAATAGTTAACAAATACAAATGTCAGACTTAAGAATTTGAATATTAACACACAAAAACCCGACACAAGCTTCTATTAAAATGGGTAGTAAGTTTCCCTTGTCTGTTGCCCATTCTAAATTATTCACACTCGCAGATGAGTGTCTCAAAACTGTGTCATGCCATTGGCATAGCTACCTTGATGACATAGTTGTAACAGTTAAGTCCACTAAAAAGGTGGTTCCAAAAATGTATGTGTTTTTATAAGCACAGGAGCTGCTCAAGCAAATATTGAAATGAAGAGCCAGATGGGGCAAGAATTACTGTATCATGAGGATCTTCTGCATATGATTATAGAGTGGGCATGAGATGAGAGCTGGGCAGAGCTGGGCTGGGCTAGTAATGACTGCAGTTGAAAAAATTAAGAAGGAAAAAGGAGGTTGCATTGTAAATTCTGAGGTTCCTATTTGACATTGTTCAGGTTCTGTTTTCTCCCAGAAATATTAGAAAATAATACATACAGTTCTATAGATGCTAGCTAATTACAGTAAGCTGCACAACTTCCCACACTGATCGGTTTCTACCTACCAAACACATCCTTGTTTTACAAATGGGGAAATGAAAATGCAGAGTTCTTGTAACCTGGTCCAAAGCCTAATGAAACCAGCTGGGAGTCTGTTCCCATTGACTTATATGGGGTTTAGATCAGGTCACTAATGTACAGTAGTTGTAAGGATAAAAATCTTGCAGAAAGTGAAACCAACAGGAATAAAGATAGAAAAGAGTGACACCAACTTACTGATGTACTGTTCACCACCATTTATATCATCTCTGATTCGTCCCTGGTTAAACAGAGAAGGAGTTAGAACTCAGTAGTTCCCGACTAATTTAAGACCTTTAAACCATGTCCCCTCTCTAGAAAAGGCAAAGAAACCCTGAAATATATTTGTTGAAGAATCATTTGCGTATCTGTGAATTAAATAACTTCCCTATTGGAGAGTTCTACTGTATTGTAACCTGTTTGAGACTGATGAGCCATAGCATAATAGATTTTATGTCCTTATATACAATTTATTTTCAATTATTTTACTTCTGAGCTCATACAGCTTTTTGTATTGTATCTACTTTTAGCACTGTAGGAGAGTAAAGAGTTAAAGTTTGACAAATGGACAGGCCTAAGTTACAGGGGACGGGGTCATGGCACGGGGAAAACTTGTTTCTACTAATTGGTATGAATTCTAGTTAGTCTGTTCTCTCTCTTCCTTTCGTCCCTTCCTGGCCATCTGTGCAGCGAATGAGGCTAACAAAAGAACTATCTCCCCTCCTGAGCAAGACCTTTGGTGGGAAGAAAGCATTATCTTCTTTCCCTCCCTTGCATATTGTGTTCAAGGTATTGGGCTCTGTGAAATAATCCTGGAAACAACCAACAGGGGCAGGTATAACTGTATTCATCATATAGTAGTTAATATTCATTTTATAGTTGTTAATATAATCAATAAGGGTCTATGGGGAAAGGTTGGAAATGTATACATTTATATACTGTTATGAATAAAAGGATTGTAAAGTAACCCCCTCGTTGCTCACTCACAGCGCCAAGGTGGAACGAGCAGGCAATAAAGGATTCCGTCTCCCCAATCCGCCCCAGGGACCACCTGTTTGTTATTTCTAACAAGCATGATGGGCCCATCTTTTATGGATGCACCTGTTCTGAAGTCTAGAATTAGACATACTGGAAATAAATTGCATAAGGGGGAATACACTGAAGTTTGATTCCTATCATTGAAGAACCTAGATTACTTGAAAAGTGAAGCTGATGTATGTGACCAACTTTTTTAATATATATTCTCTACTTGGCACTTACTATAGAATACTGTCAGTTTTTGTGAGACGGAATGTCTTCCCACTGGGCTGATAGCACTGCTCCGAATGAATTGAAACACTTGCCTCCTTCCTCCTATGCAGCTGTTTGGGAACAAAAAAACCTATTGATTAACCAAGTTCCAAAGGTAGAGTGGTGGTGGTGGTGTGTTTTTGGTGGGGGAGGGTTACATCTTAATTACTTTCTGAGTTTGAACATATCATAGAATTTAGGACAAACTTGTGAATAAATTATTTGTTTAGTTGTGGATCACTGCAGAACCTAGAGGCCCTAAGAAACAGTCCCTGCCCTGAAGAGCTTACAATCTAAATAGACAAGACAGACAAAGGGTGGGGGAGAGGAAGTAATTTTACATGCATTTTACAGACAGTGAATTTACAGAAAGACGTGAGTAACTTGGTCAAGGTCAAACAAGGTCTGATGCAGTGAAGACTTGAACCCAGGGCTCCTGAGTCCTAGTCTAGTGCCTTAACTACCAAATCATTCTTCCTCTTTGATGTTTGTCAAAGTGGTGCCAGTAGATTTTGCTGAAAGTAGGCAGATTCCTAATTGTGCTTAACTCACGGAGACTTGGTAAGATGAATTAACTGACGTTTTTAGATTGACATGAGATTTTCACAAGTCAACCTACCAATAATAATAATACTTTACATTTACATTGATATGTTGACTCTGTTGAGATCTCAGAGCATAATTCAGCTTCATCACATCTCTGTGAGGTAGATACAATAACTAATTATATCCATCATCTGGAAGGCAGCTGTGGCACAGTGAGTCAGTGAACTGATCAACACCATCCAGCAAGGTACTGGCACACCGAGTAACAGAACCCAGAAGTTTTGATTCCCCATGTGGTGCTCTAACCAGTAGCTGTATTGCCTCTCATGAACAACCCTGAAGAGCAAGAGGGAGAGAAAAAATATCAGGTTTCCATTTTTAGCTCAGGTGCTTTTATTCATCTTCCCCAATCTCTGTGCTAGGCTCTTCCCTGAGGCTTCTCTATGCGGGCACTGTGTAACAAAGTGGGGTAGACTAGTCTGTTTGCTCTGAGGCCCAGCTCTCTGCAAAAGGCCACTGGAGTTTCAGCCTGCAGCACGAGCTCCTGCCTCCTGTTTTGCTACCTTCAGTGCATAGTGCATGCCTTAATGGGACGTGACAAATGTTGACAAAGCTGCTGGATTATGTATGGAACACTGAGATGGCTGAGCCAGGTCAGAAGGATAAGAAATTGAGGCAGGGTAATACTGTGATCCAGAAAAGGAGGAGAAGAGCAGAGGACCAGGGAAGGAAAAGTAGTGGTGAGGGAAAGAAATATAGGAACAAGAGAGGAGAGGACAACAGGTTTATAGGGAAAAAAATCAGAGGAAGTCAAGAAATGGACAGGAGAAAGGCAGAGGGGGAGAGAGAGAGAAAGGTAGAAAAGCTAGTTATCACTTTTACAGAACAAACCCTGAGGCTTAGCAGAATATGTGATCATTAGATCTGAAATGCCTTTGCAGACATTGGCTTTTCAAAAGCTTTTTGTAGGAGACATGGAAGGGTGCTTGGTTTACATTTGATGGAGGCTGTTCCAGGTGGAGGGGTCAGCCTGAGAATAGACAGGGAGTCATGAATGGCCAAAGCATATAAGAGGAGCAATAATCAGTACTGAGGACAGTGCGAGAGACGTTGGAGTTGGGTATAGGAAGAAATGAGGGCAGACATGTGAGAAACTGCAGATTTAGGAAGTGATTTGAAGGTGAAAATGCTGGAACTTGATGCTGGAACTTGATTCAGGAGAAGAGGGGAGGCAATGGAGAAATTTAGTGTTGAGACATAAGAAGTATTGGGAAAGGAAGATTAGCATGTCACAGTGCTATAATTGAATCAAAGGTAAGAAATATCCCCAGAGCAGTGTTAATGAGAAGAGGCTAGGGTATGATGGATAAACAACTTCAGAACATACTCAAAAAAATAAATAAGGTCCCACATGTTAAAGGTCTCTTACAAACCCATTTTTTCAGCATATGTCCTTTTGAATTCAAAGGTACAAGAAGTCTGAAATCCATTCAATAGAAAGTGTACAGCCATTACTCCAGCATTAGATTCTTGTTTCATAGATATTTTAACAAACTTGCAATTGTCTTCAGGTTTAGCCAAAACCTATGAAATTGGCAAAGATATAGCTAGATTTAATTGAAGGACAATCATCTACTGAATTATGTTTGGCCAGTATTTTAGAATCTACTGACATTCTAATAACATAGTTTTGAGTGGGAACAGAGATATAGGGCTAAATTAATGCCCACTATCCCTAAATTCCTGAAGAAAGTTTACTTCCAGTTTATCTTGACTTTTCACCAATTTACTGAAGTGCAGTGAAGAAACCAGAAACTTTTTTTACGCAGTCTGAAAATAAATATAGATTTTAGACAATTTACTTCATGAAGCAGGTATGAAAAGACTCTCAGCAAGGGAACAAAGGCCATTTCTTTTCATGTGAATCCACACATCAAACATAAGCTTTTGATTTCACAAACAGAAAACCCAGTAGAAATTTAATTGGAATCATTCTCAAGGTCAGCAGTTCAGGTGGTCGGGTCACCTAGGACTTTTTCCCCCACAGAAGAGGAGATAGTTAGAGTCACTGCAGTGGAAGTAACTCAGAAGTCAGTGGAGTTACTCTGAGTTTACGTGTATGTAATTGAGAAAAGAATGTGTCCCACAGTCCATTAATGCACTATCATTTTGCATCTTAAGACCCAAAGTCAGTAGAGTTAAGTGGAAAAAGTGATAGTGTCATTCAGGGCCCTGCTGAACATTTTTCTACCGAGTACAATCAAAACCCAATTTAGCAATCTCTGCTCAAGTTTATTTTTCATAAATATCTGGACATAATAAACCAAATTTACATGCCCTTCGCTCTTCCCCCCTCCTCCTGTAATAATGATGTTCCCTTTAAGGAGCTCTTTACTCCTGAATGCCTTCTCCTCTATGAAGTATGTTTTGTATTTTCAGATTCTGTAAGCGTTTCTGGTAACTGCATTTTATTGTATTAAGTTACTGAAAAGTCAATATAAATTGGATTAATTCTTTAAATTATGAGAAAAACTGAATTTCAAGAGACATTATTGCTATTTTTTCCCACTATCATTCATTTAAATTCCTTTTGTGTTGTCCAGTACTCCTCACACCAAAGTGATGGTTAAATGTACATATATGAATGAGTTAGAATTTAATAGCTTGTCCTATATTATATTTACCTGATATCTCTTATTATAGGGATAAATGATTGTCACAGGACACTTTCACTTTAAAATCTATTCAGTTACTACTTCCACAGCTGTTTAATGCTGATGGTAGGCAAAATCTACTTTTTTGTTATGTTGTTGCTGTCTGTGGGTCTAGTAGGGACTGCCTAGCAATCCAGTAAAAAAAGACCTATCCCAAAAATGTGCAAGAAAATTGTGGTGAGTGGAAAGAAGCATCTAAAGTATAAGCAGACTGGGTAGAGACTCAAGAGTTGTGTCAAGTATATTTTTAGATATTTACCGATCTCACCTGTCCAGAAATTGATGAATTATGAAGTGTGATTTTGAGAGAACAAAGGTATTTACGGCATCCTGTATAGGCTCTGCCCTGTGAATGCTCTCCTATGCACTGCCCTGTGAAGTCAAAGGGAGTCTTTCATTTGGCTTCAGTGTGTATGGGGGTTGGATGCTCTAAATGCTGGTTCCACACACCATCCTGAAACATAATGGCACCCAACTTGAAATTTCTAGATTTTCACGTGGTGGGTGCTCAAAAACCATTGCATCATGCTTTATATGACACAATAGGAGACTTTCAATGGACGTCAATGGGCATTGGATCAAGCCTACACATGTATTGTGTGCACATGTGTATATACATTCATGTATGAACACGTGTATGTATAATTGCACATCCCATAACTCTTACAAAATCTGGTTTCCCTCATTGAGTTACTGAGACCAAGATGTATGTATTCAGTCTGTAGCGAGGAGTTCACACTACATGGACAAAGGCTTCAGGAAAAAGACACTAAAATTGAAGTACATTCCCTGAAGAAAGATCCTTTGTGAAAATGTAATTTTCTTTATTGTTTTTAAGGTGTTGAAATTTAAGATGTAATAAAACACAAATACCAATTTGGAAGCATTAGTTGGTCCTAGTAACCTTGAGAATGTATTATGCTTCATTTTTCCTCTCCATCATCGCTGCAAAAACTGAGCAAAGGAGTGAAAGACTGGCGGCAAGTGCCTGCTGAACCAGTATACAGATCTGACCTCTTTTTCCCCTTCTCAGTAACAATAAATTATCATTAAAATTGCTGCTGTAGGTACCATTATGCACTGCACCTCAGAACAGAAAGAAATTCACCCCCATGTCACCTTTTGACATTATAAAGCAGCCTATATTAGCTTGGAGCAAATCGAGTGTAAGTTGTATTTCCCAGAGGACAGTTCTGTTTGCATTTTGAAAACCTTGCATAAATACTGCCAAATTAATAAAAAAATTTAACATAAATCAGCATCTATTTTTTAAAAATGAAGATTCCCCAAAGCAGAATGGAATATGGGAACTCAAAATAGTGGGAAGGCAAGAAAAGGGGATTGTACATGGATTTTTATTCATAATTGTTTTTCAACTTCACTTAAAAAACTTGCTTTGTTTTCTGCATGCAGATCTTTCTCCCTTTGTCCCTTCAATCACATTAGGCAGCAGTGCTGTGTATAAAGTCACAGGCTTCTGTAGTCTTCTGTAGTCTCACAGCATTTATGAATCCAGAAATCCCAAAGCAGCGATAGAAGTAGTTGGGCACTGAGCCCCTTTGCAATTTCCATTCTTTAATTTTTCTGTACTTTTCCTTAGGTACTCAGAAGCAGGGATTGGGGACAAGGCAAAATTGGGATCTGGTTCACACAGACATCCAAAAATAATGGGGTGAAATCCTGGCTGCACTGAAATGAGCTGGAGCTTGCCATTGATTTTATTGGGGCCAGATTTTCACCCCCACATATTGATGTGAATCTTTTGGGAACTTCTCCCTTTCCAACACACACTCCTGCTTCCTTCCTCCAAACACACCCCTCTTAAATGGGGCTGGATTAAGGCATAAGCATAAATGACACGTGCCTAGAACCCCAGGGATCTCCCTTGGTCTTGTGATGATAGAATCAAAGCTTTCATGGGGTGCAGGGGGAGAAGGGAGAAGCGGGGACCAACTAGCCCTCATTGTTTCAAATAAAAGCTTAAAAATGTAAAAGCAAGTGCAACCTCTCCAGTGATGTCTGCCTGAGGCTGTAGACAGCTTCCAGCATGTTGAGGGACAGCAGTTACTTCAGCCAAAGAGGAAGCAGCCTGTCTCCACATCTATTGCCAGAGTTGATCAGGCTCCCACTATACAGAGGAGACTGTCACTGGGCTGAGAAGGGACACCCTGCTACTCACTACCCTGGCTTGGAGCAGGACTTATTCTAGATGAATGGGTTCCACACACACGTGTCATATCCCAGGCCTATTGACCTTTAGGGCATGGTGCAAATTTTGTTTGCCTAGGCATATTCTTGAGAGTAAATAAAACATGAAAGGTGTCTCAAAGGACTCTCTGTGGCAGATAAGAAAATATTTTAAGATTCTGCCTATTACAGGCAATTTTTTTATAATTAAATGTCTTTTATTATGCAGTAACAGAAGCTCGTGTAATGAACACATTTATAAATCTGAATAAATAAGTTACTGAACACCACAGTATCTAGATATAGTCAGCTCATTTATAGTAACTGAAATGTCTAAAACATGTGCATAGGACACAGTTCTAGAATTTTACTGATCCCCATGTGCAGGGATTTCAGAATGGGGTGTGTGTGGGTGTGTGTGTGAGAGAGAGAGAGAGAGATTTGTAAAAAACAAATCATGCCAAACCAACATAATTTCAGTCTTTGACAGAGTTACTGGCCTAGTGGATGGGGGAAGCGGTAGATTTGGTTTTTGACACAGTCCCACAGGAAATGCTCATAAGCAACCTAGGGAAATTATTATAAAGTGGGTGCACAACTGGTTGAAACACCTTTCT
The DNA here is from genome assembly GCF_026122565.2 of Emydura macquarii macquarii. Taxonomy (NCBI): domain Eukaryota; kingdom Metazoa; phylum Chordata; order Testudines; family Chelidae; genus Emydura; species Emydura macquarii. Next base: position 5,953,425 of record NW_027133614.1, read on the forward strand.
TAAAGATTAATTATCAATGGTTCAGCGACAAACTGGGAGGGTGTATCTAGTGGGGCCTCACAGGGGTCAGTCCTGGGTCCATTACTAGTCAATATTGTTTTTAATAACTTGGATAATGGAATGGAGAGTATACTTATAAAATATGTGGATGACACCAATGTAGGAGGGTTTGCTAGCACTTTAGAGAGAAGAATTAGGATTCAATTAGGTCTGAAACAAGATGAAATTCAATAAAAAAAATCAAAGGAAGAATCAAAATAACTGGCTAGGTGGCAGTACTTCTGAAAAAGGATCTGCAACACAAAGTGGATTACAGATTGAATATGAGTCAACAATATGATGCAGCTGTGAAAAAGCTAATTTTCTGGGGTGTATTAACTGGAGTGTTGAATGTAAGATATTGAAGTAATTGTTACATTTTACTCAGCACCAGTGAGGCCTCAGGTGGAGAATTGTGTCCCAGAGATGACGCGTAACTCTTTATGGTTGGGGGGGTTACAATTTAAAGGTTTGGAGGGGGACTGACTGCCCCACGCCTCACCTCTTGGCTGAAGAGCAGCAGTAGAGGAAGGAGCACCAGGGCAGCAGCAAGTGAGTTCCTCAGAGAGCATCTCATAGCAGCTGGGCTCTGTCGGCAGGGACCAGCTCCACGGGGCATTGCCAGCCAGACTTGGCTCCTGTGAGGGAGAGGCAAGAGTGTGTCAGGCACAGCCCAGAGCTATGCTGCCAACTCTGTCTAGCAGATGCCACTGCCTCGGGAGTGCCTGGCAGAGGCAGCCCAGATCAGGGCAGGAAGGACAGCTGGGCAGCACCCCAGCTCTCACAGCAAGGAGATCTAGGGGCCCAGGCGGGCCTGGTGGCTCCCACCAGCTTCCGATATGCTGACACCTGGCAGGAAGAGACAGTTTTCAAACTGTCAGGCACCCCTCCCTAGGGGTTTGAAAACCTCTGTGCTAAATGAAAGGCAGAAATATGGGGGGCGGGCACATGATCTCATGTGCCTCCCTCCACACATCACCTCTGCGTTGTCCTATTCTGGGCACCACGCTTTAGGAAAGATGTGGGCAAATTGGAGAGATTCAAGAGGAGAGTAACAAAAATATTAAAAGGTTTAGAAAACCTAGCCGAAGAGGAAAGGTTAAAACAGCTAGGTATGTTTAGTTTTGAGAAAAGAGGGACACCTGATAAATCTTAAAATATGTTAAAGGCTGTTATAAAGAGAACAGTGATCAATTGTTCTCCAGGTCCACTGAAGGTAGGACAAGGCTCAATGTGCAGCAAGGGATGTTTAGCTCAGATATTAGGAAAAATACTTTCTAACTGTGAACATAGTTAAGCACTGTAATATGCTTCCAAGGGAGGTTGTGGAATCCCCATCATTGGAGATATTTAAGAACAGGTTAGATAAACACCTATCAGCAATGGTTTAGGTTTAGGGGGCTGGATTTGATGATCTCTTGAGGTCTCTTCCAGTCCTACGGTTGTAGGGTTCTATCTGCATTAATTTATGCCATTTTTAAGTGTGCTGCACAAGTCTCTTGTGAAAAGGATAATTTTAAGACAGGTGTTTATAATATGCAGCTGTACTACAGAACATGCAGACATGGGCATAGTCCTTTTAACCAGTGTGTGTCATGAAACACATGGTCTTCACTAGTTTTGTTGAAGAGGAGTGGAGAGTAATTGTTGTATAGCATTTGAGGGGCTTTTGTGAGCCCTTGGTGTGTCATAAAACGAGGAAATAATTAACCTGATTTTGGAAAAAGTGTCTTCTTTTACCAGCCCAATACCACGTGGTGCCTTCAATTAATTGCACTGACATGTTCTGTCAATTGGAGTTGAGCACCTAACTCATTTATGCCTTTGAAATTCTCCCCTAGTTGTTAAATACAGGATTGCATCCATGTATCCACTATTTAAACATCTGATGTTCCACAGAAAAAGGAGGTTGACTTGAGGACCACAGGTCAGGCCCAATTGAAAAAAAGAAAAGAAAACCCTGAACGGAAACTTTCTAGAGGTTTGTAAAACTCTGAATAACATGTATTTATGAATGAATGAATGACAAGTCTTGCATTTCCTTGTTCTGGATCAGGGCAGAAAGAGAAATGTCAAAAGACCACAAAAGTATTTCTAGCAAGCTAACCAAAGAGGAAGCAGGAATTAGCATAAACCCTCTGGTAGAGACCATGCTTGCAGCACAATTTTGCAGACTCAAGAAGTTTAGATGAAGCTTCATGTGAACACTAGCTTTTAGACACATTTAAACTGAGTTTCTGAATTTATCAAAGATTTGTCCAACATTGATTTAAATGGGAGAAAAGGAAATGTGGAGGAACATTCAGTTGCTAAAAATACACTCTCCCAATTGTCCTGCTATTCCTCCAAAACACCAACTTCCCCCTCCTTGCTGTGCACCGAGGAAACACAGGGCTATTCTATTAAATTATGGGCCATGTGCTCATCTCATTTACAGCAGTTTAAATCAAGACTACGGCTGTGAAGTCAATGTAGTAAGACTAGTATAAAGCCAGCACAGTTGATATCAGAATCAGGCTCAGTATTTTTAGTAGCTATTACAGTTGTGCTGACCTATGGAATATTATCTTTCCTGCTCTTCTGCTGAGCTGCACTGCATTAGCTATGACTCTTAAATGAGGGCAAAATTCAGCGGCAGTCAATGGGAGTTACGCAAGCTACTCAGAGCTAGTTTGCATAGCTCCTGTCAACTTCCTTTTAGCATGCCATCTCCGCTGCACCGATGGGAAATGTGTTCTCGTCGACGCAGTGCTATGCTTTTTTTGGAGGTAGTTTTATTTGATCGACTTCTCGATCGATTAAGCGTGTCTTCACTACCGCTCAGTTGAACTGGAAAAATCGATCTGACGGTGGCAAATATGCCACCATCGGTGTGTATATAGCCTGAATTTCTGAGTGTGGTGGTGAACCAACTCTGCAAAACCCCTCACATGAATGTCAAACCTGCATTGGCAAGGACACTGTAGTGATAAACACATGAAACTGGGTCTTTCCCACAGAAGGAAAAGCAGAGTTGGATCAGCTGGAGGAAATCAGCAAGATGAAGTTAGAGGTGAGATCATGGAATCTAGTGGAAACAGCAGGAGGAGGTGATAGGATAGGATGAGTCACAGGGATTCAAGAAGCATCAGTTGAGAGAAAGGATTGTTTGAGGCTGGGGGGCGGGATTTATCAAGGCAGCAGTGGAGATTAAGGGATCAGTCTGGGTATGGGACCGGAGGGCAGATGTGGGAAACTGGGATGTGGCATTAAATTCCCAATTCAGTCTCATTCTTTCAGGTGTCAAGGAGCAATTCTGTATTGCTGTTAAATTTTGTTTAGCTAGTTACATTTTAGGTGTATTTCCATGACCACCCACTGTCTCTGCTAAATGAGGCTTAAGAGTTGATAACTTTTTAAGAAAAATGGGAAAGTTCACACCCATCTGTGCTGTTTTTCCTCTTTGGGACCTGAGGCATGCAACTGTTAACAATTTCCATTGTTGAAGGCATCTGAAAAATCAAAAGCCTTGGGTTTCCTTCCCACCCCAGTTTAAATGAAAGCTTGTTCCTGGAGAAAACACCAAACCAAAAGCTTGAATTGCATGATTTTTTTAAAAAATTAAGACGTTGATCTAAAGCCCAGAGAAGTCAGTGGCAGCCTTTTCATTGATTTAGCTGGGCTTTGGATCACACCCTATATGCAGAATGCCTCTGTCCTTAAACATATCTATCCCAGTTCTTGCAGATTCTTAATTTAGTATCAATAAAAGCAGTGCATTGTTTCTCTGTCTTTTTTTTTTAGTTCTTTGCTTTTGACAACTAAGGTAATTACTCAAAGAATAATATGGACAGTTAGAAGCCAAAGCAGGGATTAATTATTTTATTTTCCAAAACAATACTGATATGGTTAAATGAGGACTTGAAATTAATTAATTTCCTCACAGTTTCAAAGTAGAGCATAAACCTGTGTTCCTACCAAACATTCCAAAGCTATTCTAGATTTACAAAGACAAAGTTCAGATCTGAAGAGGAGCTATTCTGAAGATGCTTGGATATATAAAAGAAATCCTCTGTCTTTCAGTATTAAGATACTCTCTGAAGTAGTGTTCCTTTAGGTTTGTCCACTCTAGAGATGGAGAATTAAAAATGGAAAAACAACCCTGCAAAAATGAATGGGAATTAGCAATTAATAATGCCTGGTATCTGAATTGTTCTGAGGACCAGTAGTGAGTCAGATGGGGAAGATGTCCAGGGTTTGTATGAAGACTGGTGCCTGAGAAGAGTGGGGAGGTTCTCTTTCCCAGATGAGATAGGTGGAATTGACAGCTGAGAGCTGGCATGCAGCAGGGAAACAAAGTGAAAGAGAGGGCAGGTGGATTTGATGTCCAGGAGACAAGAGAGCAAAATGGTACTGGCCGATTGATCAAGTGGAGGTGGCGATGAGAGAGCAATTGGGAAGTAACACTAACTTAAGGCACATTCGTATTAGTAGTTATAGGTTCACTAGGCATATTAAGACTGTAGTTGGATCACTCTTCAAATGTAATGGGAGAGAAGAGCAGCTGTTAAAAAATATATTTGTCTTTAGGTCCTGAGTGCAGTTTATTGAGGACAAGTATAGCCATGTTGAGTGCTGTAAGAGTTAACCTTAAATGAACAGAATGTTCATTCACAAACAAGTTGTAAGGCATAATTTTCCACAGGACAGTTGTAGTGATTATAAATGATTAACAGGATATAAACAGGATTTGTTGAATTAAAATTAAAGTTGTAATGTGTCCTCTCAACATAAAATTGAGGCTGGCTTCTGATAATCAGGTCTTTCTGAACTGTGCGTGGGGCTTAGTCCCCCCCTTGATCTCTTAAATTGGGGTAGATAAGTAGTCCTCTGAATGATCTTGCCATTCATTCTAATTTATCGGTCTTCGGAGTAAGGGAGCCTTTCCTTTGCTTGTGTCTAGAACAGAATGATATTGAAACACATCAATTGCATTGCCAGGACTCCCATAACTTAAAGCTTGCTTCTTTTGCTTCTAGTAAAACTAGATTAACTACCCATTATAGAATAGGAATGGAGAGAATATGTATTTATTTTAATGAGTGCACCTAATGACTGTGTTAAGAGTGTCCCTATTGAAAATTCTAGTAAACGTCATTAGAATCCTTCTTCTAGTGTCTGTTGGCTCCTTTTGGAGGGCTACTGCCCCAGGAAGACGTACAACAATAATAGACAGTTGTGGTAGTTCGTTGCACAATTCCAAAATCTATCAATCAGCTGGAACCAGTGAAATATTTTCCTCTGGAATTTCCATTAGGGTTATTGTGTCTGTTTCTGGTCCTAGTCAGTGAGATTTGACTGTTGTTTTTCATGGCCAACAAATTATACAAAATGCAACCCAGTTTTAAAAGCACAACTACCTGTCCTGACCGCCAAACTCATCTGTCTCAATCTGTATATCCACTCATACATCTTCCTCCTCTAATGATAAATATCAGCTACTAGAAACACTAGAAATTCACACTTTCAAAATGCTGTGACTTAAAGGGTAGTTATTCCTTTCATAAGGTGAAACTAAAAATATAGCATTGTGTGGACATAATGTTGGATTTGGCACTTTGCAAATTGTGAATTACTTTAATTGTTTGAAGGGCTTTTTTAATTATTATCTATGTAAACCTCTTCAGGGATTTCCCATCCCATGTTAAATTTGAAATAATTAAATGCCTTTTCAATGTCAATGCCATTCAAAATGGACAGTTTAAAAGTCTGAGGTAGACAGTATATCAGGAAGATTACATAGGGAAGTAGCATAGAAAAAACATGTATTTAGCATAACCAGAAATCAATACATTTAAGGAGCTGTAGCTTCCTGTGAGGACAAAATTCATTCTAGTACTTTTCACTTGCATAGTGAGTCTCATGCAAGGATCTCAAAACCATCAGTTAATTAGGCAACACAACAGACCTGTGAGCTAGATTAGTTTTGTACTTTACAGATGAGCAAACCAGAGCACTGAGTGGCTAATTGACTTGAACAATTTCACACAGCAAATAAGTGACAGAACTAGAAAGAGATCCCAGGAATCCTGATACACAAAAGCCTGGATGATCCTGCAGGTGATGAGGACTTGAAGCGTGTAAACAATGTCTGCTTGGTGTCAGTGCACTGATTCAGGTGTCCTTTCACATGATATAACTAGAACCTCTGTTATATTAATCCATGTAGGCTTGTCTGCTTAATGTTTAGTGTATTCAGGGTCCACTATACATTTGCTTTATAAAGTTCAAATTGTTTGATCACTTCTAGACCCAGATAGGAGTCTTTAACCAACACCTTCTAGTTGATATCCCCAGATCCTTGATTTATAAAGTTAGCTATGCTGCCCATAAAAACAGCTAGGGCAGGTAAGCAGCTTTCTTTTAAGGTTTTTCTAACAGTTGCCCAGAAAGATTGGTTATTCAAATTAATCACACCCATTCCATTTGGCATGAGTCATTGCTAAATGCCATTAGCCAGATACACAAATATGAGAGAGTGACTGCTGAAGAAAGAACTATCCCATTGTTCTCTAGGATTTGGACTCAGCTAACAGGCTTGTACCTGTTCAGTAGTTTCAGACTGGAGAGGTTAATCCCCTTGACCACATTCATACTGTGACCCACTCTTTCTCAAAGCCTCAATGGGAGTCTTTACACCAATTTCAATGGACTTTGGAACAGGTCCTAAGAACAATACCTTTTATTCTTCTTTCCTCTTGATTTATTTTTACATATAAATTAAAGTACATTTCAGGTCTATATACATTTTACTTTTTCAGTTCTTATCGTAACTGTCATTTAACATGTTTAAAGATTGTAAAAACTCAATAATACTGATAAGTTTAACATTTATCTGAAGATCTCCTTTATAGCACAATCCCCATTTTTTTTCTGCATGATCTGGAATGCAGAGAGTTAAATTTCACATAGTTAAGAGTATTTTCTGAGGGCCACATTGTAACCTACTAATCCAGCCTAAGTATGGGTAAGGGTTTCCTGTGCTCCCCTGGAGTAGGTCGGGAATCAGATTGTGACTGACAGGTGAAATAATGCTTGCTCTACAGGAAAGTAATCTTGCCAGTCCTTTTGCTAGTGCAGATTAATTCCTGTTCTGCACTATGGATGGATCTAGTTCCCAGACTGATATGTGAGGAATCAGAGCGAAGCACCTGCCCATCTCCTTCCCCTGTCCACCAGCTGCCTTCTCAGCTGTGTGGGCAGGGGAGTAGCAGCCCAGCAGTAGCTGCTGTCCTGCCCCTGTGAAGGCTCTGATACAGGTGGGCCTGCATATGGCACTAAAGGAATGTAGGAAGTCCCTTTACTCCTTTGTGCTGGCTGCCCACAAGAAAGTAAAGAGGGTCCTGAACCACCTTATTCCCCTGCAAGGGCACACAGAATAGCTCATGACTGAGTCTTAAACTTACAAAGTTTAAATACTCTTTTTATTATTTATTTGTATGGCTGCTGTGCCTAGGAACCCTAGCCATAAACCAAAACTTCATTGTGCTAGGTGCTTATTGGGGGCGGGACCTGTTTAAGAGCACCCCTACTGGTCAGTGATGGCTCTAAGTCACCTAACCCATGGTGTCCATTCTCCCAGAAACATTTTGAAGCATACACACGAGGTCAGTGCCATGCAAGAATCCCCTTCTTCAAAGCTGGTTTTATTAAGGTCTTAATTAAAACCTGGTTCCTTTTTCCACTTTCACAGGGACCAACACTGTCTTTTTCCCAGCCTCTTGACCTGGGCAAGTTTGACTTCTCTGCCCTGTGGCCTTCATAAAGCCTACTCTGTTGAGTACTAAACAAAGTCCAGCCACCGTGGCCTACAGTTCCAGGTTGCATTTCATAAGGTTTACCAGTCTGCTCCCTTTTTTCAAAAGGTCTCCAGAAGATTCCCTAACCCCTCTCTCCAGGACTTCCCTCACACAACCCTAACTTACTCCTAAGGGATTTCTCTCTAGTCTGTATTGGCTCCTCCAACCACTGCCCCAGGACTCTCCCCCCAGTAAGCATGACCTACTCACTGTGGATCTCTGCCTACAGAAAAGTGCTTCCTTGTCTGCCCTACCCTTACTTCTTTTGGTTGGGATATCATCCCTCATGTTCTCCAGCAATCTTATTACTGCATCAATTAAATCTGCTGTTATAGAGACAAGGGGCTAGTGTTCCATTCTTTTGAGCAGCAAGTGCTTTCTACTATTTAAATCACCCAGTCAAGTACATGTTGAATCAGTTTCAATCTTTTTGGCTCCAGGGCCACAGATATCATTTTAACAACCCTGAAGGGTCACCAGTCTCCACCAGCAGCCCTTCTGCCCCCCTGCTCCAGCTAGACAGAAGAAGTTCAGTGAGGAGGCTTCCTCCTTGCTGATCTCCCATCTACCTGGCTGCAGCAGGGAAGCCACATGTGTCCTGAAGCTCCGTGCACTCCATCTGAGTTCATAGGCAGTGGCTCTCTTCTGCAGCCAGGGGGACGGGAGATCAGTGCTCCCCTCCCTCTGGCTCCAGCAGGGACCCCTGCGCCTAGGGACTCAGGCAGAGGGCCTTGCTCTCTGCTGGAGCTGAGGGAGGGGAAACTGCATGTTTCCTGTAGCCCTCTGTGCATCACCTGGGTCCCTAGGCAGCGGCTCCCTGCTGCAGCCAGCGGGAGGGGAGCAGTGACCCATTTTGAAAGACCCTGTGGGCCACTTGTGCCTGGCCCTGCCTAGAATGCACTCTTTATGCTAGGGTGAGCTTTGCCTGTCAGTTTGGAAAATGTTGAGAACATGCCCATTAAGAGAACATATGCCTTCAGTCTTGCAATTATCCTATCTATGCTGAGTGATTCAAATGTACAATACTGCAGTTGTCTCAGAAAGAACATATAAAGGTGTAAAGCAACTTCTCCTGTCTTTAGGTTTCTCAAGATGAAATTGGTCAACAAACATATGCCAGATAAAGTTTTTCATTTAAAATGCTTATTATGGAAGAAAATATTCTAGAATCTAGATTACATAGAAAAGGAATAGGTTCCTTTAATTGTTCATTCTTTCTCTTCTGATGCCTAATGGACACTGTATCTTTTAACATTTATCTGTTTATCTTTTGCTTTTAACATGAGGGTTCTATTTGAGAGGAAAGAAGTGGTGACTTCTGGGAGCAGCTGAAATGTGTCTGACATGGCAGTTTTCTTTCATTTTGTTGCTGCTGTGGGAATGTAGCTGATTTTTAATTAATTGGACCTATAAAACTGGTTTCAGCCCATTTAATCTCTATACTGCTGTCCTTTCTCTTATCCTCTAAGCAGACAGTGAGAGATTGGAGGGAAATCATTAACTTTTTAAGATTAACTTCTAATAAAAATTAGATGTTTACCATTTTCCCTTTCAGTTGGGGATCTGGTCCAGAACAATATCATTTTCTACAACACTAATGACTTCTAATGTATGTGGACAGAATACATACTTGCTGGCATTTATAAAATATGTGCAGTTCCAGATGAGTGAGTTTGGCAAGTTAGAAAAGCATTTTATTTCCATACTTTGGGGCAACCTTTCCCCTGGAATAACAGCTGTGTTTACAAACAAGAATTAAGTTATTACTGCATGTAAATGAGGTGAATATTTTCCACTGTTGCCTGGCCCAGTGATTTGTAGATGTGAGGATTTCCCATCAACACCCATTCTGGGTTTTCTCCTGGGCCTCACACTGAGTCCATCTTTCCTGAGAAATGAAAACACATTTTCTTTCCAGATAGCAACTGTTTATTGCTGTAAATCACATAAAATGAGAAACTCTAATAACCTTAATGAGATGTAGTATAGCTTAATGTGCAAATCAATATATATTTTTTTAAAGTGGTTGCTAGACTTGACCATATGTATGTATCAATTTATTTTATAAAAACATCCATGCAGCACCCAAAGAAATCATGGTGTGTATTTGATGTGTAGCTCTTTTGCCCAGTCCTTTTTCTGACATTCTTAATTGAGAACAATGAAGAGGGAAGAGATTTGTTTTTCTTTCTATTAATATACACACATTCCATGTATGCTAAAGTGAAGGCATGCATGATGAATTTATCATGTATCTGTGACCGTCTCACCTGCTAATCTATCTACCTGTGACCTTAACTCTTATTACACGTTATGATAAATTTCCTCATTCCACTGAGTTTGCTCATTCTTAATAGTAAGCATTTTTTGTCCAACAGCATCCTTTTAATATGCAACAATCCATTTAAAATTATAATAAAAGCTGTATTTGTTTTAAGCAGCTGTATACTGTTTATCCATAGCCTCAGAAAAGGGTACGTTAAAGGTTTTAAAAAAAATAAATGTGTCCAAAATATTTTCTCTGTGAAAGGCTATTTTGGTAATCTAAAAACTGAGTTGGCTGAATATCTGAACCTTGTGTAAGAGTTTTGAGATGGAGCAGAGTTAGAAAAAGCTGGGGTAAACAGGCAAATCCAGTGTTTTTTGAAATTCCATCCCATGCTGATCAATGTCCTTCTTTCTTCTGTATCTGACTAAACATTTGTGACTTCTCCATGGTAGTTGATACCTTTGAATCATCTAGGCATATTGTATGATGCTCTGCTTAAAGACTATAGCTTCAGCTGGTGGAAATTTGGTTATTCGTCTTTCAGGAGTAATAGCCACAAGGAACATATTATATTAACCTTCCAAAAAAGAGTACTGTCTTCTTAATCACTTTTGGGTCAATTTAAGTGGTTGAATTTGACTTTGATGGGTAAATCCTTTCACAACTGGATTGACCAAAAGGGTTACTGGAAACCTTAAACTAACACATTTGGCTAACAAATACCTAAATCTAAAGTATGTAGTTAGATTTAGATATTTAGATTTAGATGTAGGTCTTTATAAGGTGATTTTTGAATCTGGAACATGTTTCCCTATGGTCCAGTAGTAAGAAAGCACAAGGGTTTTTCAATGTTTTAGCTGAGAGGGAGCTTGGGTGTGTCAGTGGACAGTTTGTCTGAGAGCAATGCCCTTTTCTTTTTACTTCTTGGAATTATTACAGCATTTCATTTTTTATTTATTTTTATATTGCCAGTGTGCCCTGAAACACATTAGGGCATATTTTATAAAGCAACAAATGTATGAAGATCATAACACCTAAAGGAAGGGGATGATCACAAACACTGTGTACCACTTAATGCCAGAAATGCAGATGCCCATGAAATGAAATCTTCAGAAATGTTACAATTCATTTAAAAACCAGCCATCAGGAAGCAAATGCAATCTTTATAATTGTGAGTGACACTAAAGTCAATGTCCTGCTTACGGGCAAATCTGCACTTTCATCTCTCACAGTAGACAAAAAGGGAAATATTCCAAAGGCAAATACAAATACCGTAAGCGACAGTGTATGCTTTGTGAAAAATTAAGCTTTATGCTATTTAGATTGATTTCTGAAACCTGGAAGGCAATTTTTCTCCAGATCCCTGCCCACAGATCATTTAATAGAAAATTCAGGGGTATTAAGTGTATTAATACTATTTGAGTATATCCAAATAGACTGATATAGTCACTCATCCATAGAATTATTGTACTATGCCCATTCTACTTTAAACCTACAAATGGCCCCCCCACCCCCAAACCGGAAAACAGGTCTCCTGAATGCTGTATTTAGCATTGACAGATACATTAGATTCCCAGAGAGATTACATTTAAGAAATCACATTCTTATTTCTTTTTTTAATAAGACCTGGAACAATTTCAGCTAAACAGAGTGCAGCTAAACAATTTCAGCTAAACAGAGTGCAGACACATTAAACATTCTTCTTTTTGGAAACACTGAAATCTTCATATCCAAATTCTAAATTCTTTACTCTAAATTCTGTCTTAGATGCTCCAGCACTGGCCAATGAAATCAACAAAATAAGGCAACTTAATTGTAAGGCTTCACACAAAATGACAGAATTTGCCATGGGATGACTATTCATTTCTCAGTTTTGGCAAAGACTACACTCCCAAAGCATTAGGGGTTTTGGTTGATTGGTTGGTGGTGGTTGTGTTTGTTTGTATGTTTAATTACATGTATTATAGTAGTGCCCAACTGAGATTGGTGTCCTATTATGCTAGGTGTTGGCCACACACAGTAAGAGAGAAACCCTGTGCCATAAAGATTACAGTTTAAATAGACAGGAGAGAATGAAAGTATTAGAATTTACATTTCACAGTTAAGAAAATGAGTCACATAGAGGCAAAATGACTTGACTAGCCTCACACAGCAGGTCTATGGTAGATCTGGTAGCTGAAACCAGATCTCTTAAATATCAGCTCAGTTCTTTATACACAGTACTATCTTTCCTTTTTATTGTTATTTATTTAAGCCTTGACCCCAAAGTGACATAAATGAAAATCTGAGAAAGCAATAACACTGAATTTCTAACTCCCACCTGATGACCTTCAATCTATTTTAATTTCTTTCTCTGTCTCTCTCATTCAGAGGATTGTGGGAATGTTTGGGAGTGAGACTGTGTTTGGTGTGTGCTATGTGCACTAGCTGTGATTATGATAGTCTGTGTTTTTGGATGGTTTTACTTACTGTTTCTCTCTTTTATAGGTGTTGTTATTCTCTCTCTCTCTCTCTCTCTCTCTCTCTCTCTCTCTCTCACACACACACACATACACACACACACTTTTTCCCTGTAGGGGTGAGGGTTTCTCCATGGGGTCCACTTCATTTGGGATTAATGGTTTGACCCACAAGTATGGTGTTTGGTGTGTCCCTGACATCTCCTGCACTGTAGAGGATGTGTTGCTGAGTGTAGGTAATGTTACTGACTGTGCTAATATAAAATCTGCCTCTTGAATGAGTAAACCTATAGCAATTTTCCTGGCCCAGAAGCAGACTTTGAATTGTTTGGTACAGGAGGGACTCTGGGTCAAGGAGTCTTTTATTCAAGTTTTCCCCTTGTTTACTCCAGCTACAAAAATATGTTTTCCCAGTGTCCCTCTCTTCCTTCACAATGAGGTGCTGTGTCTGCTCTCTCCCATTCAGGGAAGGTAGTTTCTACTGTTCAGATGATTCTGTACGGCTTCAAAAACCCAAATGAGAGGCATGCTATGTCATTTCAGCACCAGGTTTATATGGTTCTAAATAACAGCCCTTATACCTGGTTTCAAAGCACCACATATATGGGGCAGATTAAACAGCGTTTGCTACCTTTGGAGATATGAAATGCTTCCTGTGTCGTGGTGACCCTGGTCATTTGAGGGGTTCTTCCCCATGCACTGCTGGCTCAGTAGTTCCTAGCAAAAATGTGGGACTCCAGGATAGTGGGTAGGAGTGGCTGGGACATCAGGGGACCAGTAAGAGACAGATCCTGCATTGCATTGCCAGATTCTATCTTCCACCCCATATGTTGTCTGCCATTCTTCAGGAAGCAGTTCCCCACCCCCCAGGGGAACCCTCTGTTGTCACCCCACCACCTGTGCCTGGACAGTAATGAGTCCTGGAAGTTGTGGGGAACCCAACCTGCAGAAGAAGCAGAGAGAGGTTCTAGAGATGGGAATGAAGAACAGACTGATTAGATGGATTTATGCAGAAAATTTCTAAATAAGTTAAGATTCTGGAGGGCCCTCAGCTGCTGGAAGTGGATGAGGATGGAGCTGTATGTTCTGAGAAGGAGGCTAGTGGTTCTGTGGGTGGTAGCTTCATGCCTGGAGCTCCTAGTGGGCTACTGTCTTCCCCTGGCATGGTGAGTGTATTGCACTGTTGTTTTTAATCTTTGTCCGGTGTACGTCCCCACTCTGGGGTGAGATTGTGCCTCCTATTGTCAGATATTTGCTGTGACCCCAATTATTGTCCTGGGAGGGCATTTCAATTGCACATTATGTTTTAGACGGGAACCGTAAGGAGCCACACCTCAGTCACCCAGGGAACTGCATTGTTTCCTTAAGATCTTTGGGCTAGTAGATGTTTGGAGGTTCTCTCACCCCACTATTAGGAAGTACTCTTGGCTGAAGGCTACTCCCAGACAGGTTTCAGGTTAGATTAGATTGTTTTTATACCATGAAGGCCAGTGCGAATATATTTGTTCAGTTTTCGATGCCTCTCACTCACTTGTCTGATCATCATGATGTCTCTGTCAGTAAGTCTCTCCCTCTTCATGCCTGTGCTTCCCACACATTTGTTTGAATACCAAGCATTACAGGACTTGAATTTCACCCAGATCTTCGCTGTGCATCAGGAGCATTGGCGGCAGCATAATTCCCTGTATGAGTCTCTGAGACAGTGATGGGATGTTGGAAAAGTCCAGATCCAACTGTTCCGCCAGCAGTACACCCAGGCTGCCACATGGTCCTTGCATCAGGCCATGAGTGCTCTGGAATGAGATATCTTGGGTCTTCATGTCAACTTTGATGTGGAAACCCAATGCAGACTCACCAAACTTTAACAGAGAAGTACCTGAGTCTGAGATGTTTGTTAGAAGAGATGATTCCTAGTAAAGGCCCGTTTTACTCAACTGCATGAATTGATGCTCCCAGAAGGTTATTTTTCAGGTTAGAGGAAAAGTCTATGGACGGTCAGAAGGTTTTTTTTGTTGGATGATTGTCTGGCAGCTGATCCTACTGAGATCTGGAAAGCAACTGTTTCATTTTACAGTACTCTGTATTCACCTGAAGTCTGCAATGTGCTGACAATTGAGGAGCTGCACCAGGAATTATCCTATCTGACTGTTGAACAACAGCAATGCCAGGACACCCCACTGTCACTGCAAGAGCTGTGTGTTGCAATACAGCAGCTTTCTACAGGGAAGGTGCCAGGTACTGATGGGCTGCCATCTGAATTTTACAAGCATTTCTGGTATCTTATTGGTCCTGACTTTTTTCTAATGGTGCTGGGATGTATCCAGGAGAAAGAGCTGCTCCTCAATTGCTGCAGGCAGTGATAACCTTTCTGCACAAAATAGGGGCTCTCTGTGACTTATGGAATTGGAGACCTATTTCCCTTCTTCACTCTGATAATAAATTTTTATCCAGGGCCATAGCCAACCAGCTGAAGGACTGTCTGTCCTCTTTGATACACCTGATCAGACATATTGTATTGCTAACCAATATATTTTTGATAATTTGTTTTCAATTCATGATGTTTTTACTGTTAGCAAACTTTGTAATCTGTGGGTTTTATCTCAACGGACCAGGAGAAAGAAAGCCTTTGACAGAGTAACTATAGAGACCTTTTTCAAAACATTAGAAGCTTTTGGGGGTGGGCTGGTGTCATCCTCATAAATTTCTTTATTGAACCATAACATTTTTAGTGGACTAAAGTTTAATGGGGGTTTTAGACATTTTGCAAAGGCATTCATCAGGGGTCTCTTCCGACTGGGATGCTTCATGCTCTTAGTTTAGAGTCATTTCTGCACATCCTCAGAACTGACTGGCCTTTCTGTGCCAGGTGTGCTGGATACTTTCCCATTTTGTCTGTTGGCCTGTGCTGATGATGTCTTAGTTTATATCACGTCTGACAGTGATGTGCAGGCACTTTGCACTTGTTGACAAATGTATGAACAGGCATCTCTTGCCTGCATTAACTGGGCAAAGAGCAATTTGCTCTTACTATGCTCTTGGTGGTGTCACTGTCCCCCTTTGTTGCCCCAACAATAGCAATGGGGCACATCTTGGATTATAGTGTTGGGCGTGTCTTGTGGATCTGAACAATGTATGATAAGGAACTGGGAGTGGGATGAGGAGAAGGTACAAGGCCACCTGCACAAAAGTACTCCTTCCTGGACTCTCTTTTCAGGGACTGGTTTTGATTGTCACCAGCCTCATAGCCTCAATGTTGTGGCACCAGCTACTGTGTCTGGACTCTTCTCAGGACTTTCTGGACTTGATTCAGAGATTTATTAGCCATTTTTCTGGAATAGTCACCACTGGTTGCACCTTGCTTTGCTGTTCCTGCTGTTAGATGAAGGGGCCAGGAGCTCATTGATTTAGTGAGCAGGGTAGCAGCCTTTCGCCTCTGGTCTGCAAGCAATTGCTGTACTCTGACTCCCCGCTGACCTGGAAGTCCCTTGCCTTCTCACTTCTTCATCGTGCTGGGAAGGGGAAAGAAAGGACTTTATTTCTTACCTATTTTTGTTGGCACCTGGTATATTACAGAGTTTAGATTTGCCTCCATTCTATAAAGGTTTTTTTAATGTCTGACAACTTCTGTCAAGTGCATGACCGGACTAAGCATTTTCCAGTTTATGGCTCTTGGAAGAGTCACTGGTTTTTATCCCTATATTTCCCTATGAAACGCTCTCCTCCAGATCTATTTTCTGCCTTTACTCAGTCTGGGTTGACCAAGCTGTCTCACCTGATCCTTCCTATTTCTTCAAGCTGGAAATCAGTGACAGCTCTTGCTGTTCAGATCAGACTCAGGACTCTGGGGTTTTTGGATAAAGTTCTCTCTGAATTCCAGGCAGCGCTCCCTCAGCAGGCTGCTCGGCATTTGCAGAGATCATTCTATCAGGGGGAATCTTGTGTTCCTCTCACTAGCTGTCTCCCCTTCTATGGATGAGATCCAGGCAGATGGTTGTCTTGGAAGAGTTTGTGAATATTCCTTTTGCAACCATGACCAAGAAGCTGCTCTATGGTATGTGTGTTAAGGTGTGGCATTATACTCCCTGATACAGCTTGGAAGATGCCTCTGTCCCTGGGTGACCCTATGTCCCCAGCTTGGAGGGCATTGTACAAACTTCCTCTTCCTAAGCACTTGCAGTGGAGGTTCCTGCATAACATTATGGCAACCAATCGTTTTGTACACCATATTACCCCTGAAGGGTCAGTGCAGTGCTCCTTTTGTTTGGCTTCAGACACAGTGTTTCGTTTTTTTCTACTTTGCCCAGTTTGATTCCGCTTTCTGTTTTTTGGTTTTTTTGAAGCAGCTTTTTGGCAGTTTGGGACTGGTTTTTTCCAAGCTCCTGTTTGTTCTTGGAGTGAGATACAGTGCTCACATCCAGCTGGCTTCCTGCCTGACTAACTTTCTGCCGGGTCAGGCAATACTAGCCACTTGGAAATGTCCCCAGAACAGGATGGCCAGGGTAGAGCAGAGACGTGTTCTAAGGCAGTTCTGTGCACTGATTGTGACCCAGTTGCAAATTGATTTGATTTGCAATCTTGACACTTGTCGTTTGACTTGGTGCATTAACAGTATTTTGAGTGAACTTGGTGGTGGTAATACTTTAGTGATCCGTGCTTAATGTTCACTTAAAACATGTTTTGCTTTATTTTATTCATGTCTTTTTGCATATGTTATAATTTTATGGCACTTTAATAGTTTTTAATGAGATTTTATGTGTATAAAGGTGGTTTTCATATTGTCTCTCTCTAGTCCATTTCTCTTGTGTGTGAGAGAGAGAGAGAGAGAGTGTCTCTGTCCCTTAAATTCACCTACTAGATCTACGTTCTGAAAATGTCATCTCAAGTAAGCTCTCCAGCTATTCATCTTAGGGTCATTAATTTTCTCTCCCAGCACAGGGTAGATTTGAGATGCTTCTTAGCAAACAAATTCAATTTTAAATTTTTTTCCTGTATCTAAACTCCAAGGAAAAGCAACAGTAAAACTGCACTAAAGACCATCTTGAGGTGACTACTGCCTGTCATACTGGCCACTTTAAAATATCAAGTTTCCAGTATAGTTTCAGTTCATTTTTAATGAAAGATCATTTGTAGTATGTGACTAGCTTTCTCAGATATATTGAGTGGTCATTTAAGGGGGTCCTTTGTAAGCAACTATCTCTGAGGTTTTAAAAAAAAATATTTAATTTATTTTTATTTTGCCTGTATAGAAACACATATAATGCATATCAAAAGGAAAAAAGCTTTTGTGATCAGCATGGCTCTCTTAGCTGCATATTTCAGAAGAAGGCTAATTAGGTTGAGGAAAACAGCTAAACACACATTTTGAAGAGTGAAACGAATGACAGAGATGGGATCAACTAACTGAAAATAAGAAAAAGGAAAAATATAGGATTCCTACTTCATCTTTCTTTTTCTGATTCAGTGTCCTATTTTACCCACAAAGGAAATTATGCATCCATTTATCTTCTGGCTATATACATTGCACTTATAGATAACCCTTTGCATGCATGTGCAGATATGAAACAAAACCAATAACTTTAATGCCTCTGTGATTATATGAAGCACTTTTGCCTGTGGATGTGAGATAAATTTTGGTTGATTGAGGGATGTCACAATCAGCTGATTTCTCTAATGTGGACAAACCAAAAGAGAAGCTGAGCTGACAGTTTGTCCTCTTTTAGAAATGTGTGACAATCAACCATAATAACTACCCAACACTTACTCAATGGTTTTCACTAGGTAGAAACATATGGATCGAACTCACAAGTTATAGTACATACATGCTCCAGAACCTCAGTCAGTGTCACTATCTGAAACACTGTGTTTGTTCCTTCTCCCAAAATTGACTTTAGTACTACAGAGGCTGACAAATGAGTCCAGATCTAAGCAATCTGGTCCATAAAACATGAAAAGTTCTCACAGTGAAAAATATTCTACTCTTCCATTGGATAAAATAACTTGGATTAACTTCCCAACTTGTTCTGACGGGCCCCAGATCTTTCTGTAGCTGCAACATCTTTCTTCCTATCCCAATTCACTAATAGTGCATATAGGATCTTTCTTAAGGAATTCAAAAAGTCTCCTACTGAAAAATAGAATTTCAAATGGAAACAGACAAAAATAAGAACAAGCTAAATTTCAGCATCAGATGCACACATGCATTGATGTGAATGGGAGTTAATTTTACTTAAGGAGGCAGAATTTGGTTCAAAACTGTTGGCTGCCTGTTTGTGAAAATATAAAATATCTGGTCTTCAAACATGTAAACTTTTTTTTTAATACTGGTCATGATGGAATAGGTCTAGGAAACTGTAAGCCATTGCTTGATTGCTGAGACTTTGTTTCCATCAACTCCAGGATGATACTATTTCCTTTTTTCATTTCCCTTGAAAGTATAGTTATAAATATTCTACAATAAATTTCCATCTCCATGGCTCTTGACCCCATCCTGCCTTGTAACAGAGAATCTATTCCAATCCTTATGACATTCTAGACTTAACTTTTGGTTATTTAATTCAGTGATAAATTTTAAGCTTGTGTGTTCCATAGGTAAAAAAAAAATCATTGATTTAATTCTTCAGGTATTGCTTCTCCATGTTTTTACTGATTCATGCTGCAAAGAATAAACAGATATTGAAAGTGAAAATCTGTGCAGCCACCCATCATTTTACAACCTCGATTTGTGTGTTACATTGTCTACAAGGGCAAGTAAACGTTCGTGTCATTTGGTGGAAGATTATACTAGCCATAATGTTTAAAGTGTGGTTATGAAACCAGGTAACACCTTTATGTCTGCTTTCTTTTTTGTGGGAAAACTACCAATGTAGCTAGCTAATATGAAATGTTCATTTAAATGGTGCCAGAAATCATTTAAAAAACAATAAGTCAGAATTGTACAGCTCCTTTTATTTTAGGCATCTAGAAAATTCTTTGTTGCCTATACAGGCTTACAAGTAAATATAAATTATATATTTGGATTTTGAAATGTGATTGGTACATAATATACTTTCCTGAATTGAATTCAGTAACTGCCAGGAAAATAAATGAGTTATCTGAAAAAGAATATAAAGAAACAAAACTCAGTGCATTTGAATTCCATTTTAAGGAAAAATTTAATTGGCATCTAGTATATTCATAAGAAAACATGTGTATTTGAGGCAAACATTTGGTTTTTCTAAAATAAAAAAAATCTGTAAAGGAGAAGGGAAAACATGAATATTTTACGCTATCATTTCAGTAATCACAATTGTTTCTATCTTTAAGTTTTTAGTGTTTTTTTCCCTTGGTTTTTGTCTCAACTTTTATATTCAGGCCCCCAGGTGAAATTTAGTACTACCTCAGAAATTAAAATAGTGTTCCTGAAGAAAAGTTTGTGAATTTCAAGTTGTATTTGATTCTTTGAATTAAATTTCTTTCAGTATGTCCCTCAAATAAAGTATACTGTGTCCTTGAGTTGTATCTGCTGTCCTTTCTAATTACTTATTAGCCAAAAAAACACTATCTGGGATTGCTATGGAGACAGCTGGCCAGTAAAAAAGATGATAGTTATCAACTGTACTGCAAGTGCTGTGGAAAGGGGGAGATAAAGAGATAAATGGAGATTTATTCATTGTTTGTTTTACTAAAGCTATTTTTAAACTGTTTTATTACTATTCTACAATTAGATGGATCTAATGTCTTTGGTGAGTGACATGAATTATCATTACAATAGGGAAATATAATATAGCCTGGAAAAAATGTTGAAACACCGGTGAAGTGTCTTTACAAAACACAACAGGAGCAAAGAAAATAGGGTTGGTCATCAGCTAGTATAGATAGTAGCTCCTTTGACTTCATTGGAGCCATTTATGCTAGTTGAGAATCTTATATGTACCATGGGGAAAATCTTCTAAGAGTATGTCTGCACTGCAGAGTGAAGACAATTTACTTTAAATCAACTTTCACCCGCTGATTTTTAGAAGTCGCAGGAGCGTGTTCACAACACGCTCCTTGCACTGGGCTCGTGCGTCCACACTTGCCATGCTTGGATAGACATTCAAAGTAATGCACTGTGGGTGGCTATTCCACAGGGCAACTAGTCGCGGAGGCTGTTGGGAAGATTATCATCGTCCCATGATGCTACGCTCCTTCCCCCTACCTTCTTTCCCCAAACAAACAGGAAGTGGGTTTTGTCCCGTTTGTTTATGCTGCGTGCTCACCATTGCTGCAGCAACATGGAGCCCACTCAACTCTGCACTATTATTGTGAGCATCACAAATACATCGCGGCTTATCCTGGAATATTTTCAAAGGTGAGAGAAAACCCAAATCACAGACAACAGTGATGTCACTGAGGCTGCCCTGCTACAAGCCATAGAGTGGAAAAATTTCCAGCTGCTGCAGGCTGTTACACATCATCTGCAGTCTATGGAGCGCCGGTTCTGGTCCCTGGAAACAAGCACAGACTGGTGGGACTGCATTGTTATGCAGCTGTGGGATGATGACCAGTGGCTGCAGAACTTTCATATGTGAAAGGCCACTTTCCTTGAACTTTGCACAGAGCTATCCCCAGTTCTGAAGCGCTTGAGACCAGTTTTGACAGTGGTGAACCGAGTGGCCATCGCTCTGTGGAAGCTGGTAACCTCGACTGTTATCGGTCAGTTGGGAATCAATTCAGAGTCAGTAAATCTACAGTAGGTGCTGCTGTGATGCAAGTGTGCAGGGCCATCAATAGACTTCTACTCTGAAGGGTAGTGATTTTGGGAAATGTACCAGCCATACTGGATGGGTTTGCTGTGATGAGCTTCCCAAACTGTGGGAGGGGGGGCTATTGATGGCACGCACATCCCTATCTTAGCACCTGACCACCTTGCAACAGAGTACATTAACCACAAGGGGTACTTTTCAATGGTGTTGCAGGCCCTTGTGGATCACAGGGATCACTTCACCGACATCAGTGTGGGGTGGTCTGGAAAGTTGCATGACACACGCATATTTAGGAACCTGGGTCTGGTCAGGAACATGCAGGCGGCCACTTTCTTCCCAGACTGAAAAATTAACATCGGGGATGTGGAAATGCCAACAGTGATCTTTTGGGATCCTGCCTACCCCTTGCTCCCTTGGCTAATGAAGCACCTCGATAGCCACAAGGAGCATTTCAATAACAGGCTCAGCACTTGCAGAATATTGGTGGAATGTGCATTTGGGCGTTTAAAGGCCAGATGAAGATGTTTCCTTACTAGGCTAGACATGAGTGAAAAAAACATCCCATCAGTTATATCTGCATGCTGTGTTCTTCATAATGTGTGTGAAGTGAAGGGGGAAAAGTTCCCCCAGGGTTGGGCTGTGGAGGCAGAAAGGCTGGCTGCAAATTTTGAGCTGCCAGATGGCAGCAATATGCTCAGAGCCAATCACGGAGCGCTTCGCCTTTGGAAGCATTGAAAAACTGATTCTTCAATGACCTGCAGTAATGTTTTCTGTATGTTTGTGCCTTTCTTTCCCATCCTCTCTGCCATCAATATCAGCGCCCTCCAATTCCCTCCCAAAGAAAGCTATGAATTAATAGAGACATGTTTTGTAAGGTTGCAAAGTTTTATGTATTAACATTCCGGGGAGGAGTGTTACTTCACAGTTTACAGTTATAAGAAAAGCAAGTGTGGTTGCTTGCAGTTCAGTTCTTAACAGTGCCGCCGCATCCTTTTGCTTGCCTCCACTGGGATGGAGTGCAGCATGTACTGCAGCCTGGCCATTCTCCTCCTAGGCCACTTTGGTGGCGGGGGAGGACAGCAAAGCATTAGGTGGAGGAGTGTTCTGGAGGGGCTGCAGAGGGACTCTGTCCTGTCTCCACTGTTCCTGTAGCTCCACAAGATGCCTGAGCATGTCAGATTGATCCCGCACTATTCACAGCATCTCCTGCTGCGTGCTGTGCTCCTGCTCCTGTGCAGATCTTCGATGCTCCATGTCCATGTCTATTTTTTAGGACAAGGACATCTTCCACACTCGGAGCTCTGTCTCTGCAGCTGAGGAGGTATTCATGAACTCACCAAACATGTCATCCCACGATTTTTTTTCCCCTCTTTCTGATCTTGGAAAGTCTTTCTGCAGCACTTCTGGATTGGGGGGCAAAGGCCGAGATGTCTAAAGAAACGCAATAAATGCACAACGTTGCCATTGTTAGCAGACCCAAAGAACTGAAGCAACTGCTACAATGTAAAAAGTATTCCCCTTCATGTGCACAAGGCTAAGCCAGACCCGCATTCCATTCTGAACATCTCAGAATGGTTGGATAGATCTGCTGTTTCAGAGATGGTAAGCCTGGGGCCCTTTAATCTGTTATAGAGAAGCTTAATTATCATTAAAAACCACAGTCCAAAATTAATGTATGAGAGGGGTCACCGGGCTCCCCCCGGTTACATACTGAGGAATGGTTTGGTAGTAGGTGGCCAGAGTTGATCAGAGGACAATGCGGGTGAATTGTATTGTCAGATTCCTTTGGAAAATTATTTAAGTGACCCAGTATGTCCATAGAAACGGGACTAGAGGAGTACATTGTATTGATTGTATAGCTTTGGTACTGTAAACGTGCACCATCCTCCCTAGGTGACTGATATCAGTCTCCTGAGGGTAAAGCAGGAGGAAAGGGAAGATTTGCTGCACGCATTGAGTTACAGGCCTGGCCATTATGCTGCTATGCTGTGTTCCACCATGTGTTCCGCTCATTTAATTGAAGCATGGCGCGAAAAAGTATCCTATTGTGGCGGAAGAAACAAGGCTGCCCTCCCCAGAAATCTTGTACAAAGTGTAACAGATTACCTACATGAAAGTTTCCTGGAGATATCAATGGAAGATTCTCGGAGCATACCTCTGCACATAAATAATCTGTGGAGTAACCCTGCATTCAAGTCCGCAACCACCCAGACATCCCCTCTCACTGAATACTAAGGCCATTTCAGAGATTGGAACAGGGAGATAACTGACAAGAAGAAAAACAAAACAAAACTCACCAGATGTGTCTTCCCCAGGATCACGATCATTAATGCTGTCTTGTGTGTTGCTGGACTGCTCTGGGGTCAGGAACAGGTCTTGGCTGTCTGGGAAAATGGACACCCCACTCTCCTGCATCCTGTTCTCCTCCTCTTCCTCCTCCTTGTCCACAGAGTCCTTGTCATTCTGCCTGGACTGTGATCTCACAGAGGTATCGATGCTGAGTGGCGGCACTGTGGTGGGGTCACTGCCGAGAATTGCATGCAGCTCCTTATAGAAGTGGAATGTTTTGGGCGAGGAGCCAGAATGCATGTTAGCTTCCCTAGCTTTCTTATATGCCTGCTGTAGCTCTTTGATCTTCACTTGGCATTGCTGCACGTCCCTGTTGTGCCCCTTCTCCAACATGCCCTGGGATATCTTCCTGTATATGTCAAAGTTTCTTTTGCTGGCTCTGAGCTGAGTCATAACAGACTCCTCGCCCCACAGACCGATCAGATCTAGGACTTCTGGTTAACTCCATGCCATAGAGTGTTTGGGCCTTGCAGTCGCCATGACAAGTTCAGCTACAAAGCTCTCTCCACACTGGCTACACAGGAAATTTCCCGGGGCTTGAGGGGAGGGGCTATTTCCTGTTTGCATGGCCATGTAACAGCAGAGTGCGAATGTCCACAGCAGTCACAACGGGACATTATGGGATAGCTCCCAGAGGCCATTAACGTCGAACTATGTTATGCTCTGTGTACACTGACACAAAATCGACCCATTAAATTTGAATTACGCACTATGCCACTTACAGAGGTGGTTTTATTAGGTTGACTTTTACCGTGCTTTAAGTCGATGGAACTAGAGTGCCAGTGTAGACACATGCTTTAGGATTTAGATGTAAGCGACGTTACGTTGACCTCCGTCACCAGTGTAGACCAGGCCTAAAATACCTATGTGATTCTAGGCTAATAAAAGGTGCAAAAAAATGGGAAATTAAACAGATGCCTAACTTTAAGCAAGGAAAGAGCCCTATTGAGTTCAATGGAGCTACCCGTGTCCTAAAAGGTAGAACACTTGCTTATGTACCTTGCCACATCAAGGCCAAAATGGAGGCTCATGGAAGGCAAAGAGAATGAGACTGGAAAAGGAGGGAGTGGAAGGAGGTCAGAACAAAATTATTCCTATGAATGTTTTCACTATGATGTCCAGTCATTCAGGCTGCAGGGAGCAGAGTGTGAAGAAGCCTGTATGCAGTTATACACCTCCAAAGGATCTCTCTATACTGGGATTTTCATCCAATGGCTGACTCGAAGAAAGCTACATTTCCCCCTCCCCATTCTACCCCATCCCATTTCAATAAAAGAGCTCTGTGTTGGCTACAAATTATCTATCAATTATCATTTATTTATTATTGAGTGACCCCGGCTCTGAGGAAGACCACACTGCCTTGCTCTAAGGCAAAAGAAAGCTAGCGGGTTACAAGTCTTCAGCCCCCGGCCCTCAAGCGGATGGGACAGGCAAGCAGTCTGTGGCCCCTGGCCCTCAAGTGGGTGGAGCTGGTGAGGAGTCTCTAGTCCCAATGCTGAGTATCTTCTGTGGCAGTAGGGTCAGAGGAGACAAGCACTCCCGGGATGGATAGGGAAGAGGGGAGGAGGACACAGGCCCACCAAACTCCACTGCATCCCAGCCCAGGGCCCTATCAGTGGCAAAGGGGTTCTGCCACTGTGTCAGCAGGGCTCCAGCTGCAACTCGCTGACACTGGTGTGACCACGAGCTCAGCCAAACTGTAGTTGGCTGCCCCTGGGCTACTTCCTCGTACCCTGAACCCGGGTACCTGGAGCCAGGGTTCTTCCTCCAAGTTGCTGGGGTAGACAGCTAGTTCCTCACCATTGGCTGGCAGCTGCTCCAGGAATTCCTCAGGGTTATCAGTGGATGGCAGTTCCTCCAGGTCACAGGGTCCTGGTGGGTCCTCCGGCACACAGGGCTCAGGCAGCTCCAGCGGATCCCAGGTGATGGATAGCTCGTCTATGTCAGGGCCGGCCTCAGGGGGTCCCTGCCAGTCAGCATGCTCCAGTAGCTCTTACCAGTCACTAGGGCCTGGCAGCCCTGGCAGGTCTTTGAGGCTCCGGTCAGTGGAGGGCTTGCTCTGCAGAACCACTGGGCCTGGGTCAGGCCCTGACCGCAGCCTTGGGGAAGGCACGTCCTTCTCTGTCAGTGGCTCCCCCCTGACTAAGCTACTAGGCCAGCCTTTTATACTTTCCCTTCCTGTCCTGACCTGTCCCTCTGCTCATGGGGTATTTGGTCTGCAGTGTCTGGATCTGCCCAGCAGGGGCATCGTGGCCCTTCCTCAGGCTCCAAAGAAGGCCACAGCGCCTTGCTACAGTGACTTTACAGTGTGGGACATTAGTAAATGAGAGGTTCTTTTGAAATAATTTTCATCCTGGTAGTAGGTTCATCTCAAGGATTAATTTCAATAACTTTATTGGTTTAATATCTTTACCACTTTTTGAGCATTCAGTTTCTGGCTTCTAATACACATAGAGTTTATTGACTAACAAATCATCTGGTTTAACAAACTGTCTCCTACAATGAGATGTACAATATGGCTCCCCAAACAGAACAAAACATAATATTTTGAATTTCACTTCACTGTGATATTATGGCCATCAAATAACTATTCCATCAGAATTCAGTGCAAGAGGTCAGTGGAAAGATATGCTTTCTTTGCCTCATAGGAATAAACTTACTTAGGCCTGGTTTACAATGGCCATGTATTTCGGCGGCTGTCGACAGGAGATATGCAAGTAATGTACAGTGACGTGTATCTCCCGTCGACTTCCTAACATCTACTTACCATTGCGTCTCCACTGCATTGCATGGACGGGAAATGCCCTCCTGTCGACACAGTGCTTCACTACTTACTGGAGTGGATTTACAGAGTCCACTTCTGGGAGCGATTGAGCGAGTCTTTACTGCTACTCAGTTGAATCTGCAAAAATCGATCCTGCTCTACTGGTTGTAAAATCTTTGTAGTAGGGGCTGTCTTTCTGTTCTCTTTGTACAGCACTTAGCACAGTGGAGAGCAGATCCATAACTGGAACGTCTAGGTGCTACTATGATATAAATAAAAATAGTATATTAATAATAAACCAAAGATATGAAGAAGGGCTGAAAAATTATGCTAATCTGCCATGCACTTGGTGAAGAATCTTTTTCAAGCATTTCCAAGCCAAAAATCCCACAAGTCTATATATTGGTATTTCTATTTCTCTGCTGTTAGCACTGAGAGGGACGAGAGCTGTGTATGCTATCCATTATGTCTTAGCAAATATTTGTGTGTGAAAACAAATACCTTTGGAAGTTTTTGCTAGAATTCAATTTTTTGTAATGTGAATTGTTAAAATACCATTGTTGACATCATGATGGTAAGGGTTGGTATCCTACAGATATTTGCCAAACTAGCAGATTCTGATTCTGGGCTTTTGGTGATTACATTCTGCATTAATGGACACTGTAGAAAAATCTAAGCTACATAGATAAATGATGGTGAAACCTGCCATTTTTATTTTAGATATGTTTACAACATTTGGTAATTTGGTGACAATGTCACTTGAATGATAAAGCTTGTCCCTTTGAACGTGACAAAACTTCATCTTGGACAAAATCATTTCCCAGGTGTGTCCAACATCAGCTCACACTGCTATCTTTTAGTTGCAACCATTTTGCTGAAGTGAGAATGGCAAGTCTTTAAGGCCTGTGAAAATTGCCATGCTTGTGAAAAGCAGCAAAAATTAGAGGAAACCTTCCAAATGAGTCGGCTATACATTTAAAAAATGGCCAGCAATTGTACGCCTCTGTTGTTTTAATGTCCAGAATGAGCTAGATTGGGCTCAATTGTCAAATGTTCTGAAATCAGTGGGAGTTATGTGTGCATAGGACCTCTAGGCCTAATTTGGACATCCAGAATCAGTGGCCACTTTTGAAAATGTGACTATTTCTTTTGCAGTTTTAGTATGCAATGAAAGTATGTCACCCACTAATATTATACATTCCTTTCACTTTTATTCTCTTCCGATGGGAAGTCTGTTATTTTATTTCCCCTTCCCCTTCTTGAACCATTAAGTAGATCTCTACTTGCACCTGAACCGGTCCATATATTCTCCCAATGAACAGTGCAAAGGACAAGGCCATGAAAAAGCCAAAGTGTGTGAATAGGGGAGGAGGGGGGGACTATATGGGTGCATCCTCCAACTAGTCCACCAACCTTTCCTTTCCTCTGTAAAACATCTGTATGAACTATAGAACAACTCATTCTGCATGTTCTAGGACTCCCTTTGTGGAATAATCAAGGGCCTATAGCTAATTAAAGCATTTTTATTAGTCCCAACAGGCTACTATGGCCAGGGATGGGTGAGTAGATCAGAAGACTTTTTTCCAGCTGGGCAGGATTCAAAAGAATCCTCACCTTCTGCTGTTTTATCAGGTCCTACTCCCAACCAACTCTACAAATACCTCTGTGGACTAATTAGAAAATCCTTTCGAGCCACTAAGTGGGATTCTCACCCCTCTCTGGCACCTTTGGGCTGAATACAAGGACTGGAGTAGGGTAAAGGAGCTCTAAAAACCCCAGATGCAGCCAGGGATAATTCCACTGGTGTGTCAACTGAGAGAGACAACCATAATACTGCCTTCAGAGAACCACCTTACAAGCTATGATGTACAGAGCATGCTGAGAGCAGGAGGAACATTTCAGAGGCAGGGCCACAGCACAAAAAAAGAAAGAGGACAGGAGAAAGTTTGGTTTCAGTTGTCGTGATGCTCCTCAGGGGTTTGTGAGGCAACTCATTGCCTCCTGCCCTTAGGATGAGGGAGCTCTGCCTGTTTCTGCTGTGAATCAGCTCCTGAAACCACCAGCATCTGGTAATACAAGCACTACATTCCAGGCCTCTGCAAGCCTCAGTATCTCTATACAGGTTAGCAAAAGACACAGACCAACCCCCGAGTCCTCAGAGAGTTCCCTATAGTGTTCAGACCCTTATCCTCTGAACGCTCAGAATTAATAGGTCTGCTGTTCCTAAAGGAACAGCTTGTAAGAGTCAATTCAAGACTCTTACTCCGTTTAATACCACAACACTGAGATATATTTATAGTGAAAACAAGAATAAATTTATTATCAAGGGACAGAGATGCATGTGTTAGTGAGTAAGAATATTGGAAACAAATTATTAGAAACCCTTGTTATGACTTTGTTTTATATGTAGAGACTAAAGAAACTGTCCTCCCATCTAGAAAAGTTTATCTCACCCAAAGTTCTCTCCTGTGTTTTCAGACAAGCCTGGATGAGACCCCTCTTTCATGAAGTAAATTTGCTGTCTGTTTACTTTCTAGGAGAAGGAAAACAGGGTGACTTCTTTGTCCCCCAAATATATCAGAACAAACCTTTGATGTGCTCCTCCCTCCAATCCAGCTGCTATTTTGAAATATCACAATCCTACATTATCACTGGGTTCAGGCCAGAGAGAGAAGGCCCACTGTGAACAATACAATACTTAATTTACATGTAAACAAACAGATACATAAACATTTCTTGTCTGAAAGAGAACCTGTTTTTCACCTTGCTTCTGACCAGGCCCTAGACACAGACCTTAAGGACATCATTTTCAGTGTATATGCATAACTCCATAAACAACATCCATATGTGCATTTCACAATGATATTGATGACCAGTGTGACAACAGTTTTTATTAGAGACTTCTTCTGATGATGTAGAATGTACATACCAGACTTATGAGATATCTGTAACTCCTGTGCACCCCCGTGCCAGTTGGCATTAAGAAGTTCTTGATCTACAGTTCTGATTAAACTTTTTTTTAATTTTATTATTCACTTACTTTCTCCTGATATGTTTGTCAGACCAGGTCAAATGATGCAGTATCTCTTATCAGTATGGAGACCAAGAAACATCAATAGTATTGTCGTCTTTCAGCTAGCTAGTGACAGAAACCAATCTTTGTGTTAACAATCTTTGTCAGAGCACTGTTCTCTTTCCTTGTCAATCATATGAGACACACACATTGTGGTGTTCCTCTCGATCACTGGTCACTGATTGTCTATCTGACAGGAATTACTGACTGAATGCTCCTGGCTGAAATAATGATATATTTCATGCAGTACTCCTTCAGCTGTTTTAAGCACTGTGCCAATGGGAAGTGTGTCCAGAAAGAGCAGCAATTATCTCCACTATAACTTTGGTGCCTCTATGTGTTTTTCCACCATCACTGACTTGTTTTTATAGATTTGCTCAGGATAGTAAGAGGCTCAGATACTGACTCACTTTTTTGTTGGGTCTTTCTTTGAGTGTTAAAGGCATCCTTTCTGTTGATTGTGACAGTCCATTTCAATAAATTCTAAACTGCCCACACAAACCTAATGAATGTATTAAAATAATTCACAAATGGTTTTCTTAATGTTTTGATTGTACCATAGAAGAGATAACATTTTAAAATAATAATTGAGTACTTTCTATTCTAATGCAATCCAAGAGAGAAGCTGACATTAAAATGGAACAATGATTTTCTGTGAGTCATTAGTCAAGACAACTTTAGAAAACAAAATTATGGCTGCATTATACCATTGGATATGTGCATTAATTAATTTAGCAAAACTTTGCTGATCATTTATGGTTCATATTAACAAAGTTCCAATTGTTGTCAAGCAAATCTGCATTCCTTTATGTAACACTTGTTTATTACTAGGAAACTTTAATTACTGCTGAATCATAAGACTGTTACATTAGTCTTGTTAGTTTGCAATAATCTAGGGCTACAATTTGGATTACTTTGCTGTATCTTTATTTCTAATTTACCTCTATCTTAACTAGCCATTCCTTGCAGTTTGTGATGGAATGTATAACCCCAGGTAGGCCTCCAAAGTGTTAATAGAAGCTTGAGAGCACAATGAGCCCATCTTCTTGCAGTTGGAGGACATGCCAGGCACAGTTTAGTATCAGACCCAGCTGTGTGGTTGCCATAAAGCAACATGTTCAGAACAGCACTGAGAAGAGACCCAGGGTGAGGAGGTCCTATGTTCTCTTCAGATCCAAGGAAGAGGCAAGATGGAAATCCTTTCCTGGGTGGAGAGGCTGAAGAAGGCCCCAGACATGGGGGAGGAGAAGAGGAATAAACCTCAGAGCCTAGAATTAGCTTCAGTGGTGGGCTGTTGTGGGGAGGAATTCAAGAGAAAATAGCACTTTGGATTGGTGTCCTGAAATAGTGGAAACAGGGGCCCTGAAAGACCAATTGAAATCTCAAATTGGTAGGGGTCAGAGTTATTGGTGGTGTTTTGTTTCCAAGTGTAGGAGAGTAAAGAGTTAAAAGCTGGACAAGAAGTCAGGCCTAAACTACAGGGAACGGGTTCATGGCAAGGGTAAATCTTGTTTCTGTTAATTGGTGTGAATTTTAGTTAGAGTCTGTTATCTTTTTCTTCTTTTCCTCCCTTCCTGGCCATCTGTGCTGGGAATAAGGCTAATAAAATCACTATCACCACTTCTAAGTAAGGCCTTGGTGGGAAAAAAGTATTATCTTCCTTCTCCCCCTGGCATGCCTTTATTTCAAAGAATGTTAGTGTAAAATTTATAGGTTTTAAGGTGATGTGCCTGACCTCTGTGCAATAATCCTGTAAACAACAAACGAGGCAGGTATAATTATATTTATTATGTAGTTATTAATATTCATTTTATAGGTGTCAATGTAACCAACTAAGGGTCTATGAGGAGTTGCTAAAAATGTATACATTTACATACTGTTATGGATAAAAGAATTGTAAAGTAATCCCCTTATTGCTCACTTACGGGGTCGAGGTGGAACGAGCAGGCAATAAAGGGTTCCGTCTCCACAATTCACCCCCGGGACAACCTGTTTGATTATTTCTAACAACAAGTACTTGATGAAGAGAGTGGAAATATAGTAAGACCTGAAGTGGGAAAGATGATTTGTTGGTTTGCTACCTGTGTTTTAGTACTGGTGAAGGGCATTATTTAGGATGTTTAGGACACTGATACTCCAGAAGAGGCAGGACTCCAGTGGGTCCTGGCTAGGGGGCCAATGTTCCACATTACAAGAGGTGGGAGCAGGACAATGTGATGCAAATGCCACAATGGCCTGCTGTGGGGCAGTGAGGATGATTACATAGTCCTTTTCTTTATTTGGCAATGATATAATATAGTGAATTTTGTAGTAATAAGAATTTGCACTTTTACAATGCCTTTCATCTGTGGCTCTCAAAATGCTTTCTGAATTTAGGATTACAATATGTAAAATAGGCAATTGTTATCCCCATTTTACATATGGGGAAACTTAGGCACAGAGAGACTAATTATGTCTATACTGTGAAAAGAAGGTGTGATTGTAGCACAAGTAGGCATACCTGTGTTAACTTCAATCTTTTTAGCATGAATAATGAAATCAAATGTAGATGTGGTGCCACAATCTTCAGCAGAGACCTAGTAACCAGAGTGCAAGATCTTCATAGAATCTGAGTACATGCTCTGGTTGCTAACCCATGCTGAAGCATGTGCCACTATGTCTACCTGGCTGGTACCTTGCTAGCTAGATTAAAGCAAGCATGGGTATATCTATGCTGTAGACATAGCCATAGTGGCTTTCCCAAGGAACAAGAGTGAAGCACAGCTGGGAATAGGATCCAAAGTTCTGCCAACAGTAGGAAACTGAATTATTGCTGAAAAGTCTGTAGCAGCAGTTCCTCTCCAAATCAGTAATAGTATAGAATAAAGGAGAACTGTTTGCAATACAGTTTCAGAAAACCTAACTGAAGCTTGGTGGAAACCATTCTGGTTCAGAGGGAACCATTCCTTACAACCACTTTCAAGAATGCCCCAGTTCTCAATTCTCAGAAAGACTCTTAATTCTCTCGAGTCCCTAACCTGAACCATGACCACAAGACCATCCTTTCCCCCTCCTTCCTTTATGTCAATCCTGGTGGCTTTGAATATTAAAACCACCAAACACTTTTCTTTTTTCTCTGGGCATACAGAAGAAGATTTTACATTCTGCACCTGTGAATTAGGGGCTATAGTTAGAACTGGGCAAAACTGTTTTCAGGGAATAGTAGGTAAATCCACTGAAAAATGCAGTTTGGGGGACAACAACATTATTTGCCACGTTGGGTCCAACTTGGAGGATAGATTCAGCTGAAAAAAAAAAAACCTTGGGAAAACAGAAATATTGAAATGAACCATTTTGACAATTTGTTTTGAAAATGTTAATTTGGAGCAATGCCTGAAACATTTCATTCAATTCAAAGATTTTTTTTCCCACTACTATGAGGAAAAAAGAAAAACCAAACAGTTTAAGTTCTAAACTATTTTTTTCTGTCAGGCCACCAAATCAAAAAATAAATTATGCATTTATCTCTAGTTGCACTGTCTTCTTCTGGCTTATAATTTTTCAAACTATTGACTATGGCAGTCACACCAATGTTCCACAAAATGAAATAATCAAATATTGTTGGATAGAGAGAGGAGTCTGAGTGTATGGGGTGATAAAATTTGCTTTCAAAGTGCTTCTTGGAAGGAGGGAAGGTTGGAGAATCGCTACTGAGCTTGTGGATATGTCACATCCAATTCTTCAGTGTACCAAATACATTTGCTGTAATGCACAGGTTTGATCAAACCTCCTCTCAAATGCCTTCTTCAGAAAAAAACCCATTCATCACAGGATTCCTCCCAATGCATTCACACACAAGGTAGCCTAAGGAGTGCTCAGAGGATGCTACTGAGCTGGCCCTCCTTATTTCTTCACATTGCCAGGAAAAAGTGGTGGGGATAAGAAAAAAAATGGAGGGGCAGCAAACACCCCCCCCCCCCCAAGAAAGCACCTTGTTTGTCTAGAGTAGATTAGTGAAGGGATAGAAGAAAAACAATTATGTTAAATGTGTTGTAAAGAAAGAACAATTATGATATACTCTAGTGATGTTTCACCAACATGATGTTTTAGTTGTGACAGTGTAAAGCAATAATATTGTAAGTGCAATGTCAGTGCTTCATGCTACACTGGAATTTGACAACAAAGCACATCTCCAGCATTGAGAACTTCTAATCTAGAGTAAGCAAATCCACCTAATTAAGTGATATGACTTGTGAACTAATAATAGACAAACCTCAGTGTTTGGTAGGTGCAATTGAATAAGCACCCCAAAGTCTGGATTGTATATCCAAAACTTTCAAATTGTGTTGGAACACTTAAGGGTCAGCTATTGCAGTGCATTCTAGTGTCAGCTTTGCTAAAAACTCTGGGAATAGCCTTTGACTAGTATGTTGGTATGTTTCAGAAGTACAGTTACAACATTTAAAAAAGAAGCTAACTGATTTTTTTCAAACCTGAGAAACTTGTATTCTATTCCATTCAAATTTATCTTATGCCACACCAAACCCAGTTATCTTAGTGCCTTCACAATGAGCACTGTGACTAGCACATCACACTTGTTTTCTTCACCAGTCCTCACCGTAGAAATAAAATTGTGTGTGCTGTTTGCTTCTTTAATACACTGCAATTTTTATTAGTGAACACAAATTGAAGTTGTTGCACTTGGAACAGAAAGTGCTGAAGTTTGAGGTAGTTCTTGTGGGAGCAAACTTCATTGTCTTGGACCAGGCATTTAAGAAAGTCCATTCCCTCCACAAGCCTCATCCTTGGAGTACACAAGGCCGTTGTGTCAGAGATTTGGAAGAAGGTTCAGGACTCTTTCTTTCAACTCTCTTCATTTGGATCAGCCAGTCATTTGGATTAAAAACTTCAAGTTTTCATACTGAGATTTGACTCTCTGAATGATGGTTTCTATGGCACTGGTAATTTAAAATAATGAAACTGTAACAGTACTTGTTTTAAAGGTTTCCATGCAGATCTGTGTCACAATCCAATTTAAACAAAATTAAAAACACAAAAAAACTTTGGCTTTGTTCATCATTTTGAAAATTGTTTTGTTTTATTCAATAAATCAGACTCGGCACATTTCTAGAAACAATGCAATTGTAAAAGAGCTGGAAGTTAGATAGTAAAGAGAGGGGGACATAGATATTTGGATAGTTGGCAACTATTTAAGATCAATTAAACTTAGTACAAACAAATTGGAATAAAAAAAAATCTGTAATTCCCAGTCATGTTACACTGAAGTTTAATGATAGAAAGTAATGAATTAAGCATATGCTTTTGTATATGACTTTGGTCGACAGACCTATTTAAAAGCACTGCAACAAACTTCTCAAAGTTTATGTTTCTACTTTTGTTTGTTGTATTAATTTATAAAATGAACCACTTCTTGATTTATCAGCCAGATATGGTTGTATTTAATGGAGAGAGTGAGAATGGTGTTGATGAACTATATTTTCCAATATGCTCCCATTCCTCTACGGTTTAGACCTGGTTAAGGAACTATACACGATTATGATAGCTGCATACTCCTTCACAGATTCTCCTTTGTTACTGCAGGACAGATGACATTTGTGTTCTTGACAGCATCACTGAATTGAAAACACCAAACATTATAGAATGTTATCATGTTCTTTTGTAGGTTTTATAACTCTCGGTTGCTTTTGAGCGTTGTCATTCCAGTTTGTTTTCCTCCGCCTTACAGCTTCAGAAGCACGACAAGACCTATCAATCACAGATCCTGAGAAAACCTCCAGTTTGTTCTGCCTTCTGGTAGCTTAAACATTCTGTGCCAAATCCTCAGCTGGTGTAAATTGGAATCGCTGTGCTGACTCCTGTGAAGCTATGTTGATCAACACCAACTGAAGAGATGCTCCAGTCTCCATATCTCTTGCTATCATAAGCCATAGGACATAAGAAGTCCTTGAAATGTTTGGACTTAACTCAAATTTCCTTTACTTTTAGGCTTCCCTCAACATTTTTCTTGGGTTTGATTACACTCTCACTTCCAGTGGTTTAACTTCATTGACCATGGTTGAGTTGTTCCTAATTTCCTAATGTCAGCATAAGTGAAATCAGTGAACAGGGAAAAAGCAATTCCCATTGACTTCAGCATAGAAGCTTGTGCAAGAATTGTAGATTGAGGCCCTAGAAAACAATTTACCAGATGCTACCAATTATATTTTTTCAACTGCAAAAGGTTTAGCTTCAGCTGGGAGTAATTACCTATTAACCATACAATATGTTGTTGTTCTGAAATGAAAATCTAAACTGTAACCTTTGTATGAACAATACAAAAAGAAAATAATAGTTGTTGAACTAGTGCAGAGTGTGCTGATTGTGAATTGGCTTTGAGCCAGATTTTCAAAAGTGCTCAGTAGTCTGGGTGCTAAGTTCTTTTGAAATGTCCCCATGAATGTCACAATGGAAACTGCTGGTTGCTGAGCTTTTTTGAAAATCTGGTCCTACTTGTGGATGCTCAGCACCTGGAAATCTATCCCTTAGGGGCAAATACTGCAGTTTTCTACATAACAGCAGGGATACATTAAAATAAAAATGAGTTTTGATTTTGAAAGGGCTATAGGATTGGAGCCTATATGTTTGCCTTTCCCTTGTAAAGATTGCCATGTTATATAAATAGATTAATGTACATATGAAGATTAAATGTTATGTAGTAATTAATTCATTTAGAATCATTTAACAGTCATTGGATTTTACACTAATTGCCGTCTGAGATTAATGAATTTACATAGTTATTTGAGTATCACATTTCTTGGCAAAGCATTGTGAAAAACCTAATAAAGCCATCTACAAGCTTCATTTACTGTGAGATGACTGAGAAAAATGTCTGCCTTGTAACAATGAAGTCTTCACTGAGAGGAAGTTCAAGGAATAGACTGTCTCAAGTACAGTAAGATAACAATGACGTGGGAAGTAATAAAGTGATGATGATGGGTATGGAAAAGTTTCCATATGAGGAGAGATTAATAAGACTGGGACTTTTCAGCTTGGAAAAGAGATGACTAAGGGGGGGATATGACAAAGGTCTATAAAATCATGACTGGTATGGAGAAAGTAATAAAGGAAGTGTTATTTACTCTTTCTCATAACACAAACTAGGAGTCACCAAATTAAATTAATAAGCATCAGGTTTAAAATGAACAAAAGGAAGTATTTCTTCACACAACACACAGTCAATCTGTGGAACTCCTTGCCAGAGGATGCTGTGAAGGACAAGACTATAATGGGGTTCTAAAAAGAACTAGTTACATTCATGGAGGATAGGTCCATCAATGGCTATTAGCCAGGATAGGCAGGGATTGCTGTTTGCCAGAGGCTGGGAATGGCTAACGGGATGGATCACTTGATTATTACTTGTTCATTCCCTCTGAAGCATTGGCCACTGTCAGAAGACAGGATACTGGGCTAGATGGACCATTGGTCTGACCCCAGTGTGGCCATTCTTATGATGATTTAGACCCTGTTCTTGCAATATCTTATGTAGGTGGTTAGTGGGTGTTAGACATCTAGAAGTTTAGTGGGGTTTTCAAAAGCACCTACCTGTGTCTTGAAGTGACTAAGTACCTTTAAAAAATCAGGTCCTTAGTCTCTTTAGAAACTGGGACATAGGTTCCTAAGTCACTTGGGCACTTTTGAAAATTTTACTTTCCATCTGAAGTGAGTTTTCCTTTTTGCACAGCTTATGTTTTAGCACTAAATAAACAAACCACAGAGGATACTCTCAAACAGGGCAAATGCCGTATGATATTTTTTGTATCATTCCTCACTTATTTCCATAATAACTGAACTTTCTCCTCTTTCCCTGTCCAACCCCCACCCTCCACTAATTTGTAAGTATAGCCTTCCCATCATGAGATGATGCTGAAATAAATTCTTTAATCTCACGATGTCACTTCTAGTCAGTGTGTTCTTTGACAAGTGAAGCATTAAACATCATCTAATTAAATGCTATGAACGATGGCCTAAATATGGAGAAAGGGAGACTAACTACTACATATAATGCTACATGCTGTTTAGGTGACTCATTTTGCATTGGAAATTGCTTCTGGGAGTTATTTTCTCTAGTGTTTATGAAAATCAGCTGCTCTTCTCCTTTATTGTATTGTTCTCGGGTAGAATTGGCTGACTACTAAATTGATTAATGCTTCCTGCAACATGTCCAGTTAACATCCTCAGTTAGAAAGGTATTTTCATTTATTATTGACTTCCAATTTAATATTAATTTCAACACAAAGAGCTGTTCAAAATTGTATCAAGGCAGAACTATTCATATCTCAGTGCTATATTCATATTCCTGTTGCTATAGTAACTGAAAAGAACTGAAGCTTACAGACAGTTGAAAAAGCCTATACTAACTCTAGGATTTATATAATATTGTGTGCATCTTTGTGTGTGTGTGTCTCTCTCTCTCCCACACACAATATATTACATGTGCACAACACTGCAGTGTATGTGTGTGTAAACCTCAGCACTTGAGCTGACAGTCCATACTTGTGTTTGTCTGTGGACAAGGAATTCTCACTGTAGAGCCCTGGAGTGAAATCTGCCTCCTCCTCACAACTCCACCTCAAGCCAATGGCAAAACTCCCACTGACTTCAATGGGACTGTGATTTCACCCCTAAGGTCTAGAAGCCAGATCTTTTGCCCCACTTCCATCTGTTTTGCAATGTACAGGCACAAAGTAGGTGGAAAGCTGCCCTAGAAGGACAACTGAGGCCTCCCCAGGCATAAAAGAATCCACAGATGACAGACACCCTTCTCCCCCGTGATATGTGAGGCGCACTGGAGTGTACCAAAGCTGGGAGGAGTTTTGGCAGGAATTTGAAGTGCAAGGAACAAGTGCAGCATGTTCCAGCCAGTCTTTGCCAGTGTAATGGACCCACGGTCAGGGAAGATGGAAGAGTGGTTTAGAATCACCTTTGTTCCCCTCAACTGAGAACTGAATCTTGGCAGTTCGGTTCCTGTCAGCTGGATTCAGGCTCTGCTGTGTACTCTGAAAGTCAATCTACTTTCCCTGAATCTAGGCCTGTGTGTGGTCTATGCCATCGGAAATTTGGGAATAATTTTTTCCAATGTGACATAGCACCCATTCTGAACTCTAAGAATAACTTCTCAGACCAAAACTCGATTATGGGCCTAAGACTGAATATTGCCCCTAATTTCTCCAAAATTTTGGAGAAACAACTCACATTTGGAGCAGAAGGAGTATTTTATCTAGAAGGTTATTTTAAAATATGGCAGTTGTTTGAGCTGTTAATGTCAAAATAATTTGTGGAGGGAGGCAAAAGAGAGAATTGCTTCTTATTTTAAATACTTGATTATTTTGTACAGTTTCAATATTGCTAAAAGCCTCTTCCTTTCTCTTCCCCCCCACTACCTGACTCCCCATGTCCCACACAGCTATAGTTACCTTCAGCATGCCCCTCCTATTCACATGAATGGTTTTGCATCAGGGGAACTTCATTCTGGTTATCCTCATGACATCTGTCAGAGCAGGCTGCTCTCCAGTATACCTTATATGACAATTCCAGTTAGACTTTTATTGCTAATTTAATATTAAAAAACCAGGGAAATTCTTATACTAAAATCTTCATTAGCTAGGGGAGGCAACATGATCTAGTGGCTGCTCAGGAGGTCTAGATTCTGTTTCCAGCTTGGTCACTGAACTGCTGTATGACCTTAGGCAAATCACTTTATCTCTCCATCTGTTTCCCCTTCCATCCTTTGTCTCTTTTGTCTAGACTGTAAGATTTCCAGAGCAGGGACTCTCTTTTATGTGTTTGTACAACACCTAATGCAATGTGGGGCCTGATCTTGGCTGGGTCTTCTGAGCACTATTGTAATACTATAGCTACTAACAATAATAAACTTAGAGTTAAGGTTTCTTTGGTGTGTTTCTGGTTAACGTATTTCCTCAAAATCAAACATGATTTTCAGGGAAGGCTCGGGGGGAGGGGGTTGGGGGGGTTATGGAAGCGAAAGGGAATTTGTAGTGGAAGTGCGGAATCTCTAAATGCATTTTGGTTTATGGTGATTGGGTGGTAAGGAATGTGAACTGAGGTTGATCTGATTGTATTGACAGAAAATAAACTTGCACTGTCTTAATCCTTCAGTTAATAGAATTTGTGGTGTGAGAGCCACATGGAAATGGCAGCATTTTACTTCAATAAACTAAAAATGTTTTTTAGTGAAACCACTGCCTATGCCATGATCTCCTGGGAGTGAAATTCACATCAGTGGCCAGTTCATTCTTACTATGCTGCATTTTTCCATTCAGTATTTATTGTTGTTTCCACACAAACTGACTGAATCCAAAGGTATGTAGATCTCAATAATTTTCTTTTCTGGGAATATAATACAGCTGTATAGGTAATATTAATTGTTAAGGGGTTTGGAGCTGTACTAGCAATTGTTTCAGATTTGTCCCAAGATGGCTCAGGCACTACATCCTGAAAAATTGGAAAGCAATGTGAGATAACAAAGTATGGTGTAAGACCTCGATGCTGCAATGAACTCTACTGAGGTGGATGCTGGAGCTTGCGCAGAGCACCTTGCCAGATCAGGGCCTATATTTGTAACTTTGCCTAGCAAAGACTTTACTAATAACAGCTGATGTGCATCTTCAGAACCTATTTTTCAAAGGCAAATCACTTAGTATGTCACTTTTTTTTTCAAAATATCCAAATGTAGCAGCCCAGTTAAGGACTTCAGCT
Organism: Emydura macquarii macquarii; assembly: GCF_026122565.2. Lineage (NCBI taxonomy): Eukaryota > Metazoa > Chordata > Testudines > Chelidae > Emydura > Emydura macquarii. The sequence continues at coordinate 5,993,694 of NW_027133614.1, forward strand.
GTCCTCTTTGGGGCAGGAATCTTGTCTTCTTTTGTATTTGTAATATGTCTCATAAAGGAGGCCCCGATCCTGACCAGGGATCAACATTAAATGCTAATTAATAGTAAGCATACGAAAACTGTCTTATTAAAACCAATGAATGAGCTCCTCACCCCTGCTCTGACCCCTTTGTATAAGGTAGGAGGACAGGAGTGATGGAAAGGGGCCTTAAAACTCCAATTTTGCCTGAAGCAGGATTCTCTTGGTTCAGTCACCATTTTCCTTCAGAGACTTCTTGGTAATGGGTGGGGGAGGAGAGGAGGAGTATGTGTCAGAAGAATGACTTCATCTCACAGCTTTGTGGAAATTCCAGGCAGCGCTGTGACCTCAGGGAAAGCCAGGGGAAGTTGCTGTAACTTAGAAAGGTCCCAGGGCTATTTTAGTTATACTGGGCACGTAGGAGAAACCTAGGATCAGGAGTGCTAAAGCCACCATAGTTCCCCCTCCCATTTGGTTGCAGGTTCTGTGTTCTGCCTCTAAATGCATCACAGAATCAGCCAACAGATTTTTAGATAGTTTGCTTTAAAAAAAATTACTTCAACCCTTTTCTACTCTTTACATCTCTTTTCATGGAAACTTGCTATAGCATCTGTGTTGGTAGTCCAGATGCAATTTTTAAACTTCAAAATATTTGAATTATGGGAATATGACAAATGCACATAGATCTTTAAATATAATGACACAATCTTATCTCCCTAAATTATTATTTAAATTAACTTTTTATTGGACTTTCCATAAAAGAAAAGCCACAGAAATTCAGAGATACACTTAGCTCAGTAAATTACTCTTGTATAAATTCTTTATAGAACAGTTCAGTCAACGTTTGTGCAGCACATGTGATTATGATTTCCCACCTAAAACTGTGAATGCTGGTAGTGTAATATAGTGCTGTAAAGACCCAGTTCAGCAATCTATTTAAGCATGTGCCTAACTTTAAGCATGTGAATACTCCCTGTGACTTCAATTAGACTATTCATGTGCTTAAAGTTAGATATTGGAGCTGGCTGAAAAATGAAAATCCCTTCCCAGATGGGGAAATAATTGCACTTTGAGTAAAAAAAAAAAAAGTTATCTCAAACCAGGACACAGACACAAATTTGCACACACCAGACAGGAAGGGATTTGCACACACTTCTCACACACTTTTCACAGGAAGGGATTTGAGGAAAAGTTCCATTTTGGGAGATCAAAATAGAAATCTTTTTGGTTTACTAGCTGCCTACCCAGAAGGCTCTTGTCAGTCTCACTGGCAGAAAGTAAAATTGAGAAGAACCTTCCAGCCCAGCTACTGGAGATGAAGAGAGCCAGGCAGATCAGCCTCTCCCCCCAACTCCACTGCCGGGGAGGCTGAGCACAATGGCTGTCTGCCTCTTCTACCCCGGAGCTTCAGGGAAGTCAGGAAGGCTTGAGGGCCAGGTTTCTATGCCTCTTCAGCCTTGGAGCTGGTGGGAAAAGCTGCGAGCCATCTAGGCAGAGAGTCAGGGTGCTTAGTCTGCTCAGCCCCCTGGTTGTAGTCTTTTGTAATTGACAAGAGTCTTCCAGGCATGGAGCCGGGTAGCTATAACTTTGATTTTTCCCAACAAAAACTCAAAACTTTTTAGCAAAACTGAAATTTCCCCACAGAGTGTTTTAGCTTTGTGAGAAGGGCATTTGTTGTCAGAAATTATTCTGACACATTCTGACCAGCTCTATTAGGTGCATGCTTATGTACCTTGCTGAATTGATGTCTACATGATTGGTTTGTAAGTACATACAATATAAACATCCACAAACGGTAGGGATTACGCTGTTTTAAAGGAAAGGGTTTTTTTCAATCTATTTTTAAAATAACAATAATTAGGCAGTGTTTGGCCCAAAGCTGAGTGGAAGTAAAGGAAGCACTCTGAAGTAAATATGGGCTTGTAACTAGGAAGTGGTCAGAAAACTATACTGCAGATTTCCAAAATGGAGTTCTTTGAATGAAAGAAATTAACATAACCCTACAGTCTTGGTTCCGCAAAGGATAAATAAACTTGATGAAACTTTAAAACTGAAAAATCCAAGTCAAAGTCTGGCCATAATCTATCACATGGCTGGAGATATTGATTTTACTCACTCCACTTTAGCATCTGTGTCATTTCATTGGCTTCACTGCTGGAGTCACTGCTGACTTAAACTTGTGACAATGGATCAAAATCAGAGTGTGTGTTTGTAAATGTACAAACTACCAATTCCTACAGTCTAAACACTTCTTCTGTCTGGTTGGAAAAAGGTCTTAATATAACCCAGAACATGTGAAGTGAGCATTCAAAGGAGCAAAACGTACATTGTTTATGGATTTGGGACTGATGGCTTCCCTACTAGCTGGTAATTGCAATTTATTGAGCATCATTTCTCACTGATTGACATACCATATAATTGACAGTATAACAAGTTAAAGACAAAGTCAATCATTGATTAGCTGTCACCCCGTGAAAGGATTGAATATTGGTTGCATTCAAAATGAGTTAATACTAGACAAAGGGGACTAGACTAAGGGGAATAAGCAATGCTTGCACAAACACAGTGTGTGGGGAGAGGCAGAGGTGGGGGGAATGCCCATTAAAAACATCTGTAAGGAAGCTAAATCTATGATGACTCAGAAATGGTAGAGTTACTGAACTACTCTGTCTCTCAGAATTCATCTTCAATAACGTATATAGGTATGGACACTTAGGAAGAGGACTGGTGTGTGTGTGTGTGTGTGTGTGTGTGTGCGTGTGTGTGTGAGAGAGAGAGAGAGAGAGAGAGAGAGAGAGTGGATTTCTGCCCACGAAAGCTTATGCCCAAATAAATTTGCTAGTTTTTAAGGTGCCACAGAACTCTCGCTGTTTTGCTGAAACAGTACCCCTTGGAACTCATCAACATGCAAGATTTTGAATTAAAGCACCCCAAAACAAAAGTTTTGTTTAAAAAATGTCAAAATGAACTATTTTTTTTCAGAATTTTTTAATCTTTTTCTTTTTTTATTAAAATAATTTGTCAAATTCCACACATTTATGAAACATTTTGGATGACCCAGATCTGCATTTTTTGCTTTCCTTTCACCCTCCCCCCGACCACCCAAAAAAAAAAAATTAGGTTGAAAAATTTTGCCCAGCTGAAGTCTGGGTTCTGGGTTCTATTCCTGTCTCTGCCACTTCTTTGCTTTATTAATTTGAGCAATCACCATAAACTGTTTATATCTTATTTTCCGCATCTGTAAATTGTGGACACATGCATCTGCCTCACAGGATAAAATTTTATATGTCACTGTATAAAATATTTTACTGAAATCTAGCCATGACAGCTACTGCAGTCCTCTTACATACCAATTCAATTAAAAAAGGAAAATCTATTGTCTGTTCTAATCCTCATCCTTAAGGGCCCAATTGCTCTCATTTTTCATGTTCTGTAATACCTTACTCCATTAGTAGTCCCACCGATTTAATTGTGATTGCTCATAGAATTAGTGCCTGCTTAGTGTGCATGAGAATCTGGCCCCAAGATAAAAGTGGTTTCCCTGGCAACTTCAGATAATCTTTTTTTTACTTCACCAAATGATTGCATTTTTACTAGGACTTTTAAAAATCAGGATAAACGTAATCTTTAAAAAGGTTTGTACATCTGTTGCAGACAGGATTATTTCTTATATTTATTTTAGTAACACTACAAAATACCAATTTTTCTTTCTCCATGTGTTCTAGTCAAATGAGTGATGTCTGATTACAAAATGTTTCTAAAAGAAAGCAATAAGGATTTCATTAAAAGGTTTGAATGGTGAGGAAGAGAACATGGTTACTAGATTGCTTTGAGACAGTTTTCCCTTTTTGATTTATATTTCTTACTGCCTTTCCATCATTAATGTCTTACTTTACTTACCCATTGTCATTTTCTTTGTCAGGACTATACAGATTATGCTTTATGATGTCTAATAGTAAGCCAAGCTAGGCTACTAAAGAATTTTATCTCCAAACCACAATCTTTGGGAAGCAAAGATTATGATTTCATGGTGCTCTTAACTGCTTTTTCTGCACTTGAGTTGGGACCTGGGTTGTAGAATATTAAATCAGCCATGACTAGCATATTTGGTCTTCTCACAAGAGATTTGATGACATCTGATATTTGATGCCCACAACGGATGGTTAATTTGAAAAACTAACTAACAAAATCCATTTTTTGGAGATGCAGGTGGCTAATCTGAAAAATGTTTTGGGGATATGCTGCACTTTTGAATCTGTGGATTAATGTGCATAAAACTCATTATTGACCTTTTTGGAGAATAAAGTCAGAATTACGTGAAATACATGGTAAAAGAAAGACAGGTGGTCTGAGTCCTCTCTTTTTTACTTAATCTCCACATATTCTGTGGTCATTATCTCCTTTCTAGTGGCCATGGGCAAAATTTTCAAAAGCACCTTGGACTCTTTGAAAGTCAAGGGGCATGTCACTAATTGAAATGACCTGAAGAACTGTCAGGATTATGCCAGTTGTATTTGTCCATGGGTGATTGCACAAGAAGTAGATGGGGTGAGACAGAAGGAGTTCTTTCTCTAGTACCATCACTCAGAGGTAAGGATGGATTCTGGGCCGCACTTCAGCCCTTATACCACTATAAAAACATATTGGGTCTGTAAAGGAGCCTCAGAAACCTAGAGGAAAAAGTATCCAGTGCAGGAGCAATGTAGGGATTATTAATGTGTCAATAACTTTGAGGATTCTGCTCACACTTCCAATCACAGTCGTGAGTGGTTAGCGCAGCTTTTCATAGCTCAGGCTCATTAAAATATACCTTTGATCAATGATGGCTGATGAGTGACTGACATTGCTTGCTATTTTATGTCCTGAAAATGCCCCATTGGCCAGTCTTTGGACCTCTCTGATGCTGTGCTTCAGTTTGTGAGGGACTAGGGTTAACATTCTGAGGCTGTCACCTATGTAACATTATTTAATACTGGTCCACCCAGTACTGGTGCACAGTGCTATTTCTTAATGTTAGTTCATTTCAGTTATTCTTAAAATTTAAAAGTTTCTATAAGCTTAGAGGAAACAATTTTTCATTTGCTTATATATGGCATGAATAAATGCAGATTTATAGATCCTAGCATACAAATTTATCACCTTATATTATACGGGGAGATTTTGATAGACCAGTAAAAGGGCCAGGGACCACTTGATAGTGAAATATTGATGATCATAGTTGTTGCTAATGGCAGCCAAAATCTGTAAGCTTTCTGCAGGCCTGTGCAGCCTTGGCAAGACTAATCCAGGAGGGGAGGGGAATCTCTTGCTCAAACTTTGCCTGACCCTGTGCCTCTCCCTGATTCTCAGGTGGACTTGCTGGGATCTGTGTTTCAGGAAAAGACCAAGAAGCTTATTAATGCATGTTCTCTGGGAGATGTTTGTCCAGGCTTCAAGATATGCAGATTCTGTAGGAACACAACACATCTAGTTAATTAGTACTCTGAGGCGACCTCTTGATTAGCTTTTGAAACTGTCTACCCAACAATTTTTTGACATGTTATTGTATACTAACAAGAATAAATGTGGGGGAGAGGGTTGGACTCTTTGAGATCTCTTCTTGGACACAGCTTTGGGATCCTCCAACAACAGCTGGAAGATCAGGCCGGTTGGAAAGCTGTCACTGTTTCCACTCAAAAGACACCCCAAACTTTGGTAATTATCGAATGTTGAGCATTGGGAGTGTTTTACTAACCTGTTGCAGATGTGTGTGAGTGCTTGAGCCTTAGTAAAGTATAGATATAAAGTAAGAGCACTCTTGTGCTATGCTGTTTCTACCAGGACATCTATTGGCTGGAGGACTGTGTCTTCATTTGGTTTATATCCTGACACCACCTTGCACAAAGTAAAGTTACCACAAGCTTTGGGTTGGGAGAACACTGGGTAACAATATGACAGGGATAAATCATGCATGCAAATCGTGCATTAAAGTCATGAAATGGGCTACGAATGCAATAAAAATAAGGTATTCAAAAGTTTAACAAATGGAGTGAGGAGGGAGGGCAACGAAAGATGCTCATTGCCTGATGAGTCATTTGGTCTAGAGCCAGCTCTGAGCGGCACCATAGGTAAGGAAGAAGGAGCTGCATTCTTCTCCCCCTTGTGTATCCCTGACATAGTTGTTTACTAAATTAAACTCAGCTACAGCAGTGAAAACCTATAGAAGAGACTAGCATTGCACAAGTGTGACCAAGAGTCTAATTTGGCCTGCAGAATTTTTACTAATGGTGTTTGTGCATAGGATGAAATAACTCTTAGGCTGAGTCTTATAGTCAAGTTGAATATGCAAGGCTGGTACTGGGGGAAAAAACCTTACTTCTAAACTTAGCACATTTAATATGGAAACCATTGAAAGGCAATCAATGTGGAACCCTTTGCTAGTTTTACAGTCCATTTACAGATTATAACTATACTTAGAGCCCAATCCTACTCTCACAGAGATCAACGGGAAGCAATTTTTGGCCTTTCAAAATGTGTTCTTGTGACTTTTTGCTGTCACTTAAGCAAGAAGTCATCTTGTCTATTTACATTAATTAGGAAAGACATAAGGCGGGAAGACTTTTTGCAGTCAGGTCTGTTCATTAAGATTTGCAGGAAACCAGGAGATAAACTTCAGATGTGACTCCACTTTAATGGATTCAAACTTCATTGCTTATTCAACTATTTTCATTACTTTAATTTTTGAAAATAAGCTAAAGCTGTTAATGGATTTGGAATGGCAAGACACACAGAAACACAGTCTTTGCTATTTCCTACTAATTACTAATTCTGTTTCCATAAGGAGGTTTAATGTTTCTGACTAAAATTAACCAAGCATGCCTTGCAGAATGTGTATTTAAAAGAACTCCTGCTGGTATGTTAGAATTTTCGTTTTGTATAATTCTTTTAAGCATACAAAAATTAGCTTGTGCATCTGGTTTATGTAATTAAAATATTGGATTATTTTTTCTATATTTTTTCTAGTAAATAAGATGATGAAACACACCTATCTACAGTGTGGGCCTGATCCAAAGCAGACAGAGGTCAGTGGGAATCTTGCCATTGAATTTAATGGGCTTTGGATCAGTTTGTATGTAATCAAGGGCATTCTGCCTCTTTGTCTTTCTTGGTATGCATGTGAATACTATAACAAGAGTTACCTGAATGTCATTTAGACCGTTTAGAATGCAGACTTAAGTCTTGTCTACATGGTGGGATACGGGGTTGTAATTTCTAAAGTGCACTATCGTGTTGCACATTAATTTGTCCATATAGACCCTACTGTGGTACAGTAAAAGTTCCCTGGTGCACTTTAACATAGTGCTGTGCTGTGTTAAGGCACATTAGGGAACTTTTAATAGGCACCAGCAGGATCTACACGGATCAATTAATGTGCAATACATTAGTGCACTTTAGAAATCACATTCCTGGCATGCTCATTTCCCCACTGTGTAGACAAAAACTTAATCTTCAGGAAATAACAGCAGGAAGATCTGCTTCCATGTAAAATACATTTCATTATTTACTGAAATGACTCATTTTGTAGATATATATTTTATAGACAGTTTGGGATGGAACTAATATCTTCTTAACTGTTGTCAGTGGTGTTTATATTAGTGCATTTAAATATATTAGGTAACAATTTTCCAAAGCACCTAAGTCCCATTGACTTTCAGTGGCACTTTTAAAAATGGGATTGAGGTGTTTTTGCAAAATTAATCTGAGTTTTATTTTCAAAAAGCCTAAGTCATTTAGCAGCCTACATCCTATTGATTGTTGAATGGATGTTATGCTTCTAAAACATTTAAGCAGTTTGAAAAATTTTACCCATTAAGACTTTGGAACTTGCTTATAGTGAGCCTGGATATTGTGAAACTGCTTCTAATGCAGTGGAATGACAGTCATGAATTACATAAATATATTTTAAAGACTTTTATTTCTCCATTGCAGTATCTAAATGTCACAATCTTGTCTGATTTTAATAGGAATAAAGACAGATCTATGGCACTCCGTAGAAAAGTTTGAGAGGCACAGTTCCTTCCTTAGCTGCCATGTATGTAGGAGGATTGTTCAAGTTGAACCATCTCTTTAGTGCTTGCCTTTGCAACCTTTAATAGTGTTCTTTTAATGTGGGCTTCTTGAAAAATACACACACACGCCTATACACTTGAATGGAGATATTAGCTAAAAAAATGCACCTTATAGTTCCCAGGTATAGCACTTCATTTTCAGAACTCCAGCTCACAGCTCGAAGTTGAATTTTTCAGCCAGCCGACCACTATAGTCCTCTGCCTTAGGTTGTTCCCAAACATATTAAGTGAGAGATTCTCACTGCCAGCCTCCCTTTTTTTGCAGACCCATCTTTGAATCTGTAAATAATTGTGGTTGAATTTTTGTGCCAAAATGCATCTTTTCCCTCACACATATGTGTAGACAATTCACGTTGGCCAAATTCTAGACCAAGACTCCATTTTTTTATCTTAGCTGGTGAGATGGGTGAGCTCTTCTTGGCAGATGAAGAAACTGAATGGTCCAGGAAGGGCTGAAATGAACCTAACAGCCAGGGGGGCAGGGCTCATCTTGTGTGAGGTTCTCTTGACCCTCTCCCCAATGATAAGACAGCAAGATGAGTTGCACACTCAAGTACTTCCTCCACCAAAGCCACAAGTTTCTTGATTCACACTTTAATTTAGTGTAAAATTGACCTCTTCATGTTCCTCTATGTTTTCTCCTCTCCCCACCTCCAGCCTAAAAGTTCTGTATGTTCTACTGTATACCTCACGGATAGTTTCATGTGCTTTCTTTCCATTCTACCCTCCGAGCATTGACACAGGTCTTGTCTTCCGAGCAGACCACCGAGATCTTTATATACTGAATCCAACAGTCCTTTGAATCAGTTTGCCTGGCATAGCAGTTACTGAGGGCCTAGGCATACTGGTGGATCAGGATATAGCCCAAAATCTCATTATTGGGAGTTACCATATAGGTACGTATTTAAATTAGGGTTAATTCCTGAGTGCTTTATGACAGAGAGGATGCACTCAAACTCCTTTGTATTTTTATTCTTAGAGCATATTTGACGTCCTAATAAAATTAAAGATCACAAAACTTTAAGTCTTAAAGTGGAATCAAGTCTACATATGGTTAAGCAGGTCAAGTGCCTCAGCGAGGGGTCTCTCGTTGTATTACTTTGCCTCATATAAGGCATTTTTAAAATGTTGCATACTGTTACATATGTGGCAGTAAATAAAATGCACTGGTAATATAAGTGAGTAATACTAGACTTGCATCAGCAATAGTAAGTAACCAATCTGGAACACCAGATGGAAAAGTAACTTAAATTCAATTATCTGTATTAAAATGACTTCTAGGTGCAATTGAGAAAGAAACAATATTAAAAGAAGAGAATTGACCATATGTGGCTGTTGAAAGAAAGCTCCGGAGAAAGCTAGTGAAAAATGAGTGATCCAGTACATAATGCAAATGTGCTTTGCTTAAAGATTTTTTTTCATGGTGGAATTTTAGTTACACTGAGCTGCCTTTTTTAATGAGGAGTTTTTTGCCTTTCCTGATTTGACCAGAGCTCATCATAACAGGGAAGATGACACTTAAATAAAATAGTCTTATTTAACCAGAGACAATATGTTACTGAGAACTGGTCTAGAGGTATTTCCTAAATACTACAAACCATGAAACGCATTGTGTATCAGCACAGATGAGTTTATATTCTGTGATTGAACAAGGAAGGAGGAAATACTTAAGTTTGAATAGGGATCATAAACAGCCAGAATGAATTAGTGATTTTTTTTTTAAAGAATTAGAGCTCTTCTTATTATTAAGAAATTAAATTAAATTTAAATTATTAAATTATTAAATTATTTATTTACATAAGTATTCTTATTGACCCCACAGAGGGCTTTTGTCTGACTTGGGGTTTCTCTATTGAAAAGGGAGCAGTGAGGGACCAGTTATATTTGCACTTCTCTGGCCCCATCAGAGCTTTGCACAGAAACAGAATGCAGCCTGGGGTTATATTAAACATCCATCGCACCCTATGTGTAGTCACAGTTTTAACTGGGTCTCAGAAGCAGCTGCTGGCTGACAAAGCTGTAGCAGATGGGCTCCACTGAAATATTGCATAGGGGTCATGAAGCTGGCATGGTGGAATCATCAGGGGATTTCGCCTATCTTTTCGATGGCCCTCTGGGATCCATAACTGAGGAGAAATCTCCAGGAAAGGATTCTCATGAAGATAGATGCCCCTTTATCACCCTTTCATGGGTTTTCCTGTGTGATAGGGCGATCAGGGAACAGTTCAGAATGGGTTAGTCACACTGCCCTACCAGAAATCTCCTCATAACGAACAGCTATTACCAGTTTCCCTACTCTTCCTGTCTTATAGATAATGTTTAAAATTTAAAAACCTAAACAATATTATTAAAGAAAAGCCATCTTGAGTTTCAACATTTCCGTAGAAATGGATTAATCCCTACGTTCTCCTGGTATCTGGCAAACCACCCCATTTGCTCTCAACTATCCAATCCTCTTGTTTCCTCTTTTTCTCATCTACATGGTTTCTTCTGTGCAGCCCCCAGTAATCCTGTTTGCCATATTTCCATTCTGCTCCATCTCCACTCTGTAATATAGTCTCCCATAAGACCGTAAAGTCCTCGTCCTCTGATCAAAGAAGTAAACAAAGGGGATCATTTTCTATATTGTGACATTCCCTCCCATCATTCCAGAACCCACCATCCTATTTGAGAACATAAGAAGGATAGTGGGTGATGGTAACTCAAGACTGAAAGCCTTTGACACAAATTAAAATCAAACTCAAATTATAATATTTCATAGAAATATTAATAACTTATCATAACTCTTAAAATATTAGCATAATTATTCTTCCTAAATGTAAACTTATCATTAATATAAAAAAGTTGGTTCTTCATTTTTGATATATTGGATGAAATCCTGACCCTACTGAAGTCTGAATTTTGCCAGTGACTTCAGTGGGGCCAGGATGTCACCCATTTTTTGACCACGTTAAACCACGTTTCTTTCAAATTTAATATTTTCTGTTTGTCACAAGACTCTCTAGAATGTGTATTATGGTTTAGTAACAGAATTTGGCCTTCAGTTTCACTTCTACTGACTATCAATCACAGCAGTATTAGAGTAACCACTGTCTGTTTCGTCATTGTTTAACTATCCCCATTTTACAGACAAAGAAACTGCAGCTTCAGCAGGGGTGTGCACAGAAATTTATATTTGACCCCTGTTGGAGAAGCATGTTCTGTATCCTCCCCCCACCAGAGCTTTCTCTTCCCTTCCCCTCCCGCATCCCACCTTCCCCATCTGGACCCCAGCAGGAGCTCACTCTTCCCCCGCCCCAGCCAGAGCTCATCCTCCTCCCAGCCTGGGCTCTGGCCACGGCAAGAGCTCACAGCCCAGCAGTAGATTGCTTCCTCTCCTCCCCTCTCCTGTAGCTCTGGAGCCAGAGGAGTTCTGTGCTCCGGATGATTATTGGGCGGGGTGCCCCTGATTGCTCACCCACCCCCCTTTGTGCATGCCTCTGGGCTTTGGGTAAATTACTTAACAATTTTGTGCTCAGTTAGTCATAGGTTCATAGAGTGTAAGGTGAGAAGGAGCCATTCAATTACCTAGTGTGATCTCCTGTATATCACTAGCAATTAAATTTTATCCAATTACCCAATACCTCAGTATCAGAGAGTGGAGAAACAGAACAGACTCCTAGTCCTCTGCTCTAAACGGAATGTCTTCTTTAAAATGTGTAACCAGTTTTTTTAAACCAGAATAATGTCTTGTCTCACAAGTACAGAGATTTAATAGACTAAGGTCAGAAGGGACAACTATGATGATCTAATCTGGTCTCCCACAGATGAAATTTCAACCAGTGATTCCTGTAGTAGAGGGAATTATACTCCACTTCTATGTAAGTGAAAGCTATCGAGGCCAACTAAATGTGACTGAACTGAAGCATATCTTTTAGAAAGACATCCAATCTCAATTTAAAGACATCTAGGGATGATGAATTTACTACTACTTTAGATACATTGTTCCACTGTTTAATTACAGTTGTTATTTTAAAAATTGATTTATTTTTCTAATGTGAACTTCCAACCATTTGATCTTGTTACCATGATGAACTCAATCATGGATAAATGTGTAAATTAATGAAACAGAAAGTCCAGTAATATACGCAGGTCCTTCTTTATCAGATGCAAAAAGAGTCAAGTTTCGGATGAAAGGTATGTATGTCTCACTAACAGCCTTGAAGGCATCTCTCATAATTTTGTAATAAAAAATATTTCCTTGTCAAGACACATTAACTTCTGTTTTTGTGAAGTTTATTCATGCTTGTTGAGTATGACAGTTCAGTAAAATGCAACTTGATGGATAACTCTAGGAAAGGCTTGAAAGGTCTCCAGATGAATTCCCTATTTCCAAGTCTAGGGAAAATAGGTGAAGCTCAACAAGATTATTAATATCAACCTTGCAACAAAAAACACAACAGAAACAACACAAAAAAGTCTCCTCTCTTTGAATAATTTTTATGACTATTAAAAGGATTGGTAGGGATCCCAAGATTCCAGAAATGCCCTCTAGCTATTCTTCTTTGGTAGAAGCACCAATAAGCTTTAAAGTTTCTCAGTATTTGTATACTCCTTTTGAAGTATGAACATAAAAGAGTAATGAGAATGAAGAACAGGAATCAAAACAAGAACAGTGTCCTTTGGGCTGAAAGTCAGCAGGCAAGGTCTCAGTCTTCTGAAAGGTTTTTTTGTGTTAGCATACCAATTTTAAAATAAACAAACACTGATTTGGATTTTTATTCTTCCCACAGGAAGACCTTGTCTATTCCTTGATATTTTAAGCACATAAGGCCAGATATTCAAAGGAGCTCACAATCAGATTTTCAAGTACCCAGCAACCATGGCATGGCCCAGATTTTGCAAAAGAGCTCAGTGAGCAGCAGCTCCCATTTTGACATTGGTGGCTAGGTTGTTTAGCCCTGAGTGCTTGTCTCCACTAGAACTCTCGTTGGTCTAGTACTGATGAAGCCATGGTAGGGTAGGGATAGGGGAATTTCTGAAGTTCCTCGGTGTAGATAGATTGTATCTTCCATTCATGTGGCATGTTTGCCTGTAAGCAAGTATCAAAATGTTAACAAACATTTTGGGTCAGTTAAAAAAACCCAATGGGGCTAAAGAGAAAAAAAAATTTGGATCAAAAATGGAAAATTTTAGAGAAAACTATAAACATCCTGCAGGTAAATTCAGTTTTGCAGAAACTGTATTTTCTGGCAGAACATTCCTGAACAACTGTATTCAGCATCTAAAAAGAGGTGCATCACACCTATAATAAGCATTTTGACAGATCTAACTTTATACATTCAGGTAAACAGATCTAATAAGCTCTTTTTTAATAGCATCATCTAATGACTCTCAGGAGCGTACAGATCCGAGTTCACAGTTCTGTTTCCACTAACGATATCACTGTTACCTAAACAATACAGGTTCACCTTTATTGCTAATGGTGTAACTTAGTTTGATTGTAACCAACCTTTACACTCCAATTAGGTGTTTTATGCCCCATCTAAATTTTTAAAAATCTGTTTTCCCCCAAGCTCCTTAATCAAATGTTGAAAATAGCTGTTTGGCTGTTGTTGTACACAGGTAAAACAATTTTCAACACTGTTACAGAAATCATAATAAACAACATTTCATGAAGTCTCTAATTTTTTCTAAACTAGGTTTTACAGATGTGATCTTAGACTGTGTTAGCTAATACATGCCAAAACATTTTAAAAGTCTTGTATATACAATGCAGTATATACAAGACAGCATAGATTAGACTGTCCTCTAGGCTTTTATGCAACTAATTTAGCACGTGCCAAAGTTACTGTGCGTTTCCTACACGAGACTTTGAAAACGTAAGTGTGAAAATATGTTTTATATCCTAATCTAGAAAAAAACATATAGTTGTGTCACCTTTATGCTCTCATTTTCAGCATCAGATGAAGAAGAACCAAGAGAGACTGTAGCTAACCACCATGGATAGCAGCATAATATTGAGGACAGGACAAGATGTAATGGACTTAAATTGCAGCAAGGGAGATTGAGGTTAGATATTAGGAAAAACATCTTAACTATAAAAGTAGTTAAGCGCTGGAACAAATTACCTAGCATGGATGTGGAATCTCTGTCATTCAAGATTTTTAAGAACAGGATAGACAACCATCCTTCAGGAATGGTCTAGATCAGCAGTTCCCAACCTGAGGTCCACAGACCCATAGTGGTTCGTGAGGCTACTACAGGGGATCCTCAGAAAAGAAAAATAATAACATTCTCATCAAGGTAATGTACAATTTCAAATAAAACTAGTAGCATGTGGTAGTCCGTGGAATGTTTGGAGGTTGAAAAACGGTCTGCACACTTGAAAAGGTTGGGAACTGCTGGTCTAGATAATACTTAGTCCTGCTTCAGTGCAGGGGACCAGATTAGACGTCCTGCTGAGATCCCTTCCAGTCCTACAGTTCTTTGAATCTATGATTTTCCCTCTGTAGGCAAGACTTGAGAGTATTTGGTCTCCATCCCTTGCATCTGTTTTATTTTTCAAAACGTTTACTTAAATGTTGTTGTGTACATGGAGAAGAGCAGGCGAGTGAAGAGTGTTTTTGCCAGTGAGTCCTAGAAGGGGAGACAAAGGCTCAGAAATCAGATATCAGATTAAGATTACTCTTCTCAAAGTGAAAGGTTGGATATTTATTCTAAAAGATTTATCAATTTTTAAAATGAGGGTGGTGGGAGGAAGGGAGGACGTTTATACCACCCCTTGACCAACCAAAGCAAAAAATAAGTAGAGTTATTATTAATGGGGAAGACTTTCAAAGGCATAAATATTAGTTAGGCACCCAGCTCCCATTGTTTATTGAATGAGAGTTAGGAGCCTATATCAAGCTGGGCAAAATTCTTCAGCCAAAACTTCTTTTTTAACCAAAAAATGTTGATTTGGGACAACCAAACATTTTTGTGAATAGGTGTCAATTTTTGGCAAATGGTTTTGGTTGGAGAAAAAATGGAAATGTTGACATGAACCATTTCAATGTTTTCTAAACACAACGTTTTTGATGGGGCAGGGCTGCTATATTTGCAAGGGGATATAGACACCATTCACAAAGTAGGAGATTGTGGCCCCTATTATAGTCCAGTGGTTATGGCACTCATGTTTGAATACCTTCTCTGAAGTACAGCTGGTGCCACATTCCTAAGTGAATGTCCTAAACACCAGGCTATAGGGTATTTTCAGGTGGGTTTCACTCAATCTCTTCTGTTGAAATTGTTCCACTTTGTATAAATAAATATTCATCCAGAGAGAAAGTGAGAGAGAGCAAGCGTGTTAGTCTATAGCTTGGTGCATTGGGCACAGATGGCAGCACTGTGGGAGAGGAACTTGGGATCCAGTCCCTCCTTCAGTGCATATTTGATTATTTATACAAAGTAGAACAGCTTCAACTGGAGAGATTGGGAGCAACCCATCTCCAATTAGCCAATAGTTTAGTGGTTAGGGTACTGGTATAGAATGTAGGAGACCTGCATTTATGTCCCTTCTTCAGAGCAGAGATTCACGCCTGGGATTCACACATCCCTAATTAGTGCTGTAACCATTGGGCCATCAGTTGTAGGACGGTGTCTCCTCCTCCTTGGTTTTGTGAATCTAACTCTTTATTTCCTAAATCCCTTTGGTTTTATTAAAAACAAAACACAAAACAAATGAAATGTTGCAGGCGAAATGAAAAATCAGTAATTTGCACATTTGTCTCTTTGAAAATCTCCCCCAACGCTCCCTTTTTAATAATGGTATTGCAAGAGTTGCAGGAGAATGGTGGGTTATGTTTTGTTCCATCTGTACTCTATATTGTTTAAGCACAAGAGAGCCAATTACAGCTATTGCTAGGCTCAACTCCAATACCAATGTTTTAGTGAGTTTGTCAAACCTTTACATTACCAGAATGTTGCCTTTTTGTTTATAAACTGTACTATGAAGAACAAGGCTTGGAAATAACAGTCAGCCTTTTAGTTCTTCTGTTTTTAAAACAATCAAATAAACAATTTCATCTGGAACTTGCCAGAATTTGGGGATTCAGAATTAATATAACATGAAGAAACAAAGACAAAGAATTTGTGGAGTGGAACATAAAGAAAGGTCAATCTAACTTACTCTCTGTTTATTTACATCTGGTGTATCTTGCAGTTCAGCAAATATGTGAACATACTGAATCATGCAGATACTATAGAGATGGGCATCAACATAAGAACTTGGACAGATACATATCTCTAAGTCTATTGCATGGATTTTTAGAGAAAACTATGAACACGATTCAAAGAGCTGTTTGCACTCAAATTCATGTTAGAATGGCTTATTTTCTCCCTCACACATAAGAAAGATCTTAAACTTGTGGGTGAGTTTGTGTGTGTGTTATGTAATCTAACAGTATCTATCTATATATGTGTATGTACATATATTTCAAACCTACGGGAATCACTAAAACCATTTGTGTTTGCTGAAATGTGAGTTATATGTTTCTCTCCGTTATTTGTGTGTTTAAATCTAAGTGGATTCGCAATGATGGAATAATAAATCCTCCATGTATCTAAAAGGCAGATACATCTCCAAATAATCAAGTTCATGTTTTATAGCATTTGACTGAATTTTTTACATGGAAATAGTGATTTAATGGCATATACAGGGATCAACATGACCTATTCTGAGAATCTTGCCAATGGAATAACCTTTAACCCCATTACTGGCAACTAGAGATGACAAAAAATATAGTAATAATGCAACAGTTTTCTGTCAGAAAGCACAAAGATGTATAAAGAGAAACATTTCATAGGAACATGTTGATTTTTTGACAAAATTTTCAACAGGAAAAACTCTAAACAAATAGTTTCAGCTTTTTTGTTAAGTTTTTATATCAACTTTTTATTGTGATACATTTGGTTTAATATATACTTATCCATCCCCATTCGGGTCTATGGATTTTGTTATGTTAGATAGTCTCCTTGTCTGATGTAATCATCAATTACGTTTGATATCGCAAGTGTGACAGCTTTCCCATTATTCTTTCATTCCTGTTTCACACTTTGTCTTGTTCCTGTCCTTGGATGTTAACTCCCCTGTTTTCCGGGGTTATCTTGATCTTCGGCCATCTGGGTTATAAAAGTTCTTTAAACAAAAGCATCTTCTCTCTCTCCTGCCCTGGAAGGCTGAGAACCATTACCTCAGCAATTACTTCCTGACTGCCTTATCTGAGCAGACTCAAACTGCATTCACTCCTCATTCATACTTACTAAAAATCATTACATTCTTATCCCATTACATTGGTACAGTATTTTTATACTTACTAACATAATAAAATCCTTAAACCTTAACCATTTCTATTAATACCAATTTTACTAAAAGGAAATAAAATAAATCTTATTTGCCCTCTCATTGCCTCATCATTTACACATCAACCACATTCCTGATACACATTGGGCACTTTACTTCACTTGTAAATTATCACAATTAGATTTCAGGATGTTCCCAAACATTTATACATAGATCTTCACAAACAGGGCCACAATGTGTCATAAATGTTAAATCACAAAATGTTTAGGCAGGATGTTCCCATGCATATGTTCAAGCAGTCAATTATCATAGTGGAGCCTGGGATGGCATGAACAAACAATCAATATGTCCGGAACATCCTTATCTATAATGCCTAGTTTTGTTCTTTCTCAGTCTGAGGATTAACCCTTAAACTTCAAATACGTATCCATGGTCCAGGCCTGCTCTGGTTCAGGCCTACATCACAGTGCTCACAGTGCTGGGGCCTACAATAGTGTGTTTGGATACTTATGTGTTGACATTATTGAAAAAAGACATTTTACCTGATCGAAACAAAATGTTTCAACGTTGTCAAAATGAAGCAACTCAAAATTCTTGAAACAAATTGTTTTGATTGTTTCAAATAAAAAAATCTTGAAATTTTCATTCCATCAGAACTCTTGAAATGTTTACATTTTGTTACAATTAAGAACAAATATTCTGAGATTCTAGAATTTCCGACAGAATGGAAAGTCTGTTTTCTGACAAGCTCCATTGCACCTTTCCTTAGCTGTAAAATATCCCCAATACCACTACTATATGGAACGTGGCTGTATTTGTTGAATGTTGCTGTGTTTAATTTTGGTTATTAGCGTAGTTGGGTTTTTTATTATTGTTATTAGCTGATTTGTTGCTGTAATTCTTCATGATGGGAAAAGTTATTATTTTATATAAACCTCAATCTGTACCCATTGAACTTACTGGAATTTCTGAGATGTCCTGTGTCCTATTCTACTGCCTTTCACATGAACACACAATTGACATTGTCATCAATGGGAGTCATGCCTGAGTATCTGAGGACAGTGTCTGGCCCATTGTTTCATTTGTAGCACACTATTTTTTTTATCTTATGTATGAAACATTATATTTTGTATTAGAGATGGCCTCAAACCACAAAACGTGGATCCAGATTTCAAATGCTCCCTAGTTGAGGAGTGCTTAAAATTTAGCTTTTAGTGCAGGTCTATTTATATTATGTGTAAATGAAAAATAAAATGGCCTTGGTTAATTGCAGTTTTATTATATGAAATCCAATTAATATTTTGCAGTACCTCTTCTTCTACCTAGATTTTGATTTCTGGGGTTTTGTTTGTTCCAAGTTTCATATTTATTCATTTTTTTGTCATTCTAAAGCCAAGCTTCTCAAATCAGGATGATCTAATTCCGTTTGTGTGTGGTTGTTTTGTCTCACCAGGGCTGAATGGAGGCAATGTCACTTAGGGTAGGCATAGGTCTATCTGAACTGTTAATATGCAGCAGGAGATCTACCTGCATTAATATTTGACTTTTGACAATTGCACGTAGAGTAAAACTGATTGGGGGCACAGTTGGAGGGGAGTCTGATTTGTGTTTTGCATGGGGGATCTGGGAGCATAGAGAAATGAAATCACAAAATGCCTAAGGTTATTTGCTTACAGTGTAAGTAATGAGCCACAGTGGGAGAAGGTCAGAAAGTTCATATTTGCCTTCCCGAATGAGTCTTGATTCAAATTTTTATGATAAGCAAAGCCATGCTCCTTGTCAAAATGCTAACACTTTGGTTGGGGAGGAAGGTTGTGTATCTATCAATGAAAGGAAATAATAATGCTGGTTACATTCTTAACAGATATTCAAACTCTGATGAAAAATCAACCAAGGGACCTTTCCTATTATAATTAGATATGGGTCACATTTTTGGGAAGAGTAGTTTATGTGCAGTTTAGAAAAAATGCAGTTTAGCATCAACCAAAATTCAATATGATTTCATCAAAAGTTTTGGATGTTTTGTGGGGGGAAAGGGAGAGGGAAGGATGGATGGGATGATATGGAATGGAATAGATTCACACAACAGCTGGAAAAGATGATGCATCCCATACCCCTTCACATCCTATAACGCTATAGGGGTTACGGCACGCACATGAGAGAGGGGAGACCCACATTCAATCCAAACTATGAAGTAGGGATTTTACCCCATATTTTCCCTCTCTCAGGATGATTCCCAAACCACTGGACTGTTGGCTATTCTAGAGTAGGTTTCTTTCAATTTATCCTGATGAAGCTATGCCACTTTGTAAAAAATACTTGAATAGACATTAGGCCAGAGAGAGAATAATTCCATGGCTTTGGGAACTCATTTGGGATGTGGGACATGTAAATTGAAGTCCTTGCTCCAATGACTATTCATTTATACAAAGTTGGAAAGCTCCTCTGTGGATCTAGCCCTTTACTTTTTATTTTAAAAAGGTTTAAAATTCCTGCAAACCAAATATGACATTTAACTCAAACCATTTAAAAAAAAATCAGTTAGTAACCCAGTTCTAATTGTAATTACTTTTTAAAAAAAAATCATTAAAGATCAGATAAAATAAACCCATGCCAGACTGATCCATTAATCTCATGTCTACAGTCATGCTCTCTGTGATGATGCATACAGTCTTTGTACAAATGTGAATTTTGTATTACTAGAAAGAGGAAGAGTTACTAATATTAGTGTCTTAGTAGGGTGTAAGGATCCCGAAACTGAGGAACGAGCATGTAATTGTGTGAAATGGGTTGGTGTTGGGAATTAGCAAAGAAAATATATATTTACTGAGCATGAGCTTTTGGCTATTGGATTTTCATGAGTTGGACAGACTCAAGGAATGGTATTTGGAACCTCATCTGAATTAAGTTTAAAGTAGGGTTGTGGTTAGCCTCTGATCCCAGCTAGGGTTGATTTGATGGGACCAACATTTTGCAAAGTGCTCTTGTGAGATGTTTGTGTGTTCCCAGCAATATACTATTTCCAATTCTCAATCCAAAATAAAACCAAAACCCTAGTGATGGCTTTGGTTCCAGAGAGATACAAATCTGATGCTGTTTTCCCCCACTCTCAATATTATCTCTCTATATAATATGAATGAAGGAGTTAAAATAGATGCTCTAGTTTGTGACATTTGTCCCCTCTTTCTAAAATAACTGTAGTTGCCTTCTGAGCTTCAGAGTTATTTAGTCGCCAGAGTAGTGGGATTATTTTTTCAGTTGCCTCTTCTTCTTCTTGTTCTTCTCACGGAAGGGAAGATTGGATCTACCAATATGTTTATTTATTGCAATATGTTTAAAATTGCAAATTCCAGGCATTCTGAATTTTGGATAAACATATCTTTCACTTTGAAATAAACACAGTGGTTGACCAAGATGGATGGTAGGTATTGTTTCTAAATCAAATTTCTTCAAGTAAGCCAAAGATGCATGTTCTCATCGAGGTCTAAATTCACACCTTTAAAATATATTTTTAAAAAGCCATATTCAGATTATAGGAAACCACCAGATAATAACATTGTTATGTGGTGAAAACACATCCCTGATAAATCTCAAAAAATGACCTTACCATTTTTCCAAATTTTCCATGAGTAGTTTTGAGGGAAGGAAAATTTGGAAAAATGATATAGTCATTTTTGAGACACTGAAGCATAAAGAAAACAATGAACGGTGGAACATAGTGGGTTACTATGAAATTACCTATTTATTCATAACCATAGCATCACAATTGCTTCATATACAGACACAATTGTGGATTGCTAATGCATAAATGAATATGTTGTGCATGTATTAATATAAAAGCACAGATTGCACTTCAGAGATATACTGGTATATGTTATGATTTAGGAAAATACTGCACCAATTATCGTTAAACATAATCATTAAGCCTTAAACCTGAAAGGTAATTTTATTATTTCTGTACATGTCATCATTGTATAGCTTATGGTACTTATCCTGCAATCAGATTTGAATGGATGGATCTCTATGAGGGCTATGATTGTACACCCACTGAAGTGAACTGCAAAACTCCCTTTGATTTAAAAGGTACAGGACAGATCCAAGGACCAGATTGTAGGATGGGGCCTATGAATGCATCTTGGCTGAAGTCAACTCAGCCGCAGAAATCCCTCTGCACAGTAGAAGTTGTGTGATATCCTGGAGAAGTTGTAAGCAAGTCAGAGGAGAAGACATGCAAGGTGGTATAAGGTTTTACCAACCCATAAAACACTAAGATGATGGGCTCTGTATCATATGTGAAAAATCTGATGTAGAGGAGATGTTGTGACACAGAGAGAGATCACTGGATCTAGTAGTCAGGAACCCAATATTTAGGGAGTTAATTGGGGGTACAGTTTATTCCCATGATCTTCTGGAGGGTAGGAGGAGAGGATTCTATCCCCCACACCTCTATGATTTCCCCCACCAATGCCATTTACTTCGGCTTTATTTGGGAAGACAGGACTTTCACCCATGGGAAATAACAGATGCACAAAAAATATAGCTACAAATAATTTACATGGTATATGCCCATTGTCATAGTTTCATGGTAACCCCCTGTGGTTCACAAAAGATGCCAACTTTAGGTTTCCAGCTCCTGGATGTCACTTTTTTAGGGTGGAGAACCATGTCTCTCTCCTCCCAGATCAGGTTTTTTCAAGCTGAACAGTTCCTTGCCTACATTGTGATATCTCCAGCCAGCCAGGTTGCCTAAAAGGTCAGCTTCTGCACTTTGCTTTCTCTCCAAAGGCTGTGAGAGTGTATTGTCCATGGTTATACGTTACCACACAGCTCTTTTTAAGCAAGCACATTTACTCTAAAGGTGAAAGCATTACAGAGAAAACGATTAAAACAATAAAGGAATTTACACCCAGGTTAAAAAGCTTACCAGAGGTCACCTTCAACTCCAACCTCAGGCTCTGGTAGGTGTTAGTTCTTCAAAACACACAACTGGGTTTTCCCCATGGTTATAACTTCATAATTGTCTCAGATTCAGAACCAGAACACAAGCTAGGCAGTGCAGCCGTTTCCTTACACAGCGGGAGTGTTTGAAGTTGAGGCCCCAGGAACAGGTAATCAGACAGCTGATGATCCACTCTTCAGGGCGTAGCTTCAAATGACTGAATTTTTGCATGACAGGAGGTGGGAAATTTGTTCTAAACTGTCCCTCAGTATTGCCCAGGAAGTCCACTTCATACTTATTGTCCCAAAAGTCCATTCTTGTCCGGCACATTTTCTCGCCCCCTGGATAAAAAAGAACAGAAAACAATCAAAACCTAATTTATATTGTTTAATGTCATTAATAGATTTTTTAAAGTGGTCTTCCCACCCCAACAAAGTGGGGAAGTTTGTGATATATCAGATTTAATCATAAACTCATTTGTTACTATTCTTATAATATCCATTGCCACATTTGTTAATTTGAAAAGCTATTTGTCTTAGATGAGGACTTTATCCCTCACAACCCATTTTCACTCCTGCTTAATATTGCTTCAGTCATAATGTTTAATTTGTGAAATTATAATTATCCCATGGCTACAGGATGATGACTTCATTAGAGGATCAAGTAGGTAAGAATGTGGGTTGAAAGGCAGAAAGTTCTTCTGTTACTTGACCAGAAATATATGAGATCCTTAGCTGGTGTAAATTTGTATGACTCTGTTGAAGACAATGGAGTTATGTTTATTTCAAGCAGTTGAAAACCTGTCCCAGATATATTTATTCAGGTAGGAAATAGAGAAAATTGAAGTAAATGAGTTGAGACTCGCTCATTGAATTTGTGTGAAATATATATATATAAGATCATCCTCTGTGAAACTCAAGATCTGACTCCTAGTCACCTACTTCTAAAATAAGGCTGAAAGACACATATAGTTTCAAAGGAATAGTGTAAAGTACTTATTTGCATTGAAAGGATTCTGCTCTTGTCTGTGTGTGATCTCAAAGGATTATTTCAGTCTCACCCTGTTTCCTATATAATGAAATATGCAGATTATATTATGGCATGTGATTTGCATATGCATATACTGAAAAAGTTATTTCTTCCACCTGAGTGAATTTCCATAAAACACCGAAGACCAAATTAATTGCTTTTGTATTTATAGCTCCACATTTTTCTTCTCCTTTAAAGATTCATCAGTCCTTCAGGCAAATGTGTGGAAGTTTTCACTACTATCCCAGACAGGACTTTTTCAGACAAATTGTTTCCTCTGAGAATTACCCAGAGGCTTTGATTTTGCATTTAACTATTCACTCTCTCTGTTTTGAATAGCAGTGGCATCTTTTTGAAAATTAAAAAGGCAGACTGTTTGGCACTTCCTGGAAGATTTATCTATGTTAAATGTTTTAATGATAGAAAGGAGAGCTTCAGACCCCTTAAAAAAAAAACAAATAAAAAAAGACACTCTTACTGCAATCAACCCATTTTACTCATCTCTCAGGGATCTGAATTTTTAAAGACCTGTACTTCACCTCCTTGCATTTAATCTGCACTACTTGCTTAGTGTAGACATTTCCTACATTGATGGAAAGGATTTTTCTGTTCATGCAGTTAATCTGTCTCTCTCAGAAACAATAGCTAGGTTGATGGAAGAATGTTTCCGTTGACCTACCTGCGTCTATACTGGGTTTAGATCAACCTATTTACGGCTCACAGGACACACAATTTTTCACAGTGCTGGGCAACTAGCTAGGTCGATCTAATTTTTAAATATGGACAAGGCCTGAAAATGAGAACTCGAGAGAGGAACGGACTTAAGGAACAGTCGGACAATGGAGAGTTTCAATAAGCATGGTTAAGATGCTTTCTATCTTTTTAAAGCATCAACTCTGGCTACATAGTAACTTTCTATGACTGAATTGCCAAATCCAGTGCCAATTACAGTCAATGGAAAGTCTCTGACTTAACAGTGTTTGGATCAGATTCCAACAGTCAACCTGTTCCTTACTTTTTAAAAATAAAATCCTCTTTGTTTCCATGTCTCTAGCCTTTCCCTTTTGCTGATGTCCTTTGTTCTGGATTAGTGCAAGAGATTCAAAACAAAACATAAAATGACCAAAAACAAATGGAGATTTTCATAACAACACTTTTCTCACAAACTCTAAGAGCAGCAATGATGAAAAACAATGATGAAAAGCAACGATGAGTATGTGTGGCTGAAGATCCGCACCGTTTTTGTAGTTCAGATGAATAAAAAATAGTTTTCTCAGTCAATTTCACACACAGCCCATCATGAGGAAGAAATGTGCTGTTCAGATGTGAAGGTATGTTTTATTTCCCCAATGGTGCATGTTGAATTTGTGGTAGTTTTGTAATGTGTTCTACTTTTCCTTCAGAACAAAATGGCCACCCGATCAGAGCATGAAAACAGTTCTTGTAAAATCAATCAGTACAGACTCATGTTTCAGTTATTCCTACCAAAACCGTAGTTAATGTGTTCCTGAAATAAAAGGCCAATGATTATATCATTGAACTGTAGAAAATCTGTAGAAAAATGTTTTCATTCTATCTGCGCTAATCAAGAACATTCATAATATTTTCTTACAAAACTACACTCTTTCTCTCTCCCTGAGAACTTTTACCTTTACACAAGAGTTACTTATTCATGGCACCCCTGTACAAATTAGCTATCTTGTTAGGAATAAAGTCCTAAGAAATGTTTGGACCTCGCTCAGCGGTGAATTTTCAACATGCTGATCATCTATTAGTATTTAAATTATTCTTTACTCATTCCACTATGCATATGGATTTAGAAAACTATAATAATACATTGTAATACATAATAGTACAAGGTATAATGCTGACAAAATAAAATATTTTTATAGATTCCCACTTCCTTAAAAAAAAAATCGCAATACAACAGAATTGTTTTCTCATGTGTGCAAGTGGTCTCACTAAAATACATGCCTGCAGTTAAACATAATGAAATGAAAGCAAACTTTACTAAGGATGCCTTTATTAACTTTATTCCTCTCTATATTGCTACCACCTCAATTCCTCCCCCTCCTCTTTACTTTTCTTCTTGATTTTGAAGTATCCACTGACTGAATAACTCCTTGAATACAAATTCACAGGTTCATTTTTATTGCCAATTTGCACATAATTCAAATTATTCAGGGCAATACCTAGCTTCCTCTTCCTGATATCCCCCAACCTAACCCTTCAGTTTACTCATTGACATTATGTCCAACTTATTTGCCTTCCACCTCCTCATATGACCTTTGACCCTCATTCAACTCCTCCACTCACCAAAATGACCACTCTTGACCTTATTTTCACTGAGTAATTCTCCTCCTCCCAAGGAAGTACTGCCAAAATAAATAAATACATTTTAAAAAAAGGGCATAGCTCACTGGCACATGCATGGACTGTTCACAAATTCTGCTGAGGTTCCAACCTGATTCCCTGTGTATACTATATGATGTATGGGGGCAGCAACTTAACAGAGTCTGACTGGAATTATATGCGTTTTTCATAGCAAACAGACACACAATACATCACCTGTCAATGTGCCTATTCATGATTTCTGTCCATATTATCTTTGTGGTTTGTGCTGTGCATTTGGTATGCCTACTTGTCTTCAGTCATGTAGCCTATACTTTCCCTGTATGCTCCCTGACTTGCCTGTTACCCACCAGGATTCCTGCACCTCTCATTGCATTGTCTCAGTTGGGACCACATGCTATTTTTATTTGTCTTGCAGTTAAGTTTATTGGTACAGTACAACCATTAACCTTATAAGCATACCTCACTAGCAACAATGTCTAAATTTGATGGTTGAAGGGTAAGTGTTAGGGACCATGGGCCAAGACTTGACCCTGAAAAATCCCATGTGTGTGTTTGGTGGATCACATCCATATGTATAACTCTCTTCAGCTGTGATCTGCTTTGAATGCAAGGCCTGTGCTCCAAAGTTGTGCTCTACCTAATATGGATGAGTAGGCATCTACTTTAGCTCAGGGCCCCAGGTGTCAGTTCCAAGTCGGTGTGTTAGACAGAAACAGAACCACATAATTACCATACTTTGTTCTGGATATTGGTGCATTTTAGATGGGTGCATTTCAGAGGTGCTTTAGGAATATAATTTGTGAAGTCCTTTGGAGTAGCTCATGATGAAAGGTCTATGGACATAGTGGAAAACATATTAAGTTTTCCTACAA
The DNA here is from genome assembly GCF_026122565.2 of Emydura macquarii macquarii. Classification (NCBI taxonomy): domain Eukaryota; kingdom Metazoa; phylum Chordata; order Testudines; family Chelidae; genus Emydura; species Emydura macquarii. The sequence goes on from NW_027133614.1 coordinate 6,020,337, forward strand.
ATGTAGAACACTTCAATGAGTGAAAAACTTAAGAGGGACAAAACTGGGTCATATCCTGAGCTGGTATAAATTGAAGTAAATGGAGCTATACTGATTTACACTAGTTGAGGATCTGGCCCAATATGTCTAGCAGGGTTGGGTAAACATCAAGGAGTTCTATAACTATTTTGGGAGTTGACAAAGGTTTAAAACATTCTTTTTTCCCACACAGTTTAAACCCATGTTTATTTAAACTCTCTCTCTCTCTCTCTCTCTCTAGCTGGAGGGAAGCTGGTGCTATGAATTAGAAAGGTAAGCCCTGCAGTCACACACCCAAACTTAACTAGCCACAAATGGGTGCCTTATCTATGGTATAGATACTATGTTAAATGTTTCATTCAATGTTTTCTTCCCCTTCACTGCCTTTTCCATTCACCCCACCTTACCCATTTTCTGTTTTCCCATTTTTAAGACAAACTCTAAAAGCAAATTTGTTTACCCCTTATTTTTAAAGAAGTATTCACTGACTGAATAACTCTTTGAATACAAATTCACAGGCTAATTTTTCATTGCCAATTTGCACATAATTCAAATTCTTCAGGGCAATATTGCACTGATTAAATAATATTTTATATTTAAAATGTAAACAGATCTACTTGTTTTTGTTTGTTTTCCAGGGGAGATTTAGACGAGATATTTAGATTTTACCTCCTACTTGTTTTGTGGATAAGAGCTTAGAGAACATACGCAAAAGGCAGAAAAACTTCCTTAGCAGGTAACAAGTGTACAAGTAATCTCATTATGTGCCTGGTGAGGTTATAGGAATACTTGCTAATCTCATTTCCTCAGTTATGGGTTAGTAGGAGTATGTGTAAATCTGAATTTCATGCCTTTAGGTGCAGATAAATATGGCTTAGGGAGGTGGTGTGATTGGGCTTATATCTATTTTCTTTCTTCTCCCCCCCTCACTGTTTTCTTTGGAAATATCAATGTTATTCCTGCTAGAACTAAAACATTTTGTTCAAGTTCAGAATAAGAACATCAAATATTTTCTAGTATGTCAAGCTACCCTTTAGAGAGGCTTTGGATTTCTGAAAAACTAAGTGGTTGCAGTTGTTTCATATATTGTTAACAAGTTTCAGTGAGATTGGAGTCTTCCAGGGATAGCAGAAGAGAAAAATACTCCTGTGGCCAAATTCTCTGAAGGTGTAAATGGACACACACCTCTATCCATTTTAGTTCAACTGTGACCTCTTATATCACCAGGAAATTTAGCTCGTGAAGTCTGCTATGGCCTTGTCATGCAAACCTAATGTACCTGGGAAGCACCCGGACCCCGTGGTAATGGACACTATAGTAAAAAGCTATGGGAAATAATGAGGTCAATTTGAAATGCCAAACACCACTGCTGTTTTGGGAACTCGGTTTTACTCAATCAGTAATGTCATGCTGTGAGCAAACCAGTAAGAGATGATGTTCTCATGTTTCATTAGGTACAAAATTTATTTTAATCTTTGAAGATTACAACAAAAGTGACAATGCTGTAGCTGGAATGCCTTCATCAGTTGCATAGTATATTAAATGTTATCTGAGAAGATTTCTTAGAGCATATTATAACATTAGCCACTGAACTGCGGCTGAATTTTTGGGAGAAAAAGAAATAATCTGGATTTTGGCCTATTGGTGTCATCTATAAAACTTGAATAAAGCTGCTTCAATTGCAGTGTCATTAGAACAATAGTAAAATTAGTTGGAGAAAAAATGTACTAAGGAATCCAGAGAAAACACCTTATAATGTGCAAGCCATTTATAGGATACTTTTCTTGCTGCTGTTCTGCATGAAAACTTTTCAGTTTATTGGACTGGTTTTGCCTGGCATTTGTCAGCTGCCCAGGGACATTCCCCCTTCCTTGTGTGCTCTGTGTAACGGTTAGGTCACAGTGCAGCCCCTGCTCTTTGAGGACTGAGCAGAAAAGATGATCTAGCAGGAAGAGGGGGATGATCAAGTGATTCAAGTGTGACACAAGGACTCAGCAGAGCTGGATTCAATTCCTTGCTTTCACCACCCACTTTAGTTGTATGACTTTGGGCAAGTATCATAGAAGATTAGGGTTGGAAGGGACCTCAGGAGGTCATCTAGTCCTACCCTCTGCTCAAAGCAGGACCCACCCCAACTAAATCATCCCAGCTATGGCTTTGTCAAGCTGCAACTTAAAAACCTCTAAGGAAGGAGATTCCACCACCTCCTTAGGTAACCCATTCCAGTGCTTCACTGCCCTCCTAGTGAAAAGATTTTCCTAATATCGAAACTTGACCTCCCCAACTGCAACTTGAGACCATTGCTCCTAGTTCTGTCATCTTCTACCACTGAGAACAGCCTGGCTCCATCCTTCCTGGAACCCTCCTTTCAGGTAGTTAAAGGCTGCTATCAAATCCCCCCTCATTCTTCTCTTTTGCAGACTAAACCAGCCTAGTTCCCTCAGCCTCTCCTCATAAATCATGTGCTCCAGCCCCCTAATCATTTTTGTTGCCCTTCTCTGAACTCTCTCTCCAATTTGTCCACATCCTTTCTGTTGTGGGGGCCCAAAACTGGACACAATACTTCAAATATGGCCTCACCAATGCCGAATAGAGGGGAATAATCACTTCCCTCAATCTGCTGGTAATGCTCCTACTAATGCAGCCCAATATGCTATTAGCTTTCTTGGCAATAAGGGCACACTATTGACTCGTGTCCAGCTTCTTGTCCACTGTAACCCTCAGGTCCTTTTATGCAGAATTGGTGCCTAGCCAGTAAGTCCCCAGTCTGTAGCAGTGCATGGGACTATGCATGTCATTTATGGTAAAGCTTTTTCAAAAGCACCTAAGTAATTTAGGAGCCTGAGCTGTACCTTAAAAAGTTACTTGAGCACCCACGTTTATGGAGGGGATGGTCTGATGGGATAGTCCAATTAGGCAATTAACTGATCTTTGACTACTAGCAGTAAATATGCCTAATGGCCTGTGATGGGATGTTAGATGGGGTGGGTTCTGAGTTACTACAGAAAATTCTTTCTTGGTGTCTGGCTGGTGAGTCTTGCCCACATGCACAGGATTTAGCTGATCACCATATTTGGGGTTGGGAAGGAATTTTCCCCCAGGGCAGATTGGCAGATGTTCTGGCTTTTATTTCCTCTGCAGCATGGGGCATGGGTCACTTGCTGGTGGATTGTCTGTACCATGAAGTCTTTAAACCATGGTTTGAGAACTTCAGTAATAGGTTAGCAGTCTATTACAGGAGTGGGTGGTGTGGAGGTAAAAGAAGATGGTGTCTCTATTTCTTAAGAGAACTGGTCTGTAGGAATGGCTGCAAAAGCCTGAGATGGAATGTGTCTTTCTAGCAGATGTTTAATCTTAGAATGTTTAGAAGTAATAAAATAGTTATGGGGCCTAGGCGCTGGCTGGGATGGAATGCGGAGGAAGACCTTGCAACTTAGATAACCACAGTTGAAAAGTACTAGGCCAAAATATTCCTAGATAAGCAGTTTTTTAGTATGTATTGCCATGGAAACTGTGACATAAAAAGACTTGTTTGTGTAAGACTATAAAAGCTTTTAGAAATGAATGTTTAAGGTCGCCCTTAGCATATAGGGACCACCTTCTTTACATAAGGAATAAACTTTTGACTTTTCTAAACTGCTGTCTGGCTTATTTGGATCATCCGCTGGGCAATGGACGTGTAAGTAAGGAGTTTGGGTTCTTCCACAGTGGATAAGGTTCTGTGGTCTGCCTTGTTCAGGAGTTCAGACTAGATGATCATGGTGGTCCCTTCTGACCTTATAGTCTATGAGTCTAAAATATCTTAAGTCCCGAAGCGTTTCAGGAGAGCTCCTCAGTCACTTTTGAAAATAGAGCGAGCTTATAGTGATGCAGCTGTGCTGCTGTAAAACCCCTTGTGTAGCCATTCTATGCTGACAGGAGAGAGATCTCTCATAGACATAATAAACCACCTCAATGAGCAGTGGTAGCTATGTCAGCCGGAGAAGCTCTTCTGCTGAAACAGTGCTTTGCACACTGCCACTTATGTCAGCAACATTTAGGTAGCTCAGTGGGGTGTTTGTTTCACACCCAGAGTGACAAATTTTGCCAGCATAAGTGGTAATGTAAACATGGCCTTAGTCTCCTAAGTCACTTAGGAGTTGTCTACATGAGGACATCCAGAAAAATTAATCCCAATTAACTACAGGTGCGAATTTGAAGTGGATTAGTTAAATCCAAATAAACCCTCATTGAGAATTAAAGTGGCCTTAAATCAGTTTAACTTAATTCACTTCCAGAGTGAATTAAACTAAACTAAATAAAGGCCATTTTAATTCTGAATAACAGACTCCACACAGGGATTTCACACCTTTAGTTTATTAGGATTAATTTCCTTGATGTCTTCTTAAACACTTCTGAAAATTTTACTCTTAATCTATCTGTGCTCAGTTCGTTTTGTCTGGGGGCAGCAGGTAATAGTACTTCTGTGCATTGTGAGGATAAATACATTAATGATGGTGAGGTGCTCAGATACTATGGTAATGGGGCTATAATATGTATCTTAGATGGAGGCTTACTCCCTCTTTAGTGCCACAAAGCATGTGGGGAAGAGGTGGAGCCATGGCTCAGTTCCTCCTTCCTACCTGCATGCACTGACCGGGGTGCTGGCTCGTATAGGGTTTAGTAAGCCACATCCACAAAGTGTTGTATTCACTAGAGCCCCCAGTCACATGCACAGTATACATGCTGTATATTATTGGGCAGGGCCTGGGCCTCTGGCACGGAGGGGAATTTTGCCCCAGGCCCCCATTTGAGTGGGCCCCCAAACTGAGTAGCATTGCAACCCAATGAATGGAGTAACAAACCATTCTCACTGATATCTGACCCAGCTGAGCCAAACCTGCATGGCAACAGGCTAAGTTAAAGAGAGAGTTATTCAGTTATGCATACCTTGTGGAAAATTTCTGGGGAGAGTAAAAGCAGGCACATGGTGCATGCTGAAATACTAGGAGTTACTTTCTGGGGTACAATATTCTTCTACAATATCCTTCACTATGTTGTTGATAATGCAAAGTAGTTAAGCATGCATTTAAACCTATCCGTGTTCATCAAAACATTTAAGCACATGCCCTAGTTGAGGCCTTAATGTCCTGGGTAAACAGGAACTAATTCTCTCTGGCTCCATCTAGGCTTTGCATGAGGAAAAGGACATTTCTTCCCTCTTACCTATGAAAACTGCTTTTCATATTCACTGAAAAGGTTTAAAAACAAATGTTGAAGAAAAACTTTTCACAAAACCATCAAACTTCTTTACCCATTCATTAGTCACATGTTATTTCTAATCTTTATCTATTGATATTTATTACACAATGATACAAAGAAGACACTAAAAGAAGGAAGTCTTATTAAAATGATTGCAAATGAAGGACAGTCTAGTGTGACATATAAACAGCCTCTTTAACATTTTCTTTTTGAATAGTAAAGTTGAAATGAATCATGCTTACTATGACAAGGTGCTGACTGAAAATTGAAGGTTAAGCCAGCCCTCTGCAACTAGAGCTCTAATCAAAGGGGGAGTGGAGCCAGCTAAGTGAGCCTGCAGGGACTGGGCTAAGGAGGAGCAGCTGTGAGGCTCATTAGACAGGCCCTAGAAAGGCTGGCAGGAAGGCAATCAGGGGAGTCACTAGGGACTTAAAACAGGGAAGGAGCAGGAGCAGATGCAGATGGACAGACGGATGGGGTGAGTTGTCAGCCTGGGAGAGCTGTCCTGAGTGAGGGGCTGAGACATTATGACTCCTGAGCCCAGACTGTAGTTGTAAATGGTTGTGGAAAAAAGCCTGTAACTAAAGAGCACTAATGGGAGCATGAGCCATGTGATCTGCATGTGGTTTGTGGGCCTGAGGAGCAGCAGCAGGCCTGGTGTGAACTTGTTACACTCTCCTTGTTGATGGAAACCATGATAGACAAATGTTTTTTCTCTTAGCACAAAAGATAGAAAAGAAAATTGTTGAGTGTTTGATGTAGCTCTATTTTTGCTATTGTTTTTTTTTTAACAACTTTTTTAGACTTCTTTTAAAGAAAAACTAAATTAGTCCTTGAAAGAGGAGGCTAATTGAGGTTTCTTTGGTTTTTTGGGGGTCTTTTGGCAGAAAATGAGAAGTGATGGTATATAATTGAGCATGGACAAGTCTGAAGGAAACATCACTAACAATTAGAATATGAAATGTATTAAACGAAGGCCTGGGTTCTCTGATCCTGCTGAATTGTTCTCAGAGCTGGGCCTGGGACTTCTCTTGATAATTTTATATCCCAACTTGCTCTTCTATGTATGAGAAACTGAGAAATTTGTGTAGTTTCAATGACGGCAAGGTAGCAATGCTGATTAACATTAGCTGAGAATCTATTTGCTTCATCCTGAAATAACCCATAGAGATCCTGTGTATTTTATAAAATAAACCTATCTTCTAATACTTCTATTTAATTTAATTAATTTTTCTGAGATTTATCATTGTTCCTACTGTTCTATGGGCCACTCCTTCTTCAAATCCCTTCTTAAAATTAGTTGGTCAAAAAATTGTGTTTTTTTTTCCCAAAAGTTTTTGTGGAAAAAAGTCAACATTTTCCACAGAAAGCTGATGCTTTTTCATGTGCATATGCACCAAAAATTTAAGAAAAACCTCTTTTAATAATAAAAAAAAAAAAAGGGATTCAAGGGAATTTTTTCAACCAACCCGACTTAATCCCAGTTTTTGATGAGCAGTTTTTGTATATTGGTTTAATAAATGTACACTTTCTCCCTCCATACTCTTCTATTGTTTATCATATTCCTCTGTTAAAATTCAATTCTAAAAGTGGGAATGGAAAGCATGTATCTATATACGATTGGATATTGGAGCTTTGAATTAGAAAAAGCAGACTAGATGGGAGCCTGTGTTAATTATAGTCTAGTGTATATTTTCATCCACACTTTTACTTAAAAAAACCCAACAAAAAAGTTCAGCCAAAACCAACTCCTCTTCTTTCAGGAGTAAATCTTTTTGGGTACAACAAACTTGCTCTTCTCAGTGCCATGCAACAGCTTATTTAAGTGTTATTTACAACTGAAATTGAGGCGGTTTGACCTCCTACTGTTCATTGTCAGTATCTTATCCAAGAACAGTGGGAGGAAATCTGCCTGATGCTAATATTCAATTTGTGTTGCTTTGTATCTTTATTTCAGCAGGGAAACCTACTAGATGAGCTGCTGAAAACAGATGTACATTACCAGGTGAAAAATAGGTACATCACTTTGAATTTCTCTAGGCATCTGGCATTATATCATTTAAGTGTCTCATTACGTTTGCCAACATAACATAAAACTGATTCACTCCTGAATGAGAAGCCACCAGCTCCCACTGGCAAATGCAAAGGTGCTTTGTATACTTCACTTTTCAGTATAGAAGCTCTCTAGATTCATTGATTGGATTTCACGCTGGAATGAAGATACAAAGAAGTGGGGCAGGAACCTCATAAACCATGTTTTCATTATTTGGAAATAAGGACACAGCAACTTAAATGGTGATCTAGCCAACCCGTCTGTAATAAAAGACCAGTTTACTGAAACACTTTTTCTTGGACTACTTTAAAATGTAAAGGTGCAACCTTTCAAGGCCATTTTTATTAACAGAGAGTTGGATATCTTACATAAAATTGTGTTTTTAAACTAATTTTTATTGTTGCTCCTCAAGCATGCCTGCAAAGTAAAAGTTGTATAAAAAGCCTTTGATTCAGATACACTATATTATGTATATATTTTCTGGCATAAAAGGATTATTGGTAGTAACTCACTAACCTCTTCCATCCACATTCAGATTAAGTAGTATTGTACCGTACTCCTGGAGTAGAACCAAGATAATGAACGATGCTACTTGGCAGAATTCTCACCCTTCCTCACATTGAACAGCATTTGAGTTTACAAATGATTCCACTGACTTCAGTAAGACTGCTCATAGAGTCAAGCGTAAATTTGACATGAGTTTGGGGACCAGAATCTGACCCTAAATAAGGTATTACTCAATATGAGTAAGCATGGCAAAACCTGGCCCTCTGTGAAATACAATGCAGAGGCTGGAAGAACTGAATATTTGTCAATTAATGCAGTGAAAAGTTGCTGTGTATGGTGAAAAAATACTATGCTTTATTGCTTGTTTCTCATCTAAATAAGTGACATAAGGCAACCAAATACTTTAGTAGTTTGCATATAAATATCCTGTAGACCCAGTAATCTTTCTTTGCAAGAACTACCAAAGTCTTTGAAATCCATCCTTTAATAAGCAGCAATTCAGCATTTTTCTGTTTGGCCTCAGCTGCACATACAGATGCTTACAATAAACTGCTAGAACAATTGATTTGACTTTGGTTTATTGCTTTCATTGACTCTTAATACTGATAACACATACAAGGGAGAAAACCACTTGTTATCCTACTATTGCAGAAAATTTTTTGGCAGCAAGCTCCCAGAGTGATTTAATTTGAGGACACGCCCATCATACAAATTTCCTTCTTCACAACCTCTACAGGGGTGGTCTGACAACATATCGCACACCTCTGTTAATGTGTGGGGAGTAATAAAGACCTATATGGTACCTGGGTGTTAAAATAGGAGGGGCAGGTAGAAATCTTGCTGCTAGAGTAGCAGATCAGTTATTTAATTCATATTATTGATTCATATGTATTATATTATATAAATATGTATTCATCTACTGGAACATGAATTTCTCTCTCGTGCTTCTGTGTAGGTGTTTAGCCTAGAGATATAGGATAGCATTTTCAAAGGTGATTAAAGGCATTAATTAGGAAAGACTATAGACATACCTTTGATATCAACCTTCTTAGATTAAAATCTTTTCAATATAATTGCTCAATATTTTGATGTTCTGGTCAGAAATGTGCTTTTCTTTCAGGTCCAACTGTATTACTGTTTTTAAGCAATTAGCAATAGGATTGGCTTGTCTTCAAACCACATGATTGAAACTTGGTCAGTAGTAGGTTCTCTAACAATGTCTCCCCTGCCAGAGGCCTAAGCTGCCACTTGATTGTTTTCTTTAACTGGTTCAGCACACTGGCTTTTTGTAGTGCAACCAGGACAATCTCAAATACCTTTGTAATTAGTCCTTCTTCCCATCTTTTTAGGTGGTAGCATTGCAGAGCATATTGCCCCATCTGCTGCTAAGGTACTATGGATAGCTGCCCAGATTTTCCTAGAGGAAGTGATACAAACACAGTTGGTGTGGATGTCCAAACATGCTTATGATTAGAGAAAAGCTACTGTGTGGAAACATCCTGAATCATATTTCTTAGAATCAATTAAGGCGAGTGTGCCTCTAACCAGTTAAAAAATTGTAGTTATAGGTACAGATGTCCCCTTAAGGAATCAGAGGTTACAGTTGTGGCACTGATTTTGCTATGACCCTCTGAGATCCCTTCCCTGTGGATGGGATGTCCTTGTTTTTGTTTTAATTCTTGGGCTTAGAAAAAAATTGTTTCTGAAATCATGACTGGCCAATTTCCGTGTATAGGAACATGGTAGAGACCAACATAAGTATTTTGTGGGATAAGGATAAAATCTTGTTGCAGGTGAGAAGGATTTACAATGTTCAGAAATCTAAGGATGTACAGTAACTTTAGGATTAGCCAGTGTCTCCTCCTGTAGCTAGTGAAGAATGATACAAGCTCCAAATCAATTGAAATAAAGTTGTTGAGGAGAGGTCTCTTAAAATGGTAGTTTCAGTAGCCTGAAGGTGGAGACCTTTCCCTAGTAATCATGTCTGCTGGGAGGAAAGATTTTCCTCAATGGCATTTGAGGTTAAACTGTTTATAAAGAAAACAAGATAGGAATAGGAATTTCATGATTTATATTAAATGTTATGAAGCTCCTTGCCTCCCAAAATCTTTTTTAAAACTGCTGTAGAAACTAAACACAAGGATAGTTGTTTTTTTTTTTTTTTTTTTTTTGTCTGAATCTGGACAATTAAGTTAACGAGACCTTGTTCTAATCATGGTGTAAGGTCAGATAAGGAAACACTTGGAATATACCATACAAATCAGTCATTCCAGACTATAAACATCCTAGGGTACTAAGGGAGTTAGCTAATGAACATTCTCTTCCTTGGGCAGGAGAATTGGCACGTAGCAGCAGACAGGAAAGAGTCTGATAGCCAAGTGAGGAGTTCTTGAAAATTTCTGTTGCATGAATCTAACCTGTATCCCTAGTATGATGGAACAAATATTTTTTGGGAAAAAATCACTTAAACACTGACAGCTTAATTCTGTAAAACTCCCACTGATGTAGGACCAAGTCTGCAAAATCAAATACCTGGAAGCTAGCAGAAACAAGCAATAAGCAGAATGAGTTTACAGAGACTAGCCATTGCCAGATAAATGGTGTAGTTTTTGATAGAACTATAGAATGAATGAACAAAGGGAATGCAGCAATGTATGTAGATACAGCATTACATTTTCACAATATATCTCTCAGTCTGAGCATCTTACAGCCAGGTAAGAGCCACTGTCTGGATGCCACCATGCCAGTCTCCCCCTTCTTGCATTGAAGATAGAATTGAGATGAATAGATCCTCAAGCTGCCTCAGACATGAAGCTTCACCCTTCATCATGCCATTCTCTCTCTTGCATGTATGACTTCCTCAGAGTAAGTCTATAGATGCAATTATAGGTCCATGAACCATTTCATGGTCTCCTCTATGACTTGGATATTCTCCAATTCACATTTCCATCTGTATTTGGGGCACTGAATTATGATGTTTGGCTTGGATGTTCTCACCACACTTGCACAAAGATGAGTCTTAGATTTTTCTACTTGTGCATCAAGTGGCCACTTCTTCCATGGTTTGTTTGGATATGGTTCAGTGTTGTCCAAAATCTGTGTGGTAGGTCAAAACCAGAAGGGCAGCTTGTTGGGTCAGTAATGAGCTTTTTTGGAATGATAGGTGACGTCCAGACATTTGTATTCCCTGGCTGAATCCAGAGACATGACGTGGTTATGTGCGGCCTATAGTTATAATAAAGCCACAGTCGAAGTGTTGATTGTAAAGTTCCCGTGATTTGCATGGTCTGCTTCATTTGTCTTTCCACAAGTTGGGTATGGCAGCTTCTTGTCCACACCAGTGCATAATACGCTGCAACTGGCATCAGCATCATGCCATGCCAATGCCAAAGCCAAAGGCTATTACCCAAGAAGTACTCCCACTTGTGTTTAAAGGCCTCAAGTTTGACTTTTGCTAACTTATCTTCACCAGAAATGCTCCTGAAATTGACACCACTTAGCTCAGGTTAATGTGTATGATGCTGGTTAACCCATAGCAGGTTGGGAGACAAGGTTGAACTGGCCTGATTCACAGACTGAAACACATGATGCACGTGTGCAGCACTGCCAATCATTCAGCTTTCTTCCTCCACTGCAGGTGTAGGGGGAGGAATGAATCATCCAAAGGGAGCAGAAAACAGTGACACTAGAGGAACACTAGCTGACTGCCACACCATCTCCCCACCCTGAACAGCATAGTTTCACATTTCCCTGGCCCAGTCAATGCCCCACCAGGGCAAGTGGAGTGAGTATTTGAGCTATATATGCCAATCAGGAGAATGCTTATAACCGAGAAGAGTTAAATGTTTCAGACCTCCAGCTGAAAGTTACATATTGGTCCTTCATTTATTAGAAAACATTTATAAAGCACAGGTGTGATCTCTTTCCACTTCCAACCCAAGACTCAAAATTGTTTGCTGTTGCTCTATCACCCATGTACCACCGGTTATATTTCTGTGTGAAAATGTTAGAAAGCAAATATATTGCATAAATCAGTGATTGATGGGGAAACTTCCATAGGGTGGGAGGGGAACCCAGTTGTTTCTGACAGAGATGAAAAAGTTGGATGAAGCATTAGTAACTGGACAAGAACACATAATGACATTCAAACTGTTATATGTATTTTGTTTCATGCTATTTTATTCTGGAGTAGTTTCCCATAATGTGCTTTTCTTATGAAATGGTTTTAGGATTTAGGTACATTTATAGTATGAAAGCATTCCCTTACTGTGAACAGGGCTTTACTACACATTGTTTCAGTCTGGTATCCATTCCAGTATTTTAATAGTTTTATTTTAGAAATGGCATATATGTTTTGTGTGTACAAAATGATTGCCTTAATAGCACATACAATAAGACCTCTTAAGAGAGCTGTAAACAAACTGCAATTAAAATATATTATGTAAATAGTGGTGGAACATATGATATATTGCATATAAAACTAGTGTTAACTAAAAAATTAAGGGCCAGATCCTCAGCTGGTGTAAATCTGCATAGGGTCACTGACACAGATCAGTTGAAGTCAGTTTACAACATCTGGGGCTCGGGTCCAATCCTATATAGAAAGAATCAAAACATGCTAGTCTGTTTTTCTTTTTTGCTTTACTCTGGATTTTTGGGAAGAGCATATAATATCAGAATTGGAAAGGAAATGGTGCAACTGTGACATTTCAATATAGAGGGGCAGGTGTTGATCTGATGTAAAACAGCATAGCTTCACCAATATCAGTGAGGCTGTCTCAGTTTATACCAGCAGAGAAGCTGTCTCAAAGTTTGTTAAATACTTTTTACATTGACTCAGAAGGGAGTAAATATCTTTCCAGCCAGGATTAAAACTAATGATAGCTTGGATTTCCTGTACTTGCAGAATCCAGTTTTCCTTAACTGGTCCTGAATATTGTATGTAGCCTTGAAAAATAGATATTTCTATGCTGTACTTCATAGGCACCTCATTTCATTTTTTTTCAAATATCAGATTTAACTTAATCTGTCCTGTAGCAGTGTCAATAAGTTATCCGAACCACCCAGACCCTAAATCAATGCTTTTGGTGCTTCTGTAGTTGGCAAATGGGCATTGCATAAGGAAAATCAGCCTCCAGATGTTCAAGGACTAAATAAATCAGGATTGTTTGTTTGTTTTTATTAATCACATTTTAAGGATTTTTGTTTTTAATGTTCAGAAGACTTTTTTCCTTTGGCATACCACAGTTTTAATCATTGTTAAATCCAGCAGATGACAATCAAAATTTAATTTGGGGCTACAGCATAGCAAAGGCAATCAAAGTGAAATAGTAGAGAGGCTTGTATTATGATTTCTCTTGCTGGAGGGAAAAACCCAAGGAATTTGCGAACAGCAGCAGCTTCTCTTCCCACCTCTGATTATTCCTGCAGAATTGGTAGAGATTAAGAATTTAATTTCCATTGCTCCCTTTGGTGCTGCTTTGCAGACATGTGTAAATTGTGTACTTCTTATGAAGGGCTAAGAGTAGCAGGCAGTTTAATAAATTCATTGTGCAAGCTTCATTTGCTTTATTATTTTAGAGTTCCTATCTGAGCTTGGATATGGAAAGAAAATATCGAAAGACATCTCTTCCAGCGTTGCAATTTTTGCAGTGTCAAATATTTTTAAAAGAATTAAGAAGCACTAAAAAATCACCCCTAGGCATTATACTTAAAGATAAACATGCTCAATTCTCTGTACTACTTTTTTCCCATTATTTTTTTAACCCCCAAACTATGTGAGAACTTAAATCCAGGCACAAACCCACTTCTATGGTGCATTCATATGCTTTTATCCAAAAGATAGAAATATAAATTATGTGCTGTTCCTCCTACATATTCTATTCCTTGTGAATTAGGAATTTTCAGTACAGAAAGGGGAAAAGTAGTAAGGGCCAGGTTCAAAACCCATTGAAAGCAAAGGAAAGATTCCTTCTGATTTCAGTGAGACATGGATCAGGGCCTGGGAAGCTATTTCATGTACATTAGAACTCCCATCAAAGTTAATGGGAGGTTTTAAAAATAGCTTCTTTGTTTTCAGGGGTCTTTGTGGACATAGCAATGAAAGGAGTGTGATGTAGTCTCCGCTGCATCATCTCCTGCTCCCTGTCACTTGTGCAAGCTCCTTCATAGGAGTTTGGGGTGAGGCTAGGAGCAAGAAGGGGTTTGAAAGGAGGCCAGCCACTCGTGTTTTCTGCTGAATGTACCAATTTCCGAGCATCTGGAATTAATGTGGTTTCAAACAGCATTGACTCATGCTGGACCTCTCTGTGGCTGCTGCTCCAGAGCTCCTGTTGGGGAGAATACTGATATTGCCTGACAGGGAGAAGAGGTGAGCAGAGAAGTACAGAGGGACTTGACTTCCAAGCAGATGCTACTCTGGTACCAGGGCTACTTTGCTCTGTCGACCCTCATCCCTAGGGATGGGAAGCTTCATGCCTCCCCAAATTCTTCCCACCTTAATGGATATCTGTATGGGAAAAGTACAAGGTTCGTGATATGGAATGTCTTGGACCTCATGTCTCCTTTCTAATATTTTCTGCAACAAAGAATTATCTCATTCTTGGCCGTTCAGAGTAGTTCTTTTAAAGGTGCATCAGTGCTCTCTGTTTAGAACAGCAACTCTATTTATATATCCATTGTTAAATTCCTTCTCCTTGACATGTGCAAGGTGAGATTACTGCTAATATAGAGTTTTCAGATGGCTGAGGTATGTCAAGAATTGTGGTTAAATGTTAGGAGAATTGTTTGATCAAGAGTCAGTGTCAAGTATTGTGTACCTGGTACTCTACCTACTTTAAATAAATCTGTTTAATCTGCTGGGGAACACTCTGCATTTATACATAGTGGGATGAGTGGGCACATGTCTTTAAACCAGTATCTCCATACATTCAATATCTATTTTAGAGCCCAGTAACAGCAATGCAATTTCTTCAGCTATCTTTACATTTTCTCATCAATCAGACAATGCCATCATCTCAGTTCCATAAGAGAAGTTCTGGGTGAAGAGCAGCTGACTAGAATACCACAGACAAGACAGGAGTAATATTGGAGGGGGCGGAGCTTAGAAGAACTAGCTTGAAGCAATGACCTCCACCTTCCTTGAAGGAAATTGCCTTCACATTGCCAATGCAGTGCACAGTACAGGGTCCTACTGAACTCTTTGCTCCTTTGGTCAGCCTCTTGGAGGCAGACCTAGCCACAATAATACATGTTTGTCACTTCCAGGCTCATACTATTAGTCCTTATCTGTGGTGGATAGAAGTGAAGATCACAGGGACTTCAAATAGCTCAGCTCATAGCAGCACAATTCTTGGGTAAGGCAGATGAGAGCATATCACTCCAAACCTGGATATGTTACACTGGATTTGGATTCAGAACCTGATCCAACCTTCAAAACATCTACTGAGCTAGTCTTGGCTAGCTTTTCTCTCTAAGACCCACCATATTATGATAATCAAAAACTCCACAGCTGATAAAGCACAGAACTTTCTGTGTGGTACACTTGACTATGAAATTCCTTTCTACATAAATCATGATGAACTCAAATCATATTGTCTTTTGGAGAGAAATATAAGAATTCTCTTTTTACAAAATCTTTTCTGCGATAGTGATGGTTTGAATAATGTAACAGCAACACTTCCATGACACAAGCAACAGAAATTACCAAGGTTTGGGGGTAAGGTGAGGACATGAGAACAGCACAATGGCCATTCTGGGTCAGACCAATGGTCCATTTAGCCCAATAGCCTGTCTTCTGAATGCCAGATGCTTCAAAGGAATGAACAGGACAGGGCAATCATCAAATGATCACCCCTGTTGTCCAGCATCTGGCAGTCAGAGGCTTAGGGACACCCAGAACATGGGGTTGCATCCCTGACTATCTTGATTAATAGCCATTGATGATCTATCATCCATTCATTCTTTTTTGAACCCCGTTATACTTGTTGCCAAGGGATGTTGTGGAGGCCAAAAGTTCCACAGATTGACGGTGCATTCTGTGAAGAAGTACTTCCTTAAACCTGCTCCCTATTAATTTCAGTAGGTGATTCCTGGGTTGTGTTATATGAAGGAGTAAATAACACTTGTTCACTTTCTCCACACCATTCATTATTTTATAGACCTCTACCATAACCCTCTTTCGCCTCTTTTCCAAGCTGAACAGTCCGTCTTTCATCTCTCCTCAAAGGGAAGCTGTTCCATTCCCTTAGTCATTTTTGTTGCACTTCTCTGTACCTCTTCCATTTCTAATGTCATTTTTTTGAAATGGGGCAACCAGAATTGCAGTTTTCAAAGTGTGGGCAAACCGTGGACTGTTATAGTGGCTTTGATATTTGCAACAATACTATGATATTTACAACAACCATATACACACATTAAAAGGAATAATGCAGAATTTAAAGTGTAGTTTTTTTGCTACTTTTTTGCTAGGATTTTGCTTTGTCATTTTATTGGCACCCATGTACAACAGTGATGGATGCATTATGAATAGGGGGATGAATATAGAGTAACTGTGTAATTACAAAAGTCATTTCACTCAGGAATTGGGTCCTGATACAGAAACTACTGAAGTTACTTGAAAAACTCCCATTACTTTAAAGGGCTTTGGACCAGGCCTACCAACTTGACACTTCGTACTGTCAAGAGTGAGAGTAATCTGATGAAGTGTATCTATGTGAGACATAGCTTTTCATTTTTCTTGCTCTTCCTGTAAATTACTCAGGATCCAGTCTTGCTTTGTTCTTTCACATCAGTAGGAGCTTTTTTCATGTCAAAAGAATGCAGCCCTGGTAATTTATAACTGTTCTTTGATGCCTGTTTCTTTTAATCTATAGTATGTTAGATTTTAATGAACTGGAATGTTAAGGGATTGAAAACCTA
Source organism: Emydura macquarii macquarii (assembly GCF_026122565.2). Taxonomy (NCBI): domain Eukaryota; kingdom Metazoa; phylum Chordata; order Testudines; family Chelidae; genus Emydura; species Emydura macquarii. The sequence continues at coordinate 6,037,075 of NW_027133614.1, forward strand.
TGGATACTGTTACTAAGTACGTTGTTGAAATTTTAACACCATTTTGATATGAAAGGAAGGTTAGCAGGTATTTCTTGATGCATTTCAATTGGAAAATATATTTTGGCACACATACAGAGAAGTGCACAATAATATCTAAAAAAACAAAAATCCTGTAAAATATAAAAGCAATAAATACAGGGGAATGTTATTTATTCATTAAGAGACCAAGCCAATTCCTAGTGACGTAAGCAGAAAAATCCTGACTGATTTTAACTGAGCTGAATTGAAACATTTATTTATTTAATCTGCCCATTATTACTGTTAAAGGTTTGTATGTTTATCTCTCGGGCAATCTTTCAGAGACTACATTATAGTTTTCTTCTTACTGCAAATATTTTTCCAATTGTTGGTGGAATCTTTTCATTATCACTTTTTTTATAAAATCTCATGACATTTTTTTGGAAAAGGGGGGAACCCTTTTAAAATAAATTGTTTACTTTCATGTAGCAAGAGGTGATGACTATAAAGGCCCATACTGTAAAAGGTCAAAGTTCCACAATTAGGTTTGTTTTAACTGCCATCAACTAATCAAAGTGTAGAACAATGAAAGTGGAAACCTTGAAACCACTGAACCTGTAGATGAGAGCTTTCCTTATGGCTCACCATCAAATGAAAGGATTTGAGTCAGGTCAAATAATTGCTGAAAGATTAAAAACACAAAACAACAAAAAAGCTTTTTTTTGGCTGGAAAATGTGAAATGAGTATTCACATTTAATCTTGTAGTGAGTGAAAAAACAGACTAAAATGTGTACATGATTCTAGTTTATTACTCTAACTAGAAATAGAGGGTGAAATCCTGTCCCCACTGAAGTTTTGCCATTAACTTCAATGATGCCAGGCTTCCACCCAGAAACTTCAACTAAATGAGGTTGTGCCAGAATGGGAGTAGCTGAGAACTGGCTCACCACTCTGAAATTTGGGCCAAATTGTGAGAGAATTGATTAGGAATCAGGAAAGACCGTTCCTGTTATGTGGGCAAGCAGAACAAAAACAAACCCTACAGCAGTTTATTGCATGTCAATTACTGGTGCAGTAACAGCTCTTGGAAAAAATGGTGAGTCCCCTGGCAGAGAGAGAGAACTGGGCAATGGATACACTGATTCCCTTACATGGACTGTAATCTTCCCGAGTTTGAAACCCTTGACAGGCAGTCAAAACAAACACCCACAGCCTCCATGAGTGTTGTACAGCAACAATGGATGGGCATGATAGATTCTGCTCTGGAATGCTTGTTGACTAGGTGAGATGGGGTGAAACCCTACTGAATGGAGCCAGGGGAAATATTGAAGCCAACTGTATCCATATGGAAGCAAAAATCTTGCCAGTGCCTCTGAAGATTTAGGGAACAATTTGGTGGAAGTAGGTTGGGATGGTCAGGACACTGCCCCAATCTGTGTTAATTGCAACAGATCATTTTTAAAAAGAACAGAAATGCTCAGAGAACCAAATGGCTAGAAAGTGAAGGACTGCAACAGGCAAGGTGTCAAAAAGCTGAAGAGGGGCTAGAGAAGGAAGAAACCGGACAGACTATACAAGAACAAGCAAAGAACTGAATGCCCTGGGGGAGGACATCAAGGTAGAAGGGAATGAAAAACAGGCAAAAGTAGAATAAGACTTGGTAGAGAAGGAAGACACAGGGCGAGAGAGTGTGTGTGTGTGTGTGTGTGGGGGGGGGGGAGCTCACTTCTTTGAGATCTTAGGCTTCTTTACCTTTCCATTAAGTTTCCCATTTAACAGCCCCCAAGCCAGTGAACTGAATACCCCGATTAACAGGTTAATCACCCCATCCTAGCCAAATATCTCCCAATTTGGCCCTTGAGGGGGCACTTAGACTGTTCACAGAATGATAAGCCAGCTCTAGGCTACTTCTATTATGTCACACAGGTAAAGTAGCATGTAAAATAGCAAGACTTTAATTTAGTCTTCATAATTAAGCTGAGAATAGTAGATCAAAGGAGAATGGTGGATTTCGAACTTGCACAACACTGACTTAACTGTGCTTCCATTGAAGTCAATCTTAAAACTCCCTGATGACTTCAGTTAGAACAGTGCTGAGCAACTTTGAAAATCACACTAAAGTTCAGCACCATATATAGCCATAGACTGGACCTCAATTTAATGGTTCCATTTAGCCTGAAGTGATGAAAGACTCTGTCATCCATATCCCCATGTGCGGTTACCATGTTGCATCACACAAGCTGAGCACGCCAAGGACCCCTAAGTGCTGCAGGTTATGGTGGCAATGCGTCAGCAGTCAGCACTTCCCCTCTGAGTCAGTTACATGAGAGAAGTCCCACCACAGAGTTAGTGTGCTGCGGTGTTGAAGGTAATGCTCTTTTGGTTAGAGACCTAAAATCAAGGTCTTGACCATTATGTTAGTCAGAAATGCTATGGCACTTTAAACAAGAGCAAGAGTTTTAGCTTTACTGCCCTGGCCAGATTTCAGTTTTGGTAGCTACCTTTCTACCTACCTAAAATTCCCCTTTTGGTTTCAGTGGGATAAGTTATTCTTCACTGTCTTTCTGAACCTGCTGTGTAGTGCTACTGTACACTATTAAACAGTTACTGTATTTCAGCAAGGAAATGTTCTTGCATATAGGTCCCAATAGTGCAAACTACTTTGCACAGACAGGCACCTGTGTACGTAATCCCACTGAAGAAATTGGGGGTCCTAAAAGGCATAATGTTAGGAGTCCCATTTGTGTCAGTGGGATTATTTACAGTTGTAATGATTGGCCTACACAGAACAGTTTGCAGGAATGAGGCTCCTGTTGGTAAAATTCTTTAGAATGCTGTCTGGTTGAAGGTTGCCTCTACTAAATGAAGACTCAGGTAAGGCTCTAGTTCTGATGCCAGAATGAAAGTCCCCCATTTGTCTCTCCCCTCCCTCCTAAGGCAGGGGCTATAACAAAACTTAATTCCAGATCTCTGTATGAAAATCAAAGTCTGTCAGTCCAGACTTGTAGATCCAGATTCTGTCACTCCTCTCATCTGAATGGGAGTATGAGTCTGAACAAGGATTACACAATGTGAATAAAGGTGGCAGAATTAGCATCAAACTAGTGTTATATCATATGCCAGAAGGTTTGGTAATTTGTGACTGATCCCCTATAGTTGCATATACATATGCAATCTTTTTAATTTTCAGTTTCTCTACAGTTCCACTCTCAGCAAGACATAGGTTGACACATGCTACCTTGGTGTATCTAGGTTCATAGCTAGTCCAGTGTATTGATAGGTTGGCCAAGAATATGCAGTTCAAGAACCGGATTCTTGATCATCTCAGCTCTTCCTGAATCACAAGAAGAAGATGGAAGAGTAGAACAGTCCTGCAAGCCAGTGTTCTGGGTGTCAGATCCCCAGTGAAACTCTTGAGAAATCTTTGGGAGATATTTGTTACTAGCGATGAGAAAACAAGGGCAAACTCCAGAAAATGGTATATTTTGTCCATAGGAACTGTATATATGGTCTGTCTGGAACTCGACCTGCAGGCAGACACCACATTCATGTTTTGATTTGGAAATGGAATTTCAAAATTCTTAAGGAAAATTCCTAAGAATCTCCGATCCTATTGCTAAACTTTAAATGTTTGCCATGGACAAACTGAATAAAAATAATTATAAAGCTGTAATGTCAAATTATATAGAGAACTTGCCATCAGTTTTCGGTGTTCTGTTGACATCAACAAGATACTTGAATTCAGTGATATGTTACTGATGTCTAAAGTGCTTGTCAATGTACGGTTCTATGGCTCTTTTCTGTAGAATCTGTGTTCACATCTGACAGTCTACTGGGAATGTGTAAATTGAAAATCAAAATCTTTGCATTTATATTGGCTCAGTTTTCTGTTCTAAGTAGCATTTCCGATGTGAATAGCTTTTAAAAACAGTTGGATATATTTAATATCTTTATATTTTGGTGCCAGATCCTCATTTGATGTAATTTGGCATAACTTCAATGGAGATATGTTTATTTACATCAAATTTGAATCTGGGCCTTAATGACTATGGATGGTGTAAAACTGGCAGCTCATTAGTAATAGAAGCCTCAGAGCTGATAAAATTGACCTGTGGTAATGATTGCAATGCTTCTGTGTAATGTCCTTTCAAAATTGCTTGACACATTGCAGTGCTTCAAGATCCCAAATCCTACTGACCTTATTCAGTCAAAATCTCCAGTTCTTTAAGATTGTTGCTTATGTCAAAGTGCCAGAAGAAGCGCTTGTGTCAGTGCCATATTCTGTACTATTCCATCACTTACATTACATGTGTAGAAAAAAATTCTGTCTTGCTATTACATTAGTAATGATGGCCACAAAATATGAATGTCAATTTTTAAGATCTACATTTCAACCGGAGGTGTTCAGAACCAGTGTTTTTGACTTGATCCATTATAAGGATGGGGGGTCAGTGCGGAGATCCAGATCTAGCTTCAGCTGGTGTAAACTGAAGTAGCTCTGAAAGCAATGGTGCTGTGCCCGTTTACACAATAGGATTTGTTTTGGCCCAGTGTCTCCGAAAAATACAGGTTGTAATGAGAATAGTTACTCAAATGATACTTTTGTTAGTAGGCTTGGGCAGAAAGGCTGAGAATGGAATAGTCATGTACAATGAACATACACTCTACTTGAAACCCAGGCTGTGCCGCCGTGGTCGAGTTGCAGGTATGACAGTTCAGAGAAATTTTACATTGTTGCAGCGGCAGCTTGTGTTGTCTCCCTAGGGTTTACTTTTGGGTTTTTTTTCTTTGCAGTGCTTACTAGCCACAGAAATGGCACAACTGTTCATGAACAGTTTACTAACACATTAAGCATGATGACTGTTATGATATAACTATGTCCAAATTGTTGAAAGGTGTAAATACAAATTGAATTGTTTAGGGTGGTCCAGCAGGAATATTGGGATGAAATTAAGCTAAGAGAAAATTGGGCTGAATAGCATTTTGTGGGCCCCCAACACAATCGTCTCCTTGTCACTGTACTCCTTGTGGCTCTTTTCCGTCCTGAATCTTTGTCACACCTCTGGTTCTGTGTCTTTCACACCTTTGCCACCTCTTTCAGGGAGGGAATGTGCTGCTGCTCAGGGCCAGGAAGCAACTGTCTTGGCCCCTGTACTGCACTTAGGGACACAGTGAGCATGAGGGAGCCAGCAGGGAGATGGGGAGCAGGAGGAGGAAGTAGGAGCCTGTAACCTCCAGGATGAGGAGCTGCAGGGGGATCTTGCTCACTGGCTGCAGCACTGTTCAGAAGTCAACATTCCAGCTCTCAGGCATGTGACAACATGAATAAATGTGTGACCGTCACTCTAGCTGAGTGGCACTTGATGGGGCTGTATGTATATGAGCATATTCCCCTTAGTATTTTTCAGAAAGTGACTGATTCCTTTAGTTTTCAAATTTTTTCATTTTTGTGAGCAAAGGAAACAGACATTTCTGTTATCACATACTGGCAGAACAAGATGACAGAAGTTTAGCAGTTGGTTTGGTTTTAACTGTTGCATTCAATATTTAAACTTTGTTTTTCTTTAAAAAAAAAAAAAAAAAAATGAGGCTTGGAGAAAACTTTAGGCCAGTGGAAAAGCTCCATTTAGCACATCTATATATTTTTTCCGTTATATCACAATAACACAGGGTCCATTAAACAGCCCATGAATTTTGTTATTGATTTATTTCAGACATCTTGCCCTTGCTATAGGCTATTTTTATTATTACTGTGTTAGTCCCTTCAAAATGTTTTCATTCTCATTAGGTTTGTTTATGGGTGATTCTGTCTCAAGAATGCATTTTAACAGCTCTAATATTTGTTCCTGTCAATGCTAATTTTAATTTGCACTCAATTTAAGTCTTCTGAGCCATCAGATACCAAGTGGTTGCATGGGAGTGCTTACTAAACAAAAATGCTGAAAAATTAGTGTACTTACGGTTGAAACTGTGTGGGTCTGATACTTCCACTGACTTCTAATTCTTGACACCAGGTAAACAGAAGTCCATGGCGCTTCAGAGAAAATAGAAATGAACTTTATATGACTCTATAGGGGAAGGTATAACATGCAGCAAGAACTTCGTTGCTCGAGTCTGACATAACACAAGGATGCCTAAAAAGTAGACTGACCATCACAAATATAAGATGAAAAGAAAAACATGGAATTTTTACTTGTAAGGAAATAGATTGCTGCAGAGAATATGCTAGGAAACAGGCAGGTGGGAAATTAAAACTGAAATCTCTGTGTTCCTGCTATTTTTCTTGCATCATGCATGTACCTGGGTGTCCTTTTCCTGTAGTATCATTCACGATTTGCTTAAGCTGTCACTGGAGCATCATTTTGCATTCTGTACAAATTTACAAGTACTCTGCCAACATTGTAAAAGGTTTTTGTTTAAATTAGGCACAATTTTCAAAAGTGCCCAAGCGACTGAGATCCTAAATGCCATTGACTTTTTTAGTCACGCTAGTGTTTAAAACTATTTTGAAATGTAACTTGCGCTCCTAAGTCACTTGGGTGATTTTTGAAAATTGTATTGATCATCTAACTTGTCCCATGTTTCTTAGGAGGCCTGATCAATGCTTTAAAATTAAATTGACCTAGCTGTCACTCAGGCCTATGAAAAATTCACCCCCTCACTGCCCTAGTCAGGTCGACTTAGTCCAGCGTAGATGTGGTAAAGTCAATGGAAAAACTCTCTGGGAGAGGTAGATAAAGTACATCAATTGTGTGTGTGTGGGGGGGGGGGGGGACCCTTCTATCAATGCAAAGAGCTACAGTACTGTAGCTGTGCTACTGTAGCAGCTGTAGTAGAGGCACACCCTAAATCCTCTAAAGTGTACATGTTAGTGCATATGTGTACATATGACTATATGGTGGTATATTCAGACTTGTCCCAAGTATTCGTGAATATATTGATCCCCAGTGACAGGCCTGTCAGATGGAATTAAACCTTAATAATGAATGTGTTGACAACTAATGGATATTCTTCTTTAGTTCATAGTGCTCCATATTTCGAGGAAGAGGGTCCAATCCAGAGCCCACTGAATTCATTTCAGTGATAGCACTCAGGGAGTAAGGTACTATTTTATGTGAGTACAAGTGTTGCTTTTTGGCCCAAGGTGTTCAGTTAACATTCAGTGGGACTGCTCATGTCCTTAATGGAACACACACAAGTATTTGCAACATTTGGGGCTGAGTGGACAAACACTTTAGTTGTGAATACTTGTCTGTGAGAACTCTAATATTTGTTTTCCCCCAAATGTTCACTCATGTTAATTTGATATTTAATTTCCACAAATGTGTCAGTAAAACTTAGCACTGCTTTCCATGAACATTCAAGAAAAAATGAGGGAATGAGCGTAGCTGAGGTGAATTCATAAAAAAGAAAAAAAACACCCACACGTGCATGCACACAAACACTCAACCTGTTTTCTGCAGCATTCAGTTAAAATCTTAACTTTACATTCACATTTTTAATAGAACTGATGTGTGGTTGCTTAAGGTAAAGTTGAAAAATACAAAGTAGAGGCGAAAAATGTATTATCATTACTGCTGAGTTGCACTTTTGGGGGAATTGTGGTGTTAGCTTTTCAATAAATCACATTACCCTGTAGCCACCGTAAGTCTAGTTATTTAGTACAAGCCAATTAGCTAGTTTAAGTGAAACTTCAGTTATGTTGAACAAGTGTTCAGTGCAATGCTATCAAAGTGCAACCCCATCCATCAAAGCATGGCATAGCTTTTCAAGCATTAAACGAACTCTCCAGCAGGACCAGCCAATCAAAACCAAACTTCTTATTTAAAATCTACTAACAATGACTCTGATCCTGTAAACACTTAATCAGTGCTTACATTTTCAGCTGTGAGTAGTTCACTGAAGTCAGAGGGGCTATTTAAATGCTTTAACTTAATATGTACATAAGTACTTTGCTGGAATGAGGCCATACTACTGTGTAACTAGTATAAGAACCAGAGGCAGGATTGGACTCCAAGGCCTGGGCTTCTGTTTGGACTCCTAAATCCTACTCCCAGGTCTGCTGCTGACCTGACTTTTAGGTAAGTTATTTAACCTCTTTAATTTCAGTTGTCCATATGTACTAAACGCAGCTCCACAAGAACTTTGAGAGAATTAATTAATGTTTGTTCAGGCCAATGAGTGCCTGATTGACGGGGGGAAAAATCCTATTGAGGAAAGCACTTAAGCACCATTTTTAATCCCATTGAAGAGACTTAAACAAATGCTTTCCTAAATCAAGGTCAATTTATCATCAGATGAAAAGCAAAGGGGGGGAAAAAAGGAAGAAATAGGACTTGTTCTTATTTGTGTATATTTCATTTAAATCAGACCTGAGGCCTTTTGTTGGAGCTTAAACTGACAAAATCACACTGATGTTCTGATGAGTCTCCAACATTATTTTTAAAATTTACAAATAAAAAAAGATGGTGGTAGAAGGTCACCTAGATGCACTTGTTTGCTTAAATAGGCTACAGAAAAAGCATCCTAGGCCCAGCAGCACGATGGTAGTAATCGAAATAGTAGTAGTGTTCATTAGTGAGACTTTTTTTTTCCTTTTCTTCAAATCAAATTCCATTGACTGTTCCCTAGCTTTCCACCACAAAACAGCAAGTCAGTGCACAACCAAACATTGGCAAATCTTGCTTAACATGAAAAACTCCCCCACCCCACATTAATTCAGCTCCTGCTGATGTAATATGTAACCTAGCATCTGTAGCAGCAATTGAAAAAATAAATGTCAAGTCTAATGCAACACTGGATGGTATTGTTCATTTCCCCCCCAGATACTGTATCTGAATGAGTCCATGTGCTAGCAAGGCATGCATAATCTTTCCCAGCACAAAGAATTTGATGCTGGAAGTAGAGATCTCTATATTACATGTATTACTAGGCACAATTCAAGAGGAGCTTTATTGTTGGGTACCACTCGAGTACAGATTGGCAGATACATGTTCTTCCTAAATTATCTTCAGAACGTACATATCCCACTTACTGTCCAAATAGTGTAGAACAAAGCATCTTAAAACCAGCATGTGTCACTGGCTATTCTTTATCATGAAAATCACAAACAATTTGAGTTTACTCTGGGTTTTTTCATGAGCATGTACTTACCTTTCAAGTGCTTTATTCTCCGGAGGGGCACCAAAGTACTAATCTACTTCTTCCATCTTAAATACAGATCTCACAATTTATTTTTCATTCCTCAAACAGTCAAACCCTTAAAGTACTTACAAGCTGACAATCATGTTTTCTAAAACTATAAAACTTCCTCTTTGGATATAGTGTATTAGACACTCTAAAGCCTCATAGGACACATAAGAAGTCACTTGTTGGGACCAAAACGCAAACAATTTAAAAAAACCCTCACATTTTGCATGGTTACCTTGGAATAAACAAAGTCTCTCACACACAGATGCAAGGAGACCATTGGGAAGATGCTATGAATTTAAGGCCAATTTGCTTGTGTGATGGGTTGTACACACCCCACACTGGTCACAGAAGGGTTAATGAGATGCTGTGGGCCCGGTCAGTCCCATTCTCCCTCACCTGGAAGAGCGATCAGGCTTGGAGGGTGTGGTTAAAAGGAGAAAACCAGCTCAGCTGTGGGAAGGCTGAAAGAGAGAATAGACCTCTTGTGTTCTCTCACTGAACTAAGGTCTGGGTGGAGCTAAGATCATCCAGAGACTACTAAAAGCTGGAGCCCCCCAGAGGGAAGGTAGGCTTGGCATAGTTATTTACTTTGTCTGTAGCTATAATGTTACTTTTTCAACCTGGGGTATTGTGTTTGTTGTTCTGTTCTGGACCTACTTATAGTATGAATGGGGTACAGTATAGTACTGCAATTACATACCCCTTCACCTGACCGAGGGGATGGCCTCACTCAAATCTGTTGGTTTGCCCTCTACTGGAATCCATGCAGCGTTCTGTCTCATGCCCCAAAACGACACACTCATAGCTTGTCAATCATAAATTCAGCATAGAGAGAGTCTCCAGAAGGCAAGTCATTCTGGCAATGTGTGCGTTGTTGCTGATTAACTTTCAGCAAGCAAAAAGAGGGAGCATTACCACAAGAGATTAAAACTGTTTCTATTTAGTCAACTGTCAGACATTTTGACCTTGAGTTTTGCTTTGTGTCTGCTCTCCCCTCTCACCCCCCACCCTCCCACGCACCACCAGAAGGAGCCTGGTTTGTTGCATTCAAAATGTGCAGCCCTTCCAAACACACAATAATTGAGCAGTAATGCTTGGAATTGTGTGGATTATGTGTAAACGCCAAACAATAGTTAGTGAATGAGGCATTTATGAATCATAAGCAGTAAGATGCAGCTGTCAGGCATTCATCTTCAAGTGGTCGCTATGTAATTCAGTCACTCACCGTGAGTATACCATTAACATATTACTACTGTAATTTGAGCAAGTGAATCCCTTCAGCTGGTCTTAACTGAAAACTAGACCAGTCTCTCGAGCCAAGCTTCTTGGGATAAATAACAAATTATTGTGCAGAATTAAAATTAATAAATGGGAGTCTATTAACGCAATACATGACTTTAAAGTACAGCTCTCAGACACCAACACATCTGGACTAAACTAAAAAAAAATCTATCAAGTTCACAGACTAAAGTATTAGGCTTGGCTGAGCAAAACTTAGTGCAGGAACCAGGGATGAGTCAACATTCCCCTGATCTCAGGGACAGACAGGTATCAGTTATGCTCCTGGTGTAAATCAGAGCTTCCTCAAGGCTTCTCTAGCTTCAATAGCCCCCGAGGGGCCATTTTAGCAGCCCAGAATGGCTGGAGCATACTGCACTCCAGCCAAGACTCCTTTGCTGGGAAGCATGGACAGGAGTAACACATAGGCTGAGCGAGGCAGAGTGTCTCTGTCACTTAGGCTACATCTTCACTGACAGCGGCAAAGTCACCATCGTCAGATCGACTTCTCAGGATCGACTGAGCGATCAGTGAAGACCTGCTCGGTCGATCCAGAAATTGATGTACTCAAGTGGAGTAGCGCTGCATCGACAGGAACGTGGTTCCCGTCGGCGCAGTGCAGTGAAAACGGCGCGCAGAAGAGAAGCAGAGAAGTCGATGGGAGTTACGCAAGTTTTTTGCATAACTCCGGTCGACTGCCGCCGAATCTTGGAGGTAAGTGTAGACAAGTCTTTTAGACTTTATTGTTTCTATTTTTAGCAACTAGGAATCTGATACTTAAGCCTCTAACTCCTATGGTCTTTAATGGGAGATTTGCCTGTGTAGGAACTGACAGGTTAATAATAGAAAATATTTTCAATTGGTGTATATCTACATATCTCTGCTGAAGTTAGCGGTGTTCTGCTGATTTACTCAGCTGAGGATCTGGCCTTTTTAGGATGACTTGTTGGTGTAGCTTCCTTAATGACCTTTGTATTACTGAATTTTTCTGATTTCTTCTGCCTACAGGCTGCAGGGGGAAAGATGTTCTTTTTTTTAAACTGAAAAAGAATTAATAGGAATCAAAGAAAACATGTAAATATTTAAAGTTGGGTAATTAAGTACTAAAATGCTGAATAACAGTGTCCAGATGGGAATTTAATGCAGTTCAACCAATCCATTTTAAAATCAAACCCTTTGTTAATTCATAACTCTTCTGAGTATCTCCATATAGACAAACTCTATTTATTAAAATGCTTTTAAAACACAAAGCGAGTTAGTTACCCTATTACCATACCACTTCATAGTCCATCGGGCCTCTCCTGTACACTAAAATCAGTGAGACACTTGGTAAAAGTGAAAAATGTCTTTCCTGCCACAGCTCCGAAGTAGCATAGCAGAACAGATGAGTCTAGTTTGGATTTCGGTCCATTTAATCTGAAGATTTGGTCTATTCATACCAGTTGTCTCATTCTGTAGATTTAACAAGCAAACCAAAAAAGCTGTTCAGTTGAGAATAGTTTTTAGATGTAGTGTTCATATTATTTTGTTGACATTTCGACCATTTTTTCCATTAAAAAACATTAGGCTTGCTACTATATTATTTCTAAAACAAGTTTCATGAGATTAAATGACAAGTTGGAACTAAGCCTAATAGAGAAACCATACTGGATCTATAAATGGACTTCACAGTTTTGGGGGTGACTAGTAGTGGTGGTGTGGGAAATAGAAATAGTTTTGATGATGCTTCTGCATCAGTCAGATTTTTCTCTCCACTTAAAAAAGGAAGATTGGTCCTTTTTTTATTGCTGGTATAAATCAACATTAATTCTATTGAATGAATTTACAGCAGCTGAGAATGTGACCTAATGTGTCTAGTTGATCTTAAATAGATATCCACAGTTGATTCTCTGCCTTATTAAGAGAACCCAATAATATGGCAAAGACTGATAAACTTGGCAAGGAAATATTTGGCATAAAGTTCCAATGTTATGCCAGACAAAAGAAAATTAAATACTGTAAGTAATATTGGTTTCTAACATGGGTCACTTTTATATGCTAAAATTATAGGAAAAGTGTTTCTATTAGATGAGCCTAGCAAATGACACGGAGTATAACAGCCTCTATGAAGGCTGCTCTTGGGTGCCACAGCGTCTGAAAAAAATGGTGTGAAATAAATCCATAGCCATGTATAGACAGACATTGTCATCAGCTGAACTCATCCTTCAAAGTTAATATAATGAAAAACCTGAAATTGGAGTCTAAAGTCAGTTTCAGAAATATCTCCACTCCAAGAGATCTGTTAATAAGTGATTGGATTGAAACATAGCATGGCATATTTTTCCATTGATAAACTTTTGAATTTTGAAGTAGAATGAAGCAAACAGAAGAAGAAACAGGTTTAAAGACAAAAACACTAACATCTATTGGCTGTTGTAACAGGAATGTTCAAATGTAGACAAAGTAAACACAAATCCATTGACATCAATGCTACACCATTATGCACCACATGTTTGAGTATCTTTTCACTTTGTGGTGAGATGTTCAAAGTTTTTTTGTTTTTTGTTTTAAAGCCATTTATTTCCAATGTAAAAGGCTGTTTCACTAAAGTCTCAGATTATCTGACCCTAGATACAATCTGGTTCAATGAAGTGTTAAATATAACAAAACAATTTCCCATTACTTGTCTATCCCTCACCAGGAATCCTTCAGCCTTCCTGGCTGGTCTTCTGCCCTCTTGCTATTTCAGACCTTTAGTATTAACTCCCACTTGTTCCTTTTCTCTAAGTCATAGGTAAAGTGGCTATATTTGTGGAATAGAGAACATATTACTAATTTGGCCAGTCCATTCATCCAACAGATGAAAGGACAACTGTGGTAATGTAATATGTATATATTACAAGAGTCCATCTGATGTAGATATATGAAAACAAGAAACTAACTGGCTTCTGTAGCTGTAATTTAATCAAGATTTTTATGTCTTACAGTTTATTTTCACACAAGTAGAAATTAAGGCTACATGACACAGAAATTTGTACCTCCAAATACACAACTGTGCATATTTGTCATGTACACACAGACATTGCACTGCATCTACTGTATGGTTTCCTGTACAGACACTGACTCCTTAATAAACCAGCTATACTTTTTACCCCATTCCAGTTCCATTGAGCCAAATCCTTGCCCTGGCTCAGCCTGTTGACTTCAATTAAGTGTTAGTGAGGACAGAATTTGGCTTACTGAAGTCAATAGACATTCAGACATTGACTTCACTGGGCTCATGAGTGGGTCTGGTGGATATGGTACTGGATTGGGATCAAAAGACCATAGTTCAGTTCCCAATTCCACCACAACCTTCCTCTGTGACCTTAGGCAATTGATTGAATATATCCTGCACCTCCTTCCTCATTGTAAATGAACGGAAATATATTAAAGGATTTTTAGAGTAGTGATCCATATCACAAGTGAAAAGCAGGACATACCAACCCAATGGAAGTGGACCAAAATTGTCAATCTAATGAAATGTCTCAACTACACACACAAGTACACTTGCTGCACTTTATGCAATGTGTTTGATTTGTGTGTGTGTGTGTGTGTGTGTGTGTGTGTGTGTGTGTGTAAAATATTACTTCACTACTCTAAAGCTATTTAATGGGGGAATAAATATTATATTTATTTGATAGTTAATAAACATTGATCTCCAGAGAAGACCCATGACGACTACATCTTCAGAGAAAAAAGCTGAAAGAAAAATAAATGGGCTGGATCTAATTGTTCCTGGTTAGAACTACTTTTGAATTCTTTCTCAGATTTTGAATTGATAGAGATATCTAAAGGGAGAGAGAATTAGGGTATAAAAAGGTAACAAGAAGGGCAATTTTCACTTGAGCAGGATCATTCATTTCTTTAACAAATATAAATATACACATGCTCTAGGACTGAGAGATGGTTCCATTTTCATATTACCTCAGTCCTTGTCTCCATACTTGCATGTTGGGCCTAATATATTGTCTTTGCTGGATACTGCCCAGGAGAAGAACAATTTAATATTGCTTAGCATTTTCCACCTGGGTCTGAGTCGTGGTCCCAGAGGTAAAAAATGGGCTTTATCTACAAATATGTCAAAGTACTGTAACTTTAGTATCCTTGTGGCCAAGATAGAGTCTGCTCTGCAGGCAAGTCCAGCCATGAAAAGACATGCAGGCACACAGTGGGGAAACTGCCCTCCATGCCGGGGCAGCTGTTCCACACCCGCTAGGGTAAACACACCCACACTGGCCCAGTACAGTGAATATAGGAAAGGGAAATATTTATTTACAGAGAGATGAACAGAGAAAAACACCAAGGGGCAAGATAAGGGGAACAATAAAACAGCGTTATAGTCAACACGAGGATCTGGGGGGCCCAGGGCTACCAGAGTATGAAAGGGCAGACACCGAGACATGCATCTACACTCAGAGTTCAGGAATCCCAGGCAGAGTTCCAGTCCAGCAGTGAGTCTTAGGTGCTCCTAGTCATCTTCTGCACTGGTGAGCTTTTCCCAACAAACCCTTCCAGTGCCACCTTCTCCTGTTCTCTGCAAACCCATATAGAGCAAAAACCTCCCCACTTAACTAGCTACAGCATCCATTCTTATTCACAAAGTCACAAGCCCCCAATACTCTCAGCCCCATACCGCTCTGGACAGCAGTGACCCTGGGTCTAGCTCAGGTTTGTCCTCAGGTGATTTCTCCTTGGCACTGTGCACCTCCTGGCTCCTGTTCTGGGACGTCCTCAGGCAGGTTCTCCGCTGATTCGTTATGTGAGGGCCTGCTCTTTGTGGACCCTCTTGTCTGGAGCTACAGACATCCCATCGCTCTCCCTCTCTCCACTCCTCTGGAACTACCAGAACTTTTGTCTCTTGGAACAATCAGCACTTGCTCTGCCTCAGGACAAGGTATTAAAGGTTCCATGCACTCTAAATCCCACAGGGGTTCCAGTACTTTTAATTATTCTTAACTATAAGATGTGTATTTCAGCTAATGCTTCATTTGGTTGCTGGTTAAATAAAGGGATGTACCATTCTGGATAGTGTGAAATATAAATGGTCGACTCAGTCTTCTCGGTTATTTCACCTATTGTGAGGAATTCAGCAGAGATGTCTGTAAATTAACAAATGCATTTGGAAAGTTCAACATCTTTCTCAGAAGGGAGCTTACTATGGGAATATAAATGTGCTGCTAATATGTATAGACCACAACTATCAAAAATCTTGTTAGAGTGAGTATCCTAATATTGACTGGTCTAGTCATTCAACTGAATGACAAGAAATCAATTTGTTTTCTTTTCCTTTATAAAGGAGTACTCCATGTCTGAGTTTAGTCAGAGGTATTCTGGATGTGGTGGTCGGGGGCTGGAAGGTTGCCTCATTAACTATGTCCACGTAGCTAAAGTGCCAAAATGTTTGTGTGTATACAAGGCCTCTATTTCTAGCACTTTAAGGTTTATGTCTCTTTAAAAAACATTGTATTGTATAATCAAAACCCCTGCTAATACTGCATCTAAAATATAATCAAATAAAAAACATTTTTCTAACTGCAACTAATCTGGAGCTGCAGGATAGTGGAAGAAGAATTACACGGATTGGTGAGAAACTAACAGCTCCGTTTTGCTTGAAGCCCAAAAACCTTAACTCCTGATACGCTCTACTGAATTCCATGCTCAGAGCAGTACTAAAGGAAGACAGTTTGTAGTCACAATGCACTGTGCACTTGTAGTAAACAGCTGATGGATAGACCTGTTAAGCAAACATTTTACTAAAACTGATTAAAACCATCTTCCCATTACCTTTAAGTAAAAGACTTCCAGTACATCTGCTGCTATCTTACCTACAACATTTTTTCACAATTGTGTAGACATATAGTGTACTGTGCTCTTCCTGAGCATAATATCTTCAGATAGCATTCAAAATGATCATGCTCAGATTTTTTACTAGTTCTATCTTGTCAGATTCTAGTGGGTTTTTTTTGTTTTTTTTTTAATCCTCCGATGTATCATTGTAGGCAGAGTAATAGGTCATCTTTTCCCTTTCTATCTGGTGTACAGTTTCATGAATTTGTTCAGTTTTTCTGAAAATGAAAATATTGGAAGAGTCTAAAAATGACTCCTTTCTGTCTAATATTTGTGGTGTTACAGGAAAACTGCTCCATATTCTACTTTATCTCAGTGGAGTCATCATCCTCATCATGATATACCCTTTTCCTCAGTTCCCCAATAAAAAGAAAGTGGTATCAGCTTAGCCAATGGTACAGAAGGGCTGCAGGAGAAGCTTGGGACCAAGGGGTCCTTTCCAAAGTCCACTGAAATGTCTGGGTTTTTTTCCACTTAAACAGGGTTTGAATCAGGCCCCAGAAGACATCGACCCCTAATGAGAAAGATTAACTAAGACTTAATTCAGGACTAATGAAAAATCCAAAGAGAGGGCCACTTGTGAAAGAAAGAAGTTGCAAGGGGGGCTGCTGTCCATTTTGTCCAAAGAGCTGGTTTGTGAAGTATGATCAGACAATTTCTGGTAGGCAAGCCCAGATGCTTTGTGTGATTTGTTTATGTGTACTCCAGTTTGTTTGAGTAGCCAGCCCAGAGGCAAATGGAAGGACCTCAGACCTCTGAATCAGAATTATTGTTTATATAAAAACAAATAAAACAGGTTTCACTAAAAAGGAAGTTTAGCAACTTGTTATGGGACTGAAACTGGAGTCAAGCCATATTTGGAGTATATTTTCAGCTATATACCCTTCTATCAGCCCCCAGAAAGGAAATATTATTCCTTTTCTCATTTAGAGCAATGACTCTAGTTAAATTGACTTTCTGTGCTGTAATGTAGAAGCTTTATTTGGAATTAATATATCATAATCCAAATTTCCTACATAGATGGGTTTGTGGTAGCAAAATTTAGTTTAACTTCAATGCCTCTTTCTTAGTGTATGCAGTATTTTTATTCTGTGAAATCTCTAGAAAACAAAAATGGAGCAAGCCAGAAATTGGGGAGTATGGGTAGAATGAGATATGGATTAGAGCTGGGGAAAAAAAACACATTTTTGTGTGTGGAAATTCAAAATAACATACAATAAATGTTTCAGGTCAACAAAACTCAACATTATTTTTATTTTGAACATTTTGGTTTTTAAAAATATGAATGATATTAAAGAAATTTTGCAAAAAAAGTCTTTGACTCATAAAGGGAACAATTTCAAAATGTCTAGATGAAACTCGTGTTTTTTGTTTCTTCTCCCCTGAGTTTCTTTTTTACCAAAACAAACAATGTGGTAAAACAGACACAAATTCACAAAACATTTTGGCATTTCTCTTTTGTACAATATTTCACTTATTCTGTCATTCATAAGGAATTTAAATATCATGGCTCAAGATCTGCACTGACATATTCTCCTTGCAATCCAGACACTTGGGTGGGGTTGCATAAAATGTCAATTAAAGTTTGGCCCTATTTCTCTTCCCACTGTTAAAACAACTAACTTTGCTAATGGTATAAAATTAATAAGATAAGTATTAAAGAGCATTGGGTCCAACCTGCAGTGTTTGAATCCAAATCTCCCTCTAGTTCAGAACTGTGTGTTTTCTGGGGTTTTGGCTCAATCCATTGTAGAGATAGAGACTAACCAAAACGTTCATAGAGAGATCCATATTTTCCCCAAATTCAGGGGTGTTGCTTACTGAGTTTTACTTCAGGCCCATCTCACTAATATTAAGTTAATAAAAATTATTCATTACTAAATGAATATTAAATAAACATAACAGGATGTGCATTACATATTCTGTAATATAGAGCAACATTTTAGAATTTCCTAAACATGTCCATTTGTACAATTGTCAAACTGTCCCTAGTGTTGGATTAAACTACTTTAAGATGAGGCAGGTTTGTAGCCCACACTCTAGCAAAATTCCAATGATTTCCTCCCTCCCTTCCACCAAAAGTTCTTAAAGTTGATGGTATTTTTGTTTGAAAAAGGACAAAATGCATTATCCTGCTTCCATTTACGTTAATGGAAACATTTCTATTGACTTTCCAGTGGTTTAGTATTTGTATTCTAACTACAGTAAGTGTTTCAGCATTTTTTACCTTTGTCTTTCATAGCTAACAAAGCCAGATATTTCTTTGTAGTTATCCTTTATCTTGTGATTTGATTCAAAGATCCAACGGAAGTTCATCCTTCTTCTCGGTTGGGGCTGTGTACGGGAAACTTTTTGTTGTGGTGTTTTTATTCTCTCCTTCACAGAACTATTCCAAGTAAATGAATTCTCTAAATCTTTTCTAGCAATCTCTTCCTTAAAAATTCAGTACTGAATTATTCTCCTTCCTAAAAATATTTCTGAAAATATTGGTTTGAAGAAAGCTATCTTTCATCTAAAAGGAATAGAACAAAATACAAGACTGAATCAGAGTTGCTTGAGTGAACAATAACATTCTTGCAAAGAATCTGCAGAATTATCAGATCACTGAGAGAACTGTACTCAACTGTGGTAGTATAAAAAAGAACTGCACGTCAGAATTTGATAAACCAAGTTTTTAAGGACATCCCAAGTCACTTAAACAGTGATCTTCCCCCAGCTATGTTCACTCTAGCCTTTAAATAGTTTTAATAAATTTTTTACAGTTAAGGATTTTTTTCTTCATCAGAAAGTATTGTATAGGATCTTCATGAAAGTGCAATGTCTTTACCAGAACGTTGGTCCTATTGGCAAATTTAAATAAATCAGTGAAAGGTGGTGGTGGGCAGAGAAAAACTATTATATTATTTAGGCTGACCCAGTACCACAGGAAGGGTATTTTTCTTCACTTGCAGAAGATTAGGGTGGGGAGAGTAGTTTGTTTGTTTTTGTGAATTAGTCAGAAAGGACATTTCATAAAATTCACCATAAAAGGTGCAAAGTGAAAACTAACATGGAAATGCACTGAATAGAAAGATGTTTCACCACTTCAGCTCCTGGTACCACAATCTTTTGCGCGACCTCACACACCATGTAATTTTCACAGGCAGTACAACTTTATATGCAGAAACAGGTAATATGAGGCCAAGACTTATCTGTATCCTTTCTGAACATAAATGTCTCTCGCATCATGAACACTGCTCTAGAGCCATGATCATCTTCCCATTGAAGTCAACGGTGAAACTCTTGTTGACTAAAAATGATGCATGATCAAGTCTTAGTTGAATTAGTATATGTGATTATGCTAAAGCCACACTTTTTTTTACAGAGACCAATTAAGATGAAGAGGTGGAGGGGATGAGGTAATGTGTTGGATAGGGATCTTATCATCCCATCACTTTTTGCTGTTGAATCAATGAAGGCCTGATTCTGTGCCCATTGCTGTCA
This sequence comes from Emydura macquarii macquarii, assembly GCF_026122565.2. Taxonomy (NCBI): domain Eukaryota; kingdom Metazoa; phylum Chordata; order Testudines; family Chelidae; genus Emydura; species Emydura macquarii. The sequence continues at coordinate 6,056,897 of NW_027133614.1, forward strand.
ATGGCAAAAGCCTCATCCACACAAGTGACAACAGAATCAAGCACTGAGTTTATATAATATACTCCTCCATGTTAATCGTACTTTACCTCCTAGCAAAATGCTGAATCTTGAAGCTTAGTCCCTTATACAGGCAAGGCTCCCATTAAAGTCTGTGCGGGTTTTGTCCTGTGTAGAATTTGGCTCAGAAACTTCTCTGAAGCATGATGCATTCTGGAGCTTAATCCTCATTCTCACATTCTCTGTACCGTGCTCTAGCACAGGATAAAGAGGGCTTCTGTAATGGACTGACTAATGTTACCTTGTACTTGATTAAATGTCAGACTTGCTCAAGTGCTAACCCTCAACTGGCATCATAATGCCTTAGTATTACTGAGACTAATAGATAGCTTCCTTTAGCTCAAGCTGCAGAAGGCCCTTTGACTACTATTCCCCATTTGGCATGTGTGCAGATTTACTGCCAACTTATTCCTGTAATTATACAATCAGTGGTCCCTTATAATGCATAACCATGCATTCATCTAACTGGATGTTAGATGTGCATCATCATGTATTTGTGTTAATATATCACTTCTGACTCTGATACAACTTTTTTGTTCCCAATCTTTAATTCTAAAAAACTTGGAGAAAAGTCAGTTTTTTATAAGTATTTGTCTTGTCTTTAAAGTAATGGATTATGACAGACAAAAATCCCTACAGAAACTGTACATAATATTTGCAATTTCCCCATTTTTCAAGGAGCTATATTGATGCAATAAATAATGTGGCTCTAACATGGAACGTAATTTCACACCCCAGGTCATGCTAATCATCTAGAGCTTTGAGATCTTTCTACAAACAGTAATTAAGCCTCATATGTCTGTGTGGGCAGTAATTATAATACATACTATTATGCCCATTTTATAATGGGGAGGAACTAAAGCACAGAGGAGTTAAGTGACTTGACCAAGGCCACACACTGAACGAGTGGCAATATCCAAAATAGATCCCATCAGTCAAGATTCCCTGTCCCCTTTTCTAACTACTAGCTAGCCTTATTTTGCATGAACAATTATATCACTGCCTACCTGAGGAGTCGGAGCAGTCCTATGCAAAAGAACACAATTTTTCCCCAAAAAAATTTGCTTCTCGGACTTTTTTTCTCTTAAGTCCTAATATGAAAGGATGTAGAATATGGTGCTTTGGGGATTCTTGTTTTGTTTTGTTCTGCTTTTATGAACATAATACATCTGTTTTTACATGATATACATGTTTGGAATGTTTATGCATTCCATATTGTCTTTTTAGATAAAATGTCTGAGTAGCTCATGCTCTGCTTTCTTTCTAGTTGAGGGTATAAAACTGCAACAATTTTAAGGGGATGCCACAGATGGTGTACTGGTGTTCTCTTCAATGAAGAATTGTTTGTAATAGTGAAAAGAATCTGTAGTTTACCATCTTCGTTGATCATAAATATTTATTTTGAGCCTGATTCTCCTTTAACCCTAAAGCCCTTTTATACCATTTTGGCACCATTACAAAGTATTGATTTTTACACCCCCTTTAAATTCCCTTTCTCATCCAGTCTGGTGTAAAGAGAGATGAAGGTCAGTGAGAATCCGGTTGTAGTTTTTTAGCAAATGTCAGAACCTTCCTTGATTTCAAGAGGCTGCTATAAGAAACAACATATATTTAAAAAACCAAATCAATCCAGTACCATTCTGTTAGATCTAAGTGTTCATACTTGACTATTCTTAAACTTGAGCCTTTTATGGATGACTGACTGAATGCTACTGAAACACAGAATGATGTGCTTTGAAACAGCATGATAAAAAAAAGACGTGACAGTGGTAACCTGTAGCATAAAATGATCCAGAGTTAGAAAAAGAAATGCTATAGAATTTTCCAAGATTAATGGAGAAATCTCCTGATCTTTTTGAGCCTTAATAATCGGTCCCTAATCACAGATGTCCTCCTTTTCCTGCAGAGATCATCTGTCAACCTCCCCCCTGCCTCCTTTTCTCCTGCTCAAGCTACAATTTCCATTGGAGGGTCCATTGGAGGTGGATGAAAGCTGGGTACTTGAGGCCTAATGACAACGATCCACCTACCCCATTGTTGTCTATGCCTTTGGATATGTATATGTTGCCTCCTATATATTTGCTGTATTATTTCTACCAACTGCATCTGAGGAAGTGGACTGAAGCCCATGAAAGCTTATGCCTGCTGAAATTAAATTTGTTAGTCTTTAAAGTGCTACAGAACTCTCGTTTTTTGTAGCTATGTCTGTAGATGCTGCAGAGAGCAAGGAGGCTCTTGCAGGGCCTTGAGTTGTCAGGGGCAAAGCTCAAAAAGCAGGAGAAAGTGAAGAAAGATTTCCAGGCAGGGAGGGACTGCAAAGGCCCAGCTGGAAAAGCCTGTGGAGAAAGACAAATTCCAGGCAGGAGGTGCTGAGAAGGAGAAAGACAGTCCTTCAGGGAGGTAGGGCTGTGTCCAGTGGAAACTGGGATGGTGACTGTGAATTTGTTTTATTTTTGAACACTTTAGACTATTGGGGGAAAGAGATACTGAATTGAGGTTCAGGGCCTAGAGGTCCAGAATAATCAGAGGATTCAATAAATTGGACCCTTTAAGAGGATTGTTTGAACATCCTTGAAACTGAATGAGTTCTTAAAGGGTCTTGAAGGGGAAAACAGAGGTAGGGTGCTGTAGACCAGTGGTTCTCAAACTTTTTAAATGGAACCCCCATGGACTTTTGTCTAACAATCGCGCCCCTTCCCCCAACTTCCTCTGAATCGCACCCTCCTCTCCCCCTTCTGAAAGGGATGGGCCCTTTCAGAAAAAAACAGGGGTGCTTCCCGTGCTGTAGATCCTAACAATGACACCCCCTTTCAGAAATAACAGGGCCTACAGATCAGGAAGTGGGGAGCACGGCTGCAGGGGTGCATCGGCGGGAGTGCAGCGGAAGAGGTGCAAGGGCAGCAGTAGCGCAGGAAGTGTGCCCAGCAGTGGCAGGGGTCTGCTGCCGCTGCAAGAAGTGGACAGCGGCTGCTTCTGTCTTTGGGGAGCATGGAGCGGGACTGACTGTCCCCTGCTCCATGTCCCCCCATGATCCATCTTGTGCCCTTCACTTTCAGAACCACTGCTGTACAGTGCCCACTGGCTTAAAAGGCATCTTTTGTTAAAAATATTTTTATACTCCACTAGATAATGGTGCAGGGTCTATATGAAATACAGAGGAACATTTGAGGTACCATGAAAAATACTGCAGGAAATGTTTGTTTTCTGGCTGACAGATATTATATAACCAAAGAAAGGAGTGAAAATGGGTAGTACATAGATTTAATTTTCTTGCATCATCTCTGGATCAATGTGCTTTTTTCCAGTGAAAATTAATGAGATTTAGATCATTAGTTATCACATGTAGCAATTTGTTGTTGATTAGCTCATGAGACAAAGTATTTCATAAAGACAAAGGGTAATGAAGGTTTTACATTCAACTTAAGTATTTAGGTTAGGATTTCAAAAGAGCCTAAGTGAGTTAGATGCTGAAATCCCATTGAATGCCAGTGGAAATTGGATACCTCACTCCCTTAGCTTTCCTTGACAATCCCAACCTAAATAGCTGACTCTCTTTTTTGTTTTAGCTTTACCAAGGAGCAACCATGAACCAGTCTGAGAACATGATGGGAATCTACAAACACGTGAAATGGTTGAACATCAAGGAGTGAGAGGGATGTTTTCTAGGGATCTTAGACGTAATGGGGTAACGTACCAAAAGGCAAAACTCAAGTTCAATATAAGGGAACTTTAGTTGACAGTGAGATGTTTGAGGCTGTAGGAGAGTCTCCAAAGGGAATTGATAGAATTTCACTGCTTAATATTCTTGAAACTAGACTGTAGAACTAGAGAAAACACTAGGAAGCTGTACTATTGCATATAGAGAACAATCCCCCATGAGTAAGGGAATGGACTGAATAATAAGGTTCTTCTCCCCAACTCCAACCTTTACTATTATATTTAGTGGTTTTCAGTATCTCTGTACAAGATTCTTGCAGACATGCTGTAGTTCCCATTACTGCTTCTATTTGTTAAGTTTTGGAAATCAGTGCCTATCCAATAGAAAGAGAGCTACACTTCATCAAGTATAGCAGTAGAATAAGTATCTCAAATATTCTCTAGAATGCAATGTCTTTATAGTAAATGGTAGCCGTTTGTGTCCTTGGGGAGAAAAATGCTCTAATAAAAAGTATAGTGAAATCTATACTTTCATAGATTTTACTATTAGGCTAAGGTATCACAATGCTTTTGATAATAAAAATCTGGCATAGTAATTGAAGAAATACATTGGAAAAATAAATATATGGTTAAAAGGGAATGGATTTTTCAAAATGGAAAAATGTGTGCCTCAGAATAAGGTTCAGTATTGCTTAATTTATATTGCACTAGCTAGTGACAAGGATGAGGGGTATTTCTGGTGCCTGAAATTCCATAAGTAGCACAAAAGGCCTGATTATTATCTCTCTTCTAATAGTTTTACATTGGTGTAACTCCACTGACATTTGATTCAAATAGTTATCAAGATCAGAATGGTAGTAAGGACCCTAACATTTGCTCTCTGAGAAAATTCAGGCAGAATCTAACCTATGAAGCATAAGATTCTGTAGTTGATAAACACTTGCTATTGAAAAGCTACTTTTGGTTGGTGTATAACTTGACTATTTTGAATTATACCAATGTATAGTTTGACCTCAGGCTATTTGTAAGTAGCTGTTTTATATATAGTTTGTATTTAATTATAAAGACAAGTCTTACCATCTATACTTATAAATAAATCTGCACCTGAAGATTAGCTGATTAGCTAGTCCACTAGGCAAACCCACCTGTTTAGGGGATGCACAACTGCCATATAGATTAGTATAACCAATAAGATACAGAGTGATTTTGCCTATACTTCATGATCTGGAAGGGCTCATTTCATCCCTCAAGAAACTGCAAGTCTACACCAAACCTGTTTAATCAGAGAATCATTTAGTGTTGATGCTAATAAACCACAAAAAGTGTAATAAAGTTGTGGTGTTTACAAATCTCTTTCCCAAGTAAAGATCCTTTAAATACAAGAAATATACCTCCTTGTCTGATATGAGACAAGATGGTGAGACAATTGAAGATGGAAGCTCTTACCTGAGTGAGCGAGATGCTTGACTTTCTCATAGAGATTTTGGGTTATTTCCTCTGCTGATGAAAATCAGCATTACTCCATGGAATTCAATGGATCAATCTCTTCGTATTTGTTTATTTATGTATCCTTAATTTACAATGATTATCTAGGCTGAAAGTCCAGGTTTTGTTTGGGTTGGTTTTTTTTGTACACAAACTAACTCCCCATCAAACATAGCAAGAAATAAGTCTGAGTCAAGCAAATTAGTACTCAAGCTGATGTGCAATACTTTTGCCTCAGAAATTATTCTGCTTTTTTTCAATGTTTGGATACAGGATTCACTTTAGGTCTTTTTGTCTAGTGAGACAAATTTTGGGACAGAAAGGTTTAAGTTCATGAAATATGCCAGCTACTTCCAGTTAATGAGACACATTCAATTTTTCCTCCCCCCCATCTTTGCAAATGATATTTGACATTTTTTCAGCAACTTGAAAAGTGTTGAGGGTTGTTTTTTTTTTCCCCAGGTGCCAACACCAGCCTGACAGTTTTCAGTTACTTTTAGGTTATTTTCAGTTTTTGTGTCATGGCTGACACATTTTAGACATGGCCAATATTTTCCACATAATGAGATGTGGCCAGCATTTTTCAGTGAATAACAAAAACATTTTGACTGTCTTAACAAGATGTGAATGGTGTTAGATTTTTTTTTCCCTTCAAAATATGTGCTTGACTTTTCCAGTCACTTAGATGAGGTCAGTGTTTTGCACATTAAGCTGAGAGAGATATAGCTTAGAGGGATGGAGTTAGTTGGTTATAAGAACATAAGAATGGCCATCCAGGGTCAGATCAATGGTCCATCTAACCCAGTATCCTATCTTCTAATAATGGCCAATGCTAGGTGCTTCAGACAGAATGAACAGAACAAGTAATCATCAAGTGATCCATCCCCTGTTTCCCATTCCAAGCTTCTGGCAAACAGAGGCTAGGGTCACTTCAGAGGATGGTTTTGCATCCCTGTCCATCCTCTTGGTCCATCCTGTCCTGGGTAATAGCCATTCATGGACCTATTTTCTGGTTTTGGTTTTTGTTTTTTCTTCTCCAATATTGACACAATTGAATTGTGCTGTCTGGTGAAAATGTTCTATCTTAGTTTTTCATTTTTACTATTAGTGTTTGTCATTTTGTTTAAATTTTCTGTTGGTATTGATGTCATGACATTAGGTGTTCAGAGAAACTCAGAGTCAGCTGTGTAATTGTTTCCAAGCACCAGCATAGAGGTTCCCAAACAATCTCCCATGGATCACTGGTGGTCTGCAAAGAAATTGCTGGTGATCTGTGAAGAACTATCTAGTCACATAATGCTTGTTTTCTTACTTATTTCCTCACTGATTTTGGCTACATTGCAAAGAGATGTCTGGAAATATCTGGAACAACTGGGAAGGAGAAGATGGAGACTCCTATTGACTCTTATTGGCATTACTATGTAAGAGGAAACCAGAGCCAGCCTCAGTGACTAGAGCCTCCAGTGGGACTGGAACTTTTAGCCACCAGTGGGAAAGGAATATTCCAAGGAGAAAGGAACACAGCAACATGAAGTACATGAAGAAGATGAAAAGAATGACCAGGCAGTAAGGAACCATGTGCAGCAAGGGAACTGAAATGAACGGGGGAGGGGAAATAGGTTTAACGTTTTAAAAACAAACAAAGATATTTATCACCATTAAATATTTTCCTAATGTAATTTTCTGACCAGTAATGGCTGTAGTTTCCATAGAGATGGCATGATACTATAGATGAGAAGTTACTTTCATGATCAAGAAAACCAACTCCTGTTTTAAGATTAAAGGCAGTTAGAAAATGTAGTTCAGTTAAAACTGAAATGTTTTCAGGGAACATGTTAATTTTGACCATCTTTAGATGGTGAAAACATCAACCTTGCATTTGACTTCATTTTGATACTGTGTTTTTGATTCACTTAGTTTAGATTTTTAGTGGATTAAAATATGTTAATATTTAATGTGTGTATATATAATTAGTTTTGGGGGGGAATGTGTGAGATTTCCACAGATTGGAAATCCTGGTTCCCAACAAACTTTAAGATGTAATGCACATTATGAAAGAATCCTAGAGCCTCTGGTTAGTTTATTAGCAAATTGCCATATCTTCAGTACAGTACTTACAACTCAAGTTACTCTGAATGAAATATATAATTCTAAACTAGGCCTAAAATTATCACTCTACTTTGAAGGCTTGAATATTTTGAAATATAGGGTATCATTAAACTGAAATGTATGACAGATAATTTGCCAGCTACTCCATTAACTGCAATGAACTCCATGTTTTACCTTTTTAATGCCAGCAAACAGCTGTTGTTAGATTCAGTATCTACTGTTTCTTACCCCCTTTCTTCTACTTCAAATCACTCTCCATGTCACCCTATGGAGACATACTTCCTAAATCAGGGGTGTCAAACTAACTTGCAATGGTGGGCCACATTGCAATAAGATGGACTTAAAGGGGGCCGTACCTTGGTAGTGTATTACCATCCGCCGAAAAATCACGCTGTGTCCTCCCTTTCAGCGGCGACTCGCGGTGTCTCCCCCGCTGCCGAAAAAAATTGCGTCGTCCTGACTTTCAGCGGCAGCTCTTCACTAGGGGCCAAAACAAAGAGGTTGTCGAGCTGTATCTGGCCGACAAGGGCCGGAGCAAAAAGGTTCATGGGCTGTATCCGGCCCGCAGGCTGCATGTTTGACACCCCTGTCCTAAATTGATATTCTGTTACCAATATCGTTATTCATATTTTGGGTGTAATGGACAGTCTCTATTTAAAGAATGTATAATCTAAATAGAAGAGATAAATAACGGGGTGGGTATATATAATCGCTATTTCAAAGATGGAGAGTCAGTTTGTTTGTCAGTTGTCCAAGATCACACAGGAATTCTGTGGGAAATCTTGGAAGTCAAGCCAGATCTCCTAACTCATGTGAGTGGGCCTTAACTACAATGCCATCCTTCTGCCCAAATTCTCACATTTATTTGTATTACGCTAATACTAAAAGACCCCAATTGAAGTGTCAGTACTTACCATAACATTCGCCTGGGCACTTTGTCTTCTCTTTATAATATTTTAGGATATGATCTGTGGTTGACAGTGAGGAGGTGGATGTGAGTGGGACTATGAAAGAGGAATATACACTTGTCAAGATGAGAGGAAATAAAGGATGTATATGAGGTGGAGTAAGAGCAGTACAAAATTCTCAGGTTGGAACATGAGAATACATAAATCTAATATGAGACAAGAAGTAAATTTGTTTGAAATCTATATTGCAAGAGCAGATGGTCTTAGAATATTTAAGAGCATTTCTGAAATTGCAGTGAAATTCCTAGAATACCACTATTTGTAGAAGGCAGTAGGTACTATCATTCCTAGAAGTATGGGATACCTAGGCAACCCTTCTGCCAGCCAGAGTCTGCAGCAGCAAGGGCTGGGTTCTATATCTAGGGATCGCTATCAATGATACAGCACCAAACCAGCTTGAGCCCTCACCCAGTCACCTGGGAAATCACATGTTATCCCCCGGGTGCCCCAAAAGGCAATACTTTCCCTCTGACAAGCACAGTGTCTGAATGTAGAAAGTAAACCTTTTAATAATGGCAAGGAAGTAACACAGCACTGATTTGGGAAACAATGCAAACAGAATTCATTAACTCAATGAGCCAAACCCACGGTAGAGTACACAGGGCATATCCTTGCTTTCCCCTGTACCGACCGTCATAGTTGCAGTGTCCTCCTCTGAGTTGGTGCTCAGATGGTCCCCTTCTGCAGGCTCCTGCCAGATGTGGGCTTGACCTGTCTCCTGCCACCTCTGGGCCTCGCCAAGTCCCTGATGCTGGTTCCTGCCATTTGCAGGTGCCAACTGCTGCAGGCTCCCACCATCTGCTGGCTTCTGCCACCTCCAGGCCCTGCTGGGTCCTCTCTGCTGGTTGTCCGTCAAGGTTTCCCGCTCCTTTAGTGATTTCAGCTCTTAGTGAATTTCAGCTCATATGAAAACCTTCTACTCACACAGGAGCAATGCCCCTGCTTTTAACAAAACAAAAGACTCCAAAAAGAATAATTAATTCTACCTTTTAATAGTGGGAGGAGATAGTCAATCCATGCCGCAGGGTAGCCTTTTGCCAAGACTACTGTAGCCTCAGCAGGAGATTCTCCAGCCCCTCCCTTCTTCATTTTACAGTCTCTGGCATCCAAACACCTCCTTTTCTGAGTTCTATTCAGATGAGAGTGAATCTTATTCTAAACAAACTAAGCACAGTTCTGCTGCCATTTGTTTATACAATAGGGAGGCATTTCATTACCCCTGCAGTTAACACTCTAGTGATTTGTAACCCAGTACTAGTCAAAACCGACAATTTCCCATCATACTGTTCAGCACCTAGGTGGGCGTATGGAGATACAAAGCCCCTGCAAATAAAGTGTCCCCCTTTAGCTGACTGAGCAGAGGGCCACTCACACCTTGCTTACACATAGAATAAATAAAACAGTGCAAAACTTCTGTAATAAACTTTGTTTTGCTACAAATCTGAAGTTTATCCTGTGATCACTTCAAAGGTGCACCGAAGTACCTGAAATTTTCAGTGTATGTGAGCTGTGTTTCAAACACTTCCCTCCAGTCTTTATGGTGGCTGAGGATGAATATCTGATTTGGAGTGGAAATTGTAAACATGGTGAATGTCACATGCTTTCAACTTTTAAAGCAAAATTTGGCAGTTTCAGCTGAGCTTTGCTCTGTCAATTTTCAGATTTAAGACTGAAATTCAAAGAGAAATTCAAGAAATGCATACCTATGTGAACTGAAGGCAAAAAGGAAAGCATACTGGATCCCCCATGAGCCTAAAGAGCTAATCTTCTCATTGTTCTAATAAGAGCACAGTTGTGTGGAAATTCTTGGCACGCAGGGGTAGGGAATGGAGCATTTTATTCTCATTTTTTCTCAACATTTAAGAACAGAATTCTGTTAAGGCAGGCCTGCAATCTTCAGTTAGAAGGAATAACAGATTCTCCTGGGGGCTGGCTTTGTGGGAAAGGGAAGGATACAGATTTTAGGACTGCAGCAGTAGTACAACCAACAGGGGGAAAAATTCCTTATCACATTTCCTCCTTCTCAAATGCAATATGCTTCATTAGGATGAGTAGAGAGAACCATAGTAAAAAGTATTCTGATTGAACTTCCCTACCATATATTCCCATTGAAGACTGCTGAAAAAGCTATTATGTTTACTGTCTGAAAGCTCAGAATTCTGCATAAGCCTCCAGTTCTGAGCAGAATTTGCTGAGCAAATAACTTTCCTACTGATTATTTCAGCAATATGAGTGATCGTAGAAGTAGCTTGAACTAATAAAAGCGTTTCTTTTAAAAACAGGTTGTAAATTATTTAACATGAAAGTTGCTGGTGTTCTGGAGCATGCGGCTATTATAAAAGGATACTTTCAATTGAATAATATATACATAGACACACACAACCAAAAAACTGGCCTACTGATTTTTGCAAAGGAATGTAGATTCTCCTATATTTGAATGTCTTCTACTGGTTTTCTGTCCAAGTGTTTACAAGAATCCAAAATGTAGAACAACTTCTCACAGATCAGCTAGCTGTGTTTTTTTTAAACACCTTATGAAATACTAGTATATATTTTAATAGGTGTCATCAGTAGTAAAGTAGGGTAAGCTGAACCATGTGCTTCCTTACTGAGGAAAAAGCTCTGAGGACCAGGCTTTTACCTCACTCTCTTCCTTCCATTAGGAGAGAATGTCAGGCGCATTCTTTAAGAAAAGTAGGAGAGTGGAGACCTTTTCCATAGAATGCCTTCTCATCTTGCAGGATTGGAGAAGGGATGAATTGCAGTTTTTGGAGGCAGGAAAGAGCAGACAGTGGAGAAGCTGTTCCTCATTATACCTTATGGGGACTTTTTCTCCCATAGTTTGCTTCTCTCAGCAAGATGGAGGAGAGGGTGGCATGTAATATATTGTTTCCAGTTAACAAACTGTTATGGTACTTTGACCCTTATTAGAAGCTCAAATCTATTTTAGAAGAATAACATTCTTGGCCTCCATTCAAGCATGGTTTTACCAACTCAAACAATTTAACGTCATTGGAAGCAGGTGTGCATCAGTGTTAACTACTTGTTCAAGTGCATGGATTTATGCTGAAGAAATTATTTTCCTAAATTAGGTTTTCATGGTAAGAGTTTGAAAGATGTCTGTTTCTGAAGCTTTTTTTGAGTACATCTGGCTATTTAGCCATCCATTTGGACATCTAATAGCAGTACATAACACCTGAGATGACAAATTAACAGAAGCCTTCAAGCTATTTCTTCACTTCAAGCCTCATTTAGTTCAACCTAGTCACTGTAAAAATAAACAATACACAATTAAAAGGCATCCCCAGTCATACAAAACATATTGAGGTTTCCTGTTAGGAATGTATGAAGCATCCACAATGTGTTTTTAGTGGCAGAAGGTAATGATCCAAACTAACAAGATATGAACACAGGTTGAACAGAGAAGACTGGTTGAGTTTCGCTTGGCATTAAAGGAACTGCAATCCCATCATATAAAACCATCAAAAGTTTTTTACAGCAGGTAAAGTGTAGCACATGTGCAGGTGACTAAAACAATTGGTGCATCGATGAAAATCATTTAAAGGTTTCAGTGATCTCAAGGTTCATTCTCTCCCTTTTGCCAATGTACTATATACCCACCATCACCAAAGGGTCAAGCACTGTCGTATTTTTTTCTGTCTGCAAATCTGCTTTTCCAAACTAACATGGGCAAAGCTGAGTTGAGTTTCAGGTGAACCTTTACATGAACTTCTCTTCCTTCCTTCTGGATTTACAGGTTTGTGAAATTTGGCAGTTTAAGATAGTTTCCAGGCAAAATGAGGTGAATCTCAATAATTGTGGATTAATTTTTATGATGATTATTTGTTTGTTTTTATTTGAAACCAATTGTAAGTGTTCAAGAACTTTGAAAATCTGATTTTTACTTTGGTGCCTAATTAGGGATTTAGGTTATTGAGATTAGCCAATTTCATTTGAAAATATTGTTCTTTATCTCTTTCCATCTCAGTTTAACCATCTTTAAAACTGGAGTGAGATCAAACTAAGTAATACTAATAATCACAGGGGCATTGTGATGCATTAAGTGGTTGGAGATCCTTTGGTAAATGAATGGTGATCCATAATAATGGTCTATAATAATAATGCTATTTTTCTTATAGTCTTAATGACCAGTAATTGAGCTTTTCTCGAACTTCACTGAAAGTATTTCAAAGTAACACACATGCCATGTGCACTGCATGTTTTAAAAGCACAAGTCATACCTGGGGATAATCAACCTTGTTTGTTTGGTTTTTGTATGTTTTATGCTAATATTACAGTGAACAGCTTCAATTTATTTTCTGTAATCTCTTTTTTATTTGCAGTGACCTGATTAAAGTCTATTGCCTTTGCTTGCTGATAAGAGGTTTGACTTAAGAGAGCATGGCCTCTAACAAAGGGGTGCAGAGGAAAATATTGGCCTACAGTACACAGCACCGATGTTTTGAGTGATAAATACAGAGTGTGATTATCTGAAATTAAGTCATGGGCACAGCTTTCTGGGCAGATAACTATTTTAAGTATCTAAGAAGTGATGGGTGTGAAGGCTTGTTGACCATATGCAGTTTCAAACCTTTCATTTTAAACAAGCTGCTCTTTATTCTGCTTTATATAATCCTAGCCAACAGCTGAAGTTTGCAAAACTGGGTGGTACATGTTCACTAGGGTTTCACCAAACTTAGGGCCAGATCCTCAGCTAGTGCAAATCACCATAGCTCCATTGACGTCACTTGGTTTCACCTTTTTCCCCTCGGTACCTCCCTTTATGTGCCGCCTACCCCATGCTTTGAGTCTTGAATTCAAACAAGTGCAAACATGGAAAGCAAAGTTTGTTAAAAAACATGGACATTTTATGGCACTGACAAAAGGAAGTCAATAGGAGCGGCGGATACTTGGCACCTCCAAAAATCAGGCCACTTCGGGTCATACTTAAGCACTTGATTGTCCTTTTGCCTTAGGAAAATTTGTATTTAGAAGAGAAAATACAATCCCTTTCCATCCATGGCCTGGTGTGGTGCAGGTCTGTATGGCTTCAGTGCAGAGCTGAGCTTCATAGGCAAAATCTAACTTTGGGGAATTGGGTACCTAATTTTAGGCATCTATATTTTAAAATGTTGAGCCAAGTAGTTTACCCAGTATTGTATCCTAAGTTAGTGGCAGAACCAGGAGAAAAACAAAGGTCTTCTCAATCCTACTCCTATATTCCTCCAAAATAATAAGCACAAAGTGCCACGGACACAGCAGAACTGATGTGGTCCTTTGTATGAGGAATCTACACCCCTGTATGATATGAGGCACAGTTCTGCAGGGGTAGTTTATACCAACGCGAATAGAGAAAGAGGAGGCATGTAATGCCAGTGAATCCACAACCACACGAATCCATGAGCCATTCTTAATGTATAGGGTGAAAAAAAAAGTAGGAGTAAAAGCAATTGCAACCCTGACGCTGCACTAAAGATCCCTGTTTTGCTCCACACCTACAATTTGACCTGAGAGGGGAGGATTTCTTGCATTAAACTCTGCATTATTTTAAACCAGGTTAAAGATAGAGTTGCAGATGGTGACTCTGTAGACTGGCACAGCAAATATATCTGAAGAGTGGCACATACTATAATTGACTTAGCTACCTTATGTTTAGCTCATTGCCCTTTCATTTGCCCCCCTGTTAATTTGATTGTTTTAAACAATGGACGCACATTCTCCTTTAAATAGGAGCACTGTTTGTTTGTTTGGGGTTTTTTATATACATTTTTCTCCCAGAATTTGTCTTACCTAACTAGGACTGTATAACTTGAGAGCTGTCTGCACTTGTTTCAATTTATCGTCAGCAATCATTAATGGAGAAGAAGGTAAAAAGCTGTCTGAACTTGAAAATTCATATTCTTTAACAGAGCTTTCAGATTGACGATAAACACCAAGAAAATATTTCTAAAAGCAGACTCTGCCTATTTTCACCCTGCTTTAATGCTTAGAAAGTTTGCAGGCAAGAAGCATTTCTCAGCAGGAATAAACTCTAAAGTGTTTCAGGAAAATAAAGATTGTAATTAAAATGGGTATTTCTAAGCTTGCTGTGAGAGGATAGTCAGCTTGCTAAAAGGAAGAAGTAAAAAGAAACTAGTCCTATTAGAGATACTGCCAGCTGTTAGTGACTTTCAGCAGTATCAAATGGGATTGCAAAACACTCTACATCATCTTAAATAACTATTGGGGAAGTGAAAGGTGTTATGGTTAAGGAAGGCATTGGATTAGGACTCAAAATATCTGGGTTCCATTTCCAACTTTGCCCCAAACTTCCTGTGAGAACTTGGATAAGTTTCATAATCTTTCTGTGCCTCAGTTCCACATCTGTAAAATAAGGATTATAATAATTCCTTTATTTCACCCTTTCTCCTGTCTGTTTAGAGTGTAAGTTCTTTACAGCAGGGATTGTCTCTTACTACGTATGTGCTATGCCTAGCACAACAGGGCACAGTCTTAGGCTACGGCTACACTGATATCGGCAAAGTCGCCGCCGTCAGATCGATTTCTCTGGATCAACTGAGCAGTCAGTGAAGACCCGCTCAGTCGATCCAGAAATTGACATACTAACACCACCTTCACAAGTGGTGTAGCACTGCGTCGATGGGAACACAGTTCCTGTTGGCACAGTGCAGTGAAGATGGCACGCTGAAGAGGAGCAGAGAAGTTGATGGGAGTTACGCAAGTTTTTTCCGTAGCTTGCATAACTCCGGTGAATTGCTGCTGAATCTCAGAGGAAATTGAAGACAAGCCCTCAGTTATGGCCCCCTTAGCACTCTTGTAATTCTAATAACATACTTTTTTTACAATAACAATTGCTTTAACATATTAAACCCTAAAAATGTCTGATTCCTGCCTTAATCTTTTCAATGCCATCTTTCTGGTATAGAGAGTAGCTCCCATTTGCAGGCAATTGAATGCACACTGAATTCAGTGGAAAGGTTCCCATTGACTTCATTGAGTTTTGGATTCAGCCTTTAATTTGTGAATCTGACTGTCTGCTGCCTTTGCATAGTGTTATGTTGAGGGTTGAGTGAGTCCCAGCAATATTGATATGATCTATGGCCAGCCATAGACCTCATTCAAGGTGTTGTGTATGCTGGCTTCCATTCAGAGAACAATTAAATGTCCCTTCATTAGTGATATCTGAAACAATGGAAGTCACTGCCCAAAAACTAGACTGAATACAAATGCAGAGGCTGGGATTGATTTGGTTGTTTCTATATGTGTGTGTCTGTGTGAGCCAGAAGAGTCAGGAAATGGGAAAGAAACAAAAAACCAAGGACATAATAATAGAAGAACTTGTAGTGTTGCCCTGAGTGAATGCTGAGAGAGCTTTTAGGGCAGGAGACTGTCTGGAAAGAGGTTTGGAATTGTGAACAAGCAACTCCCTTCTGTTTGAGTTCTACTGTGTTCAGGGAAACAGGACTTCCTGTCTACTCTCTATAAACCATATAATTTTGCATTCAGAGGAATATCTGACTCTATGATCAATTTCTCCTTCTAATGGAAACAGCCCACAAGGCCCCAAATAGCAGCTAACTGCTTGGTCTAACAGGGATAACCTTAGCTATTTACACTTGTGCAAAATGAATGTAAGCTACTGTTTCACTGGTAACTGAGTAGCATTTTGCACCATTCCTCTCTAATGATTTTCATATCCAGGTATATCATTTTTTTGGTCTTAGAACACCAACTGTGTGAGGAAACTAAATCATTTTATCACTTTTATTGCTGAAATGAAAAAACTTGAGACTGAAATTATAGGAAGAGCTATTCACAGTAAATTAAATGAATCCTACCACACTTTAAGTATCTGAATCAATACATTTTTGTGTCCCTCATGTTGGGTCTTTGTCACACATCATGTCCTAGCAGACTCAGAGAGATGTTTTACACCTACATTGCACAGATGCAAATGATGATACAAGTTGCAAGACAGTGGAGAATCAGGTTGTAATAGGTTTCACTTTGTCCAGAGAAGTTCAGGGTCTATCTTAGCTGCAGTGTTATAATAAAATGTTAACTACATCTCTGCTCACTAGAGAGTTACTCATCTTTTCATTATTAATTGTGCTTTTCATTTCTATACATTCTGACACTGGGTTCTAAAGAGAATACGAGCCATTACTTTTCTGCAACAAGGCTCCCAATGGGATTGGTTAATGACATTAATCACTAGCTGTAACAGCTTATTCATGGAAAGTAAGTACTTGTCATTTGAATTTTCATGTTGCTGGGCTGAATACAATGAATGGAGTTCTCCCTGAAATGTCTGACTTCATTGGACTGAAATTAGTAGTTATCTGAAATTTGCTTATCTACTAGACTGGAAGTTATTAAGTCAAATGAATAAGATCTTCTGAAGGTCAAGGGTTTATCATTATGTCAGAAAGGGTTGTTTGTTTTTTTTTTAATTACGATTAGCAAATATGAACTGGCCTTTTGATCTTTGAAATCATTCATCAGTTGGGGCAAAGGGATGTTAGAAATGAGTGGAAAAATCTAAACTACTTCTTTTTCAAGAAAAAGGAAATACACCCTTAAAGGGACATTGTTCACCTCAAGTAGACACCCACAATTTAGCCATTAAGGAGGTGTTGATAAATTGTATAGTCAATTGCTTGACCACGCTTTGGTTCATTATTTTGTTATGAAATATACTTGATCAAATAACCAGTCAGTCAGGTTTATTAATATGATACAGGAAAAATGTTCTATATAATACCAGTTTCTGAAGAGCAGTTCTGTGCAGTGTTGTGACATTTACCTTACACAAAAGGTGTGCTCCCCAACTTATATATTTTAGCTGGTATTTATTTATATGACTTTACAAGTCAAACATTTCTTTACACAGCCCTAAAATCTAACCCATCAATTTGTTCGAGTCCCTAGCTTGTTGTTCTGTTCCTTCCTTATATCTGTTTGGATAGTAGCATTCCAAGTACTGATCTCTGAGTGTACTTCCCTAGATTGTACTATGACACAGGGCGAACGTTCCTTGATTTTGAAAAATTTTCTATCAGCTTGTGTCAAATTTTACTTGATCAGATGCAAGGTGTTATTGGGATACTTAGCATAAGTGAACAGAATTATGGTATAGGCCAGTTCAGGCTGTCACTATTACAGTATTCGTTAAATGTTACTGGTGCTTAATACAGATTAATATATATGGTGCGGATATTGCATATTATATATATGCTAGCTAATCTATATTAGTCACAGATATTTTACATATTGTCCTTTAGCTAAATCTTTCTATGTAAATATTTAAATTCAAGCAGGAAGACTTTTCCTTTAAGTATTTGTCAATGCCAGGGACATGACTAATTCAAAGTTTTAGGAGGGTCATTGAAACTCACTTTGCCTGAACATGCATTCATGTCCTGCACCTCTGCTGTTGGCCTCTTTAGCTGGGAATTGCTTTAGAGCCCCTTACTTAAATGCACTCTAAAGTACAGGCTTCACCACAGCATCTGCCCCTGCATGGATCCCTACCTCTAGACGAGCTATTCTGTTAGTGAACAGTGATGGCATATAACATTCGGATGAAGGTCAATATATAGAGCTCTGATTATAATTCCTCACTTTTGGTGCAATAGTGGGGCCTGTTGGATAAAGCATGGGACTGAGACTCAGGATCTAGGTTCTAGTCTCAGCCCTGCTACTGGGTGAACTTGGGCAAGTCATTTCACTTCTGCAGGCCTGATTTCCCATCAGTAAAAAAAGGATAATGATATCAACTTCCTTTGTTAAGCACCTGGAGGTCTATAGATGAAAAGCACTAGATGAGAACTTGTTGTTATTGTGAGTGAGACAGTGCTCTAATGCTAGAACTGCCACTTCTTTAAGGTGTTTGTGACCCAAACATGCTTTCAAGTGCTCAGTAAGAAGGAGGCAGAAAGGATGGAAGGAGATACCAGTCCCCTGGCATGATTATGATGATAGTTTAGCCATATTTGATGTTGCTTTGTCACAGGCACAGATGACAGAGGATGCTGTTGCTGTTTCACATCTTACATTTAGTGATTCTAGCTGCTACTTTATATGCCTTTTCTTGTTGTTTTTTTCTTTATTTTATTCTTATTATAGTCTCCAATAAATCTACTCTATGGTTAGGGGGTTAAAGTTTGGGTGTGTAGTAGATCTGCTACCACCTCATTCACAATTGCACACAATTTTTGACTAAGGCACAGTTTCTTCTTTGAGTGCCAGTCCCTCTGAGTATTCACTGTGGATGTGTGCATGCTCCATGAGCCCAGGAGCAGAAATTCTTTAGCAGCAGTGTCTGTTGGTCTGCATCAGCATTGCTTGTGCTTCCATCCGAAGGTGTAAAGAGTGGTGTAGACCGAATGCCGCACACTCATCAGTGCAGACCTAGAGTCTCTAACTTCTGAAGATCAGATACTGTTGCAGGAGGTCCTTGCTCAATTGACCTAACATTTGCTGGTCTGGGGCCTACCCGGGAACTGCAGGCTTGGCCTCAGTCTCTTTTTCACCCACCTGCTTCTGCTTCTTTTCTGACTGTTCCAGATCCTGTGGTATCTCTAGTAATGGAACATAAGGAAGTCTATTCATCAGCCGAATATGAGCCAGTACCAATGTTCCTGATAGTCCTATCAGTTCAGACAAGGCTTCCAGATCCACTCTACCTCTCCTCCCGATAAACAGCAGGTCTGGCCCACATATCAGTGGTACCCACCGTGCAAATTATCTCCATTCCTCTACTATCCATTATGTCAATCTTATTGGAATCCATGTAATCTATACTTCTAGGCACCTGAGAATGAAGAGTCTGCATTCTGCACCTAGTAATTGTCACTGCCAGGTGAAGAGGCACAATCTCCATGAGAGCAGTTAGTGAAGGTAGATCAACCAGTACCAATGGATTCACCAGCAGTACTGTCCTTGTCCTCTCCAGACAAAGGTGGTAACACCAGCCCCTCCCTCACCTCTAGATGATTTTAAGCAGTACCAGGGCTTTCTCAGAATTGCAGACACTCTCCTGATTCCTTTTGAAGAAGGTCTGGGATTCAACCCACAAGCTCCTAGACAAACTTCAGGCTACAGCTCTATCTAAAGTAGCAATTCCAATTTAATGAACTTGCTGGAGTAGCATGGCACACACCTACATCCTCTGCCCCAATCCCTGCCCCAAAGTGGTCTGAAAAACATTTGCTTTGTTTCCCCCAAGATAGAGGAATCTTCCTGTTCACCCAAACCCTAATTCCCTGGTGTTTTAAACAGGTGGTTACTGAACAGTCAGCTACACTAGCCAAAGTCCACCCCACCAGATAGACGCCGAATGACTAGACCTTTTTGGAAGGAAGTTGTTTGCTTCGGCTACCTTAGCATTCTGGATAACTACCTACCATGCTTTAATATTCAAATATGACTTTTTAAATTACAATAAACCATTGTAATCTGTGAACTAGCTCCCTCAAAAATGCAGGCTCCAGTTCCAGGTCATTCTGGATGAGGGAAAGCTGGTCTCTGTAATTGCTGCTGCCACTCCATTTGGTGGCCACCTGGCCCCTTTTTTCCTAAAGTAGTACACCATCGCGATGGACAAATGTGTGTTGCATGTTATATTAAAAGGCCACAATGTAGAATGACTTCCTCCCTCCTCTCCTTTTTCAGGGACCGCTCTCATGAAAGATTTATTAAACAGGAGGTGTACTCCCTTCTTCAACTGGGGGCAGTAGAGCACATTTCACCCTCTCTTAAAGGGAACAACTTGTACTCAGGTTACTTCCTCATTTGCAAAAAGACCTGGGGCTGGAGACCAACTCTGGACCTCCAGCAGTCAAATGTCTTTATATGATACTCAAAGTTCAGAATGACCACTTCAGCCTCTAATGCCCTCTCTCACCTCAGGTCTGGTGACTGGTTTAGATCCTTGACTTGAAGGAAATGTATTTTCATTTGGATGTTCAACTTGCTCACCAAAGCTTTCTGCATTTCACATTGAGCCAGGAGCACTTCCAATATAGGGTGCTTCCTTTCTGCCTCTCTACAGCCATAAGGATATTTACAAAATCCATCATGGTGGTGGCCACATACCTCTGCAGACAAGGGAAAACAATATTTTCTTACCCAGAAAAATGACTGCTTGGTCATACCTGGAGGTACAAATCACCACTACCACCACACTTCAACTTTTTCATTCCCTAGGACTTCCAGTGAATTTAGACAAATCCATATTAACATTCTAACAAACCATACAGCTCATTGAGGCACACTTGAACTCAGTCATAGCAAAGGCCTACTACTTTAGGGATCTCAGTGGCCAACTTTGTCTATACATATGGTAAGGAAGGGGACATGCCGTATTAACCACTTACAAACTGTCTGTTCATTCGCTTTTGTCCTATCAGGAGTCACTCACGGCTTGCTTGCTTGCTTAAAAAAAAATAAAAAGAGAGAATGAGAGAGCTTCCCTTGATTCAAATGGGCTTCAGTGTTGCCTTTTAGTTCTGTGTGCATCTCAGTGCTAGGAAAGGCTAGAGATGTTGTCTTATCTTGTAGGGGGAAAAGTACCTCAGCAAGCAAAAAAGTAGCATTTGGATTTCAGCACCTTGGCTCTAAGGCTTTGTTTTAATTCAGTACAAAACAGTTATTCCAAACAAAAATTAACAAAATCATGGAAGTATTCTCCCCCCTCTCCCCCATCTTGCCCCCTACACACACATTTTCTTAAGCATGAGAAAGAATAGACTGATTTGCTGGGTTTGCTGTGTCTAGCTTTTCACACAGCAACTTTTTCTTTTCCCTAGATGAATGAGAAAATTATGGCATCATATCAACTCTAATGTCAGGTGTCTAATTAGAGTTGTTTATAGAGTATGAAAAATAGGATGTGATGGTTAGGGAAAAACCTGTGCTTGGGGGAAAATCTGAAACAGAAAATGTTAGCAATATTATGAGCACAAGTACTTCCCATAGTAGCAGAGACAGTACTGATGAATAAATCTGTATTATTCCAAAACAAAATATAATTAACTTGCACTATACGGGCTTGAAAAAAAATTACAGCTTTAATGTACAGTTTCCTGAACAAAATCTTATTCAAACAGATGGGAATGGGTTTTGTCACAAGGATACAGCCCACAGTAAACCTTAATTCCCTTCCTTTCCCCCCCATTTCCATGAGCAAGTAGCCGTTCTGGCCTATACCAGCAATAAACCTCTAGCCATTCGATGTCAGCTCGACTTTGCTGTCCAGTTTGTTGAAGCATGGAACCAAGGTTCTAACTGTTCCCCACACCCACCTGCTCTGGAGAGTAAATAGGCCAGGGAACACATAACCCTATGTGCTTCTGCAGGCCCAGACCCAAGGTCACCTATGGGTGGACAGGCATAGTTCAAGTTATAGTCCTATTACATATCAAGATATATAAAATACCTGTCTCAAATTATATAATAAAATAACCTACAAAGTCTTGCCTTTGATGACAAATGTTTAAATTTTAACAAATAGAAAATAATTCTTCAATGGGAGAAGTTAGGTTAATGATGAACATTATAGAAAATCCCATTTAAAGTTGTCAGCACGCAAGAGTTTAACTGATTCATCTATGAAC
Organism: Emydura macquarii macquarii; assembly: GCF_026122565.2. Taxonomy (NCBI): domain Eukaryota; kingdom Metazoa; phylum Chordata; order Testudines; family Chelidae; genus Emydura; species Emydura macquarii. The sequence goes on from NW_027133614.1 coordinate 6,078,792, forward strand.
CTATTTCCTTTTACTTCCCTTATGGAGCTGACACAATGTGAAAGAAGTTTGATAACCATTGAAGCAGTCAGTAATGACAAATGTTACAAATAGCATCTTAACTTTCAAACTTAGTGCTGTCTTAAATCATATTCTTTGTGTGTGCAATAGGATTGCCAACCCTCCAGGATTGTCCTGGAATCTCCAGGAGTTAAATTAAGGATTCTTTAAGTCTTTAATTAAAGATTGTCATGTGAGGAAACCTTCAGGAATACGTCCAACCAAAACTGGCAACCTTAGTGTGCAAGCAGCTATTTATGTGTACATTTTGAAAGTCGCATGGCCTTGCGTGAGAAGGGGATGAAAAATCATGACACCTCTTATTTCCCAACTTTGAAAAATGTTGTTTTTGAGCATTTAGCAGTTGAAATCTATGGATTCTAGACTTTTGTAGCTCTAGAAGGAAATTCTTCTCCAGTTAAAGTAACTTTACTTTGTTCACAGAAATAGCTTGCTCCTACTTATGTAGGAGGGGGCAATGGGGACTAAATAAGGCTTAGAATAGACACCTTAATTATGAAACCCTGGCCAGTGCTTCTATCATAATACTAACAGTGGCCTTTTAAAGTGGGAGTTTCATGCTGGGTAAAACTCTGAAATGCCATACATATCTACTCAATGGATTTAACTTTTGTATGATTTCTTAATTTCCTTTCTAACTAATTATCAAAGTTTGATGGGATGTGATGTGTATCACGTGCAGGTCCTAGAGGGAGAGCTAGATTTAACTGAACTTGGTCTAGTAAGAGGGCCTGGGTTCCCAAAACAGCCAATGTAGAGGGGGGTGTGAAGCCCCTAAAAAGTAGGTAAGGATGACTGAAAACCTAGGGGCGATGGTGTGCCAGGGCTATGGGGCCCAGAACTGATCCTAGGACACTGGACCCTTATTTGTGGGACTTACCTAGAAGGGGTGGACATTAATCATGACCTCTCTGGAGGGCTGAGTCAGGGAAGATGCAGCCAACTGGGAGATCAGAACAGCTGTCAGCAGTGGGTGTCAGAAGTGGGGAGGGTCCCTACACTATGCCTGGCCACAAGGCATACCCTTACACAGAGAGAGTGCTGTTTAAACAGGATTTTCATTTCTGTAGCCTACTTACTCCTACATAGTCTTAAAGTGAAGTAATGATCTCAAATTTGTGACATTAGTATGCTCTCCTATGGCAACAGACTGATATTAACAATAGAAAATTAGACTTTCCCTGCAGGATAGAGCAGCAGGAGAAGCAGGATTGCAAAATGGGGGGAGGCTTTTCTTCTAACACAAATAGCATCAATAATAATCAGGGTAGAAGCAGAAAACTCCTGGGAGAATAAATTGCCTTTTTTGGGGTTTATTTTAATGTTCTTTCTTCAACTGTCCCTGGAAAGAGAGCCCTTTTCTTACATGAAGGAAACAGTCACTAGTAAAATAAAATGACTTGCCAATGATTTTTGTTGCATTCCTCCTATAAGCAGAGGCCACAATATTGACTCTCACAGAACAAAAATAATGATAGTTATTGCCCACTGCAATTCTGTAGTGCAAAGAATAAGAAAAGCAAAGGGCTGGATTGTAGCTGATTTTAATGCAACTTGCATTATCCCTCTGCAGCTACCTTAAGGCTCCCACAGATCCTGAGGCCAGTAGAGAGATATCTATCTGTGGTACTTAAATGGCCCTCATCACTGCAATATCCAAGTTCCTCACAATCTTGTAATGTATTTATTCTCACAACAATCCTGGGAGGTAGGGAAGTACTATTATCCCCATTTTATAGATGAGGAACTGAGGCAAAGTGGCTTGCCCAAGGTTATACAGGAAGTCTGTGGCAGAGCAGATTTGCCTAGTTCTAGGCTAGTGCCCTAACCACTAGAACATCCTTCCCTTCAGCAAAATAGTGCATCCAATATTCTTCCACCTCCAGGAGCAACTGGAGGGGGATGAAGAATAGGTGTTATCTTGGCTCTGCCACCAACATGCTGGGCCAGAAGAGCCGAGCCAGTGCAAAGAGGAGTTTACGCTATGTTGAATAAAGGGCTGTAACAAATTACTTCTTTACCTCCCTCCTTCAGGAACAAAGGAAGAATTGTTAGTGAGTCCTCCTGGGATGGTACAACTATGCATTATCCCATACTCAGGGCACCAAGCAACAGTGCTGTCCAAAGTAAGCATAGAGCACTTCCTATTATTTTCTCTTACCTTGCAGCTTCTGAAAAGCTTTTTGTACAACTTAAACTTTTTTTTTTTAAAGGAAATTCAGTCCGGTCATCTTGAGTCTGACTTTCCTTTCTTTAGCTTTTCTTCTCTGCAAGACAGTTGGAGAACACCTAGTAATTTTCAGAGCAATGTTAAGGCACACAAGGTTACTGGGAACTGCATATAGTTACTTTTCTTCTGTGATTTTTTGACGATGCGTTTCTGCACTGTGAAAAAGGCTTCTTATCAAATTGTGTATACAATGGTAACCTACTTTTTTGATGGCAAGCTCTTCAAAGTTGATGCGTTGTAGTCTCGGAAAAGAAATGGTTCTTCCCATTTAACTCCCTTTTCAAATCCAATTGTGACTTCAGATTATTCATACTGAAAGGGATACGTTTATAAATACACTTTTTTTTCTGGTTTGGAATGTTTGTTTTGAAAGCCCTAAACATTCTTAGAGAAACCTAAAGAGAAGTGTAGTTTTGATGCCAGACATTTCCTCAAGCACCTGAAAGCTATTGAGAGTTGAGTTCCGTAGGGGACAACTGATCCTGATTCTGTTAGGAGAGGCTGAAGGTAACCACATGGAACACATAACCTTGTCTAGGATTTAAAGATGCGGTGTTGGAGTGTATTAGAATATTCTACCAAACATTCTACCTAAGATTCTAACAAGGCACTGGTTTTTCTAGTCTAGACAGACTATTTTATGACAGGGCTATCTTGATTGCCCAGCATGAGCAATCGGAAAGAAAGTTCTGAGGCAGAGTGAAGGGCTGAAATAGTCACTTAGGGTATGTCTACACTGCAATAAAAAAAAAAACACAGCACCAAATCTCTCAGTCTGGGTCCTCTGACTCCGCCTTGCAGAGCTCAGGCTGTGAGACTATAAAAATGCAGCATAGACATTTGGCTCGGACTCTTGCCTTACTTCTGATTTGCCCTTTTCCTCAGTTAGAGCAAGTGTTTCTGGACACTGAAACTGTTGGGTGGGATCCTGGAGGACACCAACACAGAAAATTTTGGGCGGAAAATTACATTTTAAAAATAGGGCAGCATTAGAAGAAGAAAAAAGAAGCAGCAATAGGTATTGGAAATATCTTTGTGGAAAGGGCAAAGTTATGTGTATGAATTCTTCAGCTGTTCATCCAATTAAAGTGGGACAAATTAAAAGGAGGAGTAAATAGAGCAAAATATTTATACACATGGGATTGCCTTTGCTAATTCCTATTCAGTACTTAATGTGAGAAATAGAAATAAAGAAATGCATTTTAATCTTGAGGCATAATGATGGTGGGAGGAAAATGTAGATATGGTAGAAACTTAATATTTTAGATGTAGAATTAAATTGAGACCATAACACAAGTTAAGATGGCTGTTTTATCTTTACAAGGCTTCTATATCACGCTGTTCATATTGCCCTGATTCAGCAAGGTACGTATGTACATGCCTAACTTTAAGCAGAAAAGGGTTCCTATTGAAGTGGAACTACTCCTCTGTTTAAGTTCCTTACTGAATTAAACCCTGTTTCTCCAACTCAGTGATTTTTGTGTGTATATATACTCTGTAATTACTTAAGGAACTGTCATGATGAAAGGTACTGCAGAAACTTAAAATTAGTATTTATTTAATCTTCAGTAAAGTACTTAGGGATGGCAGCAGTTTAGTATAATGGAAGTCACTAATGGAATATCGCAGGTACTGATATTGTATGCAGACCAATTTTCTCCTTTTTAATAGTAGTCTAGAAAAAAGGAATGGAAGAGTGATGAAATTAGCTGGTGCCAAACTAGGATGGGGGTAGAGGGTGACAGTCATTATAAGGACCATAACCATCATAAATTGTGCTGAAGTTATTGCTGGAACAGACTTGAAACATGGCTAGATAAGTGGGATTTGTAATTTACTGTGGGAAAAGTGTAATGTGATGAAGCTAGAATGTATGTGTGGGGGGAGATGGGAATCCAAGAAATGTATTATGTGCAATATTATCTACATAGTATAAAGTACTAAACAGAAAACTAAGGAGATATTCTGGTGAAAACTTCATTTCAGAGCTTGTAGCTACTCTCAGCAATGTGTCTTAGGCCTGGGCTACGCTTCACAGTTAGGTCGACTTAAGCAGCCTCTCTGTTTAAGCTTAAACTTAAATTTGGTTCCTACTGATGTAAATGCCTCTCTGTGCCAATTTAGTAACACCACCTCCCCGAGTGGCAGCGTCATTGCATTGCTTAAATCAACTGTGACAGCCATCCCACAGTGCCCCACACTGACAATACAACCAGTACAAGTGTTCCTAGTGAGGTCGTGCACTGCTGACACAAGGAGCCAAGTCTGCTCACAGACAGGCGATTTAATAACTGTGGTGGTTGTATGTTCGATGTATGCTAGGTCAACATGATTTTGTAATGTAGACGTGGCCTTAGATTCTGGTAGTGCCAAATATTTATGTTCTGTCACTTCTGGATACAAATAAGGTGTTGCAGATGGAAACCCTCCTCTATATTTCTAAGATCTGTGTAATTAGAAGGAAGACAGCTGTATGCGATTATTAAAAAACAATAGTTTCCTAGGACCATTATTTTAAAGCATTAGTATAGTAATATAAACACATGACAATTTACAAAACATTGACTGATACTCTACCATAGTTTACAGTCTAAAATAGACAATACATTGGAGAATGTTTCAATGAATAGGGGAGGGAAGATAATTGATGTGAAAAGGGTTAAACAAGTTTTTGAAGAGAGACTAGCAGAAGGAGAAATGGCAGGTTGGTGGACAGGAAGTGGGGTGTCTTAAGACAGCTCCACCTGGACAGCACAACAAGCATGCCCACTTCAGTGTCCCTCTTTCAGAGTCTCCGGAAATAATCTAAATTGTTTTTAAGCCCTTAATTTATTGTAATGCTGGCAGACCTGCTCATGCCCAGGTCTCACTGAACGCTGACTAATACATAGTTTGAAGCCAGTCTGGCGTGCCTCTGGGTTAGTATAGTTAAAATAGATATTAGTGTTACAAGAATGTGTTTAGTGTTTAGATTTGATGGAATACTTGTAGGATGCTGCATGTATTAATCCTGTTTTTACTATTGTGTCACATAATGTAAAGTTATATTGAATGTTTGCATTGAAACCTCCGTAATTGTGTAACTCAAACAGGAAAAGAAGCATTTATGAAGGTTAAGTGCTCGTCCTGAACACAAGATAGGCCCATTGACAGCAAATGAAGCTTTCTGTAACATCAAAAGATAGAGACCTTGTTGATTGCATTCCTTACTCCCTCCAGGAAGGGGAAACTTGTGCATCAACTCTTCCCATCAGTGTGCAATCTGGGAGAAAGGGGATAAAAATCCCTGACAAGGAGAAACTGGGATCTTTGGGCTGTCAGGACTCTGGGGGGCAAAGATTCCTAAACATAAGCAAGAACAGCCCTAAAGAACTTACACAGCTGCTTATTATAGAAGCTTATATTACCCTTTTAAATCGAAGACTGTCACTCATTTGTGTGTGTGTGTTTCCTGTTTTAACCTTGTAAATTACTCTCATTTCTTTTCTTAGTTAATAAATGTTTAGTTAGTTTGTTACAGGAGTGATTCCAAGCATTGTCTTTGGTTTGAGATCTGAGTACAAATGACCCGGGGTAAGTGACTGGTCCTTTGTGACTTGGAATAACCTCAACATCTCTCTTTGCTGCTCTCAGCCTTCAGCGCTCTCCTGTCTTCTCTGGCAATAGCTTTCTTCCTGAAGAATGGCAGCAGACTTAGCTTATCCATTGTCTCCTTAGACTTCAGGCCTTTTCAGCTTCCTGGCAGTGGCTCTGGCTCAGGATGCATAGGCAGCTAGACCTTCCGATGGCTTCCTAGCCCTCAGCTCTTTTCAGCCTCCTGAAACTCTTGACTTGAAAGTCAGCAGGCCAGCTCCTCCACTGGCTTCTTCATACCTTCTCTCTCTTTCCAGGGAGGACCTGGAGACAGTTCTCTGCAGCTTTCCCCAGATGTGAACCCCAGTCTCCTGTTTGACCCAGGCAGCCCTGACTAACTGACATACTCTCTCTCTCTCTCTTCCCTCTGCTTCCTCCCACAGGTCTCTCTGATCTTTTATAACCTCAGGTGCTGCCCTACGCTCTTAACTGGTCATGCTGAGAGCATCTGTGTTGGCTGGATCTCATTCATTTACAGGGGCCTGCCACACTGAGAGGGAGTTGTTGTTCCAAGCATGTAGCCAGAGATTTTTGCTTTAGTTGTCTAAATGGCCCAAAAGAATATTGAAATAAAGAATTGCAAAAGGGATTTTTAAAAAATTCTGAGATTGATGGATTGAATATTTGGGTAATTGAAAAGAGTGTAATCAGTATCAGGACATTTTATAACGTTTAAAATGATTAGTTTTAGGAATAGATGAGGATTAGTAATATGAAAGATCAAGCAAGTGACCGCTGAGAATGGCAGTTGGAAGGGAGATTGCCTCCTCCTCACTCCTAGCCCCTCCCCTATCCATTTTGACATTCTTGCTCTTAACGTGACCTCTCCCCCTACCTGAAACTGATAGCTATATATATAGCTAACTGTCAGCAGGCAGTTTGGAGAGAGCTGAGCTCACCTGAGGAGTAGAGAGCTAAACTCACAGAGCTGACCACCTAAAGAAGAGAAGATCAAGAGCTGGAAAGAACCAGCGGTAAAAGAAAGGAACTCTGTTGCAAGTCCTGATCAGCGGTGAGCGTCAATGAAGCAAAGGTGCTCCTTGAGCTTTGGACAACCTGGCTAACTGAGTCCCCGCTCTGTGTCCAAGCCAAGGTAATCCTTCCATTAGGAAGCCACACAGGTGCCTCTGGGTTTACAGGCAAATGAGCTAACTGAGTCCCCGCTCTGTGTCTGGGCCTAAGGTGATCCTTGTGTCAGAGAGCTGCGCAGGTGCTTCTGGGCTTTAAGGCGAATAGGCTGAGTCCACGCTCTGTGTCTGAGCCTAATCCTGCACAGATGCCTCTGGTTTACGGGCAGCCAGGCTAACTGAGCCAGCGGTAACTCTCTTAGCAATCCTTGGACAGAATAGAAGGACCTTCCATGACAAATAGAGGGATGTTTTAAAGGTTGTGTAAGTAAAGGCCACCTGAGTCTGCATGTCAATAAAGTTGAATGCTTGTGGTCTGAGTGAGATTCTACCCATTCAGCAACCGCCTCACTAACATTTTCTGGATGATAGATTGTTAAGGATTTATAGTAATATATGTATGAAGTGTTAAATATTAATGTATAAAATATTGTAAAATTAATAGTGTCAGGTATTATAGTGATAAATTGTTATAGTGTTAAATATAGTAATAGTATTATTTCTTGTGCCGTATAGTTTCTAATCATTTGAGTATTATTCTCTGCTGTATATCTTCTAAAACTTGCATTCTATTCGATATATATATATTAAATATATTGTTATATGGTTACAAGTCATGCTTGATTTCTTTCTTTCTACTTAATGTAACCATTTATCTCTAAATAAATATTGTATCTATTTTCAAGGTATATCAGCTTGTATATCCTATTGTGATCAGAGGGCTGTGTCCGTGTCCTTTCAAGGGAAGACAAGTTGTCTCCCTGGAAATGTCAATAGGGCGGACCACCACACCAGCAGATTTTAGGTGTTACACTTTATTCTAAATTCTCTCGGTAATAACAAATTGGCTTCCCTAAAATCTTCTTGTAACAAGAGTAGGGATGAAAGAAGAAAGGCTATTTTAGATCTCTCGGGAATATTCTTGGATGTAAAGTTGTGCTGCAAAAGTCAAAATGTAAATTCAAATCAACAAAAGCCATCTTTCTATACTCAGAGTATTTCAGGGATTTAAAAGCCGAAAGAGGGGCTATTATTATCATCTACCCTCCCATATCACAAGCAATGTGACATTGTTTCCAAACTATATGTTTACTGGTCACCCTGCAATATTGCAACTGTTTTCAAAAAGCGTTGTCCTGAGAAATTCTGGAATCACTAGGCATAGATCAGCCAATTACTATCATAGACAACCCCTCCCCCCACAAACCTTTACAAGATGTAGAAACAGTGGAAGCACCAATGAAATTGGTCACTTACCTCCAGAGTAAGTGTAAACATCACCAGATTTGGAATTTGTGTACATCTGCAGTGACCTTTTGCACCAAGGGCTTCTGAAGAGACCTGCCAGTAAATACATTAAAGACCTCACCCAGTGCCCATTGGAGTCAATGGAAAGACTTCTATTGACTTTAGTGAGTATTGGACTGGGTCCATCCTAACTAGTTAGGTAGCATGAAATAGCTCCTTAAACTTGAGCAGGTTCTCGTTCCTGAATCTCTGGCTCCAGGGTAGTTATTCACTAATTCTAGATGAATAGATTATGGAACATGGGGAGGCCTTTGAGCCTTTCTTAGCTACACAGCTTAGTGAGCATGATAGGAAATAACCATGCCCAGCGTTTAATAATATAAGAATAAGAAGGAACATGTGAGTTTTTGGAACAATAGTTTGATGTTTCAAAAGTGCTTGTAGCTTCCTTGCCATCAGTTGAAATTGAAATTCCTCAGTGCCTCTGAAAATCAGGCCCGAACATTGTTTCTTCCTATTACCTTTAATTAAAAATAAATCTGCACAGCTTAACCTAATAATAAAAAGGACTTGTGGGGAATCCACTGTAGCATATATATCATAATTTACATATATTAAAATCAATAGTAAGTGAGACAGGAAAAAAGTTGATATTTGAAGAACAAGGAGATATGTTGCAAAGATATTTAGCCCCAAAGCATATAGTAATATCAGAAAAATACATATTTCATAAGTGTGAAAGTGGGAAGGGGAAAACATCAGTACTCACACAGATTAAGATAAAGAACTTATTGGAACCTGTGATTTCAGATACTTTACATAATTCTTTGTGACACATTTAGTGTTGACATAAGGAACAACATCCAAAAACTGTTACTTGTAATAGATGAGTTAATGTTTAAGAAAACAATCCACTCCCCCCTTCCTCCTCCCTTCCCCCTCCCCCCCCCCCCCCCCACACACACACACACACTATGGCTGGAATGGGCACTGCCATTAGATATGGACTGAAACTACAGGTCAAATATATGTACAGCCAATTCTGTCAGCTGTTTTTTCAGCAGAAATTCAAAGGCGTCTATATTACTTGTTGTTATCAATCATCTATGCAGTGCACAAACACTGAGGTATTTCCTAGTTACACTTCTGTGACATGTCTATCACAGATTAGAAAAGGCATTAAAGTAAGGAAAGGTGTGGAAATATTAACAATGAGAGAACAAGGTAGGAAGGATTCCTGGAAGATGTGGGTTTACTAAGTAATTTGAAAGAGAAGAGGGAGAGGGCACTTGGCAGAGAGATGTAGAGTGAGAATTTATTTGCACATTTAGTGTTAGGGCAATGGTAATGTAGAACGATCTTACAGATGTAATAAAGAAGGACAAAATCCTGAGCATAGTGGTTTTGGGCTGAAATGTGCTTCAAATATATATATAAAAAGCAGGTGTTGAAAGTCTACTGGGAAGTAATAAATGAATAGTTAACCACCTCTTACTTCTATGTTGTTTGTGATCATAGATAGAACCTTTTATGTATAGGGCATGACAGCATGTTTGTCCATGTTACATTTCTTTTATGCATTTCATGGCCATATCACCACTTGGTATAAATCAGTGTTGCTCCAATGTCAATTTATACTAGGTGAGGATCTGGCTCCAGCAATTTGGGGGAGAGGGTCGGAAGGAGGAACTGGGCCTCTAGAGATTCATTCAATGTCCTGTTTTAACAATAATTTTGTGAATGTTTCACTGGGGGGGAGCTACTTAGCCAAAATGTCACAGAAAAGCAAAACTTCAGGAGGTGCAAAAATCACTCCAAATGAAATGTCAAATGTCACATAATTCTGCACTCACAAGATTAAGGTGTTCCTAGACAGAACATATTTGCCCATCCCTGGTGAAAAATAATTTGGGAACATTTGCTGATGACTCTGTCCAGGATATATAGCTCTCAAAAAAACAATTAGCCCCAAGCTCAATTGCTCGCATGGATAATTTATAATTCTGTATTTGCAAGAATATCGCCAGGTAGTTTCCCTGTAGTATGAGAGGAAGAGGGACTAGTTCAGAAGAGTGGAATGTGTTGCCTTCTGAGGCACGGATTTGAAAAGGCCTAGTGAAGTTTCAGAAAAGCCATTTAAGGCTCTTGATTCGACAAACGCTTCTGCACATATTTACATTGAAGCATGCAAGTAGTTCTGCTAAGATCAGTTGGACTACTTGTGTTCAAAGATATCTACACATTTGTTTGCAGGGTTGTGGTCTAAGTGATGAATTGTTTCCATCCTTCCAGCTTCTATCTGTTCACACTAGGAAAGGCAGGGATTTCAAAGACAAGAAACATTTGTCTCTGAATACTGAATTCAATGTAGATGATGGACACATGATGAGAAAACCAATAGGTTTTCAGGGAAGAAATGAGGTTTAGGTTTGTAACCTGCTAATCTTTTTAATAGCACAGTTTGGGGTCTCTCACTGTGCAACTTTTCTATGCACTATATTCCAATTTATTTATTTTAATCAACCCTTTTCTGTATTCCTTTCTCAGCCTCTTATTACCAAGTTACTAGAGTTGTGCACAAAGAAGTTATCCTATTTAAGATCTTGATTGATTCATGTGATGCTACAAGTCAGTTTTTGTAATCTCACAATGGCTTCCAGGGCAATGAATTATCTTTGGTACCAAATATTGATACAATTGTATCATCTCTGAATTGATCATGCAGTTGAAGATTACAGAGGTACAGAGACTTTCTCTGTACCCTTAACATATAAGTATCCTAATAATAATGAAATTATTTTAACAAAACTGTTCATTGACATCATCCAGCCATATTGCAGTGTTGTTGTTATTGTATATCATGTTATAATTTTCTAAGCTTAAATCTAAAGTAGAAATGCCAGCATATGCATGAGGAAAAAAAATATAAATGAAGTGTAATGTCTTTTTAATCTAATCTAATCTGGATTAGCTAAATTGTATGGTTATTGCCTGGTGTCAAAAGAGGGCAGAGTAAACTTTAAGTCTGGGTGCATTATGTGAGCATTTTCATAATTTAACATATCTGGATATCTTTTACATTACCTTAACTCTGAATTTTCCTGTGTTCGTAATGCTTGTTTCTGAGATAATTACAACTTTCCTGTGGTGGTTTTAACCCTAAATTACAGATATTTAGTCTCAATTCCATATTAATGTAATTTTTGTCTGGGAATTCAGTACAACCTTATGCTGTAAGCTGTCTGCTGAAATATCACTGTCACACTGCTACCAAAGCTCTATTGCAATAGAAAATGTTACCTTTTATCGTGTTTGTGAAGAAATGAGAAATCAAATCAACGCGAGTATTTTAATATGGCGGATGTAAAATTGTCCATGTAATCAGTTTGCATTTAGACTCTGTGAAATCTGGAATATGTTCATTAGCAAAATTGAGGCTGTTTTAAAATGTGGTATCTGTGGAGATATTCTAAGTTAGATCAAGAAGGCCTCAGTACCTCTGAATATAAGAGGTGTGAGGGGGCGGGGGTGTTTGGAGAAGGTTTTTTTTTAACATTGGTTGAAGTTTCTGTTCAACGAAATTAAAGGAAACTGAGTTCTCACAATAGAACATGAGAGGAGCAGTTTTTAACCATCTAGTGAGGTAGTAAGACTCTGCTAGATACCTGGCTGTGGTCAAAGAGCATACAGTACACCTCAGGAAGTGGGGCGTAAAGGTGGCCTAAAGCTCACCTTATCCTGGTTTGGCTGTGAGATGGACTGGTCTCTTATGATACTTCAGAGAAACTGGGAAGGCTGCAGGCCGTCACACCAGCTACCCACTGGTGCAAGAGGCTAATGTGCCAGTGGAGTGTCAGTGCACAGGAGGAATCCCATGGCCATGGTCCATTTGCTCAAGCTAAGCCCTCTATACCAGCAGGAAGAGAATACATAGGAATTGCTCATGCTGGCTCAAAGCCACTACAGGATCCCCTGTGCTGGCATTAGATCTGCTTTCTATCAGCAGCACAGCACGAAGTGGCCTGAATGCTGAACAGAATTTGGACAATGTGACTGAACAGTGGATGTGCATTAATACCAAAATGATATGTGAATATCATCACACTGAAAGCCAAATATGAGATAAAAAGACAACTCTCAATGTTACTCACTGTTCTATACTCATCAAAATTCGGCAGCTTTATGTTGCTGCAAGCTTGCTTGCTTTGGGAAGCTTCATTGGGAAAGCTTGCTCTCTCCCCTCTGATCTGCTGCCTGGTCCTTCCTTGAAGCATCCCCTTTTGATGATTTTAGGTCAAGTGGGATGCTTAAGTATTTTAAGACATTTTAAACACAAACATGGAAACGACACATACTGTACCTCAATCCGAAAGAGTTAGAAATGTCATTTCAAGCACATATCATAGTTCCCATTGGGTTGCTTTTTAGCTTACAAGAATTTAGATCTTCCATTTTGGGGTCCCACAGCTGTAGCTAGTGAACTTAATTCCATGGGGGAAAAAATGGAAGCCGCAGACTTAGCAACAAAATTCCCCATTGGCATTAATTTAGTAGTAGTCATAATAACCATTACAGGCCAGTAATATTTGGTTTTAAACTTGATTCCCCTTGTTGCCATCTATTTGTAAATGGGGAACTTTCTTCTTCAAAATGTCATCTATCTATTTCTTCTATGGTTGGAGCAGTCCCAATTTCATAAAGTTATGAAATTACACTGTAACACAGAAGTCATTCACTTCTGTAGAAATTGGAATACAGCCATCACAGAGGGAATAAAAACACGAGTTAAGACTTAAAGCAGGAACAAATGTATATTGTGTATAACTTGGACATAAAGGGTAAAATACCATTTGCCCTGTGTAGCATAGTGCAGATCATAGCAGAATGCTGATTGCAGTATTATTTCCTTTTAAAGATAAAAGAACATATTTAAAACACTTTTGTAGAGAATGAATTTCAGGACAAAATAAAAATTCTCATTTTACTATTTAAACTGTCATATATGAGGTTTTTGTGACACAACATAGCAATTTTCTAGTAACATTACACTGTGTGTAATTAGATATCTTGGTATTGTTGCTGACAACTGTATCAGTTCATTGACATTATGAAAATCAAAATGTGACACTTTATGACAACTAATGAGGATAATGGAATTTTATGATATTTCTTCTCATTCTGTCTTAATAATTATCTTTGACACCAAAAGAGCATGTGTCTACAGAGATTTTCTTGCTGCTTAAATTTTAAAATTAGCATAAAAATTGCCATTAGACTTACACCTTTGAGCTGTACTATACAAAATATGGTTGTATTATATTTACCATGGCCAGATTCTGTTTCACTCAGATATAATATCTTACTAAGTGAGTAATCACCAGGGGGATATTCATGCATTGTTGCTATTCAACATAAGTACAGGTGGCAGGATCTGCCCCAATAGTATACATTTTCACAGATTAAAATGATAATTTGATTGAATGAATTCTACTTTGATACTAGAATGAATAATCTGAACTCATACTTATTGATGGGTTCTAAATGAATGGCAGCAAGGAAGAAAACAAACAACTGGGTGTCATGGACAACTCAAAGAAAATATCTGGTCAATGCATAGCAACGGCTGAATAAGCAAAATAATAGTAGAGTTCTGTAGTAGAGAAAGAGAGCCTGAGGCATGGGTCCTTTGTACAAGGCGTAAGGCCTGAACTAAAGTGACCAAAAGTCAGGTCCTGTTACAAAGCAGATGCCTGCCTGCTGCAGATTTACTGTCTGATACATGAACTTGGCAGGAACAGGGCTGGCATTACAAAAACACAAGCACTTCTAGTAAATGCATTCCAGAAAGGTAATGCCAGAACACCACGATAAAAAGTTATGGTGTAAATACACTCCCTGAAGATGATACAGGGGGACACTTCCCTCCTAAACATAAGTCAGGGTGATTGATAGAGATGTTTTGATCGGACCCACAGATATAAAGTAAAGGGGGCAACTAACCACATCAGAAGTGTGTTTAGTATCAGTGTTTAAAAAAAGGGGTCGTAGCGGGGCTGTCTTTGTCTGGCCAAGGGAGGAGTGGGAAGTCCCACTGCTTCGCTTAGCTAGTCCATTATAATAGACATACGTGTGTCCTGTAGTGCACCTGTAACCATTGAGCCAAGGCACTAGGACAGTGCTTCATTAACAATAAACCTGGCTGAGCGCCATTGCCACTGAACCAAGTCTGTGGTGGTCTTGGGCACTTTAGTCAAAGTCAGCTGTAAGGCTATCTGGCCACAGCCAATGCAGCATGCAGAGAGAACATAGACACAGCCAACAACTGACAACAGGTGTAATAATTAAGGGATAGAGAACAGAAATGAAGCTTTTAGAATAAATTTGTAGAGCCAACTCATTCTGGGTATTGCTTTATGAATAAGGAAGTTGCAGAGAAGGGGGGGAAATAAAGCAGAGGCATGACAAGACTTCCATATGAGGTGAAATTTAAAAGATTAACCTTATTTAGTTTTGAGAGGCAATGAATAAGAAGTGACATAAGAGTTATAAAAATGCTACAGAGGCACTTCTATTTTCCCCTTCTCACAATACAAAACAGGGAAACGCAATGAAATTAAGACAACTCTAGACAGATAAAAGGCAATAATAGTGTAGTTAGCCCATGGAACTAATTTTCACATGCTATTATTGAGGCAAAGGACTTAAAAGGTTTCATATTTATGTGAATAATATTATCTGCACTTACTTCAGGATAAAGATATATATGATGTAGATAAACCTTCATACCGCAAGACGTAAACCAACCATTAACATTTAGAGTGTAGGAGGAAACTTCCTCCCTGCTCACATTATTGAATAATTGTGGGGGTTTTAACTGCCTGCTGTCAGACAGGATACTGGACAATTTAGACAATTGGTGTGACTTGATACAACATTTCCTATGCTCTTAGGACTGCAAATCCAGATTTCTAGGTTCTATACCAGCTCCTCTCAGTGACTGTGACCTTTGCTAAGCTTCTCAGGACTTGTCTACCTGGGAGTTAACCCAGAATAGCTATTCCTTATTAACTCCATAATGGGGGATCCTATTCTAGAATAAGATACTCCACACATGATGGTAGTTTAGCTTTAAATTCACACACTACCTTTTTCTGGTTTCATTTTCCTGTGTAGACAAGAACTAAACCTTTCTGTGTTGCCACAGTTGCTTCATGAAAATTTGAGATAGTGCAGTTTTCAGTTTCATAATACTGCCATGAATTCAGTAATATTTGGTTTGTAAAGTGCTTTGAAAACCTTAAATGTAAAGTGTTATAGAAGTGCAAATTAGGACTTGTCAGTACAGGAAAATGAATCAACAGTTATGTAGGATGTGAAATTAAAGTGGGTTAACTATTCCTGAGTAACTCCTTGTGTTGATGCTTTTCTTCTGAAATAGATCAATCAACTTTGAAAGAGTGCCCACACATGGAGTTAATCAGAAATAGTTTATTAGGAATAGCTATTCCAGAATAATACACGTTGCATGTGGACAAGCCCTCATTGGTGTGCCTTCCTTTGGAAATAATGCAGATGTTTTACATAAAATTCAGAGTTCCATTCTTAATGTTATTTAACCGCTGAGTAGGGAGTGTGTGTGTTTGTATGTAAAATGTTCACATTAGATACTGCTTTGTATAAAATATTTCCAGGTACTATGGATAAGAAAGATATCATAAATCATAAATCACTATTAGGAGTAAGTAATGGGGTCACAAATTTATTTGCATGTTGAGTATTTATGTGAAAATTGGAACACATGGAATTTGCCACTGTTAAGCAGGGGATTAGCTTAAATGAACAATTGGTCTGTTCTGGCATAGCAGTATGTGCTTTTTTAAGATTTGGCTTATTTTGTCAATATTAAGTGGATGAGACATGGCTTTATTTCCCTCTTTTCTAGCAGTGCATTTGCAGCAATGCCAAATGTGAGTCAATATCTCTCAGAAGTTGGGGCTGGATGGTAAATAGTGTTTTTAAACCAAGTTAAGATAAAAACTGAAATATTGGCATTTGATTCCAAATATTTGTTAAATTATTTTTGTCTGTGATTATGCTGTCTATTGGGTGCAGCCTTGCTTCAATTTAATCAGCTAAGAATGGGTGGTGTTCTTCATTCTGAGCACTCTGTGCAGGAACGCATTAACTCAAGATACAGTCAAAGTGGTGCACGACTTATATACTGTGCAGCTGCCATAGGAGGCTCCTTCCTGATGCTAATTAGCTCAACATAGTGCTTGTGTTCCGTAGCCTTTCAACAGGATGCTGTAGTGAGTCCCCAATATTTTAGTGAACAAAACCAGAATGTTTTGCTTGCTGTGAATGACATGTTCATGTTTGTTTTTCATGAGTATTACTATAGCTCATAAAAATGGGAAACTTCTGGGATTCTTGAGCAAAGTCTAGCACAAAATATTTCTCATCTGAAAATTAATTCTGGAAGTGAGCTATTCAGTATCTGCCATTTGTTTCCCATTATCCTTCAGTTTTTAAATGTTTCCTAACCACTAATGGAACCAATATAATAATGTGACTTAGGTTATCAGTCATACAACATGCTTAATGAACAGCAAATAGCTGCAGTGAAGACTCTGAACAACCTACTATTAGAATATTGTTAGTCTACACTACTAAATTGAAAACTTGGCTTATCTTTTCTCACTTCTTCCCTCTATTCTTTCCTGCCTTTTCATTATGTCGTCCCAAAAACTGCAGGATTACTGTCTTAAATGTTTCACAGTACACCTAATAACATGTATGGATGCTGTAAACATAACTAATAGCAGTGATAATTACAGTCTGTGAAAAGGTAATGACTGGCGGGCTTTGGAACATAACTCCCTCTATTTATCCACAGAAAGTGTGTAATTTAGTTGTGATTTAACCTTGATGAATTACTAGTAGGACAGACTACTTTGAGGGATAAAGGGCTAATTGCAACTGCCATTAAAGCTAGTATGCAGTGTTTTTGTAGCCATGGATAACTTCCCAGGATATTAAAAAGACAAGGTGGGTGAAGAAGTAATATCTTGTATAGGACCAACTTCTGTTGGTGAGAGAGACAAGTTGTGGAGCTACACAGAGCTCTTCCTCAGGTCTGGGAAAGGTACTCAGTGTCACAGCTAAATACAAGATCAAACAACATTAGTAAGCAGCACATATTCTAAAGGGACCATTCAATATAAAGTGGCCCGTTAATGCTTCTGCAGTCATACAGTAAAATAGGGGTGGGTGGGTTACAGATTGTTGTAATAAACGATAAATCCAGTGTCTATTAAGACCATGTTTTTAGTCTCAAGCACAGTTATGTAAACAAGAACACCACATCACTTGTGAATGAACACTTATCACAAAGTGATCACTCTATATCTGACCTATAAGTCCTCATCCTCAAAGGAAACCTGCACAGTACTTTCAAAAGACAAGTCTGGGAGCTTAAATTCATAACTCTGCTAGACTCTAAAAAACATGAAATGAATAGAGACACTGGCTTTGTTGTAATAAGCCATAATCTATAACCCATTAACAACCCCAACCCCACCCTGATATTTCCCTACCTTCCTTTCCTCCCTATGATTCTAGAGGTCTTCAGGTTGAATGGTCCCTTGAAATATGTGTTAACTACTTATGCCAAACAATCTGTTCCATGTTGCATTTATCTGTGACACTGAGTACATTCCCCAGACATGAAGAAGAGCACTGTGTAAGCTTGCAAGCTTGTCTCTCTCTCACCTAAAGAAGTCAGTCCAATAAAAGATGTTACCTCACCCACCTTATCCATTTAGATGGGAGGAAGAATCTCCATTTTTATTTTTATTCCTTGCCTGCCCCAAGTGAAAGGAGGATCATGATATGAAAAAAGTTGAACACCATTGTTTAAAGCAGTGGTTCTCAACCTTTTTTTCCCGAGTACCACTCGGGGAAAAAAAGGGGGGCGGACTTTTGGTGGCGGCGGGGTTTCACATCAGCGGCCGGGGGGGGGAGGGGAGGAGGGGGGGGAGGGGACGACGACTTTCAGTGGCGGCGGGTTACATGGGGGTAACAATGCCCTCCGCCGAAACCCTTCCACTGTTTGCCCCTTTTCGGCGGCAGGGTTTCCTGAAGGTGGGTGGGTGGGCACTTCCAGCAGCGGATTCGGCGGCACGGTACAGCTCGCGTACCACCCAGACTTCTGCAAAGTACCACCGGTGGTACGCGTACCACTGATTGAGAACCGCTGGTTTAGAGCATAATTGAGGAATAATACAGCTTTTTTTTAAAGAGAGGACCACTCCATGCTTCTACCTATTCTACTCTTCATAATAACTACAGATACTAGAGCTTGTTCTGGAATGGTTGTATCGTTCTACTACTATAGAATGTCATAGGAATAGGAATGTTACTGTGCCATATATGAGCGGTTGGGTAGCAGTCTTTTGCACTTGGAAGGATTTAATTAGTGGTATATTAGTCAATGGAAAGAAGAAGCAAGGTGAAATCTGGATTAGATGCTGTGATAAGTGTAGAGTTAGCTGTGTAAGAAACAGGACACTGAATCTGAGTGATTGCTGTTGTTTGGCCATATATCTAAAGACTTGTGCATGTGCAAAGGCAGGTGTGGGGTGTGTGCGCACACGTGCACTTGTGTAAAACCAAACATAAGAATGCATATCATTTTCAGATCTGGTGATTTGAAGTGTGTGTGCATTTAAAATTGTCCACATGCAAATGAGGAGACATTATGGGCATGATCTGAAGGATAGGAACATTCAATTTAAGTCCAGAAGTGCATGTTCCTGTTTTAGGTGTGTGCAACTTAAGCCTATTTTTATGGCTGTGCAGTTGAGGACTTAGGTGTTTACATTTTCTCCTCCAGAGGAGAAATTAAGACTACAGCATACGTGGCAGGAGTTGATACTCTGATTAGAAGATTAGCGATGGAAGGTGGGGGGGAGTTTTAAAGAGAGTAATGTTGTACTTTGGCCTTTAGCCTTAGTGATCAGCACTGTCATTAGCTTCCATTGAATCAACTTAATAAAGTGACTGAAGACAATATAATGGCTCCTGTTAAATAAATGGTACCTGCACGATATATTTATCTGCAGCATGTATTTATATAGACTGTAACAAATTTTGAAGTGTTCTGTGATACTTGAAAAGCAACTTACAAAAATTACTTTTATTTGCTAAAATAATGACTTAGGAAGGAAGTATTTACCAAGTTTTGTCACCTGAGTACCTGGTTCATCAGAATTTTTTTTAATTTAAAAAAAAATTTAAAATATTTTAAGTATTGTTTTAGATAAAAGAACAAAGAGGGACAATGGTAATAACTCAATATCTAAATGTATAGAAAACCACCATATCTGCAGTTAAAAGCACTATATAATGTTTCTGAAAAGTGCCATTTTACCATAAACATAGGCATTTTGTAGTTATCATTAGACCTGTCCATTACTTATTTGAATGTCAAATTCAGTGAATAGGAATAGCATCTATTCATTAATGTTTCAAAAATGAAATGTTAGTATTTGTTATCCCTTTAAGTCAAGATTCTACTTATCCCTATACCATCTATATATGCTGTTAATTGAATGCTTGCGAAAGACATCAAATTGACAATCCTAGAGAATGAAGTCTGCTATTAAAAAAACAAAAACAAATAGATATGACATGAGTAATGGCAGAACAAACTTCTTCACAGTGTTCTGTCTGTGTGCCTTAATTCTAAACTGGGAGGTTCATCGCTGCGGATGAATAGGTAGTTCACTCACCATGCCTGTTCAGTCCTCAGCTCAGAGGCCACGCATGTATGTGGTGGTGGTGGTGCTGCTGGGGTGTCAGCACAAGCTGCTTGGCTTGTGCTGAGCATGCTCAGTAACGTCTGCTGAAGCTGCTGCCCTCACTCTGCCCCCTGTTATCACCAGGTGTAGGTCATCTTTCCCTCAGCTTATCTGCTGAGACTTCCAGTTGTGAGTGTGCGTATAGCTGCCTACATAGAACTGGAAGGAATCATGGAGTGGCTCAGATCACCAGGAATACTGGGTTTCCACCCACAAAACCTTGCACAAGCATGGAAGTAGTGGAAACAAGTCTCCCTCCAAAAGCAATAACACAAACAAGGGGGGAAACTGGTTCAAAGTTCAGTTTACCTAAAGAAATATGAGGTCTAACAGGCATCAACGGGCAGGTGATAAAGGCCATGTCCCTGCAGTAGGTTATTTTCTAGTAACTCTTGGCCTCAGAAAGCCAGTAAATACTTGCACAAAATACACAACAACAAAATTTAAAAGAAAGGATGTATCAGGCAATTGGTACGCAACTTGGAGGAAGGAGCAGAAGTTGCAATAGGGGATGCTCTGGAAAGGTCACTAAGAAATCAGCCTGTGTATACATGGCTTGAATGTGAGCTGTAGTTGCATCATCTATGTAAATAGTTCTGTTAATAAAGAGCCAGTTTAGTTTTAGAAAAATGGAGTCCTATCTATTATTACCCAGTGCACAGTACATGAACTTGTGTGTTTTCTTTTTATCATAAATCAACCAGTCTCCTATGTATTCTACTGAGACCATCTATAATGTGCTTCACAAGGCCAGTGCAAGAGCTTTTTACTAGGTCTAAACCAGTTTATTGTAGGCTTGAACTTCATGAAGTCAGGTTTTTTCCCCCCCAAAATGGAGACATTTCTCAACACACACCTTTAATCAGCACTATTGCCTTGGCTTAGGAACCAGAACTGATGATCATGTTAGCAGAACAATCTTTCAATCATTATACAATTAGGTACTCTTCAGTTCTCCTGTTCAGCGTTTTACTGGTAGTTGGCCTCCCAGCAGTAAGAATCTGCTGTGGCAATTATCAAGGAAGGGAAACTTACTCACCTGTTACTGGAGTTCTTTGAGTATATTGCCTCAACCAACTGCTGCTCATCTACGCATGTTCCTTGCTCCTTTGAAATTCTCATATAGCATTTTGCATTACTTAATATGGCAGAGGTTCCCAAACTCTGAGGCGTGCCTGGAGGAATGTTCGGGGGAAGGCGATGGCAGGGCCCAGGCCAGCACCCACATCAGCAGGGAGGGAGCATCACCCAGCCCCGTTCTATTCCCAGCTTTGCTGCAGCCACAGCTCCGCTTCCAGCCCTGCCCCAAAATGCAGCCCTAGCCTCAGCTCCACACCCAGCCCTGGCCCCTGGCCCGGCCACAGCCCCAACCCCACCACCACCCCAGCCTCAGTTCCTGACCGCAGCCCCACTCTGAGCTGTGGCCCCACTCCTGGCATGGGCTCCCAACTGTGGCTGGAGGGGGACACGGACAGGGATAAGGGGGGGGCATGAGGTGAAAAGCTTGGGGGCCACTGGTAACAGTCCCTTCCATAACCTCGAACCAAACATTTGTGTCTGTTGCCATACTGTCTAGATGATTCTAGGTTTGTTATACTGAGGCTTGTGCTCCCAAGAGGGGAATCTTAAGGGTGACCATTGGGGTCTGGTCCAGTGCCCATAGAAGTCAGTAGGAGTCTTTCCACTAAATTCAATTGGCTTTGGATTAGGCCTTGTAGAACTTTAGATATTGGAGAATAGCCTGCCTACCTTTCTTCCTTCCCAAATAGTCTGATTTTTATTTATTTATTTATTTATTTTGTTTTTTTATTTTTATTTATTTTGTAAACCAAATAGTGCCTTGTATTTATCATACTCCTGATGTATTTGTAGTCCTCATTGTCATTAACTGAGTAATAGGAGTTCACCCTTTCCTAATTTTATTGGGGAAGAGAACTCTATCCAATTTATGAACAAAGCACCATGGAATTTTATTCTGCTCACTCCTAATTTGGATTGGAAATATTTGTTCTTCAGAGTCTTTTTTGAAATTCTGCAGTGCCTGATTGGAGAAAATGGATCAAAGAACAACAATACTGCTTTGAGGAGATATACTTCAATGATAAACAGAGGTCATCAATCTGTTGCCCTTTAATGAGCTGTAGAATGTGTCTCCGTGAATTAATTACCTTCTGACAAACATTTGCCTGCCATCAGTTTTATTTTTCCATGCTATATGCTAGATTTAAAAAAAAAGTTTTTGTTTAACAGTGAATAATTATAAAATATGAAAAGGGAGAATGGCACCCTTATGCTTTTTGAATAGCACATTAGCACTATCATCCTTGAATGATCTTGTTTGTAGAACACCAGCAGTTCCACTTGAAGGACCTTGTTCTCAGAAATTCCATACAGAGTACTAGGCTAAACACAACAAAACAAAAATATGGATTTTATCTTGTGTGAGCAGCAAACAGCCTCTATTCCCTCAGCCCTTCGAATTCACTCCTGTTATTTGAGAGAAAAAACATAGATTGCCTTGGAGCAGAAGCATATGAGCCAACTCTTAGTGGTCCTTGAGTACTAATGAGGTTTATATACAAGATCCAATGGAAATATTTTGTTTTAATATAAAGTGTGTGCAGCTCTCAAAAAATCTCAACATCATGTCCTGTATTCTCAAATAACACCTAATTTCTTGAAAAACAACTGTTAGGCAAATGAAAATAGAATCTAGCATATTTTATTGTAATATGCAATAACTGTGGATTTGTTCAGCTATGAACAGGTGTGCAATAGTCCTGCTGTCCAAGTTGCTAGTACTATAGAATACCTGCCAATGCTTGATACAGCTGCCAGATATAATTTTTGGACATAGCTACCAATGCTATGGGACAAGAAAGAGTAAAAAGATAATGCAGAAGGGTGATTAGAGAGGAAGAAACAGTATCAGGTAGAATAATACTTTATGCAGAAGTTTTCATTCATTCATTTCTGTGAGATTCTGCAACTCTTTCTCGTGATGAGTAGTACCTTACTCCCTGAGAACTCCTGTTGAAATAAATGATATTACTTGTTGTAAGATAATACATGCTCAATGTAAGGGTGGCAGAATTCAGCTCAAAGTACTTTACAAATGCTGGTTAGCATTTTTAGCTCTATTTCACAGATGGGAGGCACGAGGAAGTTAAATAAGTTGTCCAATATCACAGACAGAGCCCATTGTAGAGCTGGAAATAGAATTCTAGTCTTCTGAATCCCAGCTTAGTGCCCAGTCCACTGGCCATACTGCACTGAACTAGCAGTGCAAATTTTTAGCAAAATTCCTGCTCCACTATATATTATAAGTAGATAGAACCTATTGGTACATGGAAACCTCAACATTTTCCTCTTTTGTGCCATTACATATTGTACCACCTCCAAAACAAAAATTTGGGAGTGTACTCTTGCACATTCCTTGTTTCCTACATTAATGTGTGAGATGTCTTAAAAATAGTATTGGGATCAACTAGATGAGAAAGGAAATGCTATTTATTAATGAGATATGGAACTTTTTACCTCTAGGTCATAGTTCAAATATAAAAACAGGTCAATAATGACCAAAAGCCACTACCATCTTACCCCTCTTCCATGGCCTGTAAGAAAGGAGGAATTTTGTCCTGTTGCTTTTTTGTTTCCAATATTTTAGTTTTCATGTAACCTTCAAAAGAGGCCTAGTAACAAGTGATGGGCAAAATCTATAAAGAATGAATTAATTCAACATGTGTTTACAAGGAAGTTAAAGCATGGGAGAGAAAAATGCAGAGCTTTAAGAATGAAATTAAAACATTTGTTTAATTAAGAGAGATATTTTGAAAGATAATGGAATGTGAGACATTAATTGCAAACATGGGAGGAGGTGGAGGGGGGATTGTGGGGTGAAAAGTACCAACTAAGGGTTTTGAGGACCAAGATGACAGATGTTTCATTATCATTAAGGCCCTAATTCTAAAACACACAGCCCTTTCAGATTTCAGGGGCATCAGAGCTTCTCATAGGGACTCTTTATATGAATAAAAATGATTCACATATGCTTGCTAGATTAGTCTCTAAATTGTCATGAGGTGGAGATTTTGAAAAGCATTCAGCATTCACTTAACTCTGCTTCTATTGAAACATAGAATCATTTCCCTAGTTTGTTTGAGTAGGTCATGAGAAACAGGATCAAAAGCCTTGCCAAAGTCAAGATATACCATGTCTAATGCTTCCCCCCACCATCCACAAGGCTTGTTATCCTATCAAAGAAAAATATGAGGTTGGTTTGACATGATTTGTTCTTGACAAATCCATACTGACTGTTACTTATCACCTTATTTTTTGCAAATTTGTTTACAAATTGATTGCTTAATTATTTGCTCCATTATCTTTCAGGGTACCGAAATTAAACTGAATGGTCTGTAATTCCCCGGGTTGTCCTTATGTCTCCTTTTATAGATTGACACTATTTTTACTCTTTTCCAGTGCTCTGAAATCTCTCCCGTCTTACATGACTTTTCAAAGATAATCACTAATATCTCAGATATCAGCTCCCTGTGTATTCTGGGAGGTATTTCATCAGGCTTTGGTGACTTGAAGGCATTTAACTTGTATAAGTAATTTTTAACTTGTTTTTCCCCCCTATTTTAGCTTCTTATCCTACCTCATTTTCTCTGGCATTCATTATGTTTGATGTCCAATTGCTACTAAATGTTTTGATGAAAACTGAAACAAAAAGATAATTTAGTACTTCTGCCATTTCCACATTTTCTGTTATTGTTCCCCGCCTCTCATTGAGTAATGGGTCTACCAGTCATTGGTCTTCATCTTGCTTCTAATGTATTTGTAGAATGTTTTCATGTTACCCTTTATGTCTCTGGCTAGTTTAACCTAGCTAGTTTTAAGTCAATTGGGGTTTCACCATTAATTTTAGTGAAAAAAGTTGGGCCAACATTGGGCTTTTGAAAATGCCACCTGCTTCATCTTTAGTTTCTTCTCATATGAAAGCTTCTTAATGCTCATGTCACCTAAGCTGTACTTTTTCTCTGGAAATTTTTCATTCCTAGTATTTTTTGCGATGAAGCAAACAATAAAAGCAGTGTTGTATCCAAGGTGAGGAAGAAGTAGCATTCTTTTATAAAATGGCATTATGACAGTATGATCTCTAATGCCTTCTTAAATTAGTTTCTCAGTCACTAGTTCATTGTTCCTGCACATTGAACAGACCGTCCACCATGACATCTAGATGCCTTTCTTTTCCGTAGTCTCACTTAAAGTATATCTTTCCCCAGTCAGGAGTTCTGATTGTATAATCTATGCCAAGGTCACTATTAGTTCCTTTTAGTAGCTCATCCTACTCTAAGTGGTGCAATTTGTACCATCCTTCCAAGTTCAAAAGTCCTTTCAATGAGGCATACAATTCACATAGCATTCCCCGGACAGCTAGTCTAAAAGTTACTTCTGAGCCCTGATCCTACTGTTATGGATCTGATTACTTTCTATCCATATGTCCTTAATCTGTGCCACAAAAAATGAGGACAGATTTAACCAGTTGTTTGAGAAAATTGTTTTAAATTCTCTTCTACTTCTAGTACTAGTGCCCCCTCTGTTATTCCTATCAATAAAATGACACAAGTGTACATTTATATTGCCTTGCAAAGAATGGCCCCAATTCACGCAAGAACTTAAGAGTTTGAATAGCTTTGATTACATAAGTAGTGATATAGATTCTACATGGAATTATTCATATGACTAAAGTTAAGCATGGGCAAAAACTATTTGCCAGATCAAAGCCGTAGAGAAGACTCATTCTAAGCCCCAAACAGATTATAATGTAAGAAAAACGAGTAAATCTTACACAGGTCAGTGGATAACATTTCAGTAAGCATGGATATAGAGAGTGTTGATTCTCAGGTGTGGAGAATTCCTTTAAGAATTGGGGTTTTAAGGAGCTTTGTGGCAAACCTTAAAGCTATAAAGAAATATCCAGTACCTTATTCTCCATTGCTCATCACCTGGTATAGTAATTTACACTGCTGTAGAGGAGAAGTAAATCAGTAGTAAAGTAGAATGGTAGTATTTTGCACTCACTTTGTACTGGTATAAATGATCACACAAGGTGAAAGTGTAATGGACTGGTGAATGTGTTACAGGTCCCACTCTGCACCTGATACAATGGATAGGAGTCTGTTACGGTAGCAACAAGGAAGCCATGGTTATTTAAATCAAGATGTACAGCCCATGCTTTTAGATCTGAAGGTCCCCAATGTGTTGACCAATATGGCTGCCATCACTTAAGTCAATGAAGAATTGAGGTCTCATAGATTAAGGAAAGTACTAAAATGGGCCTTAATGCCTCCTTTTTTGGTTAGCTCCTTTTGGGTTAAATCAATAGGACAATCACATTTGCTTAGCAATTTTTTTATTGGAAGCTAACTTCAATCTATAATTAGTTGGCTTCAATCAAAGTCTATGCTGTTTTATTTCAGGAGAAAAGTGTGTTTAAGTATTTCAAGTACTTTTCCAGCCACAAAAGTTAATAAGGCAACCAGACTTCAGATGTCAAAGCTGAGAATTACTCTACTAGAAGTGATCCTGTCACCTAGGCATGTATAATGAAAAACAGAGGATTTGAAAAATTGGTTTAGAGACCGTTATTTTTTTGTTTCCCTTTATCACTTCTGTAGTCAAAGTAAAGTAAATTAAGTGGACACAAATATGTTCATCATGAACTGATGAGGTATAAATGCATTACCAATATCACTAGCAAAGCATTATCTTGTTTTTGCAATTAAAAAAAAATAGCGTTAAGGGATCTTTAATATTTTAAAGGATACAGATTTTAACAGAGGGGAAGTGTGTTCTTTTCAGAACTAATCCTGGAGGCTTTGCTGATCCTTAAGAAGAAGAGGGCAGGGAAGAAGATTTTCTATAGAAAGAAAAATAAAGCTCCTGAAATCACAAAATAGATGTGAATATGAAGTTTTTCTTCTCACCTCTTCCCACTTTTTTCCCCTTCCTCTAAAAAGCTCTAGTGTAAGCTTTTTCAGCTTCCCAGGTGGCTGGTTGTTCATTTAAACCAAGCATCAAAAGCAAAGTGCAGAAGCATTTCTTGAAGTAACAGTTCAAGTCATTCATGTGTACCTCATGCTAGTTAATAGACTATAATGTTTAAAATCACTTACGTGAGGGCATTACATTTGGCCAGCTCTGGTGGGCCTTTAAAATTCTAGTCAACATTCTATGTACCCATGGCATGGGCATGTGGATTCTGACTTCAGTTTTCTGCTGAGCAGCTAGAGGAAAGCTTTTCTAAATTGCATCTGTGCAATGTTTATCTATGGTTCCTAAGCATCTCATATCATTAATATTGAATGTTGCCAACTCTCACAATATTTTTTGTTTTTCTTAAAGGCACAGCTCCTGGTGTCAATTATATGAGAATCTCAGCTTTTTTTTAAGTAGGTTTCAAAACCTCAAGGTTGTGGAGAAGAGCTTGCAAATGTGACCTGAGTGTACCATAAAGGTACAGAAACCAGAAGATATGCAGTGTTGAATTGGAGGGAAAAAGTGATGTGGATGGACAGAGCTACCACAAAAAGCCATTTGTAGAAGTTTTATGGGTCCTACAAAACTCAGGAGCTATCCTACGTATTCTTGAGCACTAACAATTGACACCTTATCTATTAACTAACTACATATATACAGACATCTTTTTAACAGTGAAGGGAAGGAGTGATATCTACAGAACAGTGTCTGATACAAGTTTCTGATTTAATTACTTTTAGTCCTGCAGATAAAATGTTGCAACTGTGATGTGTGCTTACAGATAACACACTGATTCTCATTCACTGTGGCAAAATGTTACTTTTCTCCCTAATTTCTTAGTGTGTGGTGTTTTTACGTATTCACACTCATCTGACCCTCAGATTCATGTACAACCCAGAACTAAGATCACCTCTAGTGGAAGCCACACTTTTTATAGCATGCCAATGTAATCGTTTACTTCCTTTTCATGTATATTTTTATCTAATATGCTTGGTTTTTTTGGGGGGAGAAGGGTTAAATCCTAACCCTCATATTGACAAAAAGCCTAGATAGGTTCCCATGGCCCAGCCAGATTTCCTGCCCACCAACTGCTACTCAAATCCTAAAAAAGAAGTTATTGCAGGGTAGAGTTCAAACATTTCAAATGGGAAGAGTGTATTTAGTTTTCAGTATTCCTGGGTTGTAGAAGGGCTTAAATAATTTGTTAAAGGTCCTTTATTTAAATAGTAATTTAATAAATAGCTTCAACAAATCCCAGTATGGGGCAGGGCTTAGGTGAATAATTTTTGAAGGATGGAGTTAGAGTGGATGATAGTTCAAAGAAGTGGCCTGTGTAAAAATAGTCAATAAAATGTCAGATTCTCGTTTTCTTATGAGAGGGTAACACTTGATCTTTTTCTGGACCATGATTAAATGAAATACTTCTCTTCCAATGGCCCCAATAACAGACCGTTAACCTTATACTCACCTATACTAAGATAAACCCCACTGGCACATTGACTATTATCCTCTGTTCTTCAGGAGAGACTAGTAGAATGTCCCCCGCCCTGCTGGTTCATGGTACTATGTATCAAATTACATTTTTGTAGTTGTATCTGGCTACTGATTTTTGTTGTTTAGAATGACATTTTTCCTCTGATTTCTTTTGTCTTATTTACAATAAGGTGACACATGCACTAACCTGTAAAATTCTGCAGCCAAATTCTGCCCTCAATATGCACACGAGAAATCCCATAGATTTCATGGAATTACTTGTGGTAGTAAAGTTAAGCACTCATGTAAGGTTTTGCAAAATCAAGGATCACTTTTAAATTTTGATATACTTTTAAACCATAAGATTTCTAGACTCTTAACTACTCTTACATTTCTGTACAATGGAACAAATCCCAAAGTCCTTGCTCAGTTTTTGTTCAATAGACCTGGCACACAGTTAGGACTAGGGTCTGCTATTTTGAGACAATTGAGTGCCCCTTTTTGCCTACATTAGACTTCCTCGGTAGATATAAAGTCACAACATAAATAACCGGTCATCACCTACTTAGAGTAGTCAGTAAATGGAACAAAATGTTAGCTGTGTTCAATCAAATAAAATAATCCATTTTCCACTTGTATTAATATGGATTATTTTTGAAGGTTTACCTGTTACTAGAAATCCCTGAACATTAATATTTGAGAGAAATAACTTTATGATGAATGGTTGTTAATTAAGAATAACAGGTAGCTAGACTGATGGATTTTTAGTCCATTTTTAAAGAGACATTGGCAAAGATTGACCCATCAGTATGTGTGTATAATGTTACACTTCTCCTCTCCACCTTTTTATGCTCCCTCAGTTCCCTTAAAAAAATAGCAATAAACATTGGGGAGATGGAATTCCACAAAAGAGGAGATAGATTTACTATAGGCTAAGACCTTGGAGAGAGAACCTGCAGGTTTATCTCCATTCTTGTCTACTGCACCATACCTGCTAAAGAGTTCTCTGCTGGAATCAAACAATCTAGTTTGTAAATATATACTTCCTTCTTGCAGAGATAACAGTTGGGCAAAGTCACACCTTTTATTAGTCTAACTTAAAAAAATATGCTATACTAGCTGTCAAGACCTCTAAAGAGCCCTTTGTCACATATACCAAACTAGAGTTCCTTTAACCCTCTTTCAGCCGGCTAGTTTTACACCTTAATTTGACGAACAGAAATCTGTTCAGACCCCAAGTCTCTAAGTGCAAGTTTGGAATTCAGTGTTTATCATTATGAAATCTTAGTATTTGATATACATATGTGATGGGATGGACTAGGCCTAGGTGCCTCCTACTGGAGGCCTAAAGATCCTGCCACCCTTGTTCTAGGAAACGAGCAGTGGAGAGGTCCTCCAAATGGGCTACAGAGGCTGCAGGGGAAGCAACCAATCAGGACCCAGGAGGGCCCTACAAAAAGGAGCTGCAGAGCCAGAGACAGGCAGTTCCTTGTTGGAGCTAGAGGAGTGTAGAGGATGCTCTTGGTGAGCTAAAGGGAACTGCAGCATAATTGACAGTCACTGCTAGTAGGGAAAGGGGGAGTGAGGAAGAGCTCCTGGCTGGCTGCCAGATAAGGATTGTTGGAAAGTGGCCCAGGGTTGTGACAGGATCAGTTAACTAAAGGGCAGGTGAAGAACCTCTTGGGATGAAGCCCTGGGGATGCTGCTCTCTCTCAAAGCAGGACCCTTTGCAAGACAGCCAGACCCAACTGAGGGTAGTGTGATGGCCCTGTTAGCCTGTTAAAGGACTGAGCCTGGGAATGGCTGCAGGACAATACTGAGGGCTTTGAGATAGGCCTGATTAACCCATATACCCGGAAAGGGATTTGTATTGTTTTGCACACAAACTGTGGGAGACTCAGCCAGTGGGCTGAATCACCAAAGACCCGCCTGACCAGCATAGCAGCTGACAGGGGGCTCAGTGAGCAGCGGAAACAGAGTGCAAATGCAGACACATCTGACCAGAAAGGGGTTCTTGTGAGAGGTGGGTGCCACACCATTACATTACATTTGTGTTTTTTTCTTAATGCCTAAATTGGGTATAATGCTATCATACACTGAAATCTGCTGATAACCAAACCTTGCTGCTTAGAAAGCTTATGTTCACTATCAGGTATCTTCCGTCATCCTTGTGCTTTGTAAGCTTCTGAATCAAATATCTTTTGTGGTGGCTTCTTTAAAAATCAAATGGTATCTTATATTTGTATCTCCATAAGCAGTTCTATAGACCTCTTCTAAAATTACTATGCTAACTTTAGGTATTCAATGCTTCTACAATGCTCTGAAAATATAAAGCAATAAGTTTAGCTCACGATCAACAAAGCTGTTCCCTACAGCAAGGAAAGAGAAGATAACACTAGTAATACAGAAGTAATCTTTATCTGTTTATATTAGGGAAATTGGCAAGCTTGTTAGAGTGACTCATTTAAGTCCAAGAATCTAGGGAACTTATTGAAGACTCAGGTGTCTTTGGATGTTGAGAAGCAAAGGTTTTAATGGTTTTAAGAAACAAAATCTTAACCTTTACAGATGTCGTGGAAAAGAATCACACAGCTACATTTTAGAGTAGGATCGGGTGCAGCTTTATTGTGACACACACAATCACATAACCATAGCTATGGGGAATACTATAGCCATAGGGAAAACCCAGGTGGCTATAGGGAAGTCAAGCAGCATGTCTGGATGCTGGGCAAATGTACTTCATCTGGCTACCAGATACAAAAGACTTATATAGGGGTTGCTTAGGTTCATTTACATGTTGATCTTATAGTGGAATTTGATTAACAGTTTATACTTAACAGGAAAGACAATCACAATGCACAGTGGGGCACACCAGATGCCCTCACAGGAACTCCCAATGAGTCACTTGATTATACAATCAGGTTTTCAGGGACCCTGGCTAACACCCAAAGATGGGTGGTGACACAATACTTGTTCAAATGCTAATTTGTATGGAGTAAGTCTCTATGGGGCCAGTAAGACAAAGGGGGGCAGGTACTGGTACTTATCAAAACAGTTGAAGTCTGTTCAGACTTCAATAAGGCTTAAGGCTCATAACAGAGACTTGCCTCTCGGGTGTGGTTCAGAGACCTCTTGTGGGATTTTAACATCTTTATCCTAATTTCAGTTGAGGCATTCTGTTAATGGTTTAGCCTGGGGCTTCTATTTCAGTTTCAGGCTACAACTTCAGGCCAGGCCTTCTATGACCAGTTTCAGACCAGGCATTCTATTAATCAATTTTATGATTAATTCTTTGATTCCACACAGAGAATGATCATGAGATTGATTTAAAAAATATGTGAAATCAAATGTTATAGAGGAAGTATAGTTTCTCATTCTCAAAGACTTTTATCTTTGGGCTTATTTGAACAAGCACATAGGTAATGGCAAGCTTGGATGTAAATCTGCCCTGTACTAGCCTGTCATGCATTAAGTGTCATGTGGACCCTTTCACTGCCCACTAATAGTTCCCAGGTACATTTTAATCTGCCCTCATTTCAAAAAGGGGTAGGTCAAAGTGCACTAGGGACCTTTTAGTGTATGGCAGCAGGGTCCACATGGATGGCTTAGTGTGTGGCAGGGTAGATTTACACAGCAGCTTACCCCTAACTAAGAGTTCATGTAGAGAAGACCTTAGACAAATGGCTGGCTGGTTCCTGTTTAAAATAAATTAATTAATTAAATAATTTGTTTGTGTGTGCATGTGCTCATCTTGTCCATAGATAGCCTATGATCTAAAAACACTACTTGCTTGCCCAATGTGGAGGCTGATTAAAAACAATTTGATCTGGCCGGAAACTGTGGCCATTATGTTGAAACTGAACCCAAAGCTTTAAGATTCAGATGGGCAGTGTGGGGGGGAATTAATATTTTTCTCCACCTACATAGATGTTGTCATCTGCCAAAAACAAAACCTCACCTTCTTCCCAATATGAACTGACTCGAATTAATTACTTTCTTTTCCTCTGTCTACCAACTTTAAGATGTAATTAATACCACACCCGTCCATGTGGAATCTAAGGGTTTGTTCTTACTGCCACTGACTTGTATTCTGTGGGATCAGGACATTTGTGCTATCACATCTTCACATCAGACCCCTTCAGCAACTATCCTCTCATCCCAGTTCTCCTTTTCCTTATCTAGGTTCTCATCCCCCTCTTATTACCTACATGTTATTTACCATTAGATATTGATTATGTAAGGGAAGAGAAATTTAAAATTGATAAGCAGATGCACTTTCAGCAGTCAATGATGTGCCCACAAATATATACAAATATAAGGCCTGTTTCTCCATGATGACACTGGTTTTATGCTGGCCTAATTCTATTAATTTCTGGCCTTTAAAACTTAGAAGGGTTTCAATTTATTTCACAAAACAAATTCTTATTCTTAAAATTTTGTCCACAATGCCAGAATTTTCATGGTAAGAAAATAGATTAAATTATTTGATATTTGAAAATATGTTCTTGTTTTACCCTGAGATGCCCCCAATATCTAAGCTGGGCAGAGAACAGAAGTTCTGTTTGTGTAGGATTGAGGTTTCAAAATCCTGTGTTGTTTTTGTTCCAGGTCAGAGGCAAACCTAAACATTTCAAAAATCTCCATGAAAGAGAATTTAAAAAAAAAATTGGTTCAGTTCCATCCAAAAAACATTTTATTTTGACAAAATTGAAGTTTTCTTTGGTATTTAATATAGTCTTTTATATTATACATAAAACAGTACAAAATACAAATCTAAACAAAAAGTCATTCCAAAATGTTTCATTCCAACGGTATTGAAATGGGATGGTGTGATATTATTGGAATTTTTTCTTTTATCTCTGAAATGGAATTTCAGCAAAATGAAGTGTTTGGCTAAATGCTTTGGTTTAGCCAGAATTGCATTTCCAAACAGAAAGCTGTTTTGTTAACATATATGTCCAACCGTTTCTATCCCAAACTCAAAGCACTTAAAAAGAAAAGTTCATTAGGATCATTGGCCAATTTTGAGCTTTTTTTTTTTTTTTTTAAAGGTGCCTGCTTCTGTATTTCATTGCCCTTTTAAATGTTTTCTCCCTCAGTGGCAGGTGTTATCTGCCTTGCTTGGCTGTCATACCTATTCTTTTGTCATTACAGTACTTGTAAGATTAGACAAAAGGGACAATGGAAAGCAAGCTAGTCAACAAGGCATTCTCCTAGCTGCCTTGCATCTTCCTCCTCCTATCTCTCCCTCTTCCACTGTTCATAATCGAGAGGCAAGCTGTGAAGTTTCTCCATGCTTATTTTTTCAAGTATTTTTTTAAAGCAGATCTTCCCATTATTCCCTCTAATAATTTTTTCTATACAAAACACTAGTTCAGTGTGTTACTTCCATTGGCTATCCATAGGAGGAAATGCTATACGAATAAATATTTATTGTCTAGGTTGGATGACAATGGTGTACATCATGAGGGGACACACCTAATCTGCTTCCCCTGAAATGGTAGCATTGCTCATGGGAAAGGATTTTTTTGCCCTCCTTTCTTTGTGGCAGGATCGGTTACATCACCTCATCTGCTCTCTGTAAACTTTGTCTTCCTCTAATCTTTTAGCATCCATATTGATCATGTCAGGTTGTTGTTGTTGTTGTTGGGTTTTTTTTTTTTTTTTTTTTTTTTGGTCTCCTGCTTAAAACCTTTGATGTGACTGGAAACCCACCCTATAGCTGTATGAATAGAGCCACATGACTTATCGCTGCTTTCCATCTACACAAATGTTTACCTTGCTTCCAATACCATATGGAAGACTAAATAAGAATCCACTTTTTCCCTCCAGGTGCTATTCCATTGTAGGGCAACAGAAACTCTACAGGTCTCAATTTGTTGTTTCTCCATGTTGCTGTTTCTCTTTTCTCTGTGCTTATCTGCAGCCCTTGGACAGAAAAACTCCTTCAGGATCCATTTTTCTTTCTGAAAAAGGGATGGGGTAAAATAAGAAACCCCATAAACCTTGTTTGCTTGGTTTTAGTTCTCTTTGAGAGGAAGGATGGTCATCTTGTCAAGGCATTGATTTAGGACTGAGATTTGTGTTCAACTCCCAGCTCTGCCACAAATTTCTGTGTGACCATGAGCAAGCTGCTCACATCTTTCTGTTCAATTCCCCATCTGCAAAATGGGCATACTTCCTTTTTGGTCATCTTTATTTATTCTGTAAATTCTGAAAGATTGTTTCTTTATATCTATTTGTACAGTGTCTAGCACCATGGGATGCTGCTGTTGGTTGCAGCCTCCATGTGATACTGTAAAACAATCTGTATAAGAAGATTCCAGGAATGCCACACTGAAGTTTAAAATATCTGTGGAATTAGTAGGAAGTCATGTCAGATGCTACATGAATGGTTGGGAGCTCTTTTTTGTTCATAGTATCATATTAAATCCTCATTGCATTTTATGATCTACTACTATCCAATTTTTAATTCCCCAGTCATTATGACATTATGAATTACACACACAGTGTATACTTACACTAATGCATTTATCTATGCCTGCCAAGAGTTGTAGACCAATGTGATAGAGGTAACTCAACCAATCACTATATTTACTCTAAAGCTAATTTGTGTGCAACAATTTCATAAGTTACAAAGGATACTTGGCCCAACTACCATACCCATTCACTCAAACGCCACCTGCACAAATCAGTACAGATCTAGCACAACCTCCCAGACACATCGACACAACCAGTACACACAATAACCCCAAACAGCCGTTTCCACCAGCACACCCCTCATCCACCACTCTCACACTCTCCCATCACAACAGACTCCACACACAAAACACAACCATCAAACAACACAACCAGCCTAAACACAGCCTCCCATTGTAGACCATACCTCTCATTCCCCACCTGCACAAATCTACATAACAATCCCAGCACAACACAATCCAGCCACACAGAATTATCATAAACATCACTCTAAAGCCTAGAATGTCTAGAATCAGTGTGAAGTTATGGAAACAGCTCCAACCATGGTTGAAATGCCATTTTATTTAGAATATCACCAGGTTCAATCATCACTGGGATTAATGGTTTGTTGCCATACAATTTTTAAGTTCTCAGTCACTTTCTGCTTTTTTACACACAAGTTCAGAATTTTACACCCATGTGACAAAACAGGTTTCAGCTACTAGTAAACTGTATGTTTTACAACCAAACAAATCAGCTTTTTTTGAAAGTCTGAAATTTTCAAAGTATGATTTATTGTTTCATTACCTGTTTCTGGCCGGTTCTCTGGGACCAGTAATGGAAGTTCCACAACAGCAGGGAGAGCGTGTTCTTCCAAGAGCTCCAGCACAACGGTTTAGCCTGAAGAGGTTCTGATACACGTGCAGGGGCTGATCCTTAGCTTGTGTAAACCAAGATAGCTTCATGGACTTTAATGAAATTCTACTGATTTACACAAGCCGGAGATCTCTCCTTGGATATGTATCCATATTTTGTGTACTTATTTAAGATTAGAGATGGTCAGAAAATGTGGTGTGCACGGCAGAGTGTAGTTTTGGTTTGTTTTCCCTGCTTCACCTTCCCTGCCATGCCACCCTGCTTCTCTCCCCAAACTCCCTCCAGCCATGGACTTTTGGTTAAAAAGTTGAAAACCAATATATTTCTGCTTTAAAAAAAACAATTAAGAAATGCTTCCATGGTGCTTTCAAGGAGTTGCCTTTCAGATACCTTATGGTCCCATTCTCCTCTATGGGCCAGGTTCCATGCTCAAACTATGTCTTGCACGAATCATCATGGTATCTGCCTCTTGGTGAGAGGATGCAGTGCATTATGAGAGTCCCATGGCTGTGGTATATCATGGGAGATGTAACTCAACTGGGGCGCCCAGCCCACAGAGGAGAATGGAGTCATGAGGCAAATTACAACTTCAGTGAAGCACATAGTCAATTGAAAAACTTTCAGTTTTGGGGCATCCTGATTTTTTCACAAAAAACCTGAATTTTCAAAGCAAAGCAGACATCTCTACTATGTATGTGTCATGTACATACAAATATGCAAACCACCATTGTCATCTGAAGAAAAATCGTTATGATGGAAACATTTTGACCATTTCTTTTTAAGATGAGCTACAACCCTAATTTCTTCTCCCCTCCCTATTTTAAATGGGCTCATCCATAATCTTCTCAGCAACAATTTAATCAGCTACCACCCAATAACTGTCAGTGTTGGTACCTTTATGAAAATCCACTTTTACCAGATATGTGCAGTAACATGTTCTTAGCAAAAAAATGCAGTATTAATGAATTCCTTGGCTTGTCTAAGTTGCTATAAAGGCCGTCATTAATAATGACACTTTAATGTGTGTTTCTCTAACATTCATCCCTGGTTGGCTGATCTATCCTCCTTGTCAACCATAGTCAACTACTTGTCCAATATTTGGCTTAAGGTCCTTATCAGTACTAGAAAAGGAGGAGAATATCAGGCATGTGCTGTACAGCTTTACCTGCCTGATGTCAGCGCAAGATCTATTGTCTGGATTATTTCTCTAAGCATAATTATTGGTTCCTTCACTGTAAATCACTCATTTGGGGATTTCCATATATAGCTATAAGATATTCTGCCCTGGAGAGGGAGGAAACATGGAATGCCTAATATGGCATTCTATGGTTGACAAACTGGTGAAAGCAATATGAATTAAAATGGTCATCCTTGAAAACGGATTAATTGTCTTAGATATTGCCCAGGTATCTACATATTTTTATCTAAATGAAATTGACCAGGGATTCTCAATCTTGGGAGGTCACAAAAAGATGTTAGAGGGCTGGAACCACCTTGTCCTTTCCTTATAGATAAATCAGGGGGTGGTCTCACCATACTCCAGCTTATTGGTAAGGGGATCCCATCAACTTCCCAATCTAGAGAAGGCTGACAACAACCATTGATCTACATTTCGTAAGTAAGTGCAGAAAAGTTTAGATAATGCTGCAAATAGTGAGGTTTATCTATTTAAGGGTAAAAAAAGATTTAGAAATATTGTAGGTACCCTTAGCTTAACTAAGATTCACTAAGTAATGGAAAAATCCTACTATAGAAACAATGGTATCATTTGTGGACTCTGCAGAGCTGCCCTTCCCAATTAGGGTTCTGAAAGAAGCAAGATTCCCAGCACACAAAGGGAGCAATTGCTGCTACATCCCTTCAAGGGGTGTGTAATACTCCCCCATATGCTTCCAGACAGTTCTGCAGGTTATTGCCAAGGGAGGTGAGGCCATGGCCCTGCCTTCTCATTATCCCTCTCCCTACTCTTTTGGGGTATATGGAGGGAACTGTTCCTGCTTTCCAGGGGGAACTTAAGCTGTAGATTTACTTGATGTTTCACAGGGGTGATCTGTGGACAACCCACTAGACATTGTATGTAATGTGTCTCCCTCACTGCCCATTCCTCAGAGGCTGAATGAGTCTTTTATATATCTTAGCTATGAAGCTTGGCTCTCTAGCTTAAGTTTTAGCTCTGGAGTTCCCAGGTGGAGCTGTTTGAAGGATGGAAATTCCGTGTTTTTGAAGGATTTTGACATTTGTTTTAATTATGATTAGGACTAAAACCCAGTAACTGTGACAGTATGAAAGAGAATTCTGAAAAAAAAATTGGATTGATCAAGACATTTTGTTTCAACAAAATCAAAATGTTTTGTTTCAAATAATTTTGTTAGAATATGTACTATAATACAAAATAAAGTCAAAATGAAAAATTGAAAGATCTTATTCAAAAAATGTTGAAATGGAACATTTTGACATTGTTGGAACTTTGTTTTTTCCTCAAACAAAATTTGGCAATATGAAATTTATAAAGCATTTCATAATCAATGAAACTGCATTCTCAGATATGAAATGATTCCAACAATTTTTTTCCAACCATTTCTAGACCTTGGTTCAGTCGCCAAGGTCGGTCAAGATTGCAGCTGTCATACTTGGTTCAGCCCTGCCCCTTTGCTTAGCAAATGGACACACTATGACCCTTTGTTTGTAAATGTGAAGTTAAGTGTTCAGTGTTAACAAACTATTATGGCATATTTCAACAATTAAGATTAAAACAATATATGTCTGGTAGGCAATACCTGAACTGCAGAATATAAACCACTGTATTGGTGTGGAGGGACCTGGGAACAGATGGTATGTGCAGTCTCATACACCTTGTTGCAACAGTGAGTGGAAAGAATGGTTGGTTGTACAGAATAACCTTACCTCCAAGATAAAGTTCAGCTTGCAGGTGTGTAACTGAAAAATAACTCTAGTGAGGATATCCATTTGAATCACTTCCATGTGTTAAGAAGAAAAAGATTTGTTTCTATTTATGGGCTCAGTCCTTAAAGATGCCGAGCATTTCAGTGCAGAACATGTTCCACTCCCTTTGACTTCAATGGCAGTTGAAAGCTCTTGGTACTCTGCAGAGTCAAGCCCTTACAGAGCAATACTGTTCATTTTTCTCTTGTATGACTTGTGATCAAGATAGACTTTAGATGTTGAGCTGATTGGGAATTTTCCAGTGAAACATTTTTCATGATAAAACATTGATTCATAGAAACTGAAACTGCAGGTAAGTGTCAGCTTTGAATCTCCTGATTTAAAAAAAAAAACTTTTAAAAAAAGTTTCAAACTTGTCTAAACAGGATGTTTAGATTTTCTTCTGGATTATTAACCCAGGGGGGGGGGGGGAGGGAATAGGATTTTAACTTTTTGCCATCCTGAATTGGGTATAAAATCTGAAATCTCAAACACTCACAGGACTGAAAAAAATATTTCCATCTATCAAGAAAGCTCAGGAATCTAATTGGAACTGTCTGAACTTAGGCTCCATGAAGTAGTAATAAATCCTATAAGTAATTATAAAGAAACACACAACTAGTAATTAACAAACAAAGCTATAAATTATATGGCAGTTCCTGCCTTCTGCACAGTAGCTGAAGGACCATCGCCAGACAAATTGTTAAACTTTACATTTAGCACATGTTGCTTCTTTTGGTTTTTAACTTCAAGGCTTATTATTTTGCAGGGTTTTTCACAGTGAAACACATTGTGTCAGCCTGATATTACTTCAAAAACAAGGGTTGCCTGTGTATTTAGTGAAATTGGTATGATTAGTCATTTTGCTTTCAGTACCATTATCTAACTAATTTATATTTGAGAAATTTCTGAGTACTGGAGCTTGTGGCCTTCAACTAGCAAGTTCTATGCAGAAATTTTATTCCATTGCATTGATGCTGCAATTTTTTAATATTCCCTACTTAATCTTAGCTAATAAACAGTATTTGGCCGGATTGTGACTGGCCATTATGCAGGGTGCACAGGGGTAAACTCCTTGCACAAATGCACTCCCTCAAATCTGTTGCAAAGGTGATTTGAGTCACACTGCCTTTATTTGGGGGAATTCAGGGACTGCTCCCTTTGGGCACCCACTTCATTCCAAAAGAGAGAGAGAGAGAGTAGATGGTGCCAGGGCCCTACCCCATTCTATGAATCTATCAATGGAAAACTTTTCATTGATTTCAATGGGCACTAGAGCAAGACAGAGATGAACCTGAGACAGGTGTCATTTCAAACAAAAATATTCACCAGGTTGCCCAAATCTTTTTCTATCCTCCTTAAGGAAAGAATGAAATGCTAGTTCTATTCAAGTCAATAGGAGTTTTGCCATTGACTTCAGTGAGGCCAGGATTTCACCCCTTGATTCTATATCCTGTGAGTTTGAAATGACCAGCATAATATCTTCTTGCACATGCCTATTAAACTTTACAATGTGCCTAAGGGACACTTTCTGCAACTTTCAAATAGTCATTTATTCATTTGTTGAAGAGATTCTCCTTCAACATCTAAACTTAAATTAAACTTAAATTAAACAGTTTCCTGGCAGTTATTTTTAAATTCTCAACCTTATTTCCATTGTTCCTGAAGCTACGTTGACAGTAATAGAACTGCCACTTTCATAATAATTATGACACAACCTACCAATATCCTGATTCTTCATATGGTGCCTCAGGAAAAAATAATTTTATTTTTATTTATTCATTTTTTAACCTTTAGATATCACAGCTGGCTACCACTCTTTTATTACAAAGTGAAAAAGAGAAAAAGACAATTCAAGTCACTCTGTCCTCATAAGAATAACTAAAGGCAGGTCTATACTACTGCTTAAGTTGAGCTAACGTGCATCGCTCAAGGGGTGTGAAAAAGAGACCTCCTCCCACCACCCGAGTGATGTAAGTGAGTGACCTAAGCACTGTCCACACCAGTGCTATGTCAATGGGAGACCTTCTTCCACCTCTCATGGAGGTGGAGTAATTATGTTCATGGAGAATGCTCTCCCATTGGCATACAGCATCTTCACCAGACGCACTACAGCGGTGCAGCTACATCAGTCCTAAATCTTTAATCCTGTTAAATTCTTTAAAATGTTCTGCACTAATATCAGATATCTAAAGAAAGGGTTAGTCCAGTTATATGTAAACAAATACCGCTGATCAGGAGAGGAAACAATAAAAAAAAATTGGTACCCCTTTTGACTTGAATAGCTAGTCAATATTTGGGGTCTTGAAATTGTTTCCATTGGGGGAGAAAATGATGGTCAGGTATTTTTGTGATCCTGCTTTATTTAAAAGGATTATGTACATAAAGTACTGTTTCCCTGAACACAGTAAGAATCTTCTTTCGTATGGCAAATTGAAAAATAATGTTAAAGGTCAAGGTACAAGTTCACATCTACTAGATAGCTTCTAGAGACAAGGAATGTATCAAGTCTGTCCTTCTGGAGAAGGATCTTAGAATGCACTGATTATTAAATGTTCCATGGTTTGGATGTCTTCACCACAGTCAGATATCGGGCTGTCCTTTATCTTCCATTTGTGTAGTAGGTAATTGCAAAATCCACGTGAGTTTGTGATGTGGTTCACTGTGATCGATATCTCACATGGCATGATGAAGCCAGGTGGTTGGACTGTAGTATCCATAACCAGGTCTTGATTCTTGGAACCCTCTATTTTCCCACAACCTTCTCCACCTATCTTTTGGTGACAGTCCTGAGGTTTTATGAGCTTTGTCTGCTAACCAGAAGTAGTTGCTGAATGTAAAACAGCATCTCGTGATTCTGGAGATCTTCATAAATGGGCAAATCTAGGTTTGTTATTTTGTTATCATAGTCTTGTGTTATTTCTGCTTCTCGTGATGATGGTAAAATGTGTGAGAACAGGAAGCCAAACTGTCTGTTGTTAGCTCTCTTGTGATGATTCTTACAGCAATGCTCAATTGTGTTTTGACAAGTTTTGTAGAGAGCAGTTCTCCAGAGCCCCTAGCTCCCCATGGAGAGAATTGGAGACAGTGTCCTATTTCTCCAGCTCTTCCAAATCAGTTACTTTCTTGGAATCTTTCTAGGAATCTTTCAAGGATTAGAAGAGAAGGGCTGATGAGGCAGTTACAGCACAGACTAATGTCTCTTCTTCCTTGTCCGATGTGGCAGTGGGTAGATTTATAGCTGTTTTGATGTCAATGGACAATTTACATCAGGTAGCAATCTGCCCTAATAGAAGTACTTCGTAAGGATATCACAGAATAAGGATATAAAAATCTGGTCCTCAATAAATAATCATACAGTGTATTCACTATGCTGTGTCATGCCAAAGGGGTTGCTTGGTTACAAAACCCTGCATAAAACACCCTAAAATTCTGATTTCTGACAGTTGAGTATTACTTTCTGGATGGCCCAGGTATTGTTTTCAGAGTTTTGAGTGTGAGTTCTATTTTATAATCTAATTCTTCTTGAAAGAAAGAAAAAAGATTTAGTATCTGAAAACATGACTTTTTATGTTGCCTTATGATGCTCGTTTGCAAATGTGCTGAATAATCTGAGCAAGTAAAGGGATGATATTTAAGGATTTGCTCCATTTAATCCAAGTTTAAAAGCCTTAGGAGCATTTGAATTTTTATGACCTAGTTTATTGTGGTGGTGTCATTTGGG
Source organism: Emydura macquarii macquarii (assembly GCF_026122565.2). Lineage (NCBI taxonomy): Eukaryota > Metazoa > Chordata > Testudines > Chelidae > Emydura > Emydura macquarii. The sequence goes on from NW_027133614.1 coordinate 6,121,467, forward strand.
CTGTTATAGTTAGTTAGTTCAGCATTTCCATTACAAACCTCTATTTTCAGAGATTGGTAGCTCAGCCACACACAAAAATACACTATTTCAGCCCACAGTGGATCAAATTTTACCCAGAAGGCATGTTTCTTTGTTAAAATTAACTAAAACTCTAATCATATTTAAATTATGGAAGAACAAAGATTAATTCATTCCAATTTCTGTGTACATATAACTCAAATTATTTTGGCCTCTTATCCCACAATTCAGGGAAGACAAGAAAGAAGTTAAATAGAGGAATATATGAAAATGTTATTTGTATTATAATAGAACCTAGATGCCCCACTTGTGATCAGGGCCTTGTTCTACTAACCACTGTATATATCCATAGCAAGGGATAATCCCTAACCCAAAGAGATGACAACCTAAATAGACAATACAGACAAAGGCTAGGACATAATTGGTAGTAGTATCCCCACTTTATCGATGGGGACCCACGGCAATGAGAGATTAAGGGACTTGTCCAATTTCACTGTAACAGAGCTAGAAACTGAACCCAGATATTCTGGGTTCCAGTCCACTAAACCAATCTTCCTCTAAAATAGATTTAGAGCTACCAACAAATGTGTCCCTAGAGATACAGAAAAAAGGATCTGTCTGCATGCACTGGAATAGAAAGTTTGTCCAAGAATACACAAGTAGATCCAAATAAAATGCAGTAAATTCTGGTAGGAAAGATGCCCCACAGACTGGTGGTGCTACACTGTAGGTCAGAAAGGCCAATTGCATAGGTTTACATCTGAGCAAGTGCACTGACCTTTAGAAAGGAAAATATCAAGCAGGTAAAGGCACCGGTGGACTTCCATACAAGATGTGCACAGCTCCACCACAGAAAGTGCATAGCTGCATAACTGGTTTGATTCAAGTGTATGTGGCTAGGTTTCTCTTTCATTCTTAGTTTTTTGTTTTTGTTTATCATAAGTGGCAGTTAATAATAGTGTTGAGAAGAGGAGCAATACCATTTTTCATGATGATCCCTGGACCCGTCTCCTCCTCTAACACTACCATTGGGATGGCATCTGCTCTTTCTCTAGGGATGATAGGGGTGATTGTGTTGGAGAGCACCATAACTTTTTTCTTTCCCTATTGCATCTGTGGGGAAGGAACTTCAATGTTTTCCTGCATACTGTTCCTCTTCAGGACCATTACTGTATATCACTGTATGGTGATATTGTGTATTGTGCAACACTGGATGGTAATAGAGGATGGGGGGGATGCATAGGAAGATAATAGGAGGGTGAGTGCAGTTTTTTGGTTGAGGGGGAGGAGTGAAGTATTTATGTGCTGTGAAGAAAAGAGATGCAGACTGAGAATCAATACTTGATATTTACTTATTTAAATTTAAAATAATGAAAAGGTGTCATAACAAATCATTAACAATACACTAAAATACTAATTTCTGCAGGAACTCATACAGCAGGAAGTCCTTTCCTGTACCTCGGTGTTATTGGAAGCATAATAGAAGGTCTGGGTTGTCTAGCACTGGTACACAGGCTATAAGGATCTGCCACAACTGTAGTCAAAGAGCTGTAGGAGCTGGAGTTCCTTGGCATCTCTTAAAATCACACAGCAATGTCCCAGTCTTGTGAGGTGCTGAACATCAGATTTATTATTGTATACTTTTTATGTGTATTACTGTAGAGCCTAGGTGCCCTGTTCATGGAACAGGCCCCCACTGTGCTTGGTGCTGTACAAAAAAACCCCAAAAAGATTTCATTGGGAGCTGTGAGCCTTTAGCATGACAGAGGAAGCGTTCAGACTGTAATTTTCAAAAGTACAACAGGCAGTTTGGCACCAGACTCTTATTGATAGTCAATGGGAGCTGAGTTCATAGCTGCCTAAGGCCCCTTTGAAAATTATAGCCTCAGAACATTTCATGACTAGGCCCAAAATTTATGTACATCTAGAAATCCTACTAAAATTCTTTTACATATTCCAAACTACTCTCAAACAAATGTAGATGTAGAAGATTGCTCAAGGATTTAAATAATGGTTCTACTTTGGGATTTATATTTTATTGGAGGGGGGTTAAATCTGTATTTGTCATATCTCTGCTAAATTTCACTTTTTCAGCAACTCTTCCCAACAGGAAAACATTCTTTTTAATATCAAAAGAATTAGTATTTTAAAGCTTCTAGGGCAAAATATGGATTGTGATGCTAACCTTTAGCAGTTTATAGCTAAATGTTATATAAACTTACTGTAACTTTTCAGAAAGTTTGTGTGTGTATATATATATATATATATATATATAAATTCACAGCCATCTATCTATAGCTTATATTCAGGTCTTCTGTCATCTTTAAAATATTATGTTTGAATATAAACATGTCAATATGACTATATTGAACTGAAAAGACCACAAAAAATGGGAAAATGGCTATGGTTACAGTCTGTGCATGATACTTTTGTGTATTTTTCCAGGAAAGAAAATAACTCTACATTTACTTCATTGGGGTTCTGTGCAGGTGCAAGAGAACCTGGTTCTAGAGAATTCCTTGCAAAATTGCGGCTTAAAATAAACAATGACGGCCAAATTGTCTTCTCAGATACACCAGTGATTGTGTTTTATATCTTTAGTGTCTCTTTTTCAAATAAGGGATTCTTTGCATGACTGGGGCCATGGTAATTCTAATTTAAAGAGGATTGCAAGAAAAGTAACAGTTCATTATTAATAATAATGTCAAGTTGTATCTCTTTTTTAAATATGCTTTTAATGATGTACAGAATGAGGGGCAAAATCCATATTTATTACAAATAGTTATAGTGTATGACTGGAATCCTGCCAATATCTCACTATGCAAACTGGAATGGCAGTAGAAGATGTATTTTGAAATCTTCTCTTCAAGTATGAAAAAAAAAAAAACATTGAACACTTTTCAAATCTTTGGATGAGTCAATAATAATTAGGCTTGGAAGGATTGAATTTCTGTTGCTAAATGTTGGTAAATGTCTATTTCACAGTACACAAATCAATAAAAATTTCCATATCTAAGGCAGAAATTTAGATAGGCACAGTAAGAAAAATGTCGCTTGAAAATGCTAGTAAGCTTTAACAATATTCACTTTGTATAGTTAAACATTATGTTAGCAATTTGTATTTTAACTGTTACAAAGCTTTGACTTCTTGAATCACAATGAATACTTTCATTACATAATTATTTGACCCCCTCCTATTATCTGACCCTCCCATAATTTTCTGCAGCTCTGAAAATTTAAATATGCAAAGTAGAAAAAATGCCTAAAACCCAATTTTGTGCAACTGTGAAAATTTAAATAGTTAAAAAATTATCTGAAATTATAAACAATAAAAATTGAACTCTGCCAAGCCTAATAACTGTCAGTTTCTACAAGAAGCCTAAGAAAATTGTACAAATACCTTTATGAATATGTTCCCCATTATACCAGGTATGAAGAACAAGTGGTTATGGATCTAGATATTAGGATTACAGATGCTTCATTATACCATGTCTTCACACCATATCTGTGTCCCTCACTCATCCCCCTCCCCTCATCCTAGTGTTGCAGCTCCAATGCACCTAAGCTGTTATACCTTCTGCAGTTAGTAGCTGATACCAGGACTTCCCTTAAAGATGAATCCTCAACAAGTAACTGGGTAGGAGAGGAGGGGGTAATGAAATAAGTGCATAAAATAAAATGTGAGTATTGCTGCATATTTTCAACTCTAGGGGAGGCAGGTGCTGTTGCGTAAGGGCTCTGCCTGCATTGAAGTTTGTCGGATTATTTTTACAATGTGGTTTTGCTTCATTCTTTTAGCTATCCTACAATATAATCCTAAACAAGTAGTTTAAATACATATATAGTTAAAGATTGTTCTAGTATTGATTTGTAAATATTCAAGCCATAACGGTTTTAAAGCTACAGAGTTGGGCTGGTAATCAGATAGAAATGATGGGAGCTGCTTTGCTGTTCTTCTAGCCACCGCTCAACCAGAAAACAAGGGACACAGCATGCAAATGAGCTGGCTTATCAAAGTTTTAATGTAGAAGCACTATCTATGCAAGCTTTGCCTATAGTAACTGCTATATCTTAATATTAGGAAATAAACAACATCAATAAAAGGATATTCTGAAAGAAACTTCTAACCACAAACCTTCTTTTTAAATTACTTTAAAAATGGATGCTCTTTTAGCAACTAGATTTAATTGCAGCAGGGTCATCTGTGATTCTCCTGAGATAAATATGAAGTTAGTCTTGAGATAATTTTAATCATTTTAACCTAGATGACCTTTGAACAAATACAAAGTGCAGATGTAATACAGATGTGCATTTTCCTTAGTTTGTAAATGCAAAAATTTTCAATTCACTAGCTGCTTTTGTACTCTAGAAAAATTAGCTTTTCATAAATTCTGTCACTTGTACATGTGCATTTTTAGTTTAAATGATTTTTAAAGGCCGCCACCAATTTAAAATATCAGGGGAATATATCTTTTGTGTTTGCAAGGGAGATACTGTCCTGAGTAAACGTTCATAGTCACAAATCTTTTTTTTTTTTTGTAGACCGAGAGAAAATGTCAATGACACAGCAATCAAGGCAGACTACAACCTGTTTCTTTGATGCAATATAGGAGGTGGATGGTTAGGAATCTGGAAGTTCAGTGTAATAGACATGTTCTTTGCTCCTCCATAAGATTGTGTAAAATGAATATTGCTAAAGAACAAGCAAACAGTACTGTCTGGTTGGAAAATAGAACCATTGGGTTCAATGCTGGTGAAACTCCACAATGAGTAGGCTAAAACAGTATTTTACAGGGTTTTTTAGTAATCTACACAACCATTAGAGAGAAATGGCCCATCCTCAGATTAAGCAGATACTGTAATGTACCACCCTAGGCTGAAGATGTCCCTTGGGAAGATAGAGTATTATTCCCTATGTGACTGTAAAGGTTATATCTTGGCTCAGTATAACTAATATCAGTTGAAATAATGCACTCCTTGTTACTCATCATAATATTGCCTACATATACTGTACAGTAAATCCATGCTGTATGAGAAGGTGTTGGAAACTGCAGCACTCTGGTCAAATGGAAAGAGGATCTCAAGATAGAGAGTTCCTAATGCTTATCCTGATTTACTTCTCAATCTGTTAGGGAAAATTAATCATTGTTTTAGATTTCATACATTTTTAATGATTGGAACCGGATCAGTTACATTCCGCCTACACATTCCATCACTCACAGCCAACTCTTGACTTGTGATAGACACCATTTATTGAAAAGCAGACACACAGTAGCCTGTGTTATGTTTCCTATGATCAGTGCTGTGGTGTCATCCTAGAGCCTTCAGGTTTCCAAAATCCCTGTTTATCTTGTGTTCACCTGCTTGTAAGATCAGGGTATTGAACAGACCCAAATAGTCTTATCTGTTGGTGATTTCTCCAATGGATAAGTAACAAATGTCCATGGTGACTTTGCTAGAAGAACCAGAAAACAGAGTTGGTATTTTCCCTTTCAGTTGAGTAGAGCTTGGCTACCAAAATCACGGGGTTTTTTAATATTTTTTTGGGGTGTGAAAAATGCAGATTCAGCAACAAAGAAATATTTTATAAATGGTGTCAATTCTGCCTAATTGTTTAAATTAGGGGGAAGCTTTTCAAAGTTTTGTAAACAAAATGTTTGTTTGTTTGTTTGTTTTCCCAATTTGGATATATTTCAAAATGTTAACTTTTAAATAGTCAAAATGAAAACAATGTTCATTTCATTTATGTTGAAATGAAACAGTTTGTTCATTTTTTTTAATTATTAGCAAACTGAAAGATGAGTTATTTGCACAACCCTAGTTCTGAGGAAGGAAGGTAACGTGGTAGGAGAGTGATGGTGAGGCATACCCTGTGCCAGGTAGTATGGGTCAGAGTACTATTGATGGAAAGAGTTAGGTATAGTTCTCAAATCAGCACGTTTGCATGGGAGAGAGTATCAAAGGAAGAGCTGACTGGGAAAATGGGTACTGTGGAGAGGGGGAAATATTTAGGGGTTTTTGTTCAAAATTCCAACACATTTTAGATGAAAGCAGATGGAAGGGGCGGAGAGTGAAAATTTTGTTTTGTCCAAATCATTGTTTCTAGGATTTTTTTTTAAAATTTTTTTGACCAGCTCTACACAAAAATATTTGGGGAAATGGGCACTGGCAAACAAGTTGTATGGAGCCGTTCAGCTACATGACAGATGAAGATCTCTAGGGGCACAGAAGACAGAGATGTCCCTGAATAAGCTAAAGGGATTGAAGTATGGATCCCCATGACCAGAATATACTGGTGTGGGGTAACAATGTTCTGGGTCTCCACAAAGGACATACCACCAGGTGTCTGAGACTCTCAAAGGTAAGGCTTTGTGACAGATACTATTGTGGATACAGAGTTTATGCTGGTTAACCAGAGTTGGTGAGGACCTTATGTACCAAAAACTCTCTTGGTGCTTATCCAAAGCAAAATCCTTCCTCCTCACAAGTGTTAATATGTGTGCTTACTATAATGGAATTAGCTTATTGCATTTTCTTTGACTATGCAGTAAACTGATCACAGGGTACCAGCCATGTTTATATAATGACATATTTGTCTATGCACTCATGTTCATTTTGGCAGGACTGGCACTGGCTTTCTGCATTCACACAGGTGTTTGTTTTGGCTATGTTGAGTGTAGTCCTCCTATGAATATTTCACTACTACTCAGGGGAAGATTTGAATGTTTTGCTTGATTTCTTTTTTAAATCCTCATAATCCCAGAAGCAACTTGATACTTAGAGGAAAATTAGGTTATTTCCAGCTAATCTTTGACAAGTGAGTAGTGAATGTGTATGTGTTCTTCATTTCCCTACACCAAAAATCCAAAACCATCACCAAAGTGAAAGCATAAGGGTTTGGCTAGAGATTTGCAAAGCTATGCAAGCTGAATAAACCACAAAGTGGCCATCTCTCTCTCTCTCTCTCCTGTGCGCTTGCGCACGCCGTGAAATGGGATTCTCTGAGCCCAGAGAATACTTTTTTATTTTCTTGTCAGAAATCAGTTTTATTTTAGGTGAAAAAAGTTTGTGAACAGTTCAAGCAATAAGTGGCTGAAACTTCCCCAGGGTATTTTGTTTGAGGATGGTCTGAATGACTGTTCCTACCAATATAAAATACATCAATCTCAGGAAAAAAGTCAGGCCACTGTTGTGACACAGAAAACTTGATGTTGTTGCTCTGCATTTCATTATGTATAGGTTTGAGAATTAATATCAAGAAGAATCATCCAAGTCTGAATGTTAAGCGAAAGGAGAAGTAAAAGATTTTAAAACTTTATATATATATATAATATAAAAGAAAAGAAATTTGCCTCTCATGCCCAATGACAAAGCAAATAGTCCTGCTGTGTGCCCTGAAGCAATCTGTGGCATATTGCAAGCACTCTAAGTCTTAAAATCCTATCATATAAATATATAGTAGGTAATATCCTAGGAGGGAGGTAGAAGGGTATGCATGCAGGCATGTGTGAAGTATAGCAATAAGCTTCAAGCAATCATGAAATTGCATTTTTTTTTAATATTAAGTTTAATAAATCAGTATTTAAATGTCCAAAAAACCAAAGTCGCTGGTATGAACTTAAAATATTTTGTTCCACACTGTGCAGCAGATATGATAAAATATTGTCTTCTGTTGTAAAGGATGCGACTGAAAAGTTTCTGCTAGCTACATCAAGCCCTGTCCCATAAAGTCTGTCATAAAGCAATGTTTACTATTTACTGCCTCTCAAGGGACAAGTTAAACAGCCTGAAAGATCATGACAGATGCTTGTAGCATTCTATGTAATCATAACTTCTATTCACCTAATTGTCAGGGTCATTATCTGTGAAATGAGATGACTGTAAAGTTGGGAAAAAAGCAAGGAAGTCTTATTTAGGGAAGACCATGGAATTTATTACTGTGATACTGAATGATCAACTTGGGAAAAAAAAAGTGACTGAGAACAAAACCAAACTAATATTTTAAATTCAGTAGTTCAGGTGTTACAACCTGCAACATCGGAGGCAGGAATCTGAGTGAGATTAAAACATTGCTGAACAAATAACTATACTTTTAGATATTATTGTGAGGCAACACAGCCTTCAGTTCAAGAAAACATTTAAGCACATGCTTAAATCAGTCCCTCATTAGGAGCCACACTTAAGCATGTGCTTAACCCTAAATATGCACTTAAGCAATCCTTTTTGAATTTGGATGATTGCCAGAATGGGAGATACAATAGAATATTACATGGTTAGCTGTAGCAATTTGTGGTTGAAATTTGAATAAGCTGTTGGACTGTGGTTCTCCTGGAAAGCCATAGTTTTATTATGAAGAATTCATCTGGGTCTCTCAGGATCCAGACTCAGCAGGGTATTTGATTCCTGTTACAAAACAACCACCCTAATTTAATATTTAATCTTTGAGTTCATTGAAGAACTGGAATAGCATTTTGACTTCTTAAATAATTTAAATATTAGGTAAATAAAGTACAAATGGTATTCTGAAGATGGTGTGTTTTTTCTAAATACACTAGTATATCACCTTTTTATGTTCAGACTGCTAGCCATATTGCTTGCAGATGTACCAGTTCTGGTATATTTAGCATTTCAGCTATTCATCTGAATGTAGAAATTAATTCCTTATAAGAACACCTATCATGATATTAAGTTGGGCTTCTTAAAATAGTCCAAGAAACATTTTTCTCTCCTTTTAGGAGTTAATACTTGCAAAATAGTGAAAAAAGGATTCAGCAAAATTGCATTCACAGTATAAGCATAAGGAACCTTTGACACTACTGTAATCTGTTTGATTTCTGAAGGATAACCTTTTTAAAATCTGTTTTTCCTGTGAAATTCTCTTCTCTTAACTGGCTTTCCATGCAAATTGAGAAGAAAAGGAACTATTGAGCAAAGAAACTTGGCATTAAAACCAAAACAACTTTCAATCTCTCCATTTTGGAATATCTTAGAATTATATCAAACCTATAAGGTCTAAACAAGAAATATAAATCTACCATATTTTAGGTAGAGAGAGTCAGTGATGTCTATTGTATGAAGGCTTCAGAAATAAACAACTATTACCATATGATGTTTTTCAATAATATAGACTATGAATAATGCTATATCATGTGCTATATCATGTTGATATCTGTGTAGTGCCATCAGATTAATATAATTCCTTTATGAATGCTTGGCATCCTTTCATCTGCAGGAGACTGGAAATTGAAGCCTATGATATAGATGGTTTTCAATGACATGTGACTATATAGTCCAATCTGAGATTTTTATAACCTTTGACAGTTATTGCAGATGTGCCTTGGTTGGGAACTGCTTGTCTCCCACAAGCTCTTTTCTCTTCAAGCTGTAGGACTTTGATGCCCTGATGGAGATGATGGTGTCACTTGTTACGATCACTTGCCAAAGTTTCCCATCTGTTGGGATCAATTCCAAATTCCTTCTTATCTCACTAACGTGTCTTTATAGTGAAGCCTGGGACGTCCTGTTGTTCTTGTTCTCTCTGATACCTCCCCATATAGTATGTCCTTAGGTATGCGTCCATCTTCCAACCCACTCAGGTGGCCCAGCCAGTCGTGTTTACTTAAGCAGGGCTGTCACATTTGGTACATGTCTCTTTGAAGAACCTCTGCATTGGTAACTTTGTCTTGCCATTTGATGTTGAGTGTATGGTGTAAGCAGCATGAGTGGAAACTGTTTAACCTTTTCTCCTGATGAGCGTAAGTTGTCCACATTTCCCCACCACACGAGTGCTGAGGAGGGAAGCTTGGTATGCTAACATTTTGGTCTCGATGGTAGCTTTGAGTTGTTCTGTGCTCTTTTAGTTAGCCTGCTAAAGGTGGTGGCAGCCTTTTCAATGCAAACATTTAGTTCTTCATCCAGTGAGTGGTTGGTACTCAATGTAGAATCTAAATAGCTGAACTTTTGGACTACTTCTGGCTGGGTTGCATTTCAGGTGATTAAAGGATACATCTGTTTTCTTGATGCTGATGGTGACAGCAAATGTCTGACAAGTACTTGAAAGGCAGCCCATGAGTTCTTATAGTAGATCTTTGTAGGAAGGCGCAGTGGCCTTCCTCTGAGCCTCGGCCTGCGGAAGGGCCGCAGGCACCCAATCAGACTCTAGATTCGCCGGCAGCCCAGTCTGCCTGGCAACCAGGCAGCTGGGCCCTGATAGGTCCTGCCGGGCGGCCAACCCGGCAGCAGGGGGGCGGAGCCTTAGGGAGGGCGGCAGCCATAAAAAGCAGGCCCTGCAGCTCAGAAAGGGGAAGGCTGCCGGCGGAGACAGACGCACTGCCTCGCCGGCTGCAGCAAGGGGCTGAACCACGCCAGACCTCCGCCTCAGGTAACCCTCTCCCGGTCTTGCGGCCCCCGGGGCGACCCCGGCGACCCGCCTCTAAGGCCTGGGTTGGGCCTCCGGGCCCCCTGGACTGGCCGAGGCCTACAGGCCCGAAGCTCTAGACCCAGCCTCAGGCCCGCAGCGGCTGGGACGAGCCCCCTGAACCGGAGAGCTGGGAGTTCCGCCCAGAAGCCGGTTCGGACTTGGAGGAGCTGCCAGACGCCCAACCCCTGGAGGCAGGACCCGACCTGGAGGAGTTGCCGGAGGCTGAACCCTACCTCCAGCCCTGTGATCTGGAGGAGCTGCCCCTCGCTGAGGAGCTTCCCAATCTACCCCCCGTGGACGCGGAAGGACTGACCGGCCTACCCCGTGTGGTGTACCCCGACGACCCAGAGGAACCGACGAACACAGGTACCGGGGAACCCGGGGAGGAAGGAGCCCAGGGACAGCCAGAGGCGTGGCTGTACTAGGGGTAACGCCCAGTCGGCATGTTGCGGCAGGAGCCCCGCCGACTGAGTGGCAACACCCGTGCCACTGCCAGGGCCCTGGGCTGGGACGCAGTGGAGTTGGGTGGGCCTGCGTCCCCCTCCCTTCCCCCCTGATCCTCGCCAACCCCCAAAAGGGGAATAGCCTCTACCGCCCGCTGGACTCGAGCTCACCACTCCTTGCTCGCCCGCCCTGCCTGAGGGCCGGGGCGAAAGACTCCTTGCTCGCCCGCCCTGCCTGAGGGCCGGGGCGAAAGACTGCAAAAACTAACATTCCCCTGATTGAAATAGGAAGGTGCAGTGGTCTTCCACCGAGCCTGGGCCCGCAGAAGGGCCGACAGGACTGGACTGGGCAGGAGCCCGTCCTACAATCTTCTTCACTGTGGATTATAAGGGCAGCATCTTCAGTGAATAGAAGTTCTCTGATTAGCACCTTTTTGCCTTTAGTCTTTGCCTAGTGAGAGATTGAAGAGCTTCTCATCCGATCTTGTGTGGAGATACCCTCTGTCTTTCACATCCTTAAATGCACAGTTCAGGAGTACCAAGAAAAAGGTCGTAAAGAGAGTAGGGACAGGGACACATCCTTGCTTCACTCAACTTTTCATAACCAAGCTCTCCAAAGTAGACCCGTCAAACTGGATGTTTGCTCTTATGTTTTCATGAAATGAATGTATAAGACTTCACAAGGTTGATGGAAATGCTATCTTTTCTAATATAGCAAATAGACCTGCTCTGCTGACTGTGTCAAATGCTTTGGTTAGGTCCACAAAAGCAATATACAATGGTCTGTTTTGCGCTCTGTACTTTAAGTTGATGCAGATAATATGTCTACAGTTGATTTTTTCGAGCCCTAAATCCACACTGAGATTTAGGGTACACACGATTCGCCAGCTGTTGTAGGTGAACTAAGATGACTTTTGTAAAAGTTTTTCCTGCTACAATTAATAATGAGATACCTCTGTGTAGTTGTTAGTCACCCTTTTCACCTTGGTTTTTATACAGAGTGATGATGAATGCATCATGCATCTCTTGTGGCATCTCACCCTCTTTCCAGAATTTAAGAAGCAACATATAGAGATATGGTGGCAGGCTTTCTTTCCCGCACTTAAAAGTTTCTGCTGGGATGCCATGTTTTCCAGGAGCCTTTGCCATTTGATAGCAAATCAATGGCCTTGCTTAGCTCTCCTACAGTGGGCTCCACATCTAGCTCTGGCATGACCTGGAGAGTTTGGTATTTGATCCAGTGATTCACTGGTGATGTTCATTTCATTTGCATATAGCTCTGAATAATGTTCAACCCAACAAGACAGCTGCTTTCTTTTATCTGTAATAATTTCACCACTTTGTGATTTAAAGGGGGGGCGACTTTATTGAGAGTGGGACCTAGAGCTTTCTTCATGCCATAATGCATTAATTTGAGATTTCCTGTATCTCTTCAATGAACTTGGTCCAATAATTTGTCTACTTGCTCAATGTACCTTGATTTTTTGCATGTCGAAGTCTCACTTTGGTGCTCTCTGTTGGCTTCTTCTTATATTCCTGATAGGCTATGTTCTTAAATGTTAATAAAGAGTAATAGTTCCATTTCATTTTCTTCAAACCAATCCTTTTTTGATGATCTCTTCCCCCAAATGTAGCTAAAGTAACTTCATAGGTTGTCGTTCTTAAATCTTCCCAAAATTCCTCTGCCTTCTCTGGTAGTGACTTGCCATGCATTCTGAATAAAAAGCCTTCAGAAACACGTGACATTTCCTCTGGTTTTTGATGTTAGTAGTATTGATTTTTTTTTTGGCTTGCTCCCAAGTTTTGCTCTATATAATTTCTTAGCTGTAATCATCACTTTGCCAGTGATCAAAGAGTGGCTGGTATCACGATCAGCACTGTGAAATGTGTGAGTGTTCTGCACTGAAGGTAGGTTTTTTTTCTCCTGACAATGACAAGGTCTAATTAGTGTGGCCTGATCATGGATATCATCATGACACTTTGTGGTGATCTTTTCCTGCAAAATATGAATTGGTAATACACATTTGGTTTTTGGTCTAGAATTCAAGAAGTCATTGGCCATTCTCATTCATCTTGCCAATGCCAAAATGTCCTAGGCAATCTGGCCATGACTGGTTATCTGCACTGACTCTTGCACTGAAGTCACCAAGGAGGAAAAAATTGCTCAGTTTATGTCATTCTTTTGACGACTTGATACAAAGTCATAAAATGTATCCTTCTTCTCAAGGCTAGATTTGAGTCTTGGTGCATAAGCACTAATGATGTTCAGAAAGCCAATAATCGTCTGAAATTTAAGTGAGATAATGCACTCTGACTTCCCAATGGTTGTTTCTAGGAGCTTTACTCACTTATTTCTCACAATGAAACCGACACCATGCACACAATTTTCTTTGCTGTTTTTGACCTGCCAAATGAAGTTATAATTGGTCTCTTTGATAGAACCAGCATCTGCAAGTCTTATTTCTGGAGGTGCTGCAGTTTCAACGTTGAATTTGTATGGCTCCTGGTCTATCAAAGCAGACTTCCATATGATGCATGTGTATTATAGGTCGTCATCATCTATCAATTCCAGACACATGGTCCTAACATTCCAGCTTCCAAGCCGGAAAGTTCTTAGTTTCTTCCATGTTGTGTCCTTGCTGCCAGCAAGGATGGAGTGTCCCCTCCATTTAATATGGCTGCAATTGCTTAAGTAATTAAAATGGAGGCGCTACTTTGCCCATGTGTCAGCGTCTCCCTCTCAGCTCACTGGTTTGGATCAAAGGAAGGACAGAAGTCAATACATTTGGAACCAGCTATGCTGCCAGTGCAGAGAAAGCCTTTCATTTGCCAGCCTTTGGGGCTCCACACCCAGACTAGTTATCAGCTACGGCTGAAATTTCCAATCTGTCTTGTGTGGATGCTGTTGGCAAATTCACTAAGTGAATTTTTTCATCTGCCTTTTTTATGGTATTTCCTCCATCAGTGGTTCCACTACCCTCCTCAGGTGCTCATCTGCCCAAAGCTGTGGGTGCTTCCTGAGGATTCCGGGTTAATTAACAGTCACACAGCACTCAGCATTGACCAATACAGGTTGTAACACTTATGGTCATTAGCGGTAGCAGGTTTTCAGTTCTGACTTGACCTGACATCATTATGAATATGGTTCTAGATTATATATAACATAAAAGTGAATCAGATATGCTCTGAAATGACTAGCAATTCGTGGTTACTTTCTATTGGTCAATGTTTATATCTCTCAATAATGGAATTATTCAGGTAATAGAATAACATCTAAGAATTAAATGGGGTTGTTTCTACAAATTTATGTCCCTTAGTTTTTTATTTTAGACGTAATTCTTTTTCCCAGAGGGAGGAAGGAAAAAATGTGCTTTCCCCTTTAATTTCTCTTTAATTCTAAAATGTATGATATTTACAATCTCTCCAAGCTTTGAGCAAGATTATTATACTCTATTATTATACTGTACACAGTTCACACTGTGGATGAATATATTTCAACATTAATCTAAAGATTTAAAGCATCTTCCAGTAACACAAGTGTAACCCAGGGACTCAATGGTGCCAGCTGACAGAAGGCACAATGGCAGCATAGGATTATACATCGGCACCTGGGTTGAATATTATTATAGCTCACCAAAGAGAGGCAAATGAAGTTCCTACTTGAGAGCCAGTGGCCCACTGGCCATCATTTATTGTGAAACATATGTAAAGATAATATTTAAGGAGTTATGTATCTATAATGAAAATTATGCTCTTAAGGTCATGGAGGTAAAGCCAGTTGCCAAGAGGTGACATGCCTCTGACATGTTCCTTTCAGGCAGGAGATAAATGACTCTTATTTCCCTGTATGATCCAGTTGTGTAGTGTATATCTATTTGCATACTGAGACAGGTGTAAATGGAGAAATTGAGAAATCTACAAGACATACAAACGGAGGTGAGAGGGCCCTGTTTATGAATAAAAGCAAAGTATTGCCTTCTACGATCAGATGACTGGCTTTGTGGATGTGGGGAAAGCAGTAGATGTGATATACCTTGACTTTAGCAAAACTTTTGATACAGTCTCCCACAGAATTCTAGCCAGCAAGTTACAGAAGTATGGGTTGCATGAATGGACTATGAGGTGAATAACAAGCTGGCTTAGATCATCAGGCTCAACGGGTAGTGATCAATGGCTTGATATCTAGTTGGCATCTTGTATCAAGTGGAGTGCCCCACAGGTCGGTCCTGGGGCCAGTTTTGTTCAACATCTTCATTAATGATCTGGACGATGGGATAGATCGCACCCTCAACAAGTTTGTGGATGACACTAAACTGCGGGGAATGGTAGATAAGATGGAGGGTAGGGATAGAATACAGAATGACCTAAAAAAATTGGAGGATTGGGCCAAAAGAAATCGGATGAGGGTTCAACAAGGACAATTTCAGAGTCCTGCATTTAGGATGAGAGTCCCATGCACTGCTACAGACTGGGAACTGACTGGATAGGCTGATAGTTCTGTAGAAAAGGACCTGGGGGTGAGACTGGACAAGCAGCTGGATATGAGTCAACAGTGTTCCCTTGTTGCCAAGAAGGCTAGTGGCATATTGGGCTGCATTAGTAGGAGCATTGCCAGCAGATCAAGGGAAGTAATTATTCCCCTCTATTTGTCATTGATGAGTTCACATCGTGTCCATTTTTAGGCCCCTCACTAAAGGCAGAATGTGGACAAAGTGGAGAGAGTCCAGCAGAGAGCAACAAAAATGATTAGGGGGCTGGAGCACATGACTTCTGAGGAGAGACTGAGGGAACTGGGCTTGTTTTAGTCTACAGAAGAGAAGAGTGAGGGGGGATTTGATAGCGGCCTTCAGCTACCTGAAAGGGGGTTCCACGGAGCATGGAGCTAGAATATTTACAGTGGTGGCAGATGACAGAACAAGGAGTCTCAAATTGCAGAGGGGGAGGTCTGTTAGATATTCAGAAAAAACATTTTCAGTAGGAAGGTGGTGAAGGACTGCAATGAGTTATCTAGGGAGGTGGTGGAATCTCCATCCTTAGAAGTTTTTAATGCCCAGCTTGAAAAAGCCCTGGCTGGGATGATTTATTTGGGGTTGGTCCTGCTATGAGCAGAGGGTTGGACTAGATGACCGCCTGAGGTACCTTACATCCCTAATCTTCTTCTATGATTCTATGATTGGTCTGATCTATCTTGGAGAGCAGAGACATACTGAATCCTCTACTTATTCTTCTTTCATGAGACATATGTGCTGTCGGTTTGCCACATAACAACCTGTCTGGCTGTGAAGCACTGCAAGAATTTCACGTGAGCTATAGTTTTAGACTCTGAGAGTATCTTGATAATTAAGTCTGGGCCCTACCGTGCATGTTCTGATTTTATATATAGCCATTTGTTTCTAATATTTCTACTTACTACTACTTGACTCTATGCTTTATTTAAAAAACTTATATTTGCTTTTCCTATAGACTAATCTAAGCACTTTGTGTTAAGTGTTGCAGTGATCTGCGATGAAACTGGTAAACTGGGGTGTACTGTTTCTTTAGGAATTGGTGAATACTGAGAGTGTCCAGTGGACTTCCAGGGGGGCTGAAGATGCTCTGAGGACTCAAGGGTTGGAGCAAGCCTGTTGCTAATCTGTAGACTGACAGCGAACATATGAATCCTAGAGTGGAGTTCAAGTTTGCAGAGGGCAATGTAGTCAGGGAGTGTGACCCCCTCACCCCTCGTCCACCCCATCAGAGATAGGTAAGTTTCCTCATACTAAGGGCAAGGTGGTAGCAGGGTGCTTCACAACCCTGTGTACCTATGTGACCATTAACACATTCTCATTGTTTTCATATGAAAAGTTTGACTTTGTGTTTCACAGATTAAGTAGGCAATTGGGATTAAATAAAAATCTCATTGAATATAAAAACCCACACAATTCTTGTGTAATGTCCTACCTTTTGATAATCTCATTTGTTTGGATAATCCCATTCCAGAATACAGAAAGTCAGGCAACTTCTTTCTGGGCCCGTTTTTCTAAATTAAAATCTCCCATGTTTTGGGCAGGCTGTACCCCCTGAAGCTTTTTGCCTAAAGTATTATATACTCATACTCTAATTACACATAGTGGGGCCCAGATAAGGTTGCGGACCTGCCAGAGATGAAAAATTACGCTAGATGATGCGTACTAGACAAGGTACTGCCTGAAGTGCCTATTGCTGGTGCTGTGTCATGAGGATGAGAGGCCTTCTGTCTTTGCTCCAAAGAGAAATCGCCAACTAAATCGGGCCATGAGAGAGCCATAGGTCAGTGTCAGAAGGTGACTCGCATTTTAAGAAGGAAGAGGCCAGTGCACCTGTGACTCATTAGGTGCCTCCTGGAGAGCCAATGCTGTGAGACTGAAAAGGGCTGAGTTGTTGGACTGCATTTGGATAGAAGAGCCATGAGACTGGTCATTCTCAGATGGGGAGTGGGGACCTGGAACAAGGCCAGAAAGGAATTGGGAATGGAGCGGTGGAGGACTCATCTGGGTGACCTAAATGTCTCTGGAGAGAGAAATTGAAAATCTTTGTACTTTTCTATGTTTTACAGTGGGAACGGGGAAAGTGGTTTTATGTGTACTGTGTTTGCTTTATTTGTGGCTGGACTGAGGGGAAACTGAGGCAGACACACTTGTTGTGCTGTAGCCTGCTGCAAGATGGAGCCCCATGTGGGATAGCCTTATTACATTATGGAGGAAAATGTGGGCACTCCCATCAGCCCTTGTCCAGAGGTGTGTAGCAAAGCAGAGATTTCAAGGAGTGAAGGCTGGCACCACTGCAGAAGTGCATGAATGGAATGTACAGAATGAGAGAGAGACTTGCCCATATGTAAATTGGGAGGACAAGGGGGATTTGCAAGGTGAATTGCAGGAGGGGAAAATATCATCAAAATTCTGTGGGCTGAGATGTAGACAAGGTTATTTGTTTTTGTTGTAAAGAAGCTGGCCCTAAGGAAAAACAAAAAAACAAAAAAACATTGACCTTGAAAGAAACTGGCTTCCCTCAGAAAGAAATGGAGGAACCCCATGAGTGGGCAACAGAAGAAGTGAGTGTTGGATGACATAAATGCAGATAAAATAGTGGTGAGAAATTGTACAGCTCCTCAGCAGACCCAGGTGAGAGAAGGTGAGAAAGAGTAGTGCAAGCGGACTACAGCGATTGATGCAAACCTGGCTGATGGGGATATAAGCACAGAAGCTATTGCGGGGAGAAATGTCACACTAATGGCAGTGCCTGACAGGGCTGACTAAGCTGTGGTGGCGACAGTAAGTGAGGTGTATGGACCGAGAGGGTCCAACATAGCTGATACCAGAAAGACCTTGATGCTGCAGGAGATGCCAAATGACAAAGCCTGAAGGAACAGGAGCAGTTACTCACTGAAGATGGCGACCTGAAAAGAGATGGTGGAAATGCCAGGCAGCCTCCAGTTGAGTGGTAATATTGGCCCTGTGGCTGAACAAGGTTTGAAAAGGGGCAGGCATGGCAGACTGGCTGGCCTTTTAAGGCCAGCCAAACTCAGCCTTGCCACTGACCTGGCAGCTATCCTCCAGCTGAATGTGGTGTGGAGACCTAATTCTAATGACTGATTCTGGCTGTGCGGGGATCAGAACTGGTTATATAAACAGAGTGGAGAGCTTGCTTAGGACAGACCCATGAGAGAGAAGGTCAGAAGACACCTTCCCTAAAAGGGCCTGGTAAAAGCTGGAGAGGAGGAAAGGCAGGTTGGAATGAGCGAGGAGAAGAGCTTGGAGAAAGGCTCTGTGATAAGCTATGTGAAGTGGCATGTAACCTTTCAGAGTTGCTTGGCCCAGGGAGGGCAGAGATAAAAGTCCTCGCCAGTGGTGAGCCCCAAGAGTGGGCAGGTGGACCCATGGAGGGCAGCTGTATGAACACTGAAAAGCCATTTCAGGACAGTATTTTTGGCTTTTTGGGGGGAAACTGAATCCTATGTCCAGGAAAGGCAACTAAACGCCTGAACATAAATAAATAAAATAAAATAACCCTTGGTTACCTACAACCTCCTTTAAAAATGCCTCCTACTTGGAGAAGGAAGAAGAGAACCAAGATCATTATACCATGGAGCTGCAGTTTTATCAAATTTATCACTGAATGTTAAAAATGAGATTTCTTTGAAAGTGGCAGTCATATGACTTCAATTGATAATTACAACCTTAGCTGTGGAAGATTCCTAAATGGACTGTAGGCTTGATGTGCTAAGCACACACAACTCCCCCTGAATTTGCGGATGCTCATTATAGTAAATTTGTGAACTCAGATTTGTCACAAGCTGACTGTATTAAGACTGAGTTCCAGAGAGGTACCATGTTAGTTTATTTTTAGCAAAACAGTGAGAGTTCTGTGGCACCTTAAAGACCCCCACGAAAGCTTATGCCCAAATAAATTTGTTAGTCTTTAAGGTGCCACAGAACTCTCACTGTTTTGCTAAAGACTGTTGTGGTAAAGATGATTTAAAAAAGCTTTATGAAAACAAAGCAAACAAGTCATCCTATTGACAGTAGGTCTATCTAATTTCCAAGCAGAGTTTCCAAACTGATTGATTAGTTTGGTCAGAAAGAGCCTTTACAGGTAATGATGGATCACATCACGTGTTCAAATGTTCTTTGAACTTTGCTCTGAACTTAGAAGCCAACCAGCAGTTCTTTGCCTCTTCCTTTCAGCTATCCTCCATGCAAATAGACTCAAGACCCCAGTATCATGAAATCAACCCCTCCATAATGTCCTTACCTTTTATGATTCATTTGTAGATTCTTATTTCTCTGTGCAACATAGTTTTCATCAGACAAAGATGTTGCTCATTCTTTTAACTCCCTCTCTGTCAGTGATTGGGATGTGGGTGGTTGTGCCTACTGGTTGATGCAGCTGTCATTAACCAGGAATCACAGCTCAGGGTCTGAACAGGGTTACCTGGAGTGAGGGAAGGCTTGGGGTAAGCAGGTATAGGAGCTATTACAACCATCGCAAATGCTTTGAACAGCCAGTGAACTCCTGCTGCAGCTGGGTTTAAGAGCTGGTCTGCTGATTCTTCCAACCAATGAGGCAGTGAAGCCATTTAGTCCAACTGCACTCGTTAGGTTGCCTGGAGAGTGGCTTTGCTGCCGACGGTGATTCCTGACACTCTCAAATTAGGTCACCGTTACTCAGTAGTAATAGTAACGCCATTCTAGTTATGCTCATGGTGTGCTCATGCTAGGTGCTGTCCACACACACAGAAAGATGCAACCTTTCTTCAAAGATCTTACAATATAAAGCCTGATTGTCCAAGTTCCTCCATGTGTGTAGATACCTATGCTAGTATGCAGTTCCATTAAAGACCTGGGGTTCTCATCATCCTGAGAATACACCTGACTTGACAAATTAGCAATATATGAAGAGTGAGGAAGAAGGATGCAATCAAAAATAATTATGATCTTTAGATGCATTTTTTTTTTAAAGAAAAAAGTGTATAACATATAGATTAAAAAACTGTCCTTCAAGCCAACAGGAAACCAGTTGTTTATATAGTATTATATAGACTGAGGTGGTATAGTCTTCTTATTCGATAGCAAAGATGCTGAATTTACACTGCATTGGAACTTGTTCTTAAGGTAGATTAGCTTGATAATATATCAGGCTACAACAGTGAAATGAAATCAATGTTCAATATTTATGGGAATGTTACTATAATTCTTTGAAAGAAAAACTGCATTAAAGGTGTGTATAAGCTTTGTGGAATCAGTACAGAGAGCTGCAGATGAACTATCTCTGCTTCCCAGTGCACAGATGCAAAAAAACAGGTGATGTTTTGCATTCACTTCAGAGTTGGGCTATTTGCTGAGGTTCATCTAGAAATTCATACCATGACTAATTCAGCCTGAAGAAACTGGTGTGCTTTTCTTGTTCTTTTTTCAAGCTATGATCACAACTGAAGCATTAAAGGGGATGGGGGGAGAGAGAGAGATGGAGACCTTCTCACACCTGTACTTAAAATAATAATTAAAAATAAGTATTTTAAGCACCATTCATTTAAAACATATACCTCTTTGATTGTGAAATGAAATTCAGGGCCAAATTATCTGCTGCGTAGCTCCACCATTTGTGGAACTGTGCTGGTTTAAGCCAGATGAAGATCACATTGTCTGAAATATTTTTCTGTTTTGTTCTGCTATATAGTTATTTATCAATACATTATTTTAAGTATTGACCAGTCTGCAGTTGGATGATACAGGTCATGTGATGCTTTTGTGAATAGCTTGCAAAGCAATATCTAGTTATGCAAATATCCAACTGCAGTTTTTCAACCCTCCAAATCCATTAATGCCTTAAACACAATATCCTCCTAACATATGGAAAGTATTAAAATTTCAGGGCTGGGCCTTCTGCTTTCAATGGGGGGACTCCAGTCCTGAGACCAGGTGGAAATTTGTTCCTCCTCCAGCACTAGGGTCAGTTGGGGGCTATACCTGCCTGAACACAAGTTCAAACAAAAATGCTATAACTTATGTTAGCTGCAATGGACCATGGGGTGCAGTGCAAAAAGATTTAAGCAGTGCAGAGCATTGGGCCCTCAATTTGAATTTAGCTTATTAATTTGTAGAAATAGGAAATCACAAATCATTCCTGTCACAAGAAGCAAGTCTGGTCTTAGAATCTATGAATATAACGGTTTTGCAGGTAGCTGTCTAACTACTCAGTCTACTAGGCAGAAGGTAAATGAGGCTTTATAAAATCCCCAGTCTATCAGTCTGCATATTCAGAATTCCCCCAAACTTTTTCCAAAACAGAGACAAGCTAAACTAATAAGCACTGCAGGAGGATTACTCTGCTACAGAGAGTAGTATAGTAATACTTGTCTGCAGTACAGATATATTGTCAAAGCAATACACACTCAAAAAGGGCCAAAATCTGCTTTAATGTAAGCAATATGTGCGGATGCATAACCCAGGGCTGTATTTGGCCTCAAGCAACTAATAGCGTACAGTGCATGCTGTACATTTAAAGGCTTTGATGAACTGTTGATTTAATGCTTGCATTAAGGGGCTAGTACATTCAGACTATACTGATTTCCTTCATTGCATCTGAGCTACTTTCTTTTAAGCTGAGGGCTTCTTACATACTTTGAGTGCGTTTGAATGATCCAGTGACAGTTGAAGTAAATTAGAAATATTTATTGCTCTAACTTTTATTTTTCTCTCCCTGCAGATAGCCTATAAACCCAACTGGAATTAATTTGCTAATAACAGGGATTAAAAAGAAATGGCTTTTAAAGATTTTAAATTTCAGTTTCCTGCTGTGTGAATTTTGCTTGTGCAACTGAGCGTGTGTGGACTAAAGCCCGTTAAATTTTAGCAGTCCTCTCTTGGCTTATGCACAGAACTCCTGCAGAGAAGACCCCAAGGAAGAGATGGTATTGGATAGGGTTCAGTAACTGTAAAAAAGCCTGAATAATGTTTTCTTTTTTCTTCCTCACTTTGAAAATATAGGGCACCATCAGTCTTAGAACATTTCCCATGAATTATATCAGTAATGATTTCTTTGTTTTGGTGTCATATATCTTTAAAAAAACAACCTACCTTTCATGTTGCTTGCTTGCTTGTTTATTCATCTGTGATTTGGACCTTCAAATATTACTGGGGCCACTGGGTGATTGAGGTGCTAAAGGAGTACTCAGGGAAGACAAGACCATTGCAGAATAGCTAAATTAATTATTTGCATCAGTCTACACTGCAAAGGATGTAAGTGAATTCCTGAGCTATTTGTTTTAGGTGACAAATCTGAGAAACTGTCCCAGATTGAGGGGTTGATAATGTTTTGGAAAAAAATGATAAATTAAATGATAATAAGTCACCAGGAGCCGATGGTATTCAGCCAAAAGATCTGAAGGAACTCAAATATGAAATTGCAGAACTACTAACTCTAGTATGTAACCATCATTTAACTGGACGATAGCTAATGTGACACCAATTTTTTAAAAAGGCTCCAGAGATGATCCTGGCAATTACAGGCCAGTAAGCCTACTACAGTATTAAGTAAATTGATTGAAACTATAGTAAAGAAATCTGTGTCTGATAATTCTGAACACAATATGTTTGGGAAGTGTCAAATATAGCTTTTGTAAAGAGAACTCATGCTTCACAATCTATTCTAATTCTCTGAGAGGGTCAACAAGCATATGGACATACATGATCCATTGCGATATAGTGTACCTGGACTTTCAGAAAGCTTTTGATAAGTGATAAACAGTGAGGTGGCAAAATTTGCAAATGATACAAAATTACTTGGGATAGTTAAGTCCAAACCAGCCTGCAAGAACTTACAAAGGAATCTCCCAAAACAGGGTGACTGGGCAACAAAATGGCAGACGAAATTCAGTGCTGATACATGCAAAATAATGAACATTGGAAAATATCATCCCAAATAGACATACCAAATGATGGGATCTAAATTAGGTGTTACCACTCAAGAAAGATCTTGGAGTCATTGTGGATAGTCCTCTGAAAACAGCTGCTTCATGTGCGGCAGCTGTTAAAGAATCTAACAATGTTAGGAATCATTAGAAAAGGGAAGATGGGAAGTATCATAATGCCACTTTATAAAATCCATTATATGCCCTCATCTGGAATACTGCATACTCTTCTGGTAGCCCCATATCAGAAAATATATACTAAAATTGGAAAAGGTACAGAGATGGACAACAACAAATATTAAGGGTATGGAACATCTGCCATATGAGGAGAAAGTTAAAAAAAAAACCCTCAGACTTCTCAGCTTGGAAAATAAATGACTAAAGGGGGATATGATAGAGGTTTATAAAATCATGAATGGTGTGAAGAAACTGAATAAGGAAGTGTTATTTATTCCTTCACATAACAAGAACCAGGGGTTACCTAATTAAATTAATAGGCAACAAATTTAAAATAAACAAAAGGAAGTAGTACTTCACGCAACAGTCACAACCTGGTGGAATTAATTGCCAGGTGATGTTGTGAAGGCCAAAAGTATAAGTTCAGAAAATAATTAGATAAGTTCATGGAGAATAGGTCCACCAATGGCTATTAGCCAAGATGGTCAGGAATGCTCCCCTGCTCTGGGTGTCCCAAGCCTCTCATTGGAAGAAGCTGGGGGTGGACAACGGGATGGCTCACTTGATGATTGCCTTGTTCTGTTCAGTTCCTCTGAAGCACTTGGCATTGTTGACTGCCAGAAAACAAGATTCTGGGCTAAATGGACCATTGGTCTGACCCAGTATGGCTAATTCTTATGTTCTTATAGGTTTGATTCTGTAAAACTATTACCATTTAGATACCACATTGAGAAGTTCCCCCTGTCCCCTATGGATAACTGTGTTTTTTATATATATAATATGAATCAAAGAACACACCCAAGTGAATTTCATGCAGAGCGGTGCAAAACATTCACAGTGAAACACAAAACCAGAAAAAGCACCTAGTTCAGGATGTGTTAAAAGAACCTTGTCTGAGCACTGAGTTTAAGGCTTGTAAAGGTTTTCAAACATTTTGAAAGAACCTGGAGTGATTTAGGATTTTGTGGAGATATGTGCAATTTGTAGTTTATTTTTACAGTGAGTTTGCAGGGTTTTGCATGTATTTTTTTGTTCATTTGATTTTACTTTTCAATACTTTTATTGCAGAGTAATAGTTATAACATGGAAAGCAGGTTGGTACACAGTAAAGGGCAGAAAAACAATTTCACAAAATCACATTTCTCTCTTAAAGGTGAGACAAACATTACACATTTAAAAGAGTCAGATGGAGAGGTTAAAATAATGATTCATATTTTATTTTTGGTTACTGATGGTGGGGAGGTTCAGGTGCTTGAAGTAACTTACTATTTCTAACTTTCTTGGACTTTGTAAAGTTTTATATATTTCTTTACGTTAGTGTCCCAGTCAATGCAAACGTCTCTTTACATATTTTTGTGTATACACTTTTACCTTGATTTTGTAGCTCTTTGCTGTACCTTTTATACTTCATTAATCTTTTTTTAATTCTTTCAGAAAAAGATTACTTTTAAGTTAATTAAAATCATCATGAACTTTTATTACTGAGAACATTATGATGACCAATAGGCTAAGGTTAGGTTACATTAGAGGGACACTTGATTCAATATGCCCCCATTTTGACCAAAATCAGTATTATAGTATATTTTAGGTTTAGGATAAATATGATTTCCCATCATCCACTTAGACAGAAGTCATCCTAGAACATAAGGTCACTGAAAGTATCTTTAGAATAGTGACATAGCTTTTTTTCTAGCATTGCAACATCCTGTAAGAGCTGGCCTTGGTCAATTAATTCCACAGTTTAAAGGATGGGAGCCCAATTCCCTACATAACATTAGTCCCAGTATACTTTGAAAGAGACCAAGCAAGTTGTTTGTTTGTTTGTTTGTTTTCTCTCACCTCTTCCAAAGTGGGATGAATTTGGGACATAAATGCAAGTTTTTTTGAAACAACAATCCCTCCAATTCCATGAACAGTAGCAATAACACATGGCCTTGAGCTGGCTGGTGTTAAATTCTTTCCCATAATATTTTGCATTGTTCTGAGACACAACCAATCCAACTCAGTGCTTGTTATTGAACTTTTTCTCTTTGGGGTTTGTTGAAATTTAAAGCAAAACTCAAACTGTTAACTTGCACAGATGGAAACCAAAGAAAATGTCCACCTAAATCTCTTTAAAAAAAAAACAAACTATTGAGTTCTGCCCCACTCTAGCTATAATGAACATCTATCTGTAGTCAGTGATGAATAGGCAGCTAGGGGGCTATCTTTTTCCCACCATATTGAAGTAAAGAGCTGATGGAGAGAGAAAACTAGGAAATGGCATCAAAAAAGAACTCTGTGATAATCTTTGCTGGAGCTGATAACTTGAAGGTTATCCTTTTTATGTTGTAGGAACTTTTATAAGTAATACATTTGGGACTGATTGTCTCTTTTAAGCCTTCATCCATAATTCCAGCCACATTTCTATCAATTCCAGCAGGGTAGAGCTCTATTACAATCATGTTAACTAAAGTAATATTGGCCATGATTTTGCAGTCCATGTGGACAGACAAATCATGTTTTACAACATTAACTGCTCATGAGTAAACCCTACTAAAACCAGAGTTTACCTGCAAGCACCTGGATTTGATGTTGAACACAACTTTATCTACGCTGACTGCAAAGTAGTGGTCAATATCATTTTAGCTAATTCAGTTCCTCAAATCCATTCTCTAATTCAACGCAATTTTATAGCAAAGACAAAATAAGAGCAAAGTTTTCCTCATATCTACTTGACAGTTCTTAAATCTGAATTGTCATTAGCCTATCTGTGTGGTTCTCCTACGTCGAGGGTGGATGATTTGTACATGTTGAGAGACTGCAGAATACCAAAGTTGAGCACTGCTTATTGATCCAAATGGAGAATGTTTATTTTCTCAACTAGCATGATCTTTGAATTAAGTTAACATTTGTTTGGTACACGTTCTGTGACAATCTAATCCATTTTTAAATTATTCTATCCATATAGATGTATGAAAACAGCACAACATAGTTTCAAAATATGAACAACTTTCTGTGCTTGAAACAATAAGTGGATCATCTCCCTCTTACCTCCTGTCGCTCTTAAGTATATCGGTTACTTCAGAATGTCTTTTTCTGAATTCAGACCATAGTAAAACATGTACTACAAAGATGTAGAAATCTGCTCCATTTCTGAGGATGAATTATTCAGAAAAATTCTGCAAGTGCTTCCACCAGCTACACTTTCAAAGCTGATAATTATTTAATAAGATTTTTTGTAGTTTGTAAAGTTCAGCTAATTGGAAAAGAAGCTTCATTATCATTCCCCATCTGTGGTTGTATCAGAGTTGTAGTTTTGGCTAATAGTGGGCAATACAGTTGGTGCTAAAAGGCACTATCAAACCCTGTAGACCTAGCATTGCGTGACCTTTTTTAATTAACTTCCAGAGCTGGATCTCATCTTAAAAACATTTTTTTGGTGACATTTAATTCAATTAAAAACATTAGTGTTTAAATCCAGTTGCATCCACTCATTAACTCAGTGTTTGCTTTCTGGTTTATAAATGTAGTCAATAAAAATGATTAGTTTAAACCCAACATTATTATATATGCCCTAGAAATTGAGATAAAGATGTACTGAAATGTATAACTCATATAGTATCAACATTCCTCTTATTAATCTGCTATTCCATCTCCTGTCTCTCTGGAAGGAGAACTAGAGGCTTTAAACCCTCTAAATGTGTCTCCCTCATCACTATTCAACTCCACTGCGATATCATAAAGGGTTGCTCTAGGCAGATGGGTGGTGGGGCTAAATGAAAATATTAAAGTAAAGCAGTGAGAGAGAGAGAATTCTCAAATATACTGAGTCCCCTTCCTCCCCTCCCCCTTCGCTAATGGATCTCCGCACACCAGAAGCACACAAACGACTGGGACATAATTGCAGCTGTCAGGCATTTACATTCAGATTTAATGCACAATCACTAGAGGTAGATGAAATTTCCTAATATTAACCTTAGTGTACTGGCCATACTTCAACATAAATTATGTCAACTTCAATTGACCCCCCGTTATTGAAATTGGCCAAGAATGATCCAAAGCTTCACCATTCACTTTTTTTAACCTGAGTTTCCCCCTTTGTAACGCATCATATGTACTGAAAATTAATTTTGTTTTATAGTATCCGCCTGTTTATCCGAAATCCTATTATCCGAATCCCTCCCTCGTCCCCCGCTATGAGACGTATGTCACATTACAATCCAATTAGCACATTAGCAACTACTTTAAAAAAGCCTGTTCAGTAACTGCAGATCATTAGCAGCTACTCGAGAACTGTGGTACAATATAAAATCAAGCGGTAAAATTAGTGGACTAAAAGAGAGCCTTAACGTGGCCAAACCACAAACAGCATGTGCATTGCCCTGATGGTTCCAGTAACTGCAAGAGCATGAAGGGCAGCCAAGACGAGGCTCTGGATAAGGCTCTATACATTTTGGGTTGTTCAAAATCAAGTTAGGTCCAGAAATAGAGGTGCCCTTATCATAAATAGAAGTGCCCTTATCATAAAGTGCCCTTATCATAAAACAGAAAGCTATCCACTTCCACCATAAAAGGTATGGATGACACTTTTGGTGCCAATAAGGGATGGCTAAAGGCTAGTCTACATTAAAAGCACTACAGCAGCACAGTTGCACTGATGTAGCTGTGCCATTGTAGCTTGTCTGGTGAAGACACTCTATGCCAACAGGAGAGAGCTCTTCTGTGCACATAATAAAATCACCTACGCAAGAGGTGGTAGCTATGTCAACAAGAGAAGCTCTCCTGCCAACATAGCACTGTCCACACCAGCACTTAGGTTGGTGTAACTTATGTCGCACAGGAAGGGGTTTATTCACATCCCTGAGTGACATGAGTTATACCAACGTAAAAGGTAGTATGTACAAGAAGTGGCACGGCATAAGGAAGCTATCTGTGACTGGTGAACTGTTGCCTGCCTGCCCTGCAAACATTGTTCCATTTAGAAAAAAAATATATGAACTGATAGTTGGAGAGTCTAAATGCTGACCAAATCTACAATGCGGACAAAACAGGTGCTCACTAAACCTCCCATAGTGTGCTATTCTCCTTATACACCATGCATGCATTCCCCCCCGTCCCCGCATTGTGATCAGCTCACTTCAGTCTATGGAGGTGTCCAGTGTCTATTTTTGCCTGCCAATGCAATCTCAAAACTCCAACCTCTGGATCAGGCAATTTTAGCAACTCCTAAATGCTTGTGCAGAGCTAAATTGTTGGCTAATGTCCTTGTCAAAGGTCAAGCAGCTGACCCTGAAACATTCAGTTAAGAAATCTCCAAATAGTTGCTGCATTTAACAAGTGCTTACTCTGGATGAAGTGGCAGGAGAACACTGACTACCTACATACCTTGTTTCTCTGAAAGTTACACATCGGCCTGGGAGAAAAATTAAATATCACTAAAAATCATTTGCTGTAACCGAGTTCTTTTCTGTATTGTAGCCGACAACTGTGAATGCCCTGATTCCAGGTGCTTTATGTGAGCTAGCATTCCTGAGCAACTTAATTTTTTCATGTTCATCTACTTTTCAGTAAATGGTCATTCTTTTAATAAAACACAGTAAGTGGTAATCTGAAATCTTACTTTTGTTTCCCCCACTGCTTATTCAATGACCTTTTGATTAGCTGATCTTCCAGTTATCCAAATTAACTGTCCCTCAAGCTATTCAGATAAAAGGGAGCACACTGTATATAACTAAGCGTCCACTACCTTTGCCTTTATAAAGACTCTAACCAATATTATTCCTTCAGTGCAGTCCTGTAAACACTTTTGATGCTCTAAACACTCGCCACAGTTGTAATTATTAATATTGTGTTTAATCCCGTGGACTGTCAGTGGTAAGCACTATTTCAGTAGTAAACTTCTCCTTCATTAGGCCATATCCCAGTGATCAGGAGAATAGGGACCATGTAAAATGTTTCTCCTGCAAATGGGTGGTGGATGAGAGTACAGTGATTAGAAATGTTCTCACTTTTATTTAAATAAATTTAGTCTGATTTAATTAGATCATGAAGGATATAGAGCTGAAAATTTAAATTCAGTTTAGTTGAGATTTCAATAGTTATAACTAAGAAAAATTGTTAGAAGAAAAAAGAACACAGATGATGATATACAATATTACAATACAATAATATTTCTGAAAGAAAGAAAATCCCTAATTAGTAAATCTTAAAACTGATCTGCTTTTTTTATTGCCTTGACTGTCAATGGCAGTTACAAACACATACATTTGTGCTAATTTTATGGAATTGCAGACAATGAATAGAAAGCTATAAAATGCTTTAGTTTTTTTCAGTACTGAAAACTCACTTTAAGTGGTATCATAAAAACGTAAGTTCATGCAATTTCTCAGAATTTGTGTGAATTGGAATGATCAGAGCACTCAAACTAGCAAAGCAGCATAAATGTCCGTACATTTCTGAAGCATGGTCAGATTTTTGCCATTCTGTAATTGTTCAGTAATTTTGAAAAAGTAGATTTAAAAGGATAAATTGAAACATTCAGAATCTTACAAATTAAAGCTTCTATTTTAAAATAACATTTGTGGCAGATAAAGTATTGCAACAATCACAAATGCAGGGAGTATGGATGTTTTCAAATGTTCCTGACATTTTCCTTTTCTTAATGCTATATAATAATAATGACCTCTGTATTTTAGCCACATTAAAAAACAAAGACATGAAATTCCTTTCAGCCTAGGAAACTTCAGAAATCCTAATTAAGTTTTCAGCATTCACACCTTGAATCTGCTGAACTGAATGTCAATCTAAATCGAGTGGATTAGGTCCATTAGAACTATAACTATGCTATTTGTTCTGAAGAATTGCCATGTCTTAAAATAACTCTCTAACAATCATAAAGCTTCTCTTTGTACTGTGTACTGTATGTGTATATCATCCAACATTTATTAAGGAAATAAAATTTTGAATTGGTGGTAGACAGCTAAATAAGGAAACAGTATAATGGAATATAAATTAAAACAAATAAATCCATTAAGCACAGAATGCAATTATGACCCAATTTAACATTCATTGGGCACCTATTAATGGAAGTTGTGAGTGTGCAAGGAATGTGGGATTAGGTCAGTAATGACATGAAGGAGAGAAGCTTCTTTTCAGTCACTGACCATATGATATATTTGCTTGCAGAAAGGTGTTACTTTGTCTGCAAAATGCATGGTATTTAGGAACAAAGTGAATGATAGAATTCAGCTTTATTATAATAAACGACATAATGAGGCTCATAACCATGTTTATGCATGAGTGATTCAGCTGAGTGTATCTTGTATTATAAAATACAAAGTTGAAGGTGCTTGTGTTGCAGATGATAAATTATGAAGGTTCATGTCTCGCAAAAATTAGGAAAGTAGGTTATATCGACAGTCTGGTATTGTTGATACTGGATGCTTAATGATCAGTGTGAATACAAGTGAGATATACGCCTGATTTGCAGATCAATAAGGTTTATTGTGCAAGGTTTTCTATAGATATACTAGTTGAATACAAAGCCTAAAATTAACTACAATATATCATGCTCACTAAGCCTGGAAAGCTAAGCAGTCACTCTGAAGGCTGCATACGGGAATGGCTTTCTTTAGGGGCCTCTCCAGGGAGTCAGTGGCCTCTGGTCCAACCAGCAGCACGTCTTGTGGAGTCAGGTGTTGATGGAGCACACCCCTTTGTCTAAGTAGCGACTTTTTATACCCCTCCATAAGCAGCTTTCACCTAATTATCTCTCTATTCATTATCATATATGCTAATGACCTACATTGGGTTTTCACCCTTAACTACATTCCATTCTCACTGTGATAATTGGGATCATCAAAACAACATCTAGTGATAGGAGGGGCAGTGTAAAAATATGCCACTTGACAATGAAACAGTGTACCCCAGATGTTCAAGGATAACCTGTTGTTCCCATCACTCTTATCTATGTGCAACTGCAAGCATACATGTTGTGTATTTTGTCTTATGTGCCATGGTATGCAGAAACTAAGACATCTGCAACGTTACTCAATAGTCCTATCCCTCTCTGTCAATCGGATGTCATGCTACAGGAGTCAGAATATCCAAGCAAGCAACTGACGCTATGCTAGGCCTGTAGGACAGTGGTCAGGCAACTCAAATTACACTGGGCCTCCAACATTCCCCTCCTTGGTGGCTGCCATAGCTTAATAGGCCACCATGACGATTCCTTGACACATATCTCTGACTATGGCTCACGGCACCCCAGCCGGGTCTGAACGATTAGCGTCTTCTCGTCGACGGTATATTGCAGAGCACTGCCTCACTCTTTATGGGGGTCTTTTAGTCCCTTGAGTTGCTTTAGGGATCTTCTAGTCCACCAAAAGTGTCCCACTGAAGCTGCTATAGAAAATATCTGCAACACGCACATGAGCACAATGGGATGCAATGCTAGATTTAAAATCCCAGTAGCAGTGGGGGACCATCCCAGTATGGTTTCCCACCAACTGTGCTTTATGGCAGCTTTTGCAGCATCTAGGACTTCGATTACTTTAGTCCCCTCATTTTTCACTATCAAATTTAGGGTTTTCCTGAATGTATGAAAGCAGGGTTATCATGTTTGAACGTGTTAGCATGTGTTGTACCAAATCAGTATTGACTCCAATTATCACAGGTTGAACGTATTCTACAACATTAATATCTGCTACTAATAACTGAAATATATTCTTTGGTACTTCATAAACTACATCACACCATTCCAATACATCAACATGTGATAACATTTGTTTTGGGCAAAATTAACATCTTTTTAATAAATTCCATTAATCACAATTTGGGTACATTGCATGCATACACAAACACAACCTTGTCCAATGTATACAATGGTAGACTTAATGCTATTATTGGGTAATAAAGCATGTTGACAATTCCATACATCCAATTCATCTTTCTTACAAGGGTATATAAATTGGGTCAGTGGTTCTTCACAAATATATCCCAATTCTGATCCCAACATGGCAGCTTTGTAAACTAACCAATCAAGTTTCATTTCCTTCCTTCAATACCCATGGCAGGTGTTCAGTAGGCCATAACACTCCAGTTTTTACGTTGAGGCCTATGGGGACTACTCTGTGTATGTCTATGATGCGACCATCAGATATTGCCGTTACATATGCTGTAATCACTTAAGCCTGGGTATCTACTGTGAAATTTAACATCTTCCACCAGTGAGTTAAAGCCCTTTCTTGGATGGTGACATCATCCCAAATCAATGTCTTTATTTCATCAGTTAGGACTCCACTAAGTCCTTGTCGGATGATACCTTGGCCTATTCCTTGAGCACAAACCTGTGCTTGTATGCAACTTAAATCTTTGGAGGTAGCATTTATCATAATTTTTGTGAGGTTTAATAGGCTCAGGCATGCTTTTTCACTGTTCATTTCCCAGGGCACCAATATATCTCCAAGTAACTTTTATCCATATCCCAAGACTGAATGTGTGTATACTATGCAAACTGAGAGGGCTCCAAGGCTTCTGCCTAGGATGCTTAACTTTTTTGTCAAAACTTCTTCATTAATTGCATTCAGCACTCCTGCTGATGCTCCTATACCTCTCAAAATATCTCCTCCAATGTCTCGTGTGTGTTAGCATTGTGTGTTACCCAGGTGTCCATCCATTCTCGAACTAGGGGTATTACAAACGGTGTACAGTAGGGATATAGGCAGGATATGTTAATGTTTTATATGCCTACATGTACTTTCACAAGGTGTACCTTTGGGGTCTCCAATACTTGGTTCTTATAATTGTCTTTTAACACCAAGTCTCCAACATTGTATTCTCTGGGCTTAAGAGAACAATGTACAACAACACTGAGATAGGTGTTTATGTACACCGCTACACTGGCAGAGGGGATTCACTAAAACCCATTGCGGATAATGTATCTTCAGCTCAGTAACAGGTGCCTTTCCCTTTATCAGGTAGAATATCCGCATGTAGTAATAGCTAAAATCGGCTTTCTTGTAAAATACTTCAGACTGATTTTGACACCATAATAGTGTGTTGCTCTGTTCCTCTCTGGTCCAATTCACTCTGTGTAAATAAATCAAATCAACTGGGCCAGCTTCTTCTCGGAGGGTACTCATTTTGGTAACATTAATTGTGAGTTTTCCCTCAAAATTACAATAAACCATTATTTTAAACTCCAAAACATCTTCCCTCAGCCACACAGTAGTGGGCAACAGTACCATCCTACAACATCTGTCTGAGATTGCACCATCTTTCCTGTTCACAGCAGCATAACACAGCAAACACACAGTAAAACAATAGCTAGAATGCCATACAACTCTCCTTCATATTTCATGTTTTGATCTTGTGCTTCCATGTGCCATCATGGATCTGTGTGATAACTGTCTACAAACAAAACAAAAGCAGGATCTATAGACCCCATGGGTATCAATTATTTACAACATATATTTAATTTCTGTATCTGCTGTTATCCAGCAGCCTACCAAATCATATGGAATCATAGAGGAATTGTACTGTGGTATTCTATAATTCTCCTCACCTATAAACTCTATTGGTCCTCCTGAGAACCCATGAGTTGGCCCATCATCACACTCAATTTGCCATTCAGATATGCAGCGGTCACTTTGCAAGTAAATAAATCGAAATGGGCTGCTGCAAAAGGTTTGATATATTATAATAACAGGTTCTCCAAATTCTGGGTGATTATCTATGGCATAATCAACATGATTAAAAAATATCAATAACAGGCACTTTAAAGGATGCATTATGGGTCACAGACTTCGTCGTCTTCACCCATAATTTAGGTATTGCCTTTCCATGCCTTGAGCTATGAAGAATGAAACCAATATGTTTCCTTCTTTTTATTTTTAATCTCTACCTGATTCAAAGTGGGGCTGGCTTTTGGATTCCCCAAGCAGCAGCTATTGGGGCAATTGGCACCTGCCATTCTGAACCTCCTTGGCTGCTTTGTCTGCCTTATTGTTCCATTCTGCTACTATTCCCAATTTCTTATGGGTGAGTATTTTCAGCAGCCAGATTGGAGCTTGGTGTTGCAGTCTGGCTTCCCATAATGCTTCAATTTTTTCAGCATGACAGATGGGTTTACCATGTAAGCTATACATGTTTCTTTCCTTCCATATGGGCATCCAATCCAAGCATGCTCGAATAGCCCAATCAGAGTCTGAGGCTATGATTACAGCGATATTAGTCTCGGCACCCATTAATGCAGCATACACAGCAACAAAATCAGCTGCTTGTGTGGAGTGTGGTTAGCAGTTTGCTGCCATAAGGGTTCCATGTGGGTAGCAAATTGCTGCATACTCTGTTTTGGGAGATTGTTGTATCATGTAAGAGGATCCATCCACAAAACAAACCTCTGGTTTTTCAGATACAGTTTCTATCGCTTCCCAGCCACTTACAGGCTGAAAAGGATTGGGAAGGGCTGGCTCTGTCGGAGGGAGAGAGCAATTATGCTCAGCACCCTCAATTATCAGGGCATATGGGGCCTGGTTGGAAGCTGTAGCTGGTTGGACTTCCACATTTCTGTTCATTAAAGTTATGGTCCATTTAGCCAATCTAGGGCTGGATACATGCCCGTCTTTGATTTTCCCAGATACTACGTACTTCAGAGGGGTGTGGGCTGTTCCAAAATAATTGTGGCAGAACCAATAAGGTATTGTCAGTGCCCCAAGGCATGTAGAAAAATAGAAACAAAGAGTATTTTGAGGGATAATACATTTGAAGCCCGATCCAAAATTCACTGAAATCGATGGATAGACTTCTGTCAATTTCAGTGGGTTTTGGATCAGGCTGTCTGTGTCTTGGAAGTGAACATTTAGAACATAGGATAGAGAGCAGTAGTATTTTTCTGGATTCCCTCTCTGCAGAGCAAACCACTGCTCTAGTAGAGTTGCCAGTTTAAGGATTGTCTGCTGTAGAAGTGCTACTGTGGTGCTACTGCCATGTGTCTGGTGAAGATGCTCTGTGCCAGTGGGAGAAAGCTCTCCTGTCAGCATAATAAAACCACCCCCATTAGAGGCGGTAGCTATGTTAGCAGGAGAACCTGTCCCACTGACATAGCACTGTCCACACCAACGCTTATGTCAGTGTAACTTATGTCGCTCAGGGGGTG
This sequence comes from Emydura macquarii macquarii, assembly GCF_026122565.2. Lineage (NCBI taxonomy): Eukaryota > Metazoa > Chordata > Testudines > Chelidae > Emydura > Emydura macquarii. The sequence continues at coordinate 6,157,091 of NW_027133614.1, forward strand.
GTTTAGTCACACCCCTGATCAACATAAATTATGCCAACATAAGCAATAGCCTTACGCTTTCCTGTCCCCACCTCTCCCACCCATATTTACAATAGACTCTGACAATAGTCACCATTGAAATAGCTACAGTTTTGTCCTGTCAAGTACATAACTTTACTATTCAGTATTCTTAATGTTGTTAGTCTCTCTAGTATACTTAGTACAGGGAATACTTAAAGACTAGCACAAATGCTGCAGTAAAGCTAATTTCTTTTAAAAAGCCAGTATCAGGATTGCAGTGATACTGACTGTAGCTGTTTGTTTGCTGAATGCGTACACATTTTGTTAAGTTGAGCATCTTTTTTTGCATGGAATTTTTTACTATTAGAAAAGCTAGTACTTCAAAATCATAAAGGGCTTTTTGCAGTATTAGCATGCATTGATTTTCAAATAGCTGTCTATTATAAACACTGGCATTTTAAAACTGACAAATCATCATTAATACTTAAGGTATGAAGAATAAATTAATAACTGGTTGGGTGATTTTCTGACTGTAAAAAGCTATATTTACTTATTAAATTAACACAGACACAAATGTGCAAATAGAACATAGGAGCTGATTTCATTTAACGGTGGATTTACCCTCATGATGTATTTTTATTTTATTTTATTTATGGCCTGATTGTAAAGTCCAGCTATGCCATTATTATCTGGCTATTATGGGTGAGCTTTTAACCTTTATGTTGATGGCATTTTTAAAGTCTGTCAAAAAATAAATGAATGTTTTAAGAACTGTCCATAAAGCTGTTTAGTTCACATGTGTCTTTGGGCTTGGTTTCCTGCTGCTCCTTCGATGCTTCAGCTTAACTGGAGGAACAAAATCTTTTCTATTTTTTTTTCAGGCTAAGGGATAATTGCCGGGGGGAGGGGAGGGCGGAAGAGGCAGGGAGGGGAATACTAAATAACAGAAGATGTCCTCAGTCTCCATATTCATACTAGACTAGACTGCCCTTATTTTACTCAGCTAAGTTTTGTGGGTAAGGGCTCCACAAAACTCCTGTTCATTCTAATCAGATCTTGAATCCAGGTCTGGAGTGGGAGTTCAGCTCCTGCTTTCTGGACACTCCCCACTGTGAGAAAATGGATGAAATGCAGGGTAGAGATGTATAGCCCAGGCAAGAGGAGGGGAAGTAAGCTGCACCATCTCAAAGCCTGCAGTAACTTACTTCCCCCACCTCTCCCCAGAGCAAGAGGAGAGCAGGGACAGAATTGCAATTATGAATCATAACTCCTTCCCAGGGCTGCTTCTGATGCAGCACAGTTGCATGACATACATTTACCAGGGCTGAGCCTAAACATTCAATCTATCCCATGTGTGCAGAAATGGGACACTAACCTCACCAAGTGAATATTCAGGTCATGGACACTATCACAACAAAGCATTCAGCAGCAAACTATTCCTAAACATTAAAGGAAATGGTGAAGTCTCCATTGAAATCATTTGCAATTTATTGAGACTGGTAGTGGCATGATTCAATAATATTGATTTTAATGTATTCTCTGGGTGTGTAGTCTAGAAAAGAGTGAAGGCTCGCAGTCTGACAGAGTTCTGGCAGTTTCAGCACATGACCAAAACAAAGTGCATGACTCATTGCTCTTGGCCAGCTCTCCTTTGGATCCGTTGGTGTTTCTTCTTTAATATGTGAACAGTAGTTTAGAAGAGGGTGCTCTGTTAACTGAAATCCCACTGCTTTTCTTTTGTGTGTTACCTTCAGTGGGGTAAAAGTATCTGATGGACAAGAAAAAGTACAGCTAAACTGTGCAGCATTGTGCATGAAGAGAACCAGCTCTAACACTTCTGTCAAAATGGAATGAGAGAGACAGTGCTATAAAAATTAACAATGTCTCCAGTCAGCCTGAAATTGCTTTGTACTTCTTTACTTTTCATAAGCCTGCAATAATAAATACCCGCACTATGATTCTCTCATATAAAATATATTAAAACCAAAAATCAGAATGCCATCACTGGTTCATTTTAAATTAAAACAGACATTAAGTAATTCAGATGAATGACTAGGAGACCTATGTGGATCACTTAATTTTGTGAATTCACTGAAAAAGGGAGTCGGAGGGAGATTTCAGTGAGATTACTTGAGAACTAGATTGTAACTTTTTAATCACTCCTGCATAAGTGATGCTGTGTAGAAGTACCATCCCAAGAGGAGGCCAGAGAATGAAGTGTGACTCAGAGAGGTACAATTCCTTCCTGCTTCCCTTATTTTGTCAGAGGAATAGGTTACTTATTCCTTTTGGTGGAGCAGCTTAGTCCTTTCTATTCACCCAGCCACTTACTATGGCTAGTAAATAAGGGAGGGAGGGTGCATCAGAAGTTTCTCCCCCTTCCTGTGCATTTCTTACCCTGCCTTCACCAACTTGCTAATAGGGTAGAGTCAGGCAAGGGCCCCTGCTCCACCTCCCAGGGCCCAAAGCAGTATCTGAACAGAACCGAGCAGTGGAGTGAGCAGGAGCATATGGGTAAGAGCTGTAATGATCTGGTCATGAGTGATTGGAGTATTCAGCTGAGTAAGAAGAGTTTGCAGGATTCATAGTGAATATTCTATATTGTTTATTATTAATACAGATCAGATGGATTCGACACATTTTACTGTTCCTTCTGTGTGTGAGTTGTCAGCGAACAGGTCATGAATATTTAAAATTTCTTATTTTAATGGTTTTCCAAATTTCAATGCATGGTTCTTGATTATTAGGGTGTTCACAAGTATATAATTGAGTATTCAATAAATGAAGGCTGAACTGATTGGGCACAGTATATTTGGAATATATCCAAGAAGATTTGGTAGGCAGGGCAAGGCTGTGTTGATGACAGAAAAGTGGGATCTACCAAGTATTGCCCCATGCAGATAAGTTGGGGTGGAGTGGCACAGGCTACTGAAGTCTGAGGACAGTACAGGTGACCATGTAGTGGCTCTATTGCTCCTCCATATCCTTAGCCGTTGTGTCATGGAGGGGTAAAAATAGGAATGGCCAGCTCTGAATAGAGAATGGCTGCCCTGGACAGCTGCCCAATTCTCTTAGTACAAAATGTTACTTTTTCTTCTTTTTGCTTTCTGTGGCTAGACGACCTTTCCCTTTTATTGGCCTGTTGGCAATAGAACCAGTACCTTCAACCTTCAGCACTTGCACAGCTCAGAAAATCATGTCCATTCATTCTCAGCCCCACATGTTATCATGACAAACCAGGACCAGGCACAGTGCATAAAATGTGGAATTTGATATTAAAAATAATGTTTAAATAAATATCTCATTCTGAACTTCCTGCTGTTAGTGAATAATTTGCTAAAAAGTGACTAATTTCTTATATCTGCATTATGTGATCTCCATGCAAATCAGTTTCTATCTAGAAGAAATTTTTTCTTGTCCATATTTATACCTTATCAGCTATTTAAAATCTTTCCTGAGACTAAAATGCTGCCAATGTTTCCTTTTGTTATCTCTTACATACAGTGGTGTGATGGTGTTTAATTAATGTTTGTAATGCAGTTGAATATCATGGATGGAAGATGCTGTGTAAGTTCAAATCATTATAATTTATTATTAATGAGTTTCACATCAGAAAATGAGGAGCAATAATAAGAATTACCATTAAGACTGCTTAAATAAAGTTGGCTGTGCTGCAGTTCTTTGCTTAAATGGAAAGCTGAAGTACAAAGCGAAATTGAGCAATAAATAGACATACATAAGAGACAATGGTGAGGCTGATGGTAGCTAATGATGTGTCATAACCCAAACAGAAAGTGCTTGTAATTGTGCTGTTCAGAAGACATAAACTCAAACCAAGAAATGTTCATGAAAATGAGAGAAAAGGCTATGAATCAGAATTGGGTGAGATGAAAAGGGGAAGCAAAGAGATATAACCCAGGTGTGAGAAATAAAGCCTTGTGAGACAAAGTAAGGAAAAGGAGAAGAAAGGAAAATCGTGTCAGTTACATCAGTTTCTTGTTTAGTGGATGAGAGGTAAAAGAGAAATAAATGATCCCCATTTGAGATACAGATTCAAAGCCATTTGTGATCATTACAGTGACCTCCTGTATAACACAGTCCAAAGAACTTCCCCAAAATTATTCCTAGAGCAGATCTTTTAGAAAAACATCCAATCTTGATTTAAAACGGGTCAGTGATGGAGAATCCACATGACCCTTGGAAAATTGTTCCAATGGTTAATTACCCACACTGTTAAAAATTGACAGCTTATTTCCAGTCTGCATTTGTCTAGCTTCAACTTCCAGCCATTGGACCATGTTATACCTGTCTCTGCTAGTTCGCAGAGCCCATTATTAAATATTTGTTTCTCATGTAGATATTTATAGACTGTAATCAAGTCACTCATTTTCTCTTTTTCGTTAAGCTAAATAGGTTGAACTCTTTGAATCTATCACTACAAAGCAAGTTTTCTAATCCTTTAATCATTCTCATGGCTCTTCTCTGAACTCTCTCCAATTTATCAACATGTTTCTTGAAAGGAAGGAAGCAGAACTGGACACTGTGTTCCAGCAGTGGTTACACTAATGCCAAATACAGAGGAAAAATAACCTCTTTACTCCTACTCAAGAGTCCCCTGTTTATGCATCCTAGGATTACATTAGCCACAGTGACACACTGGGAGCTCCTGTTCAGCTGATTATCCATCATGACCCTCCAAATCTTTTTCAGAGTCATTGCTTCCCAGGATTGAGTCTCCCATTCTGTAAGTATGGCTTACATTCACTGTTCCTCGATGTATATGTTTATATTTAGCCATAGTAAAATGCATATTGTTTGCTTGTACCCAGTTTAATGCTATACCTAATTCAGAGTAATAGATTCTAAGGCTAAAAGGGACCATTGTGTTCAGTCAGTCTGACCTCCTGTAATAAGACAGGCCATAGAACATCCCCAAAATAATTTGTAGAACAGATCTTTTAGGGGAAAAACCCATTGTGATAATTAGGAAAAACAATAGTAACAATATGAGCCTAATCCTCTCCTAATGTTCATACTTATTACATATTTGGCCCGATACTTGTAAAATGAGCAATGGCATGACATCCTCAGGACACTGTTTTCCCCCTTTTTTAAAGAATAACCAGAATTTCACTGGAAAGTTATTTAGTAAAGAATGAGTTTGCACACACATGAGGTGATAAACTACATCATATTTCAGCATCTTGGTTAATATATCTACAGTTGGCTCACAAATGGCAATTTTTAATTGCTTTTCTAGTATCTAACATAGCTGGAAAAGTCATCCTCAGTGCCATCACATGCTCCAGATGCATCACCCATTCGATGCTGTACTTTAAAGCTTCCCCCATGATTCATTGCAGAACAGAAGCTGTAGTGGACAAAGAAATCAAAACAATGCACCTCCTTCCTTCTACAACTAAAATTTGTTCCTCAGAGTATACACAAAGGTTTATATGCAGAGGGCCAGAAAAGGGCATATGCACTGCTTAAGCCCTCAGGATAAGATTGAGGTGGTATAAAGGCCTTGCACTGCCCTGAACTTCACCCATCCAGAAGAACTTTTTCACTGTTAGACTGAGCAAAATAAGTGCAATTTCTTACAAAGTGACAATGTAATGCACAAAAGAAGTAGTATGAAAAAGGTATTAAGGGTGCACAGACATCCTTTAAATATTAGTGAATCATCAGAATATATTCATATAAACGGAAAGCTGAATGTCATGCCATTGATGGCATGGTTCTCCTCCTCCTCAGCTCAGTTAAGAAACAGACTCTCTGGCCTCATTGCTTTCCTTTTTATCTAATTTCCTGCTTCGCTTTGGGTTTGGTTTTAGTTTTAGTTTTGCTTTCTCCTTCATGTTGTGGCAATGAGGCAGAATTATACTGATGAGGCAAAATATTCACATAAACCTCAGGCAGCTGTTTTTGGATTATGACTCTAGGTACTGAACGACCAACCTAGAATTATTATTTTAATTTGGAGGCTAAAGGGTTGGGTGTTCTGTCTGCACCTGAGATTTTTGGGAGGGTGAGTGACAGCTCTTTTAGCAAACTTATTCTGAGACAAATGTGTTATACTAAAAGTACCATCGGCATTTGTTTGTTTTTTACACCTTCAATTTATCTTCCATGTTTGTTTCATTTTCTTCTCTTTAAATCAATCCTTAGCACGAACATTCACAGACACATAACGTGATTATGCATCAGGGCTGTCTTTATATTCTTCCTGCAGTGGAATTTTACTGAATGGAAAAAATATAATTGATTCACCAGCATCACCAGGTCCTAAACAGTATGAGATTGTGGGAATTTATTTTCTTTGGTTTTCGTCCCCTGCTGGGAAATTCCTGGAGAGAACCAACTGTCCTACTTGACACACAATGGTCTGCATATCCTGTCCTAATTTCTATGACTGAAATATCTGAACTAAGAAGAGTCACTGGAAATTGCACTACAGTCGCTTCATTGAAATAAAACCCATGGGTTAGCCTCTTAAAATACCAAAGTAGTGTTCTATCTGCCATTATGAGTTTTCTTTTGCTCTCTTTCTCTCCCTCCCCCACACACTCTTTTTGAAAACCCCATGGTTCCTTAATGATAGCAACACAAACTCAAACACTCCTATTAACTTTAGGGAGAGGTACTAGATATGACAGAAATGAAGATATTCTCTGATAATGTATAAATACCAGATGTTGACCTGGTTATTAGGATGTTTACTGTATGAATATATTGGTTTAGTTCAAGCAGGGATGAGGAGAGGGCTGTAAAGAAAACAAACAGGAAATAAACCGAATGGCTCAAGCTAAACCACTTCTTAGCAAATATTTGAGGCCTGTTAAAGGACAATGAATGCCACTGCAGGAAAAGGCCTGGGAACCAGAAAACCAAAAGGACTATAGCAGTGTGAAAAGAGATTATCTCAGGAGAGGCTGCAGTTGTTCAGGGCATCAGAGTGACACATGCAACCTGCTGGGATGTCTGATGAAGTTAGGTTTGTCTAAGATACCATGAGGAATGGTCCATATTTAGGTAAGATAGACATGCATGTAGACTGTTTTATGTGTTTTTAAAAACCCTTTGTCTAAACGCTTTGTTCTTACTGTTAAAATAATATTTTTGGTTTTAGAAAGATGTTTGGTCACTATATACACTACCGGTCATGGACTGCTGCAGGGAAGAATAACAAGTGCCAAACTCAGTTGGACCTGCTGGGTAAATTTGGTTGATACACAGGATACCATAATCGATAGCCTGGTCTAAGAATGGGAGAATTTTAGATTTTTCCCCAGGATTGGTAAAGGCACAAGTCCTTACATTTGTGAGGTGCACTCGGACATCAGAGGAGGGGTCACAGGTACTACTAGCCCCTAACTGTATCTTGCAGCACATGGGTTTTCATATTGACTACATCAAAACAGTTAAGGCTGCCTATCCCTCTTGTATAGTCTCCATATAGGATTCTCAGAGCAGGTCAAGTGGATGGATTTGCAACAGCAGTGACTATGACGGCTTCATATAAGGATTCTATGGGGTTTCAAGAACCCTCGCATAAATTTCCTAGAGAGATATAGAGAGCCATGTTTTAAAATATCTCTATCTTTTCTTCATTTTAAGATTTCTGTTTACACCTCATTTTCCAATGCATTAATCAAATGTTGCTGATCCAAGCATTTAACAACAAATATAGATGTTCAGTCAATCCGTTCACAAAATCAAGCAGCTCCCTCTCCTATGACTGTTCACCTGCATGACATAACTTTTCTGCTGACTAAAAGCTGGACTGAGCAGATACGAGATGTATCAGAGTGGCCCACCAAACTCAGCCTCTGCAGGGCTATGGGTGGATGAGTGTTTCAAGAACCAGTTGGATCTGATTCACACTCCATGGATGTCAATGGAATTCTTTCCATTGACTTTAATAGGTTTTGGATTATTCGTATGATGCCTATCGCTATGGTGTCTGTGCACAGCACTGAATTAAAGAGCACCGTTGTGGAAATGAGAGCACTTCACTAAAAATGCTGTGCTGGAGTTCCACTCTGGGCAGAGGCAGCAAGAGCATTTCACACAAGTGGAGCTGACTTGATGGCACTTGGCATGCAACAAACTGAAATGGAAAATGTACAATAACTTTAAAGTGACACAGATTTGGAAAACTGGCTAATGAAACCTGCCACACTGTGAAGAATTAACCTTTTAAGGCAAAGGAACCAAAGTTACTAAACACAGAGAAGTGTTTCACTAGACATTCCCTATTGTAATTGGAACATAAGGCTGATTTTTGAAAGCTGCTTAAAGATTTGAATGCTCGGTTCCCATTAAAATTAATGAGAATCGGGTGCTCAAAACATTTAGATGGATTTGAAATTCCTGCCCTTATTTACTTACAATATAGAAGTTTATCTGATCATCAAGCTTTTAAAACTGGAGCTGTCTGTTAATGAAAAAAACAAGGAATAATGTTCTGAACCCATTGAAAACTCCCATTGTTTTCAATGGGGTCACGTTTTCACCCATTATGTCTCAAAAATGGAGGCGGGGGAGGGTATTGCATAAGGCGCAAGATTGCAGTTTATTAAAGAAAATCTCCTAAATGTCAGAAAGGGTTTTCCTTTTAGAAAAACCAAATAAATAAATTGGGCATGTACTAAAACATTCCTCCTGTCCTTTCCAGAGGTGGTCCTGCAGAACAAGGTTGCAGCCTTCCAGTGGGTAGATAAATGGAGGGCTCCTTTCCACAGGATTGTGCATCTCTGTCAATCACAATCTACATTACCTTTCTCTAATAGTAAATTCACTTTTTCAGGTGTAATAATTAGAGTGAGCAAACCATTGTGGATAAGTGGATCAACCCTGACATTTCCCACCAGATTTCAACCTAAAGAAAAAAGTGCTAAAGAGAATTTAAAAAGGAAATGTTAATTTTTCACTGTTGTGTTTTTCTGGTCCCACCTCTTTTGAAAGGCAGGACATACTATAAATTTCATGAGAGCGAGTCTGTTAATGCTGAATTTTCAGCCCAGTTTCACAGACTGAAGAGCTTCAGATAAATACCTACATTTCAGGTTGTTTCTCTGATCTAAAATTCCGGTCTGCTAGAATCTTGCTCATCTTTAACAGTAAATCTCCTGAGCATCCTCAAGATGAGAAGTGCTGGCTCCCAATCCAAATTAATGTTGTACATTTATTTATTGCACGTTTTAAAATGCACTAACCACAAGTCTATAAACACGTGTACTGAATCGAAAAATGTCAATTAAGAAAACGTTACAGTGGCCAGATAAAAACTGTATTGAATTTTAAATAGCCGAACCTCAGATAGGGAGGAGGAAGAGGCAGCATATTGTCAATCAGAGACAAGTCCTAAATTCTGTCCTTTGGAAGGGATCGTGATTGACAGCTGTCTGAGACTTTGCAACAGTTCATTAGGATGTACCCCTTCAGAATGAGAGGAAACATTTGCAATGCTGACCCTCAACTCAGGGCCAACTTTAGGGAAAATGGCACCCTGAAAAATGTATATTTTGGCTCCCGTGACCCCCATTGCCCACCCCCACCTCTCAGCCAATCCGCTGCTGGGACCTTACCATTCCCCCCACCCTCCACCAACACTTAAAATGAGCTATAAAAGAGGGTGGGGGTTGGCTTCATGCCATGCCAGTCATAGGCACCCCAACCTACCTCCCCCCCATTCCTTTAACTCCTTTACCAAACCATTTATCTGATTGCTGTATCCCCTCCCTATGGAGTACTTGAATTGGACAGCCACTCTGCACTTAGACTATGATGTTGTAACTCATTATGTAAATCCTGTTCCCTGCTCTCCCTAACAACCCTTCCCCACCCCCAAACTCTTTGTGGGGAAGGTGACCCCTCCACCCCACTGTGCCTTGGTCAATCTGGTGGTGAGGGAAAAATTCCTTCTCGGCCCCCCAAGAACGGAGCAGCTAATGCAGTGCCCACAGCAGGTACTGACCAAACCTGGTATTTTGCCACTTACAAAGCTGGGAGGATGGATGCTGCTCCACCTGGTTGGGAAGAAAGGGGGCTTCTGCCACTGGATGTGCCCTTTATCAACCCCTTTCAGTGCCTGGGGCATTTGTCAGCATCGCCATGCCTAATCGCTGCTGAGCATCCCTGCCTCTCTACTCGCTCCTTAAACCAGCATATCCTTTCCCCTAGCAAGCTAAAAAACAACGCCCCCGCTCAAGATGCGGTGCAGTCATTGTCTGACATTTCTGTTTGGGTTTAGGATGTTTTGTTAGGATGGATTTGTGAGAATGATTACAATATGACTGTTTGGTGTCTAGGAGTCATGGAAAATATTTTGAGTAGCAGTCTGCCATAAGTAAATACTCATTCCTATTCCATGTGAACAAGTTCTTTTCCAGAATTTGCCTTGGGCAAATTGACATTTCATGAATGATGAGTGTCTATTGTCTTTGAATATTTTTATTCTACTGACATATGTCAAATTAAATCACAATTTCTTCTGTCTTTCCAAATATTCATGGGCAAAACATTATCTCCCATACCTCCTGTTTACATCTAGCTTCATATTGTGTAGATAGATTTTGTACCATTTCTTTTCTTATACGTTTTTGGAATAGGAGTTTTATATTCTTCGTTTCCATTCTTACATCTCCTAGAGTCCAGCTCTGCAGTTTCAGTATCACATTATAACTGTGTGATCACTTGTATGTTGAAACTAACCTTTAGCTGACAAATTCTGCTTGATTTACCATGCAAGCAGTCCCAGTGAAGTCAATAGGACTACTTTCATGCATAACACTAGCAGCCTTTGGCTGTCTCTGTTTCTTTTAATACTCAGTACTTCATCTTTTTGGCCCTGATTCAGCAAAGCAATTAAGCACATGCTGAGCACCCATAAATGTTAAGCTTTCATTTAAATGGTGTTCTGAATTGGGGCCTTTCTTTAACTTGATTTTAGTTCAGATTTGTACAATCACTTGCAAACACTTCATTAGTATGTGTACGGATTCAGTATGTTTTTCAATCTCTTTTGACATCTGTATCAATGATATTTTTATTCAGGCATGGTCTATCAAGTGCAGCTGTTATATACATTTCCTCTCAGTTTGCATGTTGTCTTAAGATAATGTAGCAGTAATTTTGTGATGTTGCATTGCATAGTATAGAGTTGGTTAACTATTTATTTTGAATGATATTTATTACAAATGGATCTCCTTTTTGGTAAGTGAATTGTTCATGAACCAACCTTGATTAATTTTCAGGGCTCATTAACATTCTCATAATTCCCCAGTGGTTATTAAAATATTTAATACTCCCTGTGACTCCTCAGATCATAGAGAACTGAACACTGATTTAATAATGAATATATTTGTGAATCAGTTTTATTTACTATTCATCCAATTTTACTAAGGCAATTCTACAATATTATAAAACCAGTTGTTTATAGAATATCATAGAAATGAAGGGCTGGAAGGGACCATGAGAAGTCATCTAGTCCAGACCCCTGGGCAAAGGCAAGACCAAATATACCTAGACCATCCCTGACAGGTGTTCATTCAACCTGTTCTTAAAAACCTCCAATGATGGAGATTCCATAATCTCCCTTGGAAGCCTATTCCAGAGCTTAAGTACCATTTTAAATCTCCCTTGCAGTAGATAAAGCCCATTACTACTTCCCCTACCTTCAGTGGATTTAGAGAACAATCGATCCTCTTTATAAAAGCCCTTAACATATTGGAAGACTTACTGAGTCCCACCTCAATTGTCTTTTCTCAAGAATAAACATGTCCAGTTGTTTGGGTTTCTTTTTCTAACTTTTCTCAGAGGGTAGGTTATCTGTGTCTCTAACACTCTTTTTCCCATAAGTAAAAGGGTAAAGAAATATAGTAGTTTGTTGATCTTTCTCTTTTTAGCATAAATTATTGTACAGTTCCTTTTTTGATAGTTTTTAATGCAGAAAGAATGTACAAGTAGTTGAATAACACCACACCCTGTCCATGACCCACTAAACACTAAATGGTTTGGAATGCCATAAAGCTGTAAATGTTGTTATTAATTAGTTTCCATTGGTCCCGATACCCAGTGAACCTTCAGCTTTACTTCAGCGAGCACCGGATTATGCCAACATTATTCCTAAAACTGCAAAACTTTTCTAAAACTACATGCACCTGAGTGTCTGTAGCATTTTGCTCTCTCAACAATAATAGACTTACTAGCCAAATATGTAACCCAGAATGGATATCCTGAGGAGCAAAGCATTGGTAAACCGTGTGGTATTAGGGGCTGTGCCATTGAGTGTCCCAGATATGGGGGGGGAGGGACTGTGAAGCTCTTGTTGTTATACATAGCCAGTCCAAATTCAAACACAGAATAAGATAGAGGTCTTGCAAGCACCATAAACACTCTGTTATCACTGAACACCACACACATTACGTATGGGTTCTTTTTGTAGATTCCCAAATCTTTCCCCCTTTTTGTGCAGTAAAACTGTATTAGTTCTAGTGCATCTGCACCCCTTCCTGGCATCAGAGGTGGAGTCAGGATCTACTCCTTAATAATGCTTGCATATATTTAATCAGACCTACATAGTGGCTGTGTAGCTGTGTAGCCTGTAGAGGGTCTAATTTTCCAAAAGATCATACGTCAAGCAGGATATTGTTCAGGCACCTAGATGGTGTGGTGAATGAGCATAATAAAAATGCTTAGTTACATGGATATTTCTTGGGTAAAGCAGGCTGTAAAATTGTAGAGGTTGAGCTGAAGCCCCTTTGAAAATGAGGCCCCATCTGTATACATTTATGCAAGCATCAGTAAAATTTGTTTCACTGCCTGAATCTGTGTCTGAATCATTTAAAAAGTGAAGAGCAGTTATTGCCATGCAGACACACACACACACACACACGTACGTGGCATTAGGGTCAGATTCTTCACAAATTAGTCAACAAAACAACACTGGTCCACTGGCCACAATCCTTAGGTGATCTGTAGTATGTTGCAGCTACTATGATAGCCTACTGATCTACAGTGGAATGGATGCACACATGTCCAGCATCCTTTCTGTGTAGTGACATCTGTCTCTCCCCACCCCTTGTTATTGAGCCCCTATATAAAGCCAATTTAGGCATTGTGCCTGTGAGGGGAGTGGAGGGGAGAATTAGCGTGGTGGAACATTCATTTGACCCCAACATTTCCATTTTGAGGCATCTAAGAGCACATTGAACCTTAATATGGGAATCTTCCCCAGAAATTCAGTTCTAACTTTCATTTTTAATTAGCTTGGTGGACAGTAATTTGAGGACAACTTATTTTCCCCTGCAGTAAAATCTGAAATTATTTCATGATAAATTAGAAATTAATCATTTCAAAAACCTGAAAAACAATATCTTTTGAATCAGCTAAAATGAGTTGTGTAGATTTCCCTGTTCTTCCCTCCCCCCACGATGGGTATCTACAATAATTGACTTTTTCTGCTGGTAAATGAAGTGGATAGAAGGATATGGCTGTTACTTTTCTTACGGGAACTGTTTCAAGTGGTCTGTGTCTGAAGTACTGGAGATGATATAGATGAAAGAGAAGAGCTACAATTTTCCTTTACACTTTATATATAATATGTCATGTACTAACTTTCTTGCTTTTATAGGCTTCATTTCCCAGGGTTTGTATTCTTCCCGCCTCTATTATTTATAAAGAAAAATGTTGGAGTAAACTAACAATAGATCACACTATTATCACCATCCTAGAATTAATGGTAGGGTGAGATTTTTCAAAAGCACTCAACATTGGCCTAACACTGGCCCCATTTGAAGTCAGTGGGAAAATACCAAGGAGCAGAATTAGGCCAATGATGAGTACTTTTGAAAATGCCACCCATAATCTCATAGTCCTTGGTAACTTTTATTTTGGACGTTGAAAGAGGCCTAGATTCTGATCTTAGGCACACCTGGGAGGAAGGATTGGTGCATACTAGCTGCCAAGTATAATTCTGAATAACTCAGAATGAACTCTAGGCATATTATAGAGGAAATGTATTTTCTAAAGTTATACTGAATGGTACTCCAAGAGCCTTACAGTGCAAAAATATTTTTCTGTACCGATGGAGATGTTTGGACAGGGCTTGATTGCCTCCCAACTTTAGTGGTGTTTAGTTTCATCCCATGCAGTCTCTTCCCATCTTTCAGCAGCTCACCCTAAAGATTTTATTACCTTTCCCTAAGTAACTTTCCTCTCCTCTCATTAAATATACCAGCCTTCTTTGCAAAATACTGTGTCTGTGATACACTACACTATTCGGTCATCAAAGATCGTTGTGTAATGTTAACTTTACTGCTTTGCATTAATGTACTTTTGATGTTCCTGTTCCAATTCCTGCATTATGTCATTCCTATCCCTATATGATCTGTTGGTCCCTTCTGGCCTTAAACTCTGACTCTGATCATTCCTATGGCTTTTTCAAGCAAAACATTTCTCTCAATATGTCGGTTTCTAAGCTTAAAGAGTTATTTTCCAGGTAAAACAGAAATGTTTTAAGGCACGTTTTCTTTGAAAAAGTTTGAAATTAATTTAGCTACCAAATAATAATAATAAAACCCATGGGAGTCAAGCATATATTACTAATCTACTGCTTGCTAAGAATTGCACTTTGTAGGCAATTTGTTGAGAGGCGTTTGAGAAGTCTGTTATTTATAACAGTGTTATGATTCATTTATATTTTATGCAGACCTAGGAAATCTTATTCCCAAATGTCAAAAAAGGAAAAATGAAACCTGCACAAAACCCACCTATAGGCAACTTGGGTTAACTATATATACAGTGTTACTATCTTTCTTCAATTATAGGGGAAATCTACTGAAAACTGTTTCAGATGTTTTACATCTAAGATGATGATGAGATGTCATTTTAGTGCCATTTCAGTTTACAAAGAGTTTTAATTTGGCATTTTTTAAATTACAATTTGGTTCCATTATGTTGGCCATGTAGCTATACTATGCAAATGCCACATTTCTTCAATTGGCAAACATGAGAAATAGATGCTTCTCAAAGAAGAATATTGAATGGTTCAAAACATTATATTAACACACTCTTAAGCCATAGTGTTTTGCATCATAAACCGTAGAACACTGTAGAGAGTGTGTATGTGTGTAAACAAAATAATATAAAAAAAAATCTGAGATAAAAGAATACTATTTAGTTTGCCAAACTGAGCACTCAAAAGTTAGATAATGCTGTATTTATACTTGCCTATGCAACTTTAATTCTTCCCCTTGTGGATTCATCCTGTACACTGAATGAGGCAGGATTCCTGTCAAAAAATAGTATGTGATTATGTAATAAAATATTGTATCATAATAGGAGCTGGATTAAGGTTTTGTGGGCAACCATACATTTGCATTTCCTAGCTTTCAAGTATTTGATTTGATAACCTAAATAACATGCTGTCACTATAGTTTTTTGCATGTAATTTTCTACATGGTTTTTAAAGGAAAAATAATTGTGCCACTATAACAAACTCTTCCCTAGTCATGTATTATCAGGGTTTAAACTCTGAACCTTCAGCACCAACTGCTACCATTTGAGCTATAGGACTTAGCTATTAGCTAACAGCAGAGGGCCATTATCACAGAAGAGGATAGACCGCTTAATGCAAGGGTTGGGGCTGAGTATTGGAATGGAGATATATGTTTCTTCTAGCCCATTTTCTCTCCCCCAATTGGACAAAATAAAGGCATTTCCATAGCTGTTAGGAATATGCAATCCCAGTGGTCTATTCAGTTCAGTAATTTGCACCAGGGAGTGATCAACACCAAATACTTCTGAGAGAGGTGAAAAAATAATCATATTGCTCCTAACTGGCTTTCTTAGGAAAATGAATAGTTCTATCTCCCATATTCCACCTCCTGCCTTCAGAAAGCAAGGAGATTTTTTCCCCATGAGCATTTATCTAGTTAAAGGATGCATCTATTTAAAGGGAGAACTAATAATTTTGCATTAATTGTATTAATTCCTTTGCAAATCTGCATGGGATGTGAACTATTGAGTGGTTACATTTGATATTATCATTCTTATTCTAAAGGCCAAACACTGGCCTTGAGATGTGGCAGTATTAACAAGAAAGCCGGTGTGGCGAGGTAGGCCTATTCGGCCCCGTGGGTCTGTGCTTCCTTCGGCTACGCCGGTAGTGTGGCTGGGTGGGAGCAAGGTGGGGGCCCGGTCCCGCCCTCTACCTCAGCCCCCAATCCAGGGACCCTGCAAGGAGTAGCCTCAAACCACTTAGTTCATGAGCTATTACCTTCCCTAGGTCGCTTGTCCGTGGCCCCCTTGCTTGTTGTCCTCCTTCAGGCTTTTGGGGCATGTGTCCCCCGGCCTTGCCTGGACGGGCTTCTCTTTAACTCCTGTGGCTGGGTGCTGTCGCAACACCAACTCTAGCTCCAAGCCTTGTCGCAGCGCAGCTCCCCTCCTCCACCCAACTCCCTCTCAGCTGCTCCTTCCTGACTCAAACAGAGACTTTTACCTGCTGTGGCAAACTCCTTAATTGGCTTCAGGTGACCCAAATAACCTGGAGTAACCCTGGCTGTGTTACCTAAGGAACAGGGATTTGTGAAGCCTGGGGCTGATATATACACCTTCCAGCACCCTCCTATAGCCATCAGGGCTGGCCCCATCACACCGGGTAAAGTCACTGAGTGTAGAACCTGCAATAGTGCACTGGAAACTTTCTCATTAGCAACTCTAGAAGTCGCAAATACAGACCCTGTATACACTTACCTGTGAGATTCAGCAGCAGTTGATGGGAGTTACGCAAAGTACACAAAAAACTTGCGTAACTCCCGTCGACTGCTAAGCTTCTCTTCTGCGCACTGTCTTCACTGCGCCGCGCCAACGGGAACAGTGTTCCCCTTCAAGGCAGCACTACGCTACTTGTGTAACTGCTCTTAGTACGTCGATTTCTGGATTGACTGAACAGGTCTGCATTGACAGCTCAGTTGATCCAGAGAAATTGATCTGACGGTGGCGAATATGCTGCCATCAGTGTAGCCGTAGCCACAGTATGACAGATTTTGCACAGGACCGCAATTCTGGCAAAAATCTGCTAGGCGATCTCTGTTAGTGAACAGAGTCAATTCAGCTTTCAGTACTCAGCCTCAGCTGAGGCTTGGGTGGAGTTCAGTTGGCCTACAGCTCATGTAGGTCATATATTCCTCAAAGAGATTTTCCTTTCTCACTACTTGTATCATACAGGAGACAACCATTTATCTTGGGGGCATGAAAATAAATCTCAACACAGCTGATCTGCAGTGACATGGTGGTGAAGTTGCCAATGGGGGATAAAAATAAAGGCTGCTATTGTGTCAGTTTGAACACAGCAGTAGGTGTCACAGTTCTGAATAATCCCATCACTTTTAGCTGCTGCATCATCCCTGGGTATTTACCTTCACATTCTAGCTCTGTTAGTTCAAAATAGACTTCACTGATTTTTTTCTTGTAATTTGGGTGATGAACTTTTTTTCATTTTAAATAGCACTTTTATTTAGAAATGTTTTTTTAACAAGAGTAGCTCATATTTAATCCCTATTCTAAGTGTCTTGTGTTTAAGGTAAATATTTACAACCAGAGTATCCCTCACATTTGTTTCCTCATAGTCCTTTTAGGGACAATCACTGAATTGGTGTAGTGTTTTTGAATTTTAACATTCACACTGTTTCATAGTTAAACTTAATGTTGTAATTAACCTTTTGGAAGACCCCTAAGCTATTTGACAGTGGAACACTAATAAGATTCCATTAAAAGTATTCTAAAAACCTATAGAATTTTTTAAAAAATGGGATAATTGCCATATTTTTTTTAAAATCCTAGAGTAATATTCTATAATGTGGTAAATTTTTCTGTTTAATTCTGTAGTATAAAGCTGATATTCTATAGGAAGGTTATCATTCTCTATTCAATTCTATAGGCTTTTTCCCTAAGTGTAGTGAGGTTGCATACATGTATCTGAGATTATTTTTTTCTTCTCCTGCTTTGGTAAACTACTGTTTAGAGTCTTGACCACATGCTCAGGGTTTACTTGATGGCCATATTTGGGGTTGTCACACTGGCTGAATTGGGGGTGGGAGGGAATTTATTATGTTTTTTAACATCAATACATCAGAATCATCATAATTCATGTGAGATATGCCATGTCAGGTACTTTAGAAAGGCTATAATGTGCTAAGTAAGATGATAATGTTTATGTTCATGTATTATATGTGTAATGGAAGTTATGGATATGTTTGATATATCTGTATTTCAAATTGTGCTGTGTCTGGGTGACACCCCAGACAGATGGCTGCAGCACTGGCCTGCTTAATGGCCCATTAAGAAATTCAGGTACAAGGGGCTCAGGGGGAGAAGCCAGGGATATATCTGATGAGTCACCAGGACTTACTCATGTGACTCTGGACTCCATCTTATTCCTGTAAATTTCCACAAGCAGCATGGCCAAGGCCAAAGGACATAAAAGGCAACTGCACCAGATCCATTTTGTCTTCAGTCAGTCTTCACCTACCTCTGGATCAATTTATCTACAACTGAACTGAAGCTGTGAAACAAAGGACTGAGACCCATCCAGGTACCAGATGTACACAAGAGGGACTATACAATCCTGCAAACTCCGCAATTCTACTGGAAACCTGATGTATATGGACTTTCCAATCATTTGTATGTGTGTGATTGCTTTAATTATTTAACGCTTCTCTTATAATTTTTTTTTATAATAAACCTTTAGTTGTAGTTACTAAAGGATTGGCTGGCAGCATGGTATTTTGGGTAAGATCCAAACTTATATTGATCTGGTACTGTGTCTGACCCCTTGGGGTCAGGAAAAACCTTTTTGGTAAAGAGCATAGAGTTTTAAATAACTGGTCTCTTTACTGGACCTAGTGGCTGATTGGGAGCCAGAGACTGAAATGCAGTAAAGGGGGTTGTGTATATTTTTATTTTGGCTTCTTGATAACCAGTGTGGGTAATCAGAAGCACTGTTTGTGGCTGGTTGGGAAGTCTGACTTCAGTGTCACCCACCAGTGCTGGGAGAATCTGCTTTCTTTTTGCAGCCTGCCCTGATCTTGGCATTTTCAGGTGGCTATCCTAGGCACGGACGGGTCACAGGGGTTGGGAAGGAATTTTTCCTCAGGGCAGATTGGTAGAGGACCCGGGGGGGTTTCACCTTCCTCTGCAGCATGGGGAATGGGTTACTTGCTGGTCGATTCTCTGTACCTTGGAGTCTTTAAACCATGATTTGAGGACTTCAAAAACTTAGTCATAGGTTAGGGGTCTATTACAGGAGTGGGTAGGTGAGGTTCTGTGGCCTGCATTGTGCAAAAGGTCAGATTAGATTATTATAATAGTCCCTTCTGACCTTAAAGACTATGAGTCTATAAGTCTGTGTTTACCATTACAAATAATCCCTGTTGATCTTGTACTTTCCAATTTATGTATGAACTTGAACTTAAATTATTTGCCAAAAAGACTACAAAACCATCTGATTTACAATAATCTCAGCTACAAGACAGAGACATTGATCCTGGCAAACACGTACTCTCACACCTTATTTTTAAGCATGTGTTTAAATTCATCCCTATTTACCACCAACGGTGTCTTTGCAAGATCCTTTGGATTAGCTAGGAGGATAGACATACAAACATCAGTGTTTTGGCTGAAACAAATTCTACCAGCCTTGAGGCCATGGTTATTCAAAGCCAACTTTGCTGGATAGGTCATGTTTTGTTCTCATGCCTGACTCCCCAAGAGAATCCTTTTCTCACAGCTGAAAGAAGGTCAGTGAAGTTGTGGAGGGCAAAGAAAGGACTTCAAAGACACCTTAAAGGCTAATGTTGAGGTACAACATTGACATCAATACTTGGGAGACCCTCGCTCAGGACCGTCCAAAATGGAGGAAGGCTGTATTGGAGGGATCCCAACAGTTTGAAACAGCTTGTCGACAGGTAGAAGAGGAAAAGAGGAACAGGCGGAAGGAACATCAGAACATTCAATGCAGCAACATTGTGCCTATCCCTCCTGGAACCACCTGTCCTTATTGTGAAAAGACATGTGGATCTAGGATTGGATTATGGAGCCACCTGCGGACCCACTACTGAGATTTCTGTAAGACAATCTTACTCGTTCACAAGTGATCACAGATGATTTATCAAAGCAATTTGTGTATACTTACATTCCACTGAAGTTGATAGGACAACTCATATTGTGTGAAGTTAAGCATTTATTTGTTTGCAGGTTTAGGGTCATAAAGCAAGAGTGAAATATAAAACTTCAACTTTGAACAAACTCCTCCACAGCAATAGAAGCTGCTGGTGTTCAACACCCAGCTACCAAGTTAAATCAAGCTTCATTTTAAATTAAAGTTAGAGAGAGGGGAGCAAATTTGTAAACTATCCGTAGGGGAAAATCCCAGCAGAAGAAATCTGTAATTAAATGCCTTTGAGATTAACAATAATAACAGTGATATTCATGACTCTCTCCTTAAGACTGTACTGAGCACCAAGAATTACATTGCCTAAAGTGGATGTTACTACAATAATCAATTGACAGTTATCATATTATTACAATTCATCTTAAAGTGATTCACAGACTAAAAACTATTGATGTAGGAATCATGTCTCCTGCTGCTGAAATATAGCTTCCTAAGAGATGAAATGGGGCAGCCTTTCATAGCAATGAAACTCTACAAGCCGAAAAAGTAAAGAACCCTGGTATCGAATTTAAAATCTCAAGGTGAATTTATGTATGGGGTATGCAATTACTCATACTGGTTTTTGACCAAGGCATCAGCATTAATAATTTTATTCTTCCAATTGCGCCATAAGAGCTGAAAAACCACAAGTGGGAAGGTCTTCATTTTAGCATCTAGACCGAAAGGTGGAGCTTCGTGCAAGGAGGTGTACTATTTTTTTTTTTTAATTTCTAACAGGAAATGATACAGGAGGGGAACTCGAGGAAGTTCAGTGAAGAATTTCTACAGAGAAGTGGGGAAGTAGAATAGTTTTCATCTATATAATACTATTTATTTATACAACGTTCCTTACTCAATATTGGAATAAAGCAACCCTTTCTGTGAAAATTTACCATTTTCACATGACACCTCCAACCCCATGTTAAGGCATAGCTCTAGTTCTCACTCAGAGGAAAGAGTGCCAGCAACAGCACTACGTATCCTTGGAGGTCTCCCATCCAACTAATAACCAGGCTTGATCGTGATTAATTTGATCTTTAATGGACTTACACTCCATGGTGATCCAGCAGTTTGGATGCCAGTTTGGAAATACACAAAACCACCACACCAAAGAGATATAAATTAGAGTATATAGTACATGAAACTAAAGAATTGTGAATAACAAAGTAAGGCTATTGCAGCATGGCTTGAAGAAAAAGATGGCCATTCAATTTAAGCAGTACTCCACTTGAGCATTGAATATTTTGAATTAAATGATTTAGTTTTCATTCCCGCTATTGAAAACTATCATTGAATTGGCACTGGTCCAGTTTGTAAAAGTTTCTCTGTATTTGGTAATCTCATTATAACTGAAGTAATAGTGACAATACTTCCAGACATGAGCCTGCTTACATATTTAATTATGATATGTGGCTCATGAATCTACTGTCACAGCTGTGATATTAATGTGTGATTATGATTTACAAGCAACCATAAAAATACAATGGAATTGTAAGCCTTTGTCATTCCCAAAAAACATGATTGTTCCAAGGCCAAATTGGCATAAAAGACCCAAATATTTCCAGTGTCTACAAAATTTTGCAACAAGGGCAAATAAAAAAAAAGTCTGTAAAGACAGTCTTGATAATGATGTAAGTGCATGCAAAACATGTAGCTCCTGCAGAGAAAATATCCATCTTGACTATGCTAATTTTCCTCACCACTAAGGATGGGAGGATGCACCATAAATCAAAATCAAGATCATTTCAAGTGGAAGAGAATCTGTTCCAATGAAACTGACGTTGAGCAGATAACATTGTTGTATGGAAACCAGGTCAAAGAATGATTAAACAAGGATTCAAATTACAGAGAGTTCTAATTGAGAACAGGAATTACCCATGCCCAACAAGAAAGTCAGGAAAGCGGTTATAGGGGCGGTAATAAAAGAATTAAGTTGTATGAGAAAAACAAAGATTTTGTAATTGGAACAGTGATGGTGGTCGTGGTGGTTGGGAAATCTCTTTAAACAGAGATGTGAAGTATGTGATCAGATTTCCTGTTTTGTTTTTTAAATGTATATAGTTTACAAAATAGGTCTTTTTTTAACATTGAAATTGTGCATTTTGAAAATACCTTGTCTTAGTTGAAATTTAAGTTTGACAGAATGGGGGCCTGGATCCAGCAAAACACTGAACACATGCCTAATTTTAAGCATGTAAGTCATCTCATTGAAATCAATGGGACTACTCACATACACAAAGTTAGGCACATACTCAAGTGCTTTTCTGGATCAAGGCTTAGTAAATATAGAAATTATTATTATTTTTAAATATAACAATGTTTCAGAATCATTCATTTGTAAAATGTTAATGCATTAGACTTTTATTTCCTGGAAGAATATATTTCATATTTATGTATTACCTATCATCTAAAAGTCACAAAGTACTTTACAGACAACTCATGAAACTTCACAATATCCCTGTGATATTTTGCAAACATGTTTAACATAGAGATTACACATTTGACTTGCTTCTAGCCAAGTTTCTTCTGGGTCAAATGTACATAAATATGTGCCATGTTGTCAATCTCTGCAGTGCCACCCTTTCTTATTTTGTGAACTTTTACATTCAGAATTTCAAAGCTTGACTTTTTGGGGAAGTATTTTCAATTTGGTTGATGAACAGTATTTCCACATACCCACCGCACGCGCATAAACACACATAGTTTTCCATAATGATAAATGGTATATAAAAAAAAGTAATCTTGGAAACTTATTTTTAAATCTATTTTCTCCAGGTTAGAAATAAAATTGCTTTTCTGTTAATGAAAAACACCAAGATTTTTGAGACAAAGTACTTTGCTCATCACAACCTAGAAGAGTCAATCTCTGCTGGCTTTGACAATAGCAAGATTTTTTTTTTAAGACTTCTCTGTCCCTTCTTTGTAAAACACTTTATTGACCTTCCCTCTAATTCTCCTCCCTTCTTAAGGTTCAACCCAACACCCATTAAAGGGAAGAGAGAGACTTCCATTGATTTCAATAGGAGCTGATTCAAGACCTTTATGTGTCTCCTTAAAAGCAGTAATGAATGCATCCAGTAACAATTTAAATCAATAAGAGATTGAGAGGTTGTTTTAATTGATTTGAATGGTAGTTGGATCAGGTTCCAAATGAGTCCAATCCTGCAAAGTGCTAAGTACCCTAAACTCCATTGTGGCCATTTGTACATTGACTAGAAGGTGGCTACTGTACAAATAGTCCCATGCCCAACAGTATAACTTTTTTT
This sequence comes from Emydura macquarii macquarii, assembly GCF_026122565.2. Classification (NCBI taxonomy): domain Eukaryota; kingdom Metazoa; phylum Chordata; order Testudines; family Chelidae; genus Emydura; species Emydura macquarii. The sequence goes on from NW_027133614.1 coordinate 6,180,575, forward strand.
CAGAGATCAAGTGTGTTTTTTCCAACAAAGCAGTTCATGTACTTGAGGTGAAGAAGCCCTAAACCTGAATTGATATGAAATGTATTACAATAAAATACCTCAGGTGGCTTAAGGAATATACTATTAGTCAACACAGTGAAAGCGCTGGAAGGGATCTTAAGAAGTCATCAGATCCAGCCCTCTATGCTGAGGCTGGACGAAGTAAACCTAAACCATCCCTGACTAATAATTTTCCAATCTATTTTTAAAAACCTCCAAAGATGGAGTTCAACAACCTCCAGCTATTCTGGAGTTTAGCTACCGTCATGGTAAACAAGTTTTTCTAATATCTAATTTAAATCTCCCATTAGCTTTTTTCTTGAAGAATGGTTGATCACTGTCCTCTTTTATAACAGCCCCTCATGTATTTGAAGGCTGTTATCATGTACTCCCAGGCTTCTTTTCTCAAGAGTAGACTAGACATACCCAGATTTTTTAATCTTTCCATATAGTTCAGGTTTTCTAAACGTTTTATCATTTTTATTGAGCTCCTCTGGACTCTCCAGGTTGTTCACATCTTTCCTGAAGAATGGCACCTATAATTGGACACAGTACTGCAGCTGAAGCATCACCAGTGCTGAGTAGATTGAGACCTCCAGTTTCTTGTGTACAATTTTCCTGTTAAAATGACCCACGGGATTAGCCTTTTTCACAGCGGCATCACATTGTTGACACTTATTCAATTTGTGATGCACTGTAACCGTAGATGCTTTCCAGCAGTACTATCCTAATAACTACCCAGTTATTCCCCATTTTGTAGTTATGCATTTGATTTTTTCTTTCCTATGTAAAGTACTTTGCACTTATTTTTATTGAATTTCATCTTGTCAATTCAGACCAATTCTCCAGTTTGTCAAGGTCCTTTTGAATTCTAATCCTGCCCTCCAACATGTTTGTAATCCCTCCCATCTTGGTATCATCTACAAATTTTACAAGCAGACTTTTGTATCTCTCCCCATTTGGTTGAAGCTACAATCTGCTCTTTTAAAGTTGATTTACAGTCTCCCCTGTTTGTGCAATTTCAGTGTCTTTGATTGCATCCTTTGGAAGTCAAACAGAAAAACAAACAAAAATGTCTTTTTTTTTTTTAATTTGAATTTCCCAAAAGAAAAACTCTCAGGAGGAGGAGGCTTTCTGGGGAGGATCCGTCGAGGCGGGGCCATGCGAGAGAACGAAACAAGCTTTATCGGGAAACTGCTGCTGGGGGTCCATATGTCTCTCACTCTTCATTGGTGTTGTATAATGTAGTGAACAAGTGAGGAGAGAGGAGGAAGTTTCTCTCCTTGCCAAAACAGGTGAAGTAGGAAATTTGCATTAGTTTTATCACAATAGGACTTCTCATAACAGTTCCTAATAATTATCTGTACACTTCAGAGATAATCGCATCTGTGTAGGTTGTAGGAGAACAAGTAGTACACTTTTATAAATAACTTTATCTAGAACAGATTTTTAGTACTGTTCAGAGGCCATGCTAGTGCCTAGGAATTGTGTGCAGCCTGTACTAATGGAGCGTGACTCCTTTCTTCTTTGAGTCTCCTGATATAAAGTGTATGCACCTGGCTTACATATATATATATTTTTCAAACTGCATTACTTAGAACTAGAAAAAGACACTTTAAAATTTAAAAACTTAAAATCAGTATGATTCACTTTCTAGCAGGGGTTCTTCATAGTATACATTTGGGAGAGACCCTTTTTGAAAACAGTGCATGGGTAATTCCTAAGTCCCTTTTGCATTGCTCTGTTCATTGAATCTGCTAGCACACTTGATATCACTTTAAAGCCAGGTTACAAATAAAATTTAGAACAAAAATAGCGTTAATATCACCTGAACAACTAATGGTGAAACTGTAGACTTTATTTATTGATTGTTGATCATATGTCCCACGCTTCTTCATGAACCTCTGCCCTAGAAAGGGATTTGAGGTAAATTCCAGCATAAAAACAATGACAGCCTACAGATGTGAACGTGTTATTTTTTATAAGTAGTACCGATATGGCACTAGAATCTATCTTAATGTATGAGTTAGTCATGCATTTATGTATCTAAATATTCTAAATAGAATTTATAATGTAAAATCACCTTAAAGAAAATATCAAATTGTATGTAATTTGTTAATTAAGAATACACAATGATTCTGCATTTGAACTTCTGACTGAAACTGAAGAAAAGTATATTATCTGCTGTGAATATGAAAGTGGTTTTTGCTAAGTACCCTGTGACAGACTTTATAAAGCTAGCATTTTGGATGTGTGTATGGAAAAGAAATCTGTGATGGAGTATAAATCAAAATTAGTTTTTACTGGTGTTTTGCAGTCAATCCAAATCCTACCGCAAGCATTAAAACTTCTGCATTGCACTTCACAAAGACTGTTCAGTAAAATGGAGCATTGTTTATCCTTCCTACCCTCCAAGTAAAAGGTTTTGGTTTTGTCTATTTAGGGGTAGAGTTAAGGTTGTGGGAATTATTTGAGTATTATTGTGGAAGTGCAGCTACACTGCAGCCATGGCAATAGAGTGGTTTTCACTGCTCCATAGTTATTTATCATCTTTTTCAGCTGGGAGACTTGATTTGACATATTCCCTCATCACCCTAAATACAGGAATTTTCTAAGTAAATCACTGATTCCTTCCCTTGCTTTCTAAGATAAAGGACCTATCCTGATTAATTGTAACTGATTTTGGTAGTACTTATGAATAGCATTTGATCAACAATCAATAAATAAAGTCTACAGTGAGCTGTTTAATTACTAACCTAGTAGAGCTGGGTTTTTTTGGTTGAAGATTTCTTTCTATGAAAAAAAGGGTGTTTTTTGCAACATTTTCCTTAATATCAAAATTCCATTGAAAATATCAAAATGATGATTGATATTTTTCATTAAAAAAACCCCACTTGTTGGTAAAACAACTTACTGAAACCCTGTTTGTTTGTTTTTTAAATAAAAATTTTTGGTAATCACTTTGATAACATTTTAGATAACATGCTTTAATTACTACTTTGATTTTAGAAAAATTGCAAAAAGAATTAAAAGGGGTCTCTTCAATCCCTGTGAAATGGAACCAATTAAACAGAGTTCATTTTTTCCCCATTTTTTGACCAAATCTACCTCTCTCTCGATTATGTATTAATAATTTATCTCTTTTTAGTTGTCCCTTTGTGCTTATTCTTATGGACTCCGGAGCACATTCCTCATTGTATAATGTTTGCATATGCACCATTAAGTATGCTTATTTTAAGAATTGTAGATTCCTACACTATCTTAGTTTGTGTTTAACCCTATTGTAAAATGAAATGTAGATCAAATCCTGAGTTCTTATGCCTTCTTGCAGAGGAAGATCTCTCATTTAAATGAATGGGAGTTTTACGTGAATTAAGGTCTGAATAAAGTGAGTATAAAAAGTTCTTCATTTAGCCATTTTTTAAAAATTTAGTAAATATCTGTCTCACCTTATGTACATTAGGACCAACTAAATTTGACTGTCTTGGCTGTATTACTAGTATGGCAGGTGAGAATATGATCCAGCTGGAAATATGCTAGAGTAATAAGTGGTACATTATAAACCTTCTGTTATAGAATGGAGTCTGAGGGCCAAATCTTCAACTGCTTTAAATCAACATAGTTCCACTGATGTCTGTGGAGTGAAGAGGATTAACACTAGCTGAGGATCTGATTCTGATTCTGTTTAATTGTATCTACACAAATTATTACTTACAAGGTTACCAGAAAGTTTGTATAAAGCTCACTAAGAACCAGAATTTCAAAAGAGTTCATTGGGTGCTGAGCAGTTTTGAAAATCTGGTCATTTTAAAGACCCTAAATGGAAGCCTTTTTTTTTTCTTTTGAAAATCTGGACCAAGTATGGGTGCTGTGCACTTGAAAATCTGGCCCAACTTCACCAACTTCAATTGCTCCTTATGGTGTGCCTTGCTCAACATTTTGTGGTATGATTTTGTCCACAACAGCCTATTACTGAATTAGCAGCACTGATAGATATAGAATTATAAATCTTAAGTATGCTAATCTATACTTAGTCATTACATTTGTGTGGATCAAGTGTGCTAATGACTGCATAAAGTATATGTACTGCAATGAGATTTTACTTCAGTCTGTTTGAAAGTTTAATTGTACATAGCTGCCTGGGTCGTGATGATGGGTAGATGATGCTTACTATTTTACCGCTAATTGAATGTGCAAGAAGGGCTTGTAGGGATTTTAAATTGTTTACTTCAATTTAGTTCCAAGAAGAGGGGTTGGACCATCATCAGCTACAGTTACAACTAAAGAATTGGTGCCATGGTTTTACCCTGCATGCCAATTAAGTACTAAGTAAGCACTAGCTGATGCTAGGATTATAGAACATTTATTGCTCATATTAACTAAGTTTATTCTTATTAATAACAACACTTTGCACATATATACCTTTAATCTGAGGGTCTCAAAGCCCTTTACAAAGGTGGAAAAGTTATTAGTCCCAATTTACAGATGGGGAAACTAAAAACACAATGAGACTAATTGACTTGACCCAGGGAACTCAGAAACAGAATGCAGGACTCCTGACGTCCAGACCCCTGCTCTAACCACTAGTCTGCTGCCAAGCCAGTGATAGGGGGCTTGGCCTCCCATCTGATCCCATGATAAACAATGAAGCTAATGTGATTATAATACAACCTGTATATATAGTGTTATTGCTCAGTGAAAAACATAAATAATGGAGAATTATGTGAGAATGGAGAAGAGCTGTGTTAGAAAGCTGTGGTTGATCTGGATCAACATCACAGTTTAGCTATCAGAACCTTATAGCAACACAGGAATATTCAGAAACTCACAAGTATTATGGATATTAAAGAGCTGATATAAATTTACTGGATATGAAACTGAGGTGAAAGGAGGTGAAACTGAGCAAATACTAGCATGACCACAGTGTTGGGGAACTGGCAGCAGAACAGTTTGTCAATCACAGAATACTTTACAATAGCCATGAAACGTGGGATAGCCATATTTGCTAGCAAGTAATAGGCACAGTCAATGGGGGTAAAAGCAAATTAAGCTTCATTTGTTTCAGGCTAGTATAGAAATGCCAAATAAGTTTGATACTAGATATGATGGATGAACCACACTACTTCTGGTGTATTTAATGGCATCTCCTCCTGCATCCCTTAGGATGTTTCTGGCTCCTTGCCTCTATTTTACCTGGGTGGTATCAAGTTATAGGCCTATGTGAGCATACTGAATTGGCACCTCTAGTTTGCTGTGGTTATGATAAAACAACCCTTTCTGAGCTCAATAGCGCATTAACTCTCGCAAATTAGGCAGAAGTCAAGGCATACGCCTCTGTGAGCTCAATGGTTCGATGCCTCATTTGAATGTCAAGGTCCAGCTCTTTATGAGGCCATATCATGACCGGGACATGGGCAGTCAGGCCTAGTGATCAGAACAGGAGTTGGAAGCGAGGAGGCAGGCCAGGTCAGCATACCAGGAGATCACAGTCTGAGACAGTGCCAAAGAGCAGACTGAGCATCAGGAGGCAGGCAGAATCAGGTTACCAGGAGATCAGAGTCATGCAACAGAAGCAAGTAGCACAAGGGGGATCTAGTTGCATAGACAACTTCCTGTTCCTCTGCTTGATTTAAATAGAAGCATGGAACCAATCAGGACCCACAGAGGTCCACCAATCAGAACTGGAGTCCTCTGTCACAATTGAGCTTTGAGTTCTGGAGATTGTTAACATGTCACTGGATGGCGGGTTGGAACATACTGGCTCCTTGAAACCCAGTCCACAAGGCACTAAGACCGATGACTCCTGACAAGTCACTGGCTCAGCACCTTTAGCTCAAGGAGCTGATTTCAAGGTACACATTTCTGTAAGGAATTCAGTTCAGTTTCTGGAACATGCTGATCTTTTGTCTAGGCATAAATCTCTATGAGGTCATTAGGTCAGTAGCTTTTGCCTGCTTAGAAGATACCTGGGCACAGGTCTTTATGACCTCACTGACTGAGCATCTCTAACATGATGGCCTGAAGCCATGATACAGGGTGCTTTTGGTTTTATTTGTTTTTGAGGGTTATGGGTTCAGCAATGACTTAGATCTGAAAAGAAGTCTGCACATATGTTTCCATGGCTTGAGACCAGTACTGCAGAAAAAATTCAGTCTCCTGGACTTTAATCACTCAAGTAGGCTTAAAAAACCTGGTATTGATTCTGGCCAGTTAGTGACTGTCAGCAGCTGTGACTGCTTGTGTACCCAACAGAAGTGGTGAAAGGACCTAAGCAGAGCTGATTTTGCCATTTAATGTCCATACTTGAGCATAACCATATTCTGCAGGATTTGTACATACATTAAATGCAGTATTGTGTGTGTGTGTGTGTGTATCATTAATTAAAATAATAGCATACATTGTGTTCATCAGCCCCTTTTCTCCTAAAAATGGAAATAACCCACTTATTGTGACCAGGTGTGTAGATGTTGGGGGTAGGCAGAAGAGGTGAGAGAATATATAGAAAATGGGAACAGACAAGGAAAGAGAAGTAAAAAAGCAAGAAAGTTTAGCAGTAACCTGTGAATACAGTGTGTGAACCTCTTTTTTTTTTTTTAAAGAAGGCTAGAGAGAACATGGTTTGGTGTCTGTAGGCTAAAGAGGCTCAGGCCTATAAGCTAAGAAACTGTTCTTTTGTTCTTGGTCCTTCTGTGTTCAGAGACAAAAGATGGCACATTCTTTGTAAATAAACAAAACTACACCAAAGAAATACCTATCACCAGTTTTTACTTCCACCTGGAACATCCCTAGGGCCCCCTAATTTGACTAGCCTCTTGGGTCGAAACAGGACAACAGCATAAATGCATTGCTCTTTGGGGACCTAATCTGAGTCCCTTTGAAGTAAATGGATATCTTTCTGTTAACCTCTGATGGAGTTGTTTCAGGACCAGGACTTGCTTCCAAATACAGTCTCTTTCTCAAGAACCCACATTTAGGTGCAACAATCAGTTCAGTATTTCTGTTTTTTCAGCATAACTAGTTCACATTTACCTGTGTATCTGTGTAAAGCACTCTGTTCTGTTCCTCTTTTGCATATTCTAATTTATGTGGTTAAAAATAAATTACAATGTTCTATTTGCTTGAGCAGATTGTGCATATTAATTCCCCTATTCTATGTCATTTGCTGATAAATAATGCTAATTTATTCTTCATTTGCATAGTAAAATATCCAAGTAGATTTTGGCTGCTTGCAGTGACTCTTGAAAGGAGATCGAACTGTGGTCACTGCAATATTTCCTTCTTTCTGACTGTTTGCAAAGTGTGATGTGTAGGCACTAATTTTTATTGTGTTTCAGCCTTGCTAATCAAGAGACAGGGAAGCTGAAGCCCTACAACATTTTTGGCTCTTAGAAAAATAGCCCTTTGTTCTCTTGTCCTGGACACGTGTAGCAAAGTTGAGACATTGGAAGGCAAATGTACCATAAACCCTGAACTAGTTAAACAACTGTCTTCTTAATGTTGTTGTTGTTTCTTTCAGAAATAACATTTAGAAAGAAGTCATTGTGTAGGCCCAATTAGATCCTTTAGGCAGATCATTTCACAGTCACTGGTTTGTTGTTATTTCTTCCAGAAACGCACTTAGAAGGAAATCATTGTGTAGGCCCAATTAGATCCTTTAGGCAGATCATTTCTCAGTCACTGGCGTAATGAATTTCCATTTGTTCACAGTGTTGTATTCACCCTTCAGTGGCAAAAAAACCGCAGGAATTCATTGCCACGGCTAAGACACACTGAATTGTTTGTTCATCCTTTTCTGGAGAATCATTTCTAATTTTATAGATTTTTACAATAAGGGGGATAGTTTAGAGAGAAGGAAATTGTGTTGGGGTCCAAAAGCAGAAGGCATAAGGCTTTTAAGCCTAATTAATTTTATGAAATGTCTCATTTCCCAGGTTTTAAGAAATTAATTTGACATTTTAAAAAAGGGGAAGATAGATCTATTTTTTTCCACTTTCCAGTCTATGTATTTATGGATACATTAAGATGAAAGGTGAAGTATAGTTGAATCCGTAAGCGAGAAACATTAAACTAGAATTAAAGCTGAAGGTGCAAATTGGGCTGATTGGGAGCTTCTATTCACCACCATGCTTCTTAAGTGTCCCCTTTTCTGCTACAGTTCTAGTAGGTGCTTCAGCAACAAGCCTATTTAGACTCATTGGAAGAGCTGAATGACATGTTAGGGCTAATTGGATTACAAGCAGGCTTATCATGGAAACTGAATTGTATCCTTAACTATGGAGGATTTACTGCCCTTCCATAATAATTTTTCTAAATGTTAAAATGAAAACTTAACTGTTATGGGGTTATTTTTAGCATGTTATTTATACATGTTTATGAGTCACATTTCAGGGAAGTGCACAATTATGAGTAAAATCAAGTTATAACATCTGTCTTTGAAAGTATTGTTTCTAGATAGAGAAATATTGTATTAATTTAGATTAAATATATAGGTCCAAAAAGTCAAAGCTGTTATCAGGACTCTGCAGCTGTCCAATATTAAACAGTGTTAACCAAGGTTTGGGGTTTGGTATAACTTCAGCCTACTTAGTACCTTGATAAATACCATTAAAATCCTTTTCAACCTTTTATTAAAAATACAGCAAAAAGAAAGAAAAACAGTTAAAGCATTTGAATAGTAAAATATTAAGTAAGGCTTTTATTTTGACTACATCCCTTGTTCCCTTCCAACTGGAAAGAGTCTTTAGAAGAAGGAGAAACAAACAAACAAAATGCTGTTTAACAATCTCTTGGGATATGTCAGTACTGCAATAAAAGACCTGTGATGTGGCCATGGCTAGCTCGGGTCAACTGACTTGACCTCCTGGGGCTATTCAATTGCAGGGTAGACTTTCAGGCTGCTGCTAGAGCACAGGCAGCCACGCAGGTAGAGCACCACTAGCCCAAGCCAGCTGTTCTGGTGTCAGGGTTTTTTTACCACCATGTGTAGGTATACCCTTAGATGCTATTGGGGAGGAAAGAGAAACAGTTAGTTGAGATTGGCGGGAGCTGCTATTATTGCTGCTGTTACAGTCCAATCCTGTTTTCTAGAAGGTAAAAAAAGACAACACGCACAAAGAGGAAAAGAAGAGAACAGCAAAGACAAAAAATGCAGCTTCTGTCTCTGGTGTTGACTCTCACTTGCAGTCTCATTGCTGAAAAAACACAAGCACAGCACATGGTCTTAGCAGCCACTCTGAGACCTGGCAAACTTGTGCCAGCATCAGGCTGTTTAGGGCATTGATTTTAGCATCCTTTCTGGTCACAGGCTTACAGAAGTGTTGCAAAATATAGTTTTGGCTAACTAAGCCAGAGTCTTATTAGACAGAAGGAAAAAAGGAAGAGAAGAAATAAATGGGGAAGGGAAAGGACACACTGAGGGTGGGGAGGGAGTGTATGAAGTGACAGTCTCCTATCTCAGATGGTGGTCAGAATTTAGCTGGAGCCAGTGGAGGTGGTGATGTCATCTGTGTCCCTCCCTCTAGCACAGCAGTCTGGTCAGGACATCTCTCAGGATTATGACGATAAAGGCACAATAGTGATATGCTGGATCTCAGGGTCCCAGTAGATGACGAGAAGCGTTGATTCTCCTTCCTATTCTTTCAGTCTGCCTGCACCACAGTGGCCAGCTTTAAGTCTCTTCTTTTAAGTACCCCCAAAAGAGAGTGATAGGTGTAATAGCCCACTGCTTCATTATTTTGTCCACCAATTAGGCCAAATTTGCAATACAACAATTTTGGTTCACTGATTTCTGATCCTGACGCTTCTTTTGTTTACCAGCCATGATCTTAATGCAATCCTCAAATTATATCAGCAGACCTTTTTGCATGTGCTGATTTAGTCTTTGACACCCTTTTGCACCTTTCCTCATCAACATTTATTGTTATAGGTTATTGTGACATTTTATGAACTTTCACTCACTTTTCACAGGTGAGTTCACAATTAGGGTAAATTGGTAGGTCCAGTTATCATAACTTAATACAAGTAGTAAATTCTAATGACAGAATAGATAGAAAAAAAGGGAATATAATAATGTGTATTATGTAATGTGTTTTTTGTTTTTTTTTTAATAAAATTCAGATTACAGAATTATATTTCTGTGGCAACCACTTTCCTGCCAACAGGATATAAATCATCAGTTAACAGCAAGATCTCAAAAGTCAGATTTGTCCTTGGGATCAGTTTTCAAAATCCTACAGAACTGTTATTTTTCTTTGTGGCCATGCCAGTCATGACTGGTATTTCCTTCTCCAAGAGTTTTTCAAGCTACCTCACTGGTAAAGTACATGCAGGATGCTGTCTTTTTTTATCATTGCTGTTTAGTGGTTCCAACCTAGTGTATCGCACCATAGTAATCTACAGAGTTAAACAAATTCCCACACTCAGCAGACCTGTTTGCCAGGCACAACTTTTCTTTCCATTGCTTTCTTACCAACTAATCCTCTATGACAAAAGTCACCTTACTTTTGAGGGGGCTTTTCTAAATCAGTGCACCACTGATTGGTGAAGAACTAAATGTCTTTAACTCTGCACGCCCTTCAGTATGACTTCCCTTTGCAGCGGATAAAACTGAATTTTGCTTTTTGTTTACTGTTTTCACAATCTGAGAGTGATTCATCCAGCTTATTTAGGGACTGTAGCTTGAACATCTGATTCACCCCTCCCCTCTGCTCCCCCTCACAATGTTAAATCAGAGAACATTTTCGTGCACCAAAGAGTGTCATGAGAGGTCTCAAATAAAAGCCAGCATCACACTGATCATCAATATTGTGAAATGCATGTGTGGATGTGGTGTAAGGATTTATGTATATACACTGAAAATTAATCTATTAAAGTCTGCTGCTAGCGACTGGTCACCAGCAAAGTTAAAAAACAAGTTTTGTTTCAGACAAGAAATGTTTCTCTGTCTGTTCAAATGTAAATTAAGTGTTGTGTGGTTCACAGTGGTTAGCCTTTTCCCAGTCTGAACAGAATGCCAATGAAGGATTTTGAAAACTTCAGAGAGAAAAAAGTAACAGGAAGAAGTAAACAGCAGAGGGTGGAGGGGAAAAGTCTATCTTGAGGTGCACATCAAAGGTTTGATTTACTGTATTTGGGAGGGAAAAGAAGAACCCCTGTCATCCTTCACCTAAGAAGTAAATTGACAGCAAGTTTGCTTCATGAAAGAGGGGTCTCAACCATACTCAGTTGAAAATGCTGGACTGGACTTTGGTGAGATAAGCTTCTCTAGACAGCAGAATAACTTTGTCAGTTTAGTTTAGTTTAGTTTCTAGGAAGTGTATTGTGATTTTGTTTTACATGTAAACAGTTGTTCAATATTCTCCTCACTATTACTTGAATCTCTATTCTGTTATGATAAACTTAGCCTTATTTTCACTATATATATATCTAAGGCCTGGTCTACACTCACCGCGAAATTTGGCTGCAGTTGATGGGAAATATGCAAGCTACATAGAGTAGCTTGCATATTTCCCATTGACTTTCTAAATTCTAATTAGTGTGGCGTCCTCACTAGGCTGCGCTGATGGGAAATGCCCTCCTGTCGATGCAGTATTAATCTTTTTGTGGGGGGTGGATTTAATCAGTCAACTTCCTGATCGATTGAGCAGGTCTCCACTGCTGCTCAGTCGATCCCGCAAAATCAATCCGGCGATGCCAACAGTGCCACCATCAGGGTGCACATACTCTAAGTGCTGTGGTGTGAAATAAACTAGTGATCCTGAGTTGAATTGTATAAGTTGTTATGCACTGTTCTTCTCAGAATAAGCAGGTTAGGTTAATACTGAAAGTGTCCAGTGGGTTGCTACAAGGAATGCTCCGAGGACTTGTGGGTTGGTGGGTGCCTTTTGCTAACCTGCACAGAGAGCAAGGCCTGTGGAGACCTGGAAGGTAGCATATATGTTGCTAGAGGCTGGTGTTTTCAGGGAGCTGATCCACAGCAGGCACAGACAAGTCTTCCTGATGAGGTGTTTCATAACCCTGGGTACTCCTTAGGAGTATCACAATTACCCAACCACAAAACTTTAAAGAAATCTGATTTTCAGAAAGTGCCGAGCCATACCGTCCACCAGAAATTGGGCCCCAACAAGGTGTGTCATCTTGGGACCCAAAATCACTAGATAATCTTGAATAGCTTGGCTAATTATGCCTAGCACATTCTATTGAGTGTATAGCCCAGACAGTATTTTGTTCACAATTTGTGTTCACAGTTTTGTTGTTTTCCAAATCTGTCCTTTGCAGTTTTGGGAGAAAAGTAACAAGAGTAAAACATTAAATAATATTCTTTGAAGACAACAAAAGAAGTTTTAGCCTCATGGCTCGCATTGACTTTAATGGAACTTGAAAGGTTGAAACTGTCTTGTTCAGTCAAATTACAAATCAGCCATTGGGAATAAAAAATGAGCCATCCTTGTCTAGTGGGCACCTTTATCTGCTAAATGTCCTCTGACAGATGGGACTGGCTGCCTGTAATCAGAACCCATAGTAATTAGTTTTCTAAAACTTTGTTTTATATACGTTTAAAATAATGACTTTGTATTACTTTGTGTGTATCTCAATATACCACGCATCTCAAAGTGTGACATGATCTAGTGGATAATGTTGGCAATGTCAAGTGTTATGTTAGCAAACATCTGGAAATCAGAGTTACATTATTTCAGATAAGAGTGTGTTTGGGTTGGGGATGTACGTTTTTTAGTGTCTTTCAGTGTCTTGTCTTTCAGAGTGTAAGTAAGATCTTTATGGCAGTGACTGTCATTAAAAATAGGTCTGTATAGCACCTAGTTTAGCTGGGTCAAAATTTTGCAAATTTTAAGTTTTCAACAATTTTTGTTGAAAATTTTTGATGGAAAAGATTCCCTCTTTGATGGAAAAGATTCTTTACTGAAAATCCATACAGAGCTGCTCTAAATTTTATTGAAGTATTGATTTTAAAAGTTCACACTATATTTTTCATTAGCCTAGCTCAGAGAGACCCTAACTTGGGTTGGCCTGTACACACTACCACAATATAAATGTTAAATAATAATAAGTTAAGTATATGAAATATTTGGAGAAAAAATAGATATGTTTTTTTCTTTTAATTTGACCATGAGCACGTTGCAAATGTATGTTCTATGTTTTATGAAAACTTATTTTATCTTATGGATTGCTCATGAACCATTGTGAGTAATGCTGTCGATATTCCTATTTGCAATTTGCAAGGCTTGAATGATTAAATAGAATGTCTTCTTCCTTGATTGGACAAGTATATCCCTTAGAATTAGATGCAAATACTCTGGATTATGAATACAAAATGTGCTTCTTTCTTCTATACATTCTTCAATATTTGCTTAAAATTCAGTATTTCATTAATGATTCCTGCCATTAAACTCTTTCACTGGAATATTAATGGAAAACAAAAGCAGAAGGTCCAAGATATAGTCTAAGTCTCTTTAATTGAAGATTTGAACAAATATTTGGGAACAGTTTTTTGCAATTTTTGTCCAGTTTACTACATAATATGTGGAGGGAGTGATATTTAAAGAAAATCCACAACTGAGAAAAACATTACCCAGCAGGGGTCATTTTTTTCCACAATTATTTTTTGCCCCCATTTTTAAAAATGGGATATGTTGTGATGTCGGAGTGTGAATATGGGGATTTTCTAAGTTTTTTCCAGCATCTTAGTATAACTTCCTTGCATAGCTATGTCATCTTTACCCAACATCTCACAAACATGTTGCTAGGGAGAGAGACTATATCATTTTTATCCCTGTGGGGGTGCTGTTCTCCTTAACACCTTTATTTGCTCAGGATTCTATGAAACATATTTCTTGCAACATTTTCTGTCATCTTTCTTCACCATTACATCTATCATTATCTTTTATCAAGCCAAATAAATTGTTCCTAATGTTTGTTATCTGGTCCATTTACCACTCTGCTCTATAAGAGGTTGGGCTTTTTTGCTAATTAAGTATTGGGAGTAGTTATTGTAGGAATGAAATGTTCTTCTACTTTTATCTGATCTATCTAAAGTGAACGTGAAATCAAAGAAAGGAAATCAGCAATCAATGTCATACTGTCAAGAATATGAGTAAAGGGTCATATTGACATATTTTATGTCCAGTGTATGAGCAAAGATGCCAGTAAATTCTGACAGGAAGCTATGGCACTGTACTTTTGTTAAAATGCTGTGATAAATCTCAAGGACATTTTAAAAGCTGAGAGGTGACAGTGGAAGGGTGGTAGACTCCAAGACATTTTATAACTCATGAAAATTAGCAGTTCGTTGAGGGGCAGTGTGGGAGAAGGTAGAGCAGTCTGAGTTTGATATCCTCCTGTCCTCTTTGCAAACTATATTTAGGAGCTCTTCTATGCTTTCTATTACAAATAAATAAAAAAATAAATAAAATAAAGTTCTTGGTGTATCTGCTGAATGTCAATAATGATGCTAATTAGAGCCAGTTGTAATGATGGTTCTTTCCATTTGTCTCCTTCTGCACTGGGAACAGAACTGCATCTAAGATACAATACTTAATTATATGTTTAAAAAAGAGAAATGATTAGAAACAATGGCAGATGGAAGCATTAAATTGATCCTCTTAAAGTGATTTATATGCTGCTTATAGCCTGCCATAGCCAGTTATATTATCTTGTGAAACTAGGGCAATGCCAGTCTGAGCAACATGGCCCTCAAAAGTATGAAGATCTCTTTGTACAATACCAGCTCAGTAATTATAAGACAAAATAAGGGAGGTGATTATCAAAATTTATTGCATAGCCGTTGCTTGTTTTGTTTTTACTTGTGTATACTAGCATCAATAACTCTTGAGTGGCTTGATCCAAAGTCCCGGGGAGTCCTTCCACAATTTCAGAGGGCTTTGGATCAGGCCTGAGTTGTATTGGACAGATCTCATGGAGGTTCAGCTATCAATATTGTTAGTTTTATAAGACGACATGTCTTCTTTCTTATTTTTCTAAAACCTCCAGATTCTGATTGCAGTGGTGCCTGGTTCTGTCATTATGGTGGAGTGCAGCAGCAGGGAAGAGCAGAGAACAAGTTTCCATTCCAAAATGAAATAATGAATTAGAACCTGGGAGACATGGACTGTACGCTGGGTGATTTGTTACTCCATTTGCTGTAATTTGTGACTTTTGAGAGGATTCCAAGTGTCACAAATTAAAAAGTGTACAGCATCCTTCTACCCTGCTGTCATGAAACCTTGTGATTTGCTTTTTACATTCTTTCAAAATCTGTTTTGTTTTTTTTTTAAATCAGTGTTTGGAGGCTCCAGAACAGAACTTTCAAGTTGTATCTTAGGAGTGAAATTCAATCAAGAACAATCATTTAGTTATCTTATAAACAGAATTCAGTAAACAAATATTTTGGAAAGAATTGCAATTCAAGCAAATAACAAACCTGCTTTATTAAAGGGACATAAAATGTGTGAGCATAACAGTGAAGTTTAACATTAGGACTGAAATGTGGTGTTCCAACATACCCAGTCTGTTTAGACATTACAGCCTGAATAGATTGCAAAATAATGCACTTTACAGTAAATGCTCCCATTTCATGACTACATGGACAATCTAGAGTTCTGTTATAAACCCACAAAAATCTAGTGCATTGAGACTTTTAATCTTAATTCTATCCTTAAATGTAAATTATAGATTTAACCTACAGGTAGGTAATTTCAGTAAGAATGTTATGTAACACCAGGTACTCTTTGGAGAGCTGAGAATACCTAGCCTTAGGGACTAAGTTTGCTTCGGCAATGTCTACATTTAAACCACGAAAGTGGCATAGCTGAAGCACTTATGTACACCAGGGGTTTCAAACTTTTTGCCTGTATGACCCCATTTTGACACTTTTTCTTGTGATCCCAGGCAGCAACAGAGCGACCAAGGAATTTACACATTAAGTATGTTGTTTAATGCTCTCTAACATGACACATAGGCTTGTGTGTCGCGACACTACTTCTCAAAGTCCGGCCACATGGTGAAAATTTCAGGTCTTATCTATGATGTGACAACAACAGTAGATTGATAGCAAGACTTGATGGACAGGAGTTTGCTGAATCCAACTTCACACAGATATGTGCTCATGAATGGGACCATAAGCTTCACGTTAGGTGTGTGTTGAGAGTGCAGGATATTAATTTTTGATGGTAAACCCAAACTCCGGGAGAGAAAGTTGGGCATATGTTCCTTGCAAGACTCAATTGCAGGAAATTTTGACAAGCTATTTGATTTCAGCTGATGGCAAATCCATAGTATCAGGATTGCACTGAAATGGGTTTCACATCCTATCATGCTTTGTCATATCCAAGTAGGGGAAAAATGCAAACTGTTCCTCCAGCTGGCTAAGATGCTCAGCCATCACCTGTGTGGGAGGCTGAATAATTTGTCAGCCAGGAACTTGCAGCACAGAGACAGTGACTTAAAATAATTCTTTACCAAGTGCCAACAGGGTCTTCAACGTGGTGGCATAAACAAAGTGGAATAAACCTCAAGCGGCATAAAGGAAGATATGGGCCTTGTCTTGAGGTGCTTACAAGCCGCTGCAGATTCCCATCTTAGAAAAGGTTACCACAGGCTCCCACCAGCTCAGGCAATGAGAATCCTGTGCTGATAATGCTGCTGCCCATAGATAAGGATCTTCTTGATCCAAATCTCTCACCTGGATGTTTGCACAGCCAGATGGTCCAAATAAAAAAAATGGTATCCACACAGCCACATCCGTACAACCAATGTGATCAGACCTGCTCCACAAAGATTGCACCAGGAGACTCCCATTTAACAACATGGCAGTCTCCACTCAACATGACCTTGCACGTGCCATACACATGAGGTCGTGCCACAAAGAGGCTGTCATTTTGATGTACAGAATGGCAGCCTCCCTACAGTGAATCCTTGCACTCACCATATGTGTGTGGTCATGCTCTGTAGAGGCTGCCATTGTGTACATCAAAATGGTGGCTTCTAGGCATGACCATGCACGGTGCGTGCAAGGAGCAGATGTGGAGCAGGTCTGGACATGTTCAGGGGCAGCCAGCATCATCTTGCAGGCCAAATCTGACCTGTTGAACTTGTGACCCCATCTGCTGATGGCACTACCTCATTTGGGGTCACAGCCCACAGTTTGGGAACCACTGTAGACACTTACTAGAGAGATAGGAGGGGTTCCCCCTTCACTCTAGTTAATCCACTAACCTGTGAGGTGGTACGTAAGTTCATGGAAAAATTCTTCTGTCAGTCCTGCACTTAAGATGAAAGAATCCTATGCACTGCTACAGACGGGGGACCGATTGAATAGGCAGCAGTTCTGTGGAAAATGATCTGGGGGATACAGTGAACAAGAAGCAGGATATGAGTCAACACTGTGCTCTTGTTACCAAGAAGGCTAGTGGCATATTGGGTTGCATTAGTAGGAGTATTGCCAGAAGATCGAGGGAAGTGATTTATTCCCCTCTCTTTCACACTGGTGAGGCCACATTTGAAGTATTGTGTCCAGTTTTGGGCCCCCACTACAGGAAGGATGTGGACAAATTGGAGAGAGTCCAGAGGAGGGCGATGAAAATGATTAGGGGGCTGGAGCACATGACTTATGAGGAGAGGCTGAGGGAACTAGGCTTGTTTAGTGTGCAAAAGAGAAAGAATGAGAAGGGATTTGATAGCAGCCTTCAACTATCTGAAGGAGGATGGAGCTAGGCTGTTCTCAGTGGTGGCAGCTGACAGAACAAGGAGCAATTGTCTCAAGTTGAAGTGGGGGAGGTGTAGTTTGGATATTACGAAAAACTTTTCCCCTAGGAGCATGGTGAAGCACTGGTATGGGTTACCTAGGTAGGTGATGGAATCTCCATCCGTAAAGGTTTTTAAAGCCTGACATGACAATCTACCAGGTGGCTTGCTTCCTGCAGGATTCCCTCAGGGGTTCAGACAGCACCTTGCTGCAGTCCTGGGTTCCTTCAGGTGGAGCAACCCCAAGCTGCTGAGAGCAAGCACCACAGTGTCTCTGGGGTTTGCTCAGACAGTTACCTCCCATACTTGGGATTCCTCCACAATCTTCCTTGTCTGGGAAACCAGAGCTTACTTCCAGGTGGTTATCCTGGCTGTCAGGCTGGTGCTCTATCCCTTCAGCAAGGAAGACGGCTATTTCCTGCCTCTTCCCGAGTTAGTCCTGAACTGAATCAGGCTCCCTTCTTTTATCCCCCCTCTAGGCCTGGCACTGGCTGCAGGTTTAGTAGGATGGGGCTAGCTGGGCCCAAAGGCATTCTTTA
This sequence comes from Emydura macquarii macquarii, assembly GCF_026122565.2. Classification (NCBI taxonomy): domain Eukaryota; kingdom Metazoa; phylum Chordata; order Testudines; family Chelidae; genus Emydura; species Emydura macquarii. Next base: position 6,198,910 of record NW_027133614.1, read on the forward strand.
ATCCCTGCTGTGCTGGCTAGCAGTTTCTCTGCTTCATCACAAAAGATTGAATACTAGATGGAAACTGAGTGTTAATGCACCAGACTTTTTGTTACTTATATACCTAACTACTTTTGTTATTAGAGGGCCCCCTTTACCATATAATTGGAGCACCTCACAATCTTTAATGTATTTATCCTCACAAAACCCTTGTGAGGTAGGTAGGGAAGTACAGATAGGGAAATGAGGTATGAAAAGCCAGATCTTTAAAGGTCTTCAGTTGCTTAAATATGCAGATAAGACCTAGTGGGCTTTTCAGTGCCCATGGAAAATCCCGCTGGACACCTATCTATCTTTAGGCAACTAAATATCTTTGAAAAACTGGTCCTGAAAGACTAAATTACTTGCCCAAAGGTACAATTAGTGATCAGATACCATACTAATGTGTGGGTTTTTTTAGTGTCTGGGTGCGATGTGACTGGAAATCACTGGGGGCAGGGAGAATGGAGAGAGAGAGAGAGAGAGAGAGAGAGAGAGAGAGAGAGAGAGAGAGTAATTAATGGTGAAAAAACTAGCAAGAAGTCTCAGTGGGATGGTGCAAAGTGTCCTAAATTGGACTGAATCATGTTTTTCATCTAATCTCCAATCCGTCAGAGCCAAATGAATCAACAATTGCTTTTAAACATACAGAATCTGACTCCACCATAGTTATTTCCTGTGGGAGATAAATGTTTCATAAAACTCAAACTGAGAAAAGTTTATAAAGCTTGCTCCTCAAAAAGGAATGGGCCTTTCATTGTATGCGATGGCATGGGAAATCGGTGAGACTAAGAGGCAATTTAACAGGAGCTAAGTCAAACTACTTCCCTGGAAGTGGATGTATACTTAAAGAAAGTGAAGTTCATAAACAGGTTCAGTAATTTGCCTTTAGGGCAACTTTATTTTACTCCTTATAGCACTGTGAAATTGAAAGGAATATCCAAGTCCTAAGGTATGAGAGATTCAGGCCACTAATTTTTGATTAGGGTGATCAAGGTGGCAAAGATTTTGTGTAATCCTCAGTAATTCATTATACCAGAAAAGCAATCCAATGTTTAATGTGATTAAAAAGTGAACATTTAATTTCAGGCATTGGACATATATTTTTTCTGTTTTCCTGTTATTCTGTATTCGCTTATTAACATTCAGTTGCCCAGGAGAAAGCACTCTGTCATGCAATAAATATGGTTAAATTTTAAAGAATCAATATGCAACCCTTAGTAGGAGTTAAAATAAGAAGCAGTGCAGTTCCCCCTCCTTTACTGAAAAGAGAGGGACAGTTCCCCCTCCTTTCCCTTCTCTCTGGCTGGTGAAATGAAGATTCATTAGGCAGGACTCAAGAGAATCAGAATTGGAAGAATCAAGAGGAGTTAGTCCCTTGGGAGTTTCTAGCTTTTGTTGCCAGTAGAGGGAGCAGCATCACCATGAACTATTGAAAGAGATGCTTTCTTAGCTGGGGTGCCCTATTTCACCTCCTTTTTTTTTTTACAGAAAGATCTCTATCTAGCCACCAGCTTTCCCTCTTTTCCACAGGAAGTAGGAGAACCTCCCTGCCAAGGGGTGGAAGAAGTTCCTAGTGCTCCCCCTACACACACACACACACATCTGCAGAGAAGAAGACTTAACAGAGGTTTGTGTATAGAACCTCTTGTGAAATGTCTTTAAAATCTTCTAAGAAACTGGAGTTACTGTGTCATGTGTTTCAGAACTTTCACTACCAATCTTATTCACGCTACAAGCAGTACTGATGATAGCATGCTCTTTAGCCATAGAGCCAAATGGAACTCCAATATGGTGTAACAAACCAAAGGTGACCTGTGAAAATATTGTTGCCCCCTCTGATGGGTGGTAGATGATGTCAAGATCATGTGGGTGGACAAATCAGTGCCACAGGATCTGTGTGTATTCTCAGAGCAACTTTTTTATTTTACACTACATACACTAGTCCTTGAGTAGAGATGGTCTCAATACAAAGGCAATCCCTATTCTGGATTCTCAGCCAAAACACCAATGCCTGGTTGCCAAGAGCAGCTCGAGAGATTAGACAGAGAGCAAACTTCCTCACAGCTTGCCACAGTTCCCCCAAAGAGAAACCTTATCACAAAACTAACAATTCAGATTTTTAAAAGACTGAACAGATCTTCTACATTAACTAAAAGAATTTCAGTGACATTCCAGGCAGAGGCAGAGATCTACCTGTATGAATACATTTGCAGGATCAGGGCACATTAGAAATTTGGAAAGTGCTTGTTCCCTGTGTCTTATGCTCAGGAAAAGCTGCCTAGCTTTAGAAAGAAAAAGACCTTTCTAGTATCAACAACATTTGATTTTCTCCTAAATTGTTCAAGCAACAAAGCATACCTGACTGGTTTTGCTGCCATCATCTTCAAGGCTAAATCCTGTCTCATTTGATAAATCCAAAATTGTTCCTCCTATGTGGATAATCATGAATGTGTGGATTGAATAAATCCAGTTAACTGAGGATAGGGTAAGTAGGCATCTGTATATCAGATCCCAGACTAGTTGTTCATGTTTGGGTTTTGGGGATTTTAATTATCCTAGAGTAGGTCAGTTGTTGAATCAATATAGCTGATTTATTTAAAAATAGAAATTATATAGTGCAGTAAAGTGACATGACACTTTCAAAACATGGTCTTCCAGTGTTTCCATTGGTGTAAATGAGACTAGAATGTCTCTGTGTTTCCAATTCAGATTTTCTTTTTACATTCATGATGGACCGTGCACCCAAATTCCAGGATCTCTAGATGAGCATAACCTCTTACTATCTTATATTAAATCTTTACATTTCCATTTTCTAATTAATGTCTGCCTTCCAGTTAGCTACTTTTGTTTGTCTTGTCTATTTAGATTGTAAGCATTATGGGACAGGGTCTGTCTCTTGCTATGTATAAGTGCAGTGCTTAACATAAATGGTGTTGTTGTAATATAAATAATGAGAGCGAGTTGCATTTTTCAGCAAACTATAATTTCTGGATCTGGATCTGCAAGCTATCATAAAGGAAACCATTTGCTCCTCAGCTCCAGAGATCAAAGTAAATGATCATGACTGTCCTTTGACCTTAGGACCTGTGAATCATTGGCTCTCTGTTATGTAAGTTCCAATTTACATTCATGTTGGTATGAACCCTGAAAGCCAGTTATATTTAACCCCTAAATGGACATTTACCTTACTCTGATTCTTGTCAGTATATATGTAGCCTTCTATTTTAAAGAGTCTCTTTCAAACATTTGGCTTTCAAGACCAACATGGGAAAATGTTTCCTTTCCAGAGGAAGGGACCAATACATAGTATCACTTGCCAATTACAGGTCCTTCTACTACCTGGAATCTAGGGGTGTGGAGGCAGGGTCACAATTATGTATACAGTAATGTATAACCTGCATATCTGTATAATATAAAAATTATAAACATGTATTACTCCCTGAGAAGCAATAATCTCCATAGTGACTGGACCTTGTTAAATCAGTTATGCCACTGGCAGAGGCAAACAGTATTCTTCCCAGAAGCTGATAAACATGCTTTGAAGATATCCTAAGGTGATTGAATCATGGTTTCAGCATGTAGTGAGTGGAATACCAGTACTCCCATGATTTGAGGGGGGAAAAAAGAAAAGATTGTGATGAAAATAGTGAGTAGAGTAGAACAGAGACAGTCGTTTTCTTTTAGGAAAGAATATTTATGGCTTTCCCTATTTTATCTCTGATATCTCAGTGGAACAATTACTCAAATATGGGTATTAAAATTTGGATAATAAGGTGGCTCTTGTCATTTCCAGTTACAAAAAACTGGCAGCGCTTTCATTGTCTATACCTTCAGATGCACATTTATTCTCATGAGTGATACATGAATAATAACCTTGTTTAAAAGAAAAAATAAACAACAAATTCATTGTCCTATTTGAGACCAACTTTTAAAATCCTTCTAACCATAAGCCTGAGTCTGCATATAGTGAAGCCAGTGAGAGCTTCTCCATTAACTTCAGTTGGCAGAAGATCAGGCCCAATGTAAACTAGTCCAGTGTAAACAATCACCCTGAATCTTGACCCCAGACTAAACTTAACCCGAAACTTCCCTATACTGTTGCATTGTCTGGTTCCAGACAACAGGAAAAGCAAGTGCCAAGATATCACAAGGGAGACTGCCTCAAAAATGTTCACAAACCAAAAATCTGGGAGAAGGGATCTGATTGGGTCAGCTAAAACATTTAATTCAGAGAACTTGACAATGTTTTCTTTCAATTTCATTTTTTCAAAAGATGTTTTTAATAAAATTATCTTATTTTTAAATAGTCATTTTGAGATGAAAAACCAGAAATTTTCATTTTTAGAAAATGTTGAAATGAGCTGTTTTGACAATTTCAAACTTTCTCAATTTTTTTTCAAATAGAAAAAATTGTCAAAATTAATCATTTCCTGCAAAAAGTTTGTTTCGACAGATCTTCATTCTCCAGTGAAAAAAATTTAACTGAAAAAATCCCAACCAGCTCTAGTGCCCAGAGCACTTCTACGATAAGGACTTGCAATCGTTCTGAACCTACAGCATACTTGTGTCCAATCAGTTCACAGCTGCCATCCATGTGCCATCCTCGGGGCCATACAGGTAGTATATATATTGTGTGGATGCGGCCCACAAAAACACACAGAGAGCTACATATGCAGCCACCAATGGTAAATAGGTTGAGAACCACTGCTCTAGTGAAATACAAATAAATATTAATAATAATATAAGATATATTCTCCTTCACAAACAAAAAAGGGCAGAAGCCTGTTTCACAGGTGCTATCTCACATTTCCTTCAGTATGTCCAGAACTTCCTGTTGTGTACAAACATATCCTGGGGCAAGAAGGTGTCTAGACAGTGGACCCTTGCACATAGCTACTGGTTCCAGATACATTAAATGATTGCGTAGGAAAGAATACTGCAGAAAGGGATCTGGGGTCATAGTGGATCACATGCTAAATATGAGTCAACAATGTAACCCTGTTGCCAAAAAAAGCAAACACTCTGGGATGTATTATCAGGAGTGTTGTAAGCAAGACATGAAAAGCAATTCTTCCGCTCTACTCCACGCTGATCAGGCCTCAACTGGAGTATTGTGTCCGGTTCTAGGTGCTGCATTTCAGGAAAGATATGCACAAATTGGAGAAAGTCCAGAGAAGTGAAAAATGATTAAAGGTCTAGAAAACATGACCTGTGAGGGAAGACTGAAAAAATTAGGTTTGTTTAGTTTGGAGATGAGAAGACTGAGGGGGGAAATAACAATTTTCAAGTACATAAATGGTTGTTACAAGGAGGAGGGAGAAAAATTATTCTCGTTAGCCTCTGAGGATAGGACAAGAGGAAATAGGCTTAAATTGCAGCAAGGGCAGTTAAGGTTGGACATTAGGAAAAATTTCCTAACTGTCAGGGTAGTTAAGTACTGGAATAAATTGCTTAGGGAGGTTGTGGAATCTCCATCACTGGAGATTTTTAAGAGCAAGTTTGATAAACTCCTATCAGGGGTGGTCTAGATAATGTTTAGTCCTGCCATAAGAGCAGGTGACTGGACTAGATGACCTCTCAAAGTCCCTTCCAGTCTTATGATTCTATAGTATAGCCATAGAATATGGTCTGCTATATCCTGAGAAAGGCAGAGATTAATTATTCAAAGAAGAATAAAGCATTTTCAGATTATGGTGTGACATATTGCACTTGTAAAATGAGTTAACACATAGTTCACTAGAGGCAAAAAGTATTAGATGTGGACTAATAGAGCAGAACTTGTGATGTAAGTTTGTCCATCAAGCTTTTTAGTATAAATTTAGTATAAATTTTTAGTATAAATTCTTTCTTTGAGGTGTGATTTCATATCTCAGATACTTCAAATCATGAAGGACTGAAAATTGGAATAGAGGTGGTCAGATGTGGGATTTTATTTTTATTGAATTGTGTAAACTAAAATCATTACCTCACTTCAGTTAAATATTTGAACAGATTTCTCTCTCCCCCCCCCACCTTTCCCCATAAAAGCAACTTTTTAAAAATTGACATTGTTCAGTTCTTAGTGTATAGCGATAACTAGATATTTTCTGGTGATCGAAAAAATGCTCAAAACTGTAGAGATGGGTTTCTGAGACTTTTGGGGTTTAGAGCACTTGAAATGTCAGTGGAAGTGCCTCGTACATCTCCACAGTGATAGATGTACTTTGATTGGCCAGTGATACACTTTGAACAGCTTGAGGATAAGTTTTAAAATATATGCCTCGCATGATGAAATCCTATGTTGTCAGAGGTTCCAGGATCTTGCCTTAGGCCCTGACCCAGCAAGGCATTTAAGGACATTTTGAACTTTAAGCATGTGAGTAGTTCCATTGAACTCAGTAGGACTGCTGGTACTTAAACATATGTTTAAATGTCTTGGTAGACTAGTGCCTTAGGAACAAATAAGCAAATGGAAAATACTTCATATGAGCTTAGTTCAAGATGTTTGATTAACTTGTATATATTATCATTTTGACAATGTCACCCTTCTCTCTTTGCATCCCTTCACTTTTCTCCCCATCCTTCTCTATAGTGTCAAACATAAGCTAATGGTCTTCACTTTCATGGCCCTTCATCTCCTATCCCCACCCTCTCTATCATCTCTAATTCAGTAGCAAGAGGTCAACACTGACCTCCAATCAGCTCATGATGCCAACCTCCATTGCCTATCTATTACATTTTCAAACAAGCACCTTTGTGCTTTCTCCTTTGCTGCCCCTCATGTTTGGGAGGAGCTCCACCTGATATCACTGTCTATCAAGCTGAGCAATACTGTCTCATTGTTTGCTTGTAGTCTCTGTCTGTTGTCTTTTGTCTTATACTTTGAGAGATAAGAACCATCTTTTGATTTGTGTTTGTACAGTACCTAGCACAATGGGGACCTGGGTCCATGGCTAGGGCTCATAAGTCCTCTGGTAAATTTGCATAATAAGTAAACATAAAAGAAAAGCTTCTATTGAGTTCCTTGCTAATGTTTGTTTCAGGCAGCTTCACAAACTGTTACAGTCATATTAGCATATTTGGAGAGAGGAACTGAAAAAAATAAAAATAAAAAATGGGGGCTAATCTGCCATTTGTTCTCACCCCAACAGAATGATCAATGACAAATCTCTGTGAGGAAAGCCAGGTGGAAATTTGTTCCCATATAACCCCTTGCTGTGGGGTTTTCAATAGAAAAGGAGCATCTGACTCCAGAAAATGAATTAAATGATGACAGTGGTTTTGATAAAATATGGCAGATTTGCATCATGTTCTGGAACTGGCCAAACTTTAGACCTTTGTTTTTTGGGCTTTTTTAATTTTGTAATTTATAGTGTTGTCCAGTTGTTCTGTGAAATAATCCCAAAGTGAAAGTTAGAAATGTGAATCCTAAATTGATCTGCTGCACCAATGGCAATTGGTTGTAGGGTGACCAGATGTCCCGATTTTATAGGTACAGTCTTGATATTCAAGGCTTTTTCTTATATAAGTGCCTATATACCTCTCATCCCCTGTCCCGGTTTTTCACACTTGCTATCTGGTCACTCGAATGGTTGCCACATAATTGTAATGATCTTCAATTATTTAATAGCTCAATTTCAAAGGACCCTCTATATGTAGCCAGCTTCTCTCCTGACACCCTATATGCAGGGCCCTCATGAAAGAGTCAAGCACTGCTAAGTACAGCTTGCCATATTGTCAGTGTTTCTGCATTCAGAGACCAGAGACACTCTATCTCTTGGAGGAGGAGGGGCTGTTTGTTCAGCAATGAATCAGTGAAGGCAGCAAGCATTTTTTGGACATGAAAGTAGGAAAAGGGAAGAAAATGACTTATGTAAGAGAGAAGCAGCTGAGATGTTCTTAGAGTCTTTCTAGGAATGAAAAGCTCTTTTGAGTCAAATTATTTCGGTCTAACTTCATAATGAACCTGACAACCTTTGCAATAGTTGGGCCTAATAATAATAATAAACTCTCTCTATATATTTTCAAGATATGTAATATCTGGAATCATTTACTGTTGAACCATTCATTTTTTCAACTGAAATGATATGGGTTTCCCTTATTTCCCAGGGGTTTCCCTGTGAGTTTATGTTCAGTTTGACTGAGGAGGGGGTAATAATGGCTGGTCTACTGCAAGGAAAATAGCAGGATAGAATAATCTTTTTTTGTGGGGAGTATCTGGTCTGAGCCCACTTTCCCTGAATTGAATAGAGAGATTCTCTTTGACTTAAGGGAGTTGGATCCAGTCCATAATTTTTATAGTCTTTTCTGTAATACTAAGGAACACTGAATCTATCTGATCTGTTTTTCAGTTAGCAATATGTTCTACACCTGCAATATTAACATAGTGAAGTTTCTAAGTAATATTTCCTGTAAATAACATGCACTCACCACTTGAATAATAGCTAGCATCTTGTCTTTATTGGCCTCTCCTGGACTAGTTTTCAGTGCACAATATTTAGGGATAATAATTTATTTATAACTTAGTTATTACTGACCTCATTTTCTCCTCAGTTTTGCATGCTCTATTGATACCATTTAAGATTGAAAGGCTTACATAATAACTTGCTTGCAGTCAGATCTTTTACAGCTAACAAATAGATACATAAGGCATTTGTAGATAAAATCAAGTATTTAATCAAGCATAGTCTCTAAGGTCACAAGGGACCCTCATGATAATTTAGTCTGACCTTCTGCACATTGCAGGCTACAGAATCACATCCATCCACCCCTTTCACAGGCCCATAAGCTGTGGCTGAGTTACTGAAGTCATCAAATCATGATTTAAAGACTTCAAATTACAGAGAATCCCCCATTTACACTAGTTTAAACCTACGAGTGACCTCTGCCCCAGGCTGCAGAGGAAGGTGAAAAATCCCTCAGGGTCTCTGCCAACCTGACCTGGCAGAAAAAGTTACTAAGAGTTCATTCCTATTTTAATTTGTCAGTGGAAAATCTTTTATCAGTTTCAGTGGTGCAGGGATCAAGAATGCCATCCTACTTGATGATAATATAGGGTCCAATTCTGCCACCTTTCTTCACACTGAGTAGCACTCAGAACCAGAACTGGTTGGAGAAGCATTGACAGAATAATACTGCATTGAAATCTAAATGCTTTGGAAAATCAGAGCAATTTCAACGGAATTTCCTTTTGGGGAAAAAAAAAGTTGCAACAATGTCAATGTTGTGATGTTTGTACTTTTCCTTCATGTTTTTTAAATTTTCTATTATCTTACATTACATTATGTACTGTATTGTATTATATTTGCATATAATACAAAATTAAAATAGACAAAATTGAAATGAAATGTTTCAATTTTGTCAAAACAAAATCTTTTGGACAACCCAAAATTGTTTTTCCTTTGTGGAGAATTTCAAATTTTTAGGCTTTTGCTCCCATTTTGAACAAATCCAGATCTTGAAATCTCAAAATAGTTTGTGAAATGGGACTTCTAGCCTTCTCGCAGCTCTGCTTATAGCATCAGTGGGAAAATCAGCATGTTGGTACTATTTCAAATAGTCTCCCTGGTCTTGTTTTTTCTGAATGTATAAGCAGTTGGCTTATAGGAACATGCTTAAATGCAGGTCTTTTTAAGATGCTCAGCATATCACCTGTAAAGTGTGTTATGTGCAAATCTGTCTCTAACAATCCTTGTTTATAAGCATTACTGCTGCCTATAGATTACACCCATACACGGAAACAAAACATTATGTGGTGACAGTACATTACATTTTCCATGCAATTCGCTCACTGACTCCAGTGAGATTACTCTCGTGAATGCTATTCAGCATAAGTAAGGGTTGCAGAGCTGGACCCATAAGATTCACACATAGAATTTGGATTTGGATTTTCCCATTTTCTGAAGAAATAACACTTCCTTTTCTGTAATTTTATTTTTAGATCAAAGACATGTTTAGTTGTAACTGAATAAATGAATCACAGCAGGTGGGAGTTTTGGGAAGGTTTTTTGTTTCCTTTTGTCTTTTTTCATGGGGGTGGAGAGTTTCACTGGACTCCTCATCTGTGATTGAAGACCTTTATATTCCATCTTCATGAGCTGAGATCTGCAAAATTAACTCCTGTGTGTGTGTGTTGGTCAGTTTTCTGTAGTTATTAATTGATGTTATTAGGCAGAGCATTATGTGTACCACACAGAGAACTAGCAAATCAGCCAGAATGTGTCAAGTTTCATTGTTCCTTTTTGCTTACCCACACATCCTTTTCATAACATACTAAAGATTCTTACTAAATGTTCCTTTGATTTTTTTATGTTATGCTATTTATATTTCTTGTTCCTGTCAGTTTTGAGTTTTGCACCAGTTTCTGACCTTTCTGCAATTAATTATCATTTTTCTGTGTTGCTTTAAAATTGCTATTTTTATCTATGCAAAAATCCCAGATTGCTATCAGATTGTCTAGTGGCTGAGTCATTATTCTGTCACTAATTTGACTATTCTCACCCTGCTGACCACACTCACATTTATTTCTAGTTTGATCCTGAGATTTAATATCCATGGCTAACTCTCATCTGAAATCACTACTTCTAATCTTTGCACTTGAATCTGTACTCACTCATCTCTATTGTTTTGTCCCAAAAAGCTATCTGCCCATTACATTCCTAAATTCTTGTGAGAAATGAACTGAACCTAATGTATCACCAGTGCTTTCTTTTTTAAGGTGAAATACTCTAGTTCTTAAATGGAGTAGATGAAGTTTGTCACGTGGGAGTTCTCATACCATGAAGTTAGCCCCTTTCATCATGATCATATGACTTTTCTTAACAATTACCATGAGAGAACCATATCCTTAGTGTTGACAATCTGTAGCTGCTGAAACTGAACTGCCTTCACAGGTCCAAGTCAGTGCGACTCAGATCAGTGGGAGCCCTTCCACACTCTGTCTCTTATGTAATGTAGAAACATACAAGGAGACCCAATCTTATGCTAACTGGCTTCCAAATAGAGCTGAGCACCCTCATCACTTTCATTGAGGGAGATGAGGACGTCCAGCCTAGGAACTGCTTAGCCCAATGTATTACAGGACCCTTAAATGATTTTTAGAGGACAATGGGTTCAGATATGAATATAATCTAGGGATGGTGAATGCCAACTAGTCAGTGCCACAGTGCATAAGAGTCAAAGTGTGCTTGCTTAAGAGAATCTACAGAGGTATTCTTAAAATCAAATGAGGAAAATACTTTGTTATATACCATATATTTTTGTGAGAGCTGTTGACAAACTGTATGGTTTGTAAAAACAAAAAAAGCAAAAATCACTTTGGCCATTACTCATGAAAGCACTTAAGTATGTGCTTAACTTTAAGTACGTGCTTTGGTTCCATAGAAACCACTTGGACTCGAGCACATCCTTACAGTTAAGCATGTGCATAATACTTTCCTGAATCTGGGCCTTTGAAATCACACAGCCGATGATAAAGATCCCTTCAAAGATCTTTAGATGAATGTCACCCGTAGAGAAGCTAACCTGACTACCTCCTAGCATTTAGGAGTGGCAGAGAAGATCACAGATAGCAAGGGAAGAATTCAAAATGGCTGAGAGAGTAGCTGGAGGAGTGTGAGGATTGAGGACATTAGGCAAGATTCTAGATTATTCTAGATTTCTTTTTCCAATAAGCAAGGTGTAAATTTGATGGTGTGCAATTTACTTTGCTGTACATTTTAACTTACCTGCAAAGTGTATCCACTGTCAGAGACAAAGTGTAGCATCACTTTTCTTCACAACTACCGTGTTTTACTGAAATCTAACAATAAGGAAAGTCTAACATGTACACTTAATGATGCAGATCCTAAGCTGGTATAAAGCAGCCTAGTTCCATTGTTTCAACAGAGGCAGACTGATTTCCACCAGTTCCATCCTGTCATTTGTCTCAAGTCACTTTATATCATTATTTAAAGTGTTTTCTTTTTAAGGCTACACTCCTATTAATCATAAATGATTAAAGCTCAAATTGTCTATTACAGCATAGTTTTCTCTATTATAAATGTGCACTTTCTCTCTAGTAAGTGGCTTAGTGCCATTCAAATGTTTGTACTCTGGTCTCTTAATGCTTCTTACCTAGCAATAAACCTCCACATGCACGCCATTTTAATGACCTGCATGCAGTGAACATGATGGCATGGGTATTTAGAGTTAGATAAATGGCTCAAGTAGATCAGAATTATTCTGTTCTGGAAGGCAGATAAATGAGCAATGATTAATGAACCTTAATTTTTCACGCTAAAAATAGAAAAAAAAATTGCCATGTGATCTTTTGTATTCAACAGCTGTGTTCATGATATTTATTCATATGGAAAATATTTTGCTCCAGAAGAACAGAGATTTTAGATAAAGATTTCATGACTTTTTACATATTAGCAAAAAGTGAGTAAATAAGCCCTGCTTTTCTTAAGGTTCCAAAGGCTTGTGTGGCATAGGCTAATAATAATAATAAATTATTTGTATGTGTGTGTGTGTTCACACTGATCATATTTTGATTTATATTGCACATGGATCTTGCTTTAATTTTACAGATTATTACTAGATATGCATGAGTGGTCTCTTTCACAATTCAATTTAGTAGCATTTTTTAACATAAATACTATTTATGGGTTTCTTTTTAGAAGCTTTCATTATAGAAATTGTCTAATAAGCACAAAGTGAAAGATTCTGTTTAATTTAACAACAGCTTATGGGTATGGAAGAAATAAAGGATCAGGTGCACAGATGCAGCCATGAAACTGCATTGATGTGGTTGCATAGGTGTGACTTAATCAGTCAGGACTGATTGGCAATTTGAACTAATTTATAATGTGATGGAGAGAATAATGAATTGACTAGGTATTAAACATACATTATTAACTTGAAATGATTGAGTCAATTGTTAAGTGTAATTAATTATTTTGAATCTATTATTTTGTATCTAACAATGTATAAGATGAGAGAGTTCTTCCGTATACTTAGAAGAGAAAATTATGGCACTATCCCAGAAAGCACTGAGTGGTAGCAAGAGAAAGAAAGAGATATTACAAGGAAATGTCAGACTGAAAGGTCACCCAGGAATGTACCACAGGATTCTTTCCCTTAAGTGAAGACTAGGGCCTTGATCCTGCCAAGGCTTATGCATATGCTTACCTTTACGCCTTGTCAATATTCCCATTGGGCCTGATTCTCATTTACACCTGGGACCCTTTATATTGCTCTGGCAGGATAAAACAGGAATCAAGCCTATGGATTTCAGTGGGACTACTCAGAGTTTTTGTAAAGATAAGCATATGCCCAAGTCTTTGCAGGATTGGGGTCTATAAAGATATGGTTTGAAGATGTCTTGCTATAATTTGCTTTTTTGTTGATGTTATGGAGTGTATGTACTTCACACTAGTCCAGCAACCTAACGGTTAATACAGGCCCTGCCAGCCTCTGCTGATTGGTAGTCCAATAGCAGCTGGGAGGATAAAAGGGTTGGGAAGCAGAATGGTGGGTGTCTAACAGAGGAGTGAGCAGGCAGGAGAGCGGAACTGCTGTCAGGGGACTGCTAGAGAGCCACCCAGGGACAACACCCCAACAAGGGCTGAACAGACCAACAGGCTGAAGAGCCTACAGAGGCCCAAGGGAGGGTAGGAAGTAGCTCCGGGCACTGTCAGAGCCAGCAAAACCTGACTCTTCTTGTCAGGCTTAAGGGCCCTGAGCTGGAATCCAGTGGAATGGGCAGGCCTGGGTCCCCCTACCCAACCCTGGGTGGACCTGAGAACAGAGATTTCTGGATACCAGGCATGGACTGACAGCTCCACTGAGCTGAGTGAGCTGGAGCCGCGTCCTCCCGTTTGGTCGGGGTGGCACCTTTGCACTGATGCACTGCCTCACAACTGGGAATTTATATCAGGGAAAACTGGTCAAATTATTTTTATTGTTGAACTGTGATTACTAAAGATGTCTAAAACGACAAGTTACCTAAAGTGTGTTTGTTCTGGCTAAATTTAAGTATTATGACTGCATAAGAAAAAGGACACTATAAATTAGTCTCTCAACCTGCAGCAGCATAAAAGAATGGATCACATCATTAAAGGAATGAGCTTTTTATGAGAAAGTAATGTGTAGGTTACAGTAATGAAGAACAATTTAATGTTCAGTGTCAAATATGTCTCTCTGTATGACCTTTTCACCATATGGAAGAACTGCAGCTCTCCTATTATTTTCTTTGTCTTTCACACCACGGTGGGTTAGGTGGGGCAGTATTTGGCCCTCCCTACATTAGATTTCTGCTACTGCTGTATTTGTATTGTGCAGTAATGGAATTTCTATCCACAGAGATTCTTTGGTACAGTTTAATTCATTTAAGAGTTTTACTTTATTTGACTTCAGGCTTTCTTTCACATATAGTGCAACTCTCCCTCCAGCAGGACCTTCTCTATTATTTCTAGGTCTTTTGTATCCCAATATTACTGCATCATTCCACCAAGTTTCCATGATGCCTATTATATCATTTAATGCCAGGCACTCCAGTTCATCCTTCCTAGTATTTAGACTTCTAGCATTTGTATATAAGCACTTGTACATTTTGTCAATATTCCAGTTGCTTGCCTTCATGTGTTATATTTCATGGGAATCTTTTACATTTGACAGTCCCTTACTACCTCATATCTGTACTTCACCAACTTCTTTCCTTTCCTATATATGTTACGTATATTTACAGACTCTCAGTATACATTTTTCAGCAACACATACAAAGGTATGTGATAACCATGAACTTCATGAAATATAAGCCTCACAGCTATCTCCATGACCTAAGTGGGAATCTCAGCATAGTGAGAACTAAATTCTGTAAGGGACACCTCATTTGCTTCCAACACAGACACTACTTTCCTAGCTTCCAATAACTGCCCTCCTTCTCCTTCCAAGGGACTAGAACCCATCGCCATCTCCCTTTTTCTTGCAGTTGTTAATCTTATTTTCCAATGCCTTTGGGGGACAACAGTTTACCTATTTCCATTTCCACTCCTAAAGTTATGGTAACCTTTTCTGCATCTCCCTGATCTTCAGGTTGGCTGCTCATCTGCAAAAGGGTTCTACCGGTACGATCATTGCTTTCAGTCATAAAAGTGTATCTTGAAGGGAAGTAGGACTAGATTCTGTCTTCTAACACCATAGCCTAGGGGACGCAACAGACAACATGTTTCTGTTGCTAAGAGCTGAGATGCATATCGTAATCACTAGTGTGTTTTATCTCGGGCTTCTGGAAGAGTTTCCCAGATCCAAGCCATAAATGGTCATGTTGCCCTTTGCATTTTTCAGTTTGAGCTAACAAGATCCTGCAACTGAGGGATGGGATGGAGAATTCACCCTCTCCTGAACTCTTGCTGTTACCTGGAAGATTTGTGGAGTCAGTGAAACTTTTTGGTACCTCCTCTTGAAGGCCAAGATGGTCACAAAAAACTTGAAAATGGGAAATGGATTATAAGACTCCTCCAGAGAAGACTACAAAGGACACTGGGGTCTTTTTATATGTATGTGGGAGGAGTAGAGGACAGGTGGTCCTTTTGGGGAAGAAAATGAAGGCTTATGGATCCTTCTAAAAGAGGAGTCAAAATCTGAAGGGGTGGGATATGGAGACTTGGTTGGTATAGGAGGAAACCCCAGTGTGAACCCAGGTCTGGGTAATCAGAGGGAAGGCATCGTCTCTTATTCCAAAAGGTTTAGGGCTAGATTTTTAAAGGTATTTAGGGTGCTAGGGTTCTAAATACCTTTAAAATTATGGCCCTTAGGCTACTAGGTTGTTGAAAATCTCCAAGTGGTTTTTCAATGTTTAATCAGGTTTTAGGCGCCTCATCCTGTTTATATTAATTCCAGTTGATTTAGAATCCAATTTCTGACCCCTCTGCAATTTTCTGACTTTACAGGAAGCTAATTTAGTCAGATATGCAATACTTTGCTAACGATGTTATAGAGAGAAGTCACATATAAATGAATGATATGCAAACTTCAAAAGGATTTGTTCAGTTCAGATAAGCACTGGAAACTGAGATGATGTTCTAAATTTCTGATCTGCAGAGCTGGGCTGCAAACCTTTAACCACAGTTTATTGTGAGATACCAGAACTTTCTGCTTGTTATTGGGCCAAAACTGCCACAGACATGGCCTTTCTCGTGGTATTTCAGCATTTGTCCTGCCCAAAGCCTAATCTCAGAGAAAAGCCATATATTAATCTTTTGGAAACTTACAGATTTGAGCTTTGGGTGAAGATTTAAGTGGAGAAAGGCTTGCAAGTGTTGCCTTCTACCCAGACTTCATCCACCTCCAATAATTTTTATAGTGTTTGAAATGTCTGTATTATCCTGACCTAGGCACTGTCACTGATTTCATGATCATTGTACTAAGCTGCAAGCAAAATCATTCTTTCTTCTCCTTGCTCATTATTCCTTCTCTTTCTGACTTTGTTCTTCTCTATTTGTCTAAAGACAGTTTTGTTGCAGGTGGTAATGAAACAAAACAATTGTTGTCATTTGTGATAAATATCAGTGCTGAAAACCCAACACTCACTCTTGTTACCAAATTATTCAGCAGTATTTATGGTGTTACATTGTCCTCCTATCTCTCCTCATGAATAGGCCATAACAATCTTCACAGCAACAAGACTATTGAGCTGAATCCTCTCCACAGATCAGCAAATCTTCAACATGTAAAAATAAAATTCCATCTGTTTCTGGACAGATTTTTCTACTAAACTAGTCATGCTGCCAATTAGCCATTATCCATGATATAAGAGACTATAGATCATTACAGTTTAATAAGGCCTTATAATTCTAAGGGAAGAGGCAATAATAATCAATAACAACAACAAAATCATTTCTGGAATAAGTTTTTTGACCATAACAGTAAAATGTAAATTTTTTTCGTGCCATTTTTTAGCTTTGTCCATAGGTGTATTAAACAAAGGCCTTTGTCATGTAATAATATAAAATGACTGAAAGATTTTTGTCATTTTCACTGAGAATCTATTACAGGTTTAGCTCTGCATATAGTTTTTTATCTTTGGACTCTGCAGATGGTCCCTGAAATAAATAAAATGACATGATAGCTTAAACTCAGTGTGCTGTTATCAAGTTCATGGATAGTAATGGTTGTGAAATCAGTATTTCTCAAATAGACATTTAGTGTCTGGTACAGTACTGTACTCCACATGCTGTTTGACTTTGTTCAATGCTTATACATTTCTGATAGGATTGGCAATGCCCTGAGGGTTCATAAGCCTCCATCAGCCAAGGCTGAATGTTAGAGAAGAGCCTTAGCCCAATGTGAGACAGCCAATATGCAAGGGCTGCTGTGAAGTAGCAGCATTGACTGGAGGGTGCATATTTTGAGTTTGTTCTCTGTTCCTCATTTTGACTACTTGTTGTTAGAAATAATCAAACAGGTTGTCCCGGGGTGGATTGCCTGCTTGTTCCACCTCCACACCGGAAGTGAGCAACGAGGGGGTTACTTTACAATTCTTTTATCCATAACAGTATGTAAATGTATACATTTTCAGCAACTCCCCACAGACCCTTATTTGGTTACACTGACACCTATAAAATGAATATTAACAGCTACATAATTAATATAATTATACCCGCCCTTGTTTGTTGTTTACAGAATAGAGGTCAGGCACATCACCTATAAATTTTACACTAACATTCTTTGAAGTAAAGGCATGCCAGGAGAAGAAGGAAAATAATGCTTCTTTCCCACCAAGGCCTTACTTAGAAGTGGTGATAGTGCGTCATTCCCAGCACAGATGGCCAGAAAGGAAGGAGAAGAGAGATAACAGACTCTAACTAAAATTCACAGAAACAAGATTTGCCCTTGCCTTGACCCATTCCCTGTAATTTAGGCCTGGCTACTTGTCCAACTTTTAACTCTTTACTCTCCTACACTTGTTGTGTTGTAGGGAAAACGTTTTAAAAGTATATCTTATCATGAGTAATTTAGGAGTTAAGGAATATTCATTATATTTTGGGGATTTCTAGAGTTAACTGTATTTTGTCATGGGCACAGATAGCCTTTGATCTCAGGTACATGCTTAGTTGTTCAAGATTTCAAAGGCTAGAGGTAGGTGCAGGAACACACTGCACCTGGGGGAAGGCTAAATATCTAGTGGTAGAAGACGTATACTGTAGCCTCAGTTAGGTATAGGAGTAATTTCCCTTGTATATAATGGCCCAGGAAGGGTGGTTGTTGGAATTGTATGTGACACTTCCTAATCCTACTAGGCCAAAGGTTTGGAATACCCCCATCAGGGTGATAAATGTTATCCAACAGCTAGTGAGAAAGAAAGTGAGAAAGAGAAGTCAGTTATGTTGTCCTGGCTTTTTGCCACCAGGGAGTAGAGTGGGTTGTTAATTGGATCTAGGATCTCTCTTAAGTAAAGTGATTTCCCCATTGTTCATCTTCTTTCCCTGAATAATAGGTGTGCCTTTGCTGTAAATTAAAGTGCTGTGTTTTGTTTGTGTGCCTGTGTTAGTCATTGCCCTTGTCTTCAATTTGTTTCCCATGACATGTTGACACTGATTGTTTCAGTTGAAGTCTGTGTGTAGAGGGTTTGGTGTATCAATCATGTGAACTTCACGTTTGCTTCTGGTTTTGGCCAAAAAGCAAATGAAACATGGCTGTTTTGACTTAATTAAATTTTGAGATTTCATGTTCATCAAAGCAAAAGTCAGAGAAACAAAGCCATGTTTATTCAGACTGAACACAATCTTCACCAGAATCTTTGCATTGTGAAAGAGATTAACTGGTCACTATGCTAGGACCCATCTCCAATGAAATATTGTTTGATGCTCATGTTTCATAGTTATTAGACTGTTTGGGTTTTTTTCTTTAATTAAATCAATTGTAATAATATGAAATAATTGACAAGGAAAATGCAGAAGAAGGCTGTCTCTGAGAAGCAGGCAGTATATTATTGGCTATTTCTCTGAAATCTGATAACAGTTGTTACAGTTCAAGGCAAATGCACCTGTATTCCCTCTCCAAGGTCCAGCAAGGGCACAGCAAGGTTATGGCTCCCCAACCATCACCAGAATTTTTCCAGGTTGCACAGTTCTCTCCCTATCCTGTGTTATTCCCAACAAACTAGACTGTGTAACCAGGTCAGAATATGTTTTGGTTATTCTTCAAAGGCTTATGAACGGCAATAAATGCCAGCAGTGATAAATTACCACACAGTCCTTCGTAAGCGAGAACATTTATTCTTAAGGTGAAAACATTGCAGAAAAAACTTATTAAAACAGCAAGTTCCCATATACATGCTAAAAGATTACCAGAGGTTACTGATTAGTCTTATGGGATCTGAGTAGGCCAAAGTTTTTCTAACCATTCTCAGGAGGGATTGCTGCCCTCTTGGTCAGAAGGTCCTGTCCATTTGCTGGATCACAAAAAAGGGCCTTGATTTGGTTTAAACTCAGGCTATTCATCCAAAAATCCTTTTTGTCTGTTGTCTTTGGAGAGTCCAGTCTGAACCAATAGATGCAAGTCTCTCCAACCGGTAGTACCTCTCTGGCGGTGTTACCTCTGAGTGAATTTACCTAATCACCCCCCACTTTTCTTAGTTCCTGAAGGGGCTGTGGTCATACTTCCCCATTAATTACACACAATCCCAGGCCCACAACGATACATACATTTAATATAGCAGGATCACCCACAGATATTTCAGAAATTTGCCATATTTGTCACAGCAGTTTTCCAGGTCTGTGTAATAAATTATGGAACTTGTTCTGCTATTACTTGTTTGGAATAAAATGGCAGTGGTGGTCCCCTGAGCCAAGGATGACATCCGTCAGGGTTGGTGGGTCTTCAGATGACTGAGGAGCCTGATTCTGGATGCACATGTTCTTCGGCAGCAGTGGTATGTTGTTGCATGGGGGAGTGGGATTCACAACCCCAGAGTGGTCATCTTTGCCTTCCTCTGCTGCCGACGTTCTGCCTTGGTATTGAGTCTTTGGGCCTCGAAGTGGCGTGTGCATTGATGGACCAGGTGGTGCTATGCCAAGCGGTCAGCAGCTTGCTCCTCCCAGTTGTTGGTGTTGATGCCTCTGTGCTTGAGGGTGACCTTGACCCTGTCTTTGTACCATTTCCTTTGGAAGCCCTTTGAGCGTTGGCTAACACAGAGGTGGGAGAAGAGAATCTGGTGAGGGAGGTGGTTCTCAGGCATCCAAACACAATGGCCCATGCACCGGAGTTAATTTCTCAAGAGCAAGGCTTCAATGCTGGTGGATGCAGCTTCATGGAGGATGCTTGCGCTGATCCAGTGGTCCTCCCATTTGATCCCCAGGATTTCATGCAAGCACCACTGATGGAAGCTCTCAGGGGTCTTGATATGGTATTGGTAGATAGTCCAGGTTTCGCTGCAGTAGAGGAGGGTGGTCAGCATGACAGCTTTATAAACCAGGACTTTCGGCGACTTCTGAAGGTCTCTGTTTTCAAAGACATGTTGCGACTTGAAGAAGGCGGCACTGGTGCAATTGATCTGGTGCTGGACTTCTTCATCGATGGTAGCCCATTGGGAGAGATGACTGATGAGATACAGGAAGTGCTCCATGTACTTCAAAAGCTCCCCATCTTCGTGGATGGTGTGAGGGATGTTCAGCTGGCCTGAGCAAGGTTGGTGGAGGACCTTCATCTTGGCGATGTTCAAGGACAGGCCAAGTCTTTTATATGAAGCATTGAAGAGATCTAGCATCGCTTTCATGTCCTGTGCAGAGTAAGCCATCATGCAGCAATCATCTGCAAACTGAAGGTTGTGGGTGTCTTTGGTGGTGAGTTTAGTTTTTGCCTGGAAGCGACCAAGATTGAAGAGCTTCCCACCCAGTCAATACTGGATACTGACGCTGTGTGGTAAATCATCTCGGATGAGGTGGATGATGACAGTCGGGTACATGGTGAACAAGGTGGGGGCAATCACGCAAACTTGTTTGACCCTCGTCCAGATACGGAAGGCGTCGGTTTCAGATCTTACATTCAGTACAGTGGCAGTCATATCATCATGCAAGAATCTCAGCATGGTGACAAACTTCAGTGGGCAACCAAGGCATTGGAGGACAATCCACAAAGCTTCACAATTTAGGGAATCAAATGCCTTGGTCAGGTCAATGAAAGCAAGGAACAGTTCTTGATTTTGCTCCCAACATTTTTTTTGTATCTGCCTGGCAACGAAGACCATGTACACAGTGCCCCGGGATGGTCGGAAGCTAAACTGAGTTTCTCAGAAGATCTTCTCAGCAACAGGATGAAGGCGGTTCAGGAGGATGCAGGCTAGAATCTTAAACGCAATGGACAGGAGGGAAATCCCCCTGTAGTTCCACAGTCAGATTTGTCCCCCTTCTTTTAGATGATCACAAAGGTCGCATTCCTGAAATCATCACATTCTTGAAATCATGTTCTCTTCTTCCCAGAGGCGGAGGATGAGCTGGTGTAATCGTGACATGAGCCGGAAGCTGCAGGCATGGTAGACTTCTGTGGGTATACCATCTGGCCCACAGGCTTTGTTGGTTTTCATCTGTTGGATGGCATGCTCCAGCTCTCTGATGGTTGGTGGATTGCTGAGAGAATCTTCCACAGGGAATTATGGGATGGTTGAAGGGTCTCCTCCAATACGGTCCATTCCCGGTTGAGGAGGAGTTCAAAATGCTCCTTCCAACACTGATGGATGGTGTTGTCATCCTTAAGGAGCCAGAAGCCATCCTGTTGTCAGAGGGGTTTTGTCCAATGGAGCAGTTGTCTTGGTAGCCTGGAAGAAGTAACGCATGTCGTGCTCATCGGCATAGCCCTGGATCTCGTGCGTCTTCTCTACCCACCAGTTATTCTTCATGTCAGGGCTGCATCCCTGGACCTCAGCCTTCAGCTGGTGGTATACTGCTGTTTGTGGATGGCTTTGCCAGGCGATGAAAGCTGCTCACTTCCGCTCAAGGAGATCATGGATCTGAGCATCATTGGCATCAAACCAGTCCTGGTTCCTTTGCAATGTGAATTTTGTCATCCTTGGGGATGGAGGCAAGGGCATTGCTGAGATTGGAGTAGACCCTTTCCTTGACTCCACCATTTGAATCCAGACAGTAGCGCATTGGTTTCGGCTGAGGTTCAGGCGGAGGGTCATCAGCCTTTTGTTGACATCTGAGGGGAGTTCGGGGAGTGCGTCAGCGATCTTGTTCCTGATGATGAAGCCGACTCTGTGGATGCAGGAGTCGCGGTCTGATTTCCCTTTTCAGAAGAAGGTATACCCTCTGCTGACCTTCTTCAGCTGTCACTCCGTGGTGAACTGGGTTTCGCTGAGAGCAGCCATGTCGATATTGTGCCTGTTTAGCTCCCAGACCACAATGGCAGTTGGTCTTTCCAGGCAATCACTCTTTGTGTTGTTGATGAGCGTTCTCACATTCCAGGTTCCGAAGTTTAGCTTTTTCTTGTTTCAACCGCAAGAATGGTGATCCTGCTAGGTGTGGTTTCCCACCCAGGAGAGATGAGACAGCATATTTTTGGGGCACCTTTTTTAGCCCTCTCCCCATTCGGGGTGAGCAGAGGGTGTCCTGAAGAGGGCTGATCAGTCATGGATGTAGCTGATGAAGGACACCTCATCCCAACACAGATGTCTGACAACCATCACGTCGCCTATGTGCAGATTCTTGGCTGGGGGGCCTCCAGGTATCAGAGCCTTGTACCCGTTGCCAGTCTTCAATCACCACAGGGCTTTTGGGCCTGGCGAAAGCCTGCATATGGTATGTTTAGCATGACTACTCTGGTGCGCGGTCGGGTCCACGCAATCTTGGCAGTTGGTGGCTGGGTTCAGTGGCATGGTGGACCACGATGACAGGGGCCACTTCCCCACTGCAGCCTTCTTCTGCCTTCACAGCCATTGGGGCCACAGCCTTCCTCCACCTGCTGTGCCATTGAGGACTTCTTGGATCATTCTTTGTCTTGGAACATGCCCCACGACCTTACCGCCAGGGGTGACCCTACCAGGAGCATGAGCTCCAGACAGCATCGCTCTCGGGGTCATTGGAATGCGCAATCATCTCCACCACAATAAGGTGACAATCCTCCAGAGAAGGGAGTTAAACATACATGACTTTAAAAACTGGAGATTATCCATGTGTAGTAGATTGGTATTACTGTGGTGTTTCCTGTTTTTTGTCCATTACAAATGCTATGTTGTTGTTTTTTTAATATTGCTCAGTAGAAAATGTAACTGTTATTATTCAGCTAAATCTGTTAGTATTCAGCTAATTTTTAATAAAGGACTAGTTTCTGCAGACCTTACATCTGGTGAGTAACACATATGCAAGTGGAGAGTCCCACTGTACTTCCCTTCATAGGTAAGGAGACAGAATCAGACCCTAAATGTTGATTTTGATGTTCTCTTTCAATTTGTCATAATTTCTCTGGACCATTACTGTAAAGGTGTTGGACAATACTGTGTGTGGTGGTGCCTATGTGATTCTTCATGACAATAGTTAAATCTAATGTCTAAAAAGTTTATAGCAAATCCTGGGTGAAAGTTTTTCAGGCAAATAGTTTATTTCTTGTAAAATGCAGGTTACGTCAACCTGAAACTATATGACATGAATTTGCCAACTGGATTTGGCCCCAAAAATCTTGCGGGTTATATTCACAAGGGGAATTTGGTACTATTTTCCTCTCCACCCCAACAAACCATAGGTGCTGCCTTCCTCCCCTCCCCTCAACCTTTATCTCAGTGATTAGAATACTCATCTGGGATGTCAGAGACCAAGGTTCAAATCTCTACTCTGGGGAAAGGTTTGAACCCATGTCTCTCCCCTCTCAGGTGAATGCACTAACCTGAAGGTTATGGGCTATTCTGGGAGTGATGGGATTCTCTTAGTATCTCCAGTTGAAATTGAGGTACTATATGTAAAATACTTGAATAGTCATTGGCACAGAGAAAGTGAGCTTGTAGCCTGTTAGGGCACTCACCTGCAAGGCAGAAGGCCTATGTTCAAATCCCTGTTCTGGAGTTGGGATTCAAACCTGGGTCTCCCAAATAAGGAGGGACACCACTTCCTTTTCCTCCTTCTGGCATTCTGTGAATCTAGCCCTTTAAAACTGCTTGCAAACAAAACTTTTAGTTAGACCCAAAACAAACTTAGTTGATTTGCAGAAAATTCTGGAAAAAATCAGATTGAATTAGATCTGAAATATTTTTTTTTTAATTTTCAAAACCAAAAAAATCACTTAGTTCTAGTAGTAAAATCCAATATATGAAAACACACATAGAAAAACATATCGCATTCATTGAACATAGTACTGGAGCCAGATTCAGCTAAGAGTCTGCTTCTGCACCAGTGTCTGATAGTGAAAATCCTGGTGGAGGTATACAATGGCAAAAAGTCCAGACATATCAGTACTGGATAGGTTAATCAGATGTTTAAAAAAAATAATACCCAACGTTGGATTTTTACGGATTTTACTCTTAACCTTAGGCAGTAGTATCACTGGGTCTAATTTTTGTGTATCACTAGTTTATACCCTCTTTTATTCTATTTTAGAATACAAGAATCCTTAACTTGCTGATAATGATTTGCTATCAACAACAAATCTAAGCAGTCTCCTTCATACTTACCTGCTTCTTTTAATCTTTCAGGATTTTCCCTTCAATTAAAGCATGCACTTTTCATATCTGTTTTCTGTACTCTCTGTTATCCTTATTCTCTCAACCTTTCTTGTCCAGGGGCTGCCTTCAGTTTGGGGTAGTTTCCAGTTTTAGTTCATAATGAATATTTTGGACCTATCCTTATTGACACTAAGGCCACTTTACACCACATTGGTAGCATGAAGGGGACATAAATTTGTTTACACCCATTTTAAGGATCCTTACATTGCCAGAGTAGTGTAAAGTGGTTTTAGTGTAAACAAGAATTAGGCCATTTAACTCAAATGAGTGGGTATAAAATCAAATCAATAAACTTCCTAACAAGGAACTGAAAGGAGCCTGTACAAAAGAATTCGGTTTTGGAATTTTTTTCTCAGATTCGGAATATGGAGCTTGATTCTTTTATGCAGAAGTCCAATATATTCATGGGGTAGGAGAAAAAAAGAATAATTAGGTAGAACTTTAAGGTATGATTCTCCTCTCACATGCACATGATGTATCTGAACTCTTAGCTATTTTCCCTACACTGGCAGAACTCCTACTGATTTCAATAGAGTGAGCAAAATATCAGAGATGAAAGCTACCATGCAGCTTTGAGAAGCAGAACTTTGCCCTAATTGTGAAAACTTTAAACCTTTCTAGTTATGGAATCATAGGCACTTGACAGTTAGGTTGAATTTTCCCTATGTGCTTTGTCTCTTAGATCAGATGAGTGAGTGAATTTGTTTACCTCTGGAGAGTTTATTAGTAGTTGTTGAAAGAGACAAGAATGATGTGTTCTCTGTACCTAAGCTCTTAGAATACACAGATTTTACTGTAATTCATATAATAGGCATTGTCTGGTTTTGTTTTATTTGTAATACTATTTGTTTATAATACTATTTTATTAAATAGCACTTAAGTGTAGTTTTACATTAAAAGCAGGAATAATAAGAAAAATTGCTTTATTTTTCTACCCTTATCCAACAATTGTACTGAAATGTTCTGTACTGGCTGTCAGATATGTGAGCTCATCTCCTCATTTAAAGACTCTATTCTTATTGATACATACTTGTATACGTATTTCATTCATCTCATTAGCAAATTCACTTTCCTTTTATTTTTGTGTTTTTCCACAGGCACTGGAAACCATTTTTGCTGATTTTTTTCCCCCATAGTGCTGCTTACAGTGATTATAAATATGCCATGCCTCTTGATGAGATTTTAGAATTCTGTCTAACTAATTTCTTTGGGATTGGTATTGAGATTAAACATTCCTATTGTCACCATTGCATAAGACTGATATATATTTTTTTCTTATTTAAAGTTACAATTAAACTGAAATGGGGAGATTTTCACAGGCACAAGGCCAAGATAGTCATCCAGCTCCCATTGGTTTTCAATGGGACTTTGGCATGTAATTTCTTTTTTGTGTCTTTGAAAATCTTTCCCAAAATTTTTTCTCAAGAGGAGTGAATCCTGATAGGTTTGCCTTTCTTCTTATAAAATCATTTACCAGGACACAATAGACACATAGTACAAAGCAAAGAATTGATGAGGTATCTATGGTGTCCAGTGACCATTCGATGCTTAAGCTGCTTGCAGAAAATTTGCTTTATTCTGTGTCCAGATCCAACTGGCTGTGCATAACAGGAACTTCATAGTACTCCTCCCAGAATCTCTATCTGAGAAGTTCAGACCCTGAAGACACAGTCCCCAGTATCATAGTATCTTTTCCCAATCTGAATCTTTTGGTCCAATTTGCAATAAACACCTTTCTCTAGCTAAGAGAAATAATTGGTGTTGGGCTGGGGACCAATTCCTGTACCCACAGCTAGGCACCCAGTAACTGTACCAGTGAAGACTAGGATTCTATCTCTTCAGTGCAGCGCTATTTATTGAAAAGCAGGTATCACAGATACATAGAAAGGACTATCCAATGTTTCTCATTAGTAAGCCTCAATTTCACAAGCATTAACCCTGGCCCCCCATAGTATCCTGATTAGTAAACAAAGCGAGGAATAGCTACCACTTCTACTTGAAGACTGTCTCATCCTTCTTCAGGTTCCCTCAGGTATTTGGTCTATTTTCTGAGTCTCTCATAGTGGGGTCTTGGCTACCCCAAAGCCCTCTGGTCTATGGTCCTTGTAGCAGGGTCTAGGTTACCCCGAGGCCCTCTGGTCTCATGTCCCTCTTCTGTCGGACAGTATCACCAGCCTTCTTGGATATATGTGTGTATATAGAGATATAGATGGATAGAAAGAGCGAGCCAGCATGTGAACTTCCTAGTACTTATGCCCTCTTCCCAAAGGAGTCACATGTCCCCAAAATATGCTTTGCTAGCATATCATCTAGCATATCATAATTAATTCATAATTTGGGAGGGGGCTATGGGGATTGGCTGATATTAATTTTCCATTAACTATTCCCCACAGGCATCTGACATCACGTTGTTCTATAGGGTCAGTTGACCCAGGTCAGCTAGTCCCAGATTGACCATGACGCACCTCCATGTGTACACACTAAGAGAACTGGCCATTGGCTGACCATGACCATTGGTCTTCCACATCAGCACAGCTGCTTACACAGGGTTTGGAAAAACATTCATGACAAATGTCAATGCCAAATGATAGTTTGGCCTTTCAGTGATTTTCCACTGTCTAGTGCTAAGAGACCCTGCTCCCAGAATCCTCTAGCACTCAGTCTCAACAAACTTGTCCATTGTAATACTATGTAGTGATTCAGCACCATCCCAACAATTGGTATCTCCATGCTTAATCACCATTAACAAATGCAATGTTAGAGGACTGGTACCCAGGAAATAATTCTTTAAGAAATCTATGCAAGTCCTAAATATCCTAACATCTAATATGTACCAGTTAAAGTTATTGGTTGGTCCTCTAAGGATAAAATGAAAACAAGGCACATCAATAATATTGACCTGAACTTTGGAGAAGTTTGGTTGAAATTTGACTCACAATTCTTAAAAAGAGACAGGTCTTTGTATTTCATTAATCCAGTGGTGCACAGATCAAAGGGAAACACTAATAGCTAACTATTTATTTGTTAATTTTGTTTTGTGTAACACCTGGTTCCAAAAATGATGGCAATAGAAAAGTTGAAACTGAGAAAGAGAGTGCTTCATCTATATATAGTGCCACAGTGGCCACTAAATTTACTCAGGAAGCATTTGTGCCATATTACTTCTGTTAACCCTTCACAGCTAATTTGTTGTAAGATGGAATTCAAGTGTTTACAGGTTCCACAAACTGCTTTATAAATACAATGCTGCAGGTACAAGAAAGAATTACGGAGGTGATTATTCTAATGCCCTTAAAAATGACCAGTGTGAATTGTCAGTCTGAGCTGATTGACCATGCAGCTAATAACTTGGCTGCAGTGTGGGACTGGCATGAGTTCTGTGCATTTATAGGGAAATATCCTGGCTTCTCTACTGCCAGAATCATGGGAGTGCGCTGGGTGCCGGAGGTGTAGTAGCCAAGTGAAGATACTCCAACGTATTCTGACTGCAGAAGGCATAAATGAACAGGATGACATGGGGTTTCTGGGGAAGAATGCTCAGGAATGACACTGCTCTCATCATAAGATGCAATGTGCATCTTCTCCATGTCTGCTGCTGGATGCTAGCAAGCATACATGTATGTGTTGAGAGTGAGGTAAAGACTAGTGGTCTGAGAATATTCACAAACTAAGTTGGGTACTGTAGAATATCCCTGATCACACTGGCATTGCCATCCTATAAAACCCCCTTTCTCAAACACTTATGAGAATGATAGAACCTTTCTACCTGCCTAGATGAGCAAGAGACTTAATACATATTTATATTATGGCAGGGCCCAAAAGCTCCAAATGGGATTGGGGCACCATTGTGTTGGGCATTGTACATATGCAGAAGAGAGAGAATCGCTGCCCTGGAGAGTTTACAATCTAAAAGACACAAATGAAGTAAGGGTAGGGTATAGGAAGATGATATAAAAGCAAATGAGTGTGGTGAAGAATTGGAGCAAGGTGGAAGGAAGGGCCACCCATGTGCGCATGCACACTACTTCTATATCAGTGAACCTGGAAAGGAATGACTATGATTTAACTCTTAAAATAGTACACTCTTCAAGATTTACTTCTTCCTTTTAATATGTTAAAATATCATTTTAAATTAATGGATTGATTCCCCCAAATTCCTGTTCTTGTGGTATTAGGAAATGTACTGATTTGTTTAAATGAAACAAAGATGGATATTAAAGCTGGACAACAAAAGGAGAAAAAACATGCAAATGTTTGCAAAAGTTTTTCTTGTGTTTTTTTCCAATATTTGATATTTTAGTTAAATTACAGAAAAAAGTTTGATTAACTACAAATGGGAGTACTGATTAAAAGTATCCTTTATATAACTTTTTATAAAAAACAATATGTATGCTTACTCTAACTCATAACCTATACTGCATAAAATCTGCTACACATCCC
Organism: Emydura macquarii macquarii; assembly: GCF_026122565.2. NCBI lineage: Eukaryota > Metazoa > Chordata > Testudines > Chelidae > Emydura > Emydura macquarii. Next base: position 6,228,041 of record NW_027133614.1, read on the forward strand.
TAGCCTTTGTATCTGTCATCCTCTATTCAGTGCTTACGTAAGAAAATGACTTGAACCAATGACTATTCTTTTTAATAAGTAGCTAAAAAAATTTATTAAAAGAAATAAACACAGCCTGCTACATAAAGAAATGTTGTGCCTTGCAGGAAGCGTGAAAGAAAAATGACCTGAATTAGCAAGGAATGAGATTTTTGAGGGCTGTTGAGCATTGTACTTTCTCTGAGCAATGATCAGCACAGTTACTTAGCACAGGTGTTTCTGTAATTGTGATACATTAGGAAAATTAGCAGTGTTCAATGGGCCTCAAACTGACACTTTTACCTTTATGTTGAAGCAGTCCATTGTTAACATACAGGGTTATGATGCAAAACATGTACCCTAGCATACAGGCTCAAAAAGACCCGCTGATGCATTTTCATGATGTATGTTCCTTGGTTTACCTAGCTGTATTTCCAGAGTTTGAAAAAGAAGATTTAGAATGAAACACTGCACAGTAGATTTTTCCAAAGCTACAGTCTTTGAGCCAAAGTGTTCCTCCTTCTCTAGGAGTACTGGCAACTTTCCCCACAGGTAAATTGCAAGTGTTCAGATGAAAACAATGTGACTGATTGAAAGTCTCTTCATAGCTGATTCCATAATGCTTTTATCACTGAATACAGCTGATTCCATAATGCTTTTATCACTGAATACAGGTGATCATGGTGTATTAAAAACATAGTAATAATTGCTACATTGGCTACTATATCTTTACTTAACTATTTTACCTTTTATTGATAAAAGGCTCACAGGTATTTATTATATTTTCCTTTCATCCCATAAAGATCACAAAAGAGATAACTGTGTGTATGATGTTCAGAGTGATGAAACACATCCATCATAAGTTGGTGATAACCATTATAGTAAATGTGCTGTAATGAACTGGCTAGTGTGTAAATCACTGCCCTCTGTTGAATGGAATAAAAACTGCTCCATTTAGTGCCATAGGTCCTATACTGATATAAGATACAAGTTTTTCCCATAGCTCAGAGAGTACAGCTTGTAATTTTGGTGCAAGAGGCTCTGAGCTCTATCCCACTAGTTATCATGAAGTTCTGAGTAGCCATCTCAGAACAGAGACTATTTCTTTAAGTGTCCACAGGAGAAGAACTGAGTTGCTGAAGGGTCTCAGTTGCCAAAGCAGAGCTCTGTCAATTCTCACATGGCATATAGTTCCTTAGGAACCATAGGTACTTGTCAAAAATTAAAGCAAACTCTGTGCTACTATAATATGTGCAGAGACCAGAATCAGAACAATTGTATCATGTGAATTGGAGCCAGAACAGCCCTCTTCTTCCCCAACCTTTGTGGTGAGTGCTGCTTGACACAGGAAAGAATTTGGTTTTAAATCCCTAAATTGCACAGATGGAACTTTGTGACTTTTTTCCAGTGGATGCGGGAATATCACAAAAGCCACCTGTGCTAAATAGCTTTTTGCCGATCCAATGTGAAATTTTAGTGTTGAAAAGGCCTAAATGTTTTTTTAATATCAGACCATGCTGGAGATAGGGTACCTAATGGATGATCACAGAACTTCAGGCAAGAACGCACAATTCCTTAATGGAACTATTAAGGCTACTTGTAAGGTGCTTCTGTGCTCTATACCCCCCTCCCGTTTTTTTGGGGAGGAGGCAAGATTACTTATCAGTTAAAATTAGCCTAATAATTTACAGTGAACTATTTCTTCAACAAGTGGAGCCTTTTTTCTAAAGAAATTATTGGAAAACTGACTATTTAAAAAAATGTTTTGCCATGCCAAATTAATGACCAAATGGCTTATATGAACAATTTTCAGTCTATGGATCACTTGCAAACTATTTAGCATGTTTGTTTCCATCATCTGTATTCATGATTCACTATTCATGATGCATTATTGGTCACATAAGTCAAATGGTATGTTTTGCTCACTGCTGGAAGACACCCAGTCCCACAAGGAGCATATCAAGATAGCTGTATAAGTCCTACCCACACAAATAATCTTACTGATAAATATTTGCAGCTCTTTCTTTTCCAGAAATATTCTTGCAAACAAACTTTTGCTCATACAAACATTTGCAAAAAGCTAATAAAAGAAGTAGTAAATACACTATTTATAAAATTAGTTTTTATTCAAATGTCTGTGAACATATTTTTTGTAGTGTTGGCCCAATTCTGTCACTATACATTCATTTGCTCTCTTTCAATGTTCAGTACTTTTAAGGGAGAGTTGTTTTAAATATCATTGATGTATTATAGCACATAGAATTCATGAAGAAAAGTTGGTACAGGGCTAGCTTTCAACTGAAAGGTCCTCAGTTTCCAATTAAATTAATTGCTGGCACAAACAGCTAGCTAACATCTTTCTGTGTGTTCAGAACAGTAAGGAAAGGTTTACCATGCTGAATAAAATTTTAAGTCCATAATATCATATCATTATCCCCAAAAGACACCAAAATATCTTGAATAAACTACAGTAAATGTATTATTCAATTGTCCATTACAGGGGTAAAGGTCAATTAAATAATATTCAACTCTGGACAAAAGTTGTGCATTGTATCAATTGGCATTCTTTTGTGCTTTCACAGTGTCAGGGAGTATACTCCAAAGGAACAAAAATGTAGGCTTCAGTGCAAATGAATGACAACTCAGGCTGGTTGATATATACTTGTGTGGAGATTTATTGGAAGTGGACTCATCCATAGTTAATACATCTGTAGAGCCAGATTCTCTTCTCAGTCACCTGGGCATAAATCAGGAATTCCTCTCTTAAAGCCTCTGAAATTATGCTGATTTAAAAGAATTAGGTTGAAGGTGTTCTACAGAATCAAATGGATGGCTCTAGTGTTAGTTTTGAACAGTTAGAGTGACAATGTGGGAACATGGAACAAGAAGGTAAGAATCTGTGTAAACAGGAAATAGTCAGTCTTGCATTCATCCCAGCCATGGTGTGCTGGGTCTATGTTATCTCTGCAATGATAATGTTTTAGAAGGACCTTGACACATATCATCTACAGTAAACATTTTATACATAACATAAAATGGCTTATAACAACCTCAGGATTGCATAAAAGAGAATCAGTTGTTACTTTGCCTGAGTGGAGTGGCTGGATTTGATATATTAGTATTTGAATCAAGAGAAAAGTAAAGGGATATTAGGTTAAACCCATGATGATGGTGACAGGGCTAAGGGAAGACAGAGATGTCAGTTTAGCCCATTCTGACACCTGAAGAGGAGACTGGTAATTATGGACTAAACACAATTGGGGAGAACCAAACTGGGTGGTTCCTGTAAAGGAACAACTGCTGGGCCAATAGGAGAGAACTGAAAGAGGAGATCTACGGTAGAGGGCTTGTACTGGACCTAAACAGAGAAGACAGCAAGACTGAAAGGTTCTAGGCAGCTCTAAGAGAGGCTGGGAACTGCCAAGAGGAGGATCCTTAGCAACAGGCTCGCAGGAAATTAGACAAGGAGTTGGACTTCCAGAGAGAGAGGACTGGAAGTTGTAATCCTGGGAAAGGTACATGTGGACAAGGGGAGAGAGGAAGAAGCAAGGGCTTGTACGGAATAGGTCTTTGCTTAAATTCATTCTTAATGAAGTTACAGCAGTATTAATTATAGAATGTTGACATATCATGTAAACAAGTCAGCATGAATTCAATATAGCTTCCTCCATTTTAGGGAGAAGTTTAATGTCATAAAAAGACTACAACTTCTAAATTACTAATTTTTTTTTAATTGTGTAACAGAAAACTGAATCTGGGCTCATATATTTCCTACTTCTTTTGCAGAAAAAAGATAATCCAAAACTCACAGCTCTTAAATATACAGGAAAAGGAACTGGAATTTTGTATCTTATTTTCGTGCAACACTTTTTGAGCAAAATAACAATCAATACCCTCTGAAAAGAAATAGTAAATTACTCAGTACAAACCCACAGGAGCACAGACGGACCTCATCTAAACCCAGATGACTTTCATTACAGCTCCTCCTGGCACCCTTTGTAATGCTAACAAGGTCACCTGAGGTAAATTAGTTATCAAAGGAAACCCTTGTCATGATAACCAGAGCAATAGTGACTCCTCCCAAGTATGCAAGTGAACTGGAGAGACTGAGTGATGATGTGTGGCTGATTGTTATCTCTGATGTCATAATGTTACTGCACAGGCAGCAGCAGGGGCAGTAAATGTGCACTGTATGGGAAAAACAGGCTTTTGTGGTATTTTTCTCCAAATTTCCTTTAAAAAACCAACAACAAAACAAAATAAAAAACAACAAACACCATACACATACATATTGGAGAACATTCCCAAAACACATCAATTAGTGACTGAAATTTGCTTCAGAATCCTCATGATATATTTATAAAACAGGGTTCCAAAAATAGATGAAACACTGAGGTACCGACCCAATAAAGCAGGAAATTCTTGTGCAATCTTAACTGTGGTCTTGCTACTGCAAGATGATAATATTGTGGTACTATATTTATTATATTATTTTATTTATTTAATATATTTATTACACATATTAATAATCACCTCAGAGAACTTATCTACTGCTCAGAATGAAGGAGTATCTCTAAATTAATAATTCCCCAAAAGACAAGTAGGCTTATATTGGGGCAGAGACCATCTTTTTGTTCTGAGTTTGTAGAGCACCTGGCACAATGGGGTCTTGGCCTATGGCTGGGGATTCTAGGCACTACAGTAATACAGATAATAATAATAAAGTACAATTAAAGCATGAGAACACCTGAGAGTATAACTTTGACAAATCGTGTGCTCTCTCTAGGTCAGTGTGACATAAGAGTCACTATCTCTCGCAGGTCTCTCCTTAAAAACCTTTCCACTGGAAGTCATTGATTTCAGTCATTGCTAGATCAAACACCAATGTAGATTTGAAGTGAACATTAATAGTTTATTTTCTGAAAGCTGCTCAGATGCATTGCCTTTTTTCAGCTTTCTAATCATCAGAGACAAATCAGTTGAATTAGATTGCCATGTTTCATTTATTTTTTTCCATTTATGAAAATTGGTAATGCTGCAAAGATTTATATATAATAGTAATTTAGCCTTAATTATCACCAATGATTTAAAAACTCTTTTAAAAAAGCAACTACATCAGCTTTCACTGTACAACTGCATCATGAAAAGCCATTTGCTGTATTTAAGCAGAATAAAAGCTTCTCCTAAAGGTCTTTTATAACTATGAAGTGGCTGTTCACAGTGTAAGTATGGAACTAGTCAAGTGTAAGTAGAGGGAGAAGAACAGCAAAATCTCTATTCATAAGATTAGTTATAATTGCATCAATTTCCCTGCAGTGCTTCATCCTCATGGAAGGGTAAACACAATATTACTGCACAAGAAACTATAAGTAGCTGGTTACAGACTCAGGTTCTCTGCATTGCATTTCAGCAAAATTATGCTCTTCATGAAGAGATGAATGTGTTATTCCTAAGAGCGATAGTTATAAATGAATGACAGCATCATTGACCAAAATGAACTGAAGCTGTCGCCTGATCCCATTAGTCATGGTCTGAGCAGGACATAAAACTCAGGTAATTTGTTTAATTGATGAGATATGTAACACATCCTCCAATGAACACATGACCAGAAAAAAGTACATACATGTACTGTAACAACACTGTAAATAAGGTATTTTTAAAAGAAAACTTCTTGCTTTAAATAACTTTCGATTTCTTTTTGTATGCAAATAAATTGGCTTTTAGAACTAATTCTAAATACTAATACTAAAAAGTACAGCATGGTTTTGCCTTTTTGATGAAGTATTGAGATTCAGAAGGAAGCATTTGAAGTTAAGACTTATACTGAAAATTTCTTAGGGAAGGGACTGTGGCCCTCATCCTCCTGTCCAGGTGACTTGGTGTAGGTGCAACTAGAAGGATCAAATACTTTAAGTACCCTACACAAGTTAGCAACTTCTTGAGTCAGCTGATTAAAGCAACTTAATATAAACAAACGCCTAATGTTCGAAGGGACTACTCAAGAGTTATTTGATGGAAGGTGGGTCAGGGAATATATTTTATTGAATTTGAAATTTGGAAGAAAGGTGGCTTTGTGTCAGGGTGTGCCTTTTGCTATGCCCTTAAAAATCTGCACAAATCTGGGGCAAATGATAAGCCTTTGAAAAATCAGTTTGCACCTATTGAGTAGAGGTGTCAGATTTTAGTGGCTAAAATAGCTGAAGATTCTGCCTGCACTGAGCATGCTCTAGCCCAGGGTTGAGCAGGATTTTCCCTGCAATTGCAGCTCTGAGCTGCTGCAGGCTTCCTGGGGTTGGATCTGGGTACTTGAATTAAGAGTAAGGAGCCTGTCTTTCTTATGCTCTCAGTGACTGTTCTGCTGGGCCCAGGCGCTGTGGAGGAGGAAACTATCTAATTAAAATGCAGAGGGGATGAGAGCCAGAGCTGCAATGTGGGGGCCAGAGAGTGAGTTGGACAAGAAATCTGGGGTTGGGGAGACTGGCACTGGATGCTGGCAGGGGACGAGAGGGAAAATGGGACTGGAAGTTGGGGCAAGTGGAGGGACTGGAAGTTGCAGTGAGGGGAATGGGAAATGGGTCTGATGAGAAGAATGTTGGGGAAGAATTGTCACTGTATGGGCAAAGAGACTGAGACAAAGTGAAGCAGGAGGACCAGAGATTAGATGAGGTGCCTGGGAGGAGAGATTGTGAACTAGGGGAGAGATTGAGGAATTGAGAGGGAAGGGACTGGGAGTTAGGGGAGACATTAGGATTTTCAGGGCAAGGAAATAAAACACTAGAATGAGAAGCCTGAGGAGTGGAAGATGGGAGTGGTTATATGAGAAGAATGGGAATTGGAGGAGGAACCAGGAGTAGAAAAGAGATAAGGGTTTTGGGGGACAAGGATTGGTTGGAGCAGATGAGATCACACTTGCGGGAATGAACAGAAGAGTCTGTGTCCACTAGACCATATTCACCTTCAAAGCCTGGAATGGGACTCAAGGTTCCTGAGTCTCACCAGTCTTCTGCTGTCAGCAAACATCAGTGAAACCCACTGACAAAGTGTCCCATCCCCCTCAACTTCTGTTTCATATAGATGATGACATCCAAGCAGCTGAGGTTTGTGGGGCGGATCTAAAGGTTTCAACCCTTGCTGATGATCCATGTGGGTGTCAACATGATGCCACATGATGGTTTTTTTGGGGCCAGGGTTATATTTAAAAAAAATGAAATTATATATATATGTGTGTGTATATATAGAAAAGAACATTATGTAGGTTGCAAAGTCAAGCATTCAAAAGTTTGAAAATGGAACAATTAAGGTGGCCTCTGTAACCTTAATTTGTCCCCCTCAATATATGGATTAAGATATAGTCCTTAGTTACATGATTACATACTATATTTTCCACAGGACCCCAGACTCATTCACTGCAGAGAATGGACCTGCTCTAGAGATGAATCAGGGTTGCCTAGTAAAGGTGAGGCTGTTGTCTGTAGGACCCCTCCTTCATTTGTTTCAGAAGGTGGAAGGCATGTACTAATTGAGACAGGTAATTGGAGAATGATAGAGGATGGTTTCATGAGTAAAGTAATCTAATGCTGCCCTGGATAATTGGATTCTATCCCTGCCTCTACCACAGAGTTCCTGTGTCATGCTAGGCAAGTCACTGGAACCAAAGTCAGTTAACTCTATGGTTTAAAATAATATATAGTGATGTTAACATACAATTGATCAACAGATTTTGAAATGCCTTTTCAAATTCACTCGATTAATCAATGTGTAATTGATTCTGGTTTTTGTGTATTCACTACTTGAATGACTTTGAAAGGCATTTCAAAATCTGTCAGCCACATATATGTTAATAGCACTGTACAGTCTTTTAAAGTTTGGCTTTGTCTTAGGAGAATTAAAGTACAGTAGCAAAAAGGGGACAAAAGGATAAGTAATATGTATCCATTATAGGAATGGATGAATTAAGGAGCTGAGTGTGTGACAGTAATTACGCTAGTATCTTCAGGACTCCAAGCATAAGGTGTTTCAGAAACCTGACCAAATTTCTTCTGAGCTGAGTGTTTGTGCAAACTCTGAGCATGAAATTTATCGATCTATTTTATAAGGTATTAAATAATATATTATATATAAAAGAAACTAATTGAGTGAATGTGAAAGGCATTTCAAAATCTATTGATGGGGGGGGGGGGGGGCATTCGGGTGGTTTTCAAGTCTTGGCTGCTAAGATACTTCAGTCCAAGCTGGTAGCATTGAGGCATCAGTGAGGAGTTACTTGGAATTTGCAACATTGATGAGGCTGGGGTCTGTAGGCATTCTGCATTTATAACTTTGACAGTTATGTATGTTTCATTCATTTTTTATCTCTATTTCATCTATTTTTTCTTTATAATGTCCCTTGGTGTCCAGCACAATATTGCACGTCACAATTCTGTAAGCACACACAAATCACCAAAGTACAATTTGAGTAACATCAAATCATTTTCATTATTTGCGTTATTTGGAATTTGCGTTCTCCAAAAGGGGCAAAATAATATGGAAATTCAGACTTGGAAATCTGGCTACAGTGCATAGAAGAGATCCAGACCAAAGCTTGAAGTTGAGGTGTTGTTTTGGCTTTCTTTACTTCTAAAGACAAGTAAACACAAGTTAAATTGTGTGTTGAATATAAATGACATATTGAATACATAGCAATTCTAAAAGAGAGATTTAGTATAGTAGGTATACCTGTGAAAAACTATAGGCAATGATGAATGCAATATTGTATGCAACCTGGGCCATCCCATTTGGCAAGGTTTGCCTAAAAATCCAAAATGGTTCCCATTGGTGATAAGGATAGCCTGCAGCAATGCTTTGTTCCATGTTGTTATGGAAACACTAATAATTATAGTGGCCTCCAGCATAAAGCAAATGTATCTAGTAGAACAAGAAAAAAGCTTGTACTCATTATTATTTTTCCATCATTTTATCTGATTATTTCCTGAGGTTTAACCAACTATACCACAAATTCTGGAAGAATGAAATATTTGTGCATTCTATTTTCAAATTATCCTGGCAATAGAGAGTTGCTTCCAGCTGTCATAGCAACTAAAGTTCTGAAAATATAAGTCAAGGGTCATTTTCAAAGTGCTATGTCTATGATTTCTTTGGTTCTTCTGTTAATCAATAACTGTTTTCTAGCTTCTGCCTGCAGTGAGGTCTTGGGATAAGGCTAGATTTTTAAAAAGTTACTGTAGATTTTGGTTTAACATTTTTGATTTTCCATTGGAGCTATAGCAGGCATTATAGAACTTCATGTAACAGAGTTTTCAGTGGTTTTTGACAGTGATATTTACACTGAACCTGAGCTGAATGGTCTTGAGGAAAAAGAATGGCTTTCAATTATTCATTTTAGACAGACAGTGTTTGAATGCTGCCAGGGTTTCTGAAAACTAGATCGGGGCTACAAAGCTTCTCACACTTAGTAAGTAGTTGCTGTGAGACTGAGAAGCAATCAGTTAGTGTATCCTGACTTCCCCCCAACTTCCAGAAGATAGCAAAGCTAAGGTAGGGTGGGGCTGGGAGAGAGATAAAGTGCCAGGGTAAGATCTGGTGGGGAGGGTACTGTTCAAACTGAATCCAACCAGGTTAGGGACTTTCTTAAACCAGAACACAATAGAACCCTGATGTCAACCTGATAAGTCATTCCAGGGTCTTTGGAAACTTAACATGCTTTTCCTGCACACTCATTAAGTTCACAGTGAAATACATTAACTCTAAATGTGACTGAAACTGTATTTAAGATGTTGCTGCAGTCTGCCCAAAACCATTAGTACTGTAAGCAAATAACAACTGACAGAATTAAGACAGTGTGGCCAGTACCAACAACCCTGTCTCCACCATTACACATTATACTTTGTGTGAAGTAAAAGATTACTGTCTGTGTGTGTGTTTCACTATTATTTTTCACAAAATGTTCTACCCTAAGTTTACAATGCTCTAAGTAGTATATTAGGTGTTTTTTTGCAGAGCATATTTGACAATGGATATATTGGCACCTACATGGGTTAACTTGAATATTTCCACTACTTTTGTGTGATCCCAAATTAATCTTAGTGAAAACTTTACACCAAACCACACTATCATGTCTCTCTCAGACATAGTCAAAGGTACACATTTGTGTGTGTTTTCTGTCCCAGTTGGTCACCTAAACATTGGGGCACAGATTAGCCACTTTTGAAAATCTTGGCCATATAATTTTGTTCTGTTTATAATTTAGTATCAAATGGTTGAAATAAACTGATAAAATTAAAGTAGGTCTCTTAAAAAGGTAGAGCTAAATGTGCTACAGGGGGGAAAAGAATTATGATTGTAAAGATGTCTGAAGTTAAAGGGTAAGAACATATTAAAAAGTATTTGAGTGTATTATGTTGTGATAAGGTCTATTCTATTCTAAGTCTATTGTGATAAAGTCTATGTCTATTCATCATTGATTAGGCTGCATTTGGAGTATTGTGTCGTTTTGGGACCCCCACTACAAAAAGGATGTGGACAAGTTGGAGAGAGTCCAGCGGAGGGCAACAGAAATTATTATTGGAGCACAAGACTTATGAGGAGAGGCTGAGGGAACTAGGCTTGTTTAGTCTGCAAAAGAGAAGAATGAGGGGGGATTTGATAGCAGCCTTTAAGTACCTGAAAGGGGGTTCCAGGGAGGATGGAGCTAGGCTGTTCTCAATGGTAGTAGATGACAGAACAAGGAGCAATGGTCTCAAGTTGCAGTAGTGGAGATCTAGGTTGGATATTAGGAAAAAGTTTTCACTAGGAGGATGGTGAAGCACTGGAATGGGTTACCTAGGGATGTGGTGGAATCTCCATCTTTAGAGGTTTTTAAGCTGAGGCTTGATAAAGCCCTGGCTGGGATGATTTAGCTGAGGTTAGTCCTGCTTTGAGCAGTGGGTTGGACTAGATGACTGCCTGAAGTCCCTTCCAATTTTAATATTCTATGATTCTAAAGTAGGCCTACGTACCCTACTAGAAGAAGAAATGGTAGTCATACAATTTGGGAAGATATTACTGTCCCCTACAAACAGTAGTTCCAGAGGTATTAGTCCTATTTTACTTTTTGTTTTTATAATATATTGTAAAAGCAACAGTAACTTTTTTTAATGTAGTTTACTCACAGTGATCATTGTTTAGTTTAAACTGTCTGGGAGCTTTGGAAAGGGCTGAGCAATTGTTTTAAATGAAAACAACCTATTACTATTGCCAGTTTACTTAAAAACAAAAAGAAAACCTTCTGTGAGAGTCTGATTTTTTTAAGTAACTTAAATGCTGTGTTGAACATTCAGTTACTACATATTATTTTAAAAAATCTGTTTCTACATTATATTCATATACATTCTGGATCCCTGTTCATATATAATTGTATTGCTTAGACAACATATATATAAGGCAGCTTGGTTATGAATGGTGAATTCACGGGCATGATTTTAATTATCTATTGTGCCAAGACCTCAGCCCACATGATATCCTTTCCTTTTTAATTAGATTTGCTCAGATAGTCTTCAGATTCTTCTTTCCTGTGTTCTTATCTCCCCCTCCATAAATGTACTTTAATCACATTTTATTTTTAATTATGTCATAGGTATATTTTCTTACAATAGTGTGTTTGTTGTTTAATTATATCTATCCCCTCACTGATAATTGTACGGAGAACGAGTATGTTCTTTCTGAAAAATGCAAAGATATGATGACTGATGAGATGGTGTCAGAAAAGAAACGCCATCATTCTGAACAGTGTCTCTTTTATTCTCCCCCCCGCCCACCTCAAACTCAGTAAACTGCATTTAATGAGAATCCTGTACAAAAAGAAAGTCACATTAGAGTTAGAAAGATGCAAGGCTTGAACACAAGACATTCCTAGGTTTTAGCATCTTAATCATGCTAGCATTTTGAATCAATTCATTGTTGTAGGACTGATTTAATCATCTGCACTGCTTCTAAAGCATCCCAAGGGCCAATCACATCATCTCAGGGAATTAATAGCATTGCTAAAGCAATGTTTATTTTGTTATTGAATGAGACATTTTTCTGCAGAAGTTTGCCATGTGGTTTCACTGGCCAAACAGAAATGTGACAAAAGAGCTACAGAACTGAAATATATATATGTATATATATCCTACACTATGCCATTTTAAAGCCCACATAACTCTATTGAAACTACTCTGGGTGTATGAGGGTGAAATGGGTATCACCTTAATGGAAGAATTTAATGGCTAGACATCCGATAGCAAAGGGCAAGCTTCAAAGGGAGCCATGGTGGAAGTCTAAATTAAAATAGACTTTGGATGGTTAGCCTATGCTGGCCATATTGCACGTAAGTAAATTACTGGTGTAAAGGAAGAATAAAATGAACTTGCTCAGTTTAACAATTTATTTCTATCTTTCTTTGATTTCCACACGTTATATACCTTTATTGTTGGTATTTCCACATGAGGTATGGGGGCATCATTCTTCCTGTAAATTAAGAAAAATGTGATTTTTAATAACACCTTTTGTACTTATGATGAATGTATTGTACCAAACTGTCTGGTATGTATGTGCCTGATTACTTTCTACCACTTGGAACCAGAATTGCTCTGTTCCACCAGTTATGTCCAGCAAATGTTTCTCGCCAGTGTACTAATTAATTTCTATACACTAAGTAATTACACTATTAATTTCTATATATATTTCTAATTTAAATGAAATGAATGTTCCAAAAAAAATAGAAGTATCAGTTTCAGAAATGGGTTGTGTGAAGGGGACTAAAAAAAAAAAAAACTTGATAAAATCCAGTCATGGTTCAACATGCATCAAAAATGAACCAAATGTTCCTAGAAGGGAAGTTCAGTTTCTTACATTTCACATAAATATGAGTATATTTTAACAAGCAAACAATCGGGAACAAACAACAGACATGTTGCTTGCAAACTAAAATAACCTTCAGGAAGTTGATTGCAAAACCTTAGATCAAAAGATAATGTTGGTGAAAGCACTAGAGGCTATTAAAAAAAAACAAAACAAACAAACAAAAAAAACCCACAACTGATCTACTCCAATTAAGGCAAGATGTGATTGCACATGCTGGTAGATAGAGATTTGCTGAAAGCTTTGCCTTCAGGCTGCTTTATATAACTCTTTGCTGGGGAAAAAAAAATATTATAAAAGGAGTAATCTGACTTCATATGCTATAGCCAGGCTTACCTTTGTTTGATACAGATTCCAGCATTAAGCCAAATGGCATTTTCTTCAAATATATTCATCAGGTTTAGATGGGCTTTCCTGCAGACCTATTTTCTGACTCATGCAACAATCTAGAGATATGTTATTTATACCACTGCAGGGTTACCTTCCCGCTGGAAATAAATGGTGTTATTTCCCTACCATTGAAATAAATTATTTATTTTGATAGTAGAAAAATGTTTTAAAAGTGGAAAATCATCAACACTATTGGTCAAAAGACCTATCAACTCAATTCCCATTCTTTTATTTAAAACTCGGAACCAATAGAAAAGTAACTTTTGAATGGTTGACTGAAACACAAGAGCTATTCTGTACTGTCTTTAAAAATCTAAACTGGAATAAAAAGGAAACAGTTGTATGAAATAAAAATATTTAATACATATAGCTTTTCCTTTGTCTAGTGCTTTTCAATCATTACTTGTCACAGGAGTGGCCTAGACCCATGTGTTATGGTTGAAGTCACAGCCCATGATGATCCTTAATAACCTTAGTGAAGGACATTCATGGAAATTCAAATGCAGAGAGGATTTTTAATTTTCATCTAATATATTGATCTGCTGTTACAAAAACAGGAATTGTTCGGCTGTGAATCCAAGTGTAGCTGTTAGGAACTGGAATGTAGACAGGCAGGTTTAGTGGGTAGAGCAAGCATCAGGTCAGGGAATAGAAGCAGGAGTCAGAGGTGGAGTCAACTGCCAAGCACCAGACCCAGGACCAGGAACTGAAGCTGAGGATTGGAGCCAGGTCAAATATCAAATGCTAGATCCAAGAGTTGAGTTGGAGTCGGAAGTAAGAGTTGGGGGCCAGAGCCAGAATTGGTACCCAATGCTTGGGAGCAAGTTGAAAGGGCAGGAACCAGAGAGAGGCAGGGAGGAGGGAGGTCAGGAAGGGAAGAGGAATCAAAAACAGAATTGGATCAGGATTGAAGGAGACAGGCATGGGTAGGGTCTGATGTGTGCAGCAGCAGCAGCCGGAAGTCTGCACCATTGCTCAGACAGCTCACTTGGCTTAGTTTGTATGAGCCCATCAGACAGCCGCAGATCTTGGGTGCTCTGATAGAACTTCTTATGGGACCTGATCTTCCAGGTTAGCAGGATACTGCTTGCCCATCTCTCTTGGTGGTAACGTGGGAGTGTCAGAGAGCAAGGTCCCCACAGCCCTGGATTCTAAACCTGCACCTTAGACTACCAGGTTAAAAACTTCTCACAAAGAAACACTCAACTCCCTTTTCAAGCAGAAATTACCCAAGCTTGTCAAGTTGCCTGCCCCCTGGAACAGTTTGGCAGGGTGGAATTTCCCAGTCTCTGTGGTGGACGGTAATAACCACTTTTTTTATATCTTGATCACAGTTTCATCATAAGATTTCAAAAATTCTTTGACACTCATTCAGATTCAGAACAGGATTTAAGCAACCAGCACTCAAGCCTGCCTTTCTGATTCACATCTCAGGCCAAACATGCAGGTTGACTTCTGAGGACATTGACCAGCAGCAATATAGATACCTGATTTTTATATTTTATTAGAATGAATAAATAAAATAAAATCATCATTTCCAGTCAGGCTTTCCACAAAGTGAAATTGAAGCTGAATGGAAGCTTTCCTCAGATAGCTGTGAAATCCTATCAGTTGTTTAACCCGTTAAAGTGACCAATCAAATAGATATCCTGCCGTGACAAAAAATAGAGGATGAGCACAGACTCAAAATGGAGGATATCGCGCTGTGCCCGTGTAAAGAGAATAATCCTCTCCATGTACACACCCAAGCCAAAAATAAGATGCGAGTGACTTTATGCATTGAGCCAGAATCCAGCAGGCATAGTCACAACATTGTCATGGCTCATAATGAATTTTGAGCAATTGATGAGCTTTATTATCCATGTGGAGTTTGAGATAACATGAAACAATAAGTCTTTGTAATACTCACCTCAGATTGATTGAATAATTAATTAAAATTTACCCAGGATATTTGAGGTGCAAATGGGTAGCCTATATTCCCATTATTATAACCTTCACACTCAAAGGCCTATATTAGATTCCAATGCAACTCCCACAGCTACAGGGCCTCCTTTCTTACCCACCAGGTTATGCTGGACTGTGTACCTGTCAAAAGACAAGTGGGGTAATAATGGTCCTTCAGTGTCAGCTAATCAAATCAGGAACAAATGCAAAATCAGATGCCTCACTATAATTCAAGCTGCAGATGGGAATAGCCATAAACCACTGATGTTAAAAGAGCAGTATGAATTGTAAAGTGTAGTGCTTGGCGTATGAAGCCATACGAACTTGAGTTAGACACCAGATGGGACCGAGAATAAACATCACATGTTTGGTCTAAAATATGTCATCTTCCTGTGCAAGTCTTTTCCTTTCTGTCTCAAGAGAGACTGAAACACCCAAACCTCTTCAACACATTCCCTGTGTGGGCCTACCTACCTCAAAACTATGGAGCTGAACTTTCTCTTCCACCCTAATTAGGTCAGTCAAAGAGCATGCACAAGGAAAGCTTCAGGGAAAGCTGTATGTAAAACAACAGAGTTCCCACAGTTCATTTTTTACAATAGATAATCATATAATCTTCCTCAGTACAGGGCACAGTCCTGGAAAGTGCTGAGCATTCTGGTTCCAGTCAAGCAAAGCAATTAGGCACATGCTTACCTTTAAGCACATGAGTAGCCTCACTGAAGTCATGAAGTCATCCTATTATTTTTGTTGCACTCTCCGCATTGTCCCTTAAACTTCTGCTTGATTGTCTGTCTATTTATTTATTTTAGGTACTAATATGGACCCCATTCCTGTAGTAGAGCCTCACAATGTTTAATGTGTTTATCTTCAGAGCACCCCTGTGACATAGGGAAGTGCTGTTATCCCCATTTTACAGATGGTAATTAAGATATCAAGAGACTGAGAGCTAGATTTGTAAAGGTATTTAGGCACCTAAAATGCAAATAGGTGTCCAACGGGATTTTCGAAAGCAACTAAGCACCTACTGTCAGTTGTAATTAATGGGTTAGGTGCTTAGATGCTTTTGAAAATCCCACTGCAGTAACTATCTTAATCACTAGGTTCCTTCATTACTTTAAAAGCCCATCCCTAAATGACTTGTCCAAGATCATGCAGGAAAATTGTGGTGAGCAGGAAATTGAACCTGTGTCTACCACCCTAATCACTAGATGATCCTCTGGTCCCTCATCCACTTGTCTTGTCTTTTAGATTCTAAATTATTTGGGGTAGGGAATATTATTTACTATGTTTGTACAATGGTTGGTATAATGGGGCTTGGATCTTGCAGTTACCATAATTTATAAATGGCTAATAGTAATTACTCAAAATGAAAACTGAGGCAATGGTTACAAAAGCTCTGTGACATTCCTGATACTTTACAACACTTTCTGTTGCTTCTGTGTGTTAATCTCTCTTATCTCCCTTCCTGCTTGATTATGAGAGAGAGATCTCAATCCACAAGCTTAGATTTATGTTTGCAAAGAAGTGAGTTTCGTAGGACCAACAGGTGGCCACAGCTTTGTTCACACCCTTAATTGAAATTATACAATCCTTGTACTTTGTTAATAGAGTTAATTGGTTAGCATGATCAGCAACTGTAATAGAATTATTTCTCAGATCTTTGCTAGTAGTAGAACAGCAGCATATTTATTAACAGAGTAGAAAGCTTGGGAAAGTCATTCTGCTTGACTAAGAGCAAAGCCATGAAAGCTTCCTACACAATTAGTTCCTTGATGCATGTCATTAGGTTTTTGCTAAGATGGATCTTTAGACAGAAGTGTTCTGTGAAGCATACCCCAGAGTCTTATTAGATGTTTTGAAAAAACTCAGTGTTTTTACAACAGTTTTTTTAGTGTCAGTAAATTATGCTTTTTTTAAAATCACTTCAGTTCATTACTCTGAGTCCATTGGGTTTATTAGAGTTCCTATTATAGCTAAACAGCTTTATATTCGATACTTAATGAATTTGCTTAAATTTATTTATACTCTTGTAACTTCCACATTGCAATGGATCTGAACCCAAACGTGTTCACAAACAAAACCCAAAGAAAAATCAGACACATTTCCATATAAATCATATGGAAAACATTATACATACCGAGAACATTATACTGAAAACAACAGCAGCTCTACTTTTTGGAGACAGAACTACTGTGCATCACAAGGGTTTTCACAATAGTTACCATAGCATAGCCAGCCTTTGCCAATAACATAGAGTTGTATCTGACAGGTCTCAGTTTTCCCTATCATGAAAAAGAAATAGCTGTGGTACATTGGGGAGGAAGGGCAGGGTTATGCTGGTAAATGTTGACTTATTAAAAGTAATCACTGTACAAAATATAAATCACAGACACTAGCTTTAAATGCGGTGGCATGTATTAATTAGTCATTTCTCTCTGATCATCTGAGCAGATGTTTCTGAAAGCATCTTTCTTGTTATACAGTAAAAGTATAATAACCCGTTCAGGATGTATACTATTCATTCTAATAACAGTGGGACTATTATGCAATTATATTCTGTACAATTATATTCTGCATTTGAAAATATTGAACAAATGTTAAAAACAAATACTTTTAGTGTGTGTGTTACTATCACGGATAAAATGTTTTTATGAAATGATGACAGCAGCTTTCAGCAAAAACAATAGTGCTTTGTGTGCTATCAAAGTTACATTATGGAAAATAAAATACCAGGTTTGTTTATAGTATAGAATAAAATCCAGGGTCTGTTGAAGTCAATGACACAGTTCCCATTGCTTCACTTGGACCAGGATTTCACCCATATTGTCTAATACTGCATCTGACCCGCACCCAGGAGAGCCTGCTTTTAAGTGTAACACTTGTTTGCAAAGTGTCCAGTGTCGGGTATTTCATATTCCAGCTTCAGAATTAATGATCCAAGATGACATTTTTGTTTCAATTCCTTTCTTGAATAATGAAAGCTTTGCAAAGACAACAAGTGGGTTGAACATATATAGTCAACATTAAGGCTATGAGTCTGTCATGGACGTTGCAGAAGTCGTGGATTCTGTGACTTTCCATGGCTTACGTCACTTCTTCAGCTGCAGCGGCCAGTGTGACTAACCTCAGCATCCCTGGAGGCCAGCTGCTACTGCAATGGATGGCTGGGGGCACTCAGCTCCCATCACTGGTGCAGGGACCAGTTGTCCACCCCCTGGAGCAGCGGTGACCTGGGGAGCAGCTAAAACTTAGTCAGGGGTATTTATAGTAAAGGTCATGGACAGGTCACAGGCCATGAATTTAAATACCCTTAACTAAATCTTAGCCTTAGTCAACATCAAAATGAGTATTCAGAAACTCATCTATTTTAATGCAGAATACACACTCTATCACATATTCCTTTTGTTTATACTAGCAAATTGTCCAAACCACTCATGAAGCTTCACATCTTTGGGAATACTAATGGCCTTCAGGATGGTCAAACTGTACCAGAGTCCTAATATTCTAAAACAATTTTTGAATACCGTATGTGATTTTGCTATTCAATCAGCTCTATTTGTGAGAGCTTCACATCTGTCCCTGCTGTCTTCAGGAGATCAGTTTTTCAGAACTCAGTATTCTGCAGTCCCAGTCCATTTTAAATTAAATGAATTAATGTACACTATGGCAAAAATTGCATATATTGTGGTTCTTTCAACATACTCAGATTGCCCAATAGAAGTCTATTGCTTAGTCTTCACTAGAAAAAAAACTAGCTTTTCCGTACTGTGGCAGTTTTACCAAGGCTAAAAATGAGGGACTTGGGTATAGATGACACAGTAGTTGAAACACCTATGCACTGTTTACATTACAGCTTCCATGATTAGTGGCACTAGCACACCTTCACTGGTGCAGAAAAATACTTACAAGTTTTCACACTGTGGATACACCCTATGAGAAAATCTGATGCTCCGTGTCAGGTTACCTTTGGTGTGTTTCCCTTAAAGTCAATGGTGTTGTAGCAGAAATCAAAATGTAGCCCATTGTGTTATTTTTCATTCAGTTCAGAGCAGTTCTAAAGACAATTGACAACTTGATCTATCAGATATTTGTTTTCTAAGGAAAGCAAAATACTCACATCAGAGAGCCTTGCACTTCAATAGACGAAGGCCACTGTAGTCTCTCATCCCTTTATCTGTATCAAACTTGGAATCAGAGTGGAAGATCTAAAACTGTGTGTTTTTACTTTAGGTAAATGAATATACATACAACCAATATACGTTTTCTCCTTTTTAATACAAATTTGTAATTCAAATTCATCCTTCGCATAACTCCACTGAAATAAATGGAGTTGCATCCGGGACAAATCCATCCCAATGTGTTAAAATACAGACAGTTGTATTATTCTATTCTATTCTTATACTGTGCCAATTGCCATGGCATCTGAACACATTATCCTACATTTGACGTGACGAATCTTTGTTATTGATGGAGTTGAGTGAGAATGAAAAAAACTAGCCTGACTTTCAGATCCCATGTTGTGCTCTCAGGGCTGGGACTTAGTTTGCCAGTAAACATATTTCTGAGATCATTTGTGGTGGAAATAAATGAGATACAATAAATAATGGAACACCACAGCACCTTCTTAGAGTAGAACTGCACTTAAATAAGGTTCTTGCACAGGGTACAATTAGGAAAGCTGCAGCAGAGCCATGTCTATAGATATGTGCGATGTCCCCGCTTCTCCTCTAACCTTTTTTCTGGCTACTCTATTCTCACATTGTCTCCTCTTTGTGGAAGTGGGATCGAGCCATTTCTGACACCATGTCATTTTGTGGTGCAGACTAGAGCAAGGACCTCACAGTAAGGCATGTGTGGTTACAGCAGAGGTCAGTGCTTCCTAACATATAATCCAGAAATGAGAGAGTCAGTGATTCTCCTGTGTATAATGAGATCTACAACACTAACTTTTCCTACACTTTTGGGGCACAGGGTAGTGTTACAGAAGGCTGGGTGGAGGCAGAGCGCTGCATACAGATTGTTCTGTCAGCCAGTCTGTCATATCCTCCAATGTAGGTGTAGATTTCTGGAGTCCACAGATTCTGGGTGCTTGTTCTGTGAAGGAAAAGGGGTGCCTTTCTAATGGAATGGTCCAGGGAAAACATCAAGAAAGAACCTCAAACAATCCCTCCACTGGTGCCTTCAGGAAGGGCAATCTAGCCCAGAAGTAAGAAATAAATTCAGAAACTTCTGTACTTATCCATGACCCATTCAAGACAGTAGCAATTTCACAATTGTCTTCTGTCTATTGCAGGCAGAATGCCTACAGTCTAAATAATTTTGCTTGTGCTATGTTTCATAGTATTCCTAAAAAACCATGGAATTCTATCCAGCATAATGTGTCTTTTGGCCTACAGATATAGTCAGCATATCAAGAGATATGCAACAATTCATTAGTATGGATTTCACTTATATTATCATTCACATCTGCAGAGATGGTAAGATACTGATATTTTACTGTTTTTTTTTCTCCCCTTTTGGAGACGTCCAGTAGTGACATGAAGCACTAGATTACAAAAAATGTATTGATCATTTGGCAGCATGGAAGGAGCTTCAAAAACAGTAGATTACTAGTGGCTCTCAGATCATGAGCAGGTTTTCTGTGAAGAACTAAAACACTGCAGGATTTCCTGAGCACAGTGAATTGTCAAGTAATCACCTGCCTCAAGTTCAAAATGATCTTGTCCATGCAGCTGAAATCTCCTTTTGAAATTCTATGACTCAGTAAATATTTGAATGCAATAAATGAGAGGATGGTATTGTCAAGATGTATTTGCCTAATTACTTGTCCTATGTATCTTAAACCTTTAATGGTGATAAGAAATGATTACCCAGACTCTTATCAAAGTTAAGCATATTACAGTGCATATGATCATGATGGTCGTAGACTAACACATTGACTTCTGCAAATGTGGGTGAACTCCAGAAGTGTGCCATGAATCGCATGAGATATCCCAGCATAGATATTTTAACCCCATCATTTTAACTCCTAAGGACACCCTGCCTGTGTCTATTGCTATCAGACCTGCAGGGCCACTTCTTGAGGAATAGCACTGTTAATTTTGAAATATAGGAAATCGTTACAGACACTTGGTCTGAACTCTGGGCAGAATATCTAGGATTGGTCAGGTGCTATATTCGTTTGAAAAGAACTCTCTTCTGTTGGAAACCCATTCAATTTTGAGGGAGAAGCGTAATCCAACTTCCACTTCCTGTCCATCATTTGTTTGCAGTCCTGGAACTTTAACATTCCAGCTGACCTGCAGGTTTCGAGTGACTTTTCAATAGTAGTTCAGTGTTATCCAATGAAATTCACCCTCTCCACTTGAATATTCCCTATAGGACAGAGGGAGATTGATGGCAAATAAATTGTATTTATTGCATTCTATTGTTAAATCTAGCTGGATTTATACCACTCTGTAATGACCCTTTTTTCAAGCTGGAGATAACAAAGTTCTGTTAATGATTAACAAGAACTTAGTTCATCCCAATTTTTGCTATTAAAACATTAATATCTTATGTGAAGCCACGATTTAAAGTGACAAGTAGATTACACAATGACGGAATAATGCGTTTTCAGTCCCTACCTCCCTTCTGATGAAATCATCTGTTATTAAAAAATGAAGATGTCCATTTTAGAGGGCAAAGCTGCGGAGTAATCTTCCCAGAGAGTACTTCAAGAGTTAAATCCTGCCCCACTGAAATCAATGGAAAAACTCTCCATGAATTCATGAGGGTTAGGATTTTAACCCAAATCTCTGAGCTGCGTTTCACAGATTCAATTAATAATAATAAATAATTAATTAAAACCTAGCTACTTAAATATTTGTCTTCTTTACCCCCCCAAAAAATAATTTCCACCAAAATTATACCATGATCAAGACTGGATCTAGAGAAATTTTTGATGTATCTGGCAAGCCAGACCATTAGATATAATTGCTTCATGTCATTGAAGAGTTCAGGTTTCTAATGGTACAAAACATCTCTCATCTAGCCCTATAAGATATTGGATTGTTACAGTGTGACACTCTGAAATACAGAAAGAAAGAGAGTTGAGGTGTTATTTATCAGTATTTTTTCATCTCGCTTGGTGGCTCTATGGTTCGACAAATTTTGATAAAGAAACCAGGCCTTTTTAGGAAGAAGGGGAATACAAAAAAACTACCAATAAACATTTTTTGAAACTCTAAAATGTTGAAAATTACTCTATTTCCATAATACGTGGCATAAGTGTTAATTGGCACTGAGTCTCTCAATTGTGCCTTCACTATTCCTGTGCATCATGGGGTGAACTCACCATTCTGGCACCTCTTGCTGGTGATGCCTTGCCACCATCATTTCTTCTCCAGGACCCACATCATTCCCAGAACTGTGGCATCCTCTTCAGTGACACAGACCTCTGGCCTTGCCACACTCTGCCCTTAGGGAGGGGAGGCAGGGAGCGGGAGATATGTAGACTGCGAGGAGCAGTCTGTTATGTAGCCACTTGCCTCCATGGCTACTGCAGTCAAAAGTCCAGACACTTCCCCTGTGGCCCACCCACTACTCCAGGTCCCTGCCAGGGACTCTGTAGATAGTATCCACTTGCTGTGTTCCCTCCAATTCCTCCATTCCTTTCCCTGGGCCAGTTCCTTGTGGCCCCAGCACCCTCTTCACTCTTGTCTCCAAGTCTCCACCACTGGCCAGGAGCTATCTTTAACTCCCCCGGTTCCTGTGCACAGCACTGCTCTGTCCAGGGTGCTAGCTGCCCTCAGCCTGCAAGGCAGCCAGTCCTCCCTCCTCAAGCTCCAGGGAGTGACTGCCTCTGTTCTGCCCTGCAGCTCTTCTTATATGGGCCTGCCTGGCCCTGGTGGCAGCTCCTCGCAGCTCCCTTCCTATTGGCTGCTTTTCATGCAGTCTCCTCTGTTAACTCCTTAGCAGCCAGAGTGGGGCAGATGCCCCATCACAGAGTGTAACCTCAAGCCAATAAAACCTTTGGAAACAGTCATTTTCTCATTGTTATATATTTGTGAACACTTGTAAAAATCTCAGACTTTGCATACCAATGGTATTCTTGTAATATAAAATCTGGGTAGTTTCCCATAACTCTAAGTGCTAGTGTTTAAATCTATCAAATGCTTCCTTATATTCCTTATGCCCTAAAAGCTAGTTTTTAAGTATTCCTTTATAAAATGTGAGACTTTTGTAAATTTCTATTGACCCTGCTCATTAAGAAGAGGGTTGTAGTGAGATGCAAATTAATGTAAATTGTTAACATTATGATACTCAGCATCAGGGAGTGTAATGGCCTGGTATACATTTTAACACAGAGAAACACCAAAACACATGCCATCATTTACCTCCTTTAATCTTAGGCTCATAATTTAACACTTTTCCCCTGTGAAATACAGCTCTAACTACTGTCCAGTAGAGAGAGCTGCCAGTGGTAATTAATGATATACTGTTAAAAACAAAAAAAGAAAAACACAGCCCTATAAATGCTTGTACGTTTAAATAACTCAAGGGAGCATTTTCATTCACAATTATTTTCATAGGAAAAGGAAGGTGTCCAATGAGTTAAGAAAGATGAAAATGAGACCTGTTGTAAGCTATTTAGATGTGTTGCAATATGTGCTATGCAGGCACTGCTTTATGTGCTTGTCCAGACTTTGGTCATGATTGATCTCTGTTGTATTAGAACGTCAGGGCTTCCATTGGTCTGAGGTTTTGTCTTTAAAAGATTCTGGTTTAAAATGGATTTCCAGAAATTACATATCTTGAATTTAACCACTTCTATTGTTGTCAATAAATGTGAGCTATGTTAGCTAGCGGTTCTAATGGGGGAATGAGATTTGGCTCTGTTTCAGACTCTGCCATTGACTGACTATGTGGCCTTAGGTATGTCACTTAAAAAATTTTGTTCATAGGTATGATAACACCTGCCTCACAAGGGTGTTTGTGAGGATTAACTCACTAATTAGGGTCTCACTGTGTTTCCCTACGTGGGAATGTTGGGTAACGGGAAGGGCATCTGGATCCTTTCCCCCTTGTCACATACACACACCTGCTTCCCAGTATACTTATACAAGAGGCAGACATAATATGGTTTCTCGTGCTGATCCAATCCCCATTATTTTAAATAGGGAATGGATTAACCCCCAATGTTACTGGAGTGAAGCAGTCTACAGAGGAGAGAAAGTTCGGTTGTGATGTTGTGGGCCATGGTCTCAGTCCCTGTGTACCAGCTAGTGGCAGGGAACAAGGGAAGCCAAGACAGTCTCTGAAGAAATGGTGAGTTCTTCTGCAATGAGTAAGCACGATGTCCCCGTGTACTCTTATGCAGGTGGTGATCTTTCCTCCTTAACTTTTATTGAAAAGTCCTATGAAATTCAATGGAAAATAGCCTTTTTTTTAAACTGTGCAATGTAATCTAACAGAGAATTGCATCTGTGCTATAGAATGCCATCAGATTTAAAAAAAACAAAAACAGACAAAATCTTACATAATGGATTTGATTTGCTCTTACTGATTCTTAGCCATTTCTAGAGAGCCCAATTAAATAGGCCAATTATTTTTTTGTCAACTGAATTGGTTTCCTCTCTCTTAAATGTAGGATTTTTTATTGAAGGGGAGTCGTACTAAAACACTTATTGATCATCAGATGAAGGCACTAGGGCTAGAAATGTTTAAACTTCAGCACCCATAATCAGGGCCTGAAGTGAAATCCTAGCCTCATTAAACTCAATGGCAAAACTCCTACTGATTTCAGTGAGGACATCATTTCCTTTTGGGGTTGCAGACAAGCTCAGCATTATGGGTACAGAGCTCTTTAGGAATTCTGGTTCTAAAAATGGGAGCTGTTGGGGGTTGAGCACATTTGAAAAGTTGGTTCCCATTTAGGTATCTAAATGGGAGCTGAGCTCTTATGAAAATCTGGCTCCCTGTTATTGATGCTTAGCCCTTGAAAATCTCATCCTGAGCTCTTAAGAAAAATTTGCCTTCTCCACATATTCTAGGGTCAGATCTTTGGCTGGTGTAATTGGCCTCACTCCATTTGTCAGTGTATTTAAAATATGCAGGGAGTAGAAGGAAATACCTGGTTAGTGTTCTTTTAACCAGTCTCCCACCCTCAGCCAAATAAAAGCTCACATCTATGTTTCTTACAAATAAATCAAAAGTCATTAAACTAAAAGGGAGGTTTGCCTGGAAAAAGACAGCAGGATCAGGGTCTCAATTTGTTGAGAAAGTTATCCTCACCCACAGTTGTTTCCACGCTAATTTCCTCCCTTTTGGAGAACAACTATTAAGAACCCTCCTCTGTCTGAACTGATATATAAAGAAAAAATATTTTTGATGAGACCTCAAGGCTATCTGACACATGAATATGATGATGATCTGTGCTAGTTGCCCTCCATGGGCTTCACTTGATGCTCCCCTTCTTCCCCCCACTCCCCCGAGATGCCCAAGGATTTGATCTGATTTTTTTTTTCAGTTGTTCCAACATATTTGGTTCAGCTAATGAGCATTGCAGTGTGTGCTCCCTGGCGATTCTTCATAGTACAGCTGAATTCAAATCATCATTGTGTTGCTAAAGTTTTGAAGATCTCCTTACTAGGCTGATTACGAAATTAAAAAAAACAAAACAAAGCAAAAAAACTGTATGGCGTCTGGCTTGGCTTTCTAAGTTGAAATCTCTGACAAGGAATTATTCTTTTTGGAGAAGAAAAAAGTGTATTATGATGTACCTCTTATTTTTGTTTTAATATGAAATACTCTATTGTTAGGGTGGAATAGCCCTTTCAGATATGCTTAATACAAACAATGCATAAGTATATAAAAATCCCCACCAAGTTATAGCAGGAAAGGAAATTGCAATAAAATATTTCAATGAAATAAGAGTGGAAGTTTTAGAGGTGTGTGTGTGGGCGTGCGTGTGTGTGAGAGAGAGAGATTCACACTAAACTGCAGGGCTAAATTCTGCTATTGGAAATTCCAGTATAAATTCAAACTAGACATGGCTGGGAATTTTCCAACAAAACATTTTTTTCATCAGAAAATGTTGGTTTGTCAGAACCTAAACAGTTCTCAGTAAAGAGTTGGTTTCTACAAATCTCCCTATTAGGGAAAAAAAATAATTAAAAAGTTTAGAAATCATTGAAATATTGTGTTTTGACACATTCAAAAATGAAAAGTTTTAGATTTTGGTGCAGAACACTTTTTAAAAAAAATATTTTGTTAATTTATCATTTAAAAAAGTCAAAATCAATTAAACATTTTGAAATTATCAAAGAAAAATGTTTTATTTGACTTGATCCAAAATTACTTTTTGGATTTTCAGTTCAAATATTTTACTTTTTGTCCTTATTAGGACAAAAAAATCTTGAAATCTCAAAAATTCTTACGGGACATGAAAATAATTTTCCGCCTAGCTCTAATTCAGAGTAACTCTGTTGACTCCATCAAGTTGCTACTAGGAATGCATCAGTGCAACTAGGAGCAGAATTTAGTCCTTTGAATCTGCATCTTTAGATAATTTTTACTTTGATTCTTCTGTGTATAAGCAATGCAGTGTAAGCCTTGGTTTGTTTCTCTAGCAAAGGATTCTATGGCATCAGGAGATAATCTATATATGTTTCTATACAGCATTGCTAATTTAGGTGCTATCCAACAGGCTTGTGCCTACTCTAAGCCATCAGACCAGACATGCAGAAGATGTGATGGGCTAATGTTGCCTGATTTCTGGGTGTTTAGTAATTTGAATGGTATTATAGGCTCACTAATCGATCTGATCAGAAGATAATGAGGTTCTAGTCCTGGAATCAGACTCCAGAAGAGTTTTTACGGGGACCCCCTGGGTGCACAACAGGAATACTCACACTGATAACCAAATCTGTATAATTTTATAAGCTTTTATTAAAATAACATACAATTATAGATAAATGATTGATTAAAAGAAAATGAATAATCAAATGGATAATGGGTACGATTAAAGTCTTATTCTAAAGACACATGTGGTATAGATATTTTTATACAATATGTTTTGGATTAATATACTCACATCCTTCCCTGATGACCTGGTTGAGAGAGATGTCTGGTTCCTCAACTCTTGAGTGGAGGGGTGGAGAGCTAGGCAATGCTCAAGGGCTAAGCCTAAGACTACAAATAATACTAAGTATAAACTAAGAACAAAAGATTCTAACAAACACTAACTAAAAGAAGCTTAAAGAAAGAGTAGCTGGTGATCATGCCCAAGTAACATGGTTTGCCCCTTTTTATAACCTGAAAAATATGGGTCCTCCTTCAAAGTCCAAACTTGGCTTCTTCACCCACAAATTATTAGGATACACTTATTCTATAGGCTTTCAGATTCATGCATATTGATGTAGACATATCCTTTCCAGATGGTTCACTCATCTCACCTTTGTTATTTCTGGCCTTTTCTATGGGTTTTGTGGCATACCTGTGAAGTTTACTGGGGCATGAAGAGAGGCAGCCCCCCTGTCTTGATGCCTCCTGATTTATCTAGGGTAAAGGTTATAACCATATATGTCTTATCCTGTAACTCATTATTACTTCTTTAGGTCAAAGGTCCCGAACATATGTATGCTGACTGCCTTAGCTTCCATACAGAATGTGGCCTATAAGGTACCTTGTGTTACAGCTATAATATGTTAATATGAATCTATGTATCTAGTATAATAAAACAACAATACTTAAATCTATAAGGAAAGGTATATATGGGCAAACAAGCAGGCTAGTCCTATAGGCTACACTAAGATGGATTCCCCTCTCACTCTTGACCAGAGAGGCTATGGATCTGCCTCACAGAAAGCAATTCCACCCAACTTCTGTTGTCCCCTTCCTTGTCCCTTACAGAGTCACCTGTACTAAACTTAAGTTTTCTTTAACAGCAAGGGGGTTGGGACTAGATTGTAACTTTATGTACTGTCCTAAGGTAGGGTTGTTCCATAGATTGCATTCCCCAATCAGCAGCATAGAGAAGTACAGTGCTTCAAACACATCTCTGAATCACAATCCCTCATCTGCTTTGTCCTTGCTCCTGAGAGATAGTAATTTACTGCAAGCTTATCCCAGCAGTAAATTACTACCCAACCTTCACTAGCTCAGCTACTCAGACCAGCAAATAATGGAGGGACAAAGCCAAGATTCCATCTAATCTCTGCCCCCTCCCCACTTTCGTGCTTCATGAAGGGAATAAACAAGCAAGATTCCCTGCTTGCTCAGATGCACCTGGACCCAAGATCTGGGAAGCCCATGTAGGAGATGTGGAGACAGCTTACGCTCTCTTACTCTCATGAGCAAGCTTGCAGAGTCCCAATCAGGCCCCTAATTTGAAATGCTACTTGAGTCTTGTATGCATTGGGCTTTGAAAGGGAGAATGCAGATTGTAGTTGCTACTGTAGCTCACATACATAAATATTTTTCTTGTATTCATGTAAAGAACATGGAGTGCATTTCAGCCTTTATGGAGAAAAATCCTTTGCCAGAAGGCTGAGCAGGTGGTTCCATGTCATTGAACCTTAACATTATAAGTGCCAGATTTTGACACACTGAGCTGTTCCATACTCCTTGTGTGGTCCCACCGATGTCAGTGGAACTATTTGTGAAGTAGGATACCATTCAGTATGATTAAAGATATCCAGATCTGGTCTCAGGGCTAACAAGTTAGTGCAGAGCAAGCTGAGTTGTAAATCAACAGCTCTCCAAAGCCCAGTAGGTGGCTTTTAGTGTGCAGCATCAGAGTCCATATGGACAGTTAGAGTGCAGCACGCTGAAGTGCTGTAGATTTACAACCCAGTTTACCACACGGTAACTTGCCATATAGACATGTCTCTAGTGAGATAAAAACTAAAAAAACATGATGAGGTGGCTGGGAATTGGCATTACCATATTCAAATCTTTGGAGAATATACAAATATTGTAGTGCCTCTGTCACCATTTGAGCTGTGTGAATAATAGTTTTTTATTTACTGGCAATTCTGAAAACTGAAAAAAAATTGTTTTGGATCAAACCAAAAATAATTTTTTAATTTTCTTTGGCAAATCAAAACATCTAAAACAAATTTATTTTGATTAAACAAAATGTTTCATTTCACAGTGATTTTGACTGTTTTTTAGTGTTTTTTATTTTTGTACTATATTATTATGGAATTTTTTTAAACAAAATGTCATTTTGAAGAACAAATCAGAAGGTTTGAAATGAAATATTTAGATTTTTTTCCCGTTTTTTTGGGGCGGGGGAAGGGGAGTGGGCAGGCTCTGACCTAACCAATTAGGTGAAGTGGACACACATTTGCTAAATGTTTCTGTGTTACTGAATCTGCGTTTTTCACTGAAAAAAGTTTTGGCCAAAACATTGCACTTAGCTTTAATGAACATCACTACATGCCTAGGTCTGTGCCTTAGAAGTATCAAAACTTCAACAGTAGAACAGTCAAATAGAAATAATTCTGATTCTGTAGCATCAAAACTATTTTCAGTTTTGTGCTATGGTAAGCAGTGAGAAAACACATATATTAACACAATCCCCCCTTCCCCCCTCCGAAAAAAAACAGAGTCCTGTAGCACTTTAAAAACTAACAAATTTAATTTCTGCAGGCATAAGCAAGAAATCATATAGGGGGTATAGATATATATACATCCAAGGGTAAGGAACAACAATGGGGAAGAGTAGGTGTTAGCAAAGTCCATTCAGTTAGAGTAGATGAGGCCTATTCACAACCTTTGATTAGAAGGTGAGAATGTGTGGACAGTGACAATTACTTTTTGTAAAGAGATAACCATTCCAAGTCCCTATTCAGACCCAGTTTGATTGTATCAAGTTTGCATATGCATTCCAGCTCTGCAGTTTCTTGCTGAAGTCTGTTTTTGAAGTTTTTTTGTTGAAGTATGGCAACTTTCAAGTCAGCTACAGAATGTCCTGGGAGATTGAAGTGCTCTCTGACTGGTTTATGGATGTTACCATTTTTTATGTCTGATTTGTGTCCATTTATTCTTTTGCGTAGTGACAGTCCAGTTTGGCCAATGTACATGGCAGAGGGGCATTAGTGGCACATCATGGCATATATTACATTAGTAGATGTGCAGGTGAATGAGCTCCTTATGGTGTGGCTGATGTGGTTAGGACCTGTGATGGTGTCACGAGAGTTGACATGTGGACAGAGCTGGCAATGGGATTTGTTGCAGGGATAGGTTCCTAGCTTAGTGTTCTTGTTGTATGGTGTATGGTTGCTGGTGAGTATTTGCTTCAGGTTGGGTGGCTGTCTTTAAGCAAGGTCTGCCTCCCACGGCTTGAGCGAGTGAGGGATCATCTGCTAGGATAGATTGTAGATCCTTAATGATGTGTTGGAGAGATTTTAGTTGGGGGCTGTAGGTGATGGCCAGCGGTATTCTGTTGTTTTCTTTGTTGGGTCTATCCTGGGTGACTTCTGGGTACCCGTCTGGCTTTGTCGATTTGTTTCTTCATCTCTCCAGGTGGGTATTGTAGTTTTAAGAATGTTTTATGGAGATCCTGTAGGTGTTTGTCTCTGTATGAGGGATCGGAGCATATCCGGTTGTATCTTAGGGCTTGGCTGTAGACCATGGATCGTGTAATGTGTCCAGGGTGGAAGTTGGAGGCATGAAGATAATTGCGGTCAGCTGGTTTTCAGTATAGGGTGGTATTAGTGTGACCATACTTTATTTGTATTGTAGGTCCAGGAAGTGGATTTCTTTCTTGGACTGGTCCAGGCTGAGGTTGATGGTGGGGTGGAAATTATTGAAATGTCATCAATGTAGCGTAGGTAAAGGAGAGGTGCTTGGGGACAAGTGTTGAGGAAGTGGTGTTCTAGGTCAGCCATAAAAATGTTGGCGTATTGTGGGGCCATGCGGGTGCCCATAGCTGTGCCACTGACTTGAAGGTATAGATTGCCTCCAAATCTGAAGTAACTGTGGGTCAGGACAAAGTCACAAAATTCAGCTACCAGGTTAACACAGCAACTTATAAAAGACATGTATATAAAAACTCCAACAACCCACAGAATTGTGAAGATACAAGCTGTTGTAAGAAGATAAGAGAAACAGTGCTACCAAATATGTTAGAAAAATATTTTCTTACTAAACTGAAGTTGGAGGATATCCTAGGTACAAAATGCAGCATTAGTTTGAGTGGGTCAGATAGATAATACACTGAGCCAACAGCTAACTAGGCCACTACTTTGCATTGACTTTGCTACTTCAGGATGAAATGTCAGCAAAATGTTCAGTGTAAGATTAATTTAACCAGTGCCTCTTCTTAACTCTCTCAAATTTCATAAATAGAATTTTTCTGGCTACCAAAACCTACTCATTAGTATCCACCACTATCAATTCTGTCTCCATCTGTCATATACAGTGTGCCAATATTTTAATCTGCTGTTTTGATAGTAAAGTAGCCTCTACTGTTTACTTTTATTCTGTATCCTTCTGTGACTGGCGCCTGGTGGCCCTCATTTAAAAGAGAAACTTTTCAGATTAGTTACAATTTTCAGTCAGAGACTGAATTTAAAGCCTGATTGCTAGTACCAAAAGCATCTTCAGTATATGTGTATTCATGAACTTTTCTCTGAGTGACATTGAAATGCAAAAAATAGAATAAAAAAAATCCCCAAACAATAAAAACATAATAAACAAACAAACATAAAATACTGGGTTCTGCTTCTCTTTCGATTGTTATTCTGATGACACATGGATTTCTCACAATGCTGCGAAGCCAGGAATACAGCCTAGGCAACTTGATGTCATTTCATCTGTTATAACCAGTAGTCAACACCAACAGGCATATTTAATAGTTATTTTTTAAAACTATCTATCTTTTTTCCCCAAAAAAATACCAATGAAAGCAGTTTATGGTATAAACTAGCTATCTTTATTATTTAAAAAAATAAAATTATGAATAGGTATGTATCTTATTCTGTAAAAGGAGTATTTTAAAAAACAGCAACAAAAAGCCACACCAAATGGAATCTGTTTCTTAACCCCCATTCCAAAATAAATAAATAAAGCCAAGCTAATCATGTTTTGGACAAGTAAATTCACATCCTAGCTGACAACTTGTATCTGTTCAGGCAGATATGATTTTGAAATTACTGACATATTAAGCTCCTTTCCACCCTGAAAAAATGGATGTATTCTGAAAATGCTGACAAGCCCCTTTGCTATAGCGCTGCTATCAGGTACTGATATAATTAAGTCCCAGAGTAAGGTGCAGCATGTTGGCGATCCAACCTGTCAGTAATTTTGCAATGATTTATCATCTCTAACTAACAATGAAGTACCTGCGGGGCTAGCAACATTATATTCGTTTTGAAGAAGGCACATTTTTCCCTAAATTTTTAAAGGGAAATGTCAACATTAAACAATAAGGGCCCGATTTTTAGAGTTATTTAGGTTCCTAAGGACACTGATAGTCACCTAGTGGGAATATAAAAACACCTCGGTGCCTCACTGCCATTGATTTCCAGTGAGAGTAAGGCACTTAGGCACTTTTAAAAATATTACTAAGCACATATCTGCATCGATAGACACCTAAATACCTTTTAGAAATATGGGTTTATAAACCCAAATGAAACACTAAAATCAGACATATTTTTCTTTTTTGAAAACACATTCTCAATTGATGTTTCACTAGGAGGCTTGTACGTTTATATCGATAGCATTCACATTAATAGAACAGCTTTCAAGTTTGAACTGTTTAAGAGCACAAAAACCATGCTGGAAAGCTGAGCATAGCAGTCTAGTGTTGTTGGTAGCATACAGGATTGAGAATCAGGAATCCTGCCACTGCCCTGCTCTGTGACCTCAAGCAAATCACTTCATCCCTCTGCTCCTCTTTCCGTCTCCATCCTTCGTCTATTTAGATTGTAATGTCTTTGGGACAAAGACGCTCTCTCGCTATATATTAGTGGCTGGGACAAAGAATCCTCAACCTTTCGGTATTCTATTTGATCCCTTGGACGCTATGGTAAAATTATTAATAAAAATACAGTAGCTAAGTACTATAGGAGTGGAGAACTTCCATCTTAAGGTAGACTGGAGTGATGGTAATATAATCTCCTAAACTAATTAAGTAGTTAAACACAACAGGAAAGCTTTCTACATGGTGATTCACTATCAGATTAACCTAAACAATCCCTTTATAATCAGATCTGATATTAGACATAGAACATGATTATGGCAATGGCAGAAAAAGTAGTAATAATAATGAATAAATAAAACCAAGAGGAATTTTAAGAAGAAAAACATAGCTCATCAGTACTAGTAAATATCTATTTTGTTATAGAATATCTTCTGGCAGCAAACTTGTTAGAAAATAATAATGCAAAATGCACCTGCTGCATCAGGTTAATGTGTTGTTTGTTCCTCTTTCTCTTTTCATTTACTCTGGAGTCTTTCTCCTTCATTTTGTTTTCTTAGGCCCTGATCCCGCAACTGACTTATCATGAACAGACTCCTGTGCCTGGATGGAGACAGTTGCAGAATCTGGGCCAAACTATTTTTTCAGTGTCAGCTTCTTTTCAAACCACGTTTTGCTGTCATGATTAATAGCTTTTAAAATTGTTGGGTTTTTTTCTTTAATGATGTTTGTATTTCCTTTTCCTTTCCCAGATATTAGGGGTTGAGTGTCTAATTCGTTAAGAAGGGTCAAGAATTAGGTGGGACAATTTAAGGAGTGGTTATGTATCTGAGTAATGAGATGAAAAGAATGGAAAATTTAGGTTAAATAGGAGGAAAATGTTCCAACAGTGAATTCTATTAGACTATGGAACTTTCTCCCTTGTAAGGTGGTGAAAGTCACGTTATTTGAATAATATAAAATTGCACTGAACAGAAACACATAACAATATACTGTAGGCCCTACAGTATGTGTGCCACTTTATGATGTGCTGCAAAACCTATTTAGAAAACAGGATCAGATAGGAATTTCTAATTGGGTAATATAGGTAGATGTGTTATATAAACAAAGCAAGTGTTGCAACACATACTAAATTACAATGATGACATACACTGTATAATCTCATAATTACATGTGTGACATTCTCATGTTGCTGTATGACCTGCCACTTTCTACTGTTATCTACTTTGAAGACAATGCTGCTTTTACCAGAAGACAACTCTGCACTGTACGGCATATTACTTACCAGAGGCTAGATCCTTTGCTAGGGTAAATGGACTTAGCGTTGTTGGCTTTAGTGGTGATACACTGATACAAACCAGATGTGGATTTAGCCCATATACTGTTCAACAGTCTGCTAAATCTCAATACTTTCTGTACTGTCAGATGTAGTCGGGGGCATAAACAAGTCTCCACCATCCCTTTCTATCCTGGGCTGCTCTTTGCGCATCCTCCATGTTGTTAAGATCCACCAGTTTTCACTCGGAGTACTGTTCAATGTAAGGAATCTTTTGGTTAGCACCTTTTGTGTGTTCCTCCAGCTGCCCAATGACACACCTGTCGTAGCGCGGTCACTCTGGCTTCATTCTTAAAATATGTCCCAAATATTTTCATCTTCTCTTCTGGATAACTTTAGAGTTAAGGGATTGATAAATTATCTGATGGATCTTGGTATTTGGTATAAATTCATTCCATTTAATAACTAGTATTTTTCTAAGGCATTTAGACACCTTCAGTAGATTTCCAGCTTTCACATCCACATGTTAAAATGGAAATAACATTTGAGTTGATTTGTAGTTTGATCTTTAAATTGTAGTTTTTTGATGACCAAATTTTGCTTAAGCTGGTGAATGCAGCTGCTGCCTTTCTAATGTGTGACATTAATTTCTTCTGCACATCTCCATTGACTTGCATATTACTGCCAAAGTATGTAAATTATTCCTTGCCTTCTAATGTAATACTTAAGATAAGAGTTTCTGGGCTCTACTACGGGTTCCTTTTTTTTTTCCCCCCCTTTTCTTCCTTTTTTTCCCCTCCCCTGACTCATGTCAAAGTAAATACGTTTTTTGATCCACAGCAAAAATGAGAAGAGGAAAAGAGTATCTGATGTACATGGAGTTAATGAATAGTTTATGAAGTCGGAAGAGGGTGATTACAACTTTTAAAATTATGTATACATATATTTTTGGTGTTCCTAGCTTAAGCAATATTCTATGAAAAGTCAGAGCAAAAACAATCAAAATTCTGTTGCAAAATAAAATTTAAAAGGTATCTACAGAAATGTAGAAAATATAGAAAGTTCATGAAAAGCTACTTTGTGTCCTGAAATAATATTTAATGGAACACAAGAAGAAAAGGCTACTAAAATTCATTCTATTCTAATCTATTCAGTAAAATATAGTTCTCTGATCACCAACCTTATTAGCTTGTGAAAGCAAATGGCTGATGAGTTGATATTGAATATGCTTATTGAATGAGCAGCTGACAATCAGTGTGCCATTAAAATAACCAGCTGGACAACTAGCTAGACATGACCAACTGAAAAGACAAAATGAAGATTTTTTTAATATACTCTTAATAAATTTGATTCTATTTATCATGGAACAAGAGGTAAAAATGAGTTAGTGCCCCTATGGATTTTCGGGTTTGTAATGGTAGCTTTATACATGTGTGATAGTATTTTCTGCCTCCATCTGTTACCGTTTCTGAGGGTATGGGTAAATATTTGTAGAGACCTAGCTAAGGGCTGATTCTGATAAACTTATTAGCATCTTATACTGTAAGTACTCACATTACAATTAATCGGACAATTGAATAAGGTACTATTGAGAATGAGTTAGAATAGCAGATTCTGATCCTTATTTCCCAGTGTTGTTATATAGAGGTGAAAAAATATCTAGAAAACCATTGCAGGTGAGCTCATGGTCTGAAATGACAAAGAGTAATGGCAAAGCTAGCTTCTGATAAAGGGGTGACATTAATGAATCACTATGCAACTTAGTGTAGTAGAAAGTAATGATTATCTGTAGAGAACATGACATATCAAAAAAGACTGATAAGGGATCTTTGGGGAATGGCTCAAGATCTTCTGAAGGTTATACACAGAGTTCACTTTGGTCACCAAACCATCCAAATATATTTCTAATTTCAAAGAGGAATGGGCAAAACCTTCACAGGTGTGGGCTCATGACTATTCATGTTTGAAGCAAAAGAGATTTAGAAAATTGTGTGGGTTTTATTTGTTCTGTTTTTGTTTGAAGACAGTTTTAGAGTACCCATAAGAGAGAGAGAGAGGGTCTCTGTACATGGGACAGAGAAAGAAATACCACAGTAAGGACTGCACACCTACATTTAAGCAGTGTTAAGAGGAGGGCAGATCCTCAGATCATGTAAATTGTCATAGCTCCATTGGAGTCACTTTACACCTGTTGAAGATTTAGCCCAGAGTGAGTAATGTGCACCTGATGCATGTTATTGTTTAATTTATTTTTTAGAAATAGAGGACTCAGGCTGTGATTTTTTAAAAGATTTTCAATTATGTTCTGCAGCCCCTCTTTTTTAGGCTTGAATTTTCAAGTGAGCCTTGGAAAGTTAGATTCCTAAATCCCTTGAATTACATGGATTTATTCATCTGACTCTCTTAGGCACCTTTGAAAGTCCAAGCCTAAAAATCTAAGAGGAGGCACAGAACATAATTTGCTTGTAAGTAGCAAAGTATTTAGCCTTGTAGGAAATGTATGAATTTGGGGCATGTTCTCATTTTAAGTTCATTATTGCTTAACAATTTGTTTATAATAAGAATATGATCTTTTGTAAAAGTAAGAAAAATACCTATAGGTGCTTCTTCTCCAGTCATTTAACAGAAGTTGCCATGAAAATCAATACAATTGCATTTTAAAGTAAATAAAGTTACTGGGTTATTATTTATATTAATTATAGGGAATGCTAGAAATACCACACTGTTCTGTAATGACTTTCAAAGTCAGTTGTAAAGATTTCAATAACAACCCCTGCATAATGTAATCTTTAATTTAATATTTTCACTGGGTATACGTTGAAATATTATCAGCCCTTTAAATAATCTTTCATTGTTAGTTGTATGATTTCAAAGAGAATCACACTACCATCTAAATGCTATAACTTGTTTCTCCATTATTCCTTTTCTACTGATATATTAATTGTCATCAAGAAACTGAATAAATGGATTCAGGGCTATGTTTCTGGGGTTCCATGTTGTTACTATCTTGGTGAATGCAATAGTTTTCAATTTCATCACACACAGCTGCCACCACGAACACAGCTGCTTTGCTTCTCTGCTGTGCTGCCTTTCAGACCTTCTTGCTCTGATATTCCATTAGTTCCATTAGCTGCCTAGTCATTTCTACATTCTAACCCATTTATATCTTCAACTTTAGTTTAGCCTTGCTTTGCTTAAAATCTAATCCACTTTTTAATAAGAATCTAAAGAAGGTAAAATGAAAATAAAATGAAATAAAGTTTGCATGACAAGAATCTTCAATTCAACTTTATGATTTAGTGATTGTAATTACACCATAGTAACACAGCAGTTATGGCGCAGTTACATTGTGTTCTGCTTTTACAAGCCTGTAATTGCCATTAATTAATATAACCAGAAAATCACTACATGACTGAGAATAAGTACAGTGTAAATACAATCTTGATATATACCTAGATTCTAACAGTACTTATAAAAAGAATAAAATCAAAGGGCAATTACTTATTGAAAAACAAAACCTCAGTGTAATTACACTATAACTGACATTGATTTTAATTACAATGATTATAAAGTGTGACCTTTAATGGGTAAGCTCAAAGGGTCCAATCCTGCAAGGTAGTGAGTGTCCTCAATTTTCATTGAGTTCACTTGCACTTTTTCCCATTTAAGTCAGTGGGAGTCAAGGACAGTCAGCATCTTACAGGCTCACAGCCCAAGAGGTGAAAAATGTTGTAGACCAAAATAAAATAATTCCTTTTGAGTATCTTTGCAGACTGGGTTATAAAAATAGCACACATTTGATTAAAATAGCAGTCATATAAAGTATGTACATTTTATGGCATGTTGCTTTTACACTGGTCCCCTTACATAATAAATTATTTCACAAATTACATGATTTGTACTATTCTAGGATTTTCAGCTAGTCTTTGTTAATATGTGTATGAATAACATATTCTTAATATAGATGCTAAAATATTAATTGTTTTGGAACAAGTGTATACTGTTTTCCCTTCAGTCATGAATTATGACTACATATTTGAGTACAGCAGAGAAAAAGAAAATACACTGAAGATATTAACCTGGGAAATAACCTGAATAGAATAGGGCTAAAGAGGTTAACTTTTCCTTCCCAAAAACAGCTAAGCAGATTTGCAGTTTATGTACCCTATTGACATTTTCATAGTTCACAGAACAGTGATTTTGAATCTGAGATCGTGTGTTTAAAGTCAACTTTTCAGAAAGATTTTATTTTATATCTCCAATGGAACTTTCACAGAATGTTTTCATTTATTTTCCTTTAATATGTACAGTATTATAACTGTAGTAATATTTCACTATTAAAGCTATATTTTTATCTGTAGCATTTTTTGTGATATTCCCCAAAACAATTAACTAATTAGAAAACCTGGAAAATATCAGAAGTGGTGTGAAGTTTTATTCATATTTGTAGAGCTGTGATGTTCCCCGCCTGCAATCCGGACTGGTGTATAGCTGTGTCACCCCAATTGCTCATTCCTGGGCCTTGATTTACCTGCTTTGCTGTGTGAACCACCCACTCCTGAGTCAGCCCATGTCCAGCCTCCTGTGAGTAATTGGTCCCTGGCCTAGTGAAGGAGTGCTTTTGGCCAGCCACTCATGGGATAAACCCCCAGCAAAAAACCCCAGTTCCAGATGCAACCCTGGGAACTGCCATCTTGCAGGGTTCAGTTCTGTACACTGCACCCTAAAAGCTTTACATTTGTCCATCAATTTATCAAATAAATTAATATGCACTCTAAGTCACTCTAAGTGAGGTCTCTGCACACACTCAATCCACATGCACTGTTTTAGATAAAACAAACAAAGAAGTTTATTGATTACAGTAAGACTTTAAGTGAATCTAAGTCAGATTATTAATAAATCAAGTTAATCACAATTAACTAAATGATAACTCATATCCTAAACTAAGATTAATATTCCAGTCTCTTTCAATCTATGACGTTATCACAACCAGCCTGTGTGGTAAACTGTGTCTTGCAACCAGGCCCCACCTCCCTGTGAGTAGGTGCCAGCCTTTGATATTGCTTGGAAGATAGATTCCAGGGGAGAACAAGACAAAGATGCCTCTTTCTTTTTAACAAGTTTCCTCGACACCCCGTGGGGTCAGGTGATTGTCCATGTCTGGCAATGGACATGATTTTTCCCTCTTGAGCCAAAGTGCTCAAAGATGCATAGGCCAGTCCATTGTTCCTGTATGCATGCCTCTGCTGGGCATGGAAACACAGATTTGTGCTTGTCTGCATCTATTCAAGCCATGTGAGACACACATTTGGGGATATGATATAGCGGGGTTTCATATCTGTACACGTATGACATTGCAGAGAACATGCTACCACAACAATAATGTTCAGTATGTCATGAGTATTCCAAAAACACCTTACATGGAATACTTTGCATCAGACCATACACAGTTATACTGTAAGGGTGAACATGAATGATATACAAATCACACCATAAGGGTGTACATGGGGTACAACATGTCATGAGTGTGCTGAGATTCATAGATGAAATTTTCTAAAGGATAAATGCAAGAGGTATTGATTGGATCTTTGTGAAATATTAATTTATAAAAATGAAAACATTATCAATTCACTCCACTAAGTTAAAAAAAAGCATAGTTTTGTGATGAATTTTTCCTGCAAGCAAAAATGCTTTCAAATTTGAGCAAAGATTTTTCTTTTCTGCCCTCTAGATACCTGCAGAAAGGTAGAGGCAACTTTAAGAAATGCCTGTTCTAGTCTGGAACTGGATTGATTGTGAATGGTCATATTATTTAAGTAATAAGATTTTCTGTTCTGGTTCCTTGACTAGCTGAGTTTATTTCCTTTGATTAAGGGAGTCAGCAGAAGGTATTTCAGGCCAAATTAATCTTTTGTAGAATCGCTGACAGTAAAGATACAGTCGGAAAATGCCACTTGCCAGATTTTTAAAGATGTAGATAGGCACTTTCCAAATCTCTCTCGCTGCCTAGGCACTTAAATTCCAATAGGAGTGATTTTAACTCTGGAACCATGTAGCTGAGAAAGAGGAGCTGCAATCACACTGTTCTCTGTGAGCTAGGCAGAAAAAATATTGCGTGAAATCATAGGATTGATATGCTGGTGCATGCCTCAGTTCTTCTTTGAAACAGTCCAGTCACTTGTTTGGCCTAGTGATTTATAGAGTCAGATAATCACTGCATATACCAAATGAAGAGCAGCAAAAGGCTGAGGTTTTTTTCATGGCATAAGAGTTTTCTCCAAGCAATATATTGTATGTTACATTTGTTGTTTGAAATTGTTCCTTTCCCATGCTGATTTCTTTGCATATCAATTGCCTGTAGTTTCACATGCACTGTAATTGCATTTACATTTTTTTCTTCCATGGTCTATCTGAGATGAGTCATTTGTTTTTTTGAGGATGTAAGTGAGGGCATTGTCACAAATCCCCAAACTGCTAATGAAGCTGAAGATGACCAGCAGGAGGGTGATGTGGAAGAGTGCCAATAAGAATGTAATTTGGAGGAGAAACAACAGGTAGTTCCCTGACCCCAGAGTAGCCACTCAGATGCAGATCACATATCTCTCATAGCCTATTTCTCACAGTTCCAAACACAGGTTCCTGTATGTAGTTGTCTGAAATGATGTTGGCTGATTGCCTAGAGGCTAGTAAATAAATTAGTTATTCTGATCAGATTCTGGATAGTTTTTTCATGTTCCCCATCAGCAACAAATGCCACTATGTACCTCACTGAATAAGTGTTTCACCACATGTAAAAGGGCCTGAGGAAAATTTTGATCTCACTTTCACTGATGTCAATCTGGAGTAACTCTACTGAACATGGCTGAGTTACTCTGGATTTCGGTTGGTGTGAATTTGACACCTAGGGGCAGATTCTCTGGTCTAGCTGAGCTGGATCATACCCCTCAATCCAGGGCTGGCCAGAGACTGGACTGATCCCAGTTGTTAAACTGAGAATTCTATGCCTTTACTGCCCATAGCCCCGAGAGGCTTTAACAACGGCTAGGAATCACAGCTGCACAGGTGTGCCAGACATTCCTCTTCTATTCCTCTTTTTTAACATGAGAAATGTCCCCCTAAACTGGTCACGGGGCCACCATGGTCTCCCTCGTTTTCTTCAGGAAACTCACAGCTACTCCATTTCTATGCCACTCAGAGACACCCCTCACACCAATGTCCAGCAGCAAGAGACTTGGAGTTGGGAGACTATTCCCAATTCTCCCATTGATTTTCTGGGTGATTTTGAATAATCTCTTAATCAATCTGTGTCTCAGATCTTCATTTCACCCTCCTTTGTAAAACGTTATTAGAGTGTTAGGTTGTTGAGCAAATTAAAGAAACATTTTAAACCAACAATTTCTTTTACATAAAATCTTCACATTTAATATCTGTGTGGACTCTTCCCACTTCCTCCCCCTTTTTTTTACTGGCACTTCTTGAAAAATATTTAAATTTAAATATAAAAAATGTTTGAATTATAAAGCAGTGCTTTAAAATAATGGCCATATCATTATTAATTTCCTTTAATATTTATTGGCACCCATTGTAATTGTGATGAACTCATTTGGTATTAATGTGGATGTCATAAGTACAGTGCTTCCTTGGGATTTCCACAGTAATTTAGCATTGATTAACTGAACCATTATTTTAAAGGGTTACAAATCTTCCTAATGTCAACTACCTGACAAAAGAGTGGAGTGCCATTTTCTCAGGTATATTGTAAAACAGGTACATTAGTCTTCATTCTGGTCAGTTTATCAGTTAACTCCATATTCTGAAATACTCACACTTCCAGGGAGACGGTCACAGCATATTTCTATTATCTTCAGTCTTTATGCAGCACCCTAGTTAAAATATCACCTTTGAAAGATTAGCAATTTAGTTAAGGCTACTTAAGATTATGTTTAATGAAGATGGGACCCAAAGTACAAAGAG
The DNA here is from genome assembly GCF_026122565.2 of Emydura macquarii macquarii. Classification (NCBI taxonomy): domain Eukaryota; kingdom Metazoa; phylum Chordata; order Testudines; family Chelidae; genus Emydura; species Emydura macquarii. Next base: position 6,270,433 of record NW_027133614.1, read on the forward strand.
CCATGATACAGATCCAGGGAAGTCAAAGACATTCAACTCAGGTTGGATCAGATCCCAATATTGTTAGCAATGACTTATCACATTGTCTAAAAATCTAGGTATAGCCTGCTTAGTTGAACTAAATGTTGAATTTTTTTTAGAGAGAAACAGATTATCAGATAACTGTACAATAACCTTGGAATACAGATTTAATAAATGTACCATATACTCAAAGTGCTAAACATCAAGAAGAATGGTTCAGTGGAATATAGAAAAGATAGGGAAGCTAAAGGTAAGACATCAAAGGATAAGGACCACATTATCACTGTCACACTTACAGGGCTAACTGCACATCTAACCTCTTTTTTGATCTCTCTGAGTGCATTCCTCTAGGTCTTATGTCTCTTGCCTTTACCTCTCTGGGGTGGAAAACTGTAATTCTCCCACTCTTTGAGCAGGTCTTGGGCTACAGCATCCACAAGGAGCAACAATGACCTCCTAGGACTGATTCGGTACAGCACCTAAAAGACTTACCTTCATGAGCTGTGACCAGTGGTTAATACAGTGACCCCAAACCATTGGTGGTGCATGAGTCTTCCATTTGGGGAAGCTCCCTAGAAGTTGGGTGGCCACCGGTGCATGGACCACAGTCCCGCCTCTACCACCGAGTTCTCGCCTCTTCCCCTGAGTTCCCACCTCTTCCACTGAGGCCCTGTCCTCACTCCACCTCTTCCTACCTCCACTCCACCCCATCCCTTGAGCCTGCCTTGCCTTCAACCTGCTCTCTGTATCCCCTTCCCCAAGGCCAATCCACTTGCTCGCTCTTCTCCACCATGGAGAGGAGTGAGTGGCAGGAGGGGGAGGCCTTGGGGAAGAGTCCAAGTGAGGGCGGGACCTCAGGGCTTCACTTCTGAAGCGCCAAAGGTGATGGGCCAACGGGCCTCCAAAAGGAGATGATCTACACTACATGTGCAGCATCTGCTCTCCTGCATGGCCAGCCTTTTATGGGGAGGCTTAGCCTCCCCAGCCTCTTATACGCACCACCCATGCCCCAACAGAAAATAATATTTAATCTTTATAGCAGGGGTTGGCAACCTGTGGCTCCCATTTCTAGCTTTTCCCCTCTCCCACATGGGCCCAGTGGTGCCCTGTTCGGAGTCACGCTGCTCCTGGCCCCAAGCAGCGCCACATGGCAACTGCTCCACCCTCCGGGCCCCGCCCCTCTCCCACTTGACGTCACATGGGCCCAGCACTGGGAGAGGGGCAGGGCCAGAAGGGGGAGCAGCCACTGTGCGGGGCCGGCAGCGGCTCCTGGCCAGGGCACTGGAACAGGGGCAGGGCCGGGGGAGGGAGCAGCCACTATGCAGCACTACTTGGGGCCAGGAGCATCTCCTGGCCAAGGCGCTGGGCCCACAGCATGTGGGAGAGGGGTGAGGGGATGGGGGAAGACGTAGCATTTGAAAGGTTGCCAACCCCTGCTCTATCTCTCCCCTTCAAGGAGGGTGTCTTCATGGTAAATCTAGTCAAGTCACTTTTTTCCTCAAGCCTGGTTACTCTTTGTCTTGAGCCTGCTCAAACTGGTTTGGGTGACTCACCAAACTCTTGGAAATTGTTTTCAAAGTGGTTAGTTTTCTGCATTGTCTCAGGTGTTTACAGAGTACCTGTTATCAGGCCATTATTTCCCCTGCTGCATGTGTAGTCCAAGCTCCAGCTTGATTTAATCCCTTATACTAACATATTAAACAACACAACAATCAAACAGATGGAGTATATAATATTCATAAATTATTACAGGCAGCCTCACATCCTTCACAATTGTTATAGCCGTCCAATTTATCTCAATGTTTGTATGCATCTATTCTTAATGTGACTAATTGACTAAGATAATTACACCAGTCTTCAGTGTGAGAGACCAAGGAGGATTTCCATCCTTGCAGTTTCAGTTTCTTAGCAGACAGAGAATCCTAGAGAACTCATTTCACAAAGAATTGATCAGTGACAAAGATTAACTCATCATAAAGGACGGTGGACTTTCCTTGTTCATTTCTCACACACACTTTTTATTTATTTATTTTATTCTCTGTTAAATAAAAATGTGTCTGACAGCAGATATTAACCCTAGAACAAAAGAAATGGAGGGAGAACTGAATAAAAATGAGTTGGTGTATATTTTTATGTATTAATTTCCAACTTTTCACCTAAGGGCCTCATTCAAAGCCCATTGAAGTCAATGGGAGTCTTTTAACTGACATCAGTAGGCTTTAAAGCAGATCCATACAACATTGGATGATATTCAGTATTTATTAGGCTTGACTGGGAATTCTCGATGTATTGCTAATTACCGTAGTTATTATTAGAATCCATTCTGTTGATGAGAGAAAACACAAAATTCCCCTCTGAATTGTACTAGCAGCTGTTACAGTAATTCTTTAAAATCTCTTCTCTCCTTTTGTCCTAGCTGTCTACCTCCCTAAACTTTTATATGGTGATGGTGTTTCAAAATACTGGTGTTATTGTCTGTCTGATCAGACTGTTCATACAGTTTAGCTACTAATATAACAATGTTGTACAGTACTTATAAGACTTAAAGGCTAACTGTGATGTCATACTATGCTGGAAGAGGCCAGCAACCTATAGATCATTCTGATCTAAATTACTATCACATAAATTTAGACTTGCTCCACTGAAGTCAATGGAAGTGCCCTCTCCCACTGACTTCCATATGTGTAATTCAGAGCGGGTTCTGGGCTGTAGGATATAAAGTGAAATTGTGATACATTATTATATTATGCAAGAGTCATTTTTCAGATAAGATTTATTCTGGTTCTTAGTTGCCTTATTCTGGTAATTGAAATTGCTTGCCATAAACAGTTTTTACTCAAGGCCTGAAGACAAGAGATCTGACTAATGCTAGCCTGTACCACTTGCTATAGGATACAAATGAATAATGCAGTATATACATAGCCAAAGGCTAGGATTTGTCACTAAAGATTTGCAAAAATGGCCAGGTTTCACTTCACAAATATTTCTAAGGAAATGGTAATGTTTTCAGGAGATTTCTTTAATTTGTTCTGTCATGAAATTTCAGTATTTGTATCATGGAACATAGTTTTTTGTTGTGAGAATGGTAAGATTCTACTCTTTATGCAAAACTGCAAACTTCATCAATTTGCTGCATGTAAAGTTGGCCTTTTTTGGACCAAAAAGAGCTTTGCCTTGTGGAATAACACTCTTTTACCTGAAGAAAATCAAAATAAAATGAAGACTGTTTAATTGTTTTCTAATCCAAGAAAATAATTTTTTGCAAGATTTATTAGTCTCATTTTCCATCCATTCTTTGTTGCCATTCCCATGACGTTCAAGACTTGTTCGATTTATGTATCATATCACAAAAATATGGCCATGTCTGCTCTCAGAAATGTGTGTCATTTAGCCTCACAAATTGGTTCTTCAGTGAATTAGGTTTCTGGGTAGGGTTTTTATTTTATTTTAATTTTATTTCAATGTATAGAGCACACACACATAGGGCTAGGTACTATGCTAGTTCTTGATCTTTCTCCCACAGTGCTGAACATTTTATCTGTGACTCTTAGGCTGGGACATGTATGGGACTGAGGGCCTTGAAGTAGGAAAGGCCTTTTAGGGATGATGGAAGATCTGGATGTTTGAACCAGAAGGTCAACAATAGTCAAGCACTTAATTTCTTCATGTTAGGAAAATACTGTGAGAAGGGTGGTCCTTGTGGCATTTCTAAACTTTTCAAAACTGAAACTAAATCCAGGTTTGTTTTCTACTTAGAACTCCAAATCCCAGGAACCAATTCAGATCAAAGGGTTAGAGACTGCACAGAAATGAAACCTTACATTTGTTCTCCCACCCAATAATTTTGGAGAATTCTCAAAGACATGGGATTGTTCTATTGTAATGCTTGAAGTCATAGACACATTGTACTGTACGAGGGCTAGAGACAGCACAAATCTGGAGTCTCATATCTGTCCACCCACCTAATAATTTTGGAAGGTCCAAAAGCCAGATATAAGGACCCCATTGTGTCCCATCTCTAACTCTCAAGCTGGACAATATCTCTCTGATTTCAGCCTAGGTTATCTATTTTTATGCTTGGCAGCATTTGATTTTTTTTTTTTTCTAATTTTGTTTATTACTTTTGATTTTCATTTTTATTAAGATTTTTTTATTGTTATTGTTTTGAACAATTTTCATTTTTATGGCTGCTGAAAATTAAGTGGTGGATAGGACTGGGCTTTAGGGAAGGCACTACTGAGAAAGAGGCTGCAGGGAGCACCCTGCATAACTGAGGGGCCCGAGACAGAGGGGCGCAAGATGCAAGGGAGACTGCAGACCTGACCTGGTGGAGCAGAGATCTTGGGTCAGGACTGCAAGGAGGGGAATGAGGCCCCTGCCATAGGGGGCTGCCAAACAGTTCCTGCACAGAGATGGCTCCCAGTCTCCTGGCTCGTGGGTGAGTGAAAGAGCAGGGCTGTGACAACAGAGCTGAAGAGGGCTGGTAACACTGATACCTGCAGGTGTAAAGTGCTGCAATCTTGGCATGGCAGAGCAGACACCCTAAGCCAGGACTGTGAGAAGCAGCAGGAAGATGACATGCCCCTGGCTGTGGGGGAAGCCACCCTGATGCTGAATGGCTTTATCCCTGGGCAGCAACCATTCAGCAGCCGGGTCGCTTCTTCCACAGTCTGGGACTCCTCCTACTACTGGCCAAGGTCTGAGGTCTCTGCTCTGCCCTGCCAGGACCACAGCCTTCCCCATGGCTTTCACCTGCAGGGGTCAGATGTCACCAACCCTGAAGCAGCACAGGGAGCTCTCTGCAGCTCCACTTTCACAGGAGTGAGGGAGCGGGTACGTGATAGTAGGTCTGTAGAAGGCTCCCTGTGTTGCCACAGGGCTGGTGCCGCCCAGCCCCTATGGGCAGAAGTGGAGGAGGCTGCACGCCCTCTGTCTCTTACCAATCACCAATATTTTTCATCAGTTTCAGTATGTCAGCTGAAATTGAAGTTTACTGACATCTACCAATTTAATCAAACCCTGCCACGTCTATCTATCTATTAATGTTGCCCCCCCCCCCAATGAAATTCATAGCTTCTAAGAGAAAAAAAATATTATTTAAAAGAAGAAATAAATCAGAGAAAACATCTGTATAAATATGTGCATTCTGCATCTCATTCTTATTCATTTGCTCTTCGCTTCCTCACTGACCCACACTCAACTAATTACACACCTGAAAGCACAACTTATTACACACATGAGAACACAGTTGTTCTGTATTCACCTGTGGTTCCCCAAGAGTTGGTCACCCCATTCCGGCATCATATTTATCCCAAATATTTCAGTTGCAGCAACCACAAAATCGAACTGCCTGCATGTGGCATATGTAGCATATGCTGATATGTGCCACCTCTAGTGGTGGGAGGCTGCTACTTAAGCTCAAGTTGTAGAATTGCTATTTCTGAAACACGGATCCTTCTTTAAATCCTCAGCAAGAATAAGGTTGCTATCTCACTTCCCAGATAGAAATTCAAGTCTCCCTTTGTTGTCTCTGATACAATGGAATATGAAGCCCCCAACGTAAATGTCAGTCGGGCTTAATACATATCCGATGCCAATGCTTGGGACTCATAACACGAGATTGGAGAAAACACATGAAAACATAATATAAGGAATAATCATATATTGGGATAAAGATGGCCCTGTCTCATCTACATGGTCTTTTGAATTTCTATCTTTAGGAATTCTATGATTTATCTCCAAGAATAGGGTGTGTATCAATTATCCCTTGCACTGATGCAGCTCTTTGCATTGAACTGTCCAGAGATGAGCTTTTTCTTAAAGTGAGCAAAATATGGAATGCTCACACCCATTAAGAGCTAGAAGCTCTGGACAGAGAACATAAGCATCACTAAAAACTAATATTTCTGGTTCAAAATAGCCCAGATCTGTTGACCTTCAGGGAATACAGCATGGCACATCTCTTTAGGAGAGCTACTCAAGAAGCAGATATATTTGTGGGTGAGATACAGAGAACAAGGGGAATGTATTTTATATTTGTGCTACCTAGCTATTTAGTATTATTAAGTGTTTTGGAGTTGCTATTTCTGTCTTTGATTTACTGCATTTTTAAATCTTTGTCAGTGGCACTTAGAGTTTTCAGATGAGTGCCACTTCTTATTACTTTACATATCTAAAGAATAAGTACATAAAAAAAAATAATAGAAATCCTTATTTAGCCATCTAACTGAAGCTATAGAACTGTGATTCTGCATTCACAGGTCCATTATTTAAGAGACAGTCTCTCAGTACATGCTGAAAATATTCTAAGAATCCCACTACAGGTTATTGCCATATCATTTTAAAACAATAATTAAGCAAAACTGGACCCCTTGGTCTAGAAAATCAACCAAAAACACTGATAAAACCAAAGAAGAAGATCAAATTAAAAATAAATATATCCAAAAGATTTTTCTTCTGCTTTTCTATTAACAGATACTGAGACTAGATGCTGATCATCACTCTTAGTCTCTCTCTCTCTATATTTTTAAGTAACAATAGCCTGGTGGTTAGGGCACTCACCTGGGATGTAGGCGACCCCAGGTTTAAATGCCTGCTCTGGCTAATTTGGAGCAGGAATTTGAGCCCAGGTCTCCCACATCTCAGGTGAGTGCCCTAGCCACTGGGTTATTGGGTACGGTAGGGGCATACACCAGCTAGTCCCCCAAATTCCCCATTTGTTCATCCTGGCTGTTCTTTGTGCTGGGCCTGATCTAGACAGCATGTTCTGGTCATACCTACTGGATTGGGCTTCACAAATAAGGTCGGTGGGGAAACGCCTGATCTTAGGCATGACTCAGGGTGCTGAGTGGCTCAGCAGGATCAGTACCTAGGTCGTTTGTGCATGCTCACCTGCAGAAGCCTAGACTTTACCAGTGGATACTTAAGCACCTATGGAATTTGGGTGCCCAGAGGGTTAGACGGAAGCTGAGCTCGGGTTTTGAGTCTCTCAGTGGTTGGACTTAAGCATGTAAAGTGGCAGCTAGGTGCCTAAGTCCCTTTGTTGTTAAGTGGCTGAGGCGCACAAGTCCCACATAGTGAATTTCCTGAGCACTCTGGTCATTCAGGTACTTTTGAAAATATTACCCAAGTACCCAGTACAGAGAGAGGCAATTAATTCTGTGGTGCGGTAATTTTGGCAGTGTTTTCACAAATTATAGCAACACCCTGATATTCTTCACTGAGTTACTGGATAGTCTTGAACATGGAAAAAAATACTATCTCAATGTATAAAGAAATTCAGAATCAGGGAGGCTTTCAAACAAATAATTGAAGTGCTACATAAGAATCGTGAATTGTATTCATAAGCAGTTGCTCTACTTTATGTAGTCTAAATTCTTCCCCAGCACCACCTCTTTGGGTGTGGAGGGCTCTGAGTATCTCGGTACTACAGTTTTACTAAACAGATTAGAAAGAAGCCCTGAAGGAGTTCTCTACTATCCCCCCAAGCTAAATAGCCCTGCTCTCCAGCAGCTCTCTCATAAGCAAAAAGGAGAGTTTGGGACAAGTCTATTAGGACTGCAGCTTTGAAGATGCACTGACCAAAGATACCTTATTACTCTAAACACCATGATGCTATATTAGGAATTCTTAAAAATAGAGGAGGAGCTGCTCTGTGGCCTGCTTGGGAAGGATTTTCTTTTTCCTCCACTGATATCCAAAAAGATCCCCTGTATAAGGTCTACTGGGCTTGGAACAAGGGACAAGAACTTCTTTTAAAGTTTCCAACATTTGTCTATATGAGGTTTGAAGCAAAAGCCCATTGGAATCATTGGAAAGATTCCTATTGACTTCAGTGGGCTTTGGAACTGCTCCATAGTCACTACTATACACGTATATAACTTGCAGTTTTGGTAATCACTTAATAATACTTTAACTGTAAACATGCCACACTAGCAAAAAATCTCTTTAGGAAATGCATTTGAAATATAAAATACTGTATTTGTCAATATTTTCACTATACTCAGAACAGTGTATATTTTTAACAATTTAGTATATATTAGCGATAATGCATCTCTTTTTTGTGTCTTATTGTACAATTTTTATTGGCATTATTGGCCTGTTATCATAAAATACACTCTTAGACTGAAGGAGAAACAGTAAATCTGTTGTATTCATTTGAATTACCACCTGGTGGTGCAGCCCTTACTGCATACAAAGTCAAATCCAAAATGTTTCATGTATTAAAAAGAAAGAAAAGTCCAGTAAATAGAAGAACAGTTCTGATATAGAAAGATGTTATATCAGTGGACCTGATCCTGCAGTCATAACTCTGACAAAACTCACTGAATTAAAAATGTGGGCCCTATAAAACTTACTGCATTGGTAAAGCATTAACTATTTCAATAATCAAGTCAAATAACACAAGGTATTATCTTCATCTGAACTCGTCAATTAATGACTTTGTGAAACATATGAGGAAAACAAGTTAGTCCTAGTTATGTCTTGTGGCACTTTGATCTTGATCTTGATAGCTATCCCATTGGGCTGGACTGTTCTATTTCTAGCTTGCCTCATGGGTCTTTTTACACATTTTTCCCCCAAAGGGATTTTGGAGCCAGGTCACTACAATGAAACATCACATCAAGAAAACTATACCTTGTGCAATACCAAGTATTCACCCCCTCATGATTTAGGATAAGAAGATGGTCTGTAAAGACAAGAATTCAAAGATGTGTGCCATTTCTCAGTGACAGCATGTGCTTTTTGTTCTTATTAACACAAAGATCCAGCTTCAGGCTGCAAAGTATGAAAACGTTTTGGGTCCAAAAATCTTTCCTTCCTGGTGGGTATTATTATTTTCTATGTTACATTGTGGGGGAAGCATGTGTTGACTTAAACCTATTGAGAACAGATGCCTCTTCTTTTAGGAAAATGGTGACTAGTGCTCTTGCATCTTTATTGATGTTTTTTTGTTTAGATTCCCCTTTCTGATTCTACAGTTCAAAATACTTGGAAGTGGCTCTTGACAGCCCTTTTGACATGGAAATAATTAACAAGTTTAAGCTCAATCAATACTGTTGCTACGCAAAGATTTGATGCTTTAATCCTCTTCCTGATTAATTTATCTCAAACTGTGTCTCAGACACATCACATGGTACTTTCTATATTGCCAATAAAACTTCATGAAATGTTTATTTCATTAACTGTAGCACCTAGGTTTATTTTAACCCTCAGACTTATCTATACGGATCCATGGAAGAAGCCATTTAATTTGAAAAGAGTGTATCTTGGCATGCGGATATTGAACAGTAAATAAATTTGATCTTTCTTTTGTTTTTTCAGCACATTCAGTATTTGCAGTTTAGGTATCTTTTGATGGGAATAGGAGAGCTCAGAGCAATTTGAAGCTAGGAAGCCTTTTAAAGTGGTTTTGAAAATCTGGGTAACAGGAAAATTACACAAATATCAAAACCATCTCCTTACTTTCCTTCCCACTCCCAAGGGTACATAACAAGTTTCAGAGAAGCATATGAGGAATAGAGGTTAATCACCACTGACAGCAGCAGCTTTCCTGAAATTAGAGTAGGAAAAGATGATCCCATAAATGATCATGAAGAATAAGTACTCACTAGTGATGCATTTTAGTAGTTTGAGGCTGACTTTTTAAAGTATTCCAATGCACACTGAAATATTTTTCTAACAGTGCTGGGAAAATAAATCTATTAAAGATAAATGAAGTTGCAATACAACAGAAGATTGTAAGCGCCTTGGGGCCTGCCCTGGGCTGTCTTTTTAATTGAACAATAGAGCCTTGATCACAGATTAGATCCCTTTGGTGCTACTATAACAGAATATGACATCATCCAGTATAAAAGATAATTCAGGACACTTACATTGTTCCCTGAATTGCAGCTCTTTGAGAAATCAAAATGGTCATTTATACTACCACAAGAAATTCCAAGATAGCATTTCATAGTATACATCAATGCAGTAAATGGCAGGTGAATGTTCCCGGTATACTGAGAAGTTAACAAATAGGACAATTCCAATTATTTAGTCTCATTGGTCAGAGTAGTTACCCAGCAATTTAAAGACAGCATAGTAATTTAGTTAGTCTCTAGCAAGAATGTGAATAAGTATAATTATCAGACAAGAAACAATTATTTGTGCTTTTTTATCACTCTAGAATCTCAGATTCTTATTCAGAAGTGCATTGATGGATGAGGGACCAGTTGACCAACAGACTGGTGAGGGAGGATGGAGGATGCAGGTGAAAGCTAGTTTAATAGGAGAAGCTGTTTGTGACAATTGGAGAGCCAAAAATCTGCATCTTCCTTTCACCCACTCTGGACTATGATCCAGCCAGAGAATCCCATCCTCACCCACCTGAAAAAGGAACTCAGCCAAGTGTCCCCAGCTAACATTCTGGGGCAGAAATGGAAGGCATATATAGGCTGAAAATATCTTTTGGCAGCACACAATATCCAACCCTAACTCCCTTTATCTTCCCAAAATCATCTGTGTACCTGTTACACACACAGAGGTAAACTGAGAAGAGTAATAGTTGCATTTGGTGGGATTCCTAAAAAGATTTCATTTGCTTATAAAATCAAAGGATGTTTCCTTTGATAATATTTTGAGATCACACCATAATAATTAACAATAATATTAATTATAATACTCTTGTTTTGTGCTTTTTTTTTTTTTTTTTTTGCTTTACTATTTTTCTTTACAGGAACTTGATCTTCTATTGTTCAGTGTTTGTTTCCCTTCTAATTAATTTCAGCTTCTCTCTCTGGTTGCTCCTTTCATTTTCCATGTCTTTTTGTAAGCATCTTTACTTCCTTTATATATCTGTTTCTTTCTCTCTCATCTTCCTTCTTCTTCTGTTACCTTTCCTAACTAATCCCTACAAGTTCCCACTCCTTTCTTTGTCTTCATTTCTTCGGTTCCTCTTTCTCCATTACCCTCTCACTTTCTGCTGCTATAATTGTAACCAGAGCTGCTTATTTAAACAGCCCAACATATCCACACCTAGGGCTGCAAAACTGGTCTAGACATCTCATGAGTGCAAGCTTTCTCCTGAAATTTCCAAGTACAGTAAGTTTCCAAATGGTTACTGCAGAAACCATTTCCTCTGGTCATAATTTGGAACTTTTGTTTGTGTCTCATCTGGAATCATGAAGTGTAGAGTGATGCAAAATGGAAATGATTGTTTAATTTTTGGGGCAAAGGTTTTCTTATATTATCCTAATTGGTATTATCCTAATATGGATAATATATATATTTTTTTAATCTGGGACCCAAACCTGCCAGTCTTTCTAAGGAAAGAGTCCTCATTTTTATCAGTGGCTATATGTGGTTTCCAATATCCAATTTACTTTTTTTTTTTTTTTAAGTTAGACATATTGAATATTATCAGTTTAACTTAGAACACAATAAACCTCTTAGATCTTACACACATTGAGGCTTAAGCAGTCCAAGAAACATGATACTTAATGAAATTATATTCAAATGCCTTCACTACATTTTATTAAAATAATAATAATAATTAATAAATCATGAAAGACTAGGGTGAAATCCTGGCTCTACTAAAAGCAATGACAAAAATCCTTTTGACTTCAATGGAGCTAGGATTTTATCCCAGGTATATAGTGGTTGGACAGAATCCTAGAATATTAGAGTTAGAAGGGACCTCAGCTAGTCCAACCCCCTGCTCAAAGCAGGACTAACCTCAGCTAAATCATCCAAGCCAGGGCTTTATCAAGTCTCAGCTTAAAAACCTCTAAAGATGGAGATTCCACCACATCCCTAGGTAACCATTCCAGTGCTTCACCACCCTCCTAGTGAAAAAGATTTTCCTAATATCCAACCTAGACCTCCCCCACTGCAACTTGAGACCATTACTCCTAGTTCTGTCATCTACTACCATTGAGAACAGCCTAGCTCCATCCTCCCTGAAACCCCCTTTCAGGTAGTTAAAGGCTGCTATCCAATCCCCCTTCATTCTTCTCTTTTGCAGACTAAACAAGCCTAGTTCCCTCAGCCTCTCCTCATAACTGTTGTGCTTGAGCCTCCTAATCATTTTTGTTGCCCTCCACTGGACTTTCTCCAACTGTCTACATCCTTTTAGTAGTGGGGGGCCCAAAACTGGACATAATACTCCAAATTCAGCCTCACCAATGCCGAATAGAGAGGAATAATCACTTCCCACGATCTGCTGGCCATGCTCCTACTAAGGCAGCCCAATATGCTATTACCCTTATTTACATTCAGGGCACACTGCTGACTCATATCCAGCTTCTTATCCACTGTAACCCCCAAGTCCTTTTCTGCAGAACTGCTGCCTAGCCTGTCGGTCTCCAGTCTGTAGCTGTGCATGGGATTTTTCCGTCCTAACCACAGGACTCTGCACTTGTCCTTGTTGAACCTCATCAGATTTTTTTTGGTCCAATTCTCCAATTTGTCTCGGTCACTCTGTATCCTATCCCTACTTTCCAGGGTATCTACCACTCCCCCCTATCTTAGTGTCATCTGCAAAGTTGCTGAGGGTGTAATCTACCCCATCCTCCAGATCATTAATGAAGATGTTGAACAAAACCGGCGCCAGGGCCGACCCCTGGGGCACTTGGCTTGTGACTGGCTGCCAGTTAGACATGGAGCCATTGATCACTAGCCGTTGAGCCCAATGATCTAGCCATCTCTCTATTCATTTTATAGTCCATTCATCCAACACATACTTTTTTAACTTGCAGATAAGAATACTGTAGGAGACTGCATCAAAAATTTTGCTAAAGTCAAGGTATTTCATGTCCACCGCTTTCCCCACATTCACAGAGACAGTCACCTCTTCATAGGAGGCAATCAGGTTGGTCAGGCATGACTTGCCCTTGGTGAATCCATGTTAACTGTTCCTGATCACCTTCCTCTCTTTCAAGTGCCTTAAAATGGATTCCTTGAGGACCTGCTCCATGATTTTTCCAGAGACTGAGGTGAGGCTGACTGGTCTGTAGTTCCCTGGGTCCTCTATCTTCCCTTTATTGAAGATGAGCACTATATTTGCTTTTTTCCAGTCCTCAGGGACCTCCCCCTGTTGCCACGAGGTTTCAAAGATAATAGCCAATGGCTCTGAAATCACATCAGCCAACTCCCTTGGATGCATTGCATCTGGTCCCATGGACTTATGTATGTCCAGTCTTTCTAGATAGTCCTGAACCTGTTCCTTCAGCACTGAGGGATGTCTGTCTCCTCCCCATCCTGTGCTGCCCAGTGCTGTAGTCTGGGAGCTGACCTTGTCTGTGAAAACAGAGGCAAAAAAGGTATTGAGTACCTCAGCTTTCTCCAGATCTGTCACTAGGTTGCCTCTCCCTGTTCTGTAAGTGGCCCACACTTTTCCTAATCTTCCTCTTGTTGGTAACATACCTGTAGAAACCCTTCTTGTTCCCCTTCACATCCCTTCCTAGCTGCAACTCCAATTTCTTTGGCCTTCCTGATTTCATTCCTGCATGTTTGAGCAGTATTTTTATAATCCTCCCTAGTCATCTGATCAAGCTTTCATTTTTGTAAGCTTCTTTTTTGTGTTTAAGCTCACCAAAGACTTCTCTGTTAAGTCAATCTGGGCGCCTACCATTTTTGCTATTCTTTCTGCACATCAGGATGGTTTGTTCCTGCGCCCTCAATAAGGTTTCTTTAAAATACAGCCAGCTCTCTTGGATTCCTTTCTCCCTCATATTAGCCTCCCAGGAGATCCTGCTCATCAGCTCCATGAAGGAATCAAAGTCTGCTTTTCTGAAGTCCATGGTCCATATCCTACTGTTCTCCTTTCTTCCTTTTGTCAGGATCCTGATCTCTACCATCTCATGGTGACTGCTACAGTCTTGGAGATAACTTAGTATATACTACATCAACAGAACAGTTAATATCCACATATCTGTACCAAAAATATGGGAACAAAATCACACAGAGTAATCTCTAGAATCTCATAATAAATGGTGTTATGTCATGTTTTCTGTGCATACAGTAAAACAAGCTCTTTTATGTCTAAGATATTTATTCTGTTAAAACCTGAAATTTTTGCTGTAGAAGAGATATCATTAATAACATTGTAATAACAACATTGTGTTTCAGAAAGATTAAATGGAAGGAAACTTGATATCCATGATGCAAGAAATGCTGATCTCTTTGAGTCATTACGTAACTTATTGTATTTCTGGCGTCTAAGGGAGGTTGTCCTCATGCACTAATATTAATAGTTCAGGACTCTGAATTTGCCTCAACTCAGATAGTAGTAAATCAAAATAATCCATCCAGTTTGTTTAGAAAACATTGTATTATGTGCATGTAGTGCACCCTGCTCCCTCCTGTTCTTTGTCTGTAGCTCATAACTGTCTAGACTCTTGTGTGATTTAATACTTTGGTGTAGTTTCTGATATTGGGTTTAGTTTGTGGATATACAGGAGGTAAGTGTGATGAAATGCACCCCTGTATTGACATCACTGTAATAATCGGTGTACAAAGTATGCCTTGTGAAGTATCATTTGAAAACTTATTATCTTTCTGATCAGTAATATGGTAAAATATGTATAGCAGCATTATATGTCAAGTTATAAATTTCCCCCTGCATATTAAAAATACATATTCAGACTCATGTAGCACCAAATTGGTTAAACAGACCTGTCCTGAACAAAGGAGTGTGTGCTTGTCTTAATTTGCATTTAAGCAATAAACAGTCATCAAGCAGAAATGGGAAAAACAAAGAAAACTCTCTTAGATGACTCAATGAGAAACATCCTTTCACACAGACTTTGTCTTCTGGATCTCAGCTGAAAATGCTTTTCAAAGTAGGACTGAAACTATAAAAAGGAGGGGCAAAACCCCCAAGCGATTCCTCCCCTCACTCCCTGTCTGTCTCACTCTGCACTTGAGAAGACAAAAGAAACAGCCATTAGACTCTAGAGGAGGGGTCATGATCTAGAGGTTGGTCAGTAATACTGCTGGAAGCATGTGGTGAGAAACTTTGCTTGAATCTAATATAGTTTGTTAGGCAGTAGAAAGCATTTTATCGTTATTTTTCTTGTAACCATTTCTGACTTTTATGCCTCATTGCTTGTATTCACTGAAAATCTCTCTCTTTGTAGTTAATAGACCTGTTTTATTGTTTTATCTAGTTCAGTGTGTTTAAGTTAAAATGTCTGAGTAACTCCATTTAAGGTGTCAAGTTCTTGTGTATTATTCCCTTAAAGGAATTATGTATTTAATATATTTGGATTGTCCAGGAGAGGACTGAGCAACACAAGGCATACATTTCTGGGGAAAATCTGGGACTGGGAGTGTGATGGGGTCCCCCTGCTGTATAACCAATCCTGGTGAGAGCCAGAGTGTAACCCAAGTTTGGCTGGCGGTCTGCAGTAGTTACACACAGACACTTAGGGTTGGGCTTGCATAGATGGAAGCTACATCAGCAAGGCATTGTAAGGCACCCAGGCTTGCATGGCAGGTGTGAAACCTCCCCTCACTGGTCTGGATTGCTTCCTTGTACATCACAGTATGACTAGATGACCTGATGATCCCTTCTGCCTTTAAACTGTGTGACTACTATGCCCATTAATGAAACTGAGAAATGGACATTAACCATGGCATAGGCAGGATGCTAAATGAACTATCTTATCTACTGATGCAGTGAAACACTGAAATATAATCTGCACAGAGATGAACATTTCATTTTGAGTAGACAGGCTTATCTGATCTCTAACCTGTAAATCCAGCTGGTACCTGACAGGTTTTCTGTTCTTCATGGTTATACATCACTGTGTCAAACATAGAAAACACATTCATGTTTTAGAGTTGGCTAACATTAGCAGAAAAAATAATATCTATAGCAAAACTATACCACGAAAATCCTCCTTATTTCATTGTTTAAAACCAGTCATTTTTGCCAGGTTTTTATCAGGTAATGGAGTTGATTCTACACCCACTCATGCTGATCTTACACCAGAATATCCACAGTGGAGAATTAGCCATGATTTATACCAGCATAAATGAAATCAGATTTGACTCAAGAATCTAGAAATTTTGAAGATTTGCAGTCAGCTGCTGATATGGCACTCTGCTTTTAAAATATTTAAATAAAAATATTTAACTGTTAATTTGCTTTATCAACTTTTTTTTATATAAAACACTTATTATTGGTCATTATTACTTAAGTAAGTGGCCTTCTGCAGTTTCATGATTTTTTAATGTAGCATCCACTTTTTTATTACTCCCCTGATTATTTTAAATTAACAGCAGTTCACATAAGGCTCACACTTGGAATGGAAATTATAGTCTGGATATCACATTTTGTTGCCCAAAATTGTTTCACAGATCAGTAAGGTTATTTTTGAATTGCAGGTGCAAAATGGCGTAATGGGACTAGATCCTCAGCTGGTATAAGTTGGTGTAACTCTATTAACTTAAAGGGAGCTACACAGATTTGCAGCAACAGAAGATCAGATTTTTTAAGACTTTTTGACCAGAAAAAGGTTTAACAAAAAAACAAGGAATCAGACTTTAAAATATTTTAAATATTTTAAATTGAAAACAAGCAATATATTCCTGGAATTTAAAACTATAGACACAGTCATATTTTAAAATGAGTAGAAGGAAAGCAAGAGAGCCTTTTAGCAGGATAGAAGATGTAAATCCATTTACATTTTAAAAGAGAAAACTGGAATAAAATTATTACTGTGACTATTATTATCATTGCACAGGTGGGAGCTGACAACCAATCTGCACTTTGCACTCCTTCCGTTGCACTGCCATGATAGTTGGCCACTATCCTTACAAATACATCCCCAAATACATCTGAGGATTTGTCTACAATAGGAAAATGACTTTTTAATTAACATATTTTTAAATACCACTTAATACCTAGTGTTGATAAAAACAGCCAGGTTTAAAAATGTGTTCTGAAAAATATTTAATAAAATAAATGCACAGCAATATTATCTACTTATTCACAGCCTGTATAACTGTTGAAGGCAATGGGGTTGTGTGTTTTTGACTTAGTCAAGTATTTTGCCCAAGATGTTTTTGTGGTGTTGGAGTGTGGCTGAAACCAAATTTTATAAAATGTGTCAAATAGCGAGACACACAATAATTAGAGTCTCAACAAACTAAAAGTGAGGTACCTCAGAGTACTTATCTTTAATTGTGGTGTATCTTTCCACACTGGTGATAAAGCACATTTAAGAGAACACAATTGTGATGAATCTCAGCAACAATTAGCACAAACGCTGCAGAACAGAAACCCGACCTCAAGCTAAGTCTTAAAGTCTATGATAACATCTTTAAAAGAGACTCTGCTGGCAACCTTTCAGCACAGTATATTTCTCCCACACTTAGAATAGCAACAAGAAAAACACCTAGACTTCTTTCATCCTATTAATAATGGGCTAAAAGCTCCTTAACCTTTACACAACAACTAGACTTATCTGCCCATCAGCCAGAAAACATACTTTCATATTTTTCTCTTTTCTTTTCTCCATGCATGTTGTGAACACTTCATTTCTTCTGCTGGTGCTGAAAACCTTTTAGTATCCAATATCATGTCTCCTTCTCCCCCAGAAACTTTTTTCAGATTTTTCTCCCCACTCTTTTGACTTCAATCTCTTTTCTTATTATGGTTAAGGTGTGCCTTCTTATTTCACATTTCCTAATCTGAGGGGGAAAAGATTATGCGTGTATGTCTCTACACATGCACTTTATCCATGTAGAGCTGTGAATAAAATTTCACTGCTTTCCACCACATGTGTGTGTGTGTGGGGGGGGGGGGGGGTACAAGTGATGGGTCCATCATACCTTTCAAAAATATATTTGCTGTCATGTATCACTTATTGTTTTTCATCTTTTTATGTTATGTTTCCATCAGGAAGTACCAGAAGTATGTGGAAAATGTGATTTCCTTCCCCCCACATTGTATCCGCCATCTCTCTTATGTGAAAAATAATCAGAAATGCCCTGGATTGGCTAACACCCTCTGTTCTATTTCAAGGGCTGAAGCATCCTTGCTATTTAAGGGAGCGACTGTCATTTATTACCTATTATTTAAATGAAAATTTGGACAGTGGGATTTCAGGGACAGTAGGTCTGCAGCACTGATTAAATAAATACAGAAGCCATTATTTCTCTTTATGTGTGTGATATCCAGGAGGGATAAAAACAACAGTTCAGCTTATAATCCCAAAAGGCAGAGCCTTGGGGATAATAATTAATCAAAGACAGGAACTGCACAAACCTAACTGCAACAGAGCATTAGAAAAAGATATGAGTCTACTGCCTCCCAATCTAAAAACAGAGATATTTAAATTTCATTAAACTCTATTTTTATTGTATTCCTTGATGAACCCAAGTCTTTCAGAACAAATGATATCATCATTTCATGATTTGTTTATGGTGAGAAGTGGCCACATGAATCTACCTTAAAATATTAGAACTTCACAAAAAGAAAGGGATGCTTTTGTATGGGACATGGTACACAGCAAAGCTCAACCCTTTATTATAAGGGTCAAGAGACTGTAAGTAGCCTTGAATTAAAGAAGAAAATGAATAATGGAGGCCCAAGTGAAAATGTCCATTTCATAAGGGATACTTGACTAAATAACATAAATTAATAATTATTGACAAAATAATACTGCACAGGCCTTGGAAGGACTATTACTGTCTCTCCAGCTATGAGCTGGGCTGCACCTTTGGGACTGTTCAAGGATTGGCATTTTGATGAATGGATTGGGTCCTTTCCCTCAGCCAGTGAGATCACTCTAGGAGTGAAAGGGGAGCCAGGAGCCATCTTGAGAGTCAAGACAGTGAGGCATCACATCTTTGGGTCTTATGTGGGGATAGGGTTAGCTCCCGGAATCTAGACCAAAAAGGACAGCCCCAAGTAAAGCCCCTCTCATCTATCTGAGGGAAGCTCTCCGTGTGTAAGGGCTGGAGGGAGGGAAGCTTAAAGACCTAAGGATCTAAGGACCTCGGGGTGGGGAGGGCTTTGTCTCCAAGTGAGGGAGCCCTAGTGTGCACTGGAGTCCATAGGGATTTGCACAGGACTAAACCAACAGGGATTCGCTGTCATCAACTGGCTTATATGTATCAGTTAATTCTGTTTATTGTTACTTTACTGAACTTATTTATGTGCTCCCATTCAGAGCAGGAGTATAATCTTTCTTTATTTGTTAACCCTGCATGTGAGTGTTAAATGCACACATGGCTCCGATAGGTGGAGCCCCTACTGTGCTTGCCTCTAGCGTTTGTGGTATGATTGCAATGGCTACAGATACTGACTACTGTGCTAACATGGGCTCAGACTCAGGCATATCTGTAGCATGAGGGTGTTGTTTACAATATTTTGAAAGTATGTAGTTTTTCATCTGGGGATCTCAAAGCACTTTAGGAATATGTGTAAGTATTAGCTTAAGACCTACTATGTTTGTATAAAAAATGTGTTTCCATCAATATTTGTTTTCAAGTGAGCAAATGTTTGATATGGTTTTACAGTTTTTGGACAATTTTCTACCATCTTTTTCTTCCTGCTGTTAGGATGAAGAGAAGTTTTTGGCAAGTATTTGCATTACTTTTCAAACTCTGAATTTGTTTGGTTGTTGGTGGGGGTTGGTCAGACAAGTCACATGATATTGATTTTAGTTCTCTCACTGACTGAGTCTATCTCATGAGCTCAGGAGGGTCATCAGAGGCCATTTCAACTAATTTTTCTTTAAGAGAGTGACTGTGCCTCAAAGCTGCAGTATTTGGAGAAGAAGGTGAAATTGCTTAGAACTGACCCAAAACTGAAGCCCTTCCAGGACTTTGAGGGGAAAGATGGGAGGTGAGGGGAAAATGACCCCACCTGGTGCATCTCCCCACAACATTCAGTGGAAGAGCAGCTTACCTATCAAAGATGCCAGATGGCCATGTGACATTCCCAGCAAGTAAGAATTCCCATACAACAGCAAGTAAGAATGATGGGGAGTTGTTGTAGAACAGCCTGATGAAGGCTCTGTTGGATGGAAGGAAATTGTATGACAATGTAGGGTCATATGGTCTGCTAGGATCCTCAGTAGATTCAGATAGTTTTAATAGGTATGTATACTCCAAACCATTTACATTTTCCCTAACACTAAACTGAAATCAAGTTTCATTAAGGTGTGTGTGCTTTACAGTATGCATCCCAAGCATTTTTTTCTGAGGTGAGGCTGCTATATAAAAATTTTATATAAAGTTAATTACATGTGTCTGCAAAGAATTTTGTGATGGAAATGCTTAATATTTAGACTTTCTTGTGAGAATTTTGGTTATATTCAGGCTCAAGGCAAAAATAATCCACAGCAAAATACTCTTTAAAAAAAACTCATGTGCTTAGAGGACTTCACTAATTGCAGCATAACTGGAAAATGCTTTCCATTTGAAGTTTTTTGGGTTGGTTTGGTTTTTTTGCTTTCCTTGTGCCCATAATATGCTTAACTGGCAAACACCGATGTGGATGTTGCATATATAGTTGGTACACATGTATTTTTTACAGGTTCAGTATAAGCACATACATTTGAAAATGTAACCCTATAAGTTAGATATAGTTCAGGGTCTGATTCTGCACCAACAGAATCCTGTTCAACTGCAAATTCTTCGGAGCAGGAGCCATTTGTTATATATTATCCTGATTCTCCAGTGTCATATACCATTCAGATTTTGTAGCATTATATAAGCACTTTGCACTCACTCTGCACCAGTGTAAAAGACTACACAAGGTGCAAGGCATTGGCAGATCTTGGTCTCTGTGTACAATGCCTAGCACAATGGTCTCTGATACCTGACTAGGAGTGGTAGGTACATCCATTGTAGAAATAGTAGACAGAATTTCAGCAAGTAGCACATCTGATTAAATGGACCCTTTGTGTGTGTGTGTGCGCGCACGCGCGTGCGCAAGATGTGCTCTGTTTGTTAATGTCTACAATAATATCTAAACAATTTCAAAATACCAGACTTGTGGCAACAGACTCATCCTCCTTCTATCATTCTGTAAAGTGTATCTTCTGTGAATTCTCATCTTCATTCAACAGTTCTGAAAAGACCATTTTAAAAATGTGTGAAACAGAGCGACACTGACCTTCCATATTAAAATAAAAAGCTAAGTTTTCAGAGCTTTGCAGAAAGAAATCATACAATACATGTTGCTGGCTCAGTACACAAATAGGATAGAGTTTAATCTGTCCCTGCTTCACCAGTAGGAAATAATTAGATATCAACAGAGAAGTAGTGAAGTGTTAACTGTGTTTTTTTTAACAGGAATGTCATTAATTCCCTTTTCTTATACTCAATGTGATTTCAAATTCAAGTAATTATACTTGGATGAGGTTCTTTGGTTAAAAGTGAAGCTGATTATAGGAAACTTAGATTCATAGGTACTTTAAAGCAATAAACAATTACAGACTGTCACCGTATGTGCTGTACTTTTTTTCCTTCAGAAAGCCACAATAGCCCAGCTTTAATTAAACAAACTGTCATGTTAATGAAGAGTTTATGTTCTATCCATCAAAATGCCCCCAGATATTACAGATTTTTAAGAAGCTTATAAGTCATTATTTTCTACTTTTACAGCATTTTCAACATTTCAAAATAGTCTCCTATAATATAAAATTTGAAATTGTCTTCAAGAAAAGTTAGCACACCAACTTTAGAAGTATGCTGTTACTGATTAGGACATGCAAATGACTGAGCTACAGACACAGGGAAGGACTTAAGCGGTAAGTCATAACTCTATTTCTTTTTAACACCTATGTCCCCGCTCTTACATACTAACCATTTAACTGGTTCTAGTATAGGGCCATATAACCAAAAACTCTGGATATACCCTCCTCAGCCTACACATAGGACTCAACTCACTTCTGAATCCAGCAGGGTGTGTAGATGATACCAAGGGAGGACCTCAATTCATGAAGTCTTTAGATCTTCCTTTCTCCTATAGATGCAGTGTCCACTGCCAAAGAGCCAGCTCTCATTTACCTCTGGAATCTCCCCTCTTACCCTTTATCCACACCGGCATTGGGGGGCATCAGCAATTGTCTTGGTCAGCCCACCCCCCCCAACCACCCACATAACTTGGTATCTATTTCCTTCTTAAACTAATCCCTGAAGTCACATAGTCAAATGAGAGCTCTTGAATCTAATAGGTGCACTCCGTCATCCCTAAAGTTTCATCCCATTTTCCCGGATGTTCTCGTGTGTAAACACATGCCATGTGTATCTAATAGTTTCCTGGAAACCTCAATGTTCCCATTTTTCCTAGCACTATCCATATATGCTAGCTCGATGGCTCCCTACCAGATTTGCCTCAGAAGCATTTCAGGTCAAATCAGTGTTGTGCATGTCCCCTAATTGATTCCATATCTGTCTGAATCCTCATTCTCAAGTTTCATCCAATGCAAAAACCAAGATAATTTTCACTAAGGTAAATAACCCAGACATTATGTGGCTGTAGTTTGCACATCAACAAGTGAAAAAGAGGCATAAACTGGCCTCTTTTGCCAGACCTCTTACAGCAGACCGTTTCAGCCCTGAAATTCAGTTACAATATTCTTGCCAATCTGGCTGCCTGCTAGTGGGCCCAATACACAATAGAGTGCCTACAAATCCAGACATTGACCTTCCTTCCAATGTCTTCTGCAATCACAGATGGCAAGCTTAGGTCAGACTCATGGCATGCCCCTGCAACCAACAGATAAGGCAAAATAGGTCCAGTAATAGTCTGGTTTCTAGTGCCCAATTGCCTGGACCTTCAGAGAATCAAAACCCTCCAATATGGCTCATGTTGCTGCCCCAAGTCTAAATTAATGGAATGCATGCCAAAATTTGCCATATTGAAACTTAAGTAAACTAAAGCCACCTTCATGACTGTAGCAAGCTGGTACCTGGTCAGCTGGATGGTAGCTGCCATCCTCATGTGTGAATAGTGGGGCTGCCTCCATGAAAAGCCCAGGAAGAGTTTAAATAGAAAGAGCCCTTGAGCCACCCTGCTTAGCCAATGGGGACAGAGGACTCAAGGAGGAAAAAGGGTTTGGTTCCTTCCTTACTAAGTAGAGACTCTCCACTTCCTCTCTCCCTTCCAGGTGCTGTCTCATTGCTATAGGTCCAACTAACAACCACTTTGAGGATGGAGGGTGGGAGAGGAAGATATAGTTGCAGCTAAATCCCTAATGGCATTCAGAAACACCTTGTTTTCAGTTGCTTTGTAGCAAAAGGTTTATTTCCTTTAAACATATGCACTTATCTTAGAGTAAATTGTATTGCTAAATTCTTAAGTATCTACCACTTGAGCCAATTTGATGGTAAACCAAGTATGGTATTGTTTACACCGCTTTCTTATAACTTCTCTCAATTCCATATGAAGAACCTAGTCAACTAGGAAGAACATAAAAAGGACAAAAATGGATGGGACCCGTCAGACTAGTCACAAACAGATATTCTATGTATGAGGAAAGGGTAAATGGGAATTACAAGCAAATTGACAGAAGGCAGAAAACTGGATAGTCCCACCCCAGACCAAGAAGAACAGAATTAAAGGGAGCCAGCCTGAGGGGGTGGAAATACAGACAGAGCATACTCTTGCTTGCTCCATAGTGTGAAACTCTCCTCTGATGGGTGGGATAGAAGTCAAGAGTTGTGGCTAGAAAAGGATCACATCTCCTCCAAGACTGTGCTGACATAGTGGTAGCATGTGGGTGAACGTTCCTGAGGCATTGTGGGGGCAAGTCCTACTAATAAGGTTATTCCAGCTCTACAATATATGGGCTCAGTCTTTAGCTGCAGTCAAGCTAGTGCTCAGCACAGCTAAAGGGACAAAGGTCATTTTATAACATTCTTAAGACCCTCCAATTCTGGAGTCCAATTTGACCCTCAGGATCGCTTATAGTAGTCTCAGAAGGGGGCTAAATTGGATTCTGTGCAGCCCCAAGAGGGGCCTGGGTGTGAAAAGGAAACATAAAGCACAGTTTAGCCGCAGCTAGATTAAGCCCATAGACTTTAGAGATTGAAGCCTGATCTACATTAGCAAATTAGGTTGGTTTAACTATGTTAGCCAGAAGTGTGAAAAATCCGCACCCTTAGTGGAGTAGTTAAGCCAACCGAAATTCTGAGTAGACAGTGCTAAGTTGATGGAAGAATTGTTCCACCACCCTAGCTACTGCTTCTCAGGGCAAGTCTACTCTACAAAATAAAGTCAACCTAAGTTACTTCAATGCACTTCAATTGAATGGTTTTACACATCCATGCAACATTCCTTGTGTCGGCAGTGAGCATTCTCACCAGGAGTCCTTGCACCAATTTTGGGACAACTTCGGAAAGTCAGAAAGAGTAGATATAAGCAATGTAGTGTTTAAACTGACACTGCATTGACATAACTACATCGACTTAAGCGCTACATGTCTCGAAGAGGTGGAGTTTTTAAGTCAGTGTAGTGGGCGAGTTACATTGGTGGGAGCTACATTTTAGTGTAGATGCTTACAAAATTAGGTCAAAGTAAGCTGCTTCAGAGAGGTGGATAACCTACACTGATGGGAGACTCCCTCCCATCAGCGTAGATTGTGTCTACACTGAAGCACTACAGTGGCGCAGCTGTGCCGCTGTAAAGTTTCAAGTGTAGACATACCCTGAAAAGACCATCTTGTAGACCCTGATTCCCAGTGCTTTAAGTTATGCCTTTAATTTGCCTGCCACACAAGAATCAGCAGCAGCAGTGAGGCCCCCTTTCTCCATTCACACTCCCTCCCACATCTGGGACTGTGAAGGGGGCTGGTGTAGAGTAAACTACCAGCAGCTCTACTTAAACCTGGACCAGGGGACTCCACAGGAAGCCAATTAAGAAAACTTTACAGTTCCTTTTCACCATCGGAGAAGAAGGGCTGTATCAGCATAGGGGATCTGACCCTTGGGCTCTAGAGGATACCATTTTATAACTATATTTCTTGCTATTTTTGCCACTATATACTAAGTATGTTCTTCAGAAAATGGCATCTCTAACACGTTAATAGTAATATTCCATGTGCAGAACTTTCTCTTCCAGTGAGATTGCACATTTTTTTCTAAAATCCATTATTTGGACGTTGTACATGTAAAACAGTTGTCTGTGCCTTTGTAATTAGTCTTTTTTAAAAGTCTCTTGGCTCAACAAGAGTGATTTCACAATATACCAATCTACTGTGAGATCATCTGTATTGTTTGGACATAACTGGCAAAGATTTCCATTTTCAACACACAAAATGCCAACACAACCACCTAACTGTAATATTTCATACATTTATGTTTGTTGAACTTTCTGCTTTCATGATATCTTGTCTTTCCAATGATGGAACACTACAGTGTTCTGTTTTTAAAAAGGAACATTGCTGTAAATTGCTTTATTACCCTCCAAGGTAATCTTTTTCTTTATAAGTAAAAATAGAAAAAGCTAAATATAATATAAATGTGTTCTGGACATAGCCCGAGACTGATCTGCAAAAAAAAGTGATGTTCTTCCAAGCTTTGCTTACTTGAAATACAGTAGTGAAATGCTACTGAAAATAGTTTGGGCAAAACTTTGCAAAACAATCAACCTTCTTCTTTCTTGTTTGTTTTTCATGAAATTATATCACTCATTCTTTGTCCCTCTTCTTTCTTTGATCAGCAATGAATACATTTACACAACTGATATTTAAATGATCATCATTTAGGCTTCAGAGTTAACACCTTAGTGAGATGTGTGAGTGCATTCACACTTTTCAGAAATTTTAAATTGTGTGCAGGCTTAGGCAGAGTTCACTGTACTGGTTTACATTTGGTTCACAATTGGTAGGTTATCTTCATGTTGTTGTTTATTAAAAATTTAGGTTCTGGAATATAAGACAGCATCCTCCATGAAAAAGAACAGATTGACCAAGTCAGTGAAATTTGGCCCAATTTGATTTAAATATATATCACATATTGGTGGAAAGGGAAATGAGAGGGATCGCTAGTTTGGTCACATATCCATCATCAGATGTATTAATCCATTAATTTACTGTTTGTCCGCTGAATAATTTATATGACTAACCATTTTTGTCTGATATTCAACCAGTTATAATCATACCTATTTGATGCATTATATTCATCACACATTTTGACAGTTTAACCTGTTCTCTGCCCACTAATTAATCTCCTGCAGAGCTAATTTACCATACCAAACTTCCAAAGTGCCTCAGAGATACCATTTAAAAATTAACAAATTAATTAATTTAAAGCCAGATAAATGTTTCCTCATTTCTCCTCTGACCCATTCCATAGGTGCTATTTTCCCATCAATATTACACTGGTCTGAAGGATAGGTCAGGAAATATTCAGGCTTGCACCAATGACAGGATTAAGATCCAATAGTTCTGTAACCCATCGGAGCTAAAAAGAGGAGGTTATGCCACTAGAAAGGGGAGATAGAGAGCTTTCCAATAAGGCACACAGCATTTGCTTTTAGTCCTGAAAGGTATCACACTATCAAGCCTATATATCTATATCTCTGGTCTCGATATACTCAAGAAAAACTGTGCTCAATAAAATTTCAAAACACTGAATCACTTCTAAGATTTTTTTCCATTACATTTGCAGCATGTGCAGAAAACATAATGGTATGATGTGGTATAAGGATTTGCTTGGTATGATTCAAGAATTAGTAAGAAATAAAAATCTTCATTCCATAGTGCCCCGCACTATGTCCTGCATAATAAAAGCAAAATTCACTCAGAAGGAGATCTTTGTCCTCTTTTGAATATTACCTTGGTTTCAGCAATAGCTCTGGTTTCTCTGGATGGAGTAGGTTGAATGGCTTCTTGGCTTAGAAAGACATATAACGAGTAAATATTCTTTTTGTTTCAATTTACAGTATCAGTCAAATCAAGGGCCAGGTTCCACAGTGCCTATGCATCCAAAACTCTCCCTTACTCAAATGGGAGAAGTTTTGGATGCCCAAGGATGAATGCAGGATCAAACTCATATTAGTCACATAATAGATTCTAGACTTGCTTTCTCTGTCCATGTAATGCCCGTTGTGACAATTGGAGGAATCTGTCCATGAACGGTTTCTGAACTCTGACTCACTCCTTGCATCTGTGTCAGACTACAAACTGTATTTTGATTGTAAGGTTGGTCTTTGCCTTGGTGCTGTCATTCTACACTCACCTTAGAGAAAAATTCCAAGGATTGGTGGCACAGGGTTAACAATGGAAGGTCATTAAACTTTGATGATCATCTAAATAGATGGCCAAAGCCCAGGGCAAACCAGTTTATCAAGTTTGAACTCTGGGTGGTAGGGGACTTCAATCACTTGACATGGCTGATCAGGGAGTCACCTGACAAAGGTGGGTGCATTTATTTAAAAAAGAGTCTCTGACTGGCAATTTTAGAGAGAGAGATGGAGAAGAGACTCCAAGTTCTGGAGGAGAAGCCATGTCTAGGAGCACAGAGTGAGAGTAAGGATACTAGACTCTTATATAAACCCAAAGAATGCTCAAAATGGTGAGGAAACAGACAGAAATGTGTATAGGTGTTTAATTTGTTTTGTCTAGATCTTTATATTATTTGTGCTAGTTAAAGTAATGGGTGATTGTTTTCTGGAGCACTTACGAAGCCTGTGTGTCTGCTTGCTTCAACTGTTGCATATATCCCTGAGGCGATAACTGAAAACCTAGGGTGCCCACAAGGTTTGAACTGTGGTAAATGTGTGCATAAGCCCTCAGGGAGTCAGGGGGGAGTGAGAGAAGTCAGCATTGGCCTTGGAGGCCTAGGGCAGGTGGGCCATGGGGACCTATTTCTGTGAAGGAGTAACAGAGAGCCCACGCCCAAGAAATGTGCCCAAGAGGTCAAGGGGGGAGAGAGTGTTGCAGCCTACTCTGGTCAAGAGACGCTTAAGAGCACACAGTTCCATGTACGATGCCTAAATACAGCAGTCTGGTAAACGACCACCCAGAGGAGGAGCTCTACCAATGATACCAACCTACTGGATAAGCAGTAGCATGCTCACAACCAGGGGAAAGGGTTTTCTGGTTTTCCTTAGACTTCCAACTTCTATCACAGAGACTGCTGCAACACCAATACAATCTAGATTTGATTTCTTTTCAGAGACCATATCAAGAAAGCTAAAAGTACATGAGCCATGGTCAAGCAGTAGCCCTAGATTTTTCATTATATTTCAATTTACTTTACTTCTGTGAACCACTTTTTAAATTAAACCCTATATTTTGTTTTTGACAAACCTGCTGACTCCACTGTGGAGTTCCAAGACAAATTAATAACCGATATGATAAAATGTGAAATATCGAAACTGGAAGTCTAAAACTTCTCCATCCCCTATTTCATTTCAAGTCAATTAAAGGTAAATTATAGTAATTGATTTTTATGTTCCTAGTGACATCAGTGTAATCATACTATTAATATGATCATGTAAAAACAATTTGCCTCCATTTCTGTAGCTTAAATACATCATCAGTTTCAGTTTATTCTCTTCTGAGCACACAGGTAGGGATGCTTATGGTTTAAAGTATCATAATGTGCAATCAGTTTTTACAAGGCTGCATTTTAACACTGGAAACAAATTTTCAGCAAGGTAGAAATTATCAGTTTATTCTCTGAATGTGAAGTTCTTTTCAAGTATTTCATTTGAGAGGAAAGTGGAAAATTATTACCTAATGGTGTCAACGAAGCAGGAAATGTATATTGTTAAATGACAGGAATATAGAATATCTCCATAAATACTAATGTATTGTGCTTTATGTTGCAGTTCTAATGAAGCTCTAATTTCCCACAAGTTCTTCAGGAAGCTTGAGGGAAATGGTAAATTCAGTGAAAGAGTGCTTTTGAATATCAGTCACTGGAGGTTTTATTCTTACATAATCGTTCACTATTTACCCTTTTCAAAGTGTGATCAGTGCATATTTTTAGAGCCAAAAAAGGTATAAAAGCATAGGTTGTACAATGAATCATAAAACAGGTAAAAATGCAATGTTAAAAAAAAGAGAGAAAACATAATTAGGTCCTATATAAAATATATATTCTCTCTCTCTCTCTCTGCTTAACATACATACAATCATATACATATACATAGGTACATATATTACAGTGTATAGGACCTAGACTAGATACTGTTTGTTACATACTACTATTCCTCCCCCAAAGTTCCTTGAAAAAGTATTCCTCGTTGTCTGTTTCTTTGACTACCTTAATCTCTCCAATAAAATCACTCAACATCACAGAACATCATATATAGGTAGATTTTCTTTTTCCCCAGAGGAGGTGTAAATGAATGTGACTTGGCCAGAGTGCTGAGTCTTTAGCAGAGCCAGATAATCCAAGACCCATACTGTCAAGACCCATAGTCCTGTCAGCAGGGGATACCAGAGGGGAACAGCCTGCTTTACCCAGCTATGAGAGAGTGCACTGGCTGTTGAATCATTCTTTGCTGTTGGCAAAAAATATGGCGCCACAATGTAGCTATGTGATTTAACAACAGGCTTATTACTTTGAGAGCCTGAAATAAAAGGATTTCTTCCAAGTTGCAGTACCAGGGTTGTTTTAGATGGAAGCCTTCAAGCCAATGAGCCCAATCCAATTTTGAGGAGGACTGGGTCTTTGTGTTCTGACCCTAAATAATCCTATTATTTAAACTTGGAAGAAATCCATTAATTTCATGTCTTAAAAAAAAAATAAGACCATTGTTAAGTCATTTAGGTGCTGTTGCCTGATCTGTTGATTGTACATTAATTATGTAGATTACGTAAGAATTCTCAGTTAACACTTTGAGGTTTGGTAGGTTCTTATGCCAAGATGAGGTCCAGTATTATTATAATTATTATTCAGTTGGGATCTCTGACGTGCACAGTTGCAATACTCTCATTTAGGAAAAGCCTTTTGAATTTGCAATAGTTTTATTAACACAATTAGTAAAGTGATAGACACTCCAGCTTATCAAGGTAGATAGAGATAATAAAGAATGTGTATCTGAGCATCCATATACACACACCTTCCCTTGCATAAGGACCAATGAAGTGTTAGTCATATTCATCATCATCATCACAGGGTCATCCTGGCATCTTCCAATAATTACATTTCTCGAGGCACAGGCCGGGATTCAATTTTTATAATGTATTACTCTGATGCCATTATGCCTAATGCATATTCAGTAGATGTTTTTCTCCTTTTCCCTATTTTTAGTTCCTCACTGTACTGATATTGGGGTGCCCTTTCTCCTGTTGGTTACTACTCCATTTACCTCAAGTTTATTAGCATATACATCAATTAGTTACCATGGCATTCTTCTGGTCAGACATCTGCTGATGTTCCTGACTTAAAATATCCCATGATGTTATAAACTAGCATCTTATAGTTACCTGTTGTGACATTCCCCTCTGCAGTCTGGCCTGTTATATTGCTGTGTCACCCCAATCCCCCCACTCCTGGGGCCATCTTGCACTTGCCTCACTCTGTGAACCCCACTCCTGGGTCAGCCCACACCCAGCCACCTGCAAGCAAACAGTCCCTGACCTAGTGAATAAGTGCTTCTGGCCAGTCACTCATGGGATTCTGCAATGGTATGACCCCCCAGAAGGTTCCCCAGTCCCAAGTGCAACCCTAAGAACTGCCCACTGGACTCTGCAAGCTCATTGGTTAGTCAGTTTATCAAAGAAAGTGATATGCACCCGTTCTGTCACTCTAAACAAAGTCTCTATACACCCAAACCACATGCATTGCTTTAGATAAAATGAACAAATGTATTAAATACAGAAAGATTTTAAGTGATTGTAAACCAGAGGATTATAAATCAGATTTGATCAGGAAGAAATAAAAGCAAATCACATTCTAAACGAAGCTGAACACTTTCAGTAGCCTTACAGTCTTAGAGGGTTTTTGCCACAGGCTGACTGACTCCTTCAGCCAGGCCCTCCCCATGTGCACAATCTTTCAATTGCTTGGTGTTATCTTATAGATGGAATGCAAGAGAGAGCTCTGGAGACCAAAATGGCTCTGCCTTTAACCCCTGTTCCTTCACCACCCCTTGGGGTCAGGTGACCGGCAATGTCCAGCATGGTTTCCGCCACTTGAGTCAAATGAGCACCCCCTTATCAGATGCTTAGGTCAGTCTATTGTTCCTTTATGCATGAACTCTCACTCTGCTTTGTGTTTTCCTCGATCTATTCAAGCCATATGAGACACACATTTGGGAATTATACACAGCAGAATTTCATAACTACGTATGTATGATATTGCAAGAAGCACGCTATCATAACAATAATATTCAGTGTGTCATGAGCATTCTTAAAACATCTTACACTTTGATTAAACAATGATACACTTTGATTAAACAATACACAGTTACACTATAAGGATGAACATGAATGATACCCAATCACACCATAAGGGTGTACATAGGATGTATTGTGTCACATGTGTAAGCAGTTTAGTCATTACAGTGTTCCATCTTATGATATCTTATGAGCTAGGGTTACTACTGGTTAGCTGCTTAGCTAAGACTCTTCGGCCTTATGCCTTGTTTAGGTAAGTTATTGTCTTACAGGCCCTGTAAGCTCATTACATTACTTTACATTACATTCCTGCCTTAACTTGTATGCATGCCTTATCCAGCAAATACCTATATCTATAGGCTATGGTGCATTTTAGTTTGTAGTTTTCCCAGCCACGTATTATCAACTTTTTCCTTTTACCTACACAGTAGGAAGGTTAAAATAAAAACAAACACCCTATTCTTTATTTATTCACATTATGAAATTAAATATTTTTGTGTTAGATATAATGAAAATAGCAGACTAGTAGCTCAAGCCATATTCCATTGAATTAGGTGAAAAGCAATAATATGTCATATGTAGTCCTCCCATAACTATCATTTCTTTTCCAAAGGCAGGAAGAAGCCATCTCATATACTCACATAAATGACCAAATATTGTTTTTCTAATTTATCTCATTTGACTTGCCTTTGTCCATATGCTTCCTGATATTTTTTCCTTGTCAGCTTTTATACTAAAGGTGTTAAATAAAGAATACATCTGTAATCCTCTCTATAATGCACTTTAATTGAAATTGCCCCACTTAAACATCTTCATTCACTGACAACCAATAATAAAATGACTTAACCTTCTTTTCTCTCCCCTGTCCTTATCCTTTTGTTAAATTGATTTATTTTTCTAAATGTACAATCTGTTTTTTAGGAAAAAAATATTAATCTGAAAAATTCTGCTGAATGCACTTCAAACTAGGAATCTGTTTATCTTCATATGGAACAAGTATCATAATGTTTATTTTTCTCTTGTTCTATCACTTAACCAAACTGAGGGCTTTTGTAGAGAGACTGTTTATTGCAGAAATTTTTCCACAGAGAAATTAAGCTGGTATTACATGTGACATTTCCCCCTGGAATCTGGACTGGTATGTAGCTATGTCACGCCAATTCTTCACTCTTTGGCCCCGATTTACCCCGCTTTGCTGTGTGAACCAGCCACTCCTGGGTCAACCCATGCCCAGCCTCCTGTGTGTAATCCTCACCTAGTGAAGGAGCGCTTTGGCCAGCCACTCATGGGATAGACCCCCAGCAAACACCCCCAGTCCCTGAAGCAACCCCAGGAACTGCCGTCTTGCGGGGTTCAGTGCTGCACACTGCACCTTGGAAACTCGTTTACACTTGTCCGTCAATTTATCAAATAATTTGCTATGCACCAGCTCTGTCACTCTGAGTGAGGTCTCTGCACACACTCAATCCACATGCACTATTTCAGATAAAACAAACAAGTTTATTGACTACAGCAAGATTTTAGGTGATTCCAAGTCAGATTAATATAAACCAAAAGATTAATAAATAAATCAAGGAGTTAATCAGGATTAACTAAAAGATAATTCGTATTCTAAACTATGGTTAATATTCCAGGCTCTTTCAATCCATGACATTAGCTTCTATGATGTCAGTTTACCACACAGGTTGGTTGCGATGGGTCTTGCAACCAGGCTCCCCCTCCCTGTGGGTAGGTGCCAGTCCTCGATGTCTCTTCAGAGAAAGATTCCAGGGGAGAGCCATCAGACAAAGACACCTCAGCTTTTAACAAGTTTCTACAACACCCCCTGGGGTCAGGTGATCGGCCCTGTCCGGCAATGGGCATGATTTCTTCCAGTTGAGCCAAAGTGCTCACAGTGCTTAGGCCAGTCCATTGTTCCTCTGCAGGGTGTGGGAACACAGCTTTGTTTTCATCTGTGTCTATTCAAACCATGTGAGACACACATTTGTGTATATGAAACAGCCGTGTTTTATATCTATACATATACATGACATTGCAGGAAACACGCTATCATAACAATAATGTTCAGTATGCCATGAGCATTCCAAAAACACCTAACATGGCATACTTTGCATCAGACAATACATAACGTGTCACAACTGAGGGCTTTTGTAGAGAGATTGTTTATTGCGGGTGTTTTTTCACAGAGAAATTAAGCTGGTATTACAAAAGAAAAATAACCTAGGAAAAACTCTACCAACCCTTTTGGTTGTTATACTGTATCTGGCCAACAACCAAGGCCAATAACTAGGGTCTGAAACCTACAAAGAGTTATACATGGGCTTAACTATAAGCACTTGAGCATTCCCATTGAAATCATGAATAGGAAGGGAATACTATAGCTTGGAATCAATATTCTCTTTACCCCTCAGCTGGGAGTGGGGAATGGTACAGCTAAGGTTTTAGCCACATGTCATATCATCTGATCTACCTGTAATACCAAAGTCTCACAGCAAAGAGGAAGGAGTGAAAACCTGGTATTTCTAATGTAAATAGCAAAAAGCAGATAAAAACTCTTTTAAAAAATAAATCCATCTTTATGCATCATAAAGGAGCTATAAAGAGCCAATCTCTATTTGCTTAGCTGTTCACCTTTAAAAGAAAATTAGTGCATTGTTTGTAAGCTCTCTGACTGGCACAATGAAAGACCAGTATTTGAATGACTCATGCTCATGTAGGGCATGAATAAAAATCCCTTTTATTTATCATGTTTTAAAAATATGAAAGAACTTCGGGTGTTTTTTGTTTGTTTGTTTTAGTTTTTATAAGCATAAGGCCAAACCCTCAGCTGATGTGAATTGGCATGGCATCATTGAACTCACTAGTTACATTTATTTACACCAGCTGAAGTCCTGGCCCTTAATATCAAATAAACTACTTCAAGGTAATCTGAAAGGAAAGGCAAAAGTTCCTCCCAGTGGTACACAATAATACAGTTGAATTTTAAGTTATAAAACAAAGACTAATATTTTCTCTTCTTGGTTAAAGATTCTACTCCCACAAAATTTGTATCCTACCAAAGGAAAGACAGTGACAAACAGGGGAGTCTATAATATATCCTTGAGTTCAGCAGATAGCTAGTTAAAGTTTAGATTGCAGGCTGAAAATGCTGACTTGGGCTTGGTCTACACTAGGAACTTATGTGAGTATAATTACGTTTTTCAGGGGTGTGGAAATTTCATATCCCTGAGCTATATAGTTATTCCAACCTAACCTCTGGTGTAGACAGCACTATGTCAATGGGAGGGCTTCTCCCATTAACACAGCTACTGCCTCTCAGGAAGGTGGAGTACCTACACCAATTGGAGAAACTTTTCCATTAGCACAGATAGAATCTTCACTAAGCACTACAGCTGCCCTGGTACAACTGTATCACTACAGCACTGTAAGTGTAGAGAAGCCCTCAGTCAAAAATGGAGTGAAAATTGCAGTGGCCTGTCTAACAAATTTACATTATATAATTTTCATGATATGTGAACATATTTAATGTTCAGCAAATACCTTCAGTTTTTCGACAGAGCACTATTGGTTTTCCTACGGAATGAAGAAGGTTATTTTTCTTCCCGCAGGCTAAACTCAAGTATAGATAATTCATGAAGTTTTCTCCTTTAAATACCTAGTGCAACAGACATTGACAAAGGGAGCAGATGTCAGCATGATAGCTCAGCAAACAAGTGCTGAGTGCCATGTTTTGAATCCCAGTTTTAACTTAAGCAGCAAGTCTCAAATTAACAAGACTCTGTTAATCTTTAATGTGCTGTCTCAGTCAAAGGGCCATTTTCCTCGCTGAGGAGAACAATAAAAGAAAAAGCAAACTCCTTCAGAGGGCACTTGAGGCAGCAGGCTCACACTGTCTCCCTCACTCCCCCTCCCCCCACACAGCCCGCTCTTCCCTTAAGGAAAGGAAATATATTGTGTTTGAATCCTAGCTATTCTATGTATACAAGAGTTCTGGTCCAGAGAATTTACTTGCCATTTTGCATGCCCGGCCCAATAAAGGATAAATTGTGAAAACAAAGTATTTTACTCTGTTTCATTATACTTACTTACATATTTAATATTCCAAATGTATTCCATAGTTGTATAAAAGATAGAACTGATGTGTATAATGATTCTGACAAGAATAGGACATTATAATTAATATTATTTAATAATTATTAATCTTGCTTATTATGGTATTGCCTAAAGACCAAAATAGAGCCCCACTGTACTAGACACTGCACATACTCGGTATTAGACAGTTCCTCCCACAGAGGTTACAATCTAAATAGACAAGAAAGACAGCTTGGGGGAAGGAGTATAACACATAAACAGAGTGAACAATGTGGTTATGGCAAACCCCACAGAAACAAAATCGTAGGACTGAAAGGGCCCTCGAGAGGTCATCTAATCCAGTCCCCTGCACTTGTGGCAGGACTAAGTACTATCTCTATACCATCCCTGACAGGTGTTGGTTCCAGAATATTTTTGGAGGAGACGGGAGTGGATGGGTTTGCTTAGAAGGGGATCAACTAAATGGAAAGAAAAGGGAGCGGAAAAGAGGCGACAGGGCTGGGCAGAAGAGAGTAGGATATGCAGTGAAGCTGAGGTAAAGAGATTGTGAGGGAGACAGATGGAGCTTACAGCACACAGAGCAGAGAAAGTCAGAACTTTCTACAGTGGTGACTGGAATGCCCAAATTACTTCAGATGTTGTTTATTTTTATATTAAGCATAAATATTGGTTGCTGTATAACTACAACTGCACAAACTAGAATTAACAGATCTGATAGATACTGAGTGCCAAATCTTTCTCTGTTACAGCAGCATAAATCTGGAGTAACTCTTTTGAAGTTACTTGAGATTGTTACCAGTATAACTGAAACATAGACCCTAGTTTTCAGATAGTTAGCTGTAGAAATATTATTAATTATGGAATAATGTGCTGCAGATAAATGGCTTCTTCATTCATTCATTATTTTTATTTCTTAAGAGATCATGCCCTGAACTACATCTACCATAATTACACATTCTCATGGCTAATGCAATCTGTTTGAATGATTTTATTTCTGTGTATCTATTTCATTCTCCCTTTAAGCTGTATTGCAACGGTTATCTTAAAAAATTAAAACAGTGGATTGTTTCTGACACTATCCTGCTTCTCATTATGCCACAAAGAGAATGTTACAATGTTTTTTCCCCCACACATTCCCTATTAAAAACTTATTTTCATTTGTTTCTCATTATATATGTAGGAAAGCACACAAGAAGCTAGGATTTTTTTTAATGTGCTTTTACTTAGACTATCAAATAAATTATAGTATCACCCACCCAAAATCTCCCCCTCCCTCCCAAAAAATACCAACCCAACCAAACATTTCAGGTAACTCACCAATTACTTGTTAAGTTATTTGGTTTAACAAAAAGAAGGTTAATGAGTGATGTTTAGTCTGTAAGTACCAACATGGGGAACAACTATTTGATAATAGGCACTTCAATAGCAGAAAGAGGTATAACACAAACCAGTGGTTGGAAGTGGAAGCTAGACAAATTCAGATTGGAAATAAGACGTAAATTCTCTACAGTGATGATAATTAAACCTTGGAACAATTTACCAAGGGTTGTGTTGGATTTTCCATCACTGGCAATTTTTAAATCAAGATTGGATTTTTTTTTTTAAAGATGTACTCCAGGAATTTTTTCAGGGAAGTTCTCTGGCCTGTGCTATACAGGAGGTCAGATTAGATCATAATCTGGTTTTAGAATCTGTGAAGGTGGTGAACTGTGTGATTAAATGGACAATACCCCAGAAATTTAAACAATTTTAAAAATAGCTTTATCCCCCTCATCTGTAATAATACTGTTAAACCGAACAATTGGACTCTGTTTCTTTACCAATTTACTTGCTGAAGACAAGAATGTGACATTAAGGCACAGTCCTGAGTAGCAGGGTGTGTTGTCATCATGTATTATTCACTATTGTATTGCAAGCAAGCAGTGTTCTTAGCACTGAACAAGCATAAAGGAAGACACAGTTCTTGTCCCAAGGAGTTTACAGTCTAAAGTCCCAATCCTGTAGGCGACAGAGTACATTTTTGAGAGGTGGAGGGCATTCACTGAAGTGAATAAGGTTTGATGTAAATGAGGCATTCTGGATCTCCCAAGAGTTGTTCTAAAATTCACCCTAATATGCATACATGGGGCTAAAAAAAACCCATAGCTAGCCCGATTCAGCTGACTCGAGTTTGTGCGGCTCAGGCTCCAGGACTGAAAACTTGACCTGTTGACAGGGACCCAAGCTTTGGGACCCTGTGAGCTTGAGCCTAAATGTGAAATGCAGCCTGAGCCCTGCAAACTGGAGTCAGCTGACCCAGGGCCAGCTAAGGCCATGCCGTGGGGCTTTTATCCCCATGTAGATGTGCCCTCACAGGCCCATGCTGCACATTAAACACAATGAGCTGGGCTGGCATCTTTAAGTCCAGCCCAGATAAGGGACACTGCATAGCTGCGCTGCACCAAATGCAGAGCAGGCATTGAATTGTGACACAAATTTCTACCCCTGTTTTCCTATTGATCTTGGTGGAAAAGTGAGCTGGGCCAGGCCTTTTCCTGGTTTTGCTTGTTCCACACTCTATGCTGGCCTGGCTGCGGCCAGGAGAGGGACAGGGGCAAGGAGACCCCACTTATTTGAATGGAAAGAGGGAAAAGAGCAGTTGGGAGCCACAAATCCTTCTGCACAGGTTCTGATGATGCTGATAGACCACACAGGGGAGTAAGGAGATTATTTATGTCCCTTTATGCCACAGTCCGGCATGCAGCTGAATTCACAGTTGAGCTCTATATGACACTGCAACCAACCACAAAACATAAGCTGAAAACTAGCCCTTCATATAAGCAGTGTAACAGTGACCTTTGGAGTCAGAGGAAATTAGCTCTGACATGTGACAAGAATATTAACCATTGTATCCCTCAACTGGGTCAGGTGATAGAGGCCAGGAAATAATGTTCAGTTTTTTACTAGCACTTCCATTCATCAGACGCTTATTACAAGCAGTGCTATTTTATTTGTTTATTTTTAATAAGTAAAGTATTGGCATGTAATAATAATAATAATAAAGAATTGCATGGACACTCTAAAAAATAAACAAACAAAAGGTAATAGTTCAGTCCCACCATCAAGTTTTTTTAATAAAAACTTGAAAAATATCAGTTTCTCTGTTGCTGTGCTCCCCTCCCCCCCCCCCCCCTCCCTCCCCTTTCAATAAGTTTTTGAAAAAGTTCATAGAAGGTTTTTCGAACAAAATCTGCTGCCAGGAAAGAACAATAGATTGTAATTATCAGCAGGTTTGGTTTCTTCACACATTCTATCTGGTCCCTCTCTTGTGATGCTCTCACAGCCCACTTTATAACTTTTAGCCTAATGGTTAGAGCACTCTCTTGGACTATGGGAGAACCAAGTTCCAATCCCACCCCCGCCAGAGAAAATTGGAACAGGCGTCTCCTACCTCTCAGGAAAGTTCTGTGACACTTAGCTGTGGTTTTTCCTGATGTGCGGTTCTCTCTGTCCTGTTGAAGCTTTTCCATTGTGGATAAATGATGGAGAACTGACTGGAGCAGAGGGACTGGACCTGCTGGGTGCCCTAACTGCTGGGATATGGAGTCATTCTCACTTTCTGTCTTTGGCCCAATGATTGTTTCACTGTGGATAAATACTTATATAGTCATGGGGGGAAGGGATGACTCTGTAGTCCAATGGTTTAGGGCTTTAGGGGAGGGATGACTGTGTAGTCCAATGAGCTAAAAGTTGTAAGTTGGGCAGCAGCAAAACCTCCACCACCATCTCCTCCAGCTGTTTTGTGTGGAACAAGGCAGGCACCTAACTCATTCCTGCAAGGACATGCCTTTGTTGCCTAAACCACCCAAATCCAGGCTCCAATCACGTTCATGATTTCAATGAAAGTTAAGAGCTGAAATATCTTTTTGGATCTGGGCCTAAGTGACTTGCTCAGTGTTACAATGAATGTTTATGGTAAAGCAGGAATTTAATCCTGATCTCCGACACACCTGGCTAATGCACTAACCACAGACCATCCTTGGATTCTGCATGTCTGTTAATATGCAGTGCTACTGAGATTACTTTATCCTACTTGGGCATTTCAGTCTCTTTAAAAGTGCATGACATCAGAGGGGAGATACTCCTGAACATGTTCCAGAAATGTTCTTTAGGATTTGTTTAATATTTATACCAATATGAAGGTTCTTGTATTGTGGTCAGGAAGGAGGATCTTGTCCCTTGCTGAGGGCAACCAGCCATGTATAACTTTTTAAAATATACCATATATTTCTGTGCTACATGATCTACATCACCCCTGGTGGCAATCAGTAAAGATCCAGGTAACCACTCTTAAGGACAGGGACCATGTTTTCATATGTTTTTGTACAGCAGCAAGCACAAGTAGCCCTAATCTTGATTGGGACCCTTGGGTGCATCCTAATATGAATCATCATCGTTATAAGGCTTACAGTTACTGAATCTAGAAATGAACAAACTAATTCCAATGGAATGCAAACTCTCAACATGTTACTCCTTCCATAATCGTAAGTCACTTTTAAGACATAAAAAAGTGTATTTAACGTTTCTCTCTCAGAAGTGATGGATCCCACTCTGGCATCTTACTCCTCCCGCATGATATTTCTAGAGGATTTACTGTTCATGGGTCCGCAGTGCTCCAAAACCTAAACTGCCTCTTGCCTCAACTCCTCATGAACCTTCTCCTTTAGTCAATTTTGTTATAAAGTCCATCACCTCTGCTTAGTGCTCCTCAAGCTACTGCTGAATTAAAATATAGAGCATTGTGGCGGGGGTGGGGGGGAGGTGGGGGCTGTGGTTCCAGAGAGCATAATTAAAACTAAAGAGCACCAGGACTCAAGAGAAGTTGCTTGAGCTCATCAAGTCAAATGTCACTTCTTGCTGCTACTACAGCCTCTTCCTGAAAGTCATTGAATTTGCTCATCCTTAGCAATAACAGCATATATGGTATGTGAATTTCAATGGAAAGGAAATTTGCATGATATCAGCCTTACTTTCTCTGGCTATTCTATTTTGGGTAATTTCAAGTGAAGCATAAAACAGTATCTTTAAAAATAACATCCAGCCCAAAGCTGTAAGGCAGTTAAGTTGCTGTGAAAAGCCTCTCTCATATAAATCTTAATAATTTTTCCAATTATGTTTGCTACATTTTGAATGAGGCTGAAACATCCAAGCAGAATATCAAACATGATAGATGATATTTTATCACTGTGAATATGCTGAAATGTGTAGGATGGTGGTCATTAAATTGTGGTGCCTCTCTTGCACAATAAAAATAAAGAACCTAATAAACCATGAGCTGAGTGAGATGCATTGTGAAGTGGGCCATTCATCTTCAGCATGCATCACCTGAATATGGACTGTTAGCTAGCTATGCCTTTTCTGGCATAAGACAGAAATGTACTAAAACTCCCGTGTAGTACCTTGACCTTTTGGCTCTCTGGGGCTGTGAGTAGAAGTCATGTTTCCATCCTTTGTAATGGAGGTGAGTGTCATTGTAGGAAGGTTCAGTGGCCTTCCTCCGAGCTGGGGACCGAAGAAGGGCCACAACCGCGGTGTTAGACAGAAAAAGGGACGGCCACCCAGTCCGCCCGGCAACCGGGAGGTCGGCTAGGGATAGGTCCTGCCAGACAACCAATCCAGCACCAGAGGGGCGGAGCCTCGGCCAAGGCTGAGACTATAAGAAGCATGCCCCACAGCTCAGAGGGAGAGAAGCTGCCACCGGAGACAGATGTGTGGTCCTGCTGGCTACAGCCAAGGCCTGAACCAGGCCGGGCCGCTGCCACAAGTGACACCACCTGGGGCAAGGACACCAGGAGTGGCTCAAGCGACCACCTGCTAGGGGTTGGATAGGGCCCCCGAGCCTTCTAGACTGGCCAAGGCCTACAGGCCCCCTAGTGACTGAACCGAGCCCCCTGAGCCAGAGTGCTGGGAGATCCCCCCCGAGGCCGGGCCTGACCTGGAGGAGCTGCCTGAGGCCAAGCCATCCCCCGGGACGGGACAGGACCTGGAGGAACTGCCCCTCTCAGAAGAGCTTCCGCCTTGATGCCTGTGGACGCCGAGGAACTGGCGAGACTGCCGTGGATCGTCTACCCCTGTGACACCGAGGATCCCACAGATACAGATACCTGGCGATACGGGGAGGAAGTAGCCCAGGGGCAACCATAGCCGTGGCTGAGACAGGGGCAAGCCCTGTCAGCGTGTTGCCAAGGCCCGAAGAAGGGCCACAACCACGGGGCCGGAACAGACCCCGTGCTACAGTCACATTCTGGAGTGCAGTTCAGACCAGTGAGAGATTGTGTCACGACTTGTCATGTAAGCCTGAATGTCTTAAAATTCTCTGCTGCTGAAGTTCCCTGTTTAGATGCCCCCACCTGTCATACAGGCATGCACTGAGCCGTGGTCTACACTTACTCGGCGATTCGGCAGCAGTCGATGGGAGTTAGGCAAGCTACGCAGCTACGACTTTGCTGCCATCAGTGTAGCCATAGCCTGAGTGTCTGTGTGTTGAGTCGCTCTGGTTCAGCACCTCTGACTCCAGCAACCTGCTTGTTACACCATAGCCACACTTTGGTCTCCACCAGCCATGTTTACTACTAGCCAAATGACCTCAGCACACACCCCAGTTCTGAATTCCCCCAAAACCATCTGCCCTGAAATGTCCAGCCTTTTACTAGAACATCCAGAGAAGAAATAAGGTCCATTACAGAGACAAAAGCCCAGCAGTTTATTGCCTTAATTAGAGTTAACAATCACTTCAATTCAAACAGCACTGGGTTGGTTTAGTTTAAAAATAAAACAAGTTTATTAACAAAAGAGATTTTAAGTGAGTTCAAATATCAGGGATAAAGTCAGAAATGGTTATAAACAAATAAAAAGTGAAAAACCCTTTCTAGTGACTGACTAAACAAAGCTACAGTCTTGGTTCAAGGTAAGATTTTTACTACACTTCCTTCCAGCAAGATAGCTGACATCTGCCTTGGTCAGGATCTCCCCCAAAGTCCAACGTGCTCAGTTCCTTTGTCTTCTTAGGTGAAAGTTAACTTGGGGTTCTTTGCACCTTTCTTTTACAGTCCAGTGAATGTTTGAAATGTATCTTCTCAAAGTCCACTGCCCCTTCTGTGAGGAAAGGTGCCATGGAGTCTGATGTAGAAGGTTCTATGCTGGTTTCTTCCCTGCTTGTGCTTTCAACAATACAAATTGATCTGTCCCTGAAGCCTCAAATACGCCACTTGCACCTGGATGGAGGTGTCAGCCTTTCTTGTGTCTGAAAAAAACCCTGTTTACCCATTTTCCAGACTTGTCTTGTTCAAACACATTTTAATCTCACATTTCCTTCACATTTTTAAAGTCCTCTGGGTGTTTACCGAACATACACCATACAAGAATATTAATGATCAATGTGTTATTGATTTTCCAATGATAGCTTACATGACATCTATTTGATACAGATTACGACATAAGTGGAGTTAGGGTACATCGAACTAGTCAGGCCAGC
The DNA here is from genome assembly GCF_026122565.2 of Emydura macquarii macquarii. Lineage (NCBI taxonomy): Eukaryota > Metazoa > Chordata > Testudines > Chelidae > Emydura > Emydura macquarii. Next base: position 6,313,360 of record NW_027133614.1, read on the forward strand.
TGAAATCTTCTGCTTGATACTAGTGAGCCCCTTGTCCTCTGGCATTGGGATTCTGTGAGGGTCACAGTGAGTTGCCCAATATTTATTGTTCTTAGGTCAGTAGTGAGGAAACTGAGTTGTTCCCAAAGGAATCATTTCCAGCTAAATCCTGTGTCAGCAGCAGGGGCACTTGTGATATTGTATATGGCTTTCTCAGTTAAGCAGACTGCAGCACTCCTGGAAGATAATATACTTATCTCAGTCACATATTTCTTAGCAATGGTGTGGAGTCAGAAAGCAATGACAGAAGAAAGCTGGCTAATAAATGTAAATAATGGAGGATACTTGAATATAAGGCATACTGTAAATTAAATATGAATAATCACAAATCCCTACCAATGTCTATACTTGCTTGTTTGTTAACTCAATTTTCTAAATGAAGCTGCTTGCATTCAAGGATGCAGTTCATATGCTACAGCCTTGATCACACTTACCTCTTAACAACTAAATTAACAGTGTCCTACTTCTTTGCTTCCAATTATTTTGAAACTTTTCATATTACAGGGAAGCATGTTTACATCATACCCCGTGGGATAGTTTGTCTTACTCAATTACAGCAAAGTAGAATAGTCCTGCCGTACGTTAGAGGATTATTTTTCCCCACAGAAATGTAATGATTTAAGCATTGATCATGTGGGTCCCCTTACATGTGGCATATGTATTGAAAGAGTGTATCTGGGTCAGGTTGTGATCCCAATCCTTCAAGGTGCTGAGCACCTCTTGTGAGTCAATGAAAGCTGAGGGTGTTCAAGATGGACTGTAAACTCCTTGGACAAGAACAATTTTTTTAATTTATTTTTTGTATTTGCACAGTGACAAGCACACCTATATTATTCAAATAAAAAGATTGGGACTTCCCACAGGAGCCTGAGACAGTTAGGGTCCCAAAAAGCCCTTAGACTCCTATGGCAATCTCTCCAAAAATTGTAAGTATGTATGTTTCCCTGCACTGCACAGGAAGAAGCAAGTTGGCTTGGATTCCACAGCACAGCAGCTTTTTGAGGAAAAGGCAAGACATTTATCTGGCATATTTCCTGCCTTTTATAGTTACTTGTAATATCTCTGGAAATTATCAATCTCACCTTTTGGGCGCACAAAAAAACCGGCATGCACAAGTGTGCAGGGGAGTGCAGTTGGGAATTAACTGCACTGAGAGGCAAGTTTCTCCTCTTATACGACCTTACACTATATTACCAATGTTGACATTTACCATTTGAAAGCAATTAGCATCACCATGGTATTCCCTATACTTTAGAATGTTAATTAATTTTAAATGGTAAATGTCAAGATTTTTACAGTGACCACTGTATTGCTCTTTCTGATGCTTCTAATGCTCAGAAGAGTTGGATTTTTCAAATGGCACCTCGAGTTTTTAGGGGATGATTTACAAAACCGCAAAAAGGAGTTGGATGTCTAACTCACATTGACTGTCTGCCCTTTTGTCCTTAAGAAAAACAATTACTCTTTAATCTCTTTACTTTAAGTTGTATTTTGTAGTTTTCATTCTGCTTTCCAAAACAAACTGAAACTTACTACTCATGTTTGTAAATGTCTCAGAATATCCAGGCAAGCACTATCAGATGGAGTATGGTGACAAATTTTAAATAAAAATGTAATGTATTAATAGTAACTGAAATTCAAATGCTTTCAATTGTAAGGAAAGTCATTCATTTTCATGGCTCTTATGAGCCTAAATTCTAAACACACAATCTACACTTCTGTCCTGGAAGGGCATACTGACCTTAATATTTGCATAATCACAACCTCTTAAAGACCCTGTATTTGCATTTCTCTTTCTTTCCAACCCTCGTTATTAGAAGATCACATGTGTATAGTTCTTAGAATTAGGGATTGCAAGAGCAACCCCTTAGGCAATCAATCAATCTGACCAGCCTGGTACAGCACCTGAAATAGTATGAACTGGCTACACAAACATAACCTTGACAGAAAGGACCCCAATCCTCACATTAAAATAAAAGGAAAATATTGAGACTGGGGTAGGAGTGGATCTTAAGGAGAGAAGAGAAAGAATGAAGTTGGGTTCAGTTCTATATGCATGGCAGTTTCCTGAAGTATGTGACCAGCAGCTTAGTAAAAAAGGAAATAACACTGCACTTGCTGTATACAGATTTATTTTTGTACAAATTTCGTACAGTGATTAACTACCAACATAGGTTCTATGACCGGAAGGGACCATTACCTTATAACGTGGAATACAGATATTATCAGTAGGATTAGTACATGCGGCATCCTACAAGCATTCCATAAAATCTAAACACATTCTTATAACTCTAATATCTATTTCAACAATACTAAAACACAGGTGAACGAGACTGGTTGCCAGCTATACATTTGTCAGTGTACAGTGAGGACTGGGGATCTTGGCGTGAGCTGCCACCTGGTCTGCCAGTATCACAGTCCTATTCAACATCAAGAAGGATTTCAAACTGTGGCTCATAATTTCTGTTGTCCGACCTTAAAAAAGAAAAGAAAAGAAAAGAAAGAATACTTTCCAACAGTTCTTTCATCAGATATGATCAAAACAGTTGATCATTCGGAGCCTTTGCTTCCGGAGAATAATGCACAAATAAATGAGATAGTTTCTTAATAAAACTATTATGGAAGTTAACTTCTGTAACCATAGAGTTCCATTAATCAACAATAAGATGGGTTTTGGATGAGTGACTGCATGTATGTCAGTAGAAGTCTATGTCTTTCATCTAAATATGCATACCATTCTGCCAGGGCACCAGATGCCTGCCAGACATCCTGTTTTTGTAATGCTATAGTTTTTTTTCTTCTCTGTTCATATATCTACTCCTGTAGCTAATACAGTACTTTTTCATGTTCGCAGGAATTTTCTATGTCAGGACAGCTCTAAATCTATCTTTACTAGCATAAGTGTAAAATGTGGGTGTCAAATGATGGATAGGGTAACTAAGCATGCATTGAGAGTTTCAAATGTATCTTGACAATCCTTTCTACTTTGCCATTTCAAGTCTATCACTCTGAGCCTTTTTGATGGCTCAACAGTGACTGAAAATTAGATATGTCCAGGTGCTACCAACCCACTACTTCTAAAAGCTGATAAAGCTGTTTCAGATTTCTAGGCAGTAAGGCTGCGCCTATCATTAATATAGACACACACATGGACCAGGTCCTCAGATGGTGTTAATGAGTATTGCTTCATTCGAGTCAGTGAAATTAAATTGATTTACACCAACCAAAGAGCTGATCCTTTGAAATATTCATGAGTATCTCTGAATATGTGCAGAGAAAAAATTTCCCCTGAAATCTTCATTAGTAAACACAGCTTTTTAAAACAAAACGATGGTATTCTTCTGCATGGACAAACCAAGAACTTGCTTTTTGTGGGTAATTATGACAGCTTTCTGCTACTTAAAATGTTTTTGTTTTGTTTTGTTTTTTTGTTTGCTTGTTTAAAAACAAAAAAAAAAGTGAGAACAAATCAGATTTTTTCCATTATTATATATTTATATACTACATTATAAACTCTAGATTGTATCCAATCTCATCCCTTCTTTCAGGCAGATGTAAAACTGTAGTTCTGATCTCTAACAGTCATTGGAGGTCCCATGGCTCTTGCCACAAGAAAAAAGGTGTACAGTTGACCACACTAGAGTTTTTTTTTTTTTTTTTTGCTGAAATGTGGTTGTGACAAATATGACAATTTCCTTCATATCCTTGGGAAACCTTATTGAATTAAGTTGAAGTATCTCTGGGGTCAATTGTATTAAATTCAAAGTTTATGTATTGTTGTGGGCCATTACCACATGTAACCTTTGTGGGGGAGGGATGGGGGGGAGAGGTGATGTGAGGCCTTGGCGTTCAAAGGACTATACTGAAAATGTGCCAGACAAGAATGGACTTTTGGGACTATAAGTATGAAGTGGATTTCCTGGGGAATACCTAGGGAGAGTTTAATGCAAGTTATCCTCCAGTTATGCAAAAACTCAGCCTTTTGATGCTATGTCCTGAGGAGTGGGTCATTGCGTGCTGATTACCTGTTCACAGAGTTTGGAGATCAAAGGCCTGAGCTATATAAAGAAATGGATGAACTGCCCAGCCCATGGTCTTGTCCTGAATTTGAGACAGTTTTGAATTTTGTAACCACAGGGAAAACCCAGTTGTGGGTTTTGAGGGACTGCCACATACCAGAGCCTGAGGCTGGAGTTGGGGCAACCCCCAGTAAGCTTTTTAGCATATGTGTAGGTTCTTTTATTGTTTTTAATGTTTTCCCTGTAATGCCTTCACTTAAGAATTAATGTGCTTCCTTAGAAGGAGCTGTGTGGTAACCTATAGCTGCTGGCAATACGCTGGTCATAGCCTCTGGAAAGAAAGCAAAACCAGATGCTGGCCTTTTAGGCGCTCTGGTTTGCTGGGGATATCACGGTGTAGGCAGGGAACTGTTCAGCCTTAAAGATTCCCTAGTCAGGAGGGGTGAGATGTGGGTCTCTACTCAAGAGAGGTGATGGGTGGAAGTTGGAAGCATAAAAGTGGGTGCCTTTGGTGGACCACAGAGAGGGAATACAGGTGCAGTTGCCCTGAACTGTAACAGTGGTGTAATACTGTTGTACTCTCTTTGAAGATATGCGGTGTTCCTCCTCACAACAAGATTCCATGCTTTTGTGCCTATATATTTTGGGTTTTTTTTTTTGCCTGTGCCACTTAATGGCAATTCACTCTTCTTACACAGAGATTTTTCTATAAGGATCTCAGGTCACTTTACAAAAGTGGGGCAAGTATTATTACATATAAGGAAACAAAATTACAGAGCGGTTAGGTAACTTGTCCACGATCACTTAGCAAGTGAGCAACAGGGTTGGGAAGAGACACAGATTTCTTTAGTCATGGTTCTCCAATATCATAATTTAGTCACGCTGCCTCCATAACATCAGAAACACACATTTCTGTGGGAAGAACTCAAATTAAGAATTGGTGCATTTGGTCTTTAATTCCATCACCTTTATTTCCTTTTATCCAAATGTCTGTAGTTGAATCTTTGTGATTTAACAGATGTGGATGATTCTAGACCTCAATTTATAATCCTACTTCAATCCATAAAAACTTGCTCAATTGCAGATGTAAATGTCAATGACTGGTATATGCTAGTTCCATTAAATGTACAGTCCACCTCCCACCCCATCTTCTTCTGTACCAGTGAAAGGGTTGTACAATTAATGAACTGAATAAAAAAAAAGTTTTTAATTCCAGGATTTTAATTTATATTTTGATATAAAGATCTGTGCCTGAAGAAATATGTAAAATATATGCTTACATATGTACATGTACCTTTCCAGTCCATCTGAAGATGGCAAGTGAAGTAACTTAGCTACTGGGCCAGATTCTCAACTGGTATCAACTGAAGTAGCTCTATCGCTAACAGAACCAAATAATTTACAACAGCTGATCGGTTTTAGTATCTTTCCCTTAACTTTTTATAGACATTGAATGTAGAAATGGAAAAGATCTGCTGCTTATAAGTTGTTGATAGCTACTTTTTTCCCCCTTAATTCATTTCTTACTGTTGTGAGTATCTATGTATATTTGGTAGTCATGCATAGCCAACAACAATGAATGGACATCTTATTACAGATGACCAAAAGCCCTTTGTCCAATGATGTCCAATAGATTATTACTGTGTATTCATAAGTTTCTGTATTCCTAGCTCTATAGATATTAGCTTAAATTCTTCCCACAGTTTTTCCTGTACAACCTGGGTGGAAGTGACTGAAAAAGTGTCCACCCTCCTGTGGTTATTTGCATTAGCTCATTCGCATATTTACATGGCCACAATAGGTAAGGTAAACCAACAGTTGAACCAGTACATGGTTCCCTCTCACCCACTAAATTTGCCAATTATTTCTTAGTATCTTTATAAGCAGACAAAAGTTATTAGGAGAATTCCACCTGATTGTTATAAATTATTTTAAGATTCTCATTCTGTTCATAGGAAGTATTATGAAGACCATTTTATAAAATGAAAAGTATCCTATATTCAAGTGTTTCATGGGCATTGACATATGGGAACAGGAAAAGTGAACATAGTGTTAGTAGCCAAATACTTTCTGTGCTGCAGACAAGTAAATTAATCCCAACTACTTGCTTTGTTACTGTTTTTCAGCATTTTTCAAATGGAGACATTTTCTTTATCAGAAGACTGTAATGTTACTTGTTTTACTGCCAGGTCTTGAAACTGATCAGACACTTTCTTAATAGCTTTATCTGCACTAATTTATTACTTCTATGAACTCTTTTTTTATAAGAGCTGGATGAATATAGTAAATAATTATCTCTGGTTATTTATTTAAATTTTTATATGAATTCATTTCATATGTCTCCATCCACATACTGTATTTTACTGAATCATTTTTCAGGTTGGAGTGTTCTCGGAAAAAAAATATTTTAAGTGAATACTGGAGTCTCTGGAGAGTATTTGCTGAAAAAGGATTGTGAATTTGTAATAGTTCCTAGCAGTTGCTTTCCTTCAATCAGAAAATAAAAACATACCATGTGACCTATGCATCTAGTCAAAATAGCTCAATGATCAAATACTAGAAATACACTATAGGCCAAAAATTCTTTACAGAACATATTTATTAAATAACTTAGAATAGCATATCATTTCTAGAAAAAAAAGGAAAAAAAAAGAAAAAGAAAAAGAAAAACAAACAAAAAAACCCCCAACAACAACAACTAAAACCCCACAACCAGAAAAAAAACCTACTTGCGGGCAATTTAGAAACAAGAAAGGGAGAATTTTATTAATTATAAATAACATATTCACCAGATCTATTCTTAACACTGGGTTTTAAGCTTTGCTACAGACAGTAGACTCCCAGTTTAATTCCTTTATATCTTATGCACATGTGTCTCTTCCACAATATATTTGAACATTCTCTCTGTGTGTAGAGAACATAAGTTGCTGTAGCGAGTTCAGAGCCATAACTACATTATAGAGCCAAGGGTGAGCAAGCATATTTGCACTCCAACCATTTACTTTGTAACTCTTGGTACTGGGGAGGAGCACAATTTAAAGGTTCTGTGGGGGCACGTGACCACCACACGCATTGCCTCTGGGCTGAGTAGCAGCAAAGCCAGTCACACCAGGGCAGCGGCAACCGAACACCTCAGGCAGCCTCACAGGTTGAAAACTGTCGTCTCCTGCAAGGAGTTGGTGGATCAGAAAATGGTGGAAGCTGCTCAGGCTCCTGGCTCTTCATGCTGTGGGAACTCCAACTCAGGGTGGCTGCACGGCAGCTTTCCCTGTCCGGCAGCTTTCCCTGCCCTGATCTCTGAGCTGGGCGGCCTCTGCATGGCTGGGCACTCCCAGGCAGGGTGTGAGACACAGCTCTAAGCTGCACCCTGATGCTCTTTTGCCTTCCCCCAAAGGACCCCAGCACCGGCCAGCATGCCTCCTGGAGCCAGCCCCTATCTGTGAAGCCCAGCTGCCAGGAGATGTCCCCTGAATCTCTCACTAACCACTGATCCTCAGTGTTCTGCCTCATTGGGCAGATGATGATTGGGATGATATAGCTGAGGTTAGTCCTGCTTTGAGCAGGGTTTTGGACTAGATGACCTCCTGAAGTCCCTTCCAACTCTAATATTCTATGATTTTTATGTCCCTGCAGCTTTGCGCCCCAGGTGGCTGCCTGTTGCCTCACCCTGGTTAGAGCTCTGGGTGAGTTTGTTAGCTTCATTACTCATAGGTGTATTAGTTGGGTCCTTCAAATTAGTGGGAGACATGAAATATCACATTGGAAAATTAAAATTCAGTCCCGCATGTTCAGAGCTTCAGGTAAATGTACATTTAAGGGATGTTCCATGTTTCAGCAGAAAGCAGGAAACATTCCTCTGGCACTTTTAAAAAAAGGAATGGTAAATGTTTGAAGCTATTCAGAGGGCTGGAAATTAAAAATAGTGAAAGGGGAGCAGAGTGCTTGAGTTAGTCAAATCTGCGTGATATGTTACAGAGCAATGAGATAAATTGCATATATCACATGGCCATCACCACCAAATATGTTTTCATGTGTGAACAGGATTATATTTGTACATGGAGATCACAAAATTGTTTTTATTTTTGATTTGTTTGTTTGTCATTTTATGCATCAGAAAAACTTTCACCATCTGTTCAATACAGTACAGTATGCCATGCTTGTGGTACAGTACAGAAGCAAGTAGCTGATTTTGTTACCAGCATATAAGGTTTTGAGGCAGCCTTAGCAATGCATGTCAAAATACTGCTGCAATGACTGATGTGCTAGGCTGCTGGTGAGTGCATGAAAACCAATGCCAGCAGCTAGTCCCTGATACGGAGTGGTAAATGTATATGCTTAAAGACAAATAGATGTTTTATCTGGCTTTGCTACCGACATTTTATTCACAGAAATTCTCAGTTGGAAAGGTGTACGTAGAGAAGTGGTGAATCTAATTGCCCATCCTGTCAACATGTGTTGAACAATGTTTTCAGGAAATAATGAAAAATGTATTTTAAAAAAAGAGTTTGAAATATGCCAGCATAATTTCCTCATGCCAGTGACTGTTGCTGGAGACTGGCTAGGCAGATATATATAATCCAACTATATGAAAAAAGTATATTTCCCCTTTCTAAATTTAACTAATTTGCTAACTCTTAGGGCTGTAATCATTTCTAGATAGCACTACTGCATTGTTTGTATGCAGTTACATCCTATTTTACAGATAATGATACTATTATATATATATAAAAAAAAACAGTTGAGACATTTTAAACAGGTTTTCACAAAAGACCAAAAGAGTGACCTACTTTGGTTAAGTACTCAAAATGGGCTTCCTGTATTCTAAAGTTTGTTGCCGTTTTAAAATAACCCCACCTATAATTTATATGGATTGCTGTATTTTTCAACTACTGCAGTAAATGAAATGAAACTGCTGTTATGAGCCATGTTTTCTTTGAACAATTGCTATCACCCAAGGACATACATTCATAGTAATGTAATGATTGCATCTTGTAAGTTGCAGATTCAAATATATAAAAACTCATCAAAAAGCCAGTCAACATGAATTTTCACATTCTCATATTGTGTCCCTAGAGCCAATTACATTAAACAGAGCAATTGTGATAGGATTTCAGGTTTATAGCACCAGGGTCCCCCTCGCTTCTTCCTACTGTCTCAGTTTTACACAATTCCTCCATAGTCACAGTTGAAATAATTTCAGAATTTGGATTGCAGTTTCATTTGTTACCTCTATCCAAACTGTGATAAAAGAACAATTTATTATTATCCCCACAATAAATATTTTCAACTAACACCCTGAAATAAAATAACTGAAAACAAACAATCATTCCAGCTGGTTTTTCATTTAAAAAAAACAAAAACAAAAAACCTACTGCATATTCTGTTGCTGTTAGAGCTAGAGGATTTGTCTCATCATGTTGACTGGTTGATCAACTCTGGTAATCTGTCACACTGGCTGGATTGGAGGGGGGCATTTATTATATTGTTTGACATCAGTATGTCAAAATCATAATAATTCATGTAAGATATGTCATGTCAGGTACTGTTAGAAAGGCTATAATGTGCTAAGTAAGATGATGATGTTTATGTTCATGTGTTATATGTGTAATGGAAGTTATGGATATGTTTGATATATCTGTATTTCAAATTGTGCTATGTCTGGGTCACACCCCAGACAGGATGGCTGCAGAACAAAAGCCTGCTTAATGGCCCATTAAAAAGTTTACAGGTACAAGGGGCCCAGGGGGAGAAGCCAGGGATATACCTGATGAGTCACCAGGACTTACTCATGTGACTCTGAACTTCATTTTGGTTCCTGTAAAATTCCTCAAGCAGCATGGAAAAAAGCCAGAGGACATAAAAGGGAGAGACCCGGGATCCATTTTGTCTTCAGTCTGTCTTTCAATCATCACTTACCTCTGGATCAACTAATCTACTGAAGCTGTGAAACAAAGAACTGAGACCCATGCAGGTACTGGATGTATACCAGAGGGACTATATAAGCCTGCAAACTCCACAGTTCTTCTAGAAACCTGATATATATGGACTTTCAAATCATTTGTATGTATCTGATTGCTTTAATCCTTTAACATTTCTCCTATAGTTTGTTTCTTTCTTTTTATAATAAACCTTTAGTTGTAGTTACTAAAGGATTGGCTGGCAGCATGGTATTTTGGGTAAGATCTAAACTTATATTGATCTGGTACTGTGGCTGACTCTCTGGGGTCAGGAGAAATCTTTTTGGTAAAGAGCATAGAGTTTCAAATAACTGGTCTCTTTACTGGACCTAGTGGCTGATTGGGAACCAGAGACTGAAATGCAGTAAAGGTGGCTGTGTACATCATTATTTTGGTTTCTTGATAATCAGTTTGGGGAATCAGAAGCATTGTTTGTGGCTGATTGGGAAGTCTGACTTCAGTGTCACCCACCAGTGCTGGGAGAATCTGCTCTCCTTTTGCAGCCTGCCCTGACCTTGGCATTTTCAGGTGGCTACCCTAGGCACGAAAGGGTCACACTCTCACTGAAAATATAAAATAAAGACTATGGGCAAGATGTGCAGCTGGTGCAAATCAAAATAGCTCTTGTTGACTTCAGCTGAGCTGTGCCAACATTCAGCAGCTGAGAATGGTCTTCTGATAAAAGGGTCACATGCTCTTATAGATTTGCAAGGGCAATTGATTTCTGGCAGAAATTGAAAACTGAACCTACCCAATCAAACTTGAATATAGCAAATTAGGATATGATATTCATGTGCTCACCTTTCAAGAGTCTGTCCCCAAAAGTGTGAGCAAAAGGAGGAAGCCAGTAGCAGAGAAGAGTGACAACTCAAAAAGAATCTGAAATCTTGGGGCCATAAGCAAGGTGAGATGAATGCATTACTATTCTTGATTCTGGAAGGCTGAGTATATATTAGGGCTCAGTCTTGCCACAAGCTTCATGCCTAGACATAGAGCGTTGAGGCTGCACAAAGCATCTTCAGATTCAGTGTGTTTCTGCATTGGCACAGGGATGAGCAATTGAGCTCAGTGAGGCATCAGAGCCAAGGTCTGTGGCACTTTCTGAATTATTTTTCAGTGCAAGATGATACCTCTTCACAATGGTAGAAAAATTTCCATCAAATTGAAATTGCAACAAAAAAAAACCAAAAACTGTTTTCCCCAAAATGATTTTTTTTCCATTTTCCAACCAGCTCTGACAAGTACTTTTTCCTCTATGCAGTCTGAACATGATTGTCCCTATTTCCTATGGCTGCTCTTTCTTTCCCCTTGTCTATTCTTTTTGACCTTACTTTAGTACAAATACAGTGTTCTGTCTTTTCTATGACAATTTTAAATTTGTAATTGCTGGCTCCTGGGGATAGGCTTTTTAAAAAGAGGGGGTTGACTATGAGTTTTAATGCAGTGGTCTATGCTAGTGAGAGAAAAAGAGCCTTTTATGTAAAATGACAGTGTATTGTAACTATCAGTGGCAACTAGGAGATATATTTGAAAAATCTCATGTTTAGTATATTTCAAAAACAGGCTGCAGGTCTGCCTGGCAGGGAGGGATGGTAGTGCTGTGATCAGTGATGAGAAAGGTGGAGTGTGGAAGATTTAGGTAACATGGGTCCTCACTGTTTCCCATTTTGGCTCCTCCTGTCTGGTATCCCTGACACCCATGATTTATTGCACTCCTCCAGTCCATTTGGAATGCATTTTCTGAGATCATCTTTACACATCATTCTCATCATGTTACACTTGAGTATCTTCACTGTTCCCCCCCCCCCCCCCGCTTTCTCCTTCACATCAAATTCACACTCCCTGTCCTCACTTCTAAGACTTTATGCAACCTTGTCATTCCCTATTTAGCTGCATTTGTGTCTCATCTTCCATTCCCTCTATTCTGCCAATGATGCCAATCTCAGCTGTCCACATCTCCCACAAGTGAATTTATGCTTTATCCCTTGTCACTCTTACAAAAATCTGTTCCTTTGTCAGTGTTTTCAACACTTTTACTCCCCATCTCAAAGATGGCGGCCACACATTTACTGTTAGCTTCTTTTGTCCTGCACATAGATGGCCACTGTATTTGTGGCTTTGCTGTTCCAGGCATTCAGCAAGTAACTTCAATAAGAGGTGCAGTATCCTCATTGCCAGGTATAATGTCATGTGGCAGTAAACTTGGTGCACACAACAATACAGGATGAATGCTCTTTAATAACAGAGCATCTATATTTGATGGTCATTGATGCTTTGTCAAACCTACTCAGTCCACTTGTATATAAAATATTTATTTGGTTAGGCCCTTTTTATATGGGGAATCCATTTTGATATTGTTCCTGTCATTATAACCTTTGCATCACAATGTCATCATTTGAGTAGGCAGTCTATTCTTATAACCCTAATAGATTTTGCTTTCCTACAAAATGTTAGTGAACTTTTTGGTTATTGCACATGAAAAATATTAACTCGGCTGAAAGTAATTCTGTAGTCTATTATTGTAGTAGAAGTCTTATAATAATTATTATGGATATTTTCCAGATGTCATGTTTTGAAAAAAACTTGAATCCTTTATAAATTCTAATATGGGTTATCCTATGGTGTTTTGAGAGTTTCCAAGTGTAAGCAGGCCCTGAATGAGCTCTCCCCTGACATCTAGTGCAATGGGTCCAGAACTCGAGGGGAGCAGAGGGCCATACGCCCCACTTTTTAACATGGGCATAGTTTGGGAGGGGATAAGAAGCAGCATTGCTCCCCCACAACTGCAATCCTGGGGCAGGAGCAGAGCAGTGCCGGCAGGGGCTGCAGTTCACGGCGAGGAGCTGATAACAGTGATCAGCTGGCAACATTACCCTTGCCCCCAAACCGCATCTATGTTAAAAAGTGGAGGGCATGATCCCCTGAAATGTTATCATTATTGTATGGGTGAAGGGCAGCAGAACTGTACTTAGTCTGCCTTGACTGAAGATGTCACCCTCAACTGAACCTCACTTGCTAAGCAGAGGGCAGGGATGGTAAATGCCACTGAAGATGAGAAATGGTGTGGACAGATGTTCCTATGTGAGGATGTGGACTATGCCTAAAGAGTCCTGGATGCTATTTGACCATCCCCTCTCCTGTGTTTAAAGACAGAGCTGACTGGATTCAATTCAAAATCATTGTTTCTGTTAAGCTGAAATCACTGATGAGCAGGTCTAATGGTTAAGCCTTAGATTAGTATGGGGACGGTGTTTCAGTGAAAGCCAATGAAGAGACAGTAGCAGAGGTTCCCACTGCCCAGTGAAATTACTAAAACTGTGGCTAAGTAAGGGAACCTCAGAATGTATTATTGGAGAAGTGGGAGTGATATGTGTTAAAAGGACCTTCATTTGTTGGATTACTGTAAACAGCAAGCAGGGGACCAATACCTAAACATCCTGATGATCCATATTTTCTGTGCTGCAACCTGTAGAAAAATCAAAAACAGTAAAAAAGAGACATCTGAGCTGCCACTGGGAGTATTGAGATACATGGGCACAATCCCTTAGTGGTGCCCACAATGACTGAGAAGAGAAGTGCTTGTTATGAGTACATACCCAAAAGGCAGTAAAGACACATTAGCAATGGTCTAAATCCTCCCTGACTGCATGCTGGTCCCTAGCGGAGTCAACATCATCTATTGACACCCAGGAAAAAGTAATTATATTGATTGCTAATGAAACAAGCTGTGATCATGTGAAACAAGGGCAGAAGACAGCAGACCTCTTTGAGCCTGAAACCAAGCCTCCACCAATAGACGCTGCAAAGTTTGAGTTTGGAGATTCACCATTGTCTGAGGAGTGGAAGGATTGCCTGAGGAAGGAACTTTGTGAAAGACCCAAGGAATTCTCACTGCAAGAGTGGAATGTGGGAATGTGCAAGGGGAGTGAAACACAACATCAGACTAAAAAGACTTATGGCCCTTCAGCGATCAAGGAAGATTGCTGTCTCTGAGATCGAAGACTTGAGGCATCATCTTCAGGAGCTGATTGCACATGGCATTATTGCAGAATCCCACAGACCATATGCCTCCTCTGTTGTGGTAGTACATAAGAGTGGGAAAATCGGGACATGTATCAACCACCACACCCTATATAAGCAAACTGCCTCAAGTACAAGATTCCTTGGACTATTTGCTGGAGAGCCCGTGGTTCTCAGTGTTGGATCTTTGAAGTGGATATTTCAGATCCTTCTTGGAAAAAAAGATAAGGAGAAGACAGCCTACATCTATCCTTTTGGTTTCTGTCAGTTTGGATGCATGTCCCAAAGAATTGATGGGGAACTTGCCAAGTTTCAGTGTCTTATGGAAAAAGTTGTGGGAGACATGAACTTCCTGCAAGTCTTAGTTTATTTGGATGATCTGATTATGTTTGGAAGAACCTTGGGAAAACATGAAGAAAGACTTAAAGTTCTAGATTGGTTGATAAATGCCATCTCTGCAGAACTTTGATCAAATACGTAGGTCACATTGCGTCCCAAGAAGGTGAGAGAACAGATTCAGATAAAGTTGAAGAGCTCACTACATGACCGCTTCCACATAATTACAGATATCTCAAGACCTTTCCAGGATTTAGCAGCTACTATCACAGGTTTGTGAAGAATTATGATACCACTGTAAAGGCACTGAACAATCTCACCAGAGAATACAGTCCAGTAAGAGCAAATCTAAGACCAAGAATGAGTGAAGATCCCTGAAGCCTCCCAAAAAGACACTATGGCCCCTTAGAGTCCTTTGGACCCCAATGGGCCAAGAGTTGTGGAAAGGCTTTTTGAGAAATCATTAATTGCCTAACTCAGGCTTCAGTCCTAGTCTTTGCTGACCCAGGCAAGACTTTTATCCTTCATATGGATGCCAACTAGGAGGGTTTGGGAGAAGTCCTATATCAGGAAGCTAAAGACAAACTTAAACCTCTGTTCTTTGCCAGCTGAGGACTGCCTGATTTCTTATATGTTTAGTTAGATAGTGATGGGATTACTCAAATGGATAAAGTTAAGCATTTTCATATGTACTTTGCAGAATTGGGGTCAACATAAATGGGAGCAATTCAGGAGTTATGCCCATCTTTTGTAGGATATTGTTTCTGTAATAGATAATCTCCTAAGAAAAGTGGAAGCCCCAGTGCTTGGGTTGTTCAAAACTAGGACTGGCAAAGCACTAGAAAATGTGCTGTAAGAAAGCATTTTTAATTTTTAGGGACATGAATTGCATGATCTAACTTTTATGAATATATTATTCAGGTTCCAAGTTTCAGAGTAGAATTTCCAATGGCTAGTTAATAGAGTTCAATATCTGGAATAACTAGTGTAATAAACTTAAAAATTTGGTGAAATTAAATCTTGACCCTCGTTGTAGCTTCAATAAAAAGTGATGAGGAACACAGGGAAAGAATTAAATTTGACTCTTTGGAGCAAAACTAATAAGACTAAAATTAATATCCTCCCAAGGTGAGTCTACATCTTTAGCTCCTTGCCAATTCAGATTCCTAAATCTTTCTTTAATTGAGTCAAAACCTTAATAAGCAGTCGTTATGGAGTAGGAAAAAGAGATTGAGAATTACATACCCAGAAACAATAATGCCTATAAAGCAGGGTGACCTTAGAGCCTGGATCTCTTGATATATAAAGATCGTTTGTTACTGAAGGAAGATCATTCTCTGGAATACTGAAGCTCATCATGAAAAAACAAGATGTTTTGAGTTAGAGAGAATTGTGCAGTCATGACCTTGCAATCATTTCTCATCTGTCAGTGTCTTAAAATTCAACTTAAAACTTTCTCAGAGCATTAAAATAATAATCCAAGAATTTCTCAGTTTACTGAACCCTTGCTTTATTGCTTTTTATACTTTTGAGATCTTTCTGGAATACTTTTACCATTTTTTTTTTTTATTTTTTTTTGTATTTTATTATTTTAGCACAAAACTATATACTCCATGACTTGCATGCCCAAATGTGCATCACATTACTGCAAACCTTGTCTCAATATTTTGGTCACATTTTCTGCTGACATATCTTCATTGACTGCTATGGAGTTATGCCAGCAAAGAATTTGGCCTTTATCCACAAGATACGTTCTCTTATTTTATGTGCTATCACAATAATTTCAACTAGAGATGGGCAAAGTATTTGTAACAAACTGTCAATCAGGGCACCCGGGAGAATGAAGCACAGACACAGGGATTGATTTTAAAGTAGAAGGCTGCAACTTTATTAATGTTGATGTGAGAATGGCAAGAAAAGAGTGAGTGAGAGCAGGCCTAGGGAATTTCAGGACATTTAAAAATTATTCCCTGTCTTCTCTTGCACAACAGAGATCATTATATTTGACTATATATAGAGACACCAGAATTAAAAACGTCTAAACCTGTCTGACTCAGAGAAATAAGTCAAAGGTATTGGTTACTTAGCCGACTTGTGAAACAGTCCTCTCTTGTCATAGTGATACCCAATAATACCCGTGCTGTGCCCCACCTTGTCTCATTTTCTGAATGACAATGCTGTTTTCCAATGCTGTTATTCCCCATGACTCCAATATTGAGACTTGTGGCTCTTCTCCTTGCATCAGGCCTTCAAAGTTTTGCCTGCAGGCTTATCATATTTCAGCCACATGGGAGATGCTGCTGTCATGTGCAGAGGTGATTTCATAGTGTGGTTTTCGACTAATGATCTTCAGCATCTGTCTGACCACATTTCAGATGCATTGTTTACTATTGTGGGGATGGGACACATTGAAAGTGTCACCCAGCAAATGACTTTGTTGCTACTGGACCATTTGCCATTCTTGCCTCCCTCTGCCTTCTCCACTTTGCTGAGAGTTTTGTGAGTGCTCAGTTTTGTTTGTTTTATAATCCTATGGTTTTCTTCCATACCAAGTCTCTGTCTATCTCCTGATGCTCTCACTCTCAAACACAGAATTGGAAGTATAGAAGTGGACTTGACAGCACTGTTGTCTTGAATATCTGTAATTATAAATTAACGTATTTTCATTATTTATTTCTATTCCAGTAGTGCCTTTATGTGAGATCAGGGGTCCCAGTGTGCTTGGCAATGTTGAAACATACTGTAAAAGACAGTCACTGTCCTGAAAAGCATACAATCTAAACAGAGAAGACAAAGTGTCAGTGGAAAAAAAAAAAAAAAAGGATATTGTCTCAGTCTTTATAGATGGGGAATTTTGTCAGAGAGAGATTAAGGCCTGGATCCACAAAGGGACTTAGGCATTGTGATGCTGAGCATTGCAACACCTAACTTTTGGGCACTTTGAAAATCACAGGAACAGCACTGTGATCCACAAAGTCGGAATAAGGTGTATAGGCTCCCTATACAACGAATGAGGAGAAATAGGTGCCTAAAAATGTGATCCGCAAATGCCAGCCTGCTAGGAGGGTGCCTCCCTACCCTTGGGAGATAAAGATGTGTGGGATGTATCTGAAGCTCCACCTGTCTCATGGAGATTGGTGAATAAATCTCTATCTCTGTTAGAAAATGGAATGGAATGCCACTCCTGGACTCAGGTGATTTAGGCACCTAAGTCATTTCTTGTAAGAATGACTTACACACCTACCTTGTTCCACACACAGAGTGGAGGAGGAGGGGTGGTTATGCCCATCTTATAACTTTTAGTCCAGTGGTTAGAGCACACACCAACTCCGACTCTTTAATTATTGATTCAAAGTGGAACAACTTCAACAGGAGAGACTGAGGGAGACTCACACCAGAATATGCCATAGTTTAGTGATTGAAGCATCACTGAGTGGGGTGGGAGGCCCCTCTTCAAATCATTTCTCCACCTTGGGCAATGGGAGGATTTGAACCTGTGTCTCCCACATCTCAGCTGAGTGCTTTAACCACTGGGCTAAAAGTTATAAGGTGGGTGACTGCACGCCCACCTCTCCTCTTAGATTTTGAAAGGGGCCAGATCCAGAAGACTGGATCTGAGCAAACTTACTGGATTGGGCAGACCTCCTTCTCAGATTTTGAATGGGACCAGTATGGTAGGCAGCCTACTGGATCGGGCTCTGCATGCAAGTTAGGTGGATGAACCTCCATTTTCCCTCCATTTGTAGATCACTCTGGGGCTTAGGCAGAAGAGAGGCAGGATACCTAGAATAAGGCAGCAGTGCACATGCTCAGAGGCAGAAACATAGGCACTGCTGCCGAGGGTCCTTTTATTGCAAAAACTTAGGTGCTAAGTGAGTTTAGTCACCTTCAGGGTGAGGCAGCAACTGAGTTGGAGTTTGTGAATCACATTGGAGCCTAAAACTGGGATCTAGGCACCTAAACCCCAGATGTAGGTGCTTAAGTCCCTTTGTGAATCTGGGCCTAAGTGACTTGATGAGGGTCACAGAAGAAACATATGGAAAACCCAGAACTTGGACTTTGATATTCTGAGTCCTATTGCAATGCTTTAACTACACCCTTCCTCTTTATTAAAATCTGAGACTTTATTAGTTGTCACAAAGAATGATATTGTAATTTGGTTAATAAACTATTTCTGCTGTTATAACTTCTTATGTGTACTAATCTTCTTTCTCATTAAATGCAATATGGTTGGGGCCATAAATCATTATTTCATTGTTTTTGAGTAGAATACAAAACAAATATAGAAAATGCAATAGACTTGAATTTGTGACTATTGTAGCAAAAGAACCCCCATAAAATTATCTGATTTCTTCCAAAATGTAAGAACTGAGATGAAGAGATGCTGGAACTGTGGTCAGAATTATCAGAGTTTGTTACGTACTGTATGTTGTGTAGAGTTGATTTAAAAAAAAATGGTAATACCTTCTCATGACAAATTTTATGTTCTCTGCCTGTCCATCTTTTGACCAGCTCTAATACTGTGGCATTGCCACATAGTGGTGTTGTTTTGGGAAGGAGGGGATGAGGAGAAAGAGAATAGTTATACTTCCTGATTTATCTTCTGGACTCTAGGTAACTCTTTAGAGACATTTCCAGGCTCAGTAAAATTGCTGAGCTATTTCTAATGATTTTTGGCAATGAGAATCAGAAAAGAGCTAGAGCAAAGAAAGCAGTTGTCCATTGAAGGTCTTTCCTTACTTCTCTATTAAAGGCCTGATCCAAAGCTCTTTGGCTCCAGTGAGCTTTGCATTGATCAGGCTCTTAATGCATCCATATATTGAAGTATTATTGAATTATTGACATGTTCTAGAAGTTTTCCAATACACAGTGGCATATTGGGTCTTGTCTTTTCCCCGGTCAGTGTGATCTGGCTAATAGAAAGAATTATCTAAGCTATATCTACACTTACAGCGGCATCTAGGGTACAGGCACTGCACTGTCACCTAGGATGGGTATAAATAGCATGGTAGGTGGTGAGGCACTGCTTAGGCAAGTAGAATACAGACACACCAGAACTTATGTGGGTCTCTACATACCCAAGCTGTACCTCCCACATCTACACTGCTATCCTGCTGCCTCCTCGCTGCTGGAGCCTTTTCCTGCTGCAGCGGGGAAAGGCTCTCTCAGAGGGGATACACCAGGAAAAGGCTCTGTCAGATCCCCAGTGTAGCAGCTTTTCCCCATTGCCTCATCCCTGCCAGAGCCTTTCACTGCCACATGTAGCTACACAGCACAGTGGGAATGCAACCTGCTTTTCATCGTGTCATGTAGCTACATGTACCCTACACATTGCCACACGTGTAGACAAGGTCTAAATGGAAAAACTAAAGATTTCAGTAATGAGAGAAGAAACTTCCTATTTGAAAGTTTAGATAGAAATCATTGGTAGTGATAGCAAGTTGTTACCCTTTGTTGACTGCTTGGTTGACTTTCTCAAGTGAATTGATAGTTTTCATCCTGTTTACTGTGCACAGGTCTCCCCATCACAAGTGCAACTAATTGGTAGGCATTTTGTGTTGGTATTGTCAACAGAGAAGCCAGTGATTACATAGGCATGGAAACTGATTTACCTTTTCATTCCCTAAAGGTAGTTCTTCTAGGTCAGAGTGAAGGCATATTGTATTGGCAGGATGATATGGGGAAGCTTACCATGCCACTGTCTGTGCTATCATTGTGAGGATGAAAAAAAGAATGTAATTGTCCACATCTGGTACCTTTCTCAAGCACTAAATGTCAATCAATATTTAAGGGATATTAAAAGCATATCAATAAAATATAAGCTTATTAGGAAGGTGCATATTTTGGTGCTATGCATGAGTAATGGATAGACTTAGTGTAAATTTGTCTCGAATTTATGCATTCCTGTGATTTTTATGTACATATTGCAGTTTCCTTTTCACTGTTACTGACTTTTGTAATTGTTTTCTGTCTCATGCAGTTTTCCATCTCACTTGTCTGAAAAATATTAACACAAAAATCGAAAACTCTGTTTCCTGCTTTTAATGCAGTCTTAACCTTTTCCTTTTTAAAATTCTTTAAACTCTCTTAATAGATAACAGATTCCATGGAAAAATGGCATTCCAGCGAAGTTTTCTGGAGGCACACTATTTAATTTATGTCAAGATCATTAAATCTCCCCCCCCCCCCCCCCCCCCCCCCCCACACACACACACACACACACACACACACACACACACACACACACACACACACACACACACCCACACACACACACACACACACACACACACACACCCTGGCCCTCAAGTGTGTGTGTGGGTGGAGGTGGAGAGGGGGAGGAACAGTGAAATGGTCACACCATGTGTTTTACTTTCAAATGTATTCAGAAATGTATTTTTTAACCATCCTCGGCTTAAGTGACAGCTCAGCATGTGTTAGACTTAAAGCATTTATTACTATGACACCAAATGATGATGAGCAATCAAGGGCAGCCTCTATTCAAAGGGAAAAAAGGAAAACATTTAATACGGTAAGAGTTATAAAAGAACCCTAAGCTGCACATTAGTTATGAAGTTCTTCATTATTAGCAAACCTGGTGGAAAACTGGAAAAACAGTTTCATCCCATTCATTTGAATTTAAAATGAAAGATTAGTTTGAACATTTGTACACTGTTAAAATCACTGATTACTAACAATCACTCAAATGTTTGTTTACATAAATATTTGAGAATGGCTATAAGTTGCATTTAAGTAGTTAAATTCTGTATAAGGGTGAATTTTACACCATATGAATATCCTAATTGACATTCATACAAGAGCATCTATGCTGGAACAAGAGCATTTATTTGCTCTTTGTCATTCATTATTTCCCTCTTTAAGAAATTTTAGTCAAAGAGCAAAAATAATAGTATGTGACCAAGATGACCAATCCCACAGAACAGATAATAAATAGCAAATAGGCAGAGTGATTATATAATATAATATAATATAATATAATATTATATTATATACAGAAAAATTGTCAGTAAAGTCAAAACAAAATATTTCAACCGTATCAAAATGAAGTAATTTTGACCTTTTCAAAACAAAACGTTTCAGTATTTTTTAAACATTTCTGAATTTTCTTTCATGGAATATTTTGATCTTTCATTCCAACTGGGAATGGAAAAAACCCCTAGAAATTTGAAATTTCCTGTGGAATGAGGATTTTAAGTTCTGACCAACTGTAATAGGGTTGAATTTCAGCTGTCGTGATTAACTCCAAAATATTTTTTCTACTCAACCCAAATTCTGTCTTATGCACTAACTCCAACACAGGCCTATGACTAAAATAAATTTGAAGTTTCTAAACCAAGCCATTTTTGAGATATGAAAGGCATTTTTCAAAAAAAGTGAAGAACATCTCATTTTTCAAAGTCTCATATCTCAAACCTGGCTTGTCATATTAAACTGCAACTTTTCCAAATAATTGTCTCCTGGCTAAAGAACATGCACATTGAATAACAGTTTGGATTTAAATTTAGAATGTGTAGGAGTTAGTAAAAATCATTCTTATAATGGAAAGATGACATACTGTGCAACCTTAACTATACAGTTACTCCTGTGCCTCCATAACAACGCAGCTGGCATAAGTCACTGGAGACTAGATAACAATTTGTGCTTTTTTGGGAAGATTTTGCACTTGTCAGGATGTGTCTGCATTGTACAGAATTTTCACTTGGCATTTGATATTTAAATTGTCTCTGCAAAAATGTCTGATCGCATCTACAATTACAGTTCTCTTTCTTTGTGCGTGCACTTGTTTTTCATCTTTTCAAGATGATATACTCTGAAACCAGTATGATACAATTCTTAGAATGACTGTATTGTTATGAAAAGAAACTTTTGTTGTTTACTTTCCATGTAATGTTTTGGAACTGCAGTTTGATTATTACTGTTAGTATTATTATTAGTATTATTTTTAAATCTTATAATGTGGAATAAGTTTTGAAGTCTATCAATGTGCACTACAATGAGGAATTTGAGTTTATTCCTCTTCCATATCAGCTCAAATGGTGAGTATCTCTAATGTCAATACATAGGATCCTACTTTAGCACCCTATGGAATTACCAGGAAACTACTATTAAATCTTTTCATTGACTTTAATGGGAGTTGTATTGGGTCTATGTGAGTGTCACTTTGTGGAATTCCCTTCAAGATATACCATGGAAAAGGGGTTTCACGGCCCATGAGTAGCTAGAAGGTTCAGCTTTCTAAACCTTAGATCCCAACATCAGCTGATAAGAGACTACATTTCAGTACTGCCAACCCCAAACATTCAAAACTCATGAAATGCACCCCCCAAAATCACAAGATTTGAAATAATATAATTTAGTCTTTTCATCTGCCACCTTCCTCTAACCCTTAAGGGTTCATTTTTTCAAGGTTTATTCTGCAACTGTGAGAGTTAGAAACACTCAGCAGTACAGCCTTGCTGTTTGTGGTGTTATTTAGGAAGGCTGTGTGTTCTTTTACATTTCCAAATATCAGCCAAGGTTAAATTTGTAACAGCTGACAGAAATTGCAGATTGGGGGGGGGAGGCGCTGTGTAACTTTAATTTTACACCATTTTATTGCTTGCTCAATGTTTACATTTCACTCAGCTGTGCCTGGAAGTCTGTTATGTGGGATAAGGCATTGGCCTGGGACTCAGGAGACGTAAGTTTACTTCCCAGCGAACTACAGACTTCCTGTGTGACTATATCGGTGCACTGGGCTTTTGGGGGCATGTGTATTTCCCAGTATATCTGTCAAACTGGGAGCTGTAGTTGTAGGGCAAATGCCTGAAAAGAACTTGCATGTAAAACTTCCTGTCCTTTATGTATGGGATCAGGCAGGAGTGACAGAAGGACAGGGAAGGTGGCTCTCTGTGTCTGTCAGGCAAAGGCCTGAGAAGGATGTAAGTGCAGAGAGCAAGGACTAGCCATGAGGACAGTCAGGTCTTGGAATCTGAAAACTGACTGGATTTTAAACCCTTTGGGTGAGAAAACTGTCTTTTTGTTTTCTATGTAGAGCCGAGCACAACAGAGTCCTGGTCCATGACAGGGGATCCTAGGTGCTGTTGCAATATAAATAATAAAACTGAAAGGCTATTGTAAGGACTGTAGTGCTGGAGACAAGGGCTAAGGCAAGACCTGGGGGGAGGGGCAGAGGTGTGCAGTGGGGCGCTTTGTATCTTTTCCTTCTGAGCGGCCACCATCTTGGCTGGCACACACCAGGGGTTGAACTACGAAGCTAAAAGCGGGAGTTGCTACAACTTGAGCTAAAGGAAGATTGTAACAACTTATATTCTCTGTGGATCAACAAAGAAAGGAACCTGTAACACATGCTCACTGTATTACTAAAGAAAAGCCCTGAACAAAGGAACTGGAGAGGTGCAATTGTGCAGAACATGATTTCTTTTTTCCTGTGTGGTGCATTAGCCCACCATCTTACAGTAACCTTGCCGAAGCCCACCCCACTTCCTCATGCCTTAAATAGGGATAATATATCCCCTCGTCATAGGGGTGTTGTGATGTTACAACCCACTAAGAAATAAGTCCCCAGATTTCACAGTGGCGAGATCTAAATAGACTGACAGCGAAGTATGATCATTGTAACTTTCTGCTTCTCATGTGCGATAAGCACAGTGCTATCCTAGTTTGTGGTCTAACATTACTGGGAAATTATTATATTTTAAAAAATAACTTTTCATTGAATTTTTATTTTTAAATATTCATGACAACATTTCCCTTTGTATTCATGATTGTAAATAAAAAATTAAAATTTAACAAAACCAAACCTGAACTGTATTTTTAAATACTTATCAGTACCCCACTAATACTTAAAGTTCATTCTTATTCAGTTGCACAAAGCGCTGTGATGAATAGTCACTTTGATGATCCCTCCAAAAATATGAATATTTTCTCTAGACCAAAACTGATAATTGAAGTATGAAAATACAGGATCTTCCTCTAATTAAATTGTTTTTGTTATTTGTACCTATTTCTTGTTACATCACAAATGTTAAATATATATTTCCACATATTTAACCAGAAGTCCCTAATATGGTTTTCTGTTGAAGTTTTTGAGCCAGGGGCAGCAACCTGAAAAGGTCACATTTGTTCATCTCTTTAAAATGCATAGCAAAATGAAAGCACAAATATAATTTACTATTGACAATCATCAGTCCCAGTTCATCTCAGCTTAGCTACCATCTCATTAGGCTCCCTGAGGTCCTTGTAATTCTAAACAATAATATGAGAAATTGCTGTTTGTTCATTAGTAAGGCTTGCCATCTTCTTTATTCTCTATACAATTAGTTTAATATATTGGAAGACAACGTTCAGCTGTGCCTGGAATACGATTTAATCATTTTCTTTTCCCATACCTCTTACAAAGTTTAAAAAGGAAAATGGAATACAAGTTTTTGGAGAAGGGAGGTGGGTTTATTATATTCTCACCATTTTACCTTTAGGTTTGAACAGGTTTTATTCAGAAAAAATGGCTAATAAAACTAAGAGCACATTAAAAACTTTCAAAAGAAAAAAAATTGCAGTAGATGGGATATCTGTAGTCCATCTGCAGTCTTTTACATGGTTGAGTCAAGGATAGATGAAGTATTTGGGAACTGCAAACGCCAATGTCATGCAACTACTGAGCAGCCTTTTGACAAACTACCTTCACTAGCTGTTCTTCATAATGAACATTCTTTTATCAAAACAATAGCTAGACCTAGGCCACCTTCCAAGAAGTGAAACAGAGGTAATGGGTCCCACAGAACGTTGCAAACAGCTCCCTCCTTCTCTGGCTGGATTGACACTGGCAATAGACTCAGTGGAGCTGAAAGGAGTGTTGGGGCTGAATCAAAATGGTAATGTCCCCTAAGGGAATGTCCACCAGGTGGAGACCACCAAAGTTCAGTCTACTCTGTCCTAGTCCTGACATGCCCCCCACGCCACAGCGGCAGGAAGTAGATGGTCTAGTAGCTGACCATGCTAGCTCTACTCTCACTGGGGGTGATATAGGCAGTGTCTGACATATTTGCACAGCCTGAGCAGCACATAGGTAGTGGAACATCTGACAGAATCAGGCCTACAGACTGCAGTAAGTGCTTCGAGAGACATTTTCAGGCAAAATCTGTAAAATTGGTGAGAAAAAGGTGGAAGTCTATGATCAAAGCAAAGAAACAAAACCAAATATCCATCAGAGGGTCAGTCACAAAATCCTGTTAAAATCTTTGAAAAATAAGCATCTTTAATCATTTCCTTCCTGTCTATGTGATGTGTCATATTTTCCATTAAACTTACACCACATCTTTGACTAGAATACAACTTTTGCTTCAGTAATGGAGAAAATCCCACTGCCTTTAACTAGTCAAACTTTGATCATCTCGCTGCATGTGGCAGATATAGTTAATTATATATGAGGTTTGTTTCTGTCTGTGAGCACACATACGTGCACATGTGCATGTGTGTGTATTTTTATTACCTTAATTGAAGTAAGACTTTAAAAAATTATATACTGTGCAAAATCCAGTTCTTGTTTCTGACAGACCAAAGTAAGATCATAACTATATAACACCATTCAGAATATGTCATCTCCACACCAACAATGCTATAGTACTGTAAATGCTGTGACAGATTGTGAAATCTGACATGCTGTTTCCAGCTGAGAAGGTGGATCATGTGTATGTTCTAAAGGTCTCTAAAGGTTCTCTGCTCCTGAGTGAATTTCACATACAGACTTCCATCTAGCAAAAATACTTAAGTGCTGAAGTCAATGGGTCTACTCACATTCTTGAAGATAATCACTTGCTTTACTAGATTAGGGCCTTAAAGCAGTTTAAGTTGCTTAAACCACTTTGAGTTCATAGGGCTCGGTTCTCTGCCACCCTAATGCCAAGGTGGGTCTGGTAACATCTCTAATTGTCCCAATGTCTGTTGGTGAGAGAGACAAGCTTGGGGAATCAAATAGGATAATAAAAAATATAAACACACTAGCTTGTCTCTGACCTCCCCTCCTTTGTCCTGGGATTGACATGACTAAAATAACCCTGCGTAGCCTAAAACCTATTTATCCAGCTCTGAGATGATCATTGTCACCTCCTCCAAAACCAGGGACACCCTATCAGTGATTATATAGTCTAAGAGTTACCATGTGCATTGCAAAGAGTCTGAGTCAAAGTAGAATGGACACTAGCTAATGCGAGTTCCAATATGGAGAAAATTCATACACAGAGCCTTAAAGGGTGATTTGACAGCATGAGCATCACAGAGAGATTCAGAGGAAAAAAAAGATCTTTTGCTAGTATGTAACTCCTTCGTGACTGAGAATCTTCACAAGATTAAAAAGGTTATGTGAGCGGTTATAGTTGCAGTTCTGATTGCCATTACAGTATCTGCTTTTATTACTTCTGCCATTGCACCAACCTCTGCCTTGCCTGCAACTGGCATAATAACATCTGATCTTTGCCCTACCTCATCCGTTACTTTCATGCTCCTCCTTTTGCCACTTTATAATAAATGTTTTATTTTGGTGTAAGTGGTTTGAGATGTGGGATAAAATGTAGGTTCTAATGTAATACACAGGAGGATTTTGTCCTGTTTCTTATTCTTCCCATTTTGAAGAGCAGGTCTACGCTTAAAATGCTGCATCACCAGCACTTTAATGAAGACACCCTACGCTGATGGAAGAGAAGTCTTCCATCGGTGCAGTTAATCCCCCTCCACAAGAGGTGGTAGCTACATCAATGAGAGAAACTCTCCCGCAAACACAGTGTTATCTACATTGGCGCTTAGACTGGTATAATTACATCAGTCAGGGGCATGGATTTTTCACACCCTTGAGTGACGTAGTTATATTGAAGTAATAATGTAGATCTGCCCTTAATCTGGTCTCTGACTTTTATGACAAAATGGAATTCTTTCCCAGTCTCTCTTCTGACTTTCACCTAACAGAGAAAGGGGGAAAAAAATGATTTTAAAGGTTTATATGGACTATATATCATTTTACTTTGTGTTTCCTAAGGCTTTTTGCCCAAACCTAACCAGTCCTCTGTTTCCTGCCTTTCCAAGATCAGTTCTCCAGGAGGTTCCAGATTTTCATAAGAGCTCAACTCTCATTTAGACATTAAAATAAACAGCCAGATTTTTCAAAAAGCTCAGAACCCAATGAGATTCACTCTTTTGAAATAGCTGGCCATAAGTATTGCAATGGGAACTGCTGAACAAATGAAATTTTGAAGTGAGTGGAACTCTCCTGGTGTATACTAGCTGAGGATTTGACCCAGTAAGTCAAATCTGCATGCATGGCTCCTATTAATTTCAAGAATGGGTAGAATTTAGATCAATACTTTTAATTTTTACTAAACAATGACATCTTTTCACTTTCACAAAGCCACTGGTTTGGTTTTGAATTTGTTTTTCACACAAACAACAAAATCAGACAAACATATTGCTGGGAATCAATTTATTTGTGAAAAATGTGTAGTTTTAGCATCAAATCCTGCTCACCTTGTGCATGTGAGTATCTCCCTTCGTTGGGATTCTTCATGTGAGTAAAAATGAGCAGAATTTGGCCTTCAGAAAGAACCTACTTAACATAATTTTAATGATTACAGAATACAAATTCATCTGAAATGTCTCTGTCACTAAGGAAAATACCACAAAAAGTATATTTGTGTAATCTATAGAATGCAACATGAATCATTGTCTGGGAGGAGATCTATGAGACAGAAAGTGAGAAAATGCTAAAAGCCAGCAACAAACAGGCAACATTTCAAACCAAAGAATAAATCCCTCTCTCATAGATAATAGTAATTGTGATTGAGTGAATTTTTCCCCATATTTGGATAAAACAGAAACAAATGGGCTCATAGATTCATGGACTTTTAAGGCCAAAAGGGATCACTGTTATCTAGTATGACTTCCTGCGTAACTAGCTCAACTAGTTTGGGGTCTGATTCTTCTCCTGTTGACATCCGTAACTGTGTAATTGACATCAAGAAGGTCAGCATTATGCCCCCAGGGACTTCTATTGTACTTTAACTAAAACATGTTTGCAGTGCTCTGTATATATACTAAGTTGCAGATGTGTCCACTAGCACACTCTGAAATTTTCCTAATTTTGTTTTTTTCCCTTCAAAATGTTAAAGAAAAAAGCAGAATAAATTTTTTAAAAAGTCATAAAACACAAATCTCTTTTTCTAACCAACTACAGAACTGATTTTTAAAACATTAGAAATAACCAAACAGGTTGTCCCGGGGTGGATTGGGGAGGCGGAACTCTTTATTGCCTGCTCGTTCCACCTTGACTCCGTGAGTGAGCAACGAGAAGGTTACTTTACAATTCTTTTATCCATAACAGTATGTAAATATATACATTTCCAGCAACTCCCCATAGACGCTTATTTGGTTACACTGACACCTATAAAATGAATATTAACAACTACATAATAAATATAATTATACCCGCCCCTGTTTGTTGTTTACAGGATTACCATACAGAGGTCAGGCACATCACCTTAAAGCTTATAAATTTTACACTACCATTCTTTGAAGTAAAAGCATGGCAGAGGGGAAGGAAGATAATATTTTCTTCCCACCAAGGCCTTGCGCAGGAGTGGTGATAGACTCATCCCCTGCACAGATGGCCAGGAAGGGAGGAGAAGAAGAGAAATAACAAACTCTAACTAGAATTCACACCAATTAACAGAAACAAAGTTTGCCCGTGCCTTGACCCCGTTCCCTGTAGCTTAGGCCTGACCACTTATGAAGCTTTTAACTCTACAAAAAAGTTTAAATTGTCAAAACTGACAGAAATATTGGTCATTTACTCAAATTTTCACACACAAAATCACTATTTTATCAGCTCTAAAGTCCACTCTTCTATATAACCATACAATATTTTACCTGAAACAAATTACTTTATATTATTTTGACGCGAAAGAACACTACATTTGATAAGTATGAACTTCCTTAAAGAAATGGGACACTAAGTACATTTTTAGTCTTGTAAATCAGTTATTCTCAACCAGCAGTACACATACTTCTGTGGGTATGCAGAGGTCTTCCAGGGGATACATCAACTGATCTAGCTATTTGCCTGGTTTTAGAACAGCCTAAATAAAAATCACTAGTGTAGTCAGTACAAACTAAAATTTCATTCAGACAATGACTGCTGTATATACTATACACTGATATGTAAGTACAATATTTATAATCTAGATGATTTATTTTATAATTATATGGTTAAAAATGAGAAAGTAAGCAATTTTTCTGTAATAGTGTGCTGTGACACTTTTGAATTTTTATGTCTGATTTTGTAAGCAAATAGTTTTAAAGTGAGGTGAAACTTGGGGGTACGCAAGACAAATCAGACTCCTGACAGGGGTAAAATAGTCTGGAAAGGTTGAGAGCCACTGTTGTAAAAAATAACACATTCTATCCATAATATTGTCTCACCGAATCAGAACACATGTTCTGAATATGAATGTTACTTTTAGTTAGTGACTTTTATAGAATTGGCTACTGTCAATTTTACAATTGAAGATGTTAATGAAAAGTCCACTTTAGGGACTATTATCTTATTTTTATAGAAGCGTGCTTTTTGAACTCTTCAATTATAGCTTTGCAGATCTCTGGACATCTTAGTTGTACAGGATTTTATTAATGGAGTATTTGACTTACATGAATATCAGTGCTTTTCTTATGTGGCTAGCAAACTCCACGTCTTGCAGATAGCACTAGAATGGAACCACCCTTTTTTTTTTTTTAATAATTATTTTAAATCTACCAATGAATTCTGTGTAAAATCTGTTTAGCAGCCTCAATCCGGGCTATATGGTAAATGTGAAACAAATAATATGTTGTTTAACTAATTTTTACAAATATATTTTTGTTCTTTTCGGAAAATATTCTAGCCTGGATTGTTAAAATAGATTTTTGAAAAAAGACAGATTTGGTTGGGTTTTTTTTTTGTTTTGTTTTTTTCCTGATCCATAGCTCATTTGAGTCAATGGAAGTCTTACCAATGAATTGACTGAGCTTTGGATCATGCCCTTTATAAAATAGATGTTGGGAAGCTAAGTATATAGTGTGCTGAATGAGCATTGCTATTTTATTTAAAGAGAGATTTTAACCACATTAGTGACAATATATTATCTTTTATGGTACCCTACTTGTCAGTTTTAATGAATTAGTCATTTGCTTTCTTCTGCTCCCTCCTCTTACTTATTCAGTTAAAAACAAAAACAAAAAAGGCAAATGCTAAGATTTGATTTTTTTGTTTACACATTTTAATTTTGTTATAATTAACATACATGAACATGAAAGCACTGAAAAATCTTATTCATAGTCTGTATTTGTTACTTTAAAAAAAAGACTTACTTGTATTTGGTCAATATCACTATTGGCATATTCATTTTCTTCGTTACAAAAATTTAAACATACATTGAAATCTCATTGATCCTGATTTAAGGCTGTCACTTTTTTTCCATTGAAACAGTTTCCCATACTTTATTTCTCCCTGTCACTAATGTTGGGACATCTGTCCTTTTCCCAAAAAAACAAGCTATCCCACATCCAGCTGCTAGTAATAATTGTGTCATTAATGAGTCCTTCCCTCAGTCACTAACCTCCTTTTAACTGGAAACTAACAAAAACACTATGGGTTTTTTAAGGAGTTTAACTTTAGTTATCTTGAAAATTCTATTTGTTGTTTTCTTCCAAAACACTTTTATTTTAGCACATTCCCCCGGTAGCTCCCTATTCTGTAACATCATCTCAAGCATGTATTTCTCCAAGTACTTGTTTAGTTTTGGATGAGCAAAAAACTCTTGTGCTGTCTTCCCAATCTAATCCCTCTCTCCCAATATACTCTTGTGCAGATAGGCTGTGTGATACAGTGGAGAGGTCCCTGGACAAAGAGTCAGAAGTTCTGGGTCTTGGCTGTGCACTCACCTTCACTTAACATCTCTGTGCCTCTGTTTCTTCTTTTGTCCTTTGTCTTCTCTGTTTATACCATCTAGAAGCTCCTTTAGTCAGGAACGGTTGAGAAAATGGTTTTCTATTTTATGTGTACACTCTATGTAATGCCATAGATTCTGCTGAAACACATGAAACATTGCCCCTGCTGTTATGCTTATTTTCATGTCTTTTGCATTGCTTCCAACAAAATGAAATTTAGGAAATGCAAATTGTCATTCAGTTCCTGATAAATAGTTG
The DNA here is from genome assembly GCF_026122565.2 of Emydura macquarii macquarii. NCBI lineage: Eukaryota > Metazoa > Chordata > Testudines > Chelidae > Emydura > Emydura macquarii. The sequence goes on from NW_027133614.1 coordinate 6,344,978, forward strand.
TCCATGTCACAGAATTCCCACCACAACTGGTACCGCTTGGCATGTTTGGCACAGAAGCAAAGGATTAAATGGATATGGAAAATGAATTTCTCTCTCATCGCTTCAGCGTGATCCCTATAGGTCAAAATTGAGACACATTGTTGGAGCAGTATGGGAAAGCTTGCACTGTCATTGTGTGGACTGTACATGCTTTTGCTAACAAAAGGACTTTCATTCTATAGGTCTATCCATCTGTCACCTCTCTTGAACGTTAAAATTCACTTAAAGATCTATTGTGAAACATGATCCCCAGCCGGATCATGTAATCTGTATCCAGTGAGTAATTGGCCTTTTGTCCATCTTTTCACAAGGAGAACTATCTGATTACGTTGTAATGAGATAATAAAGGCAAGAGACAGATATTTAAACCATCCTACTTTGTTTTTAATTATAGTCTGCCCAGAATGAAGTCTTCTCTCACCCATATGAAAGTGTGTCTGACTCTTCTTTCCATTTATCCAGACCCCTTTCACTCTAAATCATGCTACTTACTGGTTGCCAGGCAACCCTGCCACTATTGCTGTGCATGTGCATTAAACAATATCAACGGAAACATTTTTCCTCATACAGTTTTCTGTTTCAGAAAAGAAATGGGCACAGTATAAAATGTATTCTGTCTTGGGATGAGCTGGTACCACTGCTGAAAATATAAAAGCTACTCTGCATTGATTTCTTAAATCACTATGAATCCATGCTAGTACCTCAATGCGCAGAAATAACATCTGCCTGTAACTTAACTAGGGCCATGTCTACACTGCAGTGCTAATTTGAATGAGTTTAAATCGACTTTCAGCAGCCGATTTATATAAATCGCAGCAGACTGTACACACTACGCTGTTTGCATTGGTCTCTTGTGTTCACACTGGCCAGCCTTAAGTCGAATTGGAAAGCAGTGCAATGTGGGTAGCTATCCCACAGTGCAACTAGCCACGGTGGCTGTTGTGATGAGTGTCATTGTCCCAGGATGCAGCACTGCTTCCCCCCTCCTTTCTACGACCACCCCCCCAAACAAACAGGAAAAGGATTTTCGAGCTGCTTTTTTACTCCCTGCAATCACCATTGCTGCAGAGACATGGAGCCAGCTCAACTCTGCGCTATAATTGTGAGCATGACAAATATATCACGGCTTATCATGGAGTACTTTAGAAATAAAGCAAGAAGGTGAAGCAGGTACTACATCTATGCAACCGAGGCTGCCCTGCTACAAGACATCCAGCAGAACAATTTCTGATTGCTGCAGGCTGTAACTTGTCACCTGCATTCCGTGGAACCCCAGTGCTGGTGCAGGGAAACAAGCACAGACTGGTGGAACCGCATCATTATGCAGCTGTGGGATGATGACCAGTGGCTGCAAAACTTTCGGATGTGAAAGGCAACTTTCCTCAAACTGTGCTCGGAGCTGGCCCCATCCCTGAAGTGCGTGAACACTCGCTTGAAACAAGCTATGACGGTGGAGAAGAGAGTTGCCATCGCTCTGTGGAAGCTGGCAACCCCCGACTGTTACCTCTTGGTTGGGAATCAATTCAGAGTCGGTAAATCCACAGTGGGCATAGCCATGCACCAAGTGTGCAGTGCCATAAACAGACTTCTGCTACGAAGGCTAGTGACTTTGGGAAACTTGCAGGACATAGTGGAGGGATTTGTCGCGATGGGCTTCCCAACTGCGGGGGGGCCATTGATGGGATGCACACCCCCGTCTTAGCGCCTGCACACTTGGCAACCGAGTATATAAACCGCAAGGGGTACTTTTCCATGGTCCTGCAGGGGCTTGTGGATCACAGGGGTCATTTCACAGTCATCAGTGTGGGGTGGTCTGGAAGGTGCACAACGCTCATGTATTTTGTAACTTAGGGCTGTTCTGTAAGATGTAGGCAGGAACTTTCTTCCCTGGCCATAAAATTCAGATTGGGGGTGTGGAAATGCCCATAGTGATCCTGGGGGATCCTGCTTACCCCTTGCTCCCTTGGCTAATGAAGCCGTACATTGGTCACCTTGACAGTGACAAGGAGTGTTTTAATAAGAAGTTAAGCAGCTACAGAATGTTGTAAAATGTACCTTTGGGCATTTAAAGGCTAGATGGAGGAGTCTCCTCACTAGGCTGGACATGACTGAGAAGAACCTCCCTTCTGTGATATCTGTGTGCTGTGTTCTTCATAATGTGTGTGAAGCAAAGGGTGAGAGGTTCCCCCAGGGTTTGGCTGTGGAGGCAGAAAGACTGGCTGCCAGTTTTGAGCAGCCAGGTGCCAGCACTACGCTGAGAGCTAACCGCAGAGCGCTTTGTATTAGAGAAGCTTTGAAAACCAGGTTCTGCAATGAGATGCAGGAGTGATTTCTGTTCCTGAATGTTGCTTGACTTTTATGATCCCCCCCACCCCCCTCCTGTATGTTGTTGTTTGCCTTCGATGCAGGACTGATTTCTGTTCATGTATGCTGTTTGCCTTTGATACCCACACCTCCCACCGCCCTTCGATATCTGTGCCTGAAAAATCCTTCCTGATCAAGATATAATTTAATAAAGAAACATTTTGGAAAGATTCAAAAATTTATTTTTTTAACATTCAATTCTTGGGTGAAGGTGTGGGCGGGGTTCATTCACTGTCTCCAGGAGTAGGGTGGTAGCTTGGTGGCCAGCGGTCAGATGGCCACCGCAGATTTCTGCTCCCCTCCACTGGGCTAGAGGAGAACAAGTACTGCATCCTGGCCAATCTCCTCCAAGATCTGTTTGGGTCAGGGGAGAGGGAGGGCAGCACATCACTCCGTCGAGGAGCATTATGGAGGGCCTGCAGCGGGACTCTGTCCACAATAAGCCGGCGCAAGTCTGCCTGGTTCTGCAGTAGTCACAGCATCTCCTGCGTGGTGCTGCGATCATGTTCCTGCATTTGTCCCATGTTCTGGGACAAGGTTAGCCTCCACACTCTTTGCTCTGTCTCTGCGGCTGCCGAGGCATTCAAGAGCTCCGAAAAGATGTCATCTCTGCTTTTTTTCTTCCATTTTCTAAACTGAGACAGTCTGTACGCAGCACTGCTTAATGGTAAGCCCACTGACAAGATGTCTACAGAATGAAAGAAAAATAACAAGATCACCACAGTTAGCATAGTGAAGAACAAGATACATATGTAACAATTTCAATAATGATGCCATGATAAAATGTAGCCACAGTTTTCATAGTGAGGAACAGGATAGATATGTATCAATGTCAATAATGATGCCTTGATAAAATGTAGCTAATAATTTTCTCTCTGTGCTTGTATTTGAAACCCTTACAGAAAGGAACTGCAGGTGGCGTGGTAGGGGGGTTATTGAGGTGTGGGGATGGAATCTGCTTTTATTCCAAACCTTTACAGAGAGAAACTGTGGATGGCGGGGAAGCGGGGGGAGGATATTTTTAAAACACATGAAGCCATGATGCTGGCTACCTTGAGTGCAGAGAAGAATCCAACCATGGACGGAGGAACAAGGCAGCCGTCCCCTGGATTTTTTTTCAAGGGATAACAGATTACATACATTAAATTTTTCATGTGATATCAACTGATGATAAAAGTAGCATTTTTCATCACATAAAAAACAGGATCCCTGGGTAACCACCTAGTAGAGTCAACGAAACACCTGAAATCCCCTTCATGCCCCCCACACTCAGTGGTCAAGTACAGAAATGCTAAGAAGAAAGAAAACTCACCAGATGTGCCTTCCCCAGGATCATTAGTGCTGTCCTGTGTGCTGGTGGACTGCTCAGGGGTCAGAAATAAGGCCTGACTTTGTGGGAGAATGGACACCCTGCTCTCCTGCACCCTGCTCTCCACGGCTTCCTCCTCCTCCTCGTCTAAGGAGTCCTCCTCATTGTTCATGGACTGTGAACTAGTGGAGGTATTGATGCTGCAGGGAGGCATCATGGTGGGATTGCCCCCCAGAATAGCATGCACCTCATCATAGAACCTGCATGTTTTGAGAGAGGAGCCCAAGCGTCTGTTAGCTTCCCTGGCTTTCTGATACGACTGCTCCTTGATCTTCACTCAGCACTGCTGAGCGTCCCTCTGATGTCTCTTCTCCAGCATGCCCTGTGATATCTTCCCATATATGTCCAGATTCTTTTTGCTGGCTCTGAACTGAGCCAGAACGGACTCCTCTCCCCACAGCCCACTGAGGTCCAAGACCTCTGGTCGACTCCATGCTGGAGTATGTTTGGGCTTTGCAGTAGACATGCTGAGAACAGTGGCGAAGCTCTCCCAACGCTTGCAGCTAGCACAGGAAATGGAAATTCAAATGTTCCCGGGACTTGAGGGGAGGAGACTTTTCCTTATTCCGTGACCACAGAGCAGCACAGTGTGACTGTGCAGAGCAGTCAAAGTGGGGCATTTTGGGATACAGTCCAGAGGTTAATTAATTTGATTTAAGACCCTTTGCATCTACACTGACGCTAATTCGATTTAACTAATTCAAATTAGGCGCTACACTACTTGCAGAGGTGGTCTTATTAGCAATTAACAATTAGCAATGAACAATTAATTAACAATGGCGTCTCTGTAGACGCGGGTGTAATTAATTCGAATTAAGGGAACCTAAGTCGCCAGTGTAGACCAGGACTGGGGCTGCTGCTTTCCAGGTATGGCCTTTGTGGAATAAAAATAACTTCACCTTCAGTAGACATTTCTGGAAACATTTGTGTGTGGAAGGAAGCGTGCTGGGCTGCACAGGCTTCAAAATCGACTGTGCAGGAATGAAGAAGGGTCCTGTCACAATATTACCATGTGTCAGCTTTGTGCTACACTATTGTGGAGCCTGCTGGGGGAGGGGAGGTTTGAAAAATCAGTCCAGCCTTTAGATCAGAGTGAGCTTAACATCAAGTGCACAGTAGAATCCCTGGCTCAGTATTTGTTATGTTGGGGAAAAAGGGGTGTGTTTCTGGGCTGTGAGCACGCATCCATCAATATGTAGGGAGGCTACCCTTATGTATATGTAGTACATACAGAGTGACCTTAGAATTCATCTCTTTATGTGACTAATTTCTGCCTGCAAGTCTTATTAGGACTGGTGCTGAAAGTATCTGCCTTTGAGATGGGCAATACTGGCTGGCTGTGCTGTCTTCCACCCAGTAGAACATCTATTAATGCTGCTTTAAGCAAGCAGAGCAGCCTACATCAAGGTTCAAATTTATGCAAATGTTTTCTTGGATCATTGCCAGTATCCCAGGGGTTCCAGGAGACTGGGATGCACTGATGGATGAAGGAAGAGTGGCCACTCCCTCCTTCCATGATCCTAGAACATGGTCACCCCTATTTTCCCCATATTACCTACACAAATACAAGTATGTTCTACAAGTATGCCGAGTATGGAGTATGCAAAACTGTTTACGTGCATCTGCTGTGGCACCAGTGATGGGCTATATGGGTAGCAGAGTTAATGAGCTAGAAAGATTCTGTTCTCAGTTAAAATGGGGGAACTGTTCCAAATTTATGCCCATGTAACTAAAAATCTTGCCCAATGCATTTTAATGAGATCAATCTTCTGTTGTAGCTAATCAATAAGGTTAAGATTCTGTCATGTGTATTTTTAGTAAAACTCAGGGACAGGTCATGGGCAATAAATAAAAATTAATGGAAATCACGACCTATCCCTGACTTTTACTAAAAAATACCCTGGAGGAGAAGGGAAAATGGAGTTTCTGGGGATTGCAGCTGCTCCAGCCCGCTGCTCCAGTGGGCAGGCCCCCAGCTGGCTGCTCCAAGGCCCTGGGGCTGGCCAGTTGATCAGTTGTTTGGTAGCCCTGGGGCTGGCAGGTGGATCAGCTGTTCGTTCAGAAATCATGGAGGTCCTGCAAAGTCGTTGTTTCCGTGACCTCTGTGATCAAATCATATCCTTACTTATCAACTAATTAGGCAGCATTAGTGTTACTTTAGTATAACCAATAAACTCTACCGATGGTATTTTAAAATATACACTATTGTTACTATGATACAGTTTGTAAAGGTTGTGTACGAAACACAATACATAAAATTATTACAGTATGTTCAGCACTGCCAAATACCCCAGCATGTCTCCAGTGAGCAGAATCCAATCCATTTTCCCTTAAAAAAATCCCATCTAAAAAACTGAGATCAACATTCTGCAAAGCAATTTAATAATGAATTTCTGGTGTGCTTTATTGGATGACTCATTGGCCTTTTCTTTCTGGAACTCTAATTTAAATTGAGCCTGTACAAGAGTGACTAAATATTCAGTCTGATAATTTGTTTCTTGAAATCTATGTAGAAGATGAGTTTGCAAATGTCATTTCAAAGTCTGCAAACTCTAAAGAAATCCAAAGGTTTAGAAAATTTGAATAGATCTGGCATTTTCCAAACAAATAACTATTTGGCTAATACACCTTAAGAATGAAAAATCAGTTCCCTTGTGATAATATATGGAAATGGCTTAGGCAGTGGTGGGTTATTTCTTGTTTAAACTGTATTTAGATCTCGCAAAAGCTGCCAGATTGACATTTTTGGAGAGTAACTGAAAAAACAGCCGAGTGGATGTTAGTTGGTAAATAATGTCTTTGCCTTTTTTCTTTTTTAAGTTATTTGATTAGATGAGTATAACTTTAGGAATCTGGTTGATGGTATGGATACTCTTGTTGGAACTCTTTCCCTTTCTACGAATATTTTTGAATACTAACATAAACCTATTTTTCACATGAACATTCCTGCAAGTAATCTTGTTTGCTGAAGTATTTACAGACAGTACACATAAAAGTGGCATGAACACAGCCATTACTTACTTACTGTGAGATCATGGGCAAGTCACTTATTTTTTCTACACCTCAGTTCCCCATCTGTCAGATAGAGGCAGTGATGCTTCCCTACTTCACAGGCATGTGGTGAGGATAAATGCTCTAAAGGATAAAGATTGTGAGGTATTTGGATATTGCAGTGATAGGGGCCATTTGAGATAGCCAGTGGTATAGGGAAACTGGAATTGGGCAGTGAGAGTGTATAGAGTATCACCCACTTCAAAGTTAGGTTCTTGAGCCTGGAAAGCATAGGTATTTTTAATGAAAATAAAGGCTTTCAGACTCAGTATCAAGATGTGCTGACACAATAAAGAAGCAAAAACTCCAAGAGTTCAAAGGCTAAATATATAAATGAATGAATCTATAATAATTTCTGAACACTGCTAAAAGCAATGCTTGGCTACAATGCCCCTCTCCACTTCAGTGATGTGGAAGTTGGGTCAGACCAGCCCAGGATGAGGGGTGGTTCTTGTAGGGGGAGAGGAGAGCTCATTCCCAGACACGCTGGAGCCTAGCTCTCTTTGTGTCTCACAGAGCACTTGGGAATGTGCCTGGGGAGGGGCTTCCCTGCTTTCCAGAGGCCAGATGAGGTGTGTGTCTATGCAAATTGGTTCTCCTCTCAGTGTTAAACTTTCCTAGGTGTCAAGGGTTATTTTGCCATGATTACGGCTCTGCCCTCCCTCATTGTAATTGAGGTATATTAAGTTGTGTTTCCAGGATACTATGTCTGACCAATCACCCTGTTCTGGGGATCAGGAAGGATTTTTTTCCTGTTGGACCAAGTTGGGAGGGGACAGGAGGAATTTTTCTTGATGAATGGAATGTAAGAACCTCCACCAGGAGAAAAATATCAGGTGCTAAAGGACTCTTTAGTCTGTCAGAGAAAGGCATAACAAAATCCAGTGGCTCAAATTTGAAGCAAGACAAATTCAAATAAGAAATTAGGCACTTTTTTTTTTTTTTTTTTTTTTAAAGCAGTGGAGGTGATTAACCACTGCAACAAGCTACCAAGGGATGTGATGGATTCTTCTTCTCCAAGGGATGTGATGTCTTCAGATTAAGCCTTAATGACTTTCTGCAAGATATGCTTTGGACAAACACAAGTTATTGAGCTCAATATAGTTGTAACTAGGTGAAATGGTCTGTGTTATAGAGGAGGTCAGAGTAGATGATCTACTGGTCCCTTCTGGCCTTAAACCAGTAGTCCCCAAACATTTCACCTCATGCTTCCCTTATCCTTCTTTGTGCTCCCTTTTTCCTTCAGCCATGGCTGGGATCCCAGACCAGGACCGGGGCCACTGCTGGGAGAGGGGCCGCAGTTGGAGCTAGGGGACGAGGCTGTGGCTGAAGTCGCATCAGGGCAGGGGATGAGGCTGGGGTCAGGATTGCAGCCAGGCGGCAAGGCCAGGGCCATAGCTGGGGGTGGGTCCAGAAGCAGAACTACATTTGGGAGCCAGTTCCGATGCTGAGGGTGGGGCCAGAAGCAGAGCCATGACCAGAAGTTGCAGCTGAGCAGAGTGGGGGGCAGAGTGGGGCTGGGTGGTGCTTCTTTCCCACTCCCTGTGGGTGCTGGCCCGGGCCCCACCACACCTCCCTGAACCTGACCTCCATGCCCCCATAGGGGAACACACCCCACAGTTTGAAGACCTCGGCCTTAAACGCTATGCATTTATTAATTGATATAATACCTTGAGTATTGTAATGATGATATTTAGTTACAAAGGCCACTAAATAATTTTAAGGGCAACTACTATATTCAATATATTTAGATATGTGTTTTTATGTACTGCAGTTGCACCTGTCAACGCAGATATAGCCTTGCTTGTTCATTCCTCTTCCATGGACTTTGTGATATTGGGAAGATCATGGCACATCTTTGTGCTTCACTTTCATCTTAAAATACTTGCCCACCTCTCAGGGACTGCTTGAATGCTTAGTTTATTAATGTTTGCCCGAGACTGTGGGTTGCTTGGAGCAAAAGTGCTTTTGATGTGCAAAGTGTTTTTATTGTAACCTATTTCACCCATATATCATTCTCTGCTGAACCCCAGAAGGTTATATAGCCAGACAATTAGAGGGCAGTATAAAAATCTACTACTAACTTTTGTGTAGGTCTTCCCACGGGGATTGCAAGAGGAGATATAAGAGGAGAAGGAGAAAGAACCTAGACCTCAAACCAAACAAGTGATGGGAAAACAAATCCATACAAATAAAGAAAAACATATAGATGAACACAGAAAGAGGGTAACCCTCCAGATGTCATAGAGAGCAGGCCTAAGGGTAATGGCTTCCAGCTGGCTTCTTGCAATGGAATTGGCTAGAAAGTTTGGTTTAAATTGAGGAGGAAGAGTGGCAAGCACCAGTGCTATCCATACCTTCCTGACTTCAGGCTTACCTCCAATATCTCTACTTTCAGAATGTCAGCTGTAAAAGTGACATTGAATAGAACAGAGGAGGGTTGTGTGTCATGTGCAAGCAGGCTGCAATGACAACATACAACAGTTGGTCAAAAATGGACTTATTGTTATAAGGGAGAGCGCACACATGATGGAATAAAGTCAGAGCTCAGATCTAAAACCCTATACTTAGGACTCTTCCCATGCATACCAGAAGGTGGGACTGTTAAAAAATAAGCCCCAGGTAAGATAAAAAGTGTATGTGAACCCCCTCAGGAGCTTTTTGGCTGACTATTGTTTTGGGTAGTGTATGAGAGTATGTGAGAGAGCACACAAAACCTGAGGGCCAAGAAAAGAATAAAGAGAGAGAGAGAGAGAGAGACACACACACACACAGCCTAGGAGCAGCCTGCTAACTTTTGAGCACAGTTTGGCCTTTAAAAAAGCTAGAGAGAGAGCATTGGGAGTCCGTTGGCTGAAGAGCTGTTGGGAATGTAAGCTAAGAAACTGCTCCTTTTGTTCTTGATTCCTTCTTATGAGGAGAGGCTGAGGGAACTAGGCTTATTTAGTCTGCAAAAGAGAAGAATGAGGGGGATTGGATAGCTTTACCTACCTGAAAGGAGGGTCCAGGGAGGATGGAGCTAGGCTGTTCTCAATGGTAGTAGATGACAGAACTAGGATTAATGGTCTCAAGTTGCCGTGGGGGAGGTCTAGGTTGGATATTAGGAGGGTGGTGAAGCACTGGAATGGGTTACCTAAGGAGGTGGTGGAATCTCCATCTTTAGAGGTTTTTAAGCTGAGGTTTGACAAAGCCCTGGCTGGGGTGATTTGGCTGAGGTTAGGCCTGCTTTGAGCAGGGGGTTGGACTAGATGGTCCCTTCCAACTCTAATATTCTATGATTCTGCATTCAGAGATACAGGATATTGTATATTCTTTTGTAAATACACAAAACTGCAACAACGAAAATACCGGACTCAATTAATTTCTACTTCCAACTGGAACATCCCCAGAAACTCCAAATTTGAGTTGCCACTTGGGTCTAAAGGGACAACACTAATAACCACACTCTGGAAAGCTTTGAATCTGGACTTGACTTTTAGTCTGCCTTTTCTCCTCTTCTTTTTAACCCATTCATCCCCATGGTATTAAAGAAAAAATATTTTAAAATAATGTTATTTTAGTATAAACTTGACAGTATCTTTCCTTTAAAGCTCATTTCAGGGCTTCAGTTCATGGGTGTTTAAATTGTTATGTTCATGGATTACACAATTCTAGTTACAGGGAGTTTTTAAAAGGTGCAAAAAGGAGTTAAGTTCCCAACTCCCTTTTCTGTCTCTGAAAATTCCATTCTTAAAGACAGTGCATTCATTTTATATCAAAAATGAATGACAGAAACTCCCAATGCAGCAATCACATACATTAATAACTTTATTTATGAGAATAGTTCAATTGACTTAATGGGACTGCTTACACAAGTAAAATTACATGTGTGCCGTTTGCAGAATCTGGCCCTAAATACTAACAAAGAGGTACATTCAGCACCTTGCCATGATTTTATAAAATAATTTAAAGTGAATGAATCATCACCAGAATATTCCTAATCAAGCCTATTGTATCTTTTTAAAAATGTCTTTGAAACTGTTTTATAGTTTGTCTGGTATGTAAAAGCAGAATAAGTGATGCGATAACTGCTCCTTTGGACTTGTTTTTGACAATAAGAAGGAAAATTATTTTTTCTTTCCTGACCGTGGTTAAGTTTTATAGCAGTGATAAGCCATAGCCTAAATCACTTCTACCTAAATGTATGCACATCTTATAAATCTAATAGGAATATCAAGTAACTTTAAATATCTGGATCCAAGTGGTACTCAGCACAAAATGAGCTCGATGGAACTATTTGCATGCTTAAAGTTAAGCATATACATAAATCTTTGCAGGATCAAGACCTTAACTTATGGTTGCTACTTAACCTGAAATCTCAGAAGGCCCAAGTTCAGCAAAGTATTTAATAAGGCGCTTAGGTCCATCCCCTTTAGCAAAGGACTTAAACACATGTGCAGTTCCATTTGAGTCCAGTTTTGCCCTTAGATTCAGAAAACTTGGCACAACTCATTGCAGTTATATCTGTGAATAATGGGGCCCTACAAGTCAATATATCCACATATTTCTCCTTCCCTATATTTCAAAATAGGGACGCAGACCTGTAATAAGTTTCAAATGGGTATATTCTTGTGCTTGCATCCAGCCTCACTGAAATGAACAGGGCTCCATGACTGGGAAAAGAACTTCACCTCTATATGGTGCATTTCCCCTCCCACTCTTTGATTGACTTGTTTGTTTAGAATGTAAGCTCTTCAGAGTAGGCACTCTCTTTTACTGTGTATTTGTGCAGTGATTAGCACATTGAGGTCCTGATCATGACTGAGGCCACTGGACACTACTGTGATATAATTAAAATAAATAATAATGGTTAAAGTATCAAAAATTGTAACCTTCTTCTTTAAATTTTGATTGTATGCAGAGTTATTGTAGCTGTGTTGGTCCAAGGAAGCTAGAGAGACAAGGTGAGTGAGGTAATAACTTTCATTGGACCAACTTCTATTGGTGAAAGAGACTAGCTTTTGAGATACATAGTGTTCTTCCTCAGATCAGGGAAAGGTACTCAGAACTCGAAGAAGACCCCATAATTTACCCAGGAACATAAGGATATCATCAAATCCCTATCCAACCAATTCCAATAGAAATGCTACAAACTCATCCCCCATAAACCCACCCCAGGGACCTTCTACATGCTTCCCGAGATACACAAACAAGGGAACCCAGGCAGACCCATCATATCTGACTATGACACTCTTACTGAAGGACTCATGAAAACCATTTTCAAATAACTCACTACACAAAGGACTAGCTTCCTCCAGGACACAACTAACTTCGTCCAGAAACTCTGCAATATTAACAATCTCCCTCAGAACACCATCATGAATGTCACTTCCCTATATACCAATATCCCTCACAATGAGCTGCCTGTCTCAAATATTTACCAGATAGTGGACAGCCTGAGATATCCATCCCAAGCGTATCAACAAACTCATCCATTTCATCCTCCTCTATAACAATTTTACATTTAAAAAACAAACACTTTGTCCAAACCATGAGAACAGCAATGGGTACAAGGATGTCTCCCCATTATGCCAACCTCTTCATAGGCCACCTTGAAGAATAATTTCTAGACAAATGCACCACACAACCAATGAAAAACCTAAGATACATCAATTATATTTTCATCCTCTGGACAGACAACTTAAACTCCCTCATATATTTCCCCCACAACATCTGTAACCACCATCTATCCATCACACTCTTTCTGGAATACTCCAGAATACATTGATATCAACTTCTTGCATGCACACCATGATCAGCTTCAACAGTGGAACTCTACAGACAATTATATACAAGAAACTCACAAATAACCACGCCTACCTTCATAGAACCAGTAACCAATCCAAACACACCACAAAATCTGTTCTCTATAGCCAGGCACTCAGATACCAAAGGATATGCTTCCAGGACAAAGTCTGGAATAGACACCTTAACACATTGAGAACTGTCATCACCAATCAGGGACCCGTCACCAATGAGTAGATCATATCATGGAATGGGCCACCCAAATACTCCCAAAAAACCTGCTTCAATATAGAAATAAAGCCTGCTCCATCACACAACCATAATTGTCACCTACCACCACACAGTGGAACCCATAGGGGGTATCATCAAACAACTACAACCTATACTCGATGGGGACCCCATCCTGAAAGAAATCTTTCAGAAGCCCTTCTTCTGGTCTTCAAACACCCCCAACCTCTCCAAATTCATCATCAGGTCAGGACACATCATCTCAAAGCAACACCAGATCATGCCAGAACAACAGATGCAAAAGCTGGAGACATAACTCCACTGCTACAATGATCAAGATCCCCTACAACACATCTTTAAAAATCCATGATCTTACACATGCGTATGACTACAGGGGTGTTAATGGGCCACTTCACATTGGATTCACATTTAGAATATGTGTTAATTACATATGCTAATCTATCTGTTTGACAACCTTATATTTAGCTGTGCCATTCTGAGTACCTTTCCCAGACCTGAGGAAGAGCTCTCTATTGCTCAAAAGCTTACCTCTCACACCAACATATGTTGGTCCAGTACAAGATATTACCACACCCACCTTGTCCCTCTTAAATTTTGATTGGTAGTTGATATTTTTCAGCTTAGTATTAAGCGTTGTTGTAGGCATGTCAGTCCCAGGATATTAGTGTGACAAGTTGGGTGAAGTAATATCTTTTATTGGACCAACTTCTGTTGGTGAGAGAGACAAACTTTTGAGCTTACACAGTGCTCTAAGGTCTAAGTCTACTAAAATATTACCTCACCCATCCTGCCTCATCTTAATATTAAGACATTTCTTTTTCATATAGTAGCAAGCTCATGATTAAAAAGTGAACTTCTTGTAACCAGTCCCTCCTGACAGTGAAATCTAAACTTCTAACACTTATTTTTAGAAGGGGTTTGTGAGGTAAAATACATTTTGAAATTTACCACAGCACTTTATAATGCTGTTAGAATACAACTGTTACAAATATAACTAAAGTCAGTTAGAACCATTAAAAGAACTGAACAGAAGACACAATTCATACAAATTATGTATTTTAAAATCAAAGCATCATTTCCCCCATATATACCATTATTAAAAAAAAACATCTGTCTTTCAGTAAACATTTCAAACTAAAGAGATTCTTTTCCTTAAAACCTTCCATCTGTAATTGTAAACTCTCACTGCAAATGCATACAAAAAATAACTTTAAAACTCAAACATGCTCTGTAATTTTTTGTGTTTTTTGTTGTTGATGGTAATGGTTTGAGACACGTATACAAGGCATTAACACCATTTGGATTTTCTTGGTCGTACATGTTGCAGCACTTGAATAAAAATGAATGTTTGTCACAAATAGGCTGTGACAGTCTTTCTGTCTGCCAAGCCCCATCACCACTGGCCCTGGTGGTGCAGTCTGACCTCTTAGGACACTCTTCCTGGTCCCTTTGGTTCTGTTACTAGATAGGTTTTTTTTCTGTAGGGACAGGACTTTTTGGAAACTGTTTGGGATGTCAATACACCCCTAGTCTACTTTAAAGTCTGAAATAGCTGCTTTCATATCTGCTTGGTAACATCTGTCTTAGTAAGATACATTTAAACCTGTAGGACATTTGCCAGTCTGAGGTAGTTTAACCCATCCTGAAATCCCCTTTTTTTTTTTTTTTTGAGGGGGAGGGGAGCTAACAATAGCTTCCAGGTAGCAATTTGTTGGGCACGAGGAATACTCTTGGCTGGAAAGAGGAAGAGCCAGATAGGACGGGATCGTTGGCCCTACCCAAGGATCCCCCACTTGTCTTTGGCAGGTGGGAGGCCAATTCCTGCTTCCCACCTGCCAAACACTCCACTAATCTATTTGGGATGTCCTGCTGGTAAGTTACAGCCAAACTTTTGAAAGCATGTATCTATTTTTACACAACTGCTGTCTTTTTGTGCACACAAACCTATTGCCTATGTCGGTCAAGTTGTGTGAGTGTTGATACCTAAATATATGTATGAGGAAATCTCACCTTGTAGGTGTGAATTGGGACTTGTGCACATGCGTGTTTGAAAACCAAATACTTCATCTATTGTCTTGTTTTTCTAACCTTAATTGTGATTTCCAGCCAAATCTTTCCTTTCTTGCTTTCACGTCAGTAGCATTTCCAGTTTATCCCTTTCTAGAGAACCCTAGATAATTCTTCCTCTTCCTTAGTTTTGGTAGCTTCAGATATTTGTGGAGAGTATCTTGTCATTCTGTTTTAGTATTATTGGGAATATTTAAGTATTTTCTTTTATTTTCTTATTTATCTTTTCTTCTTAAGTAAATCTGTCAAACCCTCAATGACCTTTGACGATTTTTTTCTGGATCCTTTCTAATTTGATAATGTTTTTTCCTTGAACTGAGGCATTAAAAATAGACACTTCTGTTCCAAATGTGGACCGACCAATGCTTTCATAAAGAGGCTCTGTAACTCTTCTGAGTGGTTTTATTTCCCTGTGTGGTGAAGCCTGATGTGGTCCTACTTTATGCTAAGACTTTATATAGTAATCACTTAAATTTGGTTTGCAACCACTGATAATCTATCTTTCCATCATTACTGTTCGCAGGCTTCTGGCAATCATTATGCATCACTGATTCATGTTGTCTTCCCTCAAATGTATCAGCTAACATTTTTACATTACAAGTATTCCTGGCCTTTTCTCTGATCTTCCAAGGTTCATTTCAATTTCCTGTTAGTCCTCTCATGTGTTAGTGACTTCTCCTGCCATATTATCTTCTATCAATTTAATTAATGGGCTTTTTTACATCCTCCTCCACATCACTGATGAAAATGTTAATGAAGCAGGATCTGACATTTACCTTTGTGTACACAAAACATCATCTAATCCAAGAGCAGTCCCATTTATAATTATTCCTTGCTTATGGTCCATAAGCTAGTTTTCGATCCATTTAATAATGTGGTTGTCTAAATCAGTTTGATGTATTTTTTTCTAATAAACTGTCATAATGTACAGTATTAAATTACTTTAAAATGATAGTCTGGCATCCATTGTAAAAGCTGTTTTTCTTTATAAAAGATTTGCAGAAAATTGTACAAATACACTATATCTGCACTTAAAATATAGATGGATTTTGTACATATTTAGATATGTTTAGTTGCTGCAACAATTCAACTTTTCTCTCTTTATAGTGCTTTATACGGTGCAGAGAGAAAATTATTTGTGTTACATTCTCTATGCTTTGTTTCACTTTTCCAGTCAAACTTATGAAAGTATTAATATGCTCTTCAACATCAAGACAAATGACATACACATTATTGTTTCCATTACACAACTTGACAATTACTTCTACTGCTAATGCTCCAGTAACTACATTATACTCTGCAACTTTTGAGAACATTCAATACTATACATATAAAAGAATTATTTTTGTTCAAACAACATAGTTGCTTCCAAGTATGAATAGGAGTCCCACGGAAGGAGAGTCCAAAGTGAACTTATATTCATATACGAACCACTACACTGGCATCCATGGCTCTTTGGAATCCCTTCTAGTAAATGACCTTGTATTATTTATATAGTATCTCTCATCCAAATGGATCTCAATGTTCTTGATAGTTTGTACACTAATCAGTAAAGATTATGAGCCCAGTTATGGCCAGTGGCTCTTGCTCAAGAAATCATCCCTGGTAAAATTACTGACACCAATCTCCTCCTCCTTATTGTCTGAGGCCTAATCTCCTTTCTGTGAAAGGTCATTGAGTTGACAGTGGCAGGCCAACTCCAAAACAATACAGTGGGCTTCGTGTACTAATTAATGTCCTACTTCCATTAATTTCACTTCGAATGTTCATTACTGAAACAGAACTGTAATGAAAAAGAAATATTTTACTATTGCAATATCACTTATCTAAAAAGCTGTACCTATGCAGAACCATTAACTTTGATTTTAAGCCTTTGCTGTGCGTTCTTTATATGATGCCATCCAAGAAATGCTCTGACTGCCGCTCAGTAGCACAAACTTCAGAGGTGGCTTACTCCAGTCTGGATGGTTTCCCTCAAAAATAAATAAAGGAAATGGTGAGTTTGTTTACATTTGTAGATCAGTCTGACAAGCAGGATTATCAGTGTGGGGAGAACATGCTCATTTATCCTAGCATGTCAGTTTCCCTTCAAACTTGCATTACTAGAGTGGCACAGGAAAAGGGACCATAGATAATAAGTAGTGCAAAATTCTAAACTGACTGTCAGCTGTCAACAACAAAAGGGCCAGTATCAAATGCAGACTTTTCAAAGGAGGGGAAGCAAAATAACTAAAATAAAGTAAGTGTAAAAACAAACCAATAAGGCTGTTTACTTTTTTAATTATTTAGTGAAATTTAAATAAGTCTATTGATCACTCCTTTACCAGCTGAAATATCACAGACTAGAAGTAAAAGTTTGATTTGAAAAGAGCATGCACTGAAAATAGGGTTAGTGGCAGAAAGAAAAAGAATGAAATTTTTCATAGTTTCTTTAAAACACTGAGAAATCATCATGCTTTTACTATTTAAATGGTGATATGTTTTCATAAAATATTTTGCAGTGTGCTAACCATCTCTGTGCCTCTCTGCATATGTTGCTCTAACTCTGGGAGTGTTACACCTGAATATACGTTCCTGTTGTCACCTGACCCTGTTGTATGCCTACGTTCATATTGAGACAAACAGGTCAAATTAATCACCAGTTCGTATCAGTGGAAACCCATCATGGAAGCTTTGCCCCAGTCTGATTAACATATTTATATTTGAGAACAAAGGGGCAATTCAAATAAATATCTCAAAAGCCATTGACCGAGATTTTAAAAATGAGTGCTTAAAGTTAGTCTCTTAAATCCATATTTAGGCAAGTAAGTAAACTGAGCGTCCGGCCAAACAACTACTAACATTATGAGATGGGATCTATTTTATTCTATTCATTTTCTTTTATGTTATGTTCACAGCACACAACTAGAGAAGTTAGATAACAACAAAAAAGTACTCTTTCTGAGAGGCTGCAGTGTATTTATTTCTTAAAATCCAGAACCTTAACACACAGAAACCAAAAACAGAGAGAGAGTGAGAAAACAGGCTGCTCCCTACGACAGGGAATCACAAGTCACTCCACCTTGCTCTAGACTGACTTTTGCAGACTGATTGTACAATACTCACATCACACACTTCTCTACAGAGCCCCATAGCCTGCAAGCAGAATTAGGAAACTCCTTACAATTTACATGATAGGTTGTAGTTTAATACATCACTCTCTACTATATTGCGCTCATCACTGTGGTATCTGAGGCCCAGATCCTGGAAAGTATTTTGGTGTTTAATTTAGAAGCAAGGTACCTAAATACCTTTGAGGATCTGGGTCAGAGTGCCTATGCCAAACTGATTCAGTAAAAACTTTTCAGTGCTTATTTATACTAAACTTTTAGAGATTTCCCTGTCATTAATCATAGACATTGAGTGAAGATTTGCTAGATCGGGCCCTAAATATATTTAGCTTAGCATCTGAACAGTACTGCTACTACAAAATCACACAATTGAGATTGTATGAGATTTCCAAAATGTTTATTATGACTTAATGAGACTACACCATTTGATTTTGATTTCAGCCATTTAAGAAAGAGAAGTGTAGCAAAACCTCTTTTCTTCCTCCACAGTAACTGGTTTACCAACTAATCAGTGCTGGCATTTAGTGTTGAATATCTTGAATTAAATCTAATCCTCTATAGAGCTTTACAGAACCTAGCAAGTATTTTCCTTTCCAGTTCTATTGCTTTCCCTGTATATAATATTGTTGCTGACTTGCTTATATTCATGAGCTCAAATTTCTCTCTTCAGATAACTGAAAAATTGATGAGTGGCTAAGTATTTCATTTATTCACAAGGGATCTTCCCATGCCTTGCTCAGTACTCCTAATAATGGTATGCAAGAAAATCAGCTATATAAAAAATGAGTAAAGACCACAGTCCGGATTGCCCAGGAAACAAAGAGCATAAATAGGGATTTAAAAACTCTTTAACTTTTTGCTATTCTGTTGCATTGATAGTAACAATATCTGGGGGTAGGTGGGAGGGTGAAGGAACTTTTTTTTTTTTTAAAGTTGACAAAGACACCTTTGTTTTCCTGTGATACCCAGTGTGGACTCTGTCCCTATATGTCTATTGGCATTTGCTCATACCTGTTCCATGATATCTCTGTTTAGGTACAGCTTATGATCACATGCAACTCCTCCCCCAAGGTGAAATTCACCAGTTACAATCCCTTCTTAAGTTTTTATTTATTTATTTAATATATTTTACCCTTATGTTCACCGCTTAATCTCACCCCTAATTTCACTGAAGTGGGAACTCATGATAAATGTCTCTATGGGTTCACAGTTCTGATATCCTCTGGCTTTATGCAAAGGGTATCTTTCACTTCTGTCACTTTAGCTTTATATATACTGTAAAGGCATTGCCATTTGCAGAGATTAAAAGACAGGCAGCAGTAGAGAATGAGGTTTAGTGATCATTCAGAGGGCAGATATAGTTCAAGCTGTCCCACCAGTAAGCTAGTTGCCTGTAGCAAGAAAACTCTCTAGAGGTAAAATTAATGTACTCTTTATGCTATCCTAACATTCTGAGCCTTTTTTCAACTGAGAATGACATTCACTTTCAATTGTATTCAGTTACATGCTAGTTTTCACTTGTGGTCAGGAAGATATGAAATAAAATGTTATTATGCAGGTAATGACTGCAAAATTATATATTTACACTGAAGGATTGCTGTTCATTAGTACACTCTAAATACACATCTTCCTCAATCATTACAAAATCATTATTTCTGCAAGCACTATGCTGCTTGTCAAATATTTTGCTTGCTAGAACAAAAATCTCATTTAGAATATGTTTGTGCTCTTGTGCTTAAAGATATGATCAAGTGATTTCTCACCAGATTGTTTTCGTTTTACTTGTGTTTTTGGCAGACAAATCACCCAATATGATCAGATTTTTTTTTTTCAAATTATGACATCAACTCAGCAAATTTTCCCTGGTTCAGTATCAACAGACAGTATTTGTTTCTCTCATTTTTTTGTAAATAATTCTGTGATATCCAAACATTTTAAGATATAAACCAACAGACCAGAATTTTAGATCATTTTCTTCTTAAATAACTTTTTCCTTAATTTATTTCTGCCCTCGTATCATCAGCCTGTTCCCTGTGGCTTCCCTCTTCTCTGAGGAATAGGCAGTTGCTGATTTCTCCTCCTCTGTGCTGGGCCTGATTCTTGTTATAATGGAAAATTCTCTGTTGATTGAACTACCTGGCATGGACTGCAGGGTCTGTAGGAGTCTCCTGTAAATTCTGCAGAGGTGGGTAATAGGCTGTTAGTGAACTAGAAAGATCAACTTGTTATGATGCTGGAAGATGACAGAAATTCATTCATCCCAAAGTACAATTGGAACTGGGATGCAAGGGTCTTTTTATTTATTTTTTAACAAGTCACATAAAATTAAAGACAACATTGACTGATCTGTTAAGTATTGCATAATTGCAAGTGTGTATCTTGTAAGTTCCCTGGCCCTCTGTTATAAAAAGATTGCAGATATGCTGTTACGACCAGACATGCCTTGAATTGTAGCATCCATGCAGAACCCTTGAGTTAAAAAGTGACTTCAGGTCATTTTATACAATAGCTTTGGAAAGAGGTATACTGAGCATGCAAATCCTGTTGAAGTCAAAGGAAAGTCTGATTCCACAGGTTTTGGATCAGGCCCTTTGTGATTTTAGTGGTGCGTAGTTATCCTCTAACTAGATGAGGAAGGATGATACAGTGGTTAAAGCCTTAGCCTAGGATCTGAGAGACTCAGTAAAGTATCCTGCTCCAATACAGACACCCTGTGTAACCACGCGCACGTCATTTAGCCTTTATGTGCCTCAGTTCCTTCTCTGTAATATAGGGATAATAGCCCTTCCTTACCTCACAGAGATATTGAGGATAAATACATTAAAGATTGTGAAGAGCTCAGATACCGTAGTAATGCAGGTCATATGAGACTCATAGATAGATAACTATATATCATGATTTATTTAACAAATGTGGCTATTTTTTCCATTTGTGATCTCTTCATGAAAAAACTTTGTTTTTCACCTGAGTAAGTACACAACTAAAAATGAGGCACCCAATTACAAAATAAGCATTCATGAAGGGATATGATGGATTCTGAATTATTTGTATTGTTTAAATACAGACTAGATATGTTTCTAAAATATATTCTCCTCTTCAACCAAAAGTATGATCTTGATGAAATATTTCATATAGATTCTGTATAGATTTTGATGTGTGTGTTATGCAGGAGGTCAGACCAGGTGATCATAATGGCCCCATGTTGGCCTTAAAATCTATCAATCTACAAATATATTCACTATGTGTAGTTGTTTGAGCTTTTTGTGCAAACACATCTTATGGGTTATTGGCAGACTGTTCACTTAAATTATTTGTTATACATTATACTTAATTTTGACATACATTCTACACCCAAAGAGATCTCATTTTTCCATTGTGTGCTTCTATACACACATGTAACTTCTTACACTATTTTTTACTTTAATTAGTATGTAACATAACATACTTGACTGTGATGCCTACCAAATACTTCACAACAGTTAGGCTGCTGGTGTGTTGAGAACACTGTCTATCAAGCTGACCAGTATTTCCTCATTTGTTTATTCCTCCCTTGTCTGTGCTCCATCTGTTGTCTCTTATCTTATCATTAGATCATAAACTTTTTGGACAGGGACTGTGTTTGTACAGAGCCTAGCACAATGGGGTTCTGGTCCATGATTATGGCTCTGGGGTGCTATAGTAATACAAATAACTTTTTATTAATAATAAATATCAGGGATTCCCAAACCATGGTCTATTGAGTACTTACTGGTGGTCAACAGAGAGATGGCAGGTCACATGCTTCTGGATCCTCCTTATTTTTAGCTGCTTAATCTGATTAAAGAAATTAAAAATATATCCAATACTTTCTAAATGTTATTTTTTTCATATAAGAAATCGCTATAGTTGTCAAAGGGATATGATTAAAGCATCAGTGGGAAGGGAGGTTGCCCACACAATTGAAAATAAGAGACATGGCCGTGAGACAATTTATTTATTAAGATATGGACTATGAAGAAATTTAAGAAACACCAGTTTCATATTACACACACTTGCAATTGAAAAGGTCAAGAAGATTCAGACACTTTATATAGTGTTCCCTGATAAAATATTTGCTATTATATGAGATCTACTGTATATATATATTGTATATCTATTCAATCTTCTTTTTTAGTGTATTTCATTACTGATGCCCTACACTCCAACACAGCAGGATGTTATCAGAGATTTCATCCATTGAAAGCATATTCATGAGAGAAGAGAGAGAATATGGGGAACATTTGCTGTTACTGTGGAATATGTAGTCACTGTGCTTGTGCTATGTTTCAACAAGTAAATAGTATGACCTCAGACAATAAAAAGAAAGATGTGGGGAAAGAAAGAGACAAATAGTAAAATATTTTTATTATTATGGATGGGAGGCTTTCTGAGCTTCTATAAAATGTCACTTAAAATATGAGACATATACTTACCACATATATCACCCTTATTTCAAAAAAGAGCTAAATTTCACGTGGATGCTTTGATAGAAAAAATTAAATATTATGTATAGAACAATTCATGAGAGAGAGTACAATGTTGTAGTTAATAAGATAGCTCTGTTCCTTCCTTTCATAGAAACATTACATACAGTCCAGTTATCCATGAGGCTATCCCTTACCTAGGTATTGGGCATATATTCCGTTAGTGCTGAAGGAAATGATTAGTTTAAGCAGAGGTTTTTAGATACATAGTTGCAAAATACAAAAAAAAACAAAACCCACCCCTAATATACTTTTATATCCCTATTAACATTTAATGAATATATTGTGGTTAATATAATTACAAAAAATACCAAAGAAATTAATAAAGATGTGCCATGTTGTGTTAAGCCTTTCCTACATTATTCATTTTTGACATTTTGGCTAAAGACTGAATGCATTTGGTTCTTATCACAGG
This sequence comes from Emydura macquarii macquarii, assembly GCF_026122565.2. NCBI lineage: Eukaryota > Metazoa > Chordata > Testudines > Chelidae > Emydura > Emydura macquarii. Next base: position 6,367,928 of record NW_027133614.1, read on the forward strand.
TATGCCATGAAAGTATCTTTATGCTAAGCACAGCAGTAGTACCATCATTGCAGAGGTATATCAGGCATATGAAACCTGAATCCTTCTAACATTTCTACTTTCATATTCTACTGTCAAGCAATGCAAATAGGGCAGCATTTTCATTCAAAGAGAAGAGGTGAACTTCCTTTATGAGCTGAAAAGTCCTTTTTTTCAGTTTATTTTTGTTGAATTTTGTTATCTTTATTGTCTTTTATTGTTGTTTTTCCTCTCTCTCTCTTCGATTGTAAATATGTCCTGGAGATATTGCCAGACACATACTTTACAAATGAAAATATTGAATAAATTTGTGTAGATAATATATTTTGAAGTAAATGTACATGCACATGCTGCTGTTGTGATGTGCACAAAACAATTATGATGTAACATGAGTTGAAGAGACAAGAATAATAGATTTTTTAAGGCTGGAAGGGACCACTGAAAAACCTAGTCTGACCTACATAACACAGGCCACAGGATTTTCTTTAATTAATTCCATCCTCAAATCTAATAGATGTGGTTGAACTAAAGCATATCTTTTAGAAAAGAAACAGACCAGCAAAAGCAAACATCCAGTCTTCGCTTAACATTTCCAGTGTTGGAGAATCCATTACCACCCTTAATAAATTGTTCTAACGGTTAGTTACCCACACTATTCAAAATTTGCACCTTATTTCCAATCTGAATTTGTCTAGCTTCAACTTCCAGCCCTTGCATCTTGTTATCCCTTTATCTGCTAGATTGAAGAGCCCTCTCCAATACAGTAAACACACATGTATACAGCCTGAAATGTTACTTTCTGTACCAGAGTTGCAAGCAAATCATTCTGAGTTTAGTAAGATGAAGTTTGGTTATAATTGTTAGTCCTATGGCTGTTACAATATTACTAGTTTTCCATACATTCCAGTGGTGTGAATCATTGTTCTTAAGGGCAGTGCCAAAATTAAGGTTAAAGATGAAGACAAAACATAAACAAGGCCCCAGGGTTGATAGAATGGTGTAATTGACATCAGAATTTGGCCCTGACTAACTAATCTATATACTCTGTCCATCTACTACTTAGGTAAAATCCATATCACTCCTAACAATATTAATTCAATTACTTCTAGAAGAGTAGTAATTGAGTTAATGTTGCCATTGATTTGATGCAGTGATACATTTCTTCCATTGTCTCTCAGCCCATGTATGATACATATGCTCAATTGCAACATAATATAGCCTAGATTTATTTTTATTTTTTTTGGTCATTCTGTATTGTTATTGGAGATGGGCCTTTAGCTCCAAGTACTGCAAAACTTTGTGAACTTTGGAATTGCATGCATATCCATATGAGAATTCAAATAGTTGATCCTATGAGCAGAAATTATTTGTCCTTCAGGGAGCATATCATCTAGAAAGGATAAGGACAGAGGTGGAGCAGTGGCTCCACTTTCTCTCTTCTCCATGGAGCAGGGCCAGTGGATCAAAGAGGAGGAACAATCTGCCCCATCTTTATGGAGACGGCAGTGTGTGCAGCCCCCACAAGCACCAAGCAGCCAAAGAAGAGATTATGCCACCATAGTGCCCTCTTTCCTAGTGGGTCCCCAGGAACAGGGCAGTTCAACATTGCACCCTAGAAAGGGCAGTGTAGATCACACAATGTTGCTCCTCAGATAAAAGTAAGAAGCAAGAGACTATCTCCCCATTTTGTCTATAATATTCAGCATAAACAGGGCACCTGTTGCAAATATTTTTGTGATCTTACAGGGAATAGCTCTGTGCAAAAGCGCCGAAAGCTCGGATTGTTTCATTTGGAATTTTGCCTGTGTAAGGATTTCAGATTTGGTCTGACTGATATTGTTAAGATAATACCTAAGAATTTCCTGCCAACTACAGACCTAAACCAAAGGCAGTGGTAGTGTTGCCTTCTCAAACTTGGCTTCCAGTCATCATCATGACATGTCAGTAATGAATAATGTTCTCTTTCCTTACCGTTATTAAAGTCACTGGATGAAATCCTGGCCCCATTGAAGTCAGTGACAAAACTCCTCCCATTGGCTTCAGTGTGGCCAAGATTTTTGATGCCGGTTTGTGGCAGTACAAATTGCAAATCCTCTTTTGCAGAAGAAGATATTTATTGGCTTTACTCTCTCTGGAATCAGGCATTCCATGCTGTTTTTCAAGTATGGTTCAAAACGTATTCCCTAACAGAGTGGCAGGAGGATGGCACCACCGACAAATGATATTCCCTGCAGGGATGGCTTTGTGAGATACCGAGACTCTCAGAGAAATCAAGGGCATCTGCTTTACAATAATTCTATTCTCCCCTGGGAAGAGAATCAGGGAGCACTATCAAGCAGCAGAATCTCATAAAAAAACCACATACTTTCAGCAGTCACCCAGATAGATCATCCATTAATCAGTTAAAAAGTAACATTCCTCATTTGGGAGGAAACTTAAATATATGCAGCCTGATCCCATATTGCTTACACACCTGAAACTACTAGGATCACTAGGTAAGCAAACAGTGACAACAGAGAATAGTAGAAGGTTTTATATGCAGTTCTCTGACATGAAGCAAATACAATTCAGTGTTGAAAAATGATGGTGAAGAAGTCAGATTGCCAATAGAATAACAAATACAAAATGAATTAAGTGTACCAGACTAAGAAGGCTGAAAGCCATCTAAACATGCATAGCCATGCTGGGTTTGTAAATATTCTGACCTCTTCTTCTTGTGTCTAGTGTCAAATACCAGTTTTTTCTTGGATAAAATTCTCCACTCAGCTTTGGTTTATTTTGGTTTATTTTGTGTCTTCAGTGTGCACTTTCCATTCTATTGTATAGGTGACCACAGGTTACGTAACATATTGGCTGTCTCAGAGGCTGGCATAACCAGCCATAATGTTTGATAACCCACACATCACCAAAATCGATTTTTATTTAAACATCATTTTACTCTAATGGCTTACTTTAAAAATGGGATTGTGTTGGTCCATGTATACTTTCTTACAATAATGCAATGAATGTGGTCGATTTGCATGTAAAAATGATTGTGCTTTGCAAATTGATCCTGGGTTTTGATAGTCATCAAACTGGTTTGCTTCCTTCTCAGACATTATTATAAGCAATAAAATTTCCTCAATCCAAATTGTGCCCTAAATGGCACTTGTGCTTTCAGTGGGTTTACACAAGTGTAAAGGACTAGAACCTGAAGCTGCAAGTCAACATAGCACTTGGCTGCATGCTTAACTTTAGCACATGCTTTGCTGAATCAAGCCCACAATGAGGTTCTAAAATAATTCAGGTTCATTGCTTTGTAATGATGAATAAATGTTAGCTAAAAATAAGCTAAACTAAAGTACCTATACTGTGTATATATAGTTTAGAAAACAGCTTGATTAAAATTACATTCCAGTGCAATCTGAGGTATATAGAATCTTAAGTGGTACAGATAATGCATTCTAATTTAGAATTTGTAGCCCATATAGCAATAACACAATTGACTATACCACTGTATTAGCAAATCCACTTCTTGCAGCTGAAACATGGGGATCCTTTGGTGAAATTAGATGTTAAGAGAAAATTGTATATTAAAATAGGCCACACTTATCTGCCAAGTTTTCCCAAACAATTTGCATGCCCTTAGGTTTTTACATGAGCCAATTATGACTGATGAAATGACACTGACATTGTTTCAAAATTGATGAAATAAACATACATCATAAATAATTACTCTTTAATTAAAATTAGTATCAAACACTGTATTGTCAAGTTAAATTATTGTCACTTACAGTTCTTCTGCTTAAAAAAATTCTGTTCTACTTCCAAGACACTCCCTCGAAGTGCTCCAAATAATACCTTTTCTCCCAGACATCCATTTAAAATGACACATGTACAGGTGGTTTAACCTTATAGAACCTCACCAAAAATTAAATACAGATATAGTGTAAACTGGTATAAAATCTAGAAAGCCTTTTTTTTTTTTTTTTTTTTTTTTAATTCTATGCATTAGTCTCCAAGTCTGAAATTACCACTTTGATAGAATTTGTAGGCCACCTTAATGATATGCCATTTGATAATAATGAATCTTGTCAGATTTAATGGATATATAATTAATGCTTAGATGCTACTGATAGCACATCATGTCTCTAAATGGGGATAATGTTTTGGAAGAAACTAGCCATTTCAACTGGAAAGTACTCAATGCAAGAGGGAAGTTCAGGATACCAGAACTTGTAGGACACTGCAATTTAACTAAGAGGCTGAGAGATCAATTAATGATACTTACTTTGTTTTGAGATTATGTTAATAACAAAGATCCGGGTGGTCTTGCACTGCTGTTTTTGCAGTTTTTAATGCATGAGTGGATATGAAGATTCCAAAATTTGAAAGAAAAATTGAAAAAATATATGTCCAGAACTTCAGAGCATTAGTTTGTCTTAGAAATATTAGACCCAATCCAGCTAGATCTTTAACTAATATTAATGGATTCAGTGAAATAAATAGAGTTTATGCCTCCTCAAATGTTCATCATGGATTTGCCAATGATAATTCTTGGGGGGAAGGGGAAATGCCATGGAAAGGCAGATATGTTGCACACTACATATCTATTATAATGAAAGTTGACTTGTATCTTTTCTATGATCAAATAGAGGAGCTGATTAACCAAATTGGAATTCTAATAAAACTACCTTTTTCTTCCAGAAGCAACTAAATTATCCAGTGGATGAGAACTATCAAAAATAGAAGTGTAATCCTTTATTTTCATTGAACATGTAATTTATATAAAATTTAGTACAAAGGCAAATAATGTGAGGATAGCTCTCAAACTCATACCAAGATCCTAATACAACAGGAATATTAGAAATAATGCAGGCAGATACATACTGATTCCCAAAGAAACAAATTAAGTACATGTTGCGTATATATTGAAACAACGGTATATCGAGCTCATGTAAAGCTGGTATTGTTCTTAATGAAATAACATTTAACTTCTACCCACAGCTTCATTCATTCTCATATAGAATAGTATTTTTAAAAGGAATGATTAAAACAGATTCATATAAAATAAAAACCAACCTGAACTTTAATCTAAAATTGAAACCAAACACAAATCCCTTCCTAGGTTACAAAGACTTATGTTTAAATAATCTTAATAGATTCATACCCTTTAAGGCCAGAAGGAGCTATTATTAGAGCTGATTGGAAACTTTTTGATGGAACATTTTTCCATTGGACCAATGCTGTTTTGTCAAAATTGAAACATTTCACAGAAACATGTCTATTTTGACAAAAATCATTTTGAAATCAAAATGAAAGTGGTGAAGCATTTCAATAATGTTGAAATGTTTGAGAATTTCATAATTGGATTTTTTTATGTTTGGTTTCAAAATGCCTTTTGATTTAAAATTTTATATTATTTTAAAGTCAAAATCAGAACAAAATATTTTGCCCTACAAGAAAAAGAAGTCTGACCTTCTGCATGATACAGCCAAATAACCTCACCTAGTGAACTCTGCAGCAAGACTATAATTTGTGTTTGAGCTATAGCATATCTTCTAGAAAGATACCCATTCTTGACTTAAAGAATTGAAGTGATGAAGAATCCACCTTATCCCTAGATAAGTTGTTCCTATGGTTATCCTAACTGTAAAAAATTCTTCTCTGAACTGATTTAGTTTCAATTTCTGAACACTGCATCCCATTATGTCTTTTTCTGCTAAATTAAAGAGACATCTATTGTCAGAAATCTCTTCCTTTATACATGTGCATAGACTGGGGTCAAGTCACCTCTTAACCTTTTCTTGGATAAACTAAATAGATTCCGCTTCTTAAGTCTCTCACTTTAAGTCGTGTTTTTCAGACCTTGGATCATTCTTTTAACTCTTTCCTGATCCATCTCCAATTATTCAACATCATTTCTAAAGTGTGGACAGCTGAACTGGGCAGAGTATTCCAATATCTGTCTCACTAGTGCTCTATATAATGGCAATACCACCTCCCTGTTCGTATTTAATACCTCCCTGCTTATAGAGCCAAGGATCACATTATTCCTCTGATCTGCAGCTAGATACTGGGAATTCATGTTCACTTAGTTATCCACCATGACACCTATGTACTTTTCAGTGTTGCTGCTTTTCAGGATAATTTCCATCATCTTCTGTGCTTACATTATTTGTTCCTAGATGTTGCATTTGGCTATATTAAAATGCATGTTGTTCACATGAGCCCACTTTACTACGTGATTTAAGTCAACCTGCATAACTGACCTGACCTCATACTTATTTACCACTTCATTATTTTTCGTGTCATCTGCAAATCTTACTGGTAATAATAATCTATTTTCTTCAAGATCATTGAAAATGATATTTAATAGCATTGGGCCATGTACACATTTAAATGCAAACGGGTTTTCATCCATTTAGTATAGGCTACAATGGTTTTTGTATAATGTCTTTTTTTTAAGCATAGACAGGATTAGGTAAAGTGCCCTACACAACTTTAAATATATATTGAGTCAATATAGTTACCTTTATCAACCACACTTCTGAACTCATCAAAAACAACAACAAGTTTGTTTGACAAGATCTATTGTCCATGAAACCATGCTGATTGATAGCCTAATTAATGCCATTCTTTACTGATTGCATCCCATATCAGCCTTTCCAGGATTTTGCCTGGGATCAATGTCAATCTAACTGACCTACCAGCATCATCCTACTTCCCTTTTTAAAATATTGGCATGACATTAGCTTTTCCCCCAGTCTCCTGCAGTTTTCCCAGTGTTTCAAGATTTAATTAAAATCAACTTTAATGATTCAGATTGATCCTTCACCAATTATTTTAATGTGCTTTGGTGCAAGTTATCCAGTCCTGCAGATTTTAAAATGCTGTACTTTATTTCATATATGACCTTTAACTCTGTCTTCAATGTGATTCTAAAGGTGCTGTTTCTGGAAGTCAAAGGCATTTTTTCCTCCGTTTTGTGGAGGTACTGAAAAAGAGAATGTAATTAATTTTGCAATAACTATGACCTTGTTGACACTGCTCTCATGGAGGACTAAAAAATACTAGTGTGTCATCCATTTAGTATGTTTAGCAAAAGTGTAATCCAGTTACCAATACATATTTAATCATTACCCTAGTTTGAACTGTATCAACCTCTTCTAAATCAGAATAAATCATCTTGCATTCCATTCAAGCCAGTTCTAAATTAAATTTCTTACTGAAATTGAGTTAATTCATTCACACAATAGAAAAAAGTCCTGAAGGAAAACATATTGAAGTCAATGGGTCTTTCCATTAACTTCAATGGGCATTGGATCAGGCCCTGAAAAAAATATACTCTTTATTGAAAAGCAATACACTAAATATAACAAGTTCAAGTACCCACTCGTATTTAAGTTGTATTGAAGTTCACTTGTATTTAGACAACATTGGACCAAATTACCCCTCTTTTCTACTGCATTCTAGTACACATAGCTCTGAACTAAATCTCCAGATCTGAATACCACTGAACTTAGTGGAAGTTCAAATTCAATAATGGACCTCTAGAATCTGAGTCTGAATCCAAACATCGCTTCTTGAGCCTAGCTAGAATGTGGTAAAAAGGGTGACAGAGAAAAAACATTTTTATCACTATTTTTCTATTCTCTTCCTTTTGTTTTTCTCTTGCCTGTCTTTTCTTCTGCCCACTTTCTGCTATCTTTTTCCCTCACAGCACTTCTCCATTTCTTAATGTCTGCACTACTGGCCATTGATTGTGGACAATTAAAAAGAAAATATGATCTGGCAGCATAAATTTAATCTGTCTCCAACCTCAGCAATATTGGCAGCACCGCATGTATGCTACCTGTAAAATGTAGGTGTCCTTATTGTAGCTGACCTGAATGTAACTGTTGTGTTACTCTGAGGAATTTTAGAATTGCAAAGATCCCCGGATACATTTTTTTTCAGGTCCCTCTGCATGCATACATATTTAAGAGAACACAGTGAGAAATGAAAATCCATCAATACAGAGAGAAACACATGAGGTTCCATCCAACTTAAATATTTTGAAGCACAGAACTCATGATCACTTGTAAATTCCACCTCACTTTTAGCAGATGGCACATTGGTGTATCATTGATTTTTCTTTGATTTCTTTTTCTTGTTGTACAACAAAGTTAAAACTAAGTAATCCCTTTTTTGATGGACAACTAATTTGCTTCATTTTATGCTAACATCTTAATGGAAATCCATACATAGGAGATTTATTAGAAGCTATTTCGCTGATCCACTGTAACTAGGCAACGTGGTAGCTACACTCCAGTAGTCTTTTGAGTAGGATTTCAAATACCATTTTAATATAAAAATTTCTGTTTGCAGAAACAATGTATAGTAATAGTGCTTTATTTATGGCTGAACCAAAATGGAGATCCTATTGATGCACTTCTGATACCCACATTAATATCTAATTAATTCATTATGATCCAGAATTATGAGAATGAATACCAGGCAAATTATCATTATACCTCGCATAATTATAAGAACAGTTAAGTTCTCTGAAACATTGTGACAAAAAAAAGACATTAAAATAAATGCATTGTCTGATCGTTGGAAAGACATATTGCATGGCTAATGATAACTGTAAAGTTTCCCTAAGTCAATCCATTTAATGTATCAATATATGATAATAAGTTAGTGTGAGCTTTGGTCATGTTAGTGGACTACGCCTTCAAAAGGTCTAATCCGTTAACTAGCATGGTGAAAGCTGAATGGCGTTATGTGAATAAAAGTAATAGCTCTTAAGACATAAGGCCAGACCCACAACAGATGTAAATTGGCATAGCTGTACTTGAGGCAATTGAGCTACATCAGTTTACACCATGTGATGATTTGGTCCATAATTCTTATAGTACTTTGTATTTAAATGCAAACATGACACGTGGCAAGTGCCAAATGTGAACACCAAGTATAAAAGAGATTTCCAGGGGGGTGTTTGGTGGTGGTGGGGTTCCAGTAATTAGAATGTACTGAAGCTCCATTGGCTGTAAATCAGAGAAAGCAACATTTTTTACTTCATAGCAGAGCGTATGTTTAACTGATTGAAAGCTGAAGCATCTCTATAAAATATGTGATTTATATACTTTTGCCAATCTGCTTTTTAATACTTTTGCACACTAGTGTGATATTTAACTTAATGGGCAAATGTGCTGCTTTTTTAAGTGTGGCTTAAATTAATACTGGAACATATCATCTATGTCCATCATATCTGTAACTTACAATAATGCATGCTACAATATTTTTTTTATTACTTGATATTTGTCTCTTTTAAAGGCAGCTCACATGTAATAAAGCTCACTAAGAGAAACTAAGAATAACTCATACATTCAACTTTATTATCTGCAATTTTGCAAATGGTTACTGACCCAGTACATTTCTGAAAGGAGGACTCTAATTGGAAACTATGTGCCTATTTGCCAGTAAAAATAGTAATGAAAATGAACACAATAATGAAACAGCCTGTGAAATTACTCCTGGTATTTCATCTTTAAATATATAATTTGAAATGATGTAGCTCTATATAGCAAGAAGAGTTACATGCTTAAAGAGTAATGGAAGGGCAGAATAACTGTGGGAATGCATAATTGATAAAGTGGGATTAACAGACTGTGGATCAATGCATCAGTGTGATTTTTTTTATAAAGTAATACAAATGGTTTAAAAAAGTAAATCAATAAAATGGATGAAATTAAAGAGCGAAAGAAAAATTCACATGTAGAAAATGAAAAGGGCCATCTACACAAAGCTGCACAGATTGCAAGTAAAGGAGGCAAGAGGGAGATGATGGAGAGAGAGAATACCATGGTGTCATGCAGTTTATCATGGAAGTATTTATCAGAATCACATTGCCATGTATAGAGTAGCTATAACAATGGATTTAGATTAGAGCTGACCTCATACAATTGTGAGTAATTTATAGAGAAAGATAAAGATGGTATAGGGAAGGCCAGAGGTGTTAGCAAGAAGGAAAAAAAGCATGTATCCTTTACAGGATTCTGCGGGTAATTTCCGTCCAGGATTTATTTTTTATACTTTTTGGTCCATTTCCAAGGCCAGGCTCCTGTCCTGCTGCTCCCTGGCCTAACCAGAAAAAGGAAAGAGGCAAGCAATTAGAAACACAGCTCTTCAAAAGTATCTTTGAACCCGGTATATCTCATATCTCTCAGAGGAAGTCTTAGGCTTTTAGAGCTACCCGCAGCCCTCCCATCACAAAGGGGTGGAATTCTGGATATGTCCCAAACATAAGACTTTAATATTGACACTAATGCAAGTTATGCAGTTAGATGAGCACAATTTGGGGGGAAATGTGGAAATACTTATCCATATGTGAAAAAGACACATTTAATCATATTCTGATGTGTTACCTGAGATTTGGATCAGCTATTTAGTCCATTTTGATCAGTGTTTCCCTTTTAATATAAACTGCAGTTTCTGTGCAGTTTTCTTCTCTTCATTTCCTCTCCTCTGCAGACAGTCTCATGTGACCCAATTGTTAATAAGAGACACATGCAAATAAAACCTGTACATTGTGAATTTTCAGTTAAAAGATACCAAGCAAATGCAGCAGCTGCCTTTTAAATAAATATTGATACCTGAAACCTGTTCAGTAGTTGTTTTCCAGTACGATATTTTTTTGTAGTACTGATGTCGCAGAGTAGAAGCATTCTGCTAAGCACCTCACATTTTGTGGCATTATGCAAGATGCTAATCTGAACTCATCTGTAGCTAGTGGCTGTAGAGATGTAGAACTATCTCACCATCTCATGAGTCGAGAGAGGTGTCCCAGTTCAGATAAGATAAGAAATGTTCCCAGCCTCCTCCCAAACCTTACATTAAAACTCAAATTGAATGTGAGGCATTTTTGGAATTTAGGAGAAAAATGTAACATTTTTTGCAAAAATAGGTGCATAAAGTTATGCTTTTAAATCCACATTTAGGCCCCCTAAATAAGTGGCCTGATTTTCAAAAGTTCTGAGGACCTAATAGGTCCCATGGGTCTGATATTGCAGGAAAGTGATACTCCAGTAGGATTGGCCTGTTTAAACACTGGCCTTCTTTTTACAGAGTAATTGTTGACTTATGAGGTAAGCCAATTGGCCAAGCCTGGGCAGGCCACATTATATAGTCAATCTTTAGGCTAGTCTAAAGGTTTCCTCTTTATAATTTGGTACATGATATTTTTTGCTCAAAAGATTCGTCCACCTAATCTCTGTTTTCCCATGATTGTTAATGTAGGAGAGTAAAGAGTTAAAAGCTGGACAAGTAATCAGGCCTAAAATATAGGGAATGGAGTCATAGCACAGGCAAAACCTGTTTCTGTTACTTGGTGTGAATCTTAGCTAGAGTCTGTTATCTCTCTTCTTTCCCTCCCTTCCTAGCCATTTGCGCAAGGAATGAGACTAACAGATAACTATTCTCCTTTCTATTCAAGGTCTTTGGTGGGAATACAGCATTATCTTCTTTCCCTCCCTTGCATACAGTATATTTTAAAGAATGTTAGTAAGTTTCAAGGTAATGTGCCTGCACTCTGTGCAATAATTATATTCATTATGTAGTTGTTAATATTCATTTTATAGGTGTCAATGTAACCAAATAAGGATCTTTGGGAAGTTGCTGAAAATGTATACATTTACATACTGTTATGGATAAAAGAATTGTAAAGTAACCCCCTCGTTGCTCACTTGTGGTGTTGAGGTGGAACGAGCAGGCAATAAAGGGTTCCGTCTCCCCAGTCTAGCCCCGGGTCAACCTGTTTGTTTATTTCTAACAGTTACCTTTTTTTAAAAAAAGCTATTTATCCTGATCCATGTGAATATTCACTTATCCTGTGTCTGGGGAAGATATATTTAATTCAATCTGCACTCCTTTATGCTTTTCTAGATTAAAATAGGAGGTGTTCAGAATTCCCATATTTCTATTAATGATGCTGGAAAGACAATTAAGTGTGTTTGGTATCAGAGAATGGGCTGCACACAGTTTGTATTTAGTTTTGAAAATGAATTATGTGCCTGGGACAATAAAGGACTAGCAGTTTGGCCGTTATTTGTTGAATGAATGGGAACTGAAATTAAATGGCTAATGGGAAAGATTTCATTTTGCAGTAGGAAACGTAACCAAGATCCAAGGAATCTGTAGGATCCCCTATGAGCAGTTCATTCTTGAGCGGTTGTATTATGATATCAGAGTAGTTCTTCATCTCCTTTTCCCATTCTTTTCCTCTCATCACTTTAACTCTTTTCCTTCTTTCTTCCCCCTCCTCATTTCCCCTCATTGATGAGAGGAGGGATTGTGACATCATAGATAAATCAGGGTGGGTACATAAAATATAGATATAGCTGTATGGTATAAGAGAAGTAAGTTAATTTGTTTTACAGTAGTCAGTACAATGACTATTACTAAATGTGGTGGAATAATGAAAAAATAAGTTAATATATTGGTGAATAAATTATAATTCATTGTGTCATACAATTTGTTGATAATGCATTTTGGTTTGACCACTGATATTCATGAAAACGTTTGTGAATCCCCAAAGTTTCTCAGATATGTATCACATGATTTTTTGGGTTATTTCTCATTTATTATTTCTACTTGGTATTTATCATTCATAATTCACCTATGAAAAAGTTTCAAGAATAAATCAGGGAGCAGAAAATGTGACATGCATAACCAATGAATAACAAATTGGTGTTACTCAAAGTGAACAGTTAACAAACAGAAAGTTGTTCATCCAAAATAGCCAGTGAATACTTGTGAGTAGAAAATGTACTTGCAAAAATCAAAAATGGTTTGTAAAATGATTTCATAACTAAAAAAAGTCTAAAATTGTAAAATACTATTTGAGCTGTACTAATGCTTCTATTCTATAACCTCCTGTTGTCCTCTATTAGTATCATCAGTAACTTAAAATATCTAAAGATTGGAATATTTTGTATTAGTATTTTATTACTGATACTTTCATCGTCATGAATAGAGAACACTAGAAGCCAAAGATACTTTTTACTTATCCCATGATTACTAGATAAATTTTGTGCTGCATATAGCTATAAATATACATAATTTTATTCTCATTTTCATTTAAGCAAATGAGAGAATTTTACAATCTGAGAAATGTATTGTGATTTGTTAATGGAAACATTATGATGCTTATTGAAACATGGCAATCAGCAAATGATGTGCAGAAACAAACTCCATCTCTGAATATTCATGACAGTTATTTTGAATATGATTTCTTTACCAGATAGTCAAGCTCCAAATAGTAAAGAAAGAATCCTCAGAACTATCAGCAACTTAGGTGGGGAGAAAATAAATTCCATGGACATTTATTCTTATTATTAAATCAAACAATATGTTTTCTCTTTGTTAATGTTCATATTGATGTGGACATAAATATCAAATGTCCACTGATCAGAATTAATAAATAGTATCCCCATTGGAATTTCTTATATCAACATACACTGAAACAGGCATTGTTGGCAGGTCAATTCAGACAGTTCCCCTTTTCAAAATATGTCATTGGAAGTGTAACTACTCCAACCTTGCCTTTTATTAAAGCACTTCACAAAGGTAACTTAATTGAACTTAATTAAGGGAAAAGACACCTCAGGCACATCTAGTTCTTCTCTGACTGAAGTCTCATGAGGCATGGTGACCTGCAGGTTGCAACACCCTGTTGTCATTTTCTGACATGCTACAATAAAGTTTTTTCTCTCTGGAATCAGATCAAATCCTGTTTTATTTACTTAGGAATTGTATGTCCTTTTAAAGTACTAGATAAGTCTATCACAGACATGAACATGTTGATATATTTTACATGCATCTCAAGAGTTCATGGATAAAGCTAGTCACGAATCTTTCAACACAATTTAGAAGAGTTCCAGAGGGGTAACCGTGTTAGTCTGTATACAGCAAAAACAACGAGAGTTCTGTAGCACTTTAAAGACTAACAAATTAAATTTCAGCAGGCATAAGCTTTCATGCAATGGTTTTTCATCAGAAAATTTCAATATGCCAAAACCAAAACTTTTTGTGGGGAAGGGTGGGTTTTGGTGAAACTTTTATCAGGATCAAATTTCTGGAGAGAGATCAAGAGATACCTCAGCCCACCATGCTGCTGAGGACTGTTACCTGGAATATGGAGACCTGAGGGTAAGTCCCTGCTCCAGAATATTAGCTATTCTGCAATCGGGGTTCTCTCCTGTTGAAGACATTCCACCTTGTATAGACAATTAAATATTCTTTGGGCCAAAGACAGTGACTTTATCTATAGATCAGTGCTTATGGTACTCATGTGGGATGTGTGAAACCCAAGTCCCTGTTCCAGGTGTGTTCCCTAACCATCAGGATATTGGTTATTCTGGGGTGTGGGATCTCTGTTTTTTGTGAAAAACTTCAAAAAGTCTGGGGTGCATCCAGATTTAGAATAGGAAAAAGTTCTGAAATCTCAAAAAAAACTTTATAGGATGGGAAAAACTGTTTCCTCCCCAGCTCTATGCATGACACTGTGGAAAAGACATCATTAGTTCTTCTTGAATTTAGCTCTGATCTGTAAATCTAAAATAACTGAGAAACAGATTCAATTTCTCAACATGGTTACATGATGTTGAACCCAAAGACATATAGTTTACGGGTTCAGTTTGGAAGAAGCCTCAGAAAGTGTGGATATTTAATTTGAAATTCCATTGGCATATTCTAACCACTTGAGTTTACTAACTGGCCTGAAAAATCTTATCAGAACAGCCTATTCATGATCCTTTTGCCCTTCTGCTTCTTGTCACATTCATGACTGAATGCAGGAAGTACAGTGATATAGGAAAAATGATGGGGGAAATTAACTCAGAGGAAAAAGCACCTAAGTCCCATTTTCAAAAGTGACGGAGGGTACAGTGATACTTCAAGATAGAGGTATAATGTCTCGCTTGGGCAGACATACAAATGCTAGCTTTGATCAACCTATTGCACTAACCATAGCAGTGTAGCAGTGGTGGCACGAGCAGTGGAATAGGATAGTTGTCTGAGTAGGTAACTAAGGGCTCGGGCAGGACTGTACTAAGTAACTAAGGACCCAAAAGTATGAGTTCTTACTATTTAAAGATTGTTCAGGCATCAAGATTGTTTAGAAAAGACAGGACGGTGGATGGAGAGAGGGGGAAAAACAACCCTCAAGGTCTAATGGCAAGATTTCTCCAGTCAGTCTGAGAAAACTTAGTCTCTGCAGCCTCTCTCAAGAATGTACAGCCAAAGAAATTTCCCTTTTTATCCTGTCTCTGAATGAATGATATAAAATGTTAAGATATTATATGATGTGCCAGATACAGAAGTGAAAACTAGGGAATTTGATAAAATCTAATATTATGATTAAATGAAGTTACATGTATAAAAGGGAAGCTGACTATAAATGATACAGCTTTGGGGAAAATATTGTAAACTTCAATTACAGGGTTTACTTCATGGGCAATCAGTCCTTAGGAAAAGAAAGGGGGCTTGGTCATATTGATTTCTTTTACTTTAGTGACAAAATGAAGAAGTAAGGTTAATATCTGCAATCAAGCATGCTTATGCTATCAAGTTAGTGAAATACATCTGTGCTGAAAGAGGCATTAAATAAAAGGAACTGAAACCGAATAGTGACACTTGATCACAGAGTGGAATAATCAGAGATGATTACTTTCTGATACATTATTTGATTAATAATGCACAGACTCAGCTCAGCCATACATAACAAGGACTCACAATTGTTGTTAAAAGGAGGAGTACAGGGATGAATGATTTATACAGCTGTTCCAGCCTGTTGGAGAAAAATAGTTCTTGAAGTGACTTTGCATTATATAAAGAAATGTTAAAACAAGTTTGAAGAGCATAATACAACACATAGGGATGTTGTATAAACTACTTTGAGCTTTAAACTGGACATTTCAGCAGCTAGCAAAGTGTTGATGGAGAAAATACAACTTGAGCAAGCAAAACCTCAAAGTTGGCCCAGGGATGCTCCGCAGAGGGGGCTATGGAAAATAATTTCCAAAGGTAAGTTGCTGACTAGAGCAAACCAGTCAGTGTTAAATGTATGCCCCAATATGGCTGTGCCAGTACCTATGACCTAACTTGTCTATACAAGCTGGTGTGACAAAGTATGTTGCACAAAGAGACTGGAAAACTCCAGACCAGTTGCAAGAATGCAAAGATGGTGCCTTGTTCCTTGATTGAATAGTGAGAGACAGCAACTCTCATTTTGGATGGACATTTTTGAACCTTCAGAAGAAGTATGGTTTACCACCTGATCAGTCCATGTCAGCATCTCCAAAAAGGGGAACAAAGTTGGACCACAGAAATGAAAAATAAAACTGGCCTCTGACTTGTAGCACTTCACTTCCTGAAAGCCAAAGACACCTGGAAGGGAGAAGACTGAGGTCTTGGAGTGGCCACTTAGGTAGTTGATATCACCAGGAGGACTACCATCTTGAATTAGAACCTTTTACTGTCTCTTTTTATTTTCTAGCAATTTGGGTTGCCCTCTTGCACACCATGAAAAGACTGTAGTTGTATCTGTCCTTTGCTCCACCTGTTTTGCAGTGTCAATTCCTGCTGTGAAAAATAACTGAATTGAACTCTGATGGTTGAGCAAAGATCTGGTGATA
Source organism: Emydura macquarii macquarii (assembly GCF_026122565.2). Lineage (NCBI taxonomy): Eukaryota > Metazoa > Chordata > Testudines > Chelidae > Emydura > Emydura macquarii. The sequence goes on from NW_027133614.1 coordinate 6,384,604, forward strand.
AGTAACATCCAGACTCTCTTGGGTGATCACCCAAATCAGTCAGTTGACCACTTTGTGAAACTGGGTATCTAATTAGTAAAGAAGTAAGCTTGTCCCAATGTTACAGTGAGGCTCCTTGTTTTGTAACAGGTTCCAGTCAAGATTGTTGTAAAGTACCTTGGAAAGTAAACGAGTTACTGTTGTTAACTAAGATTGCAGAACACTGTACATGTGGCTCCAATGGTTAATGGATACATACTGCCTATCAATTTGTAGGTGCATACTGACATAAAACAGACCACGTGTACAATTCTTTTGAACTGAACTCAGTCTGTACAGTTTGCCATAACTGTAGTATTTTGTGCTACGTAGGTAGGAGTGTTAATCAGATTTTGGGGCTAATATAATTTGTGGGAAAGCAGGTTAGAAGAATTGACTACTGTAGATCCATTAGGCCTGGGTGAATTGGCATGTAAGTAATTGACCAGATTTCTTATGCTTTAGTTTTGGATTGTTTTTCCTCTGTGATAGAATCATAGTTCTGGAAGGGACCTCGAGAGGTCATCTAGTCCAGTCCCCTGCACTCATGGCAGGACTAAGTAACAGGTGTTTGTTTGTCTAACCTGCTCTTCAAACTCTCCAATGATGGAGATTCCACAACCTCCTTAGACAATTTATTCCAGTGATTAACCACTCTGACAGCTAGGAATTTTTTCCTAATGTCCAATCTAAACCTCTCTTGCTGCAGTTTAAGCCCATTGCTTCTTGTCCTGTCCTCAGAAGCCAAGAAGAACAATTTTTCTCCCTCCTCCTTGTAATCATCTTTTATGTACTTGAAAGCTATTATCATTTCCCTTCTCAGTCTTCTCTTCTCAAGGCTAAACAAACCCAGTTCTTTCAGTCCTGCATCATATGTCATGTTTTCTAGACATTTAATCATTTTTGTTGCTCTTCTCTGGACTTTCTCCAATTTCTCCACATCTTTCCTGAAATATGGCGCCCAGAACTGGACACAATACTCCACTTGAGGCCTAATCAGCGTGGAATACAGCGGAAGAATTACTACTCGTGTCTTACTCACAACAGCCCTGCTAATACATCGCAGATTCATATTTGCTTTTTTTGCAACAGCATTACACTGTTGACTCATATTTAAGCTTGTGGTCCACTATGACCCCCAGATCCCTTTCTGCAGTAGTCCTTCCTCGGCGGTCATTTTCCATTTTGTACATGTGCAACTGACTGTTCCTTCCTAAGTGGAGTACTTTGCATTTGTCCTTATTGAATTTCATCCCATTTACCTCAGACCAATTCTCCAGTTTGTCCAGATCATTCTGAATTATAATCCTATCCTTCAAAGCACTTGCAATCCCTCCCAGTTTGGTATCATCCGCAAACTTAATAAGTGTACTCTCTATGCCATTATCTAAATCATTGATGAAAATATTCAACAGAACCAGACCCAGAACTGATCCCTGTGGAACCCCACTTGTTATGCACTTCCAGTATGACTGTGAACCATTGATAACTACTCTCTGGGAATGGTTTTCCAACCAGTTTTTCACCCACATTATAGTAGCTCCATCTAGGTTGTATTTCCCTAGTTTGCTTAAGAAAAGGTCATGCAGGACAGTATCAAAAGCTTTACTAAAGTCAAGATATACCACATCTACCACCTCCCCCTGTACACAAGGCTTGTTACGCTGTCAAAGAAAGCTATCAGGTTGGTTTAACATGATTTGTTCTTGACAAATCCATGCTGACAGTTACTTATTACCTTATTATCTTCTAGATGTTTGCAAATTGTTTGCTTGATTATTTGCTCCATTATCTTTCTGGGTACAGAAGTCAAGCTCACTGGTCTGTAATTCCCCAGGTTGTCCTTGTTTCCCTTTTTGTAGATAGGCACTATATTTGCCCTTTTCCAGTCTTCTGGAGTCTTTCCTGTATTCCAAGACTTCTCAAAGATAATTATTAATGGCTCATATATCTCCTCAGTCAGCTCCTTCAGTATTTTAGGACGCATTTCATCAGGCCCTCGTGACTTGAACACATCTAACTTTTCTAAGTAATTTTTAACTTGTTCTTTCCCTATTTTAGCTTCTGATCATTTTCACTGGCATTCACTATGATAAATGTCCAGTTGCCACCAACCTTCTTGGTGAAAACTGAAACAAATAAGTCATTTTGCACCCCTACCATTTCTGCATTTTCTGTTATTGTTTTTCCCTCCTCATTGAGTAACGGGCCTACCCTGTCCTTGGTTTTCCTCTTGCTTCAAATGTATTTGTAGAATGTTTTCTTGTTACTCTTTATGTCTCTAGCTAGTTTAATCTCTATTTGTTCCTTGGACTTTCTAATTTTGTCCCTGCATACTTGAGTTATTTGTTTATATTCATCCTTTGTAATTTGAATTAGTTTCCACTTTTTGTAGGACTCTTTTTTTACTTTTAGATCACTTAAGATCTCCTGGTTAAGCCAGGGTGGTATCTTGCCATACTTCCTATCTTTCTTATGCATTGGAATAGTTTGCTCTTATGCCCTTAATAATGTCTCTTTGAAAAACTGCCAACTGTCTTCAATTGTTTTTCCTCTTACACCTGCTTCCCATGGGATCTTACCTACCAACTCCCTGAGTTTTCAAAAGTCTGCCTCCTTGAAATCCATTGTCTTTATTTTGCTGTTCTCCCTCCTACCATTCCTTAGAATCATGAACTCTATCATTTCGTGATCACTTTCACCCAAGCTGCCTTTCACTTTCAAATTCTCAACCAGTTCCTCCCTGTTTGTTATGTTATGTGTTATTTTAGCAACACCAAAGTTGATAATAATTGGTACAAGTAAGGCCCTATTTTGAAGGACTTCTAGTCAAAAATCTAAACAAAGTCACCTTCCCAAGACAGTAACTGAATGAGTGTTATCTGCTATATTAGTTGTGTGATTTGCATCTGAAAGTTAAATGGTTATATCAATCAATTTTCTACTTTGTTAGGCAAACCATAGTCCAATACAATTTTTTGGTTGTTTCCCCACTGCCAGAATCTTTTTCTGCAGCAGGAAAGGCTCCTGCAACTCCCTGTGGTGGGGGAAGGCTCAGCAACTGAGAGCTGCAGGAGCTTTTCTCTCCTACTTCCTAACTGCTGGAGTCTTTGCCCATTGCCTCCCAGGTGCTGGAATCTTTTCTTGTGGCAGGAAAAGGCTCCAGTTGTGGGGAGGCAGTGAGACACTATCCTGCTAAAATTAGTACATGAGGGTGGCACTGCTTAGTTGTTGAAAAAACTGTGCAAGGTATGTATCCTCAGGGTTCAGGTGTGCCTTTAATCTACTTGCCTGAGAGTGCTTCATCATGTATATGGCAATTTATACCCGTGTTGGGAGGCAATTTATACCCGTGTTGAATGTACTCTACACACCACCATAAGAAATGTAAAGTGTAACTGACAGGTGCTTACATGCCATTAAAGTCAAAGGAATTTAGGTTCCCAAGACACTTATATGCCTTTGAAAATATTAGCATTTAAAAAATCTGGAACATTTTCAAATCCCAAAAGATTAAGGTCAATTTTTATTTTACCCAAAATGCTTTGCTTATCTCTAGTGATGAAGTATTAGAAATCCACAGTAATATATATGTGTATGATATATTTTTTTTCTTACTATGTTTGTCTTCTTCTGTCCTTCCCACATTGAATATTTTTCTTTCTTAATTTCCTTATAGGGCTGAATGCAGTTCTATGTATGGTATTGTGTTTTCTCTATAATGTCATTCATTAGTCTATTGGACTTTAATAGTGTTCTCAGGTTGTTAAATTTAAGATAAATGAAGCAATCATTCTTAATCTGAAATTTAGTTAAACCACATTTTCTTCTAGTGAGTGTCTAGATTAATTAATGCAATTTTAAACTATTTTGAGTGCACTGACACTGTGTTCCAGTGTGCAGTGTCCAAACATTGTTACATTGACAATGGCTTTGCTATGGCCAATTAATTAAAGAAGTGTAAATATAAGCAAAATGTGAATTGGAGTCTTTAGATAAAGTATTCCTTAGGTTTCTATGAGCTACCATAGTAAGTTTCTGTTTTTACTGAATGCCAAAAATTGATCATAGTTCTGTAAAATAATCAACCAACCAACCAACAAACAAAAAACCCCCCCAGCAAAAGTCAAAGCTGTATAGACTAACCTTAGTTGCATGAAATCCAGCAGTTCCACATGAAGTTTGTGTCAATTTTCTTTTTGGTTTATGTGTAAATTAGTAGTAGTAAGGTTTTGTGTTGAAATTAGAGTTAAAATGCTTCCTAAAACTAGCCACTTTGCCTATTGGGGGAGGAGGGGTTGAAAACATGAAAAGTTTGTTTTTGTTGGGGTCTATAAAAAAAACCATGAATCAGCCCAATTTCATCTAGAAGCTACTTTGCTGAAAACCTAGTTCAGGTTATCTGAAAGCTTTATGGACCATGGTAAACCTGACCCAAATTTAAAAAACCCAGAGCTATGAAAGGCTATTTTATACCAAGGTATTTTTATTTTGCCTTTTAAGCACAAGGCCATTTTGGCACAATATCTCCTGAAGTTGCCTGGATTGTAGGGATTGCTATGATCGCCAGTCCCTCCTCCCAGCTCCATTTGGGGTGGCTAGAGCTGCTAATCTTCTACACTGATTGCTTTCAGCTGAACTAAAGGGCTATTCTGATGACCTATCCCTGAGTGAGGTAGGGCGCAAGGCCAAAGTTTTCCTGTGCACCCTCTTATACATCTACTCAGGGTTCAGGCACTGTCAGATCTTCTAGTTTAGCGGTTCTCAACCAGGGCTATGTGTACACCTGATGGTACGCAGAGATCTTCCAGGGGGTACATCAACTCATTCAAATATTTGCCTAGTTTTACAACAGGCTGCATAAAAAGCACTAGTGAAGTCAGTATAAACTATAATTTCATGCAGACAATGACTTACTCATAGACTCTAAGGTCAAAAGGGACCAATATGATCATCTAGTCTGACCTCCTGCACAATGCAGTCCAGAGAATATCACCCACCCACTCCTGTAATAAACCTCTAACCTATGACTGAGTTATTAAAGTCCTCAAATCATGGTTTAAAAACTTTAAGGTACAGAAAATCCACCAGCAAGTGAGCTGTTCACCATGCTACAGACGAAGGTGAAAAACCCCCACAGCCTTTGCCAATCTGCCTTGGGAGAAAATTCATTTCCGACCCCAAATATGGCAATCAGTTAAACCCTGAGCATGTGAGCAAGACTCACTAGCCAGACACCCAAGAAAGAATTCTCTGTAATAACTCAGAACCCTCCCCATCTATCATCCCTTCACAGTCCATTGACATATCTACTAAAAGTAGTCAAAGATCAGTCAATTACCGAACTAGGCTTTCCCATCATACCATGCTCTTCATAAATTTATCAAGCTCAGTTTTGAAGCCAGCTGTGTTTTTTGCCCCCATTACTCCCCTTGGAAGGCTATTCCAGAACTTCACTCCTCTGATAGTTAGAAACCTGCTTCTAATTTCAAGTCTAAACTTCCTGATGGCCAGCTTATATCCGTTAGTTCTTGTGTCCACATTGACGCTGAACTTTTTTATACTACTCTATATACTATACACTGAAATTTAAGTACAATATTTATATTCCAGTTGATTTAGTTTATAATTATATGGTAAAAATGAGAAAGTAAGCAATCTTTCAGTAATAGTGTGCTGTGACACTTCCATATTTTTATGTCTGATTTTGTAAGCAGCTAGTTTAAGTGAGGTGAAACTTGGGGGTATTCAAGACAAATTGCACTCCTGAAAGGGGTACAGTAGTCTGGAAAGGTTGAGAGCCACTGTTCTAGTTCACATCTTTGAGTTTGGAATGGTACTTCAAGCTGTCTAGAACCTCTCAGAGAATGATAGTGAGTAATGGTTTCCAAAATTATTCAAGATAAAATTTTAATACCATCAGTCAAGAATAGAAGACATTTCCAAGGATGTAGATTAAGTTCAAGAAGATTTCTTATAATTGGATAACAATTATGCAATTAAACAATTGTATACAAATGTATACAATTGTAACAATTAAACAATTACATTATATATTAAACAAAGCAATAAGCTTTAATAATTGCTTTCTCTCCCTCCTCCTATTTAGAAAATTTAGTTAATGAAAATTTATTTAGCAAGCAGTATGCATATGACACTATTAAAATACTTCTAGATTATTTTCATATGGTCTAATTCTAATTTATAGGTTTTTCTTATTTATGTATGAGCGTATGTGTGAGTGAGTGAGAGAGAACACACCCACACACAAGCTAGACTGAGCCATAAGGCCCAGCTCTGAGTACTGAGAGCATGGCATTGACATGTCGTGTCATTCCAAGGAAAGTACAAAGAAAATATTGTGACTCAGTCCCATTGCCTTTCCTGCTCCCTTCTTGTTCTGGGGATTTGGGGATTTACTGAAACCCTGAAAAAGACACAGCTTTCTTTCCTCCTGTTGCTTAGCTACTTCACTGACTAGCATGCTGCTTAGGCTGAGCCTTGGCTCCATCCCCTTCCTTCTTCTTTCAACCTGCTTCCTCAGGGAAGGGAACACCTGCAGCACAGTGACCTAGAGTCATGATCCAGGTGTCCCTGGACAGAGAGTGGAAGGAAAAGTGTGGGGGCCTGACTCTCCTGCACAGCTGCTGGAGGGCTTGTGACAATCTACCCCAAAGTTATTAAACATAACCACTTTTGTCAAATATCAGTTGTCATCAGTGTTTCTAGCAGAATTGAATATGGAAGAAATTACATATAGTTTCAGACAATTTAAACCTAACTGGGTCTGGAAGGGTGTAATGAAAGCAGAAAGTGACCCAATTAGTCTTGTAAAAATGAAATATTTCACTAAAAGAAAATAATCTTTGTTGGGCAGTGACATATGACAGTTTGTGGTAGGTATTATACTACATGTTGTGATCATGGCATTATAATCAATACTGATAACATTACAATGACATTGAGGAGTACTATACTATCACTCAGGTTGGAGATCGACTGATTATTTTGCATTTATATTGCACATTTTACAAACTAATGGGTGGTTTACAAAAACTAAAATAAAGTCAAATAAATCAAATAATGGCCTAGATAAAGTAGATTAAATAAATATATTTTCAGGGGAATTTGACATACAGTAGTTCAGTTGCTCTGAAATTCCTAATTAGTGTTGTGTGGAAGGTATCTGAGAAAAGAGAATAAACCAATAAATAAGTAGCTCTCCTGACTAACTTAAATCCTACTCTAGAGATGTTCAAATACTCAAGTGATAGGGAAAGCCACAAGGCATAGGATATCCATTCATAAAGGCTAACCTATAAATTGATCCAAAGCTTTATAATCTGTCTGTTTTAGATATCTACTGTCTTGAATGAGATGCTGATACATTTGAGTACTAGTGAACATTCTAGATGTGAAATTCTATACAAGCTGAAGCTTATACAAGAAACAATTTGGAAAAGTCTGCAAGCAAGGAATTGCAGTATTACAACCTTGATGTGATAGGTTGAATAAATCAAGAGCCATAGACACTGCTTCAACTGCACTGTTTCTAGTCTCACTAAATTCCTGACAGGGAAACATGAAGATTTAACAATGGGGCCCTCAAAAAAAAACCCGGGATCAAATGTGACACCAAAATTATTTAGTGAGAAGGTTATTTCATGTTCCAACAAATGGTGCCATAAATGAAGAAGTGCTACTTAGCAGGCATTTTATATGACATAAGCAACAAATGTTAGCAGACATCCAACACTGAACATCAAGTAAGTATCTTTCCAGACTAGATACAGTTCTGAATAGGTTATCATGAACCATTTCATATACCTGTTATATTTTAGATGTCTTCAGCATCAAGATGGTAATTAAGGTCTTGCTTACTGAAAAAAAATGTCCCAATAGGACCATGTACTATATATGCTAAATGGGATGGTCCTAATTTACAAGACCTGTTGTGGGACTTCCATCTTGCATCAATAAAATACCTTCACACTTATGAATAGAAAGCAATGATTAATGTGTTCCAAACTGAGTAAAAGTAACAATGGTTGTATTCTGTTGGGTTCAACTTAAATAATAATGTAATATGGGGGAAAAAAGATCTGCTTTTCACTGTTATCTTGCCCACTGCCCCAGTGTGTGGAGAATTAAGTCAAATACTTTTCAGTTTACATATTTTGCTATTTGTTAACAATGGTTTAGTTTGTGTGCACAAAATAAAAGGACAAATCCAGCTCCCTTGGTAGTCAGTGGTAAAATTCCTAATGACAGCAAAGTTAGGCACAGTGCAAGGAGATAGGAAACATTAGATATTTTGTGTAGTGTTGTTATCACTTGTATTACAGTAGCCCCTAAAATCTCTAACTGCTGTCATGGCCCCATTGTGTTATATGTTGTATAAATCCATACATTAAGAGGAACATAGGAACATTACATAGGAACATAGGAATTCCCATAGCGGATGAGACCTCTATTAATCTAGCCTAGCATCCTGTCTCTCTCAGTAGTCAGCACTGCATGCATTAGAGAAAGTGCAAGAAGTCCACAGTAGGCAGATGGGAATGCTGTCTGATGCTTTTGCTGCTGAGGGTTATAAATTGCCAAGCCTCCTCTGGTTTTCACTCTCTCTGGATCCATCCTTTCTTCCTTGAATCTTGGGTGGTGCAAATTCCAGAATCTGGTTGTCCAAGTACTCTTTAAACTCTCTGATGCTCTCTGTAGTGTCAGAACATGACCTACCAAACCACAAATCTTTTTCTTCTAGAACAGACAACAACTTGCACTTAACACAGATGAAGTCTCTTCTGGCTTTAGACAGGAAACAAACCATGGCACAGCCACTGCATGTTACAATCACTGCTTTATCACTGGCCATAGCAGTACTGAGGATAGCACTGTATCTAGAAAGAAAGCTTCACACAGTCCTTTTTATAAACTTCTTTTTTTTGCTATTCAGGAGTTCACATGGCAATACTAAGGTTTGCTGCTGAGCTTCACCATTTGCTAACAGGGAGAGACTTTAGTACTCAAAGACTTCAAACACTGGGGCTGATCGCAGACCCAAAAGTCCCAGCCACATGGTCCTCCGCACTCAGACACAAACAAACAGACCTGTTCCGCCAGACCTGCTAAGGGGCACAAAACCCAGTTATATAAACCTTATGGAGAATAAATAAATAAAAAACCCAAGAACAAACACTCCATTCACCAAGTTCCTCTGCTTCCAAGGAATTGAACCTAGATATCTTGAGTCCCAGCCAAGTGCTTAAGCGCTTTACCATCCTTCTTTTCTAGTGTATGTTTATTTTTTCTCACAACATGCATTATATATTGTAAAGCAGGTTGTGTCTTATAACCCTTTGGATCATGCTAATGCGGGTGGAAAAAACTTCTCCACACTGCCCTTCCAGTGTGCTTCAACCTTGTGCTCTGTAATGGCCACCTCTAGGGATTAGAAGGTAATTAAGTCTCTATGTCCATTAGACTTTCTGCAGAGACTCCTAGCTGTCCATGATGAACTGGATGAAGACCATCAACTCCATGCTTCAGTGCCATTAACTTGCCACTTTTCATGAGGAAAAAAAACCCTTAACATGAAGTATCTCCTTTATTATTCAGTACAAAACACATTCGGAATCTGTTACTTTGATTGGTTCACTGAACAGTAAAAGCTAAACCGTCAAAAGAACTGAAATTATTACTACTAATAACCACCTCATCCCCAAATGTCCTTGTAAAATTAGAAGGAAAAAAACACTTCTGTTTGTATACAATGGCCAAAGCTCTCAAAGGCATACACAACTGAAAATGGGAACAAACTAGTATATTAGCATCACAGATTGAATAGGAAAACTGTCTTCTCACTGAAGAATGGTTAAAAAATCTATAATACACTATCTACAACAATACAAAAGTATGTTGAGCTCCTTGGGATAGTTTCTGATGGTATCGTCTTTACTCTCTGTCTGTGGACAGTGTGATGATGAGTTGCTCTCAGACACTAATAAAAGTGTAGATGCTGCTCATCTGAACATAAGGGGAAAATGACTGACACCACAACAATTCAGAAGCTATATGATTTGCTTAGGAAATAAAATGCAAATCTAACAAGAACCCAAGGGATTATTTCCATGAGCCTGAACTTATCTGTTTTGAAAGAAAATAACATAACAATATTTTTACATGGAAAACAGGATTTGGCATTTATAACTTGCATAGATAAACCCCACAATGAATTAATTAGATAAGATTTTTTTTTAAAGTCCCTAAGAAGAACAGGTATAGACTTTGCAGGAAAATGTATTTGAAGTCAAAAGGCTGAAATTCAATAGAAACTTGAACAAGAGACTGCAGAGGGCCTTCGCCAAAGCCCTCTGAAGGAAATTTCTAGACAAACATGACAAATTATTTTATAAGAATACCCTGAAACAACAGAATTCAGTTGAAGAAATTACCAAACAAATGCTTAAAGAAATCTTTAGGGTAAAAAAAATTCAAGTGACTAAGCACATAGAAGCCTTAATCTCATTAAAAATCAGTGGGACTTAAACTGCTAATAGCCAGATTTTTAAAGGTATTTTGAGCCTTACAGATGCAGATAGGCACCTACCGGGATATTCCAAAGTTCTTAGGATCCTAATTTCTATTGATTTCAATAGGAGTTAGACATTTATGCACTTTTGAAAATCCTATTAGGTGCCTATCTGAATATTTAGACACCTAAATATATCTAAAAATCTGGCTAAATGCCTGTTACTTTTGAAAAAAAACTGGAGCTCCTATGTCACTTACGTTCTTCTGGAAATATAACCCTTTGAGGCTATGTGCCATATCAGCCTTTTGAGATTGTAGTCGACTTACTTCCAGTGGCCAGACTGATGTCACACTGCAGGTCAAATCCTGCTAACCTTTACTGACACAGAAGGGCTGATTTTCATTTTACTAAGACCAATTTACACCACTCTGACAATGCAAAGGGGTTTTAGAGTGGGTGCAAGTTACATTACAGAATTTACCTTCAATATTTCATTAGGATGACACCTGTGCCTTGAACCTGCAAGCAAGTGAGGGTGGAGTGTTAAAAAGTTCATGACAACCATTAGGAGCAGGATTCTTTGGAAATACCTTGTCACTCCCACAAAATACTAGAGGTGGATGAGACACACTGGAAGGATAAATTGCATAACGCATCCACCTGGTTTCATTGGAAGTGGACATGTCAGTCACCCATAGTGGGATCTCAACCACATTATTCTGAATACATATGTTCATTGTATTCTAAATTGTCCTACACTGAAGACTACAGCACAATCATTGAGTCTTCTTTTCCGACAAAGAGGGAGAGGCAAAGAGAGAAATTAAATAAATCAACTGAACTTACTCCTTCTTTGTTCCTACTGTATCATTCTGATACTTTGGAAATGGCTTTGATATTACAGCCATTCAAATATGTGGAATGAAGAGAAGGACAATTTCTGGTATTCATGAAATTCATGGTTTTGCTAAGGACCACATATCTTGGATATAGGTGTTACATTCTGCAGTATTGACGCAGTCAAAGTGATTCATAATATTAAAAATGCTATCAGTTTTCCTCAGGAGTATAAGGGTCCATCTGATAACTACAGCAGAAAGCAGATTGCTGTCTACTTGATAAAATGCTAAGATAACTTAGAGCCTCAAACAGATTGTTACCTTATCTGATCATCCACACTCACCTCAGACTGGCAGACTCAAAAAAATGGACAGTGAAACTGGTGAAACACTGCGAATAACAGAATCATAAACAGAAGGTGACAATTGCTTTCTCTCATGAATATATAAATATTCATGAGTGAATGGACATTCTGAGCTATCCTCAGGGATTCTTAAGGTTGAATACGCTGATCAAAAAACTATGTGCTGATCTCCAAAACATGACCATTCCTTCATCAGTACTGCTCAGTTTCTGCAGCTTTCTTGGTATGGACATATTATAAGAATGGAAGACCAATGAATTCCAAAGCATGTCTACCAAGAAATACTGCTACGTGGCCAGCAATCATGTGGGCAACAAAAGCTTAAGTGTCAGGGCAAGATTGCCAATGATGGACATTAAACTGAATATACAATCAGGCTATCTGAACCACCCTGTTAGAGATTGATCGTGGGAAGGGCTTAATTTGCAAGGAAGCCACATCTTTCTGGGATTTGTCATGATGATAAAGATGATGTTGATGCTAACATCCATAATTTCAGTCTTCAAATCCCCCCAACAAAACATTTAAGTGCATATTTAACTTTAAGCAGTAACAGGCTCGTGCAACATGTGTTAATTCCTTACGCTTAACAATCTGTTCCAGTTTGTATTTAGCTGTGATGTTCTGATTATCTTTCCCAGACCTGAAGAAGAGCTCTGTGTAGTTGGAAAGCTTGTCCCTTTCATCAACAGAAGTTGATCCGCTAAAAGATATTGCCTCGCCCACCTTGTTTTTCTCATTACTTACTGTACCAACTCATTAATAGCCAACAAACCTCATGATTTTGAGGACACTTTCTATAGACTTGGGTAATGGACTAGATTAGAGTTGTCTCTTAAAGGAAATTTTCTTGCTAATTTTTTCTCACTAAAGCTTGGGTTTCTCATTGTTCAATACAAATTGTGTTTTTCCCTCCACCATTTAAATATGGTTTTATTAATAGTTGACATTTGACAGTGTTTATTTAATCACAATCTTTCACCAACTTCATTTAAACTGTATCCATGTGTTGACTATGTTAATAATTCTTCATTTGCATTATGGAAAACAAGTAATGTTCCAACATTTAAAAAAAAAATAACATTAACATTGAGTGAAGGTTGCTGAAGGCTATTGCTAAATAACACAAACACTAAAAATACAGGAAATCCTGTGCAATGGTATTTTTTTCAAAAACTTTAGAAATCACCTCCCTTTAATGTTCCAAAATTCAGTTTTTCAATGGAAACAGATCTAGGGGAAAAAAGTTCACAAAATGTTTGATTTTCTTTTATCAATTCTCAAATAATATTTTTCAATCCTATCAGAGATGGGGGTTGAGGGTGTGTGTGTGGCGGGGAGGGGGATGAATGTATATGCCTACAAATACACAAACATAAAGACTATATTGGAAAGGACTCTTACTGATTTTTCATCTTTGAACTAGATTTTCCTTTGTTTCCTCCCTATGAGCAATTCTCTCCAGAAAAGGAATTTGTTCAAGTGTTAGTTTACTATATGACTCCTCCTCTCTCTAAAACTGACATAGATAATGCCCATCCCTGCCATTTCAGCAGGGTAAAAGTTTGGTCATTAAACCAGGGAGATGGCCAACCCCTGAGAGTAGGAGGGAGAGTTCATGCCCAGACATGCACATTGGCCCCAATTCAGCACCTGCTATGAGTGGGAAAAGGGTGGTGGATAGCCTGCACCCCAAAGTTAAATTAATGCAGTTGCAGCCTGCTGCTTAAATCTATCCTTGCGTCTTTTAGTCCTTGTGTGACCTGATCAAACTTGTGTTTGTGTACACTCCATAGCTTGGTTCCTTTACAACATACTTATTCCATTCACTATCTTGGTCATATTCTTCCAACTTCTGACATATAAAAAAAAAGTTAAATTATTTTATTTCTTGTTTCTTTTTTCTTAAAGGTTACATGCAGTTTATCTTAGTTTGACAGAATTTACGTTATTTTAATTACCTGCACTGGGAATTGTATGCTAGAGAGAAAGAGAAAAATAAAAAGGATTAAACATAAACAACTGAAACAAAAAAGACTCAACTGGAGAAATAATATTAACTTTTCATGAATATCATTTTCTTTCTGGGAAGTGGAACCATGTATTAATCACTCATAGTATAACCTTTGTCTACTCATGTAAATAAAAGACTTACTTTGTCTTTGAAATGTTTATTTTAGTTTTATCTGGACAATGTTAGAGATGTTTGTTTTGAGCGTTGGGTTATGTTTTTTGTTTGTTTTTTACTTTTACTAATGGTCAGCAGAGATTTTCATCACAAATGTTCATTCTTTTTTTTTTATCTGCTGTTCACATGTATCAGTCACACAAATGCTATTCAAATTTGTAGCTTAGTCTACTTAGCATATGACAGCCATCAAATTTCACACATAGGTTCTAATTCCTTTGGTTTGATTTTTACCAGAGTTGCAATATTTGTTTAAAACTGAATAGGATTTGTCAGGAAATTCATAAATATGAAAATCTGGAGACTGTCTTTCTGCAAAATTAAATGACAAGGACAACATTCAAGAAATTAATGTGTAAGAAGTCATGACAGCTATAGCTACTCATACCTCACAGAAGTAATAAATGCCTTTGACTGTCATTTTGTTTTAATTCATGTTCGGTTGTTTTTGTTTTTTCAAGAAAAAGATTTTCTGTTACAATGTGAGCTTACTTTTGTTGTAGGTCTACTGATCATCCAGCCTCTCACCTCTTGATCGCAGAAGCAAAGCTTGATCCATTAAAAACCATTTCTTGCATGTGAGACATAATGGAGAAACCCAGATACTGGTATTATAAGAAGCAGCGTTGGTGAGTAGGTGTTACTCTTACTTTCATATTCTGAACTGAACCATCGGTCAATGTACCTGCTGTATTCTAGGGTAATACTGGAAGTGTTTTCCTTGTGTAAAACATAAAACCAAGGCCATTTTTCCCATGACACATTTTGAAAGGGTAGGACTGTTAATCCTGGAGCCCCTGACAATTCTAAATGACTAAACACAGTCTACCTTTAATCCCTCCTGGGGAGGGCATTAAAAACATCAGCAGTATATAGAAACAAGGTGAAGTTGAACCCTGTGATAGAATGGAATGGGGTATCGGTAATAGAGCCAGGGGCACCAACCGTGGGATGAGGCCACACATTTGACATCATAGATCCTGTAAATTTTGGCTGTGTCCCTGATTAAAAGAAAGTGACACTTAATGTTGGCTTCAAGCTAATTGTTGGCTTTACTGTAGGTTATTTTGATTTGTGCAGTGTTCCTAAAACTTGTCAATGTATGCAATACTCATAATCATAACATATTGCAAGAAAAGCTTGATTTACTGGTCGGATGTAAAACATAAATGGAACCTGTTCTATTCTAGCTACTTACAGGTAATCTAACATCGTCGATACACACTTCTCATTTTTCTGAATAAAAGGCTATTTCATGTCTGACAGTATCTCTGTTGTATATGAACAGCTGTTGGGCATAAAGAATTAGGTGGTTACAAATAGTAAAAAAACAATATTACTATATTAATAGTATATTATTGCTTTTTATTCTGTCAAGTACAGATACAAAACATATACATCTTTATTAAGAACTCAAAGCTAAATAAGCTATTGAATGTGATGGGTTTCTTACCTATGATCATATAGCTTTTTCCTTTGCATACATACAGTACAAAAGAAGGTAAAAATGTGGCCTTCCATGCCACCGGGTTGTAAACCAACGGTTAGAACATATAGGCTAAGAACTGGATTTTATTATAGTTAAAGGCTACAAGATCTTTATCATTGTTAACTCTGTAATATCTTTCGTCTTTTAAATTGTTGTTTAAGATGTTTTAATGAAATTGGAGCAATAATAATATTGTTGCTTAATAGTGTCATGGGAATGTTTCCATCTTTCCAACTGAACATCATTCAGTTCTTCATCAAAGAAACTTCTTGAGAGGCAGAAAGTACTGAAATGTTTACACATTATTCTAAAAGAGATGTATGTCCAGGCTGCAACAGAGAACAGTTATTCTTTGGAAAGATATAAAGGTGCTAAATAGGACCACAGAGAAAATTCTTAACTGCATACACCAATTCCTAACATCATTTTTTTTTTTTATATGAGCAGATAAACATTGATATGATGACTATACTCAGAATGTTTATTACAATTGTCCTCTGTTTTGGGGCATCAGATTCTTAGTTTTAAATGCAAATGCTAACCATAGAAGGATGCTTAGTTGGAGGCAAGCCATACTAAGACCCTAATGAGGATTATTGTTCAAATCAAGAAGCCTCTGAAATCTGTAAATGGAATTAAGATCAATTGTGTTTTATTCTGCTGAACTCTAAATAATTGTATGTGCCTGAATCTTTAATTTCTCTTTAGCAAAGATTTTAAGTGGGTTAGTGATTGTTAAAGGAATGCTATATATTAGTATATTGAAATTGAGAGACAACTCTGAATAAACTGAAATCATTTTGGCTCTTTGTTATATTGGAAACATAAGGGTACCTGATTTTTATATTCTGAACATGTAGGGTACTCCATTTGAATGAACTTTAGCTATATTATATGCCAGTATGTTTTGAATACATGGGTACCTGAACTGAATATAATGAAATCACGGAGTATCCTTATATTCTAAAACTAAAAGTCTACTTTCTGTTGCTTGCAATATGAATATATTAATTTTGCATGCAAACATCACATTCTTGGTTTTTGCCAAAGTGAATATTTCTTTTTAAAATCTTGAGCAAAATCAAATCAGTTTTATCAGTTTCCTTTTAGGATAACTTTGGCTTAGAAATTAACTTTTGATTTGTTCTGAGACAAAATCTAAATCCTGTTGTTCATCACAGCATCTGCTGCATTTCTCATGCTGGATTTAATATCCTGATGGTATGTTTACTGCAGCTGATTATTACTATGTTTATTTTGCAGCCAATAGAAGGATATTCAGACTCAGTAAAAAAGTAACTTTCCAAAAAGTAAAGAGTTATCAAGCTCAGAATTTTCTAAATTCTTAGTGGTGTACGTAGGTTCTATGTACACATCAATAAATCACCTCATTTCTTATTCCGTATTCAAATATCAAAGCAGGTCCCATTGGTGAACCTCACATCATGTCCCACAGTCTTTCCTTCTCCATTATCTCATAGAGTCCTGAGCGTTATTCTGTTCTGCAACACAAAATAACTTCAGTCAATGAGGTCAGTAGTATTGTTACATCATCAGAATAACTCAGTCATAAAAATTGACCCAAATCTGGTAACCAACAGAAAAAACTTAAAGCCAACTGCAGTATCTGTGTCATTGCTCCTTATAAGGATACTCTGACATAAGAAAAGTTGGGTTCTTTTGTGTTTTTTTCCCCACATTCTTTGAATTGTTTAGTACCCTCAACTCCCAGTGAATTAAGAGTTCTCAGAACCATGTGACAAGCATTCAGCACCACACAGGTTCATGACTTTTTTTTTCTGGTCACCTTTTGTCCTTCAGTCAGCTGGTATAAACTTCCATATCATCATCTCTGTGAAAGAAAAACTTGACATTGACATCAAACCTTAACTGAAACAAGTGCTCAATTAGTATTATATGCTTATTTTTGAAGTTCTCAGTCTCTGTTGGGGGCACGGAGCGCTGTGCTGGGGGTACAGATGGGGCAGGAGTTCAGGTAAATGGTATTTGAATATGAACTAGCTACTGCAGGTTTGCTCCATTATGATGTATTCTGCCTGACAGGATCTGTTTCATCTGGCAGCATGCAATTAGAAGATTTATTGTCTGCTTAGGAAAATATTTAATTGTTGGGCTACTTGAAACTCTTTCCAAATTTTAGGTGCAGATAAAGGCCTACACCAATTTCTGCTGAAGATGTTGAAACAGATCCTGTTTTACTCTTTTACTGGACTGAATACATGGAGGACTAAATTAATCCTTGATTTGATGGTATAAAACAGAATAATATATATTCTTACTACTGGAAAGTATCCCATATATCTGAATCTTCAGTATTTTTACATGCAATAGTGCCAACTGCTAGGGGAAAATCAAGGAAGAACAGCAGACAGTTTTGTATATTTTTAATGTAATTTTAAAGGTTATTCCTCTAAATTATAATCTACTAATTCTAATTCCAGCTACCAAAACTGAAAGCAGGGATCATATTCAATCAATAATCTTGTCATATAAATCTATGTCTTGGAGAACTGGAAAGAGGTATCTCAACCATGGTCTGTCAAATTCATTTTTGTTTGTTTGTTTTGTTTTGTTTTAGCATCTAAATAATAAGATTAAGAAACAACCTGAACCTTGTTTATTGGCAAGCAATCCTGATTTATCCATTAAGCATTGCATATGGAGAGTTAATAGATATGCTGTTATCTTGGCTGCTATTTTACATTCAACATCTGGTAAGGAAATTGGCCACCATGAGAGACAAAGTAAAGGAGGGAGTGTTCTTTGGCTTTAGGAACAATATTGGTTAATTGTTTGCCAAGTAGGTACCAGAATATTATTCTGGATATTAAACATGTTTAATTAATATAACCGAACATTATCAGAGTTGTATAATCTGCTCAGTAGCTATCTGGACTCAGAAATTTATTTCTGGTAAATTATTCAATTACTACTTTTGCTTCCTCCAGCTCTACATAGGCAAGTTGGTTTTCTGCCTGAGTTTCTGAAAGTTAAGTAAGATCAGATTTACTAAGCAATTGGCAAGTTCTTAAAAATACACTGTTAGGGGAGTTTTCTGTGAGGAAGATTTTCTAATGTTTGGAAAGGCATCTGTTATTTCTCTTTGCTGTGCTCTTTGTTATATTGAGCTGAAGGTGTTGGGGTTTTTACACTATCCTTGAAGACTGCTGTGTCATGAAATGAAAGGCCAAAAGCCAACTTGATTGGCTAACTTGTCTTTTTCTCACATTTTTGTTAAGGAATCCTCAAGTTGAGAGAGAAACTTTTTTTCATGACTGGTTGACAGTAACTCACACAATGCATAAGGCTAATTTCTGACTTGGAATACATAGCTATGCAAGGGAATAAAAGAGAGTTAAGGTTCCCCTTATAAACTTGTATGGTTTACCCAGACACTAAGGTCTAGGTATATAGGAGCTAAGTGGAGCTACTTTCCTGCTTACTCTGTCTCTGCTCTGGGGGTTGTGGAATCGGTAAAGCCTGGCTTAGAATAGACCCAAAGTAAATCACTACTCCCCATAAGGTAGAGGGCAGTAGGAGTGGAATTTTGATTTAGAGTGCCTTGTGGGGAACTTCTTGGGCTTCTGCAGTTTGTGCATGTTTGCCCCCCTTGCTTGGGGACATGCCTGAAGTCACGATATAGCCCAGAGCTGAAGTGGACCACAGCTGTGAAAGTAAATACTATCAATTTAACACACTGATATTTTAAAAATATTTTAGTCTATACAGGTAATATTTATAAAGTCCTTGATATTTTAAAATATTATTTTGCCTGTAAAACAGTAATCAATTCTGTAAATAAGTGCAACAATATGTTTACACTGACATAGGCCAATTTTTGCTTGAAGTAAATTGTACAGGATAATTAATATGCCCAATATGGAAAGACTTGCTGCCAGCTTTAATGAAATATCACCCTGACAAATTATATTTTCTACACTATATTTCTGGACCATATTCTGATCTCATCTACTCAGGTCTTAATTCTGAATATGTCTGTTTGGCTAAATGTTCAGTAGTGCCACAGTAAATAACTGTCATTCTTCTAATAGCCATTGGACAAATATAATTCAATTTACATCAGCCATTTGATATTTTAAAAAGGTTGAGTGTTTACTGTATTGGAAATAAATATCTTGCAACAAGTAATGTGACCATATTTTATGTCAATTTCTATTAAATGGTAGGAATGTTGAGAGCTTTTTGAATGGATTCCTAATGATAAATTCTGTCCAAAGCTCAGCACTTTTAATGAAGGTGAACGCACAACACTGTCCTTGTGTGTAGCCAACATCTGTCTTTGTATTGTTGCAGGAGGGTTACTGGAGTTAAGTTTGCATAAAAGTGTTCATCCCAACCTGCTGTTTTTAGTTCTTCATAATTTATGGATTTTATTTCATTCACTGCTTTCCATGGAAAATCTCATGCACTTATCTTGTTGAAATGCAAATAAAACAAAACTAAAAATATCAACAATGAACTTATTCTAAACTGAGGATGAAATTCACCCTGATGAAAGAGAATGTTAGAGTGGTGGAGTAAGTACTTGGTTGGGTTTGTATTAGAGAAGAAGAAAGATAGTAATTTAGAAGGCTTTGGTCAGTCATCCAGACTTTTTTGGGATTTGATTAAACCCATGAACCTCCTTCTATTTCTATCCATTGTTAATAACCCTATAAACCACTTTAAGAGTTTATATATTAAAAACACTTTAGAATAGCAATACTTGCCATTATAAATTGTAAAGTATGAGTAAATTGCTAATACTTAGGGCTTGAGCAGGATATTCAATATTTTTCATATTCTGTGTTAACTAAATTATGTAATAAAATGTAGATGTAGTTTGTAAAACTCTTAGCTAGGCTGCTACATTAATTCATGGTTACAGGGATTTCTGATAAAAGTCTCAGACTGAAATAATCTCACTGGCAAACAAAAAGCAGAAATGGACATAGAGCTTATACATAAAAGTTAAGGTACTATTCCCTAACATGATGTATTATACTGCATTTCAGTGGAGCATTCTGCAAAATTACATGATCAATAATCCTTAAGGAACTCAATTGGAACCCAATTGAATTCAAACCCCAAACTCAACACAATGGCATACATTTCACTTTGTTTTGAAAACAGGACTACCCAGGCGAGTAGCTATTACATGACTTTCACCCCACTCATCTTAAGTTTAAGTACTTTATGATGTTCCAACTTTATATAAATATCTTATATAGTTTAACAATAATTTACTCAGACTGCCCATGAATTGTCTGGGACAAACTACATTCTTAAACATCATCAACTATGTCAGGTCTAATACTGCTCTTACTTTTGGCATATGGGAATTGTTCAAGGTGTTCATTTTTTTCTTATAGACTTGTCCAAATTTCTAAATGATTTCCCCCCCTTTTTTTCTCCCTTTCTGTTTTCCATTTAGGATGGATCCTATTAATCCTTATGATTTCAGAACAAAAAAAATAAATGTATGTTTATGTATATATATTCTACAATCAACGCTAATATTGTTACTCATAATATTAGGTTTATTGAATATTATTTTTCAGAATTTTTCAGTTTTCATAATGGTAAAGAGGTAAATAGTGGTGTCTCACAGGGGTCTGTAATGGGACAAGCACTGTTCAACATATTCATAAATGATCTGGAAAAGGAGGTGAACACTGAGGTGGCAAAATTTGCAAATGACACAAGTCTACTCAAGATAGTTAGGTCCAAAGCAGACTGTGAAGAGCTGCAAAGGGATCTCACAAAACTGGTGACTAGGCAACAAAATGGCAGATTAAATTCACTGAGATCTTGGAGTCATTGCGGATAGTTCTCTGAAAACATCCACTCACTATGCAATGGCAGTCAAAAAAGCTAACAGACTGTTGGGAATCATTAGGAAAGGGATAGATAATAAGACAGAAAATATTGTATTACCTCTTTATTAAACCATGGTATGCCCACATCATGAATACTGAATGCAGATCTGGTAACCCCATATCAAAAAATATATATATTGGAATTGGAAAAGATACAGAAAAGGACAACTAAAACGATTAGGAATATGGAAAAGCTTCCATATGAGGAGAAATTAATAAGACTGTGACTTTTCAACTTGGAAACAAGATGACTAATGGGGGTTATTTACTCCTTGTCATAACACAAGATGTAGGGGTCACCAAATGAAATTAATAGGCAGCAGATTTAAAACGAACAAAAGGAAGTATTTCTTCACACAACACGCAGTCAACCTGTGCAACTCTTTGCCAGAGGTTGTTGTGAAGGCCAAGATTATGACGGGGTTCAAAAAAAAAAGAACTGTATAAGTTCATGGAGGATAGATCCATCAATGGCTATTAGCCAGGAGAGGCAGTGATTACTATTTGTCAGAGGCTGGGAATGGTTGACGAGATAGATCACTTGATGATTACCTGTTCTATTCATTCCTTCTGAAGCACTTGGCATTGGCCACTGTCAGAAGACAGGATACTGGGCTAGGTGGACCATTGGTCT
Source organism: Emydura macquarii macquarii (assembly GCF_026122565.2). Taxonomy (NCBI): domain Eukaryota; kingdom Metazoa; phylum Chordata; order Testudines; family Chelidae; genus Emydura; species Emydura macquarii. Next base: position 6,406,571 of record NW_027133614.1, read on the forward strand.
CACTCAATATGGCTGTTCTTATGTTTTTATTATTAATTATTTCTATTATGATATATGCCCCGACTGAGACTGGAGGTCCATGGTGCTAGGCACTGAACCTAGTAGAGAAAGGGAAGCATAGGAAGGCGCTGTGGCCTTCCCCGGAGTCTGGACCCGAGGAAGGGCCGCAGCGGCCTGGCTGGACAGAAACAGGCCCAAAAGACAAGTCTGCCTGGCAACAGAAAGGCTGGGTTGTGACAGGGCCAGCAGGCCAGTCTACCCGGTAACCAAAAGGCCAGGCAGTGATAGAACTGCCCGGCCCGCCCAATCGGCGACAGCGGGGCGGAGCCCCTACTGGCAGGGGCAGTATAAAAGACAGGCCCCAGAGCTCAGTCTGGAAGAGACTGCCGCCGGAGCCTGAGTCCTAGGCTGGAGTGGAGCTGAGCCGATACTAGGGAAGCTTGCCTCCTGGAGCAGAGACTCCAACCATCCCCGGACCAACCCGGGCGTGGAGACTGGGTAGAGCCTTCACGTAGCTGGACCAGGCCACCCGGCCAGAGGGACTGGACCGAGGTACCAGAACCCCGGGACTGGACCGAGCCCCCTGAGCAACCCAGGTGGAAGATACCTCCTGAGGATGGACGGGACCTGGAAGAGCTGCCAGATGCCGAGCCCCCAGAGACGGGACAGGACCTGGACGAGCTTTCTGAGGCCGAGCCATCCCCCGAGCCCTGTGACCTAGAGGAGCTGCCCCTCAAAGAGGAGCTCCCCACCTTGCCACCTGTGGACGAGGAGGGACTGGAGGGCCTACCCTGAACTGAGCACCTCAGCAACCCCAAGGACTCTGATGAGCCAGGTACCTGGGGATACAGGGAGGAAGTGGCCCAGGGACAGCCATAGTCAGTGGCTGGGACAGGGGCAAGCCCCGTCAGCGTGTTGCGGCGGGAGCCCCGCCGACTAAGTGGCAACGCCTTTGCCCTGGGCTGCGATGCAGGGAGGGCCCTGGGCTGGGATGCAGTGGAGAAGGGTGGGCCTGCGTCCCCCTCCCCCCCTATTTCCTAGCTACCCTGGGAGAGCCTCGTCATCCCTACTGCTCCCAAGAGCGGACCCACTGCTTGCTTGCCCTGTCTAAGGGCTGGAGCCATTAACTATTTGCTCGCCCGCCCTGCCTGAGGGCTGGGGCGACAAACTGCTTGCTCACCCGCCCTGCCTGAGGGCCGGACTATGACTCATACAGAGATGCTATTCCCCATTTAGGAAGGCTCTGTGGCCTTCCCCGGAGTCTGGACCTGAGGAAGGGCCGCAGAGACCGGGCCAGATCAGACGGCCCTCCAACAGGAAGGGAAAGGAAATATTATTATCCCTACTTTTACAAAGGGAGAATCGAGTGACAGACAGATTAAGGGTTCAGTAGTGAATCTGGCTATGATGCATGAGTGTGTGAGGATGTAAAAAGTCCCTTATTCTCCTCTGAGGGTTATCTGCAATACCAGACTTTGTAAGGGCAGGGAACAGAGGCCTGGTCTACACTGGTGGATTAATTCGAATTAAAGTCTCTTAATTCGAATTAATTACTCCCACATCTACACTTGCGCATTGTTAATTCGAATTAAGGAGCCTTTAAAACCAAATTAATAAAACCACCTCTGCAAGTGGATTAGAGCCTGAAGCACATCAGTTAATTCACATTAGTGTGAGTGTGGACACAATGGGACTTAATTTGAATTAATTGGCCTCCAGACTGTATCCCATGATGCCCCATTTCAGTACCCTCCCCCAAAGCAGCCCTGGGAAGATTTAAATCTTCATATCCTGCAGTGAATGGGTTTAGAATCCAAGCTGTGATCACCTCCCCCCCCCCGCGCGCGCACGCACGCACGCACGCACACACACACACACAACAAGCCCTTTGCAGTTTGTCTCTTTAAGGGTTTGAAAATTTCACACACACCCCCCCCGCCTCCCCGCGTGGTGAATGCATTTTAACTGCCCAGCAAGCCCTTTGCAGTTTATCCCTTTGAAAGTTTAGCCCTTTAAAGTTTGTCCCTTTGAAAGATTTCACCACCCACCCTCCTCCCCGCATGGTGAATACCTTTTAACTGCCAGCAGTGAGAGGAAATTCTTTGCTACATTGTTTCAGTGGCCAATCGTGGAAATTGATACTTTCTTAAGAGTTTATTCACAGTGCAACATGTGGATACATTATATCATGCTTTCCATCAGTGAAATGGAAACATTTGTATCACTGTATTAATATACTAATTAACTCCGTTGTTATTTATCTTACCTTCTACAGACACCTGTAGAATCAAAATCAAAGGCAAGCAATATACAGGAGGTGGTGGGGGGAGCATAAAAGGCAAACAGCATACAGTTCTAAAGTAATCCAGGATAAGATGTGATGTATTTGTCATGGTCAAAATGAGAGCATAGTTCAGCTGACTCCATGTGCCTGCAGCAATGGCGATTGGTGGAGTAAAAAAACAGCCTGAAAATCCTTTTCCTCTTTGTTTGGGGGTGCGGGAAGAGGGTAGGGGAAGCAGCGCTGCATCCTGAGATGATGACACTCGTCACAACAGCCTCTATGGTTAGTTGCACTGTGGGATAGCTTCCCACATTACACTGCTTTCTAATTCGAATTAAGGCTGGCCAGTGTGGATGCAAGAAACCAGCACAAACACTGTAGTGTGGACAGTCTGCAGCGCTTTCTATAAATCGCTTTCTGTAATTCGAATTAAGCTAATTCGAATTAGTGCTGCAGTGTAGACATAGCCTCAGACTGTGTTTCTAGGTGAGTTCTGGGGCAGCACAGCTCCAGATTGATTTCAAGTTGCCAATTAATCCTAAGTACCTTTCCCATGGTTGCACAGTCAATCTGTGGCAGATCCAGAAATTGAACCTAGGTCTCCTAAACTCTAGTTCAGTGCTTTCACTACAGAAACCATCCTTCCTCTGTGCTGAAATTTGACACTGTTAGTTATCATAAAGCATAACATTACCTGTTACAGTTCTAATACACCTAGTCCATGGACCTCTTTTCACTTATATAATGCTAACAATAAGTATGCATTTGGAGTAATGCAGCATCTGTATTATATATGTGTAATTTAGATTCTCAAGTGGACATATTTAATACAGATGAATTAACAATTTATGTGGAGTAACAGCAACCCAGAGTCTGACTCCTGAGGCTCAGAGAACTACTTTATGAATAATATAGTGAGAATCAGTTGTTAGTGTCACCTCTTATTTTTGCTATTGAACATGCCTTGTCACAATAACAAAAATATATTGCATTCTATTCTATACTCATTACAGATTTTGCCATAGCAATAAAATACCCAAATATTTTGTCTTAAAAGTATGGCTCCAGAATTTTAATATCTTCTGCTCTGGAAATCATCACATGATGTTGTACAATTTCAAAGTTTAATATTTCATACATTGATTAATTGGCAATTGTCATTCTGATCTCACTGTCAAGAGAGAGAGCAGTGAATTATCAGAAAGTGACCTTTATTCATTTTCAGGATGTAAGTCCATTTCCTGCTCTTGTTTCATACAGACACAGTCTTAGGTGAATGCAGTCTCAAACACAGCCCCATTTTTGAAGGGGTCCTGCATCTCACAAATACTACAGTCTGCCAGCCAGAGAAATGCTTGTCTCATTCACCAATGGAAGTTGGTCCAATGGAAGATACTACCTTACCCACCTAGTGTCTCTTTTATGTCCAGTATAATATTTTTCACCTTTAGATTTCAAAGTGTATTACAAAGGAGGTGGGTTTTATCCTCATTTTTCAGCTGGGGAAAACTGAGGTACAGAAGGGTAAAATGACTTCTTCTTTGAGTAGTGTCCCTGTGGGTGCTCCACTCCAGGTGTTGATGCATCCTCACATCCTTGATTGGTGATTTCTCCAGCAGTGCCCATCCGGGTTGTGCATGCGCCATTCCTGTCTCATCGACCTAAGTACCAGTGTGCACAGTGCTATGTTGGTGGGAAAGCTTTCCCCGCTAACATATCTACCGCCTCTCACACAGGTGGGTTTTTTATGATGATGGGAGAGCTCTCTCCTACTGGCATAGAGTGTCTTCACCAGACAACTGCAGCTGCGCTGCTGTTGCGCGTCAAGGGTAGACTAGCCCTCAGCATTTCTGAGCTCCTCTCTACTGCCATACCTGCTGTTCCTTGCTAGGCTCTGGAAGCTTTGATTTAGCACTACCTTTACCAGATGCCCACACTGAACCTCATTTTAAAAATGGTATACTATAATAGAGGTAACACGAGGTAAGCAAGCAGACAGTAGCCTGAAACTAATGAAAATGGTAGAAGATAACTTAAATATGACCCTTCCAAAAGGAAAGGATTAATAGGATTGCTGTGTCTGCATTATCTATCCAGAAAGGAAAAGATGTATTAAAAACTGAATCAAAAATGTAAAAGCAACCAAGAATCTAGATATGTCACACTCCTTTCATGTAACTTAAACCTCAAAAGAACCTGACCGCTCCAGGCATCTGTTTGTTGGTGCAAGATTTATAGGTGTAGGAGAGGAGGTATTCATCTAGAAGTCTTATAACTGAGTGCAGCAGGAGAAAGGAGCAATGAATAAACATAAAGTGTAAACAAATTTAGCCATTTTCAGCTGCTGTAAGCTCTGGGGACCAGATCATCAACTTGGGTACACTAATTTACACCAGCTGAAGATATGAAGCGTAGTATTTAATATTAATTGTAGTGGGTATTAGTCTATTCTTGTACTCTGCGTAATGGTGTACAGGTTTCTCAAGTACACTGTTAGGCTAGATGTTTCCCAGTGAGGAAATGTCAATAGAGCATGGACGTATGCAGACCACCAGCTGTTATCTACAGTAAGAAGCCACTTGCTGCTCCTAGAAATAATCTGTGGAATTGTTTCACATTCCAATCCACATCTTGGCTGGGTCTTGAGTGTCCCAGGTAGAAGAACTCTTGTAGAGTGGATAGATAAGAGTCTCTCATTCTCTAGAAGGTCTGAGCTGAGGGAAAGCAGCTGAGGTGATTGACTTACCTAGTCAGAGCAGATGGTCATCATCATCTTGACAGCTTATTAAGGAATGCATCAAAAGCTTGGGTTTGGGCAGAAGAGAAGGAAGATGTGGGGGTATGCTTAGAGGAAATGGGGGGTAGCAATATGCTTATCTGAATTAATTGAAGTTCCAGGAATACACACTCACACAGTAATAAACTCTAGAACCCTAGTGATCTCTGACTATTTGCAGAGTTGACCCTAAGCTTTTCAGGTTTAAAAAAAAAAGGGGGGGGGGAGGGGAATGAATGTGTGCCATCACTGCCTTAACTTTGAATTGTTATGGTTTTAAGTGTTAAACAAAGTCTGATTCAATGGGACTCTATTTGACACATTTGCCTAAGAGGAAAGCATGTGTAGTTTGGAGTTATGCAAATATTCCCTTGTAACTCTATACTGTAACAGATGGAATTAAGTTTTCTTAATGCTCTTCCCTCCATTCCACTTATTTATCCAATTGATTCTCTAATAGTTGCTAACTTGTGCTCCAGAACATTAGCTAGTGGAAAGAACAAAGAATTGGAAAGTGGTTGGCTTTTTATTACTGCAGTAAAATCCCTGTAGGTAACTAGTTTGAATTAAAACAAGTATTGCATCATCAGCATTCAGCAATACTCTTAGGACTTGATCCAATGTCCACTGAAGTCAATGAAAGGAAAAAATCCCATTTATTTTATTTGCCTTTGAATTAAGTTTCTAGTAGGACAAGAAACATAGCAGAACCATAAAGATAATAGGAAAAAGAGAATGGCAGTTCTTAGAATGAGTCTAACCAGTTTATTGGATTGAATACATGCTTACTGTATTTCTCAGATTAATTTTCCAGGGATCATTATAATTCATATAAATGATACAGACTATATTTTAAATAGTATTTAATGTGTAGAGGATCCATGCAGGACATAAAATATTAGGGGAACAATAGGTCCTCAAGATCTTGTTCTTGGTGAGTTTGTTTTTGTTTTTTTTATTTTTTTAACAAAACAAAATCCAGATTTTATAAAAACATGATTATGCTGTTATTCTTAAGGACTCCAAATTTACTTTAAATCAGAAAATTACGTCAGCTGGATTTCCTCTGGTGAACACATGTATTGACTACACCAATGGCCAGTTTTATTTATTTGTAAATAATTTTCAGTCCTGTTCAGTACTATATAAATAAGGTCATCCAGAATATCCTAGACTAATAAACAGAGAGAAAATATCGAGATAATTGTTCCAGTTAAGTATATTCCAAAACACTTTCTAGTTATAGAGAAGTCCAATGCATTGACAGCTATATAAATTGACATCAATATAAATTAATTAAGGAGAAAAGCTAAAGTGATTGTTTCTTAGTTCAAAAGTTTCCTTAGTATCTGAAATGAAAGGCAGCCAATGTCAAAATATATGTTCTGTAATACATTTATTTTACCCTCTTGCTTTTTTTCCATAGATATATTTATTTTAAGCCATGAGTCCAATGGGAAGGAGTGGTTGAATATTTTTATTTAATTAATGCCAACTAAAATCTATTGTAAGTAATCAAAAATATATTCTATTAACTTTTTAATTGTTTACCATCTACTGATGGTAGAGGAGAGAAGAAAATGTATCTCTTCTTTCAAAACATTAAACTATGCAGTTTTTTTACCAGAAGGCAAAGTTATTTGATGGAAGCATTCAAAAGTTACGTATCAGGGAACCTGACTATCTGTACTTTCTATACTTAAGTCACTTTGGACCAGACTGTTCCTCCCAAGGTAAATATGAGAAATCCCCAAATATTGTGTAGAAGATGGTATGGTTTTCCCCACTCAGTGATTGAACCTTGAGGCCTGATCCCAAAATCCAGTGGAAACCCAGAGATCTGTTCAAGATCAGGACCATTTATAAGTAGGATCTAGTTCAGGTTCTAGTAAGTGGCCCAGATCCACAAAGGTATTTAGGTTCCTAACTTCCATTGATTTCAGCCTAAATACCTTTGTGGGCCTATGTCTCTTGTATCCTCTAACCCTGACAGTGCAGATCCCATGAAGCCATGCTACCAAGGACTTCCCCTGAGTGTAACTCCCTGTGAAACCAACTACCACAGAAGGTGCTCCATGCTAAGGATAATATATTTTCTCTTAGCTTTTCAAGATTGAGTAAATAACTAGAGTAATATAATAAAGGAAGAGTCACATTCTAATGTGACAGCCTTTAAAGTACTCTGCTCAAAAATCAAAGTGGAGAGCAAGAACATGAGCCTTAAAGCACTTTCAAAAAGGTTCAGTTTTGTATTACTGACAAATTAAATTATTCCTCTGATAAAAAAGATCAGCTAATTTGTATTGTGCGGCCATCTGATTGGCTAGGGATCAGGCATTATCAAAGTCGCCTTTTATAAAGTCCTATGATGGTCTTCTTATGATAAATCCTAATGTGCAGAATGTGTCCTAACTTAAAATTAGGACAAAAATTGTATGCATTTCCAGGAAGGGTGGCAGAAAAGAACCACTCCTCAAAGGAAAAAAAAATGCATATAAATTAATTATACTCTTCTGTATATTAAATAACAAAGTAATTTGAAAAATAAGAAGAATCATGCTACCAAACAAAAAGACATCTCCTTACAGCTACTAATGAAAATTTCCCATTAGTGATTCCCATCCAAACTCTAGAAGGGTTTGAATCTTTATAGAAGAAACCATTTACTATTTTTTTAAATTTAATTTTACAGTCATTTACTGCAAAACACTGGGGCTTTAGAAATATTCCAGCTCTGTAAACTTGAAATATATTGCACTGAATAGTGCTTTAAATGTCCCCTTATCTAACAGACTTTGACTTTGAATCTATTTGATAATGTTAATTTGCTTAATGGGATTGTCGTTAATGTTGTTATAAAAGTAGTTGAGAGTCATTCCAAAGACTTTATTCGTGAGCAGAAAGGCCTCATACAATAGAAAATGTAATCTTGTCTGGCATAATTTGCATTTTCCCAAACTGGACCTGGATTAGCTATTCTGATCTGGTCCCTTTGTGCCACTCAGGAGATGCAAAAGGGCCAAAAAACAGGTTTGGGGTAGAAGTATGGGAGAAAAGGAGACAATTCCCCTGTTGAAGGGTTCTGGATCCTACATTTACCACCTCCATAGCATTTTGGCACTGGAAATGTTTTGAGGAATGGTATAGTGTATAGGTATGATTTCAAAGACAAGTAGGGGATGGGAGGAACAATAAAGTTTCACTACACCTATGCTCCATAGATATTGGGGTTTAGTAAGAACGCCTAAACCAAGGATGAGATTTAGAGTTGCCTAGCAACAGCTGTAAATGGCATCAGATCTAAGCTAGGCCTGAGAATCAAGGAGTTGTAACCTTCGGATACCGCTACACTCTCACTTTTTTTCTGCACTGATCAGAATTCTGGTGCAGGAGAGAATCTGTCTCAATATCTTGCTTCTCTTGTCTCTACGCTTCGTTGTCTAAGACTCTGCTGTTCTCCATGGCATATAGTTTCTCATGGTTAATACAATGTGGATTTAATATCTAAAGTATGGCTTTCATATCTTGATTCATTAGAGTCCATATTTTATAGATCTGTCATTCACACATGGAATGCATCCATACATAATTTGTGTTACATGGTAAGCCTGTTCTTTAAAATAAAATTAAATAAACATTAAATATTAAACAAGCATTAAAATGGAAATATGTCCCCTAGTAGAACAAAGAATAGGGAAAGTAATGGAGAAATGGAGAAAACAAGCTTTCAATAAGGTTAAACTGATTAAAAGTGTAGTTGATCTCTTAGGGAGAAATGCCCCACTCTATATAATTACCTCCTTTGTAAAATGCTTTGACATATACTGATTAAAAGTGCTATATAAGATCTAGGTATTATTATTATTTTATTGTTACACAACATGAAGCTGGTAGCAAATGAATAAGGCCTCAAAATGAGAGCTGGTTGAACAATTTTCATTAAAATTTTTATTTTTTACCAAAAATGGCTTTTTGACAAAACTGAAAACAAATATCAGTTTTCATGAAAAGTTTTTGACTTTTCATCAACATTTAAAAAAGCAAAGAAAAGCAAATTGTTTGGTGTTTGCTTTTCTGGCAAGCATCCAAAACATATGGAAGATAAAAATGAGATGAAAATGAAAAATGTTTGTGTTCATCAAATTTTTTCACCTCCCTCGTAACCAGCTCTGTTCAAAACTAGTGGAAGCAGGGAAGAGAAGACTGAGTAGAATAATCCCCACTCCCCAACATCCCAAACCACAGTATCTCGTCTTTTGGAAGACTGCATGGTTGAGTTCTACAGGGTTTGAAGGGGGAACAAATGTCCTTGTAACAAGGCAGAAATACTGTCCGAAAAGCAAGTGAAAGATCATGCTGCTTTCAAAAATGTTAACTGTCTTCTGCACCTTGTACCGGCTCACTATTTTTGAGTGTTTTTAGGTTATCATGGGTAGGAGGAGGAACCAGGAAGGAGAATTAATCCTTCTGTAGAAAAAAGGAGGTAGATAGGAAAAGAACTGTTGAAGAGTGGAATATCTTATCAGGTGCTAGGAAATCTTGGCACCCAAATAACTCCTCAACCTTGTAGCAACTGTCTTTTTATATTCTTCTGCCTTAGGAGTCTTCATCTTACCAGTCAGGGAAGAGAAAGGAGGAAGCGGAGTTGAGTTCCTTCAAGCCCAGTACAGTGAGAGGATGGGGAACTTTACCTCTTTTTAGCCTTGTTCCCATATAGTTTTCCCTTTAACTTCAACTTATCCATTTTTAGCTTGCTGTTCAGGTGTCAGACACAGGCCTCTGTAAGCTCGCTACCTCAATACCTCAAACGGACGCACTGATGTTCAGACACAGACTTTTGTGAAATTATTGACTGAGCACCTTCAGTTTAATGGGCTGATTTTAAGTCACAGGTTTCAGCAGGTTCTCCAGTTCAGCATCATTAACTTGATGTCCTGATATCACAGGACAGGTTTCTGTTATGTTACTACTTAGCACTTCTGCCTTTCTGGGCTCATGTCTAGAAATGGACAAATCTGAGGTAATTGACTGAACATCTCTAGATTGCCTGGCTTATGTCAACACTGGGCCTAAGTCAGGTCATTGGATCAGCACCTCTCATTTGCTGGCCTTTTGTGAAGACTTAATATTCTGTGAGGCCTTTGGTTCAACAACTCTAATTTGCTAGGATGAAGCCAAGTCACAGGTCCTGGGTGAGCTTATTAGTTCAACACCCCTAGCTTGATGGTCTATTGTCAAGACACTAGGCTGATTTCGAAGCACACAGGTTTGCATGAGGTTTCTGGTTCAGCTTGGTGAGCTGATGTAAAAGCTCAGACTTTTCGTAGGTTACTAGCACAACAGCTAGTTCATGATGGGATGAAACCAAGGTTAGGGCTTCTGTGATGTTTATTAGCTCAGCAAATCTAGCATGCTGGTCTGATGTTAAGAGAGATACCTATGTGATGTCACTGGCTCAGTATTTCCAGCTGGCTGAGATTTTGCCAGATCTATTCACTAGCTTGGCATCTCCAACAAGCTGACCTAATATAAAAGGGCAGGTCTCTTAATGTCACTAACTGCACAACTACACAGCTTAGTAAGATGATGCCAAGACACAGGTCTTAATAAATGTATTGATTCAGGGCATACAAAAATGGCAGAGGGAACCAATGGTAACACAGCTGCTGAGTAAAATGAGCTATCAGCTTAAAGAGGAAACCTGAGAAGAATGATGAAAAGTTGGTTATCTGTGCAGAGATCAAGGGAGAACATACATGTCCCAGATAAAAGGATTTTGCTCTCAAGAGTCGAATCAAGGGACACGTAACCATTCTCTCCATGACTGAATTATTTTGACCCATGTGTAATAATGGGGCACAAAGCTATTCTGGGAAGGGAAATTTCAGGTAAACATTTAGAGTGGAGGAAAATAGCTTTTTGAAGGTAGATATTGCTTTTGTCAAGTTCTGATGGGCACTGACTGATCACAGCTGTATTTTGAGCATTTGAACAGTGCCACATAATTTCATGTTTAAACATCATATTTGTAATATGCAAATCAGAGGATCACTGATGGACCAAGGGCATTGTTTATAGCATTCATTCTTACTGGTGGCCTCATAAACATTCAGCATACTACAAGCAATGACTCCTCCTCATGACTACCGCATACTGATTTCATATTCTGAAATGGATCCTTCTAAGTATAAAGAGATTTTTTTTCTCCCACTATCCAGTAAATAATTGATGTAGCTATTGATTTAATATATTTTAGTAGTTTTTGTGCATTTGTCCATTTGACCATTGACCTAATGTAACAGTGGGAATGACGTTTTATGATAATCAAAAAAGGTTACTCAAGTGAAAATAGTCCTCATCCAGCACTTTCTGGCCTTGTCCAGACACATATGCTGACATAAACAATTTATTCATTTTTCATTGCTTTTTAATAACTCTTATGAATGCAAATATAGCCAGCAATTTGTTAATTCCACCCCCCATCAACCCAGCAGTCCTTCAGACAAACAAGTATATTTAGGCTTACTGTAAATGTTTATCCAAAGGAAATGTGCATTGAAATCCAAGATAATTTACTGTAAAGCCAAGATAATCATGTATAATGTATTTAACCATAGACTTAAATGAACAGTATTCATCTAAAGTGATTTTATTACACTTGAGTATACATAGGACCTGGTTAAATGCCCAGGGGGAGTCTTTCCACTGACTTTAGACAAGACCCTTTTGGCTTTTGTAAAGTGCTTTGAGATCTGCTGATAAATAGTTCTGTATAAGAGCTAGTCATTATTATTATTATTATTTATTATTATTTTATGCTGTTCCTTTTTCTCTGGGTCTCTATTTGCTGTCCTCTAAATGTAATTGACTTTGACTTTGTTTCTGCTGGGTCTGCTACATATCTAAGCACAGGGCTGTGCATTGTTTCTGATCCTTTTTTTCTGAGCCTTTGCTTCTTTTCATTACCCAGGTGGTCCATTCAGAAAACCTGAGTTGATAGTTGTCATTGTTCAGTGAGATTCTCTAACATATTCAGACAGTTATGTTCAAATTTCCAAGAAGCAAAAAGAGGGAATATTTGTGGAATAACTGTTTTCAGAATCTGAATGTAGAAGGAATTAAGAGTTCATGACCAAAAAGACATCTGCTGAATCAGACAAGAAGAACTGGAAGAAGAAATTCCACAGATAAAATTTGCAGAAAATTAATTGATTTCTTTTTTTTTTTTTTTTTCATTTTAAATGCAAAATTTGTTTATAGAATGTTTCACTGATGATGGCTTTAAGACTGAAACTGGCCTTTAGGGGAATTCTCTGTCACTCTGATTTGATACACAAAATGTTATAGATTTGTTCAAAGCAGGTGTATGTATAATAGCTAATCAGCCCTACTCGACTATTTAGCTGACACCATCAGAGTTACTTGATTGCAGAGTTGTAAGATTATAAGGCAGTCTTTAGAAACAGTTGGAATTAACTTGGATTCACTATTACTTTCACAGTTGAATATTTTCAGAGCTTCTGATTACACTTTAATTTTTTTAGTTAATAGAGGAATCATTCAAAGTCCTTGTTGAAGCAAGAACTTTTTTTTTTTTTTTAAGGAAGATAAATTAGTGACATTGCTTCACATCAATCTTTTCTTTACACATGGATGATACCATCATAACGTTCCAGGATAAACCATGCCTTTAAGTGTTTTTCTGGTGGAGGCATTCATTGCTAAATGACGTTGTTATCAATACTCAATTGCAGAAGCAAAGAAGCAGGCGAGAGCATCAGTTAATGTCTTCTTATATGAGTGGAAAACAAAACAAAACACCACCACGAATCCAGTACAGTACAAGTGAGCCTGATCTACAGCAACACATCAGTGAAGTGGCTTCGTCTTTGATTTCAGAATTAGTGAAGCATCGCTTGCTGCACTTTAATTAAATATGTTTTAGATTAGCCATTTCTTCAGTTTCAATTTACCTCTAGCAACTACAGATCTATTACTAGGTCAAGAGTATAATACAAGCAGGTTCATCTAATGCAACCTGTTATTGCAATCAGAATAGCTTTTCCGAATCTAAATGGCTGAAGAATAGAATCTAATGATTTAGGGCCTGATTCTTATCTAATGCTAATGTAAAGAAAGAATGACTTAGGAGTACATGGATCAGATTCTCTTTTGCAGCCAAAATCCACTCAATTCAGCAAAGGGGAGCCAGTTATGGTTCACTGATATTCTGCCCAGTTCCACCCCAACTCAACTCCAACACAAGGTTGACAAGATTGGGTGCTGTACTAACCTGCACAAATTGGTAACAGCCCTCAAGGGATAACCATGTCCACCCCATTTTCTGTTTCTCCCTGCCCTAAATATCCCCTATACTTGGCCTGCAGGAGTGTAGCGTAAGAGCTAGTTAAAAGAAGAGTTACAGGTAGCTTCTAGTGAAAGCATGGTGGTGAACCTAGTTCCACCAGAGTAAATTAAATAAAAATTTGTCCCCTTGACTTTTGTCAGCTGCATTAATACATAAGAATCTGTACATTGAACTAACCTGGTTGATCTTGGACATATCTCTTTACCTTTCTTTATTTCAGTTTCTCCAGCTGCAAAATATGGGATAATAATTCCTATTCATATACTTGTTGAGAATAAATTAATTCAGACAAGTGTTTCACGTCTTTAGTTGCTATCAAACTACAAAGTATGATTTTTTTATTATTATTTATTATTATTAAAGGTCCCATTCTTCCCTTGATCTTTTGAGTTGCCAGGATTTGAGAATAGCTGGTGATAAACAACTTTCTTCATCTGGACCCTCATCGCTGTCTTCAAATTTGAACATCATGTTGTCATCATGCGGAGTAATAATGTGGTAGTTAGTTCATGAGTCACCCTGTAAAGCAGAGACAAATAGGTGTCTACAAAAATCACAGGATTTTTTCAGCAAGCTGACATTTTCAGTACTTTAAAAAAAATATCTGACAAACATAAAAAAGCACAAATGAGCCTACAGGAAGCCAATTACCCATTCTTGTCGTCTCACCATAAAGCAATAGTACATCTCAAATGAATGGTACACTAAGAAATGAAAGCTTTTGTGGAGGGCTAGACCACATCAAGACAGCAGGCCAGGTTGTTGTTGGGTTTTTTTATCCTGTGACTGAAATGTAGTTCTATTTCCCCTGGAAACCTAGCTGAAGCATTTAAATGGGCAGACTCAACCAAGTACCTAGGAAATCAGCCATATATGAATCACCGGATTTGAGATGATCATTTCCTCATCTCACACCACAATGAACATCTACCATGCATTGTATGACACAGTGCAAGGTGAGCTGGGTCTAACTCATAAGAGAATATCATGCTTTGTGATCTTATCAAAAGGGAATATCATGCTTTGTGTTACCTTACACAAAAGCATTCTTTGTTAGCACTTGCCAAACAAGAGACACTTGTTCTGTGTGGGCCTGATCTAAACCCAAGTGAAGTCAATAAAAAGTTCCCCATTTATTTCAGTAGGCTGTGGATAAGGCCATATTACGCTTGAAGAGGTGAGTGGGTAAATAAAAGAGGGGGACACAAGTTTGACAGCATAGAGATTGAGGGTCATATGCTCTTATGTTTGCTAAAATGTCAAGTGTATAAGTCAGGAATTTTCTGGAACAGCTTTCATTTATGCAGCCGTCACTTACAGAGGAGGTAACTTAAGAAGGCACAGACCTTGAAAGCATCAATGGGTAACTTTAATTTGAAGTATGTTTCCAAATAAGAATTATGAACTTCAGAATGAAGGGATAATCTTAATTTAAGGATGAAGTTTTTTCTGAAATATTTTAGCAACAAACTGGTATTGATAATTGATAATCAACAATTAATAATTTGAAGTAATCAATAACCAACAATTTGAAACTTCTTGAGTATGTTTCCTCCTTTTGGTACATACTTCTCCTTAACTCAGATAGTTTGCTAAATTCTCTGTTTCCTTGTAACTTTCCAACTGTCTGAACACTTGATGGTTAGTTATTGTGCATGCCCTTTTTTGCACACTTTCATTTGTTATACATTGGGTGGTTAGTACAGTACTACAGTATCTGTTACAACAATTTCAAAATATGCTAAAGGTTACTGCTTAGTAAAATTCCATCCTCAAAGGTTAGCTTTACTTTAATTTCACAGGATCATGGGACTCTTGCTCCCAAGCAGCCTTAAACCTTCTTTGGAATGTTTTGGGTGTCAACACTGGCTACATTTCAATAGCAGATTTGCTGTGTACATCTTTTCTACTCTTTTTGTTTCCTCCTTGAACATAAATATTTTTGAGAACAAAGCTGGAAGATGCCTGTTGTCCATTATGTCTGAAGCTCTCATCTCTCTTTTATATTATCCCAATATACTGATGTAGTGTAGATTTTGTTCCATATTCTTGCCTATTTTTGAAAGATTCTTCTCCAACCTCCTACTGCTACAGAAGAAAGATGTGAAATAGTTTCATGGTTCATTATGGCACAAAATGCTGAGTTTCACAGGTAATCCATACGATTGGGCTCTTAGTACATAGGAAGGTTAATAATGCTCGAATGCCAGATGATGCTTGCCTTGATGGAACAACCTGTTATATGTGAACCAATGGGAATGCAGAAGAGAGATTTCAAAATGAAAGAGATATGTGAAGGAAGAAAGGTGGCAGTAGTTAGCAGACAGTCATGGTGTGGCAAGAAGCCATCTCATGCAAAGATGGTGAAATAATAAAGTAAAAAGACCAAGACTTGGAGTGAAAGGGTCTCAGCATCATCTTACAATATGTTTGGTTGGATGGAAATGGAGTAGACCTTGATATCAAAGAGAGAATTAGAGAGGGATATAATGCTAGATGAGTACAAGTCCGCAGAATTTCCACTGGAGTTACACCAGTGAAAAACTAGGGTAAATAAGTTTACAGTCAGTCTCATATTTTAGACTTCTCTTTAAAGCTCGCTCCTACAATATTACATGTCCCTTCTACAGCACATGTAAAGACAGTCCATCCAAACCATTTATGGTTTTCAGTAGAACCTATTCATAGGGTACTCTGATATAATGAAAACTTTTTTTAAAAAGCAAAGTAAAAGGAAAGTGCAGAACCGTGTAAAGGCATTGCAGAATTAAAATCTTGATTGCAGCAAAATGGTTAATACTGGCACAACCCAAAGGTGAATCTGTCCCATGTGAGGGCTTGTACAAGAAGAACATCCACCCAGGAGAAAGATTTTGATGACACAAAATAGCTACAGTCCCTCTTGGACTGAGCAAAATGATCAAGTGCATCCCAAAAAGGGTCTGTTTCATCACATGACTTTAGCAGCCTCACCCAGTAGGGCTCCTATGGAGCTGCTGGTGGGAATGAAATTACCCTCCAGGGAGGAATCCAAGATAGAAACACTGGATGCCTTTTCCAGACTAGGAATTCCACTGTCAGCAATCCCTCCCTGTGCCAGCAAGATGCAGGGAAGTACAGTTTGTTTTTCCTTACAGTAAGCAGAGTGAATCTGGGCAAGCTTCTGCTTAGTGAATTTATGTAATGGGGAATAGTTCCTTACAACATTCCAATATGTGTCTATGTCTGTGAAGCTAGGTAAGATTTACTGTGCTTTTTGAACTTGTAAACTGTAGGTAAGCAAACCAGAAGATAAGGATCCTTCATTCCTTTCACTCACAAATTCATAATTAACATTTATGCTTTCTGTCAGCTTCTTGCACCCTAAAGTGATATCCTGGGCATTTAAATGATGAATTTGGTTTGTCCAAAACCCTGCAGCTCTGAACTATTTTATTGATGATCCTTGTGCAGAGATGATTGATATGGAGAAGAAATCAGAGTTGCTAACCGGAGCAACTTAAACAGTTCCTTTCCATATATCATTCTTTACACAAAAGCCCTTACGATCAGTTTTGTTTAAACATTATTTGCATTTAAATTGCAGGGTATATTATGGTCTCTATTTTATGAATGAGATTAAAAGCTAAAGCCATCAGTTACTTATTCCCTTAAACAGTAAGGTCCACAAAAGCAGTGAGTGAACCAAGGCATATTAGTTTGAGTTCCTCAGTTTTGAGCAGTCTGAAAAGTCAAGGATGTAAAAGAAGCAAATGTCTTTGCTGTCTGCAAGGTTAGAGGCTAGGGTACAACATAGTAGAGCAGTGGTACTAGAACTGAAGTCCTACATTCTGAATAAGGAATTGTTGCCTGATTTTGGGTGTTTGGTAATTGAGCGGGGTTATAGGCTTACCAATGGATCTGATCAGAAGATAATGAGGTTCTGGTCCCGGAATCAGGCTACACAGAGTTCTACAAGAAACCACTGGGGTGCATGACAAGAATGCTCACACTGATAACCAAATTGTAAAAGTCTGTAAAATTATACATGACTGATATTGAATTATATTTATGGAATGATAGACAAATGAATAATGATTATAATTACAGTCTTGTTCTAAAGACTCTTGTGTTATATATGCTGTATGCTTTAGATTAATATACTCACACCCTTCCTTGATGACCTGGTAGAAAGATGTCCAAGCTCCTCAATTCTCGAGTGGGAAGTGGAGAGCTAGACAATGCTAGAGAAGTAAGAGCTATAAGGCTAAGATTGATACTATGAATAGTACTAAGTATCAACTAAGAACAAAAGATCCTAACAAGGTAAAGATATCTATCCTATTGGTAAATATTCTATTAGTCCTATTCTTACTAGAAGAAAACACAAACACAAGCACCACTACCGATTAACGTGGGTTGCTCCTTTTATACCCTGAACAATATGGGTCCTCCTTCTAAGTCCAAACTTGGCTTCTTCACCCATAAATTATTAGGGTACACTTATCCTTTAGGCTGGCAGGTTCGTGCATATTAATGACCTATTCATGTTCTTTCCAGATGGTTTGCTCATCTCACCTTTGTTATTTCTGGCCATTTCTGTGAGGTTTGTGGTGTACCTGTAAAGTTTATTTGGGGCATAAACTGAGAGAGTCTCCCTGTCTTGATGCCTCCTGACTTATCTAGAGTAAATGTTATAACCGTCTATGTCATTACTTATCTGGGCCAAAGGTCCCAAACATATCTTTACTAACAGCCTTAGCTTTTCATACAGGATGTGGCCGGTAGGCCTCTCATGTTACAACTATAATACATTGACATGAATCTATGACCCTATTATAATAAAACAAATACTTAAATTTATAAAGAAAAGTATATATCTGCAAGCAAATGGACTAGTCCTATAGGCTACAGAATAAAGCAGGGGTCCCCAAACTACAGCCCGCAGGCTGCATCTGGCCCGCTGACATATTTTGACCAGCTTGCTGAGTCCAATCCCCCATCCCATCTCCACCCCTTCCCCTCTGCCCCTTTCCCACGTGACATGGGCCAAGAGCTTTGGTCAGGAGTCATTCCCGGCCCCAAGCAGCACAGTGCAGCGACTGCTCCTCCCTCCCATCCCCACCCCTTCCCACCGCCCCTCTCCCACGTGACTGGCCAGGAGGAGCTGCTTCTGGCCCCAAGCAGCACAACTTGGCAGCTGCTCCCCTCTCCTGGCCCCGCCGCTTCCCCTTGCCCCTCTCCCACGTGATGTGGGCCCAGTGCCCTCCCCAGGAGGAGCTGCTCTGGCCCACCATAAGGGCAAGATTGAGTGATGTGGCCCTGGCGGCTGAAAGTTTGGGGACCCCTGAAATAAAGAAAAGTTTCTCATTGTCTTGAATAACACTTTTTGTAAACACACCTTCACTCAAGTGCCATGCAGCCTTAATGGATTTTCAATAACCTAAATTGTTTTGTTATTTTGCAGTTAAACTCCAAAACACGAAGCACAATGTTAGAAAAGTAATGAAGTGCTAAAGGAATATTAAAAGTGTCAGTTCTAAAAGCAGTGCAAATTCTAACTGTAAACTGATGTTTAAATACCATTGTTAGGAAACCCCGTTAGTTTTTCTTTTTCCTATACTTAGTTTGAATAAGTGCAGCAGGTCAGTCATTCTGAATAACAGATCAGCTTCTTAGCCCTTTCCAGAAGTAATTTATTATTTAAATAATCCTTGGCACTTTTCATTTCTAAAAGGTTGATGCAAGTCATAAAGTGCCACATTTTCAAATTTCAGGACCAATTTAATAAAGTGCTAAGAATCCAAAATTCTCTTTTTATACAAAGGAATAATGAAATATGAAAAATTATAATTAAAATAACCAATTGTGAGATTAAAATGTATGGGTTTTACCGTCTACTTGCAACAAGTGAACCAAGAACAATGTATCATAAAAAGGCCATTGGAATATATTAGAGAAGATTGTAACAACATTCTTGTGAGTGTAAAAGCCTCAAAGCACTCATTTGGTAGCACTCCTGTCTGACTGTTGAGAGCATTATGGACTCAATCCGGAAAGATACTATCAGATGAACACTCTGCCCCAAATCCAGAAAATATCAAGGCATGTATTTAACTTTAAGAATGTCCCATTGACTTAAAATAATAATGCTTATGAGAGTGTAAGTTACTTAGAGACTTCATTAAAAGGCTGTCATACTACAATTTTTCATGCAATAATTTCCAGACCAGCAGTGCTATCAGTAGTAGTGAATAAATAGAGCTGGGTCAATAACTCATACTGAAGAAATAATTTGATAAACATTGACTCTTTTTAATTTCCGTGAATTTTCCCTGGGCAAATTTTTTTGAATGTATTGATGTTAGCCACCCACTATATATATACTAGGTGAAGTATACACCACATTCATAGGTATTATGTACATGATGTTAATCTGATATATATGTAAGTATTGGAAAATTATATTTGTGACAGATGGCAATTTCCTGCACTATCTTGGACAAACCTTACTGAATTAAGTTTAAGTATTTTAGCAGTTCATTGTATTAAGAATGGAAATGGGTATGCATTATTGTGTAACGGTATGTAATGTCTTTGAGGAGGAGACATGACTAGCATAAACACTTAAGAGCTTCAAAGTACTCTTTGAAACATTGTGGTAGACAAAAGGAGGTAGATGGGATTCCTAGGAAATACTTGGGAAGACAGGAATGCAAATTAATTACCTTTTGACCCATCCTTTTGAAGCGGAAGAGAACCCATTGTCTATCTGATTATCTATTCAAGGTCTCCTCAAAGACCCAAGGTGAACAAAGGAGTAACTCACATTCATGAGTGTCCTTGTTCTGAGCCAAAGCAGCTATGATCTAGTAACCAGAGCCTTAATAGGGTCTGAAGGACTGTTCTCCAGCCAGAACCCTTGTTGGAGTTGGGGTGGTTTCTGCTGAGTTTATTAGCATGATTGTAGGTCCTTTTATTGTTTTTGTGTGTTTTCTCTGTAATGCTTTTTTACCTTAAGAATGAAAGTACTTGTTTCGAAAGAGCTGTGTGGTAACTTATCTGTGGCAATTATACTGTTTACTGTCTCTGAAGAGAAAAGTAAAGCAGGCCTGCTTAGGCAGTCAGAGTTTTCTGCGGAATTCACAGTATAGGCAGGGACCTTTCCCACCTGACCGGGGTATTTCCAGGGTTCAGAGAGACACTTGTCTCCACCTGAAGTAGTGGCTGGAAGGCTAGAAGGCTAAGAGTATGTGCCCTTTGCTCATCCATAAAGGGGGCATACAGGTGCAGTTGCCCTGAACTTGGACAATGTTCATTGAATGTATTATGCTCTTCCCACAATTCTGTTCTGCCATTAGAACCCCACCACACTTTGCAAAGCTGAAGTCAGCTTTGGCATTAGAAAACAGGAAACCTATCAAAGGTACAGTTCATGAATGGTGTGTCCTAGCACAGGTTAGGATGTACTGCAGTGCCCAAGAAGTTTGAAAAGATGTATCTTAACAAATATAAGGAAGGTATACAATGATACCTAAAAACAGGGTGAAAAGCTGATTGGTGAATTCTAGTCCTGGGTGATGTGTATTCTGCTTTCTAACTTGTAAACAGTCATGATATAAATAGAGGTGTACAGTGGTTTTGGAGGTGTATCTTCAAAGCACACCTACTGTGTAAAGTGAACATGATGCAAGATAGAAATTACTTCGCAAAAGGGAGGATATGTATGTCTGCTTTTTGCATTGTACTGTTTTGTTGTTAGACAATGAATTGTAACATTGAACTGCAAGTATAGTCAGTTAATCAACTACACAGTTTTAATCAATATTGATTATTTGAAATTATTAACCTGATAATTTCTGTGAAGAATTTTTTGTCTGTAGCTTGTTCACACAAGCAGTTTGTCTCAAATGTTTTGATGTGCATTTAGCTTGTAAGCTGTTTGAGGCAGAGATTGCCTCTCACTATGTTTGCAAGGTTTCAAGCACAACAGGACCCAGCTCTTCTTTGGGGCTGCCAGGTACAACTGTAATACAAGTAATATTAATCATGTAAATCATACAGGGAAAATAGAGATTTATGTGTCTGGTTAAAAAACATAACACTGATATTTGTCGTATGAAATTAGGCCAAACGTTTACATTTGTTTTGGAAGTAGAATGTGTAGTAGACAGTAGCTTATGTGCCTCAAAAGTTTATTATGTTCATTTGTTAAGTGGAAGGTTAGCAATTCTTGCCCACCTTGGAACAGCTCTGATTTTTATATGTCTACAAAAGACTCAGTAGTAGTTAGGCAGCTGGTGGACTACGATCATTGCTTCTCATAGTGGCCATTATTGTCTTCTCATTTCCTTATGCTTCCTCTGGTGTATCCACATGTTTTCTATACTCTTATAGTTTGTACACAAACTCATCAGGGCAGGGACTCTCTCTTATATAATTGTAGAGTGCCTAGCAAACGGAACTGTAGGTTCTACAGCAAAACAATAACAATGTTTAATAATTATATATTTAGCTTGTATGTTCTCTCCCTTTCCCCTCTCCTTTATCTCTGCTGTCAATTAGATTGTAAACTCTTTGGAGCAGGGACTAACACACTGTGTTTGTACAGTGCCTAGCACAATAGAGACCCACTTTCAGTTGGTCCCTAGGCACTCCTGTAATACACATGATTATTATTATTATTATTAATATGTTTTACATACACCTATTTGCAATAGATGGGACAGATGTTATGAGCAATATGTGGAAAGTGGACATTTCCCCCCCTCTACAGCAGTGTCTTATGTTTGATCATTTCTACATAATAATAAGCAAAGTATTTAATTTCACTGACTCCCCAAAGAGCAATTTGAAATGACAGCTCATACATAAAGTTGAGGGCCTAAAGGTAGTCTGAGCTCCAACTGCCTTTTCCCAAGTGGCATTTGCGTAACCACAGCTGATAATCTGTTCTGCTACAAGAAGAGTGCAGCATTTTTGTTCTGTTCAAATGAAAGCAGTACAATTATATGTAACACATTTCTTTTCTTATTTCATTACAGTTACAGATCTTATATCTGAAGGAATAATATAATGCTGGAGGTCAGCATGAAATGCAAACAGAAATGATGTGTTGCTCTATTGCTGTATGATTTGTTACAATTATGTTTATAATTCTGTGATCTCATTGGCTTCAGTAAAGTAGCCAAAGGATTAGAGAACAGCTAATATAATTCTCCAGTAAAATCTTTCTATCTATATCTCCCAACTTACTGGTCTTGGTGCCTCTGTGCCCCACACCAATGTAGTACATGAGTGCCCCCCCCTCCCCAAATATTTAAAAGAAGAATTCACTTTCTCCTTTTCCAGCCTCTAGGAGAAATAGCTTTAATAATTTAAGCAGAAGAGGGGTGTTGTTTGCTTGGTTATGCCCATGTGTGCATATGGATTTGTGGTTGTTGTAGGAGATTAAAGAATTAAAAGTTGGACAAGTAGCCAGGCCTAAATTACAGGGAATGGGTCAAGGCAAGGGCAAATCTTGTTTCTGTGAATTTTAGTTAGTCTGTTATCGCTCCTCTCCTCCCTTTCTGGCCATCTGTGCTGGGAATGAGGCACCATCATCGCTTCTAAGTAAGGCCTTGGTGGGAAAGAAGCATTATCTTTCTTCTCCCCCTGGAATGCCTTTACTTCAAAGAATGTTAGTGTAAAATGTATAGGTGATGTAAACAACAAACAGGGGTGGGTATAATTATATTCATTATGTAGTTATGTAGTTGTTAATATTCATTTTATAGGTGTCAATGTAACCAAATAAGGGTCTATGGGGAGTTGCTGAAAATGTATACATTTACATACTGTTATGGATAAAAGAATTGTAAAGTAACCCCCTCGTTGCTCAGTCCCGGCTTGGAGGTGGAACAAGCAGGCAATAAAGGGTTCTGTCTCCCCATTTCGCCTCCAGGACAACTTGTTTGATTATTTCTAACAGTTGTGTATGAAGAAATTACTGAGAGAAAGCTATGTCAAAAATGGGTTTTACATTTTGTTATGAAAGAAGCTAGGGACTGGGCCATCTCTATATTTTATTTAAAAAAACACAAAAACCTTTGGGGTCAGATCCTTGTGCTATTGCCAAGGAGTGTTCTATGCATCCCAGGAGGGGGATGCAAAGTTGGATTTTAACTCAACATGATCCTGGAGTCATCCAGGAATTGGTCCAATCTTTGGCATTCATTAGTGCAAACTGCGCACTGCTCTAAATGATGCTATCTGCCACGAGCTATTGTGAGTGCTCCAGCAGCTCAGAATCAGACAGGTGCTTGACAGACCCACCGTGTCCTCCTTTTCTCGCCACTGGCAGCTGCTTCAAAAGCTCTACACCACCCAAAGATCCCTCCTACTTTGGGAGATCTTCCATTGGGCATCTTTCTACACCAGAGTTGCTCCAAACATTGGAAAGAATGGGGCTTATAATGTCTAAATTATAAAAGAGAAGATCTTCTAGTCAGCTTTAACATTCCCCCTGGCATCAAAAAGATTTATCTTCCGATTTTTGAAAAAGCAAGAAGCAGCAAAATGTGATAAGTATTTGCTACTGAATATATAAATATGCTGCCTGAAAGGCTAAAAAATAATGCTAAAAGCATGTTTCTCTGATTCAGATACATTAGACTTTATCTGAATCCAAACATCAACTACACTGGCTATATCTTCAATAAAAATTATGTTTGTGCTGCTTGGCAGTATGTCTGAAATTCTCCATGTGATAAATTATAATAAATGTACAATAATTATTACAGAAAACCTTTGAAGACATTTCATCTAGGATATCCTTGCTATAGCAGTCAGCTTCCCTTACAAGCAGTGAAACAGCAATACTGGTTTTGACTATACATGAGCATATATAGAGAGGCTACTAATTGAAGAGGAAACTTACCCAGAAGTTATCTATTTTCTATGTTTTTAAAGGGCCAAGTACAAAGAGTACCAAATCCTAATTTGAGGCCTTCAGGCGCTACCATAATAGGAATGTTTAATGAAGATGATGATAATAAAACTTGTAATAGTTGATGTAGGCAATTTATTCCTAGAACAAAAGGAAGCATCAAAGATGAAAATAATATTCTGATTAGTATTATAATGAAAAAGAGAGAGAGAATTACATAAACTACTGAGATAGTCAGTGCAATTAGCAGAAGTTAAGTGAAAGGTCCATTTTAACAGCAAGCAGTTGGAAGTGATCACACACACTTTAAAATGAAAAAGTCCATAATGAAAGACTATCCTACAAAGAAGAAATGTTTCCATTTTTGATACTATCCTGGAAGGAGATTCCCTCTCCCCTCCCCCCCCCAATTTATGGTGCAAATAGATTGCTGAAACAAAAAGCCATATTTGAGATTATTGCTAAAAGATGGGCAAACCTCTTAAGGCCCATAGGGTTTGGTTCAAATGAGCCCAGAATTGTTCAGGGGTGGGATTTTCAAAGACACTTGGAGGACTTGGACTCTCAATTTCATGAATTTTAAGGGCAATTAGGCAAATCCCTTAGGTAGCTTTGAACATCTCAACCTAGGTGCTTATCCAAAGATGCAGAATCTTTATCATTTGAGATCTCCTGTCTCCATCCTTAACTCTTCTACAATTCTTGTCTCTTTCTTTTCCTCTTGTCAATGCAACCAGACCCTCCCCTCAGTCTGATCTGACCCTTTGTTTCCTCTCCCAAACCCCAGATAGGTCCCCAGCTTTACACTCCCTCCTGCTGGACCCTAAACCATCCGGTCATTCTCTGCTACCATTGATAATCTGGTAGTGCCTTCTCAGTTCTAGTCATTTCTACTTTGCCAAATGGCCTCTATTTCTTATAATGGCTTTAATAGGGTGGCCATCTTTTCAAAACGCAAAAACGGGATGCATGCAGGACTCCCACTCCTCTCTGTGGCCCTGCCCCCTGCTCCTCCTTTTCCCCCTGAGGCCCCACCTCCTATCCAGGCTGCGAGCTGGGAGGCGGGCAACAATAAGAGCCACCCAGGGTTCCCAGGACACTGTGGGAAGCTCTGGACCCTCCACCTGCCCTGGGCACGAGGCTAGGGTGCCCTAGAGCAGCTCCCAGCCCGTGTCCCTGCCTCTTGGGTCACACCGCCCAAGGCAGGTGGAGGGTCCAGGACTCCGGAGCGCCTCACAGTGACCTGGACTTCCTGGATGGCTCTTACTACTGCCTGGCCCAGCTTCTGCCTGGACAGGGGCAGAATCTTGGGGGGAAGAGGAAGTGCAGGGGGCAGGGCCTCATGGTGAGGGGAGGCTAAGACCTACCTCAGCCCCCACACTGGGAAGATGGTGACGCTGCCCCTGAGCCTTGAGCATGCGTGGAGCAGTGCCACAGGGAATCCGGGACAAATGCTGTCCTGGAGTCCTTCAACCTGGGACAGGGTCTTGAAATGTGCATTTTGGGGCTGTCCTGCCCAATTAGGGATGGGTGGTCACCCTAGACTTGAACCAAAACTCGATGTCAAAAATCCTCTGTAGCTTGAGCTTCCTTCTACATATTATATAATGTTTTGTCCCTCTGTGGAAAAAATATGTATAGTTTACAGTATTAAAATGATTGTTTCTTATTCTAAAACCAATGGTAGTATTCAGAGTGAAAATCCAAATATAAATTTTAACTAATGTTCATACAGTTAGTTCCAAAAACTATTAGAGCCCAAATAGAATCTGAATGTCCTAGTTCTAAGTAAGATCTTGGAGTGTGGTCGGCTTTTGCTGTATGACAGTATGCTGGGGCACTTATAAAGAGGAATTTTGCTGTTGACATTGATGGGATCAATATTTGGCCATTAGTTATCAAAAATTAATAATGTTCCTATCTAAATCCATTTCACTGGACAGTATTAGAAAATACAGCTTCATGTATTACCAAATCTTTTCTGGTTACCAATTCAGGCAATTTTGGATAAAACACTGCACTCATTTTGACTTCAGTGGAACTATTTGCATAAGCAAAATTACTTATGTGTAAATGTTTGCAGGGACAGGCCTATCATAATTCTTTGCTAGGTGCATTGGCATTTCTATACTGTCCCATCAACTACACACCACCAAGATGTTTGGGTGATTCAGAAATCACCAACTCAACATTTATTCAATTTCCATGACACTGTCTCCATCCAGCTGAAGGAGAGGCCTTCTGGCAAATTGAAATGGCAATTGAGCTAGGATAATAAGGGTAAAACACTTGATTTATGCCATTTAGATGTATATATAGAAGTATATCTGTTAAATGAATATCCCTCTGTTGTAAATGTGGTGTAATTCACAATCAATAGTAATTAGAAGCTACTTTATTTTAAGTGTAACTGAACTGAAGCAACACAACTGCTAAATGGTATACACTGTAGGTAGGCTTCATTAAAACATTTGGCTCTCAGAGCTCAATCATACAACAGTATTGTTTGAGGGCCTTGTTCATAACTGAGAGAACTTTATTTGAATGTGTAACTAATAGTTCTATTCATTTAAATTAGGCCAGATTTCCAGTTTTTTATTTTAATTATTTCCTATTAAAATGAGTGTACAAAGAATGTTACAGAGATACCTGCCACAACTTTGACTTTATTTGTTAGTTTATATCGGATAACTTATTTAGAGGGGGAAAAAAGATATTGACTCTAAACTACCTTACTGTGACCCCAGGATCTGAGCCAAAGACCACTGAAGTCTACTAAAAGATTTTCATTGACTTCAACAGGTTTTAGAGAAGAAGGCCTATGCCTACTCTACCCATATTTAATCTGTGTAACCACTTTTCCTGACACTTCCCTTCCCTCTCCCATTCTTTGCAATTGTTTGTTACTCCCCCCATTGCCTTAATAAACCATTGATCTTGCAAACATTTATGTATGTAAATAGTTCCATTGAGGTCAGTGGGACTAACTATTTACATAAAGTCAATCTGCAGGATTGGTGCTTTATGCTGTAAACTCGTCAAGGCAGGCACTGGTTTTTAGTATGTATTAGCAGAATGCCTATTCACTATTATAATGGTATATGAATAAACTGAATGAAATTAATAGTCTAATTTAGACATTTGTATTTATCCAATGAGTTGGTTATTTTTTTTAAAAAGAATGTATTATTATTTCTAAGTCTATGAAACCGTTCTTTGCTTGTGGAACAATGTGAGCTTTGCAAATGCATGAATGTACTATTAGGGCCATTTCTGATTTCTCTTTCCTTCTGAAACATGGAATGGCACAAAAAGAGACATATGCAGCCATTTTTGTTTGTGGGAAGTAGTATAATCTGCAAGAAAAGATTTCCAAGAGAATGAGCATTGGGTGATTATTGTTGTTATTGTGCCAGATCATCCCCTCCCATAAGTGGTGTTTCGGGGAGGAAATTTCTGATAAGATCCCCTTGCAGAGATCACCTCTATATCACCACATTTGGCTTTCCAGGGATCAGTACAGAACCTCTAGGTCTCATTTTCCCATTCCATGATGGGGGGGCAGTGATGGGGGAAAGGGAGCAAGCCATTTTTATCATCCAAGAATATTATCAGACAGAAACTCTGAATTTTCCAGCTCACAGAATTCACAGTCACTACACAGGAACAGCTCATCCATGGGACAGTGTGGTTCTGAAATGCTATCCTGATGCTGTGTATTTAAAATTTCAATTTCTCTAGTGAAATCATTCCATTGATTCATAAGTAGCACAGTGGATTCATTTCCCTGAAGGACACTGAATACTGGGAATGTATGTATGTTCAAATACAGTATACGATCTGCCAAGTTATTTTATTATTTGAGAGAGTAGACAAAGGTAATGTCATTACCTATCAGATGGAAATGATCAAAATAGACAGGGGTTATTAGCCTATTATAACAAGGATGTCAAATATGCAGATTTGATTGCTTGTTTTTCCTTTATGTTGTGGTTAAAGGTAATGGCAAGTTGTATACAAATAAGTCATTCTTGCTTACTTTGTCATAGTTAATGACATCTGTGTTAGAATCTTGTTCAATAGGTTCCTTTCATGTAATATCAGGGGATAGCATTATAGTTATTTATTCTCTAAATACTGTACTGTCTGCTCTTGGGTAAGTTAATAATGAACGTCTCAAATGTATAGAGGCAAAGGGGAAAATAATTTTATTTGTGCAATTGTATTTTTGAGAGGAGGGTGAAACTACAATTATCAGAATGTAAAAAAATACAGCAAAAATAATCCATGAATTAGAAAGTAGCTAAAATAGAAAAATAATTACAGGGGAAGAAGAGAACTTCAGAGACACTGAACTTCCTTTATAAACTGAAAAAAGAAAGATAATAATGGATATGGCAATAGCAATATCTCTTCCTTCCTTCATCTGAATTGTTATCACAGAAGTAGGCAAAGAGACTAACAATGGCAATGCAGTGAGAAGTGAACATATGGCAGGGGCAAATATGTGGTATGCATCCCTGTCTATCTCTGCTTCCCTTGTAGTTGAGCAAGAGAATTATGTAATCATCTTTTCTCAATTTAAATTAAACCAGCACATCCTCCCTCCGTCCCAAAATCACCACCTCTCTAGGATTCACAGCTGTTGTAGTATGAGTGCACGTTGAAAAGAAACAGAAATAAAGAGATGTATGCAGTATATTATGCCTATTCTGAAGCATCCCCATTCTCATCTGGCCAGACAAGTCTGCGACCATATGGAAAGGAAAAGGTGATGTGGTCCTTTTGATTAACATTTTTTCCACAGTATTTCAATATCAAAAATATTTTGGGAATATTTTAGTTAAGTCTAGGTTTCAAACAGCTCTATAAACAAAACAATGACAATGGTACAACCATAGCACCCTGGATTTCTCCAATTTCAGTTCACATAAAGCAAAATTGTGGCATCTCAGTGGAAGAGTTTTAGGCCCAAATTCTCAGCAGGGCCAGAATGCAGAATTTCAGTGTTTTTTATGACCATGCAAAACTTCACATGCATATACATATGTCTGCACTTTGCAGGGACTGTCAACTTCATGTATACTTTAAACATTCTAACATTTGAATGTATATGAGCGTTAAGAGTTTGCATTCACAAAGCCCATTAGGACCCAACTAGGTTATAAAAGTGTCATAGTTTCATGGTTTCCCATGGTCAATCAAGTGTAACTTTCTCTGCAAGAAAACTAAAATTATTTTTATATATATATTTAAAAATTCATTAGGAAGTTGGAGAAGGGGGGGTAAATCCGTTGCAAATTGGATAGGAGGTATAAGATTTCAAGGTAAAAGGGATATAATTTATTGATTCATTTTGCTGCAACAGTAGAGCTCAAATGCTCATCTCTTCCAGATTAATCCAATATATAAATAAGTAATATAAACTATAAAAGATACATCAAACAGAGATTTGCATGAAACCAACAAAATACATATAAAACAAATGCTGTGTCTATTCTTGAATATAATTTTGAGACACCAGTTGTCTTTGTGGAACTTGGTGTCCTTTAACATCCTGAATTCCTCATGCTCTGTGGATGGTTGTATAATGTATAATGGTTAGGTTAGTTAGAGGGTTCACTGTCTTTTCTGTTAGTGTGCTTCCTTCCGTACCACTGCTACCTGACTGTCATCTGGATGGATGGTTAGCTGATTGGCTTATTCTCTCCACAGGTAGCTGGCTGTTGGGTTCCTATTCCCTGCATTCAAGCTCATAAACTGATCGGGCCTGATGATTGGCTGGCTGTTCCTGGATGTTGCCTAGATTATCCCTGCCTCTTAGTTAATCAAACATCAATTTTCCTTTTTTCTTTCTTCTCTCTTGTTTTCCTTCCTGAAGATCAGTGAGTCTTAAAGCATCACTTCCCTATGTCTCTCACCAACTGCACAACATCCTGCCACACTGTCTGTGGCCATAATGCTGAAAGCACCTTTCCTTCCTAAATTACTACTCAGCTGTTGTATTTTTATTTCACCCTGAGTTCTCCCTTTAATCCCACTCATTCTGCCCAGATCGTAAATTATCTGCAAGAGCAAGAACAAAAAACAAATCTTCAAGAAATATATGTTGTATTTCTATGGTTTGTCAAAATTGCTACTCAGTGGATTTTTGCTTTTAACTTAAAAATGAACATGTATAAAGCCAAGATCATGACCGACTATATTGTAAATCAAAGGAAATGATTACTGAAGAATCCCTCCTGGGGAAAATCAATGGCTTTCTATACCTGAGACAATGGGTAACAATGAACCAAGAATTAAAATGATGAAAGAGACAGAAAGAAATTTCATAGCTGGTCAGAGAACCTTTGGAAGGCTTAGAAAATATAATAAGATGTAAGCTCCCAGTTAGAAATAATCAAACAGGTTGTCCTGGAGGCGAATTGGGGAGACAGAACCCTTTATTGCCTGCTCGTTCCACCTCGACACCACAAGTGAGCAATGAGGGGGTTACTTTACAATTCTTTTATCTATAACAGTATGTAAATGTATACATTTTCAGCAACTCCCCGTAGACCCTTATTTGGTTACACTGACACCTATAAAATGAAAATTAATAACTACATAATGAATATAATTATACCCACCCCTGTTTGTTGGTTACAGGATTATTGCACAGAGCGCAGGCACATTACCTTAAACTTACTAACATTCTTTAAAATATACTGTATGCAAAGGAGGGAAAGAAGATAATGCTGTATTCCGACCAAAGACCTTGAATAGAAGGGAGAATAGTTATTTGTTAGTCTCATTCCTTGCACAAATGGCTAGGAAGGGAGGGAATGAAGAGAAAAAACAGACTCTAGCTAAAATTCACACTAAGTAACAGAATCAAGGTTTTGCCTGTAGTTTAGGCCTGATTACTTGTCCAGCTTTTAACTTTTTACTCTTCTACACTTCTGATTTGTCCAAAGACACTTCAATCAAAGTGTTCTCCCATCCATGACCTACAGAGTATACACATGGAGCTAGCCAAATGCACCAAGCAGAAGATACAGGTAGTGCAGTGAAGCATGAAGTGACTGGTGCTGAGGATCACAAGTAGAGATCAAAACAAATGATTGTGTAAGGAGTTAGATAAAAGTCAAGGACCTCATGCAAGTGTGAGTCGTGCTGGATAAGTCATACCTCAGCAGATGGACCACACAGGTGACTGCCTGTATTCCTTATATGGCAGAAAGAAAAAAGATGGAAAGAAAGTTAGATGGAGCTGTGAGCTAATCAAATAGAAACTTTTGCAGAAACTAGTTTAACTAAGTAAGTAGTCTTTCTGTAAGCATTCTTGCACGCATTTATTCAAAACTACTAAAAGATTGCATAACATTATGTTGATTACTGGAGTAGAATGTTTCTTCTTATTATTTATATCTTTGCAGTGTTGTTGTGATTGTGTTGGTGCCAGGTTATTAGAGAGAGTAGGGGGGTGAGGTAATATATTTTATTGAACCAACTTCTGTTAGTGAGAGAGACAAACTTCTGAGCTTACACAGAGCTCTTCAGTATTGCAGTTGTGCCTAAAAGACCCAAGTGAGATAAGGGCCCCATTATGTTAGCCTTGGGTAAGGACTTACGGTCAGGGGCAGCCACTGCTCTGAAGACCTTAGAACCTAAGTAGACAAGACAGGCAAAGGATAGGGAAGATGAAAAATCATAAACTCTATTTAACGAATGTGGAAGTGAAGCACAGAATAGTTAAGTGACTGGCAAAGCTTGGAATTCGACCCAAATTCCCAGCCTGAGTCCCAGCCTAGAGCCTCATTATTGCCTTATAATCTCCTGTTTGTCTTTCTGTATTAATCTATTGCCTCTTGTCTTATACCTAGATTGTAAGCTCTGTGTGTGTGTGTGTAGACAGTGCCTGGCCCAATGGGATCCATGTCTGTGACTGAGACGCGGGTGCTACTGCAATAATGGTAATTAACCAGAAGACCATGATTTTTGCATGCTTCCAAATTTTCCAATGGGAAAAGTCATGAAGTTGTTTTAAAAAAAAAAAAAAAAAGGTGTTATTGTTCACAGATCTGTGTTCTTTGGAAATCTGTGTGGGATCCTCCTGCTGTCTGTGTATTCTCAGGATTCAGTGTTATCATCATAAAAACAAAGTCAAAAACAAAACAAAGAATGTTCTTTTAGCTGTCCAACATTTTTTAGACCTTTTCACTAAAATGTGTATAGATTTTTTCGGGGAGGGAAAAGTAGTTATGCCCTAAAGCAAATATTTTTTTTTCCTCTTAAAAGATGATCCTGTGCATACTTCTGTGACATATGAACTGTGCAAAATCACTGAATTCTCAAAGTCCTGACAGGGGGTCAGAATGCAAATGGATGCAATACATAGGAATGGTGCATGCATCTAAGAGTATATTGTAGTGTAACTAGGAGCTATTCCAACAAATCCCAGGAAATATTACTGTCTTATACTAAATATAGGGCCAGAGTTTGTATTCCTTAATCAGACAAAAATCCCATTCAAGTCACCGGGAGTTTTGGCTGAACAAGGAAGGCAGAATTATGCCATTAGTGGATTTCATATTTGCATAAGGGCATGTGAGAGAGCTTTTAAAGGCAGTGAGTTGCTGATGGTTGTTTTCACTGAACAGTAAATCAGCTAGCTATTTTAAGGCCTTAGACTTGTAAGAAAACACTCAGTGTTTATTGTGGTTATTCTCTTGAAAAATATGAAATTGTTGTCTTCTGCTGAATTTAACTAAAGAAGGATTACTAACCTTCTAGTCAATTATGCTGGACAAGGAAAAATCTCTAGAGCTCCTCAATCTAATTTCTGCACCTGCCAGATTTCCCAACCAGTTATTAATTATTAATAATGGTTATATTTTAATACAGTCCATGAATGTTCACAGCATTTTACAAACAAATAAAAGGCATGCCTACCTGCTTTAAGGGCTTTATCATTCAAATATAGACATAACATGACAAGTGATTACAATAAACTTTTTAGGGTGGAAGGGAGGGTCAGGGTAACAACAATAAGATCACTCTTCTTCGGTTAGTTTTGAGCTATGCTCCCACCTTGATAGTCCTACTCTTTGTGTGTGGCTATTTGATATGGGGGTATATTCATTTATCATTATTCATTGTTTAGAGGGGTGAGATCGTGCCAGATGGACTGGTAAAACGATGGGGAGGGAGAAGATTCAAGGACGCAAAAGGGAGGGGAGGGAATTTGTTGATGGAGGAACGGAGGGCAAAGAAGTACATGCATGAATATGGTCTGGCGGATAGGGCACTGGATGGGAATTCAAGAGATCTGTGCTAATTAGCTGGCTCAGATAGAGACATCTTGTGTGATTTTGGGCAAGTTACTTAATCTACCCTGAGGCTATGTCTACACTGCAGCACTAATTCGAATTAGCTTAATTCGAATGACAGAAAGCGATTTATAGAAAGCGCAGCAGACTGTCCACACTACGGTGTTTGTGCTGGTTTCTTGCATCCACACTGGCCAGCCTTAATTCGAATTAGAAAGCAGTGCAATGTGGGAAGCTATCCCACAGTGCAACTAACCATAGAGGCTGTTGTGATGAGTGTCATCATTGCAGGATGCAGCGCTGCTTTCCCCACCCCCAAACAAACAGGAAAAGGATTTTCATGCTGTTTTTTTACT
Source organism: Emydura macquarii macquarii (assembly GCF_026122565.2). Lineage (NCBI taxonomy): Eukaryota > Metazoa > Chordata > Testudines > Chelidae > Emydura > Emydura macquarii. The sequence goes on from NW_027133614.1 coordinate 6,440,572, forward strand.
CCCGGATCAAAAGCACTGATGGAAAGCACTGATGGAAAGCATGATAAAATGTATCCACATGTTGCACTGTGAATAAACTTTTAAGAACGTATCAATTTCCATGATTGGCCACTGAAACAATGTAGCAAAGAATTTCCTCTCACTGCTGTCAGTTAAAACGCATTCACCACACGGGGAGAAGGGTGGGTGGTGAAATCTTTCAAAGGGACAAACTTTAAAGGGCTACACTTTCAAAGGGACAAATCTTAAAGGGACAAACTGCAAAGGGCTTGCTGGGCAGTTAAAATGCATTCACCACGCGGGGAGGCGGGGGTGTGTGTGAAATTTTCAAACCCTTAAAGGGACAAACTGCAAAGAGTTTGGTGTGTGTGTGGGGGGGGAGGGGTGATCGCAGCTTGGATTTTAAATCCATTCACTGCAGGAAATGAAGATTTAAATCTTCCCGGCTTTGTGGGAGGGTACTGAAATGAGGCATCATGGGATACAGTCTGGAGGCCAATTAATTCAAATTAAGTCCCATTGCGTCCACACTCACACTAATGCGAATTAACTGATGCGCTTCAGGAGCTAATCCACTTGCAGAGGTGGTTTTATTAATTTGATTTTAAAGGCTACTTAATTCAAATTAACAATGTGCAAGTGTAGACGTGGGAGTAATTAATTCGAATTAAGGGACTTTCATTCGAATTAAGCCACCAGTGTAGACCAGGCCTCAGGCCTGTGAAATGAGGATAATACTTGACCTCACAGGGCTGTTGTAAGGATAAAATCCATTAGTGATAAGCCTTCAGATATTATAGGGGTGAGGTCCATATGGAGTATGTCTATGCTCATGGGACTTGGGCTGCGGGGCTCTTCAATTGTGGTGTAGACATTCCGGCTCAGCTGCGTCCTGAGTTCTGGGCCTCTCTCACGTTGCAGGATCCTAGAACCCGGGCTCCAGCCTGAGTCCAGATGTCTACACAGCAGTTAAACTGCCCCAAAGCCTGAGCTGTGATGCTGGTGACATTATCAGCGTTCAAAGGGTTCAGTGAGACCCTGTCTACAATTACCTCCAGGATTCAGCGGCAGTCAACAGGAGTTAAGCAAGCTATGCAAAAAACTTGCCTACTCCTGTCGACTTCTGGACTCCTCTTCTGCGCGCCGTCTTCACTGCACTGAGCCGACAGGAATCGCGTTCCCATCGACACAGTGCTACGCCACTTGTGAAAGTGGTCTTAGTAAGTCGATTTCTGGATTGACTGATCAGGTCTTTACTGACCGCTCAGTCGATCCAGAGAAATCGATCTGATGGTGGTGACTTTGCTCTTGGCTCTCTCTTCCTCACAAGGGCCCTAGTGATTCTCAGGGCCTGTTATTATCTTAGTTTCCATATGTTCTGATCAATGAAAACTACATTAAATTTAATGTTTCTTTTGAGAGATCAATATTCACCTGCTCCTGTATTAGATGGTGTGATTGTCTGTACATGTCAAAGTGGAATAAAACATTGTCAATGTTCACTGTTAGTCTGGAGGGGGAAAAACCTTTTGATGATTTTTTTTTTTTGCTTCTACATCATGTAGTTTAGTAGTAATTTGATTTCAGGCTTGTTCAGTGTACTACATTTCTGTTTGCAGAACTGTTAAAAATACTAAGCTAGGAAAAAAAAGGAGAAAATGCAGGGATCCCATTGAAAAATAATATGAAATCATATAAATAAATGATATTCATACTGCTTACCCAGAAGAAGGCAGAATTAAGTTTGCATGGGCAAATTTAATCCTCTCATTTCCTCACTTTCAAATGTTTGACTTTGTAACTTTTGTAGCATTGTAACACATTTTTGTGTGTAGTATTTTACATATTCAATATAATTAAATTACTTTATACAAATGCATTATAACATGCAAATTAGTCTTTTATGATTCATTTTAAACAAATGCTATAAGCAGTATATCCTTTCTGTATAGAATTGCACAGAGACTATTCTTGCTGCCTATAAATACACCCTCATGGAATATGGGGTCTGATTCTTCACTCCTTTACACCCTTTGCAGACTGGGATAATTCTGTTAACTTCAGTTGAGTCATACCCCTATAAAGCTGTTACAACAGAAAAGAAAATCAGTCCTATAATTTATAGTAGCCATATCACACTATTCGATATAATATTCATACCCCTTCTCTCATCTTCAGAGATTCCGACCTCTTGTGTGGCATAAAATATATTATGTTTATTCTTCTATTTTCTAAGCAGAACTGGAATGAAAACTGTCATGTGTCTCAATCCGTACCCAAATGTTTCTACAACAAGAAAAATCCTGAGCTCCGTGTCCTGCTGACTTTCAGCAGTCAGTTCTCATGGTCAATAACTGGCATGTTCCCAATTCCATGCTGCCTGAAGTTAGTGATGCAAGTTCTGAACTCCAACACATAAAACAATCAATCTTACGGGTTCCCACAGGGTGGCACTATCCTTTTCCAATGGGGTTAACTGAATTAGAAAAAAGGATTTGGAGATCTTTATCACTTAGAGCTTTGCAGCTATTGTTTCCCTCGCTAACTAAGGCTATGTCTACACTACAGACTTTACAGCAGCATAGTTGTACTGCTGTAAGTTCACCATGTAGCTGATCTTTGCTGATGAGAAAGAGCTCTTCTACTGGCATAATTAAACCACTCCCAATGAGCAGCGGAAGCTGTGTCAGTGGGTGAGTGCCTCCTGTCGACATAGTATTCTCCACACTGGCACTTTTGTCAGTGAAACTTATGTCACTCAAGGGTGTGTATTTTCACACCCCCTGATCAACAAAAGTGCTAGTGCAGACAAAGCCTTTGGCTATGTCTACATGACCACTTATGTCAGTATAATTTACGTCACTCAGGGGTGTGAATGTTCCACCCTCATGCAACACAAGTTACACTGACATAAGCACTAGTGTGTACAGTTCTATGCTGGTGGGAGCAGCTCTCCCACCGACATAGCTTATGCCACTTGTGGGGGTAGTTTTTTTATGCCAATGGGAGAGCTCTCTCTTGTCGGCATACAGCGTCTTCACTAGATGCATTGCAGTGGTGCAGCTGTATTGGTACAGCTTCAGCACTCTATGTGTCGATATGGCCTAACAGAGAGAATCACAATCAAAAGTATCCAGTGAGTATATGGAACTATATTTCATTTTCCTAGTGTCTTTAACCTCTCCTAGTAACAAGACCTTCTGTCGTGGGGTCATTCTTTATGCTTTATTTTTACGATGACATCACAGTGATGGGCTGGTATAAATGCCTATGTATATAAAGATTAGACTTTTTAGATCAAAGGTTTTTTCAACAAAGGTTTTAACTGAAAAGAGTTTCCCAGAAAATGAACATTTCTCCATTTTATTAGGTTTTTTTATTTAAAAAAAAAAAGAAAGAAAGTCCAGACAAAACAAAAATTTGGAAAATATTTTTGATATTTTTTCTTTTATTTTCCAAAGAGTGGGAAACATCCCACTTTCAGATTTGTACTGCTCAACGAAGGGGAAGGTAAAAAAAAATAAATGAAACACACAAACCAAAAACCACTTTTTTTTCCTTACTTATTTTCTTTTTCCATGGAAAAAAATTGAAAAATGGGGTTTTAAAAGTGAGAGAAACAAGGGGAAAACCCATTGTCTCACATTTTTTAGGTTTCATTTCTTTCTTTGTAACATCCCCCCAACACATTATTTTCCAGGGGAAAAAAGAGGAGAGATAAATAGAAAAGTGAGAGAGGAAAAAACTCCAACTATCTTTTTCTAAATGAAAAAAGTGTTTTTCGTTTTGTTCAAAAATTCTCAGTTCTAATTTTTCATAAAAAAACAAAATGAAAAAATTGTTAACACAAATAGAACATTTTCTTTAGATTTTTTGTGTGTGGAAATTTAAAAAAAATGACCCACTCTATCAGACAGATATTGGACAATAGCTGGAAAACACTTATCTTCAGTTAAAGCAACACAAGTACTGAGACCCAACCAAACTGCAAATTCTTTCAATTTCTCTTCTTCCTCCAGCCCAGCTGCCCTCCTGAATCTTCAGATGGATCTGAATGGCTATCCTATGACCTCTTATTGGCTTAATTCCATATAGTTCTGGGCTGGGAGTTGTAACAAATCTATGTGCTACAGACAGCAATCAAAATTAGTAGATAAATCATACACACTCACTCACGCTTATACATGTTCCTGAAAACTGGGACTAGACCCCATTACGTTAACTCCGCAATTACCATGATTGATAAAAGGACCAAGAAGGCAATATGATCACAAGGTGTGTGAGTTACTTGCTCCTTATCAGAGTTTCTACATTGATTTCAAGCAGCTACTGGACATGCTCAATAACTATGAACAACCTGCTGGCTTTTTCACCACTTCTGTCTGTGCTCTCTCATATATTATACACATTTTAAAAACAGGAATGATTACAACAAATCCCTTAATAATACTCACTGCTAGTCTCTCTTGTCCCAGCCTTTAGGCATGAATATAAATATTGTAATATAAAGAAGATGGATTCTCCATATTCAACTTCTACTGTGTGTCTTGTGCAAAAAAATCAGACATCCAAGGGCCTGATTTTTGAGAACATGCTTGAGTAATTGCATGCCTAAATTTTCACTTACAATAATTATGTGCAAGTAAGGTATTTGTGCATGCAAATAGCCAAGAATACGATATGTCTAACTGATCATTTGTTTCTACAAATACCCAATTTACACAATAAGTCTCAGTTATTGCACATGCAAATTAGTTGCATGCTTGCCTGTGCACTTTTGGAAATCACTCCCTCTGCCCTTGGCTTGATGTTCCATTAAAACATGCGGATGGAATTTTATCTTCTATGCATATTCCAGTGAGACCATTTATGGTGTCTGTATTGAGATAAGAACAAGGTGGAATTTTTAATCTGTTCATTAAACTAAATCCTATTGTGCAGACTGAAGTGGTTGGAGACAGGGAATGGTCTCAATTAACAGCAGAACATTTTGAATAATTTTTAGCTTGTATCTCTAAACTAAAGCAAAACGTAAGCATTCTCCTTCATCTTATTTACTGTTAATTTCAGAGTAAACCACTCACTCTGAACACATTTTTCCTCATCACTTAAAATTCACCCAAAATAGCTAATGGGCTGTGAAATTTCGCCATTTCCAAATGCTGCATGAACCTTAGAATCCATCATGGGCGAAAGAGTAAAGTCAAAGACACTGACATTTATTTCCTACTGATAAGCTTGAAATATTTCTCAGTGTAGCTAATGGCAACATCAGATTGTTTTTCCAATTCAGTTTCTTCATCCCCAAGACAAGTTTATATCTTTTTTATTTACAAATAAATGTACCTTGTAGCCTAGGTTGCAATTAGGTTGGTGACAGTGACCTTCTAAACATATACATATATAACCAATCTCTTTTATATGGCATTCATTTGATATCCTTGTCATTATGTCTAGTACATCAAAGCCATTAATGCAAAGTTTTCATAAAAAAAGTCATTTTTCCTTCATTTATAGATTTTTCCCAAGTTACCCATAAATCATAGGACATTAATTATAGGAAGAGTGCAATAACAATTCATCAAAGTATTTAATAATCGCCTATCATAAAATTCCCTCACAGGGAAAAAATGCACACCAAACTTCCACTGTCATTGCTCTTAAAGGGTACTCACTCCTTTTCAGCGAATTCACCTAGTTTTCTTTCCTCTCTACAGAATCAGTAAACGGGAAAGACAGAATAAAGGAACAGAACGGAAGTTTGTTAGCCAGTATTTTGATAAATAAAGAAAGGAAACAGTGATTTTTTTGGCAGGGTCCAGGAAAAACCTGAAAGGGTTTAGCACTCTGTCATAGCCTTTATATATTTTTTTCTTTTTTATTTGTTTTGGGAAGTGAAAGAGAGAATTTTTACAAGTCCAGCTGGGCACATGACTTGAGTTTTGTTTTTCGGGGGAGGGCAGGGAAGAGGCAGTATGTGTATACTTTAACCTTTTACATAATCCAGGTATATTGGACAATAAAGATTTCGAACAACAACCAAAAAAAAACCCCACAAAAAACAAAGCCACAAATCTCACTAATATTTGTGAACGTGATCATTGGTAATCTGTCTCCGAGATACTATCGTGGGGTCATTACTCATTTTAAATAGGACTCCAATCAATATTAGTCAGATGATAATGAATGTTAGACACTACTGATGTGAACAGGATTTGAACCAGTTTCCTAGAAGTAATTGCCTCAGAGTCTCTGTACCTTCCTGACTATTCCCATTATTAAATTGTCTTCAGTGATATTACATCAGGGATGAATTTGGGCCATAACTGTACTGTATGCTTTCAGCTGAAACACTAATAACTCCACCTAAAATATATATGCATGTACAATTTATGAAAAACAGCATTACAGGCATCTTATGAAAGAGACTAGCAGTTGATATTAGATCAGTGAATTTTCACAGAGGAAACTAAGTTTCTCTTTGGGGGAAAAAAAATCATATCAGCCAGATGGGACAGGAGAAAGAGCTCAGCTTGAGCTGAGAGAGCTCTTGTAAAGTAATATTGATTCACAGAAAAAGATTTTCTCTAGATGATATGGGTATTAAACCTAAATAGCGATTTATTCAGTCAGGACGTTACTCATGAGTATCTAAACTGTGACTGTATCGCATGTCTTCAGTAGACCTAGCAAACAGGTTCACAAGTTACAACCTCTCCCCACGGTAGACTAAATGGATTATGATATAAAAGATGGGATTTCTGATGTGCATAGTTTTTTGAGAGTTTTCTCTTAAAGATATGGGTAATAAACCAAAAGAATGATTTATGCATTACATTGAAGCTACTGCTGCCTGGATTTTCCATTCGCTGTACATAGAGAGAGGTTAGAGTGCTATTCTGAACTGATTGCTGCTGATTCCCAATGCTAATGGTAATGCATAGGAATAAAACTACTGCACTTTTTCAACACCTTCATTGCCCTCTTCCAAAAGAAATTGCTCCCTGGGTAAGATCATTTAACACATACTTGGGGATTCTAGTTTTCTTTTACTAATTTTCTGTATTTGTTTTGGCTACATTAATGCCTTATCATTTCCTAGAATACTCACTTTCATTATTAGTTTTTGCTGACAGCCAGAATCCTTACACATCCTGAAGGTGAATGATTCCCCCACTGAATTGATGGGAAAATGTTATTCTCTAACATTGTGGCTGGTTTTTGCTCTGCCATTAGATACTGAGCTACAGGAGAGGGGATAAGTGGCACAAATAAGTTCCACTGGTTCAGCTTTGAAATTGTACACTGGTACTTGTACACCTTGTAACACAGAGTGGCATTGAATATGGTACAACTGGGAGCAATCTTTACAAGCAGATCAGTTATTCTCGAATAAATGCTTCTGTGTATTAGATATGTGAAATCTTTTCGTCACATGGAAATGTGCCTACTTCTTTCAGCCTGAATTCACATATGTATTGTGGCCAGTGGATGGGAAATCCCAACCTCTATTCAAAGTCAGTATTTCTTTATTAATAAATGTAATACAAAATACAAAAGTAGAAAGGTCAAGTATATAAATCAAGCCTACCTATTACCTAGAATTCTGTGTCCAATCAACCACGCTTTCAAAACATTGACTCATGCTTTTCACATTCTTTGGTTGTCACCAATTTTCACTACTTCAGCTTCTTCTCCTCTGGCTTCTCAGTTTCTGTCTCACTTCCACTGCACTCAGTTCAAAAAGGTGCAACTAAAATTTTCTATCTCACCCATCAGCTAGACTGATCTCTCCACTGGATGCTGCATTGTATCTTCGGCAGCCATTGCCCAACTGCAAAAAGTTCCAGAAATCCTGGAGGAGCTTATACCTATGAGATTTTCCCAAGCAAGTTTACAGGTTTAAGATTATCAGATGAGCATGTTTATCTGAACTTCAGTTGTTGCTGTTTACCCATCACTATGAGAGAGAAATGTTTCCAGACCTAATTTCTCCCATTCTTCATTTACATTTTTGATTCCAGTATTCTCCATGCAGTATCGTAGGGTTGTTTCTTGATAAAAAGTATTTTTTCCCTTAGTCACTCTGTAACATTCCACTAAACTGTTAGGATGAGATTTTCAGAAGCCTAACTCTGCTCCATTGAAGTCAATAAAACTCCTATTGACGTCAATAAAAGCAGAATTATGTCAGGGCCATGCAATTTAGAAAATCCCACAGATAATATTTAATGCTCAATACCAGGAGGTATTGTACCTAAAAGCCTGTGGGTTCTCCACACTTTCCCCTATTCAGTTTTCTGCCAGAAACACATAGTCTGGCCCTCAGGGAGGTATAATGCTTCTTGGATCTTGCAAACTTTTCTTCCTAATAACATGATAGTGCTAGTATGGTGTGCCTTGTGAAAAACAGATGTATTATCGATACCTTCAGAGGGCAAACATTTGATTACAAATAATTTCGAGTTAATGACCATCTAAATATTTGGTAAAATGAACATCAAAAGCCATCTCTCGTTAAAGGGAAATTCTACTAAGAAAACGGTCTCTGCAGATATGGCTTCATGGAGCTCTTGGTTTACTGTCTTTCAATGGTTCCAGAACAAATCTGCTTGGCTAATAATTAAAAAGATGTGTTTTGGGACTACCTGAAAACTTATTATGGGATCTGAAAGCCAACCTGAGATGATACAGCAAATCAAAAGAGAATCCAGCTCACTCTGCCTTGTTGGCTGTGCCACGATAATGATAACAAAAGAAGTAGTACCCTATTTTTCGCAAGATGGTCAGAATGTACCTGGAGCCATCTTGGCTGCATGGAGTATGGGGGAAGGAAGGGGCCATTGTTTGTGTCTTGAGCACTGGGGCTGCCCACAGTGGCAGCCCCCGCACTTCTCTGCATACCATTTAGATCCAAGAAGCATTATGCCTCCCTGAGTCCCAGGAGTGGTGTTTTAGCAAGAACACTGACTAGGGAGCAGTGTGGAGCCACACTGCTCTTGGGGAGCACCCAAAGTCTTTCAGGTACAGTGTCTCCTGGTCATCAAAGGGCATTAAACATTATCTGTGGGATTTCTAAAGTGCTTGGCTGTGACATAATTCTGCTTCTATTGACATCAATAGGAGCTTTAGCACTGACTTCAACAGAGCAGAGTTAGGCTTCTGGAAATCCCACCCGACCAGTTTAGTGGAGTCTTACAGAGTGACTGAAAAAAAGGTTTGCAATTTGTCACCATAATTTTTAATTTCATATTTCTACTTACCAGTTTATTTTGAATGTTTACTCTAGGACTAGTTTAATGTGATCCTTGATATTTCCTTTACTTGATGTATAGATCACAACTCCTTTTCTATTTCCAAATCGGTTATTGATGACTGATGGAATGATTCTTTATTCAGTACTTAGGAAATAATTTGTTCTTAATTGTTATGAGGTACAGATTTATTGCGGCATCGGGGCAGGGGATTTTAATTTACTAGGTGTTTTTACAGAACCTAGCACAATGCCACCCCACCCTTGTGGGTCTTGAGGCACTTCCACAATATAAATGGTAAATAAAATAATAATCAATTACTGGAGAGAAAGTCAGGCTCCCTCCTCCTTCTTCGCATTTCATTCATATCCCAGTCTTTCTTGAGAATCTTCTGCTGTGCACACAAATAAACATGTAGAGAAATATAACTTTGAAGCCAAGACTCAGTTGTAGAACACTTGGCATATTTTATAAGAAAGATAGGGTATAAAAAAATGAATTAAGCAAACTGTTTAACTGATTATCCATGCCACTTTTCTTAGGGTTCTTTGAATTTTGATTGGTTAACTAAAGATTTGAGAGTTTAATTTAATTATATAGAGTTTTATTAACCTTAACAGTATACAATAAAATAAAGCAAAAATACTATTGGAATATATTTTTGCTAACATAAACTAGAAAATTGGTCAATACAATTACCATCCAGGTTTTCAAAATCAAATAGCACAACCACAATAGAAAATAACACTTATACTCAATCATCATTCTGGGAAGCTGACTTTGTTTAGATTTTGACTTGTGTCAATTGGTTATCAATTCTGATGTTGATAACACAAGAGAGGAAATAGAATCCAAAACATAATACAATACAAAGCATAATCCAGTTTGGTCAATTACTTACATCCTAATTCACCAAGGACTCCTTCCCAACTGGTCCACAGTAGTCAATCTTTTTATCCTACTTCTCAACTAATTATATTAGTCCCAAAATCTGATTAACATTCCTAACTATCTGACAAACTCATACATTTCTAACAAACTGTAGAGACTTAGTGAAGCTCAAGAGGGTTTCACGCTTGGTCTTGTTTTATGTCTACGTACACCTAGAACTTAAAAGGCAGTATGAAATAATTAACTCTGGCAGACACTTGTACAATGCTTCAGAATCTCAGTTAACAATGGTGACTTGTTCAGTTTCAAAGCTATTTTACAACCGTCTTGATTGGAACCTGTTACAAAACAGGAACACACTCTATAGCTCTATGGCAAGCTTTAAAGCACACACGCAAACATGTACACTTCCTTACTAATTAGGTACCCAGTTTCAGGAAGTAGTCAGATGACTGATTTGGGTCCTCACCCAAGAGAAAGTCCGTGTATTACGTATCACCAGATCTTTGGTCATCTGTCAGCAGAAATTGACACTGTAAACACAGATGTAGCAAAGGATGGACATGACTAATCTTCTCCCAGGGAGCTTCCAGGCAACCTGAAATGCTAGAAAATATAAACAGGAACCTTTTATTCTCTATCTCAGATAGTTACTTGATATCTCCAGAAGGACACCTGGGTGGCTATCCCAGGACTTCAGTCTTCTCCCTGCCAGGAGAAGACTTCTGGGAAGCAATGTGTTGAAGAAGACAACTCATTTTATCCCATTTCTACTCGGGTAGATCAACTTTGTTACTCTTCTTGGAGATGCTGGCATGGCTATCTCAGATGTTGACCCGCAATTCTTCTAAAGATTCAAAATGTCCAACCAAAGTGAGAGTTGCCCTCTCTCATCATCCAGTCAGGGAATGAGGCTTCACTTTTTAGTTCTTGCAACTGGGGTTGTAATTTTCCAGTGTTTTTGTGCAACACATCATGTCATACCATCTTTTTTAAGACAACATATGACATACCTGTTGGTACAACCATCTTGAGACATACATTGAACACCAGCTGGTTTGCTCTTTTCAGCAACTAACAACTGCAAGTTGATTTCTATAGGCCATTCTGAAGTGCTTCCCATGGCCAGCACTATATTTGCTCAAGTTGCAGTTTCTTCATCAACACACTACTGGCTGCTGAAATGTCCAGTTTAAAGTTAATATATTTTATGCAATGTGCCTCCATGTTCTTTGATGCTTTTTAAAGTCACCTCAAGAACTGTTGCTCTTTGGCAGACCAGAACAGCTGTATTAATCTTCCTTGGTATGTATGGTTGAAATGTGAAATGTCTGTGCATTATTGATCAAACAGTTACATTTCTGATTATTCCACCCTGTGATCAAGTCTCCATATAGTACAGTATTTGGTTTCAGTTCTTCTTATTTATTGCCTCTTTCAGCACAGCCATATTTCACAATCTTAATAGCATAAATAAGCATACCTGGTTGCCAATATTAATCTTATGTTTTCATTTTGTCACTAAAGTAAAAGAAGTCAACATGAACAAAATCCCTTTCTTTCCCTAACAGAATTGCCGATGAGGTAAAACTTGTCATTAAAGTTTACAACACTTATAGCTTCCCTTTTACACATATAATTTGGTTTAATCACAATATTTTATGCAAACTGGATTCCCACTACTATATCTAACAATCAAATATAATATTGTAATATCTTTTTTTTTAATTTATTCACAGACAGGGGGATTTTCAGATTGCCTTGCTGGTGTAGTATAAGTCTTACCCCTCTTTCGTATTATTAAAAACAATAAAAAGAAACATTTTTTCTCAGATTTTGGATCCCAATCCCTTTCAGATATACCTGATATTGTGACTTTGGGCTCTTAGACATTTGCTGGCAAATCCTGCCTATACTCCAGGGCTATACTCCCTGTGTGCTGTTCCATCTGTGTGTTATGGGGGGAGCCAAGGGAGTCACACTGGGCAAAAGGCAGGAATTAGCTGAAAAGCTGCAAATTCCCCTGAGGTTACCTGCTCTGAAGAGAGTGGCAATCTCAAATCTCCTGGTAGCCATTGGATCATAGTATATACAGCACTGGAATTATACTTATACTGTTATTTTTAATTATGCCTTTTTAAACCTCAGCTGTCAGTTGGCAGAGTCAGCCTGGGAAAAGGGGTCATATAGCGCCTTTGGATTCCTGTGCACATTTTAATCAGAAAGCAAGAGATGGTCATTAGCTGGAAACTGATTGTATTTAGACCTAAATAATTCACTGAAGTTCCAAGAGAGAGAGAGAGAAATTATACAGCCTGTGTATACTATTAAAGTTTCTAGCATTATACTCGTTTTTTGTTATTCTTAAGACCAATCAATCTTCCTTCTGAAGTTCAGAAAGTTGTTACCAATGGGAGTTAAAATTTATAACCTGCTCTGTAGGAAACATTGATGGTATGTCTACACATCTGAGGACTCTTTTTTTCTTTTTTTTAAATGGTGTGTATATATACACACAATTAAAAAACAAGTTTTCATTCATATTTTTCTTGCTGAATGCAAATTCTACCCCTATTAAAAAAAAACCAGACATGGACTTGTATGTTTAGCCTTAGAATGACATACTTTTTAATCTGGTGCAACAGTTAATTAGGATTGTTTCTTAATTTAAGTACTGTTGCCTTTTGCCAAATAGCAGCAGACTTCAGGGCCTTGTTAGTCAGTTTCCTGTTGAAGAAGAAATTGGTGACTCAGAATGACGGATCGAGCACCTTCAACTCCCCTTGACTTCATTGACAATTGAGAGCACTTATTAGCACCTCTGAAGAATATTTTGTGTCACCGAATCAGGCTCTTAGCTAAGAAAGTGGTTTGGGGTCCTTTAATATTAGAGAAGTAGTATGAGTAAATGATTTTGATTAGGATTATTAATAATAATTGCAATGGAGTTTTTACATATGAATGTAATGTTATCCTTGCTGAGGAGGTTGCACTGAACTGTGTGCTGTGCTATTGAGCTCTGGCAACAAGAGAACTTAAATAAGAGGTGATAATTTTAGTAATTCCCTTGTAGGCAGTTTGAATGCATGTTGTATTATGCCAAGGTGCACTGGAAAGCAAGGAGCCAACTCTTTAAACTGAAACAATTTGACAAGTCTTGCTGCCACTCAACCGTCATTTGAACTTCTATATCTGTTTTAGTACTAAACAATGAACAGAGTAACAAGAAGCCCTCCTGGTAAGTTCATGTGGGCCCAAAAGGAGAAGCAAGAACATGCTGTCTGTTTTAACAGTACAAGCAAAATAGTTAATCAGATACTTCCCTGGTTGCTGGCTGGCAGTTGAGAGCCCCATATTGATTCAATCACAATCAAGGAACAAGCAAATAATCATTGCACTCCCATTTTCACTCTGGAAAAAAAATGACTTAGCAATAACACCAGAATCAGCAACGGTTTTAAAAGCCTCATCAAAATTACATAGGGCCAGATTTAGCCTGGCTGTTATGTAGGTGCGAGATGGCACAAGGAGCCACACACAATGCCAGTCCCTGTCTTCAAAGAAGTGTAGGGACTACTCCATCCCCACTCCCATTGGGATATAGGGAAAGCTTAGGAGGAGGTGGCAGACCTGCCTCCAACCCCTGTGCCCCCGCCTCATAAAGCCTGTATGTGACCAAGAACTCTAAGAAGAAAAGATAGAATGCTTCTATTAATTTGGTAGTAAATAGTTTAGATGCAGCTCTGAGCAAAGGATGGTATGTAAGCTGCGTCACCCCAAAAGGAGCTCTGTCTCAGAGACATCCCTCTGAGGCACAATTCCTCCTCTGCTTTCTTCTTGCTCCAGGGTTAGTAATTTGCTTCTAGCATATATTGGCAGCAAATTACAACACACCTCACTGGATCAGCAGCACTGGCAAGTCAGTTAGAACCAAAACTATCCTGCCACTCCCTCACTCCCCACCAGCTCACTGGAAGGGAGAGGGAGTAAATGAGTCCAAAGCACCTATTTACTCTTAAGTATCCATATCCAAAGTCTGATAGCCTATGAAGGGGTGTTAGAGGGTGTTCTTGCTTCTACTTAATTCCTTGTGTAGGTGTCATAGTTACAGTCAAGCCCTTAGTCTTCTTTCTTGGTTTCTGAAAACTATAAGCCACATTCATCCTTTGGGTAACTCAATGAAAATGACAGCAGGGATGAATTTGACATGATTTGTTTAAACTTGCACTTTGGTGTCAATTCAGCTACTTTAACTCATTATTGACTTTATTTTGGCTTCTACATCCAGCCATGAGAAAAGGATGAATCAGAGCCTTGGGAGAGAATAAATAGACATGAATTCCTACAAAAACAAGGAATTACTGAGGTGAATATTTCTAGATATAACAACACATTTTGCCAAATCTTCCCCCATAAAAGAGTCCTGTTAGAATCCTTATCATTCACTAGAGATGGTCAGAACATTTTCAATGGAACTTCTTTAGGTCAGCAATTGCCATTTTGTCAAAACTGAAATGTTTCTTGGAGCTATATAGATTTTGACGACATTTTTGACAGAAAGGTTTCTGAGGACCAGAGTGGACTCTGATCAAGAAGGAGCTGAACTAAAAACCAAAAACTAACATTTTGATAAAATTCCATTTAATCAAAACTTTGAAAGTTTAGTTTTTGTTCCAGTTCTGAATGAAAATAGATTTTTAAAAGCTGAAAGTCTTTAGGAAATTGAACTGTTGGTTTATCACTCACACAGATGTTGGATAAAGTCTTCTGGATTTATTTGCTAATTATTACTGTGTAGAAATGAGACAGTGGGCTTCAGAATAGAGATTTAAGAGGCTGTTCAGAAAGGTTAAAGAAAGATAAAGTCAGGAAGAAGAGAAGGAACAGAAGCAGACTCTCTGTCAGAAATAAAAAGAAGAAAAGAAAGTAGAAGCTATGAGTGAGGATGTGAGACATTACGTGCTCTAGCCATACCTTCAGATAAACTAGGCTACAAAACCAGAGTACAAATAATAATAATAATAATTAATAATCCAGGTTTAAGAGTTTAGGCTGGGAAATAGGAAAGTTCATCCCAAAATCTTTTTAGGAAATGCTGAGAATTGGTGACTCAGTGCTATAATGAAAGGTAGATCAATCCCTATTTGCTCACAGATGAGTCATATAAAAAATCTAACTTGATCTAGAATAAGGCCTTGTGTTGCTTATTAGTGGGGGTCTTTCTGTGTCATATATGAACCTTCAAGAAACAGTGTTTTGCTAGAAGAGATCTTCAAAAAAGTGTGCAAGCAATTTTTTTCAAAGATTGAAATGTATTTTGTGTCTGCCCATATTTAAACATGGAATTCACTTTTGGTCAAAGACCAAAAATAGAACAATTCAACTTGAAATGTGAAAGTTTCAGAAAGTTGTGAGTGTCTGAGAACAAGAGATTAGAATGGAAACTTTTATGCAATCTTAACTTTAACAGAACATTGCAAGCACTCCTAGACCAATATGAACCATAAATATTAGATTCCTGCTTCTGTATTGCCTGTTTACTTATTGTCTTTCAAGCCTGTATTTTTTACATGAGTCTGCTGTAGGTTTGTATCTGCGTTCAGATAAATTGTCTTTTCTTTGACCCATCTAATTTAGGGATGATTTCATTTACCAAGGGCATTTGGAAAAACTAAAGGATTGCTGTGCTTTCTCTATGCAATTTCATGTAATCTGTTGACTTTACCATGAAACTGCTAGCAAAATCCAGATCAGAAATAAACCTCAAGACAAGGATTTATGATCTCCTTATGAGATGTAAGAAACAATCATTAAGAAATGGAAATTTCAAAAGATTTAAAACATAGGCTTAGTAAAACCTCAATTGATTTGTGTAACATCAATATATTTATGGAACTAGCATCCCAGATTATCCAAAAATACAAATTTATTGTTATGCCTTAGGCGTTTCATCACAGATTCTTCAGTAACATTCTGCCTCAAGACAACAGTCATCTCAAACAAATCAAGAAGACAGACTAATAAATCCTATCTTGTACCTTCTGGGAAAAAATATTGTGAGAAGAGGAAATAAATATTCTAAGTACAGAACATATCTTGAAGAACATTTTCTCTTCCATCAGCCAGTAAGATTTCATACGTAAATGGAGAATATAACTAAATTTTGTATTGTATAACAAATCACTCATTAAAAGTTATGATGTAATTTTGTTTTGATAGATTAAACACTAACTCATTTTATAGATTTTTCAAACTTTATTATGCTCTAGCATAAAGTATAAAGAGCATATCATAGAGATAATATAATTTATTTGTGTCATGCCAAATTTACTGCTGAGATAAGCAAGTAAAACTCCACTGAAATCAATTCACACTAGTAATGAATTTGTCCTGTATACTCAAATTCATACCAAAGTACTCCAGATCACTCACAGTTGAGTAGAATATGATCATGCAGATCAGTAGAAAGAGTGCTTTTTCTCACGCACACAAAGGATAGATAAGTGAAATGAATATTTCATATGGCTATGCAACTATTGAAAAAGAAGTCACAAATAGAGGTGGACAAAAAAAAGAATTGCTATCCCACAAGAGTTTTTGAGATTTCAGTTTTTTTCTCCCATCTCCAATAGGGCTGAAAAAGCAAAATCTTGAAAATTCTCAAAAAATTTCATAAGGTGATAATCAGGGGGGGGAAAAAAAGTCATATCAGGGCAGTACAAATGTTTCATTTTGATACTTTTTGAACAATTTCATTTCAATTTCAAACTTTTAAAAAAATATAAATTAATTTACATTTCTAAATGCAAAGTTATTTAGAGCTGGAAGATGAAACTTTTATTTTTCAAAATGTATAAGCAGAACATTTGGACAATTAAACTTTTATTTTCAAAAAATTTTTGAATCAAAAGATTCATCAAAACCAACCCTTTCCCATGTGAAGTAGAAACATGATGATGTTTTGCAGAAAAGGTGGGTCTTTTGCTCTTAACAAGTGCACATGACTTTTCAAATAAGTTGGTTAACAGGATTGTTCACTTTTGTAACCTTTGCCATGTCTGCACCACAGCATATTCTTCCTCACACTGTGGTTGTCTTTTCCTATTTTGCAGTCTGGGATGTATTATGGAGGTTAAAGACTTGCATAAGGTGGTTATTGTAGTATATACATTTCCTACACTGATGGAAGGGTTTTTTCTATTGATGTAGGTAATCCTCCTCTCAGAAAGGCAGTAGCTAGGTTGACAGAAGAATTCTTCCTTTGACTTTGCTGCATCTACAGTGAGGGTTAGATTGACCTAACTACATCACACGGCATGAATTTTTTTACCGCCCTAAGCAGTATAACTAGTTTGACCTAAGATTTAGGTGTAGACGAGGCCTATGATTGCAGCTGCTGTTACCATGCTGTCTACACTCTCTGAAACTCTTTTGTTATTTCCTTTTACAACCCTTGGTCATTGTACTTTTATTCAGTGGAACAATAGTAAGGGGCAAACATCACCATTGCCACTAGTGTGGCTAAATAATATGATTGATTTCTTTTGATGGCTAGACCACATTGAAACTACACTGAATCACACGATGCATTTTTTTTGTGTTCATGCTTGTCACTCCTGGGACAATGACCAGGGTAGGAGCAGCAGAGGTTAAAACCCATTTCCTTTTACTCTTGTTCATTGAGTGAACCAAATGACCCTGCCAAACTTGCAAGTAGGACAAGCATTGGAATGACTACAATCATGGGTCCTGTTCACTGGTGTTTTTAAATGATTTACCATTTGTTAAGCACTGTGATTGGCACTATACAAGGAAACAAGGATAATGAATGTTTATTCTAAATAGTGCAATTTAATACACACTGGGAGATTCTAAAAAGAATTCAGTCTTAAAGATTTTTTGTTTCCTTCTCTTTTCCCCTCCTTTGTCTTTTTAAAAAAAATTGATACTGAGTTGTTTTTGTTTTAAGTCCAGTGTTGAAAGTCGAGGGGAAAATTCAGACATGTACAGTACAACACATGCACACAAAAAAACATAAAACAGAGCTGATTATGGTTGTGTTTCTAGCTTGTTAGTGAGATACCTGAGACAGTTTGGTTCTTTGAAGTGTAGTGGAAAAGATTGATAAATAGTATTTCCCACAGAGAGAGACTTTCACATTGTATAGGATCCAGCAGAGAGTAACAAAGGAAGCTACATGACAGGAAATCTTTCTTGTAGGCAATGATCCCAGTGAAATTACAGGCTGTCACTGAAGAAATTTTAAATAGTTGGAGCATGATACTGGTTGAGCATTTACATAACTTTTAACTAGCTTTATGTTAAGGTAGCTGAGCACATAGTGAAATAAAAATGGTGATAATATGCCTGGGGTAGATGAGCTAGTGGACACAAATCATTTTTTTTCCAAAGGCATTCTTTGCAACTGGACTTGGCGATCTGTAGCATATCTCCAGCCTTCAGTGTGCATATTTGGTAGACATCTGCTATAGATCTGATTCCATTAAACAAGTTACTAAGAGAAAATATAGAGGTTAAGTATAAAAACAGGGCATATATGGAGGTCCTGGATCTTATGTCATTTTGATTTATGTTTACCAATGGCTGCTAGATTTGTTTGTCACTTGAAGAATTTTTTTTTAGTTGTTTTGTATAAATAATTAGACCTTTTTTTTAACCAGGATAGTTTTTAAATTGTTAACAAACATAGAGCTCATTCATTAGCCGAGAGCCTCACATCTCCTTCCTGGCTGCATCACCAGACACTGCACTAGGGGGAAAGAGGGCACCAGTGGGATGATTATCCCCCTCCTGAGCAGGTGGCCAGACCGTGACAAGGAGTAGCCAGTCTTGACTGTGCCCCCTCAACACATTAGCCAGCACAGCTTATCCAATCTAGATGGGGAAGTAAACTGTTCCTGGAAAATGACTGATGCAGCATGCTTCCCCATGGAGCCAGAGTCACTTGTCAGTCCCTTGGGGCCCTTTCTTTGGGCTGGATTTCAAGGTGCCTATCCGGCTGGTTCTCCACTGAACCTTTTGTAGTCATTAACACCTGTGCAAGGATTTACACCCACTTTGCGTGATGCAGATGGCTATGCCAGTGTAAATGGCTAGACAATAGCAAATCAGGCACATTGTGTTAATGTTTTCAACACATTTTTAAAAATGGTTAAAATGTGTAGGTATTTATATAGGACAATTAAACAATTTGTCTCTTAATGACAGTTATCTAGCATAAGTAAATATAAATGCAAATCACAGTCGATCTGGGAGCTCTAGGCCACACTGGTTGTTTCTCACTTATGCTAGTTTTTCAGCATTGTAAATCCATCCATTCCAGTGGAATCACTCTGGATTTACACCAGCATAACTGACATCAGTATCTGGATCCTCTGTTTTTAGCACACTTTTAAAAAATCTATTTTATGATAAACATATCCATGCATATGAAGACAGTATTTGTGTAATTTAATTTGCAAGGAAATAGAGAAGGCCCGTTCAAGATTGTAGATGAGAGGGAGTGGGGGACTTGTTCTCTCAGCAGCAAGTCATAGAGAAGAATCACTGCCTTGGGAACAATGAAAATTCTCCATTTGACAGCAGAGCTGAAAAGGTGGACACAAAATAAACAGTGCTGCTAACAGAAGCTGTCACCATGATTAATGCTGATGAGCAGTAATTAATGTGGATTCGTTCAAGCATGGCCTGCAGCTTCAAACTCAGAGACCAGTGATTCGTAAAAGAAAGACACGCACACACACATTTTTATTATGAGATGATCTGACAATGAGGCTGAGAGGGCCTAATAGTCTTCAGCTGCAATCCAGCAACAACTTTCTTTCTGTGGTGCAGTGATTCAATAGTCTTTACAGGCAAAAACATTTAAGGTTACTAGAGATGGGCCTGTATCAGTTCTTTGTATCCCAAGATCCCCAGTGTCCAGGGAAGTTTGATCCTGCTAGAAACTCTATGGTTCAGGCCCATCTCTTAGCTGTATTCAAAAGCAGCAAATGAAAGTTCATGTTTTATTTGTAACTATAACCATTCCAGAGTCTATTATGAATGTCTCCATTACAACTGAGTTTCCAGTCAATCAGGAAACATTAGCTAATACCTGTCACTACAGCTCAAGCTGTAATTAACTTGGGAAATGCAGTTTTTAAATAGGTGTTTCAAGGAAAATTTGAGTTACAGCAGAGCTACAGCTGGCGTAAGTTGGCATAGCTCCATTGAAGTGAGTGGAGTTATGCAGATATACACCAACTGAGCATCTGGCCCATTGTATTTAACTAATTTGTCATGTTCTGAAAAATGATAATTAATAAACAATGCAATTCTGACTTGACCTCTATGGTCAAGTTATTAAGTCTACTCTCTTTCTCTCTCTTCAGATTTTGTGTGTGTATATATATGTGTTTTATAGGAGGGTCCCTTGACAATACACTTGTCATCAACTTTCTGAGGCATTAGTTTTCGATGGATTGCAGTTTAAAATAGTGTCATTGCATAAGACAATATACACACAAGAGATACTTCAGATACATAACCAATAGGGAACTCTACTTACAATAGACTTTATGCACTTCACTGTTAACAGGGCAATCCAAGTACAAAGCCATAAAATAATGAACATATTTAATTCATCCACATATTGAACTCATCCACAGAGCCATCTCCTCAACTGGTGCTAATCAACATAACTCCACTGAAGCCAATGGAGCTATGCCAGTTTACAGTAACTGAGGATCTAACCCATACTTTTATTTAAGTCTTGAAGTGATATCATTGGGTTAATATGTGTCATGCTATAAGTAATCCACGTGTAACTCCATACCAGTTACTAATATGAGTTAAAATAATACCTGCCTATTGTTTCAACACACCGCATAGGGGAAACCTAGTTGGATGAAAAATGTTTAAGCCAAATTTGAGAGGCTGCTACAGCATTCTGTGACCAGGAACGTGACTTTCAGGGAAATTAAAAGAATGTCACACTAAGCCTTTTCTACTGATGCATGCACTCAAAGAGCCAACTTGTGTGATATGCCTTTCACTTGGATGAGAGGCAAGGCACTTCTCACAGAGTGCTTCAACTCCTAACTGCATCATGTTACAATTAAATATTAGCCAGGTATGTAATATTGCTGGGTAACATGTAATTTGGAATTATGCTAATGACATGAGAAATGAATATTACAGGTGTTGTGTTTTCTGACATGCTAACATATTAACTAACATGTCTGGAGTCTGTAAATAATGCTAATCTCAGATCTGTTGTCTGAGTATGGAAGGGGCTTTAGAATCAGATCTTAAATTTCCCAAGTAGCTTTGGAGAGACATTTGAATAAAGGTGGTATATAAACTTAACATTATTATCAGAATGCATTTAAAAACACCTACAGGTCTTCCAAATCTGAACATCCAGGAATCCATTTTGAAATTAAATTTGTTTCATTCCCTTAATGCTGCAAAAGGAAAACCCTGCAATCTCCATCATAATTCTTGGGAGCTTAAAATTAATCAGTCTCATATCAGAAATCATGCTGGACAGCTTTTTGAAGTATAACTTTCTTTTACTTATTTCACTTGACTTTCTATTCACCTTTCTCCCTCACTGTACAGTGAAGCTTCCATTTTGTTACAATACCATTGTAATTATGAAATACATTTTGTATGATCTATATTCACGTGGATGTTTTATTTTGTCTCTTTTATAGATTTTTAAACAATCATTCATTGGTTTTTCATTCAAAAGGAATATTTACCGTACTGTACTGTAGTGGTTGACAGTGGTCCATCCTAATCAGGCTCGGAGGAATGCCACTATGTCTTCCTGCATTAGGCAGCAAAAACACTGTTAATTAGTAGTCTATAGCTCATGGCCTTCTTGGCTAGGCTGAAGAACAAGTGATCTTTATCCCAAGCCTCTGGGGTAAACAGCAAACACAGACTGGAGCTCTGGCCCTCTGGGTGGGGCAGAGCAGTAAGCAGTCTTTAGCTTCAGCATTCGGGCTGGAGTAGTCTAGGGGGATGTACAACCTTCTGGCTGGGGCACACCACCAAAAAGGCAAGGCCTTCCAGCATAGGGTGAGTAGGCTGACCCCCAGGGGTGGGGTTGGCAGCAGGGGGTAGAAGGACTCAGGCCCACCCCACTCTACTAGGTCCCAGATAGGGTGACGACATATTGAATTGGGCAGGACAGTCCCAAAATGTATATTTCAAGTCCCGATCCTGGGCTGAATGACTCCGGGACAGCATTTGTCCCAGATTCCTGAGGTGCCGCTCTGCGCCGTCCCGAGGCTCAGGGGCAGCACCACCCTCTTCTCAGCAGGAAGAGGAGGCTGAAGTTGGCCTTAGTTCCACTCCTCCTCACAAGTCCCCCCGGCTCTTCCTCTTCCTCCTGAAGCCCTGACCTTGGCCAGGCCAGAAGCTGGAGCCAGGCAGTGGTGGAAGCCAACCATAGAATCCAGACCACTGTGGGGAGCCCTGGACTCTCCACCTGCCATGGGCTGGGGCCCGGGGTGCACAAGAACAGCTACTGGTCTGTGTCCCTAACCCCTGGGCATGCTGCCCAGAGCAGATGGAGGATGCGGGGCTGCCCCTCTGTTTCCGGTGTACGGGCTGGACTGGCTTGGCTCCACCCACCAGAGGGTATGTAGTGGCCCCTCCCTGTCAGGCTTGGAGGGAGGCCATTCTGCCTCACTACATGTACCTAAAGAATTATGGATCAGATCCTCAGATAGTGTAAACTAAGGGAGCTCCATTAATGTCAATGGAGTTATGCCAATTTAATGTCATTTGATGATCTGCCCTAATAGTATGTGAAATAAATATAAATTAGGACAAATATCAGTTGAATGAGTGCACTCTCTGCCCAACAATGTTTTCTTCCTCAAGTGACCAAGAGCATTACATATACTACCACACACAATCTGAACATAAAAATTACAACCACAACTGAACATAAGGCGTAGAAGGGAATAACATCTGTTAACTTGAGAGTAGCTTCCCAGCAAAGCAGAAAAAAGAGAGATTTGTCAGTGAGAGTGGCATATAATTTCAGCATTGTTAACCCCCAAACATGTAAAAATAACGAGTCAACCTCTACCCCTCCAAATTATGAGATGGGCTTAAAAATCAAGAGATGTTTTTTAAAAAACATAAATGTGAGGTGGTTTTTTTTTTTAATGCCTTTTGGATTTGAGCCTTTTTGTCACATTTTCAAGTTCTTCTTCATAACCATGAGGTCTAAAATCTAACAATTTTATTATATTTTATTTTATTTCTTAATGAAAGCTAAAATTCTCACTTAATCATATGCCTTCAGGAGCTGGGCTTTTAGAAGCATACAAAATATCACTGGGCTTATGGTAAAATCATGAGAATTGGCAAGACTGTGACAACACTCCTCAAATGAAGCAAAACAGCGTTGTGCTTGTGGAAAGACGAATATAAATTGCCATGGGAAAATACAAATGCAAAAACTGAAAAATTCCCCATAAAACTATTATGATTTTTTTTTCTAGTTGTGTTTTGGCAGAATATCACTGTCTGATTCCTTTTTCTCTTTTTAACACCCCATCCCCCATAAACCTAACCTCTCAAAGTAATGGATTAGTAATGGTAATAGGCTTTCTCAGCAAAGTAACTCCCACCTAGTGTGTAAAGTGCAACTTCTCACTCTCTCAATTTAATTAGTTTAATAAAACTTAATGAAACGTTTTTATACTTAATGGAGCACTTTGAAAATGCAAAACAAAGGAAAGCCAACTCTTCCTAATAGGGAATTGGGACATCTGACTGGAAGCACAAGAGTAGCTGAAGTCTTGATAAATTTTTAATGTGACCTGAAGTTAATGTGTATATTTTCAATGGGAAGAAATGTGTATCCTGGAAAATCTTGTTACTGCACACAAAGCAAAACAAAAACTCAATTTTATCAAATAGGAATTGTCAGACTTGATCATGCCCATGGTTCATCTAGTCCAATATCTTGCTTGTTCCAGTAGCCATTACCAGATGCTGCAGTGGAAGGTGCAGAAAATCCACAGCAGACAGATATGGCATAACCCACCATTCACAAAGGTCTCTTCCTAATCTCTAATAGTCAGAGGCTGGCTTTTTCCTTGGAAGTATTGACATCCATAGAAAATCTATAGTGTTTAAAAGCATTTTGCTTATTAATTTCTTAAAACAAGATTGAAATAACACAAGGAAATGACATCACAAGGATTCACAAATGCAGAGGACTAGATTGTGACTGGACTACAGGCCCATACAAAGAAGAAAGGAGCAGTAGAAACGGCTTTTATGCCATTGCCTGGGGAGCCCAAACTTTAGACCTGGTCACGCAGGAGGTCGTAGATACTATGTGCAACTCCAGCCACCCACATAAATTGGTGGGAGTGGAAAAAGAAGGGTGAGGAATAATCAAATCCTTGGCTCCACCCCCTCCTGCTTGATTGCCAAATGCAGGAAGTGTTGTAATTTGCCACAAGCCAGATGGAAATTACTAGTTTCATGAAGTAAGAAGGAAGTAAATGAGGAGTTATGTCTGCGGGACGTGTCTCTGAGTTGCAGTGACTCATGGTGTTACTTGTGCAGTGATGTAGCTTTTGCACTACCTCATGCACCGGGCTACATTTAAAATCACCAACTGACCCAGCATAATCATGTAGTAAGTAAAGAATTAAGCAGTTCTGAAAATACCTTTCTGTGGCCTTTCATTATAGAAATTGAAATAGGATTTATTTCAGCCCCAGTCTAAAAGAGCCTGTAAACTTTCAACACGGGAATAGTACAATTGACCTCAGTAGGAATATTTGCCTGCTTAAAGTTAAGCACATGCTTAAGAACTTTACTGGATTGGATCCATAAAACGGTGGTGTTACTAAAAGCATTAAAAGTACATGGAACAAAGGTATAAGGGAGACTTACTGAGATGCATTTTTTTAAATATTTGAGGCCTGACCTCCCTTTGTGCATAAATAAATTGATCCCACTTTTGTGCCTGATAATTTACTCCCAGTCTCTGGTCCTGACACTAGACTCTCTCTATATATTATGAGTTCCTGAAGACAATGAATCACAGAAGTTTGTTTAGCATATATCAGATAAAGCTGACTGAATTCTTCTGTAAGGACCAGGTTGGACCAGCACCTGGTTGGACAAGATCTTCGTGACACACCAGTCTCCCATGGCTCAACTGTCACAGAGTATCATAGTGGAGTCCCCTGGCCTGGGTGCAGCATGACAAATGTAGTCCATTTGGGAAGCACTGCCCACCCAGAAGAAGAAGACGGGCACAAGACATCTGAGTGACAACTCTCATTACACAGCAGTGTGCCATTTCTGAAGATTTGGTTGAAGGGTTTTAGCATTCAGCCACAAAACCAAAACCTTTTTTGGTTTCCAGCAGTTCGGTTTGTCAAATAGAGGTCAAAAATTGCCACAGAAAGTACCTTTTACAAAAACGGCATTTAGACAAAAACCCAATTTTCTGTTGAAAAACAGTTTCCGCTGAAAAATCGTGAACAAATTTTAAAGAAGCCTAGCATTGGACCCATTTATGTTGCCAAATGAGAAATATGGTCTGAAATGTAACATTAAGTGTTAGAGGTGTGAGCACTTCAGGATGATGGGGTAAGAGTTAACTCATAGTCTGTACTCTCATAAGAAGTTGTACATAGTGATCAAATGTTGTAGGACTAGACCACATTTGTCACAAGCCCTGTGCAGGGAATGGTATAAGTCCCGCTCTTATCCTCTCCTCGTTCCAGACATATTTATTTTATGCCATCAGCAAATTATTTTCTCATCCATGCTGGTTCCATTATCACGATGGCGTTAGAGTCAATCCTCTTCTTAATTCTCTGTCCATCTCATGACCACCTGTATTAGGATGGGGCTAGCAGTTGTACAGAACCTACTTACCTGAGCGCACCCAGGAAGCCCAGATCAACGCTTAAGTACAATTCTTTCTCCCTTTTAAACTCCTGGATGTGCAACCAATCAAGCCCTTGGACATGATCAGTGTGGCAAGGGATTGTGACTTGCCATGTAGACACTTTATTTCATACGTTTACATGAATATTCCTCATTTAC
Organism: Emydura macquarii macquarii; assembly: GCF_026122565.2. NCBI lineage: Eukaryota > Metazoa > Chordata > Testudines > Chelidae > Emydura > Emydura macquarii. The sequence continues at coordinate 6,466,824 of NW_027133614.1, forward strand.
TGTTGCCATAGCAAGGCTTAAGATATGCTTAGTCACAGTTTTTTCCAGTGCTAAATGGCTGCGTTTATGATATCAAATTCATCCCCATAGTTCATAATTGGGACTTGCATCACTTGAAGATTGCATATTTCAGACAAATGATTTATGAGACACAGAATGATCTCTCTGAGTTTAATTTGATTTGAGGAAATTTCCCAGCATTTATTAGGAGAAACTGTTATAAATCAAAACATTGGTATATCAGAAGAGGCTTTAATACTTTCTTCTAATGTTTTATATATTCCTTTAGGTTCTGACTCTGAAACCATTACACTGAATTGTATCTTGCTCTACCACTAACCCCACTGAAATTCAATCACTCCAGGGTGGCCAATTCTGACCCTTAATGAGTAGATGTTTACATAATGTCTCTGAAGACTAAGTTGTTATTTTCTAATTATTAGCTTAGGATATATAGATTCTCTGGGTATGATTCTGGGCTGACCAGAGAGGTGAACAAACTCTTGTCACAAGCTAGAGAGCCTTTAGGAACTCTGCCCCTTTGCATATGTTATGTAAAATCATAGAAACATAGAAATACAGGGCTGGAAGGAACTGTGAGTAATCATCTGGTCTAGGGGTGGCCAAACTTACTGACTCCCTGAGACCTCCTTCCCCACTGGGCAGAATCCTGTAGCCCCACCACCCCGCCCCAGAGCAGAAACTTTGAGTTCCCCACCCCAGTCTGGTAGGTGGAGAATAGGGGAGGGAAAAAGAGTTCCGTGAGCCGCACTTTAACTGTAAAAGAGCCACATGCAGCTCACAGTTTGGCCACCCCTGATCTAGTCCATTCCCTTTTGCTGAGGGAGGATATACCTAGACTTCCTTGACAGGTGTTTAGCCTGTTCTTAAAGATGGGGATTCCACAATCTCTCTTGGAAGCCTATTCAAGTTTTTTATCTATCTTCTAATTAAAAAGATTTTTTTTCTAGTATCTCACCTACATCTCCCTTGCCGCAGATTATACCAAATACTTCTTGTCCTGCTTTCAGTGAATGTGGAGAACAAGATATCACTATCCTCTTTAATACAGCCCTTAACATATTTAAAGGCTGTTATTAGGTTCCCACTCAGACTTCTTTTCTCAAGACTAAACATGCCCTGGTTTTTTAAACTTTCCTCGTAAGTCAGGTTTTCTAAAGTTTTATCATTTTTGTTATTCTCATCTGTACTCTTTCCAACTTGTCCACATCTTTCTTAAAGTGTGGCACCCAAAACTGGACACAATACTCCAGCTGAGGCCTCACCAGTACTGAGCAGAGGCAGGACAACTACTTCCCATGTCTTACATATGACACTCCTGTTAATACACCCCAGAATAATATTAGTCTTTTTTGTAACTGCATCACATTGTTGACTGTGGCAAACTGCTGGCTCGGCTACTGTGGGTCTTGCACTTTTTTCCTTTGTGGAGGGTCAGGGCGCCACATTTTGCCCCTGTTTCTAGGCATTGGCCACCTCAGTAATGCCCAGTGGGGCAAGGGAGGAGGAGGAAGGGACCCAGGCTCACCTCTTCTCCAGGTCCCAGCCCAGGGGCCCTAATAGTAGCAGCTATGCATTGCTGAGGATGCAATTTTCCCCTGAGCTACTTTCCCCCTCTGTTGTTTCAGCTTCTGGCTTGCCATCTTGAGTACATCTAACTTACCATAGTATTCTTTCCCTATTTTGTTCTTTCCATATTTTGCTTGCATTCCTTTCCCCTTGCTGTTAATATTAATTGTCTTAAATATCTGGTCACAATTTACCTTTGTAATTAAGACAGAGGCAACATAGGAATTAAACACATCAGCCTTCTTGATGTCATCCGTTATGAGCTCTTCTTCCCGGCTTAAGGAGAGGAGCTAAACTTTCCTTCATCTTTCTCTTGCTCCTAATGTATTTAAAGAACATCTTCTTATTGGCTTTTATATCCCTTTCTTGGAGGAACTAATTTTGTGTCTTAGACGTTCTGATTTTGGTCTTACATGCTTGTACTGTTCTTTTGTACTCATCCTTAGCAATTTGTCCATGTTTCCATTTTTTGTAGGATTCCTTTTTTATTTTCCCATCATTAAAAAGCTCCTGAAGGAGTCAGATTGACCCCTTACTATTCTTCCTATCTTTTCTTCATGTTGGGATAGTTTGCTGCTGCACCTTTAATATTGTTTCTTTGAGAAACTGCCAGCACTCCGGAGCTCCTTTTCCCTTAGATTTTCTTCCAATGGGATCTTATCCACTGGTTCTCTGAATTTGTTGAAATCTGCTTTTTTTAATGTTAGTTGACCTTATTCTGCTGTTCTCACTCTTTCTTTTCTTTAGAATAATGAAATCTATCATTTCATGATCACTTTCATGCAAATTGCCTAGTTAGTTCACCTCCTGAAACAAAAAGTTGTTCCCAATACATTCCAAGAACTTTTTGGACATTTTGTGTTTGCCATATTCCTTTGCAAACAGATGTTTGGGTAGTTAAAGTCCCATTACTACCATGTCTTGTGTTTTGGATATTTCTGTTCTTTGTGCTAGAAATGACTCATGCACCTCCTCCTCCTGATTTGTTTCTCTATAGTAGTCCCCGACTATGACATCACCCCTATATTTCCCCTTTTATTGTCACCTAAAGACGTTCAACCGGTCTACCTCTGGACCTAAGAACAAGTGCATATAGAACAAGTGTGTATATTCTTGACGTATAATACAATACCTCCTTTCCCTGCCCTACCTGTCCTTCCTGAACAATATTCCTGCCATGATCTGTATCCCACCAAGTCTCTGTGATGCCAATGATATCATAATTTCACTTATGTACTAATATTTTCAGTGCTTCTTGTTTATTTTCCATAATCCTTGCTTTTGCATATAAAAATCTAGGATGAGGTTCCACCACATGTAATTTTCCATTCCCCCTCCCCCCCCACATTCAGCCCTGTGTTAAGGTCACCTTTTTATACTTATTAGTGTCCTTTTTCACTTTTCCACTTTGACCCTAATTTGAAGCCCTCCTCATTAGTTTAAAGCCCTCCACACTAGGTTATGGATGTCTACGGATGAATACTGTGTTCTGAAGCTTGCATTAACTGATATAAATAGGAGGGGACATGATAGCAGAAAGTGCAGAGCTAAGAGTCTCCTTATAGAGGACCAAGGTGACTGGCAAACAGGGAATCTATTGGTACAGTATCTCCTCTCCAAGACTCCCTCTGTTGGAGTTCCTATGGAGCCCAAGCAGGATTTAAATTGCTCCCCCACTCCATGGCAGAACCTCTATGGTATTTAGGCATAAACTGCATCTGTTATCCATATGGGTGAATCTCCCAAGCTACAATGGATTTAGCTAGTGCAGGAGCGTGCATGCTGCTTTTTCCTATAACAGCTTTCCTGAATTTGATCCTGTATATGTGTGTAGAGTATGTGTGTGTATAATATATACATAAACAAACAGAGAATATGCTGAATAGACATTTGTAGATAGTTACCCTGAGAGGCTAGATGTGAACTAGGAGCTTGGGAAATACAGGGTTTAAAAACAGTTTCCATTTCCCATTCCTCCAATTCCTCCCTCCCCCACATTTTTCATCTTTACTTCTCTACTGATAACAGTCTTTATATTCAGAAGAAACATGCACATGGTTTACTAAATTTCAGGTAACAATTATTTATTTATTTATTTATTAATATTATAGTGTGTCTCAAGGCCCCAACTGAGACTGGGGCTCAGTTGGGGCACCATTGTTCTAGGCCCTTGTATAAACATATTCTAACAATCAGCCCCTCCTTCAAAGTTCTTACAAGCTACATAGACAAAACAGAATCATTATCCCCATTGGACAGGTGGGAAAATAGATTAAGTGATGTTCCTGAGTTCAGACAGGGGCTCTGGTAGAGCCAAGAATTGAACCCAGATGTACTAAGTACCAGTCCATTGTTTTAACTGCAAAACAATCTTTCCTCCTCAAGTAACCAATGAACCACTGCAAGTAAAAGTACAAATGTTTCTAACTTTCTTTTTCATGATAGGAATGCTATTCACAGATCTTCTGTCCTACAGCAAATACAGTATAATGCCATCTGGTGGCTATTCAGTGAATGATGTTGAGTTGGTGGCCTGATCCGAATTCCAAATAAAAACAAAACAAAAACATCATCTCATTGAGAACCCTTGTAACAAGTCAATAAGTGCATGGACATGGATATTCAACAATTCTTTTAACTTTAAGGATTCAAATATAGCCAGTAGCTACTCACCTGCTTTCATTGCACTTGATTTGTCTGCTCTGTGACTAAATAATGCAGTTTTATATCCAGTGTTGTCTACTAGTGTCTTCAAGAAGTACAGACTTTGCTTCAAAATCTCAAACACCAGACAGAAAGGCAATGAGTAAACTTGTTAAACTGCAGCAGAACAAAGATCTGTAAATCAAGTAAACAACCAAAACAAAACAACAAAACATAAATAAATTCTGTTTTCATAACAGTAACTGGCAATACAGATTTAAATGCTAGAGTTTGACATTACTCCTAAAAAGCACCCTCTCACATATACCAAAAAAACCTTTCATACTAAGAAGAGGAAAACATTCTGTGGTAAAGTTCCAGAGAAATATTTAAAAAAAAAAAAAGAAAAAGAAAAAAAGCAATTATATTGATAAATATAATTATACCATTAATTGCAAAGTGTCATAAACAGAATTAGTCCAATGATTTGATTCATTGCAAACAATTTATCCATCAGATTTTTCCCTTTATCTCTTTTGGGAATTATCATCATTATCTCAAATTTACTCAGTAATTGTAATTTTTTTATGAATAGGTTTTACGAACATATTTGGGCCTATGGATTGCTTGAAAATTATTTAAAATTAGGTTCTGGTGTTTGATATTTTGAATTCAGTATTCAGCTGTTTGACTGGTCATCTAAATCACATGGCATGGTTTTTGTTCCCTGACTGGATGTCTTAACTTTAGCTGCAGTGCCTGAAGAAATCATTGGGATGCCGAATCTCTAAGGAAGAGAACAGAGAGAACTTTAGAGAGAGAGACGTTGAGGAGATCATCAGGCTTAGAACATTTAAATCCTTTCTCATCCTCTTTTCTACAAGAAAGACTATTATATTTTTATTTGTGCGTGGCAGATTTTAAAAAAAACATTGAGTAACATCCTTACTGAGGGAGTGAATCCAGAATTATTGGATGACCGGTAGATTTTACATTTAATTTTCTTGCATCATATTCACACTGAGTAATTGCAAGTAATTGTTTATTTTAGGGTATACTATAGCACCAAGCTCTCTAATATATAAGGTTATGTCTACATTAAGGCATTGTGTAGAGGACAGACGCTGCCTGCCCAGCTAGCACAGGTATAAATAGCTGTGTAGATGTTGAGATGTGGCTTAGATGAAAATAGTCAAGAAAAGTGCCCTACATGCCCTGAAGCCCCTAAGTATACAGCTGACTACATGCCCAAGCCATGCTTCCCACATCTGTGCTGTTATTTTTAGCACTGTAGTGTTCCTCTGCCTCCCTGATGCCAGAGCCTTTCCCCACCACAGTGAATTGCTCTGGAAAGGGGGAGGCAGTGGGGAAAGGCTCCAGCAGTGGGGAGGCGGCAGGGAAAGGCTTCTGTAGCTACCTTCTGCCAGAGCCTTTTCCCACTGCCCTCTGCTTCTCCCACCAGAGCCTTTCTTCGCCTTAGTGAAAGCTTCTGGACATGGGGAGCTGCTAGAGCCTTTTCCCGCTGCCTCCCTGCTTTCAGAGTCTTTCACTATGGCATATAGCTACATACTTCTGAGACAAGTGTGGACCCATCCTGCCTTTCACCCTGGTGAGTAGCTACACATGTAGGGCTTGAACTTTACACGCTGCCATAAGTATAGACATAGCCAAAGTGCTTCCAAAATCAGTTTGATATCTATGTTGAGGTCCCTGGTGGAGGTCAAACTCTTTGTTCTATTTCCTTGTCTGGTAGAGGAGGCTGTGTTTGGGATATGCATTTACAGTTTTATATTTCTTCTCTTCTTCCCTTCCTCTCTTCACATCAATCCAGTTGTGGTGGACAGCCTTTCTTAAAAAGGAGATTCTTGCAGCATGCTGTAAAAGGGGTCATGCTTTGGATTAGTCTGATCTCATTTGAAAAGGCTCTTTTTATAGCAAACATTTTTGACCATACCTATGTTAGCTCTGGCTCTCTAATGTTTTGTGCTGGGCTTTGTGAAGAAGGGTTTGTCTCTGTTGGCATGTCTTGGAAGGAGATGCAATCAGTAGTGCAGTTGCGTTCCCGAGGCTAACAGAATCATCGTCACCACCTCATCCTCCACTATTATCACCAACTTTATTTAGAAATATTTCCATTTAGTGGTTTCCAATCAGTGGCTCGTGGGCCAAGAGTGGCTCCTCCTACCCCCTTGCTCCAAGAGTTCAGTGCCTCCATGCTGTGTTCCTCCAGGTGCCAGAAGTCATGGTCCTGGAAGCTGTCATGAAACCACACAATAGCTCTCCCTCTTCCACTACACAGCTATGTTAGGGCCAGCCCTGCGTTTGTGTGCTGATGTTTGAGTGACACCCTGTACATATGAGGAGTCAAGTAATTCTGCTGCTGGCAGAGATCTCTAATTTAATTTATGGGCCTGCGTGTGTGTATAAAGATTTAGTCATATATATCAAGCAATCCTGTCACTGCCTTTGTGATGATCATAACTGTCAATCAGCTCTGTTTTGCATCAGCTTGCTGCAGAAACATACACTAACAATCAGAAACAGGCAGATTAGCAGTAACCCTCGCTTTAGCCCCAGCAGGGGGTTGTACCCTGCTGCTAATTTTCATTAGAAGAAGCAAATGTATTCAATCCAACTTCCCTGAGTGCAGCAGTATGCCCCATCTCAGCGGGATGTGGATTCAGAGCATCCTTCATCTCTGTGATATCATTCAGTCTGCCAGAAAAAATAAAAGAATGTTAAAGGAGAGGCAGTATGGTTGAGTAGATAGAGCATTAGACAGATTCAGGGAACTTGGGTTCTATACCTGACTTTGCCATAGGCCCACTGGGTGACTCACTTTGCTGCTCTGTGCCTCAGTTTCCCCATCAGTAAAATGGGGATAACCATGCTGACCTCCTTTGTAAAATGCTAGGAAATCTACTGCTGAAAAGCAATGTAGAAAAGCTAGGCATTATCATTTATTATTTTATTATAGATGCATTTTGCCCCCTGCTACAGCTAGAAAAATAGGTGCTGGCCCTCATACAGTTACATAAGAACATAAGAACAGCCATATTGCGTCAGACCAATGATCCATCTAGCCCACTATCCTGTATTCCAACAGTGGCCAATGCCAGGTGCTTCAGAGGGAATGAATAGAAATGGTAATCATCAAGTGATCCATCTGGCAAACATCAATCACTGCCTATCCTGGCTAATAGTAATTGTTGGACCTATCCTCCGTTACATTATCTAGATCTTTTTTGAACCCCATTTCAGTGTTGGCCTTCACAACATATTCTAGCAAGGAGTTCCACAGGTTGACTGTGTGTTGTGTGAAGAAATACTTCCTTTTGTTCATTTTAAACCTGCTTCCTATTAATTTTATTTGGTGACCCCTAGATCTTGTGTTATGAGAAGAAGTAAATAACACTTCCCTATTTACTTTCTCCACACCACTCATGATTTTATAGACCTTTATCATATCTCCTCTTAGTCATCTCTTTCCCTAGCTGAAAAATCCCAGTCTTATCAATCTTTCCTCAGATGGAAGCTTTCCCATAGCCCTAATTGTTTTAGTTGCCCTTTGTTGAACCTTTTCCCATTCTGATATATCTTTTTTGGGATGGGGTGACTAGATCTGCACACAGTATTCAAGATATGGGCATGCAATGGATTAATAAAGAGGCAATACAATATTTTTTGTCTTATTACCTATCCCTTTTCTAATGATTCCCAACATTCTGTTATTGTTTTTGACTGTCACTGCACATTGGGTGGATATTTTCAGAGATCTATCCACAATGATGTGAAGATCTCTTTTTTGAGTGGTAACAGCTAATTTAGACCCTATCATTTTATATTTATAGTTTGGATTATGTTTTCCATTGTGCATTACTTTGTATTTATCAACATTGAAATTCATCTGCCGTTTTGTTGTCCATTCACCCAGTTTTGTGCGAACCCTTTGTAACTCTTTGCAGTGTGCTTTGGACTTAGCTATCTTGAGTAGTTTTGTATCATCTGCAAATTTTTGCCACCTCATTGTTTACCCCTTTTTCCAGATCATTTATTAATATATTGAACAGCACTAGTCCCTGTTCAGACCCCTGAGGGACACCACTATTTACCTCTCCCCATTCTGAAAACTGACCATTTATTTTTACTCTTTGTTTCCTATATTTTAACCAGTTAATAATACAGGAAAGGACTTTCCCTCTTATCCTATGACCGATTACTTTACTTAAGGTGAGGGACCACTTACTTTGCCTTTGGTGAGGGACCTTGTCAAAGGCTTTCTGAAAATCTAAGTACACTATATCCACTTGTCCACATGCTTGTTGACTCCCCTCAAAGAATTCTAATAGATTGGTGAGGCACGATTTCCCTTTACACCATGTTGATTCTTCCCCAACAAATAGTATTCATCTATGTGTCTGATAATTCTGTTTTTTACTATAATTTCAACATTTTGCCTGGTACTGAAGTTAGGTTTACTGGCCAAAGTTTGCCGGGATTTATTTTGGACCCTTTTTTAAAAATTGGTGTTGCATTAGCTATCCTCCAATCATCCGGTACAGAAGCTGATTTAAATGATAGGTTACATACCACAGGTAGTAGTTCTGCAGTTTCACATTTGAGTTCCTTCAGCACTCTTCGGTGAATACCATCTGGTCCTGGTGATTTATGAATGTTTATTTTATCAATTTGTTTCAAAATCTCCTCTAACGTCACCTCAATCTGGGACAGTTCCTCAGATTTGTCACCTAAAAAGAATGGCTTAGGTTTGGGAATCTCGCTCACATCCTCAGCTGTGAAGACCTATGTGAAGAATTCATTTAGTTTCTCCACAATGGCCTTAAAGCCTTGCACAAATATCTCTTGCTGTGTTCCTGTTGCCCCTGCAGAACCTCCCAATCTCTTGGCAGGAGCCCTCTATCACACTCTCCAGGGTGCAGCCCCATTCATCAAGAGTGATTTCCCCATGGTGAGCCACAGTCCTGGTTTCTGCCATCTGCTTTTCAAATAAAACAGCAGAAAGGAACTCTCCATTGTCACATTGCATCTGCCTACATTTACCTACTTTGCTGCTTCTGTGGCTGTCATCCTTATTTCCTAAAGGGAGCTGCTGCTTGCTGTCTCCTCCATTTCCCTCTGAAGACACAGCTAATGGTCCTCTGTTAGCAATCTTTTGATGTCACCTCAGTGGCTGACCATTTGGCCTCAGGACTGTGTAAGCATCAATGTGCCATGTGTAGAGGTGGTTCTGTAGTGTAGCTGTCTGGGTGATGATCCTTTACCTCCATATCTGTCCACATTATGAACACCTTGCTCTATGCTGTGAGGTTAGAATATGTGCAGTGTCTCTTGGCTTGGGGCCTTTCTTTTCTCTGGGATTCTTCCTTCCACACCTCTTTTTTCTCCTGTTCACTCCTGTTACAGCTGCATGATCGCTCAGTTTGTTTGGAACCACTAGCCTTCCTATTCCTCTCATCTTTCCCTGCCTCCCAATACACAGTCAGTGTATGCTGGGTGACTGGCTCAGCACTTCAATGATGAATACTGTATGTGTATTCACACACACATGTGCCTTTTATATATAAATATGCTTATCTGTGGTGGTAAAAGCTCCTCCCCCAAACATGTTTACAAACACTATTCAGTTACGTGATTGTTTGTGGATAAGGAAATAAAAAGGGTCCTGAACATGATAGGATCAAATCACATTAAAAATTGTGAATATGGTTGTGAATATTTTCCCCATAATTCATTCAGTCCTAGCTAAGAAGATCCAGTCCCATAGCAAATGTTTCAAAACTGGTAAAGAAAAAATATTTGTCATAACCCATTAAGATTTCAAAGACCTAACATAACTCCACAGAGCCTGTTGAATTGTGTACTCCCACTTACTTCAGCACCAGAGATTTTAGCTATTATTCAACTGCTTTCTAAAGTCACATATTACCTTACAACAATCCAGTTTAAAAATAAAACAAGCATACAATAAAAAAGATTAAATGAAAAAAGAATGGGAGATATATTGTTAACAGAGAAAAATAGCAATTCATGTTGTTTTTTTTCTTTTGTAAAATCATACTTAAATCTTCTAAAAATATTACCGGTAAAGACATTTATGAAATTGCTCCTAATCTCAAGTCTGATTTCCATCTCTGTAATAACAGTAAGATCTGAAACATACAGCACTAGAAGGGGTCTCTTCTACTCCATTCCAGGCATTTAAACCTTGACCATGACCATGTTATCTGGGTGCAGAGGGTCCCTCATGTTTACTGGCACTCTTGAACCTGGATGACCAACTTCCATCTAAAGATGATTCGGACTGGCAAGCTTAGCTAGTATTCCCAGACTGTCTGCTGCAATTTGCTCCCTCTCCCAGTTCCTCGGGTCAGTGTGGGATTCTACTCTCGCAACAAAACATTCTGGAATTTATTTGGGCTCCTCTTGGCTGGACTAATGCTTCTCCTTCCTTGGTAAGCAGGTCTTATGGGAATTGTATGACAGTTAGCAACTCCCTTTATCTGGGTAAAGAGTTATATGTTACCATTATCAATCTGATTATTATCTATAGTCACTTGTAGGCTTGCATCTGTTGGCATAGATCTGTTGCTACTATTGTATCTTTGTCTTTCTCTCTTTCTTATCATGGCAAATATAAAAACAGAGGCAGGTGAGCTGGTGAATGGGGGGGACATTACAGCAAAGAGTCAGCGATATTATTTGTTGGAAAATCAGCTTGTACTACAAATGTAAGGGAAGAGAATACACAAGGACTGGGTAGAAATGATTGTGTACATCTATAAAGATGGCCCAGTTCTTCCATAAGAACATTCTGTGCTGGTGTGACATAGGGTTGTGTCCTGTAACGATATTTTCTATTGGATTGGAATCTAAATTGTTATTACTCCCTTTTTTTGTTTGGCCATAGGATCACTGTAGGATTGTATTTTACCCTAGAGCCTGGGAGTCCTTATATCCCATGGCGGAGCTTCAGCACCTCAGTCAGTTTAGCAAAGTTAGATAATTATTTGGTAGTGGCTTCCCACCTGTACTTGTTGCTTGGGATTTAAAAACGTCTCTGCTCAGTTTTGTAAATACAGTTGCACTCCCATTTATTTTCATTGGCAGCCTGCCTTCAGCAACATCAGGTGATGGTGTATAACATACAAAGCAGAAAAATGAACTATGACTAGCTTTTTACACTAGGTGATCTGTCTCTCTTTCAAATGTGACTTTAAAACTATATTTAATGGTGTCAGCTGTGCCTTGAGGGACTGGAATTGCAAACAGGAACATCAAAAACAATATGTGGCACCCCCACCAGCTCTCAATGTGACATTCAACAATAGGAATTTCCCTTTAGGTTGCACTTACACAAAACTGCCAAAACATGAAAACAGCCTGTCCCCACACAATAGAGAGTTTCTACCAGAATTGATTTCTGTATTATAATGGAACTAAAACAAATTGTTTTTTAAAAGACTTCATTGATATTTCAAAAACAGTTCCTGGTACATTCATGGGATTGCTGGAATTATGTGTGACAGTGGTTCCTAAATCTTTTCACAGAGAGGACTATATCTTAATAGTAAAATTGCCTTGTGGATCACCTCCCTGTTCATTTTTTTCTTCACAGACCACTTGCTTCCCATTCCCAAAAGTTCCTTGTGGAAAATACAGGAACTGCTTACCTACAAAAAATATTAAGAAATTATTTATGCATCTGCCTGTAGGTTTTAGATTTTTTGCATATGTGGGACACTTACAGATTTAATTATACTGATTGTGGAAGGAAATCACCCAAAGATACTACTTCCTGATTTGGTAGAGAAATGTCCATTTGCTTTGCATTCTTTATTCACCAATCTGTTTCTTTTTTTTTTTTTTTTTAACTACACATTCATTATAAATTTGATCAAAATAGATGATCTCAGGTTTTACATGGGAGCTGGTGAGAAGAGAAGCTTGAGAGTGAATGACTTTTAAATGCCCAGTTTAAATGCCCTGGGATCAACTGCCAAGTGATTACTGGCTGACAGGAAGGATTTTGCCTATAATCAGGAAAAGTGTTTACTTACTGACTAGGTTCCACTTTAAGGCCTGAAGAATCTAGATCCAGCTAGTCTGAGGGAAGTGTTAAATCATAGCTGGAGTAAAAATTTGTTAAACTTGCTATTGAATAGACCAAACCTTTTTCCTCTAGGTTAAGTCAATCCAAAATTTGTTGTCAGCATTAAAAAAATGTGAAATAATGAGAAATTGAGAGGTATTTTTTTAAATCAAGCATTGCTATGCCTTCGGGAGGGGAAACATTCTCAGAGCATTTAGAATGGAATATAAGGACTTTTTATTAGAGAGAGGGAATGATTTCTAATTTTCATCCTATCTTCTTCCTTTTGTGCAATATATCATGAAAAGGATGTTTGCGTTTTTAGTTCACTTTTTTTTTACCCCAAGGTCATTTTAAAGGGACACAGAAAGAACTATCTGATGTAAACAGTAAAGTTGAGATAAAATTGGCCAAACCCCTTCCTTTATTACACCTGCCAGAGAAAAATTGGAGGAAAAATTGAGAAAATCTGCCACACATTTGAAGGAGATGAATGGGAGTTTAGAATGAGAAATGTCTTACCAATACCATGAGTGAGCCAATGACTGAGACATAACTTTTTTTTGTTTAACAGAACGTACAGATGTTTGTGCTAGCTATGCCTCAGCTAGAAACTCAGCCAGGACCACAGCCTACTGATTTTGAGTGAAACTGCTATGTAAATGAACTGGTGCACTGGAACTTTTCTAGGATGTGTCAATTGACCTATGTTTTTCTTCCATAACTGTAATTACATTTCTGTTTCATACAACCTCTTAACATTTCCACCTATCACCAGTGAGACAAGTTTGGTGTTGGCAGAAATGAGTGCAACTCTATTGAAATCAATAGGGCTAAACCCACTTGCCCCACTATATCCTGTGTGTGATCATGCAAGGCTAATTAACTGATGTATTGTGGGGTACATAAGATATTAATAAAACCAATTGCCTTTGACAAGCCACAATCCCACAAACCATTCTTAGTACATTGCTGCAGGATATAGCAAAACTTTCTTGTTGAAAAGAAGACATTATCCATTGTTGCCGAAGAAAAGATATATATTTTAACCACTATCATAACAAGTCAATGATGAAATTAAGCCCTTTTTATTATTTGGGGATACCCTTTTTGAGATAGCTGAGTTATATGGTTTTAAGATGGTAGTTTTAATGTCATTTTCCCTACTGGTTGGTAATGTGCTTCACTTTTTGTAGGATCTTAGATTTACTGGTCAAACTGCATCTCTGCTGTAACTCCAGTGATGTAATTGTGGTCACATCAGAGTTGAACTTGAAAGCCTCCTGAGAACGGGTTACCCTTTCCTTAATCCTAAAATTCCTGGCTTTTGGGGTTTAACTAAAGACCTAATGCTTCTTTGCCATTTTACATTTTTTTTCCCAAAGAATGTGTAAAAGGACCCAAGGTTCTGATTCTGACCCTCACTGAATGCACACACCTGTAACAATAATTTATAAAGTAATAAGGTAATCAAATATACTTTCTCCCATTACACTAGATTTCAGACAGGTGATTAGATACATTTACAATAGACCATGCTTATTTGGTTCCAAATCCCTGTACAATCATGAAGTAGGAGGCATGATTCTATCGCTGGCAAATATATTTTTGGTTCCTTGGGAAAAAATGGCCTCTGTTGAAAACATCTGGTAGGCAGTCTCAAGGAAATTATTCATTTAGATGTTTATGAAGACTATCTGTATGCATGATACTCTCTGTGCAGATAGACCAAGATAGATGGATCTAGATAAATACAGAAAAATATAGATAAAATATAGATATACATGTATAGATATATAGAGAGTGAGAGAGATACACACATACAGAGAATACATATTATATAAGCAAAGGGGAATGCAATATGACATTTCTTTTAGTGGTCTTTCTGTACATATTCTTCAATAAATACGTGAGCAAACATGTAAATCAACTGATCATGGAGACTAAATCTGTTGTCACTGGAAAGAGATTTCTCTACTGTAAACTACTGGATATCAGTAAGATAGCTAGCCTTTCACCTGCTCATATACTGTAACCAAGGCAACCTTTCATTACTTTGTATCCCACAGGACACCAATACTAGCAGTCTGTCCATCCTAAAATGGACAATACTACTATTCTGGGAATCTGTATGCCATGGTACAGTATCTTGAAAAAGTCATGCCATTAGCAAGTCTCCCAGGTGCAGGGACAAGTGAGCCATCAACAACAGATGTCAGTTTGCCTTGACATGAACATTTGGATTTGTGTCTCATAAGAATAACATGAGATTCCTATTTGTTGGCTTTTCTAGGATTTTATAAAAACAATTTGTGACTATCGTCTTCCCACCTATTCCTCTCATACACAGTACCCAAAAAAATATATCAAGGATATTACTTATTTTGTGGAGGAAAAAAAAAAAAGAATCCCAAAGCATTTCTTTTTAATAACTGTTCAGCTACAAAATTTTATTGGTATCCTTTTATGTTCCCTCTAGAGGATGTAATGCACAAAAGCATTGCCACGGAACATATAAAATTACAAATGAAATTTATTGTAAAAAGTAGAATGTCTTCTAGACTGGTGTCAGGATTTATTTCATTCATAAACCAAAACTGTAGATATAATATATTCATTGTCAGCAAGTTCATGTGTGTAAATTGCCAACCAATGGTATTGACTGATATAAGACAGATATTGAAAAGACAATTTAAATTTACTCTTCCAAACATAAACTGTTCCACAAAAGCACTGTAAAATCTCCTTCAAGGTTTTGTATTGTGCTTCACATTGATGGTTAACTACATAATTTGGTTGTGTCATAATCCACTGTGTTTGGCAATTTGGCATTAAAGGCCTGCAAAGCGGATTGAATCCTCACCACCTCACTGGTGGACAGTTTGAGTCTATGACGCAGCAAGCAAGAGAAAAGATCTAGACGACGTTGGCCTGGTGGGGAGAGTTTATTTACACGATCCCGTATCTCTAATAGCTGCAAAAGTGCTGAGTCCTGTGATCCCTGAGTATAGGGGTAGTCCAGCTGCAAAATCAAGTCCCGAATTGCTTCTGGGTCAAAATGCATGCTGTAGCCAAACACTTGGATGTTGTTGATTTTCATGTAGCCCAGGTTCCGTGAAGGATCAATAAATTCCAGGGGTTCGTAGTAGATGCTTTCATTGCCATTTGGACCATTTGACTTAATTCGACTTCTCAAGTAGATATGTACTGTTTCAAAAAATGTCTTCCACTTGTTGCCTAGAGTCAGCGTCCAGTTATAACACTGAAGAGGTAAATCCAGTTTAGTCCGCTCCCAGTCTGGGAAACTGTTTTCATTCACAGGCATGAACCAGCTCTCAGAGTGGCTGCCTCCAAAAGGGTTGACGTAAACTGCTAGAACAGGTTCCAAGGTGCTGTTTTTTGTTAGGCAAATTTGAAGAGAGAGACCCAGTATCATATGGACCAAGCTAGACTTGTACTTGTTACTCTTAAGGGTAAGGAGCATCCGTTTGCGCCAGGAAGGATCGAACCAGCTATTGAGGCGCATGTCATTGCTGATGAAAATGGCATGGACTTCAATCCTCCGGTCTGTTTTTTGCAATAAATACTTCATCTCCATATCCTGAAGATCTGTCTCAAACCCAATGTAGTGCTCTGTGGAGTCTGCCACTTCAGGTTTGCAAAGCCCTTGGCTTAGCATATATCCAGTATTACAGTTCCCACAGCGGGTGCGGTTGTCAGGTGCACAGGTGAAGCATGCAGAGCCATCTCCTACAATGCAGGGAAGGAACCCATGGCAGGCGACCTGATCATTAGGGCAGGTGCACGAATGAGTATCTTCAGAAAAGCTTCCCAGAAGACCATTTTCATTGCAGTATAGAAGGGACTGGATACGGTTTAGCCAATAGACAGAAGATCTGTAAAGTTAAAATAATAATAATAATAATATAATAGGAAGAAGGATTCAGAACCCAATCAATACAATCTTGTAATTTTTCACTTTGAAAGAGAAAGAAAACTGATTTTGGCAGCAAATTCAGAAACTATAAACATCTCTAAAATGTCAGATGATGACATCTGGAGGCATATCAATTAATATATATATACACACACATTTCCACTATAAATTTTCCAGTAATTCCAGAAAAATCACAAAGGAAAGTTACCTTATAAACTCAGTGGCATAAAAAGACTATTGGTTTATATTTTCTATTCACTGCACATCTTGCTAAGAAAATACTTGTCAAGTAAATAGCTGATTTTCTGCATCTGACTTCGCTTTGGTGCTCTATCCATGATGGATTTTTTTTCATGTTATTTTGCTAATTAAGTCATTTGTGTGGATGGTGTGTACCATCTTTCATGTTTGTGACATAGTCTTTGGAAGTTTAAATGCTATTTTGAACTTTTTTTGTTATTGGTTGGAACTGCACGGATTTATAGATAGTGAGATTTAGAGATCAAAACATTTAGCTAGAATACCATGTAGGAGAAAACATTAAAATAGATTCAGACTTAATTATTTGATTCACTTCTAGCACTATACTCCTGCTGTTAAGCATGGGTGAATATGTCTTTCATTTTTGTCTGACTGGACTGATAAGGCACAGTTGCCAAGAAAAAGACAATAAATACAGAATCTGGAAATGGCTCAGAGCAAAAATAATCTTCATATTATTCAATTATTATTATTTTTATTTTATTTAACAAACCAAAATGTTTTGATTTGGCTCAACCACATATGAAATGAAATATTTTGTTTAGATATAATCTTCATTATTTTTATATTTTTCAGTTTTTGTGCTTGCTCATTCTATTGACATATTGCTTGAAGAACACATTTTAACTGCTGCTATGTCAAATTCCATTCTCCTAATATTGATGAAGATGTACAATTTGTTTTTCCCCCTTACTATAAAATAGAGTCTACCACTGCAAACATATATGATCTTAAAATTTGATTTTGTAAAAATGTCAGTCTGAAACACAGTAAAAACAAGTTAACCTGTACCCTTGTGGTTTGTTTGGGTTTTTTTCTTTTTGTGTCATTTATTGCATATCAATATTTTACATGAATAACAATCCTTTGTGCAAGAAACATTTCTAACCCCCCCTCCCCCCAGAAATCTATATAACATGGTTACCTAAATGCATTCATAGTGCTTTGTATATAACTGAAAGCAGACATTCAGCAAGAATATTATTACTGTTAAATTTTATTAATGTTAAAAACTGGAATTTCCATTCAATATTAATTATCCAATAAAATTCCACTATTATGGCATTTGTTTTTGTTTAAATCAGAACAAAAAGTGAAAATATCAAAGCTTTCCATGCAATTGAAAGTTACAAAAGAATTCAGTTGGAAAAGTCAAAATGTTTTGTTTTGGCTTAGTTTAAAATTGGACTGCAGAGGTGCCTCAGGGAAATTGTAGTTTTGGTTAACCTGAATCAAAACATTTTGGTTTATTGAACCAAATAAAACTGTTTAGTTTTTGGGTCAGTTCAGCATTAATCTTTGTTTACTTGAGTTACTATGAAAGTTATACTTCAGGTTCCTTTTGTCCCCATTCTGCCCTATGAGCTGAATACTCAGCTAGAAAACATCTCCCATAATGCATCATCATGAAGCACTGTGGCAGTCCAACCAGAAGTAAATCTGTAGAGAAAAATGGGAGCATGAGACATTCAAACTACAGCTCCCATAAGGCAACTTGGCAGCTCACGTGGACACAGATTAATGTCAAATTTACCCCAAAATAAATATTTTTATTCTATTTAACAAACCAATATGTTTTGATTTGGCTCAACCACATATGAAATGAAATATTTTGTGTAGATATATGTAAAAAATGAAAAAATGGCAAAAATTGAAATTTTCACACAGAAAATATTTCAATGGAAAATTCCTAGTTATTGCTTCATAGTATGTATTACCTTATTGTTTCAAAAGTAAAAATTACAAAAGCCTTCAGTAGCTTTGTGACATATTTACAAATAGAGGTGGGTGGGACATGGATGTTTTGTAGTGGGAAAAGAGTGTGATATTTTCAATCTCCTGTCCCAAATCAGGACAAAAAGTAGAAATTTCAAAAATTTTCAGAAACTGACAATCCAAAAATAATTTGGTTAATGGTAAAGCAAAATGTTTTATTCTGATAATTTCAAAATGCTTTGCTTCAATGCTGACTTTTTTTTTACTATAATTAGCTTAAATTCCAACATTTGCACAATTTTGAATTTTTTTCCCATTTTTTAAACAAGACATTTGTCAAAACAAGAGTTTCCTGCTAAATGAATCAAAATTTTCAAACCAAAAAAATTGTCAACAAATTCCCAGCCATCTCTAGTTCTAACTTCTCAGTTATAGTCTCCAGTGTCTGTTGGAACAGAACTACTGAGATATCATGTGGAACCTCATTCTGATAGATATAAATGATACAATATTTGGCCTAATAACATATAAAACCGGAGGTAATAAATTGGTATACCCCTTTTCAAGTATCTCCAGTTAAAGAGAGTCCTATAATAGAGGAAAAGGATGGCTTTGTTGTTAAGGCAACAGTGTGGGCCTCAGCCTATCTGGTTTCAATTCCCATCTCAATCACTTGTTTTCTGTGTTACCTTGGGCAAATCATGTAGTGCAGGATTCTATCTTGCAGGAGAAGGCTAAAACATTGTTTAAATGAAAGCCAAAATTTGAAAATAGTATTCTTTATCAAAGGGGGGGGGGGTCGAGAAATGGGACAAATTTCCTATGGGGTATGGCATCACAGAATACATAGTTCTCTGATTATCGTCTATTTTGTAAGACAACTGATAAGAATAGCACATGCTTTAAAAAGTTCATTGATGAAAACAATCTAGTGGTTTTATACCCCAACAGTCAAACAGATTTAAAGTAGCAGATGGTAGTTTTTCTTGCTTAGACCTGGGAATTATAACAGCAGATATTGCAAGTAGATGTACCTGGGAAATAAATAGGAAAGGAGGAATGGGGAGTGATCATTTTTCTCAGACTTTTCAAGGGCAAGGTAAGGTTGAAGGTAATGGAAAATTACCCACCCGCAATTTTAAGGAGGCTAACTCAGAGCTATTTACAACTAAGTGTACTGAGTTTGTGAATGCTCATTGTGTGAGTGATGACATAGAGAATGTCAATGCCAATGTAATTAAGGGATTGATAACAGCAGCTATTGTAGCCATACAGAAATACCAAAACACCCCAAAACTAAAACATCACTTCCATGGTGGGGT
Source organism: Emydura macquarii macquarii (assembly GCF_026122565.2). Classification (NCBI taxonomy): domain Eukaryota; kingdom Metazoa; phylum Chordata; order Testudines; family Chelidae; genus Emydura; species Emydura macquarii. Next base: position 6,486,403 of record NW_027133614.1, read on the forward strand.
GAGGAGTGAAAAATGGCAATTAAGGAAAGGAACAAAGTCTATAAAAAGAAAAAAATGCAATGAATATTAAAGATCTAATGAAGTATAAAAGAAGTAAGGCAATAGCAGAAAGAAATATAAAAAAACCAAAGAAAGAGAGTTGGAGGAAGTGCTGTGGGTGGATAAATAAAGATACAGAGACATCAGAAATATAAAGGCAAATTAAAAGAATGCATGGAATTCAGATGAAGAGTAGTAACATCCCACATCTTGGGACTGACAGAATAGTTAGAAATTCTGATAAGAAGACAGTAGAACTTCAGCAAAAACTTTCTGAGGGGTGAGTAATGAGGAAATCAATGTGCAGTTTTTCACCAGATTAAAAGACAATTCATTTAAGAGAATCATGACCTATTATCTAGGTGTTGTGAACAGGAAGCTACAATGCTGAATGTATGGTTTTGTATGTAGCCACTTAACAAAGCCTGGTTTTAGAGGAGGAAGATGGAGCATTGATCACATTGATACATTAGAAATTGAAATACAAAAAAATATGAGACACAAAAGTTTCATAAAAGCTGTCTTTCTAGATATTGAAAAGGCATATGACATGCTATGTAGGAAAGGCTTGTTGTACTAAGTAGATGCATTAAGGGTAAGGGGAAGAATATATGGGTGGATGGAGACTTTTTGAGTAACAGCACAATGGAGATCAGAGTTTGGAAACTTGTCAACTATGTAATATTAAAAATGGTACACCACAGGGAAGTGTTATCAGCCTGACCTTATTTAATATTATGATAAATGATCTCCCAAAACAAATAAGTGCTTTTGTCAGTCTTTTCTAAGATAATTGTGCTCTGTGGATTAGGAGCAGGAATATTGAAGTGGCAGAAAAGAGAATCAATAAAACATTGCAAGAGACCTCTGATTGGGGAAATGCATGAGGTATCAAGTTCTCCATTGCAAAAACCAAATGACTGATCTTTACAAAAAGAAAAGTTACAAAGGAATGTAAACTGTATGTGTATGGAGAAAAAATAGATAAAGTTAAAAGTTTTAAATTCCTATGGGTAATATATGATGCTAAATTACTTTGGAAAGATCATATAGACTATGTTAAAGATAAATGAACAGCAAGGATTAAACCACTTAAAAGTCTTGCTGGACTAATTGGGTGGTGGATATGAAAACAGTTCTGTTGATATATGGACACTTAATCAGAATGTTTACTGTCTATGGCTGCCAAGTTTTTGGGTCCATGTCAAACTCAGAATTTGAAACTCCTGGACCTAACTTTCTGGGCCAAAGTTAATGTGAATTTTAATGATGAAAGCACCAAACACACATATGGGGATTGTTGGGAATTTGATATGCAAACTGTAACAGATGATGTTAGAACTCTACATGCCATTTGAGTTAAATGTGGATGAAGACAAAAAAGGAAGAGTAGGGAGAGCATATTCAATACCAAAATGTGGAATTAGTACTTCTAAAATGATACCTAATATTTTAACTGTCATGGCAGATGAGCTAGTAGAAATACACTAACATTAAACTGAATCAGAAATGTATGCCCAGTAGCGACAGTCATTTGTTTGGATTCAATGTCTTCAGATCGTATCCCATTTTATCATCATTTGGAGTGAAATCTGGCCCCTCTGAAGCCAATAAGTGAACTCCCATTCATGTCAATGGGAACTGAGCCATTTACCCTTGGATTCTAAGCACTTTGGGTCACACTATAGATCACACGGCTTTTTTTTTTTTTTTTTTTTTTTAAATGTTGTGTTGCTGTTCTGCTCAGGATCAATGCAGTCCCTCTATTGCTTCCCTTTTCTCCCCCCTGTGGCCGCATCACTGAGGGAGTATCTGCACTTTGGACCAATTGTGCTACCCATAGTCATATTTAATACCTTAGTCAACAAACAGTACCATTCCCACTGATTTAAATAGCACTAGTCACCAAGTGAGGACCTACTTATTCCCATATTCCAAGACAAGAAGGGACCATTGTGATAATCTAGTGTGACCTCCTGTATAACACAAGCCATGCAACATCCCCAAGATAATTCCTAGCGCATATATTGTAGAAAAAAAATAATGCTTGATTTAAAATTTGCAAGTGAGGAGAATCCACCATGATCCCTGGTACACTATTTTAATGGTTAATTACCCTCACAACTAAATTTATGCTTTATTTACAGTCCAAATTTATCTAGTTTCAACTGCCAACCATTGGATTTTGTTATACCTTTGTCTGCTATATTGAAGAATCCATTATCAAATATTTGTTCCTTATGTAGGTACTTATAAACTCTGATCAAATTACCTCTTAACTTTCTCCTAATATATTGAGCTTCTTGAGTATAATGTAAAGCATGATCATAATCCTTTAATCATTTTGGTAGCTCTTCTCTGAATTCTCACCAACTTATCCACCTTACCGAATAGGAGGATCCCAGTCTAGTCCTTTGTTTCTGGTACAGTTCCAAGCATGCTGTCAGTGCTTAACAATTATAATAATAAAAATAACTGTTACATTAGACAGCACTGAAAGTGCTTTACAATACACTGCACTACATTTTATGATAAGTTGCCATTATTATTTCACCTGGAGGACACATTTTAGAGTTAATATATTTTTGGTTTTCAAGTGCGAAAGTCAGATGATGAAGTTATACTACTTCAATTTAGGACCTGATCCAAAGTCTACTGAAATCAACGGTCACCTTTCCATTGACTTCAATGGGCTTCAGAGCAAGCTTCAAATGCTCAAAGTCTCCCCAGTCTGACCATTGCTGAGAATATGGCAGTGTTCACTGAAACATATCAAGAACTATTATTTACTCAATCCTACATTTTTTTTAAAATATCCCAAGTTCACTTTAGTAAAACGTTTTAAATTCTATTGAGCATTTCTTCTACAAATGGATACATTTTGTCCTGCCCATATTAGTTCATTTATTTTAACCAGAAACACTGATACAGTCTTGCTTTGTCATGCACTAAATTATTTACAATATCCTTTCAAATGTTAAATTTGCTTGTGACAAATCGCTTTTGTGTCATTTCTTTATGGAAAGGATGTCTCTGAACCATTAGTCTGTGAGAAATGACTTACTTCTGTTACACAACTTCTGAATTTTTCACTTTTTAAAGATAAACTTTATATTTCTGTGAATAGATTTAGTGAATTCTCAGCCTTGTTCATTTAAGTCCTCTCAGAGGACAATGTACAGTATGGGTTGCACAGTGCTTTCTTACGCTGTTCCAGTAGTGTGTTTCAGTGCTGTGCTGGAATAAACACTTCTAAGGATAACAGGAACTTGGCATCAGTGTACCTACCTGTAAGGTTTTCCTGGAAGGAGAAAAAATCAGCCAAGTTCTTCTTTCAAGACAGAGAGCCTTTGGTAGAAGCCAGGTGTTGGCTACCAAATGTGTTGGGTCCCCCAATGTGAGTGTGGTTCCTGGTGTACTAGCAGGAGGCATAGGGCCATCTGCACAGAGGCCTTGTGCCTCTGCACTGGCTCCAGGTCTCCAAGCACTTGAGCTGCATTACTAAGATTGTCATGCTGTCCCCAGAATTAGCACAAAATAGAGGTAAAGAGGAGTCCTGTAATGCAGACGGGGTTCCAGGTTGCCTTAAACTTTTGGGCTGATTAACCACTGCTGGAGGAGAGGGGATAATGTGCCTTTTCCCTAGATCTGTCCCTCCCTTCACCTCTGCAGTGCAGATCCCCTTGTAACATCTGACACAGAGTTCAGGACAAGGGGAAAAATTGCTATAGAGGTAGCTGACCTCTTTCTATGGAGGAGACCGCCAGTAGATTGGTACTGGGGAGGTGGGTTCCCCAGAATGATTACGAATATAAAAACTGCCATTCTGGTCAGACCAATGTTCCATCTTGCCCAGTATCCTGTCTTTTAACAGTATCCAGTGCCAGATGTTTCAGAGGGAATAAACAGAACAGAGCACTTTTGAGTGATCCATCCCCTGTCATCCAGTCTCATCTCTGGAACTAGGAGGGTTAGGAACACCAGGAGCATGGAGTTACATCACTGACCATCTTGGCTATAGCCATCGATGGACCTATCCTCCAAGAACTTATGTAACTCTTTCTTGAATGTATTTGTATGATTACAAACCATACATTCTAAACACATTTTGTGGTTTTGTTTAGCAGTCAGAATATTTTAGAAAATGTTGCTTGATCTTTGTTTATTTTCATCCTACAAGTAGTGGTGTATTTGATTTACTGTGTAATGCTTGTCTGACTATTGCAGCATAGGGGAGCAAAAAACAAACCTGTTCCGAAATCTTACTCACATCTTTCCAATTGGAATAGATTTTCTTGAGGCAGATGATGAGGTTTGAATTGTAAAACTTAAGAGAGCTGGGTGGCAAATCATATAGAATGTGATGCTACATCCTGGCTATGTCCAGTGGGTAAGCAGTAAGAGTCACTAAAAGTATTCACATTTTCTGCATGTGTGTGTGTGTGTGTACAGAATCAAAAAACTAATGTTGTAGATATGAAAATGCATGCATTTGCTTTTTTCCCCCAGTACGTAGGTGTTCAATGCAAGTAACAACAGTTTGTTTTCACCTTCCATTTTAGACACTATTTTGAAAAGATGCTGGCCTTGACCTACTCACAATGGTATAGAGAGGTACAAACTGCACTTGCCTGCTAGAGCTAGGATTGCTGTTTCCCACCAAATATTCACTCATGGTCAAGAACATGGAACAGTTGAACTCTCACGCTCCCTTGAGGGTTTTACCAGGAAAGATATCTTCAAATCATAGTCAGGGCTGTATAGCAGCCCTGCTGATGGATAATGAGCAAGGGATGCGCTAAATCAAAATGTGTCATCACCTTTTAAGGTTGTTTCAGCTGGAGTGTGCCAACACAGTCCACTTTCAAGTCGATCTTCTGTTGCAAGGGGTCTTATGCAATGTGCTACAATGGATTCAGCCAAGGAAAGAACATGGTAAATATATACCACTGTAAATCTCACCAAACTCATGTGTGAGCTACAAAAAGATGAAGGGTTAGATCCTCATGTAAAACAGGATAACTTCATTGAAGTCAAAGAAGTTACACCAATTAACACCAACTGAGGTTCCGGTCCAAGTAATCTTTATAGCTGTCTCAATGCAATTTACAAATATTAAGTATTTGTATTTAGCATCTTTAGTGACAATTAAATGAAATGATTGAATGTGAATTCTTATTGCATTGCACACTTATCAAATGTTTTCTTAATTACTTATTTCTCTACTGTCTTAAAAAAAATCATCAACTTGCTACCACCTTCTGATTATATAACATTGATACAAACAGAAAATAAAGTTATTTGGACAAAAGCATTTTGTAAGTAAAATACAAAAGGTTTCTTAATGCTTCCCCAAAACAAAAAAATATTAATCATAAAAATGGAACAGCATGGTCGCTGTATGTAATAGCTATAGCAAGTATTTAATCATGATGTGACATTTTTGCCTCCCTCTCCGGCTTGCTGAGTGCTTAACATCTGCTGTACATCAGATGGTTCACTAGCAGATGATGAGTGCTCAGTGAGGCAGATGCTGAGTAAAAACAGACAATTTAACAAGAAATGTAAGTGCAGTAAAACACCCATTACAACTTTTGGGAGGAAAGAGCAGGGAGAGAGACTGAAGTCCAGTATAAATCCACAGAACAGGAACAGCAAAGGCAATTGCAGTACAAGCTTCCCTAAAATGCCCTAAACCTGATCTGCCTGGATCACCTCTATAAGGGACGAGCACAGAAGTCTCCATGCCCTTTGTTTGTGCACTGAAACTGCTGTGGGGGAGATTAATTGGCAATAAATCAGGTGGTGGTATTGAGATGTGGACATTTGTCCTTTAGGAACTAGATTGAGACTACCAACTCATTGCAAATAAGCCACCAGGTGGTAATAACTGATAATTAACAACCTGGGTTGAATTTGCACTGGCAGGATAGAGGTGCAAAGCTAGCGATCCTATTATCAACTGCCTGGGTAATTAAAGGAACAGATACATGCTGCAGAGTTTTATTCCAAAACTGAGGGAATGCAGGTATTTAAATAAAATGATAGCATTCTAATCAGCAATGTACTAATGGCACTTACTAGATCTGATAAATGTCTTCTAATAAAATCAGGGAATGTAATCAGAAAATAACTATATATTAATTTTATTCTGGAGGTGACAAAATGACTGTGGATGACCAGCAGTAGCCACTCTTCTTGTCCCTGCGGAGCTGCTTCTAATTGAGGGATAGGAAAATGGCAGTTTTGAGGTAATGCTGGGGTGCATGTAAATCTCAACTGCAAAAACATAGCCAGCTGGACCCATGCATAGTGCTTCTGCTTTGAACTATTGGATATTCCAGAACACTTTGAATCCTGATCTTGTTCGAGATTTGAAGCATCCAAAGCTCATGCTACTTAACAATTCAAAAGAGAAGCACCAGCTGAGCTTAACATAAGATGTAATTGGCCTTCAACTTAAACTTATAAATCAGAGGAGAGATGCTACAAAGGAACATGTAAGGTGGTATGGAGATGATGAAGGTCACAGGGATTGGGGAGTTGTTGGAGACGTGAGATGATCCTTCCAATCTTCACTCAAGCCACTGTTCCTTATCTCACAACTTTATTGCAGTCCCTACTACCCTTACTAATATCCATTGTCATCAAACAACCTTTTCAAACTGACCCTGCTACCAGCTTCCAAAATCCTTCCATACTCTCCTATAAAAAGACTCTTCCCAACTATCCAAACTAACACGCCACCTTATGGCCACTGTCCCCAGCCCAACTTCTTTGCTGCAATCCTTTACACCTCCCCCCATAACATACACCTATTTTAATTTCCCTGTTACCTGGATGGTATTACAAAACAGTAATTAAGTTTTCATAGGGATGAGTGCAAAGTAATGTACATTGGAAAAAATAATCCCTATTACAGATCTACACAATGAGTTCTAAATTAGCTGTTACCACTCAAGAAAGAGATCTTGGACCACTGTAGATAGTCCTCTGTAAGATCCAGATCAATGTGCAGCAACAGTCAAAAATACTAACAGAATATTTGGAACTATTATGAAAGGTATAGAAAATAAGACAGAAAATATCATAATGCCACTATATAAATCCATGATGTGCCCACACCTTGAATACGGAGTCCTATTGTGATTGCCCTATCTCACAAAAATATAGTGGAAATGGAAAAGGTTCAGAGAAGGGCAACAAAGATTATCAAGGATATGGAATGGCTTTCATACAAGGAGAAACTAAAAAAGATTAGGATTGTACAGCAGGGGTAATCAATTATTTTTGTGAAGGTCCAAATTTCTTGGTCAGAGTATAGTCACAGTCCAGACTCCAGAGAAAATAATACAAACATAATAACAATAATGATCATAGTAACTAAATAAAAAGATTTCACGGTCCGTCCAAAAGTATCTGGCTGTCTGGATTTGGCCTGCAGTCTGCCTATTGACTAACCCTGCTGTTCAGCTTAGAAAAGAGAGAAGTAACGGGGAAGATGATAGAAGTCTATAAAATCAGGAATGATATGGAAAAAGTGAGTAGAGATGTGCTATTTACCCTTTCCCACCATATAAAAACCAGGGGTCATCTGATAAAATTAATAGGCAGCATACAAAGAAGAGGAAGTATTTTTTCATGCAACTCACAATGAACCTGTGGAACTCATTGCCATGAGCTGGTGTGATGGTGAAAAGTAGAACTGGGTTCAAAAGAGAACTGCTCTAAGGCTAAAATAAGAAAAGATCTGAGGCTACAACAGGAAAATAACAAGTTAAGAATTACTTAGACAAGTTAGATGTCTTCAAGTCAGCAGGTCCTGATGAAACACATCCTAGAATACGTAAGGAGGGGCTGAAGAGCTAGCTGAGCCATTAGTGAGAAGTCATGAAGAATGGGAGAGATCCCAGAGAACTGGAAAAGGGCACATATAGTACATATCTGTAAAAGGGGAATAAGGACAACTCAGGGAATTATAGACTAGTCAGCTTAGCTTGGGCATCCAGAAAGATAATGGAGCAAATAATCAATCAATTTGTAAGCACATAGAAGAAAATAAGATAATGGTCACCATGGATTAGTCAAGAACAAATCATGTCAAACTAACCTAATATCCTCCCTTGACAATGTAACGAGCCTTGTGGATAGGGAGAAAGCAGTAGCTGTGATATATCTCAGCTTTAGTAAGGCGTTTGATACTGTCCCATATGACCTTCTCATAAACAAACTAGAGAAATACAGCCTAGATGAACCTACTATAAGGTAGGTGCACAAATGTTTGGAAAATATACTCTCATTGTAGTTATCAATGTTCATAATCAAGCTGGAAGGGCATATCAAGTGGGATGCTGCAGGAATCTGACCTGGGTCTGGTTCTCTTCAATATCTTCATAAATGATTTGATTAATGACATAGAGCTTCTGTCGCCACAGGTGCTTGGAGCTGCAGGGCTGCCCGCAGCGGCTGACAGTTCCTTATCCCCCCGTGGCAGCTAGGAACTGAATTTATACCTGAATATTGGGACAAATGGTGTCCTGATTGTACATTGATTGGGACACGGGACAAAGAGTTAAATATTCGGACAGTCCCAATTTTATCAGGATATCTGGTCATCCTATCCCTGGAAGTCCTTTGTGTACTCACCCTGAAGGCTTTGTTCCTGGTCACTGTTGGAGACAGGATACTGGGCTAGATGAAGCATTGGATTGACCCAGTACGGCAGTTCTTATGTTTGTATTGATCAGTTTGGTCTTGATCTGATATAAGTCTTCAGCATCATGTCTTTATACTCAAAATATGTAGGTTTGGTTGATACTGTATGCAGTACAATATATTTGAGATTTCTGCTAAACCTTGTAATCATCTTCCATCATAAAACTTCATTTAAAGATATGTGGATTTAACCATAGTAGTTTGTGCATCCTGTTATTCTCATGACCAGGCATTTTCCCTCTATCTAGTTTTGCGTCAGAGAATAGTCACACCCAATTCAATTTTAGGACAATATGTCCATATGGTTATCAGAGTTTACAATAAAACCAAAGTTACATTTAAACCATCACATTATCACTAAGCCAAAATCAAACTTGTAGTACCATCTACTTATTTGAAGAGTTTACATCTCAGTCACTCTTCCAAAGCCTTCACAGTAACACTGTTAATGATCCATGGTACAGTAATTATACCGGGAAATAAGAGCTGAATGATTTAAGACTGGTAAAAACAGAATGAGGTCACAATTAAAGGTGCCAAGGAGAATTAGAAGGACTTTTTCTATATATGAGAGGAAGAAAGTATACACGAGAAGAGTGATCTAAAAAATAAATGAGAAGGATTATAAAATAACTAAGTCTTCTTAAAATCACTCAGATGGATTACTTAAATACCCTTTTTAGCAGGACTAACAAGAAAGAGTAGAGAACAATTTGAAAGACAAAAAGATCTCTTCTATATGTGTTTGAGACAAAGTTCATTTTAGTCTGTAAGTCTATTCATTAACTTCAATGGGCTTTTGGTCAGACCTTATAAGTATAGGGGGAAAAAAGCAATTAAAATAATTATGAGAAGTGAAATTTGGTTGCATTACAGCTGAAAGACATATTACTTCTCTGGATGGTATGTCTCCTTAGGGTTCTCATAGTAACCAGGGAAATAAGGGAAATAACTAACAAGCTTACTGGAATGTAATCAATTCATAGAAATCATGGAGAACTAAGGAGGTATAAGACTGGCCAAAGCAAATGTACCTTAAAAAAAGTATGGGAAATAATTCTGGTATCTGGCACTTGGTAAGTAGAGTTAATAAAAATTTTGTGATTTTTTAAGGTGATCAAAAATATGTGCCACATTTTGATTGGAAAATTTGAAACTTTTTAACCTTTCCTCTGGGTAAAGTTCAGTCTTTCCTATGTAGTGTGAGACTATACTTAGAATAATACTTCAGTTCTGAGTACCTCAATACCAGAAATTGGAAGGAATTCAAGAAAAGGCAGCATAAATGATTAATAAAGGATTAAGAAGAAAGATTAAGAAACTGAAGGAACATAGCTTGGTGTTAACAATGACTAACACATTTGTGAATGTGATAACTGTGTGTACATATGTTATTTGAAGGATGTAAACCCCAAGGAGAGAGAAACTAATTTTAGGGAGGTCTGAGGAGAATAACCTAAGAGCAATGGAATTAAGCAAAGGAAAACTTCTGGTTTAACATCTAGAAAATAATCTCCTAAGAATGAGCTATTGGAGTGTGGAGAAAAGATTCAAAGGGAATGATGAAAGTCCTTTCATTTGTGTCACTTCAAATGGGTGTGGAGAAATAATTGAACAATATACTGTATGGAGCTATTCTGTATTTGCGAAAGTATTGCGTAGATGGGCCCTGAGGCTGTTTCCATTACTAATTTGTGTAATTCTTCCCTGATGACTGACAGTGTCTTCTCTAAGCTACCAGCATTCAGTGGGGATCAGGAAGACATGTCAAAGATTCTAAGACCCAGATGTGTCCTGAAGTAGGAACAGTAGGAAATGATCACAGGATCTACTTTTTTAATGCAAATCTAGGAGCCAATAAATCTAGCACCAACTTTGGCCTACAGCATTATGATTATAGAAATCATTTAACTATGGTCAGATTTTCTATGTATAGATTCAGAAAAAATATCTTATTAAATGCTTGTGTTACACCATAGAAACAGGCCAGGACCATATGCTAGAAGTTCTTTACTCAAAACCAGAATAATGTAGAAATTCAGCTTGAATGCTATTATCGAAAGCTACTTATTTTCTGAAGTTGATAGCTTTCATTTGTGTGTGTGAGATAATGGAGTATGTAGTTGGTAGGTGAGCAGTTGGGGGTTGGGGTGTTTCTGAACTAGAAATGCAGAGCCGGGGGATAGTATCACTGATATAAGGCTGGAGGGTGGTTGGAGATATGGGAAGAGATATAATGTTGGTGTTAGCATCTTAACTTTGAATTTCCTGCCTGTGTAGAATCTAACCTAAGTACTATGGGTGAAATCCTGGCCCCACTGATGTCAATGGCAGCTCTCCCATTGATTTCAATGGGTCCAGGTGTCACCCCAGAACCCATTTATACCATCTAGCAAGGGGGCAATAGAAATATCCTGATTCTGGTGTGTGCGTTCTAGTTCACCAAAGAATGTCTTATGAGTTCCCAAATGGAAGCCAGTGTCACTGTAGTCCTTAATATTGTTGTGAAATGTATGTAAATATACTATGTAAAGAGTTATGTATGTATGTTGAAAATGTTTTAAAGTCTGTATCACGGTAATAGTTACCAACAGAGATGAAAAATAGGTTTTCATCTGGACAGGAGGTAAGAAATGTGTTTCTCTCTGTTGGGGTGTACGTTAAACATTGTAAACTCACACAATGGATGTCTATTTACATACAAAGTTAACAGGAAAGGAACACATAGGAAAAAACAAGCCATGGAGGGTTATCCTGGCTGTGTGCAAAGACAATGAATCTTGAGGGTATATTTAGGAGGCAAAGAAGACACCCCCTCTTTCTGCACCTAGGAAGTATACAGACAGAGTGTTTACATTCACAAAAACGGGATCTCCGCTAACCTTGGTTGAAAACACTGCAGAGGACTTTGGGTGAAAGATACTTCTTTAGATAGGAGGTTAATCTGTTACATTTAGTCTCTAGAAAACATGTTCTGATTTTTGTTTTATATGTAACCATTTGTTTTCAGTATTCTTACTCACTATATATTGAATCTGTAGTATTTGACAATAAAAGCACTTATTCTTAGACACGTATCTCAGTGCTGTGGTGTTAAGCTGATCTTGAGCTGAATCCTACAAGTTGGTATATATATAGTTCCTTTGGGGACGGCATACCAGGTATTTCTTTGAGTAGCCAGTGTCAGGGGTTAGATATCACAGCGGAATGCTTCAGAGGAACCTGGGGTGCACCTACTGTAAACCTGCAAGGCAAAGTAAAGGCTGGAATAACCCAGAGGAGAGTGTTTGAGTGGCTGAAAGGTTGGTGATCTTAGGGAGCTGACACTCAGCTAAACACGGACAAGGCATCCTCAAGCTGAGAGCAGAGGATAACAAGATGACTCACAGTACCCCAAGAACTGTTGCACCAGGATTTCACACATGGGACTGATACAAAGTTCGTTAAGTTCAACAAAAAGAGACTCATCGTCTTCAAGGGATGTTTTATCATGCCCCATATTGATAGGCTGATTACTAAGGCATCTCTATTCTCATTTGTCTCAGCCTTGTAAATAATCTGAAGAAATAAAACCCATTCCTAATCTTACAACATGAATATGGGTCTGGGTTCTTACAACATGAATCTTATCTGGGATCAATTCCTGACTGCCACAGACTTCCTGTGTGACCCTGGGCAAGTCACTTCATCTCATTTGCTTCAGATTCACATCTGTAACATGAGGATAATAATCTTTCGCTTTCTTCACCCTTTGCAAGTCTTGTCTAGTTAAATTGTATGATCTTTGGTTCAGGGGCTATTTCTTGTAGCACAGTTTTGGCTTTGGTATGCTACTGTAATTCAAATAACAGTAATGTAATATTACCTTCCATTATATAGCATTAGAATAAACTAAAACAATGAATTTCCCAGAAAGGAGTCTGTTTCAATTAAACAACACAAATGTCAATGTTGCATTCACAGTTCAGCCTTTCATGATATAACAAAACAAGACAGAGCACTCAGTGTTATTTGCCTTCTCATGATGGACTAATCAGAAAATTACCTAATTTTCTCTTTTAATTCAACCCTAGCTAAATTCTGGGCACCAATTCAACAGGGCTACGTTTTATATAGGCACGTTTTACTGTATTATACACAGCTGCTGTTTTATTTTTCTGCCATGACGTGTGTCCAAATAAAAGGAAAGGGATCCCCAAATCTTTTGTTAGATAAAAAAGCAAAGGGCTCCTGAAATAATTGCATCATACTTCATTATAACTAATTATTTCTTTATTGCCTCTATCCAGGCACAATTCGTGTACAAGACAAAACAAAACAATAAAAAACAGTTGTTGCTTGATTCCCCAAAATAAGGGAAGCATTAAAATGACTGACTGACCAGTTGCTGGATTTGTCTGATGCAAAGAAGAAGACTGGGAAGTTTTACAAAGTCATTATATGGCAATGAGCTCTGTTTCCACATTCTGCACAACCAGCAAGAAATGTTGCATCACTTTGGACATTCTTATTTATCTTGCATAAAAACCCATACCTGTAGACTATCTTCTAAATTAAGGGCTGAGTGAGCCACCTCCTCAATACTAAAAGCCTATGACACAGAGACATAGAGCACAGGTAAAACTTGCAAAGCCCCTAAGTGGCTGAAGAGCCTAAATCCCTCCTTTAAAAGTGCCTAAATCACTCTGACACATCATGTGGTGATGCAGATTACATATGCATATGTATAAAATGTATGGCATTGTACTTAGGAACAGGAGAATAGCTCTATCTCATCTAGGTATCTTCTCTCCTAAGCAAAATATTTAATGATTTTTTGTTTAAATTAACTACATCTGTTTTTCTGAAGAATACTGTTGTGATCATTATTGCTGTCATGTTATTACCGAATTCCAATGCCCCCACCACCAGCAGCACCATGACCCTTTCAATCAAGGCAGTTCTTTCTACAGTTACAAAGATGCAAAAGAAGCCACAAAATGTGATGGATCTTAGTACTGGAAGTCATTATGCACTGTTGGTAACCCATTAAAAGTTCTTGTGACAGGAGGAAATTTAACTTAAGTAATTGTTTAATTATTGTATGTGCTATTGCTCCGCTTGTTTATATTGATGAACTGATGTGCAAGAATTTAAAATTCCATTAGAAAACCAAAGCCAGATTATATCTCTCTGAACTCTAACTGAACTTCTGTAATCTTCCATTTAGAAGTGTGAGTTTTAATGGCTTTGGAAATATTGAAAATATAGTGTGCACAATCTGTCAAATACAACATTTTTTTAACATCAGTATGTTAACAGGATCTAAACAAGTGTGTGTGGCCCAAGAAGGATAATCAAAAATAAACCATAAAACCAAATCATGCCTTTTGTTACAGAGAAGGAGCATACTTTTGATAATCCATTTGTAGTGGTCCTAGTCTCTCCACTGAGGATTTTTCCTCTTGGTTATTACTTGTTTATGTTTACTATATTACATAGGTAAAAATAAAACTGGTCCTTAGAGTAGATTTAGTAAAATCTACTGACACTTGGTAAACTTAATTTAAAGGAATGTCATCTTAACGGCATTTTAGGCCCCCTTAAATATCTGCTCAGTATTCTACTCCTGAAAAGGAGTAATTGAATGTACCTGCCTTTCATAGAAACGGTCTAAAAACTAACATTAATAACTTAAAATGGATTGGAGTGGACAGCATTTGCTGCTAGAAAAAATCCATTAAAAATACATTCTTCCAACAAGTGAAAATATGCAGATAAATGTTTTAGAGCCTACTGTGACATATCCACATATGTAATAAGAATTAACACTTGTAATATTCCTAACAAAGTTATTTTAATAGTTCTGTACTGTCTCTGATAAGCAGTGTAGGATGCTAAAACAGTTTGGAGAAATTCAGTCATGAAAAAGATTGAAGGGTCAATATTTGTTATACAATAAAAAATCCCACCTACAATAACCTGGACATCCTCTAAAAGGATTTGTATTTTCCCTTGCGAACTACTCAACATTTCACAGGTTGCTCAAATGCTATCACATGGAGAAAATCTTCTATTCCAGCTGTGAAAACCAACAGCTCCCTCCCACCATCTCCACCTCGAAAAACAGCCAGCACCCCAACCCCTGCAGCAGTCCCAGTAATATTGAAGTTTGTTCTTGGTCAGAGTGGAGTAAAACCCGCACTGATTAAAATTAATGAAAATGATTGGTAAGATGGAAAAAGCATACATTTGGATATGGGGATAGAAAAATGGTACCCAGGTTTCATGGATTCCAGTAATTTGAAAAATACTGCATTATGAGGTGAACTGCTCTACTGAATCATTGCAATGTAAACACTTGATCACAGCCCAGAACTCCAGAGAGACAATATGTACAGTATGTTTAAATCAAGCTGTTAAGATGAGCTATTTTATATTATCTTCTTAAATGGGGTCTCTAGTATGAAAGTTTTGTTAATATATACATAGAACTTCTTATTTCTGGGGAGCTATCTGAAAGGAGATTAATGTGTGAGCTGCAGGGAAGTGTACTACCCTCAGTTATTCCAAAATGAAATGTCATGTACAGCAACTTCTTCATTGCTTAATACATTTAGATATCACATGTATTTATCTTGGAATCTAAATACAGAACATTTTTTTTTATACAAAATTGTAACACAGTCCCTGTGGTTCAGTGACATCAAACCTGATGCAATAATGCTCAAGAAGAGTTTAAGGTTATAACAATTTAAAGACTGCTATTCAGATTTGTGAAAGAAGAGCAATTTAACAAGTTCCCCATAATTCTTACATTATTATTAATTATTTGTATAACAGTAGCACCTAGTGGTTCAAATAAGATTGGGTCTCTATTGTGCTAGGCACTGTACATACATTATTATTTTATTTATGTTTATTAGAGTAGTGATCAAGTGCCAGCTGAGAACAGAGCTCTGCTGTGCTAAGTCATGTACAATCACAGACTAAGAGAGAGTCTCTATCTTTAAGATCTTCTCATTGAAAGGGATAAGACAAAGGGTAGGGAAAAGGTATGGCTCTTTCTTTCTCTCTCTCACACACATGCACAGAGTAAGAATACTAGAAAGGTGATGATGGAATTTGGGGATGGATAACTGCAAAGTATTTCTGAATAACTAGATAAAGTACACTCCTAGAGATTTAATATTCCCTCTGTCCTACAGAGGATTGTTTGTTGTATAGGGTGAATTCCACTGAATAACGGTGAATTCTTGTGTATATATAAACTTTTCATATATATATCCTCAGATATGATCTCTTACCCCATTACCTCTCCTGATTTTCTGAAACCCAATTTATCAAAATACTTTTGATATTCCTCTTACATGTTTTTGCTGGGAAGGGTTCTACTGACTTTATTTTGAAAGAGCACTTAAAGCTGCACCAGAGATTTAATTTGGATTCTTTCCAGCCTGTTTCTTATATTTTCCTCTCAGCATTGTAATCCCTTCTCCCCCATGTCAAGCAGCCACTGTTTTGTGGTATGTCTGACTGGCAGCAAAGGTGAGCAGCTCTGTCACTGGGTAGGTAATCAGGGAGTAATGTAAACACTTTCACCTTGATGCCTAATCACATTGCCTCTGAAATACAATCAGTCTTTACTGGCTAAAGAACTGAAAATCTCAAATCCACTCAGAACCCAGTGTTTTCCACAGGGCAGTTCAGGGATGCTTCACTGCCGTTCAGCTAGGATTGACATTACAAGAAGGTTAAAGAAAAAATGATCCTGCTCAAACATTGCATGTTTGATTGATTTGAAGTTGTTAACTCTTTAAAGCTAAATGTCCACTCACATAAATCCAAAGCAAATGCCAGTGTAAAGCTCACAAATTCTGTTATTCCTGTTTGTTGTATGCATGGCAGAAATTTAACAGTAAATTATTGCTGTTTGGATTAGTAATAGGTAGTCACTCAGATAATGTGTGTGTTTGACAAAACTAGGTTATAAGCTATTTCATTGTGTATCTGATCCAACGAGTACTGAAGTAAATGGAAAGGCTTCCATTTACTCCAGTGGGTTTGGATCAGGCCTATGAATAATCTCCAATATTTCTTCATGAGAGAATGTAGTCCTTAGTCAGAAACCAGCTAACAAAGCACAATGCTGGAGAGGCAACTTGGTTATATTTAAAAATACTTTCATTCCGGCTTCCTTGCACAAAATACATGTTTTAAAGTTTGTCCTTGATTATCAGGAGATAACCTGAGTGCATTAATTTAATTTTGCCTAAGGCTTCCCTTTTAGTTTCTATGGAAACTCCATGTCAATTAACTTTTTCATATAGGTCTAGATTGGGACTTGGATTACCTGCCCATGCAGGGGAGCAAGGGAGATTTATATTATACCCTTAAACTCTTCCATGAGCCCACACAGGTAGGAATTAACAGTTATTTCAGTCCTATTTATTCCCCTTGGAGCAAGCAGGTGGGGAGGGCAAGAAACTGGTAGAACCTTGGCACCCTCTTCACAACATTCCAGGCAGCACACCTGGTATAGGCCTGCAACAAAGTGTGACATGCAATGCAAAGGGGAAGCAGGGAGAGAACTGTGTATTAGATTTGTTCCTCTGAGCTACATTGCCTCCTGGGATAGAGCAAACCACCAGCCCTTGCTTTGTTCAGGGCTGTGCCTTTAGACACCTTCTAGCACATAATTTGGTCTGTTTATTTTGTTTTTCAAACTCTTATAACTTCTGAACTTTAGTAAAATTATCAGTGAGGCAGTCTTTGGGCCATTTAATCTGTGAGCAGTTTAATATTGTTTATATTTTCAATTTTGCACCAAGTGAAAATATAAGGAAATTGCACGTTTTGATAGCCAGATGGTGGACAAGTATTTCTGACAAGAGGCACATGCACCATATAATTACTAGATAAATTTAGAAGCAAGGCTGGTATTCCTAATCATATATAACAGTAAAAGAATTGTTCTCATCCCTCAGGAGATTTTAGCACCATGTGGAATTCTCAGGCATGTGAACAGGTTGCAGAAAGTAGTAAGAGTGACTGGATTCTGATGGGATCCTTTTGGTAACTGATCCCCATGCCCTTCGCTGAAGCATGGAATCTCAGCTTGCAGTCAAATGAATTAAAATTTAGAAGCAGAACTATTAAGCTGCGAATAAAATAGAGTCAAAGTGAGGAACAAAGGGGCAGGGGAAGAGAATAAACTTTCTATGGAAATCTATCTTTTTTATATATAGTATCAAGGAGAAAAAAATCAACACTTATCCTAGTGTTCAGGATAACATTTTAATCATATGTTGGGAATTGGTGTTGTCCTCTGCCTGGTTACTTTTATATTTCTCTTTTGGTTTTTATTAAAGCATGACTTATTTACCTTACTGAGACATAACAATATTAAGTAATGATCCAAGCAAAAGACCACTTGTGACCCCTTAATCATAATGTGGTGATCAGTTTCTCACATGAGTAGGCCCATGGATATCAATGAAACTACTCATGCTCACCAAAGTGAGTTGAGGTTCACAATCTTGCCCATATTGTTTTTTGTCAGGAAAGAGGGCTAATGCTGTTCCTTTAGTCATGTTCAGTAACATCCTATTATGTGAGGAGCCCCATTAAAATTGTGACATAGCCTCTTTCCTGAGACCAGACTACCAAACTCAAACAAGTCTACTGAGTATGTGGGAACTGAGATTTTTCAGGAGCTTATAATTTGGTCACATTTTTGGTGATGATTAGGCAAATGGCCATCCCCCTGCCAAATTTCAAGTTCCTGTTCCAAAGCATGGAGGCACTAGAGCTTCTCAATAATATGGCTGTAGGAATTTTTTAACATGAGCAAATCAATGTATTTTCCCTTTGCCTTGTTCCTGGAAACAGCTGAGGCATTTTAGCTTTAGGCAGGTAACTGGCATGGAAAACTTAAGCCCAAATAGTTAAAGTTTGGCAAATGCATATACAATGGAAAACAGGGTCTTATACTGGAAAGTGTCAGTCAATCTTAACGAGAGGTGTCACTATCTATAATAAGTGATAACCAACCCCTTAGTATTTTAAAATTTACTAGTTCTGGCACTAGCAAGAATTCTGGTAGTGTAAAGATAGGCTTCAACAAGTGGAGAGGCCATGCTAAAGTAAGGCTTCAGGACATTTAATGTTCTATTTGAGTTCAGTTCTAGAAACACGCAGCTTCTCTAAATAGGATACAATAAAATGTATATGACTTGGGATGGTGTTAACAGCTGTACATTACTCTTCCATTTTAGAACTAAAGGGTATTAAAGCTGTGCAGGCTCTAAGCAGGAAATCTAATGTAGTGGATGAGTAGTACCTGTTGTATGCAGCATGATAAGAATGTGCAAATACTCTTTAGACGAGCACATACCACACACTTACAGGCTCGGGAAACCCTTTTCAATTAAAATCAGATTGGTCTCAATAGAATCTATGCATATGATTTGGGTGTTTGTGTTTTCTACTACAGCACATTTTTCTCTCACTTTTGCAACCCCCAACTGTTTTCCCTATTGCCCCTAACAAGAAAGCAAATTCAGTTTTCAGCCATCTGTTTCAAAATATACTAGTTATTGCAAGTCTACAGTTTATTCTCTATTTCTATAACTTGTTTGTATTTTTGCAACCTTAGCTAAACTACTGGAGATGGGAAAATCAAGGGTTATTTTGGTTTTGATTTAACAAAACCTCATTGGTTAGGTTTTAGTTTTGCAAAACTGAAAACAAACCTAGAGATGTTTCCAGAAATCAATTGCCTGCTATTGCAGGGGGCTTGGCCATTGGTGTGCCTTGCGCTCCCCTATTCTCTGCCTTTGGCACATAATAATTTAGTCTCTTGAAAGCTGTAATGCCGTGGTCTAATTTCAGTTGTTGGGTTTAGTGTATGAGTACTGAGTGGAACTGGTGGCCTGTGATGTTATAGATGATCTAGTGGTCCCTTTTTACCTTAAATTCTATGACAAAGCTCCTGGTTCCACTCTATCTCAATCCTAAGAGGATGGAGTTGGTTCAGATAAATGGTTCCCATTTTAGCCTATATTTACAAACTAAAGTTCAATCCATTGAGAGGCTCTGAGCTCTCACCCCTCCCCTGCTTAATTTCTTATGGGAGTCGAAAGTGCCCAGTGTAGTGCAAGTTGGTATTAACTGCTATGCCTTTGTGGTCAATGCACTGCTGTGCCTACATTTGGAGGTAGGGATGTGATTCTCAGCTTTCATAGAGTTAGCATGCTAAAAATAGTAGTATACTGCAATAACACAGGTAGTGTTATGGAGTAGCGACCTTAAGAACAAATCCACCTGAACTCCATAGATACATGCTAAGGGTGGGTAGCATGTGCTGCTGCTTGTCACACCCCATGCTAACACCACGATTTGTAGTGCACTATCTCTCATTGTGCTAACGCCAGTATGTCTATGCTAGCTTTGAATTGCACCCCTAGTTCTAAGTGTATCCTAAATCTAACAACTCTGCTGTGTGCAGAAACAGCAGTCATTTTGTTCTGAGTTGCTACCCCATGTCACATAGTAAGACAGTTACTAAGTTCTCTTGTGGAGATGTTATATTTGTGCTTTTTGCTTTGTTGTTTTCCTTATTCTCAAAATAAATATCTGTCAGACTGAATCTACCTTTACCCTCTCTGGATATGGAAAAAATAATGCAAAATTCCAGCTGTGAGGATGAGACTGTAATTAGCAAACAGCTCTGGGAAAGTGAAGAAGTAGTAAAAGTTTTTCTGTGTTTGTATTTTAGGAATTAGAACAATAAGATGGTCACATAAGGACATAGGGAGGTTCTCCATTTTAATGAAAAAGATAAATAATTTGAAATATACACGCACAGATGTGATCAGTAGGCCAGATTCCCCAGCTGCTGTAAATCAGCTTAGTTCCATTTTTGATTTTCATAGAATGATGAGAACCAACTGACTTTAAACTTAGCCCTCTTTAAGTTATCTCAAGTCACCTACCAAACAGTGTAGGCACCCAAAATCACTTGTCTTTGTTTTTTAAATCTCGACTTGGATAGTAGTGCTTAAATAATAGTTCACAAAAACAAGGGAGAAAGGCATGTAAAACATAAAGGAAAAATCTGGTAAGAATAAACTTGTTTTAAAAGGTTTAAATCTTCAGTATTTCTTCTGTTAGAAACCTTAAGTCATCCAAAACTAGTCTCGCTGCGGCCATGGAGACAACTAAATTCCTCCCTAAGTCATTCTCGTAAATGAAAACAATCACAGGAAAATAATACTCCAAGCTCATGTCAAAAGCTTGCCTGCTCTTTAACACAAAGAAGCTAACATCAATGATGTTTGCAAACACACAGGTTATGTGCATATCTATCACAGAGGATCGAATAAAAACGATAAACTAGTCAAATGCATGACAACAAAAAACACTGTAAAAGTTGTAACATGTCACAGCCTGTACCATTTACACTGGAAAGGTGCCTTTATAGTAGCACATTCTTGCTCTCAATGTAGGTAAAAGGTATATCTGTGAGCAGAGCAAATGGAGATGAAAATCATCTCCATATGTGACCTTTTTACCCATAAAATAAAAGCAGGTGTACTTTTTGACCAAAGACCACAATCAATCAGTCTGGGTTTATACTGTACGTTATATATAAAGATGCTTCTGCCAAGTTTTAAGACTTTTGAGGTGTTCCTAATTTTTATTTATAGAAAATAACAACCCACTTATTTCTACATTCCTCCTGGCCTGTCTGCCTATTTCTCATTTGATTGTGAGCTCCCCAGAGCAGGACTGTCTTTTATAAGTGTTTGGAAAGGACCTAGCAAATTATGGGCATATTCATAATAGTAATAAAAATCCTTAGCTATATTAGCATATGGAAAAATAGTTACATAAAGATTATATTTTGTATCTCAGACAACAGAAAATTTTTATTTTTTTAATCACATCTAATTTTTGAGAAAATAATATACAGTACTAGTCATGTCAGCTACCTGAGACTTATTCTTTCCTTATAAAAACAAGCTATATAATGAACAAAAATAAGAATTCTGTTATCCAAGAGTTTATTTTATATAATATAAATGCAATTGTGGAAAAATGTTATCCTCTGTTCTATCCTTTAATTTTCTTTGTAGAGGTTTTTTTATTATTATTTTTCTTTGCTGAAGATGACAATGTAACAGTACGTTGGATTGCAGATAAACATGATAGCTGGACGTGATAAACATGATAGAATGGACATATACAGTTACACTGAATAAAAAGAAAGTAAATGTTTCATAAGGATAAAATTATAGTATAAGCGTTGCAAATATCAGAAGAAAGAGACAAATGAATGGCATTCACATCCATAGAGAAACTATTTTTTCTTTTCATTTGATGACATGAAAAAATAAAGTAAAAACTTCAGAAAGAAAGACTGCTAATCAAGGAAAATGCCAGTTCTTGAACAAAATGATTTATTTGTGGTAATCAACTGATATCCACAAATATTCTCAGACCACTTTTCTGAGACATTCATATTTCTTACCAACAATCATTCACTGTGTGACAAAGCGGCACAAACTGACGTTTTATCTCTGCTGTCCTGTTTGGGAAACACTTTCCAAAACATATAATCAATATTATAAAATATGCATTTAATTTTGAGCCCATAATGCATCTATTGTAATTCTGTTTTAATTCTAATTAGTATAAAGCATACAAAAGAAGGATGTCACTTTTGATAGGCACAGTCCCTGGGCAAATGTGATAAGACCTAATCTAAAGCCAATTGAACTCAATGATAGTCTTTCCATTGACTTCTGTGGGCTTTTGGATCAAGTCTTGTGGTGGGAGAGATTTTAAAATGCAGAAATGCCAACTAAGAGACAGATTTTAAATGGTATTAGGTACCTAACTCCCAGTTAAATGAATGGGAGCTAGCCATCTACATATCTTTAAAAATCTGCCCCTAAACACCTCACTCCCATTGAGTTTCAGTAAGATTTAGGCACCTCTCCTCCCACAACCTAAAAAAATCAGCTCTGCAAGTGAGACGCACGTGATTTCTCAAGATTCATGGGCACCTCTCAGCGTATCAGTCTCAACTCTGCCGAGCTGCTCTAACTAATCTCTCTAACAGTCAATATATTTGTAGCTGATAAAGCGAATGCAACTGGAGAGCATGCAGATAAATGCATGAATTCAAATCTGCAGAACACAACACAAACAAGAGCCTAGTCTCTTAGTCTTTCCTCTTGTAGCATGGGGGAGGGCGGGGCGGTGGGCAGAGCCATGGCTCCAGCCCTCTTCTTCTTGGACAATGCAATTGAAGCACCTGGAGTGGAGAAGCTGTTGTAATTTGCTGTTGGCATAAGCCCTATCCCCCCATTCACCAGAGCAAGGAGGAAGCAAGGAAGGAACTTTGATTCAGAAGTGTGTAGTCACAGACATATTGCCTCTGAGGTCTGGTATGGTGTAGCTTATGTAGCATTAGTAATTAAAGTAAGGAGGATTCAACTCTAGAAATCAAGACAGTTTTATTGAAATTCCTACATGGGGATTTGGGCATCTGAATTTATGCACAAAGATTTGAATTTTTTTACCTAAGTATGCTGGCAATTCCTAGTTGCACAAATTTGTGTGGTCAGAGAGTTACACAAATCTTCAAACATTTTTTTTTCTTTTAGGATTGTTCCCGATTAAAATAAAGCATGTGTGTGTCTTTGTGTCAGAGTTGTACATCTGACTTGCAGACTAGGTTATCAAAATGATTTGCCTAGAGTGTTTTTGAGACACTCTAGCAGTAAGAGAGTCCATTAACCTTATAATGTTGGAAGCAGAAACATATGATATGCAAACACTGCAAAGTGATTATCATTAATTCTTTGCTAATAATTTTCTAGCAATACAGCTGGGCAAAGCAACTAAGAATCCTTTCATGTGAATTTCATAAAAAGGTTCAGTGCTACCCCCTCTCTCCATGTCCTAAAAAAGTCAAAACTTAAAACAATATTTTTGCAAACCTAATGAAACAGGTGAAAACAGTTTTTATAACAAAACATTAAAAAATCTGAGCCTTTTATGTATTTCCAAAGGCTTATAGGACTCGTAGTCAGAATTCCATGGCTCTATTCATCTGAAATTATCTGTAGGCCTCTATACCCAGATAACTGTAAGCTATTCAGTAAAAAGACCAAATAGGCTATGGAATTATAGTTTGCCAAGATTCACAGGTGCCTCCTGTAGAGAACTTCTTTGTAATCCTTCTCTCTTCCTCCCCTCACCCCTTTTCAGGACACTAATCTCTATTCACTAGAGAAAAAAAACTTGATTTATATAGACAAAGAGTCTATTTTTATCTTTGAAGTTAATCCAGTTCCAAGTTACAGGAGCAATTATACATCCTCTTAAGCACAGATGCAGAAATTCTGCACGGACTTCCTTTTAAATATTCATGGATGGAAACCTGGCCCTCTAATAGTAAAATTTAAAGCTGAGAAGGGTTCTCTGGCATTTCTGAACCTTTGCTTATCTCTTTATGACAAATAAGATATTGCCTCTCTCAGTATGATTGAGAGTATGTCCTAATGGCATGCACAAGTGTAGCCTGAATTCTATAGATAGTGTCACCTTATATGAAAAAAATATCTCCTAGTGGTGAGCAATTCCATCCTGGCTGCATGGTTCATTGGATCACATAGACTGGAATCAGCAAAACAAAAATGATATTCAAGTATATTGCAACATACTGAAATCTAAGGGAATTGGACAAAGGGAGGAGTCCACATACTGTCTTGGAACCTGTTAAATTTCTCTCTACTCTGAGCTTCTTTGACACAAGTTTTGAAGCAAATCATTAAATATAATACTATCAACAGTATAGCTATCCATTTCACAGTACTTCACACATATCTTGGACATATTTGCCAGCTATTTGGTATATATTTATACTATAATTTAGCCATCGCTCCAGGAATAATCTAAACTGGTGCTGTTTCGTGCAGATTATATAATGTTGAAAACAGTCCAAATGTACACAGATGGTAAGCTTTCAGCTCAAATTAAAAAAAAAAAAAAAAATCTTCAAATATTGTCTCTCTTTTTAAAAAAAATGCCAAAAATGTACAAAATCATATCCCATTTTTCAAGATCATGCTGGTTTCTTAGATTAGGCTGTGAAACACTGGGATTTTTAATTCTGTGCATTGCTCTGAGAATTATTTCATTAGTTTGGCACTACTAAAGGATTTAAAAAAGAAATGATGAAGGTGAAGATCCTGCCATCAGTTTGCATTGGGACTTTCATTATTTTACTTATGTTTTCCTTAGATATAGAATAAAAAATGAAGCTGACCAAAGTAGCTTTGCTTGGTATTTCTTGATGTGTTGTTACATAAGTAGGTTATAGATTGTAAAATTGAGGTTCTTTCTGAATACAAGGACACATGCATGAGTTTAAAATGGTGCAAAAAACAGACCTTTTTTTCCACAGGCATCTGTGGTTGCAAGACATTTGTCTAACTACAGTGAAGTCACTTCCCTGACATACAACCTGAATAGGTGCTAACTATTTATTAACTAATTATTAATAATTAACTAATTATTTATAGGATATATGGCTAAGGATCCAGGTAGTCCATAAATAAATAATGAAAGATTTTTTTTGACAAAACCATGTGAAAAAATATTTTATGATGAATCTGACAGCGTCTTCATGGGGAGAAATTTTGGATTAAGTATGTTACTCTTGTTCTTCCAGCTGTAAATGTTATGTATGTTGTGATTTCTTCAGGCTGGAGCAAATACATGGTCTTGCTGTGGACTGAACAAGGAGAAGATTCTTCCAGGTGAACTTTCAGTTTGATGTTTGTTTGTTTTTTAACTATTGTATCTTGGATGTTGACAGAAGTCAATCATAAAAGATAATAAATAATACTATGTAAATTTCCTGACTCGGTGACCACTCTTCCACTTGCAATGCCAACAGTTGG
This sequence comes from Emydura macquarii macquarii, assembly GCF_026122565.2. Classification (NCBI taxonomy): domain Eukaryota; kingdom Metazoa; phylum Chordata; order Testudines; family Chelidae; genus Emydura; species Emydura macquarii. Next base: position 6,512,115 of record NW_027133614.1, read on the forward strand.
TGCTGCAGGCGCTCCTCCAGATACATAAGTCCTGCTTAATATTCATCCTCTCTGCTTCTAAGTATAGGTCCCTGGAGAACTGATACTATGATTGGGTCATTCTTCTGTCATATGAACAAGAACAAAGTGTCTTCTATACTCCAATAGCTGCTTTGTTTCTTCTGCTACATCATTTCTCTTTAGGAACTGTTGGGCATCAATAACAAACTAGTCTGCTGATTACATCCATTAAACATGTCTTATGACTTATCGTAAGCATGTACTCAGAGAGACAGAGTTGTGGCATTCTGAGTTAGCTCTGTCTCATTCTCATTAGGCACCTAGAAAAACAGTTGCCATCTGAAAGTGTGTATTTGAGGCCCTAAGATACAAATCCCGTGTTATTTCTCATTTCTACCAAGAGGCCACATTGCCATCAGCTTTAGTGATGTGAGGGTCCAAGCCCAGGATGATGGTATACATAGATGTCTTAGATAGTTTTCTTCTCTCTTTTTGACTTGTAGGTGGTGCTCAGATCTGGAAGATATGAAGGCCACTCTTTAACTTCAAGACATTGGTCAAACTGCAACTGTGGAGAAAGGAAACATGACAGAAATGGAATCTTGTTTTCATTTCAGCTGTGGTTTTAAGGCACTGGCCTCTTTTCATTTAGTTATTGAAGGCAAATAGAACTTCACTTACATCTCCATTGCTCTGAAACCTTTCTGTTTCCATCCTACCACAAAGACTGTAAAATTGATTTAAGAAGAACTTCATTGCATAGCACAGTTGTTGTGCTCATATCTCCTGGCATTACTATGGCATGTTCCCACGATAATGGATATCTGGGAAGAAAGTCATGCAGACATAATCTTCCCACTAGAAGGTATATGCCATTGCCTCCATTTTGTCTGCTGATAACCTTCTGAAAGTAGTGAAAAGAAAGGCTTCTCAGCGAAGATAGTGTCTGCCAATGGACAGTTGACTTTTTCCCAGCATTGTGCAAACCAGACATATGACAATACAGTTTTAACTGCAGAGATGTTTCTTTGCATCTGAACTCTTCACATAAATAGTAGGATAATGATTTCTCCTACTGGATTATAAACCTGCATGGAAACGAATGATTGCATTGCTGGTTAGTATCACTAAGGGGAAAATTCTTCGACCCTTACTTGGGCTGTGTAGCACCTTACACTGCAAGTAGGTTCAGTGAAATCAATGGTAGTATTCATGAAGCAAGGTATTTACTCATCCTGAATAAGGGTGGTAAAATAAGACTCTATATTACAACAAGATTCTAGAAATCCTAGCATGTGTGAATAGAAACTTCCTAAGGGGCGTAACAGCTCCACAATATGGTCCGTAATAAATATCTGGAATTTCTTCCAAGGTACAGAAAGATGAGAGTTATAAACAATAGTTTAGGGTCCCATTCTGATATTGACTCTCACCAGGTAATATTTTACCCCTAGAGCAGTCCCTTTATATCAGTGTAATTACTCAGTGAGTAAGGAACTACTCAAAGAGCTAATTAAGGTATCAGAATCTAGTCTTGGAGCTACACAAGTCTGTAGTAATTCTGTCAGGAATTTATATACTCTAACGATATGGAGTACCAGGCTATTACTTACTTTAGTCAAAAATGAATTTTTCTCCGAGCTGATATTTGTCCACATGACACATGTCACCTTCTCAGCTGGCACCTTTGCTTGCATTCTCAGAAGAGAGGCCAAGGTGTGAAGGGACATAAAGACTGACTTGCCTTCACACCATACAGAAGGTCCATCCGGGTAAGAGTTGAGACATATTGGCAAGTCTGCATGGGCCTGAACTGCTACTGCCTGTACAGTGAATATGTGAAAGGACTGCATATTACAGAGCTGCCAATCAAGCACTTCTCATAGGTGAACTGACTAAACTGACTTAGAAAGCGGTGGGAAAGAAACATAAACAACAACAACAAAACAAAGAGAAAACACAGAAGCTTTCTGGCTTGAATTCTAGGATGATCACTGTCAGAGAGGAGTTGTTGAGTCTGCTATTCAATATTGTTTAGCGCAAGTGGGATCTAATTTATCTGTTTCAGTCTCTCTCTAGGCACATATAATATACACTATTTTTATATTCATATTTTTCATTGTCATATTTATTTGAAAAAAAAATCAAGTCCTTTTTCGTGTTCTGGATTTGGAGATGCAGCAGTTGACTCTTCTTGGTATTTCTGTCCACAGATGAAGCTAGCGTTGAGATTATCCATATCACACATGACACTCCACTGGCACACAATATTGCTGGCTAAAATGCCACTTTCAAAAAGATGAGGTGTGCTTGCCAGCTTGTAGTATGCTCCTTCCATCACTCTGCCTTTTTCTCATAATGGGAACATAAGAAAACTTGGAGAATATATTATATTTCAGAAACTCTTAGATGCCCTTGGTTTGTAGAAGGCACAATAGTATAATAAATAAGATGGAGGGGCAAACTTTGAAGGAGATGCAATGAAATTACAAGAAACTGATTCCTCAGAGCTGATTTCTTGATTTCTCTGACTCCTACCTGCTGGACAGGAAATCCTGCTTCCTCAGCTATGTAAATTGGAAGAATTTATGATGGAATGGATTTGTTGCATTCTGCCTGTCAGAATGAAAGTCGGGTTTTGAGGGGGGAAAAAAACAAGAATAAACATGAGAGAATAGCATTTTCAAAGGCAACCTTATACTACTTTTCAGATCAGTCTTCAACTCCAAAAAGTGAAAACTCAGCATCAGCAGGACCGAATCTAGCCATACTCCAAATTAATCAAATGAGAAAAGTATATAAGTATATGGCTATGATGACCCAAGACACAACCCAAAAGATTTAACTTTAGTGTCAGCTGTCCCATCTGAAAAGCTAATAACTTAGTTTTTGAGTGAGATAATAGTGAAATTACATGTGGTATAAGATAGGTGAGGAATAAAAGAAGCTTGCTTATGTGTGGCCATACCTACATCAGAGTATATATATCACAGTGCCGCTTCTTATTTAATTGAGAACATTCTGATTCAAAGCCTGAAAAAGCCTGCTCTCAGACCTCTGAAAGAAATGATTTGACAAGCAGAAATCTCTGTCAAAGCGTAGCATCAGTGCAATAAAAGGTATTTCCTGACATGTGGATGTGCATGACAATACTTCCTGCCCCCAACTTTGACCTTCATTTCTTCTTTCTTTCTCCAGTCACGTCAAAGCTCTTTAGTTCAGCATTAGGCAATTGTTTCTGTACAGAGAGTACATTTTTATTATTATTTTTTTAAGTAGCACAACATGGGAAATCAGCAGAGAACTATTTGAATTACAGTAGGACCTAGCAGCCCCCTCTGTGATCAGGGCACTGTTATGTTAGGTGTTGTACAAACACATTAAGAGAGAGTTGCTGTCCCAAAGAGCTGACAATCTAAATAGCCACAAATATATATATATATATATATATATATATATATATATATATATATAAAGGCAGGGAGAAAGGTAATATCAGTATTCCCATTTCACATGAGGGAACTGAGGCAGAGAGACGAAGCCTCTTGCACAGCTGGTAATTGAATACAGAGTTCGTGAGTCCTAGTCTAGTGCCTAAATCACAAGACCACCCTCCCTCTCTTTAGGTCTCTTGTTGTCATGACTCTTTTAGTAACCTACAGAGCAAAAAAGCTGAAATGCCTGTTTCACTGAGGTATGTTGTGGGCTTTGCACCCTTTTGAGAGAGACACAACCTCAACCATGCATCCCATCTGTTCTAGAGAACACTTGGACCTTATTGGCAAGGCCCTGTAACCACCTCAGCAAATGCCCTGGATTTTGTACTCTTCTGGTGGAATTTCTGCCACACTTCAGTTTACATTTAAAAATTAACATTTTTATTTAATTAAACAAAAAATTATAATTTTTAGAATGTTGAATTTATTTTACACTGGCCTGACATTTTCAGTGTTCAATAGATAGAAAGATAGACGGATTCCAGTATTGTCAAAGCCTAATTGACTCATAAATGTTGTCAGGAGGAAATCTGGAGATTTGACCAGCAGGGTAGGTGACAAGTAGAGCTTCTGGCATCTGGGAAAGCAGAGAAAGCAGTCTGGGATTGTAGAATAAGCATATTCTTCACCACAGCTGCAGAAAGTAGCTGAAAGAGGTACTGCTGCACTGCGATTGAGGTTGCAAAATGTGGCCCAGTGAGGGCCAGCCTTACCCTCCTGGATCCCAAACTGTGCAGGGGAGAGACCTCATCTCTGGGGTCATCCCTCCTCCCTACAGCCCTATCGCCTTTGGGAAAGAAACTGCAGGAAGAAGACCTCAAGAGACTGAAGTCAGCACAGCTGCTGCAGGAAACAATTCAAATAAGAAACCCTGGACAGTGATGATGTCATCAGAGTACTTTCCGCAGTTTTCACTGTGACTCTTTCCCTATGCTGACTGGCTATTTGTTCTAACCCCTCCTGCGCACTTCTTTCCTTTGTCTTTCCAGCTGATGAATGCCTTCATAACCTACCCCCTCTCCCCCCACTGAAAGGATTTAAATTATAATAATTAAAAAGAACCTGTTCCTCCCACCCCAAGAATCATGGCACTGACATGGAATTTTCCACAGTTGCATTGTTCACTCTGCTTGCATGTTATATCCCTTTCCCCCATCCTGTGTCTGTCTTCTCCATTTAGATTATAAGATGTGTGGGGTTGGTAGTCTCTCCGTTTGTACAAAGAGGCCCTGTTCTCAGCTGGGTCTGAGGCACTAAGGGTGGGATCCACAAAGGTACCGAGGCACTGAAGTCCCATTTTTGGGGACCACTGTGATCCACAAAACCCATGCGCAGCCACTGTCTAACTCTGAAGGCACTTAAACAAATTCAGTGCCTGCTTGTGTTCCTTGGACCTGCACACTGCGGACTCACTCTGTGAAGCTGGATGCCTCTCTCGTGCTTGAGCATGGGCAGTACTGCCTCATGGCAGGTATCCTGCCTAAGCCCCAGAGTGAGTCACAAATCAGGAACAATAGGAACTTGGATGCCCAAGTCATGTGCAGAAGACCCGATCTGGTATGTGGCTGCTGAGCATGCCTACTGGATCAGGCCCCTTCAGATGAGGTCACACAAAACAGCCAGAGGCAGGGGCAGGGCTGCCTTATAAGCCTTAACCTAGTGGATAGGGTGCTCACCAAAGATGCTGGCAATGCTCAGTTCACAAATCCCTTTGGGGAAAAAGGATTTGAACAAAGATCTGCCACCTCTCAGGTGAGTGCCCTCGCTATTGGGTGATAGAGTCATTGTAATGCTTGCTGTGGCCCAATTAATATTTAAGTATTCCATTGTTTAATTAAAGTGGAACAACTTCAACAGGAGACATTGAGAGAGACCCACATCAATGGAACCAACACTACTAGTGATCACCGTATAAAATTAATGGAACATTCTTAGGAAAAGAATCATACAAAACTTAGCACTGCAATGTTTATGATGGTCACTGAATAAGGAAAAGCATCCCAAATCTGAAATCTGATCTTTCCATCAGAGGTCAGCAAAAGATCATCAGTTACTTTTACTAGATGTCAATCATTCTAGTGTGTAATAATGTACAATAATAATTACAAACGTTTATAGTTGACAGAAATTATATTCATTTCTTCCTAAAGCTGGATAGACAGTATATGCAGCCTAAAATTTAGAAAATTTAAGTCTAGAGTTGATTATAGGGTTTTAGGATATTTAGCTAAGAAAATTTCCTGGTCGGTTGGTTATCACAAAAAAATTATATTAAAGCTGTTGTGTAAGAGATAGTGGGCCAGATTCTCAGTTGTTGTAAATTGATGTTACTGTGTTGAAATCAACAGAGCTATGCTAGTTTCCACCAGCTAAGATTCTGGCCCAATGTATTTGGTCATATTCAAATGTATATTGCATTCCTTCATGTTCTGTCAAAGGCTGATATTAGAGTGTGTTCTCTCACTGGCTAGTATCCAAAATTTTGTGGTGGCAAAATATTTGCACAAGGGATGTAACTGTCTTCTACAAATTGCCAATTTAGTATTTTCACACCTTGGGAACAGGTACAAGCCTGTTCTTGTGACATTACTATAACCTGTCCACTAGTTTTACAGTGCTTTATGCTATGGTGAAATTACTTTATTCCATTTTTACCATTCATTAAAAAATCATAAGCAGTGTACTGGGAGGCTGGAAAGTTTCATATCTATTAAGAAGTGATCAATCAAAAAGAACAGAATCATCCCTATATTAATCACAGGCCATTCTCTCTGATTAATGTAATAAAACTAAAAGTCACAATATTAAAAAGCTCACATTTGTTGAGGGCAAGTGTGTAGAAGCACAGTCAGCTATGATTTATACCCCATGCTGGCAGACCAGGAGTTAACTGGAGCAAGCTATACACCATTAGTGCACCTGGGGGTTAGGCAAGACCTAATTTAGGATTGGGCCCAGCTGCGGAGGGTTTGAATGGCTGAATTAAGGCTGAGTCCCATCTGAGAGCAGCAGAGTGACTAATAAAGGAAGAACTTCAGGTCAGTAAACAAGAGACAGGTGTGCAGTGGGGAAAGAAGGGGTTTCAGATCCTTTCCTGTGAAGGGAGTGTTAGTAAAGTGCTAGGAGAGAGACTGGGAAACAAGAGGGGTGGAGCAGTCTTCTGCAGTGAGCCTTGACAAAAGGGCAAAACCCCCAAAGATTGGGTTTCTGGAAGAGGTGCAACACACACAAAGAGCCTTGAGACAACAGGAGTTAGGCCTCTGGGGAGAAAGTCCTGGTGGCTTTGTACAGGAGCTGGAAGGAATGCTACTTTAAGATGCAGGAGCTTTAGAATTTAGCTCTGGAGGACTCCAGGTAACCACTGCTTCCACACCCCCAGTCATGGTAAAAGTGTGAGCCATTTGCTCTAAGGTTGGGGGGGGAACTAAGCACCATAGGAAGTTCTGCCTAGCAAAGATCTGCTTAGCAGCATACCCTTTCCCCCTGCCTGACCTTCGATTGGTCCAGGCACATTGTTTAAGCATAGAGGTAGTTCTACAGAAGTGTCTGATCTGTTACTACAATAGACCCTGATCTCATTTCCCTGCTTTGAACTCTGACCACTAAGTCTAACTCTTGCTCCTATCTATTAGGCCAGACTGCTTGTCTCCCAGTGGTCCTATCTGCAGAGGAGTGAGCCCAGAAAGGGGCTGGCAAAAAGAACTTAAAGAACCCAGGATACACAGGGAACCAAGGTCCTGCCACCAAGCGAAGTTACTGAAATGCTCTGAAAGGAAATAAGGGGTATAAGGACTGTTGAGCCAAAGACCTGATGTTAAGTCATTGGACTACTGATTTGGGGATGCGGTTACCCTGGAATGGTTCAATCTGAACACAACCGGGCCAACCCATGAGAAATAGATCACCACAGGTCTGGAGCAGATGACTGGTCCAGAGGACAAGAGCATGGTATGCCATGCCCAGCCACAAGGGAGTGTGCTGACTGGTGAGTCACTTTTACACAGCCTGTTGAGTGGATATTGCTATTAGCTTGTGTGTGTAACTTTGTTCCTGCTTATGATTATGATCAGACCTGTTAGTCACAGGCCTATGTATCTTGTTTGTATGTGTGTCACATCAGTTTTAAAAAACTCTAATCACTAGTCCAATTAAAGGTATCACATCAAAGTTTACTATTTTGCTTCCTTGGAGAAATTTCCATGGAGACTTCCTATTTTGTTAAAACACATACCCACAGAACCAAACTGACCTTCATTTTATCTTGCATTCTTTCATCTTAGTATTGCATGCAGCTTTCTGATGTGCACCCGGTGTGCAAGACAGATAACTTTGATTTCTATTGGAAGTTCTCCTTTACTTTTAAACCTGCAAACCCATTTTAACTCCCACATGCAATATCTTAATGAAGTGGATAAAAAAAGCTTTTTACTCTTTTGTGATTCAAAGTGATGTATAACTTAAGTGCATTTTTCTTCATGCCTAGGGCAATTTGTATTTAGAAACTTATGTATTACGTTCTATAAACAAAGGACATTGCTAATAACATGCAGTAAAAACATGTTCCCATTTAACATTTATGCTTTAACATTGCTTCTAGAGTGGCATGACAGTAAGCTCAGTCCCAGTCCATTCAACGGACAGAGCTCTTGCTTGCTTGTATTGTCTTTGGTCTAAAAAAGCAACACTCAGTTGCTGTTTTCCTTTATCTTAGTGATCTGCTGAATAATGTGCAATTAGGTTTTTTCCTACATCCAGTTCTACAAACTGTTTTAAAAACAAAACCCACCAATACTGATACACTCTCCTCTTTTACATATTAAGATTTACTTTTCTTTTCTGGTGGGAAACTTTATTCCTGGATAATTTTGTGACCAGTACACTAATCAACAATATTTGTAATGATGCATTCTAGAGTAAGGATAATCAAATCTCAAACTTTTGTATATAAGGAAGTTGTGTAACATCACAATGTGGCCCAGACTTATTGCAGGGTCTCAGCCTAACTTTGAAGTATTCAGGTATTGTCCATTAAGAAAAGTGGGATACAACTTTTTTTTTTTTATTTGCTAATTGACTGAAGCACTGTGGTAAATTCCATTGCTCCGATTTTCCATGTCTGTTCTGCAGGTGTGCAATGAGGAGGGGCAACAAGGAAGAAGCCCCTTCTATATGTTTATAAACCTAAAGAGATGTTAGACTGAAACATAAATAAGAAGGTTATTTATTTATGTTTTTATGTTACACTATTTTTTGTCTGAAAAATTCAGAAATTCTGCTAGGCCCAGGTTGCATGCTTTCCTACAGAGCTTCTTAGCCTGCAAGCAGGACCGGAAAAACTTCTGAGCATTTAAAGTGACAGATTAAAATGTCAATACTATTTTTAATACACTACACTCTTACCTGCCTCTGCAGCAGGTAAGCACAACTGGAGTCTCTGTAGTCCCTGTCTTGGGCAGGGTCTTAAAATATATGGCCGATAGTATACAATAAATCAACTTGATTTTTTTTTTAAAGTCTTTCAAAAAGAACAATGAACTTATTTGCTTGTTTTTTTGTTCTCACATCTGGCTTTCAACCTGCAGTGAATGACATGACAAATTAAAAGCACCATCTGAGATAATGGGACAGAGTTTTGCACATAACACAGCAATGGGCTAGATCCTCACCTGGTGTAAATTGGCCTGGCTCCTCTTACTTCAAAGGAATTGATTCAGTTTCCCCTAGGTGAAGATTAGACCTAGTGTGCTTTAGCTGTTGTTACAAATTACATACTAAGATACAATACTAACTTCTTAAAAACCAAATAGTGACGTTTTAACAAAAGAGCATGATTTTATGTGAAAATTTTTTATATATACTTTTTAAACTGAAATTCATATTTGCTCAAATTATTTAATTCTGTATTGTAATTTGTTGCAATAGAATTCCGTTTTGCTAATGAGCCAAAGATATAATTTATTCTAATGTTTTACTGGTGTATTCACAAATTATTAAAAAGAGAAACAATGTGATTTAATAAAGAGGCAAACAAATTATGCTCTTTAGACCTGGCACGAAATGATGGCTTTTCATAAGAGAATTATTTAAACAGCATACAAACTAAGTTTGTGCAGCTAGTGTCCGTGCTGTAATATTCTGTACCCCATTCATCTATTCAAATGGATAATGTACTATACTTGGAATCACTATAAATGACATGGAAAAGTCTGCATAGTAAGTACCTTAGCTTGCATTTCCAAAAGCGTACTTGACTTTGGCGCACAATTTTAAACAGGGGTTGGGCACCAAATCCTTTATCTTTCAAAATGGTAGCCCTAATGTGGACATGGTCATGCTCCTAGAAAATAGACTTTCCCCTTAGCTCTTCCTGTGTTCAGACCAAGCTCTTTGACATGGATCTTTGTATTCTTTCATTGAAGTTAATAGGAATACTGCTATCAATGTCAGTGGGAGCAGGTTTGGACCTTTCATTTAGAGGGACTCAGTGTTTGATCTTGCTAATCGTTACTAGCACAAGAAGTCCCAGTGATTCCCAGTAACAGCTAGGATGGGGACTCATGTTCCCATGATTTTCAGGTGTCCAGAATATAGTTATTACAATATGAAAGTTGGTGCTGGTGCTATGACAATCCACAGATGAGCAGTCACAAAAAATATGACCTTTCACCTGAGTGAGGTGTGAACTACAGTGACCGCACCTGAGTGAGGTGTGAACTACAGTGACCGATCAGGAGTATTTAAAGTTGACCCCATTAAATATGGGTCATTTTTTTCCCTTGTAAAATAAGGACATTAAATACAGCTGTTACCACAATGTTAAATTTGCATAGATCCCATCTTTCAGGTTCAGCTACAGCCCACAGTGATCATCCAGAGCTGTAAAGTGTGGACCAGATTCTCAAAATGTAAGGCGGTTCAGAACCTGTGCTCCAGTTGGTACCCCTCTCTACTTTACATCTGATTTGTACAAGGTGCTCCTACACCTAAGAGGTTGAAGTAACTGTTGGACTCACCCGTCCTACCAGGATAAGTATAATACAGGGAAAAACTTCCACACATACGCCACATTAATTCACTGTTTTTCTCAATTCACAATCCCTCTTTACGCATAATTATTCTCATATAGAAGACCTCTGCCCAGGCAGCCAGTCTGATTGTAAGTCAGTGAGACTCAACATGTTTTGCCATCTGCAGTCTCTGTATTTTTCTGTGATATCAACTATAGCAAGAGCTGGCCACCTAGTGGAATTGCAGCTAATGCATGCAATGGAGGCTGGTCAAGCAAAGAAAACACAGTGAATGTGTGTATGATGTCACACAATTCCTAAGTAGATGTAATTGTTAATGTATCGCAGTGGCTCACTGTGAGAGCATTTTAGTGACCCTCCTTGACCCATTTGAAACAGCAGACACTGAAGTCCATGCAGAGGGTGCCTCATTCTGTGACATCCTTTCATAAAAAATGAATACGTTTTCTTTCAAATTGTAATTTTTTTAAAGGTTCTCTCTCCATTCGTGGTGTGATTTGGATAATGTCCATGTTGCAAAGGCTTCTGCCTGTTACATACAGTTGCAATAACTTTCTATTACATTCCAGCTAACAAATTACAAATATATATATATTTTTCATACTCAACATAAAGTCCCACTGTATTCCTCAGCAGATGGAAAAACCTCATTGTCAAAAGACGTGCATGACATGACTGGGAGGGAAAAGTACCCACATCCTTAGAAGCTCTTCCCCACAACCCTCATAGAAAAATGTACACTTGGCTATATAAGATCCCCAAGAAAAGAGTAGTGATAAGGAAAGGAATAGCATAGAATGCCTCTAGCAATTTGTTTTCCGGTATATATTTAATTTTAGTACAACTTGCTTTTGTGGAGTGGACACTAAACATTTTTCCATGGGTGTGTTAACCATAATGGACTCTGGCCACTATTCCTTGTGCACCCAAAAGTCTCTCATAAACAAAATCCCGGGTGTGCAAGCAAGGCCGGATCATGGTTTGCACACCTTTTGTTTCTTTCTTCATTATATACAATTAGAAAAGTTAACTTGTTTGCTACCCTGTGGAACTCAAGGTAGAGCATTGGGGTGCGGGGGGGTAAATTATCCCACACCTGCCTACTGCAGGATTATTACACCTTCCACTGAAACATTTGGTGCTGGTCAGCGATGGCTACAGGATGTGTGTCACATGGACATCAGGTCTGATCCAGTCTGGCAATTCCTATGTTACTATTTGATTCCCAATATTTAGTCTAAAACATTCTTCTGTCTCTGAAATTAGCAATCCTGAAAAAACTTCCATTGATACTTAGAACACTCCTTCACTGTCTTAAAGAAATTCTAAATGTCAGAATAAATAACAGCTAAACAGCCAATAAAAAACTTACCACTGACTTGTATGGTAGTATCATACCAGGATCTAACTACTGCATCATTAAATCAGAAACTGAATTAATATATTTCTTTTTAATTAAGTTGGTCTTAAAATCTAGGTAGAAGATATGAAATTCGAAAAGAATTGATACTGAGTAGAATAAAACAAAAATGTGATCCCCCCCGCAATTGTATGCTAGAAATGTTGTGGCAAGGTACAGAAGGATGAGGATTGTTAATTTCTCTCATTCTATCTGTTACACTGTTTGCAGACCATAAACTGTGTGAGAAGGCAGTTTCTATAGGTCATGAGTCAATTAATTAATTTATGTTAACAATGTTGAGGAAAAATATGTAAAGCTATTTGGGTTTAAAGAAATAAAATCATGAGATGGAATTACTCTAAATAGCCCGCTTCTTTGCTTCAGTCTAGAGTGTTGGGGGGAAGGGGGGAACCCAGTCAATTTCAATTAACCCTTTTTTTTTTTTTTTTTTTCTTCCAGCTGAGGCATAATCTTAAAAAAATTAGCAAAATGTGTGCTCCATGCTAGGAAACAAACTGTAGGAGGACAAGGAAAGAGGCTTGTGTGCTGTTTTTTCACAAGGAAGTACTGCAATAAATATTTGTGTAGTTACCTTTTCCAGGTGTGGCACATGGATTTCTTACATGTTGCCTATTGAAATCCTTACAGAAATACTTTCTATCAAAGTTCTGGTTAATTATACTAAACTTTTAGGCTCCCTCCTGGCTTCCTACAAGAGAAATCAAACTCTAATCTTTAATCTATATTTTCTCAATGATCACAATTTGCTCATTTTGGGTTCACAACTGTCTTTTAGTAGAGTGGGCCAAATCTTCTACTGGCGTAACTTCATTGCATTTCTCTCTTGTTTTTGTTTTTGTTCTCTACTAGATTCTGCGTTGCTCCTTTGTAAGACCTGCTATAAGGGCCTGATCAAAAATGTCTATTGAAGTCAATGGAAGCCCTTCCATTAACTTCCTCAGGCATTAGACAGGAGGCCTAGGAGGAGAACGGATGTGAATAAAAACAGAACATCATGGTTTTATGGAAATCATTGGGAAAATGGCCACCTGGATTTGGAAATGACTGAACTGAGTTATCACTTGACTCACCTGATCAGCCAGAGCCTTGCTCCTGAGAACCAGTGCCCTGTTACTGGTACATTACAAACAAAGATATTTTTGTTTGCTTGCAATATGGAAACAGTTCATTTGGTTTTCTGCTAGTAGAAGTTAATGCCAACAAACTATTTAATCTATTTAAAATTATTCCCTCAGAACATAAACGCATGGGGATTTTGGATCAATAGACACTTATATTTCCATCACTACTCTGGTATTATTGGGAGTTACTGAATGGTGTTGATGCAACTTTGTTTGCATTAATATATAGGCAGTTAATCTTGCAAAAATGCTTACTGTTAGATGTGGTCTTCTTCTTTTTAAGGAAGCTCACTGTATCACTGGTAAAAGCTGGCTTTCTGCATGGATCAGTGAAACTGAATCATGCCTTAAATGCAGAGTTCATGCTTAAAGCCATAACCCAGCAACACATTAGATGTCAAAATATCACAATGATTACGTAACCTTTCTTTGTGGAATGTTTTCTAAACAGGAAATGAACCTAAAATAAATAATGTATTACAACTGAAAGATCATTAAGGGGCAAAACATGGCTATCCTCAATGAGTATGCTAGAAGTGAGGAAAAGGGACTGGGAGGCCATCCATCAACCTGAGCAAAAGGAAGCCATAATTTGGATGTCTTGGCTTCTGGAGTAGAAGAGGAGAATCTGAGTAGCGCTCCTTTGGAAGAGAGATGGAAATAGGTGAGGCTGTAGCCTCACCATCATTTTCAACACCTTGTGGATATGAGAGAGCTGAAAGGAGCAGCATCTCCATCACTGTACCATGTGTAATAACTGCTGCTGGGGAGCGAACTGCTTCTTGCAGCCCTAGAAATATGGGGTCCATTTCAATACCTATTAAAGTCTGTGGCAATAGTCCCATTTTCTTCAGTAGGTATTGAATTGAAGCCATTATGCTTGCAGAGCCTAGAAGCAAGCATCAGGTCCCTAGCTATCCCCAGAGCACTGCATCTCTTAAAACAAATCTTTATTCTTGGAGACCTAAGTGCAGCCCTGTGTGTGCAATAAAACATATCCATATTAGTTTAGGCCTGATTCTTATCTCACTTACAGCTGTGTCATTCCAGTAAGTTCAGTGGAGCTATTCCTCATTAATATAATGTGAATCAGAAGAAAATTGATAATACATAACTCACTTACATGCTAGCAACATGAGTTTCACCAGTTTGCCCTCTCAAACTTACCATTCTTTCTCTTAATGTCTCTAGGCAGGACTAGCGCCACCCTCCCTTCCCTCTCCCCCCGCACGCCATCCATTGCAGTTTGTCACATTTTAACATTTGAAAGGAGAGATCCAGCCCAAATAGCACGTACACTATAATATACAGTCAAGGGATGCTCTGAAAATAGCTGTGTTTGTTTTCCCTTAGTGTAGTTCCATATCTCACTTTGTATGGTGGCTGTGGGTCAAATCCATCAATGATATAACTCTGCTGAAGTTAATGGATTAAATGAGGGATGAATTTGACCTTGGTGGGGATGGGAGGGGCAAGTGCACGTTACTTTGATTTGTTGATTCCAGTAATACACAAGGACACAGCTGTAGTCTGTGTCTGTCTTTTCTCATTGTGGCATTACCTTTGGGAAGTCTAGGGTGATTAGATAGCAAGTGTGGAAAAATTGGGACAGGAGTCAGGGGCAATAGGCACCCATATATATATATATATATATATATATATATATAAAAAGCCCCTAATATCCCGATTTTATAGGGAAAGTCCTGATATCTGCTCACCTTAGTCTGAACAGAACGTTAAAGACTAGAAGACTCAATACTATTATCTTGCTCTTTATGGTTATAAAGACTGCTTACTATACTTATTAGCATACCTGTACTCTTAAGCAGGCTTCAGTCTCAAAACAGTTTCCTGAGTGTGTCAGGTTTTCACAGCATTTCTTACCTCTGTCTTGGCAAGCTGATGAGTGGCTGTTTATGGCACCTCTTACTTAGGCTAAAGAGCTTGTGTACAATTTTCTGTGCCTTAAGGAAAAGTTGTTTCATGCTGTTTTCCAGTTGTTCATAGCGACGCTGAAAATTAGAATCCATTGTCCACAAATGCATTATGGTAGAGGTGTTGAGGAAATAGTTCATGGGCAGCCTTTTCATAAAGAACTTGAATTCATCTGAAAAATGGCAAGATTCAGTTTTTTGTAATTATGTATCTCTGGTTATTTTTGGACATAATTTAAGTTACATTTTGTTGCAAACTTTATCATTTTAAAATAAAACAATTGCATTACCAATGAAGACTAAATGATGATGATACAATAACAGATAATATTTATGTAATTCTCTTATAAGTAAGAGGAAATACACACGAGACTTATTCTCCACTTTGGTAACATATAAAAGTGCCTTTAGTATAAATGAGAATCAGGTCTACTTATATCTAAATATAGGACCGTATCGTGCAAACATTTCAGCACATACAGTTTTACTCAGATGAGGAATAGAGATGGATGGTCCAGTGGCCTAGGCAGTAGCCTTAGGTATGGAATATTTGGTTTCAAATACTTGCTTCACCACAGGCTTTCTGTGACACCTTGGACAAGTCTCTTAAAGTCAGATCTTTAAAGGTAGTTAGGAGCTCAAAGAGGCAATAGGTGCCTAGTTGAAAAGCACCTCTTGAAAATCCTTCTAGGTGCTTATTTAAGTCTTTAAGCATCCTTTCAAAAACCTGGCCCTTGGTCTCTCTTAACTTCAGTTCCCCCCCCCCCCCCCCCCCAGTAAAATGGAGATAATAGGATTTTTTACCTCACAAGAATGTTGTAAGGATAAGTACATTTAAGACTGTGAGGTACTCAGATATTATGATGCAGGCTATCTAAATACCTTTTAGATAATAAAATCCCATTTAAGTCAATGGGATCATTCACTTGAGTAGTGTGACTCAGACGCTTATTTATAGAATTTAGACCTTACGTTATTTTTTTAAAAAAGGGACCTTAATGGTAGAAAAACATCATAAATACTGTAATCTCATGTAATTTTGTACTTTTCCCTCTGTGATTCTAGATATTGGTTTCTATTTCCCTCATTTTTCCACTCTTGTTTGACAATCCATACTGTGTCAGATTGGTCCTGCACTGGAGTCATAAGTATCCCACAATTACTCCTTTATCCTGCCAGACGTTTCACTTGGGTAGGCACCAGCACAGAACCCCCGTTGATTGCAATGAGCTCTGCATGAGTACAGTGGTCTGTGTTCATGGAGTAGTTTGTAGGGCTGGGACCTCAGTTACAACAGAGCTGGCTAAATAATGTCCATCTATTTTGGACAGAAAATGGTTTGGTTTTGAGGAAAATAACTGTTCTTGCTTATACAGCTTTTTAGCTAAATAAATAAAGTAGAAATCGGTTTCTTGATATAAAACCTGAACGCTTTGGTAGAAAACTCTAGAATTTTTTTGCTTGTTGGTTAGTTTACCAAATTTTTATTTGGGAGGGTGGTGCGGAGGGGGGAGAGAATTCAGATCAGCTCTAGTTATAGGATCACATCCTAGGCCATGGAAATGAGTATCAACATTTTGGCATGATGTAGGTTTAAGAATAGTAAGTTTTCAGTATTGCGTTTTCTTATGCAAGTACATAGTTTTCATAGCTTAACAGAACATAGAAACACAAACTATGGAAAACAAGAGACAAGCAAATAGTTTAACTATACACTGTCTTAAAATATTCTCTTCAGCAGAAATAAGAACAAAGGCCTGGATTCTCAGCTAACGTAACTTACTACCACTTTTCTGACTTCCATGGAGCTATGTTGATTCAACCAAATAAAGATCTGACCCAAAAATAAGTTCTCCTGACTACCAGTCCTACACTTTAACCCCAGAACTATAATTTGCCTTCCATTACTAGGAAGTTTTATTCTTTCTACTTCAGCACAATTTCTTACTGCTGAAAAATAGAGAAGACAACACAAGTCTTAATGTCTTTTGAATTTTCACATTGCTATGATCACTTCTGTAAGAAATATTGTCCTTTTGCAGTCCTTTGCACGATGGCATAGTGTTCCACAATTGGCAACTAATTGGATTACCTGTTTACAAGTGACAAGAAAGGCTAATATCAACTTGTAACACAAAATTGTAAAATACAATACTATTTCCAGTATGAAAATATTTATTTTGCTTACTTAAGCCGCAGATGGGATGTGCAAGAATCAGGAGGTGCACAGAGGAAATTTGTGTGTGATAGAGAGTATGAAAAACACAATTGGTAGGTACAATATGGTAGTTGCATATGGTGGTGGTAATTCATGCTTTTTTTTTTTTTTTTTTTTTTTTTTTTCTTAAAGGTGGTCCACAAGAAACCAAAATCAGAAAAAAGGTTTGAGTAGATTCTCAGGTGGTATAAATGAATATAGCTGGGGATCTGACCCTTCATTAACTTACATTTTGGGTTTCTAATATTACATTCTGACTAGCACTGATGTCCAATCTGGAATAATTTCATTTTACAGCATCAAACCACTGTTCTGGAAGTTATGATATAACAATATCATAAAGCCTTGCTTCTGTTCAGTTTGGTCTATGAAGTCTAAACAAAGCAGAATGCTTTTCTTAACCAATTTGAAAAAGCAAAATAACCACAAAATGAGTTGAAAACAATCTTTCTCAAACTAAAAAGGCATGTTACTTAATCAGTTTCAGAATTTTGTGTCAAACAAAAGTTTGTTTGGGATGTAGGATTGTTAGGGTTGCCCCCCTTTTAAATTAAGAAGAAACTGAAGAGCAGCCATTCCTACATTTAACAATTCCTCAATTGCATTGAAAGGTCCCCCCCAACCTCTGATCAGTCCATGAAGCCACCCTCCCTCACCACTTGTTAAATTTTCAAGCAAGTACCTTCGTGCTTTCTCCCATGCAGCCCCTTATGCTTGTTTGCAGGTAGTTTCTCCTACCTGCAACAATAAATCATTATCCTCTTGCAAACCTTCCTTAAAACTCTCCTATGCTGTGTTGCCTACAAAAAAAATGGACAGTGGCTAGGCTGCTGCTAGTGTGCTGAGAGTATTCCCTATCAGGCTGATAATATTTTTGATTCCTTGTGCTCGTCTGCAATCTTCATTTGTCTAGGTCTGATTTTCATGTGAATACCATTTAATGTCATTTGACAAAGACAATTATTTGAAATAAGTTAAAAATAATGAATAGGATCACAATGTGCAAATGAGCAGTATTCAAGTCCAATGAAGAATTTTAAAACCAAAAGGAGGAAAGGTATTTAGAGCTTCCGATGTGGTTTCAGAGATTCCCTCCTCTCTAGAGGGATGAAATCCAGAATTGTTTCCAGGGCTGAACCTGCTCCAGCTGATAACCTTGGAACCTTTAGGCCACATTATTGTGGTTTCTGTGAATATAGGACTTATTGCTGAGGCAAACGCTCCTGGGAACTGTGGTCCTCTATTCACACAAGAGGTGGTAGATGTGGGCAGCTGCAAATATGCCTCAACCCTAACCTGATGGGATTTTGTGATATTTTGTGTTTACGGACTAAGAAATGAAACTGATACCACTAACTCTCTTCACCCAAGCTCAATAAAGCTGTTTAAAACTGCATGTTTTGAGAACAAGGAGGGTTTTGAGCACTGAAGGTTAAAGTACTCAAGTGAGATTCAAGAAAATTGGCTCTACCTCAGGCAACTATGGTCTCAGCAGAGTCCACTACAGTGGTTACAATTAGTGTGAGGAGCATCAAGATCTATGATAGAGAATTTCAAAATCCCCAGCAGTGTCCTACTCTTCATGTTAAAACTCTTTATGAACAAAAAGACCATGGCATTATCACTCCTCTTTCCATCATAATGCTTGTAGTTCTAATCAGGGCAATCAAAGTTACAGCTGGTCAAACACCAACAGAAGCATCAAACTGAAATCCCAAACCACAAAGCTCTCAAAATTGTTGTCTAAGGGACTGATCTGCAGTAGAACTGACCTGTCAAATAGCCAACTACTGCAGATGTCCAATAAAATGCTGCTTGAGTATTGTCCAGACTCTAGGGACTTAAATTTAAAAAAAATCAATGACCCACTCTGTTTCAAGGGCCTGGGGAAAACAAAGCAGTAAAATTAATATATATATATATATATATATATATTGTTCCAATTAATTTTAGTTGTTTGATACATTAATTCATCTAAAGAAGTAGCATCTGTGTTCCAAGAAATATATATTTGAAAAGAATCTGTACAAACGTATGAACTTGGCTTGAAATGACTACCTTTTATGTGGAAAAAATAGGTGACCTTTAAACTGGCTTGAGTAAATCATTCAGCCCTTATGTAATGAAATAATTCACTCTTTTTACTCTTTTAAGGCTTAAGTACAGGAACCAAGCATATGCACTGTGAAAGGGATGGGCAGGGGATGAACAAGGGATTTAGAATCAGAGGACCAAACTATCTGGTATGATCTGGCCACTTTGTGCTGCTCAGGGGGTGCAAAATAGCTGGATTTTTGACAGAAATAGCCAGTGCGGGAACTCTCTCCACTAGCATAAAAATGTTAGGGCAACTGCTTTACTGGAAGCTTCTCCCCCCAATCCTGGTGAAGGGAGAATGTCAGGGGACTTGCATATCAGAGAATCAGTGGGAGGGGAGTCTACTGTGTAGTACAGTGCACTGTACTCCAGGAGTATAGGATCACTTTGGGAGCATATGGAGGTGGTATAAATGACAGTAGCCCCTATGATGACTTAACTATCAAACTGATGCAGAATCAGGGAGCTGTAACTGGCTCCCTCACAGATCTTCAACTCCCTTGTATTGACTGGAGCTCAGATACTGGGGATGATGTTAGAGAACTAATCACTTCTATCTCAACAGGCTGCCCCAAATATTTGCTGATGTTACACTAGAAGGACATTGAAACAGGGCAGCCTTCCCCTTTAAGGAGCACCTTGGAGGGCCAGTCAGCCCTGTTTAATTAACTGCACCCTGCTACTTCTGCCTTGGGTGTTGGTCTTAACAAGAGGAAAGCCCAGCCACTGAGGGCTGAGAAGCAGAGTTGACAGACTGCTCCTATCTGGAAGGCAAGAAGCCTGGTGGAAGGTCAGTGTCTATGAGATGAATATTGCTATCCAGAGCTTTTTAGGAGGATGGGCCTGGACTAAACTGTTGGGTTGACCCAGGCTTAAGTGCCTGTTGGTCAGTGTGGAATTCAGGCTGTTGAATACAGGCTGTTGAATACCATCTGTAAGGAAGGTGGCTGGTTACCAAACTCAGCTGGGCCAAAAATTCCTTTTTGTGCTTTTGTTGGACCCTGGTTAAAGGACTGTGTTACCCTGGAAGGGGCTGAACTTTTATGTCACTTAGCCAGAGGGTCAACTCATATCTACAATGGGAGGAGGCTGAAGATTGTGGTGAGGAAGTTGAGGCAGAGCTACTGTAATCCCATACTATGGCAGATTTTAGGCTGCCTTTTTTTTTTTTTTTTTTTTTTAAATTAAGTGGATGTCCTGGATCACTTTCTAGACTTGCCCAGGATGAACTGCAACCCTTCTGATCCCATGGGATGACCCAACACTCTGAAAATGACCAACCCAGGTTTGTGGACCAGCTCCTTGCAAAAACAAATTATAGGCAAGACAGAGGCAGTGTTTATCCAAACTATTTGAACCTTAAAAAAATGCAGATTTTCAGGTTTGTTGTAACTTGAGTAAATTTCAAGTCTCGAACCCTTTACCCAAAATTTGCATGTGTCAGGTTATGGTTGTTTTAGCTTGGCTTGAAGTCTGCTGAAACAATTTTTTTCCATGGAAAAATGCAATTTATACACAATATTTTCTGTGGGACAACTTCAATTTGAGCTTTTTTGTTATTTTTCTATTAAGAATATAAAAACAAAATTTTTGTTTTCAGGTTGATTCAACCTGAATCAATATATTTTAGTTTGAACTGAACTGATACAGTTTAATGTTGAACTAACTTGAAGTGAAATGTATCTGCCTAAACTGTGCAGTTTTGCATAAGACTTATAGTTCCAGTACCATAGGCCCCACCCATTCTCCCATATAAACTGGCACCTTGGCCAGACTACATCTCCCATAATGCTTTGCAGTTTCCTTCTCAGTGAGCAGTGTGTGTCGTGGGAGTCACATGGCTGCAACTTCATCATGATATGTAATTTGTACAGGGAACCTGAGCCTTAGGAGAGAATGGCAGGAGGGAGGGGAGCATGTAGAACCAAAACAATAACTCCCATGCGACACTGCACACCTTAGGCAGACGCTGTTTAAAATAGAACTCCCTCAACACAATCTGTCTTGACTCCGTTCAATAACCTAACATTAAATGTTTTGTTTGGGAATGTCCATCTTTAATTTTGATGGCCAATATAAAAAATGAAATATTTCAACACTTCCAAATCAGGTTTTTTCAGAACTTTTCATTCTATGACAAATCTGTTTTTGACTTCTTTTGTCCCAATTTGTAATGAAAAAAGAAGTCAAAATATCAGAATTTACTGTGGGATGGAAATTCTGATTTTCTTGCTCAGCCCTAGTTACTATAATAAATATCACTTCCATAAAACTGCAGACTTATGAAGTGCTTAACAAACAAACCTAAGCATAACCATTACCTCCTCCAAAAAAATTAAAAATGAAAATTGAAGGCCTTGATCATACAGGGAGCACCATGAGAGTAGATGCCTGAAGTGTGAGGAACTTTTGGGATTGGGATCTAAATTAAACAAGGCAAACAAATGGAAGACTTGTCCCAGAACTATAGTTGAGGGAAAGGAAGGAAAGATTACCGGGGGATAAACAAAAATCAGATGTCTTCTTGGAAGAAATATTGTGTATACATTGTAAAAGATTAAGAAATGACGACTCAGAGGAGACTATTTCCATCAACAGGAAAGAGAACACCAAATGATATCTATTGTAATAACACTTAGTTCAAAGGTGCCAGAATGGATTGC
The DNA here is from genome assembly GCF_026122565.2 of Emydura macquarii macquarii. NCBI lineage: Eukaryota > Metazoa > Chordata > Testudines > Chelidae > Emydura > Emydura macquarii. The sequence continues at coordinate 6,534,096 of NW_027133614.1, forward strand.
TATTGTCCCAAGAATGAGATTTATTACCAGCTTTCAAAGAAACTACATTATATCCTGTACATGGTGGATGCAAGTAGAATCATGATAGATGAAACCTTCTTCTCCTTCATTACAATGTCAGCCTACTTTAAACATTATCTGAGCAAACAACATCTTGCATAACTTTTTAAGTAGATTTGCCAGGTGCTAAACTAGCAGGAGGCATATAATGCTTTTAGGGTTGAAAATGAGGCAATTATATTGTCTGAATCTGATAGGCTATCCTTTCACTTTTGGACTATAAGATGAACAATTTAGATATTGGCTCTCTGAAGAAATTCTGTACAATGCACCTGTTCACTTTATTAAAACAGTGACACCTCCACAGGGGTGAGGGGAGAATATTGGTCACAGACGCAATGACAGCTGGGTATATCTGTTCTTACTATTGATTAAATTACCTGACAGCCACATGGGGAAGTTAATTACTGGGAGTCAAATTAACACCCTTGCAAGATAAAGTAAACAATAATTATATTAAGAACTTAAGAGGCTTGAAGGGTTTTTGTTTTTGTTATGTTTTTGGTTTTTTTTCCCCTTGAGCCTGAAGTTCCAAGCCCTGTCTTAAAAGAGCCACTGCTATGCAGCTCTGGGGCAAATGGATTGAACCGTAATGACTAATGTCTTTATTCACAGTGTTTAAAAAGGAATTTCTACTACCAGTGATTCAGTTCAGATTCTTCACAAGAAGTCTTTCAATTAAGATTTAGAATGAGAGTCATTTGGCATAGCAACTGGATTCCAATCCTAATTTAGCAATGGTCTTTTCTGGTCAGAAGAGAGGTAGTGGGTGCTGAGAGAATGATGCAAGCAATCGCACCTCCTGTATACTGAGCGGTTGCTTAGGTCTTTCATAGACACATTCTTTCTCCCTTCTGAATCAATTAGAATGAAGCTTATCATAGTACAAAGTTACATTTGTTTTTCTGTACAGACTAAAGGAGTCCCTCTCTTTCCCGTTTCAATTTTAGGTTTGATTTATTAAGTTTATGCAACATCTTCTTTCCCAGTTAAAATGGAATAATTGGAAAACTAGTAATAGATTGTCAAGCTACTGTATAAGTGCACTGCTGTTAGCAAAAGTTTTTATTTTGCAGAGGATATTGTGGGATTCCAAATGCATTGTCTATTTTCAGATCAAACTTGCTCATCTTACAAGGAGACATATTTAGTTCCAGCTACCAGCCCTACAAACTCAGCCTGTGATCTGAAAGCCAAGCTGGGCTCTCTCCTTCCCTTACATCAGCACAGTAGAAATATTCTGTACATAAAAATGTATACATAGTGACCACCTGTGCAACCCCACTGTCTCTAAATTATGCCCTCAATTATGCTTCTGCAATCCCATAAATTTTCAATAGGATTGGACAAGTGCAAATGAAGACATACTATACAATGGCACTGCTTTAAAAACTTGTCAGTTGCCTTTAGATGTCATCCCAAATAATCTTTTCCACTACTAAGTGAAGTACAAGAAGTACTGACAATATCAAGGTAACTTTAAACTAGTTGTTAGCTAAAGGTAATCTGGAAATATGTTAAGCATGACTACTACAAATTGAAGAGAATGCAGCTACATGTGATTTACTGAGGGCATAATCTGGAATTCAGGGTCTCTTATTTCCAGTGATGATATGGGAGAAACAACAAACCAAGGCAGATATCCACATCACAGGGAGACTGAAGGATTGGCAGGTAGGGGAAAAAACAAAACAAAATGTTAAACTGAGCTAATTTGATTTGGAGATACTGAGGCAATAGAAATGGAATCCCATGGTGCCCATTTTTACTGAGACAATTTTCAGGGTAAATGACATGCAAGGAAACATAAAATATTAATGGCTTATGCAAGTGGGGATAGTCTTTAAGTAAAAGGCAAACTTAATTGTTCTAGATTTTTCTACTAAATATAAGGGTGGTTACAGTTAAATATTATGGGCCAAATTCAGACTTGCTGTAACTTCACTAGAGTCATCCATCAGAAAACATCTGACACATAGTAATCACACTGAAAAGTGCTTGCTTAATGGAGAGGATGGGAGAACAACACATGATGTAAGGCTCTACCGGAAGATGCTCAGATGCTCCAGTGACAAGGGTGGTATAAGAACCTCTATAGAAAAAGCAGTGATTTGCCTATTGAAAGTGATCCTTAGCTAAAATCTCATGCCATTAAACGTAAGCTTCCTCCATGTTTTATCATTTTCCCCCAGAACCAACCTTTTTGTTGCTGACAGTTATCACAACACATTTTTTTTCTCAGATTGAGAGTGAGTCACCTGTTTTCCTGGTGGTCACCGACAAGGCTGATCCTATATTTTACAAATTAAAGCACTCTGTTATTACTCTGACTTTTGCAATTACTTTATCATTGTAATTGTCTTAATGAAAAAAAACTCTACAAAACAGTAGAAACATGCTTTAAAATATTATAGTATGATTTTGTAAACAATGTTGTGCACAACTTTTGACATTGTAAGTATACATTATGGTTCCTTTCCAGGCTTCTGTAACTGACAAGAAGATTTAAGGAGCAGTTTTTCAAAGTCAGAATGTCAGTTATGTGTCTAAACCCCATTGACTTTCAGTGAGTGCTCAGCACCTAACTACCACTTGAGCTTTTGAGAATCATCCCCTGAAAGCTTCTATGATAGTGTTAGGTGAAACAGCAAATGAAGATGGTGTCTGAAGATAGTGCGGAATTTTGCTGTTGCCAAGATACAGTCCACACTGTTAATAGATAATTCTCTAAATACCCCTCTGAAAAATATGACAGGACACATCAGAGAAGTTCTTTTCTGATCACTGACGTGGAACGTACACGAAGTGAGATTGTTCGAGATGCAAACACAGTCCATAAAAATGAAAGATACATGAACTTTACTGACATTTAATTCAATGATAAGTTATTGTCCCTTCTACTAGAGTCTCCTGATGAATTTCCTTCCACCCTTTAAGTCCCATCCTTTTAGACAAAAGGTTTTCAGGAAGAGAATGTTAATTCAATCTATACAAAGAATTGAAAAAATGATATTATTTCAGATACATACTTGGTGTAAATCAGCACAACTTAATTGGCTTCAGAGGTGTTATGCTGATTTACATCAACCAATGATCTAACTCTCCATTTCAGATAAACTTTTCAATTTCTGAACTTCTTCTGATGGTTATATATCACAATGTACAAAATTCATCACTGTTTAGCAACAGGAAATACAGCAGTAATTAAGGAATTTTAAGTAATTAAGGAATTTTTCAGATATTCTTGATGCAGCCTAAATCCAGTGAATTAAGAGATTTAAAGAAATAACAAAAAACAAGGCAGTTCTAATAATGCATTTAAATTACAGCTATGATGGAGGCTGGGCTCATAATGAACAACCTTTTCAGCAAAGATTTATTCAAATTTTAAAACCAGTTAACTTTAGCAATGTTCATATACCTTTTGTGTTGCTTTCTACAGACACTGAGTTGAATTTTCCAAATAACTGTGCAAAGCAGATTTCCAAGTCTCATGCAAGAGTATTTGCAGAAAGCAAACTTTAAATTTGCATGCTCAGTCAAGGAAATTCTTGTCCACAGATTTATTTTTATTTCATTTCCAGTTTTCTTCATGCCAATAGAAGCTTTTCAAAGGTTCACCTTTCTAAGTTATAAAGGGCCAAAATTTCAAAAAGGTCGCAATCTGGCCTCTAAATTTCTGTTGGCACAATTTGTATGTGTATAACCACAAATTTGTAAGCACAAATAATGTATGTTTTAATGGCTCAGACCTGCAAGGTATTTTGGCCCTGATCCATTTAAGCAAATGCTTAGCATGCAGCACACACATCGTCTCAATTAATTCAGTAGAACTACTCATCAAGTGCTTGTTTAAGCATGTTTCAGCACTGGCTTTGCGTGGTCACTTAAGCCCAAGCTCGGTAGTAAGCTATCTATCGAATTTGTATACATGTGCTACTTCTGTCTACAGTGTCTTGATTTATAGCACATGTTTGCATGGACTAAGTTTTGCAGTGGCCTTTTTCAAAATGGCTTTGAAAATATGACCCGTGATATATTTTACTGTTTATAAACCATAACTTTGCTATATTTCTAATGAATCTATAGAAACTGAAAATATCATCATTCAAGAATTTTTACTCAACATTTGATCTGTCTTTTTCTCTACCTTAGCTAAGTCTCTAATTTTTCAGGCTTCTTCTTCCTCCTCCCCCACATCCCTTTTGAAACAAATACACCAAATGAAATTTGATCCTTAAGAGGGGAAAAGTAGCACCAACAGCCCCGCACTCAGGGAATGAATAATAGAGAGTAATCATTCTATGCAAGTGCACAAGGATAGAAAAGGATTTTACTTCGAGATTTTCAGGCGTTATAAATAACTTAAAATATGATTATGAACATGGTGTGTTTAATTCTCACCTTTCTCCAGACAACATGGAAGTAGGTGTCAACTTACTGGTACTTACCTGCTATGAGTGAGATAATCATCCTTTGTGCTCTGAGGTGGGGAGGAAATCAAACAGGTACTAATACCAGTCAAAACTAGGCAATGAACATGGCAGGGAAGTGTGGAGGATCCTAAAGAGACGACATAGCTTCTTCCCTCTAAGATGGCAAAAGACCATCCATGTCATCAAATTGCTACCGAGATTCTGTAGGGGGTGTGGGTGGGTGTGTGGGTGTGTGTGTGTGTGTGTGTGTGTGTGTGTGTGTGAGAGAGAGAGAGAGAGAGAGAAGGATGATGGTGCATTAGGCAATGTGACCTCATGATGAACCCACCCATCTCTCAAATTTGGGCAAAAGTCAATGATGTTGTATTAACTCTTACTCTGCAACTTTTGCCCATCAAATGGGGTGATGTGGAAGAGGGTGCAGCAGTGAGCAGATTGCCAAATGACAATAGTAAACCTTGCTGCCAGCAGGGAATGTAGGCAAGAGAGTTAATGCAGAACTTATGGACGCTTACAGAAATTATCTGGTATCTGCATGTATCCCCATAGATTTTAGGACATCAGTGGATCATGACCGGACCCTTGTATGAACTCACAAAGCCCTCCCTCTGGAAAAGTGACTTCTCATGTATTCTACAGATCTAGTTGCTGATATAGTAGAATACTTGCAGTCCTCCTCCTTTACATGGGATGATTTTTATTCTTGCTTAAGAGAGTCCAAAAAGCCTTTTAAAATAGTAATGTACTGTTAACAGTGGTAGGTATTGACAAATAGTGTTTTGTCATGCTGGTATGACAGTCACATGGTAAATTGAGTTTATTTACTATTCCTGTCCATAATCTCCTGGGGACTGATTCAGCACCATTTTTGGAGTCTTTCCGGGGACATCAGTGGATATTGGATGGAGTCTTTGAGCACATGGGTGTCAATGGGACAGCTTATGTGCTGAAAAATTGTGTGCTTTCCTGAATAGGAGTGTTATAATAAGTACAGCTGATACTGGAAAAGTTACACAATTTTTAAAACCATTTGTAGCTGGTATAAGTTCAGAGGCATAATACATGTCAAAAGAGGCACAATTTATTATACATAAAAATGAGATGAATGAAAGTAAATGAAAACATGGCTTTGTTTTGCCCAAAAGCATTCTCTTTATGCCATTGTTAAAATACAGCTTCTTAGAATAGTCTTCTCAACATGGATCCTGCTTAAACATTAATTCAGCCAAGGTCCTTGAGACACCAATAAATGGTGCCAGTAGTTTAGGATTAACAGTTTCAGTATTAATCTTTGATAAGAAAACAGCTGCTCATCTTGCCAGGGTGGTAGCTAAGTCTGAAGGCCAGAAGATATGGCTGTGTGTTTAAGATGTGATAAGGAAAAAGCAGATGGCTTAGAGTAAACAATTCAAAATAACTCTGTTGTCAGTTCTTTGGGTGAAAACCATGTGTGTTAAATTAAATCTATCCATAACAATGAATGGGATATTTCACATTTGAATTTTGTTAGGCCACCAAATATTTATAAGGGAGAAATTGTTGCTAGGTATGAATTGTTCATGGAAAATTCAAAATGTAGCTCAGAAGTGCCCAAAGTGGCCTGATTTTCCAGTGATGTCTATGTTAATTGCTCACCTAATTTGGTGTGCATTTAACATGATTGCATGCACCAACCTGATATCTGTGCCTACAAGAGACTTGATAGATATATACTATAAAATGGCTATGTGCATTTGCAACTGCAGCATATATCTACAAATATGGCGTTCAACTGTACTCAAACTCTGGCATGCACATTTTTGTAAATCAAACCTTAAAAGTCTATCTAGAAGAAAATTTTATAATCTGTCTATTTAAGGGGCAGCGGAGCTAAGAAAGAACCACTTTTAAATTTATTTATTTATTTATTTTTTACTACTAGAGATTCATAGAGTTTCAAAGACACAAATGGTGGTTTAGGTACTGTATTTGTATTTGTACAAAGGGTATTTGTGCCTTTGAAAATCTACCCCTTAGTTGTTTTATCTGAAACAGACAAAATGAGCGAGAACACTGACAGCAGACAAATAATCTTAAAAAGAATGTTTACAGTATTGTTCTTTAGGACAAATTGTGGCCACAGATACACACGCATCACCCCCATTTGAACTTAGCAGGAATTACAGATCTGTTATCTGAGGCAGAGTTTCTCTGTCTGAAGATATTCGTTATATATTTAAACTAAAAGGGAGTAGAAATCAGGAGAGTAGAAAACTAGTAAACTCAAATACTCATGTTTACCTGGATTTGAGTTACATAAATAACACTGAATGGAATTCATTTGTATCCAGAAAGCTAGCATGAGGGTAGTACATTGGGCTGTGACTGAAGGAAGCCTAGGTTCTAGTCATTAATTCGATAATGATGTGCTATATGACCTTGGACAAGTCATTTCCCTTCCTACGATGACTGTCCTTTCTATTTAGAGTCTAAGCTCATTAGGAGAAGAAAATAAGTCCTCAGCACCTCCTTATGCCCTTGAAACCCATTAAAATGAGATGTTGGTCTGACTAAGGACTAGAGGAATTTCCCTTATTTGCTGCAGGGAAACTAAATATGAGCTGTTTAAAATGGCCTCTTCATTTATGACAGTTTTTGCTGAAATATGCTATTAACATGTATTAAATATCTCCTATATTTCAGAATATCCAAAGCATTCATAATGTCTCATAATAACCAGTTTCATTAGAAAGCTGCTGAGACACTAAGTGATATTTCTGTTGGAAGAACTTCTCAGACAGTAATGTGATTTATGCAGACTTTGTCATTCCCCATAGAAACTCCACTATCTTCTGTCAAACAATGTCACTTTTTTCCCAGTTCAGAACAGTACCAAATGCAGGACATTCTTCACCTATGTTGTCCTAGCTTTCTATGTATGTCTTTACATAAAAATGTAAGGTGGAAATTTTTCAAAGCTGCCTAAGGGATTTAGACACCCAGATCCTACTCTATTGCCTACATTTATTAAAATCAAGAGGGTGGAGGGAAATGTTTTAATGAAATTCATATTAATTATTTACTTTCATATTGTTTAAGGAATCATCCTAGTTATAATTACCAACATAGTGTATTAATGTTAAACAGACATTATACTGATCAATGCCACAGTTTGAAATATATTTAAAGTGCCAATATTTTTATAAATATAAGGCTCCACCATTAGCTATTTTCTCCTAGGAATTATGCTCAGTGCACCCTGAGAGTGCATTGTGAGTGGGTTTTACTTCTTTCCTGTCCTATTGATATGTTTGGTGATCTCTTTCCATGACACTGAAAACTATAAACCTGGAGATCACAAATTTGTGACTCACTGTTGGCCAAGTTTGAATTTGATGGGGATAGAGTAGCCTGCTTTCCTGATATTGATAGAAAAGGGATATATTTGCAACCATGGCTTTTTGAGTATATATAACTGGTGAAAAGTTCAGGTGAACACTAAAGCTCCAGACTGTTTTAAAATCTCTGTTTTAGCAATTCCCTCAATGTTGGGTGATGTTAGAAGGGTTAGAGGTTTTGAGCTGTTAAAATAGCTTCCCTCTCCCCATCATTCAGCATTTCCTGGATGTAGCTTCAGCCAGTTGCTCTTCATCTACTTTCAGCCTTCAGCCAAGTCCTCCCATAGCTGAGAGATAGCACTGATTGGATCTGATGGGATGGGAAGATGATATAGAGCCTGGGTATCATTTCTGAACTGGGAATTCCTCAGTCTATAGAAAAACATGTTTTATTTTCAACTTACCAAGGCTCCAATTGGGCACAAAGATCATCCCAAGGATCCATGTTGTTTAGGGAAATGATCCTCTCCCTCAGGGTGAATTGTCCAAGGATATTACTGTTGCAGTGAAACTTAACTGTGTGTGACTCACGGGTCTCATTTAAACAAGCTGTCTTCATCTCTCCAGTGCCACAATAACTCCAAGGAGTAGAGATGAAGCTAAGGTCTATCTCTTTCTATTTGACCTTGTGTAATGAGCTGCCCTTCCTCTAGAATGCTACATGTATTTTTGGATGGATACTGCCTATGGACGTTCAGTAATTTTCACTGGAATTAGCTATTTATCACATCGCTAGTTTTAATAAATAACAAAGACCATTCCTGTTGGTTAACATCAGTGAAAAGTATCTATTCATAACCACATTGATGAGTCTCCCCCTTATTAATCTGAGTCACTCTATTCTTCTCAACAAAAGAAGAGTATTTAAAGTGTAAGCAGGAGCAGTCTTTGTTCTGTGTTTGTCCTGAACCTAGCACAATGGAATCCCACTCCAGGACTGGGGCTTTTAGGTGCTATTGCAGTACAAATAAAAATACTACTTGGGTAAGATGTAGCAACAGAAAAAAATCTGCAATACCTTTATTGAATAGAGGACATGGAAAGACAATTATTTTTACTGGGAAATTTCTAATTGACCTAAATATTCAGCAGCATAATCAACTTGGGACCTATGAGATGTCATATGATGTAGCTTTTAATATATTTACAGTCTGACACACACACACAAAGGATGTTACTTGTAACAGAGGTTCTTTGAGATACTCTGAATATTCACACACTTGGGATATGTGTTGAATGGTCCAGCCTTCTACTGTTAGTGATTGTTAAAGCACTTGTGTGAGCCCCTTTCACCCCTCCCCTCAGCACTCCAGTATGTTCTGAGCATGAGGCAATAAAAGGGAATACTGTAGCAGCTGCCTTCTTAGTTCTCTCCAGCATTAATGCACCTTAGTGCTTTCAATCATCAGTGCCCCTTAGAAAAGTGGAAGGACGGTTGGGAGGGTGGATATGCAGAGTCCATCTCAAAGAACCTCAATTACATGTAAATAAGCTTCATTACTTTGAGTGTCCTCTGCGTATTCCCACCCTTGGGAAAGTTTTTAGTCAACTGTAATCAGAGTAGGAGAGTGGGCAAAGAGCCTTAATTTAATTAAGAATTGAAGAACTGATCTCCCAAAATGGACATCTGTTCTGGTTTGGATATCCATTGCATAATGCTTAGTAAAAGCATGTATTGAGCTCCACATGGAGCTTTACCAATTTCAGCTAGAGAGACATGCTTTAAACATCCTGGATCTAACAAGGAGACAATTGAAGATACCACTGACATGGGGATCTGCAAAGGAGGTGACACATCCTTCCTATGAGAACAAGTAGATGTTCGGGGCAGGATGGTAGCATAAGCGACAACCCAGGTGGTGAAGTATCAACTTTTTGTTACTTGTGATCAGGAACGAGGCTGGTGGCTTTGTTATCCATGTGTCTTTCCTTGTCTCCAAAAAGATCCAACAGACTCTGAGGAGTGCAGTTTGGAGTGAACCTGTGTAGTTATAACAGACCGTGTTGGTGTCAGGGTAGTATTCAGATCCAACAACTCTGTTGGGGAACTGATGTAAATGGATGATCAGATGACTCCATATCTTTGACTCAGATCCCTGGAGTTTTTCAGATCTGCAGACTCATGGTCCAAGGGACTGATGAGTCTCCGGGATGGGGAGTGGTACTGACAGGTGTTTTGTTTGGGTGCTTTTTCTTCAGATCTTTGGATCTGGAGTCTCACAGATTGGCAATTTCCAAACTTGTACCCTTGTTGGAATCAGATCCAAGGGTTTAATCACAGAGTGCCCAGTCTTTAGAGACAGATCTTGGTGCCAACACCAAGCCAAATAGGCTTCCTGAGACTGTAGGGTACTGGAGCTGATTCAGGCCTCTTATCTATCTTCTAAGAAGCCTTAGAAATCACTGATCTGGAAGATTGAACTGAGGAGACTTTTTGTAGTAGGATGGCTTGAAGTTTATTTTGCCTCTCATTCCTAGCTTGTGCTGCCAAGTTTCCACAGATACTGTAGCTAGAAGGAAAAAGTATTTCTCCAAAGCACTTCAGGCAGAAAGTGTGAGCATCCAGCGCTGAGAAGACAACAGGACACAATGCATCTCTTGAATCCATGTTTCTTGTTCTTTGTATTTGTGATCAATAGTAACTATAGATGCCTAATGACAAACACTTAATAGTAAACTAAGATGCTAGAAACATGCTAGAGCGTTGAGGGGAGGAGCAAATTGGGATGCACAGAACTCTAACAGGCACTACTATTAGAAGACTCTCCCATTCATTGGCACCAGTCAACACATATCCCAAGAGTGGACACTCAAGGAAATGGAGTCATCTATAGATAAATGGCAGCTAAAAATAGATTTTCAGATAGGGATGTCAAAGCATGTGCTGTTAGCAGGTGGCTTCATCTCTAACCAATATCACCTCCCATTCAAACAGGACAGTATGTGGATAAGCAAAATTATGTCTTGCCACTACAATTACACTGTAGCCATTGACTTACAATGTTTTAAGTGAAGGTGTGTTTTTGGAAATGTACAAAGGTATCAAAATGGAGCAAATGCAAAGAAGGATGCTTTATTAAAAAAAAAGAACAAACAAATATATATGAATATTTAAATAATGGTTGATACTTGGCATTGTCTCAAGAAGCCACGGTCCACATCCTCATTTCAGGAACAGTGCTAGGGTCTTGAGCTGGGATTTTCAAAGGAGCCTAAGAGAATTAGGCATCCTAATCCCATTGAATGTCAGTAGGAGTTGGATGACTAACAGCTTTAGGCTTCTTTGAATTTCCCAGCCTTGATTAATTCTGATTTGGTCAAAGAGAAACTAGGGTATTTTTCAATACAACAGTGAAAATAGAAAACATAGTACATATAAATTCTCCCCATTTATACTTAAGCATTTTAATGTTCAATCTTTCTCTCCCTCGTTTCCTGTTCTTTTTTGCATCTGCTATTTTCCTCTTGGTCCTCTCACCCCCAGATTACATCTTTCCTTTCTGCCATACATTTTATTTTTTTCTACAATTTCTGCTTTTCGCTACTCCTCCCTCACATCCCCTCATTTCTATTTTTTCTGCCTGATCTCCCCCTTCTCCCTCCCCCCCGGCCGCCCAATTCTGCTGAGCTCTCCTTACTTTTCCTGCCAGCTGGCTAGACAGCTGTTCCTGATAATAGTGAGTGAATGAGTTGTGAAAACAGTTGTTCAGAAGCCAATTTTACCTGCCGTTTCCATTCTCTATGGGACTGGAAGTCCGGAGAATGAAAAGAAGGGAAATGGTGTGTGAAACAAACCCTGGTGTTTTGAAGAAAGCCAGTGTGACACAGAATGTGGTGGGGCAATGGGATGGAACTAGTCCAGTTTAAACAGTCATGGGATTGTAGAGAAGCATATGGAGGACCAATTCTTACATGGATTATCCACCAAGTCCATCTTAATTTAGGGACAAGTCCAGTCCCCAGTGCTCAAACAAAATATCTGCTGCTTGCAATGGATCTCTATAGCAGGGTGGAGTTAGGAAGTGTGGAAGGAATCCTCCACCCAAAGAGGATGGGTGCAGAGGTGGGTGCAGTGTTATTTCTGCTACAGCAGGAAAAACTTAAACATCTATGTAACAATGAATCAGCCAATGCTGACCCTCCTCCCCTTCCCATATATCCATTCACACTGCCATGGAAAGGGTCATCTCAGAGTTGGGCTTCACTGCTTACATGAGATAAGCATTCTCAGAGCAGCGTGCCCAAATACAAAACCAATTTCACTGCCCTCATTGCCTCGGGCTAACATTTGTCCCACAGTGATCGAGGAGTTAGAATGAGTAAGGCCCAGATCTAACAAAGCACTGAAGCATGGGCTTACCTTTAAGTACATGTATAGTCCCAGGGACTTCAAAGGGACTGCTCATCCCTCATTATTAAGGCAATTCTGTGATGTTCAGTAACACAAATACAAATATTTAAAAAGATCACACCTGACTCTTCAAATTCGCTGTTGTAAGCATTCCAGGTTTCACTTATGCGAAGCAGGGTTTCTTCCATTGCTTGAATGTCCATGTATGGACAGTTGCACTCGGGGAATTTGGGGCCACACTGACACCAGCAATCATTATCTTTGCAGATAAACTCCCCCTCTGAATTGCAGGCAATATAACTCAAAGCTGCCTGTACAAAACGCTCCTGCAGATATTCAGGCAGGATGAGTTGAAGACCTTTGGAAAACAAAATAAGAATGATCTTATTGAAGTGTGAGATAAGGTTGAGCCAAACAAATTCAGCAATCGACACATCATAGTGATAAAATAACATTTTAGGTACAGAAGGATAGTATGTGGCTTAATGAGGTCAATCTATCCATCTCTCTAACATTCACACCATATACTGCAATATTTGTATCTCTCAGGGCTTAGTCTCAGATGACTTTATTTCCATCTGAATTCAGAATATCAATCCTAGTAACCTGTCTTCTCCAGAAAGAGGGTTAACTGGAGTAGTTTCCTTTTGAGGAGACTGCCGCCCCCCACCCAAAAAAAAAGGGCGGGGGGGAAGGATTATATCAACCTCACATTGTTAGGAACTGATGAATAAACTGCAAGAGACGAAAGGGTTTTTCTGTTGCAAAAAATGCCATCAAATTACAATCTTGATACTAACGGTTAGTGTAAACTCTGGAAACATGGATGTAGTGAAACCAATTATAAGGGACAGGGGGAAAAGGGAAACAATCAAGGGGGAAGTGTGAGATCACATGCTATCTTTAGTAGATTTTTTTGTTTGTTGTTGCCTTTTCCCAACATGATATGTTTAATGTATTCCAATTATCTGTCCATGAAGCTATGCAGGCAAATAAGGAAGAACAGAAACTATGAGCTAAAACACCGCCCTTCCCCTTTTTAATTCATTCTTTAATTTTTTCAATGTAGGTCATTAGTGTCTTAATAGTTGGTGCAAAAATATATGCATAATGATTCATTGTCAACTGTATTTCTATTATGTTGCACAAAATAATATTGAAGATTTGCTATCTGTTTTATTAAGTTGACTTCAATGGACATTTGTATCATTTTGGTCTTGAACTAACCAGTTTGGTGGTAATGTCTTGGAAGGGATTTTCAAAATGTCTATGTGAGTAAGGAGCACAAGTCCTGCTGAAGGTCAGTTAGACTTGTAGGACAGATTTTCAGAGGCACAAATTGGGGTTAGGCTCCTACCTGTCACCGAAAGTCAATGAGAGTTGGGGCTACGTGCCACTGTACCCTTGAAAAAATCTCCCTCTGCTCCTAACTCACTTAGGTGCTTTTGAAAATCCCACCCCTTCTTCTGAAAAAGTGAAAGTTCATTAAACACTTTCACAGTTATATATTAAAAAACAAATAAGATGTATTTAATTATCCAGAATTCTTGCAACCGGAAATTAAGATACACTGTTATAATAACTGAGTATTATTTGCATGATGCTAATGAGTAGCATGATTATATGGTAATTACAGAATTCTAATTTGGTTTTGGTTGTCAGTCATGCTAGCTACAATATTAAACAGCAACAACAAAATACAACCAGCTACCTTATTAATCTTTTGCCAAAGATTTGGGGCCAGATTGTAATACTCTTAAACTGGAAAGTACCTAACGCCATGAGCAGTCTGACAGGATTCAATGGGATTATTTGTGGAGCAAATTGCTTTTCAGTGTGAATAAGGGTATCATAATCTAATTCATGGATAGCAGGTTATTTATTATATATGCTTTTACCATATAGGAGCTTGTTCAAGATCAGAGGAAAATCTTTTTTGTTTTTAATACATTAATAATAATAAAATAATATTTTAAAGTTTGCAAGTTGAAGGCCATACCCCAATGGTTTATGAGAACACTGATGCCGTTGCTAAAATCAGCTCTTTTTGCACTTGTCTTCTATCTGATGTCAAAAATCAGTTGTTACTTGGGCATGATTGCAAAACAAGCTGACATACTTCTGAAAAGCCTTGAAGTTGCCAAATGAAAAGAAAATCTGGGTAGGCAGTCCTGAGCCTTTGTTCAACCTGACTACATTAAATTTAAAATCATTTAAGCAGCAATAACATTATGATTTTTAATGGTAATCCAATGGCATGTATCAAATCTGTATTTGATTGATGTAATAACCAATTTCCTAACTATTTAACTGACAAATGTGAAAGTTCTGGAACAGCATCCAAAATGGCAAATTATTTATTCAGACACAATGGAAGAGGTGAGAGCCACAAAGAAAATAACAATGTTCTCATAAACTGCTAGCTAGAGACACAGATATAGGAGAAAAAAGAATGTGGACATATTCATCAGGGAGATAGTGTCAGGATTTTTTTATCTTGATAACTGCAAAACATTTTATTATATTATATTCAGCTGATTTAAGGCCTGATACTACTTGTATTAAATGTTTGCACTAATTGAGCAGCTCATGGGTGTGTTCACACAAGTAGATATTGCATCAGTAGCAAGTGTTTGCAGGACTGGAGCCTTAATTTGCAAAATGAACCAAAATGTTGCTTCTTTTACACACCAAATAATCCCACTCAGATGAGTGGGCCTACTCAAATGAGTAAAGCAATTCAGTCTGTTAGCTTCAATAATATTGAGCCTCTCTACAGAGTACCCCTTGTTTGTAACTGATAAAAGAAATTAATGGCTTGATTCTGCCATCTTTGCTGATGTGAGGTATTAAGCATGAGAAGATCTTTCAAAGGCATTTAAGCACCTAAAGATGTACATAAGCACCTAAAGGGGTTTTCAAAAGTGCTTATGCAGGCAGGATGAATGCCTGAGTTCCATGGATTTTAATAAGACTTAGGCACATGACCTGTTTAGGTGTTTTTGCCTTGGGGCCCAGATTTTCAAAGGTATTTAAGGACCTAAAAGTGCAGATAGGTGCCTAGTCAGATTTTCAAAAGAGCCTAAGCAGGTTAGGCACTGATTTCACACAATTGCAATAGGCAATTAAGTGTCTAACAAGCGTATTTTCTTTTGAAAATCCCACTAGGCACCTAAATACTTCTGAAAAACTGGCTTCAGCTGCCCAGCCACATCTTTAGGCACCTAAATACCTTTAAAACTCTGGTCTTCACTCTTCAAATAGTTCCATCAATTTCAATTGAGACTACTCAGAATGAGCAAGGATGTAATAATGGGTCTAAATGCCATTCCATGTTCAGTGTACACTTTGGGAGTTTTGGCTTGCTAAAGAGTGTATACGTGATTGATTGCTAAATAAAGCTGTAAAATGTTAACAGCCTTACATTGTTTTCTGATCAGTACCAATATTGTTTCTAGTTCAAACACAACGTGAGTTACTGACATTTCCTTCACTTCAGTTAGAATTTACTTATGGGGCAAAGAATTAGGAAAATGACCTTTTATGAGGGAAATAAAGGTGGAAAAAGAGAGGAAAATAAATAGCCTGATAAATATCCTCCTGTTCCATAAAATATTAACAAAATTGTACCTACGTACCTTGTAATTGAATCTTATTTTCAGGACTCTGAACCAGAACAGAACTGACAGAATCTAGGTTGTCATAGTTACTGCAGCCAAGAGGACCAGTCCGGGTTTCTGTGACCTAATGGTAAGGGAATGGAAAACCATTTGCTACATTATACAAAACAAGCTATGGCATTAAGAGTTTGTTTAATGAAACTCCCATCCAACTCAGCAGGTTGTATATTTCGTATGTTAACAATGCAACATTCCCTCATTTTATCAGCTAAAAGTATCACTACAAATATTTTACCAGTATAGCAAAAGTTCTGGTGTCATTTTCATAGCAAGGGATTCCTTAAAATAGGTTTTATCAGCCCAACAACTTAAGTCATGTAACATTTCTTCATGGTTGAGAGTTAGTGAGTTCACTACAAGTTAGACTTTAACTTACATGACATTTAACTCTCACACTAGTGTGCAAAGCTGTAGAGAACTCTGTAGTAGAGATTTGGGGGTTGATTCTGATCTGACTCATCCCAGTCTTCTACATGACTAACTCCACTGACTTCAGTGGATACGCTCCTGATTTTTTTTCAGTGTAATTTAGGAGAAAATAAGGTTTTTGAATTCTGGTGTTTCCTTTTGTGAAGTGCTTTTAGTAAAGTTCCTGAACTTGCTGGATGTCTTTCAGGGTATGTCTTCCCCCACAGCGGCAAATTCACTGCCGTCAGATTGATTTCTCAGGATCGATTAAGCTGAAGTGAAGACCTACTCAATAGATCCGGAAATCAACATAATAAATCCACCCCCGGAAAAAGATTAACAATTCATTGACGGGAACACATTTGACACTTGGAGACGGTGTGCAGAATAGATTTTAGGAAGTTGGCGGAAGACACGCAAGCTACTTAGAGCAGCTTGTGGATCTCCCATTGACTGCTGCAGAATTTGCCAGTAAGTACAGACCAGGCCTCAGTTAGGAGCCAACCTAAATAAGGCCAGACTACTATAGAAATTCAAGCTCTTTGTAGTCCGAGGCACCAGAGAAGCCCAAATACAAAGTCATGTCACACTTGATTTGATCAAAACAAGTTCATTCCAAATGGGGCTGTGTAATGCTGATGCCCTGGAAGGAAGGATATGGGATGGGGGACATGAAGTTTATTTAAGTAATGACTGTAAAAGAATCTCAGCAAAAGTTAGTAATTCTACGTACTTCATTCAGTAACATGAAGATATTTTCTAAGCTTTTTAAAATGAAAGGCTAGATTGAGGCTTTAGGCATAGCCCAGAGTAAGGGGGGGGAGATCTAAACTAGATCCCCAACAGCAGCCTTTTGAGACAAAGTGGCAATTAGACACACCTGTGTGTCACAACTGTGCTGTTTCCTCCTTGCACCCAGGAGCTGGTAACTTACTACTAGTTTTTACCTGCACCATCTGATCTTTCCCAGGGGCAATATGACTTCTCCTGCCCCTCGCTATGGCTAGATTGCAAACTGACAGTCAAGCCTTGAATCCATAACTGAGGATGGGAACCCTGTGAGAAAACAAACTTTTCTTGAGATGTCTCCAATATGTCTGAGACTGGTCCCCTGGGTATTTCTACTTCCAATTCCATCTGACATCCTGATGCACAAGAATGATTAGCTTGTTCATTTCACTGGACTCTTTTATCAAAAGTAAGTTTAAGGGCAATTTCAGTTTGAGTCTCAAGATCAGATGGTTTGTTTCTGAATGGTTCATCCATCTCCAGTGCACATTACCACTTTTTCTTTAGACATTAGTTGGTAAAGTTAATTACAGGAGTTTACTTTTCTTTATTAATTATAGACATGGAAAGACCAAGCTAAAACTAGTTTTGACAGTATAACTCAGTTTTGTTTGGTTTACAATGATGATAAATGGTTTTATTTTAGTTAGTGTTTCTAACCTATGACTACAAAGTCAACACATACACAACAAAAAATAAACTGATTCTTATACAGCCTAATTCACTTCTGCACTGAGGCCTCTTTACACCAGTTCTGCCAGTGTAAACCTGTCAGTCCCAGCCCCTGGGGATTCCCCTGCTGTTGGAGTTTCAGCTGTAGTTGTCCCTGTGCCACTCCACTGCAAGAGCTCTCTATATTTGCCAGGGGCTATGGGACCATTGCTATCATCCTGATGCACTACAGTTATTCTGTGATGCTGAGTTAGCCCAGAGGGGCTGTTGGCAACTGTGTAATGACATTGGGCAGCATCTCAAGCTTCTCTAACTTGTACAGGGAGGCCACAAAAGTCTCCAACACATTCTCCCCCTACCCAAGTCCTGCACCAAGCTCATATCATGTGAAGTACTGAACTGGGCTCTGGAATTTGTTTGGCTTTCCATCTGAGAGCAAACAGAAAGAGAAATAAACTAGAATAAAAGTAACACAAAGAACTTTTCTTGTAGGTGACCCAAGCTATATTGCTTTAGGATCTCTTGGAGAATGAGTTCAACTTACTGGGTTGGGGAACTTGATTTCAAAAGCCACACTTAAAATAAGAAAATGCATTGGATAAATCAGTTACGTACGGTCAGTCACTTCAGATGCAGTCTTTTAAGAAGGAGAAATATTTTACTTTAACAAGCCCTAAAAGATGAGGAATTAAGAGGTTCTCTTTATCTTCCTATTGCTAATCTTAAAATTAATATATAGTCCCTTACATTTACATGCTTCTTCACACACACATTCTGTAGTGGTTTATGAACCACCACCACCTGCAGAGTAGAGCCTCTCTGAAAGGCATTGAACTTGGTTATCCTCTGCCCTGCACCTCATTTTGCACCTGTGCAAAGTGAAAATAAAAACACTGATACTCTGATTTGTTAGCGTCTTATGCCCATTTTGCACTCATTTCAATGGAGAACCAGGCCCATTGGGTCTGGAGGCAGACTCAATGTCTTCAGAAGCACACGGGGAATGCATTGGCTCTCTGCAGTTATGTCTGTACTGTAGCTGGCAGCATACCTCCCAGCCTGGGTATGTAGACACATGCTAATCTGCTCAAGCTATCGTACTACACATTGCAGAATAGATGTATAGCGTGAGAGGCAACACTGGCTTAGCATTTCTTTCTACCCATGCTGAGAGGCATGCCCCCCAGGGGCAGTGTAGACATACCCTGCTACACTCTTCAGCATGGTAGTGAGGCTGGTTATGACCACCTCCCCTCAATATCCCCTTTAAACTATCTAGCATTGGAGGCTGTGGCAGCCTTTCCCAGTCCTTGTGCTTACTGGTCCTGAACCAGCACAAAGACTTCCATTGATTTACATGATCATGGATTAGGCCCAAGAAGCACAAGGTCTGGAACTGTGAACGACTCCTTGCTCCTTTTGTTCTCTTCTCCCCTTGCACTCTCACCTGCAAAACCTACAATCTAAGGCCACCTTTTCTCATGTGAGCTATCCTTGTCCACACAAGGAGTCCTGATTCAGTGAATAGGAATGATTGTATGAAGAAAGGTTCCTGTCCTCTCCATCTATTTGAAATAAGGCAAATTGACACCAGATGACCACCTGGGCAACAGCTTACTAAAGGGAGAGTGGAGATGATGGTTATACTATATTTATTTAATAATTTTAAAGACCCTTTTCCATATTTTGCCTTAGACAGTTGGGTTTTGAAGCCATTTGCCTGTAAGGCAGGGTGACATATAATGTAACCTTAAAACTAAGACTTATGTGACCAAATTTATAATGCTTATTCTCATTTACTGCTTGTTCCTCCTGTGGTAACAGATTAAGGAAGGTTAGTAATTAGCATCGTTACAGGCTTTCATTTGTGCATGCAGATTCATTCATCATTCAGATGATGATTCAAGGCAATTCAGTATAGGTTGGCATTACCACTGACTTGATAATGGGAGCATCAAGAGTTGCTTTGCTGAGGTGTGGATGGAGAAGTGCAAAATGGTTATCCCTAAATGTCCTCTGGCTTCAGTACTTATAATCACAAAATTATTGGTTTTAAAAACAAAACTGTGTGTCCAAATAATTATGGGCTACAGTGTGAGTTGGGCCACATGCCTGCACCGGGGGATTAGAGGGATTACAGGTGAGCTGGCCCAAAGGGAGTGTTCTAATGTGCTGCAAGTATAGGCAAGCAGCAGCTACTACCATTCTCTTCCCTTAACTGGAACAAGGATGAAGCAGGGAAGGACCTGTGACTTGGAAGTATATCTCCATGTCACGGTGCTTCCCAGGCTGCCTGAGGTGGTGCAACTTATGCCTCGCCCATTGCTCGGGGATCTGCTTCGAGTCACAGAACCAGACCGTCAGCTGGTGTAGCTTAATTGACATCCATGGAGCTACACTGCTCTACGCTAGCTGAGGATCTGGCCCAAAATCTAGTCTTTCACGCAAATTTGTCATTCTGACTTTTGAGAAAGCAGAGTTTTCCTCTGATGAAACCCCTTCGCTCCTTAATTCTTAGGTACTGCATGCAAAATATGCTGCACGTGACATGGAAGTATTTGTATTAGGAAACAAAAATGTGTTTCATTGTTGGGCATAAGGAATAAAGACCAACAATGAAAGCTGCCTGAAATTCCACCTCTCTTGAGATGCTTGTTAACACTGATCAAACTGATGTACTTATATAAATTCATTCTACAAACGGGGGGGGTGTATACTGGGAAAGAATTTGAATAACAAGCAAATGAAATTACAGGTCATTTACAAAAGCCACTTCCAATGTTCGCTGGTGTATTTCTCCAAGTGCAAGGGGTTCATTTTTGATACCTTATTTTAAGGATAAAGATGACTACAAGCATAGCAAATGGTCCAAACTGAATCCAAATGAGTATCCCGCTGCCACCTAAATCAGCATGAATTTGCCATTTATTTCTATGACAGCAGGAATGATTCCAATGATTGCAATGAAGCTGGGGGAGGAGGGGAAAATGAATGTATTCAATTCTTTCAGATGTAAAACTGTGATTGTACGCACTGCCAAGTCCATGCATGGGAACTGTTAAGTCAGGAGGTATACAGTGTAAGGTAGCCCTATACATAGTAGACAATGTGTACGGTATAATGCAAGCGATGCACTAATTTATAAGTGGTCAAGGATGAAACAAAAGCATCTTGGATTCACTCTTGTTCTGGAAATACCGGACCTACAGTAGCCACTAGCTCAGATGGCAAAAAATATTATAGAACAAAGTTGCTTAAAAACCAAAAACCCCTCGGTACCAAGAACTAAAAATGCATAAACCAATCTGACATGAGGAGGCAAGCTATTCTCAAGTGCCTTGTTTCCAAGGATTATCGCAGCACAGGTTTCCCTGGGCAGCAAGGTTTTCAATTCCCAGAAATAAACTATAACATTTGGCATTAATGAGACAACTACCAACAGTTTTCAGTCAGTTAAGACTCAGAACCATGGTGATAATGACCCGATTATAAGTGCACTGAGAACATACATCCTAGCGCTGTAGCAGGACTCAGTTCTTGTTATATCAGTAGGTAGTATTTCCCTAGGAAACAGTGGGGTATTTTTTGTCAATGATAATTATGCCTATAAGACAGCTTTCCTACCGAAAAAGAAATATATTTCTGCAGAGATGACTGTTTCTTATGGTTCTTTAAAATTTCATTCTACTAATATTCCTAACCACTTGCCCAGGGAAAGTCTGTGTCCTCCTGTGTGAAAGACTATCCATTTGTGGAAGAGTCTTTAAAAATATATTTGGCTTCCCAGAAAGGTAACTAAGCCAGCACTAAAGAGAATGAGACAGAGACATTTATCTATGAATAGGCAGGTAAGTGCACATCCATCTTAGTGTCCATCAAGACTGTTTAACATTTTAAACTTTAAATCAGTGCTTCCAGTAATAAACTCAGCATATGTAATTCTAGTCGAGGCAAAGGAGTGTTATGCTTTGATTAGAGCACAAAACTAGGAGTCAATGCTCCAGGGTTTTGTAACACTAAGTTATAACATATTGTCTTTTGGTGCCTCAGTTTACTTACGTCTGTCTCATGGTGTTCCAAAGCTTAATTAATGTTTAGACAGGGCTAGATTCTGCCATTGTCACTCATACTTAGGTAGTGTTTTGCTCCATAAGTAATTCAATAGGACTAATAACATAGTAAAGTACTACTCTGTGTAATTGAGAGTGGCAGCGTGTGGCTCATAGTGATTTGATTTCCTCTGACATAAGTGCAAAGCATTGTTTACTAAGGGGGAAATTCAGCCACAGCACAAAAGATCTTCAAACCCCTTAAACTCTGCAAAGGGGCTGCACTGGGCATCTCCTGAGGGAGTGACTATGCATGGATGATGTGCATATCCTATATGCCACAGAAAGGGTAATAGCTGGGCACAGAAGGCCAGAATAGGGTCTGGAGTGACTCCAGTGAGATGCTGCAAATTCACATTTGCATGGGGGCATTAATAACATGTACAACCAGCGGAAAGGGGCTGCAGTAGCAACTCCAGCCGTACCAAATGATGAGAGGGATGTGAGGTCTTCACAGCTCTACACCATGGTTTGAGAGGGTGGACCGCACCTTCCAACAACTCCACACTGCAGCCATGTTGCAGGTGCAGTTGCACTTTCTGCAGGCAAAGTCTATTTCACTGTACAAAGGTGAATAGGAGCTATGTGTTTATAAAAAACTTAGGATCTCATCTCCTTCCAAAATCTATTCCCTCCATGTGCTGCAATATCTTAACAAGACAGCCTTGCCTTCAGGAGCTGCGTCTTCAGACTCTTTATAACATGACGGTTACTCTTCTACTGTTCTATTTGTGTCATAATGTATATTAAAGAAACCTGAATCACACTAATGGCTGCATAATTCAAAATAAAGCAAATCTCATTAACCTGTCAACCAGGGGCACTTGCCACATACCCAGCCCTATGGATGTATCAAGAGGATTCATATATCAACAAACATCACTTAGAGAGTTAGAGGTCTTTTGTGCAATGTTTTAAAATATTATATGAATGTGTCTGTTGTAGAATAATGGCTTTTAAGTATCTGACATCTTAAGTGTGTTTCCTAGCAGCAATGTGAATGACATCAGAGGAATTATTGTCTTGACCACAGGCTCAGCAGAGCCAGAATCATTCTCATGATCTCTGAGACTCTACTGTTAGAAGACATAACAAAACAGGATACTGAGTCTCTTTGCTCTGAACAAAATCAATTGCAAAATAGCCATGAACTTAAACAGAAGTAGTATGAAGCTTTTTAAAAAGCTATTTCTTTTTTGACACAGACTTTATTTGAACAAATCAATAGAGCTTCCCAAGAAGATTTGTTAGATGTCTCCCCCCCTTTCTCTCTGTTATATAGTCCAAGACAAAAAACAAAACAAAACCCACACACACTGGATGAGAGTACACATTAGTAACTCAAGGGCAAAAACCATTATAGGGATGTGGTGGTTATCCCATAAGCAAGCATTGAAAATCCAGAAAATTCAGAGTTAAGACTACACTAAAAAAACAAATATTTTAAGGTATGGAAATGTATTCAAACCACCTTAATCTCTCCTTTAGTAATGCTATGAAATAACCATACAATTATAATTAAAAACAGTTAATGTTTGCAGTTTGTTTAGCTTCAACAGATTTTTAAAGCCATGTTGTATTTCTTATTTTTAATATTCAGTCCTCATGGTGTTACCACAGGCAATGAGATGCTTCTGCATCTCTATGGTTTCTGCTACATTGATCCAGTCTATGGTTGAAGAAACTTACCTGAGACCATAGAGACTAGAGGTGACATCTTTGCCCCATTGAAGACAACGGTAGTTCCGACATTGAACTCAGTGGAGCCAGGATTTCACCCTAGGCGTGTGTGTGAAGAGCATCTCAAACCCACTTCCTGTCAGATGACCTCAGGAGGGTGTATGGGATAGAGCACCTTACACTCTGAAACAGGAGTGGGTTTGGGGGGAGCAGAGCAGCAGCAATAATAGGGCAAAGCTGACATGACAGCAAGAGCAGAGCAGGGCCTGAAGACAGCATGATGACAGACAGATGATCTTAGCTCCCCCCTGCTTTTTTTTTTTTTTTTTTTTTTTGGACAGGAAAAGTGTTTAGTCAAAAAAAATTCATTAGCAGCTCTAATAATTATGACTTAACAACGAGGAAAAAAGGGGATAAAAAAACTAAACCTCTTTCTTCACACGCATCATTTTAATTCTATTATTTTCCCTTACCATTCTACAGCAGAGGCAGTTTAAACAAGAAAAGAAAGAAACTCCTAAACAGGAATCATTAGGCAATATACCTGAAGTATGAGTGGAACTTGAGTGGAACGTAAGATCTTCAAAGAGGATGTTCTCTATGTTTAAACATTTCTATCTATGTAGATCTGTATATGGTTCCCATCACAATAGTATCCTCCTTGAAGACCTGTACATCCAACCTGTGTCCAAATCTTGCTGTTTCTTCCTCTGTAATCCTGCTTTTTCTCTCTGTCCATATCACTAAAACTACTAGCTAAGCCCTCACTATCTCTCATCTTGATTACTGCTGCCTTCCTCTCTCTGGCCTTCCTGACACCCACCTTGCACCCCTTGTAAGATCATCTTCCTGGCCCATCAGACTGTTACCTCCTCATTTGCATCAGTCCATTGTCTTCCTTTCTGCCACTCCATCAAATACAATTCAACTTCTGCCTACTTATCCACTCTTACATATGATTGTGAAAGCCCACACTCTTTCTGCTCCACTATAATGCAAATCTCTATTGCCCATTTTTGATCAAGAAGAATTTCAGAGTTCATCATCTGTCCCAAGAGAATATGGACCCAATTTCAGAAATTTAAATGACAGCCGAACCATAATGTAATAACTGACCTTTTGAATCTCTTCAGATGTTTAACCAAGAGGGAGTTGTTGGGCTAAATTAATTTTAGAAAACACTCAACCTTTACCTTAAAAATTCCCATCAGTCAATGTTCTTCCTATATGTATCAATGTCCCTAAACGTCTGACCTCTACTAACTAAGTCATGATGTATTTCTTTATAATGCTGAAACACTATACTGATCTATTAATATTGTGTAACTTCAGTTGTAACAAAAAACAAATCTTTATCCTAATCTCCATTTTTCATAAGCTTTAAATAAGAAACTGTGAAAACACATCAGATTGAAATCTGGGTCTTAATGTTGCAGTAAATGTCCCGTTTATTGTACAGGTATAGATTATTGTTGTTATTATTCAAAAAATAACTATTAGATTTTTTAAAAATGTAATTCATTGCATATATTCTTTGTCCAAAGTTGTTAGGAGGACGAGATCGTATTAATTTGTATGCTTCCTTGCTCACCAAAAATCTGTACTCTGATATTTATCGCTTAGAAAAATGTATGCGTTGGCTGTCAGAGGTTATTTCTCAGGAAAAATATCCACCAATATTTACCTCCAATAGAATTGAGCAGTCCTAACAAGGCTGACTATTAGCATTAGCCAAAGACTAATCAATGTTCAGTGAAACTCGTCTCACCAGTTAATCTTAAAAAATGTTACTTCATATAAAGATATGCCTAATGTAGACTCTATTTTGAAGTTTGTATGTTTATGGTAGCATTTTCAAAGGTGCCTGAGTGGCTTTTTAAAAAAGACATTGTTTAGGAGGCTCCTAAATCTCATTGGGAGACTTGGACTCTTAGGTGCTAAGTTCCTTTTGAAAATGGCTCCTAATTCACTTAGGTGCTTTTGAAAATGTTACACTTCATCTCAGTTAGGTCAGATCCTCACAGCCAGCATAAAACTGCATCTCAATTGACTTTGGCAGAATCAGTCCAATAACGTTGCAATGAAGCCATCAGGTATTCTACTTTAGGTTTTGGTGTTGGGACAAAGTCTGTGTGACCGTGAAGCCTTCAGTGCTCCTTTTCTGGAAGTGTTTGGCTCTCAGTGGCTGGAAATGAACAAAACCATCAGGTTTGCTTGGAGGAACAGATATATTATGCTTGATCCTTCCAGGGGAACTGCCCACAGTAAGGATCTTCCTCTCCCATCTCCCCTTCTTCCCCAACAGGGTCTTCAGTCCACATCCCTGCTGACAAGCTTCAGGTCCCAGCCTAGCCTGAGAAGCAATTGTGGCAGGAACAAGGAACAACAGCTGGGGAAGAAGGCCGGGTATTTGGATTCCCAGCTGTGCAAGGATAGAAAAACTTCTGGAAGCATGAGGTGAGGGTCATGATTGCATGGATCCTCTATCCTAAGGCTACGTTTGAGTGGGAAACAAATATGCCACACGGTGCTAGCTGGACTTCTATAGTTTCAGCCAAATACTAATTATTCTTTGGATAATGTTTTTGACAGAGAATTCCCTGTTTTGTGATTAGTGAGATGATCAGTGTCACTCCAGATTAATTGTGATAGAAAAGCCTAAGTAAAACAAGGCAAAGGAAGGAACTGTACAGAGGAGAAAGCTATTGGTTTAAAAAACCCCTCAAGAAACAAAATAGGCAGGGAAAGAAGGAGCTATGTCCTTATTCAGACTTGCTAGTGCATTGCAAACCAACTACACGGCCTTTGTGTCTCACTTTCTATTCATGTGTGCAAGTGGATCTTCAGAATAGCAAGGTTCATCTCTAGGGTCATGATTCTGTAATGAGGTAGAAGGTGGGTTCAAAAGTCATCCCATAAGAACCTCTGTAGCATTAGAACTTAATGAGGTACAACCGTCATGTCACTTTGTGTTAAAATCTCTTCAAGCCAGGGTGACCGTTAACAATGGTAGCTGGTGTTGACTCTTCTTTTGAGTCAGATATATTATGTGCTTTTCCTCCAACTGTAAGTTGCCTCTGAGCCTACAGTGTTGTGTCTGTTCTTCCTGTCTACCATGTTATGTCATCAGCCTTCACTGTATTGGAATAAACAGAAAACTTCAAAGGGATCTAGTCTGTGACCAAGCTGTGTTCAGTGTGATCTAATGGTTGAAGCAAATGTAATTTTTTTTTAACCTTAAGACATTGGAATTCCTCAAAGTTTTCCCCTTTCTTTATCAAAGCCTTTACATATTAATAAAAAGTGATCTGTTGCGCTGCTGGACTGATGCTACTACTGAGTTTAAGTGTCATCCTGCTGACTCCTGAAACCAATCATGAAGCACAGTCAATTGGACATTTTCTATCAGGGCCATCTGAACTCATTAGGTTGCCAGGAGACTAGCTCTGCTGCAGGCTGGCTCCTGAAAGATCAAAGATCACAATGTGCCACTCTAAAAAGATGTAATCCACCCAAGGACTCTCACAAATATTTGATGATTGGGATTTCATTTCAGTATATTTATTCTTAAAAAAGTCCAGTATGATTCTGTCCTCACACACACACACACACAAAGGATGGGAAGGAAAGAGAGTCCGAGAAAGGTGAAATAATTTGCCCAAAGTCACATGGTAGTTCCGTGCCAGAGCTGGAAATAAAACCCAGGTTTACTGACTCTTAATCCAGTGTCCTAGTCACAAAACCACAAACATTTCTGCATTAGACTAACTAGACCTCCTGAGTTGGATTACCAGGCTGAATAATTAGTTAGAGTACTTGTTACTTTGAGTACTTCTAACAGCAGTTAGTTACCACACTGGACTTTAGAAAAATAACAGATTAGATAGAAAATAAAAAAGACCTCAACAAACAAATGAAAAAACAGTTGAATGGAAAATCACCATAGCCCTCTGTTGCAACTCTATCTATCTTCCATAGGGAAGTCTTTCTTGATGTATAAAATCCTTCATGAAGGCCAGAACCTAAGCTGCTATAAATCAAAGTAGCTCTGTTGAAGTAAATGGAGCTATGTTGATTTACACCAGGTGAGACTGTAACCCATGAGTCCGCAATCCTGACACCATCCTACAAGCACCCACTGGTAAGGCTGCTTTATCAAGTTCAGCCACTAGCCTCTAATTCATGAGCAAGGTAAGTGGATGAGCAACATAGCTACCCTTTGGAGGGTTTCAGATAATATAGTGATTCTTGATATCTTTATTTCATGAACTAGACAAAAAGAATGTATTTAATATAAATAAAGCTGATCTTGGCAATAGGCTTAATAGACAACATTAGCCAGGCAGAGTAAGTACTCAGCTTGAAAATCCTGCAAATCCTCTTGATTTGCCTACACCTGGAGCTCCACAGGCCTTTGAAATTTTAAGGGCCATTTGTTGGGCCTTACATGGATCTTTTGTAATGTGGATCTTATATTAATGTTTTAAGAGTATTTGTAGAATGTAGGTTTCTGTCTGAATTTTTTTCTTTTTAATCTCTCCTTGGCTCTGTAACAAAGTTCAGACACTTTCTAGGGCCCTGTATAATGTAGGATAGTTGCTGCTGCTTCATAGTGATAGGCGCATTTGTCTAACTCCAACCAGCATAAAAGAGGGGTTGGCATGTTTTCCTGAGTATGGGGAAGTAGGAGTGGGACAGAAGAGGCCCTACTAGAAAGAGACAAGTTTGAGGAGAGAAAGAGCAAGGCTGAGGTATGGAATTTGTTGAAGCCATCGGCTACCAATAAAAGTGAACCCCAGGAAGCATTTGGATTACCCTGTGTTCAGAGCTGATGATGCGCAATACTATTTTTGAGGGAATCCAAGGGATGACTGTGACACAAAAGTCCATTAGTGCCAACTGGCAAAAGAGTCACAGATTTTACAAGCAACACCTGTCTCAGACCTGACAAACTCACTGCACTTAATGTTCCATTTTCATGATATTTATTCATGAGTGATAGTATGTGAGGTATCTACTGAAGGCTTGTAACTTATTAATACTAATAATCATTGTCAGATGTGTGTACTGGTAATATTTAAGAAATAATATAGTTATATTGAAAACTATGCATTATGGCCTTGGAGTAAAAGGGAATCCTATGTCTCTGAGATGGCCCAATCAAGCAGGAGGGAGTCATCACCCCTTCCTTGTGAGCCAGTGATTTCATGCAGGGTTCAATTGTCTACCTTTTCCCCATCCCCGAACAGTCAATGGAAACCCTTCAAAGATGATTGTAAACTATTAAAAAACACTTTGCTATAATTTTCCTTTTTATCTCCATCAGGTGGTTGCCCTGTCTGTGAATAAAGACAAAAGATTGATTCATTAGAACACAGGATGGAGAAAGACATTCTTCATCCATTCACTGAGGAGCTGTCTTGTTGAGAAGGGGTGTTTTATGAAAAGTTGGATCCTGGTTCCTGGGAAGCCAGCTCTGCAATAGACTGAATTTCAGTTGTGGGGGATAAGGGGATGGAGGTAGGGGAGAGACTTACTTTATAAGCTAGGAAAGGTAACTATTCTGATAAATAAGTATAGGCTCCTAGTTCAGATTTTATTATTTTGTTTTATATTGTAACCATTTGTTTCTATCACATCTTTCTTGTTTCTAGTAGAACCTCTATTCTTTCTCAAATAAGCCTCTTTTTCTTTTGTTATAAATGCTTACAAATGCAGTATGTTATACAAGAGCAGTGATTTAAGGTAAAACTGATAACCTGGGGAGCAGAGGATCTAGGATTTCTGTGAGCAGCAGGTATTGGGCTGGCTATCACAGGGAAACGCTTCAAGGGGACTCAGAGACTGGGGTACACCTTGTGTTAGCAAGCCAGGTGAAGACAGGGCTGACAGATGGGTGGTGTTAAGAAGCTGACACCCAGCTATCCCAGGCAAGACTTCCTCTTGCTGGAGACAGGGGGAAATAAAGTGACTCACAGCCTTGGGTACCCAGAGAACTGTCACAATGACAGAATTTTTTAAAATTTGGTCAGATGTTACAAAATGGGGACAGTCATACCTACCCAACTTTACTCATGTAAAGCACTTTTAATCTGCAGATTGCAAAGTGCATTACACACATGCAGGAACACCCATGTGAGACAGGTATATATTACACTTCCCATTTTAATTATAGGAGAAATTGAGGCACTGAAAAGTGTGAATGACTTGCCATGGTCCTACAATGAGCCAGGGATAGTTTCCTGATCTCTCGTCTACGTGCTGCCTACAAAATCACATTCCTTTCTTTCACCAAGTATTATTACAACATCTTGGAGGATAAAATATTCACAAGGGGTTAGGGGCATAAGACAAACTTCCAAAGTCACAGCATATTGCTCCAACAGCTCTCTGAGGAGGTGAAGCAGTATGATAGAGATTTCAGGGAATTGTGCTTTGCCTCTACAAAGCAACATGAAATGTATCCTGATGTGGGAGGAGAGATGTAGTAAAACACAAAAAGGTCTACAGAGAGCTCTTGAAAGCATTTAGATTAAATATATGCTAAAGCTGGACTTTAGGCAGAAGGTTCTGAGAGAGGATTTGCATGTCGGTAAAAATCTCATACAAAGGATTTTAATACCATGAATGATCTTGAGCTCTTAAACTAAAGCATTGAATGTTGGACATTGATTTGCATTTATGAGGGACTTCTTACACTGAGGAAAATTTGAGAAGTTTTATTTTATCTCTTTACCATTATTTTAGACTCTGTTTTTATTTTCCTCAGAACTTGACTTTTCTTACTTGATTCTGCAGTGAAGTTAGAATTCTGTGAGGTTTTTTTTTTTTTAATACCATGGGGCAAATTATGTTACTATGTTATTATGTTACTATAGAATCAGCATTGACAGCTTGATGGAGTAACAGGAAAGAATGGACTCTAGAAAAAGCAATGGTCTCTCTGGCCTTGGAATCTACAAACAATAATGATCAAGAAAACTGAAAGAAAATAGTGGAGACTAAATAAATTCGCTTGTGTCATTTGGAAGGGGCCATGCTTCTCAGACTGTGGTTTGGGCTACCTCTGGAATACTGCTCATGCAGATTGGGCTGTGATGGTCTCTTGCATAGACAAAGAAGCACATAAGACACTGTGAACTGCTAACAGTAAGCTGTGCTGTTTTGCTATTACTTTGACCTATCGGTTTGATGGGGAAGAATTTGCTGATGCCTGTCCACTTTACTTGTGGCATTACAGTGCTGCAGAGTGTCTGGGGAGAGTTTGACAAGACTGGGAGATATTTCATACTATGAAGGTGTCTATGGAGATGTGCCTGATGTTAAGCATGTGCATAAGTTCTTTGCTAAACTGGAACCATATTTCCTTAGTATTTGTCCTGATTCCTAACTAAATACATTTTGTTGTTTCCCAGTGTAGAGTCAATTTGCTTTATTAAAAGTGATCTATAAATAGGAAAAAGTGCCTTTTCATTATGTATTTTTTCCCTGCTGCTTGTATATTAGAAAATCAAATCTTGTCTAAACTGTAGTTTCTGGAAGACACCATGGACAACTGAAGAACAAGTAGGATTATAACCTCAAAAGTAATGAGTGAAATTGAAAGAACAAGAATTATTTTATACTCTTTAAATGTTTGTTGCTCTTTGTTAATATTTAATTATCTCAAATGATTGACAAGCTCTTGGGGAAAAAATGTTTTCTTCGTGAAAGATTCAAGCCCCCTGTCCCTTAAAGTGCAGGCTGGGAGAACAAGTTCTATATTCTTTTTACAAAGGCCTCCAGCAAAGACAGTGAAGACAGCACATTATTTCCTGATATAGCTAAAGTAAAAATACATTTACTAAGCAAAATATATAGACTTTTTTTATAAATCATGAAGACTTTTTTTTAAAAAAATCACGACCCCAATGTATTTTCCTTTGCAGAACCTTTTAGGAAAGTTTTTCTAACTCTACATTCCAGGATTAAATTTATCCAGTAAATCAGTATAGGATTTTGCATTCTTTAAAAGCTTTCTCAAAAGTATTAGAAGGGCATTTAGTTTCTTTTGTAGCTCCACGGGGTTTACAGTTACATAGTGACTGAGGATGTAAATTACAATGCTTGAATTAATGTACTGTATTTATTTCTTACATTGAGTAGACAGGGATCAAAGTATCTCTGAATGTTATATTTCAGCAAGAGAATTGGATTCAGAATAAATTCCACTTCAATTGGCCAAAATATGAAGGAGGAAAAACAAATGGAATGTGCCTCTTCAAACCATTTCCTCCGTTATCTACAACATTTAAGTCATCACTTATTCTTAGGTATTAAGAGCCCCATGAAAAATCAAGAGGGAAAACAAGGAATGTTTCTTGCAATCCTCTAGGTGCTCCTTGAAATGATACAATTATGTGCCATTACAAATCTGCATACTAACTAAGCAGTTGTGTACCAATGTTCTCTATTGGTATTACCTTTATAATTACTGGAGTATGATAGACTGATATAACTGAGCCACTGCAGCTGTGCCTTTTTTAATTCAGGTAGAAAATAAAGAAAGAAAATGGTAATTATCTACAAGAATATGAAAGGTGTTACTGCCAACAAATGAGAAGTATTCTTTTGGCTATCCTAAAGGAATGTAACTAAGAACAGTGGGCTGAATTTAAGAAAATGACAATTTAGGCTGAATAGAGAAGACTGATTTCAGTTATATCACTGTCAATCTGGAGAAATTTCACTAATTTTCATTGAGGTTTGCTCCTTGTGTAATTGAGGTCAGAATATTTCACAATACTATGGAAAAAATCATAACTCAAGGATCTGTTAGTCTGTGGAATATATTCCCACAGGAAATACTAGTAAACAGGGGGTATTTAAAACTAGAATAGAAAATATACTGGAAGGAACAATCAATACCACAGAAGGATATAATAGAGGAGACAGTGGGCCTGTTCCATCTCTAACTGCTACCATTCTACATACGAGTTGTCATCATTAGTGTGTTGCACGCTGCAAAAAGTACAAATCTTACCAAAATATTATATGTGGTCCGACATGGGAAGATGGGAACTGCAATTGGAGTGAAGCTATTATGGTCACTCAGGGATTTTGTGGATTCATTCTTTTGTGCCATTATTTAATAGACATAATATAATGATTATCATCTTAATTATCAAGCAGGCAGGCCATGAAGATAGTGTAGCTATTTCCTTCCATGTGTGAAAGTACCATTCAGTATTGGGATACAGGAAAGAGGACAGAGGAAGCATGTGAATACGAGAACCAGGCAGAGGAAAACACCAGTTAGGGAAGGAAAAACAAAGTTCAGGAATAGGTTTGTTGAGCTGCAAAATGAAGAAGGGGCACAGCACTCTGTAACAGATGTTGGGAAAGCAAGGAAAAAGAGAAGAGTGGCTAGTTTTACAGGAAGAGGGGAAGAGTAAATGAAGATAGCCAGAGTTTGGAGCTCCAGGAAGATACAGGATGACTCTCAGAAGATTGCAAGAGGGAACAAAAGACAAGAGGACTTCCAGCCAGAAAGAACAGGAGGAAGGTGGGGGAATCACACCAACACCAACAAGAGGTAGGTCTATGTAACTGGGGAATCTCTACTAAGAGGAGCAGACAGACTTATTACCAGAGCTGATCCGTAGAACAGAAAGATGTGCTATCTGCCAGGAGCTCAAGAAGCTCCTAATGAGAAGTGAAAAGAATCCACTGATTCTCCTTCACCTGGGAACAAATGATACTGCTAGGTTCTCACTGGAAAGTATCAAGGGAGACCATGCCAGATGCTAAAAGAAATGGAGGCTCTAGTGATGTTCAGTGGGATTCTACTTGTCCCTAGAGAGGAAAAACAAAGGTGAGACAAGATTATGCTGATCAAGAGATAGCTCAAGCAGTGGTGCTATATGGAGGGCTTTGGAGTGTTTGACCAATGGGAGGAATTCATGGACAGAGGAGTGTTCTCATGAGATAGACTCCACTTGAGTAGGGAGGGAAATAGACTCCTGGGATGGAGGTTGGCACAACTGATTAAAAGAGCTTTAAACTAGAAACTCAGCGGAGATGGTTGAGAGAGGCTTATGTAATCACCACACCTGATTCTGATATTGAGCAAGAGGAAAATCAAAAAAGAGAATACAGTAATGGAGAAAGAAACAGCAGTGGGTAGGAGAATGGACAGATAACAGAAATATATTGGAATAGTAATCATTACTGGAGTACAAGTAATGAAGGGTAAGTGCTATTCAGGAAAGACAGAAATAAAGGCAAAGGTGGTGGAGTAGCACTGTATATTAATGATGAGGTATACTATAAAGAAATTAGAAGTGATGGAATGGATGAAACCGAGTTTGTCTGGGCCAAAATAACTTTGGGAAAGAGAGCTACCAGAGGCTACGCTGGGATAGTGCTTGGGGTATGCTACAGACCCCCATGATTCAGTCTGGATATGGATAGAGACCTCTTCAATTTTTTTCTAATGTAATGAAAACTACTGGGAATTGTGTGATTATGGGAGACTTTAACTTCCCAGATATAGATTGAAGGACAAGCACTACTAATAATAGTAGGGCCCAGATTTTCCTGAATATGATAGTTGACTGATGTCTTCATCAAATAGTTGCTGAACCTACTAGAGGTGATGCCATTTTAGATTTGGTAATAGTGAGGACCTCATAGAAGAACTGGTTGTAAGGGACAACCTTGGTTCCAGTGATCATGAGCTATTCAGTGTAAACTAAATGGAAAGATAAATAGAGATAGATCTGCAGCTAGGATTATTGATTTCAAAGGAGAAAACATTTAAAAAATAAGAATTAGTTAAGGGGACTGGACTGAAGAACTCTAGGATCTGAATGAGGAAGAGACTTGGAGTTATTTTAAGTCAAAGTTACAGTAACTATCTGAAGCCTGCATCCCAAGCAAGGGGGGAAAAATGTAGGGAAGGTTGCCGACCAAGCCGAATGAGCAAGCATCCTCAACAGGTGATTAAGAGAAAGCACAGCACCTACAAAGAATGGAATATGGGATGGATCAGCAAGGAAAGCTACTTCTTGGAGGTCAGAAAATATAGGGGGAAAAAAGTGAGAACTGCCAAAAGCCAAGCAGTGTTGGACCTTGCAAAGAAATTTAAAACCGTTAATAAAAAGTTCTACAGACATATTAATAAAAAGAAAACAAGGAAAGAAGAAGTTGGACCGCTAAACACTGAGGCCGGGGTAGAGATTAAAGATAATCTAGGTATGGCCCAACACCTAAACAAATATATGCCTCCATTTTTAATAAGGGTAATGAGGAGTTTACAGGTAGTGGCAGAGTGGCTAATGGAAATGAGGATATAGAAGTAGAAATTACCACATCTGAGGTGGAAGTCAAACTCAAACATCTTAATGGAATCAAATTTGGGGGACTGGATAATCTCCATCCTAGAATATTAAAGGAACTGGCACATGAAATTGAAAGTCCAATAGCAAGGATTTTTAATGCATTGTAAACTCAGTGGTCATACACTATGACTGGAGGATTGCTAATATAGTACCCATTTCTAGAAAGGGGGAAAGTGATCTGGGAAACTATAGGCCTGTTAGTTTAACCTCAATTCTATGTAAGATCTTAGAACAAAATTTGAAAGAGAAAGTAGTTAAGGATATAGAGGTAAGCAGTAATTGGGATAAAATAAAACATGGTTGTAGAAAAGGTAGATCATGCCACACCAATCTCTTTCTTTGAGGAGATAACTGAATTAAAAAAAAAATATATGCAGTAGATCTAATCTACCCGTATTTCAAAAAGATATTTGATACATTTCCACATGGGAAATTATTAGTTAAACTGGAGAAAATGGGAGTTAATATGATAATTGAAAGATGGGTAAGGAAGTGGTTAAAGGGGAGACTGCAACGGGTCATACTGAAAGGTCAAATGTCAGGCTGGAGATTACTAGTGGAGTTCTTTAAGGATTGGGCTTGGGTCAAAAAGTGGGAGAGTGTTAATAAAATTTGCAGATGACATAAATTGGAAGGTATTGTCAATATGGAGGAGGACCGGAATATCACACACGCAGATCTGGATGACCTTGAAAACTGAAATAATAGAAATGGGATGAAAATTAATTGTGCAAAGTGCTATAAGATGGGAACTCATCAGTTGGAAGCGACAGAGGAGGAGAAATACCTGGGTGTACAGGTGACTATGAGCCATCAATGTGATGCAGCCATGAAATAGGCTAATGTGATACTAGGATGCATCAGGTGAGTATTTCCAGTAGAGATAGGGAAATGTTAGTACCATTATACAAGGCACTGGTGAGACCTCAACTGGAATACTGTGTGCAGTTCTGGTTTCCCATATTTAAGAAACATGAATTCAAATTGGAACAGGTGCAGAGAAGGGCTACTAAGATAATCAAAGGAATGGAAAGCCTATTTTATAAGGGGAGAGTCGAAGAGCTTGGCTTGTTTAGCCTAACCAAAAAAGGCTGAGGGGAAATATGATTGCTCTCTATAAATACATCAGAGGGATGAAATATCATGGAGGGAAAGGAGTTATTTAAATTGTGTCAGTGTTGACAAAAGAACAAATGGATATAAACTGGTGGATTCTCTGTAACTTGAAGTCTTTAAATCAAGATCTGAGGACTTCAGAAACACAGGCAGAGATTATGGTCTCGTACAAAGGTGGATGGGTGAGGTTATGTGACCTGCATTGTGCAGGAGTCAGACTAGATGATCATGATGTTTCTTTCTGGCCTTAAAGTCTACAGGAAGCAATGAAAGGCATTACAATTCTTTCATTATTCCAAACCACTGTAAATTTATATCTGCTGACTCTGCATCTCTATTACCCTAACTAAGGCCATGTCTACACTGCTGAGGGAAGCCGACTTACTTTAAGTCGACTTTCAGCAGCCGACTTTTAGAAGTTGCAGCAGCGCGTATACACTATGCTGTTTGCACCGGTCTCCTGCATTTACAATGAGCACTCTTAATTCGAATTGCAAAGCAGTGCAATGTGGGTAGCTATCCCACAATGCAACTAGCCATGGAGGCTGTTGGGACAAGTGTCATCGTCCCATTATGCAATGCTGCTTCCCCCTGCTTTCCCCTCCCCCAACAAACAAGAAAAGTATTTTTGCGCCATTTATTTACTCCCCGCACTCACCATTGTTGCAGAGACATGGAGCCAGCTCAACTCTGCACTATTATTGTGAGCGTCACAAATACATTGCGTCTTATCATTGAGTATTTTCAAAGGAGAGCAAGAAGCTGAAGCACAGACAACAGCAATGCCACCAAGGCTGCACTGCTACAAGCCATTGAGCAGAACATTTCCCAATTGCTGCAGGCTGTAACGCATCATCTGCAGTCCATGGAGCACCAGTTCTGGTGCAGGGAAACAAGCACAGACTGGTGAGACCGCATCGTTATGCAGCTGTGGGACGATGATCAGTGGCTGCAAAACTTTCGTATGCAAAAGACAACTTTCTTGGAACTGTGCTCAGAGCTGGCACCATCTCTGAAGTGCGTGAATACTCACTTGAGACAAGCTCTGAAGGTGGAGAAGAGAATTGCCATTGCTCTCTGGAAGCTGGCAACCCCCGACTGTTACCGCTCGGTTGGGAATCAATTCAGAGTCGATAAATCTACAGTGGGCATCACAGTGATTCATGTATGCAGGGACATCAGAAG
This sequence comes from Emydura macquarii macquarii, assembly GCF_026122565.2. NCBI lineage: Eukaryota > Metazoa > Chordata > Testudines > Chelidae > Emydura > Emydura macquarii. The sequence goes on from NW_027133614.1 coordinate 6,571,340, forward strand.
ACTTCTGCTACAAAGGATAGTGACTTTGGAAAATGTGCAGGACATAGTGGAGGGGTTTGCCATGATGGGCTTCCCAAACTGCGGGGGTGGGGGGAGCATCGATGGGACGCACATCCCTATCTTAGTGCCTGCCCACCTAGCAAATGAGTACATAAACTGCAAGAGGTACTTTTCCATGGTCGTAAAGGGGCTTGTGGATCACAGGGGTTGTTACACTGACATCTACATGGGGAGGTCTGGGAAGGTGCATGCCACACGTGTATTTCATAATTCAGGGCTGTACTCTAATATGCAGGCAGGCACTTTTTTCCTAGACCAAAAGATTCAGATTGGGGGTGTGAAAATGCCCATAGTGATCCTGGGGGATCCTGCTTACCCCTTGCTCTCTTGGCTAATGAAGCCGTATACCGGTCACCTTGACAGCGATAAGGAGTGTTTTAATAAGAGGTTAAGCAGTTGCAGAATGGTTGTAGAATGTGCCTTTGGGCATTTAAAGGGTAGATGGAGGAGTCTCCTCACTAGGCTGGACATGACCTCCCTTCTGTGATATCTGTGTGCTGTGTTCTTCATAAAGTGTGTGAAGCGAAGAGTGAGAGGTTCCCCCAGGGTTGGGCTGTGGAGGCAGAAAGACGAGCCGCCAATTATGAGCAGACAGATGCCAGCACTATGTAGCGCTTTGCATTGGGGAAGCTTTGAAAACCAGGTTCTGCAATGAGATGCAGGACTCATTTCTGTTCCTGTATGTTGTTTGCCTTTGGTGAACCCTGCCCCCCATCGATATCTGTACCCTCCAAATCCCTCCAGAACAAGATACGATTTAATAAAGAAACATGTAGAAATGGTGCTTTACTTTATTTCTGAACATTCAAGTCATGGGAGAAGTGTTAATTCACTATCTCAAGGGGTAGGGTGGTAGCTTGCTGGACAGCTGTCAGCGTGGCCACCACTGCTTTCTGCGGTGGAGGCGAGCACGTACTGCAGCCCGGACAGTCTCCTCTGAGACCTCTTGGGGTCGGGAGAGGGCAGTAAAGCCATCAGTTGAGGAGCATTATGAAGGGGCTGCAGCAGGACTCTGTCCTGGCTCCGCTCCTCCTGAATCTCCACAAGCCACCGGAGCATGTCTGCCTAGTCCCGCATTATTTGCAGCATCTCCTGCATAGTACTGCGATTATGCTCCATGATTTCTCTGCAACTCTCCCTGTCCATGTCCATATTCTGCGGCCGCTGAGGCATTCATGAGCTCGCCAAACATGTCATCTCTGTTTTGTTTTTTTTTCCTCTTTCTAATCTGTGATAGTCTTTCCGCAGCATTTCTTGAGGATCGGTCCAATGCTGAGATGTCTACAAAATGAAAGAAAAATAACAAAGTAGCCACTGTTAGCATAGTGAAGAAAATGATACTACTGTAACAATGTAGACAACGATCCCCTGATACAATAATCGCCATGCAGTGCACAGGGCAAACACAGATTCCATTCCTGACCTCCCAGAAGGGTCTGCTCGCTGTGCCATTACAGAGAGGATCTGAGGACAGCATGGTTGGGGTGGAGGGAAGCTCTGCTGGTATTTTAAACCCTTACAGAGAGGTACTGAAGAGAGCGTGGGGGGAAAGTCTGTGCTTAAAATAAAGATTTGCTGGACGCAGCGGGGTACCAGCAGTGTTCCGCCATGATGAAGGCTCCCTTGATTGCAACGAAGTATCCTACCATGGAGAGAGGAACAAGACAACCCTCCCCTGAAAAGTTTTGTGAATGATAACAGATTACATACATGGACATTTCCGTGAGATATCAACTGATGATAAACGTAGCATTTCTCATCACATAAATAAACTGTTCTTTGGGTAACCCCACATTACAGTCAATGAAACGCCTGAAATCCCCTTCCTACCCCCCTCCCCCCCAATGTAAAAGGACAGAACTACTAAGAAGAAAAAAAACTCACCAGATGTACCTTCCCGAGGATCATTAGTGCTGTCTTGTGTGCTGCTGGACTGCTCGGGGCTCAGGAATATATCCTGACTTTCAGGGAGAATGGACACCCCGCTCTCCTGCATCCTGCTCTTCTCAACCTCCTCCTACTCCTCATCCACGGAGTCCTCATCATTGTCCATGGACTGTGAACTAGCGGAGGTATCAATGCTGCGGGGCGGCACCATGATGGGATCGCCACCGAGAATTGCATGCAGCTCCTCATATAACCTGCATGTTTTGGGAGAGGAGCCAGAGCGGCTGTTAGCTTCCCTGGCTTTCTGATACAACTGATGCAGCTCCTTGATCTTCACGCGGCACTGCTGAGTGTCCCTCTGGTGTCCCTTTTCCAGCATGTCCTGGGATATCTTCCCATAAATGTCCAGATTTTTTTTGCTGGCTCTGAGCTGAGCCAGAACGGACTCCTCGACCCACAACCCGATGAGATCTAAGACCTCTGGTCGACTCCATGTTGGAGCACATTGGGCTTTGCAGTAGTCATGTGGAGAACAGTGACAAAGCTCTCTCCACGCTGGCAGCCCAGGAAATGAAAATTCCAATCTTCCCGGTGCTTGAGGGGAGGGGACTTTTCCTGGTAGCATGACCACTGAGCAGCACAGCGCAACTGTCCAGAGCAGTCAAAATGGGGCATTGTGGGTTACATTCCGGAGGCCAATAAATTCGAATTAAGTAATGTTGTTTCTACACTGACACTAAATCGATTTAACAAATTTGATTTAGGCACTATGTCACTTGCAGACGTGGTCTTATTAGATAGATTTTCCAGGCACCTTAATTCGAATTAAAAGTGGTGCCAGTGTAAATGTGGGTGTAAGTAGGTCGACATAAGTGACTTTACATCGATCTACATTGCCAGTGTAGACCAGGCCTAAGATATTTTCCCTAATCTGGGTCCATTGTGCCTGGTTTTTATGAACATTATTTCCTTTATTTCTTAGAGTTCAGAGGTATGGAACTGTTCTCTGAATATTATACTTCTTGCTGAGACATTTTCTGACCTGTTGACAATCAGCAGCTGGAAACCAGTTAGAAGAAGAATGGAAGTGGTAAAGAGCTCTGAAGTACATTTCTCAGCAGTGCCCCTGTCCCCATCCGTTTGGAAATTAAAGCAGGTAAAAGAGAGTGAGCACACCATTTATTTCAATGAATACCTTAAATAAAAAGAATCAACCAGTCAATATTATCTAGGTTATTATTAATTATTATTATTGTTATTTTATTATTCTATTTTATTTTATTATGTCATTTATGAGTTATATGCAGATGAGTCATTCTGGAAATCCTCAATGCACAGATACTGTATAGATGCCAGATTACCCCTGTTCCACCTAGCTATACTTGGAATATTTTATTAATGTATAGCTGAATGATGCTTCTAACTGTCTAACAGCAATAATGGAGCTTGGTGTCCGTCATTAATACATGCCAAGTACTCCACGAAGTGTAATAGGGACTTCACTAATCCCTATTGCTAAAAATTTTATGTAGAAGGTGCTCAAATTCTGTGGTGAAGGGCAACATTATAAAACCTTAAAGTGGATTTGTGCTGTACATATAATCATTATTAATATTCAGATATGAGGTTCACATTATATGTGTCACGAATTGTTTAATGTGGCCCATTATTTTGCTGTGTCTGTTTTTTGGAATTAATTTTGTTTCCAATGATAAAACATTCAATAACAATATGTGGCGATATACTCAATTACGTTACTATTCTGTGTTTATTACACCTCTCACAATTAGTTTTTTCCTTTTGGTAGGTGTTTCAAATTGCAGTGAGAAAAAGAATGAGAAAAATTTAGTTTGAAAAATTTAAAGAAACTTTTGCTACTCTAGCTACTACAAATTATTTCTAGATTTTTGACAACTGTGATAATGGCTGTGTGGGAGTTAAAGTTCCTTTTGTACATGTGTCTGGTAAAGATTTTTTTTTCAGATTCTTTACTCTGTTCTCTGAGGACTATGTAACAGGCCACACAAACTGCTTCATCTCTGTTATGATCTATCACATACTTATGATAGTAGGGATTTCTTAGAATGGACAATATTTATCTAACAATTTATGAAAATGCATATTCCAGATTCTATTCTGTGCCATTGCTTCGAAACAATTTCATGCAATGCTACCAACTCCTTAGTACACATTGCTGAAAGCATAACAAGACAATCTAGTTAATAGCAGAGTTTACTAATACACTCCTTTTACAAGTGTCATGTTACAGCTGCGGTGATGTATTCTGTCAATTAAGTTGCTGAGCATACATTCTAAGTGTGTTTATTTAAAATGCTATTCCTTTAATTTGGTTATGCACAACTCTGTCTCTAGAATATCGATGGACAGATTCTCAGTGGAATTACAATGGTTTATACCAGGTAAGGACCCGACCCCTAGCCCACCTTTTAGGTTAGTAACTTAAAAAACCTCATCTGTATCAAATCCCCTTCTCTCCAAATAGATCAAGGTTGTTTTTAATTTGCTCTACTTCAGATGCTAGAAAAAATAACTGTCAAAATAACTTTCATTCTGGTATATTCTTCTAGTTAAAAAGTGCTCCAAAATACACCAAAGACAATTGTTGGTATTTATTTGGGGACTTTTATCCAAGGATCCAAAGGTGATTTGCAAACCTTAGTGAACAGAACCTGAAACACCCTTACTTTATAGTTGAAGAAATTGGGGGACAAAAATGTCAGTGTCAACATTCTCAACCTCACATGCATAAAATTAGCCCCAAATCCATATTTATGCTAGGCTTACCAAAGCCTAAGAAAGTTAGCAAATAAATTTAATTTTAATGGGATTTGGGCACAACTTCCGTAAGCCCCTTTACAAATCCCAGTCTTTGGTCAAAATTTTCAAAAATAGGAGGTAAGCTACAAAATCCATATATAAGCATCTTTTTAAAAATGCTAAATATTCAATTAATCTCACTGAGGTGAATGAAAACTATTGAGTACACAGCACTTTGAAAAAAAAATATTACCACTTATTTAGGTGACTAAATTTAGGCTTCTATTTTGGAAATGTTGCCTGAAATTTTCAAAGGAGCCTACTGGAATTAGGCCCTTGAATCTCATTGAAATTCAATTAAAGTTGGGTACCTAAGGAGTGTGGAATTTTCAAAATTGTCTATGTGACTTAGGAGCAGCAGTCTTATCGGCTTTTCTTTTAGGAGCCTTTGAAAATTGCACCTTAACTTCCACAGGTGCCTTTGAAAACCACAGCCTTTGGTATCAAATAAAAGTGGCCTAGTTCAACAAGGACAAGTGCAAGCCCTGCACTTAAGATGGAAGAATCCCATGCACAGCTACAGACTGGGGACCAACAAGCTAGGCAGCAGTTCTGCAGAAAAGGACTTGGGGGTTACAGTGGATAAGGAGCTGGATATGAGTCAGCAGTGTGCCCTGGTTGCCAAGAAGGCTAATAGCATATTGGGCTGCATTAATAGGAGCATTGCCAGCAGATCAAGGGAAGTCATTATTCCTCTCTAGTCGGCATTGGTGAGGCTGCATTTGGAGTAGTGTGTCCAGTTTTGGGTCCCCCACTACAAAAAGGATGTGGACAAGTTGGAGAGAATCCAGCGGAGGGCAACAAAAATTATTAGAGGACTGGAGCACAAGACTTATGAGGAGAGGCTGAGGGGACTAGGCTTGTTTAGTCTGCAAAAGAGAAGAATGAGGGGAGATTTGATAGCAGCCTTTAACTACCTGAAAGGGGGTTCCAGGGAGGATGGAGCTAGACTGTTCTCAATGGTGGTAGATGACAGAACAAGGAGCAATGGTCTCAAGTTGCAGTGGGGGAGGTCTAGGTAGGACATTAGGAAAAAGTTTTTTACTAGGAGGGTGGTGAAGCACTGGAATGTGTTACCTAGGGAGGTGGTGGAATCTCCATCTTTAGAGGTTTTTAAGCTGTGGCTTGACAAAGCCCTGGCTGGGATGATTTAGCTGAGGTTAGTCCTGCTTTGAGCAGGGGATTGGACTGGATGACCTCCTGAGGTCCCTTCCAACTCTCATATTCTATTATTCTAATTTTCAGAGATGCTGAGCAATCCATACCTGCCGCTGACATCAATGGCACCAAAGTTTAAAAATGTTGGTTGGACGCTTAAGAAAAGCTATGACTAGAATCAAGAACACCTGATACCCATTTCCGTGCTTTGTTTAGCAGATAACAAAAATAGGTGTATTTGCTGATTACTGGCATCACACATACCTGATATGATCATTTCTTTGACAAGTCAATGTTTCCACATGTGACATTGAAACTTAAAGCTCCTCTTAGGCTACAGCTTTATAGTGTATGTCAAGTTTTGGCGTATTATAAACATTTTAAAACTGAGCTTGGAAGCTCTAAAAATGAGTTTGCAAATAAACCATGAAATATGAAAGTGCTAGTGGGTGTGAGAAATATTCAGTATCAAAAGAGCTGAATCCCATGAGCTTCCAAAAGTTCAGATTGTTTAAACCAAATTATGCAAAACCTCACATTTATGAGGCTGTCAATTTAGCCTGGAAATCTTACTGAGGGAATCTTCTTCATAGCATTTCAACACTTGTGCTTCTGGTCCCATCACAGAAACACCAGTATACCAAAATAAGGAATAATAAATAGAGGGAAACAAGCTAACCAAATTTTAAAATAGTTTTGTTTGATTCAATTTGTATTTTGGCCAAAAGTTTGGGTAATCTTTTTTTCACTCCGTCCTAATAAGTGTTCTTTAACCCCACAAATAGCCCACATTTACATTTCAGTGATGCAAAAAATACTTGCCACTATAAGAGGATTACTTTTCTAGATATGTTCTAAAATATCCAGATATCACCAATGTGCTTAAATTTCTAATAGCAAAATTACTGTTTTGGAGCTCTAAAAAGAAATTGCACAATGCAATTGTTATTGAAATTAAGGGCCAGATTCTCGAGGCTGGTTATAACTCCTTTGTCCCACTCAGATGGCATAAAGAAGCTATATGAACCAGCTGAAAATTCCGCTGGTTTTAAGGAGCTTCCTGCTGAAAAATCTGTGTTGCTACCAATTCTTCCCCCTTTGCCCCACCCACTACTGTGTTATGCCGATCCCTCACTGGTGTAGGGCTCACTAGGGACCCAAAGCCAGGGGCCAAACTGCTGAAATCATCTCCCTGACACCCTCTCTCCTGAGCCAAGATGAGATCTGGCAAAGATTAGACTCTGCTTCTAGGTATCACTGACCAAAATATCTTCCTCTTATGAAACAAGCAATGTTACAACGTTTTAACATCCTGACAAAAGGCCAACCAAAGTTATCAATCATATTTCATGCACCATGTTACTATTATGGTTCTTATCTGTTCAGTACGGTGGTTCTTGGACTTCAGAGTCTGACTAGTAAATCTGAATGGATTTGTGTGGTCCAACCTAACATTTTTAGGTTCTTCTGAGAGTGAAACTTAAGTGCAGTTTGTCCAATACATCAGCAGTACTGAGCTCTGGAACGTCATTGGATGAATTCACTCAGAGCTTTGTGAGAGGTAGAATTTTGACTTCTGGGGAAGATGACTCTGAGGTTCACTTGAACAACAGCTTTTGAGCTTTTAAGCTGGTAAGGAGGTATAATAAGCCTGGACATTTTAAGCACTGCTCCCTCAACCTCCCCATGCAATTGAAATTGTTTTCTAATTAGATACTAGAAGTATGATGTACCTCCTCAATGTAGCATATCAGGTTATTCTGCCAGGAGCCAATGGGTGGAGGTGTGGGAGTGATTGCCAGCATCATAGCAATGTTGTTGTGCTGATTTGTGCCCTCCTTATCTGGGTGGGCCATTGAGCAATTAGGAGGGAAATGTAGGCTGTAAGAAAGTGCGGTGTCTCTGCATGGTTCTTGATGAACAAGATCACCTTCCCGCGACAGGGTATGTTTACACTGGAGCTGGACGATGTCTGTACTTGGGCAGTCAGCCCCTCCCACTGCTCATGCCTCCATGGCTACCCTTCTATTCTTAGCATGCTACCTCAATCAGAGCTGGCACTGGCTTGTCTGGAAATTACACTCCCAGCTCCAGTATAGACATAGCCACGCAGATGCTTAGAAGAGGGCCTATAGAGCAAGAGACAGAAAGGACTCCAAAGCCAAGGATCAGAGGACTGTGCTGAATGCCAGACTAGGGAAGTTCTGTTACTCTCTTTTGCTTATAGTAGCTTTCTTTATCTCCAGTTATATGGCCAGATCTTCACCAAGTGTAAATTAATGTAGCTCCATTGAAGTCAATAGAAAAATACAGATTTACGTCAACTGGAGATCTGGCCCATAAAAGTTATTCCTTGGGGGGAAAACATTTTCTGATTCTAGCTGTATTTTGTTTCTTCAGTGTTGATCCCGCAGTTTCATAGGGAGAGCAAGACAGCCCCTATTCCATCAAGCAGTTAGGAGAGATGAGACAGTCTTGGCCTTACAGTAGCCAGAAGAGAGGAAAGGAGAGGCAACAACGCCTCTCAGAATTCAAGAAGAAGCTAACCCAGAAGCTACTGGAACTTCTCATTTTAAAAGCTTTTTCCTATGGTACACAAGTACAGTAATATCAGATCTGTAATACTTCAAACATGACAGGATGTACATTCATGTAAATGTTTATGCAAATTGGATACAGCCCTCAGGCTTCTGGCAAGTTGCCAGTGAAGCCCTTGAGGCTGCAACTGTTGATTTAGAACATTAATCAAACCACTTAAACTAAAATGAATGTATTAAAACACTATTGAAATAATGTATGTATCGGAATATTTTAAAATATTGATACAAACTCTGTAACACCCTTAAATACTTGGCTTCCAGTTGGAAAATAGTATCGAGAATGGTGTGTCTGAATGGTGTGTCTGGATGATTTTTCATATCTTTACTTGGAGAATCACATTGACAATGTGCAGTCAAGTTTTAATAACAAGGCCTCTGTCAATTCTGCACATATTGTATTTGAAATTAATTGTATCACAATTAACAAACTTGATCACATTCATCAGATATACTGGCACCAGTCCCTTCCTTGCACTGTATATTTGCATTCTTGAGAAAACACTGTTCTGCTTGAAATAACGTTATTTTACCCAGCTGATTAAAAAATAAATATTTAAAAGATAACTTCCCCAAACACTTGATGACATATGTTAGGTGTGGGATAGAATAGCTGATAAATTAGCAGCCTAATGTATCAGAAATTCAATCTTCCTCCTCCAGTCCCATAAATTACACATCAGGGATGGACAGAAAATAATTTCAAATATGATTTATCACTATAAATTTATTTTTGGAAATGTAAAAACTGATATACAAACTGATCAACTGTTAATTGTTTTGAGTGCAGTGGATATCACCTTCAGGTTGTTGTCTGACAGGTGAAGAATGCTTTTTTAACGTTTTATGTTTCCTGCAAATAAGCTGAAAGTCTTTTCCCTTAGCTACTTAGAGAACAATCACAAACAGACATTTGTTGGGATTTTTATGGAGGAATGGTCTGAGTCCTAATCTTGCATTCCTGAGTTTTAATTTTGGGTCTAGCTCTGTAACCTTGTTCAGATGATTTGATGGCTCTATCTTATTGCCCCATCTGTGAACTGTAAACACCTTAGGAAATGTGTAGGAGGGAGCACCCACTCTTGTACGGATTAGAAAGTAAGTAACGGTGAACCTACTGCCTGCAAACATGCAGAGCTGTGGAACTCCTAAAGTGTATCAGAGCTGGGCTAATTCCTGCACACCTTACAAAATCAGTAGTAGCCTTTTCTTATCCCCTCACCCCCTTAAACAGAACGGAGACAAAGGTTTATAGGAGCCGTTGTCTCAGCCCATTATTGTTGTTATAGTTGTCTAATATTCTGTAGCATTTACTAATGTGCTAGCTGCTTCACAGGACACCCATGAAACACAGGTCCTTGCCGCAAAAAACTGATAATCTAAATGAATATTAGACAGACAACTTAGTCTATAATAGTAAGGACGAGGAAGGACAATAAGTTAGATATAGAATTATATGGCTGTGTTTAGGAGTGAACAATTCCTGGTAGTTCAAATTATTTGTAGTGCTTGATTTTTAAAAGTGCAAACACTTGTTCTTGTAGTGATTCAGCAGGAATGAGATTTACAGAGTGACCTGAATAAGGTGAATGTGGAGGCTTAATAAACAGATTTTGAAAGGGCATTCTTAGCATAAGTGGAATCAGCAGCAGGTTAGAGATGTAGATCAGGCCTTTGGGATGTTAAGCCTCAATGGAAGAACAAAATATTTGAGCTTGAGGCATGGTGCATTAAGAAATCAGTGAAATGAATCAGAGTGTGGATGGCCTGGTTGAAGTGACAGGAAAAAGCAGATTTTGTGGCCGTGCTGGGCCTATATCCAATAGCATTAGCTACATGGTCTTTATTAACCGCACTTTTTATAAGTGTATGAAGATGATGTATGTCAATTCTACTTCGTATGCACAGGGAATTTTTAGAGACTCAGACACAATTTTCACCAGAACATCCAAGGATCTTTTTCCACAGTAAGATTTATTACTATGCTAAGTTGGTAGTAGAGCTATTCAAAACAAGCTTTGCCAGCAGAGCTGGTTGTGAAGTTTTTGTCAAAACAGATTTCTGTCAGAAAAGGCTATTTTGACTCCACTGAATTTTTTTTTTTTTTTTTTTTGGAAAATTTTATCAGTTTTGATGAACATTTGTTTGGGGGGAAAAATTTTAAAAAATGTCCTGGAACAGAGTTTTTGTTTTTCAGTTCAAAATGATTTCATTTCAAAATTTACTTTATTTTATATTTTTTAAAAAAGGGTCCGGTGTCAAAATCAAAACTAAACCTTTCAAATTGGAAATTAAGTGTTTTGATTGAGCCACAATGATTTTAATTATTTCTGCAGCTCTGGCTATGATATCTCTGATGCTAGGTACTATAGGCATTATATGACCTGTAAGAAATAACATATGTTCCTGTGACTCCTGAAAAATTTGAAGTTAGAAAACTCCAGATGTTATCCTCTGTGGCAAGAAAAGTTCTTGTATCTCAGTTCTAATCAATGTTAGTCTCTAACATTAAAATAATATTTAATTTCTAAATTAAGTGTCCATAAGCTTCAGAAATTTTGATTAAAGGTTGAAAGACTGAATTTAAAGTCATTGTGTTGCCAACTCTTTTCATTTTACCATGAATATTTGAAATTTTTCTTTTAGTACGAGCACCTGGAAACATTTGTTTATGTAAGAATCCGAGGGCTTGAAAAAATGAAACATAAATGTTCAAAACCAGAAGGCAAAAAACAAACAAACATGCATAATGTATTTTTTTAAAATCTCATGGTTTTTAAGCTCACCTTATGATTTCTAGAATCTGGCTCATAAGTATTTCCAACTATACTCATTTAAAAAAAAAAAAAAAGGCTTCTACAGTGCTTTAATATTGTTGAGGTTTTGGAACAATAGATGATTTTTCTTGCCGTAGGTTTCAGTAAAAGTGCATGAATTACAATGTTTAACTGACACCTAGAATTCTGATTTTCATCTAGTGCCTTAACATTATTTTAATGTACATTTTTCCTGCACTTATTTTTATCGTTTATATACAGTAGAGTCTTAGAGTTATGAACACCAGTGTTACAAAGTGACCAGTCAACCACACACCTCATTTGGAACCAGAAGTACACAATCAGCAGCAGCTGAGACACACACACAGAAGAAAGCAAATACAGTACCAGTACTATGTTAAAAGTAAGCTACTTAAAAAAAAAAAAAAAAAAAAAAAAGGGGGGGGGGTGGGGGGACAGCATTTTTCTTCTGCATAGTAAAGTTTCAAATCTGTATTAAGTCAATGTTCAACTATAAACTTTTGAAAGAACAACCATAACATTTTGTTCAGAGTTATGAACATTTCAGAGTTACGAACAACCTCCGTTCCCGAGGTGTTTGTAACTCTGAGGTTATACTATACATTGGTTTAAAGAAATAAGAAAAAATAGCACATATAATACTCATTTTAACATCTGATGTACATTTAGCAAACAGAATGAAACTGAAAACTGGGAAACTATGGCTGAGATTTTCAAAACCATCTCTGAGATTTGGATGCTTAATTTCCATTACATTTAATCTGAATTGTAAATTTCTAAGTCTTGAAAGTTTCCAACTGTTCAGTAATCCATTTTATTTATTTATTTTTAGTTATTTGGTCCACTTCCAACATGTCACATAAAACAAGGATTTTAAACACTTTAAAAAAATTTGGGGTGAGAATTTCACCCCTGCTCTGGCACTTTAATATTAAATACATGTGCCAGTATGTCATCAGGGAGCTCTACATGCTCTGTATTTGCTGGGGAGGATTTCCCTGGCATAAGCCCTGTGTTTAAGACAGTTATAAGTCTGCTTTCAGAGGACACCCTTACAGTCACTGGACTAGGTAAAGGAGATTCTGAGCAACGTTATGGCCCATAACACAGACTGGGGAAAATGCTATAACTTAGAAAAGTTTAAATTATCTAGCTTCTGGAAGAGCTAAGGATTGGGAGTGCTCAAAGGTGTATTAAACCCATAAAACCCCCAGCCCTTTTCTGGACTCTGAGTTCTGTAGAGTCTCACCCGTGCTATTTTACACCCTAATCCTGGATGATCTGCTGTAGGTGCAGGGCTCTCCCTGAGAGATAGGTTTTGTAGGATTTGAGCCCTATTCTAATTGTAACATCAATCCAATTTGTATAAATAAAATATTTGAGATCTAAGATCACGTGGGTGAAAACAGTCAACTCTATTTGATACTTCTCTACTTTAAAAGAACTTAATGCAGTATTTTGAATATTTGTGAAAGAAAACAAACCTATTTCTTTCCTGTCAATGCTCTTACATTCCAAATTTCAGTTAGCATTAAGGTTTTCTATTGAATAAAATGCTCTGAAAATGTAAATCTGTTATTGAAAAGCTAACAGACCTTCAATCATTGTGATACTAATACACAGAGTTTCATACACTGGTGTAGTCACATTTGACGTGTACCATTTTCTAGAATCCTGCTGCAGCTATTTACTTAAATTGGATATAGGTGATCTTGAATAACTTCTTTGTACTTTACAGATGTGTTGATGGACTACAGTTTGCATTTATATGCATCTCATGAACAGGGAAGTGGAGAAACTAGGCGATTTTGTGCTGATTGCTAAAACATTGATACATAGTTAACACTCATTACCCAAGTCATTAGCAAGCGGCTGTATAAAAAAAAATTGAATTTCACAAGCAGATTCAATGCTGTATCTTGTTATGGAGTGTGCTATCTGAGTAACTAGTTTATATGACATCATAAATGCTCTTCAAAATCAAAATAAAATCAGGAACAAAGAGATTGCTTTCAGACACTGTTTTATGCCTGTGTTTGCCAGTGTTTAAAATTCTGCTGATTTCTACTGTGGGTCTTTTTCAATATAAAGGAAAGGCCTCCTTTCTGAATGTAAGAGAGAAGTCTATTTTGAAATTTACTTCAAATCTGCATATTATATAAGACTGTTTGAAGGAAAAAAATAATAAGACAAGTAATAAGACAGTTTGTACTCTGACAGTGTAAATAATCAAGTAATATAGTTGGAAACCAGAAATTGGTAAATAAGGGCCCGATTCAAAGCCCACTCAAGTCAAAGGAAAGATTCCTGTTGACTTCAATAATTCTGGAGTAAAAACTTTATAATGATGTCACTTTCTATTTAAAAGTACAATTCAGTTTGCTTCTCTGTCCGATACGAAATCCTGTCCTGAGAGTCTATTTCTGTTAAGTAATCTCAGGCTAACCATTTCCATTAAGGATATGTATTATTTCTATACTTCTTTTAAAAGCACAGCTGGATAGCTGTACAAATGCATAGTTATTGCTTCATACAATACATACACTGATACCTACACTGCTCATGGATGCTCCATCACTGGGGAAATGCTAAGGTAGTTGAGTAAGTAGGCTTTGCAGCGCTTTGTGCTGGCACACTAATGCAAAGCCAGTGTCATGGAATACAGGATGTGGCCTACAATATTTTAGACCAATTCAGCTGGGTCTAAAGTTCTGCGGAATGGGAACATAAAGGGATATGTTTTTCAAAAATGTGTGTCTAAATAAATAAATAAATCACTTGGAAGTTGCAACTTGTGAAAGTATTTTTACACACAACTGCATAGTCAGCATGTGCAAGTTACTTAGGCACATGTTTTTAAAAAGTTAGTCTGAAAGCCTAACCACTTGGAGTAACATTAACTACCTGTGTATATACCTCACATCAAACTAATAGTATTTAATGTTTAATTACCATGTTCTGCACTTTAAATTAACTAAGATTCATTTTCTAACAAGTCTGTTTTATCAATCAAATCCCAAGCAAGGCATGTCTAGTAAGGGGAGAATCTACTCAATTCTGCAAAAATGTTTGCAGCTTGACTCCAGGGCGACTTCTCGTACCTTTATGGCAGTGGAGGCAATTTGAATATGATGAAGTCTACGGAGGGTACTATCCCTGTCAATGAAATAAGAGGCTGCCAGTTGGTGCAGAGTCTCCAGAGTCACAGAAGAACTGTTGGTGGTGGGATCACTTCCTTCTGAGCGCTTACTCAGCTTCCGCTTGTCCACAAAAATTGTGAGTGACTCCTCTCCTGTATAAACAATATATTTAAAAAAGTAAGTTACATCTTCCATGTCTCTTATTTTGCCAGAAATATGTTTTAAGGCCAATGATGTTAAAAGTTAGTGTGTAAAGTTAGGCTCCTAAAAAGGAGACCTTGAAAAGCATAAATTGCAGCTAAGCACCAAACTACCATGGAAGATAAGGCTCTAACTACTATTTGTGCACCTGAAAACACTCAGAGGAGGCCTAATAATGTAATGGCATTCTTTGGCATGTCTTAGAAACCTGTTAAAAATCAATAGGAAAAGACAATTTTCATATTTCTGGTTTCTTAATTGACTGCATAATATGAATGATAAAAACAAAATAGGCCCAATTCTTTCCTGGGGTAACGCCAATGTTTCCATTGAAATTACAACAGGAATAATTTTCCTTCAAGGTATCTTATTTGCTTAACCTCATGATATATTTTTCTGCAGATTTAGTTTGCATGACAGCTAGATTTAGAGGCTCTCGCCAAACCTTTATTTTTATTATATTACTTGCTTATACAAAAGAAAAATACCATACTTTATACCTGACTTGATTATGATATGTTTGGTTGGTTTTTACTATGTCTCTTTATACATTTCTGGTCTGGCCCCAAAGCTGGACACCCTATTATACAGATGGACTGAAGTGTTTGCTTTTAAACACTGTTGTATTGAAACCATTTGTAGTATCAGGTTATTACATTTTTTCAAGGGTCAGGGATGAACAATTCTCTCTCCTGATTTTGCACCACTGCAGCAACACAAAAGGTAAGCCTACATTGTTGGCTCTGCAGCAAATCGATGCAGCGGAAACAATTGAACGGGTCATGGAGACCCGCTCGATCGATCCCAGATGGGCTCTCGAGCCGACACTGGTAATCCATCTCCCCAAAAGTAGTAAGGCTGCGTCAACAGGAGGGTGTCTCCCATCAACATAGCGCCGTGAAGACACCGTGCTACATGAACATAGGTACGTCAACAGGAGATACGCAAGCTACATTACGTAGCTTGCGTATCTCCCATTGACTGCTTGGTGGCAGTGTAGACCAGGTCAAAGCTGCCCTAAACCCAGTTTAATCAACCAATTAAGTTAATTTTATAGCTGCTTTCCATCACCATATCTGAGTAGTGCAAAGCAGCTGGAAAAGTAATCTTGCCCCAGGACTCTTTTACATAACATTTTATAACTGGAAAAAAGACTTCCAAAAGTGCAGCTATGTTTACAAATGCAAAGAAAAGATCCAAAAGACTGCTACATAAGAGGTTCACCTGTTATCCTATTTCTTCCAGTTCCTTTTCTTATAGACAAATCCTACAAAATTTAGAAAATGTATGTCCCTGCTGTAGATTTCTGTAGAATTGTTAAAAACAAAACAACTTCCCCCTAATTATCATTCTCTATTAAACTTTGAAAATAATTTCTGTAGAGCCTTTTTGGTATGACTACTGTTAAATTGTATGGGAAATTTCCATAAGGTTTCTGTTTGCTTCTCCTGGAGTACTTTTTTTTTTTTAACTTGATCATTTAGGATGAATATCTTTGTTCCATTGACTTCCATCGGACCATAATTTCATGTTTATCTTCATGATGGGTTTAAATAAAATTATAAAATGTCAATGCAGAAAATAAAACTTAAAAATATGAGCCTGGTGATGTAGTAGTAACACTTCCTACTGTGCCACATAAGCCCAAATTCACCAAAAACTCACCTTTCAAGTTTTTGATTGCTAACTTGGATTTTCAGCATTTTATCTGCCCATGAATTGAACGGTCAATAGCAGTTCACCTTAACTTTAGATGCCAAATACCTACACAGACTGTTGTTTCCTTATTCCTGAGAGGGAATCTATCCCATAATAGTCAGAATTGATGCTTGTACTAGTTTTATTGCATACCCATCTGTTGCAATGGCATTATGCCCACTCACAACATGTGCAACAAATATAGCTGTAGAAGGATAACGTGTGGGATGCAAAAATTGACATCCACTCTAAAAGAATATACTGTTGGTGACAAGAAATTCCAAATTAAGAATATATGTTTCAGTGCAAGAGATCACATCTGTTGACACTTGTAAGGATTATACAATCAGCAAATACCTTTGACTGCAAATTTCATTTCCTATTCTTCATTTGGAGAAGGAAAAGCATGTTCATGTTAATCTAAGACAGACAGTGGCGTTCATAATGCTTTTTGAAGGCCACCCTCCAAGAAATTCATATGCAATGCTTAATCTTACAGTTCCAACTCTGCCAAAACTACCATAAATGAAGGGGAATTTTGTCTGAGTTAAGACCTACAGGATTTGACCCAAAATACTGGTTTTACCATGGAGCAGACAACTGTCACCTCAGAGTCTTACTGATAGTTTTTTTCTGAAGTGGATTCAATAGGCAGAATCTGCCAGAATTCAACCCATTGTATTTATGCTCTTCCTCCTACCATCACCTACAAAATGGATTTTTATACATAGCTTGAGCTGCAAGGAAATGTGAATTCTCTTAGCCTCCATAGATAGTAGGACTGTTCCTCTCTAGTTCCCTAGTCTCTCTTTGATCAGAAGTGGATATAGAATTATTTTTTAGTTAACTGTTGGTACAAACTGTTGTACATGAGTAGCGAGTGCTTGTGGGGAGGGTCAACAAAGCCTTGTGGGTCTACACAGGATGTAAAAGAGATGAGAATTTGGCCCCAAATTGTTTTTTAACAGAATTTGGCTCCAGACCATTGTCAAGGTTCAAATATGGCTGCAAAATAATTTTTATAAATCATGCCACATAATGATAACTATTAAATCCCTTCACAAGATGTGCAGTGACAGACTGAGTTGAGGTCTAAGTCTCAACCTCTTACTTTTGTAATTACTCCAAGGATTTTCTGAGCCTTTCGTCATCCACATGACTACTTCTTCATGACATTTGAAAGGGACAGCAGCTACACAGCAACTTGCTTGAGTAACTGTCAATGAGTATTGGAGAGTCTAGTATAATGAGTTGCAAAAAAAAGTACAAAAAAATCCCTGAATAAACCAGGGAAATTCCCCATAGATGTTTCATTTTTTCTGCAGTTTTCTGTTAGCTTTACTGAAATGTTTTTCTTTTAAAGTGACTATCACAATGAGCTTGATCATCATTCAGTTGAAATCTATTGCAAGATAAATGACAACATCCCTTCAAACTTGAGGAAAATGTTTTGCAAAATTGAAGACAATTTCCTTGATTTTCTGCAAAATTTGCAATTATTTATCTTTTCAATGTCCACTTTTAAGACCTCCTATCTGCTCTATGATCATTATAACTAGGTCTGGTCAAAAAATTTCCATCAAAACGGTCTTTCAATGAAAAATTGGATTTATGATGGAATGAAATTTTTCTAGGACTGTCAAGTGATTAATCATGCTATTCAGAAATAATAGAATACCATTTATTTAAATATTTTTGGATGTTTTCTACATTTTCAAAAATATTGATATCAATTGCAACACAATACAAAGTGTACAGTGCTCACTTTATATTTTTTATTACAAATATTTGCACTGTAGAAAATAAATAGTATTTCAATTCACCTCGTACAATTACTGTAATGCAATCTCTTTATCATGGAAGTTGAACTTACAAATATAGAATTATGTGAAAAAAAAAACTGCACTAAAAATAAAACAATGTAATACTTTAAAGCCTACAAGTCCACTCAGTCTTACTTCTGGGTTCAGTCAATCGCTAAGACAAACATGTTTGTTTATGTTTATGGGAGATAATGCTCCTTTTTCTTATTTACAATGTCACCTGAAAAATAGTTATGTGCCAGATATGCTAAACATTTGTATGCCCTTTCATGCTTATGTCCCGTAAATGTAAACAAACTTATTTGTCTTAGCAATCGGCTGAACAAGAAGTAGGATTGATTGGATTTATAGGCTCTAAAGAGTTACATTGTTTTGTTTTTGAGTGCAGTTATTTAACAAAAAAATCTACATTTGTTAAATTGCACTTTCATGATTGAGATTGCACCACAGTACTTGTATGAGGAGAAATTGAAAAACAAAAGAAACAGTATTACTTTTTTACAATGCAAATATTTGTAATAAAAATAATAAAGTGAGCACTGCGCACTTTGTATTTTGTGTTGCAATTGAAATCAATATATTTGAAAATGTAGAAAAACATTAAAAATATTTATAATAAATTTAAATTGGTATTCTATTATTGTTTAACAGTGAAATTAAAACTGCAATTAATCATGATTCGTTTTTTTAATCGAGTTAACTCAAAACAAATTAATCACTTGAGTTAACTGCGATTGACAGCCATAATTTTTTCATGAAAGTCTGCTTTCCACAGAAAATGTTAGGGGTTTTTCCATGGTTATGTTTCAGCAAAAATGTGAAAATTTCCATGGATAATCATGACCAAAACGGGTTTGTTTGTTTTTTTCAAAAAATGTCTGCAGGAAAAATATACTTGGACCTGCTTTAGTTCATACCGTACTATTATCACAGTCTGGTTTAAGCCCATTCTTCCCTTGTGTGAGGGATGAGATGAGGGTTATCATGGCAAGCAAAACACTGTGCTTATTCCTACCTCTCTAAGCGCCATGTTTAGCTTTCTGAGAAGTGCACTCTGGTTCAGATGTGTTGTAACTAGCTAGAAAAGAGCCGAATATTTTCCCTGAATCAAATCAAACAAAACTATATCTAGAATAATATCAATTCAGGGACATGCTGCCTGACAAGAAGCATGACAAGAAGCTCTACCAACATTTTCTCCCTTAGGTCATGATAAACCAGATATAATTGTACATATTAAAATGTACTTATTAAGACTGGCTGACCCTTTCAAAGAAGGCTTAAGGAATTTACCAGGTTGGGTTGCCATCCTGATAAGCACTGTACAGGCACAGAGTAAATGACAATGTCTGCCTCAAAGATCTACTGTCATTTTAGGCCACTTCCCTGTGTTAAAGTGATGTAAAGGGTCATTGGTGTAAGTGAGAGTCTGGCCCTTTGTTTTTGAAAATACCTGACACAAGGTATGGTCCATCTAAAGGTAAAATAACTCCTCTTTAGAAGTATTCTTATGAATGCATCTCTGGCAAGGTTGATTAGGCAGTAGCCGGAGATGGGGTGAACTACATAAAAAACACAGAACTGCTCACACCTTTGTTATGGTTGGCTCCAGAATTGGAAGAAGGGGGCTCCCATTCACCGCACCTCTCTGCAGAGTTTGTAAGATAGTCTCAGTGAATCGTATCTAATTTATGAGATAGTATACATACACACACACAAAAGGCTGAATAGAATTCTCTGTCATATTTGAAACATGGATGAATCCTTCTTACCCGCTGTAGTCTTCAACCATGAAATAGGCTAAGAAGCATCTAAGCATTAGCTAAAAAATAGATATGATTTAGAAAACTATTCAAGGTTATGAATCTTAAGAACTGAAAAGGATTAATGACAGTGAATAATCATGTTTTTTTGGTATTCAGCATCAGATCCACACAGCTGTGCCTCCTACAATCTCTAAAAGCAATATTTTCTCTCCGGTTTACAAAATTCAGGAGGCAGATTGCGTTAGTTTCCTAGGGTAAAAAAAGAAGTAACATAAAAATACATTTTGGTCCTGCTCACAAAATAACCCCATATAATCCAATAATTGGTTCAAGAGATTAGCAGACCCACTATGCTGATGCTTTATTACCGTGTAGCTGCTGTCACTAACAGATATTCGTCAGTGGGTAGTGACTGACATTCACACTATAGATTGACCTTCGCACAATATATTCTGATGTCCCCTCAAGCCCTGGCATTTGCAAGGCTATTATTTAGTCTATATATTTAATTAGTTCTAGTTTTATAAAAACATGTTTTCCAGGGTTTGAAATTTAAATTTCTCAGCTGAAACAAATCTTCTACATGCTGGCTCTCAAAAAATGCCTGCAAAACAAGAGTGGGTGTTTGAAAATTAACATAGAGATATAACCAATTTGTGGCCATTTAAGTGGGAAAAGACTGTACAATAGTTTATAAATTGCATTACAAATAAAGAATTAAAGCTGTGTAGGTCTTAAGAATATCTTCAGGAGTTATTTAAATAAGAAATGCAAATAGTCAACATTAGTATAAGTAGAATTAGAATAATACTGTTACTGCTGTAACTAACTATAAATGTCTGGCTGGAGAAAATGTATTTTTATAATGTGCAATAATAAATATTCATATGATTAAAATACTTAGTCTTGTAGCTCAAAAATACATCCAAGTTACTTGAGGCAGATAATAAATAGGTCTATCTTCTTATACCCTCTTCCTGATGGTAATAAAAGAATCATAAAGCTTAGTGTTCCAAATTATAGTTAAAGACTGAAATATTATAGGTAAGAATTATGTCATACTGTCAATAAGCAGGAAGAACAGCAATTAAATTTGCAAGACAAAATTTATTTTATATTTATACTTGTGTCTTCAATAATTAATCCATTTGGAGCTCTGTATGTATGTCCCTATTGTATATAGTGCACAGGCTGCTGGTCTGTGATTTTTTTAAAAAGCTTCTCATTAAAGAGAAATCACAGGACAACTGTAACTGTATATTGTATGAAGCATGAAAATTAACAAGTTAGGCCCTTGACTTATGTTTAGTAGCATCATTAACATTAATGGAAGTTCCATCTGTGTATGGAGAGAAGGATATGCCATTAGAATTTTATCACATGATTCTCCCCAACACTAACATATGCAATGGGAATGCCCAGGTCCAAAAAGTAGGTAAAACTAAGCCTAGACGACATGTGCCAACATTTCTGTGTTCATGGTGATTAACAGTATTTTACTCCAAACGTATAAAATTTAAGTGTGTAACATAATTTGACAATAGGAATGGAGTAGCACTGACAATACATGTTTAGCAGGAATTGAAACTTTCCATTGTTGAATTGTACAGCCACAGTGTTAAATATGGCAAAGTGACATATGTCCACACAGCAAGTGAGTCTAATGAAAAGCTCATAGGTTCCTATCCCATATCACATATACCACACAGATCATTTAGGACCAGATACCGTCTCCCTTACTTATAAATTAGTATTACTCTTCCTTTTAGAATGTTTAATTGAAATCAGAGCAAGATCGTTAGTATAAATTGTCATGGCTCCATTGAAGTCAATGGACACCAGGGCTAAGGATTTTTTTCTATTGTTTGTATATAGATAACATACTGCTTAATATTAACATGAGGTAAACTCTGTCCCTTATTATTCAGTTTTTATCATAGTAAGAGTGTAAATGGCAAATATACATATGGAAATATACTCAATGGGGAGGAAAATGGCAGGAAATTTGGATTAAACTGATCTATTAAGGTCCATCATGATTGTGTGCTATAAAGATGAAATTTCTCTTTCTCATTTCGTTCTTGAGGTCTGAAGCATCAGTAAGATGATTTCTGCCAGAGGGATGTGGACATCGTGCTTCTCAGTTAATGTCTGATTAGGAGCAACAATGACAAGTTCCTCTCTCTAGCAAACAAACAAATCTCAAGCTGCTTGAGTGATTTGGCCTATTATGTACTTTTGGCTTGCCCCATTTTCATACCAAAACCCTGGCTCCATGAGAACATCCTGCAAGTTAATTTATTTAATGCTGCTTTCATACTAGTTGAAGAAAAAATGATATTCTACACCTTTACTATCCTCCTCTCCCATTGTACTAGGATAAGATCTCCCTAAGACCAGAAATGGAGGCCTTTCACTTGTAAATAAATACTTCTTTTTTCATCCCTACATCTTCAGACCTGTAAATTTGCTGTGTTACCTATGTAACACATTTCCAAGGATCCTCTGCTAAAACTTACATGCCTACAGTGGTCACCATTGTATTGGGGCACCTGAGGTATCACAGTCATTCCCAATTCCATGTTGAAGGAAATAGGACCACATGGACATATAGTATTTCAGATACAGCTATGTCATAATTGGATTGGGGGTAGACCTACCGTGCAGTTATATACAGTAATATGGAAATCTGAATTTTTCTTTCATTGTCTTTTGCCAAAAAAAACCCCCAAATATCGAGAGGGGGAAAAATCGTGACATTTTTGTATTGTGTGCTGCTCATTGCGTGGGCCTTCCAGAACTTCTAGGCCAAAGCCTACATGCAATTTAAAAATAAATATCATTTTAGACTCTTCTTGCAGACTGCCACACTG
Organism: Emydura macquarii macquarii; assembly: GCF_026122565.2. NCBI lineage: Eukaryota > Metazoa > Chordata > Testudines > Chelidae > Emydura > Emydura macquarii. The sequence continues at coordinate 6,594,179 of NW_027133614.1, forward strand.
AAGGGACTGAGAGGGCAATTCACCCATTGCCACTTTGCTCATTCTGGGCTGCACTGTAAGTTTACAATCCAGCCTGAATGAGGAGGAGCTGCATTGCCCCAGGATCTGGGTAGCAACCAGATTCCATAGCACAGGCTCACACAGTGCTGTGGGGAAAGAGGCACTTAGCTCCATCCATTCACCTGTCTGAGGTTCCCTCACAAATTCTGACCGTGCAGATAGTACATACAGGGACATAAAGCGGCTCCTTGCTCTTCAGGATGGACAGACAGCAGAACTCACGCCTGATCTTTTCTATGTCACTGATGCCTGGTGGACTAGTGCAATATACCACAACATCCTTCTAGCCAACAGGCCATGTTGCTTTCCATTATGAGATCTTTGACTTTTCTTAGCCACTAGCAGCCACAATTTCTAAAAGAAATAAGAGCAACGAGAAATGCTGCATTCCATGTTATCTCATAACATGAAATATTACATAACTTCACAGAGTTCTCATTTTAGAATGCCCTTGAGGAGTATATTTCTATGTTTGTGAATAAAGACTTGGGAACATTTCACAGACAGCCATGTGCAAGAGTTCCCTTTATGGTCAAAAAGGGCTTATTCATGCAATCCAAGTAGTCGCAGAGGCACACAAATCTTAGCACAAGGTCATTAATTTGCCAAGTTTTCTTTTATACCCATAAATACAAATGTTCAGGAGCACTACTAAATACAAGAAATGTGCATATTTGGCTTGGACTTTTCTTGTCTGAGAGTATGAAAGCAATAACCCTTTCAGAGGCATAACTAAATGAAAGGTGAGAGTGGTATTATGTGAGGGGACTACTATCTCTATATGTTAATGAAGCACGGAAGTGCATGTTTTAGGATTTCCCCATATACTCCAACCCCAAAAAGAATGCTAAGCAGGGGAATGTGTATATGATATTAAGTGTCACTTGACAACTATCTTATAAATTACTAGTTTCCTGAATTTAGTTTCGATGGCCTGATTTTCAAATGTGCTGCTCTAGAGCCAATCGGAGATGTAGATACTCATCACCACTGAAAAAATTAGGCTGATTGTCTTATCCAAAGTCCATGAAAGTCAAGGGAAAGTTTCCCATGATCCTCATTGGCCTTTAGATTGTGTTTGTATATTAGGCTGGGATTTTCACGCTCCTTTGAAACTCTCAGCCTCAACTTTTCTTCTTGTTTAAGATGGTCAATACTTCTAATGGAGCAAGCCCTATCATCTTTACTCTGTATTACCAGAATTCTGGTACATGACCTGATGGTGAACAATCATTACAAACAATTGTCTTTTTCCCAACCTGCAAAGTTTCCAGATATGTAATTCCAGCAGAAGGAAATAGAAGTCCCACAGAAAGAGGCTTTGCAGTATGGACTTTAGTGCTGTATAACATGTTTTGAATCATTATAAAAATATTGAGGGGCCTCCTGACCTCATTTACATCAATTGATGTTTTACCATTGTATTCAACACAGTTATGATGTCATCCCTACTGTCTAAGTACTGTCCCTGTCATGAAGAGCTCACACTTTTATTTACTTTATTTACAGAATTAACAGAAATTCTGGAAGTTTTGTATCAAATGAAGTGTCAATAACAGATTTGCATAGATTTCAATTATTTGTATTAATTATTTGCCACAGAAGTGCTATTTTCCTAAAAGTAATTATATAATTTAATATTTTGTTTTAAATTGTTAAGGTAGCACAGAAATTCAACCTACTTCTGGAATGATCTTTTCCAAAAAACGAGTTACATTTCAGTTGTTATGGAACTCTATCAACCAAAGGGGAATAGGGTTACTGTCATTTTAATAAAATATAGTTGGAATTCAGTTATGAAATGTATTAAAGAAAACCATTCCTCAGGTGAATAAGGGTTTTTGACAAGATTGACCTGTAAAAAGAGTACTCAATCACTGGAATTATCTTGAATATAACCACCCACCAAGGAATAAAATTGCATCTCTAAAATGTCGTTTCATTTTGTGATGTCTGGATGGGTAATCCTCTGCACTAATTATCTTTTGTGAAGAAAAATTTATACTCTGCATTTAACATTAGGCCTCTGTGATGTAGTTTATGAGCTCCACATGGGGCAACCAGGTGTTAATGAGCAACTTTGGGCCCAGAAGGCTCCACCCAACCACACCTGCTGGGCATACTCACAGTGGAGGCAGAGCTTAAAAGGGAGCCACCACCCCACTTTTCCTTCCTGTCGTGGTGGAGAAAGCAAGGGGATAGTCCTATGCTGTTAGGTCCTGCACAGAGACTGTAGGTGCTTTTCACCACTTGGACCAGACCTGGCTGCTGAGTTACCAAATGCCCTTGTGGAGACAAGGAATGGTGGGCTGCAGCTGAAGGAGAAGAGCCAGCAGGCCACTGACAGTGAGAACCCTACTCTATGAGTCCCTAAGCCAACCTTTTTGTAACTTTGGAGGGGTAGAAACCATGGTAGGAGGTAACTCAGGGAGCAGGATTAGTGGTGTCTTCCCTGCAGGCTGCATATCCAACCTGCTAGTCACAAGGCCCTGGGTTAGAACCTAGTGGAGCAGGGAGGGCTGGATTCCCCTACTGGCAGCCCCACAGATTGACTCTCACCAGTGGACAATGTAGGCACAGACTTGGACACAAATCCCCAATAGCATCTATACTGTATTGCTTCAATCCATAGTGAAACTGGATCCTAGTTACACACTGGGACATGAGTTTCCAAAGCACTATGTAGAGATTTAGATTCACAGCTTCCATTGTTAATGGGTGTCATGTAATTAAACCTATCTGCCCTGTTTTGAAAATTTCAGTTTAACAGGTTAACTATGGCCTAATTCTCAGGAAGATGGGGTGATAGTATGTAGAATCCATAGCTGTCAAAATAGCTTAAATATGTTTTCTAGCTGGGGATCCATTTGTTGATGGACTGCCTTGTGTTGATGCTGCATCTTTCAGCTACTGTATTTGTATGAATTGTAGTAGGGAACTCTGACAGTCACAGCAAAATGTCATTCTGCTTACTGATTTAATACTGTGGAGCAGCCTTCCTAACATAGCAGGATGGTAAAGATCAGAGAACTCGGGTAGAACCCCCAAAGACTTAGCCAGGGTGGCCGTGGAGGCTCTGTTCTCTCCCACCAACCCAACTACCTGCCGTGAATGAATCAGGCCTGGTCCCCATGAAACAGATTTTGGGGCAACATGATGGCTAGTGCTCCCCCCTTGGAAATCAAAAGCTTTTTCTTTGCAAGGAGCTGTCCCAGAATACAACCCTAGAAATCCAAGTGTGGCAAGAGGTCATCAAGTCCAGTGTTCTGAGGTGAGGCAGGACCAAGTAAACCTAGACCATCGTTGGCAGGTGTTTGTCCAATGTGTGCTTAAAAATCTCCAAAGATGGAGATTCCACAGCATCCGTTGCAAGCCTACTCCAGTGCTTTTCTTCCTTTATAGTTAGAAAGTGTTTTCTAATAACTCAGCAAAATCTACCTTGCTGTAGATTAAGCCCATTATTTCTTGTCCTACCATCAGCGAACATGCAGAACAATTGAGCACAGTTCTCTTTATAATAGCCCTCAATGTATTTGAAGTCTATCAGGTCCTCGCTCAGTCTCCTTCTTACAGGACTAAATGTGCTCAGTTGTTTTTAATCTTTCCTCATACGTCAGGTTTTTCTAAACCGTTTATCATTTTGCTTGTTATTCTCCTTTGGACTCTCTGCAATCTGTCCACACCTTTCCTAAAGTGTTATACAGAACTGGACACACCACTCCATCTGAGACTTCACCAATGCCATGTAGAGCAGGATAATTTCCGCCTATGTCTTGTATACAATACTGCTGTTAATACACCCCAAAATTATAATAGCCTTTTTTGCAACTGCATCACATTGACTCATTCAGTTTGTGATCCACTATAACCCTCAGGTCTTTTCCAGAAGTACTACCACCTAATCATTTTATTCCCCACTTTTATAGTTGTATGTGTCATTTTTCCTTCCTAATTGAGGTACTTTGCAATTGTCTTTATTGAATTTCATCTTGCTGAATTCAGACCAGCTCTCCAATTTGTCCAGGTCATTTTGAATTCTAATCCTGTCCTCCAAAGGATGTGCAAAACCTCCGAGCTACGTGTTATCTCTAAATTTTATAAGCATACTGTTCACTCCATTATCCAAGATACTAATAAAAATAGTGAATAATACCAAATCCAGGACTGATCCCTTTGCGATCCCAGGAAATTCACTCTCCCAGTTTGACCGTGAACAATGATAACTACTCTGAGTAAAGTCTTTCAACCAGTTTTGTGTCCACCTTATACTAATTTCATCTAGACCACATTTCCCTACTTTGTTTATGTTATGTGAGACTGTTTTCAGAGGCCTTACTAAAATCAAGCTATAACACATCTATAGCTTCTTCAAAATCCAATAGGCCAATAACCCTGTCAAAGAAGGAAATTAAATTGGTTTGACATGAGTTGTTCTTCACAAATCCATGTTTAATAATTTGTTCCAGTATCTTGCAAGGTACCAAATATCCAAGCTCCCCGTTGATGCAATGAGGAATTGGGCCTATGAACTTCATGGTTTTGTAGGCCAATTATTTTTGTCCAATTTCCAAATTTCATAATTGAAAAATGCGAAATGTTCATGTTGCTCACTTACAAATGGAACTATTTTTGAATAAAAATACAAAATGTCATGCCTTTGAATTTCTGCTAAATATTTTCAAAATATCCAAACTATTTGTTTTTTTGTGGTGGTTGATTGAACATAAGGTGAGCAAAATGATGGTTAAGCATTGACCATTCAAGTGTTGACAGTGGTTAGTGTATTTGTCTCTTTTGATTTATACTAATTATAGGAGAAACTAGGTTATAATTTTATCCAAAGATGCAGCTCCTCCCTATATTCAAGCTTGGGTACTTGTTTGTAGCATTCATAATATTTTAGGAATCTTCTGTTCAGGCATCACTTCCTATTTCTCCTGAAAGTGCAGAAAAAATCTGGGAGGGGACTAGGGAGAAGAAAATCTTCTTTTGGAGTTTCTTTCCAATAGTTCCATTGAAAGGCTCCTTCCCCATTAGAATAATGGACAACCCACAGATACATCTGTCTGTAGGCCCTGTGCTTCTGCAGTGGTCCCTGGTGCCCCATCCACTGATCTCCAACAGTGCAGAAAGGGTTTCTGCAGCCAGAGGCTGCACCACAAGATGTCTCTCTAAATAGGGCATTTCCCAAACACAGTGAGGTATGTGAAAAGACAATCCAGGATAGGCTGTATTATCTTTCCAGGGAATCTCTCAGAGACAGTGAGGGGACGACAAACATCTCCCTCATATCGCCATCCTCCTACCTGTTCCTCCTATGGCTGATGAACTGCTTAATTCCTCCCTTGCATGAATCCTTGAACCCAGTGAGACCCTACTCTGAATCCAAGGATGGGAGAATAAGCTCTCTATCTTTCATACAAAACAGATCTCAGATCTTCAGGGATCAGTCAGGCCCTAAATTCTGAACTAGAAAAGTTCATTGAAGGGATTTAAAGTTAATGGTAATGCTAACATCAAAGTACAAATTTATACCCACGCTGACCGTTTGTGGTGATTTTTTTTTATAAGGGAGCTGTATGCATAATGAAATGGTTTCATATCACTGACCATACCTCCCAACGTAGCTGACAGTAGGAAATGTGTCCCATATTTCTTGATAAGGTTCTCTGTGATCTGCTGAAGGGTTGGGCGACGTCCTAGTAGTCTGATGTTGCGGAAGAATTCAGGTGCAAGAGGCAGTGGGGAGCCAAGAAAATTTCTTCTTTCTACAGCTAGATTGTTTACTTTCCAGCGGCCAAACTCTCTGCAAAACAAAACAATTCTCATTCAGAAATGTATCATTCGGACAAATGTTTTCATTTGCAAAGTACACCGCTCTGTTGCCTAGCTGGGGGCAATGTATTACAACAAATCTTGCTTGTGATAATCCGTCATGTGTTATATACATAGGACAAGCAACAAGTATTAGTTATTAGAAATAGAGGGAATACTCCATAACAATGTCATCTGGAGAAGAAATAAATAAGCCACTTAGGATGCAGCAGTTCCCATTGCTTTTGTTCAGCCTGTGAGGTGACCATAATTCCAGAACAACTTGATTGTGTTAGGCACCGAATATAAATTCAGAATTATCCAAAGTTCAGTATAAAAGCAGTCAGGTTTTTTTTGTTAGCACTTTGTAAAGAAAATTAAAAACATTTTTAAATGTACTATTTCTTTTGCACAATAATCTGCCTGTCTACTTTAGCTCTCTAAAGGAATTAGAAAGACACTCTCAGACCCCATTTGGCCAAGCAGAAGTCTCTCTGAAATTTCCAAGCCTTTTGACCTTGATTTTGAAACACATTCTTCAAACAGATCAGATTCTTCAAAACAGAACACACTTTTCCATTCATAGATGAAACTAAATAAATTCAAAGACCAATCCCCCATTCCCAAATAAATCAGTGATAGCAATGAAAGCAAACAAGTCAATTACGCAGTAATAAACACGCCTCTTATTCAGTTACTTATCAATTAAGATGCGGCATAGAGTTATTAGCAAAAGGACATGTTGTCCTCAAAATCTAATCGAGGGAGTATTTTTGTTTTTCAGTGTCTGCAGTAGCTTTGCCTTTACTCTGAAGCAAAAAAACAAAAAACAAAAAGTCTAGTGCTCCTCAAAGTCATGGTCTGGTTTGTGGCTACTGTAATGATATAGCATATGGGCTGCTTTTAAGAGTAAAAGGATTGTCATTTACTGGGACATGTCAGTTATGGTTCTCCCCTTTTGAAATGATATCATGCAAAAGCAAAGATTCAGCTTAGCATGTTTGAAAAACCCTAGAGAAGCTCCCAGCTAAATAAAGGGGTGATGTGTTTTCATAATAAAAAAAAAATCGAGAATGCAACACAAGAATAAAGATTGTAGATGTAATATGCAATGTACATGGCTAACTAATCAGAGTGGCTGGGATAGGTCCTCTGATGAACAGTCAGCACTATTTTTTTCTATTTGCCAGATTATTTGGCATCACATTTCTCCATCAGCAAAGATTTTGCAAAGAACCAGTGGTTCATAGACCACAGTTTAGTAATCACTGCTTTACCCTTTTTCTTCTGCTTGTTGTCACACTTTTTTAAATATTGTCTCCCACAAATGTACACTTCTCTGAAGCAAGTATGAAGGTGTGACAGCACATACCTTCCTGGATCCAGAGTGCTCCTGAGCAATTGAAATGGATTTTGTTCCCTTTAAGTTAATACCAAAAGAAATTATCAAAACATCTTTTGGCTTACAGAAGTAAGATCTACCTACTGAACAACTGAATACCCAAACACTATATACCACTATGTTGTGCTTGAACAGAGATGATTAACTATTCTCCTGATTTAATTAATAATTAAATGAAGAAGAAATGGGGGGGAACTTTTTTTAAACATATTCTGTGATGTCGTCTATGCCTATTTGGGTGCTTTCATTTCAACTCGTAAAAAAAAAGCTACCTTAATTATAGCACCTGGACATATCATCAAGATAAAGCTGCTTTAACAGCAAGCTCACAATGCAAGCTTGTAATTTTAAAAATTCATATAAAATATATTGTATATGCTGGAATCTTTTCTTATAAATTCACTGTCTGACTAATGGTCTGTGTCAAAGCTGAGTTTCAAACACATGGAGAATAATAAAAAAGGGGAAAACATTATAAGAAATAGTTGGTAACTTCTCCTTGGATTTTCATTGTCATAGATTTTAGGCTGGAAGAGATCATTACGATCATCTAGTCTGACTTCTCACATAATACAGACCATAGAATGTCATCCAATGCTTCTTATATTTATCACAAGAACTTGTGGTTGAACACAAGCATGTTGGTTAGAAGGACAGCCAAGCCTAATTTAAAGACAGCAAGTGAGAGAGAATTTACAAAATCTCTTAGTAATCTGTTCCGATGATTAATTACTTTTTGTGTTAACTTGTATTTTATTTCCAGTTTGAACTTTGCTGACTTCAGCTTCAAGCCCTTGGAGCTTGCAACGCCCTTGTCAGCTAGATTAAAGAGACTTATAGTGTCAGATATCTTCTCTCCATGTAAATAATTAAATACCATGATTGAGCTGACTCTTAATCTTCTCTTAGATAAATAGATGGAGGTCCTTTAGAGTCTCAGTGGAAGACATGTTTTTCAGATCACAAATCATTCTTGTAGCTCTTTTCTGAACAATGTCCATTTTTTTTAATCACCACCAGAACTGGATACTGTGTATTCCAACAGTGCTCTCACCAATGCCAATGCCAGATTCAGAGACAATATCACCTGCTTTCGCCTTAAAATTCCTCTCTTTATACATCCAGCTATTGTTTCTCATCTAACATCATATGAAATGTATTTCTTTTTATTATGCAAACTGGAGTTACTAGGGTATCTCTACCATTAGTTCCACCACTAATGGGGGTCTTGTACTTTTTTATACTTAATACACAAACAAGGGGATTGTTCCATACATTAAATGACAGGTAGATTTTTAAAATAAATAAATTGAAAGAATTTTTTCACACAGCAAGTAATCAGCCTTTGGCATTCTTTGCTATAAAAGGTCAGGGAGCTGAAGTTGTAAGATGGATTTTAAAAATGGCTGGACAGTTGTGTGTCCCTGTCACAGGTTGAGGTTGGGTAATAAAGGGCTTCATCCCCTAGCTCTGATCTCTGCCTAGTGCTTCTTCTAAATTGTAATAAATGGAGAACTGAGAGCACAGACCTGGGTAACTGAGTGCCAGGCCTTCTAGGAGTTATAAGAGGTAGCCTATTCTCAGTAGATGAAGGAGCTTGAAGAAGCAGGAGTGTGCTGTCCTGGACGTGGGGCCTGAGGAAGGACCAGCTGTGATTCCTAGTTGATAAGCAGCAGGTGCTTTTTATGATCTTCTCCATAGGGAAGCCTCAGGGGAGGCTTAAGACTTCTGAATTGACTGACTTGGCAAGAAGGAATCTTGAGACATCCCAAGACTCCTGTTTGAGATATTTTGTGTTGGCATGAAACCAGACCCCAGAAGGAGGAGTGAGTTGTTTGAGAATTTATTAAACGATACCCAACAGAGGCAAGCTTGATTTGGTGTGGGCTGGGGAACTGTCTCCTGTCTAGGAAAGAGGGAAAAACTAAGATCACAGACCCATAACATTTGTAGAATCATTGGACTGGAAGGGACCTCAAGAGGTCATCTAGTCCAGTCCCCTGCACTTATGGCATGACTAAGTATTTTAGATATAAATGCTGAGATAGGTATAGTCAAATATGATATTTACGGGCCAAAATGTTCAGGAATGTTTCTCCACACAAAACACACGTGGCAACTGTTGAATCATAAAATATGATGAATTAGTTCCTCCTGTCCATCTTACTACTAAGGGTTGTTTGCTATTGTTCATGTACTAATGCCTCATTTCTAGTGTGTCAAGAAGTGGGGATTCCACAAACCTGGGAGGTTATAGAAGTGTAGGACTGGAAGGAACCTTGATACGTCATCTAGTCCAGTCCCCTGCACTCAAAGCAGGACTAAATATTATCTAGACCATCCCTGACAGGTGTTTATCTAACCTGTTCTTATAAATCTCCAATGACAGAGATTCCACAACCTCCCTAGGCAATTTATTCCACTGCTTAACTACCCTGACAGTTAGGAAGTTTTTCCTAATGTCCAATCTAAACCTTGCTGCACTTTTAGCCCATTGATTCTTGTCCTATTCTCAGAGGATAATGAGAACAATTTTTTGCCCTTCTCCTTGTAACAACCTTTTATGTCCATGAAACTTGTGAGCATGTCCCCTCTCTCAGTCTTCTCTACAAAGCCATTTTTTCAATTTTTCCTCATAGGTCATGTTTTCTAGAACTTTACTCATTTTTTTTGCTCTCTTCTGGACTTTCTCAAATTTGTCCACATCTTTCCTGAAATGTGACACCCAGAACTGGACACAATACTCCAGCTGAGGCCTTATCAGCACAGAGTAGAGTGGAAAAATTACTTTTTGTGTCTTGCTTACAACACTTCTGCTAAAGCATCCCAGGATAATGTTTTCTTTTTTTGCAACAGTGTTATGCTACTGACTCATGTTTAGCTTGTGAGCCACTATGACTCCCAGATCCCTTTCCACAGTACTCCTTCCTAGACGGTCATTTCCCATTTTTTATGTGTGCAATCGATTGTTCCCTCCTAACTGGAGTACTTTGCATATGTCCTTATTGAATTTCATCCTATTTATTTCAGACATATTTCTCCAGTTTGTCCAGATCATTTTGAATTTTAATCCTATCCTCCAAAGCACTCACAACCCTCTCCCCCCTTGGTATCATCCACAAACTTAATACATGTACTCTCCATGCCATTATCTAAATCATTTATGAAGATATTGAACAGAATTGGACCTAGAACTGATCCCTGCAGGACCCCACTCAAAATGTTCTTTGCGTTTGACTGTGACTGGTGTTTTACACCCTGCAAGTATGGTCATGTCCCTGCTTGGACATTGCTTAGTCGAGCTTAAATATATATAATATAATATTATAATCATTGTTTCTACTACAGTCTCTCCAGCCCTCTAACCATTTTTTTTAATACTGCATGTGCATTATTCTTCCTCTGACATATGTAATATCAGATTTGTCTATTGCCAGAGGCAGACAAACAGTAACACTAGACCTGATGGTCTTAATGATCTTCTTCCTAATATGGTAAAGTCTGTGTTCCAAAGTCAGTGGGGTACCATTCATCAAAAGAACATAGCATAGCATCAGTGCTGGCTCCTAGTCAAGAAAACTAATTATGCCTATCTCTTCCTCCACTGTTAAAGAGCCAAGACCAGCAGCTTGTTCTGGTGCTATTAGTAAATAAAGAATAAGTAGCAAGTGTTACCACTTACATTGCCCATCTACCTCCAGTCCAAATGATATGTCAGCTATTGGATGAAGTTCTCTAAAATTCAGGGCCAAGTCTCATGTAGAGAAGGACGAATGGCTTTGAGTTGTTGGGTTTGCAGGAGACCATAGATCAGGGGTGTCCAAACTTTTTTCACCAAGGGCCATATGCGATAAAATACACAAACAGCCGGGCCACTCACTCGAGATGAAGCACGTATTGTCTCACCTGGTTTATTTAAGTAAGTAAACTAAATCAATCAGCCTACAACACTGCTTTTCATGAATGGGATTTTTTTTTTAGAACAAAAAAGATTGGCAGTTCATTCTCAAAACAGCTGCCTCTGATTGCTTCTGGATGGTGGTCCTTCTTGACAGACCTGGAGGGGGTGGGGATATAAAATAAATTATATACTATATTTCAAGCTTGTTATGCAAATAAGTTTGGATTGTCAACAGATCAACTAATATTTGTTTTAAAAATGCTATCAACATAAAATGATTACATTTATTAAGTAATAGGGCTTAATAACACATGGAACGTGTAATATATTTTGAACTCAGGGGAACACGGTTGCGCTCAGTGGGAACAATGAAGTTGCGCTTTGGCCTGCAGGATTGCTGGCAGGTCCGGAGTCAGTTTTGTGGTTGAGATGCGAAGGACGTCACAGAGATGGTCGTTGGTCATTTTGGTTCTCAATCTGCTTTTGTTCAGCGTCATCAGAGAAAATGTTTGTTCACATATGTATGTTGAGCCGAACAGACTCATCATTCTTTTTGCGTGGCGTCTCATCAGAGGAAACTTGGCTTCTTCCAAGCTCCGGTAGAAGTCAGGTAAGGAGAGAAGCTGATGTTGATTCTTCAGAGAATCATCACACTGCATTTCTATAAGTTCTAATTGCATACTCTCTTCCACTTCTTCTGCATTTATCATGAAGGGAGTCGCGAACAGCTTGATATCGTTCTCAATGGTAGAAAAATCTTGGAAGCGCTGAGAAAATTCTGTCATGAGAGATGTGATCACAGACACATATTTCCCCTTTTTATCAGTGAGATCGGCCTTTGGAAACGCAGATCTGATTTCGGACAATGTGGGGAAGTGCGCGACATTGAAGGTGCGCAACTGTGCCTCAAACAGTCGGAGCTTCACACAGAATGCTTTCATGTGTGCGTGAAGCTGCGGTACGAGTTGGTCTTTGCCTTGTAGGTTTTTGTTGAGTGTGTTGAGGTGTTCATTGAGATCAACTAAAAACGCCAGGTCTGCCAACCATAGAGGGTCACTCAGCTCGTGAAGAGGTCGGTCCTTTTCTTTCAAAAACTGGTCGATCTCTGATCTCAGAGAATAAAATCACCGAAGCACGGAGCCGCGACTTAGCCAGCGCACTTCTGAATGGTAGAGCAAGTCCCCATATTCAGCATCAACGTCAGTTAAGAAAGTTTGAAATTCTCTGTGGTAGAGTGCTCGTACTCGAATTCTGTTTACCGTTTTCACAACAGTGTTCATCACATCGCTAAGCTGTACTGTCTTGGCACAGAGTGCTTCTTGGTGGATGATACAGTGCATTTTAACTGCCTCACCTCCGCTCTCCTGCACCCTGGCACACACCATAGAGGCCATTCCTTTGCGCTCGCCTGTCATAGCTGGAGCTCCATCCGTTGTAACTCCACACAACTTGTCCCATTTAAGTCCTATCTTGTCAATTGCATTTGACACAGCTTCAAAAATGTCTTTACCCGTTGTTGTGGTATTTAGACTGCTGAGATCAAGCAGCTCCTCTGTAACGCAAAAGTTATTGTCAACTCCCCGCAAAAAAATTAATAACTGTGCGGTATCTGTGGCGTCTGTGCTCTCATCACATGCAGTGGAGTAGAAATCAAAAGCACACGTTTTGTCTGACAGTTGATGTTTTATGTTGGCTGACAAGTCTTCGATTCACCGCACAACTGTGTTTCTTGATAGGCTAACGCTGTCGAATTCTTGACTTTTTTCTGGGCACATTATTCCTTTAGTGAGGCACTGTTTTATGAATTCACCATCTGAAAAAGCCTTCCCATGCTGGGCAATGAGTTGAGCCACCTCATAGCTGGCTATTGTGGCATTTTCTTGAGTTTTTTTGGCACAGGAAAAATACTGTTGTTGAGCTAGCAAGATAGTTGTCATCTGCTTAACCTTCTGTTCTCGTTCCACACCAGTGTAGGACATGTACGTCTGATGTTTGGTTTCGTAGTGTCGTCTTACATTGTACTCCTTCATCACTGCGACACTCTCATTACAAATCAAACACACACACTTCCCCTTGACTTCCATAAAGAAGTATTCATTTTCCCACCGTGTCTGAAATTTTCTACACTCACTTGCTATCTTGCGTTTCTTTGGTGTTGTCATTTTCAGTGCGCTGTGGCAAAATTTTTCTTTCCTTAATTTTGATTTGTAGAGGAACTGCCTTGATCAACTCAGTAGCTCCACCTAGAGTTAAAACCAAGAAGTGCAATACTGCCAGGTTTCATGTGCGGGCCATATTTTGGTATATTTTTGGAATTTGCTGCCGGCCAATTAAAAATGGATCGCGGGCCACAGTTTGGACACCCCTGCCATAGATGTAGTATCTCTGGCTCAAAGAATTGAGCTTATAATGGAAATGCATGAGCAAAACTATTGTTAGAGTCCACTGTTTACTCCTTCTTCTGTACAAAGTAACTATAGGTTTGTACCTTCTCCTCAAAAAATCTTGTTGCTGGCTGATTAGCTAGCATGAAAAGGCTGAAGCGTAATTGTGCCAAATATGCCCAGCTGTGCTGTGTGCATGCCATAGCCTCACTATCTGCTGAACAGGTCTGTGCCATTCGTCCAACTTAGGGTGGGCTTGGAAGAAAGATGATCAGCCAGAGAGAAAAGAAAAGGACATGATATAGTTCAAAGTCATCTCTTCTTTTAAATTCAATATTATTTCCTTATTTTATTTAATTGTCTTCTCTTGCTACTATGCTGTGACACTAATAATGATGCTCATATAATAAATAGTGTTATCACACCAAAGTCTCTTTTCTAGTTTTGTGTAGAAGACACTGATACATTATTTTAGTTACGAGGAAGTTGAGATTACCTGATGGTCTGTAAATAATTCTTGGCACCAGGCAGATAAAGAATGTCAACATCTATCCATTTCATATACATATATGTATACACACATACACACACACACCTTTTCAGAAGCTATATATAAAACATCTAGTCAACTGAAATAAAAATGCAACATTAGAATATGTGTCATAAATTGGAAAGTGCAGAAGCTGTGGGCCAGCCTTGAATATAGGCCTTAGTATTGCAATTGATAGGGTGTGGGATGACTGAACATGCCCTCAAAGAGGCCTACAATCATCCATGCAAGCAGAACGTCTGCTTTCATGCTATCAGTTGCAAGGTCAGGTCCAGATGCATATTTTCAAATACAGGGGGTGAGAAGGACAGGATGGAGGCTGCAGCAAAATATGTTTCTGTTTTGCTGAAAAAGTTTTCCCATTCAATGGACATTAAATTGTCCCATAATAACAAGGTTTATAGCTTGAGAATAGGAACTAAAGACACAGAAATAAACAAAGTACCATCATATTGGCTCTCATACTCTTACAGCTGCCATAAAAAATTAATTGTATCAATGCTCGATATAGGTTGTCTGCAGACATAGAGCCTCAGCTGGTGTGAATTAGCAGAGTTCTATTTTTTTCTCAATGGGATTACACCAATTCACACCATGTGGGGCTCTGGCCCATAAAGTAAATTGAGCGTGTTCAGTCCTCATAAGAGGTTTTAGCACATGGTTATTAGAATTAGCAATATTAAACGTCATTAATAATAACCTAATTGTGTCTATAAAATGATACTAATGCTAAGAAGCATCAATGTTAATCAATAGTAGCACTGTATAACCTGGAATATAGTCTCTGAGAAGTTCTTCAATAGCCTGTTTTAAGTCTATGAAATTCTGTCATTTGCACTTGTCCTCTCCATGGCTCACAGATGACACCATGCTCTACATTTGGCTGGTCAAAAAGGTGAATGCTCCTAATGGACTGAAGTGACAGCTGGACTCTGAAGCCAATGTTTCCCAAGCAGCAACAAGTTAAACTGGTGGCAGAACACAGAACTGGTAGGATGAATGTTCCACACCAGCATGCTCTCCCCCCCCCCATACTCTCTTTAGCTGCAGTGGGATTTGTGAATGCTTGTGGTCATGATTGGATAAGGCCAAGACAATGTAAAATGGAACCTCAACTGCATTCAAATTCCAAAAGGAAAAATCCAATAAATCCCGAGTCACTTTTTATGTGTATGATTTGTAACATGAACTGGTAAGCGGCCATGTTTCTGGTAAGCTGCCAGCTGCACGCTACACATGACAGACAAAATGATGATGATCTCAGTTATGCCTGGCTTTGAGAGGGTTAATGAAGCTACCTGCTAAACTTCCTCAACCTTGTTCTGACCAGAAGCTAGGTTCAAATGCAGTCCTTGGGCTGGGAGTTGGTTCCACAAGGCCTATGTGAGACTAGTATTGCTTCATGTGCTAGCCTCTCCAGATGAAGGAGGGAGCTGGCCCAGAAGAGCATGGAGCACATAGTACACAACACACAAGCATGCTACATTCCTGCAAGCATTGTACAATGTTTTAGAATATCACACTGCAGCAGTGTATCACTACCCTGCCTGTTACCACAGGCTGCGGCTTAAAGGCACAGATAAGCTCAATATAAGCAACATTTTTGCAACTGTAGTACATAGCTTTGAAAAACTGGCTGTGTGATGCGTGTACCAGATGTTTTATGTCTCCTGCTGGAGGCCCCACCACCTGGATGCACCCCACCTGAAGAAGGTATCCTTTTGGGTGGGGGGTAGTGATTTTAGATCTCCTCAGAGGAGACAATCCCAGTTGAGACTGGGAAGGAAGGATCTCCCTGTTTTAACCCATAAATCCCAGCCTGGTCAGGAGCCTAATTCAGACCACATCTTTGTGAGCGAGACACTGAAATACTGTTTTGTTTTACTCTGTGGAATTTAAAGCCCAGTTCGACATTCCATTGTCAGGAATCAGGGCCCGCAGCAGAGCCAGTCTCGGGGCAACCTAATGAGAGCAGCTGACCTGCAGTAATCTGCTTGATTGGCTACACCATCCGACTGAGTCAGCAGAACGCTCTTAAACCTAGCAGCAGCGACAGTTTGGTGGCTGTTCAAAGCATATGCCTGTGGGTGTAATAGTGCTGATGCTTTTTTGCCCTGCTCCTTGCTTCACTACAGGTAACTGGGTTCTGATCCTCAGCCCTAATTCCTGACTTCTGAGTTTGGCTCTGACCCTTGGTTCTGGTTTTTGCTCTGTTCCAATTCCTGGCTACTGACTTTGGCTCTGGCTCTAGCATCTGGCCTCGAACTGTGGTTCGACTGGGGAACTGACTCTTGGCTCTGATTCACGGCTACTGGCTGCTGCTCCAATTGCTAGGCACACTTACCCACATCCTGCTCTCTGCCAGCTGTCTTGAGTTGAATATGTACTCAAATAAAGAGAGACTGCTGCAAAAGAGTCTTCCCTGAGTTAGGCAAACCCATCATAGACTATAAAACAGAACCTGGTTCCAATCTTAACTATGGTGAAGGTAGAGCTTCTCCACAATCCAATAGATTAGGGCTGGAGTAGACAGCTTTGTATTGCATAAAGCTTCCCTAAAGCCATTTTATCCAAACTTTGGAGGTTTCCCTCTATTTTGGGGGAAGGAAGACGGCATTCCTTAAATTCATGTATGAGGGGGATTTAGTGTCTGAGATAGGGAGACTTTTTTGCTCTACCCTTAGAAAAAGGCAGGAACTCCTTTTCTTGTTGGTCTTGTGGCTTTATAGTCACAGGAAAAAGTCTGTGCCTGGCTTCTTGTATCCTAAAAAACAGTGTTGGTGAACATTCATTCAGATTCTGAAGGATGGTTTGATTTTACCTGCTTCTGCCCTTTGTTATTCACTATTTATTTGTGAATATTGGCAAGGATGGATTTTTGTTGGCAAGCTATTTGGTGATTAGCTGTCTCCACGTGCCCTCAAGGGTCTTTCTACATAAATAAGAGTATTCATTATTCACTATTTGTTATTCTCCATTGACAAAAGTTTGTCACCCATTGGAGGGTAGAACCAATACAATTTGACCTAAGTTTCCCAATTGTACACTATGAATTACAAACAGCAAATAGCAAGCCCAACTGTTTGCAGACAGCATATAGTTTGAAATTTGTTTGTCTAAAGAAAGGTGAAAGGTGAGCTAACTTAAATTCAGTTTTGGTTTGCAAATAACTCACTGACAAAAAGGCCTAAATTTCAAACAAATAATTCAACCAGCTCTAAAAACAATTATAATTTGCAACAACCGGGCTTTCCTATCCACACCCTCACGTCAAAATTCCATCTGAAGTGAAGAATGTCCGGGATGTTTTGGAAAGAGTTTTCTCTGTACATTTGCCAGCTAGTATTCTGTGTAGTCTCTCTTACCTTGGGGGAGCTGGATTTTGACAGGGTATTTGTTTAGCTGGGGCTGGCTGTCCTCAGATATGGACAAAATAACAGGAATTCTTTCCAGTTTTAGCGACAATAGCAATATGAGGTGATCTACAAGCTAAGGTAGTGGCAGTTTGGACTGATAATCAAGAAGCTCTTAATCAAATCAATTATGAAACAGCCAAATCACCTTTTGTTACGATTCCGCACTTTGCCATCATTCTGCACTGTGTGAAGTTTTAATATTGGTCTCCAGGTGTGGCATGTAACCAATTGTGACAAAAAGGTTGCTCATCTTTCATCTTAATTTCTGAGGTAGAGCTTCCAACACTGCACCAAAATTGCTCAGCCAGATCCAGCTTTTCTATGAAGGCTTGACATTTAAAAAAAAAAAATTAATTTCCCTGCTGTCATCTGCTAGAAGTGGGGATATATTATACAGGTTCTATATTGACCAATTTCAAATATGAAAGTTTTTTAACAGATATTGTGAAATATCACCATTGATTATGTGCAAGAAATCTGCCAAAATTTCACTTTTTGCAGGGCCAACACTTTCATGAAACAAAAAGTGGCTATAGCACTGAGATTCATTTAGGAAATATCCTCAGACTTCAGCATGCATGCTTTTTAATCTTGCCTTTTTAAAATGTGTTCTCTTTTAAAGATGTAAGTTATTAAACTTCAACTGCAATGAAAAGCTATGGATTTCTTTCTGTAACCTAATACAACAGTCTCTTGAATCATTTCCCACGTTTGTACAATACATTGAATATCTGCAGTCCTGGGTTCCCAGCAGCTGTGGAATGAGCATATCTGCAGGTATACCTGAATCACTGGCCTACTGCTAAACATTAAAATGGAGGAGTCTGTCTATAGAAAAATGCTTTCAAATACCAAAAAGGAGAAGTACTATAAAGTAAAAAAAACCAGATGGTAACTTTATAGTCCCTTTATCTAAAATTCAGAACCAACAGATTACTAAAATTACTCATTGCACCTGGAATGGGGTGTGCCTAGACAGACCTTATGCCTGTGCAAAGTCAAATTTTTGTCTGTGGGGCCCTACATGAACATAAGGGGTTTGCCTTCATGGACCTGACTACATGATATGTACCTAACGTTAGTACAAAAGCAACATGTGGTTCTGTATGCTGGGAATCTAATTCTTTTCCTTTCTGAACTAAGACCTATTACTATAAAAGCAATACAAGGAAAAAAATACACACATTTTGAAGGAAGGACCAGAATAAATCTCTTGAAAGAAATAAAATCTGTTGAATAAAATCAACAGAATATGATCAAGAGCAACAAAATTTGATCAAGAGACTTATTTCCTCTATTGGAGGAAATAAAACACATATCTGCGTAGAGGGTTCAGGAAATAATGATTACAGACACTTCCATATAAATCATACCGGAAGCACAGTCTGGTAAATTTTATCTTTAATATTGCTATAATTCATTATTTGAAGGTGTTTGGTTATATACACACTCCCATTTCTTCTTATTTGTATTACATTAGTACACAACTGCTAGTGGGGCCCCCATTGTGCTAGGTTCTGTACATACTCTTAATAAGAAACAGGCTCTGTTCAGAAGAGTTTACATCCTGAATAGACAATGGGCAGGAGAATTAATTTGATTGTCCTCTTTCTCAGATGGGAAACTGAGATGTGCAAAGACCATCTTGCCCAAGGTCCTATAGGAATTGAACGGAAGCTAGATCTCCTGAATCCCAAACCAGTGCCATATCCATAAGACTATTCTTCCTCTAGTTCCACTTCTTAGAACAATGGATGGATACATGATGATGTTCTAAATACTTTGTCTGGTATAGTGTATATCCTTGTGAATAAAATATATAGGGGCAAATCCTCAGCTGTAGTTAATCAGCTTAGCATTGGGGATTTCAGTGTAGCTATGTTGATTTATTCCAGTTTAGGATCTAGCCCATATTCTATAGTTTGCAAATTATTTATTCTGTATAACATCATTTTTATCACTAAAACTTGACAAGGAAGAAATATATTTCAGAATTATTGTTTATGGTTATCCTACTGTTATAAAATGTTTATTGTCATGGGTTTACACATTTTCAAATGAAGTGCCTCCACTGACATCAGCTTTCTATGAGTGTAACTCTTACAGAAATTGTCCCTCATGGTCTGTTTTGACATTCTGGAAAAACATAATCCCCCACTCCCGCACGCTACAGCTTGTAGGATGGACTGAATGATAATGTGCTGGTTAACAAATAATGCGCAAAACCTTTGTGTGTATGTTTAGTTTTACTACTTTCCTCTTTTGGGAAATGTATGGCTGCCATTTTTTTGCACTTAGCTTTTATACCACAATATATGTATGATCTACTGTTCACAATGGTTGTATTAAATACTCTGATCTCTAACTGCAAAAAAAGAATCAAGCAGTTTTCTTTTGCCTTTTCCCCATATCGTAGTCCCCCGTCCCATCCTGAACAATATATATAGCTATATCATTATTTCTAAAGCATTTAAAAGGCAACAGATATTCTGATCTAAATACAATGGCCTTGGTGGTACCCTCTCACCTGCAGTGGTGTAAATCAGAAGTAACTCCACTGACGTCAATGGAATTATTCTAGTGTAAAACTGGTGAAGGTGAGCAGAGGGTTGGGCTCAGTGTATATAAACATAGATGATAAGGTGACATTTAGGTAGGGATTTTGCAAAGGAGACTAAGTAAATTAGGTACTCAAATCTCATAGCTTTTCACATATGCCTAAGGGAGTTGGGTGCCCAACTCCTATTGAAATTCTAAGTCTTACAAAATATATATCTACTGAAGGAACAAAGTTTTGTTCATTTGATGCTTTTGATTTTCCCTTCTGTCTTTCATGAATAACAAGTATAAAGAGGTTAATTGTGAAACTCAGAAGCAGCACTTTCACTAAAGTCACAGCATTTAGGACCCAACGGTTGATTTTGCTTCTATAAAACCAAGGCACTATATTTAGAGTACCTCTTATAACATGCACATTAGAGATTTTTATATGAAGCTGGGTCTACAATAATGTCTGTAAGAACTCTGAATGCATTAAAAAATTGTACATTAGATATTTAATCTCTCTGCATCGTTCAACTATGAGATCCTTTTTTAAAGAAGGTATCAAATAGAGTAAACGTTCTTTAGCTATTTTACTGTTGTAAAATCTATGCCTGTTTTTATTCATTTTGTTACACTACGCAAACCTTTCTTACCTTTCTTTTAGCAGAACAATAAAACAAGCAGGCATATGTTCAAAAGAGATGTATATTAGCGCTCAAGATAAGGCACTGGTTAACTAAATTACACCACCACAATGTTTTCAATTGATTGGGAATGATCAAGACTTTCCCCAATTTAATTACACTCAGTGATGGTTGCTGTGAAGAATGATTGTTAGAAACACTCAACATATGAGATGTAGAATGTTACACCACTTTAAAAGTATTGTATGCTATGCAGGACACATACAAAAAGAAGAAAAATAATTATCCTCATTAAAGTAAGCCCCAATAGGCTATTATATATCTTGTTAACAGATCTTAGGTGTTTATTATTATTTACTTGTATGGTGACAGTTCCTTAGAATCATAGTCATTGACCATTGTGCTAGATGTTGTACAAACACATAATTATTCCTGTCTTGAGTGCAGGGGACTGGACTAGAAGACCTCTAGAGGTCCCTTCCAGTCTTATGATAATAGACAGATGGCCCCTGCCCCAAATAGCTTACAATCTAAGTATAAAACAAGATTATTGGTGAACTGATAAATATGGGTTGTCATGATAAGGTGTGGCCTCAGCACACTAACCATTTTCAAATTTTTTTTAGTTATTATGAGAATTTAAGGAGAGCTTTGAAGAAGGACAGTTTTGTGGACAATTATGGGGAGCTCCTTCAATTCATGAGTGGCTGCATGAGGGGAAAGCAAGAATGTGTTTATTTGAAAACTTAACAATGGGCAATGGAGATGGGCATCATGGGCTGATCAGAGGTGGGAGTCAAGCTCCTCATAATAAATGAGAGATAAATAGGAGTGGGATAGACCATGAGGAGCCTTCAAAGTGAAGACAAGTAGCTTATTTTTGATGTGATGCTGAAGGGGGAGCTAATGCTGAAAGAGAGGGGTGACATGATCAAAGTAACAAGTTAGGAGTGATCTTTGCAGCAGCATTCTGAATAGATATTAGCAGAGCAAGGCTGCAGTTGTCAAAACCAGAGAACAGGAGATTGCAGTAGTCAAGATGTGAGATGAGGAGGGTCAGGATGGGAGTTTAAGTTGTGTGGATGAACAGAAAAGCCCACATCTTAGCCTTGATCTACACTTACCGGGTGATTCGGCAGCAGTCGACGGGAGTTATGCAAGCTACGCAGAGTAGCTTGCGTAACTCCCGTTGACTGCTGTGCTTCCCTTCTGCACGGCCTCTTCACTGCACTGCGCCGATGGGAACCATGTTCCCGTCGACGCAGCACTACGCCACTTGAGGGGGTGGTTTTACTGCGTCGACTTCTGGATCGACTGAGTGGGTCTTCACTGACCACTCAGTCGATCCAGATAGGTCAATCTGACAGCGGTGACTTTGTCGCCATGAGTGTAGACTTACCCTTAGAGATGTTATTGGTGGGGATAGGTAGAAGGGGAGCAGGGGAGGAAGATTTAGCTACAGCCTGGATGTGAGGGTCAAGAGAAAGGACCCAGTCAAAGATGATGTCCAGGTTACAGGCCTGAGTGACATAGAGGATGGTGGCACTGTCCATAGCAATTGAGAAAGGAGAAAAGGGGAGTGTTGGGGGGCAAAGGGGAGGTGGGTCTGAGTTTTGGGTATGCTGAGCTTAAGTTGACAACTGTTTTGTTTCGGCTGTAAAGAATTCCATCCTGTTGTATAACACTGCAAGTTTTACAACGTTGCCATAAAAATATTAGTCCAGGAACGTGAGATGTTTTAATATTCATAAACACAGGGATTTGAAACCTGTTAACTATATTCTAGTATCTTACATATGTGAAATAAAATAGATTAAAGGAAAAACTAATTAATCACTGGTCTTCCTAAGAACAAATAGTAATGTATTACAACAGTTCTGTTCAACATGCTTTGCTAGAGGCCTGAAGGCCCCAGAACACGGGGAGTGGGTTATAAAATCTTTCCCTTTCACATCACCAGTTTATATCCAACTCAGCTTGGCAATGTTGAAACACTTTTATCAACTGATGGCTGTGCAGGGACCAATTTGACCAATCTGGTGGTCTCAGTCCAGCACCTAGAGAATGCGTATCTATATATGCCCAACACATACACACTTACAATTGATTCTAATTGACATCTGGATCTGACTGCTCTCAGCAAAAGAGACCAAAAGTTTTTTGTGGGTATAGCCCTCATTCCCCCCCCCCCTCACTTTTTTTTGGGTGTGGGAGTGGGATAATTATAAACAATGGATAAAGCAGCATATTCAGTGAGCCTTGATCACTCTGGGCTAGACTACACCTTTACAGTCTTCCCTAAGTAAGAGATGGTGGGTAGCTGTACCACACGAGCAGCAGGCCCAAGAGTCATAACAACAAAGGTGGGAACAACCCTTCCCGCCTCATTAATTTAAATAAGACCACAAAATTGATTGTCAAATGAACACCATTAAATGCTAACCTTATCAATAGTTGGCAATTTCTAACACATACACACACAAACACATCTTTAAAAAAAAGTAGTTGAGTGTTTCAGCAGTTCAGGACATTATTTTATAAAACGCTAGTTGCTTTTTCGTTATCAGTTGTGACATCATGTAAAAATCAATACGTTTACTAAAATTCAAGGAAATTATGTGTGGGAGGAGGACTAACATTCATGCAACCTTAGGTTTGCTCAATTGAAATAATAAAGCAAAGTAAGAAAAATGCAAAATGGAAGGTAAAATTGTGTAGACAGCATTTTTACAACATGCATGAAGAGAAGAAGATGTAACTTAAAATAATTTACAGTCTAACGACTTGCTTCTATAATCTGCTCTTCACCGGTGGACCACTGTACCCCTAGCAAGCGCCAAGAAGTGACTAAAGCACCACATTATGGATTAGCTTGAAGTCCAGTCAATACCACAATTTGATCATCGGTATTCGGGCAAAGCCTGAATAAGCTAAGAAGATGTTAATGAGTCTTTGCGCAAGTGCTGGGGAGTTATGCTTGTTGGTCCGATTGCAGGAATGGGGCCTAAGTCAGCTTAGTACTACCTATCAGGCTGGCCAATATTGTTTCCTTGTACTCCCCAGTCTTTCTGTATGCATCTGTTGTCACTTGTTTTATACTCATATTGTAAGCACTTTAGGGCATGGACCATCTTCTTGTTCTATATTTGTACAGTGTCTAGAACACTGGTGTCCTGGTCCATAACTAGGGATTCCAGGTGCTATGGTAATATTAATAATTATTATTATTTAAGACGATGCTTTGTACAATAGCCCCTGCATAAATGGGTGTGGAACTATTACTAGTGAAGGAGAACATACAAAGCCTTGGCAAAGGAGTGTAAGGAGATGTGTTTGGTGCACAATGGAGTTTGAGGTTGAAATAAAGGGTTCAGAAAGTGTTTATTAATAATGATTATATGCACAAATGATTTAACCATATAGCGGTCATGAGGGCATGTAAGGTGTGAGAGGGAATATTGGCTGGAATGAGAGTAGTGACAGAGGCAGGCTGGAACTGTCCATTCAAACATGCTGCTTCTTACTGATGTAGATGTCAAATATGCAAAATTTATTACCTATCCCAGCATTTAAGCAGATTTACTATGCCCAGTGCAAACAGTTTGCTACAATGACAGTCGAAAATGTCTGAAGATAAATTTTTACTCAAGCATAACTTGTTTCAATCCTGCCAGAATCTGATGCAGAGACATCACCAAAATGTCCATTAAAAAATGTAAGTCTCATGGAAAAAATTATCAAAAGCATATAATTTATAAAGAGTACAAGTTACACTAACATATTATATATACTTTTATCTGATTATATATAGTTTGGCTACAATATTGTACAGTAGCCACAGGCCCAGGAGACAAAAAATAAATAAAAATTAACAGATCTAGGTACAGTGGGGAGATGAAATCCACAGATTCCTGCCCTTTCCTATCAGCCTATGAAACCATTTCTTCCCCTGAGATGTGAGAGGAGACCTGCTGAACCTCTCCATAGACAGTACAAAGGCATGTTGCCTTCCACACAGATCCGTTTGTCCTCCAGCTGATCCTGAAATATCTGTGGGTTCTGAGAGTCAAACTCCTTGTTTGTTCTGTTGTGGGGCATAAATCAGAATTCCTGACTGAATGACCTGCGCAAAATGCCATGATTTGGTTTGCATGATGGGATTTCTCTCCCTTGACTATTTCCTGCTTGGATGAGATTGATTCCTCACCTACATTCATAATCCTACCCTATTCTGCAGTAATACTGATTCCAAAATGCTACAGCTTGCAATAGTAATATTGTTGAGGTCTAGGTCATTACTAACCAAAGATGTGTTATCTTAATAATCACTGGGGCTGCAGTAATTATTATGAAATCACGAACACACAATATTAAAGACTTCAACTACCTAAATAAATACTCCACCTGAACACTTAAGAACAAGAACTTCTTTTCAAATCAATGTCCTTAATAGGAAGGAGAATAGGAAGAACAACATATCTTCGAATACACATAGGAACAGAATTGTTTCCTATTAGGAAGTTTGCAAAGGTTTCCATAATACATCTATAGTTCTTTAATAAACTACCTATGCAGCAAAATACATCCCTGACTGCCCTTCTGTATGGTAATTCAAATGTGCCTGTAACTCAGGAATGATGGACTATTTTGACAGGTGTAGATAGTATGACAAATAGCTCTCACAGGTGAGACACTGGCATAATTGAAATGTGCTGTCAAAATGGATAGAAGAGGGAACATGAGTAAGTAGTTACAAAACACAAGTGCAAAGAATATACCTTCTGCTTATACTAACACATCAGGTCTAGATTGTTCAGGTTGGCTGTGATAAGTGTGATCCCTGAAAGGATTCCCATGGTACTGAAAACAGACCTAAACACATTGAAAACATTGGCAAGGGATGAATGCTAGCTGGGGTAGGTGAACTGCGAAAGGATTGTACAGGTGGTACAGTTGGGGAGAATGTTCAGTGTATACATGTGACACTGTATTTGCAGGTATTTGGCTTTTCTTAAGTTTGCCTTCTTAAACCCATTGCTTGAAACCTACATACTTTAGCATCACATTTTCATCTATGAGAATCAAGCGAAAAGAACTTGGTACATGTGTGAGCATTCGTGCAGCAGCTCTAGCGTGGTGCAGTGGGCTAAGCACAGGACTGGAAGCCAGAAACTTAAGAATTGTATTCCTACTTCTACAAATGACTGATCTTAATAGTTATGGAATAAGCTACTTTACAAAACTTCTTAGGTATGTACATTACACCCTTGTTCAGTAGCTACATCAATAGTTATATTTCCATTTTCTAAACAGGCAAACTGAGACAGAGAAGTTGAGTGATTTACCAGTCAGACACTGGTATAAATGATGATGCTTGAGATGAGGAGTGAGGAGACCTTGAGATCTAAATATATCTTAAGTCAGGCATGAAAGTTAGTGGACACTTTTGAAGGTTTCAATCTTAAACTCATGAGCCTCAGTTTCCCCATTTGAAAAATGATAGGGATAATAATACTAACCTATTCCATAAGGATATGAGGCCTGATAAATTATGATTGGAAAGTGCTATATAAGGCACAAGTTCTGCCCTAAGAACTAGTGCAGGTCTCCAGTGCAAGGAGAACAGAATTTTGGAAGGGGCTACAAATGCATAAGAGAACTGAACACATTTACAGAAAAACATAAGAGTCCAGAAACTGTTTTATTCCCTTCCTTTTCTGGGTTTCAGTGGTATGTGTTTACATGGTTCATGTTTGGTGGGAGACGGGAAGCATCTTTCTTCTTTTTGTATGGGCATTATTCCATATAAACTGCTTGGTTCTTCTTCAGATTGAAAAGTAATGCATGGGAGGAGGCTCCACTCTACTAAACCTGTATTATTTTACAAGATAACTTCATTTTGTAGGATGTAAAAGACACCCCAACACACAGATCAATAGACCAGCAGTGAGGGAGTTAACTCTCTCACTCTGAGTAGAAATTGACAGGTAATCTGTTGGTGTGGGAAGCATGGCAGGAACCAGATGTGAGGAATTAGGCAACTCCCCCAGCATGGTATAAAAGAGATGTGCTTTGATAACTTCTGGTTAGGCAGACACTAGACCAGACTTTCTGGAGGGTTAGGGAGCAAGATACTCCAGTTTTTTTGTTACAGGATTGAAGCTATAGCTTTTTAGATTACTCCTTTATGCTTAAATAATGTGGCAATTAGGCTGAAGGGAACCTCTTGAACTCTTAGTTTGTAGGAAGACTTTGTTTGCTTTGTTGTTTTGAATGAGCTCCATTAAAGGTGTTTTTACCAGTCACCTGGGAATCACTAACCCTGGTTGTCCTTTACTAACCACAGATTCTCTGTCCTGGTACACAGACAATTAAGTCACAGTTGTTCTGAATGTTGGCATTATTGGACACAAACCTGCTAACTATGCTCAGTTTTTCAATGAGAATAGGAAAGCCATACATACAAACAGTGAAAGCTATAATTTGTAAAGTTTGCTAGTCTGCTCAGCCAAATAGGATAGCTTAAGCATTATCTCTGTTAGCCCAATCACACAGGAGGCAATATCCAAACTGGATGAGAGATGATTGGGGAAGGATGGGCAAGGAACCTATTAAAGTGTGAGTCAAACATTCTGTCTTATTCCCTGTACTCCTGTAGTCAGAAAGGATGGAACATCCAACCAAGGCCTGTTTATTCTGAGGATGATGAAAATATGTATGTGAGGGTTTGGTTATTTAAAAAAAACAAAAAACAAAACACCTGTATTTTATACACTGGCACTATCAGTCACATCAGTGATGACAAATATATAGCATACAGACATCTCATAGCAGTCTCTAATCTCTTTACAATTGTACACAATGCATTACTGAATCTGACCTATACACTGCATAGCCAAATCCTCATTGACAAAAGAAATTCTTCAGACAGACAGTAATGATAGAAACAGTAAAGCAGAGGGATATAACCCAGTGTTATTCCCTACCATGGTCTTAGTCCATCTTCCCTTTGCTAAATTAAGAACTTCATTCTTGTGATGCACACAGGACTTACAAGTATACCTTCCTGCAGCAATATGCATACTGGCCAAATACAGTGAGACATGGTGCAAAGCCCATTCTCAGAGACAGCAAACAAAATGGAAAGAGAATTGGTGTGGTCTTTCAAGCTTTCGATCTTATAAAACAGTAAAAGTCCCTGAAATAATCTTTCACCAATTGAAATTGATCTAATGAAAGATATTCCCTCACCCACCTTGTTTCTCTCATACTCTCCATAGACACTTTAGAGATATATATGAGCTAATACAGCTACAAATACCAATAACAGCAGAAGAGTGGAACTGCATATAACTCAAAATCCATAATTTAGAGAGAAGGCTACACTGGTTAAAAACCAACTTACTTGGAGGGAAAGTGATGGCAGTTATAAAACAATAAGAAAAACATACAAAACAAATGCAATAAAAGGCAAGCTGACAGTAATTAACATAAATCAAGATAGGAATTGTAGATAATTGCTTAAAGACCCAAGGAGAGTTCTATGGCCAGCAAAGTCGAGGGTAACAAGAAGCATTTTTTGTTTTTGTTTTTTGTTTAGTCCATTCAAAACAAAAAATATTGTAACACTGGTATTTGTCTATTACTAGATGGATATGATAGAATTGTCAATAATGTAGAAAAGACAGAAATGTTTAATAAATATTTGGGGAAGCCAGATGCTGTAGTCATGAATGATGACAAAACACTTTCCATTTCACCAGCTACTAAGTAGCAGCTACTAATG
Source organism: Emydura macquarii macquarii (assembly GCF_026122565.2). NCBI lineage: Eukaryota > Metazoa > Chordata > Testudines > Chelidae > Emydura > Emydura macquarii. The sequence continues at coordinate 6,622,680 of NW_027133614.1, forward strand.
CTGGACATTTTTAACTCAGCAAATCTGGGTAATTTGCATCTAAGAATTTTACAAGAGCTGGCCAAGGAGCTCTCCAGACCTTTAATTTTGCTTTTTAATGTAATTTAGAAACTGAAGAAGTTCCAGAGGACTGGGGGAAAAAAGCTGACGTTGGATCATCACATTTGCCCTTTTTAAATAGTGACACAAGTAATTATAGGCTTATTAACCTGACATTGATCCAGGGCAAATTAATGGAATGGGTGATACCAGACTCAGTTAATAAAGAATTAAAGCAGGGTAATATAATTGAAGCTACTCAATAAGGATTTCTGGAAAATAGGTCCTATCAAACTAACTTGATAGTTTCTTAAATCAGATTACAAGTTTGATAGTTGAATGTAATATACTTAGACTTCTGTAAGACAGTTGGTTTGGTACCACACAACATTTTGATTAAGAAATGAGAATGATACAAAATAAACATGGCACATATTAAATGGATTAAAAACTGGTCAACTGACAGGTCTCAAAATGTAATTATAAACAGGAAATAATCTTCAAGATGGTGTGTTTCTAGCAGGGTCCCACAGGGATCAGTTCTCAGCCCAATGGTGTTTAATATTTGTATCCATGAATTGGAAGAAAATATAAAATCAGAACTGATAAAGTTTGCAGATGACACAAAGGGAGGAATGGTAAATAAGGAAGAGGATATGTCATTACACAGCAAAGTGCAAGAAAACAATATATGTTTTAATACATACTGTTATACATCGAGGAGCGAAGAATGCAGACCATACTTACAGGATGAGGGATTCTATCCTGCAAAGCAGTGACTCTGAAAAGGCCTTGAAGGTCACTGTGGATAAGAGTTCCCAGTGCCATTCTGTGGCCAAAAGGGCTAATATGATCATTGGATGTATAAATGGGAATTTCAAGTAGGAGTGGTGAGGTTATATTGCTTCTGCATTTGACAGTGGTGGGACCATTAGTGGAATACTGTGTCCAGTTCTAGTGTAATTAATTCAAGATGTGTAGTGGTAAATTGGAGAGGATTCAGAGAAGAGCCATGAGAATGACTAAAAGATTAGAAAATATGCCTTATAGTGATAGATCCCAGAAGCAAAATCTGTTTAGCTATCTTAACAAAGAGGAAAATTAAATACCTACATGGGGAACAACAAATAGATAATGAAGGGCTCTTCAGTCTATCAGTCAAAGTTATAACTAGATTCAATGGCTGGAAGTAGCAGCTAGACAAATTCAGACTAGAAATAAAGCATACCTTTTTAACAGTGGATAATTAACCATTGAAACAATTTAACAAGGTCTGTGATGGATTCTCCATCACTGGAAACTTTTCAGTCAAGACTGGATAAAGATATTCTGTAGTTGCCATATTTGGCGCCAGGAAGGAATTTTGGCAGAGACTGAAAGGGTTTTTCTCCTTCTTCTGCAGCATGGGGCACAGGTCACTTGCTAGTTTGAAATAGAGTAAATAGTGGATTCTCTGTCTTTAAATCATGATTTGAAGATTTCAGTACCTCAGCCAAAGGCTATGGGCCTATTGCAGGTGGGTGAGTTTCTCTGGCTTGCAATGTGCAGGAGGTCAGAAGATGATCATGATGGTCCCTCCTGACTTCAAAGTCTGAGTCTATGAGTACATATAGAAATTAATTCAGGGAAGTGCTATGGCCTGTGTTATATAGGAAGTCAGACTAGATCATCTGGTTTTGTAATCTATGAACTAATCCAGCCTTCACCCCACCATAGGCCTGCAAAAATGTGGGAATTACAGTGACAAAACACAATAGAATAAACTCATCCCTACACGAAGGACTGATGACTTGGTCCAATATTATTGTTAAAATGAACTAAACTAAAAGAATAGAGATATTCCACTAAAGCAAAATGAGCTAAAACCCCAACAATGCACTAAATATAATGCATTATTATTATAATGCACTAAATGCACTAAAATATAAAACAATTAGAGGAAAAGATTGGGCACTGGGATAAGTCTGGATTCATTTAACTGAAGTAAGTAGTTTACACTGATATAACTGAATAGAATTTGGTCCTCAGAATATAATACCTGCTATAATAAGCAGTAAATATGCCAGGTATCTATTTCATTGTCTCTTTTTCCTCCCTAGCTATCCATTTGATAATTAAGAAAAATCACAAATAAGAATAAAAAATTGTAGCTGCTTACCTTTTGTAGGTTTACCTAGTGCTTTCTAGTAATTTTTAAATCAAATTTCATCCTGAGATGAGGTGTGAATGTTTTGAATAGGTTAAATAAGATAATGTTCCAAATGCAACTTTTTTGGATGATATCTAGAAATGTATTATATTCAAGTAAACCAGTTTGGAAACACAGGGGATGAAGTAAATACAAATTAGTGTGAAAAGTTGTTCAAAACGATTAGGGTATGAGAAATGAATAATATGTGATCAGCACATGCTTTAGGTGTTCAAATTCCTCGTAAGATACTGGAGGTCACCTAAATAATGGAATCAGAGTTGCCGCTCTTTCCAACATCAAAGGATGACTATATCTATTTTCTTGGGTCTGGTCAATGCCTAGAATATTCAACATTCAAACAATGAGAGAGTGCTAGATTTATTCTAGGCCTTAATATACGTTGACATGTTGCAATTCAGCATCTCAACGTGATGACTGAGTATAGATAAATTGAGATGCAGTAAAATGGTCAAGAGGAATTAAATATAATTTTGGCTGATAATTAAAAAAGATCTGTGTTTAAATAAAATGTACTTTAATTTTATCTTCATACATAGGACTCAACTAACTCATTATACACCAAAGAAAATATTTGATTTTGATTAGTTAAAAACGGTTGATCAAAGATACAAAATTATACCATAAAATTTCATGCCCTGGTAAAGAGGAAAAACTCTTCTAGGACACGAGTGAAGGCCTATTTATATCAGAGAATGATATAAGAACTAACTTCCAAATACAAATTTTAAATACTGAAGGTGACTGAAGACTCATTTTAGGTAGAGGGAAAACTGTGTTATGGCTGTAACCAAATTAATAAAATGGAAATGGAGAATTTTAACAATATATATTTAATTTAAAAATTAACCAAAACATTAAAATATAATTTTTCTTTGTGTGGGTGGTGAAGTATAGAAGTTTTATAGTCATAAATCAAAATAACTATATTAATCACAAATAGTAAAACCACTATATTATGCTATTATACTATATAATAAAGAATCCTCAACATCAAATTCTGTGAAAGAAGACAACAGTTCTATGTGTTTAGTGAAGCTGATTGACTCTACTTATTTAGAGGTTTGAACAGAATAAACAATCACAATAGAAATGAATTACTTTTCATATCAAGTTCTAAGATCACAGTTGCAAGAGAGTGTTAGGTATTGATCATTTACTCTATTAGAGCCTGACCTAAAGCACTATGAAGTCAATGAAAAGGCTGGTAAAATAAAATCATGAGCCTCTGTGTATTCAAAATCGTATTTTTACCTCTCCAGTTTTGAAACAAATTTAAAACTAGAGTTAAGCATGTTATTCATAAGAAAAATGTATTTGATTATTTTGGCCTCTTTCTGCTCACAGAATGTCCATTTGCAGATAATTATTTTCTGAAACTTATTCATTATTTGAATTTATTGAGAACATTTTTTCCTACTCTATGAATTGCATGAATTGCAAAGTTTGCTGTATTTATCTGATATTTGATATTTTGATATTTGAAATTTTGATTATTTGATATTATTTGCTGTATTTATTTGTTATTCAAAACTCTAGTTAGTTAGGATTGGCCACATAAGTCTCATTTTTGTTTGTTTGTTTTCTGTTCTCTGAATGGATGAGCATAACATATGGTTAAGAGAACGGGAAGCTGATAGGAATATACACTTTAGCGTGAGAATATACTTGGACATGTGTTTCAGACTTCATTTCTGTGACCATCTGTGTGAAAAAAAATGATTGTTCAAATGTTTGTTTGAAACTGAGCACAAAAGGGATGCAAACTTTTTAAATCAGTGCCAATACTCATAGAGAATGTTATTCACAGGAACTATTTACCCACCTCTAACACAAAAGAACTTTTGGGCTCTATATGTTAGTTATAGTATTTGAACTAGTTCAGGAGGGAACCTCACAAGAAATTGTAAATGAAGACGTTCAAAAAAGCCATCCTATTAGCCATCCTATTACTTATGAGCTTGAAAAACTAGCTTACATATTTGGTATCAAAGTGTTCTGAAAGAATTGGATCCGTATAAAGTTAGTGAAGCCAACAGACCAGATGGTGTTGACTTCAGCCTACTAAAATTAGCTGCATCATTTTGGACTCACTGTCTCACTTATCTACTTAATTATTTTATTGATCTATGTGAATTTCTGGAAAACTGGAAAACTGCCAAAACTGCACCCTTTAATAAGATATGTGACTCTAGTTTTTGGTTTTTTTATTTTGTTTTTACAATTAATGGACATTATGGTGGTTCATTTTTTTATGCAAAGTATTTAAGAAATTAGTTTTTAACCAGCAGCTTGTTTTCCATAATGAAAAGTTTGTGCTTTTTAATATGTCTTCAGTATGGAACTCTCACTTTTTACCTTACCAGTCAAAATCTCAAATGTTTTTCACATAACAGCCAATGACATTTTTTCTAGTCCAATATTTATTAATCTCAGAGGCTTTGGATGAAGTGAATAAACCCTTATTATTTGTATTTCAGGGGTGCCCCAATGCCCTAAGCCATATTATCCACAATATTTTGTAACTTAAATAACAGGCCATGGGATATTACAACCAAGTTTTGATACAGTCTCTATTAATATACTAATAAGTAAAAAGAGTTGTGACAAACGTGGGAATTTTCTGTAACATTTTTATAAACTATGTGTTTGACTCTGCACCGATCACCTTGGCATTGCTATCCATTGGGGGGAAATAATTGATTTCCTCCCTAGGACATGGGAGATCAGGCTAGGTATTTGAGATATACAGCCAGTAGGATAGTTTATTCTGGAGTTGACACATTTGAATGGAAGATGCCACAGAGACAATGGAATCCATTGACCAAAGATTAGCACCTTGCTGCAGAGGCAGCTTAACATGTGAATACAGCATGGCTGTGCCTGGAGAATAAAAGACAACAGATGTCAGGTGTCTGTGTTAAGAACAAGGAACAGATAAATGGCTCTCCTAGAACTAAGAAGAAAAGGAGGCCGAGAGGTCAAGGATGGGCTCAGGCAAAGTAGGGCATGGAGAAGCCCTGGCTTCCACCAACAGGAACTATTTCCAAACCAGCCTGCTTCCCTCTCATTCTAACCCAAATACTTGGTTCTGAATTCCACGTGACTAATAAATTACCTTATTTTGAAATGCTGCCTGCGGTCACTGTAATTACTTATTGGGAATACTGTGCCCTGAAGGGATAGGAACAAATCTCCTGCAGGAATCTGGTTTGCCTGCATTTGCTGCAGGGAGCCATATATAGAAAGAAAGGGATTGCTAGCACCTTAAGGCCAAGTTTTGGAGTTGAGGCAGTTGTGGGCCTGCCCAAGTGGAACTGTGTGGATGTTTGGGGTCCAGCACACTAAAGGACAGACTGGCCACAGGCCAGGGCATAGCCATACCCAGTGAATTCATGATAAGGGAGCACATTTTTCTGTATTCTCTTGAGTGATATGTCATTAATAGGTGTGTATTACATTCATCATCTACAATATATGTAAATAATAGGACATTGCCTAAAAATGATAAAGCTTGCCAATGTTGAATTGAATATAAGCCTAACTGAAAGTGTCCCAGTCCTAATTACATCTAAGATAGTGTAAATTGACTTTAGATCTTGCCAAATCATAACTAAGGTATGTAGATATATTATAATAATAGTGAATTTCACAAAACTTCTACTGTCAAGGGAGCACAAAATATATACTTAGAGTGTGAGGCTCTTGTATGTCTTTGTATGGATATACATGTTTATTTCCAGACATTCTAATTCCAAGTGGAGAAGAGACGGCTGAAAATGTTGAAAACTCACTGATTGTGCTTGCGATAATGTCTTTTCTGAGTAGAAAGTAATTTTTTCACGCATCTTGGTAAGTTTCTCCAGTACAATTATTTGTTGCTAGAAAAGTTCAGGGATATAATTGGGTTAATACCAGTCCCATATTTCTTCAGGTCTTGTTTTGCGATAGGATTTTCTGTTGCATATTTCATAAACATTGCATGAAATAATAGGGGTATATTAACAGGAGTGTTGTATGTAAGGCTAATTGTCCATTCTAATTGGCACCGGTGAGGCCTCAGCCAGCGTACTGTGTAAAGTTCTGGATACCACATTTTTTGGAGACAGGTGAATAGAGAGAGATGAGGACAAAGTCCAGAGGACAGCAATGAAAATGATAAAAGATATAGAAAACCTGATTTATGAGGGAAAGTTTAAAAACCTAGGCATGATTAGTTTTGAGAAAAGAATATGGGGGCAAAGGGTGGTGCCTGATAAGTCTTCAAATATAACGGCTGTTATAAAGAGGATAGTGATCAATTGTTCTCCTTGTCCACTATAAGGTTAGTTAAGCACTGGAATACGTTTCCAAAGGAGGTTATGGAATCCCCATCACTAGAGGATTTTTAAGAACAGGTTGGACAAACACCTGTCATGGATGATCTTGGTTTACTAGATCCTGCCTCAGCACAGGGGCGTGGGCTTAATGACCTCTTTAGGTACCTTTCAGCCATACATCTCTGATTCTATAACGGCAAGACGTTTTTGTGATTTATGGCCTGTCATCCTGCAAGCTAGGCCAAAAAAGTACTCTTTGATAGTGCACAAGTTAATAATACTTTAATTTAATAGACACACTTGGGCTACGTCTTCACTGACAACGGCAAATTCGCTGCCATCAGATCTACTTATCTGGATCGACTGAGCGATCAGCGAAGACCTGCTCAGTCGATACAGAAATTGATGTATTAAGACCACCTTCTCAAGTGGCGTAGCGCTGCATTGACGGGAAAACAGTTCCCATCGGCAAAGTGCAGTGAAGATAGCGCGCAGAACAGAAGCACAGCAGTCGACAGGAGTTATGTAAATTTTTTGCGTAGTTTGCATAACTCCGGTCGACTGCCGCCGAATCGCTGAGATAAGTGAAGACCAAGCCCTTGGCCAAAGAGCAATCAAGAATGGGAGTTCTAAGAATTATTCCCGATTTTATTTAATGTAATGAATGAGATATAGTGCCTCTATAAAATTTATTAACAAGCATGGTTTTCTTTGTGCTGTTAAACTGCCTAGTGCTGATTGCAGTTATTTTGTGTTTTAAAGTTTGCCAGCAAACTAAGACTGAATGGAGGAAATGAAATTCAAATATTTGGTTGACTGAATGGACAAAAGCCTATCTTTTAATTTTCATGTTAAAAATATTATTAAAATTTGCACATTAAAATGAATAGGAATGTTGATTAAAAATCATTTAAGGCACAGCTACATATGCCAGACTCAAAGTGAGTAATTTCTAGACAATGGGGGAATTTGCCAAATTGTATCCAACACACACCATATTTACACAAACTTAATGTTGTGTGTGTATATATATATATATCTTATTATCTGTCAATTCCTCTTACAAAAGAACATACAATTCAGTATGAGCTTAATGTAGCAAAAACCCATCTGTGCATTCAATTCTTTCAACAAATAGTATCAATTTGAACGTATTTTGTTACTTGCTATGACCTATAATATTTGTGCACATTTCTTTGTTAGAAATTCAAAACACAAAACTAAAGCAAATGACAAGAGATTATATTGTAATCTAAATGCTGATGCTGAATTGATGCCCTAAGTCAGCATTGTAAATGAGATGTTGCATCTCAATTGATTTACCTGGCTAAAGGATTTTAAATGAAAGTAGTATTTTTCAGCCTAGGACCCCACAATAGCTGCAACAAACATTGAATAAAACAAGTCAGGTATGAGAGTGTGATGTGTGCTTGCAGCTTAAAAGAGATGGAAAGTTGCTCCCTCCATCTTTTCTTTTTGGCTCATTGGTGTTTTCCCTTATCTGTAGATTATTTGAGGAGATTTTCCTCCAGACTAGAAGACAGCCTGACATTATAAGCCTGGAGCAGAATTCTAAAATCAGGATTCCCTCCTGTGCAATTCTCTGTGTTCCCCTAATGCACAATTGTCATAGTGGAGCAAATATCACCCTTCATTACACTTCAGTGGAAGTTCTGTCTTGAATGGAGAGTTGAACCAGATACAGTTTCCCCAGTGCCCAATTTGTAAAGGAGAAGCCAGTTAATAGTGCTCACCTTCCTCCAAGCATTCTGCTTATCATTTCCCTGGCTCCATGTTCAATAACTTCCTAATGAGGGAATGCATTTTCTCCTCTGTATATTTTTCTGTTATTTCATTATCATTGACTAAACTCTTTGCCTTAGCATCATTATCTACACTCCCTCAGACAATGGCTAGGGTGCGGTGGTGTGCTGAGATTGCTACAGCTGTTAACCATGAGTGTTTGTCTGTTAGCTTTTCCTCTCCCCATTTATTTGTTTTAAGGCTGCACAGCTCTCTGCCTCACACTGTGATATCCCCAACTATCCAGTCTGCCTAAAGGCAAGCACCTGTGCCTTGTTATCTCTCTGAAGGCTATGACCAGTGTAGAGTCAGCAGTTTCAAGTTACCATACAGCTCTTACTAAGAAAGCATCTTTATTCTTAAGGTAAAAGCATTACAGAGAAAACATATAAAAAGGAATAAAAGTTCCTATATGAATGCTAAAAGCTTACCAGAGATCATCCATCAGTTTTATGGAGCCCTGGTAAGTCAAAGTCCTTTCAACCCTTGCACAAGGGTTAGTGGCGCCCTTGGACAGAAGGTTCTGTCCCTTTGCTGGATTAGAAGGAAGGCCATGTGTCAGTTCCTGATCACCCTTTTAAGCCAAAAATCCTGTCTTTGTCTCCTAGTCTTCGGAAAACCCATCTTGAACCAGTCTATGCAAACCACTCCAGAGGGGCTGTACCTCTCTGAAGATCCTTCTTATCAGTGATTCACCTTCATCACCTCCCATAGTTTTAATTCCCGTTAAAGATCATACAGGAAGATCTGGATGATCTTGTAAACTGGAGTAATAGAAATAGTATGAAATTTAATAGTGGAAAGTGCAAGGTCATGCATTTAGGGACTAATAATAATTTTTGCTATAAACTGGGGATGCATTAGTTGGAAGTGACAGAGCAGAAGGACATGGGCATATTGGTTGATCATAGGATGACTATGAGCCACTTATGTGATGTGCTAATAAGCTATGTGATGAAATAAGCTAATGTAGTCCTAGGACGCATCAGGCGAGGTGTTTCCAGTAGAGATAGAGAGGTGTTATAATACATAATAATACAAGGCACTGGTGAGACCTCATCTGGAATACTGTGTACAGTTCTGGTCCCCCATGTTTAAGAAAGATGAATTCAAACTGGAACAGGTGCAGAGAAGGGCTACCAGGATGATTTGAGGAATGGAAAACCTGCCTTATGACAGGAGACTCAAAGACCTTGGTTTGTTTAGCCTAACAAAAAGAAGGCTGAGGGGAGATAAGATTGCTCTCTATAAATACATCAGAGGGATAAATATCAGGGAGGGAGAGGAATTATTTAAGTTCAGCACTGATGTGGACACAAGAACAAATGGATATAAACTGGCCATCAGGAAGTTTAGATTTGAAATTATACAAAGGTTTCTAACCATCAGAGGAGTGAAGTTCTGGAATAGCCTTCTAAGGGGAGGAGTGGGGGCAAAAAACCTAGTTGGCTACAAGACTGAGCTTGATAAGTTTTATGAAGGGAGTGGTATGATGTGACAGCCTAATTTGGCTACTAGCAGTAAATATGCCCAATGGCATGTGATGGGATGTTAGATGGGGTGGATTTTGAGTTACTACAAAGACTTCTTTCCCAGGTGTCTGGCAGCTGAGTCTTGCCCACATGCACAGGGTTTAGCTGATTGCCATATTTAGAGTTGGGAAGGAATTTTCCCACAGAGCAGATTGGCAGAAGTCCCAAGAGTTTTTCGCCTTCCTCTGTAGCAAGGGGCATGGGTCACTTGCTGGTGGATTATCTGTATCTTGAAATCTTTAAACCATGGTTTGAGGACTTCAGTAACTCAGTCATAGGTTTGGGGTCTGTTACAAGAGTGGGTGGGTGAGGTTCTGTAGCTTGCGTTGTGGAGAATGTCAGATTAGATGATCATAATAGTTCCTTCTGGTCTTAAAGTCTATGTGTCTATGAAGCTGTGGTAACCCTCCCGCATGGTGTAGAAGACAATCATATATAAATCATTCATATATATTGTAAGGCTTGAAACTTTTCAGCTAACAAGTTGTACATCAAATTCTTATGTAAATGGCTAATCTTCAAGGACAATGGCCCATGCAAACATCCGATGACCCAGGAAGCCAGATGTCCTCTTGTAATTCTAATTTCGATAAGAACACCACCTTTGCTTTTGTGTTTCTGTCTGTCTGCCACCTATCTGTAAAGGTTCCCCCCCCTCCCTCCACCCTCCACTCTCCCCTTCTACCTCCACCCTACCTCCCCCCACCGAGTGTAACCTTAGCAGTCTGGATGTAAGTGGAGTGATTAAAAGTGTCTCAGTATGTATTTAACGACCATTATCACGGTTGTTCTCTGTAGATGGGACAATGTCTGTATTTGTAAATGAATAGATAAAGAATTTAAAATGTATTAGGTAATCGATAAGAAAGGGTATATAACTTATCACTGTAACATCAGGAAGCTGAAGCTGGTTTAGCAGACTTCCCGGTATCGTGAATAAATCTCTCTCTTCAGTGTTGTTTGTGCAGCTTGATTCTTGGGGAAAGAATCCTTTCGTGCTTTACAATATAATATATGGTTGCAAAAGATAGTGCATGAATCACAATGTGTGTCACAGTCATATCTGCAGAGTAGGACAGCAATTGTCTTCTGGACATTATGCCATATGCCTTAGGGATATGCCATACAGTGCCTAGCACTTTGAGACCCTTGTTGTGGCATCAAGATCTCTGTATTATTCCTCCTCCACTTTCCCACACCAGAGGTTTAAACACTTGTCTCCACCAACCCAGAAAGTGGGAGACTAAAGTGAGTTTCTTGCTTGGTAATTCTATGCATTTTTATTAAACCACTATGCTGTAAAATGACAGTTAATAACAATAATCGCAAGCGCAAGAACTGATTTATTCTCCAGAAGCTATTTCCAGGAAAAAAAGTATCCTATCCTCTGACCTATTCAACCTCTTTCATGCTGGTGACAATCACAATCAGATTTTCTTTGGAATAAATGTCTTTCTTTCCTCCATCCCACTCTGAGAGAAAGCATTCAGAGTAGGGAATTATTTTCCTCATAATAGTCCATTCCTTTTCTCCATAAGATATTGCACTGTGCAGAAATGACTTTGTTTGCCCTTTCCCCATTTTGCCAATCAGTTGGCATGGTGACACAACAGTATCTACAAATCATGTGAAAGCTGTTTAACAGTGACATTTTAAAGAAAAGTTTGTGCTAAAGAAACCACTACATTTACAACTAAGACACTTATTCGCAGGCAGCTCTGATCTTGTGCCTGAGGCTACACACACAAAATAGTTTGGAAGAGTTACAAACGATGAGTAAAAGCCAAACTGTGAGCAGTTGGTTGTTGCAAAATATACTGAGCATCAAATGTTCCCAGTGCAATGCACTGACCGAACACGGGCAATGCATGCACACTCCCAGGCAATTCAAAGACTAGGTGACAGCAGCCCTACCTTTGAACTTCCTTGTTTTTGCTTGTTTGTATCAAATCTTTGATGTGACCCAGCCATAGATAACCCAAGGGCTATACTGAGATTGTTAAACCAGAGTCTGCATTATTGAAGAGAGGCTACTCACCATGGAAATCATTGGCATTGTGATAATTCCAATCGGAATGCCTGAGAATACAGAAGGACTTCACAACACACCAGAGCAGGGGTTTGACACTCTTTAACAGGGTGCAAAAATCACTGCCCCCATGCTGACTTTGATCTTGTGGCTACTGCCAAAAGTGAGACGCCACTAAAGATCTGCCTTTTTCCCCTGTTCCTTTCCACCCCTTTTCAGAGGTTGTGGTGCTAGATTTTCCCAAGTCTTACTCTGTGGGAGCATGGAGTCAAGGATTGTAGTGGTCTCTGTGCACACACCTTGAAGCACCCTTTGTGGACGCACCCTGAGTTGTGCTGTGAGATCCCCTGCTGCAGCTGATCATCAAGGACACTGTAGTTATTCTGTTGTTACATTCTCCTTTTTCTCTCCCTTCTGTTTTTATTTTCACTGTCTAATACTACTTTCCTGCTGGTTTCCACCCCAGATTAAAGTGTTGTACAGTTTTATCCAGCAGATGCTTTTTTTCTAAATAATCTCTATAAAATGTTTATTATTGGCGTGGTCATCTACAACTGACACTTAACAAACATCTTAAAATTAAAATAATATTCTTGGCATCTGTGATTTAAAAAGAGACAAGTGATTTTTAAAAATCACTATTTCTCCTTCACTGCCATTGTTCCTGTATGTGCCAATTTTCTGCTTAGAACATACTTTTTGCAGATGAGCTATATTCCCATTAAAATGGGGTTTACAAAGGAAATGCTGACACATTATAGCACTAAAAACCAGTGCTGCTGAAATTATGCAGGATTTAATAAGAACCAAAAAAGGCAAGCTAGAAATGAAACCTCCAGATAATAATGCAGGATATGTTCTCTAAGACAAATGCTGTTCTTCCTATTACTGTGATATTCTTGCCTTATGCAGCAATGAGAAGCTGACAGTCTTTATTGTATTTATTGAAAATGTTATATTGCACACCTAGAAGTATGTTTCAAAGTTTCATTTCTCAGCAAGTCAGTGTGTATTTTAAAAAGGCTGCTCACACTATCACCATAAACCTCATAATTTCTTCTTTCCTGCCTTTAAAAAACAAAAAACAAACAAAAAAAATGCTGGAGTCAGTTTAGTGTTTGTGCTATGTATAATAATACCTCTCTCCTATATAGCTCCTTTAATCAATAAACTTCAAAGCACTTTAGAAAAGAAGCTAGTGTCATTGTCCTATTTCACATATGGGGGAAAACTGAGGCAGAGATAGGTGAAGTGACTTGTCCATAGCCACCCAGCAAACCAACAGCAAAGCTGGGAAGAACACCCATCTCCCGTTCTAGTTCCAGTGCTCTCTCTTTTCTATGCCACGCTGCCTCCTCTACATTGTAAAAGCTATTAGACTGACAGCACTGGAAACTAGAATTTCTCTATCAACTGGAGTATCGAGTTTCCCACCCCTACACTGCTGTGTTGTACATCTGATTCTGGCATCTCTATGGTGCATTTACATGACCCTTCAATCACTGTCCTGCCAATTGAGCTGGCCAGCAACGATGTCAAATATAAAGGGATACTGCCCACCAGGTGTTACAATCTGAGACAACCAACTTAAAGTAATGTAGAAACACAGGGAATGTCCTCCCAGATCAGAGAAGTGGAATACCTAGCCCAATATTTTCTACCCAACAGTTACCAGCCACTGATAATTTAGAGGAAGAAGTAAAAAACACTGTTTACTTATTACAGCTGGTCTTCTAAAAACAGTGATCAACAAATAAGAGCCTTTGTTGCCACTTTTCTGAGCCATATGGAGTACAGTTCACCCATCTTTGTCACAAAATGTTTCTAAAAAAGATAATGCTTATTGTATTGAAAAATAAAAGGGTTTTTTTTTTACATACCCTTCCCTTGTAGTAATTGTGGGTGTGCATGTGTAATCTCTCTCTCTCTCTCTCTCTCTCTCTCTCTCACACACCCACACCCACACCCACACACCCACCATTAATGTGGTTCCCAATCCCTAGGATTTATTCTGAACGTCTGAGCAGTTTCACCCACCTGTTTTGTGTGTGTGTGTTAGTTTTCAAACACGATAAATAAATATTTAATTTTCTTCCCAAAGATGTGGATTCTCCTTTCCTACTTCCTCCAGAATCGAGGAAGGTGCAGAGAATTGAGAATCATGAAGAAGGATGGAAGTCATTTTGGGGGAAGGGACTGTGAGCTGGAAGACACTGAAAGAAACCTTAACTCTTTTAATGTTTGTGTTTGGAAATGTATAGTCCTATGTAAAATATGACGAGTGGCAAAACCCTAGGTATATAAACAGAGACCAAATTAGTAATTAACACTTACAGTATGATTGTGCCTAAGTGCTCCAAACAAGCTTAGGGCCCCATTATTTTAGGTGCTATATAAACATAGGCAAGAGACAAACGCTGTTCTGGAGGAATTACAATAAACAGGAATACTTTTTTTCTGTTGACAGAAAAATCTAAAAAGATAACACCTTTATTTAAACAAAAAATCCTAAATTGGAGAGACTAGTGTTTAATTTACACTAAGGCCCCTTTATACCTTTCTGGCAATCTGAAGGAACATTAAAGTGAGTGTAATGTCACTCTTTGAACACACTTTTAAAGGAGCTTTTACAGTGCCAGAGCAATGTAAAGAGGTCTTAATGTAACTGAGAAAATAACTTTTTAAAATTAAAATACTAGTATGCTTTTAAATAGTGTCATTTTAATAGCACTTTACAAAAAGAGAATTATTTTTAATCTTCTTAAAAATGTACTTTGTCTGTGGGAATTACTAGATTCTTATCCCAATGATGCCACTGAATCAGCAACTAAAAATTAAATGGAGCAAGTGTAAAGAGGGGAGCTCAGAGACAGATTAAAGACTCTTGTTCTAATGATACAGAAAATATGCAGTTTGGCTTTTACCTGTTGGAGTTGCAGCATGTTTGTTGGCCTAAGAAAATCAAATCACAATTCTAGAGCGTGACTACTTAATTTAAAATGAATTTAAAAAGGACTTAAACAATGTTTAAAATAAATTGTTGAGGAAATCCTATTCAGTGACTCAAAATTAAAAAAAAGAAACCTCTCATATAGCATATTTCATCAATAGATCTCAAATTGCTTTACAAAGATAAGCAGTATCATTATCCCCATTTTACAGATGGGGAAACTGAGGTACAGACAGATGACATGTGTTGACCAAGGTTACCCAGCAGGCCAATGGCAGAGCCAGGAATAGAAGCTAGGTCTCCTGAATACCAAGCCAGTATTCTCTCTACTAGACCAAACTGCTCTGAAGAGATACAATCCTTTGCTCCATTCAGAGACCTGTCAATAGAGAATGGTTGGGGAGTCCTAATAGCAATTGGCAAACATATTTGACTAAACTAACAAATGGCTCAAACTGTCCCTGGCCTTGAACCTCACTATTGACATAATGTCTATATCATGTTTGACAATGATGAGGTCACTGGGGTCACATAATCACTGCTGACTATGCAAACCAGAGCTGTCTCACTATTACCTCTGTTCTCCCAATCTGTTTGTTGTGTCCTTCTGTTGTCTCTTGTCTTACAAATAGATTATAAGCACTTTGAATGCACAGTGCATTGCAGAATAGGACCATGATTTCACTTTTCCAGGCTGACCTTTCCTATTTTAGGCCAGGGCACAAATGGAAACAGCTGTTTTAAGTTGTTCTCTTGCTATCTCCCACCCCATTGAGCACCACTCTTCCCCAGATCTAGGTCATGTGTGACATTCCTGGAAAGGCAAGAACAGGGAGTTCAGGGGTGTGTATGCATCTCAGTAAACTGACTGTGTCAGCAGAAACCAGGATTATAAAGGAACCAGACAGCCTCAAAATAACTTTTACAATGCTTTCTTAAATAAAACAATAGACATATGTAAGTTCAGAATTGTCAGAAAGAAATCACAATGTTCTGAATAACAGCAGTAGCTCCTGAATGGCTCTAGAAAAGCAGAGAGGTCCAAACTTCCTTCTATTATTATTGTAATTAGCCAAATTATATTTTAGCATTATTTAAACTGTATATTGAGGTACCACCAGGTTGTGATCCCATTATGCTAGGCACAGGACAAACAGAGTAAATGGCCACTTCTGTCCCAAAGAGTTTGAAATCTAAACAGGAAGAAATAAGAGGAGGACCCGACAAACAAATGGGCAAAGCGCAGGGAGAGAGGACAGAGCAACAAAAACAATAGCATGCATGTGAAATCACTGTTTAGAATGTCTGCACTATGTAATGCAACTCACTTCTTTGCTAATTCCCTTTCTTTATCTTCACCAGGGATAGTCTCAGACCCTGTCTACACTTATCTCCGAGATTCAGCGGCAGTCGACAGGAATTACACAAGCTACACAAAAAACTTGCGTAACTCCTGCCAACTTCTCTGCTCCTCTTCTGCGCGCCATCTTCACTGCACTGCGCCACTTGTGAAAGTGGTCTTAGTGCATCGATTTCTGGATCAACTGAGTGGGTCTTCACTGACTTTGCTGCCGTCAGTGTAGCCGTAGCCTCACTCTAACTTGTGGTCATGTACAAGAGAAACGGAAATACACTCTCTTGTATGAAAGATCTCATTGATGTAGTAGTAAGTGCATTCATATAATTATTATTAATTAATAATTAGCACTTTAATAGCTCTTTTCATCTTCAAAGCAATGCAAGCATTAACTTAACTAATCCTCATAATACCTCAGTGAGATAGATTTTATACCCCAGTGAGAGAGATATTATCAACAGTTTTCAGATGGGGAAACTGAGAAAGAGAGGATAAATGATTTGCCCAAGAGGGTCAATCCAAGGATTAGATAGATTTTATTTTGTCAAATAATTAGATATACATCACCCTTTGATGATATTACATAGTATTTATACAGCACTTTACGTGTTCAAACCACTGAATAGACATTAACTAATTGATCCTTGCAATACCCTTTTGAGATAAGTGAATAAGCAACATTATTCCCATTTAACAGATGGAGAAAACTGAGACAAAGCTTGTGTGACTCGTCTCAGGGACCAGTGGTAGAAGCTGAATTAGAACTCAATACTAATCATTTCCTGGCATTTTTCCACACACAGTTTATCAAAGAAAGCTAGTTGAGATTAAATAAACCCAAAAAGCTTTAACAGTGGCACATCATAAGGAAGATTTATTAGTATTCATTCAGTGATCCTAAAGTTCAGATCACATTACAGTCACCATTCAAATCAAATTATCCTTCAGCTATGATCACAAGTAATGTCATTTCTGTAGCTGTGACCTTCCACTAAGCAGTTTGGCTAAGTTCAGGAAAATAATGCTAGCCTTTAAAAATATGAACAATCTTATAGCAAAAAGGGGTCTAAACCAAAATCAGAAAAATAAAGGCTGGAAACAAATTAGTGACTGAGGCCATATTTTTAACGTGCCTATTGACTTTGGGTGACTCCACCCAACTTGGAACACCTTTAATTTAGGAGCCTTAATATGGATTCAGAAATCTAACTTTAGGCATCCAGTTTTGAAAATGTTGACTTATATGGCGGCAGACATGAGAAAGGACACAATTATGTGCCACTGAAGTCAATGGAAAGAGTTGTATTGTCTGAAATGCTCATTGGTTCTAGCCCCAAAACACCAAAAGTGCTTGCTATATCAACACACACAGCATACCTTGGTTTTATGCCTATTCTCTTACAATCCCTGCTGCAGTGCCACACATAACCAGTAGAAAGAGTGAAAAAAAATCCACGTAGAGAGTGACTTTGATATTGATAAATTAGTTGTGAAAAATCAGCTATCTTGTAGCAGTGGGAAGGACAGTATCAGTAATGATATTATTATCCTGTAAAGCAGTACCAATAGGTATCATCACCTCTCAGTCAACGTGACAAAGAAAGGCAAAGAACCTAATTCGCCATTTTTAATCTCTCATTCTCTTTGATGTCAACATGAACATTACTGGCATTTTCAGATTTCTGTGTTGTATAGCATGTCTCATCAGAGAGGTCTCCCCAAGGAGTCCCTCAATGTCAGCTGCTTAGGTCTCCTTAATCAGAACCTAAGTGTTCTGTGTCATGTGTTCACTGAAAAATGGATACACACTGAATGGGGGAAAGTTAGTAACCTATGCTGCACAACAATAATGAACCATTTTCAGTGTAATCATCCAAATCAGTAATTTTTCTTTGCTCTTTCAGATCTCTCTTCTTCCAACTATTCTGTGAATGAAAGAGAATGTGAGCATTCGGGGGCTGTGTGTGTGTCCAGTTATGAACTCCCTTTGGTTTTATAAACACTATTTGTAATTGGAACAGTCATGGATCAGGTCATCCATTTTGTAGCAGGAATTTGACACATAGTGGGGAGACTACGTCTGGAAAGCTACGACAGAGGAATCAAGGGCCATCAACATCGAATCCTGCTTGAACAATAAAGTTTGTGCAAGAAACCTGTCTGTCAGAAGATGGCTGGAATTCCCTCCCCGCCCCCCCCCCCCCCCCCCCCCCCCCGGTCTGGGAGAACTGAAATTTGACCCATGGGGCCAAAGCAGGATGGAGTGCTCTCTGTTTGAAAAGGGGGTCTTCTCTACGCAAAGGGAGCCATTTCTTCACAAACAGAAGACACAGCTGGAGGGAATGGAGGCAAGAAGGACATTGTTTCACATAAAGGACTTGTCTAAATATAAGAACTCTTAAAAGAGTGATGAGATCTTATGTAGGGGGCTGCATTCAGTAGTTTGTTTCCCAAAGATCTGTAATTGTGTTAAAGTGTTTGTGTGTGTGTGCTTAAGAATTCTTTGCTAGGATTCTGTTTCCTTACTTTACTACCACATTGTCCCTGAAGGATTTAACTAAAACCAGAGATCCCAGAGCCAGGTGGTCTCTAGGAGGAATGTGTCTAAGAAACTGGGGACTCAGGAGGCTGAGGCACTGGGTCCAAAGACTAGGCAGCCAGCCTATGGGGTCCCATAGCTCAAGGAAGGTGTAAGGCAGAGGGTCTACACCTGGGGAATTCTGAATGACCCGGAGATACGAGCAGTGATCAGTTGCCACCCAGACTTAGCAGCACATGGCATTCAGCTGTTGGATCCCACCACAACAGACTGGTGTCCATTGAGAGAACAGGACAACACTAGGTTCTCACTGAAATCATGGAAGAGTCTGGATTAAAGAGATGAACAAGAATTTGAAGCCAAAGTCTACCCTCCATTACAACTGTGTAACTGCTGGGCTGCATGAAGGTAAATGAGCACAGAAATTTGTTCTGGGAAAGGAGTAATTACTGCTGTGTTGCAGCATCATTGTTCAACAGTTGAATCTGCAACTTCTCCTAAAGTAGACCTGAAGAAGAGCTTTTTGTAGCTCAAAAACATCTCTCTTTCACCAACAGGGATACAATACCACTACAAACAATTACTCCCATGTCACTCATAACAAGCATCAATACACCAACACACCTATCCCTGCCTGTGTGCCAGAGCTTACTATCAGTATAATGCACAATAGTTTTCATGAATTTTGTTGGAATACCCACTGTAACAAATTGGGGGTTCTGTCTGTACCACTTCTGAATTGTGGATTATTTCATGAAATTGTATCATGGAATTACTGTGGCACAGAAAGCCTGTGTTTTTGTGGTCCCCCATGAATTAACAAGGTTGCAGTGCTGCCAACTCTCTCATGATTTTTTCATGAGTTTCATGATAATTATTCTTATCCTTAAAGCCCAGCTCCTGGAGTCAAGTGGATATGTGATGACTTCAGCCTTTGTTCTTAAAGAAAAAGTATGTTTCTAGCCTTCATGTCTGTGGAGAAAGCTTCAAAATGTGACCCCAGTGCACCCTAAAGGCTCAAAAAGCAGAGGGCAAGTAAAAAGAACACCCAATCTATTATTTTTACATAATCTCGTGGTGTTAAAGCCAATCTTATGATTTTTGGTAAGCCTGGCATGATTTTTGAGTATTTGGGGTTGGCAATATTGGAGTTGTGTCATGTTTCTGCAAGGCCAGAGACAATGGTGAGTGTTCAGCACTCGATGATTGTCTATTCAAAGTAAAACACCTTAGGATAATATGTTTGTGATAGCTGAGTATGATAATATGTTTGCTCTTTGTTATAGGGAGGGGGATTTGGTGGTAATAGAAAATTACCAGAAGGCAGAACGAAAGAAGCAGCTGACACAGCAAGAGTGTATAAAGGGACCCGCTCGGGGAAACTGGTGGGGGAAAGCAATTTTGCACCAGATTAAGATGAGGGAGACTGCTGCAGGGGCAGGTATGCAAGGGGATGGAGGACCCCTGCCTCATTGAGAGAACACAGATGATCCCGAAGGACGAGCTAGTGAGAGACATTCTGTTTAGGAAGGGTTATTGTTTTATATCATCTCTACTTTCCTGTGCTTTATCTGTTAAAAAAAGAGCTAAAGATGTTAGACTGGGCAGTGTGTGTGTGTGCTGACTGCATCACAAGTACTGTATGCCCCACAGTGTATTAAACTGTAATCCAGAAGCTTCACACCTTTGGGTTCTGCCAGATAGAAGGACTGTGTTTTGATTGTGTGTCTAGGGACCCTGAGATTGGGGCAGTGGTTGGACTCTGTTCAGACTCCAGGAGGTTTGAAACATCCTGGGGATTCAGAGCACCAAAGCTTGGACTCCATCACAGCAGTTCTAGTGGGTGGCAAAGAAAGAGTGCTCGCTAGGATCTGAGACACCTACATTCGAACTATTTCAAATGTACTGAGCCAGGTGGCATGAATCAGTGTGACTCCTGATTTTTCCAATTGAGGATCTGGTGCACTTGGAGAGACAATGAGAAAAAAAACAGTCATATATGTGAAGATGCAGCCATACAGATGCGTAGCGTTGTTAACACTAAGTTAAATTTGAACTAGAGGGGGGACTGTGTTACTTCCAGCCTGGGTTTAGGCATTATGTGTCTCATCCAAAGCACGCTGCAGTCAGTATGAGTCTTTCCACTGGCTTCAGATATTTGGATCAGGACATATATCAGGATTTCTGATTTAACTATATGAAAATTAAGCAGAAACCCGAACAGATGTTAAAAATAAAATAAGCTAATCTCTCTGAAATGTATATGAAGAATAATTCTCGTTCTATGAAAGCACAGGTATCAGTGAGGTTACTAGCTGGGTAGCTCTAGTGTGTTGGTCTTATGTTAAGGAACAGGCATCCATGAAGGTTACTGACTCAGTATTTCTTGTTTGCTGGGCTTACGTCCATGTGCAGGCAAATATGAGGTCACTAGAATAGCACCTTTGGCTTGCTGGACATGCCAGACTTATATGAGGTGTCAGGTTCAGCACCTGGCTTGCTGAGATGCTGCCAAAGCACAGGCCTTTTTGAGGTTACTGTCTCCGTTTTTCTAAGTTTTTGAAGTTTGTCAAGACACAGGCCCTAGTGAAATTGTTGGAACAGCAGCTCTATGGTCAAATGGTGCCAAGGCAAAAGCCTTGTCAGTTCACTTGCTCAACAATTCACGTTTGCTGGTCTGATTGCAGAGAACAGGCTGCTGGGAGGTCATTGGCTCAGAATGGTTACATTGTTGAGTTAACTTCAAAACAAAAGCTTCAGAGCCATTGGTGGTTTGACATTTTTAGCTTGACAGGCTCACATGAAGGCATACATGTCTATGAGGTTACTGAGCAGCAGCTGCAGCCTGTCAATTTGATGATAATACGTGCTTCTGTGAGGTCATTAGCTTAGCAGCTTTTGCATGCTGGGCTTATATCAAGGCATAGAACTCTGTGACAATTACGGTTTCAGCATACTGCTGAATAGTGCTTTAGCATGAAGGAGTGAAATCAGGAAGGCCAAAGCACAATTGGAGTTTCAGCTAGCAAAAGACATGAGGGATAACAAGAAGGGTTTCTATAGGTATGTTAGGAACAAGAAGAAGGTCAGGGAAAGTGGAGGTCCCTTACAGAATGAGGGAGGCAACTTAGTGACAGATGATGTGGAAAAAGATGAAGTACTCAATGCTTTTTTTGCCTCTGTCTTCACAGACAAGGTCAGCTACCAGACTATTGCACTAGGCAGCACAGTATGGGGAGAAGGTGAGCAGCCCTTAGTGGTGAAAGAATAGGTTCAGGACTATTTAGAAAATCTGGACCTGAGCAAGTCCATGGGACTGGATGCAATGCATCCAAGGGAGTTGGCTGATGTGATTGCAGAGCACTTGGCCATTATCTTTGAAAACTCATAGTGATCAGGGAAAGTCCCAGACAATTGGAAAAAGGCAAATATAGTGTCCATCTTTTAAAAAGGGAAGAAGGAGGATCCAGGGAACTACAGACTGGTCAACCTCATCTCAGTCCACGGAAAAATCATGGAGCAGTTCCTCAAGGAATCTATTTTGAAGCAGAGAGGACAGGAAAGTGATCAGGAACTGTCAGCATGGATTCACCAAGAGCAAGTCATGCCTGACCAATCTGATTGCCTTCTATGATAAGATGACTGACTCTGTGGATGTGGGGAAAGTGGTAAACGTGATATACCTTGATTTTAGTAAAGCTTTTGATATGATCATTCACAGTATTCTTTCCAACAAGTTACAGAAGTATGGGTTGGACTATCAGAAAGCTGTCTAGATCATCAGGCTCAACTGGTAGTGATCAATGGCTCAATGTCTAGTTGGCAGCTGTATCAAGCGGAGTGCCCTAGAGTCAGTCCTGGGGCCGGTTTTGTTCAACATCTTCATTAATGATATGGAGGATGGGGTGCATTACATCCTCAGCAAGTTTGCGGATGACACTAAGCTAGGGGGAGTGGTCGATACCCTGTAAGATAGGGATAGGATACAGGGTGACCTAGACAAATTGAAATCCAAAAGAAATCTGATGAGGTTCAAAAAGGACAAGTGTAGAATCCTGCACTTAGGATGGAAGAATCATATGCACTGCTACAGACTGGGGACCAACTAGCCAGCAACTGCTGTCAAAAACTGGCTCAGCACTTCTAACTTACTCAGCTGATTTTGAGTAATACGTTCCTGTGACGTCTCGGATTCAGTATCTCTCTTTTGCTGATTTGATGTGGAAGTACAGAGCTCTGTGAAGTAACAGGTTGAGCACTTGTGCCTTGTTGTTTGATGTTAAGGTGCAGACCTCTACGAAGTCACTAGCTCAGCAACTGCAGCATGCTGGGATGATACTATTGTTACTGATGTTACTGGCCTCTGCACATCTAGTTTTCTGAGCTATTGTCAAGGGATTGCCCTCTGTCACGTTGGAACATCAGCTGAAGCTTACTGGGACGATGGCCATGCTTAGACTTCTGTGAGCGCAGCATGCCAGTTAGATTAAGATAGCTTTTTAAACACTTCATTGTTAAATAAAATGTGTTGTGATTGTTCTATTTACATGTACTGATGAAAAATAAGTATTATATACATTTGGTAAATTAATGGATCCATTTATTTTCCAAAGCTATGTGCAGTAACTTCTTGTTTATATCATTCAGAGTCACATTATTATCAAACCATTTATAAATCTAGGAGTCCTAAAGACTGTTGCAGTGCACACAAAGCTGAACATGTGACCACAGAAAGGGACCCACACTGGTAACAATGCATGGTGAGGGGAGATGGCGGGGGAGAAGAAACCTGGGAGATGGATTACAGAAGTGTCCATCACTAATCCTAAGAAAATAGAAGCTTTAAAAGATGAATTTGTAAGGAAATATGTTTAGGTCTAAAAGCAGAGAACATCTGATTGCAAAGCTTTCCTTTGTCTTTTGTATACAGCTCCTAAAAAACCCTCGGCAGTAATACGTGCTTATTAATTTAATAATTACACAGCAAAAAGTTGGTCATAAGGTTTCTGATTTATAATCAGAAAGATTAAACTTCAATAGGAAAGACTAAGGGAAAAATAGAATCTATTACATTAATTTATACTAAAGTAATGAGTATAAAATAGAGAAAAACTATTGAATTTTAATACTTAGTACAATACTTTATTTTCCATCTAGTGTTATAGATCTTTTAGGCTGGAATTTTCCAAAGAAGGCTAAGGGATCTAGGCACCCAATTCCCATAGAATTTCAATAGATTTATACTCATTGTGAAAGCCTAATCCTTAAATCTTAAGAAACCAGTAACCCAACTCTGTAGCTGCAATATTAGGAAACCCATATCAATAAATATTTTTTTATTTGATATTTTTCTGGTTAGGAATTCAACCAAGATATTTCAAACATTGTAACAGGATTAGACAAAGAAACCTCCATATGCTACTGCCTGTCTAATAAAAATAATTTCTTAAAATCGCTTTTCAATGTTACAGTAAAAACATTGGAGCCCATTTATGTCCAAAGCACACTGTACAATAATAAGGTCAAATTATTTCTGTGATTATCACCTTATCTTCCTATGTACAAAGTTAATTATTCTACACTCTTTTTTGAAGGCTTTATAGGAGCTTAATTGTACAAATAATTAATAAAAATTACCTAATGTGAAAGGTACAACAGGTTCTGCATACTCCAAAAGTACCCAGGGAGATTAAAAGCAGGCTTCAAATAGAAGATTCCCCCCCCCCCCCTCACTTTTAATTCAAGCAATGAATTATTGTTTTTTTTAATTCCACAAGAAAAAAAGGACAGGAAATATACAACCTGTTACAAATCTGCATCTTCACAGAGGCAGCAATGACAATTTCTGCTACCGCTCCATTAAGTAAATATCTTACTTTGTGATATCTTAAAAGTAATACAAAATATGAATCCAGTAATTAAAGGATGCTTTAAAATTTGTGCTGTGCTCCTGTCTTCTAATATGTGGACTGATATATATTAATTATTTACATCATTTTGGTA
This sequence comes from Emydura macquarii macquarii, assembly GCF_026122565.2. Lineage (NCBI taxonomy): Eukaryota > Metazoa > Chordata > Testudines > Chelidae > Emydura > Emydura macquarii. The sequence continues at coordinate 6,647,460 of NW_027133614.1, forward strand.
CTGAATTTTCTATAAAACAATAAAAGGTAATTTTCTCTGTCTCCTTTGTTTTCTGTTCTCTTTCTGCTGGTCCCTTTTTTCCTCATTGTCTATTATTAGTATTACTTTCAGTAGCTTTCCAATTAGTTTATCTTTTCCACTCTTCCTGCCTCTAATTTGGTCTCTTTCCTTCTTCCTCTCTTTCTCCCCTGGCACCTACTCTCTCATACCAATTCTTCACATATCCTTATGTGTGTGGCTGATGCATCATAATTGTGTCCATGGTCTTCAGCACTTAAATTCATTACAGAAGTGGGAGAGCTGGATAGGATCCCAGACATTTTATTTTACATGGTGACAGCTGTTTTTTTTTTTTTATTTTTAAACTCAGCACTAGAATTGGTTGGAATTCTTGACCTTCCTCCTGTCCTCCCCTTAAAGATTTTTATTTTTTTTTTTTTTTTTGAGAAAGTGAAAAAGTTTTCAGTATAGGGGGTTTTCAGTTTTTAAGAGAAAAGTTGATATTTTCTTGGGAAACAAGACACTTTCCATGAACATTTTTTTTTTGTTCAAAAACCCAGTTTTCAACAGAAAATTTGTCACCAGCCCTACTCACTACCCAGCAACTTCCATTGTGCTTGTGGGTTCTGAGCATTTTTGAAAACCTGGCTGCTATTGTAGGTTTTGAGGCTTTCAGACAGTGCTAATGATAATGCCTTATAATAGTGGAGAGTTAGTCCTTCATCTCTGATACCAACTTTAGCTTCAGCTCAGAAGATGGCTCAGAAGACATATATTGGGTTTATTTATTTTCAGATCAAGCTTCACTTAAAGTTCTTTCTCTTTTCTCAGCTTCACTTTATAATCCTCTCACCACTAGAAAAGAGAGTTACTGCTCTCTTTGTTCATGCTATGCATAAAACAGAGGAGACTATCCTGTTACCAATTCCCCTCTCCTTGCCTTGTTACGACTGGTTTCGTACCATTAAATACTATATCCTTTTTTATTGCTATCATTTCAAGACATTGAGAGCCAGGGCCCTGCACAGCCCACAGGCTAAATTAATAATTTGTGTGTGATACAAGTAAAGGTTTTGAGTTGCTAGGCAATTTCCCACTCCTGCCTTGTACAATTTACACTGTAGCCTTGATAGATCAGAAGTTAGTTTAAAAAAAACCCCCAAAAACCTGATAAACTGTGCACCTTCCCCTTTAAAGTTTATTCCCATTTTTCCAGCCAACGGACTCAGTTGGAGGATGCCACTATAAAATGTCCATGGCAGAAAGAGAATTAAAAGCAATTTGGAGGTCAGACTTGATATGTTTTAAGACGTATCTGACACAGTTCATCAGGATGCACATGACACTCCCGAATGATGTTACCAACATTTTATCAAAGTCTTCAGCATTTTCAAATGATCTCGGACTTGCACAAACCTGACAAGGAACCTATGATACCCTTTAAAAATACTTTAGTTTACTTACATATTCCAACAGCTACATTATTTAGCAAACAAAATAGACCAAAGATACAATGAGATAATGCAGCAGATGTGGGAACACTCACTCTGCATCTAACTGAAACTGCATAAATATCATCAATAGAGGCTGAAGGTTCCAAAATGGATGAAGACTTTCTGGCTTGCATTAGGACTATTGATTTAACAGGCTCTGTGGCTCCAGTATCATAACTCCTGTCATTGACATTATACTAGGAAGGAGAATAAACATGACAAGAAAGACAGGAGCATGAAGCAGCTGCATAATTGCGGGCTTCTAAAAAAGCCTTTAGATACATTTTTGAGTTTGTGAAGGAAGGGGTGAATATTTATAGCAGGTTCATGCAGAAAACTGAATGAATAAGAATGCTGAAGGAGAAGTATTTATCCTCCAAGCAAGAAATAAGAACAGAATTTCATAACGCCACATGCAAATTAAATACACTGTAAAAACAGCCAAGTAAACTTTTGAGCAGTAGGAAGACCCATTACAGGCAAATATGTAACAAGAAGGCCAAGCTGTTGGATGAAATAAGAATCAAAAGACTCCCCACCACCAGTCTAGGAGCTAACCAGAATTACTACCTCTGAAGCAACCAGCCAGGTCTGAGGCTGCCATTACTATAGCAGAACGTGTGCAACAGCAGCATAGGTTAGCTGCTACTCCCACTGCCACACACATTGAGGCCTTCAGGTTCAGGCTACACTGCTGCCAGCTCACTTACTAGCTGTTCAGAGGAGACTCGTGCCTCTCCCAAATGCTCGGCCCAATGAGAGTACAATCAATCACCAATCTTTTGTGTAGCTGGCAGTATTCTTCCTGTCTCCCCATTCCCAGTGAAAAGGTATTGCATTGTGGGAAAGGAGGGACTGGGATTTTAGAGGATGAGGAAATTAATTTTTGGGCACAGAGGAAAAGATAATTTATGATGAATGGAGGAAAATTGAATGGATTTTTTTTTTTTTGAATGGAGAAGCGAGATGGAAAGGGTTTGACACACACACACACACACATACAATCTTTGGAATGTATTCTGGTTTTTAGAAAGAACGTCCCATGTGGGCTTTGGAACTTGAATATATTTCTGGCAAATGTGTTTGCAAGTTAAAGGCCTAGAATGGAATTGCTTGACAAATCTCATAGGGGAGAGATGGTTTAAATTGTTGTTTTAGTCTTTTGCACTTGAAGACAGAAGATTGAAGGAAACATTGTCAGTTCTCATTCAAAAAAAGAAATGCCCTGACCAACAAAAACAAAGCACTGCTGCAAAAGCTGAACTGAATTTGAGTTGGGGAGAGAGGAATTGTGGTTTTTATGCAAAAGAAATGTATTGTGCTATTAGTAAAGGCCTCTGTGAACATTTCTTGAGCTGACTCTCAGAGTATGTCTTCACTACTGCAGAAGAGCAAAGGCTTTATTTTTCCATTCATCATCATGGATTCAAATACCACATGCTGGTGAAGAGACATCATTTGGTTCTCAGTGTGGAAACATCATTTGATGTAGGCCAGACTCACAGTATACTGTTCACAACATACTATAGGAAGCCAAGAGTGATATCATCCCTCTTCTTTCTGAAGAGAGCATCAGCTAAACTTTTCTTTTAAACAAACTAAGACAATTTTGCCTGGTGTCACTGGCTGTCATTCCAAGATCTTCATCTTAACCCTGGAAAAATATAAACTAACATTTTCAAAAACGGGTGTTTGAAGTTGAGCTCCGATTTCCAGGACTATTTCTTGGCTTTCCTAATCATTTGTGGTTGTCCCTGCATATGTCTATTGGTTCCAGAACTGTCTTCAACTCCTTTAATTAATGTATCTATTTTTTAAGCCGTGTATTTCAGTAACCTTGATTGAGTTGCCAGTTTCTCAGAAAATTCCTGCCTGCCCCACTCCCTCAATACTTTTTTGGCTCCCTGTGGTGCCATTCACCCCCTGTGACTTCTATTTCTCTCATACAGCAGTGCATTTAGATCACATTACAGAAAATGAAGGGCTCAATCCTGCGAGGTACTGAGGACCATCAATTCCCAGTGAAGTCATACAGAGTTGAGCTCTCTAAATAGGGTATTCATCAGCACCTTGTAGAACTGAGCCTCCAGTGAAATATTCCTACTGGCATCTAATTCTTCATTGCAACTACCGTACAGAGAGGAAAAACAAAATAACAGGCTGTTCTTCCAGTTTTGACTTAACATTTTCCCTTCAGTCAAGTTTGTGCACCACTGGTTGAAACTCAGGTATGTTAATATAAGATCTGCCTACTCACAGCTGCAGTATCTTGATCAGTCAGAGACAGTGTCAGTTGGGTGACAGAAGAATAAAAGAATCTGTGCATGGCCTCAATTTAGGAGGCCTAAGAGAGGGAAAAAGATAACTAGGTTCCACTGCAGTCATTAGGCAGTAGCACAACAGTTAATAAGAAAAAAACCTAAACCAACACACCAGCAAGCATGAGCTTTGAGGAGCTGGTGACTAATTTGCCATTTAAAAGACAAACAAACACGTGAATGCATTTAATTTCCCAGCTGTATATTTCATTCCAGTCTTTACTGCCTGTCCTGACATCAATGGGTAAACAATGATAAAAATTTTGCAAAATGAATCCTAATTTGCTGTACAGTTAGGGTTGCATAATTTCATGTATTGTCACTGTCAAGAATGCATCTCTTAAATGCAACCTGCCAAGTCTCTGAGAATGTTTTTCATTTTTTGTTTTGAAATATCAGAACATATAAGAAATGTAATATTGCAGTACAATGTACATTCTTTTCAAAAAGCCACGGATTCCTGTCTTGGTCAGCTTTGGCAAAACATTCTAGTTAGGAAAAAAAATCAGCTTCTGTATTATGTTCCCTCATTCTTTATTAACAAGTTCATTTGCATAAACAATCTTTGCTTCTATGTGTGTATCTGCTCCCTGCAGGTTGGTCCCTACTTGAATGATATAACCCTCATTTTGTAACATTACAAATGGCTTTTATGGAAAGATTTATAACAGCACAAATTCCGGACAACATCTTCAGGTGATTAGAAAACAGCAGGAAAGGATGAACTCTTAGGAAATGAGGATATTATTTTTATGGTAATCTTGTTACTGGGAGAAAATGTAGGAATAAAAAGACAATAAATAGATGATAAAGAAGCAGGAGAGTTTCTAAATAAACTTTTTTTTTTTTTTTTTTAAACAAAGTTTTTAATGAGATGTCAGCCTTTAAGGGAGTAAGGCACAATAATGTCTCTGAAGAATAAAATAAAGAAAATGCACTAATAACAAATCTTGATGTATACACACAAATCCCATTCAAGAATCGGTGAAGACTGTAGCCCAGCTATTTTATTTATTTCGTTGCTGAAACTAAATACATTGCTTTGAGTATGCTGAAATACTTACTAGTAGTATTAAATTTAAGACTTGCCATTAAACTTGTTAAACACTTAGGTCTGACTACCCTGTTCTATGTCCTGACAATTGGACTGTTTTGGAATTTAAAAAAAAAAAAAAAAAGCACAGTAACATGATGGCTGTGTAAAACCACTTGTTAAATCCATGTGTCTGCTATAGTGTTCAAAAGTATTACCGTATTTTATAATATGAGATTTCCTGCTCTGTGATTGACTGAAGTATAAAGTACAGTATTATGATCATGATTCTGGTTTTGATCATGGCATGAAATATGTTAAACAAGGTACTTTATCTATAGGCCCTTGAATATTCTGTTTTATTAACAGTTCCTCTCATTTTTAAGGAGGATCACAGTTATCTAGTTTACTAGTGCATAGGCTAGGCTAAATATTCCAAACTTGGGTACTTAACATTAGGCAACTACACCAATATTTAGGCCTCAGTTTAAGTGGCCTACATTTCAAAAATGCTATGAAACCACAGTTCTCATTGACAGCACTTTAGATCTAATGAGAGGTTGGAAATAGTCTCTTAAAATGATCAGAAGAAGGTGTGTGAATAATATGCATATGTGTATGCTAAGCATAAATAAATATATCCCTAGAATGCATCACCTAATTTTACCTGTTGTCTATTTCAGAATTAGAATGAAACTGAGGCATCTTTCCATCTGTACCAAATTTTCCTCTGTTTTGGCAACAAAAATGAAATACCTGGTCTCTGAGTTTTTCTGACTCTCAGTAGTTCCGTACGCAACAGCTGACCGATTTCTAGTTCCAATCTGATCAGGTCAGAAAATCTTGCCTGGATTCACAATTATACCACTGCTGAGATCCAGCACAACAATCAGTCAATGCCCTGGAATTCCATAGGACTCCCACTTACAGTGTGACACTTGTCACTTCCCAGTTGTCCTGACTGAAGCGAATGAAAGATTTACAGATCCTCATCTCATTGAGCTCTCTTTGTTCTTTCATATAACTTTTAGAGACATCAAGAGTGTCTTTCCAAGTGCTGCCTGCAGCTCCATAAGCTACCATATGCTTGGCCACAAATTACCTTCACAAGGACTTCCCTACTTGGAGTATATTTTCACCTGTAGTCAAGCAACATAGGCACTGAGACTCAGCCTCACAGCAATTTCCTCCTTTTGACTTCTCTGTCTTTCAGATCACGTGTCCTCCTCTAGTTGAATTTTTACTGCTGAGTATGGTTGGCAAAGTCAGCCAACTACTATATTCTATGTGGTCTTTTCCCCTTGAGCTCTGATTGGCTAAAATCCCCACGTTTCTGGGCTGAAGTTGTGTGTGACATGCTGAATTGCTTGTCTTTAGTCATACTAGGTTCTTGGGCTGCTTACAGCTGAACTCCCTGACTTGCTTTATGCATATTTGCATAAAAATAGTTGAGCATAACAAATCCTTCCCTCCGCTCTACAGTTCAGTTGTATTTGTATTCTATCTAGGCTCTTATACTGCACCCATCACCCTGGTATTTGCTGCCCCTTCTTTTTCTGGGATCTTAATAAGGAAATAATATAGTATAAATAGGTGTGAGTGATGTTGCTTTTTGCTAGTTTTGTTGTGTCATCTTTGAATTTATTTATTCTGGAGATGGAATGAACGTTGTCAGTTGTTGGCAGTGTGTTTGTTAATGGTTTTTAAATGTTCCTTTAATCAATGAAATGCATTCAGAGACTTGGGGGTGGGGGGAGAGACAGTATTTATATGCAAGTAAGCCAAAAATTGTTGCTATTAAAAAACAGAATGTCGGTTGAAATGTCCTGAGCCCTTTCAACAAAGCCCTTTTCAAATACTACATTGACTCTAAGATTACGATTTTGATCCCTGGAGTGAGATAAGTGAGTATGCAAGTGACATTAATTTTATTTTCATTCTGAGGTTTGGGGTTGATATGATTGCTCTCTAGATCAAATATGTTCTTGCAGCCATTTACTTTTGAGTATTTTTTAAGTACAGATGCCTCCATAGGGTCATATCCAAGCCAATATGGATTATTTTCATATAAGATTTCTGTGAGCTATTGTATCAAATGATTTACTGAAGTTGAGATATTAATCTAATATATTCTACTGTTATCTTCAGAATATGAAAATTAGAGTCACTGGTTTAGAAAATTTTTCATAGAGGATGGAGGTTTCATAGAGGAAAAATAATCAGTCTTTTAGCTTCAAGGATGGGTGAATCAGAGAATAAAAATTAGAAAGGTAACTTCCATCTATTTGGAGTTCCTGAACTGGTGGAAGACTGAGACTGAATCTTTTTCTAAAGGAGAATGTGTATGTGTGCATGCTTTTGTTGGCAAAATTGATACCAGAACAGCTATGCAGTGTAATGTAAATGGGACCCAGGCTGGAGTCGATTAAACTATAAACAGTTTGGATTATTAGCACGGCCATTATTGCGTGCATTTATCAGGCTCCAATGATATAGATGTAACTCAATGAGAGGCCTTCTTGGGTTTTCTGTCTTTTTGAGGAACTGCATTCCCTAGAAAGATCCATATTCCTAGACTATCCAAGGTCAGATTGTGGCCAGTACCTGCATACAAGTGCAAGAGAAAGTGAAGGTAAAAGGAATTTTTCCCAACCATAAGTGACCCTGTAGAGGAGCCAGTTGCAGAATCAACTTTTTGCACCCCTTCCAGGCACAAGCTGCTTGAAAGGTTCAGGAAGGGCTGGATAAGAATGTCTTCTATGTATATGCCTTTGTATAATGCAGAGGATGGTATTAGTTGTAATTGTTATTTTTATTATTATTTTCTTTTATTTATTTGTATTGCAATAGTGCCTAGGAACCCCAGCCAAGGACCAGGGCCCCATTGTGCTAGGTTCTGCACAAACACAGTACAAAAATACTACAACATCCCCAAGTGTAGAGCAGTGGATAAATCTGTGTGCACTGCCCTGCAGTCCCAAAGAAATGTTGACAGCATCAGCTGGAATTCTCACTGCTGCATGACTGATCTGTGCACCTGCCCCAGGATACCTGGGCCCATCATGGGTACATCAAGGCTTAAATTCCTCACTGCTTTAGCTATTATGTTCTGTTCCCAGTTGAGGTCTATTTTGCATGTCTAATTTGGCAAGATTTTCAACCATAGTCTATCACACATAATTTATTCAGCTCTAAAAGCCGATGTGTCAAGAGGATCCTGTTTTATTTTTAAGCTGTCATCTCTTGCAGCCCTTGAGGTAGGATAATGCAATTTGTGAGAAGATCTGCTTTGTTTCATGAGGATGGATGTTAGGGAAACATTTGATGCCAAAATGTTGTATCTGTGTCATGAAGTATGTTGCCTGTTTTAATGTACATTTATTCAGAGCATAGAAATGAATAAGATATAATGTATTAAAGTACAACTAGGTACCAAATCACTTATGGCAGTGAAACTATGTCAGATGATGCACTACCTCCAGATTAATCTCATTCCAAATGTACCTCTTTGGAAATGAAGTATCTTGTCCAAAATTCTAGAACTCCAAAAAATGCAATAGACTTTTTTCTACACAGTGGAATGTGGTTAAGTTGTTGTTCACCTAACAGTAATTATTTTAATATGTCACCCATGGGTGAGTTATAGCCAGATTTGTAATTTTAGATAAGGTCTCACCTCAGTCTGTCCTGTAACCCCCTCAGAATTAATTGACATGTCTTTCTCATTCTCAGAGACTGGGAACCTAGAGCATATACAAAGTGAGCCAACCAGCCAAAGTGACTCCACTGAAGTCAGGAGCAGGGATTCTAGACTCTGTCCTATTATACTTACAGGACTTGTGGGTGGTAATTCAGTACAAAACCTCTTCAAACTAGACTGTAAATTTATTTTAAGGAAAAAAAATTAGTCTCCTTCTCCTTGTTGTGAAGAAATCAAGGCAGTGACAAGTCTACAGACTTATTATGGTGGGCCAGATTGTATAGAATGAGGGTACAGAGAAGGGAGATCGACAGAGAAATCAGTAGCACTGCATGAGACTCACAAGAACTGCAAACTTGGATTATAATTAATTTGTTCATGGGCAGTAGAAGTGAATGCAGACCACAGAGGCAAGAATGTAAAATCCATGGCAGAATATTAACATGGAAATCTTTCTGATGATCTCTTCATCACATCAAAACAGCATGAGTCTCTAATGGCAATTTCTTTGTATGCACCCAGCTATTCACTGGGTAGTAAGTAAAACTATAGGGGAGATGTTGCTTGAGGAGCTCACAAATAAAACAATAATACTCCAATTGGATATACACTTCATGCTGGTATTTCCATAATGTTTGAATTTCATGGGCACTTTTAACACTGATGTAACATTCACTATTTTACAGATGAACAAAACTAGCTCTGGCAACTTATTCAGGACCAAACTGAAAAGTAAATTATCCCAAACAATAAGGGAATACTGTGAAACATCTGTGCAAGTGTGACTTGAATTGAGATAGCATCCACTGACCAAGAACTGAAAGCCATTCTTCGATAAGCCAGTTGTATGAGCCTCTGAACTTAAGAAATCTCCCCTATAGGAGAACACATGTTTCTGTTTGTATTACAAATTACAAATACCATACCTCCTCACCCACCAATCTGCACTAGCCATTTCTGAAGGGTCTGAAATACTCTCTTATCTTGCCAAAAGTGTCAACTCAATCTGCATTTATGACATTTCAGATTTGGAAATTGCAGACTAACTTATGCTACATACTGCAGGGAAGAAAAATCCTTTATCCAAGCAGTAAAAATATACTCAGTTTTCTATAATGAGAATATGATGTTCTGTTACCATACTTCATATATAGTCATTCATTTCTTGATTTCAGATGAAAGATACCATGCAGATGTACTTCAAATATCCTGAAATAGTTACAGTCCTTTGTGATTCTTTTTGTAGTTTAGACACCAATGGTTTTGATTTGTCAGACTCATACCTACACAATGTTTGTGACAACATTTGTAACTACCAAGTTATTCCATAAATGTTACAGGCTGGTTCTGGTCTCAGGTTTATCAAGAGTAAATCTGGACTGACTCCACAAGTCAGTGCAGGTACTCTGGATTTACTTCACTGGTAAATGAGAACAGAATTTGGTCCTAAATAAACTTTATATTAAATATGTTTCACTGAAAATTTCAGACTCAAATAAAGTCTCTTACCAGTAAAAAAAATGAAATGACAATTATCTTTATTATTTCAATATGGGTGCCTTGAAAAAATATTCAGATGTAATTGAAATTTTGTTTGTTTATTTTACTTTGGTATAGCTCTCACTGATGAAGATAAAGAAGAATATTTGGGACCAGATTTTGTATTCCACTCCAGCTCCTTCACACCACTTCAGCAGCATAAAGATACTATTTGACTGGTAGAAGGTGTCATTGAGAATTATCCCCAGGGTAAGAGGGTTCACCAGGCAATATAAAGTTTCTGGCATGTCTGTGTACCACTCCTGGTATAGGGGACATGTCTGGGAAAGAAAGAGTGTGGCAGAAATGTACTGCACTCTGCCCTTTCTCAATTACCAGAACAGCGTGTAGATGTTGCAGCTGAATTTCATTTAGAATCTCCCTGAGGCTTCTCTAATTTGTGTCATAGGACAGGTAGGCCTCAGAATGGCCCCAGAAAAAGGAGAAGGTATAAAGACATCCCTAAAGCAACCTGCGCCTCCAATACCAACTCTGTGCCCCAGTCCTTCATTGAGTGGAGCTCAAAATGAAAGGAGAAATTGTCCTCTGTTTATTTTGTGCTGCATTTATGTGAATACATAGCATGTGAGGAAATAAACAATGGCAATTAGAGGTACTTTCCATCCAATGGAGTTTTCATTTGACTATGAGGCAATATTCAATGGTATAATTTTAGGTCAACATACATAATGGGAGTGGGGCACTGTCATAAATGTAGTTTTGTAAAAAATAATCTTGAGCCTCAAGAAAGGAGTTTTGTGCTATTGCAGATTGACCAAGTACTGGAATGAAACCACCCAAACCAAGAGATACAGTCAGTGACCGTAATCAAGAGATACAGAAAGAGAACAGCAAGTGCTGACACTTCACTCCAGCACCTCAGGGCCAATAAAACGGAACACACTAAAAACACTGCTTTCACACAGTATTCTGCACTGTGCAAGCCATTTACTAACCCACACTCTTTTCTTTCTAATTAAAAGCTCATTCCTGCAAGGATTTACTCTAGGTGTAGTGTTCAATATTCTGAGTATTCCTACTGAACAATAACAATCCCATGCTGCCCATTGATATCTCTTTTAGAGCAAGGAGGTTCAAATTCAAGTGCATCTACTGTGTTAGCATGGCACTATACATATGAAATAATACTTAATGTAACACCAGCATGCATTTTGCTTTCCATAGAAGTGTCCTTGTTAATAGAATACTAATAAATATTTCCTGTCAGGCCATTATTAGCTTTCTGGAAGAGGCAGGGTGATCCAGCTGGTTAGGGATTAGAAATTGTGGAGACCTGGGAATGATTCACTGCTGTGCCACAGACTTCCGGTGTGACCTTGAGCAAGTCATGTAGTCTCTCTGTGTTCCTTCATTCCTCATCTGGGAATAATGGTACTTCCCTACTTCACAGTGGTGTTGTAAGGATGAATACATATACAAAGATTTTGAGGTGCTCAGAAACTACATTAATGGAGACTTATTCATGACTTAGAGTATTTACACTTTATTTACTCATCAGTTCATCCAAAGGTATTTATAATCTGCAGCATATACTGTGTGTTTCATAGTATGTGCATGGCCCTTGACAGTGTATATTGCTTCAGGAGAATCAAGTAGTACCCAGGAACTATTTTAAGAAATAAAAGATGTTGGTCAAATTTTTAAATTTTTCATCTCTGCATGGCCTTTCATGCATGGTGGGTGGAGTGAAGTGTGTGTTTGGTCCCTGCCTCCTTCTGCTTTCGTTCCCCTCTCTCAATGAAACTGGATGTTAGCATATGGCAAAATATTTTACAGGGAAGAGAAATGGCGGTTTTAAAAGAGCCAACCTCACAGTTTACTGATTCAGGGTGAAGTTTGCTCATCCTTGTTTTCTGTTTATTTGCTAGAGCGCTGTGAAATAATCATCATAACATTTAAAATACTTATCCTCCCTCCACCCCTCTTTTTATGAGGGTTTTTACAGATATGGAGTACTTTGGTGCTGAACTCTACACCCCATGAAGAAATTAATTCACTATCTGAATGTTCATGATGCAACTTTAAAACTGTACATGTAATATCTTATGTCAGGCAGAATAAATGGAAAACTAACTTCCAAAGAACTCTCCCCCCCCAATCTTACAAACATGAGGCAGCAGGGGAAGCATTTTGCAAACCAATAAAATCACAGCAATTTTTTCCTGTCCCCACCCAAGAAGCCAGAAAGGTCATGAGGGAAAAGAAGTGGCAACAAACAGACATTTAGAGTATGTCTACGCTACAAACTGAGTGTGATTTCCAACTCGCGTACATATTCTCATGCTAGTCCTCATCTGAGCTAGCACACTGAAAATGTAGACATGCTAGCATAAAAAATGGTGGTGTCACATGGGCTAACTGCCCTGAATATGTACGCCCAGAGTTCAGGTGAGTGTGTACCCATGGCAGCTAGTCCTTGCCACCACTCATCGCTGCCTGTGCTGCCATGTCTACCCTTCCATTTTAGTGTGCTACCTCAGAGAGAGCTAACATGAGTATACATAAGTGGCTAGGAATCCATCTGTAGCTCCTAGTATAGATGTAGCCTTAGAGAGCTGCAAAATCATCATGGTGTGACCTGAAGACTTGTTAATGTTGTTACATGATTTACACTGATTTCCTACAATAGCGTGTATATCTGGCAATGTAATGTCAGAATTTCCCCGCATGATTACTTTGTGGTACTCTGCAACTCCACTGAATGATTAAATAGCTTTGCCACTGTTCAAGGCTGCATCACTACTCTAGTAGAATTATTGCAGAAGACAGATTCAATTAGCAACATATACCATGTGGCTGAAATAAATATTTCCACAGTGATAAACAGTATCGTTCAGGTTTGAAACACTTTATAATGGTGGGCCATATGGAATTCGCTGAAAACTTAGCTAATGCTGCCATGTCACTTTTAAGCACTGCTTGATTCTGTGGGTTTATTTCTCGATTTAGTGCAGTTTCTTTTGTCCAAATACATTTCCATTGTCACGGTGACCTGCTTGGACACTGCTTCCTTTTGATATCACCTGGTGTACATTAGCTTGGGCTGCACCTGCAACATGTTATTTTTGGACTGCACCAGGTTTCCCCATAGACATGCATTGACATTGCTTCGTTTCCCTTGACATCGTAGTGTAATTTCCCTAGACTTTCAATGACATCATTTTGCCATAATAATTTGTCATTGTGATGATTTTAACAGCATGAAGAATTTGAATTACAAGGTCAAGGTGATAAAACAAAATGACAAATAACTACTCTAAATGCTGAAAAGCCAGTTTTCTAGCCTGCCCTGGGTTTTTTCCCCTCTGCAATGAAATGGCCTATTTGGAGAACCTACTGGTTGCTTTTTTTTAAAATTAGATAATTCTCCAGGGGAAGCTACTAGGATCGCTTAGGGGACTGATCTGAAGACCACTGAAGTCAATGGGAGACTTTCCATTGACTTTAATAGGTGTTGGATGAGGCAGACATATCTGCAAGATCAGATTCTAGAACTGAGAGAGGTGCAGGTATTTGAAACTGAGCCCAAGTTATCTAGTGCACCACACTGGGAATTTAGATTTAGCAAGAACTTCAGTACTGGAGTTATTGTTTACTTCTGTGGCTAAAATAGAGCCCCTTCCCTTCTATTTCAATTTCCATACAGTTAAAATCTAACAACAAGTGTTATTCTGCTGATTAATATAAAATATTATATAATATAATATAATAAATATATAGAATTAGGATAAAATCCTGTAGCCATAATGTGGGGATGTCTTTTAGTTGTCAAGACTAGTGCTTCTTTTATTTAAATAATACTAATAAAATGATTGATTTGAGTAAACCAAACATAGTAACCACTCCAAGGCTTTGCGGGCCATACTAGCAGTATGAATATGAGGATATGAGTAAATGGCAAGTTCTTGTTAAGCGTATAGAAATATTCTCTACTGGATTTTTTAATTAAAAAAACTCTTGCTATTACCTTGTGTAGGTGCTTTTGGCAAGGAGATAGAAGTAAAAAATTAACACAAGTTGAAAACTGATGCAAGTCCAAAATATTCAGGGGTGGGGGAGCTGTATTAATTTAGATGGAATATATGGACCAAAGTTGTTAACCCAGTTTCTGTCCAATATTAAACAGTGTTAACCATGTTTGGAGTTTGGTATACAGACACCTCAGCTGGCTTAGCACCATGACATATACCATTAAAAATCATTTTAACCCATTAAACATACAGAAAAGGAAAAACAGTTAAAGCATTTCAAATGTAAAGTATTAAGTAAGGCTTTCATTTTAACATCATTTCTTGTTCCCTTTCCCTTTAGCTGGAGACATTTTTAGAACCCCTCCCTCCACTCCCCCTTTGGCATTCTTTTAGATGGTATCAACTGTCCTTTTGTGGAAAAGCTAGTTGAGATGTACTGGAGCTGTTCTTGCTGCTGCTGTTCAAGTTTGGGATTCAGTTGGAGTTGATACGGATGACAATGTCATCTGGATCCCTTTCTATTGCTTAAGCTGGTCAAGACATCCCTCAGGAGTGGGACAAAAATGGTCCAGTGTCTCAGGGGATGGTGGGGATGGCAACCATGATGGTGAAGCTCACTCCATTAGTCTCCCTCTGTTCCTCCCTCTGTTCTTTTCCCCAAAAAGAGTCTTTCTTTAATGACCCAAAAAGGGAGTGATGGGTGGAATAGTCCATCCCCTTGTTATTTTGTCCACCAATTAGGCGTAATATCCACCATACTAATTTTGGTTAATTAATTTCTGGCTGCATATCATTCATTTTTAACAAACATAATTTCAACAGTTCTTGGATTATATCAATGTGGCTATTATAGTTTAGACTAATCCAATTTCTCTCCCTAGTTTTCTTGCAACTATTCCCATCAACATTTGTTATTATAAATTATTGTGACAACTTAAAATTTTACACTCATTTTTTACTGTTGAACTCACAGTTAGGGTAAATTTGTAGGACCAATTACCACAGCCAATCCTACTGGATATAATACAACTGTCAAAGTGTCTAAAGTGGCTCACAACCATGAACACCAACCTCAAGTCAGACTATGAAGAAACAGGAAACAAACCCCAAATTTACTGTGTGTTATATATAATTAGATTTCACCAACCAAGTATCAAGTGTGAATTCCTCAAGCACTATAACAGCCTTAACATGGAATCACTGACAGTCCTCTTCAGTACTCCGGTCTGTCTTTCCATCCAGGCACACTTGTCTTTGTGATAGATGGTTTGTTACACCAAGAATCACAACAATATTCAGGTTAGTCATAGTCCTAGTCTAAGATCTCTGTCCTTTAGGGATAACCCAAGATAAACAGCAGGGGATCCCTTTCTTATGCTTAGAAGTCTTGCCCTCTTCATGAAGTCCAAGCAGCATAGGGATAATAATTTTTTCTTGACAGGGATTTTTATTCCCTTTCCCCAGAATTCAAGCTGTGATGGGACGAGTGTTTGTGCATGTCCCCTCTGTGTTGCTGTGGGGAAAACAATCAACAACGTATTTTATCCATTGATGTTCCACAATGGTTTGTCTGGTGTCTTCTTTTGTTCGTCAGGAGATGACATCTCTTGTAGCAAACCAGTATTTCACCCTTGGTAATTCTTCTCTCCTGACTGTGAGCATTTCCAGTTTCATAGCAAACACTTCCATAGTTATAAAGTAAACACTTAAATATTACTTTTTAGCATAGGATACAGATATTATAGGTGAGATTAATGAATGTAGCAACTTACAAAATAAACTCATCTCTCTAAATCTAATACCTATTTTTACAATACTAACACCCAGGTGAGCCAGACTGGTTTCTAGCTATGCATTTGTCAGTGTTCTGTGAGCGGTAGTAGGGGCCTCAGCATGATCTGGCACCTGGTCTGCCAGTGTCACAACTTAGAGCTCTAACACCTCCTATCCATATTTTTATGCAAAAATCCAGGAGCCAGACAAATGGTGGCACTAAAAACACAAAGACTGCAACTATTGTGGTGTCTCATCAAATGTGAAATCTTCCCTGAAGGTTCCACTGTACAGTAGAGGAAGAGATTCATTTTCCATTCAAGTTCAACCCTTGGCTGATATAATGTGACTGTAAACATGGCTATCAGTTCTGGCAATGTTTGGTATTTCTTTATGATGTGGATACCTTTCCTTTAGAAATGGAATGAGGTAATCAACTCCTTTCATACTGGTCACTAAACAGGTGATATCTGATATCTGACATGGGTGGGGTTTCGTCTCTGAAGTTTGAAGAATGTATGATAATTGTAATATATTGTACTTTGAAGGTTCATTCAGTGACATGAACAGTAGGATGGAAGGGAGCATTGTCAGGAAGATGCTTGTGGTAAGAATACTAATTATAGTTAAGCAAGATGAACTTCCCACGCTGGCAAATATTGTATAACTTAAAATTCTGGAATTATTTTGTTTCTATATTCATGGATTTGCTCCAAAACTCTCACCGTTAAAGACCAGGATAGCAGTGGGAAAATAAATGTAATGCAAATGTGTGGCCAACCCACTATGTGCAAAAATAAACAGGTCTGCGGTATGGCACTGTTCCTAGTGAAATCAAAAACAAAGCTCCCATTGAATTCACTGGGAGCAGGTTTGAACCTACATTACAAATAGGAAGTTTGCTTTTGAAAAAAGAATTTCAGAGGTTTCCAATTTTTTTTGTTTTTGGCCTGGTTTATTATCCTGCATATTTTTCTTATGATGCCAGATCGTTATTTCAAATTAGATATGGACCAAAGCTAGTGTCATTTGTCTAAACCTCCTGAATCTTAAAGATTAAGATAAAATAGGAATGTAAATCCGTACCACCCTGATTTTGCAAACACAAAACTTGAGGTAACTGAGGTATGGTAGAATCAAAAGCCCTTCTCAGTATCTGCCCATCTCTGTATGCTATACAGAGAGATGTTGCTATGTAAAGCAATGAAATGAAACATTCTTTTTCAAAGCTAGAGATCCAATCAAGGATATATTTTGGGAATATGCGTCAAGTAAAGCAGCCCTGTTTGCTATTGTGATTTTTGACCTTTGTAAAAGATAGATTTAATTTACTTTTTTATTATTTTAATAAGATAGCATGCCATACTTTCTGTGCAGATTATTAAGATAACATGCTTAATTGTTAGTAAAACAGTTTTTTCTATGCTTTTATAAGAAAAGCAGATTGTTGGACAGAATATCATTTTAAATTGAGCTTGCCTAAAATGACTACAAAAATATTTTTCTAATGTAACTCAGAAATTATTCTCCTGAATTGTGTGTGTGTCCTTGAAATCCAGGGTAGTTTGCAATTTATCTGTACAACACAAAAGCTTTTCTGCAGAACAAAAGAGGTTCCCTATCAGAGAGGAACTTATTGTTAGAAAACAGTAGCCTGCCTTTAGGGTTTTCAGAGGCCCTTGGGTATAATGGGTGTTCACTGTTTAGCATCTGTCCCTTCCACAGGCGGAAGGTCCAAACATCAGTTATTCAATGTGCTCACATGGGTACAAGTACTTTTGTTTAGAAACAATGCATCTGCAATCAAGTACGTAGAGGAACAAATACACAGATTTGCACCCACAATGCAGGTGCAAATGATGTCTATGATAGAGTTTGCAACCTCATGCAGTATCTTTGGGGACCATAGTATTACAATTATGCAGGCTCTACATATCACTGTGGGCAAAGAACTGTATTCAACTCTATAGGGAAGGGTTACCACAGCTCCTCCAGGAGTGGTTTGCATATATTGGTTCAAATGCATATCAGAGGCCCAAGGAAATAAAGAAAGGGCTTTTTGTATAAAACGTTGAGTTCAAACAGATTCAGGGCCTTCTTTCTGAGCCAGCAAATGAACATGACCTTTCACCCAAAGGTGGGGAGCAGCAATCCTGCTGAAAGGATTGGAATTAATTTGTCCTGCCAGATTTCCCCTTGTGGAAGACGGATGATTTCTGGAATGTTTCTTAGTGTGTGTTTAAATCTTTGTATTGTTATTTATATGTTTTCTCTATATAACTATGTCCTCTAAGTAAACTTACTCTGCTTACGAAGGCTGTCTGGTTACTGGTGAGAACAGTGTCATTGTCCTTGGAGAGAAACTAAGGAACATTTGTTAGACCTGCTTGAGACAATCACAGTAAAGAGTAGGGGCTGAATCCTAAAACCCCTGGTCCAAAGGGAGTGGGATGTAGGTGCCAGAATAAGATGAAACCTAGAGGCCTGAGATCTGAGGGCCATTCTTTAAGCAGAGCACGGAGAGGGGTTAAAGGTGCAGTGGCCACAGAAAAGAGGCAGACCATATCACAATCGTGCCCTTAGAGACTGTCTAGTGGTTGGAGTAGGAGGCTGGGAGTCAGGATCCTGGGTTCTATTCCTGATTTGGTTACTGACATACTGTTTGACTATGAATATTGTATGTGCCTCTTTGTGCCTTAGTCTACCCTTCTACAAAGTAAGTATTATATGTACCACACAGGGTTCTAATAAGCCTTAATTTCAATAAGTGTTTGTAAAGAACTTTAAGATATTCACACAGAACTATAGAAATATAGGGCTGGAAGGGACCTCGAGAAGTCCTTAAATCCAGCCCCCTGTGTTGAGACAGAACAAGTAACCCTAGACCATCTCAAACAGGTATTTGTTCAACCTGTTTTTAAACACCTTCAGTGATGGGAATTCCACAACCTTCCTTGGAAACCTATTCCAGAGTTAGAAAGATTTTCCTAATATCTAACCTAAATCTCTCTTGCTGCACATTCAGCCCATTACTTCTTGTCCTCCTTCAGTGGATGAGTAGAATGGGACAATTACTTCCATGACTTACATATGATGCTCCTGTTAGTACACCCCAGAATTGTGGGTGTACCAGAATATTAGCCTTTTTCACAGCTCCATCACATTGTTGACTCACATTCATTATTCTCCATTTTGTAGCTGTACATTTGATTTTTCTTTTTCCTTCCTACGTGAAGTACTTTGCCCTTTCTTTACTGAATTTCACCTTCTTGAATTCTGACCAATTCTCCAATTTGTCAAGGTCATTTTGACTTCTAATCTTGTCCTCCAAAATGTGCACAAACCCTCTGAGCTTGGTGTTACCTGCAAATTTTTTAAGCATACACTCCATTCCTTTATCCTAGTCATTCATAAAATATTGAATAGTGTTGGACCCAGGATTGACCACGTAGAACCCCAGTAGATATGCCCTCCCAGTCTCACAGTGAATCTTGGTAATTAGTTTTTTAATATAGTTTTTCAACCAGTTGTGCATACACCTTATAGTAATTTCATCTAGACCGCATATAAGAATGTCAGGTGGGACTGTGCCAAAAGCCTTACTAAAATTAAGATACATCACATCTACTCCTTCCCCTTTATCCACTAACCCTGCCAAAGAAGGAAATTAGGTTTGTTTGGCATGATTTATTCTTGACAAATCTATGCTGGCTATTCCTTATAACTCTTTTATCCTCCGGGTGATTATAAACTGATTGTTTAATAACTTGTCCCAATATCTTTCCAGATATCAAAGTTAGGCTGACTGGTCTATAATTCCCCAGCTCCTTTTTGTTCCCCTTTTTAAAGCTAGGTACTATGCTTATCCTTCTTCAGTCTTCTGGGACCATCCTCCAGGAGTTCTCAATGATAGTTGCTAATAGTTCTGAGATTGCTTCAGCTAGTTCCTTAAATACTTGAGGATGAATTTCATCAGACCCTGCTGACTTGAATAAATCAAACTTATTGAAATATTCTTTAAGCTGTCCTTTCCTAATTTTGGTTAAGGGGCAGCTACTGATACACTTCTTTTCCCCAACCTAAGTAGCACCTTACTCTGCAGGTAATCCCATTGAAGCCAATGAAACTACTCATGGAGTAGGGTGCCAGCCAGCATGAATAAGGATCTCAGAATTTGAACCTAAATGGAAAATGGAACTTCGAATTTACAGGAAGCTAAACCTGGTTAATTGAATTTCACTAAGGGTGTTCATATAATGAGTGTTTATCAACAAATATGAGTACATGACAGCTGAGATATATTTTGGATTTAAATATGTTCATTTACAGGAACTGAATATATTTCACATTATAGTAGTAAGAACTAAAATTATTTTAAATTTGTGTATTCCTGCATGGCATTCTCACACACCATCATTCACATTGTGTAAAGATACTGTTTTCTGGTAAGCTAAAGCATATGGTTGTTTTAAGGCCTAGCAGTAAACCTAAGGGAGCAGACATCAGGAAAATAATATCTATCCACATTAAGTTGCTTTTTTTAAAATTACTCCCACCCTGTACAGAATTTAAGGGCATCATCGTTTTGACAATTAGCGGCATCAATGATTTTATTTTAAGGAAAAACAGCATTCTGAAGAGTTTATAAATTATTTTTTACAGATTGTTTTGACCTTTTAGCTTCATGCTAAACTCAAGTTATGTGGCAAAGCTTCATGACTCATTTCCTACCTGCTTTTTCAGGTGTATCACCCAGGTGTATTAGGAGAGTGAATCCATACTTCATTATCCTTGGGAAACTGACACAGCTGATGAATCTGAATTGACATCAGGAAGAATGGTTTCTTTCTTTCTATCTTAACTTTAATCACTGATTTGTATGAAGCAGAGGCCCTTTATTGTGAAAAACTGGAAAACACAGCTAGCTGATTCTATTGTTATTTGTGATGAAAGATGATTTTCTTTAGCTGTGCAGACAATGAAGTGTTTGTATTCGACTACTGGTGTTTCAGTTTTACTTGGCACCTCTTATTATGCCAAGGCTTAGTCAGAATCAGCATTGCTACATATGCCAATTTACATCAATTTGCTGTTATCTATTGCTCCAAATTACCCATTTTTGTGAATATCTAACTTATGAGACAAATCAGTGACCACTGTTTAGATAAGAATATTTCTAGCAAATAATGATCAAAACTGTCTTTTATATACCGCTGCTCATATTGTTAGGAGAGTCATTTAGCATTTCATAAATATACATAAGCTGTTTATACATCCTTCAAATGAACATCTTTAAAATGGATGATCGCATGGCAGACAAGTGTGCATCTTTTATGCTAAAAACATCATTGAACTTGGAGATCCTCTCTTTTTTCTCCCCTTGCTCTAGTGTATGATTGAGAGGGAAGAATTGTATTACAGTAAAGGCATTAGACTGGGATGCAGGAGATATAGGTTCAATTCCTGATTTTGCTAGAGACCTCCTATCTAACCTTGGGGGCAAATCTCTCCTCTGTGCCTGACTCTCCAATCTAAAATGGTTGTGCTGATGTGGCTTTCTCCCACTTTTGTCTGTTTTGCCTGTTTAGATGGCAAGCGCTTTTTGAGCATGGAGGTTTTTTTTCTCTCTCTCTCTCTCTCTGTGACAATGTGTGCACAATGCCTAGCCGAATGAAACCCTGATCTCAGTTAAGGCCTCTAGGTGCCATCATAATATAAATAGTAATAATACAATCTGAATACTTGAATTTATGGTAACAAAATAAAATCTGAATCAAGTGCTATAACATGGCTCTAAAATCTAGTATCAGACACCTTTACAACAGGGTCATTTTCCCCTGTAACTTGTGTCCTACTTCAGGGAAAAAATTATGAACTATCTGGCCTCTTTTTATGGCTCAGGAGAATAGCAGTGTGTTAATGAGGAATATCATTCTAGAAGGGCCATCAGGTTGGATAACAATGGGAACCACAAGTTAAAAATGTGTGGGATGTTTTCTTGGATTTGAGGGCAGTGTAATGTATTGGTTAATATGTTTGTATACTACAGCCATTTATTGGCTAGAATATCTGACCTCCTCAAGTATAAATGTCTGTCACTCTAATGACTGGGCCAAAGAGAATACAAGCACTGCGACTTTATTTAAGAAACACTAACTTCCACATATAATTAAACACATCTAATATGAAATCATAAGAGTAGAGAGACTGATAGCAGGTAGAAGCTCAAATGGAGATTGTCTTCAACTTAGGGAAGGTGATTTGTGATTTGTACATGACTCTCCTCTGGAGAAGTCCTTTTCTCAAGGCAACCTTAATACATAATTTGGGTGACCAAGGTGCCAACCTTGTGCTTAAGTTCCATTGTTTTCAATTTTTAATTTTTCACCAATTATTTTCCAAGTTATACACTAAGCATATGCCAAATCGAGATGAATGTAAATGAATGTTGAGCATTAAGCTCGTGTATGTGTATTTTGCTGAATCAGGGCCCAAGTTGTTGTTTTCTTCGGAATTGATCGTGTTTATATACACACACCTTAAGAGCTAAGAGATACATTTTCAACTTATAATAGAAAATTTCATTTCAAACTATATTTAGATTTCCAGTGTATTGCTGTTTAATGCTTCAAAATGATGCCTGTTTATAGTTTAGTTTCTAGGTTTCCATGTAAATAAACCATAGTGTTTTGTATTTATAACTAGTGGGTGTTGCCTATTTGAAAGATTTAGAAGTGTACTGTTAACCTAAAGATCTACCTTCAGAACACACTTAAGCCAGAGGCAATATGGACCAGGGATGGATGTGTGGTACAAAGTAATTAAGCTAAATTGGCACTAGTGGCAGAAAGAGGTGCAGGAAAAAGGCCAGATTCTAGCACCTGATATGGTACCTTTCCTCCATTTCACAAATGATGAAGCATAATGATGCTGGCTTCCTCAGCCCCCTAAGGATTCCTCTTGCATAAGAAGAACCCTAAGTGACATACAGTTGCCATTCTCAGTTCTATGCTACTCCCTTTCTTGGCCTCTAGTATTGCGGTTGGGATCAAGGGAAAGAGGGTGTGGCCAGACTGTTGCTCTGTTCTGGCAAATCCCAGAGATTGGAATGGTGCCTTGAGCACCATTGGCAGCTGGGAGCCTACTTACAGCAGCAAGGAGACTGCTCTAAATTGTGGTGGGGTTGAACAAATCCTGTGCTTTCAAAGAAACTACTCAAAAAAGTAAAATGAAACACAGTCTTTAGTACCGTATTGGATTGAGACCTTCAGTTCAATAGGCACCAGTCACATGAATAAAATTAAGCACACGCCTAAATGTTTGCAGAATTGTAGCCTTACGTCCCATCTCTTATAAATAACATAAGCAGTCTTTGGATCAAATAAAACACATATATACTCTCTAGAGGTTATAACAACAAAAAGAAACCAGGGCACTTTTCTATTTCCCACTCATTATGGGAGGAGGAGAGGAGACTGTTACGCTATCTTTCATCATTTTACTGACTATTTGGCAGCAGAGAAGTGCAATGTCTAATTAAGCCACTTTCCCAGCTTCCATTTTAATCCTATTGTTGATGCTAGCAACACAAATCCTTTTTTCAGTCTTCCTTTGATACATACATGCTTATAGCAACTGCTCCTTTTCTTTCTATCAGGTATATTCTTTTACTTTGTACAGAAGATTTTTACAAGCATTGCACTGTTTTATTATTCAGTATGAGATTGACAGCTTTTTTTAAAAAGTTAAAAGCTAAAGAAAACAAAGCAGCAAGCAAAGCAAAATAGAAATGGATGGGCTACCTACTAGACTTAGATTTCAGCCTCCTGCTATATTGAAACTATTTGCTTCAGGAGATCAACCTGTCTTGCCAATTAGACATGAAGATAAGACAGCAGGTAGCAGGTTTTCAACTTATTTACATTAGTGGCCAGAAGGCAACAGGAACTTCTCCCCTCATTTTCCTGCAAATTGACAAATTGCAATTGGACGATGCAGAGATTAGAACTAAAGTACTTTCTTACTAGACATGTGACATCAAATGTCCTTTGATCACTTGCAGAGGTTTCACTTCATCTGACAAGCTCACCTTTCCTTGTCAGAAATTAAAGCTTCTCAAATCTCTCCATCTATCTTTTCCATCACCACACTGAATCTAAATTTCCTGAAGTACTTCTGTAAAATCAGCTTGGCTAATGGCCAACTGGCACTGAAAGACTAACTAGTCTTCCTAGTGGTACTGGTGGGCTTGACAGATGAAATAAAAGACCTCTGTAGTTAGGGTCTGTTATATTGCCCATTTAAGTCAGTGGGAAAATTCCCATTTACTTCAAAGGGCTTTGGATCAAGCCCTTGGTCAATTTGCAGTTTAGTGTCAAATCTATCAGAAAGCTGCTTTTATTATACCTTCCAGAACTCCCATTGCAGGTGGTCAGTTGGCAAAAATATGCCTTTTGTTGTTTAACAGATGAATATGCCACTTTTGTTTCTCTGTTCTGAAGTAGATAAATATCCTTGTGTTCAGAGGTTCCTTCTTAAATTCCTTCACAGGCAGAGCCAAATGTCAAGTCAAGGTACAACCAAGGAACAGTTAGGATTCTGTTTTTAAAATCCAGTTTGACAATGGAAAGAACTGGTGTGCATTAATAGTTATACTGTGTTTCAGTTGCTGCAAATACTTATGATACTCAAATAGGTGAATGATTAAATAATGTGGTGTCGGGACAGAGTTCTAAGTATTCAGCAACACAGAAAAGGCAAAATTGTCTAGAATTTGAGCAGCTTCCTTTCAAATTTCTAAACAATGGAACAAAATACATACATTTGTAGGACCTTAGACGTTAAAGATGGAAGTGTCCGGGTCACTGATCATACTTCATAATAATTTATATATGAGACCTTAATATAAAGGATGAATAGCATGGACAGATAGTAGTATGTGTTATAGATGGTTATAAACCATTGAAATAAAGAACCTCTTGACCTGTTGGACTTAGTAACAATTGAATGATCATTTATTAATCATTTATGAATTACTTATAAATATAACTATAGTATAATGTTGACCAAATAATCTAATCTATTTCTCTATTAATTCAAAATTTTCCCTTCAATATGTTTTTTAGTGTAACCCATTTTAGTTGCAAGAAATGAGGCTCCTACTAGAGCTCTGAAAATGTCACAGGTGCTGATATACCTGGTATTTGTGAAGTGGAACTGCAAATTCTATTGGTGGATGGAGCCTCTCTCAAGTCTGAGCTGAGGTATGTATTTCAGAATAAACCAAAAACTCAGGCAATTTCTGAGTATGTAATCTTTGGCGCAATTCTGTGCTTTATTGCCTTCCTTGGAAGTTGATGTAACTGCCTATTCATTTTCTTTTTCTCGTGTAAAATAAAATTTAAGGAAACTTATTGCTTGGAATGAGACATTTTGTATTGGTTCTGTGTAGAAATCATTGACATTCTTGGGAAGATTGATATCAGTAAGATGAAAAAAATGTCTAATAAATGAAAGCCTATTACAGAAATAAACAAATTAAATTAAATTAATTAAAATCTAAACATTTGGCCAGTTCTAGGATGGACTCTTTGTAACATTTATTGTCAGTATATTCTCCTACATTTACCTTCCTTGTCAAGGTCTGAATTATGTTCAAGCTGCAAAGGGAGAATCTGTTCCATTACACTGGCATGCCAAAAGTAAGTGGTCAATCCCTTAGATTCTTACTCCAGGGCCCATACTGCCTTCTGCATTTTGTAGAGAGGGGATGATACACCAGTGTAAGTAAGGAGCGGTAGGCAGGTCCATCTCTGCAACATATTCCCCTTTCCTACAACCTCTGAGAGAGCCCTCACACACAGCTGTCAGGTTCCAGCTCCGAGTAGAGCCAGAGAGCAAGGCTTCCCTCAGTTAACACCCTCCCACCACCAATGTTCCATGGGAAACTGTCCTAAATTAATCTAGTCTGCATAGTGTTAATTTGGGTGTTGTTTTCCCTTCTGTACTGTGGAGTCTGAGCTTCCATGGGAGTTTTGAAGGCAGGGATAGTAGCAGAGGCCTGGCAGTTTAGCTGCTTGGGGGAACCATGTTATCTAGGGGACAGTAGGACTAGACAACAGAGAATAGTCAAGGGACATCTGCATGGATACCATTTGACTCCTACAGATACCTCTAGATTTGCACTGATCTTGAAGGATTTGTGGGTTAGTGGAGTCAAGAGACTCCAGAGTGAGTAGGAATGGACTTTCCTCTCTCTTAACTGCCTTATTTTTATGTACAGTAAAGGCGGGATGGGGAAAGTATTGCCTGAAGTTTTAATAGTCCTTTTTCTGTCAAAACTCCTAGGGCCAGCACCTCAGCTGGTGTAAATTGGCATAACTTCACCAAAATAAATCAAGCTATGCCAATCTCAGTTTTGCCTGAATCCAAGATTTTCCTGAAAAAAGGCTTATTTCTCAACTGCATTTTACATATAGTACACTTGCTAAAAGAGGAGTTCAGATTTTTGCCTTCTCTTGTGCAAAGTATCTTTCTGTTGAAATATGGGGACTAAAATATGGACAATCTATGTTGCTAATACATGTACTTCAAAGGTGGGTGCAATTTCTTCCTATGCATAAGGCCCCGCTTCTCTGGAATCTATAAAAACTTTTAAAGTTACAGAATTCAAAATAGAAAATGGTTTTGCTAACAATTAAATCTTTCTGCATACTATAATTAAAAAACATGAGTAGGAATAGATGCAGTAGCAAGTAATAAATCAGTTTTGCCATTCTCCTGTTATTACTGAACATGAGAGAATTATATAGATTTATGTTCTGGTAATTCATCACTTTCTGTCCATTTTCCTGTGGGTAATTTGTTATATTCATAATAACTGATTCTCAAACCATTTATATGCAATACTGAGATATTCAGGAGTCTATAAAATTGAAAGGGAAAATAAAAAAACCCTAAATACTTAGCATGCAGCTTTGGTAAAGTACAGCTGCAAGAATTATTTTTTTTGAATTTCAAAAGTAAAAACCAGATTTTACCTGATGTATCAGTGCTATGGATGGTAGTGAAAGCATCTGTTCTGACAGCTAGCAGCAGATTAAGCAGAAAAGCTCAGCTAAAAACTGCAAGCCAAGTCTCCTAATGGTTGCTGTTTCAGCTTTCACAACTTAAACACATCAACTCTATTTGGCACCTTTTTGTTATGTGAAAACTTAGTCAGCTTTACTACCTACATAGCATTTTACATATATTAGTCATACTGTTCTAGCTTGTGTTCTGAAAATGTTGTTCTTGTAATACTATAGCTAGCCTTGCCTAACTACCATATAGTTGCTTCTGATCATTCAGTACATGAAGGTGCTAATGACATTTCAAATCCCAAAATCAAAGGTACAAAAAATGTGTTGCACGAACAATCCAGTCTAAAAGACTATTGACCGATCGGGTCGTACCCTTTTACTATATGAAGTAGAACTGCTAATATTCATGGGGAAATGAATTTCTCACTAACCGCAGTATCCAGCTGTTCACCAAATTTGATGGAATAATTTTCTTCTTTTCTATAAAGTGATGAGTCTCTTCCACGAGGTACACTAAAGTCTCATGTGCCAAACCATGCTGGGCTCCTCACTTCAGCTTTGTCTCTCTTTTATTTGAACTGCTACAGACTGGTAGTTTAACAAATTTATATTGGGAAAGTACTGTATATTTCACTGTGGATTTTAAAAACAATGAATGGATTCAGGTATTATTATAGCATATAGCACACCACTGGTCACTTTCAAACCATTAGATAAACTGCTATAATAAAAAATGAACTGTGAACCCATTAAGATGGCATAAAACTGCACAAGAATAAAAAACATTATGAAAATTTATGATGCATTAACAATCAATTTACAGAAGATAAAAAATATCTAGGTGGTGACTAAAAAATGTGGTGCCCTTCTCAGTCAAGCGTGCGTGACTTTGAACAAGCTATTGGGGGATATGGCTAATCAAAAAACTCACCATCTTCAGAACATGCTGCAAGACCTGCCAATTTGTCAAAGCCTCCCAGTCACAATAGAAGACATAAGAACACTACCTTGAAAAAGCAAATGTAATAACTGCTGATTGGGTCATTGGCTAGGACTCAACATGAGACTTGCATCTCTAAAATACAGGCCTCTCTCAAGTGAGCTAAATGAATAACTCTTTCAGCTAGAGCAGTTGGTTGTAGCTATCCTCTATAGCTAAGCCAAAGAGTGAAATACAGACATATTAGGACAGTGTGATACACAAAAACACAACAAAATCATTAGAAGACATTCTGGAAGCAGAGAGATTCTGAGGATAAGATGTAACCCTCCAGTGCAAAATGCTTTGTGGTTCTAAATTACCTGTTCGCACTTTAGATACCTAAGGTGTTTTACCAAGGAGGAAGAGAGAGGCTGTTATTAGATAGACTTATTCCTCCTTCCCCACCAAAGCTCAGGAATGATGAAGCTAAGCCAGATTTTAGTTCTTATGAAATCGAAAATGGCCCCTCACTTGTATATTTAGATATCTAAACTGCTTTAAACTGTCATGCAATAAATAGTATGCTTCAAGGTAAATTTTAGTGATGTACATTTCAAAACAAAATACAAAACTCATGTCTCTATTTCAGAAGCTGTGAAGAATAGCATTGTCTTAATGATTGTTTGGAGACATTTTTCACTTAGACCCAAATCCTCATCTATTTCACCACCTCCCTGGTGTGTGAAGCTCTTAAGATTCCTACAGTCTATCTTGGGTCCATAGCTATGGATAAGAAATTAAATCCTAAATGCTGAATTCAGCATTAGCTACACAGCTACCTGGTCCTGTCTAGACAATTAATTTGGTTACACCTGTCTCCATCCTTCTTCTTTCATGTGTTTAGCACCTCTCCTGCTAAATGACAGAGAACATCATTGACCACACAATACAGAACTAGCAGACTTGGCTGAGAGCTCCAAATACTGGTGATAGCTAGGGACAACAAGGCCATGGAAGTCAAAGACCACATCTTGGCATAACTGACATAGAGAAGACTCCTTTGGCCCCTCCCAAACAATACTACTTCTCTTTCTCTCTATGGCAGTTGGTCTGTAGTAATCACCAAAGGGGAGAGAAATGGGCAGGATCTGAAAAGAGTTGCTGGAAGACTGGTCCTGGAGCTGATGTCAATTAGTTCCCTATCACCTATTTATACCATTGTGAGAGACCCTGAGGTTAATTTAAAAGATGATTAAGCTCCGAGATGGACCAGCTGTTAACCCACCATGATTCTCACCAGTTTGGGCCCTATTGCTTATTGAAAGACTTAAGGCTCAGTATCCTTTTTTATACGTCATTAACATTAACAAAGAAAAATAAAATCAAGAAAGCATATATCTAAACCTAAACTTGTATTAATGCTATTATATTAAACTAAAATTTAAACAATACAATTACTAAATCAAGATCAAATCAAGGTCAAATCAACAATTAAGTTAGCCACAACGTTGGATTGAAATTAGATCCTTAGATTAGTCAAATGAGCACATTAATACAACAGATAATCAATCCTTATAAATCCTAAGAAACAACTTAAGGCTGTGGCTGTATGATTATAAACCCCAACAAAACAGCAGTGAAATCTAAATTTAAAGTTGGTTGAACATTTTAACATTGACACCAAATGATGTCTAAGCAACAACCTCAAAGACAATTTAAAATTCCTCCTTCGATTTCAATTTTCATGAGGTGGCTAACCCTTTCTTCCGCCTCTTCTCCCTCCATCCCCCAACGACCAACACAGATAAAATAGGTCTTAATAAAACATTCCATTAAGTGAAAGTTTTACAACTCTTAGTTTCCAGCTGGCAGTTTTAAGTTTCTTAGGATGCATACCCTAAAATTAAAGAATAAAAAGTCTGGGATGTCTCCCAGTTAGACAAACAAAACAAACAAAAAGGAAAAATAAGGTAATGGGGTTGCAAACTGTTCAGTTCTTGTAATCTTCCAGACTCTCATGGGTAAGGTGCTACAGCTGCCGTCAAGGAGCCAGACAGTTATGTGGCTAGAACAGTACTTCATGATAACAGTATTTTCAGGGATAAGAGACTGGTCGAAGGCTGCTATAGCCTATTATTGCAGTCATGACTTCCTTCCCCAGAGATAATCAGTCTCGGGGTTATAGAATGCCAGTCTTCCCTCAGGTGGCGTATTGTCCCCAAAGTCACAAAAGAGCTAGATTCTTAGGATTTGTGATTCTCACTTACTCCACTTTATAGCCTCTCCCTCCAAGCCCTTTGGCTAACTCTGATATATGCCTTGGATTCCAACAGCATGGCCCCCTCAGGCTGAAGTTAGTAACAGTTTTGAAAATTCCCATTTAAGCCATCAGTTATTAAAAATATTCAGTGCTGTTTATCACATACATGAGTCCTTATATCCCAAAAACATAAAAATAGAAAAAGACCCAAAACCACTTTTAAGGAAATAAACCACACCCCTCCCCAGATTGAAAAATTGTGCACTGACATCTGGCCCCAATTTACAGAAAGCAGGTCTCAAATTCTATAAAAGTAACTGGTTGCAACGAAAGACCTATAAAAAAAACACCAGCCACAAAACATGAATCTATCAGCAACATTAAATATAAATGTGGACTCTTATGATATCATTCTTCCAAACAAGACAACAGATCGGCAATCTTTAATATTTTAAGAATTGGGTTATCAGTCATGCATCTTATCTCTTTGGAAATTACATTCCCAACAGAAAAAAATATTTTAAAGCTTATCTGTATATAACCCATTTACAATAAAAATAACTAAGGTTTACACCAGGTCTAAATTTTCATATATGCTATTTCTCTCCCACTATACTCAGCACCAGGATATCTGTTCATTTGGCCTTCACCTGGCTTATTCATCCTTAGATTCAGTCAGACCAGTATGGAACTAGATTACTGTATATGTGAGTAATGGGTGCATTAGCCCCTTAGTTCTATAAAGAAGAAGCTAGGATTCAATTCATTATTACAAAGGTGATTGGGATGTAAATGAATACTATTCCTGTCATAAGATCTTATGCAAAGTATATTGCATTTTACAATGAGCTAGAGTGAGCACAAGCCATTTTTTCCAATAAGTTTGTTTTATGTTTTATCCGTATTTTTCCTTTGCTGCTGTTGGCAAATTTTTTTGAAGCCTCTATGTTGAACTAGTGTCTACCACCCCCTACCAAGTATTCTGATGCTATTTTTCTTCTAACAAAATATTCATTAAAACAGCTGTATTTGAAGGATGGGAGAGGATGGCTAGAGAACAAAAAGACTCATTTGGATGGAGCTCTGCTGTCTTCCAGAGATGGCAATCTGAGAATATATAGGTAACTCCTTAAGACAAAGGGTTTCATTTAAATTTATGGGGGGAGGGGGGGAAAGGAGGGAAGAAGGGGCAGCAGGGGGTGTGTTTGATTTTAGTCCTTGTGAAAAATACAGGAGTATCAGGTCTTGCAATACAGGCCTCTATTCATCTTCAGATGAATGGGTCATTTTTGCAAGGTAACTGTCAGACCAGTAATTCCCTGGAATTGCAGTAACACTATAAATCAACATCTATGATATGTGATGTAGTGGTAAATACAAATATGGCCATATTTTAAAGTCATTATTCATTTTTCACTCAGTCCTATCTTGGGACAGTATCACTTAATTAAAACTAAATAATGAACTAGAAACTGGGCCCATAGTTTTTTTTTAATGCTTTCTAGTGTCGCTGGAGCAGTGGACAACTGATAATAAAATGACAGAAATAAAAACAGCCGATACATTGACAGTAATAAGGCTCATAGCCTACAGGCTATTAAAGAACTGAGTAGCATAAAATAAACCAAATGAGATATCATTTGGAGAGCTCATCCATTTACTGAAAAGCCACTTAGAACCTAAGCATTGTTTACTGCAGAGCACTTCAGATTTCATTTGTTTCTGACTAAATTGTATATTTAAAGCAAAAATTCTACAAATATACCTGTCCATTATTCCACTACTTGGACCACCTCAGACTGAGAGGCTGCCTGTGGCATGGAGAACAGATTTCCTCTTCTCAATGCTCCCGCTTAAGCAAATGGGCAGCAAGACTCAGGGAGTGCCCTGGCTATACCCTTATGGCTCACTAGCCAGAGTAAATTATGAGGCATACAGGGAAGAGTACACTGCACTAAGAAAAGGGCTGAAGTAACTCACTTCCAACTCAAAGCAGAAATGGAGTAAGTGGAGAATTTTGATTGTATGGGTCTTGATATTTCCCTGATCTACCGCTGTGGCTGTGAAAGCTACATGCCACTTGTTCATTATACAGGGCAGATTATAAAGTCATAATCTAGTCCAATGATGTCAGTATGGCCATTCACGAAACAGGCTCTATCAATGTGAGGCATTCTGAGACTCAAGTCATTTGTGGACTGAAAATTTCTCCAGAAAAATGTCTTGTTGAAATAAGAATTTCCTCCCAAATGAGCCTGTGAAAAAGAATTAATAGCTGTTATGGAGAAGGGTCAGCAAAAATGTTGCAAATGTGGGTTAAACCAGATACCTTGCAAGTACAGATATAAAAATGGAAAGTAACTGGTGTGCTGTAAAATCAGACTGATTAGTGTAAAAACAATCAAACACAAAAGGCTTAGGAGAGGCTTAATATGTTGAGAAGACACAGGGATTTTCATCCTGACTGGTAGTTTGGGAATTTTTACAGTTTATGGAGCAAGTGACTGAGAGAAAAGAGTGGGCCTGTAAAAATCATTTAATGGTATGCCTTAGTCAATAGTGTCAGTTTTGCCAGAAATAAAGTGTTTCACTTTTACCACCTGAAAGCACCATTGTACAATTTCAAACATAGAAAGGATAGAGAATTCTTGTTCAGTGCCAACACCTCATCCTTGTCAAATATGAAGAACTCTCAAACATAATAACAGGAAAACCTGCTTTTAATAGGCAGAAATTGGTTAAAACATGGTCAGTTAAACGGACCGGTATTTATTGTTTGGATAGAACAAAAATACACCTGCATATCACAGTAAAAAGTGTTAGGCTACTACCAGGTCCAATATTCAAAGAAGATCTTGACCATATAATGTATTTCACATGAAAGATTACATTGTTGCTAGAGCCCATAGAAAGTATGTGCATGAAAAGTAACAAATTTAAATAGAGTATGGTAAATGCTGAGTTCTTTTGAAAGTCCTTTCTTTAGTGTATGTCATGCACTAGTCAAGATGGTGGGGAGGGAGCAAATGAATAGTTAACCGAAGGATAAACTTTGGAAATGGTGAAAGGTGTATAAAATATTGTTTTTAGTTAATATAAAAATCTGCTATAACTATGCATTGGTTATTCATTATTTTTAGTACGTTGACACTAACAAACCACTCAGCTTAGCATAATCATAAGAAGTGCAAGCTGTGATATTGCACACGTTGAAAAATTGTTGCTAGCTATTATTGTTGCTGTGTTAAAGATCAGCATGGTCAGAAATTCATCATAGTTACCATAGACAAGCCCTTAATGGCTATTTTAAGTCCAAAATCATACAGGATGCAAAATTAGGTGATGAATTGTTTTTATTTGCCTATACAGTAATGATACTGAATATTGAAAGTCAGTAAACCAATGCCAACCATTTACTGAGGTTATCCTGTAAAGTTGAGAGAGTTCTGTGGAAAGGGGGAGATTTTCTCCCTTTTCAAATATTAATAATTATTTTTATTCTACAAAGATATATTTAGAAAGATCCAGCTCTGTCTCAAGTGTGGAAATACCCAGTTAAGGACTTGGTAATTTTATCACTGAGACAGCTTTTCAAACCTATGTAGTTAAAAAATAATAATAATAATAATCATTCAATTAAACAAGGTTGCTTATTATTAAGTCAGGTATTCACAGCTCCATTCATTTATTTCAGTGGGAATTGTGGGTGCTCTGAACTGGGTGAAAAACTTTTTGGCAAAAAATGCAGATTTGGTGACACCAAAAACTTTTGCAAATTTGTATTGATTTTGTTAAATTGTAGTGATAAAACAAATCAAAGATTTCAAAAATCAAAACATTTTGTTTTGACATTTTTTAAACACTTTTCATTTTTTTTCTTCAAAATGTTTTTTGTTTTGAAATGTTCTTTTATTTTTATTAAAATGCAATTCAAAGCAGAAAAAAAAAAAAGAATCAAAATCTAGATGAACGAATTTGTTTGAGGTCAAATAAAATATTTCATTCAACCTGCAATGATTTTTCAACTGTTTGATTTCCTTAAAAAAAAAAAAAGGGCGGGGGGGCGGGGGGGAGGGAGGGCAGAGGTTGGTTTGACCTGAAACATTTTTTTGAAACATCCTCATTCATATAGCTCTAAGTACTACAACTTGCCCTCCTATTTCAAATAGAGCTGCAGAAGGATCAGTTCAAACACTAAGAAAAGCAGTCACACAAAAAAAACTACTAAATGCTGAGAAAGGAAAAGTGAAATGATCTTCTGAGCCATCCCCAGAATGTATTTTTTAACTCATGGGCTGTTGTATTCCACACTTTGTTTTCAGATATATCTTGGAGATAATTCCTAAAGCAACAATTAAGATATACTTTAACCTTATCAGCTAAGAACAGCTGAAACAAATCAAGAGAAGAAAAGTACACCAGGATTGAGCCCACATTAAACTTTGGGAACCTAGTATCAATGAGAAAGCAAATGAGAATATGATCAGTACAATAGAAGGGAAAATGGAAATTTTGAACCATTGTAAAGAGGTTTTGCCTTTTTTGTGTACATGGTTCATGTATCTTGGATATTCAGCTTACATAACATCAGATCTCAAAAGGTAAAATTTCCCAGCATCAGTTAAAAACTCTGAGCAAGATCTAGAATTATTTCCATGTCCTGAGAATGTGGGGATTCATTACAAAGTCGTGTAATGTGTTTACAAGTCTATCTTTATATATGTTACAACACAAAAAAAACCAAACTGCTATATTATATGCATGTATAAAAAAGAGTTTTCTAATTATGAAAGAAGAATAATGGTGTTACATGTATACATAATGTTTTGAATGCCTTCTAATGATAACTCTAATGATAGTATTTCTGTACTACACTGACCAGAAACCTTAATATGACATTAGGTATGCCTCTCTCTGAAATATGAAAATGAAGCATGGTGGATTCACAGTAGCAGCAAACCTCAAAGTCTCTATCTTTTGTATTAAAATCCCCACATCTGTGTAACATATATCAGTAGATCTATGGGCAGACCAAAGAAATGAACAACTAAGAACTAAGTGTGAGAAAGAAATAGTAGAGAAACCTCTGTGATCCCAAGGAAAAAAAATTATTAAAAAAATAGTGGCACTGAATAAGTCTAACCCAGAAGTGCATGTGCAGACTAATTCTCATTGACTTCAGTGGGACTGTTGCTTGAGGATGGAGTATAAGACTGGGACCATAGAAAATTAAACTTCATAAAAACCTGGACAAACAGGAGGATCACAACTAATCTAATGGTGTCACCGGGATTCACAAAGACTAAACAGGTGGCCATGAACTTGTCCAGGAAGACACATGGGTGCAGTTGTCTCAGATCACTGTGCCAGAGACGGTTCTGACAGCAGCATGTAAAAAAGAGGAAATAAAACTCAAACCTCATCAATTATTTCCCCCTGACCTGAGCCCAGGAACACAGGGGAGGAAATTACTTGTTATCAAAGCTTTTATTGAGGAAGGCTTCTCTGATTCTATCCTGTTCCCAGTAAAACTGTGTATAATTCACTCAAACAAAGGCCTCCTATTTTGAGATACAGTCACTTCAGCAATGCAACTTCTGGAAGAGATGGAAGAGAAGAAGATGATTCCAGTGAAGATTTTCCAGAAAATGTAATTCACCTAATCATATTTGAATGCACAGTGCGATAAAACAACATTATAATGGGAGACATGGGGCAGAAATACCACCTGCTCCCCAGATAACTAGATCAGGTTCTGTCAGAGACGCCCAGGAGTCTCTGCACACCCCTACAGAACTGTGGGGGCTTGAGGCCAATGGACATACACAGTGACACATCCATTAACTTACTCCCCAACTCCTTCCTAACAACATTCCACCACTCAAAGAACCCTCCATTCATACCGTGCCCTGACAGCACATTTCCCTTTTAAAAACACAAGAACTGAGTTAACTTTCAGAGGCCCACATACTTAATTGTTACACTGCATTCTAAGTAAATGATGGGCCACTCACAGTAGTACATAGAAAAATATTCCTCCTGATTTCAGAATTTATTTGAAATTAATCTGTTTAGTTTTAAGGTTATGTGCACTGTAAAAAAAAAGCTGCAACAGCGTAGCTTTGAAGCTTTTCACAGTACTTCAAAAATTTCACTCCTAACTTATTCCTATTTAGCACTAGCATCAAGTACATAATGAGTCCCCTGCACAGAAAATAATTTCTTTTCTTAAAATAAAAATGGGCTTATTAAAAAGCATATAATTAAAATGTCATTATTTTCAATAACGCCAAATTCAGCTGATAATGGCTCCCTTATACAGTTTTTCAAACTGCTAATTCTTTTTCCGATGGTGAATATGTGTGTATGTGTATATATATATATATATATATATATATATATATATATGCCATAATAGACAAGCCTTTGAATTTATATTGTCACAAAACAAATTGGTTTCTCTTATCAACACATTTTAAATTGTAACCTTGGGGGCCTTTTTGTTTTCTTAAACACTTTAGTTGAAATATCATCTACTAGTTACTTTAAGGAGAGAGATTAAAACATAAAAATAACTGAGGTCTGACAATGAGGAGATTAAGAAATATAATTCAATTAAATAAAGATAAAATGAAAGAACTTTTGTCAGTTGTTCATTATTATTATTAAATCTTGTTTTAAATAATTAGAATAAACTTTGGATGCTTTCCTATGGCTTTATAACATTTTTGTTCATAATCTGCCTTTCTTCTAAAAAAATCCAATCTCATAAAGAATATTTTAAAAATAAAACACTTTGCAACAGCTGCAGTAAACTGGCATAACTCTAATTCAATACAGCATCTGAGGATTTAGACCCAAATCATCACTAATTATAAAGACGCATATTTTTAAATCAACACCATGATTCTTCAGATCAGTCTATGCCATAAAATTATAAACTTTCATCACAGCTATCACTCTTCAGACAACAGAATATGATGTCCTATATAACACATGGTGATTTTACTGCACTTGTAAAGAGGAAGATGTATTTTCTTCTTTGTTTAATGGAATTATCTAAATCAAAACCAGGAAGGAAAATATATCTGTTATTCAGTGAAACTTGGTTTAAGATTTTTCCACTGCAGTGATATTTTTTCTAAAATATTTTTCCTAAAAATAAAATGATTGTTTTGAATCTATAATTAAATATGGTATTTATTATTCTGACAACAAATTTCTTTTTTAGTTTGGTTGAGTCTAAATGCTTTGGGAAAAAAAGACAATCTCCCTTGTTTTTGCAAGAACTAAAATTCTAGAATCTTATAGTATTTGTAGCTTTCATCTTCCAGCACATCTTATTTCAAGCAAAGAATGCAAGATTTCTCCTAGCAGTGTTGTATTAATAGTACTTGCCAGTAGAAAGCTGATATAAGAAAAAAAGAGTCTCCAGTATTAGCAAGTAAGGAAAATATTGCTATTTCTCATGAACAGATGGTGTCAATATGAAATGGAGTAGCTAATAAACAATGTAAGACAGAGGTGATAAATATTTCTTAGGAAAAAGCACAAATAATAACAAGAAGCTGTCTGAAAATGGAAGTATTATGTAATTAATAGAATGTGCTAGGTCTCTTGATTGCTTCATTTATATGCAGTTAAATCCTAATTATCTCAAAGTATTGGGGAATATGGAAAATATTCAAATGTTCGGGGGTTGGATGGCTGGAAATTTCAGCTCTCTCCATTTGATCCATGGATTCTGAGGACTGAAACTCCTGGTTTCTCGAGAGTATGCTGTGATAATTTGGGAAATCTGTCTATGCACACCTTATGAATTGTAATTGATGTTATGAAATTGCTGTACCATGGAATGCCTCCGTGTATGTGGAATCCACCATCTGCTGTCAGGGCTGTGTCATATATCTCTCAGACATGGGATAATGAAGTGATGTAAAACACTGATGGCTCATTCAAATGGGACAATGGGATGGCCACCTCCTGGGTGAAACCATTTATCTCCAATTTCTCTGTAGGGAGCTGGAGTTTGGAGAGTAGAAAATCCACCAACAGGAAAACAAAGAGATCAAGTGTTGAGTTTGGATCTCACAGACCCTGAGAAACTAAAAGAGAACTCAGAGGGACTCACAGATACAAAGGAAACTTGGGCAGGAATGAGAAATAGAAGCTTGTGTTTTCATAGTACAGGTCCTTTTTACCTGCAGACCAGCCAAGGAAAATGGAAACTTAATGCAGGGGAGAGAGTGACTCCATAGTTTGGAGGAGAAACCATATGCAGGAGAAGCAATACTGGACTCCTCAGAAGACCCTGATCGATGCTCAAAGAACACTCAAGTGTGATGAGGAAATGGAGGCAGGGAAATGTGTACAGGTGTTTGTTTTGTCTAGATTTTGTCTAGCCTTGTGCTGGCTCAAATAAAGATTGATGGGGATTTGGAACCATTACAAAGCCTGCACACCTGTTTGCTTTCATTGCTACATGTGCCTGAAGAGGTAACTCTAAACCTAGAGTGCCCCGGAGGTTGGAACTCAGGGATTGGGTGTGCTTAAGCTACTGAAGAGTGTAAGGGTCAGCAGTGGTCCTTGGGGTAGGGCAGCTGGGGTGTGGGATCCAATTTCCATGAAGGGTGTAAGAGACAGAGAGCCTGTGCCCAGCAAGTGTGCCACAGAGGCCAAGGAAAGAGACAAAGATGCAACCCACTCAGCTCAAGAGACTCTTAAGAATATGGGTCTAATGTGATGTGACTCGAACACAATAGCCCAGTGATTCTCCAATGGGGAAGATTTACCAGGGCTGTGACATGGACCAAATACTGTCCCCATCACAAAAGAAAGAATTTGAAGGAATTATGGGCTTGATGCAGAAATTATTGAGTGAGTATTTATGGCCTGTGTTGTGCAGGTGGTCCAACTAGATGTTCATAATGGTCTCTTTTAGCATTAAGAATCCATGAAATATTATTATTTATTTGTATTACAATAGCACCTAGAAACTCCAACTAAGACTGGCACATCACAGTGCTAGGCACTGTACAACATAAATAGATGGAGCCTCTCGTAGCTTGTGGTATAAATAGACAACACAAACAGGCCCAGAGCCATGCCCCACATCACATAGTAGGTTAGTGGCAGAGCCACGATAAAACCTACATGTCCTGAATCATAGTCACCTGTACTAGCCAATAGATCGTGCTGCCTCCTCAAGCAAATCTCAGAGAGTTCTATTTTCCTAGCTCCTTTCTGTGGGTTTTCTTGGGGGAGGAAAGGTTCTGGGCCTAATTTCCATTCCTTATTTAACTAAATGCTAAAGCCATGTCTCGTCTTTGTTTGTTTGTTTTAACTGGCAATAGATAGTGGATGATGGATAATAATGTGCATTTTAATACAAAGGTGTTTCCTCTGCTCCTAATGAATGCTTTGATCTAGGGGGTTCATGCAGCATTTGGTTCCCGGTGGCCTTCGGGAGTCCCATTAGCTCCACTTGATTGCTTTCAGCACCTATTGAGAGGCTATTTCAGAGAGTTAACATCCTCTGCCATCTGCCAGATCCATTTGATCGGAACTGAAATTTATCTATTTCAAGTCTCAAAACAGAAACCAGATTGCTTATTGTTTGTGCATTTATGTATCTGTGTCCTGGGTTATTCTCTTCAATCTTATTAGAACAGGGACCCTAGTGCTCTATCTTCCCTTGACTGGACAATAAGGGGAAATCTTTCCTTCACCAGAATGCCCTCCCACACACACACACCCAACAGATCAGGCACAATTACATTGCACAGGTTGAAAGCAGGATTGTGGAACCCATGTAGGAGATGTGTATTACCAGGAGGGTCCTTGTGAGTTTTTGATGACCCCCTTCTTGGTCAACATGTTGGAGAACAGAACAGAGGACCTCCAAAGCTAAACCTATTAGAGCTGAGCTTTTGAAGGTGGGGGTTACAACAACTCATATCCTCTGTGGATTGGACACAGAAGGAGACCTGTAAAACACACCCACCCAGTAGACTATACTAACACACCAGGAAGGGAAGAGGGTGGGACAAAAGTTGGAGTAGGGGCTGCTGGACTGAATCTGTGGATCAATGACTATATGACTCACCTATGCAGGGCAGCAGTGGTAGCTTGATAGGAGCTCAAGGCTGCCTTTGCAAGAGCAGCGCGCTTGTTGAGCAGTCAGACAGAACACCTCAGCCAGCCAAGCTACATGTTTAGATTCAGGAGCTGCATCTCAGAGAGATACTTTTCACCTTTCAAAAGCAGGCCAAATGCAAGAATTCAAAATTCATGATTTGGGCCCCCAAAATTGGCTTCAAAGTTATGATTTTAAAAAATAAATTTGAGGTCTTCTAATTTGCCTTCAGGTTTGAGTCTTTATGGGTCATGTTTTCCAATTTTCTCCTCAACCACAAAGACTAGAAATGTACTTTTTTGTTATTGATAGCCAAGATTCATCTGTAATAACATAACCCTAGAATTGCCAGGATGTCAAGAAAAACACCAAATATTACAAGACTTGTAAAAATCACAAGAATTGATGCCCTACATTCAACCAAATTTCCACATGGGTTGTTGGATGAGTCTGTGAAAAGGGACTCATTGTAAGCAACCTAATCTGAATAATTTTCTGGATAGATTTCCTAGGAATAACTTTATTTATTTATTTATTTATTTATTTTTAAGAAGACCATATTCTTCCCTGGTACAATAGCCTGGTGTATTCTTGGGATGAATTTGTCCAACTGATTTTAATAAAGCATCAATACACTCAGCACATATTCACTAGCCCTTACAAGTACCCCTATGGGATGCATCTTGTATGTTTGCATTGAAGGGATTTTGTGGATTATCCTAATGAAATATCATTTATTAAATATACATGCCTCTTCCCATTGATGAAGAATAATGAGTCACAACAATGAAGTATGGGAAAGTTTGATGTTCTAGCCATGATGATTAACTAGACGGTAGATTGCAATGTGATTAGCATCAGATGGACATCACCATCTCTGCCAAGATGAAAAAATAACATTATACAGCCTCTGAAGTCACTGGCTTTTGCAGCATGAACAGAGAGAGCCTCTGATGAAGGGCTGAAATGAACATCATCTATACATTGATACAAAGGAAGCATAATCTCCTTTTAAAAATAGGCTTTTGTTTCCCAATGTTCACTAAATGCCTATTATCTGTCATAATTGAGTTGCAGATAAAAACAGTGTACTGCTATAAAAAAGAACCAATTTTCAGCTGCCCTCTGTCCTTTGTTAGTCTGAAAGCTGAAGAGGAGATTCTTTCAGAGTTAGCCAATTCTGCCAAGTTGGGGACATTTTAAACACACAGCATATTCAAATGTTATTGGTTTTAAATGACTCGTTACTGCAATCTGAAATGAGTTACATCTTTTTAAAAACATAAACAGCAATTATCAATTTTTAAAAATAAATCTAGTTGACTGAAAAAAAATCCTTACTGACTGTCTGTGTTTTAATCAAATATCTTTGAGGGAATATCCAAATGAGGGATAGTCTCATTATTACATCCACCAGGACAATATGCAGTAGAGATGTAAAATCTCTGGGTACAGCAGTTCAATGTTTTGGCTCAACCCATCCTTCATTAATAGGTCCCATTGCTTGACTTGGTTAATGTTTCCACAATTGAGAACAAAGTAAGTAAGTGAGTAAGTAAACAGTTTAACTTTGATTAATACTGAATAATATTTTTCATTTATACAGTGCTTTTTAACCCCAAATGATCATTAAGCTCTTACAGAAATTTAAATTTATATGCAAGCTTTACTGATAAAAGTGGAGCTACTTGTGGTGTGAAATTTGACATCTGTTTAACAGTGTAAAGCAGCAGTGCACAATAGCTTAAGCAAGGAAGTGAAGAATAACATCTCTATTTGAAACTGAAGACAGAAAGTATTACCTAAAATGAAAAGTGAACTGGGCACTGGGGCTCACAATTCTGCCATTTAACACCCTTTGATCTCTTTGACATTAGGGTAGGATTAGCATAGTCTGTAGGGATATAGAGTTGTCATTTTAATAGGAATTGGAGATCCCAATCTCAGTTGTGTGAGAGTGGTCTCAGCTCTGTTCCTTTTTATAGACACTTTTTCTGTCCAACTGTGAAAAGACAACATCGCCTAAAATTGATTTTTAAGACTGGTCTTCTATTAGATCCACATGTTGATGCTTAGATGAGATGGAATGGTTTGATTCAACTCATCATGGATTAAGCTTTAGCATTTATCCACTTCTCCAAGTAGATGATGGTACAGAATCATACCACCTCAGATACAGTCCCTCCTCTAGTTGTCCAATGTGCAGGAAGGCTATACTTTCTTCCCCAAAAATACAGCCAGCCTATCTTGTGAGCTGGCAGGGAGGACAGAGAGAGGAAGATGCCATAATTAAACCTTTTTCCTATTCTCCTTAAGGGACCAGATTTTCCTACTAGCACACTGAAGGAGCAGTATTTGCACTCTTCCCACTACAGAAAGACAGTTGACATGTCTTTGCCAAGACTGGCAGAGGTTTCCTTTCCCCATCCAATCCCTGCATCTGAGCAAGGGTTTATCACAATCTGGCCCTGTGTGTCAGGTTTATAGTTTTCCATTGGAACATACAGAAAAACTACTAAATG
The DNA here is from genome assembly GCF_026122565.2 of Emydura macquarii macquarii. Taxonomy (NCBI): domain Eukaryota; kingdom Metazoa; phylum Chordata; order Testudines; family Chelidae; genus Emydura; species Emydura macquarii. The sequence continues at coordinate 6,690,228 of NW_027133614.1, forward strand.
TATTTTGCTTAACCACTTAAGTGCCATTGGATGGCAACTCTCTAAAACCAAGGAAGTGACAGCGGCAAGGCCCTACAACCTACATCATATGTCCTGTCTCTGTGATGCAAATAGTATGAATGTCTTACAAGAGATGGCTCAGTTGGGCATGCCAAGAGACATAACACTCAATTGTTTAATAAGACACAGTACTATTACTGGCATCACAATCAGGTTTATAACCTTTGTATGTTTCTGATTCAAAGCATCCCTCTCCTCCTTTGCTTTAATGTAGAAGGACAATATGGTAGAAGCTGCAAGCAAAATCTTGCACTGACTTCCTCACTATATTTGTTGAAACTGATTAGCATAATAGCATAATAGCTACAGAAATGCTTGATTTCTTATTATGTGTATTTTTATTTATTTATTTACCTCACATTCATAAATGCCTACCTTGATTTTTATATATTGTATAGATATTAAAATCCTATACAAAATGTCTGTTTGACTAGCATCCGTTCATATCGCCCACTCTACCCATTTAATTTAAATTCCTCCGTAGATCCTGATCCACCACAAACATAATAATTGCCCTGAGCTTCTATTAGGTAGATCTGGAAGAACAGATTAGTCATGCAGCATGCTTTGAAAGACACCAAATCAAGGCACCTTAAGGGAAAGTTCCAGAGTTGAGGACACTTCACTGAAAATGGCTGGCTACCAGCTCCCAGTCTTTTTAACTGAAAGCATCTCAATTGTTGTGGACAAAATCTGCCTCTTTACTACACATATTCCAAACCAGTTAGGGCTTTTGTAGGTCAGAACTCCTACTTTAAACTAAACACTCTTACAAAGTAGGAAATTGCATTCTACAGTAGATGATGTTTCTGAGTGAGCTATATAGAGAGTATTGTTATAATCCATTCTCAAGGTATCCGAGGCAAGGATAGCTGGTACTGAGATGTTTTGCTGAAAGAAAGACTGACATCTTCTTGGTGAGCATAAATTAAAAAAAAAAAAAGCTATTGGCCATGGCTGCTATCTGGACATCCATGAACAATTGAGGATATTATTTTATTTCCAAGTAGTAGGCATGTAATAGCCGCATTCCCTTAGTTGAAGCAGCTGATGTATTCTCTGCTAATTTCTCCAGTTACTTCTTCCATCTCACAAACATCAGTTATATCCAGACTAAGTCACAGGCTATGTCTACCACTTATGTCAGCAAAATTTATGTCACTCAAAGATGTGAATATTCCACCACAGTGAGTGACATAAATTACACTGATATAAGCACTGGGATGGATAGTGCCCCTCATTGGGGTGGATCAATTATGTCAACTGGAGAGCTCTCTCCTGTCAGTTTAAAGTGACTACGCTAGAAATCTTACAGCGGTGCTGCTGTAAGCTCTCTAGTGTAGACATCAGCTAACTAGCTCTCATCCAAGCCACAACCTCAACTAGACACAAAACACTGTCCTGATCTGATGACTTTGAGATTAAGATCTGGGTTTCCTCTGTATATGGAAGAAAACACAGCTCAACAGGTCTTATCCTGTCCCTCATTGGGATCACAACTCAACCAAGAGAGGGGACAAGATAGATCTCCTGCAGGAGATTGCCACTGGAGCTATAGGTAATTGCCAAGTAGTGCCTTCTGGGACATCTCATATAAAAAGCTGTCATCATAGTTATACTGGATACCTAGCTGTATGTAACTGTGTTTTCATCATAGTCACATCCTATATAGTGGTAGAAAACATGCTTTCAAAGCAACCAAAGAAAAGCCATTTCAAATTGTTATTTAAGAAACTAAAATAATAAGCTATTATATACCTAAATCTCAACCTGCCAAGGCTAAACATGTGACAAAGACTCAAAATGAAACCCAACATTATTATTCATGAAAGACATACAATCTATGGGGCACGTTAATTGAAATTATTTTCAACGTCAAGAGTGGACCATGAAATTGTGGAATGTAGGTAACTATGAAACTAAAATAAGTGGTGTCCCTTAAAATGAGGGACCTTTGAGCAGTATGTCTGATCACTTTAGAACATGGGTTCTCAGTTTAGGACTAGTAACCCCACAGGTGGCTGCAAACAGGTGTCAAGATGTCACAACTACACCCTGCCTTTTTCTTATTACCATATTACGTGCCATGGGAGTCACTAGGAGATCCTAGTATGAAATACGGAGTCACCAGTATGAAAAATTCTGAGAACCACAGCTGTAGGCAAACAATGGCAAGTACGGACTTCTGTCATGATATAGAATTTGTTATTCCCAAACCAGCACAATAGAAGGGACTTGAAAATAAAAAACAAACCAATGAAAACATACTGTACCAAAAGTCATCAACTGCTTAAATAAATACACTTTCTAAGATTATTAGATTAGAGTAAATGCCATTTTTATTCACTTGAAAATCTGTGGAGTTGCTGTGAGCTACAGCTATGTCCCAATAAAAGATAAAGGGAATGGGATTTTATTGGTACAGTGCTGCATTTAGCAGTAAAACTGGTAGGATAAAGAATTATGCATGAATGTTTGGTGAATGGGAGGGAAACAGCGTTGAGCTGAAAACAGTGCTCATTTAGTAGAAGGGAAAGGGATGGAAAGCTCAGTCTATTTCCTCAACTGCAAATGTCCTTGTTTATCAGCATATTTATTTCCATTTCTATGGCAGAATACTGTCAATTACCCAAAGGCTGTCTGGCTTGCCTGAAAACAAAAAGATGCTTTTTTCCCCCATTCACTGGAAATGGGATTGAAGAGGGATGGGGAGAAGAAAACAAAAGTGAGAAAAGAGACATAGAATAAACAGCAAAAACAACGAGAGTCCTGTAGCACTTTAAAGACTAACAAATTTAATTTCTGCAGGCATAACGTTGTTTTTGCTGTATACAGACTAACATGGCTACCCTTCTGGAACTTTTCACCACAGAATAAACAGATATTTCATCTCCCTATTGAACTTTAGATATTGTGGATTCGATCCTGCCAGGTGCTGAGCATTCTGGCCCCACTCCACCAAAGCATTTAAGCATCTGCCCATGGAGTTAGTGGCACTAGTGATGTGCTTAATATTGAGTGCATGCTTAAGTGCTTTGCTAAACCAGAGCCAGAATGTACTTTTGCAATCAGTACCTTGCAAGATTAAGTCCTGATAGAGCACAGTCTCTTTCTCTTCTAGCTCCTCTTTCCCATTTCCAGCCCTCTTATGGAGTGTGACAGGTAGATTTCCTTGAGCTGCTGGCCACCCTCCAAAATGGTCTGGCTCAGGGCATTCAAACAGTATGGCTATAGTGTCAAAATTCCCTTATATCTCTTAGGTCTGGTCTACACTACAGAGTTAGATCAACACAGGGCAGCTTATGTCACCCTAACTATGGAAGTGTCTTGTGACGGTCTATACTATTATGTTCTCCACTTTTACAAGACTATGATACTTTTTGTACAAGTATGTCTTGTGGGGTATAATTTGAAAACTCATAAGCTATGTAAAGTTATAAATTTCTACTATATAAGATTGCTGTAACATGTCCAGAGTTAGAAAGGCAGGCCCAACCCAGTTAGTCAGAGACAAAAACACACTGGCATCCCCCAGACTTTTGTACAAAGTCAAGTGGCTATCACTTATTTAAGCAGCCATTCTCCAGCAATGGGAAGGTGTGAATGAGAAATTTATATTTTATTACAGGGACGGTTCAACCCTCATGCCCACAAGATACTACTTGTCATCTGTTCCCCAGTGGGGGGTAATCTTCAAAGAGGGGAGAATGGTATAAGAATGTGAGATAGTGACCTCCAGCTCACCACTATTCTCCACCCATCTCTCTACTCATGATATTAATGAATACTTCAAGGACATTGAACTAAGGCAGAGGGGCCCCAAGCTAAAAGGAGACCCAGCCTGTGAAATTTACTGCAGCGTATGGTGAGAGAGACTCGTTTGCTTTTAAGTGCACTTAGCTTTTTAAGTTAGGTATTAGCTTGCATTTAATTCTTTTATTTTCTTTTGTAACCAATCCTGACTTTTATGCATCATCGCTTGAAATCACTTAAAATCTAGCTTTCTGTAGTTAATAAATTTATCTTATTGTTTTATCTTATACAGTGTGTTTGGATTAGAGTGGGTGGGAGCTTCATTTGGGATAACAAGGCTGGTGCATTATCATTTTCCTTTGTTGAAATTATGGACTTTCTATGAGCTTGTACTGTTCAGCAGGGTACTGAACAGTACAAGATGCACATCTCTGGGGGTACAAGGCTGGGACCAGGAATTTGCAGGTGTCACCCTGTATATAATTCATGAGTGACTGGTCAGAATACTCATGTATTTATCTGGGAGTGAATTTTCATGCTGAAGGCTTTGTGAACAGGCCAGGAGTGGATGTTCTGACAGCAAAGCTGTGTAAAAGACACCCCGGGCTAAAGACTTAAAGGGACATATCTATTCAACAATCCAGATTGTACCCTGGATAATGTCACATGTCTACAATTCAATTTTGCTCCTACTCATGTAACTCTCCTGCTACACTGACTTAACTCCACATCCATGAGCGGCATAAAGTCTAAGTCTATGTAGTCAGGTTAATGCAGTATCAGTGTAGACACGGTGTTGCTTATTGTTACTGGCTTTCTGGAGTCCACAGTAACAGTACAATCGGTACAATTGCTCCTGGTAAGGATGCACACTGCTGACACGAACAAAGTGTAGACATGCACAAGCAATGTAGTTACTGTGGCAGCTATATGCCAATGTAAATTAGGTTGACTAATGTAGTATAGACATGGTCTTATATATTCAACAAACACTTTGAAGGAATTATTTATTGCATCATCTGCACAAAGTTCCATAAATGGTACAATGGAGAAATGACAAAGGCATTTAAAGTGTAGTGAACTTATTAGAAACAGCTAAGAACACAACTCCAGGAGACCTTGTGCCACATCTCATTCTAAGTTCAAAAACAAGCTAAAAATTCTGCTAATTTCATTGCTTGACAGATAAGAAATATTATTGTTATAGTACTCTATACAAGCCAATTTGGATATGCTTTTCAACTCAGACCTCATTACCAGGTGCAAAAATGAAGGAGAAGTGTCTTAGGCAAATAGTGTTTTACATCTTTTTTTAAGCTTCATTGGTTTACACAGCAGAGATTAGAAACCATGGAAGCAGAAATCCTGTAAATGTGTGAGGAGCACAGGAGAGGGATAGGTTTTTTTTGTTTTGTTTTTCATTTAAAGCATTTTGCCCCACAAATAAATTATTAAATTGGGAACCTTGGTCTCTGGTTTGGAGCAGCCAAAAATGAAATGTTAAGTTATTGGTAGGGGACAGGATGGGAAGGTGGGAGGGGAAAAAGTGATTACTACAGCAAATAAAAAACAAAAGCTGCTTTCAACAGGGGAAAGATACAAATCTAAAAATGAAAGTAGCATATGTCTATTATTGTGTTAATTTCTACACAACTAACTGGTTCTTCATCACTGTCTCAGCTAAGTCATAATGCAGAGCTTAGAGTGATACCCGACACAGCTCAAGAGATTGGCAATTGATAGTGATAGGTCAGAACCAGAACTCTAGATTTTGTTTTGCAGAACTAAAACCCAGCCTCCTCAGCCCATCTTTGGTAATAGTATTTAGAGAGTTTACATCTTTGTTGCTATTTCAAATCCAGCCTAGTGAAAATGGTTTCCATCTGATGACCTTTTGGTTTCCTGTGGGGAGACCCTCAGTCCAATTTCCATTAGGAACCATGTTAGAGAGAGAGAGAGAGATCTGAGAGCTGGCACTAATGAACATTTTAGCAGAGAGACCAAAGAGTGAACCACTATCTCACCTCTAGAGAAAACCTCTTATGGTTAGAACTGAGGCAAACTGACCAGGGTCTTGTGGGGAAGCTTGCAATCTGATTGCCCGTGTTCTCCTTGTTATGAGGGTAAGTAGAGAATTTTGGGCTTCGGTGTATTTAATCCATCACTTCAGAAGCACAAAATTAACTAACAAAGTAAAATGGACTATAAATTTATCACACTAAGCTTTGGGGAAAATAATGGTAAATGGTAAGTCATCTCAATATTTTTAGTTTTAGATGGTACCAAATGCTTAATTCTCCGTCCTCCTTCAGCAGTCCTCCTCGTAGATTTAATTCATTTCCCTCCCACCCATAAAATATTTTTCTATAATAATTGCCAATGTTCCATCTCCTTCAATACCTTGTGTCCAGCTGTGGCAGAGTGACTTCTGCTAGGTACAACATAAAAAGCTGGATAAACACCCATAAAGCATTTGGTTAAAGACTCAATCATGTGCGATGCTCAGCTTCAAGGAGTTGAGGGCTTTCAGTGTTTTACAAAACCTGCCATAATTGGGCAATATTTTACCATGGAAATAAATTTCTTCCCAACCCCTGCTGGTTACCAGTTTAAATACTGAATTGTGAATTTTGGCAGCCTTGTCATGTTTATCCTGGAGGATCTGCAGACATCAGCTTTGTTCATTCCTTTTGAATCTAGCTACAGTGTTTGTCTCAGTGATATCAATTGGCAGAAATTTCCACAGATTGTTTATAGATGCCCAAAACATTTCCTCTTACTTTACATGTGCCATCTTTTTAATTACATTGACTATTCTCTTGTTCTTGGGCTGCATAGATATTTGGAGAGCTCCGCTGACTTTAGCTGCACCTCTCTAGGAGAAGCACTGGAAGCATTCTACTTTAGGGAGGCAATTGATGACTGTTGGAGCACTGTTAATGTGTACTGCTAATACCCTTGTAAGGAATACAGCTTTTGCCACCGTCACCCAGCTGGCCAACTCTGCCAGCCCATGAACAAATGTTTCCTGTTTCATCCTTATCACTGCCCTTGGCTCCACTCCTCAGAGCAACACAGACTCTGCTGCACAATGTGGTTTCTGTAGTGCTGGGAATCCGGGGTGGGAATACAATAGAGCCACTGTTCTGCAGCTGTAGGGGCCAGTCTGCCACATTTTACTAACCTGTGTTCAGTGAGAAGAACAAACAAACAAAGCCAGTTTTGTTGTTCTCAAAGTATTAAGAATAATAATTAATACCTGGCTCTTATCTAGTGCTTTTTCATCAGTAGATCTCAAAGCAACTCACAATCTAGCCTCCCAAGTGACTACATAAACATATTGGCCTTGCCTTTTCCTACCCATCCCTCCACTGTACTTAACTTTGGGTCCTGACTCCTGATCCTGCAAAGATTTATGTCCATTATTCATCTTACACATTGTGAGTAACCTCTTGATGGAATTACACAGTGCACAAAGTTAAGCACATGTGTCTATGCAAGTCTGGGGCCTTAGATTATAACCACCTCGTGGCAGGGAATCACTATCTGTATTGTAAAGTGCCATACGCAACCATGACAGTATATAGGTGGTTGTTAATAATACTTTGATTTACCGCAATATGCAAAAAGCTACCAATTTGGCACTCCAATAAATAACAATAAAAATGTGGTAGCACTGGAGAATAAGCAGGGGGCTCATTTGGGGGGGGGGGGAGGGAGGGGGAGGGAGAGGGGAAATCTCAAAAGAAAATTTTAACACCAAAATTGAGATTTAGATTGAGATTTAAAGCAGGTATTTAAAAATCAGAGCATAGAAAGAGGAGTTAGTTCTGTCCACTGTAAAAAGTCAAATTATCACAATCCAGTTATCACAATTTTGTATAAAACCGAAATAGTTATTTAGCCACAATCAGATGAGGGTACATGGAAATATTGGAAATATGTCAAGGTATCACTCAGCTAAGTGTTCAATAATAGATTGTTTCCTATTTGAAGGAAATGTCCTATGAGAAGCTAGATGTTCTTAATAAGTAAATTATTCATTGTTTCCCAGAGTATCCACTATTATTACTGTTTTCTCCCATGGCATTGAAAGGGTCAGGTGGCTTTCTCAGTGCCATAATGGAGACTGGAACTCTACTGAGATAGCTGTTTTCCTATACATGTACAAAAAAGCCTACAGGCAATCTGGCATGCCTAGTGCTTAGTAAAATAAGCCTTTAAATTCAATTCCTGTTCTTCACTTACAAATTAAACCTTATACAATTTAAACCTTATACAGCTGCAAATTACATGAAAAGTGTTTGATCATGGAGGATTGTGAAGATGCATGTTTAACTAGCATAGAATTCTCTGCTTGATTCAGAATCTAAAACGAGAATTTAGGTTGCATTGGCTCTGCAAACAAAGGGCTCTGTTTCAGTTCAGAATATGAGCCATGCTGATGGGGATGAGGGAAAGAGATACAGTACATGAGAAACAGTATTTGGCAGTATTATACCTATATAAGACATAATGTCTCCATTGAGGCAGGAGTATTTGCTATGTATATGGCTTGAGCCTCCCAGTGTGGCCCTGCTGGGACAGAGTGATGAGGACAATGGCTGTGCTTCTATTTTATTCAGAAAGAGTCCCTGGAGTGGTAAATGCTGCTGGCAACGTAAGCCACCTTCCTACTTTGTGCTCCATAGTATTTGCAATCAAATTATGGTTATCTACTGTGTGGGAGTACCAGAGACGCAAGAGCTAAAGCGTTCTGAGTGTCCTTTCCTCCCCTGCAAAAATGTCCAAATGAAACATTTTGATTGATCAAGCCGATTTTTTTTTTTTTTTTTTCTTTTTTCAGTTCACAAAATCTTTTGAGATTTACTTTTTATCTCAATTCAGGACAGGAACATTTTTTTGAAATCTCATTTGTTTCCCCAGGATAGGTAAGCCATTTCCTGCCCAGTTCTAATTGTGATAATCTTGCATCTTTGTTGTAGAAATATGCTGCTTGAGATGGCAGTTCCCTTACAAAACCCTATTAACAGTTGCATACAACATTCTCAAGATATTGTTTTGGAGCCTGAACATTTCTCATGCTCACTATAAACCAGAAGCAGAGTAACACAGCTTGCTGCTTTATTTGCAGCTGCCTCTTTCAATAAACAGAACATTTATTCAAATACAGATTATGAGTAGCCTTGCATTGGTGTGTAAGGAGGGGAAGGGTCACCTAAAGTTATCTCTCTTTCCCGCTACATCTTGTAAAGGTGCCAGGCACAACTGGTTCTTGTGCTCCAAGTGTATCGCCTGGGGATTCTGAAAAAAAACTAGGAGTCACATAGAAAGTGTGGTTGCAGCTGAACATTTCCTCCCTGCTGCCTAGATTCCCTCCCTACTGGCAGACCAATTTGTCCAGAATACAACAGTTTATATCCTCAACAACACTAGCTTCACATACTATGGCTGCCTATAGAATACTGGATGAAAATGAGTCCCTTTGTTCTGAAATTCAGGCCGCTTCTCTTTCCTCCGGAGTCCATCGAAAGCCATTTTGTTAACTTTGTAACAGAGGAAGGCTTAACTTTTAATAGAGCATTTTTAGGGAGGAGAATGTCTTAATGACATTATTATCATAACTCTGGAAGGTAAATTGCAAATACAATTCTAAAGGTGGGCTGAGTAGAGTGCCATTTGATGATGTAAAATGTCAAAAATGTATTCTGGCAGTGGCCAGATCATAGTATGAACACTTACTGATGGACATACTTTTATACGTTGATATAAAAGACCTGAGGGCAGGTTCCAATAATCCCAATTGTCTCCAATGAAAGAGGGAAGAAACTAGGCCACAGACGATCCTTGTAAAGTGCTCAGGTACTTGTAGGGCTGAGCACAGTATAAATGCTTAGACAGACAGGCAGTGAGGGAGCAATGCACTGTATACAAATATGTAGTAAATAGCACAACTCTGCATTCCCCCAACACCCCCATCAGCATGGTGGTCTGCTGTAGGCACAATGCATCCTTGATTTGTACATTCATAGATTTTAAGGCCACCAGGGTACACTATGATTATCTAGTCTGACATCCTACATAACACAGTCTACAGTATTCCACCTAGTAATTCCCCTAGTAGAGAGAAATATTCTTCCCTACTACATAAGTGAACAATATTGAGGCCAGTAACTCATGACAAAATTAGAACATATCTCTTAGAAAGATATCCAATCTTGCTTTATACAGTTTGGACCTGATCCTTATTTACAGCCCTCTGGCAGTGCTGGAGGGTTGAAAGGGATGCAAATATAATTTAAGCCCACTTTAAAAGCCATTTATACTGCCAGAGTCATATAAAGATGTCTTAGAGTCAATGAGAATCAAACCCTTCAGGTGACAGTGAAATTTATTTATCATGTTTTGTCCCAGCATTGCATTGGGAACTCATGGTTAGTTGGCAATCTACAATGATCCCTAAATGTATGTCTGTACTGCAGCTCGGAGTGAGCCTCCCAACATGGGTAGACAGACTTGCACTAGTAGAGCTCGAGTCAGCTTGCTAAAAGTAGCTGTGTGGACATTGCGGCTCCAGCAGAGACTCAAACTAGCCACCCGAGCTCAGACCCAGGGAGCTGGGTGGGCTTGACAGCCTGAGTTGCCACTCAAGTCAGGACGTTCACATTACTATTTTAGGGCACTAGCTCAAGCCCCGATAGAGTGATTCTGTCCACCTAGCTCGTTCCCAGCTGCAGTGTAGATGTATCCATAGTTCTTTTCAGAGTCACTGCTCTCCTGGGTATCTTCCCCCATCTTGTAATCATGGCCCACATTCTTTGCTGGCCTAAATGTCTGACCCTTTATTTAGTCCTATGCAAACACCTTTAATTGAGCCCAGTTTACGAAGTGATCCAAATCACTGTGCTCTGGAGTTGCTATCACGTGTGCAGCCCCTCCTCACCATCACTACTTTATGTGGTCAGGGACTTAAAACCACAGTGTCACCCTTCCCGGGTGAGAGAAGTGAGGAATTACTCCTGGAATCCTTTTTCAATCCTGTTTATTCACTTTTTCATACAAATAACAAGGTGGAACATCTTGAAATGAAACTCAAGCTCACAATATTATGATTTCCTGAAGATCAAGAGAAAGATGGACATGCTATTCCATAGATAACAAAAAGCAAAATACTAGTATCAATACAACAATCCTATCTCTTCCCCTCAGATAACACAGGTAAACATCTTTCAAAATACAATCCAATTAATATTCACCATTATTGTCTTCTAGTAAGATTTTGATCTCCACAGAATTCTACTGAGGAGATGCATAAAAATGTAGGCAGTAAACAATCGCTCACTATTATAGACATTACCAAAATACTAGTAATAATAATGACTCTGTGATTATATTTTACTACCTAGAGTCCTCACTTTAGTAAAACACAATGTATCAAAAAGGGAAAGTCAATCAAGTTCAAATTCAGCAAATGCAGTCTATGTAGTTATACAGCCCCAACCATTGCCATAGCATCTGAGCACTTCACACCTTCATTTATTTATCCTCACAAATCCCTGTGAGGTAAGGAAATACTATTATCCCCATTTCTACATAAGGAAGAATGAGGCACAAAGAGACTACATGTCTTCTGCAAAGTCACACAAGGAATCTGTGGTAGCGCAAGGAACTGAGCACAGGTTTTCCAAATTCCATACTAGCACACTAATCACTGACTAGATCATCATTCCACTTCGTTCAAAGGCCTATAACAACAATAATTTATACTTTCTCAGTGAAGGCCAACTCTTAGTTTCTTAAAGTATCTAATAAAACAGCACTTTCAATATCTCTGGGATCTAATGAAGAAATCACAGACTTTTAGAAGTCCACAGAGTTGGATCTCACAGAAAGCATGTCTTTCAGATGGCTCATATGTACATATCCCTTCGTGTTTTCTATTTTACATAGCAAATAGTTTAACAGTTTTTCAGTGGACAAGTAGTCTTTGATTAAATAATTAATTTTCTGTGGAAAATTTTGATTTTTTTTTTGTTCTCAAAAAGCTGAGCGCCCAAATCCTGAAATGTTTTCAGCTGAAACCCAAAATATTTTCAGCCCAAAAGTGAAATGCTTCAACTTGGAAATTCATGAATTGTAACTCAGTTTCCTTGTGTTTCCATTTTGCTCTATAAGCTCAGCTCCACAGTCAGACTTCATCTTCTGTGACACACTGTGGCCATAGGAATCCCATGATACATCAACTTGCCTCGCCAAGAGGGGAGACTTTGGTTTATCATGGGAGATATAGTCCAAAAAGTGAGCCTGACTGTAACAGAGTGGTCTGCCCATTTAAAGTCCAGAACCATGGGGCTGGCCAGCCCTGTTTATGAATTAGGAACATATGAGGAGGAGACAGGTGTTCCCTGTCAAAAGCAAGGAAGCAGCAGGAGGCGGGATTTCTCTGGGAAAGGCTGCCTGAGTTCCCTGAGAAGGACTCTGATGAGGGGAAAAGGGGCCTTCAGGGACAAAGACCTGGGAAACAGTGTTCACTTAAGAATGAATTCTGCAGTAGGCACTGAATAAGGAGGGACTGAGAGAGGAAATGGGGAAAATCCCCTGGGACCTGTAACCCAGGCTGGACTGAGGAACTATGTTTGTGGTTTTTCATCATGTTTGGACAATAAAACTGTGCCTGGAAAGACTCTCTGACTGTGGAAGTGGATCCTTTGAAGGCCATGGACAAGCCAGTACCTTACACTGGCCTAGAAAGAAGAAAGGGAGCATGAGATACTAAATGATGACCCCTATAAGGCATTGCACCATCATATCTGAATATTTTTGTTTTGTATTTTCTATTTCTGAAGTCAAAATTTTCCACCAGGTGGTTGGGGGTAGGGGATTTCTGATGAGCTCTAATAACTATCCTAACACTTTCAGCTTACCACTCAGAGTGGATTTGAAGATGTTAAAGATAACGATATAATTATATTGTATTATAGATGCATAATGCATCCAAAGACAAATAAGTTGTGGAAGTCACAGTAAGTTGCAATGGAAGAGCCATGCATAATTGAATACCCAATTCTCAGAGTTGGTAGTTGCCCTATTGGAAAGGCCAGGACTACAAATACTATATGGCAGAATCACAAATACTCGGACAAAGGTTATTCATTAAATAAGGGAAGCATAATAAGATACTTCTGCATCAAGTTCTCCTCAGCCTCAGCTCAGGATGTGGGCTAATATCTCTACATACCTCAGCTTTTCTACATCAGCAAAACGGTCTAGGAAGAACATCTTAAATACTTAACCTCAGTTTTTGCAGGCTGCTCAGCACTCCACTCAAGTTCCAACAGAAGACAAAATAATCAGCAATATATTTTTAATGGCAAGCATACAATTGTGTACTTCAATGCAAATGATTTTATGGAATCTCATTTTAAGGGGAAATGTGCTGTTTCTTTAATACTCATTTGGGTGCAAGTATTTCTGAGATTTGGCATCATAATAGAGCTAAACTGCAAGTCATGGCACAGAATGCCAGTGCAGACTTTCCATATTACACCCTAACAGTAAGCTATGCAGCACTGCCCCTCTGAAAAAAGATGCACAGAACAGAGAAAATGCAATGGGTAATGTTATTTAACACCTAAGTTGGAAAAACCTTTGTATGACTTTAAGAAATGGCTCTATTTAAGAACTATTCCAAATCAATAACCTTTAGACACAAACAGTGTTGATTTGCAATTTTACTGAAAGGAAAATGTCTCAAACCAAAATGGTTGCAATAAAACTGTCCTCTCTCACAGTGTCCATTTTAGTGTGCAGCCAATAAATCAAACTTTCTTGTATAGTCGGAATGAATACATTAAGTAAACAGCAAGTTTTTGTTTGCAATCAGCAAGGGCGTCATTTGTATTTTTAAGATTAGGTAGTGATCTTCTCTTTGAGGTTACTGCTTTGACACTGCAGTATTTAAACAGAAGGGTGATAAAGGGAAAGCATTCTGCAGATACGTATTTTCCCCCTTCTTGGAACACCAGTGTCCTGTCCTAACAACAGTGTTGCCCCTCTACCGAGGTGTAGCAAATGTCCAAGGTCTTGAAAGACAAATTTGCTATGGAGGAGAAATCAGTGACAGGGAGTGTGTATATATTCTAAATGTAACTTGATTTACGTATCCATAAACACTGGTCCTGAACTGGGATGGTAAAACATCATGCAGGCAATCTCTTCTTCCAGGTTTCTCATCTCAGCACCAATGCCCTATTCCCAGGAAGAAATTCTGCCTCAAGAATTGACTTTAATCAGAGCCTAAGTCAGAAAGCAAACTCTCTTGCTGTCACACAGCTCCCTCTCTCCTGAAGCTGCCGCTACACATACCTTGTATAACCCCAAAACTAATATCATGTGTCCCAAGAGTCAAAACTTGCTCTCACATGAAGAGAGAGAACATGGAAGGTTATGTACAACAGCACCATCTGGTGACATCTATCGTAACAGTATATTGCATGTTTGGCCACATGCAACTATGACATTTACAACAGTTATCTTCAAGCTATGGTGCAGCTTTTCTTGCCTTTTCTCTCTTCCTTTTTTCATGATGATAATAAAATTCATAAACAAAAAAATTTCATTAAACATTACTTAAGACTACTATCATCTGTAAACTAAATGATAAAAAAGGAATAAAATGGATTAAAGGCTGTAAAGTTAAGGACTCTCCAGTTAGGAAGTGTCACAGCAAACTTAATTCAGCTCCCTTATGCTTATGCATGCTGATACAGCCTTTAATTACAGGCAGAACTGACTACCTGTGAAAAGTTTGGTATAAGAGACTTGCTCAGCATCACATAGATATTTGGTGGTAGAGGCAAAGGTAGAATTCAAGTCTCCAGAGTGATATTCAACTACTCTAGCCATGAGACTATCCTTTCCTCCTGTAGTCTGCTGCCTCAATCACTACAAACCTTCTAATTCTGCAACACATGAGAAAGGAGTTCTACAGCAAACACGCCCTTTCACTCCAACCCTGATTCACCTCCAGAGAAGGTCTGTCCTGTACACTGATTGAACCAGGGGTCCTTTGTAAAAAATAATACAGGATCATGTAATTAAAAGCAGTATCAGAATGCATACATACAAGAGGGCCAAATTAAGATTGTCTGAACAATATTCATTTTGGCATTTCCTAATTTGAGAGTACTTGATTTTGCAACATTTTAATCCTAAACTTTGTATGTCTTAACTTAGGGCAACCTTAACTAATGTTAAGTGAAGTTTCCCTTTGGTTTTTTTAATAGAAAGAATTTTTATACATGTGCTATTTAAATAATAAAGCTCTTACATATGTGTTGTCTTCGACATGTATTTTATTATCATTCTTATCTTTCTGAAGTGCCCTCAGAGCCATGTTTGTTTGAATGTAACTTTAGTTTTACTCCAACTTCCATAAGATTTTTTTTTTAAATTGTGTATAAGAAAACAGAATGGGCACTCATAATTTCTTGCTTTTTTAAAAAGGTAAATATTCCTAAAGCCACAGCCCCTATTTGTAAGAAGTAAATAAGCAAATATCCAGGAAAAGGAGTTGCAATTTTTATCTTATTTTCATGTGACTCTTTTGGGTGATTTTAGAGAATTTGATGTTTCTTTTTGAAAAGCAACAGTGTAACTTACCCCAATATAAACCCAAACCAGTGATGCAGAAGCTGATCCAAACCCAGTCTGCTCACATTACAGTTCCTCCTGGGACCCTTCTTTGTGATGAGGACATGAGCCTCTGAGGGAAATCAGTTAACAAAGAAAGCCGTTCCCATGACAACAATGGCAAGTGTGACAGTCCCCCTCCCCCCAACCAAAAATGCAAATGAACTGGAGGAAGTGCTGAGTGGCTGATTATCTCTGATGTCACAATGTTACTGCCCAAGCAGCCACAGGGGGAAGCAAATGGACACTGACTGGGGGGAAAATATCAGGCTTTTCTAGTGTTCCTGTTTTTCCAAATTTCCTAAAAATGTAACATAGCAATACAAAATACACATTGAAGATCATTCCAGATGCATATTAATTAGTGGCTGAAATCTGGTTCAAATTCTCTATGGTAAATTTACAAAAAGGGTTCTGAGATATAGACCCCGTAAAACAGAAAAGTCTGATGCAACCTTAACTACGGTCTTGCTACTGCAAGATCATACTAACATTCAAGCATTACAAACAATCCCTTTAATTCCAAACAATCCCAAAGCTCTTCATCCTGTTTAGTCTCTGGGCCAGATCCTCACACAGTGTATCTCCACTGAGCTAAATGGAATTACACCAATTGTCATCAACTGAAGATCTGCCCTAGAACATTCACTCACTGTTGAGGTAGAATGCAGTAGTTCTTTTGAGAGGTTAGCTCTCGTATCCTGGCTACATTCCAAAGGAGCCATTATATTCTGCTAAATTCATTGTGTTACTCTTGCAAAAAGTGCCATGGAATATTTAATGGACAGTAGTGGTCAAGACCTCAGTTTTGCATCTCATTCAAATGATGGCCTCTCCAGCAGCAGACTGCTCCCAAAGAGAAGGCTGGCGAATTGGTTCAGTCCTGACTCGAAGGACAGCTGCACATATTAATTAATGTGAAGGATGGTAATGAATATGTGCATTGTATCAACAAAGATAAATGGTTTTCAGCAGTGTCAGGAAAGAAATCAACCAAGTCTTTTCTTCTCCTGCATCTACCAGAGCTAACCCAGCCACACAGCTATGTATTGATCCTCTTGTCAATTCATCAGAAGGGGCTGAACCCAGGACTTCTTGATTTAAAAGTATGAATCTCTGCTGCTTTGAGTTAAAGGATCAGCTCTATTAGATCAGACACAGTCATAAACCTCTGTAAATGATCTAGCCACCAGAGGAAGACAAAGGGCTACACTGTGTTAACACAGGATACAGCTGTATAGATGGAGCTTAGCACACCTCCTGGTCACCATAATTCCACGGACAAGGTGTCTTCTGCACATGGAATGTATGCTCAAAAAAAACCCCATAAATCAAATACAGCTTCTGGTGCACAAAAACAGAAAGACGATAAGGAGCAAAAAATAGTTTTAAAAAGATAGACAAAGGAGTGAGATATGGCAAAAGCTAGAACAAAACCTATTTATGTTCAATCAACCTACTCTCAGGTAATGAGGAGGAAAAAGAAAGTCAAATTAATAGCTATGAGTTCCTTGCCACAGTTCCTACTAAATCATCACCTCCATATCCTGTAATACCTGGGATTTTCTCTCAGTATTGCCCTACTTACTAGCCTATAACATCTGGAAAGGGTAGAATACAAGGTAGTGTGGATGCATGCTAATGTGCATGGTATGAGCACCTATACAGACAGCCAAAAGACAAGGGATAGATCTATTTGAATTGCAAGGTGTATGGGAATTTGCAATATGTTTGAGAAAGTTAGATCTCAGGTATATGTATATGACAGTAGTGATATGAAGATAATGAAAACTTAAAAGAAAAAGGGGAAACTTGAATAGAATCAGCTGTACTTCCTGCTTTTCCAGTTGCAGTTCATAATATATGGATTTAGTTGGTTAGTCCAATTCACTGGTTTCACTCTTTTTATACAAATCAAACAATCAAAGATTTAGAAAATAGAAATATGGACTATACTAAACATTAGAACGATGACTCCTCTCTATGATAAAAAGGCAAGTAAACCTTTCTTGTGGTTATCTATAACTCCAAGGTTTAATTACATTTTGATCAGAATTGCATACTTCCTGACATCTACATCTCTAAAGACATGACAATAAAACATTTCTTATATTCTGTCCAATTTTGCAAGTGATGATACAGTATTTACTGTATATATTTTTGAGGTTTTTTATGATAAACTGTATGAGTCAGGAACTTATTAAGGAGAAATAGGGTAAAAAGTTTAAAACACACAAATGACTTAGGAGTCTGTGCCCCATTTAATTTCAATGAGACCTGGCTCCTAGGCCCCTAAAATTGACAAATTGGACCTAAGCTCCTAACTCAGTTAGGCACTTAAACTAAATTAGCCCTTGAGTTTAGGCCTTTACTACAAAAATCTCTCCCCCACAATTGGCACGCTTGCTGGCAGTTGCCGTGGAAACCTCTGGAAGCAGCCTCTCCAGGACAAGACTGAGGTGTGCAGGTGGGTTAGGGATACTTGCACTGCCACTACCGGAGCTCTACCTGTTCCAGAGGTTAAATTAAGGGAGTGGAATTTCTACAGCTGTTAACCTGTCACATTCCACAAGCACTAAATTATTTTTAAGGGAGGCAAACATAAATTAAGTAAGGAAAGAAGTGTAATGGTTACAGAGTGATAGATGGAGTATAGACCCTGATCCTGCTAAGGCCAAGTGCCCTCAACTCCCACTGATCAGGCCCATGAAAACACACTACATGCACAATTTAAAACTGGTAGGACAAGTGCAGACATTTACCAGTCACAGCAGGTTTAGGAATGTAAGAGATGTTTAATGAACTTTTATGACACCGGGGATAAAGCTGAGTAATTGCATATGAAGTGGTTTTTATTCATCCGGAAAAGTGGATATTAAGGAATGCCTTGATTTGGAGTAATACTAAGTTCCACCCTTACACAAGTGGCCTCAATTTTTAAAAAGACCATTGCATTAGCTCTCACTGCTCAAGGCCCATCTCTGTAAGGAACAGAAGTGAGGAGAAGCAGATAGAAAAGGATATTGACATAGCAAAGGAGGTACATAAAAACTGAGATCCATCTGGGGGCTGACCTGGTTATCCGCCAGTTGTTACTAAGGGATAGTTGAGATATGTGGCATATATGACTGGCAAAGGCCAGATGGGCAGGAAAGAAATGTATAATCTTATTCACAGTGTTCTCCCACTAGTAAAGGTACTGTAGCTCTCATCCAAGCTTGCAGTCTGAAAGATATACTAGCTAATTGGAGTAATAGTCTGAACAGTTTTTTAATTATGTATGCCAACACACTAGATTTCTTGAAGTGAATAATTTTTCCCTCCAGGAATACTCTGTGACCTCTTCAAAACTGCCAAGTCTAAATCTAAATATCTGGTGATTACAAATTGCAATCTGTGTACAGATCAACAGCTCAGAACTGTTAGTAGGTGAGAAAACGAGCCCTAAGCATGGTGAAAAACATTGCAGAGTTTACACTGTGGATGTGCTAGTAGCTCCCTTACATCTTGACTTGAACTTGAGTTAGGTTTTTCTGTTTTCTGTTGTTTTATTTGTTTGTTTTTTCCTTACCATAGCGGAATCTTACACTTCATAAATTAAACTCCATATTTTGATCCTTTCAGATTAGTGATTTTACCTTGCATATTCTCAGCGGTGATGCTCTTTTTAAGTTCTGTTTTAGGGTAGAATATGTCCAATGAAAAATCTGTAACCTGTATCCAGATGTTTTGTGTATAGAGATATTTGGGGATTGTGGTCCATAGGATAGATAGTCACTACCCCCTTTCTTTTAAGGGGTAATGCTGTAATGTCCTGTGTTTGTTTATTCACCTGGAACAGTACAGTGGAAATATATTTGATCTATATTTGTTTCATTGGGGCTTTCTACAAGTTCATCTGCTTGTACATTTTTGGACAAGTTTTCTTATTTGAAATTAAAGCAATGAAATTTAAGAAATGACAATCCTTTATTTTCCCATCTATTTGAGCTTTTCAGATGGCTTTTGTCCTGATAAAAGGGCAGATCCATAGCACGTGTAAATTGTCATAGCTGAGGATTTACCTCTGAGGGTTAAATTATCTCCTGCATCAGAGGGCTGCATCAGAGTGCAGGAGATATCCGGAAGCTGGTTATGGCTTTATGATTCTCAGAGTGAGCCCTTTTACCTGACACCACTTACAGCAGTGGTGTGCCATTAAGGCAGTCAAAGATCACTCAATCCCTTACCTGATCATTTCTCCACCCCTGGTATGTCCCCGATAGCCGGCAGGCAGGAGAGAATCCACAGTCACAGATCCAGTAGTGGTATCGCTATGGAAGCAGGGAGCTCTACTCTGATAAGGTAATTCTCTGATGAGCATGGGTAGCTAGATTCCAGCCAATTTGCATCCCTCCCCACCCAAGAGGCACAAAGGAGCTGTAATGCATCACCACATCTGGCCCTTTATTCCTTATGTGCACTGCTTGGCAGACTGAAATGTTTTGTACTGAAAAAATAAGTTATTGTGCTTCATGGAATATTGGCAAGAGGAGTTGCAATGTTAATTAATTATTTGTTAATAATAATAATAATTTGGATTACATTAATGCCTAGAAGTCTCACTCAATGACCAGGACCCCATTGGGCCAAGTGCTATACAAACACAGGAAAAATAAACAATCCCTGCCCCAAAGAACTTACAATCTACTTCTGTGTTACTTTTTGCTAAAGACCGGATACCAGGTGATGGCCCTCTGTAAATCTGTTCTAAAAATGCACACATTGTGTTATATTATTTTATGAGCTACTACCATAACAGTGCATAGCCAGTGACATATCCCATTCCTGTTCTTTTATTTATAACGTTCCTATGAATAAACATATTTACAGTTAGCTTTATGAGATCATTGTGATATCAGTCCAAATCCATTATAAACCATATTATATCAAAAATTGCATTGCATATATTAAAATGCTCAAATTATGACAAACTAATTTCAAAGCAAGCCTAAAGTCTTTATAATGCTCAAACAAACATGCAAAATGACAGGGAAGCCCACTATACTTTTCCTACAATGTAGTCAACACTTCATGATATCCTGAAACTTGGCAATGGGTTCTGTGGAAGAAAAATGAAGCGGATATTGTCTGAAACTCTTGAAAGTTTAATCATGTCCTCCACCACCGAACCCCTCCAAAACACTAGCGTGTTTGTGGTTGTGTGCCAGTTTCTCATGAAATATTTTATATTGTGGGAGTGAGAAAATTGTCCATGAATTTCTACCACTCATTTTTTCCTGCAGTGCCAATGCATTGAGTCTGGATAAATTACTGTCGTTCACAGCATTCTTTTCATTTTGCTCCTGTGTTACTTACAGTACCAATAGCTATAAGGTACAAAAGAGAATTAAAAGGAGCAGGAGAGAGCTTATTGATAAGGAGATAGCTATAAAAGTTCAGCCAAAGTATTTTTATCTTCTCTGAAATGCTGTTCAAAGAAGAAAGTGTTCCAAACAATTTGACAAATGGCCTATGCCCCAAAAGGGAACAGCCAACCAACCAACCAAAAAAAAAAAAAAAGCCACAAAGAGGAAAAAGAACTTCTGCTTGTTTCCCACTGGACAGCTTGTTAAGCTTATTTTTTCCTTGTAAAATGAAGAACAGCTGTAATAATCAAGGTAGTCAAGCTGACTTAAACCTTTAGCAACAACAGGGTCTTCAAGAGTTTACTACATGTCCCACTGGCAGAGAGCTTGCTCATTATCAACTGGGGCCTGGCAAAGGGCATTATCTTCTTCCCACGAGGCCACCAGCAATAAACAGAAAATGAACATAGAAACCTGCACAGCCACACAACAATGACTCAGTTAATGCAATGGCATCAGCTGCAGTGTCAATACTGATGCTCAAAGAACCAAGAAGCCTGGTTTATTTTTTTCCAAAGTACATAAGCCAGGCACGACTTGTAATTTCCAAACTAGGTCATCACAAACCATGGCCTCGCATCATAATGTCTTTGGAGAGGGCTTGATTTATAGTTCTTCCTTTTACTACCTACTATAAGACAAATTCTGACTCCTCTTGGTTGGGCTCAGCTGTTGAGGGAAGAGGTGAATAGGAACCTTCCTGCTTGCATTTGCATCAAGTGGACTGTGAGAAATCTGGTGCCAAGTGCATCGTGCAGGCCAGTGTTAGCAGCAGCAGTAGCAGCATTGAATGCACAGGGCATGAGGTAGCTCTGGGGAAGGGAAGACACACACATAGAAAATGATTTAAAATGATGCATATAAAATAATTTAATGGAGTAGAAAAGGTGAACTGGGGACTCCTATTTACCCTTTCCTATAACACAAGAACAAAGAGGTCTTCTAATGAAACAAAGAAAAGTAACATAATGTAAAACTCGTAAAAGGAATTTTCTTTTTTTAAGTTGCAGATGCATAATTAGCTTATGGAACTCACAGCCACAACAGATGGCACAGTGCTACATGTGACTCCAGATGGGATTACACAATTTTATGAGTAGCAAGAGTAGGCTAAAAAATGATAGATAAAATGGCTCACCCCATGCCCTCGCCTTCTTCTCTGACCTTGTCTCCTATCAGTCCTTTCCTACCTCACCAATAACACCAGCGTTCTCCTTCTTCCAAATCCACAATACCTATTTGCCAACCCACCCCATACTCATTCAAATCCTGAATAGCCAGGTCACTTTCAAAAGTGAATTTGCATGCACACACAAGTCTGTATTTAACAAAACCATTAAAGCTGACTAACCAATCAGTATCCTATCACAGTAATCCCACAGCCTTGCTCACATCATTCCTCCACAACACTTTATTACCTTCACTTGCTGCTTCTCATTTAAAACTAAGCCCCAATCCTACCAGCTATTATGCATGAAAGTTATTTTGCAGATGTGAAGTCTCATTCAACAGATCAAACATATGGGGCCAAATTAATCCCTGGTGTAAATTCATTGATATCAGTGAAGCTACCCCATGGCTCCATTTCACACAGGTTGGGTTAGGGTTGGGGTTAGGTTGGGCTAGATTTTTTCAGAAGAACTCAGGTCTCATTTAGGCACCTAAATAAGGGTCAGATTTTCAAAAGACCTCACTTCCCACCATGATTAGTCTCTTTTGAAAATCTGCTCTTGATTGTGCTAAATTGTATTTTAAGTTTCAACAGAGTTTGACTAAGAAACAAAAAACCAAATATATGACAGAACTGACATTAAACTAGTTTCACTGATATTTAGAGAAGGCCTAAGCTAGTACATATCCATTCTCATGAAGAATGAACATGCTTTTCTTAAGAAAAGGAAAAATTGGAACGTCAGCAAAATGCTCGAGTTTTATTTGGTGAATATGAACTTAGGACAACCATATATATTTATTCAGCAAATCTACTCATTCTCTGAGGTTTATTTGTGAAGCCTGAAATTGGATTGCATCAAAATGCAACATTTTTCAGATTGTTGAGATTGGAAGGCTTTATCTTTCTCTGCCGGCTATTTGCATTCATCTATTTCTTTGCAAACACAGTATTGTTAAACTGGTAAAGGCCATATAAAACGAGGCTATGCTTGTATCAATGTATCTAGACAATTGAGTTATAAATTTTAATAGTGTTTTTTATACTTTGGAGATGCTTGCCTAGAAAAAGGTATAACAAAAATATGTAATTACGGAACTTTTTCTGCTGTGAATATGCAAATTGGGTATGTATTGACAGCAGGGGGTGGCTTATTATTTAGTAGACTTTATGTAGGCACAATATTTATAAGTGGATTTTCCTTTGTTTTCCTAGTTTATTATTTTCTAGCATGAGAAGGATAAGCAAAAATACACATGATCTAAACATTGACAGGAGTGAGAGATTGATATTACACTACATCTTTCAGCAAATAACACAACAGCAAACTACAAAGCTGGAAAATTACATCACATGTTTCTAAGTTTTCCTCATCTCATCTCACATACCTGACACAGTATATTTCTAGGTACAAAAGACAGTCAGTCCAATACATCAGTCTAGAACATGAAACTTGTTTTTTTCAATTTTGGAGAATCAGGAGTAGATCAGTGCCTGGTTTGGCAGCATAAAATAGGGTGCAGCCAGGACAATGCTGAAATGGAGCAAGGCAGCTGCAACTTCCTCTCTGCTGGAGAGCCAAAGTGGACTGAAAAATGGATGGTATACCTGGGGGAGGGATGTAGTCAGAACGATATGGGGGATGATCAGATTCAGCAAATGTCCACTGCAGACTCCCACACAAGGGTTTGTATGGAACCTGGAAACTGAAGTTGCCTTCAGTTGGTGGAAACCTTGAAGGAGGTCAGCAATCTAGACTCCAGTTGTCTTCCCCAGTACGCCCCCGGACAAAAGGGAGCTTCAGTCAGCATCGTCTTCTCCCAGTGGGTGAGACTCTTGCACTTGGTCTCTTAGGATGCTATGTTCTCCCCCACTGTGCAGCATGGTGGGCAATGACAATATAGAAATACACTACAAATGAGGTGAAGGGGCAGCTCAGAATGGAAGAGTGGCTGTGCAAGCTTTTCCTTGTCCCCAAACCAGCTGCTTAGCAAAATTTTTGCATGGCAGAATTGCCACACAGAAAATGAGGAACTGGGGGAAGGTCACATTTCTTCATCTACAAAGAGCAAACAGTTATTTCACAGTGTTTTACCTTAAGAGAATAACCAAACAAGTGAAAACAAAAGTAAATTCTTTATGAGGGAGCCCAGTGAGTGTGTCACTGACTGCCTGCAGTGATCTCAGATCAAAATGGGTGCTGAAGTCTGCATACAGAGACCAAGATTCTGATACCCTTACTCTAGTTTAGTAACATCTTATCACACCATTCACTTCAGTGGGACTACTCGTCATATAAGGCACTATCCATGAGACAAGGTATCTCAACCTGGCCCAGAAGAGTACTTGGAAATACAAAGTTTGCAGAACAGAGAAAACAAAAGGCATTGTCATTCTAGAGCTATATACCCCACAGGTGAGGTAGGATCAAAGACAACTGCTTTAAACATCTTGTTTGCACTGTGGTCATCATTTGATGCCACCTAGGGATGAATGAGATTCACAAATCCCCAGCCTTCTCTCCTTTTCTCAAGCCACACCCGACTCACACACTGCTGCTATTCTGCATAGGTTGAAAATGAGGAGTTCAGCAAATGAATTTTAAAACCTTTGGTCAATTTATTCCCCTCTCTTAAATGTCCCTGGTCAGGAAACTGTTATTTTTCCCGGGGACAAAAATCATTGAAAACAATTTTTTTTTGGAGGGCCAGGGGATTGGTTTGGTTTATTTTTCCTTTAGCTACAATTTTTCTTTGTCAAAATATATGCTGGCACCTTAAAATTGGCTTCTTTTTTGGTTTGGGGTTTTCAGAGAAACTTAACATTTTTTGACAAAGATGCAAACCTTTTTGTGAAAAATGTCCACTTCATAGAAAACCCATTTTCCATTGAGAAAATGTTTTGATGGAAAATTTTTGACCAGCTCTAACCTTATCCAACAGGGTAGCTCTTGGTATGAAGTATTTATGTACTGCTTTCACGTTTATAAATTGAGATCTCATAAAAATGAATAATGTGGTGTCCTTGGGCATATTAGTTGGGAAGACAGCATTTTGCCTAAAAGAAGTGTGACCATTTGCAGTTTCACAGCAGGAGGATTAAATCTCCATAACCACTGTTCCAAGTTCCAGCATTTGTTATCAGTGATAAAACCATTTTTCTTCATGTGAGTAGGAGTCAAATAAATCCAAAATTCTAATCCTTTTGCTGGATTAGTTTCAGCATCAATTCTGGAATGGACAGGCTGATGCTTTTACATACTTTCCTTGGTGTTCGGTTGTCTATTTACAATTAAGATCAACACACCATTTCATCACAGTCAAAGAACAGAAATGTCTTTAGTTAAAGTCAGTTCAGATCCTTTGCTTGCTCTTTTGTTTAATTACAAATGGATTACTTCACTTGAACTGCTAGGTTTCTGAGCTGCAAAGGTGAATTTACTGTTGATTCTTTGTCATTATAGAATAAAAAGTGTTTTTATAACTTAATTTGGTTCATGGTTTTTCAGGATGCCGCTGTAGCCAAAGGGCAGATAAAGTACTGCACTACAGGGAATTAACATAGGCATCTCTAATGTGAGCTCCTTCATATTGCTCCATAATGCAATCTCAGCCTTGATTAAATGGGCACAACTTACTCCTGTGACAAGATAATAGTTTAGTGACTTGCTTATTGAAGCAAGAAAGATTAGTGGCTGTTCGTCGGTAGCAGTTTTATTCTGTGAACCACCGTTTCACTGAACATTTGCTAAGACCCAAATGTTAGTTGGGACATTTAACGCTATACCTAATTCATGGAGTCATAGATTCTAAGGTAGAAGGACCCATCATTTCTGTGGTCATCCAGTCTGACGTCCTGTATAACACAGGTCATAGAACTTCCCCAAAATAATTCTTAGATCATAGCTTTTAGGATGAAAAACCCTCCATCTTGATTTAAAAGTTGTCAGTGATAAAGAATCCAATATGACCCTTGGAAAATAGTTTTAATGGTTAATTACTCTATTAAAAAATGCTGCCTTATTTCATGTCTGAATTTGTCTAGCTCCAACTTCCTGCCATTGGATCATGTTATATCTTTCTCTGATAGATTGGAGAGCCTACTATTAAATATTTATTCCCCATTTAGATGCTTATAATAATCAAGTCACCCCTTAACCTTCTCTTTGCTTTAGATTTAGATTTAGATTTAGATTTTGTAATCCTCTAAACATTCTCATAGTTCTTCTCTGAACCCTTTCCACTTTATCAAAATTCTTCTTGAATTGTGGGCTCTAGAAATGGACACAGAATTCCAGGAGCAGTTGCACCAGTGTCAATTACAGAGGTAAAATAACCTCTTTACTCTTATTCAAGATTCCCCCTTTTATGCATCCCAGGATCACGTTAGCTTTTTTTTTTCACTGTGACACCCTGGGAGCTCATGTTCAGCTGATTATCTATCATGATCCCATCCCCCAAATCATTTTCAGAGTCATTGCTTCCCAGGATTGAGTCCCTCAATTCTGTATGTATGGCCTACATACATTGTTCCTCAATGTATACATTTACATTTAGCCATAGGAAAATTCAAATTGTTTGCTTGAACCCAGCTTACCAAGCGATCCAGATTGCTCTGTATCAGTCACTATCCTCTTCATTATTTAACACTTCCCCAATTTTTGTGTCATCTGCAAACTTTATCAGTGATAATTTTGTTTTCTTCCACAGTCATTGATAAAGATGTTAAACTGATCCTTGTGGGATCCCACTGGAAACAGGCCCGCTCAATGACAATTCCCTGTTTACAGTTACATTTTGAGACCTATATACAGTTTTTAAACCATTTAATGAAATTTACAAAACTAATAATTTCATTATATTAAAGATTCAGAGATTTTAAGACCAGAAGGCATCATTAGATCAACTAGTTTGACCTCTTGTATAACGCAAGCCATAGAACTTCCTCCAGTTTATTCTTGTATTAAGTCCAACAATTTGTGTAGTCTTGAATAATGACTGGTATAATGAATATAGTATATCCCTGCAGTAATGTGATGGCATGCAGTATCATATATAACCTGCTAACAGTAACACAACTTCCGGGTTTAGAAATCATCACCCATTACTTAAGAAATTCCAAAACACAAGGTTGCTAAAACACTGTTGCCTTGGTCACGTTGCATATCTTACATATTCTGTGGTATATATTAATAACAGTCTATAATACCCTAACTAGGCCTCACACTCCACTGGTCATTAAGCATTCCACATGGTAAAGCTGAACACTGATAGCATCTTCTGCAAAACCTTTTCCTGCCCTAGTTTCCTAAACATACTTGGAAGTATAGCCCATTATTTTTTCCTGCTTACTCAAAGTCAGAAATCAGTTCTCTTTCTCTGGAGTGTCTAAGTTTGTCCCATGGTGAGGAAGTATGTGGGAGATCTAGGTTCACCAGGTCTGCCATCAAACTTCCTGTGTGACTTTGGGCAAATTATTTACTCTCTCTCTGTGACTCAGTTGCCCCATCTATAAAATAGGAATAATAATTCCTCTTTCCCCCACCACCATTTGTCTTGTCCCTTTACAGTGTAAACTCTTAAAGGCAGGGACTGTCACCTTCCAAGATCATGTCAGTGCCTAGCACAATGAGACCCTGAACATGGTTGGAAACTCTAGACAGTAGATATAATAAACAGTAAGCATTAAATCCACATCCAATTTTCTTATTTAAAAGCAAGTTTATTATAGAAGAAAGGTGGAAATAATTAAATAAAAGGTAGCTGAACATTCTGCAAAAAATTTGGAGGTATCTAAATTTTTTCCAATCCCAAATCAGGATAAAAAGTTGAAGTCTTGAAAATTTTCACAGACCTAAAAAAAAAAAAGGGTCAATTTCAGTCAACTGAAATGTTCTTTTTTTTTTTTTTTTTTTACCTATTATTAGCTCAAATTTAAAACAAAATGTCATTTTTAGAACTGGAAAACTAGAAATTTTTTGTTTTAAAAATTAAAAATATGTTTCAACAATTTTGAAACTTTTCTTTTCAAACCAAAAGTTTGTGTTGAAAAAATCATTGAAATCAACCTTTTCCATTGAAAAGCCTGTTTCACCAAAAAGTCATTCTCCACTGAAAAATATTTTGTCAGAAAATTCACCATAGCCTTAGCTAATACCTTGCTAGGGAACACCTTTAAATTAAAAAAAAAAAAAAAAAGTACACCATTACCTTTTGCCCAGTATCCAGCAGATAGACTTTGTGGGTAATCCCTCATTTAGTCTTTTGCCCAGTTATTGCCTGGTTTTAAGGGATGTAATTTCCTAGAAAAACACCTTTTAAAATATGCTTTTACTTAGCAGGTTTCAGGCTGTTCTTTCTTTCAGCAGAAGAGACAAAAAATGTGCTTTTATCCACCAGCAGCCCTGGCATATGGAAATCATATGGAGTTTAAGATAAAACTGTCTTGTAAGTTTAGTATACCATATTTTCAAATACAGCTATCTGTCACAGATATGTTAAAGTGTGGTTATAGTCTGAAAAGTAACTATGTACACACATCTCCTCCAAGAGATATGTTCCCAGGATGAATTCTGAGACCTAGCTGCTTACTTTACTGAAATAAAATATACCTTTTTCATACTTTTTATTGCAGTTAATGTGACAGAACTAGTGCATCTCAGAATGAGCTGGATTTGATGCTGGCTCATGCATTATCAACAGTGGATAGGAATTTCAAAGGAGCCGAAGTGCCTTAAAGACAGAAATCTTTGGACTTGTGCTTCTCAGTCACTTAGAGGCTTTTAAAAATCTCACTCAGTGTTGTTAACTGAAATCTCAAATCCCAAAATCCATATTACTAGGATGATGCACAAGTCACAAAGACCTGAGCTTGACTTTGAGATCTTAGGTTAACTTTTTAGAGTTTTCAAATTAAGAAAAAAAGAATGAAATGAGACAATTATGTACACAATTTTGTTTGACGGTAAACGTAGAACCCTACAATGCTATATTCTCTGGGGCTCTTTTTAGAACAGAACCATTCTTAAC
The DNA here is from genome assembly GCF_026122565.2 of Emydura macquarii macquarii. NCBI lineage: Eukaryota > Metazoa > Chordata > Testudines > Chelidae > Emydura > Emydura macquarii. Next base: position 6,719,339 of record NW_027133614.1, read on the forward strand.
ACTTTTATTTATCAAGAAACTAAAAATATAAAAAAACTACATTTCCAAACCCTACCATATTTTCCTTTTTTTCCCCCTGATTTTTATTTTAACTTAATTTCTTGGTTTTCAAAAGTTTTTGTGCATATCTTTAAACTATAATAGTCTATTGAGAGTCCTCTTCCCCTACTTAAGTTATTGATATGTGTTGATAAGCTTAATTCCACATCTAGTACTAGTAACAGTATTAATACTAGTTTTGTATTATAGTAGTGCCTAGGGTACTCAACTGAGAGTGGGTCCCATGTGCTAGGTACTGTGCAAACATATACTAACAAAAACACCTGCCCCCAAAAGATTGCAACATAGGAAACAAACAGGAGAAAGAAATATTATCATCCTTGTTTTACATATGAAGAACTGAGGCATGGAGAGATTAGATGACTGCCCCAAGGTCTCATAGAATGTCTGTGGAAGAGCCAGCTCATGAATCCAGATCTCCTGTATTACATCCCAGGGACAAAACAAAACATACGCATCACTCTTACCATCTCAGGCAAAAGTCTGATTAAATGGAGGGGCCTATATTCTGCCCTGAAGGTCAACAAATTCAAGATTGTACCCCAGAGACAAAGGTCCTCCATTGAAAACCCCTGGCTACCAACCACCCAGACATTGACATCTAAGAATGCAAAAAAGCAGAAGTTTCACCTGTCATGTCAGTACATGAGGAGGAAAGCAGTTCCTCAAGGAGTAATGCTTTACCGATATGTATTTATTGATAGGCTTTTCTATAGTGATCATCTTGGTATGTTCATAACTCACAGATATAGCTGAGTTTATTCTCATTTTACAGATGGACAAACTGAGGCACTCAGATTAAATGACTTACCTAAGGTCACACAAGGAGTCTGTCGTAAAGCTGGGAATTAAACACATCTCTCCCAAGTCATAGTCAAGTGGCTAACAAAAAAAACACCTCAAGACCCATATCAAAATCTTGAATTACACCCATAGTCAAACCGGAAGCTAATACAGTCTTTGGAGCATAGGTGTAATATGATCCCTGTAGCTAGCACTGCTAAGTACATGGGCTGCAGAATTCTGCATGAGCAATAGATTCTTAGACATCTTCTATTGTACCCTACCTATATCATATTGCAATAATCTAGCCTGGAGATGACAAAAAGCATAGGTAACTGAAACAAGGTCTACCTCAGAAAGAAGCAGTTACAAGGTCTGTGCCAAAATGAGATAAGAAAAGGTACTTGTGACAGCCACTTCAAGACTGTCAGGGATCCAGAAATACCCCCAAATCTCACTGGCAAAACTCCTCAGTCATTGAGGCAGTCACATTCGAGAAGTTACTTTCTGCTGTCCCTAACCATCCAGTATCCCTCCTGATGAAATATAGACTTAAATTCTCGCTTATACACACTCTCTATCTCTCTAAAATTCCAATAATTCACACTGACTGGGAGACCCATTGCAAGTGCTTGAGTTTTAGAAACTGGTGAATGAACTAGCAATAATAAAAGCAAGAGTAACACAACACGGAGTGTACATTGTCCATCTATTACAAGCAACGTCCTTATTTAACAAATTCCATGTGCCCAAGTGCAGTATATTTTTAAAAATCAGACCTTAGTACAGTGAGGGCTCACTACAGCATTTTTAGCTTTACACCTCTTCTGAGACAGAGAGAAATGTGTGTATCAATTAAGAAATGATTCTCTATTAATATTTTCTTAGTGTGCTGATTTATCCAGTCACTGAATTTCTATTGTTAACATATGCCTTGGTTCCATCTGGCCATGAAATTTATATGGTTGGTTCTTTAATTATAATTGTTCTTTAATTGTATTTTGGTTGTATTGTATAGAATCTACTGTAGGTGCTTTGTGGAAGGCAATAAGTAGTTTGAATAAAATGTTAAAGGAAATGGTCTGTAACCTGTATTGTCACTGTGTAGGGCTTAACATGTATATATATATAATATCTTTTTTTTTTTCAAAATTGTTTAAATAAACTAAAAATTAGATGTATCAGAATATAAATTGAGGTTTGGAGCCCATGCTGATTTTGGTAAACTTTCAAGAGCATGATTATTATCTGTAACAAGCACATTGGGAATCTACTGTGAACCCAGCAATCAGTGAGTAGAAATTCCTTTTAAAGAATTGCTTTACTTCACAAAAGCCTCTGTTGGAAGGAGTTTTGTCTGTCTGTTAATTTAATGGTTTTACTAGTACATTAGAAGCTACATGCTCACAGTTCATGACCAGCATAATGATTAACACATTCACTTAGAATCAATCAAAGCCAAGAAGATAGCAAAGATTTGAAGTCTGGGGCATTGACCATCACCTTAAACCAATTATATCAGGACAAAATGACAAATAACTAGCACAAAGTAAAAATGTTAGGTATCTATTTGTCCTTTTCATATACTGGAAGTGTACAATGGTCTGTGTATACTAAGAATAGCTCATACTTTCAAACCTATAGCAGTGGCAACATAAAATCTAAAAATAAGGCTACTGCTGCTACTTAGTTCTTCACCCTATTGGCAAAATTACACCTTGCACAACATGTCCTTAAGCAAAGTATGAATACTGGCAGTTATAATGTAGAAAATCACATGTGACCAAAGAAAACAATTCCTGAAAATTACAGCAATTTAATATTGGAGATGACCACTGAGCTAATAGCAATAAAGAATGAGAAAGGCAGGTTAAGGTAGAAGTCAAGAAGAGTGAAACAATATAATAAAAAATCCTTTTTCAGATACCAAGATAAATCCATGTAATTGTTATTTCATTTTCCTAAAATGGTTGTTTGTATTCACTTGTCTAAATCTTGAATACAAATGACAGTATAGGCAGGGGCATTCAAAGGAAAAGGAAAATGAATGGTAAATGAGAAAACAAAGATGCAACTAATCAAAATCTTCAAAGAATTAATAATGACCTGATTTCATTTCCAAGATCCTGGCAGCCAAGCCTATTGACTGGAGAATGAATCTATTATTAGAGTTAAATAGCTCTTATACTATTCCAGTAGCTGCATGGAACTGTTAAGTTAAAGCCTCTTTTATCTTAATATTTTAAGGCAAGTTAAATGCTTTCAGAAACTCATTAACTGGAAATTATGATGCCTGGTAGTCTCTAAATAAATCACCTTAGTTCTAGGGAAACCTAGCCATAGGGGTTTTGATGTAAAATTTATCCTTGCTCAAAACATTGAAGTTTCCGTCTGGAAGCCGATTATAGTGATCATTTATAAAAGTAGGGTATTTTTTGGATTTTTATTTGGTGTTTGTTTGTTTGGTTAGGTTTTTTCCCCCCATCTCTGTTTTGCTTGGGTTCTTGAAAATTCCTGTGTGTTCAAAAAAGAGGATTACAAATTAAGAGAGAGAACTAACTTTCCTTTCATTAAAATACTCCAACAAATAGGAAGAAATAAAAAAAGGAACTGCCAAAACACAGATCCTACAGTGTATTAAAAAAAAACCAAACAAACAACTAAGACAGAAGGAACGGTTGGCAGTGATATTTTGTTTTGTTGCCATCAGAAACCCACTTGTGCTCTTGTCAAACAAGCTGACTCCTGAGGACACTTCTAATCCTACTGGCCTAGCCAACTCTATTGCCCAGTGTATCCTATCCAGCATTAACACTTGTTTATCTCATTGAAAGAGAAACTCCACCTTTGTTCTACAACCCCAGTAATTTAGCAGCTTGTCTACACAGCAAGTTACTGCATTACAAGCCAGGATGTGACTCTGCAGCACACCAGATTCCCACATAGTAACATTCTGTGTGGATACTGCTACAGTGCAGGGTAAGTCCTGAAGTGCAACTCGGCATACCACTCTTTGAAATAGTAATACACTAAGTGGCACTTGCCCTGCACTCTAGTAGTGTGCCTGTGTAACACTGAATTCTGTAGGATTAGGTCCATTGTTTTTTAAGATTCAGTCCTACGAGATGCTGTGCACACTTATTTTCTTTGAAATTAGTAGGAGCTGTAGGTGTTTTTCACCTCTCCAAATCAGACACTTTTTGCCATAGGATTAGATTGTAGAATTACCAAATAAGGGACATACTAGGGACTGAACTGTGTCTCCAAGTCACAATTTGGTCCCTAATTTCCTCCTTACACCAAGGGAGAAGGAATCTGTGCCAGCCCTTTACCTAGGGCAGACTAATTCTTCTTCCATGACAGTTTTGATGTGCTAGCTGGTATGGTCTGAGAAGAGAGCCTATGCTTTGCCCAGTCTCCATCCCTGCTTGCCTGTCTTCATTGAATGGGAGGAGAAGTATGGCCTCTCAGGGTACATCTACACAGCAAGCAGGATCCGCAGCAGAGCCCAAGGCTACAGAATCAGGCTTGCAGGGCTCACCCTATGACGCTAAAACTAGCTGCGTGTACGTTCAGGCTGGAGCTCGGACTCTGAAGCACCCACCACTCCCTAGGCTTCAGATCCTGAGCTCCAGTTTGAGCCCAAACATCTACACAGCTAGTTTTAGTACTGTAGCCCAATCCCGAGTCTGTAGACCTGGGTTCTGAGAGTCATTGTCACAGCTTGCGGTGTAGACGTATCCCAGGGGTGCTTTCCACCATGCAGGTTATTCCATATAGGAGAATAACCCAGACAACTCACTCCCCCTTGTGCCACACGTCACCACTGAGACCATCATTTGGATACTGTTGGCTGTATGCATTGCCACACATGTATAATTCAATTAATGTTTTTTTTATCAGAAATGTGTTCTGCTTGTCCATTTTTAATTCTCAGTTTCTATTTCCATCTGGTATCTTTCTAACCTTTTTATTACAGGTCTGTGACCTCCAAGGGCTTGACCAGACAAATATGTTGAGAAATGCTTCTTTTTATACATTTGTTGATGGAAAGCAATAAAAGCATCACTGGCTAACATGTACATAAACCTTAAAAGTACATAAACAAAAAAAAAGAATGCTTCTTTGTGAGATGAAGTCTATATTTAAAAAAACTCATCGGAAGTAGGACAAGGAAATAAAATAAATAAACTCCTACAACCTTGCTCGAGCAAATAGTGCTTCTTCACACGAGTAGCCACACTGAAGTTAATAGTTTTACTCATAGGAGTAAAGGTCCTGAATCAGGTCTCTATGGCCTGCAGTTTAATATCATTAAAGCCAATAGAAGCCGCAGGTGTTTAACACCTTTAAAAATCAGGCCTAATGACTAGAAACTAACTTAATTATGTTTCTTCTGGGTCCAAACAATGTTCTCTGTCAGTATCCATTTCTATTGGCTTCTTTCAACTACAGATTTAACACAAGAAGTGCTGCTGTTTTACACCTTAAGAATTTCATTCATATTAAGCAGGGGTGCTTTTGCAGCCACAATTTCAATGGTATTACTGATGTGCAAAAGGGGTGCAGGGTCAGATCATACACCTGTAAAAGGAAAAGCTTAGGATATAGGTGCACTGATGAAGAATGATATAACCTGAGATTTCTCTGGAATCTTAGGTCTTGGGCTTCTACCTGCTTACCACTAGATGTGTCATAGAATCATAGAAGATTAGAGTTGGAAGGGACCTCAGGAGGTCATCTAGTCCAACCCCCTTCTCAAAGCAGGACTATCCTCAGTTAAATCATCCCAGCCAAGGCTTTGTCAAGCTACATCTTAAAAACTTCTAAAGATGGAGATTCCACCACCTCCATAGGTAACCCATTCCAGTGCTTCACCACCCTCCTAGTGAAAAACCTTTTCCTAATATCCAACCTAGACCTCCCCCACTGCAACTTGAGACCATTGTTCCTTGTTCTGTCATCTACCACCATTGAGAACAGCCTAGTTCCATCCTCCCTGGAACCCCCTTTCAGGTAGCTAACGGCTGCTATCAAATCCCCCCTCATTCTTCTCTTTTGCAGACTAAAGAAGCCTCGTTCCCTCATCCTCTCCTCATAAATCTTGTGCTCCAGCGCCCTAATAATTTTTGTTGCCCTCCGCTGGACTCTCTCCAACTTGTCCACATCCTTTTTATAGCGGGGGGCCCAAAACTGGACATAATACTCCAAATGCAGCCTCACCAATGCCGAATAGAAGGGAATAGTCACTTCCCTCGATCTGCTGGCAATGCTCCTACTAATGCAACCCAATATGCTATTAACCTTCTTGGCAACCAGGGCACACTGCTGACTCATATCCAGCTTCTTATCCATTATAACCCCCAAGTCCTTTTCTGCAGAACTGCTGCCTAGCCCGTCGGTCCCCAGTCTGTAGATGTGCATGGGATTCTTCTGTCCTAAGTACAGGACTCTGCACTTGTCCTTGTTGAACCTCATCAGATTTCTTTTGGCCCAATCCTCCAGTTTGTCTAAGTCACTCTGTAGACAAGATCTATACAAGATCTACACATCTATACAAGATTTTTCTAAGGTTCTTCTCACTGTGATATGTAAGAGCCCAAGGTTTACATCAACAGGGGTTTCTAGTTACATTGAATATATGACCTACTACACAGAGCTGAGACAAGAGAGCGAGTTTTGAGCTGGATGTGAAGACAAAGGTCTTTTTCTAGCTTGTAGAAGGCCCAAATAATGTTTCATTATTCTGTAACTACTGAGTGTCGCTCCAACTAGGCTTTCTGTTGGACTCATATGGGGCCTAGTCCAAGGGCCATTGAAAACAATGGGAGTCTTTCCATTCATTTCTGTTCTGACCCACAGTTATATTTGTTTTTGCTCATCTTCTATTTTGTTATTTTCTCTTTTATTTTCTATTTTCACAATTGTCAATAAAATATTCTTTTGTTAAAGACATCCTGAAGCGACTGTCTGAACTGTTAGCTGGGGTCAGTACGAGCATATGGAGTTTTTTGGGTCTGACTTTGCAATGCTTACTCATGTTGAACAGAAGTTACACGTGAAGTAATATCACTAGACTTGGCTCACTTGCCTGGGATTTGTCTTTGATTTGCCAATCTGGGTAATGTTAGATCCGAGGTGGTGGGTAATGAGATGGAGAGGCTGGGACTTGTCTGGGCATTGAATGCACTGCCCATGGTTAGGGGAAGCATGGAGCTGCTCTGCTCCAGAGGAAGCATTGTGAGGCATTTATCCACAGAGCTCTCAAGTGTGTAGGGTTAGTGAATCCAGCACTACATGCTTTTTTATAAGGTGCCCTGTACTCCCCACACACCCTGATTGAGCCCATGGGCTGGTGCATGTGGCAGAAACATGACACTTCTGTTGTATTTGTCACCTTAGGCAATCAGCAGAGTTCCCCCCACCTCGCGCCTTCAGCAACTAGAGCTGCTCTTCTCCTTCCCGACTCTGTGAGCCACTGGATTTAAAATGAGGACTTTGTGCACTCAGTAGATTATTCCTTGGCACACCTTCTGAGCATGATGATCGCCTCTGACTATTGTACCCTTTTGTCCATCAGGTTGAATGGGAAATTCCCTAAAGGAAACTGACCAATTATGATACAAGCCAAAAGCAATTTACCAATGCAAAGATTCTCTGGAAAAAAGCAGACTGGACTGTTTTTGCTTTTCATTCCCCCTTTGAAACTGCAGTTGTGGAGAGTAAACACGTTTTTCCTTAAGTGCATTTATTATCTCAGTTCTCTGTATCTAGCAATGTCATTGTGCATACAGTGCAATGCACAAGCAGCCAGAGCCTCCGCAGAGGTGAATTCAGTGGTTCCCTACTTCCACAAAGCTGCCCAAAGTACACTAATAGTGTCATTTATTATAAATAGATAATTAGAGATATAGCTGAGCACAGTTCATTTTTCCTATAGCTTTACAGTGGTAATTTTACTCAGTTTTTCTTCCAATCACTTTGGTCATGTTCCCCTTGTCTCTCACTACCCCTCTGTTTTATTTATTGTGGAGTTGGGTGGTTTGGGTTTTGGTTTTTTTAGCAATAAGGACAAAACAAGGAACAATGGGATTGCACAGAAACTGAGGAATTAGGGTTTTCCCCAACATTCTGAAGCATTTTTTTTTTTAATTTCAAGATGACATTTCTGGCCCTTCTGCTTAAGAAGAGAACCATCATACTAAAGCCTAACTAGAAGTATTAATGCCTTGTAAAGTATTCAGTCTGACAAACTGAAATAACAGCACCAAAGAAGGTGTAAAGTGACTGAAGTCATTTGAAACGGATGCTATCAGAAAGCTTCTCCATTACATTCTACCATGTTCACTGCAGTTTTGGATAGGCCATGTGTCCAAAACAATACGCACCTTACATTTTATTATGGAAACTTCATTATCCATTATTTAATGTAGACAAGGGGATTAATCTCTCTCTTGTTCCCCTAAAATCTCTGGCTGCACAGTTCAGATCAATCACAAACTGATAGCAACTACAGGCTGTTCCTGTCTGATGTCCATTGTCGCCTATATTGGTCTCAGCACTGTACCCAGTGTACTAAGTGTCCACAACCCAAACAAGAGTTAGCATTATTAGCACTCTCATTAGAGTGATTATGGACATTACAGACTGAGAGATGGAATCACCTCTTTCATCTAGAGTGAACCATCCAGCTCAGTGGACTCAATCCTATAGCTCAATCTTTTCCTATGTTGATAGGGCAGTCAGTGAAAGACAGCTTGGACTGCTGCTAGTTGCGGAGTTGAGTGATCACTCACTGGTTAAAAAGCTTGCAAGAGATTTGCTTTATTCTGTGTCCATTTCCAACTCACTGGGCATAACAACAAGATGTTCACAGCACCTTTCACAGGCTCTCTGTTTGGGAAGCTTAGCCTTTGAAGGCACAGTCCCCCAATACCACATTTGACTTCAGTGGGGACTATCTGTATGAGTAAGCGCTCAAGAACATTAGTAAGAACTTGTTTACTTTAAGTTATAGGTTAAATTAAAAATGAATTTAGAGTACATCAGATAAACCAGTATTCCTTACCACCTAAGTATTTCTTGGGTATAAAGAATTATTTTTTGATTCTCAAATTACATGCCTGATCAAAAACAAACAAAAAGAAGCACTTCATTATAAAAGGGCATTTAAATATATACATATTTATATAAATATATACATATACATACATATATATAAATATATACATATATATATATAGGATGTTAATTTCATATGACATAGAATTCTACAGGTTAGTAACAACCTCAGCTATTTTTTTAACCAAAACTGTCTGTGAATTGCTATTGCTCATTTGTTAGGTTTACACACTTTCAGTCACTGCTAAGTTTAACAAGTTAATTAATATTTTTAAGTGATTCTCCTTTTGACTAAATTATTTGTCATTACATTGTCAGAATAAAGCCTCATGCAATAAGTAGAAAAGAGGAAAAGGAAATTATCCTTGCTGATATATCACAAATTTTGGAAGGAAACCCTCGGATTACAGTAGAGAAATCACACAGATTTGTACTCAGTCTAACAAGGAGCTCTATATGACACAGGCAAGTTTGCAGTGAGGGCCATAACACATAGTTGTAATGTTCTAAACAGTCCAAGAAAGAATTATCTTTACACTGCTTTCCCAATTTCCCAGTCACTCTTTCCATTCTTGGCATTTCTCTAGTCTCATTTTGTTTGGGTTTGGATCCCGGTTCCCTGACTGATGATTTGCATAAGTAACACTGTGGAGTATGTGAGTATTCAATACCAAAGAACAAACCTGAAATTCCTTAACAATATATTTAACTTTTATTATATAAGAAAACATATTCCATAAGATATCAATAGAGCAATGTAGCTCCTTTAGAAGCCAGCACACTTCTCCAGAAAAAGTGCTGGTGCTTTTCTCCACAACTCTGTCTGTAGATCAATTGCAGTGAATTAAAAAAACAAAGAAAACCAAAAAACAACAACAAACCCACACACCCAAGAGACTCATCTGCAGTACTTAAGTTTGTCCATGGTATGTGTGGAACCTCCTACTGGGAATTATAGGGAATATCATACTGCAGTGCAGAAAATGTCCCCGTTTTAGTGGAGCAGTCTAACGTTAGTTGCAACAATTTATTGTTCTCTGTTCCCGTAACCAACAGCAATACAGCAAACAACATGTGTGTTTGCTTACAGAACCGTTCTATTGTTGAGGAAGTTGAAAACAATCTGTGTTTTTGCAGAATCAGGTCACTTGCCTGTGTGTGTACACAGAGATAATTGATCCTTAGATAATAGTCTCAAACGTAACAACTAGCCAAGTACTAACACTGTTCTTCCCTTCTTCATGTATCTGCTTTATTTTCATTGGCCATTATATTCTCTGAAAGCTAAATAAAGAGGTGGGAAAAATTACACCTTTTTCCTTCAGAAATGTGCCTGTTATGGTTTGATTAGGAACCTTCTATAAAAATGGGCTCAGTTAATATGCACTCTCCCACAGTGCCAGCCTTTGATTGTATCCCTATGATTTATAACAGCCAGTACCTTTCATGGTCAGTATTTCAAGGCAAATACTTGTTTATAATGACAAAAGAGTGTTTGTGCAACATGATTCTTTCTCTCTTTACTCACAGGCATACAAGCAATTAGGAAATAGGGAGAAAATAAGAACATCAACACAGAATATTGGTGCTTGTTCCTGGAGAATTTAGACTATGGGTCTGGAGATTTTGATAAGTGTTTTAGCTCAGAGTATGACTTTCTAAAATGTAGGTAGGGTATGTAGTTTGGGAGCCTGAAGGGTAATGAAAATTAAAGTAATGGGAGCTCAAGGAAGTTAGATCGTATTGTGGGCTTAGACCTATCAATTCAGATGTGCCTACACAAAACATGTAAGTTGATCTGTCCTTTGACATGAGAATGAAATGATGGTTTTCAAACAAATCTAATTTGTCCAGTTACAACTGGAGGTTTTTATTCAATGAATATTCTTGAGTTCAGTTGTATAACACTGTTATCAGGCAATAGTTATCAGACAGCTGCAATGTTCCCACAGAGCTCCTTTCAGCATGCAGCTTATAGCATTATCCCATTCTTTTTGGTACTTGACACTTCAGTGCTTTATCATTTTAATAATTCTGCTTTTCTGATGGGTATTTAAGGTATGATCCTGCTCCCATTCAAATCAATGGCAAAACTGGTGTTAATGGTACAGGATCATGTCTTTACTCTCTAGCATTTTACTGTTTATGTAAAATATGTATTAAATGGCTTTATTTAAAGATCAAAAACAAGATAAAAAGAATTCTCTTTTTTTATTCTGAACATGAGTATAATAGGAAATACTACACTGAAATAAAAAAATGAAGAAATTAATTATTTAACTGAGTTTTTATTTTTTCTAAGTTCCCACTGCATCTTTTGAGGCTGCCAAAACAAAAAAAATTCATGGGAAACAGAACATAATTTCACTCATGGCATAATTTTTCTGCCTTTGGAAAACAAAAATTATATATTGTGTTCTCCTCCTGTTCAAACACCATTGACAAGGGGGAAAAAAAAAAAGACACCAACAATATATTTTTGAACAGTAGTTAAATATGTCACAGAATGCAGGTTTGCAGCAGCTGAACACTTTTACTATGATTATTTTATTTATATGTATTTATATCAGCATCTAGTCAGGTGTAGGCTGTCGCTGATTAGATAATAACTGAGTAAAGCTGGTGTGTAGGAATGTGGGGTGTAGCTCTAGACATCAAATGGATCACTTTCCATATTGGCAGGCGGGGCCGTGGACTGCAGCGACAGAAAGTGAGCTGCTGCCTGCTGCAGCTTGTTCTGTCCCTGCAGTGCAGAAACCTTCCTTCCAAAATACAGGATGACTTTTCATCTCTGCAGCTATTCCCCATATGCTAAGAGCTGCTCCGCACAATATGCAAAGATTCTATTACCCTGTCTATAGGAAGAGCCAGTGAGAGAGGACTCTGGGGCGATATGAACTTCCCAAGGAACACTTCGCACTCTTTTCCCTGAATCACTCCACCTACTCCAGCACTGCTGACCAAAAGGGCTATGCCAGCCAGCCATGCCCCCACATGCTCCTCAGTGAGAAAGGTTCCAGGGTAGAAGAGAATCACGCATAAAGTAATTCATTCTCTCAGCCCACCCATTTCATCCCCTCCCCAGCCATCAACAGCAATCCCATAGAAGGCTTTTTGGGGCTGGTGTCAATGATTACATGAAGGCAGCCATGGACATGGTGGGTCCCATCCATGCAGCAACTACAGATGGCGGTGGGTGAAGGTGGGAGAACAATTAGACCCTAAATGCTTTTGTCTGTGAGAGTCCACAGAAAAGCAATAGGGATTAAAAGCAACCTTTATTTTTAAAAAAATGCTCCAATATTTTACAGTATTTTCCAATATTTAACATTGGTTTTGGAGAACATATTAAAGGAGTAATTCTTATATGGGAACCTTACAGTTAGGTTTCTCATCTGGGAAATTAATTCACAGGGTGCTGTTTCTTGTTGATCAGCCACAGAAATTCTTAATATTCTACTCCTCTGTTTTGCCTGCCTGTACATTTCTTGAGGGGAGTAGGCATGGTATTGAAATAGACATGAATCCTGCTCTCTGAGGGACATCTGAGGAATGTAAATACTCCCACAAACTCAAACAAATATGACAGGACTGATTACAGATCTGCCAGACTTGACAATGTGTCTGTAATGATGGCTCATAGAAGGAAAAAAACAAAACAACAAAACAAAACCAAAAAAAAAGCCCTTCAGCTTCTTCTTGTAGTCCTAAAGGTTGTTGGACATAGTGCATTCTCCATGTCCTTATTGAAAGGACTGAACTCAAATACAATTATTTCATTTTATTACCGAGATAATTTTAGTTCACAGTTGACTAATAGAAAATAATACAAATAAAATATATTCTTTCAGTCTCTGATGCCTGACTCTTAAAATGCAGTAAATATCAGGTGCTGCTATTTTATTGAGACAGACTATCATCGGTGCACATTTCTGAATCTCACTTTATCTGTAAAATGTTTTTAATTCCTCTTTATACTGCATGAGATCCTACAGCAAAATTGACCTGCAACACAGCGCCCTCTGCTGCATGCACAAAGAAAAGGAAAATAGACAAGGTGTTTTAAGATACAAAACGTACTAGCTTCAAAATTCTAAACCTATTACAAGTTACCAGCAATTTGAATGAATACACAAGCAACTAAATAAATAATCTTTTCCATTTCTCTAATCCACTGCTCCATGTTTACAAAAGAACTGGAAACTACCACAGAATAATCTGTGCAAAATAGGTGGCTACCCATGTAAACCCTTTTATGGGGTGAAGTGGAGATATGTGGGCTGAGTTATGGGAGAAGCTGACATCTGGCCTGTAGTGTATTGTTGAAACCTCTTTCCTTTGGCTGGTGAAGAACTGTCTGGCTATATCCAGAACATTAAGTGAGAAAAATGTCTCCTCTGTCATACTTTCCTCCTCTTCCCTTGGGCCCCCTTTTTTCCCTTCTTTACCTTTACCCATCAGCTTTCTATCATTCCATTGTATTCTGCCTTCTACTTCCCTTTTCCTTTGTAATGTTAATATATTTGTTAATATATGTCAGTGTGACAAGATAAACAATTCAAGACAAGAGGGATGTAGTACTTTAGTGCTGACTCAATAGAATGGAAGACTGGCAGACTGCAGACAAACAGCAAAATCAATTCTGCAGTGAAACCTGAATTTTCAAAACTGGCCTCTGATTTTGGTGCCTCCATTTTTGTCTGTTCAACCATAATTAGGCCAAGCAAATGCTGAATTTCAGAATGGCTGAGCACCCACAGCTCTAGGCAATAGCAGCTATGGGTGTTCAGCATTGTGGAAAATCAGGTCCTAAGGGATAAGGAATCCAAAATTAAAAGCTGCTTTTGAAACCAGGGGCCTACCTATATTTAAAATCTTTGGGTCAGTTTGAGCAACCCATACTGAGGCCAGCTGAAAATCTGGCCCCACTGAAATCAATGTTTGCCATTGGTTTCAATCAACAGAACTACTCGAGGAGCAAGGTACTATTCTGGGTGAACAAAGATGTTACAATATCTCTCTTGGCAATTAGGGAAGATAAATGAATGTTTAAGGACATTATTGGGGTTAATGTTACTTTGGAGGAGAGCCCAGGAATTTGGGGAACCAGGTGGTCACTGTCAATTATTTCCAGATCAACAAGACGAAAACAGTATAAGCAGGCATTCTCATAATACATAATGCAAAACTGGCCCCATATATATATACATATTAGCAATTACTTTGTCTATGAATTTGTTCCCACATCTGAGACTTTCCCTTAAAAAAATCAACCTCTTGTTATTTATGTACAACTTCTAAAGATGATAGTTCTGTAATGCTTTCCCTTTGCTTCATACCTGTAAATCTTGTATCTTGTGCTAAATCCCTGTTGACTTCTGTCCACAAAATCTGTGTATTCCTGTGAGCGATGGAAGGGTCCCTTATCAGAGAGGAGCCAGTCAAAGGAGCTTGTGGCATGCTGATCCGAAACAGCAGCAACCGCTAAAACCCAGCAATGAAGACTCAGTGCTATCCACTCCCATAGAGCCATCAGAGAGAACAATTCAGCACCAGCACTGCATCGCCATATCATGCTTCCACTGTGGACTTAGAGTCTTCATTCTCTTAGCTTTCCCTCAACACCTAGACAAAATACACAGTAAATTAGATAAGTACACATTAGTCATGCTTTGGAAGCAGATACAAGTTTCCTTTCTCTCAGCTTAAAGAGACAATGACCTTTATTTTTATTACATTTTATACTGGCATGAACTCCACTAGACTAATAAACAGCACAAGGTTGCGTTTCTCAGTATTCTGTAAAACTAATTTGCTCACGTCAGATATCAGAAGTGCTATTTCCCTGTTGCATGGAAACCTCCTAAATCCCTACAAACATGCAAAGGAGGAATTATTACTTTTTAACACTGGCATACAACGATCCAATAACACATATGTATAAAAGATAGGAAGGCTGGTCTAGTGGATAGAACAAAGGAAGGATTCAGGAAACCTGGATTCAATTATCGGTTCCGCCACAGGCTTTCTGGGTGACCATGGAAAAGTTATTTAATCTTTGTGTGCCTCAGTTCCACATCTGTGAAACAGGAAGCTGCTTTCTTTACTCAAAGGGTCTTTGTGAGGATAAAATCCATTCATGATTATGAGGTCCGTATAGATCCTATGGTGCTGAGGGGCATAAAGGTACCTAGACTGATTAAAACAATGCAGTTGTTACCTTCAGTTAATTTTGAAACAGCAGGTAATTGAACAGAGTTTGAGGCTGTGATTTTTTTTTTTTTTTTTTCTAGTGGATGCGTTTACAAAGAAAGATGTCCTTTTAATTTGTATTTAAATATGACAGCACCTGCTATAATCATTTTTTACAAAGGCCTGTGCTGTGAACTTTTTATGTTGGCCAGGAGTATTATGTTTAACACCAACACCTTCATCTACAAACATTTCCTAAATGAAGTATATTTTCATATAAAACAGATGTATTAAAGTTAAACATTTTCTAATTATTAGTCTATTATAAGAGAGGTGCTGCAGCTGAATGATCCATGCACTTATAAGTGATCCATGCACTTATTCTAGACAGTACATTAGAATGTCCTGAGTATGGATCACAAATGCATCAGAAAGCCAATTGGATCAAGCACGGAGCAATCAATTTGACCCAAGGAGCACCTATCGTCTGAGGATATAAGCATTATCCTGTTCATGTAACCAAAGGAACAGTTCATGTTTATTATCCTTGTCTCGGGCATGAATGTGGCTATTGACCATTTTGGCCCTGATCCTGCAAACACACACGTGCTTAACTTTAAGCGCATGAGTAATTTCACTGAAGTAAATGAGACTATTTGCATGTTTCAAATTAAGCAACTGCAGAAGATTCGTGGTCACCAAATGTGGACTGCATTAAAAATCCTTTTTCCATTAGAATTCAGGAATCTTGTTTAGTTTCTCATGTGGAGGTTTACATACACAAAAGCTTCCAGTTTCTGTATGCTGTACATACATTTGTGCACACTACACAAACACGATTGTTTTCTCCCCGGATTTGTGATTTTTCTCTGCCACAGTCTGAAGTCTATTAAATGTGATGTTACATTGTTCAGCAAACTGCATGACAAATGTATAAGTCAGAGGGAAACTGAAGTGACCCTGAAAAAATAAAGTTTATAACAATGCAATCTTGACCCTTCCACCATGCAAAAGCTGCTATGGCATTTGATTGCTTGATGTTTTCCTGTTAACTCTGGGTCCCAATTTAGGCTAAGCAAAGAAGTCATGATAGCAACAGTGTATCAAAAAGAATAATTTCAGCAGAGACAGCCTGGCCTCCCTATCCCCACAGAACTGAAAAGTCTCACAAAGCTCCCTAGTGGGCAATGAAGAACAGAACTATGTTGCATAGGCAGCTATGTTCCAGCTATGCTCCCAGGAAAAATCTGAAGGCCCAGGGCAGTCTCACATCATAGATTGCTGCAAATGGGAGCATGGGGACTCTGATTTTTACAGCTACCTTCCCCTGACAACTGTCTAACCATTAAGACATTGAGTTCTTTTAAATTACCTTTCCATGAAAAAAAAAATGTTTTAAATTGCAATAATGAAAGACAAGAAGTTTACTCTTCTGGCTGCTTCTTTCAGACCATTAAATTATAATGATGACTGATTGAGCCCATTTTTAGATTAAAAGATGAGGAACGGAAGAATAAAGAGTCTAAGGGTAAGATTTTTAAAGCAATCTTAGGGATAATTTCCATTAAACATTGACTCCCCTGGGCGGCTTTGAAAATCTCAGTTTAAGTGATTGTCCCAAGGTTATGCAGTGTGTCTGTGAACCCTAATTCCTGAGTCCCCATCCAGTGCCTTAACCACAAGACCATTCCTCCTGGTCAACTTCTTTTATATTTTCATAGTGACCCTTTCTTTATTGGGAAGGGATGACGCCAGGGAGAGAGAAAAGTTGCTGTTAGAAATAAAACACACACACACAAAATACAATGTTCAAAGACTGTTTTGGGACTGTTGAGCACACAAAGCCCCTTAGTTTGAATCCCTGCCATAGAGCTTCACCACAGTCTTCCATGGTGTATTCATTTTAATGTAGAACTCCTGTGGATTTGGAGTGTGGGATGTAAAGACAGGGATATCTGCTGGAAAAGAGTAAGAGTGGATTTTAAACTAGAGGACACTGATGCAACTACATGAGTGGAAAAAAAAAATATTGCCTCTCCAAAGTACTGCTTCACAGAGAGATGACTGAAATGGGTGCAGATATTTTTGCAAAATCATTTGATCCATGTCTGAAAGATTCTATCCTGCCACCTCTTGCAGATGCTGATCATGTAAAAAAAATTTTTCTCACCCTTCTCTCTTCCAGCTTTTGAGGTCAGGTATCATTCAAGGAACATGATATGTCAAACTCCTACCCTGGTATGAATCCAGTGACCTCTTCGGAGTTATTCTGGGATGAATTTGACTCAATATCTTCTTGCGACATCAAAACTAGATACTCAGTTTATGTAAATTGAAAGATATGGAGCTATGCCAGTTTAGACTTGCTGAGAATCTGGCCCCAAGCAGTGCAGAACAAATATTGCCACCAACACAAACTTTATTAGTTTCTGTTACCATAGAGAACACAGACATTCCCCTTTGCCAGTTGAAGAACATTTTCTTTTGAATGTATTGATTTCATATAATTATATCACACTATCATATAAACCCACTAGGAAACTGAATAATACCCCAGACAGAACAAAGTAGAAGTGTTTTCTTGGTCCCATAAAGTACCCTTTTGCTTACAGAACACAAATTGCTAATTCATAGATAATGAGGATAGGTTATACAGAAAAAGCATGGAGCTATTTCAACTACATAATAAAGATGTGGGCTACTTTGTGCAGAAACATCTTAAACAGCATGTTCAAGAAAAAAACAAATACCACCACGTTAAATCCTCACAAGAAAGACACAATTTAAAGTCACCTTAAGCCTAAATCCATGGTATTCTTAACGGAACAGCTCACCTGAACTTCTTGGTCAGGTGGGCAGTGGGTGGTAAAAATATTCTATAAAGAGATATGTCTGTAGACAGATAGCTAATACAAAGACCACCATCTAATCGTGAATAAGAAAGTGTAGTCTTGCAGAATAGGTTCAATAAAGTTGTTTTTTATGTACCATAAGTGGCTTCCTGTGTGCAGTTCTAACAGTAGGAACAAAGTGTCCTCGGGAGTTGCAGTAGCATGTCCTTTAAAACCATGGGAAAATGGAATGTATTGATCGATTTATTAGCTGAAAAGAGAGAGAGTAGGGAAATCATATGTGGTTTCTCTAGCAGCCTCTACATGCTTGACTCTCTCACCCTGCAAACATGAAACATGTCCGCACAGCAGAAAGTAGTGCCACCTCTGCTGCACTGTAGTCTTCTTCTTGGTTCTCACAGGAAGGGAAGAGGAGGAGGCGGAGAAGCATCACCTGCCCAACCACCAAAACTCCACACAGGTAGAGAGTTAATACTCCCAGAGCTTTGAGTTGTCTTAAGTTACCCTTGCATCTACACTACAGTTGCTACTATGCAGCCAAAGAGGGACCCAACGAATGTATAGGGAAAGGCAAAGTGTTTCTCTGCTGAGGGGTAAAGGTGATCTGGCCCTTTGTTTCCACAATGGTTAAATGCAAAGAGAACATATCACACTCATATATATTTATATAAATGTGGCCTTCGAAAGGACAAATGATATATAATTTAGCAGGAAATATAATTCCCATCACTGCACAAATATCAGAAAATTGCAATGTCTCCAAGCTCAAGTTTCTGCTTCAGTAGTCAGTAATGGAGGAATCCTAATTTCTTCAGATGTAATCAACCAAAAAAAAAAAAAAAAAGAGAGAGAGAGAGATCAAACAGGAATATTCACAGTCATATCAGCAAACAAACTACTCATTCTCACTTTCAGAAATTAGATGGTCAAAGTGAAGCACTTATCCAAAAGTATCGTTAACTCCATGGGGTGCCCAAAAGTCAAAGCAGATAATACTAGGGATCTGACCCTGCTCCCATTTAAGTCTGGGAATTTTACTATTGACTTCAATAGAGCAGGATCTTGATGTGTTTCAACTTTGTGACAGTCGTATGTGGCAATAATTTTGTCCACTGTTATGTTCTTAATAACAAGCATTCTCAAGAGCCATTGCACATAAAGCAGTAAAGCTCACTTCAGCTGAGACAGTACCACCGGACAGATCTCCAGAGGTATTTAAGCACCTGAAGATGCACCTAGACACCCAATGGGATTTTCAAAAATAACTAAGCAAGTTAAGTGCTCAGCTGTCATTGATTTAAAAGCCCCTAGGTGCCTGTCTGCATCTTTATGTCCCTAAATATCTTTAAAAATCTGGTCCACCCTGTCCAACATTAGCAAAACACCAGCCATGAGTTCAACTAGGTATTACTTAATGAAAGAATAAAGAACTGTGAGATTTCCTTGCATCACGACAACCATGGATTGGGTCAGAATTCTTTATGGATTGTGAAAAGGGGTGATTAATGAATGAGTAACAAACAGGACAAGATACATTCTTGGCATGTACCATACTGCATCCAACAATATGGGAATTTTGACCATTGATCTCAATGTTTTTTTGTTGCTTGAAGGAATGTTGTGAATCCATGAAGTAAAAACTTTCCCAAAGCTAAATTTTTCCTGGACTCCAGAAAGAAACCAATACTTGATACAATCAAAGGCATGATGTGCTACGTGTAAGCAGGGGGGTGGGGTATAGATTCCCTGCACCCCGAAGGGCAAAGAAGAAGTTAATGTGGACCAGGAAAAGCAAGAGAGAGCTGTCTGAAAGCTCAACTATAATTTCAGAGCACAGGGTTCTGTGGGGGAAGAAAGAAGGGGAAAGCGCTCCTTAAGACCGAAGGACACTCTGTGCATCTGGGCCAGAAATAAGAGGCACTTCGGGTGGGTGAAAGATGACGGCAGACAATTGTTTTCCCTGGGGCTGGCTGAAGCAAGTCATTCTTTCATTTGGACAAATCTGCAAAAATGAACCCTTACTTAGGGAGTGCTGCTACATAGGACTCTTGAGACTGACATAGACTTTGTGTGGGGAAAACCACTTCTGACCCATAAAGAAAGAAAACGTATCTTACCCATGTGACCCTAAAGTAAATTCTTGGTGATGTTTCTAAAAGGGGCAGAGGCTGCTTGAAGAGTGCCTGCCAGAATAAGTCTTCCACAGGGAGGTTTGGGCAGTCAGAAGACTTCTTTGTCTAGTATTTTAAACCTTCTGATTGGGTGTTTCAAAAGCACTCAGCATTGGTCTAACCATTAAAGCCACCAGGAGTTTTTCCATTGACTTTCATGGCAGCAGAGTGTAGGCCCATGTGAAGAATCTTTGAAAAGCCTACCTCCAGTCACTTTGGCCCTGCTATATGTATTCCACAGCTCGGATTTCAGATAAATGGCTCAAACAAGAATCTGAGCAGTATGGTAGCCTGTAGTTTGACCAACAGGATTGCAGGGCATGGTCAGATATCCTCTAGGAATTCTGCCATCAGTATCCTTTTTTTTATTATTGTTCCCAGTGTGTCTGTCTCTGACATAGTGAAGGGAGAGTTTCAGAAGAATGAATGTGGTTAAACTTTTCAAATCAGCTAGACTTTGCAAAAGTTTTATACTGCAGGCTCTAAAATAAAGGTCCTGGTGCCTTAACTGATTATATCCCCTTTATAGCTCATGTGTTTTCCTTTATACAAATAGGATGGACTTCATGGACTAATTAGGCCTTCATGGATTAATATCCTCCCTTTGCCTTCACTATAAAAGCCAAGTCTAAACCAGTTAAGTCCCCTTTAAATTATGACCCAGGAGCTCAGAGCACATGAGCTGATAGGAAATTTGGGTTTTTCTTACCTGTTGATGCCATGTTCTATTATCCATTGTTCATTTCCTCTAACGGTGAGCAATATCTAAACCTTCAGAGGACAATCCTGATTGCTGCAGCCATCATCTGGTTTGTCTGGATTGTGAGGTTTGATTATCCTTAATCACATTCTTAGCTTGTGTCACTTTGGCTATTATCAGTGAAAAAATATGTAGTATTTCTATCCCTATATAGGACTTGACACCAGAGGATCCTTGTGAGTGCTTAACAGAATGCATCTGTGTGTTTTTATTGTACCTGTGTATCAGCAGTTTCAATCACTTTAGTTCTTCCATATATAATACATATCAGGTTTATTGACCTTGATTTTCTCTTAATCCCTGGTAGTTGTAAAAGAGCTAATTTACCCTTTGCCAGATAGATCCTGTGGAAGGTAGAACTCAAATCACAACTGACAATGTTCTTTCACTCTTCTTACTCTAAATTCCTCCTCCTCTACTTACTGGGCTAACTGTAATTTATCTGATAAAGTGAAGTATTGTCCCCAAATTATAATTGTAGTTATTTTCCTGTCTTACTGGAGGATGCTGTTGCTGTGGAGAGTGTATGGTGTTAAAAGAACTAGTTTTCTGATTAATCTTTCCCATGTGTTAATAGTCCAAACAAAGAAGAGATGCTGGAATGGAATAAGAAGTGAGACTTGGTTGTGCCCCAAGATTGTTTCTTCCTTAATTTTGTGCCTTTCATATAGGGAAACTGTCCTTAATCAGTGAGTCAGCCATTAGAAAAGTGTGAGCTGGAGCAATCTAATCCCCCTAATCTGTCCAGGAGCAGATGGAATTGACAGGCATTTCTCTTGTGGTGAGAGAATTGAGAAAATCCTGAGCATAGATAATAGGTACCCAGCTTGGGCAAGAAGTGTGATCCACTGGTTAGGGTAATAACCTGGGACAGTATTCAAATCCCTGCTCTGCCACAGACTTCCTCTGTGACCTCAAGCAAGTCTGTCTGTGCCTTAGTTTCCCCACTTATAAAATGGGGATGATAACACTTCCCTACCTCGCAGGGGGTTGTGAAGCTCTCAGATGCTATGGAAATGGTGGCTGATTAAGTATCTATGGCAGATAGGAAAATTCACTTATTCTATCCAGTGCCTTAGATCTTAATCTTTAAATGGGGATAATACTTTCCTACCTCATACCGATGTTGGAGAGTAAAATCCAGTATTGACATGATTCTCTTCAATACTACATTAATGACCGTCAAAGTGTTCAGTAGATAGACTGCAATTAAGTTATGGAAAAAAACATATGTCAATGTTAAAGAGGATGTGTATACTAACCAAAAGTCTTTTTGTCACATTTGCCAGTGTCCAGTTGAAACTTGAGTCAGTATATATCTTACTATCAGATGTAGAGCCATACCTCATGCTGAAAGTTGGAAGGTCCCGTGCATCTGTATTTCCACAAATTTTAGCAGACATAAAAGGCATGCCTGATTAAATCTCTATTTAGCTTTCCATGCATACAATGGCACCAGGGAAGTTGCTTGTATAAAAGCAATTATTTATGCCTCAGGTGTTTAAGTGATGTGAGAACCTTTTTTTGAAGTCACCGGCCCCTTTTCCTAGAGTGAAAAGGCTTTGATAGCAAATGCCGGTGGAGTGGGTCTACTGGGTCTCATCTCAACTCTGTGTATGTACATTAGGAACTCTGAGGCATATGAAATTATATCCATACTTCAGAGTTTGGTGCTTGGTCCCTAATGTAAAATCCTCCCCACCCTATTCTCTTATAGAAAAACTTGCAAAGGGCTAGATGGTGCCATTTATCCCATGGCCCTGCATAGCATGCAATGTAGAACCATGCTGTCAGAAGACGTGAACCAACAAAGAGTGTGACACAGACATTGCAAGCTCTCCCCTCAGATTTCTCCATGTGAACAGGGCTGAGATGAGTAATCTGCTCCATACCTTGAAATCGAGACGATTGTTCCCATTGGTGCACGAGCCCCACTGTGCAGGCTAGTGCAAAGGAGGTGGGATTATGTCCTTAGAAGAAAAGCAGTGGTGAGTGGTTCCTGCTTAAACACAAGGAGTGCTACTGTGGGAGTTTTGGTCAGGTGGGGAAGGGCAGATGAAGAGGATTCATGGCAAATCCCTGTGCACCCACGCAAAGGACACTTACAATCTGGCCCACACATTTTAATTAAATTTTCAAATGATATTGGGCTTTTTATAATAGAATAGCACCGTCTCCCTGGGAAAAGAAGAATGTTAGGAACCTATCATGCAGGGTAAATCTGAGAACACGGCATAACTAAGAACAGCAGCAGCAGGGCCATTATTTCATCAAGTCGAAAGGAACACTCAACCAATGGCATCAACTGCAGACTAATATGTAGCCAATGTTAGCATGACAGCTATTGCAACCCCATGCAGTATTTTAGGGGACCATTATATTATTTTTATGAATGCTTTATGTAGGAATATGTTCTGCCTTGTGGCGGTAGTGATTATACCTGGGATTGTAAACCACTCCAAAGAAGCATCATCTGCTGGGGTGTTTGCATATATTGATTCAGGCTGGGTTTTCCAGAGACTCAAACAACAAAAGGGTTTTTGGTATAAAAAGCTGAGCTTGAACAGGGCTTTTCTTTCTGATCCAACAAATGGACAGGCCTTCTGTCCAGGGAGGTGGTGAGGGGAGAAGGTGAAGTTAACCCTGTGACAGTTGGCACTTAAATACTACGGGGAGGGGCACTATAGAAAATCTTATTGGTAGACAGATGTTTCACACGTGTTTTGTAGGATGCCTGTTTTAAAGTCAGACTTAGGAAAGTTGTAACTAGCTAGAAGCTTCTGAAAACTAGAGAGTAAACTTTAAAATGTGCAATATACTCCACTGCAATTTTTTTATTGGCAGTGTTGTGTTGGAAGTTAACAGAGACCTTAATACTTTCCAGGGAAGATCTCATTCTAAATTAAAAGTGTTAAGGCTACCAGCAAAAGAACACAGAAATCAAAGAGGACAATTATCCACCTCATTCATAATCAGTTAGTCTCAGCCAAGTGTTTTCTGGCCCAGCATGCCTACCAAGCATCACATATGTGTGAAAAGCACACATATACCAACATAAGCATGGGCATATGTAAAAAGCCTTACCACCAAGTAACAAAACAGATCTGCTCTATTTATTTCCATCCATCTGCTCAACCCATCTTAGTTTCTAAACTGAATGCTCAATTTCAGTTCCTGTCACCTCAAAAAGGAGATCTTCAGGTATATAAAGTTTCTATAGTAAAGCATTCGCTACACCTCTCCCACTCTGAAGACCCAATCTAAATCCCACTGAAATCAAAGGAAAGGCTCCCATTGACTGCAGTCGGTGTTGAATCAAGCCCTAAAGCCAACAGCTTTCCAAGTATGGCTAGGTACTATCTAGGGCAGCTGTTCCCAATCTGTGGTCCGCGGACCACAGGCTACTACAGGCGGTCTGCAGGAAAGAAAAATAACATCCTCACCAAGGAAATGTACAATTTCAAATAAAAAATAATTTCACATGGTTTCTAAAAACCTACTACTGTCATTTATTTTACAACTAGTAGCATATGGTGATGTGCAAAATATATGGAGCTTGAAAAGGGGTCTGCACACTCGAAAAAGGCTGGGAATCGCTGATCTAGGGGAAGGAAAGTGTTTGGAGCAGGAGGCTACTGGATTAGAGCCCAGTTCACTCACTGAGTAATTTTAGGCAATTCCTTTAACCTTTCTTTATCTCAACTTTCTATACATAAAATCACGATAACACCTTCACAGGAGCGTTGTGAGGCTTAATTAATTAATGCCTGTAAAGTGCTTTCAGATCGTTAGATGAAAAAGGCTATATAAAAATGCAACATATTATGATGATGATGCTGTTCACGCTATTCCTGCAGGAGCTGTTTCTCTCTATTTAAAGTTCGTGTCTCTAGAGATTCTGAGTCAAATTCTGGGGCAGGAAATCTTCTGCACTTCAGAAAAAAATAGAAATTTCCTTGTTCCTGTTAAAGTGCTAACATTGTTCCCAAAGTAATGAAGAGTGAAAATAATGACATATGGGTGTCCTCTGCCTTTCGGAAGAGGGCCAAGTGAGCAGTGCACTCTATCAATTGTAATAAGATCATTTTTGCATTGCAGCTTTAAGTGGTGGCTGCCCAATACTGAAATCTCAAAGGCTCATTGGCTTCAGTTTCTTCCTGTTGTCCACCCACTCAAATATTATTGCACCCATTATCCTGGTCCTCTTGTTTCTAACGGTGCCCTAACATACCTTGTCGGTAGCTCTTTATTAATGATTATTATTACTAGCTGAGTTGTTCACTTTGATCGTCTGCTTGGGAGATTCTTGTGACTTGGTTCAGGTAGCTGACATCATTGTGTACTTGCATAGAGATGTGGTCTGCTCTAGAAGTTTCCTGGAGAAGTCTTGCTGATTTCATTCTCAGGTGAGGCAGATCAAACCCAGTCTTTCTCATTACGATTCACTATCAGCCAGAAATCCTCTACTGCAGTGCAGGTCTCAGGGATGTCTCATTTTTCCTTCACCACATTTCCCTCAGTCCAATTACATTATATTAAAAATAAGTCTTACTTTATTAACAAAAGAAAAAAAAATACTTTAAAAGATGGCAGTATCAAACAGAGTAGTAAAGATCCTGTGTTTCATTTCTATAGCGCCTTTCATCCAAATGGACTCCCGAGATTTACTACTTGACTGGACAGACTCTGGAATCAGTTGTCTGCTGGTGTAAATGAGTAAAACTCCACTCAAGACAGCGGAGTTGTGCCCATTTATATCTTCAAAAAATGTGACCACATAGTTCATATATCACTTAACCAGAGTGCCAAATTTCTGCTGCTTCTCCATGGACAGTATCACATGATTCCTGGCCAGTCCTCACACTTAAAGGACAGCCTGTAGAATGTAGTGAACCTCTGAGAGACTTGGCACCTTGAGTTAGATTCACAAAGGGACTTGTGGATCAGGCCTTGAAGGTGAGGTAGGGGGAAGAACTCCTATCTTCCCCTGATACATGAATCAACTGGGTCTTAGGTGGGAGACAGGCATCCAAATTCCTACAGTGAGGCAAGAATTTAGGAGCCTAGGAAACTTTTACTGTCAAAACTTCAGTAACAAGTTAGTTTAGGAGCCTCCAGGGTTTGGCAGCAGATGAATTGGGAGCAGTGGCACCTATAGCTGGGACTTTGGCACCCAAAGTGGCAGCTAGTGACTCTGGGCCCTTGGTTCTACATCCGGTTGTGCCCCTGGTCTATTTGATGATCTTGTGGAAACGACTTTAACCTCCCTCAGTTTCCCCATCTACAAAATGGTGAAACTTACTTCCTCTGTAAAGTGCTTTGAGATCTGTAAGTGAAAAGTGCTATATCAAAGTGAGCTGTTATTATGCAGGTCTTCGTGTTTCATAATCTGCAAAGTTTGTTCTACTTTCCAGAATTGTTTGTATTCCTTCTTCGGGACTATTGACATCATCTAGCTGGAAGAAGATATTTTTATAAGCCTATAGCTGGTAATGTCCAGATGCTCTTAAATGTTCACATTATAGTTATTAATTTTTATGGGTCTAATCGCAAGAAATGTATGGCTGACTGAGCAAAGATTCAAATCTCAGCAAGCCAGGCTAGACTTAATTGCATCTCAGGATGATGATACACAATGCTTGATTGGAGGTAATAATTATGTCATGTGGATTGGGCAGTCATATATATATATATATATATATATATATATATATCTCCAAAGCTATTCTAGTCTACTGATCAGTCTCATTTCTAAACCGTGTTTATCTGGGGAAAAAAAGTTGTATTTTCTGGTTTATTTGAACAATTTTTACTCTATTAAAGACAACCTTTCCTGTAGTAGCAGAAAGAGTGGGATTTAAACTGCATAGTATATCCACATGATGGTTCTAAAACAGTTGTAGTTCAGCAATATTACCAACCACAATATGATGCAACTAGTAAAAATAAAAGTTTTGATTTAGAAGTACAAATGGAAAGACGTTTACAGTTAATGCTTGAAAGCTGACATTTCAGCTCTAATCTTTCTAGTAAAAAAATAAAAGAGACAAGGACCTATTGTTTAGATAATGAAATGTCCCACATTGTGTGTGGAGTTCTCTTAATTAAATAAAAAGGGGTGAAAGTCTATATTTCTTTTTTTGAAACATAGTAATAAATTAAGGAGATTTTTTTCAAAGGTTTTCCCTAATCAAGACAAACCTACTTAAAGAAATTTAGCTGATCTATCAATAACTATATAACTGAAAAGAGTCATCTCTGCCTCTCAAGGCAATGTGAGGCAAACTGTTTAAAATATATGTAATTTGGTAGCTCAAAGAGTAGCTAATGAGATACAAAACTTATCACATTTTAAGCACTGATGGTTCAAATTCATATCCCAGGTCAGTAGTGATAAAAGTAATTATCATCCAATGAATGTTAAATAAGTTGGTGGTCACAGTCCATTTCCTAGTGGACAAGTCTTCCTCTCGTAATACTAACAACGATGCAACTGACATTAACAATGATGCATCCGTGTTCAAAGTCTCAGTACAGAGTTAAGGAGTCAGGTCAGATCCTAAGAAGTGCTGACCATCTACATCTCCCACTGAAAAAAAGGATGCCCCTCTCAGTATTAAGTTTAAGTGGGCTCTGCAGTTCAAGGTTGAAGCACATCTGTGGAATGAGGAACAGAATCTTGCACTGCTGTTGCATCTGTGCTGCAGTTAAACAGATGTGCAGGTTGTCAGTCTATCATCTTTCACAACCATAAAACGAATGTATATATCTTTTCAAAATATAATCATTCTAGCTTTTTTTTTAAACTAAAGGGCTTGCAAAAATTAATTTGAAAAACACAAAATGAAAGAATAACCTATTTCTTATGTATACTCAAAAGGTCTCCTGAATACTGATCATACTTCATTTGAAAAAAAAATGTAATTAAAAAAATTCATCCCCAGTTGACACCTCAAATAGTAATACCAGTATTCAGCACTGATGATATATATTTTATATCTCAGTATAAAGCTCCTCAGAAACAGAGATTTACAATGGAAAAACTTGGCTAATGTTAATAACGGAATCACTTGAATATGCCTTTGTTTGAATGTAAAGACTAGCTTTACTAGTGGTTATTCAAGCTCATCATACTGGGTGTTGTTAGTAAATACAGCTTTATAAGTGTTGGATATAAACAGATATAAATTAGACTCAGTTTATGAGAGTTATAGTAGTTCTTTTTGATGATGAATAATATGAACTAAGAATGATTCAATAGTCTCTAAATAATGCTGAATGTGAGGCTTTCAATCACTACATACAATAAATATTGTAAAAATATGAGTGATGTCACAAAACTGCTTCTCATTAACCAAGTGAGTGGCAAGGCTGGCAATGAAGGCGTTACTGCAAATGTGCAGCATTTTCTAATCACCATTAATGTGGCTGCTTCAGCAAAGGAACTTGACTGAAGAGCCATGGGCCCTCACCTCATTATAAAAGAAACCACTATGGTTTAATAATCTTAATTGAGCTAACAGTATATATCACCTGGTCAATTTTCCTTTGAAGATGGAAAAAAAAATCCTGTGGTCTTTGTGAAAGTGCATTACTTAAACTCATAAAGCCTCAACGTTTCTGTGAGCGTCCTTGATACTTCCTGA
The DNA here is from genome assembly GCF_026122565.2 of Emydura macquarii macquarii. NCBI lineage: Eukaryota > Metazoa > Chordata > Testudines > Chelidae > Emydura > Emydura macquarii. The sequence goes on from NW_027133614.1 coordinate 6,747,924, forward strand.
TAAGCCCATTGGCACCATATAGCCGAAGTACAACTCCCCAATCATTTCAGCGGGGGTTCTGCTTAAAACTGGTGACACGATAGAGCCCAGTGTATGGAGAACAATATCTTTCGATCTAAATTAATTTCAGGGCTAGAAAACATTATTACTTCTACTACCAATTTCATTGTCCCTTACAGTGTAATGGTCTGATATTCAGAGAGCACCTGCAGCTCAGTGGGCGGAATGGGTTCTTAGCACTTTTGAAAATGAGGTTCCTAATGCATTTTTGCTATTCCTGGAAATATGATAATTTAGCACAGATCATTTGAACAGTGTTATCTATAACAATAAGACTAGTACCATAAACTCTTTTAGTGCTATTCATTCCAATGAGGTCCTCTGGTATTTGCAACATGTAACCTAATAGTGACCCTAGAATCTTGTTTTTTAAATATTAAAATCCACTTCTTGTTCCAAATTATATTCTTGATGATTGATCCTGCCCTCCGTGAAGTCAATAACAAAACTCTCATTTGTAATGGTGCAAGACCAGGCCCTTGAATATAAGACAAGTTATAAAGGAGGAATATTGTTGAAAATTTTAGACACACAGTCCCGCATAAATAGTAAAGTATTAGGAAAGGGTGTAATGTCAATCTCATAAAATGAAGTTACCCATGTTAAGACATGGGACAGTCTTTCTTATTATGATCTTCCTGAAAACATATTTCAGAAACATCTTTCAAATTGTACTTCTGGTGATTTCACTACCCAAATAGGTTACTAATGTTTATGAAAAATCACTGTCTATCTCTGATTTTTAGAGAGAGGAGTCTTTGGGGGAATAGAAAGGGGATGTACAGATTACACATGACAGTGGATAAATATTGAATGTTTCCAGAAATTTGCTATTTAGAAACTCCCACCTCTTCGTTTCCTAAATGAAAACTAAGATATTTCTGATAAATTCACTATGTTCTTGATCTCTCAATTTTCCATTTAGATTTGTGAAAACTACTGGTGAAACAAAAAGAGCTTCTATTTGTTTTAGATAGACATTACTTCTTTCCATCGCACTAAAAAAAATGAGATGTTTTCTAGACTGATCAAAGTCAAATAGAATTTCAAACTAATCCAAAAGAAAACAACTATTTTTAGTCCCATAAATCATTTATCTCCTGTATTTTGAGAGCAGAGGAAAGTCTCTATCATTTATATAAGTAAATAAATAAATAAATAAAAACTTCCCAAACAGAGGTTGGCATAAACAACTAGTGGGTTAGTGTAATTAATTCTTCACAATAGAACTCAGATCCTCAGTCACAGAAAGAATAAGAGGAATAGACAGTAATTATATTGCTCAAATATTCTCAAGTTGTTGGGCTGGTTGGTTAGTTGTACAAATGCTACCTTTTGCAGTGATATCTGTCAAATGTTTAGCTGCTTGTTTGCATGTTTGCTAGTTAACATTTTCATTCTCAGTGCTTCAACATTTCATGAGTGAACACTCCAAATGTTGTAGGGTTTAGCTTTTCTCAATGCAGGTGGTTATAAGGCTACTGGAAATAACACCAAATATTTTCCCACTAAAAACTTATATACAGGATTTAAAGAGAAAATGGTTCGGGGCAAGTTTTTTTTTTCCACCTCATCTGTATATGAAACTGTGATACCTATGAAACAGAGAGCAATGCAACAGAGTCTGACTACTGCTTCCTCCACTACAATTTAAACATTTCTATTTTCAAAGCAAGGTCTCTTCATATCATACCATACAGCTAGGCAACCACATATAATTTATTTTTAATAATAGGTGTGCTACATTTTGAAGTTTGAGCATTGTCAGCACTACCAAAACTCCAATATCTATACAGCGGGTAATGTTGAAGTTTCTCCTCATATTGTAAATGTACATTTATCTACATATGCTTAATGTGCCAGTTACACTTTTAAAATAGATATTTGGTTTGCTATTTTAAAAAACTCTTATGCAATATTTTTTTTTAAAAAAGAAGAAGAGTTAGACATGAGAGTTTCTAGCAAATAATATATTATGGTTTCTTCACTCAGACTTGCGAGCCAGCTAAACAGCTCAGTGTCCCTAATTAACTTAGGGTGCACAAAAGATTTATTGTATTATAAGTCTGTCTCAAACTGGTCTTTATTTGGTAGGAATCTAAGGCAGATATCTGTATTATACAGAGTACATTTTTCACTGAGTGCATGCATTATTTTTTATGCCAGTCACGAATTACTTTACTGCACAAATATACTTTCCATATGCTTACTTCTTTGCTAAAGGAAATCATTAACATTTAAAAATAATACAGCCTTAAGAAATACCTCATCCACACACCCACACTAAATTATATCATGTTACAGCTTTCCTCAATGCCCAGTTTGGAAGAGTAACAATTTTATGGTGCAATCAACTGAAGCGATATGGTATGGAACAGTTTGTGAAGGAGTAATTCAGGGCAGGATGCAATTAAACACTTTAGGAAATGTACATGGAAAATGCACATGAATGCAGAAATAAGACAGTATAGATTGCTGGTAACAAAACCCTTACCTGCTAAAATACATGATGGTCTGTAAGGGCACAGAAATCGGTAGCCAAGAAAGCCCAGACTCCTGTCGTCCAATATGCTGTGACAATTTACACCCAATTTTCTTTACCTTGCTTTTTACACCATCCCATAGTTCATACCTCTGTTGCCTATGATTGGCTAGTATAGCTATGAGGTACGCATAGGATTCATGCTGGGAGCAGCCTGCAATCTTTATTAACTCTTTCTGGTCAACTCTATACCTCTCCTCTGTCCAGGTAGACTTGGCAAGCTTACACAAATTGATACATTCTCATCTGCTGGGGTTAGATAGCAGGCAACAAATCCCCTGGATAATTCTCAAGCAGGCTTTTTTTTTTTGGGGGGGGGGGGGGGAAAGAGGTGAGATGGTGCAAGAAGGGATAGGTCACTTGTGCTCCCCAAACTGATGCAAACCGACCTCTAAGGTGAGAGATTCAGAGGTAGAGGACCTAGCCATCAGAGACTACATGAGTCTGCCACCGCCTGGCTGCAAAAGTAACTCACTCCACTCACTGCACTCAGGGAGCCACTCCCTGTGCCCGTCAAGGACAGACACGCACAGGACTCTGCCCCTCCTCCCCCCTCTTACACCACCCAAAAGAAAAACGAAACTTTCAAGCGTTGAGGAGAATTCAGATACAGACTAATGATCAGCCCCTATTTGCTAGTGAAGTGTGTTTATAAAGGAGAGGAGCAACTCCCCCTAAACACCCTCTCACAATGGAAAGATTCAAAATCTTTTTAAGATCGGAGCCCAGCATCCATGATTTAGCTGCTGGTGTGGGACGGGGGGGGGGGGCAGGGGGGGAGATGAGGATGATGGTTGGGATCTTTGGCAGAGAAGCCAATTTAGGAAGGCTACTGTACAAACCTAAAGGAAACCAAGCTGGTTATGGCAAGTCTTTCTCCCTAAGGGCGTTAATTTTATTTACGGACTATCACCCATTTAAAACAAAACAAGACGGGGATTGGGGTGTGTGTGTGTGGGGGGGGGGGGGAGTATCAGGCTGTTGAATGAGGCTACAGATTTTCTGAGTCATCTATCCTGGTGGGGCGGTGGGCAGCGGGTTTTCCTCGGGTGAGAACAGTTAAACGCTGGAAATGAAGCATTAAGGCTAATGGGAATCTTCTCTATTAAGCATGCCTCATGCTTGCTGGCTGCAAATGCCCATTAAGACTACATTAATTGCATTGATTTATTTGGTGTTTGTATGCAAAGGATCCCCCCCCCCCCAGTAAAGTATGAAAAAGCCACACGAGCCAACCTATGTCCGTGTTTATTTCCGATGGACTCCCACCGTCCATCAGCTCAACCTGATCTAACCAAGTCAGCTTCCCTAATGCTCTAGCCTGACCTGTGCCCAACGCCCTCTGAGGGCATACAGGGTGTCATTCGCCCTGGGAAATAGTCCGTGTCCACTGATAGGAATACAAATCGCCTTTCCAGAGGGCGATCATTTAACTAACAGCCTGGAGAGATGCACAAGCGAAATCCCCTCTGCTCGCTGCATGTTCCGGTTCGGAGTGTCTAAGAAGGTTTTTAATCAGAAATAATTACTTAACAGCAATCAGGCAGAGCCTCTGGAAAACGCACTTACCTAGAGATGCGGCTACATCTGGGGGTGGGGAAGAGGATCTGACTGCGCTGAAAGTTTCTTTCCCCTGACTCGCTTGGCGGTGGAGATCCCAGCAGCAGCAGCAGCAGCGGAGTTTATTTCACTGGCACCTCTTGGGATTTGGTTAATTACACAAATCCCGGGCGAAGGGGAACGGCCAAGAGTGATGCTATCGACAGGCTCCCCCGGAGGAAAGGCTGAAGGGGAAGCCCCACACAGCACTAGCGAGGTGACTCGGCGTAGGCGGCTTCCATGCTCAGTCCGGAGGAAAGGAGCGGAAAGGCAAATGGATTTTCTCAGCTGGCTGCGAGGGCTGAGGGGCTTTTTAACTCCTCCCTCCCCAGATAATCAGCAGCGGTTGAAGGAGAAGGAAGACGGGCTCTCAGGGACAGGGAGCAGACACCGAGAACAACTGATCTTCCAGCTCCTCTTCCATCCACCACATTCACACCCTCAGTCTGTCTCACTGGCCCGTCTACCAGCTAACGCCACCAGCTGTGAGTTCACCAGCCGTGGTGCATCTATGTAGTGGGATAGACACGATCACGGCACGTACCATACATACACAACGCAAGCCAGATCAGCTAGACAGTTAAACTGAACTAAACTAATGCCTCGCTGTGCTTGAAGGCATTTCCCTCCCCATCTTCTACTATTGTCTGCGGAGAGATCTGTCTCTTACTAAAGAAATCTGAATGTTAAAAGACGCTGCTCCAGGAAAGCACCTGGCTTTTTATTATTATTATTATTATTACTATTACTATTATTATTTTGGTAGTGGTAGCTGAGTTTTTGTTTTTTTCCCAGCGAAAGCAAAAGTCCTCAGTTGAGACGGGCTTCGTTACAGACGCGGCATGTGAATATGTGAGCCTTTTATGAAACACATCTGGCTCCTGAGCTGCTGTCTGCTCTGTAGTAAAATACAGGTATGGGGGTGGAAAGAGGGGGGGGGGAATCAGAAGTGAAGGCGCAGGAAGGAGGTGAGAGCAAGATCGCTCATTAGAATGACGCCAGGCAATTATAATTCCACAATATTCCCTTCCTCTGTCATTAAGGGAAAGAGAGGTACCCACGGGATGCTCAAACGACCCCTCCTTTCCATAAACCCAAAATCCAGACATCACCTTAAAGACCTGCCATGCAGCTCCATAGAGTATACACTTGATCAGGTCTGAAAATCTCTCCCTTCTCTTTCTCTTTGAATTGATTGGAAATAAAGCAAAATCCGAACCAACCTGAACAGCCTTCTTCTGTGGGGATCAGAAAGAGTAACGAACTTTCCCAGACACACACACACACCCCTTAGCGTCCTCCTGGACAGAAAGAACGCGACCTTTCAAAATACACACGCGTGCCGGTGTGTGTGTGTGTGTGTGTGCGGGGTTGAGGAAAGGGTTAACGAAGCCAGGGATACAGTTAGCAGGTCCGTTGTCTGGTGCAGACATTAATGCGATGTGATGAATAAGCCGCGGAATGTAAATCGCGGGGCAGGCTATAACTTACTGCCTCCGGCTGTGACTAACACATTAACAATGGAGGTGGCCAAGCAGGGCTGATCCTTGGTCATTCTTCGAGGTCGGAAAGTAAAGGGACAGCTGATTAAAATGGCGAGACCTCACCAGTGCTCTGGTTTCACGGCACTGTGTTCACAACGGCGCGCGGGGCGAGAGAAACTTACTCACCAGGTGGGATTTCAGGAAGCCGGCTGACGGCGAGCGAAGCGCAGGCGGAATCCGAACGCGCGTTCCATGGTCTTCAGCGGCGAGCCAGGCCCGCGGGCTGCATGGCTGGTGGCACTTTGGACAGAATCAGCGGTGCCTTCTGGCACAGCACCAAGTCAGAGAGACCACTGGCCCGGCGGGAGGACTGGGGGGCGGCGGCGGCGTGTGTGTGAAAGAGCCGCCAAGCCCCCAGACAAACCACAAATGTCAAGGGAAGGAGGCGGCGGAGGAAGTGGTGTGTGTGGGGGGGTTGTTTTTTTTTTTGCGATGATCCTCGGGCAAAACGGGTGAACAATAACAAACTGTCAGACTTCGTAAAGGCGAAAGAGGCGAGAGGCTCTGCCAACCCAGCTCGGGAGGAAGGAGCCCGGAGAAATCCGCACCGAGAAGTACCAGGCGGCGGTGGAGACAATGACAGAGAGAGGGAACTAGTGGGAGGCTGTAGTCATCCGGCTAGATATAGCGGCAGGCATGATTTAGGGAGCTGGGGAGGATCCAATGAGAATTCAAGAGGGGGCCGCCTCCGAGATGCTACCCTGATCTTCCCTAGCTGTACTTCTCTTCCAGAGATACTTTGGGTTGTGGTTCATGATTATTGGGACTTAATGTTAAGTCAGTGCCTTTCACTCGGCTTGCCTTTGAACCCCCTCGAATCCACACCACCTGGGCGGTGGAAGGGGATAAGGAAGGAGGGGGGGGGGGAACCAATCACACCAAACCACTGACTAAGTCTTCAGTGGTTTGCACGAGGAACAAGCGTAGCGTAGAAGATGCTACCGGGACCACGGAGTAGAAAGCGGCTGTGCGGGGAGCACGGCGCTTCTGGAGACAGGGAACAGGACTAGCCTCAGCATCTCCAGCTCCGCCGGTGTGAATCCGCTTTGCAATGCGCTAAGGCGATGGGCTTGGTTCCGCGTCCCCGTGCAGCGAGGGGGCGATGACGCTTTGGGGGCAGACTGGGGCTATGCTTTGTGTTTGCTTTTCGCTTTGTGCAGCACCCAGGGGAAGGCTGCGAGAAATGGCCCTGGGGCTGTATCCGGCGTGACTGTGCCATTCTCGTACCCCCAGACCTCGGGCTGAAATTGAACAAGCGATAGCTACAGTATCGATCGGGTAAGATTATCCCCTGCCCTCCTCCTCCTAAGGCTACTTTTTAACCAAGCCTTTTATTGTAGACCCTGCCACTGTTCGAAGTACATTCCTTCCCCCGCTAAAGATCCCTCTCTAACCCAAGAGGCTGCCTCTCTTCCCAGCTGACTATCTGCTTATCCTAGGTGCATGGTTCTGTGTTTTGAAGACTATCTCCTCCGCTCCACTCTCTTCCTTCCTATTTCCCACTGGGGACGTAGACAATGAGCTCCCAGGTAGCCTTTTGCTCTCTCCTCCCCTCGATCCGGTGCTCCTTCTCTCTCCTTCGGCGAGGAGGCGGTGCTGGAGATTGATTTCTTGGAGGGACTCGGGGAGGTGGGTGAGCGAGGGAATTAAACATTTGCCCTGATGCAAAACGGTCCCTGTAAGTAATCTTCTTTTCTTCTGCGGCTAAACAAAAAAACCCGCACCGCTTCTCCCTCCTGTTCTTCCACTTGCTCTCTGCATGTAAATCACGAGCTGGGTTAGTGGAAAATTTCCTTTTCCTCTTTTCCATGCTAGTGACTCTCGAGTGTGTAGTGAATTTCAAGATGCGTGGAGGGGAGGGGGAAGGGAGAGGCGTCCCCCTTCTCCGTCTCTTCACTGTCACTCGCGGTATATAGCCATATAATCAAGTTGACAATTTGTCCATAATGAAACGAAAGCTAATTCCTGATTGCCTGCCTTAATACCTTGACATGCAGGAACCTGCAGACCCAGCAGGAAGCTGTGCCTTGAATTCTTACAAGCGGAAAATAGCTTGGCCATGTTATGCCATGCTTCCAGGGACCATCAATATGCAAAATGACTGTGTATGTCCCATTGCATACACACTGCACTATGTAGCACACAGCATAGTGCCTTGTGTTGTGTGGATTACACTGTACAAGGCGCTATGCTGTGTTCTATGCATTAAGACGATGTCGGCTTTTCAGTTAAAAAAAAATATTTTTCGATGATTTAATTGATCATCCAGTTTGGCTTTCTCACAGTCACTTGCATTTACTCTACTGTGATGTGTGCGTGAACTTGTCCACATCTTTGTTTTACATCCCACGCCTCTTTTTTTTTATAAGAGGATCAATGATTCCCGGGTCAAAGCTGGCAACAAGTAGTAGAGGATTCCCTCCTCCCCTCTTTTCTTCTCCCCTGCTGCCCCCCCCCCCCCCAAATCCTAACCAAATGCTAGGGAAAGGAAAGGTCACTTTGTTTGTGTAAAGATCAGTGAGCTCCTTAACAAAGATTATTGCGTATCAAACCAGCAGTAACTATCACATATATTTGTGGATTCAAGATATTCAATAAGGGCATTGTCCATTTTCTGGAAATGACAAAATCCCCAGGAAAACACAAGAGAAAGGCCATGAGATAAAGTTGTGTGAAAGGGATAAATCAACAGTGCCAGATTGTACATGTGCAGCAATTCTTTTCTTTGTGTTTATTATTAAGAACATTGGCAAGCTCCCAGGGATACTTTTTTTCTTAAATAAAGACAGGTTGATACACTAATGCCTTTCTGTTCTTCTCTTTAGGTTTTATGCCAGCCCTAATGATGTCCTAGAAGAACTGTTCTGAAATCACCTAATTGATAGAGTAATAACCATAAGGAAACGTGAGGGTTGGGGGAACAGTTTTACTGAAGATTATTATTGAAGATTACTGTCCAAGAGTGTTTTGTTTAGGGTCTGATCCAAAACCTAATGTGATCAATGGAAATACTTCAATTGACTTCAGAGGGGTCTGGATCAGGCCCTGAATCTTTTTTCATAATTATAGTAATTTTAATTTCATAGCAGTGCATCTCCAAATGCAATGAACACAGTCTGATCTGATTTATATTTGATCTCTAATATTCACAGCACACACATCCACATGTTTTTAACATTCACAGCAATCCAACTCTATTTTGCTGAGCTAGTGACACCTCACCTAACCTCTCTTAAATTAATGTTTATTCTGGTATTATTATACTCCATATATGTTCTACCGCTTCAAGAAAATAAATGCAAAACTATCTTGGGGTTAAATTCACCCCTGTGCAGTGGATTGGCTCAAAACCTAGTGGCCACTTCAATTCTACTTGACCCTCAAAATAGCAATTCAGTGGTGCATTGGTCTTGTGTAGACACTTTTTCAGGGGTGCATTGACCATTAATGTTTACAGTGGCCCTAATGTAAGGTCACCAGATATTATCCCTTATGGGCTCGAAAACTGAAATTTCAAGCAGTTGAATTTTACTTAAATACTGCAAAAACTGGTGCAATGAAATGTTACTAATTTTAATAGTGCATGTGAACCTTTCACACAAACGCGCATATCTCACAGCAATGTTTTTTGTTTTTGTTCTTCTTCATTATCAATGTCTTTTTTGCACTCATCTTTCTTCCAAAACCCCATGTAAGTTTATTTTTGGAGTTTTTGAGGCTGCATTTAATTTATCAGCCAAATACAGCACTTACACGTAGATTGCAATTGGTTTCTTGCAAAAAATTCTTGTATTGGCAGCATTATATGTGAGCAATACCGCCACCCTCTTAAAGTGCCTACATACCAGCTATAATCAATTCTCTGCATCCTATTCTGCTGTAATTCATCTAAAAAATTCAGACACTACATATTTAGTCAGAGGAAACTGTACTTGACTTTTGAAACACTTGGGAGGAGAAATGTGATAACCTACCTAAGTGCTTTGCCCTTAACTGAAATTATGACAAAGTAATTAAAGTTAAAGCAAAAAGACAATCTCTGGACCCCTTATGTTGCCAGTGTTTTTGCAATAGTGAGATTTTTTTTTTTTAAAGCTGTGATTTAAATGTCAAAAGACTGCAAATTAAGCAAAGAACTCCACCAGTGAATATTTAATTGCCATCTATTTATACCGTATATATTTTTCTTTCAAAGGGTTTGTCACATTTCTCTGATTTTGAATCTTTCTTTTTATGTCTCAAGTTCTTTTGACACCCTCAGTTATTAAACTACATCTGTAGATGAATAGAGTGTTTGTACAATACAAAACAAAGACAATATAAGGTAGAATTTTATTTTATAGAAGTCTTTTGACCTTGATATCTCGGCTTTGATGGAGACATGGTTCACTTTACTACCTTGAGATCCAGTGATTGTCTCCCCTGCCCTTTCTGGAAAGCTCTATTTTAGTATTTTTCAACACTTCATTCATGGGGAATGAGATGCTTCTGTACATTTTCTCCCTCCTTCCCCTAATTAAAAAAAAAAAGTTTTTTGTTTATCTCTGTTTAATAGAAATGCATACACTCACATACATACCCCAAACCTGTATTAATTTTCCTCAAATTCACACTGTGTAACACTGCGTAATGCCCTACTCTTCTGAGATCGGCTGCCCTCCACATAGGGAAATTAATCTAGTAATACATCTGGGCCAGAAGCTGTGTGTGTGTTTATGAGATGGGCTGGATGGGGTTGCACCATTAGAAATATTGTTCATCAACTATTAATTTCTCCTTTTCATCTCTATATAGTGGTGACTGGTATAAGATAGATGGACACTGTTAGGTGAAGCAAAATAGCAATGGATTGCTAACCCCAAATATTCAAATATCCAAATAATGAGATTGGCTTAAAAAGCAGGAGATTTAAAAAACAAACAAACATTTATTGGCTTCTTTGTCGGCTGGTTTCTGACCTATTAGAGTGCCTTTTCGTCACATTTCCAAGATTTTCTCTGCAACTATGAGCGTTAGAGACTGACTTTTTAAAAATGAAAACTGAGATTCCCTGGCATTTATTTATCTCTAGCAGCTGGTGCTTTAAGAACACCATATATTGTGAGATTTGCAATAAAATCCCAAGAGAAGGCCCAAACTGTGTTTTGTCTTAAGGGAAAGGGGGTTGTAGAGGAGATTCTGACTTTTAGGGTATTTGCAGCATCTTGGGATGGGATTCTATGAGTTACACTCCTGTCTGACTCCGACAGAATTTCTCCTAGGGCTCTAGAACAGTGCACACCCAGCAGCAGCTCAGCTATTCACTGATTTAATGCAGCATGGGCTTTCACTGGTTGGTACAGTATAGTCAGAGTTATTGGTCCTGCCGTCCTCCCATCCCTCAGTATGGGCAGTATCACCAGCCTGAAGTGCCTCCACTTCCCAACAGGTTGCACATTACTCCTGCACAGAATTGTTTGTGAATGTGTTTGGGGTTGAGGGAGACTTCCTGCACCTTCCATTCATCTCCCAGCCTCCTTGGTGAACTTGCTCAGGGCTGGGTAAAATCTAGCCTATTATTATTGTGTTACAGTCATTCCCAGAGGATCCAGTCAGAACTAAGGCCTTGTTGTGCTAGGTGCTGTACAAATACAAAAAAGCAGCAGTCCCTGTCCTGAAGGGTTTATAATCTGGAATGTATTTGGATAAATGGAGGTTGACATAAATGGAGGATTTTTCAATGCATATCAGTGATTCATGTCAAAGATGCCATTTCAGATAGGAGAGTGATTCAGTCGAATGAGGCTCTATTCTGACTGGTGAGCTTTAGACACAGCTTTACACACACACGTATAATAAGTTATAGCAAAAATCATTCCATGCAGACTGAAGGTAGAAGTAGCACTGATTAAAATCTGGCACAAGCTGTGTCCTTTCAACTCATGAGTATTTGCAACAATAAAATGTATTTTGCCAGTGATTTAAATGAAGTTTTTCTGAGGCCCAAAGAGGGAGCAAGGGTTGGAAGGTTTCAGTGAAACTTTCCATTCACCCACTGCAATGTCAAGAAACTGCATAAAGACAATGTTGGACTGTCGAAAGTGGTTTGTGTTTCAGGGCCCAGAAAGGAGAGGGTGTGTGGAGAAAGCATTTGCAGTAGGAAAAACACAATATTTTACTGACAGTTCTTCAAACTGATCATTACTCCCTAACATCTGCTGCATTATCTCAAATAGAAGTGGTTATTCCCCCTACAAATGAGTATAACATATTACAAAAAATCTGTTGCAAGATTTAAAATAATCTTTGTTGTTATATGTCATTACTCCATAAGAATCAAAACACATGGGCCACTAATGATACATCATTAATATAATACTATTCTTTGAGCAATCTGCTCAGTATGTTCCATTCTCTAGTTCACACTTAAAATAAGCAATATTGCAAGCATTTATCATGTGTCAGGGCCATGGGACTAATGAGATAGAAAGACTGTTAAGAGTTTAGATGAGTGAACTAACTTTCCTTAATTTCAAACTCACTTGAACATAATGGATCCAAAATTTAGCAGTGAATATATGTTTAAGAGTTCTTGTCTTGCAAAAGTTTGTGGTGTTGATGCTGATTACAGCATATGTGCTTCCACCAGCAGCAGCCGTAGAAGCTTTAAGGTTGTATATGTGTTTCCATTTGAAATCCCCATTTTCAGGTGCTTTTTTAAAACTTTCTCCTTTCACACTGACATTTCCTAGACTTAGGCCCTGACTCAGCTAACTTCTTATGATGTGTCTAAATTTGAATTAGACATATGATTCAGTGCTTTGCTGGATCAAAGCCTGAGCTCTTCCAAAAAGTGATTTTTTTTTTTAAGATTGAGCCAAAACATCAAGCTATTTTTAGTACAAAGAGAGTGAAAAATATATTTCCCCTGATACATTAGAGGAAGGCATGAAAAGTGATATTAAGTGGAAACACAGGCACATAGAACAGCTTGAATGCATCTATTCAGTTACATGAATAAGTAAAAGAACAACATGACACAAAAATCTCACTTAACCATGTTTCGCTTCCAAAACCTACTGGAATGTTTGGAAGGTAATAGTAGGAAATTCTTTGAGGCCATCTCAGCCAATTATTGGATTTTGTCAGCCAATTCAATGATATATTATAATTATAACTCAAGGTTGCTTCTTGTTTATGATGCAAAAATCATATCCGAATAAACTTAAATACTGAAAGTAAACTCTGAGGATAATGGGAGTTAATTAATCCAGAATATGGTCAATAGAAAGTTATCTAATGAGCATAAAGATATTTGCAGATTCATTGTATAATTATTGAGAAATAACCATAAAGTAATTATGCAAATCCATCGTCTGACGCTTTCAGCCAATCAGAGCTTGACACTAATGTAGTACTGTTTGAAACAGGAAAACATTAACATACATTCAGAAATTTTTAGTGTATGCCAGCAGGATCCATGTGGACTAGTTAGTGCTCGACACATTAGTGTGCACTAGAATTTACACCCCTCTGGTGTGGACTAATGCACCATGTAGACAAGCCCTTAGAATAGAGGGGATTTGTCTACTCTACAGGTATTAAGAAATAACCATGGAATGATTTTGCAAATCAGACACACAACCAGTTGTAGTGCAGAGCATTGCATAAATGGGGAAAACACCGTACAGCTATGAATCATTCACTGTACAGCATCCCTGCATTCTGACTAAATGAGAAATTTCCCTTTCATTATAATTATACAAAATAAGCAAGAGAAGCAAAGATATCTAGCTTACTCTATTATATTTTGTGTTAAAAGTTCTTGATGACAAAATCTTTCTTTTGCATTTGGGGAAAAAAAATATGAACTGTACCAGATGATGTTTTACCATTATGGCCTGAAAACAAAATAATTGGGCCTTGTCAATAGGATATCATTAGGAAACAAACAAACACCCACACACACCCACACACACCCACACACTATAGCATATTGTCGTATTGTTGTAGCCAGAATATGAGAGAGATAAGGTGAGTGAGGTAATATCTTTTATTGGACCACTTCTGTTGGTGGAAGGGACAAGCTTTTGAGAGCATGTCCCTTCCACCAACAGAAGATGGTCCAATAAAAGATATTACCTTACTCACCTTGTCTCACTTTATAGTGATGTAAGAATAATAAGTATGTAGTCCAGGGGTCCGTTTCTAGAGATGGTAAGAGTCCATTGTCACACTGACAGTAGCAAGCCAATTAATGAGTCTTATTTTTTGTTTGTTTCCATCAGTTATGAGGCTGATCCTTTGTTTTGCTTCTATTCTGTTTGCAGGGCAACATGTCATGCCAAACAAACAAACAAACAACATCAAAAAATGGTTCTGATATTGTGTCCTAAAAACACTCATCTTGATATCTAGTTCTGCTGTGAGACACAGAATCAGCCAACCCTGTAATGGTTAGGATGAACCACAACTGGGGATAGCTGATAATGGTTTGTTTGTTTTTTTAAATCGTAAATGAAACCTAGCCATCAATTTTTGCACACAGCTAATTTATGTAACTACAAAGACCTCCTTATCCTATCCTAATCCTTCATTCCTTCTTCCCTCATACAGTCTGTTATATTTATTTGTTTTGCTATGATCCAAGGGAGGTTGCAAGGTTTGAAGTAGGAACTGTGATTTCCTGTGTGTTTTCATGTAGCCTAGCACAAGGGGTCCGTGATCCTGGCTGGGACCTTTAGTACTATCACAGTAGCAATGCAGAAGCAGATTGGGCACTGTTTATAAATTTATCTCTTTGGAATGCTCTCCCTCACAACCCTTCTAAATCAGGATTATTTGTATTTACAGAAATTCTAAAACAAATCACAAATAAATCCATTAATGCAGCAATATAACCCACCACCAATAAGCCAAGGAACATTTAAAAAGCTCTAATCTTCCTTCACCTCCAACAATTCCTCATACTTACAATCCAATTCCCATCTCATTTTCAAATACATAGGGGAAGAGATTAATTTAGCAACATACCCGGTGTCATCACATCAGGGCTATTTTAAACTAAAATAGGGAGCAAATGCCAAAGCTATGGGGTCCTGTGACAGGCTATACAAACTCTGCATCAGTGAGGAAGGAGTTAAGCAGCTGCTCCTGTCCCAGGTAGCCCCACTTCACCTGAAAAGCTTAAAAGAAGAACAGGTCAGTTAATTAAGGGAGCAGATAATAGAGATGAACTGACTTAGAGTCTATGCTTCTACTCTCTGACATCCGTCTGTAGTGATGTTGCCAAGCCCAAAGGGAAGATACTTCTGATTCTCAGCTGGTTTGAGATTTTTATCCTTGATTTAAGGTCTTTATCTGCTGTGAAAAGAAGGGACTGGTAAGAAGTGATCCAGATAGGTAGCAGTACAGTGCTCCAGGTGCAGGAGCTAGCTTCTTATCACCAGGGTAAACCCTGGATTGGAGCCAGATGAGGAGAATGGGCCTGGGTTCCCCTACTAACTTCTAGGAGCACTGGAAGTTGAAGTCGTAGCATGATATGGCTATGATGCTTCCTGGGGGTATCCAGGGTTGTGAGACTCCTGTCCTTACAGTGAGGAAGCCTTGTCTGTGTTTGCAGGGGGTCAGCTCCCCAGCCCTACCAGCTGTGGGTAACACAAGCACTTCCATTCAGACCTGTACAGGCACTGTTCTCTCTCCACAGGTCAGTGATAGGCGCACTCCAACCCCCAAGCTCCCCGAATGTCTCCCTGGAGTGTCCAGCCCCTGTTCCGCTGGACACCTGCAGAATTCATAGACCTGCTGCTCCCAAAGAAGCAGTGCACCCCAGCTTTCCAGTCGCACCATAGATCACAGCTTTGCTTAACATACAACACATAAATATGTTCATAGTGAAAATGAGCACAAGTTTAATTAACAAAAAGTAAAGATTGAAGAAGTAGCAAGCAAAAGTATTGGTAAGAAATGGTTATATGTAAAACAGCATCTAACGTGTACTCTAGAGCCTAGACTTAACTAAGAAGATACTTTCCTGCCAAATGAACTTTAGCTTACCCAAAGACTTTGTGGTGTTTTCCATCCAGCTCGGTTGCGACCTTCCTTTCATAAGATGGAACACACTGTC
This sequence comes from Emydura macquarii macquarii, assembly GCF_026122565.2. NCBI lineage: Eukaryota > Metazoa > Chordata > Testudines > Chelidae > Emydura > Emydura macquarii. The sequence continues at coordinate 6,763,774 of NW_027133614.1, forward strand.
CATTTGTCTCCTTGGTGAAGGATACTGTGTGTCTCCTTGTATTCTCCGGATACACCAGACTAATCCTTCGATCTTAGTCATAAACAGTCATAAACCTTCCTGTTTTTTGTTTTTCATGCAGGTCTTCTCTCATGTGAATTCACAATCTCTTCATTAGCATCAGGCTCAGTAATGCAAACAGACTTACATTGTAAGACACACAATGAGGAGCCAGGGAGATAAGCGTCTACTGTCTTTTGTCTGGTGGAACATGTTTGTCACCTTCTGGTGACCTGTCTTAAGTCACATCACTTAACAACATAGTTTTCAATAAAGATGTATAACTCAAATGCTATTCTTATATACATTTTTGCAATGGTTAAGATAACTAGTGGGCTACTGGCAATCAGTAGAGACTTCATGTCACCTGCCAGTGATTTAGAATTCATATATCTGACTGAAGAGATCCCTGTATAATTGTGCATCCCCTGTACCCTCTACCAGTTGGCATCAAGGCAGTCCTGGGTTACAATGAGGAATATAGATGGAAAAGGCTTTGAGGACAGAAGGGTCAAAATGGAGATCTTGACCCCTGGCTGGGAGGGAGAAGATGTGGGAACCCCTTGCTTTACCTAGAGGATGAGCCCCATTGCTGGACTCTTTGTATACCCTGGAAGGGGTTGACACCAATGTGTGATCTGGCTGGAGGAGTGAGTAACAGAAGTGGTAGACCAACACAGGGCCAGAGTCACTATCAACAGTGGGAGCCAGGAAAGAAAAGAATCTACCATGCCCTGCCTGACCACCGGGTGGCACCAGAAATGAGTGAATGCCATTACAGAGACCGCTAGGTTTAAAGCCCTTCAGTTTTTAACATCTTTTATGCCTTTTACATGGCATGTCAGTTTGTTTTGATACACTTATATGTCTAATATGTTTCTTAGATAAAGTAGCTAACCCATCAGACAATGGTTAGGTGCCTAATAAATACAATAATTATGTTTATAATGGGTAATTGTAGTGCATATTACAAAGGCTTATTTAAACGAGTTACCTGTAGAGCTGTGAAATTGGCAAACATCACATAAGAATTTTTTTCAGTAAAGTGTGCCAACGTTTCTGCTATTTATAATAGTACTGGGAGTATTTTCTATTCTCAAATCAGCAATTGGAACAATGAAGTCATTTTGAATTATTCTGTTTCTTAATGTGCTCTTTGCACAGTAATTACCGTATGATCACCTGCAACATCTTGCAGCCCTGTAAAATTAAAACAATTATACTAACATGTTTTCTGTGGGATTTTTCTTTCAGCTAACTAAAGCAGATTTACAGGGATTCTACCACCTTCTCTATGCAAATTTCATTCCAAACAGAAATCCTCCTCACCAGCCCCGCCCCTCACCAATATTAATTAAAGGTCCCTGTGTGCAAAAGAATAATCCTTTCTCTAAGCTATGTTCCTCTATGATAATTATTCATTTAGGCCTCTATCCTGCATGTGGATGTATAAGCCCTCCTCATCCAGGAAATCATATAAAAACATTATTAAGGTCTTATATAGTATGTGATATAACTACAGAGAGTTCTATAATATTACTTTTGGTATTGCAAGACCTTTAGGGTGAGGTTTTTCTAAAGCTCTTCTCATTGGCCTAACTTTGCTCCCATTGAATTAATGGGAATTTTACTACTGAATTTGATAGGAGCAGAGTTAACCTGATGCTGAGTGCTGAGAAAATATCCCACCCTGAAAGTGTAAGGAAATATTTATGTTATTTCTATAGATTTCACATGCATTAGGTATTGGCTGAGTATGATGAAGAGGGAATTTTCTGTAATATTTGTATGCCTCCTAGGCATGCCTCAGTTTATTTCTGTGCATTGCTACCCAGTGGTTGCAAAGGATTAAAGCTGCTGTTGGAGCAGAGCCAGAGATATGAAGAAGTGTTTGTGTCATGTAACTGTCCAGTCTGGGATGGAATGAATGGGTCATTTGGCAACTGGCTGGAACTTGCTGAAACTGACCCATATTAATGGAGGTCCTGAAAAAGACAATGGGAACCCAGTGGCTGGGACGCTGTCACCTAGCAACCAAGAGGAAGGAGATTCCTCACATATGTACACACTCCTCTCCACAGGGAAGCAGAGCAGAAGCTTTTGCTTGCACAGAGTAGATCAAAAAGTGTCAGGATACAGGAATAAAAATTGGCTTTTGGAGGGAATCATCAGCTCTCATGTGGGAATAAGTACAAAAGGGAATGAAACAAAGCCCAAAGGGAGTCGGCAACAGTTTGTCTGGCTGATTGCGCTGGTTTGGCCAGATCAGACTGCGGCTTGACCTTTGCCCCTCTGTGTTAACTTACGGACTTTCAGATTCTGTGTGCCAGGTGACTAATACATGGTTGTCTTGTTCTGAAGAGGCTGCCTTCTCTATCTGCAAATACGTACTGAGAGCACTGCACCCTGAAGGTGTACGTTACAAGCCTGCAACAGGAGCTTGGCTTGGTAGGCAGCCACAGACTGATACAGGATCACAGGTGTTCAAAGACACCGTTTTAGGTTTCGGAGGCCACGGGCATGCCCCTGTGGAACTACGTACATTGTTGGGGTCTGGCACACTAAAGGCATCACTTCTAAGGGACTGGTTACAGACTGGGTCATAGACCAGACCCTGTGGATCCGTGACACTGAGGTACAGAGCTGCAGGGTTACAGCCTGCCATGGTGCCTCATTTCCAGCATTTGCTATAGGGGAGAGAAGAGAGGTGGCAAACATGGGGTGAAAGGAAAGCCTCACAGGCACTGTGATGAGATGTTCATCCCACATAAGACAGAGCAGGGTCAGTGAGGTCAATTATCCTGATAGGCAGCACCTGAGGCTTGAGCCAGGGCTTGAAAGGTTGATTGATGAGGACACCCAGCTGAGAAGGAACATGTGGGGCTGATATAAAGCCAGGAAGTTGGGAGTAGAAAAGGGTTGTAGGGGAAATAGTCAGCAGATATTCCTTGAGGGGTAGGAGATATATAAAGGATATCTATATAAAGGATTCTAGGGAAAGAGCAGTAAGAAGTAGGAGAAAGCAAGCCCTAGTTGCTTGGCAGAAGGGTCCTGGACTGCATCCTGGCATCAGGGTGGGTGTAAATTCTTCTACTAGCTACTAGAAAGTGGTACAGATTAAGCAGAAGAGTGTCAGGGTTTGGGACAGTTGTCTGATAGGCTTTTGCTGCCCTGGAAGGGGAGGACTATAGTGACCTGGCTGGAGGACCGGACCATTAAGAGACAATACTGAGTCATACAGAGAGGCAGCAGGCTGTGTGAATGTAAGGAAGAAGGGTATATCAGTCCTGGAAGGAGCTACTCCCCAGAGCAGCTGGAAGGAGTCATCCCTAATGGCGAGTGAACCCCATGACAGTCATTCTGTAGTCTTTGGTCTTGCTCTAGGCTGCTATGTCCAACATCAGCAAGTTAATGCTGACTGTCTTCCTGCTTGTAACAGGGTGGCTTGTGCTCTAAAGACCCTGGCACTTAGCTAACCCCAGTTAATAAGGAGGCCTGTCTGTGAAGGGCTCAGCTGACTTCTAGAATGAGCAGCAGGAAGGTGGTGGTGGATGCAGTGGGTTGCTGGAAGTGTAGAAAAAGAAAGGCACTACCAGAGACAGGAGACCTGGCGGTAGTACCGTTTTGGCCAGGACAGTCCTTTTTATTTATTTATTTTTTAAGCTTTGTCCTGTATTTTTTGGCAGAAGTGGGCATTTGTCCTGTTTACTCTTGCTCAACTTAATCAGTTAACAAGAGCAAATGGGACAAATACCCACTTTTGTCCAAAAAAAAAAAAAAAAAAAAAGTGGGGTGTGGAGAAGCGTGTGGGGGGAGAAGGATGAGCATTGATGCCAGTCCTGGGAGGGGGCAGACAGCGACCCCAGCCCCATGGAGTATGGCAGGCAGTGCTTGGGTAAACAGCAACCCTAGCTCTGTGTGAGGAGGGCAGGGAGCAGGAAGGCTAGCCCCATGCAGTGTCCTATTTTCCCTTTAGGAAATATGGTCACCCTAGACAGGGGAGGGGTGTGCATGAATGCAAATGTGCTGCAGACCCTTCCAGGGCATGAGGGGGCACCAGACTCCAATGCTGACTGTATGGTCTCAACCCAGGTGTTACAACATGCAGTGCTCCCCTGGCTGTGCCCCTCCATGTCCTCTTCTCTCCTTCCTTTACCACAAGCTGATGACAACAGCCCTGTCCCTTCCTTCCCTAGGAAGGGAAAAATAATGAGACTAGAAGTCTATGTATGGAGACACAGGAATGTGGGCATCATCTGAAGGGGGATTTTGGGAGCCAAGGTGAGAAGTTGGGGTCAAAATGTTCTCTACTCCCTTGGGTACAGGCTGAGTGGAGCCTGCAGGAAGAAACCTCTTGCCAGACAGAGCAGTGAATGACAATGCAAGAAGAGTAGGGTGGGGCTGGAACAATGACTCAGGGTATGTCTACACTGTTGGCAGCAAATTTGCCACCATCAGATCAATTTATCCAGATGGATTGAGTGGAAATGAAGACTTGCTCAATCGATCTAGAAGTCCACTCAATAAAGCCACCTCCCCAAAAAGCATAGCACTGCATTGATGGGAATAACTTCCTGCAGTGGAGACATTGCGCTAAAGGGAAGTTATGAAGTCAATGGGAGTTACACAAGCTACACAGAGTAACTTGCATAACTCCCATTGACTGCAGCTGAATTTTGCAGGTGCTGTAGATGGGGCCTGAGTCAGTGAAGTAGAGCAGGGAGTGGAGTTGGAGCTGTATAGCATTGTGGAGATGTGTTTGGAGGAAGATAGAATGTGGGGAAAAATTCCCCACCAGAGACCCTTCTGCTGCATTTAAATCAAGGTGGGGGATTGGGGATCTGGGTGCAGCATTCCTTTCCCAAACACAGCACCTCATCTGTACTGCTGGAAACAATCTCTCCTACATCAACATTACACCTGGAGGAACACTTGCGTGAAGGTCAAGGGATTATTTCCTATGACTCTATAAATAACTAACTATCTGACTAACTGAAAATGAGCAAAACTGGCAGTTGTTTATCTGGAAGCAATCATTTTGAAATAACAGTTGCGTTATTGAAATCTGACTGATACCCAGTTGCTGTAAGGGCCCCTTGGACTATAAGCAGCTGGCACAAGATAGAGACCCTGCTACTTTTGTTTTCCATCCCCAGAACACTTGTGACTTTATATTAAAAAAGTACATACTTTTTGTTTGAAAAATGAATTCTCACTTGGTACTACTTTTGGGTTTTTTGCTTCCTTTTTTTCTCCTTTGCCAAGTGTGGTGTATCTTCTGTAAAGAAGTGCGTTTGTAGCTGACCTCTGAAGAGATGTAAAAATAGTATTGTGAAGAACTTATTGGCTTCTTGTTGCTATAATGTGTTGGATTTCTATAAACACGTTTTATCCGAAAAAAAGAGTATTGCTGTGAAAAAATATTGTTTTTCTTTATTGGAAAAAAGTCATTGTTTGAGTCGATTAAAAACAATAAAAAGGATTTAATGTTTCTGGGTCTTTAAGGCCAAGCTTTTTTCAAAGTAGTGATCACTTTTAGAATTTGCTAGATGTCTTCGTATCTTTCAAAAATGTTTTTCTATAAACTGGAATATTCTATTAAAAATGAGATCATTTGACTTTCCAGAAATGGGGTATTTATTTGTAAAATCACAAATGTTGGCCTTTGAGAATAATTTGCATTTTTGAGGAGGTAAAAGATGAATTTTTTCCTCGTTTAAAAATATCTATTTTTAAAACCCCCTCCCCTGCTCTCTCAGGCTGCTGTATCACTTAGTCACACAGGCAGATGGCATAACATAAAGGAGCCCCCGCTACCTTTTTCCACCAACTCCCACCCCTCAGAGCTGCATGAGCACAACTTGATCAACCCAATGGATCTAATCCTTTCCCTTTATAGGGGGACACATTGCTTTTCATGAGAAATAGTTTCCATGACCAATTTTAATTGTTTTTTATTAAAAACAAGTAGCTTTCTGTCTTTTAAAGATAAGTGTATTCAGCAACTGTACAGAAATGCTACATCCCTTTAGTGTATTATAATTTTGCATCATTCTCATGCCAGTATTGGTTAAAAGGGCAGAAACTAATGTTTTCCATCCCTTTCTGTCATTAGCTGGGGCTTCCATCTGCTCTGTGCTGTTAAAATTGTTGGTTCTGCCTTTCCTGCAAAGGGCTCCTTTTTAAGGTTTCTCTTTGATGCCCTCATTTCCTCACCAGTTGGTTTCTACTTAACAGCTTCATGTCTGTTTTGGCATATGGAGTAGATGCCCCATAAATGTCCAAATGCTTCCTTCTAATTCTAGTGGAGACAAGCTGCTGGCTGGTAACTTCTCAGATCTTTGATAGATTCTGGGCATTGGATTGAGACACTTCCATAGAAAACTCAATGCATTTGAAAATAAGTGCCTATTGAACACTTTAATAGATCTTCAAAGCCATATGTTAGCACTGAGATTGAGAGCTGAAAATGTTTCAGTTTTGTTTTGGTACTGATTTGTTTCTTTGATTTCCATATGTTGAGTTTAGTGAATGCTGTGGATGCTTTTCCTATCCTTGTCATTACTTTCCTGAGGTCTCAGTTGGCTTGTATGGTGCTATCCAGGTAAATGGTCTTCCTTGGGGGTGTGTGGTTTTTTTTTCTTTTCTCCCTCCTCCCCCAATGTCTGGTTTTCAAGGATGTTTGTTTTAGTTTAACTGAGTTCTACCTCACCTGCTGTTTTTGCCAATGTCTGTTTGTAGCTTTCCAGCGGCATTGATCAGTAAGACTACATAAGCAAAGTCTGGATCTTCTAGGCACCTGCCATCTAGCTATGCTATGCTAGTGTATGTGTTGCTACTAATAAACTTCATTATCTAGTCCATGGCAATGTCAAAAAGTAAAGATAGAATTCAGCCCTCTTTTCACAGCAGTGTGCACACTGAACCACTGTCTGGTTGTGCGCCCTTACAGCACACTTTCAATGGCTGTTCATAGCCTTCATGATGATTTTAGCTGAAATTCCATTAGACTGAGAAATATTCCTGTGACCCAGAGAGCCCTTCAATGCCAACTGGCAAAGGGCACACCATACCATAATTCTCATGTTAGGTCTGACAGACTCCTTCCCCCAATTCATTTGTCATAATCTGTATCTACGTGGTGTCCCATGCAAACTGGTAACACTCTAGTTATTAATATTGTGTGGTGAATGTATGGGTCTAAAGAACTTTAGAGGTTTTAGGAATATTTCAAGCATATGTGGCACAGTGTCTAATCCAGCCTGTCCTAGATGAAGGAATGGTTCACAGACTGAAGTGTCTGCAATGTAGACGAAGCAATGTATGGCCAAAAAAAAATAAATAAATAAATAAAAAGCACACTTCTGTGCAAGATAAACAAAGCCAGTAGGAAAGATGACTACTTCAGTCTCAAAAGGGGATGGAGACTGCACCAACAGGAAACCTTCCTGCCTCTTGAAACAATCGATGAACTCTGGGAAGACACAAGCAAAGGAGACAAAAAGGAAGCAGTACCCTTTGAGATCATGGGACTGGAAGGCCCATTTTTCTGGGAGTCAAACAATTTTAGAACTTCTTTGGCCTTGTTTGTTGGAGCATAGCACCATATATTTGGCATGTTTAGAATCTGTCATTTATGATGTTGGTTGATAAGTGATCTTTTTTCTGAAAGAATCATTCATAATGAATGTTACTCCTTCTGAGGATACATTGTCACTCTGACCTGAATAGATGAGAAGAAATGTTTTATCCCAATCTATTTGAAGCACATCTCCTCAATCTTCTGTCCCTAAGGCAAGTCCATAGTTGTCCATCTTCTTCATGGTCTGCAAGACACTTGTTTCAGTGTTCTCCTGGTCCAGTAACAGACGTTGAAGTGTTTTCCTGCTGACAACACTAAACTTGTGGGACTCCTGGCTTCTAAAGACTTTCACCAAGAACCTTCATGCAGTACAAGGGGTTAGATGGGAAAAACGTAACCCTTTTTAAGAAAAAAGAGCTGGCAAAGGGGTCTCTCCTGTAATATACTGAGTGTCCTCAACTTCTGCTGAGGGATACTAAACTTTGTACTGATCTTGGGATGGCCAACAGAAACATGTAAACAAAATGAAGGGGCCAAATCACTCAGTCCTTTCTCACACCAGTGTTGTTTAGTCATCTGACTGCCTTGATAGGCCAGGGGCACTACTTAAGCACGTCAGTACAGGAATCAATTCACTGGCCATTGTGTATGTGCTCGCTCACTATTTTAATACACACTTTACCAACTCTAGGTAAATTAAGTATTCGCACCTTCCCAGCAAGGGCTGATACTACATTAATTGGCAGTAATGCTAATTATAGGCTTGGTGGTTAAGACAATGGACTGGCATTTAGAGAATTTGGGTTTACTCCCTGATTCTACCACAAATCTTCATGTGACCTTGGGAAAAATTAATTAAGCTTCCTGTTCTGCAGTTCCCCTCTATTAAATTAAATTTCTCCCACCTGCTAGCTATATCTTACTATGTATGTGTATAGTACATAGCTGAAGGGGGATTCATTCTTCAGTGGTGTCTCAAGCATGTACCACAAAGCAAATTAATAATCGTAATCATGTCCATTTATGCTTACAAATGTGTAACATGAGTGCTAGGATTTTTTTCTATACTTATGGGTATAAGTATAGAAACTTCTCACGTTTAAGACACTTTCTGAATATAAACTACCTGATGTAAAAGACCCTCTTTAATAGGTTCAGGATTAAGTGACTATACCTGTTAATTATAGTAAAGAGAAATGGGAGACAAAACAAACAGGATCAGATGGGTTCATTACATAAGTATTTTTCTTTCTATACCTTCAGCAGCGGCTGCTAGGGTGACTGTTGCAGTATTTATTTCTGCATAAATTCAAACTGGGGTGCAAATGGAACACACACATCTCAAAGATGAGGCATCTTCTGGTGAAGATCTCTCACATGAGGCTTTCCAAGCCACATTGGACAAGGTTTAGCTATGGGCTCTGACATCCACCACTAATGTAGAGAGTGTCAATTTTTTGTTTTGCTGAGCAGTTCTGAGATCACTACAGGATCTTGGAGTTGGGCCAGATAGCAATATCATGCCTCATGAGGCTCGACTGCCAGAACCAGAAGCATGGACTCAGGGAAGGTTCAGAGTTGCACTTCCTTTTGGGTGCAAAGAGACTTCTACCAAAAACCACTTGAGCATTCTGTACAACCATCAGATTTGAGTTGTGCTTCTCGCTAAGCTATACTGTTTCAAAATGTGTTCAGGTATGGGACTCTCTTCAGTTGTTTATACATCTCCAGTTAAGGTGACCAGCTAGCAAGTGTGAAAAATCGGGATGGGGTTAATAGGCACCTATATAAGTGAAAGCCCTGAATATCAGGAGAGCCCCATTTTTATAGGAACAATTTAGTCACCCTATTTCCAGTTCAGTAACTCTTCCTTCACTGTAAAATGCAGTTTGTGGCTATTAAGATACTGTTCTATGCAGAAAGTGAAAAATACAGTAATTCCAAACTTTTGATGAAATAACGAACATTGCTTTCTATCTACTGTTAAGAAGGTGGTTTGATTTGTGTTTCTTTAGCTCAGTGACATCAGCTTCTTAACCTGGGTATTGCAGCAAATGTAAATCCTGTTATCCTCCTAAGATATCCTAGATCTACAAAGAGAGACTCCAGTTCACAAAAGCTTCCCTTTTTGCAGCACTAAATGTGTTTATCTTTAAGTACACAATTATGTGCTGTCCTGACCTGAGACAGACTTGTGCATGTGCTTAAGAGCTTTCTGTAATGGGGGGGGGGGATGTACAAAATCTGTATGGAAGTTAAACTGTACAAAAGTCTATTCTACTTGACTTATATTGATCAAAATTTTATATTATTGAAAAATTGGCAAGCACATTCCTTAAACGGGGTTAAGGAAATAAAATACAATGAAATAAATACAGGCTTTAGGGAGCAGTGGTCCTCTTCATGCCATCCTCTTCAGCTGTATCTATAATGGCCTCTGAACAAACTTTCTCCTGTAGTGTGCCCTCTGTTCAAAGAGGAGAAAAAGTGGAGACATAAGAGACCAGTATGAGACAGCATGGTGCCTGTCCCTCAAAAATGATTGTTTTAAGAAAATAAAAAGCCAATTAGTTTAAGTATTTTGACCCCTTTTCTTGTTAAGTGATGGGTGAATGATGTCAATACTGTACAAAGGAATGGGGTATGCTGCAGCAGCAAAGGATACAGCAGCTTTAAACCTTCTCTCCCAACATGCCTTGGCTTGAGCAGTTCCTCCCCCACCAAGCACACACACAGATGGTAGAACAGGTTACTTTTCAGTATAGATAATTTAATCTTCAGATTAAAAAAGTAACAAAGAACCACCATGAAGTCGAAAATAAGTAGATTAGATCCTGCCTGGCTGCTTTGTTGCTCTGTTAGTGCAAAGTCACACAATGGTTGGCCTGTTGGCAGCAGAAGGCTCACCCCTGTGTCTGAGAACTCCAAGTGCTGCAGAACCAACATAGCCACTCCTATCTCCACCCTCTTTACTGAGACCAGCGTAAGGGGATGTCTAGGGAAAAAGTGGCAAAGGCAGGGCTTCCCTATATCCTGCTGATCCCTGGTTGCTGGAAGGCTGAGCTGGCACACAATTAATCCAGAATCAGAGGCATACAAAGGCCACCTTTGCCCCCCCTCCAGCTGCACAGTGTGCTCTTTTACTGTAGCTGGGGATCTTAATGCACAACTCATTCTGCAGCTCAAAATGGTAGCTGCCTCACCGCTTCTCTTGCAGGAGGAAGGGACACTCAACATTTCAGGGTACAGTGCTTATAAAAATAACATCTTTCTGTCCTCTATAGCTATGTGCCATCTAGGTGGGTCTGTCAAGCCCTAGTCAGCAGTCTCATCCTAGGGACCAAAATGGATTTTCAACTTGCCCCGTGTCCCTTTGAGTAGGTGTAGCTGCAAGACACAGGCTTACTTTCCCACATACTGTTTGCTGAAATTTGGCAGTGGGAGACTAAGTAAATTATTCCATTAAAAGCAACCAGTGTCATCTGTTCAGTGAACTTAGATCCCAGGAGAATTTCTGAGAGACCAACTTGAGGCACCTTGCTCAAGCCCCGCATTCAGAAATTCTAGTCCAGTTATATATAGTGAGCATACAATTATCTGAGAAATTTTAACCTTTGGAACTTTGACAAGTTCACTAAATATGTCCCAATTAACCACAAATCCCTCTTCATTATTTTCCATGGCCTGTTTTGCAGTTCACATTTTTACAATAATTTATCTATATTTCCTCCCCCCCTCACAACCATACTGCATGTTCATCAGAACTTATATATCATTTGCTGTCTCATCATATCTATTATAGATACATACTGACAGCCAAAACCTGGAGTTTTCTGTCCATCTTGCTTGATTTTTCTTTTTTAGCTGTGGCTTTCTCACAAGAGAGCTATGTCCTTATCACTTGGCTGTATTATATAGCAGCTTGCATCCTCTATTTCCAATCTGTCACTTCAGGTTGCATGGGGAAGAGGTTCTCTGGGACTGGCAGCATAGCAAATAGCATACGTGATGAGGTGTGCAGAAGGCCCTGTGGAGCTCATTAGGGAAATCTATCAGTTCAATAGCACCTTGCCTTGATTTCTGCTAGAGGACTAACCCTTTTGTCCTGTTAAATGATGATAGTGATACTTACAGGCCATTAGTGGCGGTGCAGGAATCCAAATACTCTTCCCAGGACTTACTGTTGCTTTTCAAAATTGCAAATTAAGCATATGTGATGATATTGGTGGACATTTTTATAGCCTTACTTGACTTTCTGTGCAAAACATTCGATCATGGATTTTTGTTTGTTTTGACTTCTGGTTCTGTTGAGAAATTTAAGCTGAGTCCAGTGAAGGAATCCATACCAAACAGTAGTTTATTCTGCTAGGCTATCTCTTCCTATAGCCAGCCATGTAAATAGGATGCTAATGGCAGAGAATAATGGCTTGAGAATTTCATTCTCAACTTTCACTTTGTAGATTTTTCAAGCAAAGGTGTCTCCAATTCATATTTTTGAAGGGGAGGAAGGAGAACTTTTCAGTTCCCGTTTTTTTTTTTTTTTTTTTTTTTTTTTGGGGGGGGGGGGAGCGTGGATGTTGCATTAATTTTTAAAGCACTTCCCCATCTTTGTCCAAAACTACTTGATTCTTGGGCAAAAGCAGGCATCTCTCCTGTTCAGTTTTCTTCAGTATTTGTAGACTGTTTTCATAGCCCAGAGTAGAGAACGCACACAATGGAGTCTGTACATTGTTTTATATTGAGCTTCAATAAGTTAAAGCGTTTGTGCTGTTTCTAGTATAACTATATATTTCAAACCCAGTTGGTTGGATCGATTTCAATATTAAAGTCCCTTTCTCTCTCTCCCCCCCCTCCCCTTTCTCTTTTTTCATTTATGGGTATAAATTTAGGGACAATTCTACCCTCCAGGAATCTTGCGGTATTCCTACTGTTGTACTGTAGGGACTCTCTGTGCATCACAAATAAGCTCAGATAACTTTTTTCCCAAACTTCCCATCCAAAATTTTCTGCTGGGGTAGAATGTACTGCTTCAGTTAAATTAATTTATTTGGAAGATGTAAGACAAGGGAATGAAAAATGAGGCTAGGCTAGCAATGGGAAACTAGCTTCATTCTTAACTATAGAGCCACTAGCATTGATTCATAGTAAGTGTGGTCTTTTAATCTATGTAATAGTGCTCCTAATGCTTTTCTTAGAAAACTATCTGAATAGAAGCATTGCTTGCATCACTTGCACCAATCCTGTAAACATGTAATTGTCTATGTGTTCTTAACTTTACTTCTAGGGATAGTCCAATTGAAACCAGTAGAACTACTCATGGTAGCAAAGTTAAGCACATGCTTAAGTGCTTGCAGAACTGAATAAAAGCTTCAGGTTGTACTACTAAGAATCTTTCACTGACTGGAATGGACAAAGTCACTTAAGAGGTTTTATTCTCCTCTACTTTAAACAGCTGCTTTTATTTTTAGCTTAAAATGCAGTTCATTTGTAACCTGATGAAGAATGTAAATTGTCAATTAAAAACAAGAGTTTCTGAATGAGCTCAGGTAATAGAAGTCTTTATAAGATGTCAAGATTAATGTCATGCAACTAATTATTAAAGGATACAAAATGTTTCTATATGGTATGTGTTACAAGAATGGTATAAAATGAAATTAGAATTGAAAATGCATAGCAATCAACTCCCTAAATCTGTAATTTGGGTACTTAAATGCATTTATTTTATACATTCAGCTCTCTCAACATATAAACAGTTGCTGTCTTAGGAATTTGTCACTTTGGTTGACAGATCCAGGGCTCATTAGTTTTAGCCATAAGGAAGAATGAAAATAAGAGGACCACAGTCAAAAATACATAGACGCTGAAATGATTCTCTCATCGCCACTCTCAGCAGATATATAGTCCTATTTAGTTGATTCCCAGTGAGGATATTGGGTCAGATCCTCAGCCACATAAAGGCATATTCAATGATTTATGTGTCATTATACAGATACAGATTCAGATTCATTATACAGCAGATAAGCATCTGGCCCATTGTTTCTATATTTAAAAATAAAATGAGGGGGGGGAGCATGGATTTCAATTCACCAAAATATTCAACATTCCAATTTAATGCACATGAGGTCAAAAGAGCATTAAGATCTGTTCCTAAGGGGGGGGGGGAGGGAAACACCTATTGAAGTTTGAGGATTGAACTCCTTATTTACCAGTTTTTGTAAGCAGAGGAATATGCTTCAGAGCAGAGGGGGAAATGATGGACTATTTTGTGTTTTTTAATCAGTTTCTATTTTGACAGTCTCTTTCCCCCACCACCATTGGGTGGGTGGGTGGGGTTAAAATTGAAGTTTATAAAGAACAAAACCATGCATGGATTGTGAATTCACTGCATGACGATCCCTGGGATTTAGAACCCATCCTCTTCCCCTCCTCTTCTCCACTATAGACCCTTGCTCAGACCCAAGTTGGGCCTTACTTTGACATGCCTGGACTGAAGTGGGTGTACACCTCTGCCTTGGAGAAGGTGAGTGGGGAAGAGATGGGAACGACTGGAGCTCTCTCACTTCCATCCAATCCACCATTCAAGACCATTGAGGTCTCTGAAGCACAGTCCTTTCCCAGGACTACCATTAGGATAGTGTCACAGGATGACAAATTCAGGCCCCAGCTACCACCGGTCCAGTTTTTCTACATGATCAGGTGACTGAGCAAACTGTGAAAGTGCTTACTGCTTGCAGAAGGAAAAGATGGTGTCAGAGAGCTTTCTGAGACAGCTGCTACCCTCGTCAGCTGGTTTAGGGCTGATGTGGTTCCAAGCAGAAGAAAATCATGCTTAAAAGCTCCATAACAGAAGCTGTCTGAGGAGGTGTTGGAGGAGATGCAGTAAGAGCAGCAGCCAGGGTACTGGTGTGACATCTGTGATAGCCCTCTTAAAAAAGGGAGCTGGGAATAAAACGTGAGCAGGGTGTAGCAGAGAACTTTTGAAAGATGCTGGGATGAAGGCCGAATGAGAGAAGGCAGAAGTAGGAAGTGACCCTGGAAACTCTGTGAAGGAGGGCTGTTTTGGAGCGTGAGGCTGCACAGCTTCCTTCTAGTACAGTAAGTGAGTGCGTGTGCATGTCAGAGAGAGAGAGACTCCCCTTCTTAGCAGCAGACCACCTGCACTTTACTTTAGTTGGTGTATCCATGCACAGAAATTGGATGAAGTAATTCATTTTGTATGGCCATAGCATATCAGTGGTGAGTTCAACGCTTCTGAAGGTCTCAGATGATCCTAAAATCTGACTTTTTTCATCGTTCACCAAAACAACAGAGTTTAAGGCCTTGGATACTAAATACACGAGATTCACCACAACAATACTGTTGAGTATCAACGTGTCTTTAATAAAGCTGTAACACAATCCTTTAGCCAATTTTTCAAACTTGTGATACTTCATATGTTTAAATAACTGCATTTTTCAGCTTGGGCCAGCTGAAGGGTATTTGACCATATGGCAGAATAAATAAGAACTGACTTCTCATTGCACATTACAGCCAGTGTTTTACAATAATGACTCAGAATGCTATTTTTTGTTAATACTGTTGTACTACTATGGACCACTACTGTAGTATAGTCTCTCTTATTTTTATAAAGCTGATGGGAAATGTGGACATTAAATTAAATAAACCTTTTGGCTTTCTGGTTCTCTACTGCAGGTCACCTTTGTTTCTGAGTAGGTTTTTTTTTTTTTTTTTTCTCATTCAGTGATGGGCAGTAATCCAAATATCTAAACCACCATATAGCATCTGATGAGATTTGGATCGATTGGCAGATTTGTAGCTAAACTGTTTTAATGCATTTCTGTACTTGTAATATAAATGGCTTCGACAGACTAAGGTAGGAAAACTTGCTAGGAAAGTGCAGGGGAAATGACATAAGTCACTTAACCAGCACTAAAAGCCATTGCAAGCTTAAAAAGAAGGGTGTGACTCCAATTTTAAGGGATAAGGAGCCAGTCCCAATATCTTTGCTGATGATAACTGCAGTGCTAGTAAGTAGTATTAAAATGACTCCATTTGTAGCACTTTTTCCAGGTTGGCACATATCCACATCATTTGAGGTATGATGATCACACACAATGCAGTGCAGCCCTAAGGGTGTGTTGGCCTTAATATGTAATGGTAAAGTAAGAGTGCTTCAGGTGGCTGAAAGAGGAAGTGAAAAGATCCCATTGCATGGTCTGAAAATACTGAGAATCTTGGTGTCCTGTTCAAACAGTGCTGGACTTCAACATTTTCTCTTTCAGCAGGAGTGAGAGAGCTATTGCTCCGCTCATAATAGCTGCCATAGCTGTCTTTGTTTCATACATGAATAATTTGTTAACTAATAGTATGAGTGAGCAGTATCAGAACACAACAATGGGCAGAAAGAGGTGTTCAGCAGGCGAGACCCTCCAGAAACCAAAGTGTTACAAACAAGAGCTCCAAAGGGGTAACCATGTTAGTCTGTATACAGCAAAAACAAGAAGAGTCCTGTAGCACTTTAAAGACTAACAAATTTAATTCCTGCAGGCGTAAGCTTTCGTGGGCTGCAACGTACGCCTGCAGAAATTAAATTTGTTAGTCTTTAAAGTGCTACAGGACTCTTCTTGTTTTTACAAACAAGTGTTCCCCGGCAGGATATCAACAGTCCTTGGGATTCATGTAGGGAGTAGAGCTGATTGAAAAGGCAGGGGGTGGGACGAATACAAATGTTAATATATTTTCAACATTTCAAACGTCCACACTTTGACTAGCTGTAACCATTGTTTGGAAAAATGGAGCGTGTTTGGGGGCGTGGGGATGAATGTCACAAATTGTGAACCATTTTTTATTAGACATACAAGGTGGGTGAGTGATATCTTATTGGACAGACTTCCGGTGGTCCAATAAAGTATATTACCTCACCCATCTTATCTCTAATATCCTGGGGCCGACATGGCTACAGCTGGATAGCCCCCACTCTGTTGTTGGACTTCTGCCTGCATTCTCTTTTTACTCCTGCAGCTCTTTCTTTTACTGTTTTTGTTTGTTTTTGTCTTATCAAGGGGAACGTATTATCTTTAGTTTACAGAATGTTAATGAAGTGTATCTACCCTTCCATTCCCTCACTGAACTCTCCTGTTAGTCACCTCCTCTTGTTGCTTAGAATGCTCGTTAAACCCTTATTCTCCTTGAGTAGCCACGCCCCCCAGTTAAGGGTTGATGGGTGCTAAAGGGCTTGGGGATCAAAGCCTCATTAAGAAGTGCTCAGCCTTGTCTAGCAGGCCATTAGGATCATCAGCATACGGTCCCCCAACAGACCAGTTTATTGCACTGAGTGCGACATGTATGATTACCTGCCCTATGGGCAGCTGGCATATGTGTGCATTTGGTGTAAGGAGCTCCTGGCTGTCAGATTGCATATGGGCTTTGGAGACTAGGGTGGATGAACTGGAGGAGCTAAGGGAGACGGAGGTACATAGATGAGACTTTCTGGGATACAGTGGAATGGTCCCACCCCCGGTATGACAGCCTCTGTATTGTTGAGGAGGATGAAAGTCTCAGGGAAGGAGAACGTCAAACTGGAGCAGAGGGAAACGATCCCATAGTTTTTGACCCTCCTTCCAGGTGTCATGGTACCCTCTTGCACTGAGGATACCTCTCAGGGGGGAGGGGACTCCAGTTATTAGGTTGACAAGTAATAGTAATGGGGCACAAGATCATTAGAAACAGAGCTGAGTTTGGGATGACCAGGAGGACCACTGGTGACTTGCCTGCCTGGTGCAAAGGTTACCGATCTCTCGAGACATCTAGACGCTTACATGTAGTGGTGGGAAGGAGCCGGTGGTTGTATTACATGATAGACATGACAATGACAATGACATAGGGAAGGATAGGAGAGAGGTCCTGGAGGCCAAATTTAGGCTGCTAGGTAAGAGACTGTAGTCCAGGACCTCCCATGGTAGCATTCTCTGAAATGCTTCCAGTTCCATGTGCAGGTCCAGTTGGACAGGCAGAACTGCAGGGTCTCAATTTATGCATGAGATGATGGTGTAGGGAGGAGGGGTTTAGTTTTATTAGGAACTGGGGAACCTTTTGGGAAAGGGGAAGCCTATACAGGAAGGATGGCCTCCACCTAAAGCAAAATGGAACCGGATTGCTGACACGTAAAATTAAAAAGGTCATAGGGCAGCTTTTATACTAATGGTTGGGGACAGCCGACAGGTGCAGAGGAGCACCTGCTTCAGATAGAGACCTCCCTTAGGGAAGGATCAATTAATGGAGATTCTCTATATCCTAGTAAGGGAGGGAGGAGGATGGAAGAGGATAAAATATGGGTAGGATCTGCTGAGAAACAGTCAAATGAAAAAGTCCTGTTCAATTACATTACATAATGGCAGACAGCTTAAAAAGTGCCATTTTAAGTGCTTATATACAAATGCTAGAAGTCTAAATATTAAGATGAGTGAACTTGAGTGCCTCATATTAAATGAGGATATTGAGATAATAGGCATCACAGAAACTTGATGGCAGGAAGATAATCAATGAGACACAGTAATACCAAGGTACAAAATATATTGGAAGGACAGAATAGGTTGCACTGGTGGGAAAGTGGCACTATGTGAAAGAGAGCATAGAGTCAAATGAAATAAAAATCTTAAATGAACCCAACTGTCCCATAGAATTCCATGCTTGTGTAATAAGAATATAGCTGTAGGGATTTACTACTGACTACCTGACCAGGATGGTGATAGTGACTGTGAAATGCTCCAGGAGATTAGAGAGGCTATAAAAATAAAACCTTTAAATAATAATAATGGGGGATTTCAACTATTCCCATATTGACTGGAGATATGTAACCTTAGGATGGGATGCAGAGAGAGAGTTTCTTGACACCTTGCTGTCGCTAGTCCTGGAACCCACAAGAAGAGAGACAATTCTTGATTTAGTCCTAAATGGAGCACAGCATCTGGTACAAGAGGTAAATACAGCTGAACCACTTAGTAACAGTGATCATAACATAATCAAATTTAACATCCCTGGTGGGGACCACCATGGTAACATTTAATTTCAGACAGGGAAAAGTTATGGTGCCAGAAATGAAATCCCTGCAAGCTGCATGAAAACTTTTTAAAAAACACCATAATAGAGGCTCAATTTAAATGTATACCCCAAATTAAAAAAAAAAAAAAAACATAGTAAGAAGACCAAAATAATGCCTCCATGGCTAAACAACGAAGTTAAAGGAACAGTCAGAGGCAAAAAGGCATCCTTTAAAAAGTGGAAATTAAATTCTATTGAGACAAATATAAAGGAGCATAAACTCTGCCAAAAAAGTATAAAAATATAGTTAGGAAGGTCAAAGAATTTGAAGAACGGCTGGCCAAAGACTCAAAATATAACCACAAACATTTTTTTTAAAGTACATCAATCAGGAAGCCTGCTAAACATCCAGTGGGGACACTAGATGATCGAGATGCTGAAGGAACACTCAAGGAAGATTTATTGTGGAAAACTTAAATGAATTCTTTGTATCAGTCTTCACAACTGAGGATATGAGGTTGATTCCTAAACCTGAGCCATTCTTTTTAGGTGACAAATCTGAGGACCTGTTCCAGATTGAGGAGTCATTAGAGGAGGTTTTGGAACAAACTGATAAATTAAACAGTAATAAGTCACCAGGATCAGGTATCCACCAAGAGTTCTGAAGGTACTCAATTGTGATATTGCAGAACTATTAACTGTGGTACCATTTAAATCCGCTCCTGTACCAGATAACTAGAGGATAGCTAATGTTATGCCAATTTAAAAAAAAAAACACTCGAGGCTATCCCTGCAATTACAGGCTGGTAAGCCTAACTTCAGTACAGGACAAATTGGTTGAAACTATAATAAAGAACAGAATTATCAGACCAATAGATGGACATGATTTATTGGGGAAAAATCAACATGGTTTTTGTAAAGGAAAATCATGCCTCACCAATCTACTAAAATTCTTTGAGGTGGACAACTAGCATGTGGATAAGGGTGATAAAGTGGATAGAGTGTACTTAGATTTTCAGAAAGTCTTTGACAAGGTCCCTCACCAAGAGTAAGCAAAAGTAAGCTGTCATGGGATAAGAGGAAAGCTCCTCTCCTGGATCAGTAACTGTTTAAAAGATAGGAAACAAAGGGTAGGAATAAATGGTCAGTTTTCAAAATGGAAAGAGATAAATAGTGGTGTCCCCCAGGGGTCGGTACTGGGGCCAGTTTTGTTCAGTCTGTTCATAAATGATCTGGAAAAAGAGACAACAGCGAGGAGGCAAAATTTGCAGATTATACAAAACCACTCAAGATAGCTAACTCCAAAGCAGACTGGGAAGAGTTACAAAGGGACCTCGCACAACGGGGTGACTGGGCAACAAAATGGCAGATGAAATTCAGTATTGATAAATGTTTAGTAATGCACATAGGAAAACATAATCTCAATTGTACGTATAAAATGATGGAGTCTAAATTACCTGTTACCACTCAAAGATCTTGGAGCCATTGTGGATAGTTCTCTGAAAACATCCACTCAATGTGCAGCAGCAGTCTTTTGCCCCTCCCCCCCCCAAAAAAAAAAAAAAAAAAAAAAGGAATATTGGAAATCATTAGGAAAGGGATAGATAATAAGACAGAAAATATCATATTGCCTTTTTATAAATCCATGGTATACCCACATTTTGAATACTGCATGCAGATCTGGTTGCCCAATCTCACAAAATATACCTTGGAATTGGAAAAGATACAGAAAAGGACAACTAAAATGATTAGGGGTATGAAAATGCTTCCATATGAGGAGAGATGAATAAGACTGGGACTTGGCAAAGAGATGATTATGGGAGGATATGACAGAGGGCTATAAAATCATGACTGGTATGTAAAAAGTAAAAAGTGTTATTTACTCCTTCTCATAACACAAGAACTAGGGGTCACCAAATGAAATTAATAGTCAGCAGATTAAAAAACAAAAGGAAGTATTTCTTCATACAATGTGCAATCAACTTTTGGAACTCCTTTCTAGAGCCTGTTGTGAAGGCCAAGACTATAACAGGGTTCAAAAAAGAACTAGGTAAGTTCACAGAGCATAGGTCCATCAATGGCTATTAGCTAGGATAGGGTGGGGTTGCTGTTTGCCAGAAGCTGGGAATGGGTGACGGGATGGGTCGCTTGATGATTCAGTTCTATTCATTCCCTCTGAAGCACCTGGAATTGGCCACTGTCAGAAGACAGGATAGTGGGCTGGATGGACCACTGGTCTGACACAGTATGACCGTTCTTATGTTAACTATACTGCATACCAACACTTTTATTGCAATTTCAACACTTGAGTTTTAAAGTTCCTATGAAAAGGTTGGCTGACTCTTGAAGGGAGTCTTTATTTCCCCTAGGCATTCTCCTCTTCCAGTCTTTCCAGCAATCCTCCTTCACACTACGGAGGAGAAAGGGAAGGTGGACTTCTTGTCTGATGGCAGATGGTTTGTACCAGGGTGCAGAAGTACTATCTAGAATAATTTGAGTAAAATACATCATTTAAAACTTCTCGTCTTGCCTTGGGAACTAAGCAAGGGCTGGAACTGCAGTTTAGATAGCAATCATTCCTGTGAAGCTATTATTTATGATGCAATATTTGAGTATGGTGGTTTTTACTTCTCATTGCACCAGTCTAATCCACAAAGTGAAACTTTCACTTAAACTTTTATGTCACATACTCTTGCCCACAATTTCACAGACTTCCCTCAAGGTAAGGCAAATGCCTTCTAAAGCCATTAAAGGAATAGTGCCAATAATAGCATGCAGGTGGAGCTCATTGAAGTAATGAGGTTCTGAATCTGAATGGATGTTTTGTAAACACAACACTTTTTGTGACCTAAAAGCTAAGCCATCTCCCATGCTGTTCCTAAACTTCATGTTTTGTTCCCTCTGAAGAAAACTGGCAAAGCAGGTCTTATCTTTGCTTTCTTCTGGTGCTTATGGAAAGGAGTGGTAAACAATCGATTTAAGCTTGGGGGCTCACTTTTCCTTCCCTACTGTGCGTGGAGGAGGCTGAGCTATGTTTGGCCTCAAAAATAGGAAGAGTCCAGTGATGCAGACCAGGAGTGAACCTGAATAATTTTGGTTCACAGATAAATAAATGGTCCCTAAATTGTCTAGGGCAAATCCTGGCCCATGCTGGCTGCAGTGATGCCCACAAAACAATTGACAAGGCTCTAATGAGCCAGGCGGCTGAGATTCCAGTTTGGAGATGTGCACCTTGTCCACTATTTGGCCATTTACTGAGGGATGAGGAATCCATTGTAGTTTCCCCACATGAAGTACAACCAGAGAAGTAACCACTACAAATATCTCTGCAGCCTCAGGGAGGTTGTTGTCCCTCAAAGTTCCTGCTAGGATGACCAGATGTCCTGATTTTTATAGAGACAGTCCTGATATTCAGGGATTTTTCTTATATAGGTGCCTATTACCTATGCCCCACCCCATCCCAATTTTTTCACGGTTGCTATCTGGTCACCATTGTTCCTGTACTCAGACTTGTCTTGGGGGGGGGAAAAGGGGGCCTGTGTGAAGAGTGACATGAAAGTGGAGACCATAACAGCATGTATAGTGACTGCAGTGTGAATAAGAACATATCTTTCTCCCCTGTTCTGTTTTGACAGCTGAGGGTGATTCAGGATAATATATTATCCATTTGCACAATATCTGATAGTAGTAAAAAGGCAAACACAGTATATGCCAAGATCTTAGCTGTAGGAGTGAGGTGGATAAAGCAGCAGAAGTTCCTCTATCACATGACACAATAGTGAAGCCTCATTTGGAATGATGTGTGCAATTCTGGTCAGTGTATTATGTGAAGAATGTACTTGGAAAAGATCAGAGTTATAACAAAAGGCAACCAAAAAAACTGCAGAGGAAATGCACCATGAGGGAAGATAACTAGACTTTACCAATATATCCAAGGCAAATTGAAACTTTGAGGGAGATCTAGGATCTGCAATATCTTAAAATGAAAGACAGATGCCTGTCCTTCAGGTCATGGGACTTGCAGTGCAGGAATGAGGGGACTGAGTAAATAAGTCATGTTGGGAAAGGGGGAACTGGTAAATAAGAGCTTCTTGTTCTCGGTAATGAATCATGCCTTGAAAGGACAGTGAACTGGGAGCACTGTCAAGGGGCTGGGACAGGTCACTAAAGAGAGAGCCCATGAAGGGCTTTGCTGAAGAGAAGAACTTCCTCCAGACTAGGAGAAGATTGGCATCATGAGCATGGCCATGCTGGATCAGATCAATACTCCATATAACACAGTATTGTATCTTCCAACAGTGGCCAGTGCCAGATGCTTGAGGGAGTGAACGGAACAGGGCAATTATGAGTGATCCATCCCCTGTTGTCCACTCCCAGCTTCTGGCAGTTGGAGGTTTAGGGATATCTGGAACATGGGGTTGCATCCCTGATGATCTTAGCTAATTGAAGGACCTATCCTCCATGAACATATCCAATTCACTTTTGACCTTCACAACATCCCCTGGCAATGAGTTCCACAGATTGACTTAGCATTGTGTGAAGTATCTTTTTGTTTTAAACCTGCTGCCTATTAATTTTGCTGGGTGACCCCTTGTTCTTGTGTTATGTGAAGGGGTTAATAATACTTTCACTTTCTTCACTCCATTTATGATTTTATAGACCTCTCCCATGTTCCTCCCCCTTAGTCACCTCTTTTCAAAGCTGAAAAGTCCCAGTCTTAATCTCTCCTCAGATGGAAGCTATTCTATACCCTGAATCGTTTTTGTTGCTGTTCTCTATACCTTTTCTAATATTGCAGACAGTATTCAAGTTTTGGATGTACCATGGATTTATAGAGTGGCATTATATTTTCTGTCCTATCTTTTTACTATGGTTCCGAACACTTGTTAGGTTTCTTTTTCCTGTCTGGTCCATGGTAACCAGGTACTGGTCCATGAAAGGACTTTCCCTCTTACCCCATGATCCTTAGCTTGCTTAAGAGCTTTTGGTGTGGGACCTTGTCAAAAACTTTTTGAAAGTCCAAGTACACTATATCCACTGGATCACCTTTATCCACATGTTTGTTGACTCCTCCTCAAAGAATTCTAATAGACTTGGTGAGGCATGTTTACCATTTACAAAAGTAGCATTGACTCTTTCAACAAATTGTGTTCACTTATGCATCTGGTAATTCCGTTCTTTATTATTGTTTCAACCAACTTGCCTGATAATGAAGTTAGGTTTACTGCCTTGTAATGGCCAAGATTCCCTCTGGAATCTTTTTTAAAAGTTGGCATCACATTAGCTTCTGGCACAGAAGCTGATTTGAATTATAGGTTACATACCAATGTTAGTAGTTAAGCAATTTCATGAGTTCTTTCAGAACTCTTGGGTGAATACCATCTGGTCCTGATGATGTATCACTGTTTAATTTATCAGTTTTGTTCCCATATCTTCCCTCTATCTGGGACAGTTCCTCAGGTATGTCACCTACAAAGAATGATTCAGGTGTCGGATTCTCTCTCACATCATCTGTAATAAAGACTCATGCAAAAAATTCATTTAACTTCTCTGCAATGTCCTGGTCTGTCTTGAGTGCTTCTTTAGCACTTCTATGGTCCAGTGGCCTCACTAATTGTTTAATAGGTATCCTGCTTCTGATACACACAATTTTTTTTCCTGTTTTTTGTCTTTTTGAAGTTGCTCTTCAAATTCTTTTTGGCTCACCTGATTGTACTTTTATACTTGCCAGACTTGCTACTCCTTTCTAATTTCCTCAGTAGGCTTTGCCTTGCAATTTTTAAAGGATGCCTCTAACCATTTGTTTTACTCTGTTCATTCTTTTAGTCCTCTCTTTTTGGCACTTTTCTGAGCTTCTTAATAATTTTTTTTTTAATTTGGTCAATATGTAACCTGTCCGTGTCTAGGGTAGCCACCTGAAAATGCTAAGGTCAGGGCAGGCTGCAAAAGGAGAGAAGATACTCCCAGCACTGGTGGGTGACACTGAAGTCAGACTTCCCAACCAGCCTCAAACAATGCTTCTGATTCCCCACACTGGTTATCA
The DNA here is from genome assembly GCF_026122565.2 of Emydura macquarii macquarii. NCBI lineage: Eukaryota > Metazoa > Chordata > Testudines > Chelidae > Emydura > Emydura macquarii. The sequence continues at coordinate 6,788,478 of NW_027133614.1, forward strand.
AGAAGCTAAACCAAAAATATACACAGCCCCCTTTACTGCATTTCAGTCTTCGGCTCCCAATCAGCCACTAGATCCAGTAAAGAGACCAGTTATTTAAAACTCTATGCTCTTTAACAAAAAGTTTCTCTTGACTCCAAAGGGTCAGCCACAGTACCAAATCAATATAAGTTTGGATTTTACCCAAAATACCATGCTGCCAGCCAATCCTTTAGTAACTAAAGGTTTATTATAAAAGGAAAGAAACAAACCGTAAGAAAAGTGTTAAATGGTCAACGCAATCACATACATACAAATGATTGGAATGTCCATAAACATCAGGTTTCCAGTAGAAATGTGGAGTTTGCAGGCTTGTAGAGTCCCTCTGATGTACATACAATACCTGGATGGGCCTCAGTCCTTTAATTCATAGCTTCAGATGTAGATGAATTGATCCAGAGGAATGAAGACTAAATAGTCCATGTACAGAGTTTGTTCAAATTCTCCCATGAGAATTAGCAGGGTGATTCCAGGCTGGTGCTGGGATCTCAATCTTGCTATCCAAACTTCCCCTGACAGGCTTGGACAGATTTGAGATAAAAGGATCTGTCCCCTAGAGTCTTTTATAGATCCATGCAGGCTGATCGATACTTTCTTGATGGCAAGTATCTCCTTGAACAATTAATAGATGATTACTTGGGACTCTGAAGTACCATCTCCAATGTCCGGAGCACAGCGGTAACTAGTAACATTAGCACAAAGTAACTGGCCATTTACAGCCATTCACAAGTATTCACTACTTAAACTTCAAAGAGAAATACAAACAGTAGTATTGTTACATTCAAAATTCCATTTGAATGTTCATATGTTCTTTTTGAACTCTTAATCAATAGAACAGTGACAGACAGGAAAGCAGTTTATGTACCTTGCCAACCTCTAACAAGAGATATTTAATGTTATTTACGTAACTACCAACAATACACCTGCATATCAAAGCTCTAGTCTACTTATAAGGAATGACCCTCACTACCATTGTATTTTTCTATAATATATCTTGGAAGGTCAGAGCTGGGCCATGCAACTTGCAAAGTTGCTTGGGTTTTTCAGGCCTAGTGTCCTAGTGTAGATTTGATTTGAGCCTCTTTTATGATGATTTTAAAAAGTTTCTGTGCAGCTTACAAGCATTTCACTCATGTGATTGTTCCTTTTAATTTGTTTAACTTGTTTCTTCACTTTTTGTGCCTTTCTGAATTTAAATGCTACTGTGGTGGGCTGCTTTGATATTTTCCTTCCCACAAGGATGTTAAATTTAAGTACATTATGGTCACTATTACCAAGCAGTTCAGCTATATTCACCTTTTGGACCAGATCCTGTGCTCCACTTAGGACTAAATGAAGAATTGTCTCTCCCCTAGTGGATTCCAGGACTGGCTGCTTCAAGAAACAATTTCTGGACACCATTAATGACTATTTCTGCATCCTATTCGGAGGTGACATGTACCCAGTCAATATGGGGATAGTTGAAATCCCGTATTATTGAGTTTTCTCTTCTCATAGCTGCTCTAATCTCCCTGAGCATTTCACAGTCACCATCACGGTCAATAGTATATTTCTACTGCAATACTCATTATTCAAGCATGGAATTTCTGTCCATAGAGATTCTATGGTGCAGTTTGACTTTAAGATTTTTACTATATTTGACTGATTTCTTTCACATATAGTGCCACTCCCCTACCAGCCTAACCTACTCTTATTCCTATATATTATGCACTCTAGTATTACTGTGTTCCATTGATTATCATCATTCCTGCCTGTTTGTGTGATGCCTATTATATCAATATTCTTATTTAATACCAGGCACTCAAGTTCACCCAGCTTAGCATTTAGACTTCTAGCATTTATGTACAAGCACTTATTAAAAAAGTCACTCTTCAGTTATCTGCCATTATGTGCTCTAATAGAATAGGACAGGTATCTTTCATCCCAGAAAGTGTTTGAGGAAAAGTGTAGAGGCAGGGCCCGGGCTCCTCTATGGTACTGCTGATGTCGGTAGTGGACTTCAACAGCCCCTATTCATTACATGTGTAAAGAAACTAGCCCTGAATCAAGGACCTGGTTGTGGAAGGCCCATCTGTCTTGTTTGACTTCCCTTTATCATAGAAAGGCTAGAGGGCTGAACTACCAACCTGTTGAAGAGAGATTTGTCTTCAACAGGGAAACAGACATGACTGTGCATCCAAAAACGGAGGGAGAAGCCCTGTGGCATATCTTTTGTAAAGTTGTAGCTCCCCATCCCTTGTGACAGAACCAGTTTGCAAACATAAGTTACAGCAGAGGCCAGCTCTTGAAAGTGGTCAGGCAAACCTCCCTCAGCTTAATGAAAGACGCTCATACTTATGTATCTGTTTATGAAAAGCAGTGTATTGTGACTTGCTTTAACCATATTGCTTATCAGTTTGACACTTTGCCTTGCACAAGATCCTCATAATTTACATGTATATGATAGCAAGGTACTCTACAAAGGAAAATACAGCCAGCATGAGACAGCCTTGTGGATAAGGCAGTGGGAAGTCTCAAATTCACGTGAAGTCATGCTTAGAGTTCATTCCTGCTCCCATCTGAATTTTAAAAAGGAAGAGTTGGGTGCTATATTGGAACTATGTTCACCTTTTATGTTTTGCAAATATAACAGTAGAAGGAACAGAACTTCTGGAGTAGTTTCTCTTGGTGAACTTTGTTATCCTTGCATAGCAAAGGCATGGTGATTACCCATTTAGTATTAATATCCTGAGTCATAGGAGGAAACTGAGGTGTTCAAATGATACCCTCTGATTATACCCTCTTAGGAATAGAAGTATAAAATCATGTATCTAACACTTCAGTGTCTTAGTGGAATCTGAGACTCCAGGGACCATGGCACGTATAAGAAGGATGCAGGAATTCACGCTGCTTTCACATGTTATGTGGATATGGATTGTTAAATTTTCTAATGGAAAATGAATGTGATCAGCATTAATAATTAGAAAAAAATACCATCTGTAACAGAATTGGAATGCATACCCCAAGGTCATAAAGGAAACTTAAAGTAGTTTAAATAAGATCTTATTTAGCAATCAATAGGCATGTTGCAAGTATGCTAATCACTAGGGTGTCTAGGTACTGGATACGAGAACCAATGCAGCAGAGTTCCAGAGGGGTAGCCATGTTAGTCTGTTTTCAGCAAAATGAGAGTTCTGTGGCACCTTACAGACTAACAAATGTATTTGGGCATAAGCTTTCGTGGACAAAACCCCACTTTGTCAGATGCATGAAAACCTGGAAGGACCATAACTCTTCTCCACTATAAAATGGGTCATACTTCCATAGGTGTCCTTTCTCATTGGTCCAAAGAAAGGTAGTACCCTCTGTTGTTAAAGGGCAGATGGGTGTTTTCCATTTTCTTTTATGGATGCAATGGTGATCTTCTCCCTTAAATCAATGGCAAAGTTCCCACTGAATCCTATGGTACAGGGTCAAATCATAAAGAAGTCAAGATAGCAGCCAAGGTGCTGCAAAGAAATGAAAATATCATTGTGGATGAAGATGCTGGGATAAGAACTCTGCTTGCCTGTAAATATTTTATAGGAGTCTGGTATCTGAAGTCAAAGATGCAAAGAGAGAAGAGCATGAAATAACCCTGACCTACCTAAGTGGTCGAGGCCACTTCTCAATATTCAAATATCAGTCCCTCTCCCCCACCCACTAACTGTATGCTCCATATTTCCTAATGAGTAGGCTGGAAGTTGGGTCTAATAGAAAAGGAAGGTGGGCGGGGGATGTCTATGGAGGCTATCCATAAAAGTGGCTTTCCCGACGGTCCCCTGACTCCATTCTTCAGACTACAATGCAAGTAAAGTTGGCCAGAAAGTTGGGACATAAACCTTTCCATAGGGAAAACTTTTTAAAAAAGAAGTGCAGGGGGGGAAAGCCTACTTTCCCCACTTAATCATTTCAAACTGGTAAAAGATGTTGGGTGGAAACTTGTTCTGTGAAACTGCAGTTTTAGGTATCAGGTTTGGTCTTATTTATTCAAGAAAGGAATTGCAAGGCTGGGTCTCTTAGGATACATCTTCACTGAAAAAACACACCATGTCTCAGAGCCAAGGACTACAGACTTGAGTTTGCACTACAATACTAGAAATAGCAATGTAGATAGATCCTGATCAGGATCTGAGATCCAGCACTCTCGGGAATGTCTACACTGCTATTTTTAGAACCGTAGCAAGTCCATAGAGCTGAGCTCTGAGGCTCGCTGCCACATTTATTTATTTGTGCAGTGTAGACATACCCTTCAACTACATCTATGTTATCAGCTAGGAGTATGATTTCCCCAGCTCACGTACACATACTAGTGCAGCTCTTATCAAGCTACCATGGGTATAATTAGCAGTGTAGCCATGGTAGCCTGGGTAGCAACAACAGCGGAGGCATGGCTGAGCCTTTGAGTACAAACCCACCTGAAATTGGTGGATGTGGATATGTACTGTGTATAGCTCGACAGCGCCTCTGCTGCCACTGCCAGGCTAACATGGCTACACTGCAATTTGTACTCATACTAGATCTCATTGAGGTAGCATAAGTATGTGATCTGGAAATTAGAGCTGTACCTCATAGTGTAGCTTCTCTAAATGGTGGTGGTAGTGTGGGAGTACCTATGGACCCCAAATAGGTATTAGGTCCCCCTTTGTATTAGACACAAGTAATCCCCTATCCCAGCTCCTAAGTAAGGCACAGAACCCTCTGATGCCACCCCAGAAATGGTAACACTAACCTTGTGTATCTAGAGAAGCAGCATGAATGCTGGCATATGGCATTATACCCATGTCCAGCACAGGTGTACGCTTGGGTGCAGGCATGGGGAGCACAAGTAAGCATGAACATGCTCCAGTACTCATGTATGAATGCCAATGTAGATATAGCCTTAGTTTTGATGTGAATCCTGCATGCACACACACACTGTTCTAAGACAAAGATGCTTTTCACCTACATGAATAGCCATCTTAACTCAGGAAGTGGCATGACCAGACATTTTCTGTTATGATTAGAGGCCTGGTCCAAAGTGAACTGAAGCTAATGGAAAGAATACCCTTTATGTGATCAAACTTGGCTCAGTCCCAAAGAAACAGGTCATTCATCCAGCATCGTTTGTTAAAAAAAAAAAAAAAAAAGGAAGTTGCAATAAAGACACTTGAATGCTTTTTAAAAGAACTACAGTTGTTCTTTAGTTTATGAAATAGGCACCTAGAAGTGTGGCTGAGCATCTAGATAGCATTAAGGGTTTTGTTCCCATTTGATGTGCTGTAGCTGAAGTTACATTCCTGTATGTGTCCTTGCAAAGCCAATTATTACAGGCACCATCATTTGCGTTAACAGCTTGGGGGTGGGCTTCTGCTGTTGAAGGTGGCAATTGTGTTGAACTATGAGAGCATAAGAGTTCTTTTCCTTCTCAATATTGCCATCTGAATGTTAGCCAATCTATTGGGATTCATTTTGGAAACAGTAATGGGCTGTGTCTGATGATGGTAACAGCTTTAGGCATCGTTGCATATAACTTTCTTTTGCATCTCCTTGACCCCATTTTCAACAGTAAGCGGAGTTCCACTGTACACAACTGTTTCTGAATTCACTTTGAATGGGTGAAGGCCCTATTTCCACTTCTGTGAAATACATGGGTTTCAAAGGACTTAACAGAATAACACATTTATTGCTGAATGTAACCTCTAATTTTGGTCTTTTGGGATCTATTTAAGGTGTGTGGTTTTCTCCATTATGAAAACAAATGTTGTCACTAGTGTGCCTGCATAATTTTTTCTGTGCCTTAAGTACCTGACACAATTCACATCTTTTGAAATACCTGTTATCTAGAGTACTTAAACACTTTAACATGTTTATGAGGGGTTACTCAGGGCAGGGGAGGTGCAGCCACTGTGCTAATGTAGTGATTTAAAATTGTCAACAGTGCCAAGTGTAATTCACAGCTAGTAGAGATCACTAATCTCTGGTATGATTCAAAGTGCTCAAGGCTAGCTTTCTTTTGTAAGGGGAGGGGGAGGTGTTTGTTGCAGGGTATTGGCAGATGCTGCATGATTGCTGGTATTGTTTTTAAAATTTATTTAGGTTTTCAAATTTCAGCACATTCAGTGAAGTCATTATGAAACAAATTGATTCTCCTGTTATTGCCTAAGTGCAAGACATCTGTTTAGTGAAAAATTAGTAGTTTTTACAGCATAAAAAAAAAAAACTTTCCCCAGGACTTCAAATGTGTTTGAACGTGAGGGAGATTCAAACACTTTCACTATCATGGCACCAAAATTTTACAGACTCTTTTATTACATGAGGTAGGAAGCTCAAAGCTTATTTCTGACCTCAAACAAACCCCACCACTTTTGGTTCAACAGACTCGGAGGAAGGCGAGGGGGGAGAGAGAGAGAGACAGTTAAATAACTTATAATGTTTACCAAAACAAGGAGGTAGGTTTATTGTCTGCAGAAAAAGGTACTGGAACAATTAAGGCAAGATATGCAAACCATTTCCCCAATAAAATTGTCCTTTATGAAAACATTTTCCCCAAAAAATGAAGTGATCGAAACTGAGGGCTGGTTCATGCTTACCGTGCGATTCGGTTTGCGTAACTCACGTCAATTGCTCTGCTTCCCTTCTGCACTCTGTTTACAGCATTCCTGTCGGCTCAGCCCTACGTTACTTGAGGGGATGGACTTATTCAATCGACTTCCTGATCGATTGAGCGGGTCTCGCTGGCTGCTCAATTGATCCAGAAAGATTGATATGGCGGCGGTGAATTTGCCGCCGTCAGTATAAATGTAGCCTGAGAACACTGCCCACTTTAATGTCTTTGCACCCAACTCCTTCCCTGCCTTATCAGAAGCAGTGAATGAGGGGGTAGGATTAGCTCTTGGCAAAACTCAGGCATGTCTCCTGTGAGGCATTTTGGGAGCTGCTGCATGCTAGTGTTCTGGGACTCTTGCAGGCCCAGCATTGTTCTGATGGGTTGGTGGGATCCTTAGATGAAGATCTTCAGGTGACAGAGCACCTGGAGGAGGTCGTGGTGATGGCGGTTGATGGGATAGTTATGCCACCAGTCAAATTAGCCTTTCCATTAGAGAATATTCACATTTCCTAGGCAGAGTCTCCACCTCCAATAACCAGTCCAGAAGTCTCTCCTCTTGCTGAAGAGACCACTCCTCCATTTTCCTAAGAACTTAAATTGCTCCTGAGATCTCCTGTTCATTCATAGAAGCAGATCCTCCAGTGCCCTTCTCAATTGAACCTGTCCTTTCCGGGCACTGCTCCTGCCCTCTTGGTGACATTGTTTCCCTCTTGGTGTCTGAAGGTCCTGCCAATCCAAAGAGAGAACACGCGTTCTATTTTGTGCCTTTGGAAGAAGCCAAGAAATCTCCCCACACAACACAACATTACTGTTGGCCACAATTTTGATACTAAAAAGCATACTAGGAATGTAACTCTCAATGTCCTTGGTGGTCAGAAACCTTTGTAGACCTGAGGAAGAAGCAGAAGCCCATAATGGTGAGAAAATGGCATGTTCATATCGTCTTAAGGGGGAAGATGAGAAATTCCTTCCAGGGCTGTTACAAGTCTTCAATTCCTTTATGTAAGATTGGCCAGTTAGGAGAACATAATGGCTTTCAGAGCACCAGAATGGAAAAGATAAATCCCTTTCCAGTCCTGAGAAGGGGATCCAGTAATCAGTGACAGAGAGCTGTTGCTGCAAATAGTTGCCTCTCTATGTACTGCAGAATGGAAGAGTTTAGTTATCTCTGAAGATGGAGCAAGTAAATTTGCACTACTGGTGAACCTAAGAACCTGCTGGAGTTCCTGGTGCAGCAGAAATTTACTTACAGGACTGGGAGTAAATTCAAATGTGAAATAGACCACATTCTGAGCTAGAATGGAGAGACTTCATGTGAAAGGAGATTGGAACCATGAACCACACCCCAGCTTGATCAACAATCCTGCCCATGTGCCACTAAGGAGAGTGAAATAGACAGGAAAAGAGAGCGAAATAGGCAACTTCATTAGGTTTCCTTAAAATTCAGCTCATCACCACAAGCCTTCCCCTCAGCTGGAAAGGGATGCTACACCTAGTGCGGGAGAAGGGGAGGGAGAACATACCACTATATGACCAGACCCATTTCTCTCCTCTCCCTCACACCTTGGACTTTGCAACTTGCCCTCTGTAGGGATAGGGCTGAGATGAGAGACAGACAAAGTTTTCAAACTTCCAAAGGAGGAAAATATTTCTCCAAGTATTTTTCCTTACAGCAACAGCTGCACATTTTTTGCAACTGTTCCCTTCTTTAAGTGAGACCTTTCAGCCACCACCTGCTCTGCACAGCCTGGGACCCTAACTGCCTGAGAAGGGGTCCAAGAAATGCACAGGTAGGGACACACAGATTTTTACTTTCAAAGATGTTTGAAAAGTTTTAGCTTTAGAAGCCTAGGTACAGATCCTGTAAGTATGGTTCATCAGAAATTAAAAAAAAAAAATGATTTTTGCAATTGTCTCACCTGAGGAGCATTTTGGGAGCAGAAAAGGGAATGGACAGAGGGGAGGAAGGCTAGAGGAGTTTGATAAGACATTCAGAGAGTTCAGAGAGACACATTATCCTGGCAGAACATAAGAACAGACGTACAGGTCAGACTAATAGTCCATCTAGCCCACAATCCTGTCTTCTAACAGTGGCCAGTGCCAGGTGCTTCAGAAGGAATAAACAGAATAGGGCAATTTTGAGTGATGGATCCCCTGTTGCTCACTCTTGTCTCCTGGCAATGGAAGCTTTAGGGCTGGGGCATCTATAGTATGTAGTTGCATCACTGAACATGTTGACTAATAGCTATTGATTGACCTATCCTCTAATTTATCTAATTATAATTTTGACCTCACAACATCCCCTGGCAATGAGTTCCACAGGTTGATATGTGAAGGTACTTCCTTATGGTTTGTTTTTATACCTGCTGTTTATTAATTTCATTGGTTTACCCCTAGTTCTAGTGTTATGTGAAGGGGTAAATAACACTTACAATTATGAATGGTATGGAGAAAGTATACACCTCTATCATATCACCCCTCCCTTGTCTCTTTTCTAAACTGAACAATCCCAGTTGTCTTAATCTCCTCTTGTATGGAAGCTGTTCCATACCTCTAATCACTTTTGTTGTCCTTCTCTGCATCTTTTCCAATTCTAATGTAGTTTTCTTGAGATGGGGCAACTAGAACTACATACAGTATTTAAAGTGTGGGTGTACCATGGATTTATATAGTAGCATTATGATATTTTCTATCTTATTTATCCCTTTCCTAACACTGTTAGCTTTTTTCACTGCTGCTCTACATTGAAAAGCTGTTTTCAGAAAACTATCCACAATGACTCCAAGATCTTTCTTGCATGTTAATTCCATCATTTTGTATGTATAATTGGGATTGTTTTCTTATGTGCCTACCTTTGCATTTATGAACATTTGAATTTTATCTGTCATTTTGTTGCCCAGTTACCCAATTTAGTGAGATACCTTTGTAACTCTTTGTAGTCTGCTTTGGACTTAACTATCTTGAGTAATCTTGTATCTGCAAATTTTGCCATCTTACTGTTCACCCCCTTTTCCAGATAGTTTATGAATATGTTGAACTGCAAAGGTCCCAATACAGATTCCTAGGGTCACCAATATTTAGCCCTCTCCATTTTGAAAACTCATCACTACCCTTTTGTTTTCTAACTTTTAACCTTTTAACTGACCTGTGAGAGGACCTTCCCTCTTATGCCATGATTGCTTACTTTGCTCACCAAAGGCTCCTAAGCAATCTTGTAAAAAGCTTTCTGAAAGTCCACTGAGTCAATTGGATCATCCTTATCCACATGCTTGTTAACACCCCCAGAGAATTCTAATAGATTGGTGAGGTATGATTTCCCTTTACAAAATCCAGGTTGATTAAGTGCACGTTTGTTCAAATGTTCTTGCTTTTAAGAATTGGGAATTTAGCACTACAATAAGAGGAAACAGTGTTGGGCCACTGTACCTTATCAGCCTCAGGTTTCAGTTCTTGTGATTAGGGGGCTGGGGCTTCTGCAACCTGAACCTCTGAGTAATGGTGCAGAATAACCTCACCCGTTAGGTCTTCTGGGATGTCCTCCATGATTCCTGCTGTTTCCCCACACTCACACTGTGGCACATCTACCTCCTCTTCCACCCTAAATTGGAGGTTGCTAGCAAACAGTATGTGTACAGTCCTGGACATTGAGTTGGGATGGGTGGATCTGAAGCTGGAAACCAGGTGTCTTCTGCGGCATTCTCTTCGGCCAGTCCCATGGAATAAAGAACACTAACTCTTGGAGACCTCCACATCTGCTATTGCAGTCCAGTGGGACTTAACCACTAGTGACACTGGCTCCTGATGGCTGCCCTACCCCTGATAGCACAACTCCAGCAAAATACTTTGGGGTGGAACGAGTCCCTCTTGTCTCTCTTAAATTCCTTTTCTCCCCCTCTTTCCCCACTTAGATCTGTATTCTAGGTTTTACCCTTGTGGAATTGCCCATTTCTCCTCTTATGGGCTTCTCCATGGAAGGAGATGATCTTGGTACAATGTATGTATGTGAGTGCTGGAAATAAAGCTAAGGTTTAGTTTAATTCTTACAAAAGTGGCTGAGATCAGTTGGTGAGTACTGCATTTATTCTTAAGAATAAATCTCGAAGCTGTGAAACAGCTTCAGAAGCAAGGAAATATTACTGTTGTATTTTTAATTATAGTACCTTAACACAATGGGAGTGGGGGAGAAGAAAAGATGATTCTCAATGGACCTGAGTTACTGTATATTCTCTTGCTAAGCAAAATTGTTCTCTAAGATAGCCCCTGCTTGGTTGGAACTATCTCTTTAGGTTGATAGTCTGAACTAAAGAAAGATTATGCATTATTATAGAACAAGAAACTATACTTAACAGGTAGAATTTTAGTGGAAGGTTTGTGCCCTATTGAAATTAAGATAGTTAGTTTAATACTGAAAATGTTAATTTCATGTAACTTTCAATATTTCAGAGGTAAAACATAGGTATTGGCCAGGACATCTTATTGCTTTTTGTCATAAATAGCTTTCAAAAATATCTCTGCAACATGATCTTTTTAGTATAACAAGTATGACAAAGCACTGAAGTAAATGAAGACAGACTAGGACATTGAAAATTCTATCTATTACAGTTCCCTCATGTGCTTCTATGTGCATTAACATTCTCAAAACAAATACTAATGTTAGTGAAAATATTGTTGGCTTTTTTTTAACTGAGACTAAGTGGCATACATTTATGAACCAATATTTTTCCGTATGCACAGAGAATATAAAGTAGAATATCTAACAATCCTGTAACAAAGAAATAGATCTTATGTTTCTATACACCTCATTTTGCACAGATTTTGGCACAAACATTCAGAAGTCCTTTCCATTTTAAAATTACATTGTAAATTTCATCATCAGTGTAATGTTAATGTTTTGTGACTTTTTTTTGGATGGGGTATTTGGCGAGTTTGATCATCCAATATAAGGAGGTTAAATGGTGTTAATAAAGTTTGTAAGTAATACCTGTAGCTTAATTAACCCTGACTTTGTACTTAAAAATGCAGGAGTGTCAAGTTATATTCAACTTCTTATGTACTGACAATGTCCGTCTGCTTTTGGACTAGATGTTGACAGACGTTACTTATTGTGAGTAAAGTGTTACTGTGTTACTTTTCTTTAATATGTCCAGGTGCAAGAATCTAGTATTTAAGTTATACACTGGAAAGTAACATAAAAGATGTGCTTGGATTTTTTTGTGTATGTACACATGCCTGTGTGTCCATGTACTGACCTTAGCAAACAACCAAAACAAATTTAGGGGAGCTCAAGCAGATCTCATAGCAATTTTCCAGATGGACTCCTATAAAAGGAACACTTTTTAAATAGAGGCATTAAATAGTTGTAATTTAACTACATTAATCATTACCATGCCTACAGTTGTTGATATGTGCTCTGATTTGTTTCAGTTAAACAGATAACATAATCTGAAGTGAATCAGGTGGCCAAGTAATCCCCTGGCTGAGTCAGGGAGTTCCAGATGAGGCAGAATAAGGTGAGCTGAATTTATAAAGGCAGGACATTGGCACCAGAAGAGGGCTACTGGGAGAGTCTGCAGTCACTCTCTGAGAGAAGGGAGGAATATTTGGAGGCTACAGGGACAGGTAGCCTGCAGTTGCTTCCTGGGACAAGGGAGTTGTGAAGCTGGCAGATTCAGAGAAGGAAGGGAGAGCCAGAAGGTTAGGAAAGGGCTCAGGGAAATGCAGTAAGGTTTGGGTGGAACAAACCCTGACTATGGGGTTCTTGAGCCAGAACCCAGAGTAGAGGGCTGGCCCAGTTTCCCCCGCCAGCCACTGGTGAAGTGGCAACAGTGGGGTAGTGAATAGAAGGATTGCTTAGGACTGCTGGTGAGGAAAGACTTTCCAGCCTCAGAAGGGAAACCTATTTCATGAGCTGGTTAGAGGAACAAGTCATGAGAAGGCAGCAGTGGTTCCTGGAGTGAGAGGGGGGCTGCAGACAGAGAGGTAGAGAGACAGCATGCAACTGTGGAAAGGGGTGCTGACCTGGTGAGCTATTCCCCAGAACGACCAGGAGGAGACGCCATCCTAGCAGTGAGTGAAGCACCCCGTCACATGTAGGAAACTTTGATTTTTTTTTCATTCTGATTAGAACAAAAATTTCTAAAAGTCAATTTTCCATTACATGGCAATTCTGAGTTTTGACTAATTCTAAGTGGGACCTCTCACCACGAGATGGATGTGCTGTGTGTCCTAAATGGAGACTTGGAAACTCACTTTCTAGTAGTGTAAATCACCTCTAGTAGACCCAGATTATCAAAAGAAGAATCTGGACCTTTATATCAAAGTACAGCTTGAACGTTGTCTCTTAAAGGTGCTCACTGAAGCACAGACCTTCCTCGAGTTCCTGCTGTAGCTCTGCCTTGCCCTCACTTGGCCACTGGTTAAATGCCACCACTTGGCTGTCTGTAGTCAACTGCGTCTCTCTCCCAGATGCTTTGAAACTTAGACATTATCCAGCAGTCTGCATTACTTTGAGAGACAAGGTGGGTGAAGTAACATCTAATATCCTGAGATGGACATTGATCCAATTATACTGCATGCTGTAAATTACTTTGACATACAAGGCAATTTCTGCTAATGTTGTGAACCATTCCTGTACTTAAAGGCTCATGTTTGCTTTACACCTCCTTAGAAGAATGGTCTCTGCTATCAATATACCAACAACCCCAATGATTTCTTTAAAGAACATTTAGAGCCCAGAAGCATCACATACGGGATCTCACTGAAAAGCTGGATCCTAGAATATGATCAGCTTTGTCTATTTGGTGCAAAATGAAGCACTCAGGACTGTTTCAAGGGGAAAAGGCAGCATGCCGCATTTATTATCAGAAACTAAATTAATAACTATCTTAAGCCTATGCGCACGCGCACACACGCCCAAACACACTAGAAAACGTTCTGTAGTTATATAGCTACTAGTCCTGATCGTGGCTTGAGGTCGTAGCTTGGGTCCATTGCTGGAGTTCGTGGCTCATGGCAGCTACCTGGCCAGGGAAGCTGGGCACGAGGAGAGTGGGGCCTTTGTCAGGTGCACACCGATGCTCTTCTTTGATGGTGTGCAGAACGTTACTCTTCCCCAAAGCCTTGCAATCTCACCCAGTCTTTTATAGGTTTTTGACTTCGGCTGTGTCACGTCGCTTCTTTGTGACCGGACAATAGCAGATGTGACTTTCAGCTCGTTCTTGGTGTCTTTGATTAAGTTTGTTCTTTTGTTTTCTGGGGTGGATTCTTCTTTCGCTTTTTAGGGATGTGTTCGCACTCTTCAGCCATTAGAGTGGACTCCACACTTCATCAGGACAAACTGGCAGTTTGGGTCTGATTCACACATACATACACCCTCCATTCACACCTTGTTCAAATAAGGTTCTTAAGCCTATTCATTTAAAAGTTTAGAAAGAGTTTTTTGTACAAGATGGAATACATTTGGTCAAAATGGGGTTTTACATTTACAATATGGAGTATGGCTGAGAGGAGTTCAAATATTAGAGACAGAATTGTGAGATGGTGATTATACATTCTGGGTAAGAAGGGTTGGAAACAACTATAATACACAAATTAAGGGTATGAATGAACAAAACTATGAATGAATCTACAGGGTTACATTTTGTGACTACTCATAAACTACAAGCATTTGGAAGGTGTATGATGTGATAGTGTAGGAATAAAATTGTATGTTTGTAAACATGAAGCGGATCCAGTCCTTCAATTTTCAGACATCTATTATAAATTTGTACATTGACCAATACCAATTGACTAACCTTTTTATGTGGCACCTTCTGCCTCAGAAATGGAGTACATGAGACTTTAATCTAAGATCTTCATTTTATTTAGGGCCTGACTCTACACCCTCTACTCATGTCAAATATCACTTAGTCATGCATTCCTGAGCTCTGAGTGTTATGTCAAACTGGGTCCATCATCAAACTTGACTCTCTTCTAGTCCCACTCATTATACTACATATAAACTTCACAGAGCACAAATGCTCCAAAATTAATCAATTAATGGAGCATTCAGGGAAAAATACTTCTGAACAAAGCAGTTTAGAACCAAATAATCTGTGAAAGTAGCAAATACTCTAACTGTATGTTCACATGTATTTAAGTTTCACTGTCTCTGTAACAAGCCACAGAGCATCATACATACAGATTCCAATCTGCTGCTTTTGAAGTTAATGATAATGAAAGCAATGGGACTAGGCTGATCACTTATTTCCCTATCTGGGATTCATATGTTGCTTCCCCTACACATGGTGGAGAGACCTACTATCTCTAGGGCACTGAAACTTGCCATCCCATTCAGAGTGGGTAGGCGGAGCTGAGGAATGAGTTTTTACCAGTAGCTGATACTAGGTGAATGCTCTTTTCTTCTATTTCTTCCTTTTGGACCCCTTCAAGCAATCTAGGAAACCAGAAATAAATTGTGACTCTTACAGCCACAATTCTTTCCTGGGCAGGTGCATCTTTGGACTCAGAACAAATGATGTCACAATTAGAGCTGGTCCAAAATCTTCCATCTAAATCACTTTTATGATAGAAAATGCTTTTGTGCTTAAGACAAATACTAAGAAATCAGGTGGGGGGTGTATGGTGTGTGGTGTTTTTTTTTGTTTTTTTTTTAAATCATTTTGGTTTTCTTCTCTCTCTCCCCCACATTTTTGTGTGGGTGTGATGGGAATTCAAAAATGAGTGTTCTTTTCCAAAACTCTTAAAACATGTCCACTGAAATTTAAACATATATTTTAACAAAAATCTTCTGAAGTTTTTTTTTTTTTTTTAACAATATCTCAACTCTTTTCAGCTACCTGTAACTACAGTTATCTAAGATGGGAACAAGATCTAGATCAGTGGTTCTCAAACTTTCTTTAAATGGAGGCCCCCCCCCCGGATTTTTGTCTAACAATTGTGCCCCTCTCTCCTGAATTGTGCCCCTTCTTTCCCCCTTCTGAAAGGGATGGGCCCTTTCAGAAAAAAACGGGGGGACGCTTCCTGCGCTGTAGGCCCTAACAATCGTGCCTCTCCTTCCCCCGAATCCCCCTCCTTCAGGAAAAAAACAGAGCCTACAGCTTGGGAAGGGGGGAGCATGGCAGCGGTGGGGGGAGCAGCGAGCAGTGCAGGGAGTGGGTGCAGCAGCATGGGGAGCATGCCCAGCAGCGGCAGTGGGCTGCTGCTGCTGCAGGAGGTGGGTAGCGGTTTCTTCCATCTCCAGGGAGCGCGGCGCTGGACTGCCTCTGTCCCCTGCTCTGTGCCCCCCATGATCCGGGGCCCTCCCCTCACTTTGAGAGCCACTCATATAGATCACAGCTTCTGCCACAATCCCAATATAGAAAAATCTTCAGTGAGTAAGGAAATACAAGGAATGAAAATTAAGAAAAGAAATGGATTAAAACAGAGCTGGACTTCCAAATTGTGTGTGTGTCCCCCATCCTGGACTTCTTAAAGGCTTATTTAAACTGCCACAGTGGTGTAAAGTGTGAAATTACATTTGCACTCACTGCAAGTGCCCTTTACAGTGAGAGTGGTGCAAAGAGGCCTTATAGTGAATGGAAATTGGGTCCACCAACACCCCATTTACTGTCCCTTCCACCAATTGTGACAGGCTCAATTGACAAAACCTTAGTGTGTCAACACAGCTCAGGTCTAATACAGT
Organism: Emydura macquarii macquarii; assembly: GCF_026122565.2. Lineage (NCBI taxonomy): Eukaryota > Metazoa > Chordata > Testudines > Chelidae > Emydura > Emydura macquarii. Next base: position 6,804,803 of record NW_027133614.1, read on the forward strand.
AACAAGTGCCACTCATAAAAATCCCACTTTCATAGGCACCACTAGCTAGAAAGAGACTCAGAGTGAAGAACCAACATCTGTATGGCTAGTAAAATATTAGACCAGATATTCAGTTAATGTAAATCTGCATAGTTCTATTTATGTCAAAAGTTGGGAAATCTAGTCTGTGTAGGAATTTTCTTTCTATAGTGCTAGTCCTGCTGCAGTTCTCCATTTGTTAATGACAGTGTTGCCAGTCACCACTATACATAGTAAAACTGAAATGGGAAACACTCAACCTCCATTATATCCTTCACTGGGGAAATAATTTCATTCAATTTATTCCTTGTTCTTGGTCTATTTTATTTTAATTGGAAAGAGTTTTTCAGCCTTCTGTGAGAGAGAAGGAAAAACACAGGGAAAATGATGAATACAAAACCACCTGAGATGGCTGATTTTCTACAGCCCATCCAATTTATCTTAAAGATGTTGATCTTCTTGAGCATCTCATGGTAGTTTTGTGAAACCTTTAGTAAACTAGTAACTTAACTCTTCAATTAATTCTGTTTATACCCTAATGCTAAACAGCATCTATGTTTCTATTACTGAAAAGAAATTGCCAGACAAATGTATAGGAAAACCCAACCAGCTACAGTGACTTTAATTAGATGCTTGTGGAATTAATCTTGCCGCAAGCACATGGAAATCTCTTAGAAGACCGTGTCAAATATGTAACTACAACTGCTGAACCTCTTCTTTGCTACTGGGTCTGTGGCTATGTTCACACTGCAACACTAATTTGAATTAGCTTCAATCGACTTTCACAGCCGATTTAAAGAAATAGCAGCAGGCTGTTCTCACTATGCTATTTGAGTTGGTCTCTTGCATTCACACATTCCAGCCTTAATTAGAATTAGAAAGCAGTGCAATCTGGGTAACTATCCCATAGTGCAACTACTGAAGGAGGCTGTGGCATCGTCCCAGGATGCATCGCTGCTTTCCCCAACCTTTCCCCTTCCAAAACAAACAGGAAAAGGATTTTTGAGCCGGGTTTTTTTGTTTGTTTGTTTGTTTTTCTCCCTGATTTTGCCATTGCTTTTCGTGGCTTAGCATGGGGTACTTGAGAAAAAGAGCAAAGAGGTGAAGCAGCCGCAGCTGCCCTGCTTCAAGACATCCAGCAGAACAATTCCCAATTGCTGCAGGCAATGAATGAGTGATACATTAGTGATTTCTGTCCCTGTATGTTGCTAGCCTTTTCTCATGCACCCCCCTCTGTATTTTGCTTGCCTTTTCTTATCCACCCAGCACCCTCCCCCCGTATGTTGCTTGCCTTTTCTCATGCACACACACTCCCTGTTGCTTGATTGTTCTCATCCACCCAGCACGCCCCCCGCCAATTTGTTGCTTGCCAGATCTGTGCCCTCCAAATCTCTCATGAACAAGATTTTCTTTAATAAAGAAACATTTTGAAAAGATGCAAAATTTAATTTTTGAACAGTTATGTCTTGGGTGAGGGGGTTGGGGGAAGGGTTCCTTCTCTCTCCAGGGGTAGGGTAGGGAGTTTAGTTTCTTCCTTTTCCTAATCTGAGACAGTCTGTGCGCAGCACTGCTTAATGGTCGGGCTACTGGTGAGGTGTCTTCAGAATGAAAAAAAAAAAAAAAAAAGATAGCCACAGCCAAATTAGTGAAGAACAATATACATATGTAAGATTTTGAACTAATGATGCTTGGATACAATGTAGACACAGTTTTTAAAGTTAGGAACAATGTATCTATTGATCAATTTCAGCAATGATGGTGTGATACAATGTTGCCTCTAGTTTTGTGTATTGAAGAGTAAGAAGAGACATAAGTTTCAGTTGTCCTAATTATGATTTTATACAACATTGCAAGTGACTTTCTAATGCAGACCACATGGAGGGCTGGGGGGTAATCGGCTGGCATCACAAACACACAGACAGGATCGGAGGTTTTTTTTTGGGGGGTGGGGGGGAGTATGTGAAGGGGGGTGGATTTCTCAGCTTGCATTGCAAACACACGTAGATAGGAAAAACAGGGGTTGTGGGGGAGTTGGATTGTCTTCTTGCATTCAACACACACACAGACAGGATCGGGGTGGGGAGGCATGGGGGGTTGCTTTCTCTGTTTGCATTCCAAACCCCTACAGATAGAAAGACGGGATTGTGTGGGTGTTGGATTTATCTGCTTGCATTCAACACACACACACACACACACAGACTGGAACTAAAGAAAGAGAACTCACCAGATGTCCCTTCCCCAGCATGCCTTTCCCCCTCCCAAACAAACAGGAAAATCAAATCTTCCCGGGGCTTGAGGGGAGGGGACTTTACCTGCTATTGTGACCACAGAGCACCACAGATTGATTGACCAGAGCAGTGAAAATGGAGCATAATGGGATACATTCCAGAGGTTGGTTAATTCGAATTAAGCTCCATTACATTCACAAAAACACTAATTCAAATTTACAAAGTCAATTTAGGCACTATGCCACTTGCAGAGGTGGTCTTATTAAATCGATTTTACTGGCACCTTAAGTCGACTTAGTGGTGACAGTGTGAACGTCAGAGTACTTAAATTGATATAGGGGACTTTAAATCGACATAAGTCCACAGTGTAAACCAGCCCTGTTTTGTTTATGTCCGTTACTCCACCTGCTGCTATTTCATCCCTGACCTCTCTGGAGTCACTGCTAAAAATGCAACCACTAAATTCTTCATTTTTCATTGGCAGGTTAAATTCACCTACGTACTCTCAATAATAAACTGCGGGGGTGAGTGACTACCTCTTCTTTTAGTATTTTTCTCACTGCTGTCATCACAGGCTTCAGAAAACAGTTGGCTTGTCAGAACTTAAACAAATATATCTCATTTTAATGCACTTTTTCTCAACATCTATTTCCAGTGGCTATGGGATGGCAAATTCTGAAGCCATTCTCTTTAGTTTCAATCAGATTAATGACTAGGGTTTTTGTTAGACTGGGATAGGAGTTCCTCTGCCTGTAACAGTTTATAGGATTGGTGTCTATAAACAGAACTTATTTCAGCTGGGCACCATATAGAAAATTTCACCCAATAATCAGAGTAACCTGGTTTTAAAAGGCAATGGCATTGTCATTAGCATCAATAAATTCACAATTAATTCCAGGAGATTTTCAACACAGAGGCCCAGTCCTCCTCTATCTAAGTACAAGTTGTACCTATAACATTTACTCCTTCAACATAAATTATTGAAAATTATACCATTACCTAGATATAGGTACAAATATCAGATAATGGGACAGGGCAATAATGTGAAGAAGGGACCTAGAGAGAGAGGAAACCAGCAAAGAGAGTTACACGATTAGAATGAACTTTGACAATGTGAAGCTAATGCTCCTGAGGAAAAACTATTTGAAACCCAAATCTTCAGTGCTGAGAGGATGGGGAGGTATGTGAAAAAAATATTAATGTTGAAATAGACCTAGGGCTGATAGAAGGCAATAAATTACATATTAGTTGGTCATGCAATATGACAAGGAAAAAACAAACCAAATATAATTTTGAGTTGTATATGTAAAAATCTTTGCACAGGGCAGTAATGTCAGTTCAGCTCTGGTGCAATCACACCTGGGATATTACATTTTCTTCAGCATGTGACTGGAAGTAATTAGAAGTAACCAGATGGAATTTGTAATAGAGATCTTTTAGCAATATAAACCAAAATCAATAGAGCTACACCTGCGAAAAATCTAGTTATTTAAATTCTATTTGAATTTATAAGCAGTTAACATGTGGAAGAAGTACTTGTCAGCTGTGACGCTGTTCTCTTAAGAAAACAAGTTTCTAGTAAAGTTTGCACTGTCAATGTGTCCTTTTCTCTCCATTCCTGACTCACCACTGTGTGGAGTTCTTGCCTACAAGTAGAACCTAGAGTTTGCTGGTTACATAACTCCCCACAGAATCCATTTCTGACTGCAGACAGATGCTCCAGAATCTTAGATTTTTATTTAAGTAATACTTCTAGCTGAAGAAGCATGCAGTGTTTTTTTTTTCCTGAGTCTGCAGCCAGCCTGAAAAAACTGAGCTATGAATTGCCCCTTTTACCTCAATGAGGTGTTTAACTGTGAAACTTAATGAATGATGTTGAAATTTGTATGGTTAGGCTTCATGGCTGTTCATTTTAACTTCTTGCCAATGCACTTTTCCCTCAAACTGCCTCCCACTCCTGCCAAAAACATGAATCCCCTTCCCTAATAAATTGTCAAACATTAAGCTTTATTAGGATACCCTTAATTGCAGTTTATTTTCTATGAATTTCTGCAGCATAATTTAAAAAATTAGGGCAAGGTAAAAATAATTGATTATAAATTGCTTTATTGGTGATCTCTATCACTTTCAAACGTAATCCAATCAAAACTGCATGTTTTCAAATGATCAGAAGCTGCCATAAAACATTTTGTCTGCTGCACAGGAGTGCTACAGAATGCAGTGCTCTTGGTACAGAACGTAGCTCAAATTTGATGTGCAATTCAAGGGGTCTTGCCTAGGGATTGGACCAGTACAAGGGAAAAAACATTGCACAGGATACCTCATTACCAGGAATCTACTGAGGAAACTGAAAGGAGTTCAGAAAAGAGCAACAAAATGTCTAGGGATTAGAAAGTGTGATGTAAGAGGGAAGATTCAGATCAGAATACATACAACTTGACTGGCAGCCATGAAGGAGCCAAACAGCCCTTCCATGACTGACACAAGATCCAGCTGGGAACAACAGGAGCACAAAGGTAATCAAGGGCATAGCCCTTCAGACTTCTTCCAAACCTCCCCATTCAGCCACATTTTGGGGGATTCTCTGGCTAAACCCTGCCACCAAACTGTGGGTCTCTCTCTCTCTCTCCTATTAGGTTGCTCCATAGCCATTGTTGTCCCTGTGCAGAGAAAACAACCTGTGTGGAAAGGGACAGGAGCTTATTTGCATGAGTTTCATGCTTCCATCTGAAGAACAAAACCACAACATCCTCTAATTCTTCAGCCCGAGGTGCTCAGGAGAGTGTACAAGCATACATGGCCTGCTGTGATCTGCAGCTGCAGTTAATCCTGAATTCCAGAACTAAACCTGAAAGCTGTTTAATGACTATTGATTTGCATGAAAAGTAATTAACATTCATTTTCTATCTTCATGAAGATTTATAATTTAACTAGTAGCAATCTAATGTGCTGAAGCTATTTCACAATATTTTAGACAAGAAATGGTCCTAGTAGTAAAATTGTGTTGGTTTTTCATGGCATGTGCTCCCAATGTGGGGAGGGAGCCAGATTATATTTCATGAGTGTATATTTTAATGGACTGTATCATCCCAGTAATAAGGTGGTAGAAACCTTTCAGTACATACCCGAATGAAGACCTAAAGGTAGAGATTTTTCAAAGCAATTCTAGTAGCTTTAAACCTAATCTTCTAAATGTCTAAATCCCTCTAAGTTGCTTTGAAAGTCCTAGCCAGAGAATTTCCACTCACTCTTTAGCTTGCTGCATTTTTAAAAGTTTTTAAAGTTAATCAATGTGCACCTTGTAGAACTTGTTCAACAATACAATGGATTTCAATAATATCAATTTAAACAAATATTCTGGAACTTCTGTTCTGGAATGTGTCTCTTCTGATTACTTTGTTAGTAATTATTAACCCCTATAGTCCTTTACTTTCTATATATTTGATTCATTTACATATTACCCTAAAGAGTCTAAAGAATAGTTACTAACAAAGTGTATGTTGAATTATCAGGCCCAGAACACCTGTCCTTGAGTGATAATTGAAACTCTTCAGAAATTCTATGTATTAGGCTGTATATAATCCTGGATGTTTTTGTCTATAGAACTCCATATAGTCTGAGAAACCATCCCTTTAACATATATAACGCATTACATAAGCATATATAAACCTGGGAAACTGATAAGGGATAATTCTCACAGCAGATAAGGGAAGAATAATTATGGGGAAAGACCTGCTGAAATAAATTATCTTAAAGGATTGTTAGTCCTCTACATAAATAATCATGCTTTCACACACACATCAGGTAAAATGAGAATGTATAGAAATGACATCAAAACTTTTTTTTTTTTGGCAAAGAGGTTTTCTTTGCTTGCAAACCCTATATAATGACACTTCTATGGGAACTTGGTTAGGGAATGAATCTGCTATGTCCCTCCAGATAAAGTGAAGGAGAGACATATAGCCAGCTTTTTATAATCATCATCCCATCAAAGGATGGTCATGTGTCCTTTCTGTATTCTGTATAGTGCTGTACAAATCTCTGATAATCTTTTATTAAATAATTCCAAATGAGACTGTTACTCGACTATTGTGAGTAGTCATTAACTCAGGCATACAACAAATTACTTCTGCTGTCTAGAAACAATTGTTCGGTTTTTATAATCTTGTGTTTGTCATTTAGCAATACAGGATGGATGAATGTGCATTGACACACAGACATCTCACAGTAATGTGTGACAAATCTGGTAAATGAGCCACTGTTGTTTGCCAAAACTCAATGAAATTCCCTGAAGTTCACCTAAGTTTTAATTTCCTGCAGGTAAAGTCTAAAGTGTGTTTTTCTGTGGTATTGCCCTCACAGATTATTATGATGGAACAGATCTGATTCTCTGTAAATACCAGAGTAGGAAGCCTTGAAGAACTAAGGTCTCATGCTGCTTCAAAGAAACAGGCAGCTGGCTGATAAAAATAACCGTTGTGCTGTAGGTAGTTACACTGCTTCCAGACACAGCCTGCTCTAGTGTGTTGTTTTGGTATCTTTGTACTTAGAATCCTTCAGTGTGAATGGGAAAACCTGTCAGGAAGTCTAAATTTCTTTTCCCCCCCCGAGATATGGGCCTCTGAAAGAACACAAAGTGATCAGGAAGGGACAGCTGGGGATTCCTTGGCATGGGAAGTCTTGGGCTGATGTAAAACCAGCATTGCCAGTTTTATGTCAACCACTTACCCCCTTTCCATAGGAATGGGGCTGAGAGGGGCATGTCAGGGCTGGCTTGAGGGGAGAAGGAGACATTGTGGGTGAGAGAGCAGAATTGGAGCTGGAGAATGACGTTTTCTACCAATTTCTTCCAGGGAAATGTCCTGTTTGGTATAAATTAGAGTAGCCCTGGGGCTATTGTACCTTGTCTGGAAGCTGTTATTCCACTTCTTCCCTCTCCCTTCCTGGCACCAGAATCTGGGGAAGAGTAAATGTGGCCGAGTCAAATTCGGCTGCATCAAGTTTGTTTTTCAGTTCCTTGTTTTTTTCCATCAAATCCATGATGACTGAACACAAATAGTCCTGTAGCGCTAATATAACATAACAATGGCCATATTAGGTCAGATCAACGGTCCAACTAGCCTAATAGCCTGTCTTCTGACAGTGGCTGGTGCCAGATGCTTCAGAGGAAATGAAAAAAACATGGCAATTTACTGAGTGATCCATCCCCTGTCATCCAGTTCTAGCTTCTGGCAGTCAGAGGTTTAGGGACACCCAGAGCATGAGATGGTGTCCCTGACCATCTCAGCTAATAGCCATCGATGGACCTGTCCTCTATGAACTTACCTAACCCTTTTTTGAACTCAGTTATACTTCCGGCCTTTACAACATTCTTGGCAATGAGTTCCACAGGTTGACTATGCATTGTGTGAAGAACTTCCTTATGTTTATTTTAAAACCTGCTGCCTGTTAATTTCATTGGGTGCCCCCTGGTTCTTCATTTTACATGAACGGGTAAATAACACTACTTTATTCATTTTCTCCACACAATTCATGACTTTCTAAACCTCTGTCGTTTCCTTCTGCCCCAGTCATCTCCTTTTCTAAACTGAACAGTCCCAGTCTTTTTAATATCTCCTCAGATGGAATATATTCCATACCCCTAATAATTTTTGTTGCCTTCTTTGCACTTTTTTCCAATTCTAATATATCTTTTTTTTTGAGATGGGGAAATCAGAACTGCAGCAGTATTCAAGGTGTGGGCGTAGTATGGATTTTTATAGTGGCATTATGATATTTTCTGTCTTAGGAACCATTAGGAAAGGGATAGATAACACTCTATTAGCTTTTTTGACTTCCGCTGCAGTATTTTTTATACTCCCCCAAATAAATAAAACATAATGCATCTGCTTTGAATGTATCTTGTTCTTGTGTGCATTGTTTCTGAATTGGATAAATAGAGACCAGTTAATTGCTTCAGTTGTCTTTAGGAAAAGACTGTTCTCTAGATGAACCACCCCGATGAAGCAGAAGAACTGTTTAAAACTTCAGCATTGGAATCTCTTTGAGATTTACTTTTAATTAGAGTTACTGAGATTGAAATAATTGTAAGGTACGACTTTGAATTAATATTTCATATTTAACTGCAGGAGTCCAGTTGAATAATTTAATCTATTTTAACCATGTAAAAAAAATTGAAAACCGTTTTTTCAGATTTGTCACTACAGAATTTTTTTCTCCAGAAACAGTGAGGTTCTACAGAATCTGAGTGTTTATGCAGCAGTTTTAATAACTGGAGTTTAGAAAAAAATCTATTTTTTGTTCTATATTTTTCAGTGGACTTTGCTCAGATTTTCACCTTTGACAGATTCTGCCTGACTCTGACAAGAGTACACAGAACACCTCAACTAATCAGTTTCCTGCCCTTTTCAAGGATTTGAGGCATTGGCAACATCTTGATCGTTGTCCATAGCACATAGTTTAGTCTTCTGAGGACTGTAATACTTTCATCTAACTATAGTCTCTGGTATTAATATAGGGATATCTGGGTGAAAATTAATGGCATGTGAAGTCATGAATATGTCCCCCAATGTATAGGACTCAAGGTGTGAAAAGCCAAAGTGAGAAACAAATCATGCAGGCAATGTAAAATGCAATAAGGGTCATTCCATTAGTGTAAACAGCTCCTCTAACCTCAATTTTGAGTATTTATTTATTTATGCTATTAATTGCATGTGGAATATAGGTTATTCTAGGTCTAAGATGAGTGACACCATGCAAAATTTGAGGTGGAGGTAAGGAATGGGGCAAGGAAAGGCAAAAGGATTTTCTCTTCCTTGCATCCCACTGAGTCAGACAGGAGTTACAATTCCTGCCCACATGGGACAACCAGGACTGCTCCTCCCAACTCTTCTAGGAGCCAGCATGAAGGCCCTCTATTTTCCCTCCCCCTTCATCCGTCCCTTCCAGCCTGTAGGACTAATGTTGAAATGGGGCAGGTTATACTACTATCCTCACAGTACTCACTATGGGTTTCTGTAAATCTGTACCACCCCTTAATCTTTGCTGTGACAAATGGTATGATCTAGTGCTAAGTAGTGACTATGTGACTATAGCTGTCTTATTTCTTCTTAAATTAGAACAAATCCCTATTTCAAGAGATTATTCATTTTCACAGTTGTCTCCTGATACTGTCTGTAAACCCCATGTGCCATTACTTAGCAATATGAGATGTGCTGTGGATGTTTCTTCTCCATTGATATATTAAATCATTAGTCCTTTTTTTGAAGGACTGCAGGGGGCTGCACTCTTTGATCCTTACTGCTTCTTGATCAAGCCTCAAGAACTGTATCTTAAACAAATCAAAACTTCTGATCTTAAGTGGTGGTCTCATCCATCCTCCCTATTGAAGGAAAAGGCTCAGGTAGGGGACCATCCAATTGCAGAAGTAAATGCGTGGTCATGCAGGTGGTGTCGGAGAGAGAGCTTTGGATCCTTCCAGGAAGAAGGATTGCTAGGAAGAGATGGGATCCACCTAACAGAGTGAAGATTATCTTCGCAGACAGACTTGCTAACCTAGTGAGGAGGGCTTTAAACTAGGTTCAGCGATTCATACTGAGAAAGTAGGGCAATTGGCTAATTATCATAGTGCCAGGACCTCCAGTTCTTCCTGCTTGTTTCCCAGGCTGCTTGCATTCATCTACAGGCACCTGTCAAGGAACTATGAAGTGACTGGAATAACCAAGACTTGGTGGGGTAACTCACATAACTGGAGCACTGTCATAGATGGGTATAAACTGTTCAGGAAGGACTAGAGAAAAGATGGAGTTGTACCATAAGTAAGAGAGCAATATGACTGCTCAGAACTCCAGTATGAAACTGGAGAAAAGCCTGTTGAGAGTCTCTGGGTTAAGTCTAGAGGCGAGAGCAACAGGGTGATGTTGTGGTGTGCATCTGTTATAAACAACCAGATCAAGAGGATGAGGTAGATGAGGCTTTCTTCAGACAACTAATGGAAGTTTCCAGATCACAGAGACTAATTCTCATGGGGGACTTCAATCACCCTGACATCTGCTGAGAGACCAATACTGCAGAGAACAGAAAATCCAGGAAGTCTTTGGAGAATGTTGCGGGCAACTTCCTGGTGCAAGTGATGGAGGAACCAACTAGGGCCTGTGCTACTCTTGACCTGCTGCTCACAAACAGGAAAGAATTGATACATGAGTTAGAAGTGGGTGGCAACTTGGGCAGCAGTGATCATGAGATGGTGGAATTCAGGATCCTGACAAAAGGAAGAAAGGAGAACAGCAGAATATGTACCTTGGACTTCAGAAAAGCAGACTTTCCATCTCTCATGGAGCAGATGGGCAGAATCCCCTGGGAGGCTAATACGAGAGGGAAAGGAATCCAAGAGAGCTGGCTGTATTTTAAAGAAACCTTAGTGAGGGGGCAGGAACAAACCATCCCAATGCACAGAAAGAATAGCAAATATGGTAGGCACCCAGCTTGGCTTAACAAAGAAATCTTCAGTGCGCTTAAACACAAAAAGGAAGCTTACAAGAAGTGGAAACTTAGTGAGATGTCTAAGGAGGAGTATAAAAGTACTGCTTGAGGATGCAGGAGTGAAATCAGCCAGGCCAAAGCACAATTGGAGTTGCAGCTAGCAAGGGATGTGAAAGGGAACAAGAAGGGTTTCTACAGATATATTACCAGCAAAAAGATTACGGAAAGTGTGGGCTCCTTACTGAATGGGGGAGGCAACCTTGTGAATGGTGATGTGGAAAAAGCTAAAGTACTCAGTTTCCTCCCCCCAATCTTCACAGACAGGACCAGACTACTGCCCTGGGCAGCACAGAATGAGGAGGAGGTGAGCAGCCCTCAGTCGTGAAAAAACAGGTTCAGGACTATTTAGAAAAGCTGAACATACAGAAGTCCATGGGATCAGATGCAATGCATCTGAGGGTGCTGAGGGAGTTGGCTCTTAATCTTTCCCCACCCTAAAGCTTTCCCCTCTACTGCCTTTCACAATCACTGTGGACATCACCACCATTTTACCTGTTGCACCGCACATAACTTGGATGTAATCAGAGAATCATAGGGCTGGAAGGAACCTCGAGGGCTGGAAGGAACCTAATATCTAGACTATCCCTGACAGGTGTTTGTCTAACCTACTCTTAAAGCTCTCCAAAGATTCCACAACCTCCTTAGGCAATTTATTCCAGTGATTAACCACCCTGACATTTAGGAAGTTTTTCCTAATGTCCAACCTAAACCTCCCTTACTGCAATTTAAGCTCATTGCTTTTTGTCCTGTCCTCAGAGGTTAAGAACAACAAATTTTCTCCCTCCTCCTTGTAACAATCTTTTATGTACTTGAAAGCTGTTATCATGTCCCCTCTCTGTCGTCTCTTCTCCAGGCTTACAAATCCAGTTCTTTCAGTCTTGCCTCATAGGTCATGTTTTCTAGACCTTTAATCATTTTTGTTGCTCTTTTCTGGACTTTCTCCAGTTTGTCCACATATTTCCTGAAATGTGGTGCCCAGAACTGGACACAATACTCCAGCTGAGGCCTAATCAGTGCGGAGTAGAGCAGAAGAATTACTACTTGTCTTACAACACTCCTGCTAATTCATCCCAAAATAATGTTTGGTCCCCCCCTCCCCCCAAACAGCATTGCACTGTTGACTCATACTTAGCTTGAGGTCCACTATGACCCCCAGATCCCTTTCTGCAGTACTCGTTCCTAGGCAGTCATTTCCCATTTTGTACGTGTGCAACTGATTGTTCCTTCCTAAGTGGAATACTTTGCATTTGTCCATATTGAATTTCATCCTATTTACCTCAGACCAATTCTCCAGTTTGTCCAGATCTTTCTGAATTATAATCCTATCCTCTAAAGCACTTGCAACCCTTCCTAGCTTGGTATCGTCCGCAAACTTAATAAGTATACTCTCTATGACATTATCTAAATCATTGATGAAAATATTGAACAGAACCAGACCCAGAACTGATCCCTGTAGAACCCCACTCGTTATGTCCTTCCAGCATGACTGTGAACCATTGATAACTACTCTCTGGGAATGGTTTTCAAACCAGTTTTGCACCCACATTATAGTAGCTCTATCTAGGTTGTATTTCCCTAGTTTAAGAGAAGGTCATGAGGGACAGTATCAAAAACCTTACTAAAGTCAAGATATATCATATCTACCACCTCCCCGCTATCCACAAGGCTTGTTACCTTGTTAGAGAAAGCTATTGGGTTGGTTTGACATGATTTGTTCTTGACAAATCCATGCTGACTGTTACTTATTACCTTATTATTTTCTAGATGTTTGCAAATTGATTGCTTAATTATCATTATTAATAATTGCTCCATTATTTTTCCAGGTACAGAAGTTAAGCTGACTGGTCTGTAATTTCCTGGGTTGTCCTTATTTCCCTTTTTATAAATGGGCACTATATTTGTCCTTTTCCAGTCTTCTGGAATCTCTCCTGTCTTCCAAGACTTTTCAAAGATAATCGCTAATGGCTCAGAGACCTCCTCAATCAGTTCCTTGAGTATTCCAGGATGCATTTCATCAGGCCTTGGTGACTTGAAGACATCTAACTTGTCTAAGTAATTTTTAACTTGTTCTTGCCCTATTTTAGTTTGTGATCCTGCCTCATTTTCACTGGCATTCACTATGTTAGATGTCCAATTGCCACCAACCTTCTTGGTGAAAACCGAAACAAAGAAGTCATTTAGCACCCCTGCCATTTCTGCCTTTTCTGTTATTTTTTCCCCACCACTGAGTAACAGGCCTACTCTGTCCTTGGTTTTCCTCTTGCTTTTAATGTATTTGTAGCATGTTTTCTTGTTACCCTTTATGACTCTAGCTAGTTTAATCTTGTTTTGTGTCTTGGTCTTTCTAATTTTGTCCCTGCATACTTGTGTTTATATTTATCCTTTGTAATTTGACCTAGTTTCCACTTTTTGTAGGACTCTTTTGACTTTTAGATTACTTAAGATCTCCTGGTTAAGCCAGGGTGGTTTCTTGCCACACTTCCTATCTTTGTTATGCAATGGGATAGTTTACTCTTGTGCCCTTAATAATGTGTCTTTGAAAAACTGTCAACTGTCTTCAATTATTTTTCCTCTTAGACTTTCTTCCCATGGGATCTTACCTACCAACTCCCTGAGTTTGCTAAAGTCTGCCTTCTTGAAATCCATTTTCTTCAAATTGGATTTCCTTCTAGGTCCTTATCTCCAGGTGATGTTCAAGTCTCTCAGATTCTTTCTGCATAACAACTCTAAGTTACAGAATTCCATATCCATCTAAACAGCCAAAACTGTCAGCCAGCCTCCTATTACCTCATGCCTCAGGTATGGCCCATAGGGGAGGTGGAGGCTGCTGGGTCTGTGCACTGAGCTGGTCGAGGGTGGGCCTGCTTCTCCTTCATTGCCTTTTCCCAGTAGTCTGGGACATCCCCCAATCACCATGAGTTCTCAAAGATAGGGGCCAATGGCTCTGCAATCACCTAAGCCATGTCCCCTATGGTCAGTGTCTCAAGCACCCCCTTCTTCCCTTCAAGAAGTGAGGGAGCCCTTTACCATTATACAGGCTGAGTCCTGGCAGTATAGTGAGCCTCTCACCCCTATTTTTGCTACCCATGAGCAAATCAACTTAGAACAGTGTCATGCAGGGCTCCAATGGAGAGAGAGTTCTGGAACTTTTTTTTTTTGACTCAAGTATCAGTTCTAAACCCTGCCCCTCTCAGAGGTAGATGCTTCAATCCAGATTGTACAAACACCTCTATCTCTGCTAGTGATCCACAGACTGGAATCTCTCTCCTGGAGTCAGGTGGCTTAGGTGCCTAAGTTGCTTTTTGTGAGAATGAGCTAGGTTCCTGTCTCACGCTGCACAAAACAGAGGCAGCAGGAGGTGATGCCATGTTCCACATTATAACTTTTAGCCCAGTAGTTAGAGCACTCATAGGATTTGACTAGGGGTCTCCTACCTTTCAAGAGAGTGCTCTATCCATTGTATTATGGGATATTCTGATATGGGACTCCCTCAGTCTCCTGTTGAAGCTGCTCTATTGTGTATAAATAATTAGTAATTTAGGTAGGGGGACTTCACCCTAGGTGTTCCATCTCCAAATGTGTGCCCTAAACTGCAAGCTACAAAGTCATTCTCTCTTCCCCTGCCTCCCCCGCCCTTCTCTTTTGTGTAATGTGAATTTCTCTTGAATAGTGGAAATATCTGCTGGTGGAGATGGCTTTGCTGCTTCCTGTACCAGGTCCCCCTTCTACTCCCACTGTACAGCATAAGGAGAGGGATGGGACATGTCAGGTGCAGGAAGGAGGAGTGGTGAAGCAAAAAGCCCCATACCTGATCTTTCACAGGTATAAAGTCCATCAGGGACCCATATGGCAGTGGCAAACCTTAGAGAATGAGGGAGCCTAGTCTAAGATCTGCTAAAGCCAAGTGGCTGAAGATCAGCAAGCCTTAAGTCACTCTTTGTAACAACAATTCTCCACTATGTTCAACTGCATTTAAGACTTACATGAAAAATCAGGTCCACGTGTACCTTGTAACCAGAATTTTGAAGCTCCTACATGGCAACTGTAACTAAGAATTTAACGGCTGTTTTTTCTTTGGGTACCAGGAGTTCGGCGTGTCTTGCCAATATTTGGAATAGTGGGTGCTTTAGTGTAAAATCTTCCTATGGTATTTCTGGAAGAAGAGCACTGATAATACATTGACAACTCCTCAAAATCTCCATAAGATATTAAAGTGTGAAGTAAACTTTGTAGATACTAGGGAATTCTAATCCAGTTTTCCTGTTATCATTATGAGAACCCTGCTGACAACACAGACCTTTCTTAGGAAAGTTGGGAGCCATTATGATTCCTATCTTGCCAATCTCTGAGAAAATAATTGAACCTCATTAGAAATATTACAGTGTATCCCAGTCATTGACAAAGGTCTTGAGCTGACAGCGTTCTTGGAAACTTGTAGCAATCGGCAGAGGGTGTAGCAAGAAGGAAGGGAAATGTTGACTGACCTCAGGAAGAAGGGGGCACTGCAGTGCTAGATGTGCTATTTTATTTTGGATGAGACCTAAAAGAGAGAGATTGACTTCAATGGAGTTACGCAGAATGGCCAAGGGGATAGGATGTTGGACAGGGACTCAATTTCCCCTGGGAAATCTATAGATGAAAAGTGCCAAATAAGATCTAGGTATTGTTAATATTCTGCTGATTTAAACTAGCTGAAAATCTGACCCATAATCATGATTCATGTAATATATTTTGTTTAAACAAGGGCAGAGATTCTAACACTCATATCCTGGCTAAAATTCCATTTGGGAAATGTCTGTCTTACATTAAGTTTGCTGTTATATTTCAGTTTGACATAATTCTTTGGGCCAAGTTCTGTTCTCACTGGCACCACTGCCACAAGCAGAAGAGAATTACCAGTGTAAATCTAGAGTAACAGAAAGCAGAATCTGGCTCTTTAACAGCCATGTAGCATGTCTATGCATCATAAACTGTTTGTCACATTCCATTGGGAGTTACCTGTATTTCAGCAATGGGGAACATGATTCATTTAGAAAGTCTGTATATAATTTCCTTAACATTCCTAAAGCAGTTTGGTATCCTTTGGCATGAAAGCCATCATGTAAATGCAAGCTTATTACTGTTGGCTGTACCATAGTTTAACTAAGAGGAAGCATCTTTTCCACTGTATGCCAAAGTGAAAAATAATAGTGCATCTTTGCTTACAATGAATATAAATGAAAATTTGTCATGGCTATACAAAAATAAAGGCTAAAACAGTTTTCCCTGTGTTTAATTCACACTATTTTCCCATCCTATTAAAAATGACCTAAGTACCACTTTATTCTACTATATTCACCCCACACTATTCACATAAGTGATATGCTGCATTTCTTCTCTTGTGAAGCAAGTTCTAGAAATATTTCCCATGTTAACATATAAAATTGCTTTTTCACCATAGCCCCACCTCTTCTTTATTAATTGGGTCTCAAAGCTATTGTGATATTATCTGATATTCAGAATGAAATAAATAAAAAAACAAGGGTTTGCTGCTATACAAAAGTTCTGGTACAATCTTCAAAGGAAAAGGGCAAAGAAAAGTCATAAAGTGACTGATAGTAAAAAGAGCAAACAGTGGGTGTGTGCACACTTGTGCACACAATATGTAGGAGTTGCAGCAAAGGGGAAAGAATCTACAAAGAGCTTGGGTGATGCTACATAAAAAGCTTTCCAAATCTTAGAAAAATCACTTGGGATAGACATTTGAGAGAGGTTGGAATTTTCAAAGAAGCCACCTATCATTGAATTTCAATGAGCGGAGCACCTACCATCATCCTTTTGAAAATGCCAATGTAAAGGGTGCATCCACCTTTCTCCCTTAGCCATGACTGAAGACTAGAGGACCCTGAATATAGTGCAATTGGTATGATCCCCCTAATTCAGGCAAGGTTCAGGCAGCCCGTGTGCAACTCTGGGGTGCTGCACAGTTGTGCTGCAGGGGGTGATTTACAGTGCCCTACCATGGAAAGACTTTAAGGGAAAGAGAAGTCTGAGAGATGATAGGAACTGGTCGATCCATGATGACATATAACCACTGAATACCGCCTGCCCCCCATCCCCCTGTACACTGTAGAGGAGTAAGGATAGGGCTGTGGCTACTGCAAGCTACCATCAAACTTCTCTGAACTGAGAATTTGGACAGTAGAACATAAATATACTATCTAAATCTCTTAAACATCTCATGTAGGGCTCTCCAAAGCTACCTCTTATTTTAACCTTTTAAAAAAATTATTGCAGTTTACATGTTAAAATGGGTCTCTTCCTCTTTTGTACTGACCTTTTATCATTTATTACTTTCTTTTATCCACTCACTAAAACCACATTAGCTTTATAATACCTGGCGGGATTGAGGATCATTGCTTCCCTCAATACTAGTTTGGACACCACTCCATGGATCAATGGGAAAGAGATGTCAGTGGCTTGTATAGCCAGCCAGCCTCTTCCCCAGAGAACTGGTAAATCCTTTTAATATTATACTTAGCTTTTACCATCTGAAAGCCTGATGGCCGTGTACTAAATTTGTTCTGTATACGGGCATATTTTAGCTTTTAAAAATATTCAGTGTACTGAGAAGCATTATCCATTGTATAATGTAGATGGGATTTGTAGTAATAAAAAGGGGCACTATTTTTTTAACCCCTCTTGAAGTCTGACTAGCACTATTCTTTAGGCAAGGCTGAAATTTAAACCAGAATTAAAGGTCTGAGACAGCTCCATTGAAGACAGTAGGATTTTTTCATTGACCTATAGAGTTTTGGATAGGACCCTAAATGAATAACTATAGCAATCATTGTTAACAAAACCATGAGCAATATGTAGCATGAGTTTATACAAGAGAACTTATTTAAAAATAAAATAATGGAAGGAGAGGGAATGCTATATATGTAATGCATATGGATTTCAGTAATACATTGAATACCATGTCTCTCACAATCTTAATTGAAAAATTAGTTCAAATTTGATTGCATAGGAACTGTCATGTAGATTGAAAATTGGCTAAGTGACCATTTTCATCTTTAATGTCTTTGATTTTTCTGAAAGCCCTGTCAGTTCTTAGAAAACACTAGAGACCTACACAAAATGCATTCTACAGTAGCAGCTGAGCAGTGCTATCAAGGTCTGATGTAGTCTGGGATTTACTAGTTAATTACATATTGTGAATCAAATTAATGTGTTTTATCCTATCTACAAGCATGTGAACATGTGTCATTTCCCCATAAACTTCATTAGTTTTCATTACACAGTGGCCTGATAAAATCTGGTGGTCATTTCTACCTCTGTATTGATTAGTAATGCTACATCATTTTGAAATACTGACTATTAAGGTTTTTGTGATGAGAATTCATGAGCACATTGAGTTAGAATATTTTCCATTTTTTCCCCAATAATAACCTCAGTTCATTTGAGACACTGCTTAATAGTCCAGAATGCCTCCTTTAATAGGAAACAATAATTGATTTCTACATGTACTCTGAATACCATAGTAATTATTATACTATAGAATATTATAGATTTTAACATCTTTAATATCTAGTTAATGGTACACCTTTTGGAAAACTAATGAAAATAGAACACAGGGTGTCATTATTTGAATAAATATGGTACTCATGCTTTACAGGGTATTTATTGAAATCATGTGTTATAGTAAAACTAACCAATTTCTCTAAGATAAACTGCACTGATTTCAGGGACCTGCACGTGTATTACTCCTTGACCAAAAATTCACATTGATCTCCGTGGGAATTCTAGGTGCAGGAGAAATGCAGAACCAGGGTCTAATTGTATCACAGTTCTACTTCACAGCAAATCTCTTATTCAGTGTAATACATGCATCTAAATATGAAAAGGTTCAGTATTATAAGCCAATATTTGTCTTGGGATGGGGTATACAAACCCCATACTGGTAGCTGAAGGGTTAATGGGAGCCTGGAGGCTCATTTGCTTATACCTGGAGGTGTGTATGTTACTCAGTTTATATGAGACAGCTGAGGCGAGGAGCTGCCTCTACTTTACAAAGGAAGGCCTTCAGGGGAAAGAAACCTTGGAAAGAAGAGCTTTGGAATGTCTTCTTTCCAGGAAGGGGAGTACAGGAGCAGAGCTAGTCCTGGAGTAGGTCCTGACATAGGGATAAGGCTCAAGGGAGGTAGCTACTTGGGTCAGTGTTCTGGAAAAGGAACAGGGAGCTGAGGAGAAACTAGGTGGACTAAAAGATGAAGCTTGAGGGCAGGCAGAAGTGGTGTAAGTCTTGTGTTTGGTTTCATTTGATTTATGCTGAGGAATGCTGGTGGGAACCTGCTATTCTGAAAGAAAAGGGGGATTGAAGTGGAGCCTAGCAGGTATGAAAAATCTATGGATGACTAGGATTGTGGTGGATGCCGTTTATCTGGCCATTGCTACCCTGAAAGAGAGAGGACTCTTGGACCTGGCAGGAGGGCTCAGTCCATAGAAAAGCCAGACCACCACTGAGCCAGGACAGCCTTCAGAAGCAAGCATCTGAGGGGAAGGTCCTGTATTGCTGCACCCAACACAAGGGCATGAGCTACCTGGTGAGCTGCACTTCTGCACCATCTGCATGGTGTAAAGCTGTTAGCATTAGCACAAGGTATAGCTATGTTGTATTAGAACAGGTAGATCTATTACAATCAGACCCTTTGGGACATCTTGACTTGTATTTGTCACTGTAGTATAGCTGGGTGAAATTCACTGAAATATGTACTAAGTTCTGTTACCTGTGATGAATAAAATGGTTAGAGTGCAGAGTTCTAAACACAATCTATATCTATATAATGGCTGACTGATGATATAGGTTTAAAAAAAAAGTTTTCTACTTTGCTGTTCAGAATCTAAATGATGGCTTTGCATACTTCAAAAAAATCAAAACTTCATTCCTTAACATGAATTGAAAGGCTACTTACTACAGTATAACCCTTTATTTTTCTGCTGACTGTATGATTAGGTGGCAAAGGAGAATAACATCACATGTGCTCTCCTCGCTTTACAGAAAGCCTCTTTTTTCTCACTAGTTAGTAGTCTGCACTTTTTAATTAGATTCCTTACAAGGGATGCAGTTTGATGATGCTGACATTGGCAAAACATTCACTATTGTTTATTTTAGTAAAATACAATGCTTAGTGGCAAGAATCATGCTACTTTTCCTTTACTTTTTTTTTTTTTTTTTTTTCAGGTATTCAGTTTGGCAACTACCTATAATTAAACATTTCCAATCATGAAAACACCTGATTGTATGTGAAAGTGCAAGTCTGTGCTTGTGTTTAAAGTTGATTCCAGGAAGGACCAAACTGGCAGCCAGAATGATAATAGGAAACAGATTCACCTTCTCTAAGTGTGATCTAAATCAATAGCATGAGATCAAGTTACAGGAGTCAATCTGCTCCCCTGGTAGGGAACTAATGATAGAACAGATAAAACATCCTATATAGTATTTTGCTTAGTTTTATGTCCATTTCAGAACTGTAAAGCAACCATTTTTAATCCACATTGACAATCCAGTTAGCATGTGAATAAAATGAATGATATGACATCTCTGCCATCTAAATGTCAGTTTGGAAACAGGATACAATTTATAAGGCATCATTTGCAAAATGTTCCATTCTTGAGCATTGCAGCCTAATTCATATATATCACAAGCTGAAGTTTTATCAAAATTTGGGAAAGCCTCATGGGCTTGGATCCATAAAATGAAATGAACACCTTTAAGTAGTTAAGAAAATTATGCAAATGAGCCTTCCAGATTTTGTTTCCTGATGTTTCAAAGTGTCCTGTTATTTACACTTTGATACAGAAAATGATCATGTTAGAAAACAGATCTTGGTGATTTGTGTTTTTTGTCCATTATTCCTATAACTGTCTTCCAACATATTTTCTATATCGGTTTTTAATATATTACACTACTGAATAATTAAACACCTGAAAACTACATTGTGTAACAAAATGACACCTTTATAGATAATCATCTCTTATTGTGGAGATCTTCTTTTACCTTTAGCTCTACTAACATATAACTTTGTTGAAACTATACAAAACTAGGTTTATATTGATGGGAGGAGTTTGTGCATTTCTATTGAGCTACAGGGGTTATAGTGTACACTATTCATGGGATAATATTATGCCTCCCATTCTAAAAGATTTGGATCAGCAACTGCAACATCAATAACCTGGAGAACATTTTTGGTGACAAGGTGCTGTTGCTGAAATCACCTTGGAGATTATTTTATGAAGCTATTGGAAAATTACATGATTGCCACAGTTCTTTAAGAAGCACTCAGTTAAATAGTGGATAATTGTGGCAATAAATAGCTTGATCCCTGAACAGCTGTTGTTTTGTTTCACAACTGTTTTCCTTGTTCTTCAAAAGTTTAAATTTGGGGAGGCAGAGAGACATAAATCATCTTTATGCTTCAAGTTGTTGGCCAATAACTGTAATTCAATGCATTTATGTCCATTGCAGTTCCCTTACTGAAATTGAGGAAGATCTGTTACCTGCAAAATGTTCTAAATAAAATCCTCAGACTTGTGAACCCTCTCCACAAAACCCCAGAAGTTGTTACCCTTCTGAGAATGAGGGGAAATACTTATAGCAAAGCTTATGAATTGTTCGGGGATTGGGAAAGAAGGGGACATGTTACTAAATGGAAAAGCTATTTTCATTCAAAAATTTTGGGCCAGACTTCTTTATTTTAAATTGAGGTAGATAATTTATACTGACTTATTCTCTGGGTACTAAATTCAGTCCCAATAAAAACAGACCCCACTCAGAATGAAGTCAATGTAAGTTACATCTCTTATGGGGTGTCTGCCTCACCCTGGACTAGAAAGAGTTAACCTCAGCAGAGAGCAGTGGAGATGGGTCGTCCAAGTGGTCCAGAGAGGCTGCATGAGGCGCAGCCAACCAGGGAGGAGTTTCAGGAAGCAACCAACCTGGGCTCAGCAGGCTCAGATAAGAGGAGCTGCAGGGGAAGTGAATGCTGAGAGCTCAGGGAGTGAGGACTATATCTAGCAGGCTGAGAGACCGGCAGCACCTTGGACAGAGCAACCGGGGGAACAAGAGGATGCTTCTGGCTGGTTGCTGGGACTGGGCAGTTGCATGCTCTGAGGCAAGGGCGAAGAAGGTGCTGGGGCCATGTGGAAGTGGCCCATGGTGAGAAGTTAAGAATTCGCAGCAAAAGGCTTCTATCTTGAATCAGAACCCAGAGTAGTGGGTGTGCCCGGATCTTCCCCTCCCCCACAACTTGCCACTGGGGAAATGGCTGGACTATTGGACTACATTTCTAACCACCCCTCCCCAAAAGTGGGGAAACAGCTGGTGATATGTCTGGAGGGCTGAGCCAGGAAGAGGACATTGTGGTTCCTGAGCCTATGAGAGGGGTTGCTGGTGACAACAGAAGCAGAGTGACAATGTGAAAACCATGGATGGGGGGTTATTGGCCTTGACCTAATCACCAGAGTGACCAGAAGGAGGCACCAGCCCTGCAGTGTGTGATGTGCCCCATGAGTCACCTTTTATATCAGAATGCAAATTGTCTTTGGAGATGGAATAGGAAAACTAAATGCTCTTACTTATTCCTAACTCCTTAACATGTAAATTGTACCAATTTTACACCCAAGGTGAATGTCGAGTTGCTACAAGTTACCTTGCTTTATGCCACTTAAATACAATTATACCCATTCTGTGACTCACTCACACCTAACATGTAACTTGGACCACCATTTATGTCACAACTGTATTTGGCCCCAAAATGTCCAAGGAATGGCACCCACTTGGACATCTTTGGACCTGCATTTGGCTGAATACAGTGCTTTGTGTAATGCCATAGGAAACTGTTGTGGGCCATCAGAAATCAATTGCTTTGAAAATGAAAAGTTGGGTCATCACCTAACAGATTAATATAAATGTTGCTGAGTCCTCACTGGTGGTGGAGGAAATGACCATCTGCAATAACACTCACTCTTCAAAGGACTTAATATAGCAATATATAAATTTATGAAAAGATGGGTAGGCTTGCTGTGAAAATATTTACTTTCAAAGAATTTCAAAGTAGAGTGAGGGGAGAGCATGTGTTGGTTGTCTGCTACAGGACGACGACGTATGGTCCATCGCTGAGAACTCTGACAAAAGGTAAGTTGTAAGCATCAGTCAACTTGTTAAATTTGTTACCATGAGAAGTTGTGAAGGCCAAAAGTATATAAAAAAAATTGATATCTTCATGGAAGATAGGTCCATCATTGCCTATTAGCAAAGGTGGTCAGAGATGCAACCCCATGCTTTAGGTGTCGTTAAACCTCCAACTGCTGGAAGCAGGGACTGGATAACAGGGGATGGATCACTGGAAATTGTTCTGTTCACTTCCTCTGAAGCAGTTGGCATTGGCCACTGTTGGAAGACTGAATACTGGGCTAGATGGTCTGACTCAGTATGGCTGTTCTTATGTTCATATTGAGTACTAAGAAAAAGTCTTGATTCAAGTGCTCTGCTAGGTGGCCAGAGGAACACAGCCAGATTCTGGTTAATGTCTCATGTGAGGGGCGAGCCAGATCTTTGACTTCACAAGAGCACAAGAAATGATCTTGTCTACAAAGCAATGTCTGAGCAGCTGGCAGTGTTGGGGATTGACTTGACAGCGAAGCAATACAGAGAGCAAATCAAGTGGTGAAAGACAGAGTATCTCAAAGTCAAAGATTCTAATGGCATTTCTGGAAATGTCCTATCTTCCTGCCTCTTACGAGGAATTTGTCTGGGTGCTGGGAACTGTAGTGAGTACTGTACTCTCAGTGATTCATGACAATCTGCTGAGCAGGGATGTCACCCTTATAACTCCCAATCAGAGGCACTGTCTGAACGGAGCCAGTCACAAGGTGAAGGGCAGGAAGAGATCCTGGTGCAGAGGTTGCTAATGGAAGAAGCTATTCCATCAGAGCAGCTACAGCACATCCTGCACCTGTATTCGGAGGAGCTGTTGGGGATAGCTCTGGGAGCAGCCTGCTACAGAATCAGATTCAAAGCAAGTGCTGGAGCCTGGTAAGTTTCTGCTGCTGTTTGTTGTTGTTTGGGTGGGAGGGATTTTTGGCTTATGGGTCCATTATGTGATTTAATATAAGCTGGATTTTTGGCATTTTTTGCTTCCCTTCAGGGCAGAACCTATGCCATTCCTCCAGTGTCCCACCCCTATACCATGTGGAATTCACAATGGACACCATTGACATTAGGAAGAAAGTTAAACAAGTAGTTATGAAATTTGTACTAGTTAACCGATTGTTAAAAATATATGTTGTGATTCCACAAATAACCTCACTTCTCCTCCTCCCAATTTAGTACAGCACACCTTTATAAATTTGCTATATGTGCACTGTCCCATACCTCCTGTAAATTGAGCCCCCAAAAACCCTGTTATGAGTCCAAATGAAACTGGAGTAGATATTTGGTCCATAGCTGGATGAAAAATGAGTCTAAATTACTGCAGGGGGTCTCTGTCTGTGCTCAGAGTCCCCAAGGCTGGCAGTAAGTCAGATCTGTGTGTGGACACGGGGTGCGTGTAACGAGGCTGTACCATGTCTTCATGCTCAATCAGAATTTTGTGGGTTTTACTGTGAATTTTCACCCACTGCTGAGTGGTGAAAGTGAACTTCCCACAGAGTAGGAACTCCAGATGGTCCATCATGTCTGGGGTAGGGCATACTTAGTAGGACTGCCCCTAACTCACAAGCCGCCTCCACTCTAAGATTTGCTGGTCAGTCACTAGATTGCTAAGGAGATATTTAGCATACATGGATGGCTGTCCTCCACTGGCCTGCAACAGAAGTTCATACTTCCACTCTGGGACTTCCAGAATACCAATATTCTCCAGAGCTTGCCCTGCCTGAAAGGTTGAAAAATCATAGCTAATGATTTGACCCTTCATTTTCTTGTCCACCCCCCACCTACTCCCACCCCTTGATACAATGCAGAGTATGTAGAAATAATTTCAACTGACTTTTTCTATGTCTCTCACCACAGTGTTTGATCGCTTTCAAGGCTGCTCCAAAGTGTGTCTGAAGTGATTGGTGTCTTTGTGTGTGTGAGAATAAAATAAAGCCTATTGATTATACAGTATAGTCTTTTGTCCTTGAATTAGAACAGCCCCTTTCATAAGGTAAAAAAATGTATTTTTTTTCATGGCCAAACAATGTGCTTTTTTATTTTCTGTTCAAGGCCCCTCCACATCTGCAGGGCAAATATACGCACCGGGAGTCTGGGGGGCCAAGGCCTACCTGCTGCAGGCAAGGAGTAAAAGTCAGCAATGAATTGATGGGAGAGATTCTAGATAAAACAAATCAGCAAACACAATTCCAGAAGGCCCAGACTAAGTACCAGAAGGAGAAGGATGCAAAGGGGTGGAGGAGAGGAGAGAAAGAGGTTGCATATCACAAGGAGAGATTTGCAGACATATTCATGAAACATAACCAGGGCTGGATTTAGGGGCAGGCAACCCAGGCAGCCTCCTAGGGTGGTGGGCTTGGGGATGCCAGGCTCGGGATGCTGTTTTTGATGTTAGCAACAAAAGGGAAAATAGAATGTCTGACGTAAAATGTTTCAGGTATTCTGTGAAATGGACTACAAATGCAATAAAAAAATAAGGCATTCAAATGTTTAACAAATGGGGGGAGGGGAGGCCTGGCCTTGAGCCATAATCAGGAGTTGCGGGAGGAAGAGAGCACAGAAGGGGCTATTTGATTGATTACTTGCACTCATGGCTACTAGACTGAAAACTCCACTGCCACCTTCAACTCTTGCTCCAGCCTACACAGTCCACTCCATGCTGTCATGTACTCCAGTCAATAGAGCCTTTGATGAATTATGGGGATGGATGGATCATGTTACAGGCAATCAACAGTAGCATGGAACAGACAAATATACCCTGTGCATTCAGCCAGACAAGTCATGGCCCATGTGTGCGAAACTCTCCAGAAGTCCAAAGAACAGAGGGATAGGGGACATCCAGGTATACAAGCACTTTTTACTATGTTGGACCTAAGTTTGGTTGTTTTGTGTGTTAGGCAGACTAGCTGCCATCAAAACCTATCTGGTTCTTACATTAGTATGGAAATGCATGTGTAAAATAGTGTTGAGTTTGCACAGAGGGCTACAATAGCAAGTTTTATTTTATATTATGTAATTATCCAAATCACTAATGAAAAGGCTGAATAGTACTGGACCCAGGACAGACCTTTTAGGAGCCCGGTAGCTAGGTTTTCCCAGCTTGACAGCAAACCATTGATAGCTACTCTGAGTATGGTCTTGCAACCCACATTATAACAATTTCATCTAAACTACATTTCCTTTAATCCATTTGCAGGTAGTGCAACAGGGTTATGACTGAGACCAAGTCATCCTTGATGAGGACAGGATGTTTCCTATTTGATT
Organism: Emydura macquarii macquarii; assembly: GCF_026122565.2. Lineage (NCBI taxonomy): Eukaryota > Metazoa > Chordata > Testudines > Chelidae > Emydura > Emydura macquarii. Next base: position 6,831,047 of record NW_027133614.1, read on the forward strand.
GGAGCTGTAGACTAACTTTCTTGCTGACTCTGCCAATGTGAAAACCTAGTGTCAGCAAATAGTCTAGAAGGGGCTCTAAACTGAAGACTGTCTCGACAACTTGTACATATACATTTGATGGTTACAGAAATCACCTAAGGTAGCAAGCTTCTAAAAGTATTAAAATGCTATAATTTCAACCAGCTTCTTTCTGTCCATGTATTGATGTCGTCTGCCAGCCACTGGAGTGGCTGGCTGTGATTGGTGGTAGTGCAGGCAGTGAATGACAGAGGTGTGTGTTATCTGTATATTGTTGGCCTATGAACCCATCAAATCTTGTTTCTCTCTGTGGTTGCATGTAAATACTGAATAAGACTGGGTTCGACTGGGCTTTATCATTAGTGCACATATACAAATTCAGAGTGGCAGAGCTGCTGCTGCTTCCTCTTGCTTCCTTCTGGGTATGGTCACTGAGGCAGAATTCAAACCATTTTAGTCATTCCCTGGATCTAAGCCCCCTCTCTCAGATGCATACAGTAGTATGTTTTGATCGATTGTACTGAATGCTACAGATGTCCAAGACTGACAATGTATGTATGCCCTTTAGTCACAGATGACAAGAAAGAATAATCCATCAGCACCACCAGAGCTTTTTGTGTTCCATGACTTGGCCGGAAACCTGACTGCGAAGATTCTAGGGTGTTGGCTGTGGACAGATGCATTTAAAAACAACTTTTTGAAAGCTTCTCAGCCTTAATTTGGAAGGCAAGAAAGTTCAAGGATATTGTCATTATAGTACATAAAGCACAGTTTGTTTTCATTTCTATTAAATAAAGCAATGACAAAACTTAATGTTTTCTAACAAGTTTCTCACCAGTTGGCAATCAAGAGTGTTATGTTTCTCTCCTGTAGCTGGAAAAACTGCAATGCAGCGTGCTCTAGAAGACAGGTGCACACCATTTGCAGCTTTTGTGTTTTCTTTTTCTCTAGTTTTCAATGAAATCACTGGGTTATTTTTTCCAAGTCTTGAAGCAATTTCTAGCACTTCAGTGGCATAGATTTACCTTTATTTCAAGTACCTCTCCCTTAAGAAAAGGTTGTTGATAGGCAAAGGTACATTATATAAAATAATTCATGTTAATATTAATAAGAATATCATCCACAGTTAGCCAGTGTAAGAGTAAAATTACAAGGGATAGCATTTCATGTGTTTGAAGTATAAAATAACAGGATAGATTATGACTAAACTTTCTTCCTGCACAGTTGGTGGAGTAGAACACTGTCAAAGATTAGATGTCCCACTGGACTCTTGGTATAGCTAGACTAGTGATCCTAACTCAGTTCTTGACTTCTGAACTAATCACCCATCTTACTTTTTTATTTAAAGACTTGATTCTGAGAGGAGTAGAGTTTTCAAAATTCCTGTTGTCTTCAGTGGTGGATCCAAGATTTTAGAATGTGAACTGTTTGGATAGTGGTCTTCCATAACTGAGATCAGTATCTGTCCTCCAGTGTAATTCCAAAGTAACTCCAGTGACTTCAGTGGAGAAACTCTGGATATACCTCCGTATAACAAATCAGACTATATGACCCATCTTGTTTCTTGTCTGTAAGGCACCAGGCATTCCACTGGCGCTTTAGAAATTGTAATGGACTACATCAAAACAGCCCAGGTTTAAGACTGTAAAGTGGCTAATTTGCTAGACTGATGAAAAAATACCTCATAGCTAGAACTGCAAAACTACAATATCTATATATTTTTTAAAATCACAAGCAACACTAGCCAATGGAGGAAGTCATACTATGCAGGCGGTGAATTTGGCTTACTAATACTGATTATTTAAGCCCTGTGAATACTGCTAGTCTGTATAAAACATACTTTTTTATTGGTTATCCTCTGTTATGTCACTTGTTTGTCTTATCCCACCTATTATATCTTTTCTCAGATTTCTTGAACAGGCTGCAAGGGTGACTCAATTGTCTGAGGAAAAGAAGGTAGGTTTTTGTTGTTGCTATTGAAAGGCTGGATGTGGCAGGCTGGCACATGCCTGCTCTTGCTTCCCTTGAAAGATGCACTGGAGCAGCACTCTGATCTTCCCTCACATGAAAACTGGGACTGGGCACAATTTGCAGACAGAAAACACAATGGTGAGCAACAGAAACCTACTCAGAACAGGATAGCGCAGTACAGGATAGCCTAGTGCAAGATTACTTCACTGCTAATGTAGGCCCAAGGGAATATCTGAATACCACTTTGGAAAGGCAAAACTGCAGATTCTTAATTAAACTATCATGCTAGCAAGTGAAGTGGAGCAGATCTATGAGCCAGAAAAGCCTGAGGGAGTAGCACCAAGGATCCAGGGCCACAGAGCTCAGGATCACAGCAATGAGGTTGGAAGGAGTTAACTATACAATCAGGGCCTGGTCTATATTTACAGGGAAATTTGGCAGCAGTGGATGGGAGTTACGTAAGCTGCGTAGAGTAGCTTGCGTAACTTATGTTGTCTTCCTAAATTCTCTTCTACGTGCCGACCCCACTATACTGCACTGACAGGAAATGCGTACCCATCGACGCAGTGCTACACTTTTTTTGGAGGTGGTTTTATTGAATTGACTTCTGGATCAATTGAGCGGGTCTTCACTTTCGCTCAGTCAATCCGGATAAATCAATCTGACAGTGGAGAATTTGCTGCCATCAGTGAAGTCATACCCCAAGTCTCCAGGAAGTGGTGGAAAGACAATAAGGGAAGACAGGCAGCTCCAAATGGACCTGCATGAGGTAACTTCATAGTAACAAAAGATGTTATGTATTGAGATTGAGATGTGTGGGTTTTTGGTTAAGGCAATGTCCTGATTAGGGACCCAAGGGGGACTGAAGTAAATTAGTGAATGCACAGAGGGTTTGGTGTGCTGGAAATGTGGAAAGTCTGGACGCTCCAAACAGGATTGCCCATTGATTAAAATTCATATTAGACAGACATGTGCAGGGAATAGTGCTACAAGCTGTCTATTGGCATAATGTGGGCCAAGGTATCTCTCTGCCTGGAAAGGTTGGGGAAATCTCATGTCAAGTCCTATTTGATTCTAAGGCACAAGCTTCTATTAACTGACACTTTGACCAAGAAAAGAAAATAAGCACTCACTCAGCATACCTCTTCGAGAAACACATGTTTAAAATATCCTTGTATTAACCTGGAACCATTTTCTATTATATCAAAAATAGGTGCTCCTTTAGTTAGAACACTGAGTGCTTATCTTTTCTTGTCTATTTTGTTTACAGAGCAAACAGGAAACACATTGTTCTAGAAACATCTTATCTTCTAGAATGATCGGTACTGAGGAACAGCTGCTCTTAATGATTTAAAAAATAGAATCTTTAGTATTGTCTTAACATGGACAGAAGAAAATTCAGAGTACTGCAAACTTTTAATCCAGATTTAGCATTTCATTCTCTGGGAATTTTTCAACACCCTAGTTTATTAGAAATAAATGCTTGTTAATATTTCACCTTAGTGTCACGAACAGAAGCAACATTCATATAATACTTACCCCTATGTAATTCTATTTACACAGCTCCCATTATTCTCTCTGAATAACCAGATTTACTACCCTAACTGTGTACAACATGACATAGCTGTAAATAATCTACAATATATGGAAACAGGAAATAGCTTTGTTGGAAGCTGTCCATGTTTTCATTTGCTCTCTTGTTAGAGCTACCATTAATTCTTGAAGTATAGATTGATTGCAGATTTGTCAGAAGTGATATACTGAGGAAGGTTTGTTTGATAGTACCACACTATCAAAGTCTTTTGTCAGTGATATACCAGAAGACTAAGAAAAGGCAACTGCATTACATAAAGAGAGAGAACTTGATGGGTCTGATAGCAAGTCTCTTCACCTTACCCCTTCAGCATTTTTCAATTTAACACATAGGAAATACACTGTTAGAGCTATAGGTCTCTCCTCTACACTGTGGTTTTTTTGTTTTTGTTTTTTTTGTGCTTCAGTAAGTGAATTAAATAAGCCATTTCAATTACACATCCCTGTCTTAATGCACGAGTTAATAAGAATAAGAAAGGATAACCACCAACATAACCACCAGGAACTGGAACATACCTTCATTTTATCCTCAATCGTGAGAATATCACGATCATCAAAGCAAGCTGGAAAAATCAAGTTGAAAAGAATTTCAAGATAAATGACTGATAATTTTCAGTCATTTAAAAAGATGTTGACAAGTAGTTTTAGAAAGATTAGCTGGGCCCTAAACACACGAGCACAGACGACTGCTACTGAATATCTAAGAAGATATGCAGCTAAAACTGGCAGGGCAAAGCTAGATTCATTAGCTTTAGTAAAACTTCTATTATTTAATTCCTCATGTAGGCTCCGAACCTGCAAAAAGCTTAATGGGTGAAATTTTTTAAAGCATCTAAGTGACTTAGGTGCTTTAGAACATTTTAGAAAAAACATTGCAGGGGGACGTCGGCTCTTACGTCACTTAGGCACTGTGACCAGGTGCTTGGACTGGATCTCAGTGAGAATGCCACCCTCAGAGCAGATTGCAAGAAAGAGGGCAGACAATCCCCCCAAACTGGTGGCTTGTTCTATAATTAGGTTCACCAAACCAGTATCAAAAGAGGTCCTGTAGAACCACACTGGTTAACAAAAAGCCAAACAGTTCTAATACAGTGAGAGCTTACTGAGTCACCCATTTCACCATATGTGAAATTCTACTACGGCCAAAGGAACTGACACACAACCCCCTGCTTAACCAACTATCACACTGGCAGCCAATCCTGAGTAAACTAAAAATGTTATTAATAAAATAAGAGAGTTGCTGAATGGTTAAAGAATCATATACATACAAGTGATTTTCAGTGTTCATAGGCCAGGCTCACAGCAGCGATGGAATAGACTGCTGGCTTGCATAAGTATTTCTGGTAACTTCCAAAAGACTGGAAGGTCCTCACTTCCTAGTTCAAAATACTCCTTTTGACTGGGGATTTACAACAAAGAGAATTGGAGCAGGAATGAGGAAAAATGGAGATGTCTCAGGTGTCTTTTCTATCCTCTGCCATGTGCACAGAAATTTACTGTCCCAAAGACAGGCCCCAGACTCCATGTATAGAAAGTTACTGATAAAGATGGAGTCTGAGGTCATATGGCCATATCACATGCCCTTACGTGTTTTCCTGAATCACAGTGATGGTCATTGGCTCCTTGCTGTCTGAGGCATCCTACTGAAGAGCTGATTTCCCTTGGTGGCCCCTCACCAACTGCATGGTCCATCCACAAATGAATGGTTCACCAACACTGGGCTGGCTAGATAGGATGTAAAACTACCTTGTGGGTGTCACCCTAAGAACAAACACATTAGAGATACCAATACATAAGCAATATTCATAACCTCAGATATCGCGATGATGATAGAGGGTTTAACCAGGATCATCATACTTAACATAATACATGCTGCACAGTATTTGTTGCAATTGTATAACAGTGGTAGCAACAATGATACAAATGGTCATTTCAATCATAAAGCAACACAGGCACTGTGGAAAATTTCACCCAGAAAGCCAAATCCTTATTCTTTGGTGGTACCTGATGTAAATAAATCTGGTTTCACCAAGTTGTGTGTGTTCACCCATGCAGAACTCATTGCAGGACTGGACCAAAACTGGCTGAATAACTAATCAAATAATCTGACAGTCACTTAGTGATATTTTCAAAAACTCTTGTTTTCCCCATCCATCTCTAAATTCACCTCACTATGCTTAATTGCCCCCAACACCTACATTTCTCCCCTAAAATAACACTTAAAAATTAAGACACTCGGTTTGCCAAGATAGCATCACAGTGGGGGCACCATGCAGGAATGGCTAGAGCAAGCATACTATCTTCCTAGTGATGGCTTTAGGGAAATAAGTTCTGAAGTTAACCAATGTGTAATGAACATATGATTTGTAAAATACTAGGAATTAAATTAAAATGAATTACAACTGATGTTAATCTTGTTCTAAGAGGAAATGAGTTACCAAAGCACAAAAATGCTCCTTGCCATCATATGTTCATAAAGGAATAACTGTGAATGTTAGCGAGCGGATTAAGACAGAAGGATTAAACGAGAAGGATTGCTGGATTGTAGAACAAACGAGATTAGTTTGTTCAGGCTGATCACTGTGGGTGTGCTAATTACAAGATCAGTGTCACCAATAATTTTGTTACATTTATGTTATAGAAATGCTCTTGAAGTTTTTAAAATGTAGAATCCTTTGTCAATAATAGCTGGACATTTCTGGTTCCAGTTCTAAACATTTTAAAGTAGAAATGGGTCAAAACCAAAACCCTTGTTCTAAATACTTTTCAGCTTTGAACTTAGATCCTGACCTAGCAATTTTTTTTAAGTGTGTGCTTAACTTTAAGTCAATGAGATTACTTATGTACTTAAAATTTAAAACATACTTGTCTTTTGCTGGAGCAGGGTCTTTATAGCTGACTCTGATTATAGTAACTGACCAAACAAAGAGCCTGGCTCTAAAAAGCCAAAGGGCGCTTAGGCCCATTTCTACATATCTTAGCACTTTATCATTTGTTGATAGATGACACAGGTTGGGCACATTAACCTTACAATTTTCATGGAGACTTAAACATTGATTTATTATTATTTTATTATGGCTTTGAAGAACTTCTGACTGTAAGGTATTTAGCAAACTTATTAGGAATCTGATGACCTACTTTTTTCTAAAGGAAAAATTGTCTCTGAAACAATGATTAGGATAATGTCTTTTATAAGAAGACGAGGGACTGTGATGCAGCATGTCAGGACTCTTTTTTTCCTATTGGATCATCATATTTTATACAACACACAGCAGCTAAAGTGGTCTGTTGTTAGAACAAATTTCAGAATACATTTGTTTTATACAGAGGTGATCCCAAGCTGAAAAGTTTGGATCCAGTTCTGACTTTGTGTGTGTACGTGTATAGATTCAGGATTCTAGTTCAGGAGCATGATAGGCATAAGTCTTAATCTGAACTTTACCAAAGTGGATTGGATAGTGTTCCAAAAGCCATTCAGGGAAGATAATATTGTTTTCAATGTTTGTTCAGTGCTTAGCACAATGGGACCCTGAGCTGCTGGCCTCTTGGTGCTATGCACAATATAAATAATACACTGTAAAAAATCTTCATCTTTATTCTTAAGAATTTCCTAAGACAGAAAAATACTAAGAATGGTGATACATTCCCTTAGTTATGTGCTGGCACTGTATAAAAAAGGAGCCCCTCACTTGATATTGAGCTTGATAAATTTGTGAAAGGAAATGTATATCTTGGTTGTCTACAGTTGCAGAGGACTGGGACTCTATGGCCGACTATGTCCCTTCTAGTCTTATGTTCTTACATCTTCTCTTGAGTTGCATTTATCAGGTGTCAGTTTCTCCGACTGATTATGGGAAACCTGTCTACAAATGTGAAAGTTAGGCTCATCTGGCTAAGTGCAGTAGGTTCTAGGTGAATAAAAATGTTTTTCCATTGTACAGAATGGAAGTCCAGTTAAAACACTGGCTCATGACAGTTGGAGTCAACACTGAAGTTTAGCGATTGTTTCTATAGAGAGAATATCTTGTTTTAAAATAACCTGTCTTTTTATGACTTAGTGAATTGTGATCTTGCAATCCTATCCAGCGCTAATGTTCCTTTAACAAATTCCATTTTGAATAAAAGTTATTATACAGCTGCATAGAAATCCACCAACAAAAGCCAAAAATAGTTTAAACAAAAAAGGAAATGTTCCTATAGCAAATGGCATAAGGGTTCGAGACTAAACAATATTTCATATCTATAAAAAACACATGGAGTAATTTTATTTTCTGTTAGATGCTTCCTTTGTTGTATCCAAAACAGTGAGCAAAAGTAGATCAAGTACTGTATGAAATTGCTCAGAAAGAGACTGCATATCATCCAACATGCAGTACTGAAGAATTATAGCCAGAGTTTGGCATATGGTTTACCTCTAATTCCCATATACATTATTTTGTTAACTTGCATAATATTGCCAGCATAATTCATCCTGAAATAGAAAAGTGAAGGAAACTAGGTCAAAATGTAATGGCAAGTGAGAGAAACTTGGAATGGTGACAAACAGAAGCTGGGACAAGTGGCAACCACTCTACTCCTTGTTCATTACTGCAACTCAGGGATGCATGTGAGTGTTCAAAAGCACAGGGCTTGGGTCAGCATATCTATGGTTTTCTGCTGGCTAGTTGATGGTAATTTCCAGTTCCTTGCTGAATAACTCAAAGGTGCTAGAAATTAGAGAATCCATCCCTGTATGCTTTAAAAAAAAAAGAAGGTGGGGGGGGGGGGGACTTTAGTGATGGAAAGGAGCGGTATTGACAATCCCGGTCTATGTACCTCAGCACTCAGCTGGAGGCACCACCTTTAGTGAGTGAAAGATTTGTTGGCTCTCTAGGCCTATTTAATCCATAGTGCCTCTGCTGAGATTGCTAACGAAAGTGCTCAGGTGTTCTTCAGTCAGGCCCTGAGAGCTTGTACTTAACACTTCAATTATTTCTATTTAAATATTATTCTTATACCACATCAACAAGGACCTGTGGTTCACTGTGTCATGCTGCAATCCTAAATTCCAACCTTTCCCTCACACCCCTTCCAAAATAGCAGCTGGTCCACACAGATAAAAATTAGTGTCATCTTTAGAGATGAGCCATATTTGAATCAGTGCCCAAAACAGTTTGTATAACATTGTTTCCAAGAAAAATCTGCTCCCTTGTTATTTCTGGCAGAGGAAGAGGATTTTATCAAAACAGATTCCAGATATTTTGCCTTTAACTCAGAGGGCCAGATTTTCAAAGGTCCCTGAAGATGTGGATAGGTATCTAGTGGATTTCCAGAAATGTCTAAGCAAGGTAGATGCCTAATTCCCATTGACAGTCTCTGGGTGTTACCCCCATAAATCTTTTTACTTTAAATGATCATTCATTACAAAATAACAGAACGGAACCTATATTTGAGGTTAAAAAAACTGGAATATTTCCCTATTTTTCATTTATACATACCTCTGGACTTCAGGGGGTTCAGTGGAAACAAAATTAGATGTGCCAAAATGCAAAGACAAAGCAAACTCAGCACCTTTGGGGTTTTTTACCATTTCCTTTTACCCATAGTATGTTTTTTCCCCTTTTCTCTTGAAAAATTGCATCTAAATTGAATCAGCTAAAAATGTACCCTGTTTTTTGTGCAAACCCATAAATAGTTCTGCAGTGCTCTCTGTCTCTTATTGTTTTCCTAATTGCAAAACTTCATTTCAGCTGTTTTCCACAGCTCTTACAATAAATTATACATACCTTGAAATCATCATTTATTTTTATTTTTAGGTCTTCACATTTAATTGCTTAATTTTAAACATTGAATTTTCCAGGCAGTTCATCTTCTGTGTAAACTCCTGACTTTTGGTGCTTTGAGAAGTTTCAAAATAGCTGAGTTATTTAAGTTTCTCAAGTACTTATGGACCAGATTTGCAGCATAGTTTTACTTGATTTGCACCAGCTAAGGCTCTGGCCCACTGCATCTAATTCAAAACCCTGATGTTTGTCATTGGAGCTGTAATACCAAAAGACTAACTTCTTTCAACATGTTTGTATTTCATCTTTAGAAGTATGTGTTGTCATTAGATTTCTATGGCTACTTTTTTAAAGTAAATCTTCATATGCCTGTGCTATGTTGTATGTAATTTCTCTTTAACAGCTGAAGAACTTACATGTTTAAACATGTATCTTGTTCTTCAAATGTCTCAGACAACAATATTTTTGCTTGCAGCAAAAATTCTGGGGGGGGGGTTCCCTGGAAGCAGAATTTCTTCTTCTGTAGAAGAGCAGGTAGGATTTAGGAGACCATTTAATGGATAGGTGGGTGCAGGCATGGGGAAGAGTCAGTATGGGGTCAGAAGGCCCCCTTCTCCAGAGATTCTTGGGATCTCAACCTGCAGTGTGGGCAAGTAGGGGGCAACTGGCTGAAGCAGCCTTTGCAGGCTAGCTCTGCAACCTGTAGGGAGGATTCCTTGCTCCCCCACCCCGCCTCAGTATGCCTTTGCCTGATGTGCAGGGAGGACTAAGCCCAGTGTGCCAAAAAATATCTGACCTATTGAACTTCATGGCAGTTGTCTATGTCAGCAGTTAATACACAAATGACAGACCAAGCTGTATTGGAAGCCACTGGAGTTAATCAGTCCTGACCCTTCAGTGACTATATCATGTGACAAAAATGAAGAACATGCTCCACCCAGAACTTCTGTGTCACACTCCTATTACACATTAGGTAAGAGGAACCTGTTCGTTAATCCATTTGTCACAGGAAGCAGCTGCTTCTTCAGCTCCTCGCTGATAAACTCTGCTACACTCCTGAAAGAAGGCAAGTAAGGGAGAGACCAAATGTCCCTTGATTCCCACTGACTTCTTTGGGAGTCTATTTTGCCTGTGAAAGGAATGCCTGTTGCAAGACTTGCGCTAAATGGTGTGTGTGGGTGTAAGTTTTTTATTTCTTTATTTTCCCCTTAAAGTTCCAGATCAGAGAGTCAGGTGATCATGTGAGAGTGTCAGCTTTTTTAAAAAAAAAATACGTTTCTAGCCCTCATCAATTTATAGAGAAAAGCTTGAAAACATCATCTCTAAAACCCCAACCAGCGGAAAATAAAAGTGAATCCTAAACTTGTTCAGTTTAAAACACTGAGGATTTTAAAACTCTGATGACTTTTTTGAGGCCTGAGTTGTCTATCTTGTTATTTTGTTTTTTTTTAAAACACCTGAGATTGTCAATGCTGAGAATGTTCATATGGACCTTATATATCTTTGTGTCTCCACTCCTTTTTATTTGTCTGATGTACCTCACTTCTCATGTAGATTCAGCCTCTGAGTGAGAGGGAGAGGGTAGAAATGCACATGGGGAAAATCTACTGATACCCTGAAATTTATACACTTGCTATGAATCTCAACAGTCACAGCTTCACTGTAAACATCTGAAAAACATTGATCTCTCATGGAAAAAAACATCTTGGCTTTCAAAGGCAATGACAGATTTGGCTCATCTTCTGTGTTTACCATATGGTTTAAGCTATTGCTTTATGTGATTAATGCTAAAATATAATCTCCTAGGATTACCTTTCCCTGTCAATATACCAGAAAATATGCCCATTCCTTTTAAGGAGTTACTAAGAGAATTATCTATATAATAGAGTTAAATTCATCACCTCCTGCAAAGAGATGGCTTTTTTCTGCCTGTTTTCTTTTCTTTGTGCACTTTTCAATTAAAAGGAAAAATAACATTCTCTATCTCTGTTAGGTAGCACAATCCTAAAAATATTACTACACTCTAGGTGTCATTAGGATTAAATATCTCTCACTTTTCCTTTTATTTCAATAGAAATTGTTATCTATTTGTGAAAATATAACTACATCTAGGATGTCAGTTGGATTAAATAGACTCTGCCCCCTTTCTTTTCTGTCCTGAAAGCTCTTGTTTAAAAGGTTAATTCAAATTACTGTAAGATTAATATACTGCAGCCTATCCAATACAGAAGACTGAAATATCTATGACTAAAGTGCTTAGCAATGCAAAACCCAATATGGAATGTCATTAGTTTTGTTCCAATCTTAAAAAAAAAAAAAAAAAATCCCCCAAAACTAGAATTTATACGTGTATGAAATTATTCCATCAGACTCATTCACTAAGATTAACTCTTTAATGAGGGGAGATACCCAGGCCTCTTCTCTCTTCCCCCCCTCCCCCCAACCACCATTTGATACACATCAAAATATAGGAGTCACCGGACAATAAACTATGGAAAGTAAAGTTGGAAACTGCAAGCTTTAGATATCTCTTACAAGTCACTTGTTTTGAACATGTAGGACTCAAGAGCAAACAGAATGGGCCAGATGCTGGAATTACATTATAGCATTTTGCTAGTGACCCCATTCTTTTTAGCAGAATTTACCTTCACTGGGAGATGGCGGGGGGAAGGTGAATCCTTTGCTCTAATAGTGGTAGACAAACAAAACGTTGATCTGTGAATGGATGCAGTTTAAACTGGTAGAAAGACAGCCTTCAACAATAGCCGAAAGGTAAGTATGAACTGCCTCCATTCATCTTTGGGGAATGTTACCTCTGAAGCCCAAGGATGGCAATTTAAATGTCGTAAGTTACCCCGCTTAGCAGAAATAAAAGCTAATAGACTTGATTCTGAACTTGCATACAATGACCTTTTCTTCACCACTTTAATCCCATTGTCTTCAACATGAAAGGAGAGTTGGGCCTTATATATCTATTGGCTAACTACATTCAATAGAGACGCTAGAGTAAAGAGATGTATCAGTTCACCTAGTGCTCTCCTGAGAGCCAATAAAAGCTTCATCCCTAAGGTGTGTGCTAGGAATTTGCCAAGTCTAGTTTTAAATAACTCCCTAATGCTAGATTTGCATTGCTTCCCTTGGAAGACTCTTCTATTGTTTACATCTCACTTTTCAGGAAGTCTTCCATAATTGTTCCACCCTATGATTTCCATTGCTCAATTTCATCCTGTTATACCCTAGCGAATAAAATGAACCACAGAGAAAATGGGACAGTGGCCACTAATGGGCCAATAATTATCAAAAGGGGGTAAGGCTGGGGGAGGGAGTGGGCAAAGGGTGAGCTACCAGAGGAAGAGAAAGGGAGGTAAACTGCAGCATCAAAGCCACAGTTCAGCAAATGATCTGAGCCTGTGCCTAAATGCTATTAACTTCAGTGGAATTTAGGCATGTGATGAGTAAGTACTGTGCTGAGTAAAGATTGACTATGAAATTGGGGCCTAAGGGGAGCTGGAGAACATGGGATGGGCCATGAGTCCAAGTCCACCACTTTGATGTTTATGGGGAATGAGAATCTGAACCCAATTGCAAACAAAGTCTTGTACCAACCAGAAATAGCTTTATCTAATGTAGGCAAATTTGAAATAGGAGGTAGTAAAGGGAAGGAACTGCTTGTCATTGCGCTACATCGGGCCAATGTCAAGTGGTATCAGTTTGATGTTCCATGTCAAACATTGTCTTTGGTCCCTCTAATCAGTAGCTTTTCATAACTATAAAGTTCTTCAGCATGACTATTGAGAATGTTAACAGAGCAGTCAAGATACTTCTCCAGCCATATTTTAAGTTGACTTTTGTACTTCTTGACACTGCTATGGTTTGGAGGAATATTTATTAAAGAAGAAAATGTACATTTCATGTGAAACTTAAAGCAAGCACTTATTTTTCTACATAACCTAGTGTTCTTTCTAGTGTTCTAAAACCAACCCATCTCTATTAATCATATAGCACTAATATAGTTCTTGTATATTTTAACCTAGGGAAAAGCATAGCCCTTACTTGTATATTACACACAATAAATCATTTGGTGATGTACTGGAGGGAGCTCCTGGGAACCCTTTATTAAAACTCTGCCAGCAAACTGGAGGTAGGGTTGAGGTGACCTCCATGTTTCATGGAGTGAAACACTAACTTTCTTGGAGTTCACTCCATCCCTGAATATTGCGAAATCATTCCTGCCTGGGTTGATGTTTAGCTCTGACACTTATAAAAATACTTTTGAAGACTGCAGTGTTTGTGTTGGAATGAACAAGATTGCACCCAGGATCCAGTATTATTTTTAAGAAGCCAAGATAAAAGTACTTCTGGATCTTTTTGTCAGGTTCTTCGGACCCATTCCCTCTCACCCTTATTGTTCCAGATAGCAAAGTCTTCAACTTCTCCTATATTTCCAAAATTTTAAGGCAAAGTATAAATTATGTAGAAGTATTAATAGGGGAACTTGTTTAAGGTTGATTGGCAAGTGATGGTGTGCCCCTACTTAGTTATGACCTTTTATTAAAAAAACCTATAGTAATTATCCAAAATATTGCATCTGCAGTGTTATCATTGTGTCTGCGATAGTAATTGCTGCAGAATACAATCCCTGGGTACACAAATAACCCTGCCAAATGGAGTTTTACACAGACTCAGGAGGACTTTTTTCTTCTTTTTTGGGGTGTGTGTGTGAAGCTCTTTGAATTGAATGTTGGCAGAACCTCATTGAAGTCATCACTAATAAATGCACAGAGGTTGCACTATACTCAATTATCATCCAATATTTTCTTACATCTTGCTTGTTGCTCATACTAATATGCATTGTATTGTGCTGATTCATTATTAGATGTATGAATAAGCAAACATGCATAGGAAGCTTGCTCAGCTTTTATCAGTGACTAAAAACCATTAATCCACTTGCCATTAATAATGTATATAAATCCTTAAAATATACCACATGGATGAGTAAGGACAAGCAATGAGCAAATATAAAAGATGACAGCATGCAGTAATTAGAGATTGTATTAGTCATGGAAACTTGAGGAAATCACTACATTGTGGGCTCAAAACTAGTTGGTTTTGGTTCCTTGGAAGTCATGCTTAGAATTTATGCCAGCTGCAAAGATGAGGTATAAACAACCCACAACTTTCTATTTGCATATATTATGTGGAAGAATGCCAGCCCTATCATACGGCAGGCCAGATTGTCTCACGTTGGTTTACATAGGGCGGACCCTTTGTGCTTGCAGATTGTCCTCTTTCCATATAGAAAGAAGGATTGCTGCCTCCACTGTTCTGTCCCCAATCTTCCTTTGTCCTGTGCAGAGACCTCCCTGCTAGAGTCCAGGGGGTGGAAAGGAGTGAAAACTGCAGAAAAGCTATCTTCCTTGTGGTGTCATCACTTTCAGTCATCTCATGGATTTCCATGTGTAAATCTAGCTAGGTAGTAACATGGGTGAGATCTGTGGTAGGGGATTTGTTTCTTCTTTCTGCCTTCCCTCTATTGCTGTTATGGAGCAGTTGCAACTTCAGATCAGCTTGTTAGTCATAGGCTCCAGGAGAAAAAGGGCTTAGGGGTGACATACCCAGTTGAGTATCTGAAGTTAACAGGGTTTGGGGGAAAAAAGGGGCTGCAGCGCTGAGCTTCGATCCCTGAGTAGTCGCACCACGTGGATCCAGCCTTGAGAGAGGTGAAGGAAGCCAGGCCTGGCACCTCAGGAGTGAACTTGATGAACAAAAAGTTTCTAAAGCAGTGGCCCTCAACGTTTCCAGACTACTGTACTCTTCAGGCGTCTGATTTGTCTTGCACACCCCACAAGTTTCACCTCACTTATAAACTACGTGCTTATAAAATCAAACATAAAAATACAGAAGTGGCACAGCACACTGTTACTCAAAAATTGCTCACTTTCTCATTTTTACCATATAATTATAAAATAAATCAATTGGAATACAAATATCACACTTACATTTCACTGTATAGTACAGGGGTGGCCAAACATAGGGATCCTTCAAGCCGCATACAACAATCTTCAGAAGTTTGAGAGCTGGGGCTCAGTGCTTCAGTGCTTCAGCCCCTTGGGCCATGCCTGCCCAGGCTTGGGGTTTCAGCCCAAGCTTCCCACACTGGTAGGCAGAGAATAGGTGTGTGGGGGGGCCTCCGTTGGCTGCACTTTAACTGTAAAAGCTTCATGTGGCTCGCAAGCTGTGTTTTGGCCACCCCTGGTACAGTATATAGAGCAGTACAAACAAGTCATTTTATGAAATTTTAGTTTGTACTGACTTTGCTAGTGCTTTTTATATAGCCTGTTGAAAAACTAGGCAAGTATCTAGATGAATTGATGTACTCTGTGGAAAACCACTGCCTGTCCCCAGGGGTCCGTGTAGCCCTGGTTGAGAACCACAGGTTTAAAGCATAGCTCATTTGTAACCAAAACTTTAGGTGTCTAATGTGCAGTGGTGAGGGGAAAAGTCAATTAGCAGCGGAGGGGCACATGGAGAGACTGCAGCTGCATACTCTGGTGTAATATACTGAATTTTGTGAATATGAGTGGGTGATGTTCCTCTCTAGGAGCTGGTCCACCAAGAGAACAATGATTCAGCTACATCTGTCTGCTTTAATGGAGTACTATTTTAGTTCAAGTGCTGGAGGGCTCTGTTTTTGGAGCTGAAAGATTAGGGTTCTACTATCTTGAATCTGTTATCTCAGATCCTTGGCCCCTCTAAGCCTGCTTTACACTGTTTTAGTGGCATGGAGTAGAGTCCTGCAGCGGGACTGGGATCCCAGAGGACCCACTGCCATAATAGTGGGAGCAGGTGAAATGTATTTTGTTTTTGGTGGGATTGGGTGGACAATAAAAAACCAGACTGGTAATTTTCAGGAAAACACTAAATCTCTCATCTGTTTGTCATAAATAGAATTTCAGCAATGGTAAAGCAAGGTTTGTCTTTTTTTTTTTTTAATAGAGGTTTAATGCTTATGTTTAAACGAGGGATAGAAAGAGATTTGATATATCACAGGAGGCAAAGTATATTTTTACATGGTTTAAGCAGGATTTGTTTTATTGCTTTAATGGTAAATATTGTGTCTGAATTCCATTTATATATATAATATATTAACTGAAGTTTTTTGGTTGGTTTTTCTTTGCATTATGCACATGGGGGAATCTATCTCCCGCTGGATCTAAGGTTTCTGTGGGTGGGAGCTGGATAAAAAAGCAAGAAACAATGCACGGGTGGGTGGGATAATGTATTTCAGGGCGGGGCAGGAGCAGGATTAAAAAAATCATTTTGTGCAGGCTCTAGCATAAAGCAGTTTTACATCTTAAGTAGTTATTGGAGGATCCCCTGACAGGCAAATCATTCAGTGGTGCATAGCTGACCCTATGCTCCATTCCCCTGGCACATGTTGAAAGGAAGATTTTATGTCCAGGGCACCCCTGTGTTCTAGCAGCTCCCAGCCACTGGAATGAATTTCTTGGGGGCTATTAGAGCAGCTAAGGCAGCTCCAGTTTGCAATAGGTGCCAAATTGGCTTCTCCACAAAGGTAGCATAAAGTCACCTTTAATGTGCTCCCCACTGTCCGAGGGTAACTGGTTCCTGTGAGTACACCAGGCCCAGCACAATATACCAAAGCAGGTGTGCCCAATTGAGTCATTTAAAGAGGGCAGGGCTACCCCTGGAGGTATAAACACCTGTCAGAGCCCAGGAAGGGGCATGTGTGCTATCCTTTGCTGAGGGGAGAAAAGCCACAGAAGAGTAGAGTTAATAGCTGTGGTGAGTTCGTGGAGCAAGGAACCAAGTGCTCAGGGAGTAGCTCTAGGGCCACTACTCCAAAAAGGGAATAGTGTTAGCTGGAAGTGGGAAGCTGTAAGGAGCAGGATTACCAGAGACCCCTGGTAGGGGTGGCTGTGAAACCCAAAGACAAAGGGTGAGCTAAAGGACTGTTTCTCTTTATTTTACTTGCTTGTTTGGACAATAAACCAACTCAAAGGAGACTTGTCAGGGTAGTGGGTGTTTGGAAGCTGGGTAAAAATCCTAACCTGGGATGAGACCACCCCAGGCCTGCATTGAGCTAGATCCAGACTTCAAATGATTTCTTGAATTCACCAAAACTTCTTGTCCTCTGGGGAAGGAGGGGTGGGTTGTTAACTGCTCCCCCTGACCTACAGGGGGAGGTTTTGCAGAAGTTAGGATTGTGGGGCAATCCTTGTTCAGGCAAAACTTCTATTAACGTCAATGTATTTTTAGTTCAATTGCGGTTTTATCTGAATCACACTGAGCAAAACCTGTAGGATTTCCTTCTCCCCTCTATTCCCCTCCCCCCACACACACACACTACCATGGAATGGCTTTCCTTGTGGGTATGGAGGGAGTTTGGCCAGTATTTCATAGGAATTAGCATATCCACAGTTCAAGAGATAACTTTAATGTTGTTGTCCAATAGGAAGAGAGGAAATTGTTCCTGGATTAGCCAGTCATGCTGCAGGAGGATTTGATTAATAACCTCATATTTTACTGTTACATTCTCCTCTGCATACAAACTAGAGGATTGTCAGTAATGCAAACATAGATATTTTCTGTATCATTATCCCTCTGAGCCTAGATGCAGTATCATTTTCAAAAGAAATACTGCAGATTCAGTGAAATGGCTTAACATTCCATGTTTTCTAGCTGATATGTATGAAAGGGACTTAGAAGGAGCAAAGGACAATATAACAGTTGATGATACATGTTTTGCTTGACTGGATCAAGTTGTATCCAGTCTATACTACAG
Organism: Emydura macquarii macquarii; assembly: GCF_026122565.2. Lineage (NCBI taxonomy): Eukaryota > Metazoa > Chordata > Testudines > Chelidae > Emydura > Emydura macquarii. Next base: position 6,849,197 of record NW_027133614.1, read on the forward strand.
CAGTTCATTGACTAATTGTACTTGCTAGTTTTCATTGTCAGGTATTATTAATTAGAATAGAATAACCACTCTACACAACTGCAGGTGGGTAGATAATTTTAAACACACAATTACCAAAAGTATTCCATATAGCCTCATTTTTGTCTCTAACAGTGAACAATACCAATGATTTAGGGAAAAACCTGAAACTGTTATGATGTCCCTAACAATGCAGTATTGAAACATGGAAACAAATGTGTTTCTGAACCCACAGGGAACCAGACTGTGAAGCCTGTAAACTCACTAGTGAGGATTACATTGTCTCAATGGGACAACTTGAATAAGTATCTAATGTCTCATCAGTTTAAGTAACAGATGCACAATCTGACCCTGGTGATCACATTAATCTTTAACACAGAAGGTTTGATATCCCTTAAACTTCTTATCCCAGTTAGTATAATGATAAGTGGTCCTCTTTTGTAGTATAATTTTTTTTATCATGTTGTGATAATTGGGCCTTCAAATTTACCCTAAGAGTGAGCTCAGTTGTGAAAAGTGAGTGACGGTTCATAAAATGTCACAATAACCTATAATAAATATTGATTGGGGAGGGTACAAAGGGGAGCCAGAGAGAACTAGTCTAAGCAAAAAGGCTGATCAGCTTGGGTTAAGGTCTAGTAAACAATAAAAGTGTGGAACTAGAAACGCAGGAATGAAAATTGGTGTGTTGGAAGTTGTTTAATTGGTGGACAGAAGAATGAGGGAATGGACTATTCTGCCCATCACTCCTTTTTGGGGGATCCTCAAAAAGAAGACTTTTTGGGGGGAAATGGAGTGGAGGCTACACTATTGGCTGATTGAAAGATGCAAGAAAGGGAAGGAGCAAGCTTTCACCATCAGGGTTGCAACCCACATCATATCCTGGGACCCCAAATCATCTTCATCCTCATCCTGAGGGATGTCCTGACCAGGCCAAAGAGAAGGATCCAGATGACAATGCCATATCCACTGGCTCCAGCTAAATATCAAATACCACTTATTATGTCAATCTGTCACCCCACCCCCTGCCCATCCCATGTCTTCTTCCTTCTCTGTATTTCATCTTTCCTATCCCTCTACTTCTTTTTATTCTTCTGTCTAATCAGAGTCTGTTTTAGGCAGCCAAGGCTGTATATTTTGCAACATTATTGTAAGCCTGTGATGAGAGAGACAAATAAGTTCAATGCCTGAATAGCCCAACATTGGTACAAGTTTGCCAGGTCTTGGCATGGCTGATAAGGCTGCGTGCCCTGCCTGTGGTTCTCTTCTCTTCCCTCCCACTCTGCCTCCTTGTGTGTACCTTGTCTTGTTTTTGTTTTCTAGGAAACAGGGTAGGACTCTAACAGCAGCAGCTCCAGTCCGTCTAAACTAACTTTCTCCCATTGTCCCAAAAAGGACAATATTTACCATCTTTAATAACATCTAAGACTGTCAGGTTGGGGCAGGATCATTCTAAACACTGTCTACAGCCAAAGGGAACAACTGATGTTTTTTAAAGCTTTGTTTAGTAATTTACATTTCAAATATTCTGTTTTTCCCTTTTCTGAACCTATAATAAAAAATAATAGTATGTTTGTCATGGCACTAAAAAGGCTGAGGTCTCTGTATACCAAACCTTTTAAACACTATCTAATGTTGGACAGTGACAGGGTCAAGTTAACAACTTTGACTCCTTGTCAGAATCTATGTATGTTTCATCTAAATTAATAAAAAATCCTGTATTGATACTTGCTAATTATGTTACTCTTCTATGCCATGTAAGAGTAATTTTCTGGTCACTCTGAAGACGCAACCTTCTAATTTCAATATCTCCCACTTTTTTTCTCTTATGAGAAAGGGTAAATAAGAGTGGTTGACTTATGCAATAGTCAGCTAGAATTGTCTTCCCTTGTTACAGTCTATTGCTCTGAATCAATAATGGAAGAGAGCATGTTCTGGTATATGAATAAAATCACCAGAACAGTAGACACACACAAGCACTATAAATGAAGGAAAAGTGTTTTGAAATGCATTATTTTAGGTTTTTTAATAATGCTAGCTAACTAAAACAACTATAATTACAGGGACATGATATGTAAAGGGTGCCAAGAAAGGAATTGTGCTGCCCAAATGAACATGGGCCAGTCAAACAGAGTTCAGCATGATGTTTCCTCTGTTGATGTCCCAAAGTGAACAGTAGCTTATAGCAACTGAATGCTGGTTCCAGGACTTTATTTACTAATCAGGCATTCAGTATTAGTACTTCTCCTGAAGGTAAATAGATGCAAAATTTATTTATTTTCACTTTCATTTATATATGATAAAGACTGAGTAACTGCATACAAATTGGAAAGCACACTGGGGGAAACAGGGAGGGGTACAGCTTTCAGTTTATATAGGGCCTGCTCAGTACTCTTGCTAATTTGAGCTGTGGTTGCTATTAGAAATGGATAACTGCAATGCAGTCTCACCCTCTCTCTGCACCAGGAGTGTAGGAGAATACAAATAATAATGGTCCTGGGTATTATAGTAATGCCATAGGCCTCAGTCCCTTTGCTTTAAGCTCTGTACAGATATAGAAGGTGGCACATCGACTCTATCTCTTCACTTTGGTGACTAGGAGGATACTTTGCATAAAACCTTCTACCTCCAAACAAGCATGTATACATCAGAGTTAAAAAGGAGCCGTTCATTACCCATTGTGGGCAGCGTATTAATCTCTTATGTTTTTCACTTTGGCACATTTACAGGCACTTTCAAATATAGAAATAATAACTTCTTATATAAAATAGTGATTTCCATTATGGGAGTGAAATTGAGCTGTAGTCTTGAGGGCTGGCTCAAAGCTCTCCAAACTCCTGGTGCCTCGCATAGGAGTTGAGCAGGGAAGAGATGAGAAGCTGTTTTGTTAACAGACACTTGCATATTTTAAACAGTGTCAAGGGGTGTCTCCATCTCTATTTCTAACCCTTTTATGTTAGATGGGGGGAAGGGAATAAGAGAGACAATCTCTTCCTGAGATTGAGATGGATCCCTCTGAAAATTCCTTTTTGTTGTTCAAAATTTGGAATGACTTTCCATCATGAGATGGGATGCTATGATATATTTAATGTTATTTCAGAACCTCTGTTTGGGGAGAGAGGATGATCATGTGGCTAATACACTGGATCGGGACTCTGGAGATGTGGCTTCAAATTTGACTGACAGACTTCTTGTGAGTCTACCTGTTTGTGCCTCAATTCCTTGTCTGTAAAAATGGGGATAATGCTACTTTCATGCACCTTCTGTCTGTCTTGTCTATTTAAATTATAAAACGTTTGGGGCACGGACTATGTCTTGCTTTATTGGTACAGCCTCAAGCAAATTGAGGCCCTGATCTCAGCTTGACTCTCCAGGTGTTACTGTAATGCAACTTAATACAATTTTAGATGTGTGAAACCAGTCTTCAGGTTTTAGGCCTGTGAAAAGGAAAAAGCTTTTAGGGATGGAAATTGAGATGGAGTTTAAGTTGCATATAAGAATGACTTCTTTTGAAATAGTAAAGCTAAATTTGTTCAGACCCAACACAATGAAACTCTTATTTCAAATTAGTCAAATCGGTGCGTGTATGGGGTGAGGGGTGGGCATGTTTGGCTTTTCATTTTTTATGGTTTGTTTTTTGAGTGTCATGGGAATAGCTTTTCAGTAGTTTCAGGGTTTCCCCCCTCATTTATTGCATGAAAAAGCCATTTTTAATTAAACAGACACTTGCTTAGTTTCTTGCCAAATTATTAATCTTGTCTTGTGCTTTCTGCTATTTATATACAAAATGGCTTCATACAACTACAAAATTCTTAATAAATGACCAGTACATATGGAAGTTTAATAGACCCAAGCTTCCACTGTCTTCAAAGCAGTGGATGGATCTTTGATTATCTGAGTTTTTCATAGCATTACAATAGGATCCAGATTGACTATTAAGCATGCCAATACTGTGAATTTAAATTTCAATGAATAAATTATTTTATTTATATAGAGAGAGTTCTTTTTCATAGTCCAATATAAAGTAGGTTTGTTTTGCCAAAGGTAAAAATATTGAAATAATGGGAATCAGTTATCATAGTATCAAATATTTTGTACCCTTAGAAAAATTCTATGAAATAGGGATAAAACCAATAGGGTTCTACAGAAAATTAATAGGATTCTGAACAAGCAAATCTTTCTTCCCCAGACCCACCTGATAGGGTCTGTTTCCTCAGTCTTTTCCCACACCAGGACTTTAGTCTTCTGGAGTTGCACTGCTTTCATTGGATGGGTCATTTTCTTAGTCCTGGTTCAACTCAAAATCCCAGTGTAGCCAAAATTAACACTTCCACAGCTACAGTGGGTGACTTACCCTTTCACAAAAGAGACACAGACCTGCTTTTCTTTGATTATTCCCTTCCCCTTCTCTCCACAGACAACACAGATTACCTCCTTCACCCTACATAGAACTATAGCTGGGATTGGTAATTGGGACATGTTGATAAAATGCTGCTGCAAGGGGACCCTTCCACACAGGCATGGGAAAGTGCTAGTGAAATGCACACTACCACTCCAACAACTTGGGCAGGGGAGTAAGAGTTGCTTCATGCTGACTGAGAGCTCAGCAGTAATCCGTCTAATCCCCTGTGAAATCAGTACATCTCTGCATCCTACTTAACTGGAAACTTCTGTTCACTAAATACTCCCCCCACAAACATGAATAGTAGTTCTGGACACACAGGGCAGATACTGTAACAGGTTACTGAGTTCACTCAGGTGCCACAAAAGAGCTGTAATTTGGCTGCAAATCCTCAGCAGGGCATTTCCTTGGTGTAGACTAACTCTTTACTATTGTATCTTGGCTGCAGATGGTCTCTGTGTCTCTGCCCCATGCTCTACATGGAGGGTAGGGTTGGGGCGCTCCGTTAAAACATTCCTCCATTGGTGTAGAGTTCTCATTGGCAGCAGCTTTAAGTTGGGCCAACCCTGTCCCTGTGAGAGAATCAGGGAGACAGAATTAGCTTTGGAAAGTTGTCTCATTTTATCTCCATTCAAATAGAGACTAGCCCATTATCTTTCTCTTAGCATCTATTTGAGGGACAGCTGTTGGAAAATCTGTGACAAGTTCAGGGGGAAGTTCCAACACTGAAAGTTGGACCTAGTAACTAGGGGCCCAATACACCTCAACGAAACCCCATATTTACCTGAACTGGTCCTACTGGTGAATCTTCCCTTGCCAGTGGTTGTTTTCCCTACTAGGCTGATTGGGTTATGGAAGAGTCCTATAGAATGGGTATATAATTCCTTATTGAATGCTACAGGATGATTTAAATTTACTATAGAATGGCTATTTCTAGTTTCAATATATCCTACTTAGCTTCTACAGAACACAATTGGCTTAATCTCTCTTAAATTCTCTAGGACTCTCCCATAAAAGTAACCAGGAAGCACTGCTGACTGGCAGATGACCTATGTTTTACCACATATTATATGGACCCATGTATTGGGAAAGTTGATATAGCATCAGCTTTTCAAAGACCAACATGTGAGCGACAAGCAGCATAGTTCTGATACCGGAGGCCTGTTTAGTGGAGAGAGAGAGAGAATTTTTGCACAGCAGATTTGAACTCTCGTGCTTATTAGCAAAGTAAGATTGGTGCTGTATAAGCTATAGAGAGGTATGATTACTGACCCAAAGGGCTCACAACCTAAAGTGTATCACTAAGTGCATAATTTACCTGACTCTCCTCCCTGAAGATAATAGTAAGACTGATAGGGAAACTCTAACTTATGTGAATTTCCTTGGACTGTAAACTCTTAAGGGGGTAAGGACTGTTATCTTGTATTATCCGTGCAACACTTAGAAAAATGGCATCCTAGTCCATGACCATGAATCCTACATGTTATTGCAATACAAATGTTTAATAATTTAGTCATATCTCTCTTAAGGCTACATTTTTAGCCTGTTGGAATATTTTTACTAGCTTTTCTTTTTCATCACCCGGGAATCTGATAATATAAATACATACATTCTCCCTGGGTTTTGGAAAAGTATATTTTCACTAGACGTCTCCCCCACTCCGCAAAGAAAGCCAAATATGTAGCAGTTAGTTGGAAGTGAGTGGAACATGATTTTCCCACTCTGTGTGACTGTTTGAGATTTCAAAGTTTTCTATTCCCCATTAGGATAACTGAGACCTTTCAAAGTTATCTGTGGGGGCGGGGGAGAGGAAGGGGGAAGGTCACCTCCCACTCCAGAATAGCCATGTGGTCAGGCAGTCACCTTGGATGTAGAAGACTCAGGTTCAAGTCTCTACTCTGACTGATATATACCAGGGACTTGAACCTGGGTTTCCCATTTCCCCAGCTCTGTGCCTGAACCAGGGGTCTATTGGCTACTCCATACATGTGCTCCCACACCTGAAATTCCATCCTGGCTGAGAGAAACCTTTCCCAATGAAAAGTTAATCAAAACTGATATTTTTCCTTTCAGTTTCAACAAATTATTACTTTGTGATGAAAAACCATTTAGTTGGAATATTTTCAAAGCTCTACCCTTAACAGTGACTGATTTAAACTCACTTCAAGGTAAAAGAAACCACTTTGGTTATGTTTACACTGCCGCGGGAATTTGACTTTGTTTAATTCAATTTTCAGCAGCCGATTTTTAGAAATCACAGCAGAGTGTATACACTATGCTGTTTGTGCTGGTCTCTTGCGTTCACACTGGCCAGCCTTAATTCGAATTAGAAAGCAGTGCAATGTGGGTAGCTATCCCATAGTGCAACTAGCCACGGTGGCTGTTGGGATGAGTGTCTTTGTCCCAGTATGTAACTCTGCTTCCTCCTCTTCCCCCCTCCTAACATACAGGAAAAGGATTTTCAAGCCGTTTTTTTACTCCCTGCAATCGCCATTGCTGCAGAGACATGGAGCCAGCTCAACTCTGCACTATAATCATGAGCGTGACAAATACATCGTGGCTTAACATAGAGTACTTTAGAAATAGAGCAAGAAGGCGAAGTCGATACTACATGTATGCTACCAAGACTGCCCTGCTACAAGACATTGAGCAGAACAATTTCCAATTGCTGCAGGCTGTAATGTGTCATCTGCAGTCTATGGAGCGCAGGTTCTGGTGCAGGGAAACAAGCACAGACTGGTGGGACCGCATTGTTATGCACCTGTGGGATGATGATCAGTGGCTGCAAAACTTTCGAATGCGAAAGGCAGCTTTCCTGGAACTGTGCTCGGAGCTGGCACCATCCCTGAGGCACATGAACACTCACTTGAGACAATCTATGACGGTGGAGAAGAGACTGTGGAAGCTGGCAATCCCCGAATGTTACCACTCAGTTGGGAATCAATTTGGAGATGGTAAATCTACAATGGGCAAGGCCATGAATCAAGTGTGCAGTGCCATAAATAGACTTGTGCTATGAAGGATAGTGACTTTGGGAAATGTGCAAGACATAGTGGAGGGGTTTGCCATGATGGGCTTCCCAAACTGCGGGGGAGCCATTGATGGGATGCACATCCCCATCTTAGTGCCTGCACACCTAGTGATCGAGTACATAAACTGCAAGGGGTACTTTTCCATGGTCCTGCAAAGGCTTGTAGATCACAGGGGTCGTTTCACAGACATCTATGTGGGGTGATCTGGGAAGGTGTATGACACTCGGGTATTTCGTAACTCAGGGCTGTTCTGTAAGATGCAGGTGGGCACTTTCTTCCCTGACCAAAAAATTCAGATCGGGGGTGTGGAAATGCCCATAGTGATCCTGGGGGATCCTGTTTATCCCTTGCTCCCTTGGCTACTGAAGTCGTACACTGGTCACCTTGACAGTGTCAAGGAGTGTTTTAATAAGAGGTTAAGCAGTTGCAGAGTGGTTGTAAAATGTGCCTCTAGGCATTTAAAGGGTAGATGGAGGAGTCTCCTCACTAGGCTGGACATGGCTGAGAAGAACCTCCCTTCTGTGATATCTGTGTGCTGTGTTCTTCCTAATGTGTGTGAAGCGAAGGATGAGAGATTCCCCCAGGGTTGGGCTGTGGAGGCAGAAAGACGGGCCGCCAATTATGAGCAGCCAGATGCCAGCACTATGCGGAGAGCTAACCACGGAGCGCTTTGCATTAGGGAATCTTTGAAAACCAGGTTCTGCAATGAGATGCAGGAGTGATTTCTGTTCCTGTATGTTGTTTGCCTTTGATGATTCCCCCCCTCCCCCCAACCCCCCTTCAATATCTGTGCCTGACAAATCCCTCCAGGACAAGATATGATTTAATAAAGAAATGTTTTGAAATGATGCAAAACTTTATTTTTTTAACATTGAAGTCAAGGGGGAAAAGGGGGGGAGGGTTCATTCACTGTCTCTAGGGATAGGGTGGTAGCTTGCTGGCCAGCAGTCAGCATGGCTGCCGTAGCTTTCTGCTCGCCTCCACCAGGGTGGAGGAGAGCACGTACTGCATCCTGGCAATCTCCTCCGAGACCTCTTGGGGGCGGGGGAGGGTGGCATAGCCCTCGGTTGAAGAGCATTATGGAGGGGCTGCAGCAGGACTCTGTCCTGCCTCTGCTTCTCATGAAGGTCCACAAGACGCCAGAGCATGTATGCCTGGTCCCACAGGAGTCACAGAATCTCCTGCGTGGTGCTGAGATCATGGTCCTGCATTTGTCCCATGTTCTGGGACGAGGTCAGCCACCTCGCTCTTTGCTCTGTCTCTGCAGCTGCTGAGGCGTTCATGAGCTCCGCAAACATGTCATCTCTGCTTTTCTTTTTTCTAACCTGAGACAGTCTGTCCACAGCACTTCTTAAGGGTCGATCCCCTGCCGAAGTGTCTACAGAATGAAAGAAAAATAATAAGGTAGCCACAGTTAGCATAGTGAAGAACATGATACAAATGTAACGATTTAGATACTGATCCTGTGATACAATGTAGCAAATGATTTCCTCTCTCTGCTTGTATTTCAAACCCTTAGAGAAAGGAACTGCAGATGGTGTGGTATGGGGGAGATTATGATTAAAACACATGAAGCCATGATGCTGGCTACCTTGATTGCAGAGAAGAATCCTACTGTGGAGGGAGGAACAAGGCAGCCCTCCCCTGAAAAGTTTTTTGAGGGATAACAGATTACATACAATAAATTTTCCATGTGATATCAACTGATAAGTGTAGCATTTCTCATCACATAAAAACATTGATCCCTGGTTAACCACCCAATACAGTCAATGAAACGCCTGAGATCCCCTGCGTGCCCCCTCACCCAATGTAACAAGGACAGAAATGCTAATAAGCAAGAAAAATCACCAGATGTGCCTTTGCCAGGATCATTTGTGCTGTCCTGTGTGCTAGTGGACTGCTCAGGGGTCAGGAATAAGTCCTGACTTTCTGGGAGAATGGACTCCCCGCTCTCCTGCACCCTGCTTTCCACAGCTTCCTCATCCACAGAGTCGCCCTCATTGATCATGGACCGTGAACTAGCAGAGGTATCGATGCTGCGGGGAGGCACCGTGGTGGGATCACCACTGACAATTGCATGCACCTCATCATAGAACCTGCATGTTTTGGGAGAGGAGCCAGAGTGGCTGTAAGCTTCCCTGGCTTTCTGATATGACTGGTGTGCAGCTCCTTGATCTTCACTCGGCACTGCTGAGCATCCCTCATGTCTCTTCTCCAACATAGCCTGGGATATCTTCCCATAAATGTCCAGATTCCTTTTGCTGGCTCTGAGCTGAGCCAGAACGGACTCCTCGCCCCACAGCCCGATGAGATCTAAGACCTCTGGTCGACTCCATGCTGGAGCACGTTTGGGCTTTGCAATAGCCGTGCGGAGAACAGTGGCAAAGCTCTCTCCACGCTGGCAGCAAGCACAGGAAATAAAAATTCAAATCTTCCCCGGGTCTTGAGGGGAGGGGACTTTTCCTGCTAGCATGACCACAGAGCAGCACAGGGTGACTGTCCAGAGTGGTCAAAACAGGGCATTGAGGGATACATTCCAGAGGTCAGTTAATTCGATTTAAGTCCCATTGCATCTACACTGACATTAAATTGATTTAACAAATTCAAATTAGGTGCTCCACCACTTTTAGAGGTGGCCTTATTAAGTTGATTTTACAGTCACCTTAATTCAAATTAACAGTGGCGCCAGTGTAGACGTGGGTGTAATTCAATTGAATTAAGGGTGTTTAAGTTGACTTAAGTCACTAGTGTAGACCAGACCTTTGTGAAATTCATTCACATTTAGGTTTTTGTTTTGCAGTATAGAGCCAAACAAACCCATTCAGGAACAAATATTTTTGAAATGTTTCAAACCTCTCAATTTTTGCCCAAATTCATGGTTACTCCATGGATGATACATGCTGCCTCCAGGGTGATGGGCTAACTCTGCTGACTGCGAACCCCCATTTTTGCATACTTGCATTATGCTATTAACAAGGCACTGGCCGCATCTCCTGTTCTCTCTTTCTACTCACTTTTTATTTAATTCCAATACATTTTCTAGACTCTTGACTGAACAACAGCAGCAGTGGTCAAACAGGTCAGTCCAGGAATCTCTCTAATAGGAACGTTGGTACATGATGAGGGAAAAGTTTTATTATTGCTCTGCCCTCTGTGGCCAGCATACAAAAGATTTAAAGGACAGAAGATTGAGCAGAGTGTGTTCAAACTAGAAGGAATATTTTTAAGGTGTTGCCTTTCCATACACACCAACAGGGAAATCTAGTATTTTATTAGACATGTTGACAGCTCAGTACAAGGAACTCAGTACAGTACAGAGCATTAAAGCAAAACTTTGTTACATAAATAGTGCTAATGTCCAAACTTGCACATACAGTCTCTTGGGCTGTAAACATGCTGCCAATGTAAAAATAAAACTTACACTGCTGCTATGAAAGGCTCCAGAGATCAATGGTGTGCTGTTTCTGGAGTCATGGTTCAGCACTGTCCAAATATTACCCTTTTCAAAGTTGATGTCTTAAGCCTGAGATCCCTTCTGAAATGTTTGGATACGTTTCAGCCACTGGTGAGGCTAAGCCAGTGAGAAAAGAAGGAAGTTATCTCTTTATTAGAGCCCTTGCCACAGATATGTTGGCTTACTTTACTAAGAATTGCATTTGCTCTACGCATAAGGAAAAGTATAGGATAAGACATCAGTTTCTTTATACATTTTGATAGCTGTTTATTGAGGGTTATAGGAGGTGATTTCAATGGGAGCAGGCACTTAAATACCCTCTTAAAACTTGGCAAAATCTTTTCATTGGCTTGTAAAATGCCATGCCCATGATGACATTGTATGCGTCTTATTTACCTTGATATTTTAGAGATGTACCTATCTATTAGTTGAGACACTTTTGCTCTTTGGATCCTGTGGCTGGGCTCCATCCTCAATGTAAATTGAAGCAATGTTCAAATCCCACTGGCTGCCAATGGCTATTGCAGCTGTTGCCCAGCTGAGCAGGTTCCATCGAGCTGCAACAACTGCTTTATGTCTCCAGAAGATTCCTTTACCTGAGCACAATCCTTCAGTAGCCATGGCCCAAGTCTCAGCAAGATAGCACTCATCCAAATGCCATGTCTGGTGGGAATTGTGTAACCCACTCAATTGCTGAGGGCTGTCTGCCCACTGAAGATACTGCTGCTCTAGCCACTTTTCACTAAGACCCCAGTCCAATGCCCACTGAAATCAACAGAGGGTGGAGGGGTTTTTCCAATGACTTCAGTGAGTCGGGTCAGACCAAAATCCTCCTAACAGCCCACCATACATGTTGAACAAGACTCAAGAGAGAGGACCAAATGGCATTCAGTGGAATTTCACATGAGATCCTGGGGCAAATGAAAAACTGGGCTGTACTATACTTTCTGATCTCTAATGAGTAATTCTTGAGGATTTCCGATAATGCTTTTATATCTTTGAATAGGAGAGGAGAAAAGACTCTGGTTGCAATGAACTGAGAGCACAGTTTCACACCTGTATTATTTGTAGGTACAAGTGACACTTAGACATCTAACTAGATGTCATTAGTCATGCCTAAAATAACTCAGGATAATGGGGAAATAACCTCCACAATTATGTATGTGGGGAAAAACTGCAGGTGTAAAATTTGAGATTGGGCCTTAAATACCAGGCCTGAAAAGTTCACATTGAGGTGCATTTCTTATTCTTCAGAAAGTTTGTAATGTATTAGTCATTCAATCTTGTTTCTTGCAACCAGAACCTAGAAAGGAACAAGAGGGGATTTTTACAACTAGTACAGGGTTCCTCAAACATCACCTTGCTGAATATAGAGTAGGCTAGTTGGGGATAATACCTCATGAAGATAGAGCTTTAATAGCATTTCTGCCTCATTATTCAGCATAGCACTTGGTTAAATTGACTCTGGCTTCTCATTATTCCTTATCATGTTATATCTTTACATTTCCACAAGCCTAGCATAATCATGGCAGGCATGCTTTTTCCAGAGCAGATTGCTCTCTCTCGCGCACACACCACCTGGTTGAAAGTCAGCCTGAATTCACATTCATCACAGTGGGTATAGTTCCAGATTTCTTATTCTTATAAAGGCTATAAAAGGCTTATAAAGGGGAAGGGGGGGTGTAGAGAGATAGACAGAGTTGCAAAATCATTTCAAGTTGTTGTTGTGATTTTATTTCTCACACTGGACAGTGAGGTAGAAAGACTTCACGTACCTCACTGGAAGCCACCTTGTGTATCAAAAATGGTGACCCTCATGGCAGAAGCCACTAGTTTCTCTCTGAAACACCCAAATATGCATTGTACTTGTCTCTGTCTGTGGAATGAGCAGCATCATGTTCTTGGTGGGAAATAAATCATAAAAATAAGAAGAACACTCTGCCTTCAGTCAAATTGTTTTGAAACTTAAAAAATAGAGTCCTAAATTTCACTTTTTTTTTTTTTTTTTTTTTAAAGCTACCACCAAAAAATCTTCTAAAAGTTAGTTTTGGCAACAAAGTCTTTCAAAAATATTTTTGAGTATGTTAAAGGAAAATGTTTCATGAGTGTGTAAAATACTCTGTGCATAATTGCACAGCGATGATGATTTACCAGCATAATAGTGCATTATACATAGCAATACATTTAGCAAATACAAATTATAATTATTATTACATAATGTTGAGTAGTGGCTTAGTAAAGACAAGTTCTCATTTGTCTGCCTATCTTATCTGGCCACATCACTTCAGTATCTGACTTCCTTTTCTCACAAGTAGCCTCACTAAAATTAGAGCTGAATTACTCACTAAAGTTCTAAAGGCTGCAAGGTGTATGTGGCAGAAGGGAGAAGGGGGGACACTAATGTACACCTCAGTCCTGACTTCAACCCTAACCATGGCTCCCAACACCCATGGAATCTCAGCCGGGTTGGATGAAGATATCCTTCCCATGAACAGCGATCTATTGGGCTTTCAGACCTATAAAAGTGCAAGGTATCATTACTATTTATTATCATTGGAGCACCATTCAAACATATGGGATTTATGGTACATTTGGAAAGATGTTGGTCTTTCCCATTGTGGGACTAAGAGGAGCACCATGGCACTCAGGGATATTTTTCATATGGGGGAAGTCAGACTTTTACATTTTTGTGAAATAATAAGAAATGGAATTCTCTCTTGCAAAGTACTAGAGTTTTTCTTATTTGATGCTTTGTATTACAGTGAAGTCTTAACTCTCCAGCCTACCGATACAGTCTACTAGTCTTGAACAAATATCATTTAGGACACACAGGTATCATACTGAAAAGTGAGAAATCATAAAGAGACATTAATAGTCATGGTTATAGGTTTTAAGTCCTGCTCAGAGTTTCTGCAAGTGCTGAAGCTTTAATCAGTTCATTTAGAAACAGAATGCATTTCTTTCTTTCTTCCAGATATGTCCTATATGATTGTCTGTCTGTGTTGGGGGGAGGAGGGGAAGAGAGGAAATAGAGCATGAGAAAGAAAGAAAGGCAGACAAGGTGGACTTGAGTTGTAAAACATCTGTGAGAAATAAACAATTCCAAGTTTGATGTTTAATTTTTTAGCTATTCACCTACTTATAAATATTAAGACTTGCAGTGGGAACAACACAACCAAATAAATAAATAGCATTGACATTTTATTGTGTCTCTCAGGGAACTGCAAAAGCAGGGCTCTGCTCATCCTAGAGGGATAGTGAAACATTCCTGCTCTTCTAGTGGGGGTGCTTGAAAGGGGATACTACTGAAGGTTTTTGTTTGTCATAGCTAGACAAGTAAAGGTATAATGCTGGGATTCAGTCGACCCTAGTTCATTCCAATACAGGACAGATTCCTCACAAAGAATGAAATAAAGACCAGTTTGAGTTATCCTTATACCCCACATGTAGTCCCACTGATTTCAGTGAGACTCCACATGGCATAAGGAACTGTTCAACATCAGTATGAGTGTCAGGATCAAGCCTAAGTCAAATAGATGATTCAATTCTTTCTCATGCAAACAGCCTGGTCCTGAGTTGCTTCATGGGGGACAACGGGGATGTTCATGTGAGTAAGTGCTGGAGGACCAGATTATTGATAAATAATGCAAGGACATGGACCAAATTAAATGGAGACAACAACTTGAGTTATTTTTTTACTCTGAAGTGTAAAATAAGACCTTTAATTTATATAAGAAAATATATGTTTAATTTTGATTGATATGTTGATTGATATTAGATATTTCAATATTTTAAGCTTAAAAATACAATATTTTAAACCTATGTTAATATATTGATCTCCTATTAAATCACATTTCATTCGTCATTAAGGGTGGAAAAACGTTAAGGAAAATGGTAAAGATCAAAATAATGAAACATAGTTTTACTTAAATCAGATCGTTCTGACACTTTTCACTAATACAGGCTTTTGGCATAATTCTTTTTTCACGAGCAGAAAAAGGTTTTCAGCCTTCTAATGCATTTCTAGTGTTACATTTTGTGTTTCCTAGAATATATCTTTTATTCAGTGTTTGGAAATTTTGCCAATTACTTCTCTTCAGATTTTAATGGAAGGACCATGTTAAACCCTGTAATTAAACATTTATTGTCATCTGCTTGGCATTTCTAGAATGGAGATTTTCTAAAATTTTTAGATAGTTTGAAATATTTATTATTGGTCTGACAATGGGCAGGTTTGTGATTTATGGGTATGGTAAAAGAAGTTAACAGTTACTCAGCATATTTTATTACTGAAAGTTCAGTGTAACTTTCAAAACCATAATAAGCTGTTAAAAACAATTACACTTTTTCTAGGGTTTTCAAACCAAATTTAGTGATCTATACAATGAAAGATTTTTCAAAAAGTCTTATTCAGAACTGAAAACTTTACAGAATATTATAGTAAGTATTAAACTAGAACTAAGTGAATGGTGGGTTTTTTTCTGAGACTGTGACTTGAAATTCAAACTCTAAATGTGATTCAGCAGTGTTTGCAACCCTTGTATATTGGTTTTCTACATATATCTGAGCATTTATGCTTTATTAGCATGAATACTTTTGAAGGTCAAATTTTAAGCTTCAGTTCTTCAATATTTGCCAAAAGCAGATTTCAAATTGTATACGCAATGATAATACTTTAAATTCACATTTTGTTGTTTTGTTATATAAATTAGGGAAGAAAAACTATTCCTTCTGCCTACTATAGGGTTTCTTGTTCCATCTTCTGAAGATTTGGTCATTTGGTATTGGCCATTGTCAGTGACAAGATACTGGACTACGTGGACCCAGGGGCCTGATCCAGTACGGAAATTCCTTTGTTGTGATTTGCCTGCACTGTGTGATTTTCATAGCTACCCTAAGATGCCAAACTGGCCCTATGATCTGGAGAGGCATAAAGGGTGGCATACAACCACCTTTTCCCTCACCATTCATTTCTTCCTAGAATAGCACCAGTATTTAAAGTGAGGGTGTACACTGATTTATTTAATAGCATTGCAATATTTTCAGAATTATATTGTATCACTCTCCATATACATCCTGACTACTTGATGGATTTATTTTATTTTATTTTATTTTATTTTGACAACTGCCACAGAGCAAGTGTTTTTGTTAAGAGCTTACATAGAACTCTTCTTCAGGACCTGCCAACTTTGTGAGCATTATGGTTATTCAACTGAGTGGTGGTGATGGATGCCAGTTATCCATTTTCTTTAAGGAACATTGAAACATTAAAAACTTGTTCTTGGCCAGGCCCTCATGTGGTTGTAAAATGGAGTGTTTCCATTGACTTTAGTGAAGATAAAGTCAATGAGCTTGTGGCCTTCTGTTTTTATAGGTAACTTTTCAAATTGTAAAGACCTAATGGAAAAAGTCCTGTGCATGTAACACTTTCTCGCTGAGGACTTCACCACTTGCTTCTGGGCAAGGGCACAGCCTTCAGATATTAGGGTGTGTGTGTGTGTGTGTGCATGCATGTATCTGTCTGTGTCCTGGTAAAATGCCCTGTACGTAGCTAATTTAAGCATGTGAGTAGCTCCATTGACGTTAATGATGCTATGCACAGGCTTACATTCCTCGCTGAATCAGGGCCTTATGAGTAATGCTATGCAAAAAAACCTTGATTTGGTTTGGTTCAGTGGCCAAACCAAAAATTCTTGAAAATGTGGGTCAACTCAAAACAAAAAAACAAAAAAAAATCCCCCCCCCCTTTTTTTTTTTTTTTTTTGGTATAATGAAAAAGTGTAAACAAAACAACAACAACAAAAAAACCAACAAAATCTACTTAAGTGCAATCCACTTTTTGGATCAAATGAAGCACTTTGTTCAATAGAATAGTGTTTTATTTTAAAAATTTCTTTAAAAATGAAATAGAACTAAAATTTTAAACTGTCATTTTAAATGGAAAAATTGAAGTTTCTTTTAAAAAATCCCAGGGAAAAACAATTCAATGTAATCAACTTGAATTTGTGAAATTTTTCTGTTGACCCAAATCTGCATTTTCAGCAAAAGTTTTATCTGAAAACTTTGGCCCAGTTCTATTAATGAGTAAGTGTGGTTACTTTGTTCCATTGTTATCTGTGCAGTTTAATCATTCCTTGTTCACTTGTATTTGGATTATCTTTGATGTGGTCTATACTTGTGAAAATGTCTGCAAATGCCTAAAGTTCCTACAACAGTACTGGACATGAATTCGTAATTATTCACCATTTATTGATATTTATTCTCCTGTTTTAAAGGGTCTATTTGCATAATCAGTAGAGAGAAATAACACCATGTGACTTGTAACCAATCAAACATTCTGAGTAGCACATGAAGAAACCATAAGTATAAACTTGATCACAAGCTATTTAGCAATTACTTAAAAATAAGGAATACAGTCATAGAAATTAAGACCTGTTTGCAAATATTTTATGAACAGGAAAAGAGGTTAAATTCAGTGGATAACTTATTAACTGAATAATTAGGTCAACTACACATCAGCATAATGTTGACTACAGCGGCAATTGTCCAGAAAGATACTTTTTTGGACTAATCAGCAATTAACATTGACTAGACTGTTAAACTGAGACTTTAGAAGTCTGAGTGGCACTATTAAGTCTCTTAATAAAGTGATCTATAGTTTGAATATTGACAATAGCAAAATTGTCTTTCTAGAGTAGCATGAGATAAGATTGTCATGTAAAGATACATTTTGATTTGTAATAAGTTTGAGAAATTGTGTTACCATCACTTGACACACTTTGGTTACTCTGTGTTAAACTTGCTTATTCAATTCCATTATTATCACTGGGCAGTGGAAGCTCCCTGTGAATAGGGGTTGGCATGGAGAGTGATGGGAGATACTGAGATCAACATCATCCCGGAGTTCCTACCGCTCCTGGCTTGTTCCAACCCATCTGGGTCCTGCTTCTTGCTCCCAGGCCCCACAGTGGCCACTGCATCCCCTCTAGGTATCACTCTCACCGCACCCCCCACCGGCATGCACAAGTTTAAACAGAGGCAGAGCCCCCACAATATTTCCATTGCAGGAGCAGTAACCCCACTGCTCCTCAGTTCTGTCACCCCTGGTTACTTCCAAATATTTTTGTCTCATTTTTCTTGTCTGTAATTTAATTTTTATTTAAATGTCTTTTACTATTTATATGGCATGGTATCATCTTGTGGACACTATCTATCTACCAGGAAGTAGGCTAGAGAAAGAAATGGAGAGAGAGCTCAGGGATTCTTTTGAGTAAGACACTAAATCCAGTTCCTTTGATTTTGTTGATTAAAACTTGAGTCTCCATGCTTTCTGGAGAATACCACAGTTTAATAGTGTTTCCAACTTGTGTGATTTTTATCACACATCTCATAATAACTGGTGTTTTTATTAAAGTCTCAGCTCATGAAGCAAGGTGATAGAAAGAAAGATGAGAATCTCGGCTTTCTTTTGTAAGTTTATAGCCCCATGGGTGCAGACAAAAGCCTGGAAATGTGAAATGAGTATAATCTAAAGGGTCAGAAACTAGATGGTTTAAAAATAAGAAGCTTTGGATTCTGTGTTTGCCAATCTGATGATTTCTGAGAGTCCAACTCTTTGCTTTTGAATACTTGCAGTTCTGTAAAGAGTCCTTAATTCTGACTCGTTAATAGACCAACAGATATTCAAGACACTTGTTCATGGCTCATTGATGCTATTTAGATGCAGTCCCACATCAGGAGTCAGAATGGAGCCACACTTCCCCTGGGGTATCTCTGGGAGGAATTTTGCCCAAAAGGTCTATATCCCATTCAGTGCGTGCAGCATACTTCCCACGGCGCAGTCAGCCAGCTCTGCTTGCCTTTGTGTAGAAAGAGCAGGCTGCGGGCCTTTCTTGTCCCTGCCCCATTTGAAATGTCTTATGCTGTAGGGAACATACAGTGGAAGCTGTGATGGCATTCCATGGCACATAGGGGTTGTAATTATAATTGGCCGTTCTATGCAACAGCTACCTCCTTCCCTTGTGTATCAGGGAGAAATACACCCCAGTACAGTAAACCACTTGTTTAGGTTCTAGTTCCACTTACAAGTTCCTCAGTCATATCAGCGCAGCTCCATTGACAAAAATAGCCCTACATTACCTGAGGATTTGGCCCGTGAAACTTGAGTGTGGCTGAAGTGGTGCATAGGCCTGTGCTGGCCCTCTATACGGTGGTGAATTTCACCTCCATTAACCATAAAGGTGTAATCTGTCCCTTACGCATAGATTTTAAGATTAGAAGGGACCATTAGATCATTTAGTCTGACCTCCAGTATATCAGAGGCCATTGTATTTCACTCAATTACCCCTGTGTTGAGCCCAGTAACTTGGTGTAATGAAGTGTTGGCTCCAGACTGGCCTCTACGGAGTTAATAAGCCCTAGGGAGGGCTGCACAGGAGCAACCAGTTAGAAAGGGGCTGAGAGGAGCAGCCAGTCAGAGCCAGGCAGGCCCATATAAGAAGAGCTGCAGGGCAGAGCAGGGTCAATTACTCCCTGGAGCTCAAGGAGGGAGAACTGGGTGCTTGGATGCAGGAGGAAGCAACTAGCACCGTGGACAAAGCCATACTGCTAGTAGGGACTCTATTAACTCCAACTCCTCTCCTGGTCAGCTATTCCAATGCTTAATTACCCTCCTGGCTAGGAAATTGCATCTTATTTAAAGGTTGAACTTGTCTAAGTTTAGCTTCCAGCCATTGGATATTATGTCCCTGTCAGCAAGACTGAAAAGCCCCTCCCCACTCACACATTATTCCATGTGTAAGTGCCTATACACAGTGATCATCACCTCTCAGCTTTCTCCTTGATAAGTGAAATAGATTTCTCCTTATGCCTCACCTTATGCGGCTTATATGTTAATGAAAAGTAAAATATTATGCTTATGGAAAAAACCTATAGAAGAAGATGGAGACTGATATTTTTGTAAGGCTTCTTTTAGCCACACTGTAGAATGCTGTTGCATGGAACCTATTATCTATTAAGTGCTACAGGATAGTTCAAAAACCCTGAAATGTTGTTTTGATGCTTGAAGATGCAGATAGGTGCCTACTTGTTGTGTGGCTTTTGTTTTTTGTTTTCCTGCCAAGAGTACCTCAGTAGGTTAAGCACCCAACTCCCACTAGGCACCTATCTATCTCTTCAGGAATCCAAGTACCATAAAAATCCCGGTCCAGGTAACTATTTCACAATTACACATTTTTTAAATCAAAACAAACCCAACTTTTTTCCATAACATGAAACCCATGAGTTGCTTCCTCAGTTATAAAATACATCATGTTTTAAATGGCTTTGCTTTTACTTTTCCTGAGATTATTCTGCAATATTAACAAATAAATAATCCTATTCAACCGGAATTTGTTGTCCAAAACAAAGGAGAAATTGCTATAATTAAAAAGATCCATTTGTAATGGTTACTTAACAATTACACTGGAATCTTTTATTTGGCATTATTAGACTATTTGCATTAGGTATTACTATAGTCTGGCTCACAGAATATGGTGACACATACATTTCAGCTCTTAACTGTTCTGCTTGTAATACTTTGCAAGTCAGACTGGAGTTCAAGAGAATATCAAAATTTGATTAATGACACACTGACAGATACTTTCTCAGCTAGCAAAATATTAGAAAATTACAGGGTGGATTCTGCAACTTTTATACTTAGCAGCACTTGCTGATGCACAGTCTCTACCTTTGGTAGGACTACTCATGTTAATTGTACTCCCTGTGACTCAGAAATGCAGAATTAGGCCCTATTTAGTACAGGATGTAAGGAGTGACTAATAGAAATAATCTGATAAGAGACAGTAAAATACTGGCCATCTGTGGGGAAACTAGTATAAAATATTCTGGCACTACCATCGTTTTGTAATTTTCCTTTTTTAGGCAACCATTATAAAATGTTAAAAATCCAGGATGTCAAATAATTTTATACCACCACTATATTTTAAAAAACCCTCACAATTTTCAATTTTTTTCACTTTCTCATTTTATTTGATCATTTCAACAGAAGATATGTGGGGAAGAGAGTGTCTTTATGCTTTAAGTTTCTATTTCAAAGCTCTCTTATCTGGAGGTGGCATTATATTCCATACAGTATTGTCTACTACTAGTGAGAAGATATTACCACATCTCCTGATTCTGGACTCTTCGAGATCTGTGGGTTTACTCGTATGAATAAGTACTGCTCAATGGGATGAAAGAGGTTGAGAATGAGGCTCACAACCAGCTAAATATTTTCCTTGCACCTGGACAAAAGTGCACACTATGAAAGAAGAGAGGACAGAAATAGAGGAACTATGTGTTGTCAGACATCCCTAAGGGTTATAATGGTAATTTGAAGAGGAACCAAGAGCTATCCCAAAATAAAAGTGAGCTTGACATGAATCATGAGTTTCTCATGATTGTGAAGATGATAAAATATTCATGAATATGTGTGAAAATGTGAGTAGTCTTAATCTGAGGGAGACAAAGTGGGTAAGTAATATTTTTTTATTGGACCACTTTCTGTTGAGGAAAGAGAGACAAGCTTTCAAGCTTATACTGTGCTCTTCAGGTCTTAATCACAGCACCAGACAACTTGCAACCTTCTATTCCATGAGTTTTCATGTGTACAGACAAATAAAAATCCTGTGTGCATGACTTGTAAAAATGTCTTGCGTGATATTCCTTCTAGTGGTAAGAGAGACATTCATACACTCACCTGTAACCAGAACCATGTAGCTGTTGTGGAGAGCTGAGAATTAAAGTACACAATCCAGCAGCCATTAAGGCTTGGTGTGAGCTCTCGTGCTAATGAGGAGAATCTAAAATGAAGAGAAGCTGATTTTTCACAGAATCAGTCAGTCCATCTCTGGAATCTTTAGGGCACCTATCAATATGCTATATGTGCACAACTGTCTCAACAATAGCTAAAAATGAGATGCAGGTCACAGAATTCCATAATGGGAACATGATTAGGCCAACAATTAGCTAACATATTTAACTTTATTAATATTTAAGATACTGGTAATTTTTGTCAAGATGCAAAGCTTGATCCTGCTCCATTTCTAGTCAAAGGTAAAAAATCCATTGACTTTCGTGGGAAAACAGTTGGGCCTTAACTATTTTCCTAACCAAGTATCTTAGTAACAATGGCTATTTTTTTTGCCTTTAGATATTCAAATCTTTACTTCTCTGACTTTTCAACTCTTCTTTTTAAAACAAAAAACAGTTGCCCAACACTTCCCCCTCCCACCATAACAAAGATATTACTGAAGTGTTTCTTTAAATGTGTACTCCAGAATTAATGTTGTTTGAGTGTTTGGCTGCATTATCATTATAAGCTATTAGGCTATATTTATAAAATTTGGTATTTGAAAGGTTAATGTTAGGAAAATAATGGTAGGGAACTTTCTTTTGTTCTCAGACTTATACAGTGCTCCCATGAGAATGTATTTTCAGAAGTTAATATTGTGTTACTTTTATAATTCATGTAATCCATGACAAATAGAAAATATTGAAAGGAGGAGGGCAGCGGCCTTGCCTCTCACGTTGAAGTATGTTTAGTAGCATTTATGTCTCTTATATATCTACTAGAAGAGTACTGTTCAGTCCCAACAAGTATAATTACCACTAGCGGAGTCAACTCCTTCAGCTGTTCCTACAGAGCAAGTTCTGTAGCTAACAAGCCCAGCCCAACCTGTTATACAATTGTAAACTTCCCGTCACTGATAATTAAAGCATTTTAATTTTAAAGTTTGCTTAGTGTGAATTTTTCTGCTTGTAAAGCTCACCTTCCCAAAGGTTCACAGAAAGCAAATGTGAAACAATTGTGAATGTGGTCAAATAGAATATTCATGGTGGTCCTGTGCTAATTATTTCTTTCCTATCCAGTGTAATGCTGCTGTATAAAATGTATGCATTTCAGTTTATGATATCTGCCGTTTAAAAGTGACATGAATTTCTCAACTGAAGATTTGAATTATGCCTTTAGGGGCCCCTCATGCTGCTGTGTGATTGGAAAAAACCTGACACTTACCAGTTTGGCAGATTTCAGTGAAGTAACCTCACTCAATTACAATCTGAAAAATACTTAAGGCTGAAAGGCATTTTAAATATAAGATGATGCTGTTTTTATCTTTAAAACAGTGATGGTTTGGGACCAAGGACACTGCCTGCCTACTTGTGCCATAAAAGTGCAGTTGTGATCAGTAGAGGAGTTTGAGCTGGAGTTTGATCAGCCAGAGTCCAGTGTGATAAATTTCCAGACACATTACAAAGCCATTCTTGAAGGGTGCACATCTAGGAATCTGCTATGGAGGGAATTTTATTTTAGTATGATGATTGGTGATTATTTATAGAGTTTGTGTTCTAGTAAATACTGTACGCTACATGGGAAAATGTTTCTCTCTTCCTTCTTTACTGCTTCAAATTCAAAACCCTTTAGGGTAATACTCAAAAGCAAAACTAATGGAACTGAAATATTTTAGGTTTACCTACAATAAAGCACTGGGTAGAGTAGAGTATTCTGGGTTGTCATAACTTTGATATGTGAATGTCTCCAACCAGCCTAAGACAGTAAAAGCAAGAGTGATCAGAAACATCAAACTCTAAACAATTCAAGGGCATTCTAATAACTTAGTTTTTTTTTTTTTAATTACAAGTTAATTATTTGGGTAGTATGAGGACATGATTGAATAATGGGCTCTGCACCAAGAAATGCTTTTGATTAAATGGGTTACAGCTGGAATTGGTCCAGTATATTCCCCCTTTCTCTATTTCTGTTGCCAATAATGTGTAAGCAAAACAGAGACCTGGAAAACTTCCAACCTCTGGGACACTCTAATGAATTATAAAAGGGAAATAATTACATAGTCTTCTGAAAGAAATGTTTAAGATTGGGTAAAATAGGTAACAGCAGCAAGGGGAAAAAGCTTAAATAACATCTGTAACACAGTGATTTAGAAAAGTAATACTCTGTTAATGAACGTATAACATATTGCTTGATTTTCTCCAGAAGCTTTTAACATTGCCTCAGAAGGTACAAGGCAGTATTATCCATTTACCAGGTGGCTCTATTTGCATTAATCTGGGCTTTGAAGATCAATGGAACAAATATATTTTAATTTATGTTCACTTTTATTATAAAAAGGTGATCTGCTAGACAGAAAAAAAACCATGGTTACTTCAAAATAACTAAAACAACTAGAGCTCTGTAGCACCTTAAAAACTAACAATTTTCTGCGGGCATAAGCTTTCGTGGGCTGCAACCCACTTCGTCAGATGCTTGAAGTGGAAACCACAGATAGGAGTTTATATATATATATATACATCCAAGGGTCAAAACGTAACAATGGGGAGGGCAAGTGTTAACAAAGTCAGTTCAGTTAGGGTAGATGAGGCCTATTCACAACCGATGATTAGAAGGTGAGACTGTGTGAACAGTGACAATTACTTCTTGTAATGAGAGAACCATTCCAAGTCCCTATTCAGACCTAGTCTGATTGTGTCAAGTTTGCATACGAGTTCCAGCTCTGCAGCTTCTCACTGAAATCTGTTTTTGAAGTTTTTTTGTAGAAGTATGGCAACTTTCAAGTCAGCTACAGAGTGTCCTGGGAGATTGAAGTGCTCTTCTACTGGCTTATGGATGTTACCATTTTTGATGTCTGATTTGTGTCCATTTATTCTTTTGCATAGTGACAGTCCTGTTTGGCCAATGTACATGGCAGAGGGGCATTGCTGGCACATGATGGCATATATTACATTAGTAGATGTGCAGGTGAATGAGCTCCTGATGGTGTGGCTTAATAACTGCTGCTTTTACTCAACTGGCCCGTAAGTTATGTGAAACATTTTACATCGTAAATATCTAACTCCAAATTTTCTATTTTCATATTTTTTTATCTTTCCTTGGGACAAAATGGCAATTGAAAAGCTGGGATTTATTGTTTCAAAAAATGCTGAATTGAGATTCCATATATATTTTACTGTAACTTCTTACTTAAAATTTATTTTCTGAACATTAGTTGGGGATTTTAGTTCTCTTATGCTGTGCTTTCAGATGTGATCCAACATGAGAACTAATGAATATCTACAAAATGCTATCAATCTTTTTTGAATACATAAGCTACTAAGCTTTTGTTTGTCTTCCGAGGACCTGGAAATATTATTCTGCGATAATTGTCCATGAGGAGAACAATACCAACAAAATAGAGAACTCTCAACAGTGTTTTTTTGTCCCCCCCCATCCCCCCCCGAACAATAGCCCTAAAATAGATGTCATGACAAAAAGAGCTCAGTGATTAGTCAAACTTGCATGATGGTGCCTGCTATGACTAGACGGAAAGGTAGTATGCATTTATGGAGGGCACAGGTGCAGCTGCATGACTCTGTAATTGAAATTGCTTAGCAATTGAGCTTGTCTACACTAAACTCTTTTAGCTTTGGCAGAATCAATGCTTTAAGATTAAAAAGTTGCCAAGAACTGCTGTCTGGTGAATGCCTGCCAATGATTATTCCCTAGAGTGATTATTAGAGGAAAAAATTATTTTCTCCTGCCCATCACTGATCCAGAGAATGTTTCCAAAAAGGTTGGGGATGGCTAAGTGCTAATAATTCCAGTGGCCACAAATTCCCTGGTTTTCAAACCTGGTGAAAAAACAGCTGGCCTGACTTTGACTCGCTATTTCACCAGAAGCCGCCTGTAAAGAACTGAGAAATATCTGTTTTGTTTGTTTTTTAAAAAATAATAACATTCTACATGCCTCTGTGTTTATGATGAGTTCCTTGCTATGGCAGTAGTGTCCTGGGCACCAAGCAGGAAAGGTAACGCTATGGTCTAGGTAAAGAGCATCTCAACAAACACTTGTAGACACAATAGCCAAGTTAATAGTAGCAAAGAGAAGACCTATGTGCCCCAACCCAGATTATATAGCTGTTTCGCCATGGCTGTGAACTTGGAGGTCAAAAGACAATGATCTGTTAAAAGATCTGCTCTGCAGAAAAAGAAGGGAAAAGCTTTGAGCTGCAGTAAGCTGAGACAGACTGGCTGATAATCAAGGTTCTGATGTGGGATTCTCATTAATGGGAATAAAACTTTTGGTCATGGAGCTATAACAAGCTACCTGAAGAGTTACAGAATATACCATACTATCAGAGACCAGTGCAGCCAGAGAAAGTTCGACATCAAATCTAATCTGCTGGTATCTCAGAAAATGAACACTATGCTAAAGAGGTGTCTAAAGGCATGGCTCAGTAGGTGAGACTTTGAGATAATGTCTGACAGATTTTGTGTGTGTTTTTTAAGTTGGTAAAGATCCTGTCCATAAAGAAGTCCATTGCTTTTGTCAGAGACACTGACTGTCCGAAGTGTAAAAACCTATGGGATTGATGGTACATATCCATATGTTACAGAGGAAGAGAAGTAAAATTTGCATTTACAAGAGTATAAAAATCCAGATCACAAAAAATAAATAGGAATAGTGTCATTCACAGTAAAACATAAATGGAGATTGTAAAAAGTAAAGTTAAAAAACTATGTGTAGAATCAGTGTCCATACAAGATAAAATATGAATTTGTTATTGTTATGGCAGATTTTAATGTAGAAGTGTGTAAAAAGGACAGAGGCAAAATATGGTAAATCACTTAGGAATCAAACGTGGCAATCTAAGCGGAGATTAGGCTCAACTTCTAGAAATAGAGGAAAAGCATATCCGATAAATCCAACTTCGTTCTCCTCCATGGCTGCATAGGATGGGGTGGGAAGTTCTGATTCTACAGTGTAAGGGAATGCTAGGAGTGGGGGTTTATAGAGGGAGAACACAACCTTTGCATGTTGGTAAGCTCTTCAAGGTGTCTTGAGTAGCAGTGTACTGGGCAAAGGTAGTGAGGCATGAGCTGGCCGTGCATTGTTGTGGAGTATGTTCCTGCACAAATCATCTCATCCTTTTTCCTACTCCCTGCTACAAGATTTGATTAAAGGCTTGAGGAGGTTCTCAGCTATTGCAATAATGTGGCTTTAATGGAGCATCTTTGCAACTGCCCTGTAGTCTATGGAAGCAGGCTTCTCTTCTGCACCATCCCCAATCCTCTGTGCATCTGTTCAGCACCAAATCCAGCTACTCCTGTGAAGCACTGGGCTCAGGATTTGGCCTACAGTGAAGAGGGGGAATATTGAAGACACTGGTTTCCAATCTGCAATTTAGGAAGAATTTATAATGTACTAACTTATCATTTAGAGGTACCATATCCCTGTTTTGTTTCTCCTCAATGTTTGTGATTATCATCGTCTAGCAGATGGTCTACAAATATAATACAAAGGCCCTAATGCTATTGACAGCTAATAGTTCTGCTTTAGCTCACGTGGTAGAGACCCGTGTTCTAGGAGTAGCTGGGTCTGGATTCAGCAAGCATGTTCTTAACTTTAAGCATTTGGGTAGTATCTTGCTGAACAAGGGCCTGTGATGACTTAGAAACCTGTCTGTGAACAACTGATGAAGTTTGTGTGAGATCACTAATTCTATGTATTTGTGTCAGGTTGCACATTCCATTTTGAATGTGAAGGTTTTTTGCCTTCTCTGCTTCCTGTTTTCTTCCATGTTGGACTGAAGTCGCAATATGTATAGATGAGATAATGGACTGACAATAGAGGATAGCTGACTTAAAGTCCCCAGTTACTGGAGATCTAGTCACTATAGACAGAAGTCCAGCTCCTTCCCAGAATAACTGGCTTAGCAGGGGAACGGTCATCCCGTAGGGTTTGTGCTCATGATGCTGATAGATGTCCAAAGACTGAAGACCAGTGAAAAATCAGCTGAACAAAAATAGGAAAATCTAAGTGAAAACAGAATAGAACGTAGTGTCACTCTAAGGAAATATCATAAAGACTGAGCTAAAGTACACACTAAAAAAAAAAAATGAATACAAGAGGAGAACATGAGAGAAATGACTGAATCCACTGAACTGTATGAAACATAATGGAAAAATGTCAGCAAGATCAATGAACCTCAGAAGGGAGCAAAAAAACAAACAAACATAACTCCCCACGACTACCAAAAGTTGGAAAGATCAGTTTGAAGACACAAAGTGGGATATGAATCTGAATCCTAAAAAAGACCATAAGGACCAAAATAAACATTTATGTCAAAGATGGAGATGTTTCTTTCTGTACTGAGACAAATCTGGATGCAAGTATATAGTAAGAACATAAGGACAATGATTATCTGTGGTGGTTATAGATATACCAGGAATACTAATTTTCAGAAAATTGGTTTTACTGAGATCATTTTAATGCTACACAAATTCAACAATAGTTTCTCACTTCAGTTTGAATCTTGATAGCATACCAAAGTACTGAACCTGTACATTGTAGTAATTCTAGCGTACTGAATATTCAAATATCTAAGATTCTCATCAATAGATCTGAACTAGAAGAGGTAAGTAAATATAACCTGTTACTCTGAAGGTCTTTCATAAAGAATAATAGAAAAGATGTTAACCTAATTAATTTGTATTCCATAGAGATGCCCACCCTTTGTGTGGGACTCTGTACAAAGACCACAGTGACAGGTTGTCACTGCCTTGAAGAGCTTGGTCTCTAAATAGACAAGACAGACAAAGGGTGTGAGTGGATGCAGAGAAACAAAGTGCCATTGTCAAGGTCACACAGTAGATCAGTGACTTGGCTGGAACCAGAACCCAGATCTTGCAATCCCACTCGAGTTCCTCTATCCGCTAGAGCAGAGGTAGTCAATAGGCAGACCAATGGCCAAATACAGACCACCAGACATTTTTGAATGGACCCCAAAATCTTTTTATTTCCTACTTCTTATCATTATTATTTTTTATTATTTTTCTCTGGAATAGGGATCTTGACTATACCTTGACCAAGAAATTTGGACCTTGACAAAAAATAAAAAATAGACTACCCCTGCACTAGACCCTGTACTCCCCTAATATAGTCTTACTCTGAAAGACTGGGAAATAACCTTACATTATTTTCTTTACTCTTTTAACATATTTGATTAACATATACACACACACATTCACACATTAAAATAACACCTAAAGGCCATAATCAGGTTCAGCTCTGACGTATATAAAGAATTATTGAGCAATCTCTCTCCCCTGTGCATATGTACAATAGAGGAAAGGGCACAGAGAATCTCTTCCATTTTGTACAGGCATTGGGATAAGTTAGATTTCTGTTTCTCTGTGATTTCTTTTGTTATTTGCCAGCTTCTTTTGTATTTGAACCTCTTTGAAGAAGACTAAGGAAGTTTAATAATAGCAAAGTTAAGGTGTATTCTCTCACTTTTTCACAGACCTCACCTTTCATTTTCTTTTCATCTCTCTCATCCCCCTCCCTGGTGCATCCTGGGAATTGTAGTTCCTGAACTCAAAGGAATGACCTAGGAGCAAACTTACAAACACAAATTGGGATAGCTATCTGCACTTACCTAGATACAGCACCAGCATCTCCGTTCTTGCACTTCTTGAGTGCAGCCACTGGGAAAAATATAGTACTACCAGTGGCACTGGGAACCCAAACTCAAATCCACCAGGCAAAATGAGGCCATAGCTAAAAGCAAAATGTTTGGGACTTTTATCCTGAGTGTATAACTATCACTTTTTCCACTTTATGAGATGAAAATACTGAGCAAATCTGAAGTCTTGGAGATTTTCTTGCACAGACACAGGAATACTTTTATTTTTAGTTCTTTATGGAGTGGGATTTAACCTCCAGAGTATTGAGTCTGTCCTTCTGCGACTATTTCATCTTTGAGGGACCCCTGACAGCATGATTTAGCCCACCAGTGATATATCTGAAAACATTTCCCCAGCCTATGGCCTATCCAGTAAAGAGCTGCAGTGGGATGGACTGCAAATCTCAGATTCCTTGGTCGATCATATAACGCATAAGTCCTGAGGTCCTCCTCTCTTGACCATCATTTCACTCTGTCTTGTCCCACCCTCCTGCACAGTATACTCTGGCCAAATTAATTAGTGGTATTGCACAAGTGGTATTGTCTAAATGTTTATATGCTTATCTGAAGTATGGATGAACTATTCAAATATATTGGCACTGGAAGTCTCAGATTAATAAACTTCTTTATAAAGTTTTCTGTAATTCCTGAGCGCGGAGACTCAAGGTATCCTGCAAATGTAAAGGAATGGAAGAAAAAGGAGGGTGTGAGGGGAAGGCAGATGGAGCAACTAACAAAGCTTGTTTGAACATCAAAAAACTTTATTTGGCAATGGGGTCATTGTTTCAGTAAGGAGCTTATTTTATGTAGAATGATTTGCTCATCCTCAGTAAAAACAAAAGATTGGAATAAAGGGTTTGAGGGGGGGAAAATAAAGCACTACTTTGATTACTGCTCTTTACAGAGACATTGGATCAGCTCTTCAGCCAGTGTAAATTGACTCAAGGGAGCTATGACAATTCACATTAGCTGAGAAGCTTCCCCATTGCTTTTAGAAGATGGTCCTTTCCCTCCCTTGGTCTATTACATAAGGTAACCTAGTTTCATTCAAAATATGTTGGGGAACCAGCAAAAGCTAAAGGAAGATGGCTTACTGCCACCAACTCTCATGATTTTTCAATCATTTTAGACCTTTGTCCTGACCCTATAAGCAAGTTGACAGTCGAATAGACCTCATTGTCACATGTAAAATAAACTAAGACTCATCATGCCCTCCATTTGCACAAGTGCAGAGATCAGCCAGATAAACTCACTGAAGCAATGCCAAAAGGCAGAAAAAAAGTACTCAGTTTACCTGACTACCAGCTAATGAAGTAGCTACATTTTGGAGCCTGTGCAGAGAGACTTAAATGATGATCTGTAATAAAACTTGAGTTATTCATGTATTAGTTCACTGAGGGAGTGCTGAATGCATTTAAGATGACATTCTTATCCTCAGAAGATATCATCATAAATATACACATGACATTCTGCACAACTTTCACTCATATATTCCATCTCTTACAATCCTGGAAACCTCTACAGATGTAAATATTCAGATCTCATTATTTCTAAATAATGGTTAAAAGAATGAAAGGAGCAGATATTTTAGCATTTTATGTGGAAAAACTCAATGTTTTCGTAGAACAATTGGTGTGAGTTAATGAATGATGAATAATTAATCAGATCTGAGAACATTTTAATGGTCCTTGACTTTGCCGTAAGCTGTTAAACACCAATTCAGTCCTTAGATAGCAAATGATTTAGAGGTACTAATACAATATTATTAATGTCTTCAAACTTCATTTTAAGACACAGATGTTCTTGGAAAATGTTGCTATATGAAACATTTAGAAGTAAAATTTACTGTCATGATTGATGAAGGAGTTGGAATTCTTGATGTACTAGAAAAGTCTTTGTAAACTTACCATTACTTCAGGAAATCTGCAGCTCAGTTTGAAGAATATCTAACCAGAAGAGAACCTCTTCTAGCAGCTGATTAAAAATAGCTGTTATGCAGCATACACACTAAACTATCCTGGTGACTTATGACCATGTGTTATGCAGATAGAAATACACGGGATCTTTTTAAGGGACAAGAAAACACAATTATGTTAATAGTTGATATCTAGTACCTACAAACAGATGCACACACCAAATGTTCTGCAGTTCATCAGATATAGCTACCAGTCTTGATCATTGCTTGAGATCGTAGCTTGTGTTCGTTGCTGGTGTTCGCAGCTCGTGGTGGCTAGCTGGCCAGGGAAGCTAGGCACAAGGGTCTCTGTTGGGCACGCACCAATGCTCTTTGATGCTAAGCAGAATGTTACCCCAAAATTTTCCATTCTTACCTGTCTTTTTGTAGGTTTTAGTTTTAATTTGAGTCTATGGGTCCTGCTGTGTCATGCTGCCTCAGGGTTCTGTGTGATCATTGATCACCAGTCAGTTACAGGCATGACTTTCATCTTGTTCTTAAAGGGACTTTGTTTTTTCTAGTGTGGATTCTTCTTGCTTTTTCAGGGTCTTGTCTGCATTCTTCAGCCATCAAGGTGGTACTGGCATTTGTACTCCATCTGATCATCAGGACAGGCTGGCTCTGGAGACTGATCCCATCACACATACCTCATTCACACATCTAAATGAAACTAGACACACACAAAGGAAGTCTCAGCAAGACTTAGACTAGTTAATACAAAATGGGGTATACTATTAAAAATGGAGTTTGTTACAATATGGAGTCATGTCATACTCTGGTTACAATATTAGAGGATAAACAATTAAAAAGTTAAAAAAACGAGTTACTTAAAAAACATTCTATAAAGACAAAAAAAGTCATTTTTAAAACAATTCTGCAATATAAATTCTTTCTTTACTCCTACACATGTTTACCTATGGCTGTTGTTATATGAGAGAGAGAATATGACTGATTCCTATCTGTTCTGGTTTTACTGCTACAACTGGCAAGAATTACTGCAGGTGTTCATTGGGCAAAGTCCTGTCCATATAACAATGAATACCAATTAATTTCCAATAGAGTAACAGGTGGAAGTTTCTGTCCTGCTAAGTCCAAGTTGGTATTCATTAAATCGCTTTCTAATTTTTTTTTCCATAGTACAATTAGTTTAGCTATGTTCCCTGTAAAGGCTTTCTGCTGTTTTCTCTGTCTCCTAACTCAATATTTATTGTATTTTCCATTTGAGTTTTTTAAACATATGTTAGAAAACAAGCACATAATTATATCAAAATAAGAATATTAGTTAAGTCTGGCAAATTCTGGGTAGATTCATTTTCACATGTGGATGACATAAGTACTGATGCGTCATTGGCTAAGTGGTCAGAGCCAGCTTTAAAATCATTGGGCGTTCTGCATAAAGACCAACTGCATCATTGAGCGCTTAAGTACTGATAGCATTTACATATGTGGAGCAATAATGGGTTTCTTTGTTGATAAACTTGACTTTTTCAACTTATCAGGCCAAGCAACAGCAACATGTAATAGCCAGATAACTGAAAGCAAGGAGAAATAAAGTGAGTGTTGAGTTTCAGGTTCTGAGTTTTTAAGAGTGGTAGTATACTTGAGATGGGGTTCCATAGTGAGGATACCACATAAGTGAAATAATTAATATGCAGGTCTTGGTTCATTACTGCATCACTTCTGTTTCACATCATTTTGGTTTCATACCACTTTAATAATATTTACAACAATGTAGCTCCATTGTTTTCAAACTGAAGATAGACAGTGGTGGATCAGGCTTTTTGTGTGGCACATGTAGATACTGGAAAGACAGGGAGGCTAACATCGGATAATCTGTGTGGGTTTTTGAGGTTGGACAGGTGATTAATCCAGGAGATAGCTAAAACCAAGATTCTAAAGGTTTTATAGATTGAGAAGTTTCTTTAATGTTAATGTATAATTTAAATGGAATTGGGTTGCAGTATGTATTCTGTCCACATGCTTCAAGACAAATTTCAAGCTAGAGCATTTTGTGACAGATTGTGGATTTTTGCTACATGCAGCGATATCAATTTACAGGACACTACAGTACTCTAAATAGCATGAAACAAAGACATGAAGGAAGACCACATTAGAAAGAGTGCCTGCATTCCTAAACTGCACAAAGGCTGATTAACCAGAGTAGAAACATGTGAAGAAAACTTTAACTCAGCAGGGTTTTTGAGATTCTAACGATAAAACAGCCATTAAGTCTGTGTATACTATGTGGGTAATAGAAGCTCATATTTATATCCCACTAGAAATCGTATTCAGTTGTGATGATGTTCAGAAAAGTCAAATCTGAATAATGATTAGGCAAGCTAAGAGTGGAAAGGTAGTAGATGATTGAAATGTAAGTGCATATTGGTAGATCACATTGCCTAATGATAGCTTGCCTAGATAGAAAAGCAGAGACAGGAAAACAGAAAGGTGTGGGACACGCAAGGCAGTGATTGAATAAACAATAGCTTGGACACAACAGGGCATTTCCATTCCAACATACATTTGTTGCAGGGTGGGCAAGGAGAATCAAGTGACCAGTTCTCAAAAACAGTTTAGTTTTGATGTCACAGAGGATTAGGGTCTGTCAGAGTAGCTGGTCTATATGGCTAGACTGAGTTCAGCTCCCTGGACTGGAACAAGTGAGCCTAATCCCGCTAATTAAAGAGGGCTGCTAGTAGGCAGCTGGGGAGGGGAAGGATTGAGACAGCCTGAGCCTTGGGTAGCAAAGGCCATGGTGGAGTGGAGCTAACTCCTGTTCTGGATCCCTGAAACAAGGGGGCCAAGAGATCATGCTGTTCCAAGAGGGGAGCACAGCTGGCTGAGGCTAGGAAACTACCTTTAGCTGGACCACCAAAGACCCCTGGGAGGGGTGGCCCTCAAGCCTGTGGGCCAAGGGTTGAGTTAAGACTTTGTTCTGTTTGTTAACCTTTAGTTATGAAAATAAACTGCCTTGATTGAGACTGGGCATGGCAGTGCATGCTTTGGAGCTAGGGAGAAGCAATGGCCCCCTATGACCAGGCCCAATCCTGAAAGTGCTGAGCACCTGCTGTGAGATGCTGCATATCATCGGCTGGGCAGAGCGGTAGACAAAGGGTACTTTCTTCAGTGGGAACTAAAGTTCACTCATCATTACTTGGCAAGAGGCACTTTGTACTGCACAGGATTGGTCACCGTGCTGGGGCTTAACCCCATCACCTGTAAGGCAAAGTAGAGAACTCCAATTAGTCATGCTCCACACCTGTGGGGGGCAATTAACTTATTGTATCCTGGCCAGAAGAAGGGGAGCTATGCCTCATAAGGAGCTGAGTGAGCCCAACTGAGAGGAGAAGAACCCAGAAGGAAGCAGGTTGGGAGTTTCCATGCTTTCTCGAAAGGGCCTGCAATTGGCAGACTAAGGAAGGCTGCCAGGATAGAATTGATCCCTGTGGCAGGCACTGGAAAGGGAGCAAGATCCAGGGAAAGATTGCAGAGGAAGTAGGAGTTGCCTACAAACAGAAATCCACAGAGAACATGGTAGGATGCTGTGGGAGGGAGCCCTGAAATAGGGTTTATAAGTAGACCCAGAAGACTTCAATATCCCAAGAAATAGAAGTTTTATTTGGATTTTCATTTGGACCATCCAATTACTCTGGAATGGGATTGAATTTTGTGACTTGGCTAGAAGGCTAGCCACAGAAGACCTGGTAAGAGTCAGCCAGCCAGCAGGAGGCACAGGAGCCGTGGATACTGTTGACGTGCACAAATGGTCCAGGAGTGAGTGTGCCCCATTATAGTCCCTTAATCCCTATGGCACCCTTATTTTAGCATGCTAAAGTTCATAAAAGTATGGGCTTGATCCGCAATTGATATAAATTGGCATATCTCTGACTTCAATAGTACTGTGACAATTTACACTGGCTCAGGATCTGGCTGTCTATTTCAAATGTATCCATTTTAAATATGCAAAGTGCCTCTACCTCTCCATTCATTTGCTAATAAGTTACACTCTTCAAGCAATTTAGAAACAAGCTACATTATTGTAATTGTAAAATCGCTGATCATTCCAACCACTTCTGACTCTACCATAATGGAATGCCAAACTGGCAACGTTCAAAATGGGTATTGGCAGGTAGAAAAAGATTGTTGGAGTGGTTCAGAAACAATGGAGTTTGCCCTGCTTGTTGTAGCTCTCAATACAATTTGCAACTACCTATGTAGGCATTGCAGACAATCTAATAACATATAAATGGGAAAGCAGTTTCACATTCTGCACTCAGGCTGAAAACTGGATATAAAAGATAGAATAACCTGTAATTTTGATATTGTGTATGCAATCAAATTCCTATGCCTCACACTACACATAGTGGAAACAACCAAACCAGTTAAGGTAGGAATAATAGCACATAAAAGTGCTAAGAGGAGACAAAATCCAATCCAAACTCCTGTGTGGCACAACATTTGAAGGTGAAATTGCACAACCCATCTCAAGTTTCATAGTGAAGCAATTAAGAAACCAAGAAGAGGGCATAATAAACCCCGTTGCAAGAAAAAGAATCTGCTTCACTTTTATTTCTCTGCAGGTTTTATGGTTTTCTTTAATGAAGTGACCGAAGACCAGGATTTTGTATCCACTCTAGAGAGAGGAAAAATAAATCTCAAGAATCAATTTCAGTAGCTGTATAATTGTGATAAACTTCATGAGATCTCAAATGGCTGTAAGAAAAGACTCCTATCTGAACTGTTTGGAGATAAACTAAATAACTTTTATCTAATTTCTGTGTTTCTATTGTTTTATGCCATTATTTCAAACCCATTGGATCCTCTAGTGAATTTTCTAACTTTTTACTAAGCTATTACTTAAAAGCAAATGTTGATATTTCTCTAAAACCTGAATCATGTACTTCATGGAAGTTATTTTTTGCTGTTAACTTAAGGCCTGTTCAAAAACTCCTTGAAATCAATGTGAGTCTTTTTGATCATCTCAGTAGGCTGTGTGCCAGGATCTTGGAGAATAGGATAGACCATATGTAGGTAAGGGTATTTTGATTGTGAACCAGATTATGTAAGACGTGATAGAATTGGTACTTTACCTAAATTTCTCCAATGGAGGAACAGGCTGGAACGTAGCAACAGGTTAGAAGTTGCAATTGCAGTTTACTTTGTTTGTGGGACTGAGCAGTATACTCTAGTTCTGTGAATTTTGGTTAATTCAGTAAAAACAAGTTGATTGGTAACATCTACTAACTATAAATAACTGTGATTTACACATATGAAAATGTTATGCCTCAAAATATGCCAAGATTATTTATGCATACAAAATAACATAAAATCCATAAGTGAAATTATTTATTACAGTGACTGAATTGAAGATTTTGTTTTACTTATGCAATACCTATATACTGTAATTATTACTTCTCTATTAGCATTACAACAGTATTACAAAGGAGTTAAAGTAAATTCACCCATCTGTGTGTCATGAAGGTTATTCAATTGAATGTTGATAGTCTCATGATGCTTACATAAATAAATCAAAAGTAGAGATGGTCAAATCAGTTCAGGGGGGGGGGGGAAAAAACTGGCCCCAAACTCCTCACAAATTCTGAATCAAATGTGAACTTTTAAGAGTCAGGGAGGCAAAAAACAAACAAACCCTTATTTCATTTCAAAGTGTATTCTGTCGCCTTCCCCAGCCACATCACAATACCACCAACACCTTTGCTGATATCTCCTAAAATCCATAGTGGGATTACAGAAATGTGGTAGCTCCTTCTGATTTCTAATCTCATTAAGATTCTGCTACCTTTTGCTTCAAGTAGTATCTTTGATTTCATTGTGCAGTGAAGTACTACTTAATGTGGGTATGAGTCAAAGAATTGGCCCATAATTACTTGGAGTTCCTGGAGGAGCAGATACCACACATACTTGGATAATACTGATCTGGGGGAGCCCTATAGAGCAAAGGCTCTGAAGAGAACACATAAGCCATTTTGCATTCAGCAGAGACCACCATACTTGCAAATAACTAATTATATGAATACCAGCAAAGCCAGAGAACATGTTTAAGATCAATGAAATCAAAGTGAGACTGGGTCAGAGGGGAAAAACTGAGCACAAAGGAGGCAAATCCCTGTTTTGAATATATAGGGCTCACTGTAGACTTTGTACCTCCCACTTCAGCAGTGTCTGATCCTTAGGATATTTTTTGCAACCAAATCTGTTTCTCTTTCTTTCCTGCAGCTCTGCTATTCATACTGAATATCTCCAAATTATTAAAGGAGTCTTAAAGTTCTTTGACTTTAACATAATTTATCTGGTAAATAAAATTGGGAATGAATGAAATCCTATTCTTTCTAGTCTTTGTTTTAGTCATCTGAATACATATTCCTTATAATATGCAGTCTGGTAACTCTAAACTATTTTCAACTCATGGTAAATAGGTAAAAGCATAGCTGAGACATAGAGACATAGCTGATCACCACCTACTAAAACATGCAAATAGATTTAACCTTTTTCTCCTAACTTCTCCTTCTGGGTATTATTGGAGTCAATAATCTCAATGGAGCAAGAACTTCACCCTCCATATATTTGTCTCCTCAGAAGTAGGGACGGTGCTCTCTTTTGTTTTTTGTGCAACATACATCTCAGTCTGGATGCCACTGGAAACAATTATTTTATTGCACCTGTGCCCAAATGTCCCAGTCCTAGGCACTGTACACACGCATTTAATATAAAGGCTAATGTAACGGGTTTGTGATAATGTAGTAGGAGAATGGTAGTTAAGAGCAAATGGACGGTCTGATTTCTCTGGTGGCTAAAAGAGAGGTGGTTGCTTTTAAAAATACCCACTGAAAGTTTTACCTCCTAAAGAAATAAATGGCGAGAGGAAAAAAAGAAAGGGTAACTGTGCCTTTAGATAATGTATATAATGGCCCATATGAGACTTGTATTTTTCCTTCTATTTAGGGTTGCCATCTTCTTTGTAAAGCTCAATGGACATAAAAGATCTTTTAGCTTTCTTACTGCATCATTGCTAAAGGGTTCAATGCTGTATTCAATTCAGGTTGAAAAATCCTACTGCAGACAGTGGTCTTCCGTATGCTACTATCCTCTTTCTCCAGAAAGTTCTAATTGTTGTTAACACTGGTATAGCTGCAAGATGCTGCAGCTTTGGTAGCCACTGTTATATCTATTTTTGTGTCATCTAGACCTTCTCCAAGCAAGAGTAATCAACAAGTTGCTAAAAACTCTGGAATCTGCAGAATCCTTTTATTATACTACACCATTAGGTTGGCATAAGCTGCCTTTCATTGACCTAGCTTTGGAAGTGTCTTCACATCAATTTGGCTCCCACCAATGTAAGTGCCTCTACGCCAGTTTAGTAGCATCATCTTCCCGAGCAGCGTAGGGTCACAGTGGATGTAATTAGGTCAACGCAGCATCAGTGTAGACACTGCATTGCTTATGTTGACTGTTATGGGCTCCAGGAACCATTCCAAATTGCCCCACCCTGACAATACAATTGACACAAGTGCTTCTGGCGAGGATGTGCACCGCTAGTACCAGGAGCCACGTGTGCGCACACAAGCGATTTAATAACGACGATGGCTGTATGCCAACATACCTTTGGTCGATGTAATTCTCTAGTGTAGACATGGCCTAGATCTCTTACCACTGGGGGAGCTGCATCAAAGATTGAAATAATGGGAAATGAATGTGAAAAGAGTAGTATAGATACTTGCAATAGTAGTTTTGCCTGAATAAGGGGTGTAAGACTAGGATTCTTTTTTTGCATTTTCATGTGAGCCATAAGTAACTGTCAAAGGCTCAACTCCATTGTTCCTGGGGATGTAAAGGCTTTGTTTGGGGTCAGCAGGGAAGAGCAAAAGGGAAAGTTTGTAATTCAGAGCCCAGCGCTACCAACGTAGAAACATAGCAGTGAAATCTAAACTACCCCTTTGCATTGATCTTGTTTCCTGCAGAGTGTATTTAACAATTAGTGCATATACATCTGTTGTGTATAGCATACCACTTTGCCTTGCAGGTTCATAACCTCGAGAATAATGGTTTAATATTTTTTTCTCATCTCATATTAAATAATAAACAAAGTAAATATAATATCTACAAGTACATAAGACACTTAATTAGAAAGCAAGTCACTCGTATAAATTACCCTGTCCCTTATTGTATTTTAAACCTTTCTGATACAAATAATTTTTTGTAGCTATATAAATTTGTCTGAAAAATGGGAATTAAAATAAACCTTAATCTAAGTATACAGTAGGTTATCATAAACCATGTAAAGCAATTACTGAATAGTACACATCTAATGTATTTACAGCTTGGCACATATTTCTTTCATCTGAAATAGAATCTACTTTAAAATGTATCATTGTGAATGTTTTTAGGAGAATAATGTTCTTCTATGATCTTCTCAGGATGAAGGAATAGAATCTATGTACAAAACCCATGTAATGGAAATAAACACAATTATTGATCTAAAAATGACAAGGCCCCAGATTAGAATGATAAGGAATCTAATAAATTAAGAAAATAAAAGCCTTTATTTTGGCACCTCTTAATTACACTGACTAACAATTACTCCCGTGTAAGGCCCACTTTCCTCAATAGGGCTATTCATTTGAGTAGGTGCTATATAATGTCAGTAAGAATTATAGATTCAGGGCCTAAAAAATTTGCAAAATATGCTAGAATGACAATAACAAGAATAAGAATGATTATTTAAACCAGATGTATTATTGACTGGCTGAATGTGTTGTGGAGACATGGCTGGGAGAGTCACGTTTTGCTATAAATGACTGCTGTTTGGAGCAGTTCATTTTGGAACATACAAGAGAAGAGGTTAGACATCCAAAGGCCCATCTTCACTATTAAACCTACCACACTGGAAGATGATTTACAAACACAACGTTTCCCCAACTATATTAGATGATGGATTAGTTTTGCCTGTTGTCTAGATTTGGTTTGAAGATGGCAAGACAAAATGCTAGTTCAGTGCTGATCACAGAAATGTGGGGCTAGAAGGGACCTTTAGAGGTCATCTAGTCCAGCCCCCCATGCTGAGGCAGGACCATGTATACCTAGACCATCCTTGACATGAGTTTGCCTGACCTGTTCTTAAGCCTCCAATGGCAGGGTTTCCACACCCAATTCCCTTGGAAGCCTATTTGAGCACTTACATTCCCTTATAGTTAGAAAGATTTTCCTAATATCTAACTAAATCTCCCTTGCTGCAGACAAAACCCATTACGTTTGTCCTACCTTCAGTGGACATGAGTTTTTCTAAACCTTTTATCATTTTTGTCCTCTGGACTCTCTCTGATTTGTTCACATCTTTGTTAAAGTATGGTCCCCAGAACTGGACACCATTCTCTACTTGAGGCCTCACCAGTGATGAGTAGAGTCAAGTAGAACTCGGTAACTATTTCACGTGTCTTACATGCAACCCTCCTGTTAATACACCACAGAATACTAGCTTTTTTCATAAGTATATCACATTGTTGACTCATTAAATTTGTGATCCACTATCATCCCCAGATTTTTTTCAGAAGTACCATTTTGTAGACAGTTATTCTTCTTATGTAGTTGTACATTTGATTTTATTTTTCTTTCCTAAATGTAGTACTTGTCTTTATTGAATTTCATCTTGTGAATTTCAAACCAATTCTCAAATTTATCAAGGTCATGTTGAATCCTAATCTTGTCCTCCAAAATGTTAGCAAACCCTACTAACATGGTGTTATCTGCAAATTTTATATGCATACTTTCCACTTCATTATCCAAGTCAGTAATGAAAACATTGAATAGTATCAGAATAGAGCCCTGCATGACCGCATTAGATATGTCCTCCCAGTTTGTCAGTGAACTATTGATAACTACTTTTTGAGTAGTCTCTAACCAGTTTTTCACCTACCTTATCATAATTTAATCTAAACCATATTTCCCAAGTTTGCTTATGAGAATACCATGTGGAACTGTCAAAAGCCTTATTAAAATAAAAATATATCATGTCTATGTCTTCCCTCCCTATCCACTATGTCAGTAATCTTTTCAAATAAGGAAATAAAGTTGGTTTGGCATGATTTGTTCTTGACAAATCCATTTAAGCTATTACTTACAACTCTTATCCTTTAGGTACTTACAAATTGATTGTTTAATAACCTGTTCCAGGATCTTTCCAGATATCAAAGTTAATTTTACTAGTCTATAATTCCCTGGGTACTCTTGTTCTCCTTTTTTGAAGATTGGTACTAAGTTTGCTCTTCTGCAGTCATCTGGGATCTCACCAGTCCTCCATGAATTCTCAAAGTTTATTGCTAACAGTTCCTTAAGGACCCTAGTGTGAATTTCATCAGGCCCTGCCAATTTGAATACCTCTAACTTACCTAAATATTCTTTAACTTCTTTCCCAATTTTGGCTTTCATTTCTTCTCCTTTGATGTTGTTAATATTAATTGTGTTTTAGTATATGGTTATGATCAACCTCTTAATGAAGACAAGGCCCAAGAATAATTTTTTCGGACCCAGTACAAACTTGTAACACAGGCCCCCTCCTACACACATACCACAATTCCTCATCCCATACATACAATTTCATGAACCAGGAATTTTTTTTTCCTCATGGTAATGGAGGTTGCAACCTTGGCCAGGCCACCTAGGGCCTCCAGGGCCCCGTAAAGTGTACCATGTGGGGGCCCTGAATGAAGACTGAAGCGAAATCAGACTTCTTGGTGTCATGTTATTAGCTCTCCTTCTCTAAGTAGAGGAACTTATATTTTTTATCTTTTGCTCCGAAGTTATTTTTTAAAAAAACCCTTTTTTTATTGGCTTTTATGTTCCTTGCTAGGTATAACTCTTTTTTTTTTTTTTTTTTTTTTGCCTTAGTCTTTCTGACTTGATCCATACATGCCTTGCAATATTTCTTTTGTACTTAGGAATTTGCCCATGTATCCACTTTTTGTAGGATTCCCATTTGATTTTCAGATCATTAAAGAGCTCTGGATGTCCTGATTTTATAGGGACAGTCCCGATATTCAGGACTTTGTCTTATATAAGTGCCTATTACCCCCCACGCCGGTCCTGATTTTTCACACTTGCTATCTGGTCACCCTAGTCACAAGCAATTCCTCCTTGTTAATCAGAGTCAAGTTTAAAATGGCTGTGCCCCTGGTTACTTCCTCCACCTTCTGGCAATTTTCTGTTTTGCTGTATTACTTTCCTAACAGATGTCTGGGTAGTTAAAGTCCCCATTACTAATGGGACCTGTGTTTTGAATATTTCTATTATTTGTTCTAGAAATGCTGCCGCCACCTCCTCCTCCTGATTTGGTAGTTTACAGTCGCCCCCTAGCATGACAGCATCTGTGGTTTTTTTTCCCCCTTTTTTAACTTCATTCAGACCTTCAACTGGTCTGCCTCTCACCTTCTTCTGGGCCTCAGAACAGGTGTATATAGAGCAAGTGTAGATATTATTGATGTATAATATAAAACCACCTTCCTTTTTCCCCTGTCTCCCCTTCCTGAACAAGCTGTACTCCTCTATACAAATTTTCCAGTCATGAGACTTATCCCACCAACTCTGTGATGCTAAGTTAGCTTATGGACTAATGCTTTCAGTTTTTCCTGTTTGTTCCTCCTCCTGCTTAAATTGTGCATAGGTATCTAAGGTGTTGACCAGATTGCCTGCCTGCCTGC
The DNA here is from genome assembly GCF_026122565.2 of Emydura macquarii macquarii. Taxonomy (NCBI): domain Eukaryota; kingdom Metazoa; phylum Chordata; order Testudines; family Chelidae; genus Emydura; species Emydura macquarii. The sequence continues at coordinate 6,892,269 of NW_027133614.1, forward strand.
CTGCCTCCCTCCCTCCCCCCCCCCCCAGCTGTTTTCCCTCTTGTTGCTTCTATGATCTTAATGTAATTTTCCATTCCCTGCCCCAAAACATTTAGCCCTCTGTTAAGATCACCGTTTTTTTTACCTACCTGTGGACTTTTGTCACCTGCCTCCTTTGAACCTAGTTCAAAGCCCTGCTCACTAGGTTGGTGAGTTAGTGCATACAAGGTGATGTCAGATTCTGCAGTCAGGTTACACCCCCTTTGCACCACTGAAATATAGAAACGGTGTAGGAGAATTCTGCTGATGCATCTGCATGACAACCAGAATCTGTCCCCTTCTGCCCCCATCTCTAGCACAGGGGAAATGGCAGAGAGACACTATGCCAATCCTCTACTGTCACAGGATCTGTTAAGAACCCTGAGCTGAAGGTGGAACATATTTAGTGGGCCCGCTAAATGTCCTAGGGCTGGCCCTCAGAATCAGGAACCAGCTCTCTGATATCCTCCCACCTCCCTTCTCACCTGCACCAAAGAAAGGTTGGCACAGGAGAATTGTTTGCTAATAATATACAGCTAAATTGTGCGACCCTGAACAACAGTGATTATTTAGAGAGTGAGGGATGTAGCAGTGTGAGTAAGGTTTGCCCAATCTAACACTTCAAGTCTGAGGGATTTATTAATACATAAAATTGTGCATGCCTCTTCCTCCCTGGTATCACTGGCAACCAATGATAAATTCCTCTGAATCAATTTAGTTTTCCTCATATTTATTCAATATTCTTGCATTATTTCATTTCCCCTTTAGCACCTTTGGTGGCCCAGCTATTTTGGATCAGATTTTTAACAAATCAGCCTCCCCTTCTTTTGGCCTAGTCATTGTATGTGGCTACAGGTATGGTCACTTAAGCATTGCGATGCTGAGCATCACATCACCTAAATTTTAGGCACCTAGAAAATCACAAGAACAACATTGTAATCCACAAAGCCTGAGTCAGGCTCCTAGACTTCCTATATAATGCAGGGGGAGAGATAGGTGCCTCAGAATGTGAACCATAAGTCAGCAGACAGGGCAGGGAGTTGCCTAGGCTAGCCAATGGGAGATCCAACGAGATGGGTGTGTGTCCCTGTCTTGGAGTATCTTCCCCTAGAGTGAGGCAGCAATGCATATACTCAGCAGCAGGAACATAGATGCCCAGGGAACTTTTATTACACAATCTTAAACACAGAGATAATTTAGATGACTACAAACTTAGGTGGCAGCAGAGTGGGAGTTTTGTGGATTGCATGGGTGCCTAAAAATGGATATTAGGCATTTAAGTACCTTTGTGCACCCTATCCTTAATTGTCTGCCTAACAGAGGTAGCTATCAAAAAAAAAAAAAATCAGGTAGTTAGGCACTTAAACAAACAACATACATACATGTACATTGTAGTTATGTATAATTGTAGATATAGCATTGTGCCTCTACTATATAGACACAATAAAAGGCTAGCTTTTAAAAACCTGACCCTTTACCCTTCAATTTTGAACTTGGATTTGTGTTTGTGTATTAATAATAGCATTTGTTCTTTGTAAAACTAGACTGTAATTAAGTCATGCAGTTCTGCTGTATGCTTATAGTTGATGAGGTCAGTGTAAATCATTAACTGAATCTAAACAACCCAAAACAGACCACCCTGTAACTGCCAAATCAGGACTAGATCCTGAGAAGTGCTGGTCATATGCAGTTGTGTTAAAATCAAGCTAATTTAAATTTTTCTGACGCGAAGGATTATTTCATCCTTCTGTTTTATCTGGCACTTTGTGGTGTTCTACATATGAATAAATATAAATATGGGCAGAAACTGTAATACTTTCCACTCTCTTTCACATAGCATTGAATTTGAGCTCTAATCTTACTGGGAGTGAAGCAATGGGAAGGGGTGGGAGAAAATCCCTGCTTTCTCAAATGTATGGTTTGCTTTTAGTGTTCTTTTGTAATCTGGGTCATGAACAATGAAAGTGTATAATCTTTTCACTTTCTCAAAGTATGTACAAAGAAGCTATTTTCATGTAATTAGGCTCCTCTTCAGTTCTCAAGTCCTCAGCCAAAAACAGAGATGAGAACTTGTAGCTGCAAATTTTGTAAATGCAGCACAGTTTATAAAAAGTTTGACTAGTTTTATATACGGTATTTAATTATATTAGTAACCAATATAAAAACAAAATCCTGTCCTGGATTCAAGCCTCCAACCCTAAAATTGAAAAACATCCAGTTGGAGATCCCATGACTACCAGACTTCATTGTATCCCTCCCTGCTCAAAAACCTAAATGGGGACACCCTTCCTTGATGTTGCTTCTGCTATAAGATTGTCCAACAGCAGCTGGGAGCTACAGCCATCTAATTCTCAATTCTGTCCCAAACACTGGACAAAGCATTTAAAACCACTGGCTGCATTGGAGGGGACAGAAGAACAGAACTGGGTGTCATCTGTATACTGTAAATGCTAGAGCTGATGCTTGCTCAATAATCCTCCCACATTTTTATATACATTGAACAGCAAGAGGAAGATGGGACACTGCAGCATCCATAAAAACATGGCTAGATCCATAAAAGAGACATCAAGGTGTTCTACTGCCTGATGGAATCCACAGCCCCTGTTTAGATACCCAAGCTCCCTATTCAGTGCATGGGGGGGATAGGCTCCTAAGAATGGAATTCACAAAAACCACCAAGTTGAATGGGGAGCCACCTGAGAAATCCAATAGGAAATGCTGAAGAGAAGCTTTAGTCCCATCCAGCAAAACAGAGTCAGGCATCTAAAGGTTTGTCTATACTGATGGCGGCAAAGTCGCTGCCATCAGATCAATCTTTCTGGATTGATTGAGTGGTCAGTGTAGACCCACTCAATCAATTAGGAAGTCGAGTGAGTAAAACCACCCCATCAAATATCGTAGCGCTGCATTGATGGGAAGCACGCAGTCGACGGGAAGCACGCAGTCGACGGGAGTTTCGCAAGCTACTCTGCATAGTTTGCATAACTCCCGTTGACTGCTGCCGAATCTCCAGATAAGTGTAGACCAGGGCTAAGTCTGGACTGGAGGGAGGGTTCACCCTCGGCTTGGGGTTCACAGCCATGAATCTTCTCCTGGAATTTGGCACCTAAGCCTTTTCTCACAAAAGAAGAGTGATACTGGCCACCACCCCACCCTTATCACCTCTTGCCCATTGGTTAACATACTCTCCAAGACTGTCAGAGACCTAGGTTTAAGTGCCCCCTCTGCCTGATGGGGCGCACAGATTTGAACCCACCTCTCCTGACTCTCAGGTGAGCTCTCTAACAGCTTGACTATGGGGTATTCTGCACTTTCCTGTAGAAACTATTCCACTATGTATTGAATACATAATAGATGTTAGGCCAGAGAGAGTAAAAATATGTGACTCTGACTATAGCCCATAGGTTAGGGCACTCACCTGGGATGTGGGAGACCTAAATCCATGCTCCAATGACTGTTTAATATATGTATATATTTATTTTAAATTAATTGGAGGAGATTAAAGGACACAAATTTGAAATTAAAAGATCATTGTTCGCCTCTCTCAGAAAACAAATAACCCAAAACAGACCACCTTGAAATTGCCAAATCAGGAGTAGATCCTGAGAAGTGCTGGTCAGGTGCATCTCTCTTAAAATAAAGCTAATTTAAATTATTCTGACATGAAGGATTATTTCATTCAACAACTTAAAAAACAAACAAACATAAGAAACACAAGTAAAGGGAGAGTTTATAAGTGGCATAATAAAATTCCCTTTGAATGCACTGTATTTAAGACTGTCCTCTCAGAGCATTTCCTGGAGGCACATTAACTAGGATTATCCATGCAGAGGCTTAAATGTTTTGAATTTATTAGCAAGACAGACACAAGTGTCTTTGAATCACAGAAGCAGACCGCAAGGAAAACAGTGTCCCATTCCAAGCCCAGAAGCTGATACTATGGTCACCCTCTCCTGGGAGTCCTTAAAGAGTCAGGCTGCATTCTCCAAAAAAGCACTGAATGGATATGGTATCAAGACATCTGGAAGTGAAGACCATGACAATATTTATATACTGCTTTCTTTCCAAGGTACTTAGATACACACAAGATATATGTAGCGTGACCAGATAGCAAGTGTGAAAAATCAGGACGGGGTGGGGGGTAATAGGTGCCTATATAAGACAAAAGTTCCGAATATCATGGCTGTCCCTATAAAATTGGGACATCTGGTCACCCTAGATTTAGGGCATGATTCTCCTTGTCTAATGTCAACATGACTCTAATTGAGATAGTCCTGACTTAAGGCCAGAGTCAGATTCAAATCCCTGACTCATGGTGTACAGCACTCTTCTCCAAGAGTAGTCCCATACATATTAGTGGGATACTTGTGGAGTAAGGTGCTATTAAATGAAAGGGTAAAAGAACCTGGCCTTTCATCTAGCACAAGAGAATCGGGCCTGGAGCCTTACATTCCACTGAATTAGCATTTTTTGAAATTAGCTATACTTTGTCAGTGACCCTTAGTTTTAATGCACCATGTTAATTCATATTTAAAAACTCTCATGTGCCAATAGTTATCCTGGTTAATTTTATTTCAAGAAAACCTGTTTAACAAAACCCTATTAGATGATGATGTTTAGACTGAAAGTAACTCATCTGTATACAGATGAGCATGGTTCTAACAAAGGGATTATGCAAATTATTATTATCCCTAAAGTACCCAATCATCTCATAAACTACTTTCAATCCCGCATCAATGTATTAAATGTTCATAGTAATGAATTATAAGCCATTTCGTGTAGTGTTTCTAATAAAGCGGATGTTTAGCGTTTTAGTTACTAATAAAAAACAGCCTTATCTTGTAAATGATATATGGATTTTAAATCAGAAGGACTCTATACCCACATTCTTCCTGAAATGGTGGAAACTGCTTCTCAAAAGATAGCTTATGGCATGTGGTATTACACTTCAGGCTTTATATTAAATGCACAAATATAAAGATAATTAAAAGTAAGGATAGCATTTCATTATAATTTCTTTCTGATAGTGACTTACATAGCTTCTAGAGTTTTAATTAGTTTAGTTTGCCTTGCGTAGGAGCATGAGCTAGTCAACTTATATGACCTACCCTTTCTTCCTGAAATTCACAATAATAAAACTCCAGCAGAGATGGAGATGTCCAACTAATTAACGAAAGGGATAGTGTGTACAAGCTTAGACATTTCATCAGATTACATACATTGGAGAGAGGAAGTTCATTTGGTTCTCTGAAGCAGTCATTTCAAACCACTGCTACATGTATGAGAACTGGGCTGTCAGACTTCCGTGCAGAGCTGCTTTAATAGTAACCAAAAGGATTTATAAATACTTTCAGAAAACCAAAAGGATTTATAAATACTTTCAGAAAAATAGCTTGAATTTTTTGATTGGATCACATTATCTGTTATTGACCAATATTCAGACAGCTGCAATGGTATTTGTGAAAATACATGACTCACCAATGTGTTCACAAATATCAGCACAAATATTTTTCTATCTGAAAATTCATGTCCTAGGTGAGTGGTTCATCTCGTGACATTAGTCAACCAACCACACAATTACTGGATAGTAAACTTTCGAATTGAAGAATTTTCAGATGATCAGCAGTTAGGCTGAAAATTATTCATCCAATCTGGCAAATGCTTACTGAACAATCAGCACATTGGATGGAAACCAAAATCAGTTTATGAATGATTTGCTAAACAAAAAGGGTAAATTAATAATATTCATAATAACAAAAAAATCAGGTGGTTCTACTTTTGTGACTAATACTGTAGGCACCCTGTTTCCTCTTACATAGCCCAATTTCATTCCCACTGACATCCGTTTTTTCTATTGGCTTCAGTAGAAGCAGAATCACACCCTTAATTACAGGGTTCTAAGCTGGGATCTTGTGTGAAACTGCTGCCCACTTCCTTTTCTGTGTGAGCATGTAGTTGTACAATGGAGCTTTAACTTACATGCAGTAGAATGGGAGTTGCTCTCTTGTTGGTATAGCCAAGAAAATAGTCTGGTACATTGGTATAGTAGCCTAAGAAGGTTAAAATGTTTCTTTAAATTCCAGTGTGCAGTCCATTTAAAAAAAACAAAAGCAAAAAAATGCCAAAAAGCCTTTGTTACCACAAAAAGAGGAGGCAGGAGTTTAAGACTAGACTGAACCTTTTCTTCTGGGCCTGAGTAATGGGTGTTACATAGCTATACCACTCCAGAAGGAAGGCTAAATAGGAATTGTGAATCAAAGTCACAGCACCTTTTTTGATCCGCTCTGGTGGGGATGTAAGTTTCTTCATCCCCCTTGTGTGAGGCAGCTTATTCCCCGCTTTGTACCAGACCGGGTGATAATGACTGAGTGGGGAACAGCTGAGGATCCATCATTCTGCTCACTCCCTGCATTTGTTACCCACTTTCGGCTCATTGTCTACGGGGGACATATAGCCCCTGCTCTCTCGCAAGCACAATGCCAGTAGCCAAGAAAAGAGCATGCAGGGGAAGTGGTGAGCTCTTATTTCCCTATGTGTTAGAGCTAATCAAAATTTAGGCCTTATGTTTTTCTTACCACTATTTAGCAACCTAAACATCTGCAATCTCAGACTTCTTGTTATTATAAAGAACTGTGGCACATTTTGTCAGTTTTATGTAGATAAAACTTTCGGTGACCAGCAAAACACCACACAACTGAGCCAGGAGTGGCTTTATATTGTTCTAATCTGAGAAAAGTTGTGTAGCATTTTGAAATGCAGAATAACAAATAAAAAAGCTAGCTCTCTTAAAGGTAACCACTGGAAATTTTCACCTATCCCAGCATGGTTTGTTAAAACCATTTAAATGCATTAAAAATTAATATGTTGAAGTTTTGTCAGGCCATTAAGAATGCCTCCTCTGGCCCTAAGTGTTCTCTTGTCAGCTTCTGGTGGAGACATTCTCCAATTTCTGGCTTTGTGTTTCTGTGATCTTAGATGTGAATAGGGATATACAGTGAGCTAAGGGAAATGTATGATCTATCTGGTTTCATATTCAATTTTGATTTTGGCCTGCTTCTATAATATTTATTATTTTTGTTTGAGTTGCCCGGTAGCTGTGGAAAACCTGTTTCTCATTTGAAGACAGCTAATAGTTGGGATATGATTTTATGGTTGAATGCATTAAGAAACTCCGCTTCATTAGTATAATGACAGAAATATAGCTCATGGTCTTAGGATATTTCTTTTTCAATCTTTATTTTTTCTCCTACAAGGTCTTACTTCTAGAAGACCACTATAAAGCAGAGGATACAAATAGAAGCATAATTAATGTAAAAACATCAGATGCTTATTTATTTGTGTGGTAACATTTAGTGCCGCAAACTGAGACTGAAGTCCCACTGTAGTACGTGCTGTTCATATATAAAGGAGAAATAATCCATGCCCTGAAGATCTTACGTTCTAAATTGACAAGTCAGATAAAGGTTCGGAGGGGAAGTGGAGGTATGGAGAGGTGATTTGACTTGGCTAGAGTCATATAGCAGGTTAATGGCAGCCAGTAAGAGAACCCAGTTTTCCTGATTCCAAGTTCCTTACCCTGTCCATTAGATTACATTATTCACACTGCTAGCTAGAAGCAGGGTGTTCCCAGAATTCACCATCCTACATCAACAGTACCTGGTTGTTTCCTAGTGTTTGACCTGCTAGGAGATGTAGTGGGTGGTTAATGGCTTTAAAAGGATCACACACATTCACACTTTTTTTTAATAGCACCCCTCTTCCACCATTTTAGTGGAGTATTGCTGAGCACAATTCACAATATGGGCTTTTACTTGTTTTCTCTCTCTCCCTCTGCTGTTATAACCCGAATGTGTATTATGGAAAATATATAGGCAAAACCCTTTTTCTACTGTACTACATGTACTGCCCTTCTATAGAGAACTGCTACATAATAGGATTTTTACCTCTGTAAATAGATCTTTTTCTAAGCTCATAAAAAAGATTTAACATCTTAGTGATATTTTTAAGTAAATCAGTAACCAAACAAGAGCAATGTGGGAGGATTTTTAGATTTGGATAATCTGAAATATAAAAAGTATGTCTACAGTTGATGGATTTCTAATTGAAAAGGTCTAGAACTTTTCTGCTGTATAGTGATATATAGCAGAAGCAGAGGTGAAACAATTGATTATTGCTCTACATGAACAGAAGATGTAATAATCATAGCAGAATATAGTCTTGGCTTCTGATACATTATAGGCTTGAAGCTATCTGACTTCAGGAAGAAGTAACAAAACAATAAAATCCTAAACTGTAGGAATAATGCTGCTGACAATGATCATCTAAGAGAGTGCTTCAGGTCTTAGATTCAAATAATCTGCTTCCTTGACAATTGGCTTCATTGAGGCTGTCATAAATATGCTTTGAATTATGGAAAAGGAACAAAAAGCCTTAATTACAGGGCATAATCATAAATTAAAAATGACATTAATGATATAACCAGAAAACCAGTTCAAAATTCCATCCATAGTTTTTTAGCACTGTTCACATGGCCGCTGGGATCTCTAAAATAATGAAAATTCAACAATACTCATTTAGATCCCTGTATTATGTAGATCAAAGTATTTCAAAAAGATGTTTTCATTTCATTTAAGGTTGTCTCTGTCGTTGTTGATGGTTTTTGTTTGTTTGTTTTTCCTTTTCATATTTTAGCCAAGGTTTGACAACAATAAACAGAGCCATCTGTTCCCAAATATATTATGACCATTGTTATGTAAAATCTTCTGTATGAGAGAATAAGGATACTTTCAGCCTCAGAAGTGCACTTTAACATTGATTCAAGGGAAGAAAAAATATAGTCTTTAAAATAAAGAAATAAATAATCTCCAAAAGCAGATGGCTTTTCTTCAGTATCTTTTAAGGCTGTGAAAGCATGCTATTACTTTTTTATATCCCTCCCCCCATGTCTGTCCTTTTTCCTCAGTGGTTTTCATAAATAGAACATCAAGGGACAATTTTACAGTGGTTCTCAGCCTGGTTTGTGTTCGTATGAGTGCAGGCTTTGGGATGCAAACACAGTGTTCCCACGACTGATCACATGAGAGAATTTACAAGCACATAACTCCTTTGTACAAGGAGAGTTTACACGTGTGAAATTTGTCCCCAGGGAGTGATTGTGATAAAAATGCACGTGCAATTTTTATATATATAGAGAGGGGGGGAGACTTTGAAAACATGGCCAAAACTGTGGAAAGATGAGGTTCTATCACGGTAGGATTTTCTTTCTCCCTTCATAGTGTGTGTGGGGGTGTGTGTATATATATACACACATTGTATACACAGTAAACTTTCTTTATTGTGTATTTTGCTACACTGATGGGTTCTATCTGACTGCCATCCCTTGTATGATGGAAAAAGACTTTCAGGATCGTCCCATCTTTTGGTTTTGTTTTTTTTTTCTTCCCCCTGACATTTAAGAGAATCTCCTTTTTTTTATGTCACATTATTAATCAGTAAAATTTTGAAGGTGGTCATCCCTTTGTTTAATATATTAGTTTTGATTATAGTACACATTATAGGAACTCAACCCTGAAAGAGCGGTCTGTCTCTGATCCAACAGAGCAGTTATGCACATGCTCAACTTTAAGTTCAAAAACAGTTCCACTGAACTCAGTGGGCCTACACACAAGCTTAAAGTGAAGCAAACTCTTAAAATCTTTGCTGTTATGGGGTCAGAACGCATAATAGCTTGCAGGACTTAACCTCAGAATTTCAATGCTTAATACAAAGACGTGATGCAGAATCAAACTACTCTAGGTATTAGAACCACATGAAAACAATGACCCATTGCATCTCAATATTAGTTTGCTAAATGGGCCTCTTTTTCCTGTAACCTGCATTAATTGTCTCAGTGGTCTTCCTTTACCTATTCCATGTAGGATTGTGAGACTGAATTCATATTGTCCACTTTTGGGATCTCAGAATGCAGCTGTTTCTTTTCTCTGTGTAAAGCCTTTCAACCTTGTATAATCTAAGGAGAATATGTAAATTTGGGGCAGGTTTTGTTGTTTGTTTTTTCTTTCACATGACTTTAGTCTGAGTTTGGTCTCATACTTCCCAGAGAAAAAAACAAAAATATGAAAAAATAACTTTATGGGCTAGATCCTGACTTAAGCCATGTGATCTCAAAACCAAGTAAAAGGATGTAAGAACATCTCTTGCACTCTTATGCAGGCCACCCAGAATGTGGATCCAAGTGCATAGGAATAAGCAGGACTATGGGCTGCTTATGTCCTCCCCGGAGCAGGTGTGGAGGACAATGATTCAGGAAATAGGCAGGGCATTAGCTTGATACCCTCAACCGACTGGAATAGAGCAGGAATAAATTACTGTGCCACAGTAACAGTGAGGAACTCAGGGAGGATTTGTGACTCAGAAGTGTGTGTCTGAGGCACTGTGCTTCCAGGGGCTACTCTTGGGCTGGTGCAGTTTGTGCATCACTTTTTTTTCAGGACTGTGCCTAAAGTCAGACTTTAGCCCCAAATGAGCAGATCAAGCCTGAATGAATCAATTATATATTTACTTTTACTTCAGCTGGAACTAGCAAGATAACACTATTATTAACCTTACTGTAAAATCTTAGTAAATGCTGCAAAGCTGTGAACCTGTGTAAAAAGAGGAGTTTATGTAGAGTGCTGTATGATCATTTACTGACTAGCTAGGCACAATTCTAAATGGTTTTCAAACGTCGGGACTATGCAGGGTGCTGTAACTGAAACCTGTTTTGAATTGACTCTTCCAGAAGTCTCCAACACAGGTGAATGTAATATAGTGAAAGCTACAAATCATAAAATAACTTGTGATTTGCTTTGTTAATCTCAATGACAATTGCCCTTCCTCCTTTAGAATTCATTTCCTTGATAGAAGCATTCAAAGAACTATATACAAAACAGATACCACTGGTATTTATGAATAAAAAACCTAAAGAGCATGTGTGTCTCTCTATGTGTGTACAAACTGCAAAACTGTATGTTCTTATTTTGAGGGATTGTTACTGGCTACGGAGAATTAGTATCCCTTTAGTTTTATCTGCAGTTTTATGAAATTACAATTTTAATTGGTTCTGCTTCTAAATATTCATACAGATCACTTTGCTGAATTTTCCATTGCATTTTCAAAATTTCTGAGCTTTATTTAAAATAAAAAAAGTCTTAACAGTTTTCAAAGTTTGGAGATGCCTGATATTGATTGATTACCCATTCAAAGAAAGGTTAAACATGTCCTGTTACTTGTGTCTCCTTTTAGTTTTGACTCAAGAACACTGCAGTTTTATAGCTCTACCATTTGATATGATGACTTGCAAGTTAGTTAAGCTGAAATCTGACTCTATGGATTGAAGGAAATCTCAGTTAAATTTGACCCTTGATATCAATTGATGGTTTAATGTCCTCACACAGATTACAACCATTTTAATATTTCAGTAAGATGTTCACTAAATGAACCATTTTAAAATCAGATGCATTTAACTGACTCTTTCTATTACTTTAATGCATCTTTTTATTCCAAGCCAGGGTTATATATTACTAATTGCTTGACCTGAGACTGCCAACTGTGTTATTATATACTGGAACCATTTGGCTTTACTAAATTGGTTTCCAATTTTTTTATAGCATATGCTTTTGGATGAAAATCACTAAAACTAAAATCAAAATCAAAATGCCAATGGAAACTTTAATACATTGATGTAACATAAAGATATGGCTTCATTTCCAGAACATATTTTATCATCAGTGTCTTAATCATGGCACAATTAACAGTTTCAACCTCAAGGCCCTCATTACAAAAGACTTCAACACTCTGTGGAACAGCAGAACACAATTGCAAGAAAATAATTAGTCGGAACATGGTCAGATCTTCATTTGCTATTTAGAAACCCCTTTACTACAAACACTGGGCTTTGTTGTCATAACTAAGAGCTAGAAGAGCATTAGGTTAGATCATACTGATGGCTGCTGCAAAAGTAGCTGGAGGCTTATGCCCAGAAAGCCCTGGGGCAGGATAGCATAATGCCTCTAGGGCTGTTGCGGGCAGCATCTTCCCTAGCAGCAGTTCCTATGTCTTTTCTGCTGGTGAACACAGCCCTCCCCCAAAGTGTTGCTCTACAGCTGAAAGCAAGAAGGGTCATGGTCCCACCCACTTCAGGCTCACACATGCACCCTCTGAGCCGTGGAGCACTGCAGGATAGGCTCCTATCTAGTTAAGGTACTTATATGACATCCTGTTACTGTACTTTGAGTGCATCACAAGCTTTAATGTATTTATCCCTCCAACACCCCTGTGAGGGAGAGAAATAGTTCCCCAACTGTAAAGAAGGATAATACTGAGGACCAGAAAGAATAGGTGAATTTCCCAGGCTCACAGAGGAAGTTTGTGGCACAGCAGGGAATTGAATCGGGTTCTCCCAAATCCCAGGCTAGCACCCTAACTACTGGACCATCCTTCTGCCCTACTTTGCACCCCAAGAGAGCAGGTACCCAGATTGCACTGGGAGATGAAGGGGTTTCTGCACTATCTCACCTTTCTCACTCCCATCTGTGAAAGCCTGAGTTGGTACAATGCCTACAAGAATTGCTGTGTCATGACAGCTGTGGAAAAGTAAGCTGAAACAGGATACGATTTTTGTAGAATAGAATAAGGCTATTACATTATTTACAAAATCCAAATAACCGTAGTACAAAATTAAAGGGTATTATACTTATAATCTAGTCACTATATTGCAAGGAAGTTTTTATTTTATGTTGTAAATTATGCTGAAGCAATGCAGGAGATGAAGAAAACTTTATATTTCCTTCAGTAAAGCATATGTAAAATTGCCTTGGCTGGTATCTAGTGAATACTGGGTATCTTCACCCAGTGGCAGAGTCAAATATTGTTTTGCTGTGAAGGGTATTTCGGATTCATTCTGTACTAGTGACCTTTGTAGTGGTAGAACCATGAGGCGGGGGGATAAATGCATACACTTCTCTGGCTGATTTTCAGCCAGTTTTCCTTTCCAAGTTTCTATATATTCTGTGGGACCTCTTTGCTGGTAACATCTAGTGGCAAGATATTAGGTTCTTTATTTTCAATCACAAGAGATTCTTAGGCCTGTGCTCAAAATAAACACCTCTTAATGTTGATAGTCTTGTGAAATACCTTTCCTCTTGTGAATTAAGATACTGAAAAGGAAACAGAAAAACAACTGTGAGAGGTCCAGTGCAGCTACAACTCTGTTGTTCGTTTGGTTGCCCTACAAGCCCCTTCCACCAAAGAAGATCCTAAGGATTTACGAGGACAGCCCCCCCAAATGTTAGGGGGTAATGTCAAGACAGACATCCTGAAGAGCTTTGGTGGGGACTGGGTAAAAGGAGGCCAGGCCCAAATGAGCAGTTATCAGACCAAAGTAGTGGCACTCTACATTTTATAGAAAAAAGATGCTGTCTTAGCCGCACACCAAAACATCTATTTTCAATATTCTTACAAAAAGGGGTTTGGTTTGAATTCTCTGAGTAACACTAAAGCCCAATCCCCATTTGATTGTAGGAGGAAGGATGATTTTCATTTTTCTTAGAAAATATACAGAACATCAGAAGGTATTAACATATTACCATTGGTACATTTTCCCCTTAAGATACCATCTAATTAAAATTTCCTCAGCCATTCAGTCCAGCCTGAGCCATTCTGGTCATAAAACGTATGACAGGAAGGAAAATAGAAATAGTTAACAATGGGAGACCGAGAACATCTCAGAACCAAATCACTCTGCTATTAAGAAACTTATCATTTTGCCTAAAACAGTCCTAATGATGACAAATGGCAAGGTTTAGACATAGTGTTAAAGGGACAGTTAGAGTCAGCAAGGTTCTTCTCGGTTTCCAGTACAGTACATGTATGGCACTGAATCAATTCTTCATTGTCATTATTCATCTAATATTGTATCTGGAAAACAGTGTTTGATCATTTTTAATTAAAGAATTAATCAGCTATCAGTTGTTAGGTAAAATGCATCCTATTCTGGCATATTTTGATCCATTGTCATGTAATTCTTTGTCTTAGCTTGACACTCACGGTCTTGCTGGAGATGGAAGCTGAGGAAAGACTTCATCTTGACCACCTTGTTGACATAATCTCCCTTAGTTTAAAAAAAAAATCTAATTCTCTCTGTCTTATCTATCTCTTACAATGTAAGAGTGATATTAACAAACACTTCTTGAAATAGTCTCTTAATCACTTCCTTGCAGTTATGCTCAAAATGCTGGAAACAATTGAAAACAAATTTTCTGTCGGAGAAAAGAGGCAGTTGGTAAGCATTTATAGACTGCAATTTCAGAAGCCATTACTTTATCAGATATAAATGAATGCTCATGATTAACTTGGATAATGAATAAGGTTTCTCCATATGTAATAAATAAGCAAATTCTTATCCTTCCTGGAAGCTGGGCAGAACTGATTTGAAAACTTTTGAATAGTAGTTGTAATTTGAATTTTCAGAGTGTAACCCACTCATGTGGCATGGCTGCAGAGCCTTTTCCCTTTTATTTTCGGGATTCACCTTTAAGGGTGCCTAGTGCCTCCACCCAAGGAAATCTCTCCTATTCTAGAGCAGTGTTTTTCAATGACCGGTCCGTGGACCAGTGCTGGTCCCGGAGATCTGACTGACACAGTTTAGGAAGGTGGTCACCAGTATAAAAAAGGTTGAGAAACACTGCTCTAGAGACACAGAGGGCCTGTCCCTTGGGAAAATATTCAGCAGCCAATCTCGTACAGAGGAAAGTCAGTCAGGGAAAAATAAAATAACTATCACAATTCCCAGAGTAATGAAACAGTACTTTGGGCTTCAGTAGGTATAGGAACTCAAGATAGGGGACAATGGGAAAAAGGATTAGTTTAATAAAAGGAAAAATTAACAGTACATAAACTCTACTCCCTACAAATATTTACAGCCAGTGAATACCACCCCACTCCCTCTCAACACCTATCTAGGCAAATGGTGAATTTAGGCTCAGGACATGTCTACACTACAAAATTATGTCAACCTAATTTACCGCCATCAATCAAATCACTTGCATGTGTTTGTGTGTGGGCACACTTGGCTCCTTGTTTTGGGCATCCTCCCCAGGAGCACTGTTATTGATTATATTGTCAGCATGGAGCATTGCGGGATGGCTCCTGATAGCCAGGAACAGTCAATATACAATTTTGTTATTTTAGTAAAGTCCAATAAAAGTGATTTAGTTTAAACTAGTTCCATCTCTTATTTTGTACAATAAGAAAACTGGGCCAGATCATGCCATTGGTATCCATGTGCAGGGGGTGCATTCCAAATAGCACATTCTGAGCTTTTCTTTGAACAAAACCAGCACCCCTATGCTTTGGAACATGGACTTGAAATCTGGCAGGGATGTACCTTTGTGTCAGGGATGTGACTCTGACATTCCTGTGAAAATCTGTCCAAATTTGGATAAATTATAACCCTTTGAAAAAACACATTTTTCATATGTTCAGAAGAGCCATCGTAGATTTTAGCAAATTAATTCCCCAAAAAGTCCATCCATACTGGGTATGCTCTAGCCCAACCCTGAGAAAGGCTTTCACTGAAATTTCAGCTCTTGGTTGTTACAGACATTGCTGGGTTCGGGTCTGGGCACCTGAACTGGTAGCTGGGAGACTTGTTCTCCTGCACTTTCAGTGAATTCAAGGCTGGGCCCAGACACCATGGAGGAGAAAACTGCCTGATTTGAATTCAGAAGGTACAAGTGATGGACCCATAGGGGTAATAAAGTGGGACAGAGATCCTGTGGGAAAAAATAATCTTTAATTACATGATCACATATTATCATAATGCATATGCATAAGGAGGTGGGATTAAGGTTTCACAGGCAACCTCAATTTTGGCATATCCTAACTTTGAGTGCTTGGCTTGGCAGCCTTCTTAATGTTCTTTTAATGTAGTCTGTGTGTATGATATATAATAATTCTGGGGAAAGCTAATATACACTTTAATGCTACATTAACTTTCTTGCAAGACCCACTACAAGGTGTGGATTCCCATTAGACAGCTGTCCAAGAGTCAAGCACCTTGTTAGAGAATTCCTGGCAGCATGATCACACTGACATTGCTATCAGAGGATGTAGAATGTGTGTCACTTCCACCTTTCCATCTGAATGGGTTTGAATCAGGCCAGTCCATTGCAGATTTTGAGAGTGTAGGGATTCATATTTGTATACTAATCAAAACCCAATTCACCTTGGTACAGGATTTAGATCACACATCGCTCCACTGAGCAATTATTTTCCTCACACTTGCCTACAGTGCACCCTCTCCCCTTGTACAATCTGGTATCAGGTTGGAGAATTAGAAGGATTTAAAGACATCACTATTTATACCCATTTCACCTTTGAGAAATTAGGCTGGAGAGGATGAAAATCAAGCCATTCTGCTAGAGGAAAGTCCACTATGACTTTGCAATATATTTGTAAATAGAGTAGTAAACTCATACATTTTAATGCCAGAAGAGAGCATTGTGATCATCTTCTCTGACCACCTGCACATTGCAAGCCACAGAACTTCATCCACTCACTCCTGTAGTAGTCTCATAACTTCTGGCTGAGTTACTGAAGTCAAGTCCTCAAATCTTGATTTAAGGACGTCAAGTTGCAGAGAATCCACCATTTACTCTAGTTCAAACCAGCAAGTGACCCGTGCCCCATGCTGCAGAGGAAGGTGAAAACCCCCAAGGTCTCAGCCAATCTGACCTGAGGGAAAATTCCTTCCAGACGCCAAGTATGGCAGTGAGTTAGACCCTGAACATGTGGATGAGACCAACCAGCCAGACACCTGGGAAAGAATTCTCTTTAGTAACTCGGAGATCTTTCCATCTAGTGTCCCCTCTCTGGCCATTTGAGATATTTGCTTGTAGTAGTTGCAGATGGGCCATAAGGCATTTTAGGCAATTTCATCATACCATCCCCTCCATAAACTTATCATGCCCAATTGTAAAGTAAGTTGGGTTTTTTTTTTTGCCTGCACTGCTCTTGTTGGAAGGCTATTCCAGAACTAATTTCAAACCTAAAATTATTGATATCTTATATCCATTTGTTTTTTTGCCAGCACCAGCCTTTAGCTTAATAACTCCTCTTCTTCCTGGGTTTTTCCCTCTAATCTATTTATAGAAAGCAATCCTATTTCCCTTCATCCTTAGTTTTGTTAGGCAAAGCAAGCCAAGTTCTTGAAGTCTCCTCTTGTAAGGTAGGTTCTCCATTCCTCTGATCATCCTAGTAGCCCTTCTCTGCACTTGTTCTAGTTTGAATTATCTTTCTTAAAAATAATAGACCAAAATTGCACATAATATTCCAGATGAGGTCTCACCAGTGCTTTGTAAAACTTCACTATCTCTGTGGGAAATATCTCTTGATGCATCCTAGAATGGCAGTACCTTTTTCACAACCACATTGCATTGATGGCTCATAGTCATCTTATGATAAATTAATACATCGAGGTTTTTTTCCTCCTCTATTGCTTCCAAATTATGTAGCCCCAGCTTATAGCAAAAATTCATGTTGTTATGTGCATGACTTTGCACTTTTAAATTTCATCCAATTTCTCTTACTCCATTGTTCAAGGTTGTCCACATTTTCTTGTAGAAGTAGATGTACCTTGAAGAAGAGTGGTATGTCTTTGTGTCCCTTGTGGCTTTTCATAGACTGAATAGGCCAAACTGCCAAGGTATGTTTTTTTTTTTTTTTAAAAACAAACCAACCATATTTACTCTTTGTTCTGTAAGGGGTGAAAATTAGTAATGCAGCAATGTGTTGCTAACTTACAAGCTGACATGTTCTTTTATGTTTACAAAAATCTAGAATGCTGTAATGGGTATAATTATTGAATCCTATGAGATAGTGTAAACATTCTATAGAAAATATACTATTATATGTATTGGTATAGTAGCTTTTTTATTAACTCTGTTTTATTTCTCAAAACCTTAATTTCTTTTATCTGAACTAAATTCTACAGGACTCCCCCCCCCTCCCATATTAGTTGCCATCAAATGCCCACTGATCATTATAAACAAGGGTAGTAAAAATCAGAAATTCTACTACAAATTGTCTGGAAAGTAAGGCTTGATCTATATATCTATGTGATCATTACAAGTTGTGATTAATAAAATTGAAATGTATATATTGTTTTTACCTATAGGACTTATTCACCTCTGGCATTCAGGCAGCACAAATTGGTGTGAGAGACTTAACATTTCAAAGCTGTTCATCCTCTCTCAAACATTTTCTTTTCACACATGAATAAACAGATTCAGACAAAAAAACAGACAGCTGAGGAGAGAAATTCTCTGCATGTCTTGATCCTGCCAGTGTTCTTAAAAGGTTGATTACAACAGCCAAGTGTATTATAGTTGTTTGCAGTGTTGTTGTATTCATGCTGGTTACAGGACATGAGAGAGACGAGGTAGCTAAGTTAATATCTTTTATTGGACCAGCTTCTGTTGCTGAAAGAGAGAGATTTTTGAGCTTCATAGAGCTCTTTGGCGGGTCATCTATTCAAGTTTGGTAATGCTCAAAAGCTTGTCCCTTCCACCAACAGAAGGTGGTCCAATAAAATATATTATGTCACCTACCCTGTATCTCTAAATGTATTATAATAACAGACTGAAAATAAGCAGTACTTGGTATCCCAGAAAAAGTTTAATTTCTTGCCATCAGTGGATGGGTGAGTGATTGCATTAATGTTGGCAGTGCATTATTTCACAAGGTTCATTATCTATTTATGTCCCAAAGTTCCCACTCTTAAGTACCATTGATCAGTACCTTCCTCGATGAGTAGTTCCGTCAGTATCAATGGGAGTCTTCAAGGAAAAAGGCACTGATCAGTATGACTACGGGTGGCAGAAACTGATCCTGAGAAAGAGTAAGCATCTGTACCTGAAAGCCTCTGAAAAAGGGAAATGTTAAAAGGTCTGTGAGGAAGCAAAATAAGTGTGGTGAAATGAATACAATACCTTCTGAACTGATGAATATTTTAGAAGTTGGAGATGCTGTCAATCAATTTGCATGTAGTACTGTTATTTTAAATAATAGTAAAGATCGGTCTCTTTTTCTGAAAGGAAAAAGAAATTTACAAAAAAAAAAAAAAAAGTGAAAGATCTGGCTTTTTATTAGACTCTGATACCAACCTTCTAATGCATTGTTTCTTGGATTGGAGTACAGGAATTTACCGATTATTTTAAGACCAATAGGTGCCACATCCCTACAAGGACTTTACATCAGTATAACTGCTGGATACTGCTTGGACTATAAAGACTTGAGACTGACTGAACTCCAAGTGCCCACTTGCATTCCTAAATAAAGTGTCTGATGTTCCAATGGGCATGCTGAGTCGTAGGAGATGTTACCACATTTTTTCAGAACTATTGCTGACTGTAACTATACAACATGACTATAGGCCAAGTTATGTGCTGATGATATAAACCCTGTGAAGTCCCATTGAAATCAATGGAATTGGATAGGAGTTAAAGCAATACATAGTTTGACTCATTAACACTCTAGGCCTGATTCAAAGTCCATTCAAACCTACAGAAAGGCTTCTAGCCATGGTAGTGCCTGAAAAAGTAATGGTCTGCTCCTGGGAAAATGTCGCTACACCTTGCCCTTGCTTGGGATTTATGGCAAAGGAACAATTGAACCCTTGCAGAGTTTAATAATGAAAATGTAGCCATACATTAGCCCAGTATTATTTAATTTAAAAATATGCCAACTTAATTGAATTGGTTTAAATAGATACAAATTGTTATATATTATTTTCAGCTCTATAGTAAGTTCTACCCAAGAATCTCAGTCCTTTACAAACAATTTTGAATTATTTCTACTTCCTTGTGAAACTGAGGGATAGCTAGGTAAAGTGACTGTCAGTGTCACACACAGGTACATAGCAGAATTGGGGTAGAACCCAAATCACTCGCAGGCATGTGCAATTGCCCCAAGACCACCAGACCCATTAAAATCATAAATAGTATCCTGGCTGGTAATACTTATTATTCTTCCAATGTAGTTTTATTCTCAGTTTTTAGAAATTCAAGTAAATCAAACCAACAAAAACACTAGAGAAAATCATTTGAGTGTTTGTTGTCTTCTGATATCGTATAGAATATTTCTGTTCTTTCCAAAAATCTTTAAATTGAATTTATTTATGGGTCTTTAGTGATAGCTTTTGATTTCCTGTAGGAACCCAAATTGAACGCATAATAAAATCATCTGAACTCTGAGAAATGCTACTTCCCTTTGAATATCTGGTTCTAATCCTAAGGGGTGACTTGACTCTATTTAGCAATGCAGCAGCTGGTTCAATTTCACTGGAGATGTACTACTTTTGTGTAGCTGTTATACTTCTTTATTTTCTTATGAGCATCTGCTTCCAGTTTAAGCCAGTAAAACCCAGACCTATATCTAGCATATTAAATGTTGCAACAGTACCCATTTTCTTTGTACATTATCCTTTCTGTTTATTGTGGAGGACACCATTATTGTATTTTCCTCTCCTACGTACATCTTCTGTTAAGGATGTTTTGTTTGAATTGGTCAAAAGCACAGCTAGTAGGGTTGCATCTGAAGCCTGCATCCCAAGCAAGGGGAAAGAATTCATAGAGAAGAGTTTCAGACCAAGCTGGATAAGCAAGCAGCTCAAGCACGTGATTAAGAGAAAGCAGACAGGCTACAAGGAATTGAAGATGTTATGGTTCAACAAGCTACCTCTTGGAGGTCAGAAAGTGTAGGGATAAAGTGAGAAGTGCCAAAAAACAAGCATAGTTGGACCTTAGAAAGGGAATTAAAACCAATAGAAAGGTTCTATAGGCATATAAATAAAAACAAGGAAAGAATAAGTGGGACTACTAAGCACTGAGGATGGGGTGGAGTTTAATGATAGTCTAGGCATGGCCCCACACCTAGACAAATACTTTGCCTCCATTTTTAATAACAGTAATGAAGAGCTTAGCAGTAGTGGCAGGGTGGCTAATGGGAATGACGATATGGAGGTAGAAATTTCCACATCTCAGGTGGAAGCCAAATTCAAACAGCTTAATGAGACTAAATTGGGGGCCCTGGACAATCTCCATCACAGAATATTGTCACATGAAATTGCAAGCCCAATAGCAAGGATTTTTAATGAATCTGTAAACTCAGTGGTTGTACCCCATAACTGAAGAATTGCTCATATAGTTCCTATTTTTAAGAAAGGGGAAAAAAGTGATCCAGGAAACTACAGGCCTTTTAGTTTGACCTCAGTTGTATACAAGGTCTTGGAACAAATTTTGAAAGAGAAAGTAGTTAAGGACATAGAGGTGAAAGGTAATTGGGATAAAATACAACATGGCTTTACAAAAGATAGGTCATGCCAGACCAACCTCATCTCCTTTTTTGAACAGATAACTGATTTTTTAGACAAAGGAAATGCAGTAGATCTAATCTACCTGGATTTCAGTAAGGCATTTGATACAGTATCACATGGAAAATTATTAGTTAAATTGGAGAAGATGGGAATTATTATGAGATTTTGAAGGCAGATAAGGAACTAGCTAAAGGAGAAATAACAATGGGTCATACTGAAAGGTGAACTGTCAGGCTGGAGGTAGGTTACTAGCAAAGTTCCACAGGACCAATCTTATTTAACATTTTTATTTCTGACTTTGGTACAAAAAACAGAAGTGAGCTAATAAAATTTGCAGCTGAAACAAAGTTGAAAGGTATTACAAATATGGAGGAGGATTGGAATATCATAGAAGATGTGGATGACCTTCTATACTGGATTAATAGAAATGGGATGAAATGTAATAGTGCAAAGCACAAGGTCATGCATTTAGGGTCTAACAACAAGAATTTTTGCTATAAAATTGGGATGCATCAGTTGGAAGTGACAAAGGAGGAGAAAGTCCTGGGTGTATTGGTGGATTACAGGATAACTATGAGCTACCAATGTGATGTGGCCCTGGAAAACACTAATGCAATTCTAGGATGCATCAGGTGAGGTATTTCCAGTAGAGGCAGAGAAATATTAGTGTCATTATACAAGACACTGGTTAGACCTCATCTGCAATAGTGTGTGCAGTTCTGGTCTCCCATGTTCAAGATGAATTCAAACTGGAACAGGTGCAGAGAAGGGCTACTGCTTATGAAAGGAGATTCAAAGAACTTGGCTTGTTTAGCCTAACCAAAGAAGGCTGAGGACAAATATGATTGCTCTCTACAAATAAATCAAATGGATAAATATCAGGGAGGGAAAGGAGTTATTTAAGTTAAGTGCCAATATGGACACAAGAACAAATGGATATAACCTGGCCATCAACAAGTTTAGCCTTAAAATTAGAGGAAGGTTTCGAACCACCAGAGGAGTGAAGTTCTGGAACAATCTTTCAAGAGGAGCAGTGGAAGCAAAAAAACCTAACTGACTTCAAAACTGAGCTTGATAAATTTATGGAGGGGAAAGTATGATGAAACTACCTACACTGGCATGTAGCCAAGCTGTGATGGCTAGCAGCAAATATCTCCATAGACTGTGATGGGACACCAGATAGAGAGGACTCTGAGGTACTACAGAGAATTCTTTCCCAAGTGTCTGGCTGATGGGTCTTGCCTGAATACTCAGGGTCTAACTGATCACCCTATTGATACCGGGAAGGAATTTTCTCCCTGGTCAGATTGGCAGAAACTCTGGGGGGAGGGGTTCGCCTTTCTCTTCAGCATGGGACATGGGTCATTTGCAGGTTTAAACTAGTGAAAGTGGTGGATTCTCTGTAACTTGAAGTATTTAAATCATGGTTTAAGGACTTCAGTAATTCAGCCAGAAGTTAGGAATCTATTACAGGGAGTGGATGGGTGAGGTTTTTTGGCCTGCAATGTTCAGGAGGACAGAGTAGATGGTCATGATGTCCCTTCTGTCCTTAAAGTCTATGATTCTATAATGTAGCCAATAAAATATATTTGCCTTTATCTCACTGAAGGAGAAGGACTTTAGATAAACAAAGGAGGAGCTGTGGTTCTTTATACAGAGCTGAGATGTCAGCATACATCAGGGAGAGAAAAGCAGCAGACCTGAAGTCCCTGACACATAGGGGAAGAAGAGAAGAGGTGGCTTAGATGGTCCCATTGTGCTTTTCCTCCTGTAGATGGTGGAAATTAATGACCTACACACTTCTCCACAAAAAGGGAGGGAGGTGTTGAGCCCCCAGTCCCCACCATTGAGAAGAGAGGTGTTTCAGGTCCCATGCTACTATGACAAGAAATAAGATAGAAGGAGAAATATTTGTGGAGAGGATAGACTTAGCTGTGTGGTTGTGTTTCCAGTGTTGTAAATCAGCTTGGCATTGAGTTAATCTGGTAAACTCAATGACAACCTTTTTACTTGACAATCTGAGAATTGCTCAGATTTGTAGAAAATTCTATGGGTCCCATAAGAACTAGGAACATTCTCTTTCTAATGGTGTAAAGCTTCTGCTTATGACTCTGCAGGTCATGAGGTAGCACACCAAAAATCTGTTTCTGAGTTAGAATTGAAAATCATCCGTTCTGGACCTCAGATTAGTATCAGTTTTTGGGTGGGAAATTTGGGGAAAAGAAATTTTCTAGAAGGCTAATTTGCTATTTGAAATAGCAGCTTTTTGAAGCTGCTCACGGATTTTGAATGTTAAAAGTAGCCTCAAGGAAGACGCATTAGTGATCAGAATGTATTAGTTAGAAGAGGTAGTCAAAAGTGTAGGATAAATGCATTTATCAGATTGATATTTTCCACTTCCATTTAGTACACTTATTGTATTACTTTGTACCAATTATCCTTTAAAACAGAGGGTTTTAAACAGGTAAGTACAATAATGTAGGTAAATAGAAAGGATAGCACAGAACATAAGTCCCATAGATGATCATGTAGAGTTCAACTCCCTTCATTTCTTTCATACCCAAATCGGTAGGAGTTGGGATGTGCTAGAAATACAGTAATGTATTCTTTTTCTGTTAGATTTAGCTACTGATTTAATTTCACAACTTTAAATATAGTGGCTCAGAAATAAGGGAAATATCACTTACCTTTTTAGCTAAAAATCTTGTGAGGCAGGAATAATTTTAACAGACCAAACTGAATAAGCACTTTTGTTAGTAGTGTGATCCTCTCTCTTTTTTTTTATTTGATAACTAGGCTTACTAATAATTAGTGCTTGAAAGTTCTCTACTTGCTAGTAATTTGATAAACGATTAAAAATTTGACAATTGCTTCATCAGTAGGTTCTGTAAACAAACCCAAACAAATTGTGGTAAGTTATGAATGCTGCTGCTGCTCCAATCGTTTTACTGTATTAAACAATTATAGTGGAAAGATCTTTCTTTCTTTTGTAAATTTTAACAAATAGCTTGAAGGAAGCCTAACACAAGGGGGTTCCATATTTCACTTTCAGCATCACTGGTCTCATTTGGCAAGCTGCCCAGGAGAGTCTATAGTGTGACAGAATTAAGAAGAATTTTGCTTCCCATGGATTAGTTTTTGTAAAATGTTCTGAATTTTAAATAAATTATATATATTATCAAAATGTGTCTATCTGAAATTAATGTGTATATGTCTATAACAATTCCAATCACAATCTGTTAAACTAGATAAGGTTGTTCTAATCCATATACCTCACCCAGTCCTTCTATTTTCTATCATATCTACCATGTGCAACACATATGATTCCTCCCTTTCCAACCATATAAAATGTGCAACGTTTAATTCAGATAATGGAGATAGCAGATGAAACTATACAGTCTTGCAAGGTCCAAAAAGCTCCAACAGTAACAAGCCATTCTACCTTGTTTTCTCTGTCTGTCTCTCCATACTCCTCTCTTTTGCCTTCAGTTATGCTATTTTAATATTTTTAAAAGTTGAGTTGAGCATAGAGACTGATGGAACTTAGATTTTCCATTTTGCAGGAAATTCTGTAATTTCACAAATTTTGCCTTACCAAAATGAAATGAAAATGGAATTAAAACAATTTTTGAAACTTCCTGGAAAAATAATTTTGGAAGAAAAACATTGGGGGTCTATCAAAATCTTTCATCTTGATAAAATTGAAACCTTTAATTCTGATTTCAGGCTTTTTAAATCTTTTTATTTATTTTTAACAGAAAAAAAATAAATAATTTTGTTTCAAACAGTCAGTTTGAATGAAAAATTGAAACATTTCATTAAAAATATCAAAATAGGACACTGACATTCACAGCATTTAAAAAAAATGAATCTAAATCTTTCTAAACATTTCAATTTTGACAAAAATGACATCATATTGCCCTGACTTACCCTGTTTCTAAATTTCCCAGAAAGTTTTTTTTTTACTTCTCATTATATGTTTATACTTCTTGCTTACATGTTCCAACATGACCCATTACTTATCTTACCAGCAGTATCATTTCAACAGATCAGCAAATTATATCAAAGAAAAATTGACAAAAATACACTCATGTTGGGCAAAGCCTTGGCCTATGTTTTACTTTATCTATATTTACTCACTTTCCACATATTACAATGTATTAAAAATTATAGCTGTGATGGGTTGTACTTCCCCATTGGCCCTGAGAGCTGAATTAGGCCAAGTGGGCCCAGTCAGTCTATTAAGCAGCAGACAGGGGAGAGATTTAGGCTACGAGGGGGCCACAGATTGTGAGCTAGCTTACCTCCACTGGTGTGCAAATTGGCATAGTTACATTAAGCAAATGGAGCTATGATGATTTAGCGCCAAATCTTCAAATGGGGTTTCCCCAAAAGTTCTAGAGCTTGACAGTCTGCTCTCTGTTACATTAGTGTAATACCATTGAAGTCAATGGGGTTACTCCTGATTTACACTAATGTAGCAGAGAGCAGAATCTGACCCTGGTATCTCTTTATATATGCAAAAACAGGCATTAAATAACAGGGAACAGTCCTTCTTATGAACTTTCCTGTCTCTCCTGCTCCATGTTGGGCTGGAAATATTGCAAGAATAGTCTTTTTAGTTGTCCATTGGTACTTAGATGCTCCTTGTTTCACCCTGGGTACATAGCGTGGGTGTGAGAAAATGATCTCACTTGTTTTCATACCTAATAATAAAACAAGCCAGCATAAAGCCCTGGTTCAGTTTTGTGAGCAAGTTACTGTCGGTTCTTAATTTTAGCTGAGCTACTTTGTCATCCCTCACCAAATAGAAATGTTTTGAGAATATGTCACTCAAAGTAATTGACCTGGGGCAGTGATTCTGGTATGGCATAGGAGAGTATTTGCTGGTATATAAAATATAATTTTTGATACATCGTGCAGTTGTGTATTTTGACCTATTTGTACCAATCCTTTTTTATGCTGCATCCAGTGAGGATTTCATTTTGGTCTTTGCCAAAGAGTTTGTCAGTCTGGATAAAATGAGAAAGAAAATATCAAGTTAAGCTGCTTTTAGGGAAAAAAATGATGTTGTTAAGGGTCTTCAGACATTATTGGTTCACGAACGTGGAGGTCCCAAGGGTTACTGACCGAGTGGTTCTTGGCTTTGGATTAATTGAGAAGTGCATATCTTTTTTCTTCTCCTGTTATACACAAAAAGAAGTTTGCCATAGTGTGTACATTTTCTGTCACTCATAAATCAAAACGAAATTATGCACTTAACCAGATTGGTCTCTGAAAAAGGGTTTTCAGATAGTGAAGTCTAATAACTCGCAAAGATTTTCTTGAAAAACAGACATATAGAGCAGAGTTGGGGGGAAGAAAAATAACCAGCTCGAATAAGAAACCATAAATAAAAAATTGAGCCCCATCAATCATTCAGATAAGGAGACCTTCAATAACTAGCTGGAACACAAATATCAAAGGCCAGATCCTGTTCTCATTAACAGGTGTACAGGGGAATTACTTCACAGGCGTGACCCTGAATATTAGATCCATATAATAGACATCAGAATTTCATGGATTCCAAGGCAGGAAGGGACCATTGTGATCATCTAGCCTGACCTCCTATGTCACACAGGCCATAGAACTCTCCCAGAATAATTCCTAGACCATATCTTTTAGACAAACATCCAGCTGTGATTTTAAAATTGCCAGTGATGGGGAATCCAAGAAGAACCTTGGTAAATTGTTCTAATGGTTAATTGCCCTCCCTGTTAAAAATTTGCACCTTATAATTTTTCTCCATAGTATTCGAGATTCCTTATACATCATTATACAGAAAAGCAGCAGATACTAATACCAAAGACACTGAAAACGAAAGACTCGCCTAACCCTGAAGGAAAGATCCTCTGCTATCTTTTCCATTTAAAATTAAATAATTGTATGATGCCTGCAAAAACATTCTCCATCAAATGCATATTAAAGTTGGGCACATACACACTACTGCCTAGTGCATTTACAAGGTAATTTTATAGCAGAAAAATTGACTTGGAAGAGCACTGCAAGTTCCAGAATTGATTTTTAATATGTATTTGAGTGTATTTGATGGAAAGACGTATACAGAATGTTAAAAAAATGTTCAGGTCACCAGATAAAATATACACTATACAATCTTGCTTTAAGTGGTGGTGGTGTTTTACATGAGAGGACGGAGATTTTCAGCACTTAACAATGGCTTAATTCTGTTCCCATTGACTCAGCAGAAGCAGACTTAGGCCATCACTGAGTACTTTTGAAAGTCTCACTTACAATGTGTATGTAATACACAGTATTATCACATGTTATAAATAAAGACTGGAATTTTCCAAGCTGTTGAGGGATTTGGAGACCCAGTTCCCATTAAAAATTAATGAGAAAGAATCCTCAAGATAGCTGTGTACACCAATAGTGTTTTTCTTTGTAATTCCCTAATCTTTTTTTATTCCTCAGTGAGTTGGGATTCTGTTTTTAAAGGCTCTTTATTTCCCATCATACCTTTCTGGGACTGGCCCTTTAAATTTGGCAGAGGCAAACAGCTTCTGCCCTAAGGTAGCCATCTTGTAACTTACTGCTGTTTACTGTTACCTGCTCTTCCCACTGGTAAGTGTTCTTAAGGTTTTTTTTTGTTTTGTTTGTTTGTTTTTTAATTTTCCCTTTGCTCTTCCTATCTTATTTCTGAAGAAATGGCAAATTATAGTATATACACCACACATACATCATTCTGACTCCACTCCCATAGTATTGTCTTCTGTGCAATGGAGAATTAAAATATTTTATAAGATATTGTGCATTAAAACAATGAGGAAACCCCTCTTAAAATTCAATTAGTGATACAATTTTAAAAAGGAGGTAAAAGAGGGAAGAGCCCTTCATTCCCAAATCAATTCCCCATGTGCATGTAAGGACAAATGTTTGAGGAGATGAGCTATCATGTTTTTTACTTCTAAGCCTTTTGGAGAGCTTAATGTCTTGCCAATACTTGTGATTTTTATCACAAATCTCATGTGGTTTGGTGGTTTTCTAAAAGTCCCACATGTTGGTGTGGTGCTATTTCATCTCCCTGGGGCTCCCTGACTGTGTTTGTGGAGAGTAAAGGGTGCAGCATAGGTTCCTAACGCTACATCCGACTAGCTTCTTTGGCTGATACATAAGGATGCAGAGTCATTACTATTCCTACTTTTCACCCTGTTCCCCCCCTTTTTTTTTAATCACAGTTCTTGTGTTTGCCTGACACAGGGGTTGCAATCTTGGCTGGCCTACACGTGGGCCATACACAAAGAGGAATGGGAGTTTTTATTCACTCTCCCCATGCAGTCATATAGGGGTTAATCCCAATCTAACCCCTGGTGAATTCTTCAGTAACATTAATTATTTGCAAAGAGTTTAATGGAGGCTGCCGTAGATCAGCCCACCACTAAATCATCAATGAAAATCCCAGATTTGGAGAAATGTATGTAATTCTTCTTTAGCTGCATTTATCAGGCTTTCCATCTCCTAGGCAGTTGCAATAGTTTGAAGCTATATGCCAAGTAGTAGGATCTGAAGCATTTAGCCATCTTCTTTATAGCATATCAATCTGCCATTAGCAGATACATTGCTCGTTTTGCTCTAAATTTTCCTGCCCTAAGAGAAGCACAGGAACAGAGGAGAAAATACTACACACAGCTTACAATGTTCAGTATTCTAGCAAAGAATGACACATGATAACTTTTTGCCCACAGATTCCTCAACATCAGCCTCAGCAATAGGTCTTTGATTTTTACAGTTTATCAAGAGAAATATAATGGAGTCCATGTGGGTGCAGAGGTTTGCCCTGAGAGAGTTCTTTGCAAGAGCAAATCCTTATATTGCATCTGTGGAAAAATTATCTAAAGTGATAAAAGACATTGCATATCTATAGCTAAAAAAATTTGGGGATGGGATGTCTCAGGAGGCTAGAAAGGAGATACACCCCTAGAGTACTGGTTTAAGTCCCTCTCAGGTTGATGCTAACTAAATATTGTTGCCTTCTACTGTCTGTTTAGTGATTTGTGATCTTCACAGTTTAGTTTCCCAGTGGACAGGTATTGGCATCACAGCAGACACTAAGTGGCATTCCCATTTTCAGAAACAAGAATTGATTGGTCATGGAAACTACTATCTTGCATCTTGTGTTGATTTACGCAGGTTGGAATGGAGACCCAAAGTCTGGGTTATGTGGAAATGCTTGCACATACCTTACCTATTGTGTAGATAAACAAAGGAATTCAGTCTCCAGGACTTCATTAACTTTCATTTTAACTTTGCTTAAAAAAATATCCTGCATATATATGCTGTAACATTTCATTGTCATTGTTGTGTTTTAAAAACAAGACAAACAAAAAACCACTCTCTCTATTTTTGAGATCTATTTTAATTTGTTCATGACAATTTTTCTAAGATAAAACACATCCTGTAGAAATGTTGACAGAATAAACTAGTCAAAGGTTAGTTTCTTTACTTAAAAGGATCAACAGGAATTCATAAATATTACAAATCCTGACTTATTAGCTAATGCTCAGATTGTTTATATTATGGAATGTGGGGGTGCACCTTATTTTATATCTGGAAAAATGCTAAATTTCTAAAGTTAGATGTTCCCAAGGCACCATTCCCATTGGTCTCCAAGCATTACTGAAAAGTCAGGCAGACATGCAGTAGTGGATTTATTCAGGTCACACAGCTATGTGCACCATTCATTGTGCTTCGCTTTCACAGTCCCTTCTCTGTGTGTAATATACATAGCCCCAATGCTGCAAACATTTCCGCACATGCTTTGTTTCGCTTGCGTGTGTATGAAGTTAATCATGTCTTGCAGGATCCAAGCCCTTAGACTATAAGTTAAAATATGCACCGTAAGCATTTAGTAGACTTGTCAGGGCTGTGCACATCTCTGTCAAAATCTCAAGCACCTGGCAAAGCTGTAGAACAGGAGGTGCAGTTCTTCTTGTGCTCATTAGAGGGCTTTACTCCATATAACATGTGAACCCTGGATATAAGATGGCAGCAGCTAGTAGGGGAAGGTGGGCTCCAGAGAAGGATATGAGAAGGGACACAGTCTGAAAAAAGGTTGGGGAGAAGAATGGATGGAGGTTAATGGGGTGGAAAAGGGATGAATGAGTGGCTCACTGATCCCAGGTACCTACTGCCCCTGCTAAACCTAGAGGAATTCTTTTCCCCCAGATCAGGGGTGAGGAATGCTGGTTTGGCTGTGTGTGTGAGCACAAAGTTTACCCTGCTTCTAAGCTGTTTTAAAAAGATGAAGGGACTTCATTCATCAGGACTGTTGGAGACTCTGGTGCCTTCCTCAGCACTAAATCCACTTAATTGCTTTCAAGATGCAATTTATGGAGATATGCAAGTTATCTAATGAAACTATTTGCATAAAAGGTCACGTATGGTGCTATAATTGCCTATTCTGGTCTTGGTGCTTATTTATCTAGCGTTATTTAAAAAAAAAAAAAAACTAGGTTTTTAGTTCTCCTTCCAAAACTTCATGAAGTGCACTGGGCACTTTGCAATGACAATTACATGACTACCTGAGGAGGCACTTGTGAACTATGGCAAGAGATACTGATAGAAAATTCAAAAGAAAAAAAGAAAAATTCACATTAAACTACTTATCACTTCATCCACAACCATCATTGGATCATGACCCAAAACATATTTATCTTATGCAGATAACAAACCCTGTTCTGCTCCAATCAAATGTCCAAGAAGAGAAAGAGATGAAGTGAGCACAGTTAAGAAAGGTGGCCCCATTTGCAAAGCACATTGGGTTAGTAAATAATAAAAACAAATGAATAAAAACAACACATAGTCATGAAGACATAGTCATGTGTGCAGAGCTGTACCGGTGTACGTGTGTGTGTGTATATATCTACAGCAGTGTATTTCACAGCAAGTAACTCAGAGTACTTGGTTGCATTTCCAGAAATAACAAGAAAAAATCAGATCTGTTTCACAATCTGCAGTAAAGGTGATCTCTAGAAATTGTTTGTTGAATAATTCAGCAGTGTATTGTACTTTTTTTAAGCCTATAGCTGCTATTTTGTTTTTAAAAAGTGGGATGTATAATAAATTGGCTAAATTAATTGTGTCCACCCGCGCCTCATGAGTCGTCATTATCAGGTTTCAGACCCCCAGACTGACATCACCACATCACTAACCTGTATTATTTGAAAGATGAGAATAATTTCATTAGCTGGGAACAGCAGGAGTTTATTATGCTATATGGACCAGTCATTAGAAGGTTAACCTTGCCTGGAGGTGTACCTTAAACAGTCAGAGTCATGGGATTTACCCCTAACATTTTTCTTCCTCCCTCAAAAGTAATGCAAATTGTTGGCTAACTCCCCTGCAATGCTTTGAAAGTTCAGGTTTAGTAAATTCCCATTTGGAGAATGACCAAGGAAAGAGAGCCTATCATAACCGCTATTAACCCTTTTGGATACTGACCTGTCAGGATTTTTAAGAACTTTGAAAGAAGCTCATCATATAGCAAATGAGCATTCAGTCTGGTATGCTTTAAGTACTTATTTTATTTATAGCAACTGGTTGCATTCTATCAAATTCCTTATCTATGGCAAGAAAGACACTTTCTTTTCCAACTGCTATATCCTCACTCATGTTTGTTGCTTCTCCCAACTAAGTATTGCAATTATGTTCCTTTAAGGTTATTGTATTGTAGCCAAGAACCTAAAGTCTTTATTAACTAAGGATCATAATGCTGAAAAGGAAGGACATCAGCAGTAAATTAAATAAAAGTCAGGTCTTAGACTTTTAAATACCTAATTTGATTGTGTTAAATTTACATCTAATGGCTTACTCCTCTCTGTATTAATATAACCATCTAGGTCTGGAAAGGTTATACATCCCTCCTCCCCCCAGGTTATAGGAGAAGCAGTGACCACATTTCCAGCCTGTAGGCTGGAATAATGTTGCAGCCCAGGGACTTTACTACATGTTTTTTGGTGGTGAGATGGGATCTTCATACCACACCACCCCTTCAGATTGTGCAGAAGGGACTAATTAGCCTAGTAGGCTGCACCTGGGGAAGTTTTAGGCTTGACTGATAAGTATTGATTGCAGATGAAGCCCATCTGGGCAGGAATAGGGAGGGGCTTCTTTAAAACCAGAAAGTGAGAGAGAACGGTGTTGCAGTATGGAGATTTGTATTTACTCTCTAGGCTTAGTGAGGAGAGAAGGAGGAAACCTAGAGTGGGAACAAAACTCCTGGGATCCTGAACCTGAAGGAAGGGGTTTACCCAGAAGGATAGTGCAGAAGGAAGTCTGCAGAGGGTGGAGTAGGAAGGTAGCTGGGGAAGTGGAGGGTTCCAAGGGTTGAGATATTGCAGAACTTGGGTGCTAATTGTAGGATCCTGGGCTGGAACCTGGAGGTAGTGGGTAGGCCTAGGTTCCCCTGAGAGAGTGGCACAATGTTGAATTGGAAGACTGCTTGGAAAAACTTGTGGCCAGCTGATCTAGTAAGACTTTGGTTCTCCAGAAAGGGGGAAACTGTGTAGTGACGTGGCCAGAGATGGCTAAACCATGAAAATGGACTGTGATTCCTACAGAGCAAGAGGGACTATGAAGCAAGTGAGCAAAGGAACGGGGCATCACACTGGGCAGAGCTAATCCCCAGCCCTAGCCGCAAGGAAGGATCCCAGCAGTGAGTTAGAAGCTTGTTATAAATGTATTCTGTCTTTGCAAATGCTTTGGAGTTCCCTCTCTGAAGCCTGTCATCAATCTCCTGCAGTTATGCTGTTTGTTCACTAGCTTTTTCTGTGTTGTGTGGAAAACTCTACAAATATTGTTTGGTGAAAAATAAGATGGAAGCCAGCATGTTTCATTTGAAGATTGTTGCTGTTCTTCCTAATGCATTCCTGATGTTGAAAGACTGTATTCCATAGATTGACAGAGCTCCATTACAGTGTGTTCGTGCTGGGGATGTGTTATGCAAATTTCACCCGTAACGAATAGATACATTTTAATAGCAAAAAGAAGGGCAAATCTTGGGCTTGTCAATGACAGCTTGGCCAAGGCCCCATTAAGGTATTTCATTTTAACAGTGGTTGCATATGATTGTGTTCCATAGCTGATTTAAAATGGTAGACATTTAAATTAGAATTTAATTTAAATTTAAATTTCTAACATGTTTAACAGGATTATGTGGGTGATGAGCATCTGCCTAGTTGTCTACATCAGGATTGTGATTTGTTTATGGCCAGTTTATTCCCCTTGTTCTGTATAAGGCAGGATTTTGTAGGCTAGATTCAATAGCCATGTATTATTCTTATCACAATAGTGATATCTGGATTCCACTTTATTATCATTAGTGGCGCAGGTGAGTCTATTGAACTCAATTTGTAGGTGCTGTCTTTGGCTGATGGAGCACTTCAGTTTCCAGTTAGTGAGATTTTGTTCAATCAATGCATAGTGCTGATGTGACACATCCTGTTTCAAATTGTGCAGGGTATTCTTAAATATTCTGCTGTAATGTTCAATGTCAGAGTACAAAAGTGATATATTTAAATTTAAAAATGCTTTACTGGCTTTAAGTGCAATAAATTTACCTTTTGTGAGTGATAATTATAAGTTTGACTTTACAAAAGTTTGGCAAAGTCTTCTTTTCTTCCAGCAAAAATTAAAAGTGAGTTGCTCTTTCTTTAATAGCCCATTTCCGTGCAATCTTCTTAGCTGTTCCCAGCAAGTCAGCAGTAGATGTCAGAGAGTGCAGTTTTTATCATTGTAAACAAGCTGCTTATCTGACTGTTACTGAGGTTCTTTGCATTTCATAAAGGAAAGGTGTCATGGCCAAACTTTTTGAGTTTGTCTTCCAAACTCAGACAAACTGTTAAACAAATGAAAAGTGAACAATAAAATTACTCCAAACGCCAAATTACCACATCTTCCCCTCCTCCCGCCCAGGCTTTTCAGTAAGTAAACTGACAGATCAGAAAGAAAATCAAAAGGGAATGAGTCAATAGACAAGAGCTTGTAAGGTTTAGTTAGGATGTATGTTATCTTACTTCTCAAGCAATGCTATAAAGGAGAGATTGCTCCTAACTGTATCTCTTCCATCCTTTTAAAACTTGAATTGAAAATGATTGGAAGTAAATATTAGGGAAAGTACAAATCTAGGTAACGTAATGTTACAATGCAGAACAAATGGTGGGTCAGATCCTTGGGTCTGGCCAAGGTCTGTTTCATGGGGCCAGGGATTCCATTATATCAACTTTATGCTCCCACATCCTGTTTCTGGGACAGCGGGGAGTCAGTTCAACTCCCCGCACAACTTGAAGGAGCTTCAGAGATGCTGCTTTTAGCCATTCCAACTGGTAACAGGCCCTTAGGGAGCATAGCACTAGCCTAGGCTTTCTGGAGTGTAAAATGTTCTGGTTTATACTCTCAAGGTGTTCCCTGCCCATTGTCTGTGTCTAAGGGGATTGGGGGGGGGAACAGTAGCTGGAGGTGTAGAGCTGGATTTGCTGGCTTTATGCTTCCAGGATAATTCCCAGTGGGCTATGAAGCCACCTTTCAACTTTTGTGCCACAGTGCAGCATAAGTAGGGTGAAATAAGACTAAAAACTGAGCCCAATATTTTATGGAGGGTGCTGCTATTTAAGTAGATAATATATGCTCTAAATTGGGGTGGAACATAAATGTTCCTGCATCATTTCTGTTAAAGGTAAAGAAACAATAACTAACCCCATTTTCATGCGGCACCATCACTTTATAAGCTTGAATGAGACAGACGGTTATGTATAAAACCTTTTTTCAGACTTTGAGAGCATTTTGAAAGGGTTTTTTTTTTTCCCCTGCAAAGTGTCACACAGCAGGTAAACAGTCACTCTGTCTTGATGACATTTCATCTTGATTTCTTTTTGGTGGTGAAATGTGTGGCAATTCAGACTTTTTTTTTTTTTGTTTTAAACATTTTAATTTCTCCCCCTCCTCCTTATAGATATGGAGGTATTTTTCTCTATTTACAATACATTTCAGGTGCGCTTTTGCTCGTGTTGTATATTTCTCTTTTTTAAAAAAAACTAGAAGTTTGAGAGAACTCCTTCTCCGTCCTTTATCTATGCATTTGTCCTAGCAGCAGTTGTTGGAAACACATACTCTCCCAGGTACTTGTACATACACATGTTCCCTGGCTGTAGTTAGCATGTCATACAAGAGAGTGCCTACTGTCAAAGAGAGGGTCTGTGAGCAGATCATCAGGATGTTAAGGATCCATGCCTAAAAAGTCAGGAGCATTGCAGCAGTTGTAATTCTATAATTTCATTG
Organism: Emydura macquarii macquarii; assembly: GCF_026122565.2. Lineage (NCBI taxonomy): Eukaryota > Metazoa > Chordata > Testudines > Chelidae > Emydura > Emydura macquarii. Next base: position 6,928,030 of record NW_027133614.1, read on the forward strand.
CTGAAGGGAATTTTTATAGTACTGGTGGGTGGTGAGCTTGTAAATTTTCCTACTGACTTCTTATCTCTTCTAAAACCATTTATGTCATAAGGGCACAACGGGGGAACTGCAGGTGGATCCTTATGCATTGCAGATATGGTCACTTCATTAGCTATATGGTAGACTGGTGGGCAACATTACAATGCGGGAAGGCCAAAGGAGAGTCTGGACATCTGAATTTATCTGGATCTTGTGGTCCTAAATCCTTTGCAACTGGGCACTGAAGGGTCTGTGAGAACTTTACCCAAGCCATTGGCTGGAATAGCAGTTGTGGTTGGGCGGCTTTACTGTAGCCCACTGTCAAGTTATAGGGTTAAGGGAGTAGTTTTAATGTATGTATGTAAAGTCTGAATGCTTTGTCCCCAGTGGAAAGTATAGGCAGCATTGGAAGCCATCGCTAGAATAGACCAGCCTCACTGGAGACAATGGACGATGTGTATGCTATGGAAAAGCAGAAGGGTCAAATTCTGCTCACCATACTTATGCAATAGTCCTATTGTTTTCAGTGTACTACACTCTTAGAGCCTTGTCTACACTAGGGAATGCTCATGTTCTTGCTGACAACTATGGATCTGAACTGGGGTTAGCAAAGGCGGGGAAAGTTCCCCAGTACAGGTATGGAGAGTGGAATTTGGCCTGAGATTGTTTGTTGTGATCCCGTCCAAATATGCCAGGTTTTCTAATAGGTGACACCTGTCTTTTGGCAGCACAGTACTTCAGGTTATAAGGAATTGTGTTCAGTAAATAGTCTAGTTTATTTTCATTGCCTAAACTGAGGAAAAACAAAACATAAACAGCAAAAATGACAAAAGTAAATTAGATTTTTAGAACTTCTGTGTTAATTATTTTGGGCTAGAGGGAGGCATTACTCCCAGCTCCTTGTAAGGGGCAATGTGTAGCTACGCTGCCACAGGAGCAGTTCAGAGAACAAACTGTGAAGCTGAGTCACAACTGCCTCTGTGGCTTCTGTTGCAGACAGGTAAAGGGATCCCCTGATTACCAAGCACCACGCTGAGAAAACAGTTTCTTAACTATTTACAAGTTTATTTGGGGCAAAGAGGATGTGGGGTTTTACAAGGGAAAAAGGAACAATACATATAACAGAACTACTTTCCTTAACAGGGGGATTTAAGCAGATTAGAAGGAGAACAAGACACAGAGTACACTAGATAACGATTATATGAGTTTCAAAAGTATAATTAAATCAATATTACTAATACCCGAAAACTATAACAAGAATACTATTTAATCTTACCACCACGAGGAACAGGGTCATGACGCCTGACCAATGGGGGACACGAGAAAAGCTCGGGTTCAAAACTCGGACCGGTTACACTCGACTCGACTCTCGCCCAGCAGAGGACTCGGGGGCAGGAAGAGGTAGCAGCTCCAGGGGATCAGTCTGGAGGGCCAACAGCTCTTCTGCCAGGCCCGCCGAAATGCAGCAGTTATTATGCACTCGGGCTATGCTTGGTACATGAGGGGTGTGCAATATTCGTAACAGCCGATGGCTGCCCCTGTTCGTGAGAGGTGTGCAGTATTCGTAACAGCCGATGGCTGCCCCTGGGCTTTTTGCAACGTCCCATTGTTTGCCATTTCAGACGTGCTATCTTAGGTGTGTCAGTAAAGGTCCCGATAAGGTCAGGTCTCAGGTCTACTGTAATTGCCGAGCGGGAGGGGGCGAGCGGGGACGAGTGCCGGTCACTAGATATTATACTGTCGCCACAGCTTCCCCTTTTTCCTCTAGCGGGAAGTAGGTCTGTATGACTAGAAGACTTCTCCTGTGTGCTGGCTCAGCTCTGCCCACATCCCTTTCTGAATATTCCCTAACCATCTCCAACTGATGGAGTGGCAGAAATTGCTTTTTCCCCTTCTTGCATAGACTGTTGATGCAGGTAGCCATGCTGAGGAATACGTGGAGACCACCAGTAATGGAACTAGATTTGAAAAAGGAAGGGGGAGTTCTCACTATCCACCCATGCAGGACGGGGAGCAATGGGGAAGCTTTACTTATGAAGTCAGCAATAGGAGATGGAGCTTCCTTTGTTTTAATGAGAGGCAGGGATGCTGTGCTGGGCGTCCATTAGCCTCTGGGCACCTTGTGTCCTCTTAACTAGCATAAGAGAGCAAGTGGCAATCTTGTCCTTAATGTGGTTTTAACAACAGTAGTAGGGTATAAGAGAAGACCACCTCTATTACCCACAACCAACCTTTAATTTTGTATTCAAATATACTGGGACTTCGGTCTGAACTACCCAATGATGTTTTGTAAAAGGACAGCCATGCAGTCTCTTCAGGCTATGCCTATCTCCAGTAAAATAATCTAAAATATGTGAATTATAGGAGGCACTGGAATCACCACCTATTAATGTTGTCTGGCAATTGTCATTGTGAGACCCTGTTTGCAGTTACTTATAACTTTTTGGCAAACTTTTAATTGTTTGAATTGAAATTTTCCATGTTGGCTGTCTGCCTTAGTCTGATTTCCTGCCCCCACGCCTCCACCCCGCCAGCAAAAACTATTCAGATATTCCTGAGAATGAGACTCCTTACAATAGGTTATTTTGCAAATGTTAAAAAATTCTGGTGTCCTTTTCTTTGAAAAAGCTCTAGCACCACTCAAATTTTGGATCAGGGACTTGACATTTGCCGGAGGTGTAGCCTTTGTGTCAAGAACATGCTTTTTGTCACCCTTGTGAAAACCTGCTCACATCTGGTCAAGTTATAAACCTTTGAATAAGCATAGTTTGCACATGCTCAGTAGAGTCTAATATTTTTATCAACTAAATTTCCTGATGATTCTTCACTCATGCTGGGCATTTCCCAGCCCGGAGCTGAACAAGACTTGCCCTGCAATTGTGACTCTGGGCTGCTGCAGCCTGGGCTAGCTAAAATTTCAGGCACCTGAACTGAGAACAGGGAGACGGCATCGCCTGTGCTTTCAATGAACCCCCAGCTAGGTACAAGCAGTATGGAGAAAAAAGCTGTCTGATTAGAATACTGAAGAGACGAGCCACACCTGTGGAAGGGTGTGGGCAGAGAAGTAGAGAAAGCTGTGGAGATGGGACTGGAGGCTGGCAGAGAGTAAGAGAGAAACAGACTGAGAGTTGGAGTGAGGGGACTGAAACTGTCTGGACAAAGAGACTGGGATTGTAAACTGGGAGAGGCAGATAAGGCGGAGACGGCACCTTAATTTTTGGCGTTTCCTAATTTTTGAGTGCTTGTGTTCTTTTAACATTATGTATGTCTACACAGTATATATGGCTTTGTTTAAAACATGCTTTTAAGATTCAAGGCAAAGTTACCAAATGACTTTTTGTTTTTCGTTTGTCCTCTGCTAAGGAGAAAACCCAAGAACCAAGGAAACAATAATTGATTTGAGAATGGTAATACTATCAGACTATTAAAATGAATGGGAACTTTCCTAGGAAAAAAATATTTAATCTTCTGCCTAGCAATAAATTATTGCAAACTCTCCAATTTTCAGAAGATCCTCTTAGTAAATTATTTGTAAAGAAGGACTTTAATTAATTCTTATTACATCCCTTTAGGCTCAGGTTTTACTGAGTTATTAGAGAAACCCTTAAAGTTTACATTCATGTAGATTTATTTGCCCTTGAACATGTTTTAATTAGGTTTGAAGAATGACAGGTTTTTTTAATTCCTTATGGATAAATAAGATGGGGAATATATATCAGCAGGGCCACTTTTGGACACTAATAAAACATTTATGCTGGAAATGTTTGCTATTCCAGTTTTTCCCTTCTATGAAGCTTCTTATTTTGTTTTTTAAATAGTTATGTTGTGTGCGCCCTCTGAATAGAGACAGAGACTGCATAGATCAGGAATACATTGAAGTCAGGCAAATGGCTTCACTTCAGCCTGCCTGGAGCAAGCGTTTGAGTGAAAAATGAACTTGAGCTCACTTTCCACTTCTGGGAGCTCTCAAAGGTGAGTCATCATATACAACAGTGTTTTGTGTTTTTCAATTTTAATGCATTGAAAGAACAGGAAGATACTGCTGGGAAAGCCAGAATCTGCATGAGAAAGACCTTGTTAGATCACACACCGGACATGACAGCACAACTTAACTTCAGAACTCCCCACCCAAAGTAGCACTCAGAAGACTTTACTTTTGCATACCCGTGTCATTAAAATAGTTTGTTTATGGTTATCTAACATTTTGCCTTTGCTTCTGTTAGGAGCTTTGTTAAAGTGTTGCTCTCTTTGACAATAGAAACCTTTTAAAGCCCATCAGTAATTAAAGTCAAACCTTTCATTTCTACTAAAATGACAACTGATTTGTTTTTTCAGCTCTGATTTATTATTGTCAGACCCTTTGAAGGCAGGGAAGGGATTTCTTTGGTAACTTGGGGACAAGGAGGAAAGTGAAGCAGACTCATGATGGTCAGGATACCAGCTGCAAGTCTGGGAGCATTTTCCAGGCATAAGGGAATGCCTTGCTTGCTTCAGAGATCAGGCTTCTTGATGATTGGAGAGGAGAGGTGTGTGGGTGCAGGGGAGTTAGTGATGGAGGAGCTTTAAAGATTTTGTAATTTTGTGTGTGGAAGAAGGGTTTATTTCACACAATACTCTCTCTATACCATTTAGAAGGATTGCATAACCACAGTAAGGGGTAGAATCTTGGCAGATTGGACGCACAATTTCATTCATTTTAATAGGCATTATATATGCAATTCACTTAAGAAAGCAGAACAGTAAAAGCTTGATCTTACAAAAGGGTCAGATTGAAAGTGGATGAAGAATGGCTTTGCACTTCCCAACTCCTTGGTTTTTTGAACTTTCCATATTTGTTTGCATTTCAGAATTCAATTTGCTCTGCTTGCTTTTAGTATGTTTTAGAACTGATACTATGAAAGAGACAAAGAGATTGTGTAACATCTTTCCTTTCCCAACAGACCAGATACATTTTTGTTTTGGCTTAATATAAATTCCTCCATAAAAGATTGTGTTTTGAAGTATAAGAAAGAGAGATTATTGTGATAAAGAAACTATTGCAATTAGGCTGATTTCTTTTGGAGGATGACCCATCATTCACATATCAATACCTTTGCCGCCTCACAGTCTTCCAGTCCAAGACAATGAGACAACATGGCACAAGTTTAAAATATTACAAAGACCAGTGCATGTTTTGTCCTAGCGCAATCCTGTGCGCATTGTAAAGTTGTGCAAACGAAGTGGAATATTTTGTGCACACGTGATGGAACTCCTCTTTTTGTTGTACATTTGTTGTGTAGAGGGCTGTTGTCTTGAGCTATACAAGTCCACAGCAGGTTTATAGTTTTTAAAATGACACCTTATTTGCAGATTTTGGAAAAAATGAAATAAATCAGACACTGGGGCCAACTCATGCTTCTATTGTATTTAGTGACAATCCTCTCAGTGGCCTGTAACAAGTCTAATTTTTGTACGACTATGCACAGACTGTATGCTGTTTTTAATTTGCATAAAGTTTTGTGTGTGGACTGAGGGCAGTATATTGGCCTGATAATCCAAGGGAACCATGCTTTGTCCCTTTCATCTTTCCTGGAATCTGAGCATGCTTTTATACTCTAATTTTTATTCATAAATTTGCCCTGGCTCTGGTGAGACTTCTTTTAAAGTAAGGATGGACCGAGTAATGTGTCCTGGTCATTAGCGCTATGAATGCCAATGGTGCACTGCTTCTTGTGTTCTGCCTTTTAAAAATCCTGCAGTCTTCCAAAATAGCAATCATGGGGATGCTGCAGAGACCGCAGACAGAAGCCAAACTGAAGGGGGTGAGAATATTGTTTCTTGATGTGATGTTTCCTCCTAAGCAATATTTTACAGGGCATAACAGCTCCTTGTCTTAAAGCAAGCATATGGGATGAGAAGGAAAGCCAAACTGCAGCAAAATAAAAAGAGGCTGAGAGACAGTTGGCTCTCTGGATGAAAAACCAAAGGGTAAAGTAAGGAAAAGTTCCCAGTCACACAAGCCAATTTAGATACGAACTATTCCCTTAACCTGCTGCTGCTTGTTCTGATGTGAATCAGGTACTCTGTCACAATGGCTTGACATATAACAGACCTTGTTGCTTACGTTTTTTTAGCTAACATAGGGAGAGGTTTTTCATTCAGTGTTTTACTGTGTTTTATGTGTATGTGCTCCAGGTGTGCTGGGTTTGCTGTTGTATGTACATTATGGGATTAGGATTGTCCATATGGCTATCTAAATTTGTTTTTGGGTGTGTTTTTCTAAATTTCTTTGGGTGAAAGAATGAGAGTAAGAAAATTCTGTTCTATAGAAGATGAGGCCTGTTAACCATCAACATAGCACAGATGACTAATGCTGCACAATGAAGCTGTTTATTTTACCTTACATGAATGATGAATATTAAGAAATGGACCTCTTTGGGGCTTAGATGAGTAATCCTCATGGGATTGATACACATGAGTTGAGCCTTGATCCTGTTGGGTAAAGTCCACCTTAATGGAGAGAGCCCGCATAAACCCAATACACCACATAAATCCCATTCAGTTCTTATTTTGAGAATGTGGGTGGTGCCTAATCCCTCGTGTGGGCCTTTTGCATAGTGCTGTATCAGATTATCTGAATGATAATTACTTGTTCTTCAACCTATTACTTGTCACAATTACTTGTTCGACAACCTAAAATTTTAGTTGAGAGAAATCCATAACACTTCAATTTTATTTATATATAAAAATAAAATTGGTGGGAGTGGAGGGAAGCTAGGAGGAGGTTGGAGGGTTCTCATCAGTTCAGAAGGTAGGACCTAGTTCATATTTGTAAAAGGTGAGGTGGCTCTCAAGGCTAATCCATGAATTAGAGAACAATTCATTCTTGCTCTCGCTCTAGCCCAATGATTTTTCAAGCGTCAACATTTTATTGAAGCTGTTCAATTTAGTATAAAATACTTGAATAGTCATTGGGGCGGGGAGGGGGGAGTGAGTGAGATGGTTTGTCTGTCTAGCTTTGTGATTAGGGTATTCTGTTACTGGGGGGGAAACGTGGCTTCAAGTCCCATGTCTAAAGAATGTTTTATCATTTATACGAAGTGGAAGAGCTGCCATAGGAGAAAGAGAGTCCTGTCCCAGTGCACCCTATAGTCCAGGGAGGACATTTACCTGTGTAGGTGGATACCTTGGTTCAAGTCTTGGCTCCAGAGCACTGATTTCAAATCTGGGTCTCCCAAACCCTTTGTGAGTGTCCTAACCACTGGGCTGTAGGATAAGGGAGGCAACTCCTGTCGCCATCTTTCTCCTTGTTTCGTGAATGATGCCTGTTTTCTTGGGAATGTAGCCCAAAAAATCCAAACATTTTATTTTGATAACGTTGAAAGGATTCACTTAGACATTTCTGTGGGAAAACAATCATTTTGACTTAAACAGTTTACCAAATTCGAGACAAATTCACAGTGAGTTTTAGTAGACCGGAATCTGCTTTTTCCAGTGGGGGAAAAAAGATATGGATGAAAAATTTTACCCAGCTCTAGTTTTTCTGTATGAAGGAAATACACCTTCACATCCATCAGGATGTACTACTTTCTGGGAAACTACTGAAACTGAAATTCTAAGAAAATGCACTACTTACATTACTTCATTTTTACGAAGTTTTCTGTATTTGAGATGCAATGATGGTAGGTTTTTCTTGCATTATATCCTCTTGTTGCTATTACAGTGGTAAAGTCACAGAAACCAATAGAGTGACTTTTATACTGCAAGTTTGAAAATGTTGGACCTAAGAAGCATATTTAGGCACTTAAACAAAAATGTCCTGTTCCAGCTGGGCTCTAGCTGCTGGCAGAGCCATGAAATTGACAATAACAGCTGACAGCGGATATCAGGAACTCAGGGTCTACACTGATGTGATCCCTATACCTCTAGTTGAGGTGGTTTTATTATGTTGGCAGAGCAGGTGAGTTACATGTGGGGGGAGGAGCATTACGGTGTGTACATCTCCATTGTTTTGTCGACAAAGCTCTGTAGTATAGGCCAGCCCTCAAAAAGAAAAGAACTTCCTTTCTTGATTTTTTTTTTTTCCCCAGTCACTTCAGTGCATTATAAGAAATAGATTTGGGAATATTTATGACATTTCCAAAGACTGAACCATTTCTACAGCTATTACAAAACCTACAGGAAAGAAGTTTTCAAGTTTTAATGTTTAGCTCATCTTTAAACCTTTGTTATTTTCTGATATCAGTATTCATTCCAGTCCAATAAGTAATTTCCAACCTTTTTCAATAGATTCAAGTGCCCTGCAGGAGATTGCAATATAAAGGCTTGTAGAACATAGCGTTTAGCGCACACTTCATTTTGTAGATTTCTTATCCTTTCTGGTTATAGCATTAACAGTAAACTGTCATTTCAAATAGCAAAAATATTATATGACATAGTTCCCTGAGTTCTCTTGTCCTGGGGGAGATGTATTTGCGAATATACAATATTTCAGAGTTGTTTTGATGGGATTGTGAAATAACTTCATCCCATTAAAAATGGCTGATATGGCCCAATAACATCTTTAGAAATGTAGCAACTCTTGTTTAGGCCTTAACTGACTATAGATGTTTTTCATTTGAAACTTAAATGTATATGTATGTATGTTTGTTTGGTTGGGTGTTTTTCTTTTGCTCCAAAGAAATTTTTAAGTGCCTAACCCTTAGCAAGTTCAATACTTTTAGTAAAACTGTTCTGTATCTTAAAGTATTTCTCTCCTACTCTAATTCCAGTCCTCTCCCTTCCCACTATTTTAGTTGTATCCTCTCCCTTATTCTGAATTCCTTCACTCCTCTCATAATTTCCTGTCTGCCTCTCTAATCCCTAGTCATTACTTTCCAGAGCTGTTCTCTTCAACCTTGCTTTCATGCTATTGAATGACTTTGGAGAAGGTCTGGTGGATATGCTGACTTCCATATTAATATGCAGTTCTCCTCCACTGTTTGTTTTTTGCTTTGTGGTAGTGCCTAGAGGTCCCAGCCAGGCACTGCACAAATATATAGCAAAGACAGAGGCCCTGCTATGAAAGTTTGCAAACTAAGTAGCATACTCTAAAATGTGACCATATTAATATCACTCCTTATTTAACAGACCTGCTCCCCGAGCACTTTCACAATAATACTTGCTACTTCAGTGACCAATATAAATGTGTTCTGCTTTCTAATACTTTTATCAACTGAGAGATTGAACAGGTGTAGCCGAGGGCACGGTCTAGCCTGCTGAATGTTTTTGTTTTTGTTGTGTTTGTTTTTTTATTATGAGCTGGAAGGAACCCAGCTTGGTTTTCAGGTCCCTAGTTGAGTTTGCAGGCTGGCTGGCTCCCTTTATTTGTAAGCTGATCACACTTGATATGAAAGGGAGAGGGTTATGGCCTTAAAGCCTGCCTTCCCTTTTTAGGGGGGTCTAATTCTTGAATTTATCCCCTTGACCGTACTCCTTTTTTGTCTGCTCCCAGCTCCATCTCTAATTCTTTTCAGCTCCCTGGCTTGTAATTGCTCTTCTGCTTCGTTTCCTACTGTCTTCAAGTCTTCTCTAGTTTTCTCCCATCTTGAATAACCTTCCCTTGATGCCTTATGCCTTTCTAACCATCTTCTTTTCTCCCTTTTCCCTTTGGACTACTGCTTTCACTTACTGTCCTTAACTCTCTGCGTGGTTCCTCCAATCTGGCATCTGTATGCCTCACCAGTGACATTAATGGTCTGATACTAGCTAAAGCTCTGTGGCAGTCACTCATTCTTCCTAAGCTTTCTCTCTTTTTCTTCATCTCAGTTACACTGGCCCTGATTCATCAAAACACTTAGCCTTATGCTAAATTCATCCCTTTTTTCAGCAAACTACTTTCAGCATGTTGTTTAAGTGCTTTGTTGAATCAGGGCCTATTTGTTTTCTTGGTACTTCTTATGATAACTCCTTTATTAGCTTCTCAACACCTCCTCCCCTTTTTTTTTCTTATGTAGCAGTAACCCTCAGTTTACTTTGCAGTTCCCTCATCTTCTCTTTCTAGTGTTGCATTTTGTTTGGTTTCACCTACCTACCTCTGTACTGATCTCTCTCCAATGTACCACTGCATACTTGAGCGATCCTGTATTATCCAGTGTCAAAGCTGTAAGTCCTTCTCTGGTATCTACTCTTGGATATCGAGCCATTTCAAATGCACTGTCTACAGAACTGTACTCTGTATCATTCCTCATTAATTCCACTTCCCTTCTGTATCTCTTTACAGTAACTACGGATGAGATAGTAGATTGGGCACTGGAATTGGGGCACATGGAAGTCTCTGTTACAGAGCTTGATTATCTATACATATTTTGGGACACCTGGGAATGACTAGTAGCAGTAAGTTCTTAACCCCTCTAAAGTAAACTGGTGCATTTTGTAGTTGGCAAATGTTAGTTCACTCAGAATATAATGAAGTCTATGTTTTCAGGAATGTTTTGTATATTAACTTTTTAATAGACAAAATCTTACTTGCTCAAAAATGCAACCAAACAGCGAAATAACCAAGCTATCTGGGATTTTTGACACTATCACTCAACAAATGCATGCTTCTTCAATATGGCATTTACCATTTCTATGCCTTTAAAAAAAGTTGCTTCAAATCCTGCAGAGTGATTCTTAGAACTGAGACTGGGAATAAGAGAGACCAACTACAATGTCATAGCACCAAAGACGCTAGTACATTTTTGACATGACATCAATATACCTAAGTGGTGTTAGCTGTGTTATGTTTCTATGAGAGTCTAACTCTCCAATATTAGTGTGTCAGAACTTAATCAAATTCAAGTCTTCAGGCCTGTCTAAGAAGTTCATTCCATGACATTAAGTTCTGGTATTCCAGAGGTTAAGGGCTGTAAAGGCCACAATACTTGCAGAATCAGTTCTGCCACGGGTCTTAGTTGCAGACCTAAAACGTAAATTCTCTTCAACCTAAGAGTACAAGCTGCTACATAATGACTCTAGCGCGGTAAGATGCCTACACAGGGATTTTGAAGGTGGTCTAGTGTTTTAGACAGCTGCCTTTCACTATTTTCAAGTAGAAGATGGCTTAATCCCCCACTAAATCACTTTGAAAATCTTGATCCTGCTGTCTACACCATTTAGGTCTCTTTAAACATTCAGTTGAAAACTTTAAACTATTCCATATTTCAAAACACAGTGCAAATGGCAAAGGAGCAGCTGTGCTGAATCAAGCAACTGGATCATCTGGAAAAATATTTTACAAAAAGACATAGCAAAATAATCAAATTAGAAATATTTTTACTCTGCATTGACAATTAGGCTTTGTTACATTCTTACTAAATAGAAGTTTAACAGGGCCTTTTTTCAAAAGTTTAAGGAGATAATTGGGGTGTATTATGTCTTAAAAATTAATCCTTTTAATGAAGTGAAATGAAAATGTCAAAAAACTTTCTTGGGTTATAGAAGCCTAATGTATATAATTGTTTTATTTCTTAAAACATTGCTTAGTTAATTTTGGCATATTTAACTTCCTAAAATATATTTCTTCAAGTAAGGAATATTTGGTAATTTAAAATAAAGCATTTTCAGAAATGCAGGGATAAACGAATAATAACTTTTCTCTAGCAGAACACTGCTGTACCTTTTTAGTTACAAAAAGAGAAAATTTGAATCTTAAGTAGTAATTAGCCAAACTAGAAGTACTCACTTGCTAAATGATGTACCCCTGGATTGTGCCATGCAGTTTTCCCTTTCTTTTGTCAAGCATAGCCTTGAATTTAATTGTATGTTATAATTGCACATCTTTTCTTTTGAATTTCCTAAATTATTCCTGTAATTCTCTTTGTATTTCTCTTGATTCTGAGCAAAAGCATTCTTCAGAAACTCATTATTACTGATGCTGCAATTACAAGATCTTTTTTTTAAATTTTGTTTCTACTTGTAAATGGCTAAATAGCTTATGCTCAGTTCAGGGTGGCTTTTTTTTTTTTTTTTAATTTAGTCTTTTTAAAGACCATGTGCCTGTAAGCCACATTTAAAAACAAAACAAAAACCCCTTTCATTCTGGCTATATTGATACTCTTTCAAAGAGAGAGAGCACTACAATGACAATGTACCTTTTGCAGAAACTGGTGATTCAGTTGAAGGTTAATGGCTAGCATTGGAGGAACACCAGTGTACAGGCTATAATTAGGAGTGTCTGATGGAAGCTCACACTATAATATAAACAGAAAACATCTGCATGTTCATGGTAATGACTGTCTCCATCTCTCTCCATACCATTTTTTTGGGTTTTTAATAGCATGTTTATCACTAAACCTTAGTTTCTCATTAAATCTCAAGCTACAGGGAAAAATAAGTCCAAATTGCAGTTAAGTAATTGGAGGACTATGGCTTCTTTACCTTCTTTCCACTGCTAGCTAAAATGGCACAAATGTATTTTGCTGTTCACGCTGTATTGTACAACTAGGCTATGGGATATGAAGGACATATATTTTTAATAGACATATATGTGCATTTCAATCAGAGAATGTGTGTGGTGATTAGTTTTTTATTCATTAAATGACTGACTGACTTGAAAGTGTATTTGTGAGTTTTTCCTTTTCTCATCAGACTCCAAACATAATTGTTTTAGAGGGTGCTAGAGAAGAACAGAGATTTGTAAACCACACATTGGCCTCAATCCTTAGCTAGTGTTGATTGGCATAGCTCCATGGGAACTACTTCAGCCAACAATAGCTGAAGATCTGGCCATTTCAGGCTCTCAAGCAAAATTCAGACTGTGCTGGACTAATATTTTTTTTATTATTCTTGCTTATTTTTCTAAATCTTTCATCAGGCAAGTCCAGTAATACAGAATTGGTTCCTGCTATAGGTCTTGGAATTGAGGAAAATTAAACCGTTAGTGAATCTGGCTCATTGTGAAATGTAAAAATGTGGAAGTGAGCACAAATGTGACAAACTGGCTAAAATACATCGCCTGGTGTAAGTCCTGTGAAGTCAATAGGCTTTTACCAATAATGAATTTGGTCCAGTGTTTCTTTCGCTTTCTGATAAGTGATTTTCTGTACACATTGACGTTAACTGAGGCTCAAAGGAGGGTGACATAGGAATACTATGTCTGAATGGTGATGGGAATTGCCTATATTTGTACCTATCACATTTTCATTACAATTGAGTCTTAGGATATGGAAAATCTAGAGAGAGAATTTTATAAAATACCAATTCTGTAAGCCATTTGGTAACTTGGGAATATATAGTGAAGTTAGAATTTAAATATCTAGGCCTAAATTCTCAAAAGTGGATAGTAATTTTAATGCCTCCATTTGTTTGCTCAGCACAAGACATCTCAAGAACTTGAGTTTTAGAAAACGGGACCCTTCTCAAGTTTCTTAAGTTGGGCACCCTAAATCACTAATTGATTTTGAAAAGCAGGCTCCATATTTACATGAGATGGGTTCATTCTTCATGCGATTAATACTTGCTATTAATTATATGACTGCAAGGTCTCATGGATGGTGGCCCCATTGGGAAAATGACTGTTCTTGATACATTTTTGCAAGCATGAATTCAGAAAATCAGCTGGTTGTAATTTATTATACCTCCATAGAGTTCAATGGGACTATGCCCATTTATGTCAGCTGAGAAACTGGACTGTGATTTTCAGCAAAACAATGTAAGATTCAGCCTACTTCAATGTTTCGTTTTTTTGGGTTTTTTTTTTTTTTTTACTGATTTGAGTGGCTTTGGGTTATTCTCCTTGGACCTCTTCTTCAACAGCTAGTGAAGCAGATAGAAAAACAGAGCAGCCAAAGAACAGAACATATTGCAATGTTGAACTTCCATAGTGCAGTTAATTTTCACAGTGCTGTAGATGAACTGTTATATGCCAAAAATAAGGCTGCACAAACACTTAATTTGTGACATGTACATCCTATTACCTTTTCAAATCAACTACCAATTGGCTTCATGTAATTTTGGAATGCAGTATTGAAGTCAGATGTTCAGAAACAGAGCAGTGCCGCATGGAAAAATACAAATCCTCTTGTAAAGAACAATGATCCTTTTAAAAAAAATATTGTGATAAACTTTCAATGAGTAACTATATCAAAAAGTTCTAAACATCTCATTTTTCACTTTTTAAATATATAATTAACATGATAGATGACTTTTTTGCTCCTTATTACATTTCAATATTTATATAAGACCTTATGAGTTCGTGAACACCACAGTGATGTGATGAAGAGAACAGTCATGCAGGGACTATTAAAATACTCTAACTATTGTCTGACATCTCAGTCCCACCTATCTTTTTATTTTAGGATTTTCTTTAGCACTATGGTATCTAAGCACTTAAATAAATGTAAATCTTCGGATGGGGCTCTAAGTATTCAAGGTACTATGCATACATTAATCTTCACCTCTTTGTAAAATAGGTGCAAGTTATCTGTCAGAAAGGTGAAATGATTTGCAGAAGGACACATAGCAAGCCAGTAGCAGAACTAGGTTCAGAACTTGACCCCTGACTGCTAATCTTAATTTTGCATGTTCAGATTGGTAGTGCCTTCCTCTCACTTCATTGCTGGGTGTCTGGAGAAGGTGAAAGTAGTGATTAGATAGAAAAACCCACAACATCAAAAAAGCACATATACTGGAATAGCTGTGGAAAATACTACCACATAGAAAAATTAAAACAACTTTACAAGTGTAAATAGTAAATTGTACAGATTTACACATTATTTGTGTCTAATTTATTAAGTGGTAGATGCCAAGTACATTGTGTAAATTAAATTTTTTATATTCTCCCAAAAGAGTCACATGTTTCCTCAAAATAGTAATTTAGAAAAACGTACACATCCAAAAGTGGAATTGGTGTTAAGACTTAAGGTGCGTATACATTAATGGTGGCAAAGTTGCTGCCATCAGATTGACTATCTGGATCAACTAAGCAGTCAGTGAAGACCCGCTCAGTCGATCCAGAAGTTGACACAGTAAAACCACCCCCTCAAGTGGTGTAGTGCTGCATCAATGGGAACGCGGTTCCGTCGGCGCAGTGCAGTGAAGATGCTGCGCACAAGGGAAGCACAGCAGTCGATGGGAGATACGCAAGTTATTCTGCGTTGCTTGTGTAACTCCCATTTGACTGCTGCCGAATTGCCTAGTAAGTGTAATCCAGGGTTTAGAAAAAGGTCACTTAAGAGATTTTGTTTAATTAAATATTTTTGTTTTACCAACAAACCACGCATTATAGCCAACATTTTCAAAAATGGATGTCCATAGTTAGATTTGAGTTCCACATCTTGTATTCCTAAATAAATGGCTTAATTTCCATTTTCAACAAATTTATTTCCTATCAAACTATTATTCAGTGTTTTTAAGAAACAAAAAGCAGATTTTTTTCCCCCAGACAAAAACTACCAAGAATTGAATAACATTCAATTTTTTTACCCCAAATTCTTGGTTTTCGGATGCCATAAATAGACATGATAGAGAGAAATGAACTTTTTGAGGAACCCTTAATTTTCTTTTGAGACCAAAATTTCTTGACTCACTCTATTAAGATCTCATTTCTGGTTTAAAAAATCCAAAGGAAGCTTTAAACAAAAACTGAAATGTTGATTCAATTTTAAAAACATTAATTCAAAACACAAAATAATTTTAAGTCCATTAACTTCTGGTGGGAAAATTGAATTTTTTCAGGTGAAATTTCAGTATTTTTTTTAATTTCTCTAGGGAAAAACATGGTTTTCCAGTCAGCTCTAATATGTAAAAGTTGGGAAAATTAAAGGACATTTATATGTCATTCTAAACGTCAGTATTCGCTAAGTAAACTTTGGGGAAAATATTTGAGATTCTACTGCCTTAATTACTTTGTTCCAAATGCATATTCCTCCTGTAATTTTAGTAGGATAAATTATTTACTACGTGATAACAAAGCCTGCTGTGGTGTATTGCTAGCACCAGGAAACTTGTGGTATTCTTCATGGAGTTCTGCAAAATGTTTGCAGCAAAACCACACAATGTCCTTGGTTTTGTTACAAACTTGGCATTTGAATCTGGTTCATTAAAATATTCCAGACATTTAGATCAAAAGATATGCAGATTCATAATTTTTCATCAGAATCTTTTTAAAAATGAGGTCTTAACAATGTTAATATAAATACAGGTGAAACCTGGAATTTGTTTTCATTGCATTTCCCTTACTGATTTCCTCCCCCCCTCCCCCCCCCCCCCAACCAGTGGGAGGGAGAGGTTTGCTCAGTCCTCTGCACAGTAAAACTACAACATTTTACACAGCTTTAATTTTGCTTCAAAGGTGACTGCGTTTCAGCAACAGCCATCAAATGTTCTCTTTTGTCTACACAGCCTGGAAAACATTCTGGGAACCTTCTGAATGAAAGCCACTTTATAAATAGAAGTCATTATTATTTTATTGTACTACATTAATGGCAAGATCATCTATCTTTGAATATAGGAGCTAGCTGTCTCAATGAATTAATATTGATCTACTTGTTGCTAATGAGAGATGGCAGCAAACGAGTACAATGCAGCAATATGAAGGATGGGGATATGATGGCACTGATCATCCTGAAGCTCCCAGAGATGCTCCCTACACAAGATAGACCCAAGCATTCAGACCCTTCATCTATTTTTCCATAAATTAATGTACTGCCAGATATATTTTCATTACTACACAGGGCGACCACTGACCTGATCAAAAGAGTTGGGGTCAGATATATTTGAACTTTCGAGTAATTGGAGCATGAGGCGAAGAGGTCACAATTAAGCATGTATTCAATATTATCTTTTGGATGAATTAATGTTACCACAGTATTTGTAGTATGCCAATATTGAGTACAAGGAATGTCACAAAAATTAACTGCAAGTAGCAATTGTAAAGAATTTAATAGTGACCACTGTTGGTACCTTTTCTCTGGGTATGTCTTTTCTGATGGCAGCAAATTTGCCACCATCAGATCAATTCTTCGGGATCGATTGAGCGGGTCTCCACTTCTGCTCAATCAATCTGAAAGTTGATTTAATAAATCCACCCCAGGAAAAAGAGTAACACTGTGCCAATGGGAGTGCATTTCCACATGAAGAAAGGGAGAGGGGAACAAGTGATGAAGAGAGAATTTTAAATGAGAACTGGGAGAAAAAAAAAAAAGTGAAATTTTACATGAAACAGTTATTTTCTTTTGAAACTTTGTGTGCATCAGGGCCAAATTTCAACCAGTTCTACTGTACACCCACTGTACATTGTGAATCCCTATATGTGGCAGCAAGCAATTGGCAAATGGATACTGAGGAACCTTCTTCTGCACAGAAACTCCCCACCTCTCTTTGGTGGGGGCCATGTAACATCTTGTGCAGGCTAGTTCAATTATTGGGCTAAAGTGGCCTCCACAGTGTGTCTGACACATATGAGGAATAATGTACAAAATTAAGCTGGTCACAGAAAATTGAAAGTATATCAGATTTAGTTTTTTTTCCCTCCCATTAATAGGTTCAATCTGGCCTCTGGTTCTAGGAGATCCCGTCCAACTCCTATTGAAGACAATAGAACAATTGTCACTCACTTCACTGACAGTTGGGCCAAGCCCTTGGCGATCAAGTGTGTATGTGATGGAGAAAAGACACAGGGAGTGTCTTCACCTCATGGGATCAATAAGTTGGATTTTTTCAGTCCCATTTCCTTGGAGAGATGGGGCTAATATGCATGTTAGTATCACTATGCCTCCGGTCCTAAGGTGAAATCCTGGTCCTGTTGAAGTCAAAGGGGGTTTTGTCATTGTGATT
Source organism: Emydura macquarii macquarii (assembly GCF_026122565.2). Lineage (NCBI taxonomy): Eukaryota > Metazoa > Chordata > Testudines > Chelidae > Emydura > Emydura macquarii. The sequence goes on from NW_027133614.1 coordinate 6,945,823, forward strand.
TAATCCAGCATTTCACCCACAGACATGTTAAGAAAGAACTCCAGAAATCTACTGTAAGCTTTTTTTTTTTTTGTCTGGTAATTCAGTTATCCATACAGAGTACAATTAGAAGGAGATAAATAATGGAACCCTTTTGACATACTGTTAATTCACTAACTCTTGGGTCTTTATAAATTGATTTCACAAATAGTCTCTCCTCCTGAAGATTGGATAATTTCACTTTTTAATACTAAAGGTAGGAATAAATCAAACTGGAGCTTTTAGAGCATCCAAATAGTTTAGGCCTGGAATTTGTCAGAGGTTTTTGTATAATACTTCTAGCAGTAATGAGTATGAGGTTCTTTCATGTGGTATGAGCATTTGGTTTAGATATATAAAACTTGTAAAATTGTATTTATTTATAGTTTACACAAACAGTGATGAATAAGTTATTTTAATCAATCACCAGTCAGGAAGAAGTCTAATTTTCTGATCTGAAGGAAACCACATGCATGATTAGCAGGTGAAATGCAAAGGGGAAAGAGTGTCACAATTTCAACTTCCATTAATAAGGGTAATGGTGGTGGTTTGAAATTTGATTAGTGATATAAAAGATATGAATAAGCTTAATTCTGTCTTCAGGTATACCCATGCTATCCCATGAACTTTAACACTGAAGCCATGATTAAGTCCTAGATTCCAAGACCGGAAGGGAGAATTGTGATCCTATAGTTTTGACTTCCTATATAACACAGGCCATAGGACTTCCCCAAAATAATTCCTATAGAATCTTTTAGAAAAACATCCAATCTTGATTTTAAAATTGTCGGTGGATGGACAATCCCCCAGGAAATTTGGTAAATTATTCAATGATTAATTACTCACTGGTAAAATATATGCCTTATTCCATCTTGAATTTGTCTAGCTTCAACTTCCAGCCATTGGATAGTGTTCTACCTTTCTCTGATAGATTGAAGAGCCCAGAATTAAATATTTGTTCTCCATGTAAATACTTGGACTGTAATCAAGTCACTCCTCAACCTTCCCCTTGTTAAACTAAATAGATTGAACTCTTTGAGTCTCTCATTATAAGGCATATTTCTAATTATTTTCATGGCTTTTCTCTGAGCCCTCTCCAATTCATCAACAAACTACTTTTTGTTGTGGGCACCACAACTGGACCCAGCTTTTTCCAGCAGCAGTCACACCCTTATATTTGACACTGGTAAAATAATCTTTCTACTCTGACTCAAGATTCCCCTGTTTATGCAACCCAGGATCCGAGAAACTCTTTTGGTCACAGTGACACCTTGGGAGCTCATGTTCAGCTGATTATCAGCCCTCAAACCACAATCTTTGAGAATCACTGCTTCCCATGATATCGTTCCAGATCCTGTAAGCATGGCCTACATTCTTTCTTCTTAGATGTGTATATATGTACATTTAGCCACATTAAAACACATTATTTGCTTGCACCCAGTTTACCAAATGATGCCGACAGCTCTGATTAAGTGATTTGTCCTCTTTCTTATTTACCACCCCTCTAATTTGTGTCATCAAATCATCCCTGATAAAATTTGCAGATGTTTTCTTCCAGGTCATTAATAAAAATGTTAAATAGCACAGAGCCAAGTACTGATTCCTGCAGGACCCCACTGGAAATACATCTGCTTGATGATGATTCCCTGTTTACAGTTGCATTTTGAGACATTTCAGTTTTTAATTCATTTGATGTGTATCATGTTAATGTTATGTTCTAGTTTTTAAATCAAAATGTCTTGGTACCAAGTTAAACACCTTACAGCAATCTAAATATATGACATCAACACAATTACCTTAATCAACAAAAATTGTAATCTCAAATGTTGTTCACAGAGTCATATTAAGTATTGCAGCTGCTTCTCAAGAATTCCAACAGTTTGGTGACTAAAAGCTTCACTTTCTGTACTCTGCAATGCTCACATTCATAGGTATATCTTAACAGGAGTGATTGTCTTGAGATAACTCAGCCACTGAATCATGTTATTCTTGAGGAGTCATTATTTTTATTGTAAAATACAGTTTCCTTGTGAGATATGCCTTTTGAATGTGGGCTGTTTTCACAAATCTCTTTGAAGTTTTTGAATATTTTTTTTCTCTCTCATTGAAATTATTGACTAAAACTTCATAAATATCTGTCTTTAACTATCACCAGTTCACCTATGACAGCCTAAAAACCCTTCAGGTGGAATTGTAGTAATATCAGCGGATATACGTTTGAGTGTTGTAGGTTTTGAAATAATCTCTCTATCCTCGAGGGCCGTAATTCAATTGTTGCTGGAAACCAGTATCTCTCTAAAAATTAAGGTTGCACATTCCCTCTCTAGCTGCTTAATCCGTTCTTTTCAGGTAATATATGCATGTATGAATTATTTTACAAAATAGGATTCTAAGGAACACTAGGGAACTAGCTTGGGGCAATATAAATGAAGAAAAAAACCAACAAAACACATGCATAGATTTTCAAAAGTGACTTAGGCCCTTTTTTTTAATGGTATTAGGTATTACTCCAAACACATTGCAACATGTGCATGACTTGGCAGTCACTCACTTTCAAAAGTGACTTAGGCACTGAGCTGAACAATACCTTTAAAAATCTGAACCGTAGGCACTTAGGAGAATAATTCCCACTGAAAGTTACAAATGGGAGTTAGGTGCCAGACTCACATTGACTCTTAATAGGAACTGGGCCTCCAACTGCTCTTTGCCTTTGAACATCTCCCCTCTACACTAGTGGCTTCCAACCACCATTAACTTTGGACTTCATTGTGTCAGAGTCTATGCCAGGCCCATTTGCACCATCTGTTCAGTTACCACATGCTTTAATCATGAATAAAACTTGTGCAGTTCTTATTGGTGAAACTAAGGTTTCAAGTATTCCAAGCTCCAGGTGAGGTTAAAGCATATGCAACTGAATGGGAAGCAGTAAGCTCATACTGCTTCATCTTTGGTAGTTCCTGGTGAATTTCCATTTCTTGTTGCAGGTGTCCCAAAAAAGTTGGGAATAATCACTCTAAATGAAGAAAGATGTTGTGGTTAGGGAGCCTTTCACCTCTTTTTCTACTTCTGGTTTAAGGCTGTCTTTGGGAAGAGGCCAGGCAGCCTTCTCCTACTGTGATGTACCCAACTCCCGCATCCACGTTACTGCCTAACAATTCCTCCTTTTTCTGGGGATGACAGCAAGGGTCTAAAGACTCTGAAATTTCTTTGCCTGGATCTTTTCTGAATGAGTGTCACTCTGGGACTGGCTTTGTACAGTTTTTGGGACCCTGAGAGCATTCTGTTTTCTGTGACTCTTGCACATTTTGAGATGTTGGAAGTACGTGCTATGCTTTAAGGCATAAACTCCAAGGAGCTCCTGAGTACCAAATAGATAGAGATCTACAGGTGGAGGGCCCAGTGGAGATTCCCTGAAGTCTTCTGTCCTATCTGCAATGTTGACAGACTCATGGTTGGGCTGCCCAAACAATGTAGTGCTGAAAATCTATTTTAAGTTTGGGAGAGATTGGACTTATTGGAAAGCAGAAATATTGCATAAAGAGAGAGCACTGAAGAATGTTTAGCTAATCATCCAAAACATTTCAGGCTTGCCCATCACGGCAGTCCTAATTCTGAACAGTGCCAATTCCTCAACATTGCTCACTTTTGGAGCTACACCTGCTTCCTGCCCCACTGAGATTTCTACAACATAAATCCATGTCTGTTGCTAACCCCCTTGTTGTGTGTCCCTACTCCTCTATAACATAAGCTTGTATTGCACAAATTTTCATCTCCCATTATATGTATTTTTACTTCATGGGCCATTTCCTCAGTTAATGAAAATTGGTATGGATAAGTTAATGGAGCTGTACTGATTTTATACAAGCTGAGGATGAATTCAAACTGGCACAGGTATAGAGAAGGGCTACTAGGATGATCAGAGGAATGGAGAACCTACCTTATGAGAGGAGACTTAAGGAGCTTAGCTTATTTAGCCTAACAAAATGAAGGATAAGGGGAGATATGGAGGATTTATTTAAGGCTATTTAAGCCCCAATATTGGGGCTAATGTGGCCACAAGAACAAATGGATATAAATTGGCCATCAACAAGTTTAGTCTCGAAATTAGAAAAAGGTTTCTAACCATCAGAGGAGTGAAGTTCTGGAATAGCTTTCCAAGGAGAGTAGTGTGGGCAAAAAACCTAACTAGTTTCAAGACTGACCTTGATAAGTTTATGGAGTGGATAGTATGGTGAGATTGGCATATGGCGCCTCCACGTCTACTATTAGCAAATATCTCCACCACCCAGAGATGGAACATTAGGTGAAGAGGACATAGTTACTAAAGAGAATTCTTTTGCAGGTGTTTGGTGGCTGATCTTGTCCCTGTGCTGAGCGTCTAATTTATTGCCATATTTGGAGTAAAGAAGGAATTTTTCCCTGGGTCAGGGTTGTGTGTGTGTGTGTGTGTGTTTTTTGTTTTTTGTTTTTTTTTTGCCTTCCTCTGCAGCATGGATCACTTGCCAGCTTTGAATTAAAGTAAATGGTGGAATCTCTGTAACTTTAAGTTAAAGTCTTTAAATCAAGATTTGAGGACTTCAGTTCTCAGCCAGAGGTGGTGGGTCAATTGCTGGAGTGGGTGAGTAAGGTTCCGTGGCCTGTGATGTGCAGGGGTTAGACTAGATGACCATGATGGTCCCTTTATTCTTTAAAGTCTGAGTCTATAAGGATCTGTCCCTTTATTTTTAAATTTCAAGTTTTCTTCTCCTTCAACAGATGCTATCACTGAAAAGAGACTGTTCTAGATGTCAGTAATGGCATGAGGAAACAGAATGTGCCAATTGGGCCTAGGCAGATAAAGTGAAAGTATTGATCTTTTTTTTTTTTTTCTTTTTCTTTTTTGTTTCATTTACATTTAAATTCTGCATATACATTCTTTAAATGGATTGGGGTGTTAAACAGTGCTTTGTATTTATTAAAACATCACTATGAACATAGAATGGCTGCAATTAAACCAAAGCATTTCAAACCCATAATCCATAATGTGAACTAGACCTTGTAGATATTTTCTCACAAAATAAAATTGGGGTTTAAAATTCAGCTGCTGTAAATGCTTCCCGAGTAACTACTTTTCATAAAGATTTTTCCTATGAGAGTGGTATTCTGGTCCATTCCATTTACATGTGCAATGTAGATCCATAATTTGCAGATTATGCTTTTGTTAATATTAATTCACAGCATACTCTCTGAAAGACTCAAAGGCACTGCTATGCTGTACAATATGCTGTGAATGCATATTAAGAAGAATAAACAAAACTTAGCTAAATGCATGCTATAATTTGAATCCATATTTATGGAATGCATGCTATTGTTCATGCATATTCTATACTGTAATTGTTCTGAAGGCATATGCTATGAATTAATATGAAGGATTCACCATTTGACAAGATATTAATGGGTCACATGGTATTAGAAGAAGTTTTTCATGAGAATAACCTTTTTAGATTCTATTATAAAGATCCCAATACAAAAGCTATTTAATTAAATAGAGGCAGTCATGATGTTGAAGTCCCGGTTATATTGTGTAATTCTCCGATGAGTATGTCCTGTTTATGTTCAGGTGGACTAATTTTATTAAGGGCAAAATTATCCACTCCAAACTTTCTAGTTACCTGTTAGGTGCCTTGCGTATAGCTTTGGGTGTAGTACAAATAATAGTGAAGGGCTTAATTGTGTCCTGTCCTTTCCTGGGAATAATAATACTTCCTGCCCCCAAAGAGGTCTTGTGAGCATAAATACACTAAAAGACTGTCAGGCACTTAGAAATGATAGAAATAGAGGTCCATATATATACATATATACACACACACAGACCCCTAAAATTGAGGTAGATAGGTTCTCCAGTATTTTTATTACTATTAACTTGTGTTAAGTTAAATACAGTCGCAGCATTGATGAGTCTGGGTGTCCCAAGGAAATTTGGCTTGGAGGATAGTAACTGTGAAAAGGGGCCTAAAGAGTTAGTGCAGTAAAATTAAGGGGTTTTGTCAGCAATGGTTCTTCTTTGAGGAAGAATTTCTTCTTTCACTCCCTCTTTCTTCCCCTCCCAGCCAACCACAAGAGTATGACTTTCCCACTAAAAAGAGTGTCTTTTGGAATTTGCAGGTAACGTACAGGTTGATACTGTTCCCACTGAAGTCAATGACAAAACTCCTATTAAATTCAGTGGAAATAGAATCAGACTACTTCGAATTACTTAACCAGGGCCAAAATTCTATCTTTGGATGCATGTGCACAATTGCCATTAATTTTTGTGGGAGCTGGGCATTCATTCAAAAGCAGAATATCAGCCCTCTGACATGATTCTTTACGGCTTTGCGTCCTGTGTGGTAGTTGACTTAGTTAAAGTGTGTGCAACATGCTACCATACTGATTTTTGTTAGTATGTGTTGCACATACTTTGAACATAAATAGCTAGAGAAGGAGCAAAAAGGGGGTGAATCTGGCCTTTTATGAAGAGAGTAAAGATATTTGCTTTCTCTCCAAATGTAGAACTATGTGAAGTAGTTGGCATCTATGGTTATGTACATCCCCATCTCTTTTACGAATAAGATGTGACAGAAATTTTGCATAAGCATGCATGTGTTCTTTTCCAAAGCTTTCTTATGCCTGTTTGTTTTTCATTAATTATGCAAGTTTCTCTTTAACAAGTTCCTTAATCCCAATATGTGTCAGGCTACATTCCAAGATTTATATTTTCATGCACTAGGTGCACAATGGGGAGGCCATCTCCTGTGGGCAATGTTTAATATATCTGTTAATCCATCTCAAATCCTTTCTCAAACTCTATTCTACCTTTGCACTGTCTAGTTTTCTTCTGTGTCTATTTAACACTCGTCTGGGTGCTGTTTACAAGTGGGTTTTCAGGATGCAATGATAATGGAATGTGTTGTTGCTTTTCACTTTCATGTAACAGAGTTCAAGATATTATGGAAACTTTGCAGCAATTAATATATTCAAGTTCTGAGTCATGCTAAGGGGCTTGGACAGTGAATTCAGGTGACATTTTGTCTGCAGATGAATAAACTTAATTTCATAATAATCTGTTTGCAGACTCCTGTGGGTCCCCCCACCCTCCCCTTTTCTTCTGGTGAATAATTAATGGGTGTTAAGGATCATCACCCTATCCAGTGGTGTATAAACCCAGATGAAAGAAAAGACTTGTAGCTTTAATCTTAATAGAAGGCAGAAATCACATGCTGTTCAATCCCTTCTGGATAAAATATCACTCTATCCATAGTAGCAAATTGTCTGTCTAATTTAAAGATTTTCCTAGAAAATGCTTGAAGCCAAGGCACAGTGAAGTTCTTACTCTGAAATGCAATGTGAATTTCTTTTATGCTAAGTAGATTATATAGCTTTCATTCATATGTATAATGACATCTATCTCCATACCAGGGGCAAAGGTTACTAAGGGGAACCTTGATAATTTCAGTGCAATTATTCCTGCTGCCCAATACCAGAGTACACCAAACCCCTAGGTTGTCAGTCTCATGCCAGGTGCACCACAACTATGAGGTAAGCATTGTTGGTGCTTCAGCAGCTAGGAATTATAGGCACTAGCCCTGTTGGGTCCCAATAACCACTCAGAGACATGGCTAAGGGTAGGGTTATTTTACTAGGGCTGGCAGGAAAAGAAAAGGCCATGAAATACCTCAATAGAAGCTTAAATAGTTACAGTTCAAAGTGACTGATGGTGATACATGTTTGGGTACTTGGGGCAATCCCATCAAGAGTCAGGGGTCTTCAGGTGTGGTGTCCTGGGAGACCCTCTCCAGTCCAGTCTATATTCAAAGCAAATAGCTTGTGTGTTTCTGGGCCAGGCTCAGTTACTGTGTCTTATCGGGGCTTCTCTGCACTTGCTCCCTACCCAGCCACTGATGCTTCTCCATAAACTCCAAACAGACCTGCACCCAGCCCTGTCTGGCAGTCACAGCCAGTTTACATGTGGCTCTGCTTCCAGCTTCTTTCCACCTGGTCAGAGGAAAGGGATGTATGGTGCAGTGGGTGATGGTTGATGAGTTGTAGTCCCCTGATAGCAGATCCATCATACTATTTTCTCATTGCTAAATGAGACCCCAGAGTTCAAATATTGTCAGTGCTTGCACATGTTTTAATCTAGTTACACTGCATTAAAAATGTATAAATAAATCAAGTGTGGTGATACTTATGTGAACTTCCATAAAATCTACCTTGTGGGCAGTGCTTTAAACACATCAAAGAGCTGACATGGAAACCTACCAATAGTCATTTAAAATACATTTATCAGTGAACAGTCTTCTAATGACAAGGATGAAAGGCATAAAAATATTTAAAAGAGAACTTGCAGAAACTCATTAACAACAATAACAACTCATTAACAATAATAGCTCACCAGCATGAAGGAAACAAATTCATACTGTATTGCAAAAGACTCAGTAGCTACAACACAGCATTGTATTCCTTATATATGTAAATATAATTAAGAGCAAATACATTATGGAGAGGTCTGAAAGAACATTTGGGCCTCTATCAATCAAATGTGTCGACTTTCCTTAATATGGAATGTTTCCTACTTGAGAAAACTAAAAAAATGGTAAAGCCTATGATAACAGGTAGCACAGTATTCCTATTATAGATGAAAAATGAATGGTGATTCACCATTCATCATAAGAAACAGGCTCACAAATCAAGAAACTGATCATAAAGGTCCTAGGACCACTTTGAGTTTGAAGGGTTTACATTTCATAATTGTCAACCAACTTTACCCAAAAAAAAGTATTCTATGCACTGGGCAGTCATACATTTAGTGAAAGATTATGAAACTCCATGGCAGATTATATAAATAAGAATATAAACTTTTTATTGCTTTGGCAGCAAGGACTTCTATCAATGATTAAATGAATTTGGATATTGTTCCCCAGTCAGGTTCATGACACCATCTCCCCACCACAACTATTTGTCCACCCACTTGTCCTGACCCCACACAGCACCTTCGTAAGACAAGGGATGCATGTGGGAATAATGGGGATTTGGGGAAAATGTTCATATCATCTTGTTCCATGCCCCATGAAGGTCATATAGAAAATATCATTTTAAGGTTCCTCAGAGTCCCCTCTGCATCAAGATGCTGACAGTTAAAGGCCTGACATGCATCCAGTGAAGATGGCTCTGTCCTACTAAGAATCTTCTAGGATCTGCAGCATTCTGAAAGGACCCTGTGGTCTTCTCCACCCACATGGACAAATCCACACCCTCTGGATGGGACTCTGAGGGGAACATGGTAATTAATTTAATAGTGGAAAATGCAAGGTCATGCATTTAGGGACTAATAACAAAAAAATTGCTATAAACTGGGGACACATCAGTTGGACGTGACAAAGGAGAAGGACCTGGGTCTATTAGTTGATCAGAGGATGACCAATGTGATGCGGCTGTGAAAAAAGCTGATGCAGTCCTAGGATACATCAGGCAACGTATTTCCAGTAGAGATATGGAGGTGTTAGTACCATTATGCAAGATGCTGGTGAGAACTCACCTGGAATACTGTGGGCAGTTCTGGTCCCCCATATTTAAGAAAGATGAATTCAAACTAGAACAGATGCAGAGAAGGGCTATTAGGATGATCTGAGGGATGGAAAACCTGTCTTAAGAGAAGAGACTCAAAGAACTTGGCTTGTTTAGCTTAGCCAAAAGTTGGCTGAAGGGAGATATGGTTGTTCTCTATAAATACATTAGAGGGATAAATATCTGGGAGGCAGAGGAATTATTTAAGTTCAGCGCCAGTGTTGACACAAGAACAAATGGATATAAACTGACCAAGTCTAAACTTCCTGATGAACTTAGACAAAGGTTTCTAACCATCAGAGGAGTGAAGTTCTGGAACAGACTTCCAAATGGAGCAGTAGGGGCAAAAGACCTTTAAGACTGAGCTGGATAAGTTTTTTATGGAGGGGATAGTATGATGGGACAGCCTAATTTAGCAATTAACTGATTTTTTACTATTAGTGGTAAATATACCAACGGGCCTATGATGGGATGGTAGATGGAGAGGTTCTGAGTTACTACAGAGAATTTTCTGGATGTCTGGCTGGTGAGTCTTTCCCACATGCTCAGGGTTTACTGATTGCCATAAATGGGGTCATGAAGGAATTCTCCCCTAGGGCAAATTGACTAAGGCTGTAAGGGTTTTTTGCCTTCCTCTGTAGCATGGGGCATGGGTAACGTTCTGATGGATTCTCTGTACCTTGAAGTCTTTAAGCCATGTTTTGAGGACTTTAATAACTCAGTCATAGGTTAGGGGTCTATTACAGGAGTGGGTGGGTGAAGTTCTGTGGCCTGCATTGTTCAGGAGTTCAGACTAGATGATCATAATGTTCCCTTTTGACCTTAAAGTCAGTAGAATTTTCTTCTCTTGGAACCCATTTTACAACTTTTCTTTTCCTCTAAGTCAGTGTATGTCATGTCTTCCCCAATCTCTGTTCAGGTCATAGGTGTGACAGGCTCTCTTTCTGACAACTGTAACTCCTTTTAGCTCTGCAGATCCCTAGTTTTAATCCCTGATGCTGGCCAAAATGGAGGTCATCACATCACATAAGGGGAAGTGTTAATCTGGCCCTAAGAAAAGATAACGAGCTCTTTTCCAACTGTGACCAAGTCTGTATTTGAAACATACATCAGATTACTGGAATGAATATTGGCCAGGTTGCTTACAGAAAATCCAGTATTTTAGGATTCTTCTCTGTTTTTCTTCTAGTTTTGAGATGGGGGGGGGGGAGTGTCTGCTATAGAAGCGCTTATTCCTTTTTAGCTATAAAAGTTCATGGAATCTCAATATGTTGTCTCATTGTAACATCCTTCGTGTTTAAATTGTGTGTTCTGTTTTCTTTTTGTGAGTATGCTCATGAAGATGAGTGACCAATAGCTGTATCAAAAATCAGGCATAGTATAAAATTCTCCACTCACTGCTACCACTTAGATAGGCCAATAAATTGAGACACCCGCTTCAATGACTGTAAAAATATACATTTGAAATATTCCCTAGCACTTATCAAAGACAGACTGAATGAAATAACTCTCTTGTCCTGCCCGACACTTTTTCTTTTAGTGGAACAGTCCAAATACTTATCTAATTCTGAGCATGAGAGCCGAGACATTAATCTACAAGGCCAATGTCTAACTCTATTGCAAAGAGATGCCCTGTGTATGAGAGAAGTACTGTATAAATCTTTCCTTTCTAGTTGTTAAATCAACACTACCATCCAGAGGGTGCCATCCCAATATCCTTGACCATTGTCTAAGCAGAGGCAACATAAATATTTATGTACATGACCAAACTGACAATAATTCGTCAATTTTCCACCCATTTGAAATGGTCATTCAGAAGATAACTTATTGACAATGATGTGAAGGTAACGTAAGTGCTGTAAATGGATATTGATGCCACTTGTCAAATACTACTATTCATCATTTTGTATTATACTATGGTCTAGAAATCTTAACCAGGTTGGGGCTACATTGTGCTATGTGTAGTGCAAACATATAGTGTAAAAAAAAAAAAAAAAAGTTCCTTCCCCCACCCCTCAACTAGCAAAATTAATTTGAAAATCAGTCACATTCAGATTCAAAGAATGTTCCAACACAGTGCTTAACTGCATAATATTTTTTTTTCTGTTTTCCTGGAGAGTCTTTGCTTAATTTGTAACTTTCTGCTCCTAACTCAATCCTAAACTCAAGTGCTTGGGATTTTACTTGAACAAGAAATACTTTAATGGCATCTGCTTTGTATGTAAAGAGAATTAAAAGCCTTTTATTCCAAAAGCAGATTCAGAAAAATCAATGGTGCAGGACAATTAGCTGTTTTGCAAGCTCTGTTATCTAAGTAATGAGCTTGTATTGATTCAAGTGACTTAAAATACCTTTTCATTGCAAACATAACCAATATGTTTTTTTTAGAAACGTCTTAGATATAAAATCAAATACACATAGAGATGGCTTCTTATTTATTTAGTATTTAAGAGCCTCCCTTCAGCAGTCTCAAGACTACAGCTGATACACCAATGGAACAAGGTATATCTTGTTAAGTGAGTTCTATTAGAGTAGAATTTTTCTTTGTTTGGAGACCAGGAAAGCCAAGAGTTTGTGGGTTTTTTTCAGAAACAGGGATTGTAGTTTTACCATATTCTCATTCGTGCCTGAAGCAGCCTTATCTTCAGTTTTTCTGGGGAAAAATACTGTTACTGTATGTTATAACATTGGGAGTTTTCTACCACATTGACCCATGTATAGACTATGTAGACCCATACATACTTCTAAGAATTTATAGCATCAAATATAAAGGGCAGCTCAGACATCAAGAGCCAGCAGACAACCATGGATTTCCTTGAGTATCTGTGTACTGTGCAGCCTTGGTTCAGCACTCTGACCCCAGAAGCCTGCCTATAACACAACAGCACCAGCCTGGGTCTCCACCAGCCTTGTTTACTATTTGCCAGGAGACCCCAACATGCTCGCAGTCGTGAATTTCCCCAAAACTGTGCGCCCTGATGTGTCCAGCCCTTTTCCTGGCGCACTCAGAGAAATAATATGGCTAGCTGCTCCTTTAAAGAGACACACACAGCTTGTTGCTTCTATTTAAACACACCACTGGGCTGGTTTAGTTGAAAAGAGAAACACATTTATTTAAAATTTATTCAAAAAGGAACCAAAAAGAGCAGCTTTAAGTGAGTTCAAATAAAGGGATAAAGAAAAAAATGGTTACATGCAAATAAAAGTAAAAATAGGTCATAGCCACTAAAAACATAACTTAACAAGCTTACAGTTTTGGTAAGAAATCTACCTTGAACAATCTTTCTTCTTTCTAGCTATGGATGATTTTTCTCTGTCAAGACCTTCCACAGAAGTACAAGTGCTTGTTTCCCTTGTCTTCCTAGGTGACAAATACTGCAATGGCCCTTATCTCTGAGTTCATTAACCCTGCTTCAATAAGCAGGATGATCTCCTGCTGTTCTTCCCTTCCTGTTGACTTCCCATCCCCTAGTTCATTCATACGTAAATGGGGCTTCCATTGGCTTTGATTTCATAATGCTTATTTTACATTGGAGACATGTTTCTGTCTGGGGCAAAATCTGTGCTTGGTTCCTCCCTGTGCTTGGTCACAGATTTTAAAGCATTATATTCATAAGTATCTGCAATTCCTTATATAGTGTTTAATACATATATTTCACAATGATATTAATCACCACTGTGTGTCAGATTTTCATATAACATTGCTTGATACTTTGTTTACAATATTACTGTATTATTAATCTGTTTGAATCAATTGCTTATTCTTTAGGGTTCAGACCCCCATCTTTATAGACCATAAACCAATGAAATATATTCTTAGAAAAGATCCTTTTCTCCTACTGGGCAGAAATACCTTGAAACAGTGATGACTGTTTGCTGGTTCCTCCCCTGCTGCTGATAGTTGTGTTGTTACCTTCTCCCTTTGTGAACTTGGTGGCTTTGTTTATCTTTTATGAAAATGCACCTTCACTGTCTCTGTCTGATGATCAGGCTGGTCAGACACCAAATACCCATTCCTTTGTCTAAGGCAGACTCTGCTTATATGTTGCTCGCCAAACACATTTTAAAAACATAATTCTAGCACATCTCCAAAATGCTTTGTACACAATCTGTACATACATCTTACAAGTATATTAATGAACACTGAGTTTAGTTTTATCAATGATAATTAAATGCTACATTTTGAGCATATATTATGACAACAGTGTGAAAGATGTAGAGAGTATTTCAGGCCTGATGAGTTGCTGACAGAATAATGAAACACCAATGGGCCTCTGTGTCAGTGTCCCATGACCACATCTGCATATGCAAATTGAAAATTTACATATGCCAGCAACAGCCTGGACTCTTGGTGATGAGTGAGCTGTTTTCAGGCACTATTAAAGAGTGGCCCAATTCCCTTCTTAAATGTGGCTTGCTGTAGCACCATATCTTTTGGATCAAGCATGCTAGGTGCATTGGGTATATTAGACTGTATTATTATGGTAAGTGCAAGGAAGTAGTGAACCCTATTCCTTTTATGATAAATCCCTTTATATCCTAAACAGCTCTGTCAGTGCTGCTACTGGAGTGCAGGATTTCAGACAAATCTGATTAAAAAATGGACACAGCCATACTAAGGACTGTCCCTCTATCTTGGCTATTCCATATTTATGTGTGTTTAACAGCAGTGACTTTTACTTCATCCTGTATGCTCTCATACCATGAAGGTAACGCCCAAACAATATAACTCTGGAGCTATGGTTGCTCTATTGTCAAACTGAAATGTTAATATCGTGAGTCAAGCTCAAGAAAAGGCACAACATGTGAAAATCACTCATTAAAGATCTAAACATCTGGTATCAGGTCCATAATTGGTTGTGGGAGCATCCACAAAGTAGAATGCAAGTTTTGGCATGGTGTTTCTCTGCATGCTTTCTAGACTTCTGCAGATACCTTGTACTTCAAACTTCTCATTTATGCATGGCAATGGAAATTGGAGTTTGAATGTGCAGAATATGTACTTTGATATTCTAGGCAGCACAGATAGCAACACCTAAAGTTAAGGTTGCTAGACACTTTCTATTACAAGACCCTATTTTCAGTTGCTTACAATTTTGCCAAACTATCCAGGCTGAAAGTTTACATGTTGGATGTCTGTCCCAGGATGAATTATTTTGGCAAATTGCTGCAGAAAGGGTTTGTTTCTCAGAACAAGGTATGGAAAAAATATAGAGTACACTGAGCAGCTGTTAATGTTTTGATTTTTTTCCTCATTGTTTAATGAGTGACACGTGCCTTATTTTATATTCAAATATTGCGCTGAATGTAGAACTATTAATTACCTCGTGGGCTCTTCCATGATGGTCATCACTGCAGCATCTTAATGCTTCACAAACTTTAATTATGTTTTCTTCCCCTCACTCCTGTGAGGCAAAGTATATTATTTATTCCCATTTTATGGATGAAGAACAAAACATTGAGACATTGTCACAAGTCTACACTAATTTTGGATAGATGCCAGTGTGAGATGCATATGGTCTCATTGTTCAGAGAACTTAGCATTTTATAGTACTGTATTTGGTCAGAACACTGCTTCATTGATGTCAGTTACCATTACTGCAAATCAGCCTGTAGTTGTTTCAAGTCTGGCAACCGGAAAATGAACTGTCAGTTGGTGGTTAACCATGAAACATTTTGTTTGTGACTTTCCTGGCATCATAAGAACTCTATGGCAAAGGCAAGGACAGAATCCATTTCACGCGGGGTAATACTCAACTCCTTTCCTCGTTAACTACACAACTTCAACCTCTGCAGCAAATGAGGCAGGAGTCCTGCACACTGCAGCCACGCTAACTACAACTTCCCTGATTCATTTCCAGAGCACCATCCATACTGTGAACCAGATGAAGCATCGGCCTTGTAGAAAAAATAGTGTATGATCATGTAATGAAAGATTCTATCATAATGCATATATACAAGAGAGCTGAATTCTTTGCATTGCATATTCAACATTTGAGTGTTTGACTTTGCAAGCTTAACATTCTTTCAATTAAGAGTTTTGGATACAATATGTTTTTCTCCAGTGTCATGGTTAACAAAAAGCATCTCAGTTAACAAGTTTTCAGTAAATACTTGCCTCACTCATAACAAGTACAGGGCATATAATGTATTATAATCATTTGGGGTTGAACTGAAAATTTTTCAATTAATGAAAAAGTGTTTTGTTAGGTTGAACTAAAGACTTTGGGTACAAAATATTTTGTTGTGATCCTGAACTTTTTAAAAGATGTTTTTGATTGTTTTTAATAACATAAAAATGTGAAGTCATTTTGAACTGAAAAATCAAAGCTTGCAATTTTTTACATTTTCAGAATATTTTTAGATTTATTTCACTTAAGAATTCAACAAAATCAGCATGAATTTATTAATCATTTTTGCAATATTGAATCTTCACTTTTTGCCAAAAATAAATGTTGTGCAATAACCTTTACTCGTGACATATTTGAGCATTTTTAGTACTGACTTTACAAATAGAAACCCCCAGGAACATTGTTCTCTACCATCTTTTCACTTGGTGGTGAGCAGCTTACCTATCTTTGTTTGGGTCTTGTGCTCAGGCCTTGTTGGCTGGTTCGTTTGTTTGATTCTTCCTTTTAGCAAGATGATAGAATCATGCCTAAAGCTGCAGGAAGACTCGTTGACTCACTGTGAAAGGTGCAGCTCATTAACTTCACCACTGTAAAATGCATGAAGTAAACAAGGGGGGAAGGAAGAGACTTTTTCTCTAATCTCTAAAGTGTAGTAATTCTTTTGAAGGGGAGGGGAGGATAACAATAATGGAAAGAGTGTGTAGTTGACATTGTATCTAATAGAACACAATTTACCACTGACAATTTAATATTCCAAGTTAATAAATTGGCTTCTCTTTTGTGCATTTTTGAAGAGAGGGATTTGAGGGAGGGGTTTTGGTTTTTACTTTTTGGCATTTGGTTTTTACATTTCAATTCTGTTCATGGTTTATTTTGTTTGTTTAGGGTTTTTTTGCCAAAAATCTTGATCCATAAGAATCTAAAATAGAGCAAACTGCACCTGACGTTTCAAAATTTGCCAAGATAACCCCTTGTCCTTCTATTTGTTTTTCTTGCCTTCTCCAAAATGCCACTCACTTCACAATTTTTTCCCCTATTTAAAAGCCTGATGGAGGATCCAGCCTGATCACAATGCCTTCTTAAAATTATCTGTTTTGTCTGTTTTGCACACCAATGGCATTTTGCGAGGAAAAAATGGTGGTGTTGCCCAGTATCTGCACAATTTCTGTGCTTTTGCATGCACAAAATTCTCATTGCTGTGTGTCTATGGTGCATTTAGCTTTCAGCACATTTTTTGTTTTAGCCTTTATGTACCAGTGCCATTATTTGCATATCCACTCTGCACTATATAACCCAGTCACAGTTTGCAGGTGGTGGTTTGTTAGTTCATTAAATCTAAAGATACCCATTGTTTTTTCTATGAACCTTCAAAAAAAATGCATCTCTCTATAGTAACAGTGGAAGAATTTGTATCCAAGAATATATGGTCTCTCTTTCCTCATTGTCTTTCTCAAACAGCTTTCATTCCACAGTTAACTGCACTAATGTTTTAAAGATCTCTTTAGTTTCTTTTCCCTGGTCTATGTGCCAGCAAAAACAAGGTCAGTTCTTAGCATAACATATGCTCTATAGTTATCAAAATATTTTTGCATTCTACTATCTGATATTTCATAGCTATAGAGGTCTCCTAAATGCACACTATTAATTTAGCTGCACTTTTCTTCAGATTTTGCTTTTTATGTACCAGAAAATATCAACGTAAGCTTTCTGTCTTGATACCCTCTCCTTTCATGTTCCTGGGAACATCACAGACTCTGGGTGAAGGAAAGCTAGTAATAGCTTCATTGTGGTAGAGGACAGTAGATTCCATCTGTTTCTGATATCATGGATATGTTGTATCTTGCTTAAGCACATTAGAAAGACACCATTTGTTACTAGAACTCCAGGTTCCATCTGCTCATTCTTACTCCAAAACATAAGTATGGGTGACACAAGAAGCAAAGAGTGTTTTAGGAAATCACAATGTAAACAGTGAATGAGATTAATACAAAGAACAGTCGCTCATTCTGTTATTCCATTTTAATAGATACATTAAGGTTACTTGTGATTCTAATGTGTGTGTATGTGTCATTCCATTCAATACTAGGAGTGCTCTCTGCACCAACCAATGCATATTAATGAGAGAATCAAACTAAATGACATTACTAGGACAGAAACATTTATGACTATATATTCCCTAAAGGATGTCAATGAGTTAAAAGGATATATTTTACTGGATAAGTACGAGGGGGTTAGGAACTCCTAAATTGATTGCACTGCGTCTGCTAAGATGACAATTTAGAGAGAGTAATTCTGAAAAGCCTAGTTTAAATCCCATTAAAATTGTAGCACAAAGTGACAAAAACAGACGTTTCAAAGATCAGGTCACCACTCTGTCCTTAACTCAAGCTACTTTGATAAAAAGTAAATTGCAGGAGTGTCATAACCTTAATGTATTCCCTTCTAATTTAAGTGCATTTGGGGAGGGTTTTTTTTATAAGTCAACATACTGTCCGTGAGCAACTGTTCATCTATAAAAGCTAAACTATTTACAATGAAAATGACTGAGACTACATCAGATGGAAGCATTCATATCAGAGTTCTAGGGTCTGATTCGCCTCTCACAAACTTTGAGAGTGTGCACTTCAATGGGCAGTCTAGATTTGCACCAGTGTAGGTGAAGAGAGAATTAGGGTCTTACTTTCAGTGCTACTTAACAAGCAGAAGGAAAAGGGCATACTGTACATATTTAATGCTTTAAGAAAGTCGTGTTTTTTGGGTTCAAAAGTTGCCATCACGATTCATTAAAGTTGTGGTTTTGGTGACATCAGTATGTCAGCTTGGCACTAAGCAGACACTCCTCTGGGGTCTAGTCTCAGGCTTCCCCCTCAACCTGTTTCCTGATGAGTTGAACCCCTCCGAGGTACCCTCAAAGGAACACCAGCCCTGGGTGCAGACCCACACACAAGCTCCAACACTTTCTTCCATGGCATGCAGCCTCCCTTCCAAAGCAGGGCAACAGTACAGAAGAGATGTTGTAGATGCCACTTAGCTCTTGAAGACAAGCATGATGGAGAAGTGCCCAAGCCAAATTTGAGTTTTTTTGCAACACCCAGTGCAAATTTGACTGTTGCAACACCCTTCACTCAGATTTGTCCTGGCCATCCCTCCATAATTAAGGGGATGGATCTAATCTGAGCAAGTGGTGTCATAACCTTGCACATGGAATCACCAACCCCACTCAAACTGTCAGCAACTATAAAAAGTTGAAGAGTTCATTAAAAATTGCAGTTTCCACAACAGAAATTGTCTGACTTTTTTACAGCCTTATCCATATCGCATTCATTCAGTTCTTATCAGGAAATTGTTCAGCTAATTATTTAATAAAAGGCTTACCACAATACTAGTTGTTTATCAGTCATATAAGAGCACATTCTGATACCCTTACTTACATTTAACAGCACCTTACTCTACAAGTAGTCCTATTAACTTAAATTAAATTACTCATGGAGAAAGATTCTACTGAAAGGGTAAGGGGATCGGATTCTGGTGCATAATCTGGGGTTAGTGGATTAATTGTTGCATAATGGGACAATACTGCTCTAGAACATCGGGGAGCTTAAGTTCTGTATCCCAGGCCTCCGTCCCCCCAACATTTCCGCAGACACTTCTGCAGAATTTTAACTGTCTTTTAGAAAATTAAAAGAAGAAAAAAAGCTCTTCTGATTGTGAAGAGGCCATGCAAAAGTGACCCAGGGAAACCAATCCCACTTCAGCAGTCCTACTGGTACTTATGGGATCATGTATTCATTGGACCTCCGGCAATGTATGTAACCAATGTTGGTGGATGAATATCAGTGGGGCATGCACCTGATGGGGTGGTGTGGAGGAAGTAAGAAAAACCTCAAATTAAACAAAGTATTTAGTACAAGTAGCCGAGCTCTGCGGTGCCATTCTTATTCTGTAACTGGATTTGACATCCTCAGTGCTAGTTCTCTGCCTAGGAGAAGTGATGGAACGGTTCCCTCTCTGCTTTGCTGTGAACTCAGAGCACTAGGAGTTGAAGGTGTCACTAAAATAATTTAAAAAGATAACCTCCATAGATTTTTCAATCATGTCTCAAGCTAGAGCAATGATTAGTGGGAGACAGGGGTGTGGTTAAGGACTAGGAAAAACTGAGACAGGGTTGAAGGAGTCAGACAGTCCGTGGACAAGAAACAGGGAGGTTGCTCCCAGATCAAGCTCTAATCAGTTTATTTTAATAGTAGTAATCATGTCCTGATAAAAATGCTGTCTGTTTTTATTTATGGGCACTATATTTTTAAAAAATTTTATTCCAGCAAATTGGTATTTTAATCAAACTGTTACTTTTTATGAAAGGAAAATATCAGTGACATTTGGTTAGGGGAGGATCAATTACATGTTAGGTGAGATTATGATTTTGGGATACATCTCTGAACACATTTTACTGGGTAACCCTGCACCACCTCGGAGTATTGCCTGGAGGCACTACAACATATCTGAGTTCCAATCACTACCCTGTGTCTTTCTTTCTTGGAGTGCAGTAGGATGGGGGAAGAGAGATTTAGTAATTCGCCGCTTTGTTTTTACTATCAACAAGCTATATGGCAGCCTCATGCTGGCTCAGTAGGGAAAATGGAGTCAAATCTTTGTCCGTTCCACATTTGTCCCGTTTTTTTAAATTGTACATCTGAATCTAAAAAATGCTCCACATACCCTGCCATCTTCCAGTGTGTTGCTGCAATTGTTTTGTGATACCAATACTCAGAAAACTCATTAAAACAAAGGAGGTCAGGCAGAACGATAGTCCAAATGCATCAGATGGGATGATAGGTGGAATATATTCTTAATTGCTACATCATGAAAAAGCAAATACTGGCTCCCTGTAAAAATGAAGAAACATAAATATTTACCATACTGATTCAGTTCATTGGGCCAAGTCCAGTAGGCTTGCTCCTTTGGGTGAGGAAAAACTAATGCTTCTGAGCCATTAGGAAATAAAACAATTTTAATGCAGGTAGCCAGCTGTGCAAAGCTATCTTTGGGGGATGGGTGTGTGTGATTCCTTGAATGCTGCAATAATTACTTTATAAGCTGACTCGTGGTTTAATTATGCTTGAAACTCCATTCTAAAGTTTGGATGAAGGATCACATAAATTCTCACATTATGTAATTCTTACATTATATAAATTATACACTTATATAAATATCTAATTATAAATAATCCATTTCCATTTCTGGTTTTAGTGTGCAGGTGAATTCTGGTGCCCTGTGATATACAGGAACTCAGACTAGATGATCTGGTGGCCCTTCTGACCTGAAACTCCAAAGTTTTGTTTAGGGTCAGAATTTAAATGATCAGTTGTTATTCAAGAATCACTTTACTCACCACTAAAATGCAAACGCCTCTGAAATGAATGTTCATTGCTCCGAACAGCACTACACAATATTTTAAGCCACGAAATGAAGAAAAATGTAGGAATCTGAGACTGCAGTAGAATTTAGGCAGGAAGAATGTAATTGTCAGAACTGAAATTTGGGCAGGCTCCTCTGGTTTAACATTCCTGCCCATATACAAAGGAATCTGTAAAAACTGCAAGTGGTGCAGGCTTCAGTTTTACACATGATGTGAAAGACAGCAGGAGAGTATCTCTTAATATCATGCAGGGACATGCGGTGATTCTGAGGGATGTACTGCCTATGGAATCTTCAGCACTTCTTCCTGCAGATCCTGAGTGACCTTTGGATGTTCCATATCCAAGTACTGACTCAGCTTGACCCTGATTAATATATGGCTGTAGGCTAAAATAAGAACTTATTTCCCTATTCACATCCATCAGCCATTTACTAGAACGTTCTCCAGTGTTTCTGAAGACCATTGAAATGTACTGAGCTCTTTTGAAAAATCTGTCCATATGTTTCTAGCCCAATATGCTGGCACAGTGTTGGGAGAGCTGGGAATTGAACCTAGATCTCCTGAGTTCAAGACCAATGCTTTAGCCATGAAACCATCTTTCTTGTTCTTGTAGTTTGTTTTTTTTCCTTTTTTATAGATGTAACTTTCAAAATAATTGCTTCAATTTTTTGCAGGCATATCTTGCACCTTCAGTTGAAGAGTCAGTGCAAAACTGAGTGGTTGCAAATCTACCTTCTGAGTGTACAAGCCAGATTATTACAGGATCAAGCTCCCAGACTTACTAGAGTTGTTCACTTTTATGGACACGCAATCTGCAACTACAAAACAGGAGTCTGAGCCTCATGGGTTAAATATATAATTTTACTCTCTCTGGCAGTCAGTGCAGCATTATTATGTTTAAATGAATGTGTTAGTTCATATTAGGAATTACCAATAGTTACCAAATGGTGATATTAGAAATACCAAAGGTTTTTTTTTCCATAGCATGGAGAGAAATAATTGGAAGCTGTATGGAATGTATTGTCAAATGCTGACTTTTTCATGTATTACATCTACTGATTATGGTTGAGAATTTCAAAACAGTCTCGAGGATTTAGAAACCTATTAAAAGGAATGCACTGCTAAGCCCAAGCATGTAAAACCATGAGTCTGCCCCCAAAATATTGAGATTTGCTAAAAACATCTTAATACAACTATTCACTCTTTTTATTTGTCTTCTGAGTTTCTTTTTGAGCCTTTAGAATTCATGTTTCCAAGCTTTTCTCCACAGCCTGGAGGGCTAGAAATTTACTTTTTCCTCCAAGCCCCTTCTGACTCCTCAAATGAAAGATGAGATTTTTTTTCCCCACAATCAAAAGATTCCAGGTGCTGGAGTTTTAAGAAAAGCAACAAATCACAAGATTGCATCCAGCTGTTTGTTTGCTTTGGAAATAACCTAACAAAATTTTAAAAGGACACTGTAAGGTTAAAAATCCTATTTCCTTGCCCATGTTAACAAAACACTAGATTATTGAAATGAAATCATTTTTAAAACTTAATTTACCTTTCCTTAACATGATTACTTTTCACATTTCTCTCAGCTTGGACAACAGTAGTCCATTTCCCTTTCCTTTGTTGTCCATCAGTTTTGATCACTAACTGAAGGCTGCAGTGTTTAGTTTGTTCATATTGAGGGAAAATGTTTCCTTTTTGTATATTCTTTCCTTTTTGTATATTGTTTCCTTTTAAATTTAAAAAAAATACATAGGAATATTTCTATTAACCTTAGGCATTGTTAAAGTTTGATGGGTTAAGTTTGCTTGGCTATGTTTTATGATGCTTATAGAGAGTTCCATTTGGAAAAAGTATTTTTATATAAAGAATAGGTCCAGACCCTCACTGGTGTAAATTGGGATAGCTCCACTGATGTTCCTTAAGAGTACATGTGTTTTCTAATGAAAACAACATTCCCATTGTCTAGGGAAAGAAGCAACCACATATAAAGTGTATGGGGCTAATGCTGCACGAAGCAAGGATTAAGGCAGAAGTTATACTGGAAAGATTGAAGACCTTTTCTATTGCTTTATCCCAGCTCAGCAAGCAGGAGTACTGTCCTGTGCAGGGATGGAGGCACTCGGGTCAAAGGTACTTGTGGCTCAGGCACCTGCTACATTGGGTGCCATCAACCTGTCCTGCATGACTAGTCATCAAAGTGGTTGCTTTGCAAATATAGTGCCCATCTTCAAGAAAGGGAGGAAAGAGGATCTGGGGAACTACAGACTGGTCAGCCTCACCTCAATCCCTGGAAAAATCATGGAGCAGATCCTCAAGGAATCCATTTTAAGGCACTTGGAAGAGAGGAAGGTGATCAGGAACAGTCAACACGAATTCACCAAGGGAAAGTCATGCCTGACCAACCTGATTGCTTTCTATGAAGAGGTGACTGGCTCTGTGGATGTGAGGAAAGCGGTGGACGTGATATACCTTGACTTTAGCAAAGCTTTTGATACAGTCTCTCACAGTATTCTTATCAGCAAGTTAAGAAAGAATGGGCTGGATGAATGGACTATAAAATGGATAGAGAACTGGCTAGAGCATAGGGCTCAACGAGTGGTGATCAATGGCTCCATGTCTAGCTGGCAGCCTGTCACAAGCGGAGTGCCCCAAGGGTCAGTCCTGGGGCCGGTTTTGTTCAACATCTTCATCAATGATCTGGAGGACTGGGTAGATTGCACCCTCAGCAAGTTTGCGGATGACACTAAGCTGGGGGGAGTGGTAGATACCCTGGAAGATAGGGATAGGATATAGAAGGACCTAAACAAATTGGAGGACTGGGCCAAAAGAAATCTGATGAGGTTCAACAGGACAAGTGCAGAGTACTGCACTTAGGACAGAAGAATCCCATGCACAGCTACAGACTGGGGACCGACGAGCTAGGCAGCAGTTCTGCAGAAAAGGACCTGGGGATAACAATGGATAAGAAGCTGGATATGAGTCAGCAGTGTGCCCTGGTTGCCAAGAAGGCTAATAGCATATTGGGCTGCGTTAGTAGGGGCATTGCCAGCAGATCACGGGCAGTGATCATTCCCCTCTATTCGGCATTGGTGGGGCCGCATTTGGAGTATTGTGTCCAGTTTTGGACCTCCCACTGAAACAAGGATGTGGAGAAGTAAGAGAAAGTCGAGCGGAGGGCAACAAAAATGATTAGAGGGCTGGAGCACAAGACTTATGAGGAGAGGCTGAAGGGACTAGGCTTGTTCAGTCTACAGAAGAGAAGAATGAGGGGCGATTTGATAGCAGCCTTTAACTACCTGAAAGGGGGTTCCAGGGAGGATGGAGTTAGGCTGTTCTCAGTGGTGGCAGATGACAGAACAAGGAGCAGGGTGGGAGGTCTAGGTTGGACATTAGGAAAAAGTTTTTCACTAGGAGGGTGGTGAAGCACTGGAATGGGTTACCTAGGAAGGTGGTGGAATCTCCATCTTTAGAGGTTTTTAAGCTGCAGCTAGATAAAGCCCTGGCTGGGATTATTTAGCTGAGGTTATCCCTGCTCTGAGCAGGGGGTTGGACTAGATGACCTCCTGAGGTCCCTTCCAACTCTATGATTCTATGACTACACCAGCAAGAAAGGAGGCAGAAGAACTATCCTACTGTCCCAGGCAGTATAGAATAGGTTGATGGCACCCAGTGTAGCAGGTGCCAGACACACAAAGTAATGGGTGGAAAGGGGTGCCCTATAGACTTAATATAAGACCATGCTGAGTAAGTGGCAAATTTCTGCAGATTCACTATGCTATTGCTTCAAAGTATACAAATTAATTGGAGTGTGAGAGTGCTGAGTGGTTGATTATCTCTGATGCCATAATGTTACTGGCAAGTTGTTTTTTAATTGACGGTGAGAGATCGCTGAAAGTAAAATCTTAATTGCTGCATGCACATGTTGACAATAGAGAAACCAAAGCTGAAAATATGAGGCTACTCAGTAAAGGTTGATGATGGACATACTTGTTTCTGCTCCCCTAGATTTAGAAAGCATACTGCTAACATGCAATTAGCATTCCCTATAGGTAGTAAAAGCAATCTTCCCCTCTGCCCTCTACAATATGCATTCTGAAATGCATTTTGACATTTTAATCATTTTTTTCTTTAAAAAAAAATTATGGAAAAATGGAGGTTTCTAGACCTTTTCCAGTGATTCATTAAAAACAAAAAAAGCACGTTTGCTAAGATGCCTTATCATTGTGGGATTCCCAAGTGTAGCGTACACGTTTGAAAATGTTTACAGATACTGACAGTTTTCCAATCTTGGATAAATGCCTAATCCGTTTGTGGAACAGACTGCCCCAGTTTTCATTATTGCTGGCATCAGTGGTTAAATTGCATGCAAGATTCATCATTTTCCCCCTGTGGTAAAATCACTTTCTTCAAGAAATAATATATGAAAATTACTTTCAAGTCACAACTTCCTTTGAACAAGACCCTGTTGACGGCTTTCCCCTTTATGCAGACCAACAAATAAGTGCTTGGAAAATGGGCTGTTATAGATTGCTTTGTCTTTGAGGCCTTATCTAAATGTACTCAGTCTATGGAGAACATATTCCGTGGAGCAAAAGGCGAACATTCTGTGGGCATCTCCTCCTGTGAGGTAGGATGCCAAGAATGGAGAACCTAGAGAGTGATAGTGAGGAGCCTACCTGTGCAGCCGCCATGATGTCCTGCAGCCATGCTCCAGATAAGGACTGGGCTTCCCGCTTTCTTGCTGCATGTAGAAGAGACAATGAAGAGAGGGAGAAAAGGGAGCGGAATCACACTTACGTGCCTGAAACTAGAATGCTATTGAGCTCAGCCAATTTTTCTGTAGATGAGGTTTTGCTTAATGGCCCAGGGTTCAGATATCCATACTGTAGACAACATGTCCCTTCCTTATGTCCCCTACTTCCCCTCAGTGGAGGTGGCTCCCTGGCAGCTAGGTTCTCTCCGTCTTCAGCACATACATAGGTCCTATTCCCTTCTTATTTTCTCAAATCTTCTTTGACTCCATCTCCCTTCATTTTGCCATTATTCTGCTCCCCTCTCTCAGGCTAAGAACCCTTCACCAATCTTAGCCTGCTTCAGCAACCACCAACTTAATTTTCTCTCTTCGCCAAGTCAGATTCCCACCCTGTTTTCCCACTCCTGATCATATTATTCATTTGGGTATACTCCCACAGATGCCTTTGGTACCATGGCCCATGCTCTCCAACCTCCCCCTTTGACAGCAAATACGGGCAGAGCCTTGCTGTCTTATTGCAGAGCCCACTTCATTCACATCTTCCACATAAATAGAGCTTTGCAGAGAGGAAAGCAGATGGCAAAAATGCTTTACCTCCTCTCTTGTGTATAGGTCCAACTCTTCTGGACCAGGTTAGTGTGCCAGTACTGAGTCAGAGGAGCATTATTGTACTTGAAGGAGCAAATTTTACTCAATAGTAAAACATTCTTAACCGGCAACAGTGTTCAGCTTGCTTAGTATAGCCTTTATCCTGTCTGTCCATGGTATGAGCTATTAAACTGTCTCTCGTCTTTTTTTATTGCTATGCATTGCAAAGCTATTGGAATGGTTTTCTTTTTTAAAGAAAAAAAATCTATGTAACTGAGTATTCTTCAGCAATACATTTTAAACCCTTTTTAATTTATGGGTGTTGTAATGCCTGCTCTAGTTCTTGACAAGCTGTCCACAGAAAATTCAGCAATTAGCATAAAAGCCATATCTTGCATTTTAGCTCTCAAGTTGCCATGTGCACAGCTGATGATTTTTGGCTTTTTCTTTACCCTTTTATACAAACTTCTCCCTCACCCCTCCTATCTCCACTCTCATAAAATAAATAAGTTCTTCTTCAAGTAGTGTCCCTGAGAATGCTTTACTTCAGGTGCACCTGTGTCTTTGGAGATTTTTGGTAGCAATGCCTGTTCAGCCTGTACATGCACTCCACACACCCTTGAGCTCCACAGTGTGGCTATATGGGGCTGTATGAGCAAACCTCCCCCAGTTCCTTCTCAACAGCTGCTGGACAGAGACAGTCTGTGTGCCTGTTTGCTATAATGTTATATAATTTTGTTAGTTACCGTTTAGTTAATTACCTTTATCGTGTGTATAGTTGTTGGAACAGTTGTTCTCTTTTATCTTTTCCTTGAACTGAAAAAATATTACTAGATATAGTTAGGTAGTAAAGAAGTTTCCCTTTTTAGGGTTTTTATTTTTTGTTATATTACTTGAGAATGCTGGGATCTCTGGGATTCAGAAGGTGCTCTACTATCATGGGGGTGATCAGTGACAGACATTTGCAGTGCCTCTGCTGTTTGGGAGATACACGTGTGTCCAGAAAGTGCAAAGTCTGCATTCCCTTCAACGTAAATCCTGAAAAAAATAGAAAATCCAGTTCAAACTCCTGAAGATGGAGCAAATTTTATAATCAGCTTTGGATTTAGGGACTGAACACCCCCTTGTAACTAAACCTCCCAGGTCTACTAGGGCCCTGTCTACATCAAGATCTCAGTCACTGGAAATGGCTAGAAAAGTAGGTGGTATCATGGCACTGAGTACATCTGAGGTACCAAAGTCTATTATAGAGGTAACCTTGACCTCTGCCTCTAAGCCGGAGGAGGTAAGGAATAAATCTCCAAGAAAATCTGTCATTAACACAGAAGAACACTATGGAGACCTCAGGTGTCAAGGGGAGTTCCATGCAGGCTCTGAGTGATGCTGGTCCACAAAGTCAAAGAAGTCAGCTGTCTAAGACAGACTTGTGTACAGGTACCCAAACTCAGTACCAAAGTAGCAGAGACACTGGTAGAAAGAAGTTCTAAGCCCATCTTCGAGCATCACTCAGAACACATAAGTCAGTTGTACCCAAGATTTCTCAGCTACTTCAGGTACTGATGAAATCAGAGTCCCCTCACTCCTATGCCAAACATTCAGTACCAGCTGCATCGGTACCGAAGCCAGCCTCCACAGTCCTTGCTCAATCTCATCTTTGATACCATTGGTACCGCAAGAATTTAGGTATCCTAAAGACCTGCTTGTATCTTTGAAGCTGAAGTTTCCTCTGTGTTAAGAAGTGCAGGGGGTCTGTCAGCTTCAAGACTGTCTCAGTCACCAATGTCTCCATCTATTGTACAACACTCACCCGCGTCTACTTTGGAAGTTGAACAGCTATCCCCTCCCTCCATGGGAATAAGTGAAAGAGGATTCTTCAGACTCTCAAAATTCAGTGCAGGATTCCCCTGACTATTCTAGGATACTTTCTCTCTCTCTCTCTCTCTCTCCTACAATGACATAATGCAGGAGGATAGACCTCAAGTGACACCCACATGGCAGGATCATCATTTGGCCCCTCTCAGTGGCCTTGTTGGGACCCCTGGTTGTTCTATCATCAGCAATTTACAACAAAATAGTCATCCAGAGGAGGGAGTAGAAAAGGATGCATTCTCCTATATCATCTTCTATGCCAGAAAAAGAGAACTTTTGAGAACAGGAAGCAAGGGTGGATAAGGATATGACTCTTCTTACTAATATTTTCTCCTTAGCACTTGATGAAGCTGTTGTGCCTTCATCTCCTCCTATGGTGGATGACTTCAAATAGTTTCAAGAACTGATTAAGTGAATTGCTGACATGCTTCAGAGTCCTTTAGAATAGGTTCAGGATTCTCACCATAAACTCCTAGATATTTTGCACTTTTCAACATCTATGAGAATTGCCATTCTAGTCAACGAAGCTCTTATGGAGCCCACTAAGACTGTTTGGCAAATAGCAGCTATAGCATTGCCTTCTTGCAAGAAAGCAGATAAAAATATTATGTTTCTGCCAGGGAATCAGTTTCAATTTTCTCCCCCAGATCTGAATTTCCTACTCTAGTGGAGGCTGTTATTGAACGAGGCAGACAACATAGTTCAAAGTCCACTCTATACAGTAAGAACCACAAGAGACCAGATCTTTTTGGTAACAAATCTTATTCTTCAGCCACACTTCAGTTCAGAATGGCAAACCATTTTGCACTAACGAATCTCTCATCTCAAGGATTCAGGGCAGTCCTCAAATTTTTCCCAAGTAAGAAATTGTCTTCAACTGCTGGGATACAGGTTTTCATGTGCCTTTGTAAACTGGCATGCTGTACTACATGTCTGAAGTCTACAGGGATGGCTTTTAAACTATTTACAAACCAAGCCGGCACAGCCTAGGCAGGTTACTGTCTGTCTCCCAGTGAGTTTTATGCTTACTCGGTTGGCGAAAGGACCCAATCAAGACCTCTGCAGGCCTTCTATTCTTTCAGAATCCCCCTATCATAGTGATAACATCAGACACTTTTACTTTTGGGTGGGGAGGGAGCACATGTGGAACCTCACAAGGTGCAGGGCAAATGGGCATTCCAAGAGCAGCTTCTCCCCATCAAACTTTTGAACTTGAGAGCAATAAAAAATGCTTATGTACACTTTCTACATCTAATCATACTGAAGTCAGTAAAGCTAATGACAGACAACGTGGCATGCATGTATTATATTGACCATCAGGGAGGAACACATTTCCCCTCTCTCTCTACCAAGACAATAAAACTCAGGAATTGATGCATAGCCAACCAGTTAGTCATCCAAGCTTCTTACCTTGCAAGTATTCAGAATGCCATAGCAGACCACCTTAGCAGACATTTATTTCTAAATTACAAATATGAACTGGACTCTCGAGTCCTCCACACAGTCTTCTTAGTTTGGGGATTCTCAGAGGCTGATTTGTTTGCCAAGACAGCCACCACAAAACGTATCAGATATTACTCCAGAGAGTGGGGCAAAGGGAGTCTTAATCCACAATCCCTAGGAGACATTTTCATCATCTCCTAGATGAAGGGGCTTCTCTGTGTTTATCCACCAATGACCATTAATGTTATAAGTTCTCAGCGTGATCTGGCCAGAGTCCTACTGATTGTATTAGTGTGGCCCAGATAAGTTTGGTATCCCTATGTAATCAGACTCAACTTTCACTGTCTGTGGCAGCTTCCACTCATTCCTCACTTACTGACACAGGATGTTGGTTGAACACTTCATCCCAACCTGCTAATTGAGGCTCCAAGCATGGTTCCTTGATGGTTCTCGGAACAGCAGTATCCTGTTCATCAGTGGTAAACACGTATTCTTAAATATTCAAAAGCACTCCACAAGAATTAGAGAGACAAGGAGAGTGAATTGGACCAACTTCTGTTCATGAGATTTAAAAACTATTACCTCACCCACCTTCTCTCTCTAATATCCTGGGACTGACATGGCTACAACTATACTACATCCACAAGAAATACTTATCTCCAGAAATGGGAAAGATATCTTTGTAACAGTCATCCGTTTTCTCTGACTTGGTCTCCTGCTCCAAGGATATGCAGGATATTGGATTACCCGTTTGGAACTGAAAACACTGGGTCTTTCTATGAGTTCTATTACAGTACACTTAGCTGCAATATGAGCTTTTCACACATCCATTTTTTTGCACTTCACTCATCCAACCACAAGATGCATCAGATCTCTCCCCACAAATCAGACATCCTACTCCTACCTGGGACTTTAACCTTGTCCTTAATTACCTTTTGAGACACTAACTACATGTTTATCTATGAAGACAGCCTTCCTGGTAGCTATCTGTTCTGTCCAAAAGCTTGGAGAATTGGAGTTTTTAGTGGCAGATCCTCCCATTGATGGTATGCACCAGAGAGAAAGTATTTCTATGCATCCACTCTATATTTTTACCTAAGGTGTCCTCAGAATTTAATATTAATGAAACCATTGATCATCTTTTCCTCCTCCTCCCAAACCACATCAAACTGCTCAAACAGTCTATTCCATACTCTAGATGTCAAGAGGCCATTAGCCTTTTATCTAGAGTGGACCAAACCATTTAGAAGATCTCCTAGATTACTTTTATCCATTGTGGACAGAAACACGTGCTCAGCAATTTCTAAACAAAAATTACCAAAGTGAATATCCAGAATGGAAGTTGGACAATCACCCATCAGGGGTGGTCCAGAATAGATGATACTTAGTCCTGCCATGATTGCAGGGGACTGGACTAAAAGACCTCTCAAGGTCCCTTCCAGTCCTATGATTCTATATATTAAGATGTGTTCCGATGGAACTCATTTTCAATCCTCTTCAAGTTAGGTAGCACATCTCACAAGGGCATTATCTACTTCTATAGCCTTACTTAAGAATAGACCAGTTGCAGCTATCTGTAGAATGGAACTTGGTCCTCTGTTCATACTTTACCAAGTCATTATGCATTGGTGCCAGTGGCAGATGCAGCATTGGCAACACAGTTCTCTGAGTATTGGGCTCTGCTGTGAACCTCACACCTCCTTAGGGGGCTATTGTTCAGGAGTCACCTGAAGTGGAGCAACCACAGAGACACTACTTGAAGGAGAGGTTACTCACCTTGTGCAGTAACGAGTTCTTTTCGATGTGTCCCACTGTGGGTGCTCCACTACCCACTCTCCTTTCCCTCTGCTTCAGAGTTACCCTTAGGGGACTTTGTGGTGGAGAAGGAACTCAGTGTGGCTCACCCATGTAGCCCCATGTAGCCTTGGTGAAGGGCACAAGGATGTGTGGGGTGTCTGCATGGACTGAACAAGCACTGTTACCAAGACTCTCCAATCTAAGGCATGGAGATGCACCTGGAGTGCCCACAGGGCGATACATCTGAAAGAACTCCACCTATCTCAGAAGGTGAGTAACCTCTCCTCCTTTCTTCTTGTTTGTTGTCAGATATCAATACAATTTCTGTTTTTATTTATATGAATGATGTCATACTGCAGCCTTTTTCAACCAAGGTTTACACATGAATGCTCTTAGGGAAGCCTATGAACAATGCTGATTTTCTCATTATCTTAAAGAGAGGAAATAAAGATCTAAAAAGGGTCAGCATTCCTGCAGAAGAATTCTTTTCTGTTGACTTGTGATAAACATCTTATCTGGATGCTGCTTGTTGAATGCATTCAGCGAGCTTAAAAAAATCATTTGCTCTGTTAGCTGCATTTTCTTTTTTATAATTAACATAGTGCATGTACAAAGTAGCCTTTAATGCTGTGACGTTTCTTTATAATCTGTGACTGAAAGCCGTACATGCAGCTGAATATTTTCTTATGACTAGCACAGAACATGTAGTTTTTCCAGGACAAATGATGTCATACAACTGCTGGATAACTTCACTAGTTACTATCTATGTATGTATTGTACAAATGTTTGAGCACTATAAAATTAAATTATAACTTTGTATTCTATAACTGAGCATTATTGAATTTGTTTTTGTCACTGCAAGCCAATGTAGATATTGCATTATGATCTCACAGTAGCAAGACTATAGTTAAAGTTGTGTCCGAATTTTCAGTTTTAAAGGATCTGTACTTCAGTGTTGCACCCTTTTTCAGAATACTCTTTTGTATGCCACGTAGTACTAAACTAAATTCCAGCCACTAATTACTATAGGTGTGGAATGATCTTCAGTATGTATTTTCTGTTTGTGTATTGTGGGTTTTTAGGAAATTTGGGAAAACCAGAATTCCAGAAAAGCCTATTTTTTCCATAGGGTGCACAATTGCTGCTGCCTGAGAAGTAACATTGTGACATCATAGATAATCAGCCACTCAACAGTCCCTCCCTCCAGTTCATTTGTACACTTGGGGGCAGTAGTGTAATCAAAAGTTAATTCTGTTTACCTACTTCTCATTTGGGAAATGTGGAGTGTAGTTTAGGAGTTGGCCCATTTTATTTATCTTTTTACCATTATGGTATTTGTTGGGGGAACTAACTACTGCCCTGATTGTCATGGCAATGGCTGTCATTGATAACCAAGTTACCTCAAAAGACCATGGCATAATTACACAGAAGAGTCCCAGGAGGACGTGAAATGAAAGGAGACTGGATGGGGTAATCCCCCAGCTGTCATTCTGTGGGGTAAATTATACTGTTTCTTTTCAAAGGATAATTGCTACATGAAAATAAGATAGAACATTCCAGCTCCTTCTCCTGTATATAGTTCATATGTTTCTTAAAAATTGTGGGCTCTGGATTTCTGGATGTTTACTTTTTTTAAAAAAGGGGAAATTATACACATGCATTAGGACATTCAATTAATCTAATGTATGCAATTAATGCAAAACAAATTAACTAATTTTAAAAAATAGTTGTGATTTATCACAGTTTTAATACACTGTTAAACAATAGAATATCAATTTAAATTTATTATAAATATTTGTGGACATTTTTCTATATTTTCAAATATATATATTGGTTAAGGTGGCTCTCATCAATAAACTAAACCATAAAAAAATAGGATATACAAAGTTAAGGATTTAAAAGGATTAAAAGAGTATCATAAAGCATGTACACAAGGTGACCAAACTATGGTTCCATGGGCAATCTTCATTCTGGCATTTGCTAATGTGAGAATAATTGACTTTGCAACCTTTTAATCATTAACTTTAAATCATGCAAATTCAGTGTATTGATGATCACAGCATGGCTAACCATTAAATGGTTTATTTTGTCTATGAATATAGCTATAATGTAAAAATTCTGTGGGAGTATTTGAATATGCCAGTTGCCATAATATCTAGGCTATACTGGATTCGTTTGCCAAAACTTCACATATAAAGTGTCACATCTTTGGGTCCTTTTAAACTTACCAGGAAGTGAAATCTGCGCTAAAAAGAAAGCTGGAGTTTCCCTGATTTAGGGGCAGTCGCAGGTGTCAAAAGGTGGTGTAAATAGCTCAATTCCCACGCATTGTGTTGTGGGGATTAATAGAGGCCCAAGCCATCACAGCCAAAGACATCACAGCCACTGTATTGTGGTGATCTTCATTAGTGTAATTACCACTAGGGAGCCGTTACATGTTAGTAGTGGTTGAGGTGACCCTTTGAGTGTTCTATTTTGTACTGCAGGTCCAGGATTTGGGAAGAATGAATATTTGAAAATGTCTGTTGCCTCCCTTCCTGTCTGCACAATTGCATTGTGCTCTGGAGCAGCTGAGGATTGAAAGAATTGTCCCTGTACCTTACACAGAAAGTTATGATAATTCTAGTACTATTGTGATGGGAAAAAATATTTGCCTACAGGGCTGTGTGCATGTTCAGGTGTTGTACCTAGATTGGTAAAACATTCTATCGGTATTTGAGCATTAATATATCTCCATTCATGGGTTTGGTTGACTCTCCACTATATACCAGCGGTGGTTCAGTACCTCATGTAATCTTTGAAAAATGATGATATGATATAAGAGGGTCTTCTGAGAGAATTATTTTTGTTTAATGAATATTGGGATGATGATAGATCCAGAAAACTGCTTAAAAGCAGACAAATGAGCTTACAAGAGAATTTCAGGCTTGGAGATCACGGACATCAATGTTGTTTTATACATAAAAAACGGTGGAAAAATGTGTTGTAGGGACTTGAATGTGCCATGTAGCAATACCTTACTTGCAGCTATGAAACAGTGATTTCTAGAAGATGCAAGAGGAAATGACGAGCATTGCTAATAACATCTTGGAGCATGTTTATCTCCCAGTTACATAAAACATCATGTGTATCACTACTGTGCTTGAGTACTGCAAATAAAATGATTCAATCAAGATTCCTTTAACTTATTAGGATATATTAAGTGTATGTTAGCCTTTAACAAAATCTTCAGAACTGCATTTTCTGGTATCATTTTTCTGAGAATGAATTACCCTAATTCTTGTCATAAGAACCCAGAATTCCTTAAAGATTCACAGTTGTCAGCTTCCTGTAAAACTGAGTCATTTAGAGTTTTTATAGGCTCTGTTATGAGTTGACTCTAGCTTACACTATCTGCATCCATATCACTTTGTGGAGTGAAACTGCCCCTCAAATCTCAAAATATAAGTAAGATTAGGTCAGGTTTGGTAGGCCTTTTAGGATCACCTAGGTGCTGTAGGAACTGATCTTGGTGTTTCTATGCAGCTAATAGGAGCAAGTCTTGTCGCCTGGCTCAACAGACTTGAGCTAGTGGGGTAAGGGTTAGAGTGCTAAAAACAGAGGTTGCTTTGAAAACGGAAGAAGCTTAGAGTGCTAAAAACAGCAAGACAGATGTTCCAGCTTGGGCTGGAGCTCAGGCTCTGAAGCCCCTCCCCTGCTCCACTTTTCTGAGCCTGAGCTCCAGCCCAAGCTGGAACATCTGTCTTGCTGTTTTTAGCACACTAGCCCAAGCCCTGCTGACCTAAGTCTGCAAACAAAGGCTGTGAGACTCGCTTCCAGCAGTAGTGAGAACCATATGCAATGTGGTTCTCTTCCTTCTGAGTTAGTACTGAACTACTGTCCCAGTATGATGGTAAGGGGCATTGGACTATATCTTTTGACTGAAATGACTCCAAATCTTGATCACTGGAGGTCATTAAAATCTCATAGTATTTCTTGTTACTAAGAATTTTTAGATTAGATTAGTCTAATTAGATTAGTCCTAGATTAGTTCCAACCTAACTCCAGAGCCTGCTATCAAGAGCTGCATTTTTAATAGTCATCACATGGTGGTATTTGAAATGATTACACACATTCCTTAAATTTAAAATAAGAAACATCTTTGGTAGCTCCGTGGCAAATGTTGACTATTTAACGGTTGTTTTTGTAGTTTGTGACAGGGTCAGACGAGGTGACTACTGGAGAGTGCTAGAAGGCCAATAGATCATCCCCAGAAGGCTCAGCAAGTCCCTTTTCCCCTGGTTGCTGAGCAGGGATTAGTCCAGGTTAATTAACACACCTGGAACCAGTCAAGGCTCCACCCAGGACTTGTTAAAAGCCTCCCTTCCAGAGAAATGGTGTGGCTGAAGTTGTGAGAGTGAGGTGAGCTTACCAGTGTGTGTGTGAGCAGGTAAGATGCTGTCACATACTAGGAGGATTTAGGAGAAAGAGCAGAACGCTGGCAGAAGAGAACCATGCAGGTACAAAGACTGGGGGAGGGAAAACCCTGCCTGGAGGACTGAGGGAAAAGACCCTGCCAGAAGGGGAAGATAGAACTGGACGTTTGGTTCAGCACTACCCCGCCCAGTGGGGCTGTCAAAGGTCAAGAGCCTCCCCTGTTAGGAGGCCAGGAAGGACCCCTGTCCAGGCAGGGTCCAGACATTAAGTCAAGGGGCACAGGGAAGTAACAGCTAACAGGAAGCTAGCAGCTTTCCTGAAGCCACAGCATGAGGCTGCTACTTGTAGGTTCCCTGGGTTGGGGCCCAGAGTCGAGGGTGAGACTGCCCCCCCCCCCACCGACCCGCCATTCACTGGAGGGACAAGAGCCCCAGCGAGGCAAGGGTCTTTGAGAACCAGAGACAGGACTGGGATCCAGCAGGGTGCGGCCATCGTAGAGAGGCTGTGTTACCCTCCCCCACAACTAGAGGGTGGAAGAACACTAAAGTGTGAAGCAGTTCCCTGGCCTACCACTAAACGGAAGCGCTGGACTCACGGAGGTAGAGGAAGAGCTTTGTCACAAACTGCATTCTGCTTAAATAAGTTCTTTTTAGTAGGGGAAGTGAGAAATATTGTGTGTAACTGTAACTATAAACTAACATGCAATGTTCAGGGCTAGTCTACACTAGGAACTTACATCGGCATAACTACATCACTCAGGGATTTGAAAAATCCACAATGTTAGGTTGGTTTGAAATCACTCAACGCAGAGTGTATGCTGTGATAGGCTGAAGGAAGACCTCTTGGGGAGATGTATTAACTAAAGTGATGGGAGAACTGCTCCTGTCAGCATAGGTATTGTATACAATGAAGCACTACAGCGATGCAGCTCTGGTGTTGCAGCTGTATCGCAGTAGCACTTCAAGCATAGACCAAGTGCTGAGTGTTTCTCCCAAGAGATTGAGAGTATTTCAGGGAGGGAAAGTGATTTGTCATACAAGTTTGCAAAGTTTTTAAAAACCTTAGGGACACTGGGTTGAAATATGCTATATAAAAGTAAAACCTTGGAAAAACGTTATTTCTTATTTGCAACATATACTTCTGTTCTGAATTTAGTTTAAGGAAGCCCACTTCTGCATCACTGTAGTAAGATTGGACATCAAAATTGCAGTGTTAATTTCCATTTACCAGATCTGGGTTTTTTTTGTACTACTCAGTATTTTAGTTTGGGTTATATATAAATGCACCATTTTATTTTCCTTTTGATGACAGCTGCACCATAACATAATGCTGTTTGCAACATAGAGTGAAACACAATCTGGTATATGCAATGTTTAAACTTCTGACTGAACTGAAATACATGGTTTAGTGATATAATAAAAATGTGTATGAGCTTGGCATTTCAAAAAAGTCAATAAAATATTATTGCAGAAGTAGGTTGGGTGAGCACATCTTGCAGGCTCTTTGATTATTCTAAAAAGCAAGGACTCTTTGCTGTTGTTCAGCTCATGAACTTTACTGAGACGGGAACGTTGACGGTGGGTGATGTGTCCATGTCAGAATAGGATGTAATCTTGAAAGAACAAAAAGTGTAAGAAGCAGGAAATAAAATACAAAATTTGCTTCATGCTGAGTTTTTAAATCCGTCTTAAACACACAATCGCACCATAAAATCAAATTTTAATTTTCTTTAAATTGTATTAACATGCCAGAATGTTGAACCATCCCTCAGATATGCTGAATTTAGCATGGCAGAGAGTAAGATGTAAAGCAAGTGATCTGGAAATATCAGTGATTTGAGAGAGGAGCTTTAATCATTCAGAAGTAGGAAACATGTACGGCACCTGAAATAGTTGTAGTGAAGTAACACACAGCATTTATTCAGTGAAGTTATCAGAATATGAAACAAAGCCATTAAGAACTTGCTCAGTCAGAGGACTACAGCCTGATTTTTTTCAGACTCTTCTGACTTTCATTAATAGTATTAACCACTGCTCTGCTGATCTTTTCACATTATTTAATTTGCTTTTATCCATACTGAAAGAGCCCTCGTTAGAAACAATATAGTAACAAAACAAAAACACGTAGGACAATAAGTGATAGGGGAAAAATAAATATTTTCCTATCAAGGGACTGGATGCTGCCATTATCTTACTTTACTGGAAACTTGAGACATCAAAACTTGAAGGGTGTGCAATAAGGCACAGGACAGTTGGTTAGGAGAACTGGGTTCTGTTCCCAGCACTGTTATGGATTTTCTTTGTGATCCTAGATAAATCACTTAAGTTATCAAGCTGTTTCCACTGCGGCCACATGTGGGCATACCCAAGACAGCCCAAGATCTAGCTAGCTCAAATAACAAAAGTGTAGATGTGGCAGCATGGGCTGGCTGCCAAATACAATCCTATCTGAGATCCTGGGTATATACACTCAAGCCAGTGTGTGCCCCCACCCATGTAGTTGTGGCACAGTTATTTCAGCTGTGTCTACATGGGCTGCAATCACATCTCTGATTGCAGTGTAGACACATCCTCAGTGTCTCAATGTAAAATGGTGATAATCTAGTCTATTTATATAGACCACCTCAAAGTAATAGCAGAGCACCTCACAATCAAAAATGGATTGCTTCTCTCAATATGCCTGTGAAGTAAGGTGGTATTATCCCTGTTTCACAGATGGGGAAATGAAGGCACAGGAAAACTGCGACTTGCCCAAAGTTCACAAAAGACGACCGGTTGAGCTGGGAAATGAATTCAGATCTCCTGACTCTCATGCATTGTGCATTAGAGCATCCTTCCTTCCATAGTGGGGGAAATCACATGAAGAAGTAAAGTATGTTCCCCAGCATCATATTAGTGGTCACACAGGTAACAGAACCCAGGTCTCCTGACTCCCAATTCAGTGATTTAGTGGACAAGGCACTGAACATTCAGATACTATCTTGATAAGTGCCAGCTTTAAGAACTTAAATAAAAAAAGACTCAGACTTTTTAAGGGCAGAAGAGACCATTGTGATGATCTAGTCGGACATCCTGCACGTTGCAGGCCACAGAGCCTCACCCACCCACTCCTGTAATAGACTCTTAACCTGTGGCTGAGTTACTGAAGTCCTCAAACCATGTTGAAAGACCTCAAGTTACAGAGAATCCACCATTTCCACTAGTGTAAACCTGTAAGTGACCTTTGCTTCATGCTGCAGAGGAAGGCAAAACCCCACCAGGGTCTCTACCAATTTGACCCAGGGAAAAATTCCCTCCTGATTCCAAATATGATGATCCATTAAACCCTGAGCATGTTGACAAGATTTTCACCAGCCAGACACCTGGGAAAGAATTCTCTGTAGTAACCGAGAGCTCTCCCCATCTAGTGTCCCATCACCAGCCATTGGAAATATTTGCTATTAGCAGTTGCAGATCAGCTACATGCCATTATAGGCAGGCAGTCCCATCATACCATCTCTTCCATAAACTCATCAAGCTCAGTCTTGAAGCCAGTAAGAATTTTTGTCCCCCCTGTTCTCCTTGGAAGGCTGTTCCAGAACTTCTGTCCTTTAATAGTTTAGAAACTGTCCCCTAATTTCAGGCCTAAAATTGTTAATGGCTAGTTTATATCCATTTGTTCTTGTGTCCACATTGGTGAGTAACTTAAATATCTTCCATCCCTCCCTGGTATTCATCAATCTGATGTATTTATAAAGAGTAATCTCCCCTATCTCCCCTCAGCCTTTTTGGTTAGGCTAAACAAGCCAAGCATGTTTGTCTTCTCTCATAAGGTAGGTTTTCCATTCCTTGCATCATACTAGTAGCTCTTCTCTGCACCTGTTCTAGTTTGAAGAGCACATCCCTTCCCAGTATGAAACACTCATTCTACTCTATTAGCTAGCCACTTGTTTTATGAGGTTTTATAATTCTATTTTTTTTTATACTTATTTGAATTGATCCAGCTCTTAGCTGGAGAAAAGTAGCAAGTAAGAGCATATACTAAAAGAACAAATCACTTGTTTAAAACCAATACAGAAAAAACAGCGTAGCATATTATATCCTTAAACAATCCCACTGCAACCATCACCAGTGTGAACAGTAATTGAATACTTTAACCCAATATTTCTTTAGGTCTGAAAAAGTTTGATTAATTTCCATGTGCCCAAATGTTTTGACTTAAGGCCTAAATTTAGTGGTTTTATTCAGGTTCTTTTTTGTGGAGCAAAGCATTACTATGCTATTGCTTGCTGTTCATATTGCCATCCTAATGTTTCTCAGACTGCTAACCAATGTGGTTTCATCTTCAGACATGCTTTATAAAAGATAGTGACGTATTATCAAAGACCTTTGTCCTTTCCAGTCACCAGTCTCTGAGGGATAGTGCCTGAAGGTCTCAAGAAGGGAGGAGCTCCTCATTTAAAACAGGTAGGAAGGGAGCCAGTATTCTGGGATCTATCAGGCAGTGCTGCTGTTGTGGACTTTCCGTCACTGGGGCTATGTTATCGTGAAAAACCTTTGAAAAAATTTAATCCAAGATACAGGTACTCATCGAAAATGGAATTAAACGGATAATGAAACCTAGGTTTTTGTTTCACTTTTACAGTACTGAATCCTTTGAGGTGCTAACTGTTCCTTG
Source organism: Emydura macquarii macquarii (assembly GCF_026122565.2). Classification (NCBI taxonomy): domain Eukaryota; kingdom Metazoa; phylum Chordata; order Testudines; family Chelidae; genus Emydura; species Emydura macquarii. The sequence goes on from NW_027133614.1 coordinate 6,986,489, forward strand.
AACTTTGAGGTACTTGAATAGAACAGTGAAAAATATAATGTAAAGGACCGTTTTTTTATTATTATGACAATGGTGCTGAAGTTGAAAAGGGTTGTACTTTATTATATTGGGTGGGTATTTTTCTGTTCTCCTTATGAAGTGCCCACATATTTGGAAGCACTTTAATCTTCTGCTGGTAATTCTTCACGTCTGATATGAGTACAGTAACTAGTAGCTTTTTAGCTGGTTGAATTCTTTTATAGAACTTGAGATCTCACCTAATTTTGAGAAAAGTTGAGACTTAAGTTACCTTTGTTTTTCGAAGTATATAGTTGTACTAGAATTCTTTTAATAACATGCTAACTCTTGGCTTGCAAGTTGAGGCTTAAACTTTCATATTGTTTGACTCCCCTGTGGCTTTTGGCTCTGTGCCCTTTTCATATCAGGTTACTCATAAAATAATATGGTCCTCTAACCCTAAGGACCAAATACATTTTAGATATTAAAGCTATGAAATCTTGCTTCAAACTGTCCTATGTTGATTTTTGAAAGAAATATTATTTCTGTGCTGATGAAACATCATCTTCCTTCTGCCCTTCTAACCCTGTTTTAATTTGAAACAAAACACCAAAAATATATTATGCATCTTGTAGAATAAGAAATATTAATAGCTTTTCCTTTCCCACAAACAAGGAAACAAACCTTCGTTTTACTTTTCTATTTTATTTCTAGGCTAGCGATGGGAATAAGGCATAGCATGAATCACAGGTCATATTTCAACACCTTTCTCAAACCACCTTTTTTGACATCTTGTTTTTATTGTGGTTTTAATAAAGCTTTCCCCTTAAAATTCATCAGTAAAGTTATCTTGTTGTACACCACGGTTAACTGTTAGATACCTAAAACATAAACTACTGTGATTCTAATTTACACTTGTTTATAATGGGTATCCAAAACAGGTACACAGTTGACTAGGAATTTAGTCATCTTATCAGTAGGCAACCTGCTGCCTTTACCGTGTTATAATTTCATTTCCTACTAAACAGTTTATCCTATCCTCCTCATCAGGTTTTTGGCAGCTTCTTTATATATTTATGAGGACAGTGCAGAAATTACAAAATTATGCATATACAAAAAAAGTCAAAGTCAAGAGAGTTTTCATGTCATTGTTCAAAACAGATAATTACTTATCTTTTTGACCACAGATTTAATATAGACTTTAGCAGGCACTATAGCAAATGGCTAATAAGGGGAAAAGGAAAAAAATTCTATTGAAAACTACTCTAATCTGCTGAGCATCAGTCTAAATACAACTCAGAGCAGAACTCTATTGAAAATTAGTTTGCTAAAATTGATATTGTTGCTGGCTCAGAGCCTAACGTAGTATTCTTGGCTTTAGCCAGAGCTTTAATCTTGCTTTCATCAGCAAATTCATACACATTTTTGTTAAAAAGTGCATTTGAATCTTTAGTTGATGCACTTATATTGCTGTTAGCGCTTTTGAAAATACTCAGTCCTACACATGGGCCAAACTAGTTTATTAATCTTTAGATACCCAGTATCTTGAAAGGGATGGTTAGCGCCAAAAGGGAAACTATCTAATTTAAGCTCCTTGTTGGCTTGACTAAGCAAATGGGCTATTTTTTGTCAGTGCCTCAGTCTGAACCACTCCAAGAATTGTGTTCAACAAGGATGACATGGCTTGTGGTATTTGGGATGTAACTTGTATAGCTGAGGTAAGGCATTCTCAATGAAGGACGCCTGGTTACAGAACTCCCGAGCACAGGACAGCAATGTCTTCATTCAGAGCACAATGCAAGATTAATGTGTTTGCATAAACTGTCCCAGAAGTGATGCCCTTCTGACTGGCAAATCTTCTTCCCCTCAAAGAAATCAGGCTAAAGGTATACAGCTCCTCCAAGGGCTGAACAAATAACATGGTTTTTCCAGAGCCATTTGCTTTGTTGCCTACCTGCCACAGTGTTTCGCATACTAAAAATATCTAGGTAGATGATGGACAAATCTGCAGAATGGATGTGACAGTTTACGAAAATCACTGCAAAATGATGGCAAAATTTGCAAAATGTGATCAAAGTGGGAAGAGACCTGCACGGCAAATAATTTTCCAAAGTAAGTCATTTTTCACTCCTATGTCTGAAGGTAGGTTGAAATTTCCATGCTTGACAATCACTTCAAATGGAGTAGACAGTGTCTTTCACCTTAATTAAATGGAATGCCAGCACTTTACCTGTGTTTTACTTGTGCGAGGTATTACTGTCATGGTTAAGTTACATAACTTTTCAGTGGCCTTCTCTCTCTGCCAGAGTTGAAGAAAAATGTGTGAATAAATGCAATTGAACACTGTGGTTGGCATTGCATATAGTATGGCTGGGTATCATTCTGTACTGACAACACCAAACGTGTGTTTGTTTGTTTGTTTTTTTTAAAACATGAGTGGGGAAAAAGAAATGATGAGATTTATTTTTAAAAGATTAAAAGGATTTTTTTACTGAATTCTGAACTCTCTGGCCCCTTCCCAATGTGCATGTGAGACAGTTTAGTGTTGCCACTTTTATAGTGAGGAATGAGATTTTGGTCATTGCACTCCAATTAATTTTTCTGCCCTGGCTTCTAAATCAGCTCTGCCACCCTTTACATCCCAGCACACTTCTACTGATCCTGCAGCTGGAGGTTTTTCACTCCCTTCCCGGTCTAAGGAGGAGGGGAGCTTCTGGGTATCTTCACACATCTGCCCTACCACGCCTTGCATGGCAGCACTGGAGAGGAGAGGAACAGAGAGGAACCACCCATTTTTCATAAGAGGGGAGGAAGGAAAAGGGAGCAGAGCTGCTCTGTAATGCTGGACTTTTTCTGCTCACTCCACCCTTTCTGCTTCAACTGTTGTGATAATGGTATGCATGCCTCCTCTCCCACCTCCCCTATCCAAAATCTCCTCCAACTCCTGAGGACAGAAAGCTTAAGCCTACTTGGAGCAGCTGTGATTGACTGATCTTTCCCAGGAGACAGGGAAGTGGGAACGGCAGCCAATCAAAGGGGATTTGTTGGTTTGTTTTTTGGCTGCTCGGTAGAAATTGTGTAGACTGGAGGAGTCTACCAGTTGCAGCAATGGTTAAAATGTCATTACTTAGAAGAGTTGGCAATATATAGGGCCAGATTCTCAGCCAAAGTAAATCAGTGTCATGTTAGATAGTGTAAGGAAAGCCCAATGGTTAAGGCACTAGACTAGGAGTTTGGAGACCTGCATTCAATTCTTTAGCTTGCTAGAGATTTCCTGTGACTTGTGGAAGGCTTTGTGCCTCAGTCCTCCAACTGTGAAATGGGAATAATAGTACTTCCCTTCCTCACAGTTGTATTGTGAGGATAAATATGTTCTAGATTAAGCTCTCATATGTTATGGTAATGGTGACCATATACCATGTGAATATTCAGAAGAGGAACTGAGTATCTCTCCCATGATCTTGAAGAATTATCCCTTATTCTCTCAACAAGGTCATCTCTCTTCATTGTCCAGGTTCATAGAACCACTCAGTTTGGACGGAGCCAGGAGCAGAATGCTCTTATGTATAAAAAAAGCTGGTAGAAACTCAAATTTCCATTTCTCATGACATTGTGACATTAAACATACATTCCGATTTGTAACTAAAACATTTTTTTCAGAAATTCCCCACAGAACGGAAAGTCCATAAAAATTCCATTTCAGAAACAACACATGGTGTTTCTGAAACTAAATATGCTCCCCAGGTAGTTTCTGATGAACATTGACATGATCCTTGTCAGTTTCACTGCTGCCCGCTACTGGTTACCAGAACTAAAACTGACAACTGCTGACTGACCAGAATGTGACCAATATGGCAATTTCCTGCATATCTTTGGGAGACCTTTGTATTATGAAGTATTGTGGGCCAGGATTGCATGTAATCTTTCTACAGAAAAGATGTAATGTGCCTGCTTAGAAAGAGCTGTATGGTAACTCATAATTTCAAGCAATACACTGGTCATAGTCTCTGGAGACAGAGCCAGGTGCAGATGCTGGCCTTTTAGGCAATCTTCTTGAGTCCTGGGTTGATTCCCTGCCCCAGTACAGATTTCCAATGTGAAAAGTTTCTTTAATCTCTCTCTTCGTTCACATCTGTAAAATGGGGATAATAGTACCTCTCTACCATATGGGAGTTGAGGATAAATGTACTAAAGACTGAAAGGTGTTCAGATATATAATAATGGGAGCTACATGAAATGATTGTTCTATAACTGAATAAAATATCAGAGCTTTATATTTCCAGCCCTCTGTCCCTTTCAAAGTGAGGATCAGCAGCACAGCTCTGGAGAACAGGAAAGGCTCTCTTTTAGTTGTGAGCTGCTTATGACAATTCATGAGTTTAAAAATGTATTAGTAAAGTATTCTGGATTACACAACACCTTAGAATGTGGGTGTTACATAGGCACCCTGTGTTTGAATTACATAAATAGATCTGCAAGAAAGCATTGAAATGTACTCCACTCAGTGTCTAGTTAGGGGCCTGATCTCAGACTCAGTCACAATTTCTATTTCCACAAAAGATTGGGTCCCCATTTGGATTACTTTTTAAATTTATTTTTGTACTTGTTAGATAATATTTTAAATTGTCTGGAAACTGCAGAAGTGTTTAAAAAACAAAATAAATTACATGCTTCAAAGCAAAAATACAGCCATTCCAAAACATTTGTGTAATAAACGTGGCATTTTTCGTCAGGATACACATTTAGCGAAAGGTCACAATATACTATGAAGTGTTGCAAAGAGCTCTGAAACACTTAAAACGGTTGATAGTTCTGTTTGCAAATTCTCATTTTTTCATTAGTTTGGATTGTATTTTTCTGAATAGAAATTGTTAGAGTAATATCGAGATCCAAATTATTTCTTTAATGCTTCAAACTGGTTATGCATTGAAGCCAGTGAGAGTTCTCTTTGTGCAAGTTTGAAGGTTGGTATTTGGTTCTAAGATTTTAATAGATAGATTAAATCAAGAAGATGGATTTTTGTGTTTGTTAGCTTCACTAATACAGAATATGGTTTCTTTTGTTTAGCTATGAATAAAATTTGATTAACATCTGGGGCAGTTTTGTGCCCTTAACAGAGAAGAACAGCAAACTGGGCAGCTGTGAGAGCTTCAATTTCTTATACTGCAAGCATTAGACTGAATGAAAATACAAAAAGGTATGCCAAGTGTCACATTCCGCATGTAGTAGTTCTGAGACTTGACAGGGTAAGTATTTAAAGAATGAAGAGCCTATGCCATCTTGTTAATTATCAAATGAATCCTAATCATAAGAAGTCCTGCTATAGACTGGCAATATTCCTTTCCTTTTTATGAAGATTACATTGAGTGATAGTTCCTTTAACAAATTCACGGTAAGAATCAATTACACTTTTTAAAGATCCAATACCTAATGTTCAAAGGAACTCCATTTGTACATTCTTTTTGTGTGGGGAGAGAACTAATATATTTGGTCCTTCTTACTTTCCTATTCTTTTTAATTCATGAATAATGGAGGAAAATGTGTTTTGAGCTTTAGTTGTCTGTTGTGCATCCTAGTTGCCTAAAGTATCCTGAGGAGGGAAGGCCAAATGTCTTTACAACTAAATAACTCTGTTGTGTTTATTATTGAAGCATATTTATAGCCGGTAGGTTGATAACGTGAGTTGTATATATTCTGATTCAGAAGATGGTAATTTCTTGGTAAGTGGTGGTAATTCTGTGGTAATAAATCTGACAAAGAATCAGTGGGAAATGCACTAGCTGAAAGCTCCAGTTGTACTGGCTAGCTCAAGGAAAGGTCATACTAGACTCAGAACAATTTACTTCATCAGATTACCCTTCCCAAACGACCATAATGGTAGAATCACTAAAGCAGTTTTTTTAGCTATGGTGGGCTGTAAACGGCTGTTGCATATTTGATGATGTAATTTCATGTAGTCATCCATTCTGTGATATTGCTAATATAATCCTCAAGCCTGCATCTTGTTCTATGGGGTCTGACCCAGGTGCCCTGGTCAGAGTCCCACTGAAATCAGTTGAGCTTTTTGTACAACAGGTTGGAATATCAAACCCATAATAATTAACTTCCAGAAATCTTTCTTCCAAATGGCAGTATTTACAATGTTGTAATTGGTATATCCTATTTAATTTCCTTGTGGTAACTTTGGTATCGAGGAAAATCCCTAGGCAACTTGAATGTGCCATATGTTTCCTATGCATCACTTGATTATTATAGAAGCTGGGAATGGGTGACAGGATGGATCACTTGATTATCTGTTTTGTTCATTCCCTCTGAAGCACCTGGCATTGATCACTATCAGAAGACAGGATACTGGGTTAGATGGACCACTGATCTGACCCAGTATGGCACTTATGTTCATTGTGGTATGTGGTAGCAAATACAATTGCTGTGACACTGCTATTCTAAACCATTATCTTCATCTGTTAGTAGATTTCTAAAAATTTACAAAGAGCACTGTCCAATTTGGTCAACTGAGGATAGGGGGAAAGACGGCGTAGATGAAGTGCAAGGCCTGATTTACCTAGGCACCAAAAATGCAGATAGGTGTCTAGTAGGATTTATTAGAGCACCTAAGTGAGTTAGGTGCCTAACTCTCCTTTGAAAATCATAATATCTTTAGGGGGCCTAAATACCTTTGTAAATCTGTCCTAAATTAGTGTTTTGATTATAGTGAGTATAGTTATGTAAACTCTTCTTGCTGATGCTGGTAATTCATTTTACTATTTTCCTATCATTGATCTCAAAGCTGTATCTTATTATTGTAATAAATTATTAAAAAGATATTGAGTCCAACAAGATGCTGTCGCTGACTAGCCATTGCTATCTATTTATATGAAGTAGCCAGAATATTTCCTTTCAGTCAGAGGTGATGTCCATCCTTAGAAATTAATATGAAAAATAACTATCTCCAGTAAGTCATTCATGTGAGATGTTATGAAATTTGGAATTAAATATTTGTTTGGCTTTGTGAATGTAAAGATCTTAATCCACTCTTCCTCTCAAAATTTAAATGAGAGATTTGTCACTATTGGCCAAGTAATGCTGGAACTGAATCCTGCTAACGTGGTCCAATGTCATGACATTTTTAACATACCTAAAGATGGGGAAAAGTACTCCTTACTGGCCAGGTGCATTTCCATCCTAAAGGCTAGATGGTGTCATTGGGCACAGTCATGCGCTGAGAATAGAGTGAAATCACACTACCTCAGGCAGAGTACAGTTTGTGGCATACAGATCATGCTGTGTGACTTAGCCAGGTCCACTTGCTGAAACATCATGGGGTCCTGCCTCCTGTTCCTGTGCAATGTGTGCTTCCGGTCATGGGAGTGGGAAGGGAGAAGTCCCCTGATCACAGAGCTAAACCACAGCAACACCTGAAGGTCCCCCCCAAGATCAATCTGAATCTTGAGGCAAAAGCCATTCAGTGCTGCCCATTTTCTCCCTGCTACTCCTAAAAGCAGCAGCCAAGCTGCCAGAAGCCCCAGTGTTCATGGCTGCATCACCCCAGCAGTGGTTCCATAATATGAAGGGGGAGCAAATGTAAGTTAATGCAATCTGTGAAATAATTTGTATATGAAATTTCCAGCAGGCATGGAGGTAGGAGAGGGGGGCAGAGTGCAAATTTGGGAAAGCCCAGCCAGCCTCTTCACCCTCCACTTCTATTCCCCTCCCCACCTGCAGATCTGGAGTCTCATGGACTCCTTGCAGAGGCTGATAGGAGAGGATGGCACAGAGCCATCTCTCCTCTTCATGTCTGTCTTTCCCAGCTAGATCCAAAATTTGTCTTCCCTGTATTAGTAGGTGTAGAGAGCCACATAGTGCTCTGTGACATACCAGGGTACAACCTAGACCAGTGGGGGGCTGTGTCATCCCTTCCCTGCAACCTTCAATAACTTATAAGTAGCTCCCACCTGGGGCCACTCACAAACAGTTTCCAGAGTGCAAGCCACACCCCTGAGTGTCTCTGGGTAACTGCGGCCTGCCAGGCACACTTGGGTTATACTCTGGCTCTTACCAACCTTGCTTATACTTCAGGGTGACCCCAACACACCCCCAATCTCAGATTTTCCCCAGAAATGTATGTCCTGTAGTGTCCAGCCCTCTCCTGGCCAACACAAATTTGAAGTCTGTTCTCATTTAAAGGCAATAATATGCCATTTTATTATCTCATAGTCCGTCAAAGACTTTAGTTTACACCCATTGGGTTAGGTAAAACTGTAAAACCGGTTTATTAACTACAAAGAGGTGGAGTTTAAGTGAGTACAAGTAATGAGACACAAAAGTCAGATGTGGTTACAAGAAAAATAAAGATAAAATATTAATGCTTAACTTAACAAACTACATTTGATTCAGGCAAAGCTTCTCACCACATGCTTCAACAGATTACTGACCAAACTCTCAGGGCAGGACTCTTCCCTCAGTGTTTAATTCTTCCTTTGTCTTTTTAGATGTAGTGAATGTGATGGGCAGAGAGAGAGAAGGCTGCCTTTTGGCGTTTGGCCCTCCTTTTTATAATTTCAGTCCCCTCTAAAACAACATTTCCAGCTGGGCACTAGGAGACAAAGTCTATGTGGAAGGATGATTCCTTCTGGCTTTTCAAATGATACCTTACAAGGTATAATTTGTACAAAGATTATTACAATAGGGTGTGCATATAGAAGTATGTTCTGTCACAGGCTCTGAGCAAGGACCTGAAGGATTTGGCCCAATTTAATTATGCTGTTCATGGACTCAATTGTGTATTTTCACAGATCTATGAATAGGGAGTGGTGTGGAGCTATTGCATTCCTTTTGTCCCCGAAATTTACATCTCTAAACTGGGAACGATGCATCAGCCTGACTGAAAACACTTTTTGTGCTTCAAAAATGTTTCTTCCACTGGTGTTTTAATCAGAACTAAATAGGAAGTGCCAAATCCTGCTCCAAATGAAGGGAAAGGTTCAATGGGCTGCAAGATTTGTTTCCAAAACTGGTTTACAGCTTTGTACTGGGCTCCAAAGCTACTTGTGTTGCATGTGGTTTCCAATTATTGTCACAAGCTGGCATCCACCAGCAGCTGGATCAGGAGGAGATCATTTTAATTAAAATGAAAAACAGACCAATGCATTTAAGCTTATTTATTGTGAGGAGAATTTACGATTGCTCTGCTGAGATTAAAACAAATGCAAAGGACATTTTAACTTGGAATCTGATATTTCTATTTTATTTTCTGGGTCTTGGTTCCATATTTATATTCCATTATTTCAGCTGCTAACACCTGGTCTTTCTTGAAAACTGAGTCTTGGATATTGTGTGCTGGGAGAAAAATACCTCCTCAAGAAATAGCCACAGTACCCCCAGTTTCTCCTTGCTTCCTGGTTGCATAATGCATCCTTACACACCAGACCCACCATTCTTGTCACCTTTGGCTGGGGACTTGCTGTCACTCAAATGCTATGGTGATAGAATGTCACCCTTCTTCTGTATGCTCCCCAAAAATCTTTGATTAGCCAGTACACTGTTCGTTTGGCCCACAAGGGGAAATACAGTTCATGATAAAGGGTATTAACTCCCAGTCAGCATTCAGTGCACTAGGATCTGTAAAATATTTTCATATTTTGTTTCAAAACAGCTGATATTCAGAAGAGAATTTTGCCTAGATTCTCAGCTGGAGAAAAATAACATTGCTCCATTGAAACCAGTAGAGCTATGCCTGTTTATACCAACTGAGGATTTGGCCCTTTTGGAAGCAATGCATTAGTCGAAAGCCATAATGCAGGTCTATAGGTGCTTAGAACAAGGAATAACATGAAATGTAATGCTACTGATTACTTAGGTGTATTGCATTACATACAGCTTAACTATTAAAACAGCATGTTACCATATATTTCAAATGTTCATAAATACGTTTACTGTAAATTAGAGGAAACAATGCTCATCCTTCCAGCTAAAAACCATTGCGGAGTCTCTTTACAGGCCCTGATTCACTAGAAACTATTGTATACCTGAAGCAGGAATATAGGATGCAATGGTGTTTATGTAAATAATGAGTTATGAGCTACAGTAAACTTGTATGAGGGTAGAGGCCCTGTGTGAGTAGTTAATAATGTGCTAATTGGGTGAGAATTAAAAGGAAGAATGCAAGCTGGTGAGGGAGGTTGTACTGTGATTAATACTGAGCTCTCTGATTGGAAATTAGGATACATAGAACTCCTTCTTTGCTGTGTTCTTTATTACATTGCTACCAGTTCTTTTTCTCTCTCTCCTGATAGGTCATGCCATCATGCTATACTGTCTATTACTCCATTATGAAACATCACAATCTCAACCACATCAGCTGTGAAATTTGAAAACTGTTCCTTCTCAGCAGCTTCTAATTATTTTTACAGGAGAAAAAAAATCAATGATATATATTACAAGGAGTGGTTACCTCTGTTTCCTGTTAGTATAGCAACTGCATGATTATTGTAAAGAGGAATGAAAATTTCAACACTGTTGTAACTACTATCCAGTGGCACCCGTGTATTGCATCAAAGTACTTGCAATCCTGTTGGAGTGCTCCATAGGATATCACTAGTTTTAATACTGAATTACTTTAAATAAAGGAAAAACACTGATTTACCTGCAGATCTCCTTTTATTTATCAGCAGGTGTATCTTTGATTTGCTTGTCTGACATGCGTTGATTCAGTTTCCAGAAGACGGCGGCTGTTGTATCTAAAGCCACTTCTGTATAATAAGGTCTATGCCATCTTAATCCTTATCTCAAGCACTGCCAAGTGTGCCTTTCAAAGTCTAAGAGAATCCAATAAAAGCCTCTTCTAACTCCTTGAAATGAATTTTACAATTCTACTCTTTCCTTGGTAAACTAGTGGACAGTGAGGAAAAATAGGTCATGTAACTGCAAGTCTTCTGTTTATGTTAGGTTAGGTTAGTGCTCCCCAAAAACTTTAATAAGTTAGGCATTTGGGGCCAAAAAACCCATTAGTTACATTAATTTTTCAGGTCTGTAAACCCCCATATGTTCTTCAAACATTGGATCTTTCTTCCTTTGCCGAAATAAACTCGCTGAAGAATAACCCATAATTGTAGTCTTTGTTATAGTATGATTTATTTTGTTTCAAATTTTAGTTGGTGGAATGGCGGGGAATAGAAGACAAAGAAAAGCGAGATAAAGAGAGAACTTTAAAATGAAATCAGTGACCGACTGGAGAAATGGACAAATGGACATACAGATAAGCAAATATATATTATTTTAAACTTGCCTCTATAATTTAACATTACCATTTACTTTTGTGGAACCTGGATAGATGAACAGTCCTGATTTAAACAGAAATATGCTTATAGAGATCTCGGATAAAATCCTGGCCTCATCGCAATGAATGGGAATTTTTCCACTGACTTCAGTGGGGAGGATTTCACCCCCTTAATTTTAGTAAATATTTTTTCCTAGTTTGTCAGCTTAAATAGTTATTACACCCTTTTCATTTCCTGCACTGCATTATCTTCACAGAATCTCCTCTTTGCAAGTAGTATCTGCTTGTGTTTCAATCTCATATCTATAATGTATAAGTTACAAATGAGGAAGAGCATATCTCAGCAGGTTCAGAAGGTGGGTTCAGATAAGGACACACAAGTTCAAATATTGATTCTGAACCTTAGCCGAACTATCCAGCCTTCTTGCTTCTGCCAACTTGGGTTGCAGGGTAGACAAAAAAACCTTGCTTTTTTTTTTTTTTTTTTTTTTAAATCAATACAAAATATTTTTTATTTAAATAGGTTTTTAAAATGTAATCAGATCTATTTTATTTTTCATATTCTAGTCCTTTACTTCCTCCCTATTGTGTAGGCATATACTGTCAATGTGCATGTTTAGTACTTACTTGTTTAATGTTGTAACTGCTAGCAGAGTTTCAGTTTTTACATAATAAAAAAGAAAAAATCTCGAACTTTCACGCTTAAAATATTCATTGCTGATGAAAAAGATTAGATCAGATCCTCATGAAGATCCTTACTGTGAGAACAACACACAGTCACATGCAACATTGATGAGCAAATAGCCCAGGCTATATTTGCAACCAACACATCACTTTCTGATATATTGAACTTCCACAAGCCAAATAAGCTGGAAAGCTTCAACCAGGCTATACTCCATTCAGGTTATCAGCTAGAAGTCCATGAGTTTTGTGAACTTCAGAGCCTAAATATATATTAATATTAAAAAGCTTACAATAACTTTGTTTAAAATATTGAAAATGTGAGTAACTCTTCAATAACACTTAATTTTACTTTGAAGCAAAAAAGATTTTATGCAAGTAAAAGTTTTTAATAAAAATACACTTAGTCCCCGATTCTGCAAATATTTATGCACATAATTAGCTGTAAGCACATGACTGCTATTGAAGTCAACAAAAGTACTCATGTGAAAAAAGTTGTATATCTTCTTAACTGTTTGCAGGATCACAGACTAAATGTTCAAAAATGTGGGGGTGTTTTGCTTGACAATTACATATAACAAATACAGCAGTTTTATAAAATTCAAATATGATATCCTATCAGGTTTTCGATTCTGGTTTTTTCATTATAAATTCATTACAAATTTTAAGCTAAAGTTTGCAATGGCACAAATTTAAAGCATCAAACTAATTTAAATCCATGATTTTTAAAATAAGACATTTAAATCATTCTTCCCTGCTGGGTTGGAACAAGAACTACTTCTGTTTTTACTGTACTGTATTTAACCCATTCTGCTTTAGGTTAACTATGCTCAAGAAGTGGAATGGAATCCCTCCTTCCCCTCCCTCCCAAAAATTCATTCTCCAGAAGGATTAATTTTGTGTTGGTTCTTATTTTATCCAACCCAATTTACATCCCTAATTTGAAGGTATGTGCTGCACATTTAGCTGTTTGAGCAAGAGTTTGGTTGCAGATGAACTCAGTGGGATCTAGATTTAAAGTGCCATTAAGTTCAAATCTTTTTTTAATCACAAGAATTTACTAATTACTATACTAGATGGAGCAATAGTCCATCTAAGATGTCATTCTGTCTCTAGCAGTCATGGCAACAGAGGAGATGGATAATTATGCAATAAAACATCATTATGAAGTTTTGTCCCATCCCTCTTCAATTGGTGGTTGGCTTATGTCCTGAGATATGAAGATTGATATCCTGTATACATTTTTATCTTAGGTCATGTTATTGTTACTCTGTTCTTCTTCAGCTCTATCTGGCTGACAATCCATGAATTAACACTGGAAACTTGTTCTGTTGTCCACTGCATGATCCTTTCAATGTGTTGTATGTTGGTAGATTTAAGAGTGAGAGTCTGAGGAGGAATTTTATGATGAAAACAATATAGGTAAAGAAGATGAGATAGCTGGAAGAAAATGATACACCTCTGCAGGCACTCTTGATGTTGTCTCTTGATTAAAAGATCTGGGAACTCATACAAGAACAGAAGAGAGCCCATTTTAAAATAATACTCTTTTTCTTTGTTACAGAAATATATTATCTACTACAACACTCAATGACAAATTATCTCAATTGGTGATTACTTGGTCAGGATTTTGTTAATAAGTCAGGTGCTCACAACCATATCCAACCCAGGCCTGCAATAGCAATTTGCTAGTGTTCAAAGGGCCACCTGAAATTAGCATGATACTGAGCTGTTTGTAACCATGAGTAAGAATACGGGTCCCAGGATGCAAAACTCCATTTTCATCCATGTGTGCGGCATTAGATCTTGGATCCTGTATGCTGAACTTCAATAATAGGGGTGAAGGCAGTTATATGCCACATTTTGGATCTGCGTTAGGCCCATTAAACTTACTTTGGTTACACCAGTCCTAGCAGCACATTTTATTTCTAGGTGCTGAATGAGGAATACAAATGGGCTGTGAAGCCTGCCACTTTCATTAGCTCGTGTACTTAATGTGTGTGTGTGTTACTTACAGTTCGTGCTTCTTCTCAAAATCAGGACAGAGCTGTTAATGATGTATACTGTATATTTTATTGTTAGAATGACATATTGTGTTCTGTAACAGTAAAATAATGAAGTCATTAAACACTTGCTGCTAGTCACTTAGCAGGGAGCAAGCTGCTAGAGAGTCAGTTTTACCATAATGAAATGTATTGAATTCATGAGTTTACAGTTATTTGAGAAAATGAAATTTGCTGTGCTCATAAGGAGGATTTATGGGTATCCTGAAACACTAAATGGAAAATATTATAGGACTGACAAACATAACACACACTTTTGATATCTCTCCGAAGGAAGCAGCTGATCAGTATCTATAATATCTGATTCAGGTTATAGTGACACTTCTTGTTTGGGTTTTTCAGAGAGCAGTGAATAAATTGAAAGTATTTCAGCTAGGCCTTGGAAGTTATTTTGTGTATTCTTATTACAAATGTTTAAGCAATTAGTTGATGAGGTAAAATAAGCTATATCCATGATGATAGACTTGAGGGTGCCCCTCACTAAAACCAGTATTTTTGAGACATTGGTGACTTGGCCACATTAAAATCTAATTGTACAAACCCCAAGTACTTCCAAAAGTGTGTTTTGAGGCTAATGCATAGGACAGAAAAAATTCTTGCCTTTATAAAACTGGTGAGCTGTGCCTTCTTCAATGCCTGCATCCTTGAAAGTGCCATTCCCAAAAGTGACATACTTCTAGGTATAACTTCACACAGATGAACAACACTGATTGGCAAAAACAATTTCTAGAAGTACACACTGTGACACTTTTTAGGGAAGGAACTTTCAATCATGACTTGCACAAAAGAAGCTTTGTTTACATTAATTTAGTCTGAGGGCATTTTCAGGGGCCCAGATTATTTGCTATTGACTTAAATGAGAGATGGATCAGATCCCTGGAGAATGTTCATAGGCAAAAAGTTGAATGAGGAACACTGGTTCTCAGATTAAGGAACATGGATCATCACTGATGGGGTCCTAAGAATGGAATACTTTGACAATCAAGCAGTAAACTATTGGGGGTCTGACACAGAGTGGGCCATGGAAGTCCCTCTCTCTTATTAAATGCTCAGTATTGTAACAAAGTTGGAGAAAATATGAATAGTGGGAGAGTTCCTATTCATTCAGTTTCATGAGACAGTCTGTCAAATACTTGATTACCATTCAGATATATTCTGTACTCTTAATTTCTCGAATACTCATCTTTTTCAATGTTATCAGTAATCTTTTGAATGGCAAAAATTGGAAAATCAGAAGTTAAAATTGATAGAAACCTAATGTTCATGAGGTTTTTATTTTCCTCTTTATCATGCAAACAGTGGATGTTTGAGTGCTGAGGTTTTGGAAATCTGGCCACTTCATTTTGGCACCAAACAAGGAGTTGTTGGCTGTTCACTTCTTTTGAAAATTTGGCTTATATGCTTTTAAGAGCAACTTGTTGAAAACATTAAAATGTGTACTGCAGGGTCTTTAAAGTGCTCTGGAATCTTTTGTGGTTTAAAGCAAGTATTGCACATTTAGTATTGTAGACCTGAAATTTGTTCCCGGTAAGTTTAAGTAGGTAAAATATTACTGTACCCAGAGTAAGCATTGTTTGACTCAGACCAAATCTTTTTGTTTATTCTCAGTTTCGTCAATTTCCTCTCCTATCCATCTTTGATCAGTGTGTATTTTGTTTACGTAGGCATAAAGCTTTGCAAGCCCTGGAAAAGCTGAAAAGTGATTTTGTTAGGGCTTCCTTGGCCTTTTGTATCACCTATGCTGCAGAAGACAGCCACGTTTTTGTAATTGAATCTTGCCCTCTGGTGGAATTCAGGGTGTGAACAAGTCTGAATAGTGAACAATGTACTTAATCCTCTGGGTAACTCAGGTACACTCCTTGGCATATGTTTAATATATCTTATCTATTTAACCCATACAGCATTGCATGCACCTTGAATATCCACATCTTCAGCAGTATATCTGACAATGCATTGTATAACTTTCAGTTCAAAAATCTTCAGAGACTAGTCTCTAATGCTTAGCCAATTAGCCACTTACCATGATCACCAGAGCAGCTTTTGGTGGTCTTTGTGACTACAAGTGCATAGTATTGACTTTGTATTAGTATAAAAAAATGCCAACAACCTGATTTACCTGTACAATCAACCTGCACTCTAGCACAGAAAAATCCTGGCACCATGACATACAATTTACCCAGTAGAGCAGCAAATGTAAGAGAGACCTTTAAAAATAAAATCCCTGCAGCAAGGAAATTTGCATTACAATACATTGTTCCCTCCTATTTCCTGCAGAGGGATATTATGGAACAAATTACACTGCTCTGAGCTCACCACTTCAGTCGGTGCAAAAGTCCTGCTCATAGCTGCATAAATTAACCACTTTAAAAAAGGACTTTTACAATGACTAATGCCTACTGCCTTAACACATGGCACATATTTTTATTCCAGGCTCTGACTTAAGTTTTGTAGTGAAGTTCAAGTCAGCAAATGTTGGCTCCTAAACAACTTTGACCAAGTGGGCCCACATCTGGTTAACTCACAGGTAGTTTAATTTCTGGTTATTTGGAAGACATTGTTTCATTTTCCCCCTTGCTGTGACATAAAACAGACTGGGAGTAAAATACTTTTACAAATCTCAAAAGTGGAGAAAATAGGTGAAGCTAGACAGCATAATCATATAAGTGCAATTTTCAAAAAAACATGTATGGAGGCATCTTCTGTTATGTCATGGCAAATGCAATGTTAACTAAGAAGAATCACTTGTTTTTGCTGTATATAGACTAACACGGCTACCCCTCTGGAACTTTTCATAGAACTATGTAAGTGTCATCTGAAATGCCTGTAATTGTTAACTTTTGTTGTCATGGTACACGTACATGGCTGGATTACAGAAAGGACACCTACAAAGCTCAGAAGATAATATGCAAATACCTTTTTCCGTTCTTGTATAGGAAATATTCCAGGCAAAAATATGAAGATCTAGCACTTTTTTGGGGGGAGAGCATGTCATTGCTCCCTTCCCCACCCATAATGCTTTGCATTGAACTTTGGACTGGATAAAAACTTATGAACTTCAGAACTTGGCCCATAGATGATCATACAATTAAACATTTAAAGATCTTACACCGTGAGCAGATAGTTTTGCTTTGTGAAAAGGATTAATTTTGTATGTTTTGCCCACTGCTATGACAGTGTTGTGGAAAAAAAATATTAAAACAATAAAATAGAGTCATAGAGGTAAAGGGCAGAAGGGGACCACCAAATTATCTGGTCTGACTTTCTGTATATTGTAAGCTACCAACACTGCACCCACACACTAAACCCAACAACCAAACTTAGACCCAAGTATTAGAGAGCCCCGCGGAGATTAAACTATTACATGCTGCAAGGAAAGAATAAAAAGGACTGAGTTGCACCAGTGTCTAGGTAATGATGTCCTCTGAATTAGCATAAATCTGCTGCTAGCCTCTTCCAGGGTATGTCTGGTAGAGATGATGTTATTAGAGGCTCTTTGCATTGTGTTGATCTGTTAGTTCTGCAATGTTCCTATGAAGATACTTTGTCCTTGCTGATTCCGGGCCACCACACTGACTGATAGGACCTTCACAGCATTTATTAAGTCCTTGAAGTCTTTCATATATGCGGTCTAGAATTTCTCCTCTCAAAGCACTGGGATTGTAATACGTCACCTTTAATCATTGATCCATTGGACTTGCTTAATTTTCTGCATACAGCAAAGTAATCTCTCACTATAGTCAGAATGTCCTTTAGATACTTCAGCCATCCTGCCTGAATGTAACTAAAGACTTATTGAAGCTGCTTATCTATCAAGGCTGCTTTTTGTTGCAAGTATATTGTGCTACCTAACATTGGTCTGTAAGGATCCACAGCATCCACGTAAACCTTTACATCTTTCTCTAGCTCACAGTTGTTTAAATATAATGCTGGACTCAGTGACATGTCTGCTATTATTAGATTTTGACCAGAAATATATTCAGGGATCAGGTTAAATCCCGTTAACCTATTCAAAATATGTCTCCGCCGTCTTTTCCTTTGAATAGGGTTATGAGAAGTTTAAGGTCGGTTTTTGGTTTAAAGGTATCCAACACACATAGATAATCTGTAGAGGTACTCATATGATCATACACTTACCAGGCAATCCTTTACAATCTGTGCATATCATTTTTCGGTTTCAGGAAGTGTATGAGAGCAGAATATAACTGGCTTCCACTCAGATCCCTATAGCTGCAACAATACATCACTAAGGCCATGGCTATTGGCATCAGCCCTGATCACTGTTTCTTTACATAACATAACTTTAAAAGAGAAGCTGTCGAAATCATATTTTACCCTTTTGAAGGCAGTCTCCTAAATTGGCCCCTATAGCAAGGACGTATTAGACCTTAATTCTTTCAGGGATTTTGTCACCATAGGAAGGTCTGGCAGGTACTGGACAAGAAAATGTTGCCATCCCTAATATGTGTCTCAGTTCTGTTGTTGGTGCATTCAATTCTATGGTGGTTTATAATTTCTCTGGGCTAGGAGCAATTCCATCTTTGAATTTTTTGAGACAGATCATAAACAATTTGGTGCAGGCAGAAAACATATATTTTTCTTAACTTAACTTGACTCTGAATTAACTGATTAAGCTCAGAACTTCATCTAGGGTTTTGTGTTCTTCCACTGATGATCCATATGCTAAAATGAAAACCCCGTTTTATGCAGCTATGCTAAAATTTGGAAAACTTCAGGAGCACTGGTAATCTTGAAAGGTAATCTTTGAAAACAAAATCTCCCAAGTGGTGCAATGAATGTAGTATGTTGAGCACTCTTTGGATAAAGGAATTGGCCAGAAATCACTTGAGGCATCTAGCCTGGAGAACTCCTGTGACTTTAGGGACAAAGTATTACAATGTTAAGAGGACATATTTTCCCTCATTGCTGCTTCATTAAGTCATTTAAGAAACAAACCGGTTTCTATTTTCCCATTTTTCTATAGAACAGGCACCATCGATGTGCAGCATGCAGTTGGCTCAGAAATTTTCTCAATTATTCCATACTTTTCCATTCTCTTTAACTCAGTTTCTACTTCATGAAATAACTGGATAGGAATTCAGTGGGGCATATGTACAGTGTATGAGTGTCTCAGCAATGTCTTTTAAGATTATTTCTCTGGATCTCCTTTTGAAAGTCCAGTATTACCAACTATTCCATCAACTTCTTCCACCTTTCTCACTAGTCCCATCATGGCAATCACACTGTGACTGAGGAGATTGTCACCCTCCAATCCAGTAATCACATATATTTTAAAATGAAAGTTTTTGTCTTTGTATGTTTTTTCTGTGATAAATTGTCCAATGCACTTCAAATTACCTGTGGAGCTACTTAGGACAGGATCTGCTGGTTTCAACTAGGGAGGGTTGAAGGTGATTATAAATCCCTTCTGGTATGACTGTTCCTGGCAGATAGCACACTCTTCTGCTACCTGAATATAGTCTGGTGACAGGCCTGTCTAATTTTTCTGAGTATGAAGTCTCTGATCACATAGACCTGTCTCTTCCTCTGTTGGTGTGAATCTGTTTTATGTTCTCTTTCTCTGTCCCCTGTATATCATCCTCATTTTTCTTAGGCACCGAGTCC
This sequence comes from Emydura macquarii macquarii, assembly GCF_026122565.2. Taxonomy (NCBI): domain Eukaryota; kingdom Metazoa; phylum Chordata; order Testudines; family Chelidae; genus Emydura; species Emydura macquarii. The sequence goes on from NW_027133614.1 coordinate 7,006,127, forward strand.
TTAGCTGTCCATATCATCTCTTCCTTTCTTCTGCAAGGATTGACTTCCCTTCTTTTCTTCCTCACCACCCCATCTTCTCCTCATTTCCCATTGCAACAAACCTGTTACTCAACTCAATTTCACCACCAATGGCTGGTCTCTGTCTTTGCCTTGTCCTCATGGTCCTGTTCTTCTCACCCGCCTCTTCTAGGACCTTTTTGTTCTGCATGTCAGAACATCTCGAGTTGTCTATACCACCCCTTCTTTCCATTCCATTCCATCCTTTCCTTCAAATCTCCTTCCGAATTCCATCATCATCTCTCTAGCTGTATTTCTAATCCTTGGATCTTCACTGTCATGAGCTCCGATCAAACAACATTTCATGCATAAGTAGCATCTATCCAATGCCCATTCAGAGATGATGTACATCCCATAGCTTCTGTGTTGGACTCTGTCTCCTCTCCTCCTCAGTCACTTCTAGTGCTGCCTCAGAAGCCATCATTGTCTTTTCTTCCTAGACCCTATTCCTAGAAACAAAAAAAGGGGGGAAAATCTCCACCCTCAACTTTGTCTTTATAATTGCATTGAAAAGTCATAAAAAGCAATTATTTCTACATTTTAAATTATGTATTTACATCAGTAACTGCAGCCAAAATGTCCTGGAAATAATTTGCCTAAAAACAGATTTTTCTAATGTAATATTATTACACAATTAAAAATAATTCTTGTTGTTTTCAGATTTCATTAGAAGGCCTGTGTTTTTTAAAAAAAAAAAAAAAAAAAAAAAAGGATTTTCATTTTCCAGTGTGGAATTCTTTATATTGAAAGTCCATTGCTTAATCTTAGATTTCTTCTAAAGTCTTGTTGTATTATAACCCAGATCAACTTCATCAAGTTATTTTGTTAAAATTATGATACTATATTCCTATAAACTAAGTAATAATTTTAGCCTGGGAGTGTTCAGCTTGCTGGGAAGGCTTTATTACAATCAGCTATACTTTTTGTAAGTTAACGGTTTCCACTCCAGGGTCCAACTGATGTTGACTATGGTGAATGACAGTTGGGAAATTGCCCTCAGAGCTTTATTTGAAGCCACAACAATCTTAGTAATGAATTGTTGTATTGTGAAAGTCACACTCAGTGTGTTGATTCCTTTCCTAAGTGGCATTGCTGAAACATAACATACGTTTAGTTACCTGCCTGACAAGTTATCTATTTAACAGGGAAAAAATGATCTGACTGTGATTGATGGCATAGCTGCCTCTTCTCAGTGATGGGGAAAATAAGCTGAGTCCAAATAGATCTGGCTACACTATGGCACTTCTGTCTTTACTGCTTTTTTTCTCATTTCTCTTCATTTGGATAAGATGGCTTTGCTCTGAGCACGCTTATTCCCACAGTCTCTAATCTACCAACCACTGTGCTTATTGCTTTCTTCTTTTTCACTTTGAAATTACTTTAGAGACACATTACTCTGTACTGGTCTACATTAAAGAAAACCCTTTTTAATGTTTTCTATTGTGTGCACTCCAGGTCAAGGACAACCGTGTTGATAATTTGAGCTCTTAGCAGGGAGTGCTCAGTGTGTTGTTTACCTTGATGCTCTATGTTCTCATCTAAACATTGACGTTCTGATTTGGGCCCTTTTCTGCCTCTGTGCTGCTGAGGTAATGTGGTGATCTGGCTTTAGAACTTGTCTTGAGTTCAGAGAGCTCACATGTACTGGGGAAACTAAAGGATAGTTCTAAGGCTGGCATGCTGGCTCAAGATTTGAATGTGTCTAATCACTGCTCCCTTCTTGTGTTAGGACCCTGCCATTTCTGATAAGGTGTGGAGGCCGTCTTGTACCTGGGAGGCTAGTGAGGAAAAGCAATCTGTATAGTTGTCATTAGCTCGTCAGTAATTCAAGGGTTTAGCAAATAGAGAAGCTTGCAGCTGATCATCTCCAGGTGTCACTATGACAATGGAAAGAACTGATTTGTGAGGATTAAAGGGATCTAATTCATAGAGTCACAAAGAGTATTAATAAGATATTTAAAAAGGCATTTTCCTAATGCAAGAGGGAAAACTCACATCTCTCAACTCCATCTGCTGTTGACCTCAAATCATTTACATTCAGACACAATGCTCAGAACACTTGGAATTTATACTAGCCTTCCTGGAAGGGAATTCTTTCAGAACAAAAAGAATATGAGAGGAACAAAGAGTGAAGGTGAAGTGAGAGTTACTACATAAGTGCAAGAGACAAAGCATTAAAAACTCATGGTCTGTCATGTTTTGCACGTACTCCATAGCCTGAGAAAATGTCAAGTTGCAATCTGCAGAGTAACAAAGAACCTAATCGAACTAGTCTATTCATTGTCTTCAGTGGGAGTTAGATCAAGGCTAAAATGCATAATTACTGTAAAATATTTCAGAGCAGCAGCTGCAATACAGATATACACTACTATACAATTTTTATTTCAGTATGTATGAGTTTGGGTTTGGGCCTATTTACTTCATTATATCTGTCTTCCCATTCCCCTTTTCAGTGTTCATATATATTGGGGTCCCTTCAGGTGCAAAGTGTGCATTTGAGAAACAGGGTTCAAGTCACATTCAACCTTTGTTAGTTACACACTAAATAAATAAAAGTTACCATCTGTTCCCACCAGGAGCAGGGGTGGGTGAGAAACATGATGTGCGATTAATGGCTTACATTTTTGTGCTATCTTTAGAAAAATTAGTCTGCTTTTCAGAAAGGAGATGTGGTCAAGATCAAATCCCTGGATGCTTCCCAACAAACGTGGCATGACAAAAAGAGCTGGTTAAAACTGCCCAACATGGCTCTAACTTATACCTCTTCCACTCTCTACAGAAGAGAGCCCACAGACAATATTCGTGTTAGCATGGGGTTATGACTCACTATGAGGACTTTGGATAAATATAGCATGGACTGGTAATACATTATATGACTCATTTGTTATCAGATTGTGATACAAGGTCCAAAATATGCATATCATCAGTATCTCTCAATATGTAGGTTTGATGTCAAGATCAATGTAATGGATGGGCTGTCTCCAAGTGTTGTGGGTATGATTCTTGTTCATTTTAGTATTGATGGTTTTTTGCAGTAATATTTTAACAAGGTGCCCCTGCAATAAGTTCTCCCCTTAGCCTGCAATAAAGCCTATTCAAGGTGTATGCAGTCAAAGTGTATGCAGGCAAGTGTCTGGGGAATCTATTAATTTGTTTCCCATTAAAATTCAAAGGAGAGGCAACACCTGTAGGCAAACAAATTAATACAAAGAGCCACTTTGAAAATGTTTTTAGTCTTGTTCCTGAAAAAATGTGTGTGTATAGACAGTGTAGCACAATGTTGCATCTCAATAGTGAGACATAATTAAAGGGTGATTGGTTTTGGAATTGCGGAGTTATCCTGCCTGTTAAATATTTTTGAAAACACATGGCTCTGTGCAATGAAATGCATTCCAAAAGCAAACACTTTGTTCTTGGTTAGATTTATGAACCTCCGGCATAATGTTTTCTCTGTCAGGGATGGTTAGTGGTACAGCTGTATCTGGAGAAAGAACAAACTTCATCCGAGGGTGAGAAATCACCTAAGCTGCCTTCTCATTTTGGTGGTAGAATATTAAGAAAGGGTTCCCACAAACTCCCTCCAGCACATCACTAGAGTTCTGTAAATGAAAGTATCCATGATGGACCATGTCTCAAGCAACATGTGAATTACTAAGGGGAACACCATTCCAGAGCTGATTGGTGTTCTCCAGTGAAATGGATATAGTCCTTGTGGCTCAGATGGGAAAGGCTTAGACCCACCTTTGTACCTACCCCTATACCAAGAGATTACTTATTCCCAATCATTTGAATCCCGAGACATGCCTTTGTGTTGTGTGTTTTCCACAATAAAAACACATCTGCTTCCCCGTTCCTTGTTCAAGCACATATTGGTATTGAATTATAGTCAGATTTTGCTGCCAAAGCAAAAGGAAGGGAAATGAGGAGGAAGAAAATGGGGATTATAGGTGTTTCAGAAGGTGAAGGAGGGGGGAAAGGGTGCAACAGATCAGAATACTTACTCAGGGAGTAAATTGTTGTTTTCTTTACTTAATACAACATTCCTTGGAATTAAGGAGATAAAATATTTACTTACCTTCCTTTTTTGTTTAAGATTTCCTAAATATCTGTATATTGTCTCACATTTTTCTCTCTGCCATTCTTCCCTCCCATAAGGGGAGGCTTCCTTATGTTTAACATTAGGATTTTCTTATACTAGTGACTTTCACCTTTAGTGTCAAAAAGCCTAAATCAATTCTGATCATATCTTTGGAACTTTTAAAATGTAAATGGGATGAGCCACCACAGTGCCTTGGAAACAAAGGACCACCCCTCTCTCTTGCATTTGAATTTTAAACCTTAAACCACTGTCATTTTATGCAAAGTGAGCATGACTCCTTTTCACAAGAAGTTTATAAAGAGATAAGAATCTCATAAGAGATCCAAGAAAAAAAGGAATGCAGTCTCACTGCTCAGCAAATTCTTCATATATTTTGCCTTGAACCATGTAAACCAAATATTGTGATCTATAACCACGTATTTCTTTCTACTCCCTTTGTTTTTACAATTCCTCTGTCTCATCACTTCTTCTTTGCCTGTTGAGAAGGGGTTCTTGGTTCAGCAGTAGAATGAAGCAGGAAAGGGAAATAAAGTGGATAGAAAGATATAGACAGGACAGGTCAAGGGACAGGAAGATCTTTTTATTCGAAACAAGAAATGATCTCATTCATTCATGTCAAAACCTTATCAATTTTCTCTCTCCCCTTCACACCACAGATAGTCTTATTTGCCTTTATCTTCTGTCTATTGAGCTATAAGGGTCCCCATATTTCTTTACCAAGGTGGGTCACAGAATTTTCTTTTGTATTCACCCGTATGAATAACAAACTCTGTCCTCTGATAAAAAACACTTTAATATCCTTTCTGATACAATTAATGTTTTCCTATGCTGCAAAATCAGCCTGCGGCAGTTCTTTGTAAAATTAAAAAATACTCAATATCCTGTTTAACATTAAAAGCAACTTACTTAGAAGTTAATGTACAAATGCTGGATTTTTTTCTCAAGATAAGTCACAATGTCCTAAAATCACACTGAAGTTTTGTTGACAAGGGAATAACTTTATTTCATCACTAGAAGTCTTTCAATCATCTGATTGTTAGTTAAAACTTGAACCAACCCTCTGCCATCCAGCTTCTTCAAATGTGGGGGGAGGGAGAGAGGAGGTTACTGTCACCCTCATGTCAACATTCAGCATTAGCACCATTTGGATCAAACTTTGTTACGGTGTAACTTAAAGTATTTCTTACTAATTTGAGAGATCCTGGTTCCGTCAAACACTGGAGTATCTGCTTACTCAGGTTAAGTGTATGCTGTAAAGTACACAGAACTAATTAGACTAGAATAAAGTTTGAGATGCCTTGACTATGAAAATCTATTTCTCAAAGTGCGTTGCAAAGTAATTGGTTAGATATGAGCTATCAGCAAATGGAGGAGCCATTATGCATTCAGAAATAGCTCCCACACAACCTTGGATGTTACAGCTACTTGCACTGAGAAAGAGAAATTTGGCCAACATCACCCAATTCTCTCTCCCTTTTCCCCCAAAAGGTGTAGTGTAGTGGTGTAGTGCTCTAGCTTCTACCTGAATAGACACTTTAGCAAAGCAGAAGGAAATGGGCTTAACAGATAAACTGTAATAATATGCTTGTAACACAGCACTCTTTCCTAACACAGTGCTATAATTCAGCTTAGAGTTAGGAGTTCAATATTTATTTCAATTTTTAAAATGTCTTATTTGCTCATGGGAGATAGTGTGACCAGCTTGACAGAGCACTAGCATGGACCCAGGAATCCTGGGTTCTATTTACATCTCTGCCACTGACCTGCTCGGTGACCTTGGGCAAGTCACTTCACCATTCTGTGCCTCAGTTTCCTCTTCTGTGAAATGTGGATAATTATAGTGATTTCCTTTCTAAAGTGCCTTGAAATCTACTGAAAAAGGTTCTATATGAGATGTATGTATTTTATTATGATTATATACTGTTTTAATGCATGTTAGCAGTTATTCCTCTTATTTTATTTTATTTTTTAAAAAACAGCATTCCCCCCCCCCTCCCTACATACTGGCAATGTTAATGCTTATACCTTATTTTGCAATGTCTGAAGTATGTTGGATGTTTTGGTGATGAATATAGTAGAAATGTTCATAGTGAATTTGGAGAGGAGGAGGAGATATAGGCATTAACATAAATTTGTACTTTTTAAGTATCATGTTTGGAAATACCACCAAAGGCAATTCATCTTAGGGTTGGTGATGCTTTCTATGGCAACATATACATTGTGAAATGACTCCTAAAATATGACCTGGTGAACTAGTAAAAAAGTAACAAATAAAAGCTAGTAATATAAAATAAAATAAAATTCAGGGATGAAGTATAATTTGTATGTACAAGATTTGTAAGGTACAAGATCCAGGACCTGCTATGGAAAGATTTTACACATACTTGTCTCTTCTATTTTAAGAAAATAAATAAATAGTTCTTATTTGAACCATCTGTTAAGCACAGACAAAAAGGAGGTGAGGGGGAGAGGAGATATTTTAGGAATGCCATGCAAGTAATATGAATCAATACTGAAGGCACTTTGGAGATGCTTAACATGAATAATATTTGTCTGTCAATAGCAAAGAATAATTTAAATGTAATCAACCTGTTCTTTCTAATCCAGTCTTTCCAAGTGCCAGGTACCCCAACAGCCCTATTTCTGAAGCAGGAAGATCTTTCTCTTTGTATAAAAGCCAAAGTAGCAAAACAAAAACAAAACAAACAAAAAAACGTTTCTCCATGTAATATGGACAGAATCATGTTTCAGTATTAGCAGCTTATGTTTGAACGTATCATTTTATGATGAACTGAAAATGTTTTTTTTTTTTAAATAAGGGGAAAACATTTTTATGCTGCGTGCTCCAAAGGGCAAAAGTTTTATTTAAAATTCCTACTGTCCCTTCCCTGAATCGGCCAACATTTTTGTTCCTGCAATGTTCATGTCACTGGAGGCATCACCACATGTAGGAAGTCTCAGCAGTCAGAAGCTAGCCATGCAGTAATAGCCAGAGTCCTGGCATAACTGTTTTTAAACAAACATTTATTTAAAAAAGAAAAAAACACCCAACTGCAAAATATTGATAGCTAAAAAGCCACAATGTTCATTTTGGCTGTGTTGTGACCCTCAATTGATCCTATCCCTTCATATCTAGTTTCAATTGATCCCTTCATATCTAGTCTCAATTGATCCTATCCCTTCATATCTAGTTTAATTTTGTCAGACTAAACTCATCTTTAGCATTCCTAGTCATTTTGTTCCTCCATAACATTAGGCTTGATCCTGCAAGTCCTTGTGACTGCAAGGTGGTTAATTCCAGCATGTGTGTGTGTTTGGAACCTATAGGTGGGAGCAAACCCCTGCTGTGCCTGCGCTCTCAGTCTTTAAAGCGAAGAGTTAGTAGTGAGCCCAGGAAGATGGGGTTATGTGGGATCCTGAGCATGCAAATGAAGCAGTAGTTCCTTCTTTGGCTTCACACCCACTGCTAGACAGGAGTAAACTGGAAACTACATAAGTTTATTCAATGTGTTGCATGGGTCCGGTATCAGCAATCAATGGCAATTTATCAGTGAGACACAGTAAAACCCAGTTTACAGATTGATAATGCAATTTAATAAGAACAGGTTCACTATAGCTAATACAATACTAAAATAGTACTATTACAATGCTATACACACAAATCCCATAGAGAGAAGTTCTCACCCAATAGGCTGTGCACAGGAATGTTCTTCACGAGTCTACATTAGATGGCCAGTCTGGCAGAATTCCTGCTCGATTCAGGTGGCAGAACGCACACCTGGTAGCCCAAGCGCACTATTTGTGCACAATCACTGTGGCTAGTGCGGAGCAGCTGATGACATCTTCATGGCTGTCTCTTACGGGTGTTCCCAATACTTTTCCAGTGTTCTTTGATTCATCCACGTCAATTTTTAATCATTTACTATTATTTACCTCATTCATACTATCAAAGCTAAACTATTATAAGGGCAAACAAAACATAACATTCTTTCTCAGGCTAAACCTATTTGGCTATTATATTACTCATGAGGAAGTTCAGACTCAAGGTTGCATTTCCTAAATGGTTTTTCATTTTGATTTAGACAACTGGCTTGTGACTATGTCAGTGGTCAGTAATTAAAAGGCTGCCAGCATATAGACTGCAAAATGTGGTCAGTGCTCTAGGACAGAATCAGGCCCATGGCCTACAAATGCAGAATCAGGCTCTCTTGTGTACACTGTCCTGCTCATCTCTTTTTCACTTTTCTTTTGGACTGGAATGCTCCACACCTGAGCTGTGTAACAAGTTCAATGAATATTTCTGTTCTTTATTTGGGGAACAACAGATTATGTAGTCTTAATCATATGATTATGACGCTCTTTCCATTCCACTAGTATTTCTGGAGGATGGCAGAAAGAAGCTACTAAAGTAAGACCAGGAGGTCTAGCTAATTTGCATCCAAGACTTTTAAAAGAGCTGTCTGAGGAGCTTGCTGGACTGTTAATGTATATTTCCAATAAATCTTGGAGCACTGGGAAAGTTCCAGAAGGTTGGAAGACAGCTAATGTGTAAATTTTTAAAAAGGGTGGTTTAAAAAAAAAAAAAAAAAAGGTTCAGTTAATTATACATCTTTGAGTCCGCCCTCAGTCCCTGGCAAGATAATGGAGCACCTGATATATGACTGATTAGTAAAGAATGAAAGGAGGGTATCGTAATTAATGAAAATTAACATGGATTTATGGAAAATAGATATCAAGTTAATTTGACAATCTTTTTTAAAGAGATTATAAGTTTAATTGATAAAGGTAATGTTGATGTAATAGACATAGACTTATCTAAGGTGTTTTCTTAACTTTATTTTTATTTGTTTTTAAATAAAATACAAACACATATTGAAACAAAACATATTAACACCATGCACAAGATGGAAATAGATATAACAAAATTCAACATTCATTATTTGCAGAACCTGGGAGTGGCGGGGACCAAAACTGAACCCATAGAGCATCAATTATTAAAGTGACTAAATAGATAAATAAGTGAGAACATAACCTATTCTCAGACTTCTCTAAGGTGTTTGACTTGGTACTACATGATATTTTGATTTAAAAAAAACCCGAGAACAATATAAAATTAACATGGATTAATAACTGGCTAAATGATGTCTCTCAAAATGTAATTGTAAATGGGGAATCATACTTGAGCAGGTGTGTTCCCATTGGAACCCACCAGAGATCAGTTCTTGTCCCTATGCTATTTAACATTTTTATCAATGATCTGAAAGAAAATAATCACTGAAAGTTTGCAGAGGAGACACAAATTAGGGGAGTGGTAAATAATGAAGAGGTCAGATCTCTGATTGAGTGATGTGGATTGCTTGGTAAACTGTGCATTTTAAGATGGTTGAATGTAAACATATGCATCTAGGAACAAATAATGTACCCTATGCTTACAGAGTGTGGTACTTTATCCTGGGAAGCAGTGACTCTGAAAAAGATTTGAGGGTTGTGGTGGAAAATTGGCTGGAAGCTGATAAATTGGGGAGGATTCAGAGAAAAGCTATGAGAGTAATTAAAGGATTAGAAATATATCAGATCCAAAGAGGTCCATCTATTTAATTTAACAAAGAGAAGGTTACGGGTTGACCTGATTCCAGTTTATAAGTATCTACATGGGGAACAAATATTTAATACTGGGCTCTTCAATTTAGCAGAAAGAGAAAGGTATAATGTCATCAGATGACTGGAAGTTGAAGCTAGACAAAATCAGGCTTGAAACAAGACCTAAATTAAACAACGTTAATTAATCATTGGAACAACTTACCAAGAGTTGTGGTAGATTGGCTATTTTTTTCTAAAAGACATGCTCTAGGAATTGATTCCAGGAAGTTCTATTGCTTGCATGATACTGGAAGTCAGAACAGATGCTCACAGCGGTTCCTTCTGGCCTTGGAATCTATCAATCTACCATTTCCCTCCTCAGTGCTTGAGTTATTCATGCTATCCTTCCCTTTGCAATGAGTAAGAGCTCTGTCTTTGGCTGATAGTTCGTAATATGTTGTCTCGGCCAAGTGCAGCTCCTATCTCGCCTTACGTGGCTTGAGCCTCAATCCCATAAAGTACCCATTTCTACCTTGGCTTTCCGAATTCACTGTACTTCTGCTTTTGGTGCCGATACTCAACTAGGTGAGAAAACTTTGCTAGGGATGCAGCTGTGTGATGGTATCAGTGAGAGGGGGAAAAAAATTTATCTTGACTGAATAATATGGTACTATTTTTGTTTTGTGTTTGTGTTTTAAATTAAAGCTTTTGAAGACTGAACATGGTTATTTCACACATCTGAAACAAATGTTGTAACTGTGGTGATCCCAGGATATTAGTGAGATAAGTTGGGTGAGGTAATATCTTTTATTGGACCAACTTCTGTTAGTAAGAGAGAAAAGCTTTCAAGCTACACAGAGCTCTTCTTCAGACCAGTAAAACTTTGTGTTGGTCTTTGTATATGAAAAGTGAAAATGGGGTAAAGACACATCATCTCACAGGCCTTTGCTCCTTAATGAGTTAAACCATTTTCCCACTGACCTCACAAAGAGCTCTTTGTAAGCTAGAAACTTCTCTCTCACCAACAGAAGTAAAAGATATTCTCTCACTCACCTTGTACCTCTGAAACAATACAGCCAAATAACCTTTTTCATAACGATTTATCAAATCCAAAGCAAATTTGCGTGGAAAAATGGTTTAACTCATTGGGAAGCTAAGGCCTTTGAGATGACACTTCTTTGTGTACGAAAAACATAATGTGGTAAAGACCAATGCAAAGTTTTCATTCAGAATGACCTTTTTTGTCACCTGTTAAAAGAATGGTAAAAATGCAAAATAGAAACATGGAAAAATAAGGAAATGTATTATGATCTCATAATAATCTTTTCCTCAGACCTGCTGACTAACTCAATGCTGACCCTGGAATTGTTCAAAAAGTTGAATTAATTTTTTACACTGCAAAACTGTGTCTCCTATTTTCTTCCTGAAAACAGCTAAACTACTTGCACTCAACTTAAAATCAGTCCTGGATTGAGTTGTGAGATTTCATCTCTAATTGTAAAAGTTTGCAAATAACTCTTCAGAATGAAAATGCTTGTCCAGCCTTAACAATAGGATTCACTGCACATTCTGTCTAATTAAGATAACACAAAAATGTAAAATTTTGGTGAATTAAGCACACAGTGCTGTCTCCTTACAACAGGCTGCAGTAGTATGCTTCACAAAATGGCAGCCATATCTTCTCCGCAGGCCGGGGTTATAAATTATGAAATCCCATTTTAATGTGAATTTATTCAACCAATTCCTTGCACAGAAAACAAGACCATAAGTTATTTAGCTGAGTAGACCAAAAGAGTCTCTTTTAAACAATAGTGCAATGTCAAACATAGGAAGGTTATCTAGCTTTCTCATTCTGTCAGTGAATTTGAGCCAAAGGGTGGACTAATGACTGTCAGGTAACTATAGCAGCAGCACCAGTCTCGTGTACCCAAATCTGATGTACCCATGGTGGTGCATAGAATAGACTATAGACTTAAAATGTTTCTGCAAGCAAATATTAGTTTAATGTACGTGAAATTCCGAAAGTTCTCATTTAAGGTCTTTGTTTACCCTCTGAAATTCCTCAATATATATTATTCAGTGTTGTAGCCATCTTGGTCCCAAGAAATTAAAGAGACAAAGAGTGTGAAGTAATATCTTTTATTTGACCGAAATATATTATGTCAACCACCTCGTCCCTCCAGTATATATGAATTTAATTATTAAAACATGTAGAGACAAGTAATTCTGTGCTTATTTTTAGAAGCAGAGTGATGTTATGCAAAAAGACTCACAGTTTCATCTATGCTTATAGTTCTGCTTCATAAAAGTAAAACACTTTAGAGAAATTGACTGCAGTGAAAGAGTTATCAAAGGGGTGAGAGCCTTATTTTTTTTTTACTCACTAGAAATGCCTGACCAAATTGTGAACATTATTGAAACCTTGGAGAAAGTTATTCAAGCAACATTGAACACAAGAAACAGCTGGTCTGTTCTTATAAACAAGGATTTATTTAAGGCACAAAAACAATCAAAACTGAAGATGCAGGACTTGCATTGTATATATAGCTGGCTTGACTTTTATTTCCAACAGGCTACATGCAAGATTATTCCAGTGAGCAAGCAGAATCTCTAATTTTCCTTAATTGCACTTCAGAGACTGCCCTCATTCATTATAATTAGTCTTGAAAAAGCAATTTCAGAATTATTTGTTGACAATGTGGCTTGCTCAATGTAAATTTACTTCAGAATGAAAAGTAAAATGTTAAAGTCAATCTTTCATGCTTTTCCTTGAATCCTGAGGTCTGTTGGAGCAGTGTGTGGTGTGTCTAAGGACAAAGAGAAGGGAAAAAAACTAACTTTCGAACCTTTCTGCCCCCGATCCTGCAGTTGTAATGTAGAATAGGCTCAAGGCTGTTCTAAAATACACCAGCTTGTAAAACACCCTTGGGGCCATTACACTGGCAGGAATTGCTTGAGCACAACATGTTAAGAACATATCCATATTCAGGTACCAACACGCCCCTTACACTGGCAGACATCTGCCCCGGTCTAGGATTCCTTCCATTTGGGAGAACGGTCAATTGCCTATTTACAGGGCAGTTTTAAGTCTACTTTGTGCGTCCCAAAAGGGATTTAAAGCCAAATCCTTGGGCACATTATCATTTTACTTCTAGAGGTTCAATACTATTATGTGAAAGATCTCATTGGCAAAAATATGGCATGATATGTCAAATATTGGATCATGTTTCCTTGCAGATGCTTTAGCTGTAAGTAGTTACAGAAATGCTCTTATGGTGGCAAAATGTTTAAGGCATATATGGGGGCTTCTGAAATTGTACCCCAATTAAATTGGTAATTTAACCAATAGAGAAATTAGTTCTGAGCCATAAATATTAATTTGAGGTTTGGAAAAACTAGTGTACTTATAATATCTGCTAAATAAATTCAAGATTATAATAGGCTTGGTAGAATTTAATTTTTATTTTCTTATTATTTTGATGGATAATATCAATGTTTACTTTTATTTTTAATCTATTTAAATGTTTACAGTTGCACAGAATTTGGGGTGTTGGGGTCAGACAGTAATTAGTTAACAACAGTTGGCAGAGATTCAAAAAGCTAAAACCATAACTGTTAAAACACAAATTGACAACATCATATGTCAAATATACAAAGTAAATATCCTTAAATAAAACTGAGTTCTTAAGAAGCATTTTTCTTTCTTTGCCTGTATGTAAATTTTGATTATTAATGGAAATTGTGCGTGTGTGCGTGCGTGCGTGCGTGCGCGTGCGTGTGTGTGTGTGTGTAGAAATCGACATTTATCAATAAAAATTGAATGCTTCCAAGCCTGATTATAGGGCACTGGTAGAAGTTCTTGAAGAGAGATTTGGCAATGATTATGATATCTGTTAGCTAAAGAAAATCTGGAAATCAAGTGCAGAGGAGAAAGATGTATCTTGAATAAGCAGAAGTCACTAATTAACATTTTTGGCTTAGCCTGTTATCCCTCCCCCTATTCAAGATGGCTTATATAGGTAACAATGTATTGGTATTACCAATCTTTTTGATTACTCGTTGTAACTACACAAATAATCCTTCACAGAATAATGTTGATTCTGTTGAAATTAAGTGCAAATCTAGGCAGCAATGCCGCCCTCTCCTTTTCCCTTATATGCACACAAGAAATACTTATACATTGAATCTGCTGTGCAGTGTTCCCATGTTTATTTAAACTGTTTATAGGTGTGTGTGAAGATAAGAATCCACAGTCTTCCTGATGTGCATCTGACCACTTCTCAATGTGCAAGCTGTGGATGTCAGAACCAATTCTGTTTCCTAATGACTCTTTATATTTGCTCTGGAAAAGGAAAACTCACGCACACTTTTACCTCATGCATCTATGGGAAATAACAGGAATAATTTAACAAAAATTTCACTGACAATGTTATAAATTGGCAAGCAATATGTCCATAAATAAAATACTCCTGAGTCCCACAGAATTTTGCAACTTTCAATACACAAACTCCATTGCAGGGAAAGGTAAATATGATTGTTTTTTATCTTTGGTGCAGTATCCATGCTACTGTATCAAGAAAGTCTAATGTGAGCTAGCAAAATCTTTCTGAAGAATGACAGTCCATTACTTCAAATTTCCAATCTGGAAAATATCCCTGGTAGCAAAAATCTATTCCTACTACTACTTTCAAAAACCAGAGTAAATAAGGCCAAGGGTAACGGAAAAATCAGAAACCTTTGAGAAATTGTAGAATATATTTGTAGATTAAAAATATCTGGCCAGTAAATTAATTGCCAGTTTTCCAAATATACGTAAAGATGGAAATTCACTTGCATCAAACTGACAAAGTGAAGAACATGTCTCTGAACAGAGTGTTGACATATAGCAAAAAAGGCTGGCATATTTGTCCTGATTCTTTGTTCGCTTACTCCGGCTTTATTCCACTCTAACCTAATGGGGTTATTCCAGACTTTCAGTGACAATTGTGCTCCTGAGTTAACGAGGTGCGTTTGAAAATCCCACCCTTCCCCAGTGCCATGTACCTGATGCATTCTAGACAGCATTTTTGTGAAAGGAAGGGAGAAGTGCAACAACTGAAAAGATCACAGGCCTTGCTGCTTAATTATACATGGACAGAGATCCTTTGGAAAATGATATCGTGAGCATTGCCATGATGAAGCTTTTTACCCTTATGAGAGATACTGTAAGTACTTTGCAGACAAAGAAGCATGTAATGCCAAGCAATGGAATGGCAAAGACAAACACATCCCCTTCACTGTTGGCTTTTCCGCTTTCTTTTCTGTTTGGAGTATTTGTTGATGGTGGATAGTATGTCTGTGAATTGTAGCGTATAGCTAGCTATATGTACTGTGACTTTAAACAGAGTATGAATTCCCCAGCACTGTCATAACTAAACTCTAGGTGAAAGAGCAATGCTGATGGCAATTTTGGAATTGTGTTTTGGGGACTGTTGGGCTTCCATTTGGCCCTGCAGAAATTTGATTTAAATAGTCAACATCCTCCTTCTACTTCCGTATCATTGACTGCTTTGACTGTAACATGCACATACATGCGGAAAAAATTAACAAGAAACAGGTGGCCCAACAGCAGCATGAGCACAATGCCAAAGTCAGTATAAAGCACAAGGCATAAGCTAGTCCATATGGAAACACCACAAGAAGTGGCAATGATATTCATTTGTGTTTATATTCTCTCTCTCTCTCCTGGTCACAATTTGGGTAGGACTTAATGGGAACAGGAAAAATTGAGAACATTCTTGTGTGCATTGTTATTGTCTTGTTCTATTCTGCTGTCACGAGATATGGATGTCTGCTGTATAGATGCAGAGGTACTTGAAGATCGCACGTTAAGTACATATATTCTCACATGGCTTCTTGTGGAACTCCTGCTGATGTATTTCTCTATATTATGACAAGTGTATTTCTCTCATGGTTGAGAGGTCTTTATCTCCTATATCTGATCTGATAGTTCATACAAGTGTTGGTTTTTCTGCATCTTCCAACTTTTCTCTTTTGCTCCTTATCTGACTGGACACTTTCTCTTATTTTTTTGCAACCAATATGTCATTTTTGTTTCTCTGCCTTTTTGGCGCTGAGATTGATCAGGCGCCCTACCCCATGAATTGCCAGATGTGTGCGCTCTTTTATGACCTGTGATAAAGCATGAGTCCCATCCACATAACACTGAAGGGATCCAAAATGAATAAATAAAGCAAAGTGGATTACTATAATTATCACCTTCTTTCATTTGCCCAGTAGAATGACAAGGAAATATTTGATCCTCAAACTAGTCACTTTGTTCAGCCACAGGAGAGACAGACATTGACAGCTTCAAACAGCGTACTTTTTTTCCTAGTGCACTTTACATCCATCTAGGACAGCTGCTCAGACTTCCATCATAAACAAGTGATCCAAAATGATCAAATGCAGCTGAACTCAGATCTCCTCTTCACCCCAGATCTGTATAAATTCGTTGTCTGCCAGGAGTATGTCAGGCTAGCTTCTGAGAAGAAGATAGGACTTTGATCTAAAAGCAGCTTGCAAAGTTTTTATTGCAACACAATGAAGTGGATCCACAGAAGTGGATTCTGCTGAAAATATGTATACAAAGAGGGCTAAGATGTATGCTGCCCATTTTTCTCCCCTGGGATAAGACATTTGGATGTTTGACTAATATTGGCCATTAGAGTACGGAAACTCAGCCAGAGGTCACATAAGAGTAACTGGTGCAGAGTGGGAAAGTGCTGGGAGGATCAGATGTACTGATGTCAGTGCTTGCTGTCTATGCTAGCACTTCCATGATGTAGAGCCACACAGTGGCAAATGGTGTATCTTTTAGCCTGACTCAGAGAAACTGCAATGGCAGCAACAACATGAATGCTTCTGTTAGAAGCACTTTTGTGGATATGTGGTATGTTACAGGCATGCTAGGATATAACACTGGTGTTGGCAATGCCAAAATGTGCTCTAATGGAGGCACAAGTCAAGGAAGGTGGAAAGCAGCAAAACAGAAGTAGAAAGAAACAACCAAGGTCAAGTTTACCTAGGTTTCAGAAGTATATGTAGAAGTGAGAACTTGATGGAAGGGAAGTAGAATGTGCTCAGAACAGCTATATGAAGTAACATCCAGGAACCATTTAAATCTCTCCCAATTTAAAGAACAGCAAGAGTAGCTGAGAAAGTTTGAGTTCATCTGCTCTTGGCATCAGGTACAATGTTAAAGCAATCTATCTTGATTTTGTTTTAAACTTGGTGCTCACAATCTCTGCTACACAACTGCAGTTTCGGAATCTTCACTTTCTATTTAATACTTTGAATAGGAAAATGTATAACAACGTGTTTTAAGTAGATGAAAGGAACTGAAGAGAAGAAAGAGAATGCTTGGAAGTTAGGGGTGGAAAAAGTCACAGGGAAAAATAAAATAGCACAGAATGCCTTCAGCTCATTACTACATCAATAATCTCCACTGTCCTGTTTACCTAACCTGAATCTTTAATTTCATGTGTCTTTTATAAGTCTTCCCATTCTTAATAGTACTAATGTTGATATTACTTATGTATTATTTATATAGCGCCAGCATTCTGGTAGGCACTTTATAGACAAGTAAAAATTCAATCCATTATTCTCAAAAGATTACAATCCAAACAGACAACACAGAAATGAACGATAGGATGCACATATTAGAATAAATGCACAAATGGTAAAAACGACTGAGCAGTATGATCAGTGTCTTTTTACTTCACATTTTTGTTTTTGTTTATATGTTTACTTTGTTCTGTTTTCTATAAGATTCTAATGTTAATATACAGAGTTGCCATGCAATAAATCCCCAAGCTGTAGTAGATGTTTATAGACATCCTCCAGCTGTGTTCATTTGGCTAACAATGTAAGCAACCCAAGGCTTGTGGCACATCAGGTGTCACTGATGCTTATCCCATGCATTTAATGTATTTTCCTATTACTGCCTGAAGCTCCTTAATTATTGTCTATCAAAAGGCATCCTAATACCCTTTTCCTGAAATTGCTTTGGGAAATATGGATTGACTAAGAACATAGACTTTTTACATAAGTTCCAGAGGGGTAGCTGTGTTAGTCTGTATACAGCAAAAACAACGAGAGTTCTGTAGCACCTTAAAGACTAACACATTTCTGTGGGCATATGCTTTTGTGGGCTGCAACCCACTTCGTCAGATGCATGAAATGGAAATCACAGACAGGAGGCATATATTCAAGGGTAAGAAAGATAACAGTGGGGAGGGCATGTGCTAACAAAGTCAATTCAGTTAGGGTAGATGAGGCTTATTCACAACTGTTGATTAGAAGGTGAGAATGTGTGAACAGTGACAATTACTTCTTGTAATGAGAGAACCATTCCAAGTCCCTATTCAGACCCAGTCTGATTGTGTCAAGTTTGCATATGAGTTCCAGCTCTGCAGTTTCTCGCTGAAATCTGTTTTTGAAGTTTTTTTTGTAGTTGTATGGCAACTTTCAAGTCAGCTACAGAGTGTCCTGGGAGATTGAAGTGCTCTTCTACTGGCTTATGGATGTTACCATTTTTTATGTCTTTTGCATAGTGACAGTCCAGTTTGACCAGTGTACGTGGCAGAGGTGCATTGCTGGCACATGATGGCATGTATTACATTAGTAAATGTGCAGGTGAATGAGCTCCTGATGGTGTGGCTGATGCAGTTAGGACCTGTGATGGTGTCACTAGAGTCGATGTGTGGGTAGAGCTGGCAATGGGGTTTGTTGCAGGGATAGGTTCCTGGAATGGCCTTCTTGTAGGGTGTATGGTTGCTGGTGAGTATTTGCTTCAGGTTGGGGGGCTGTCTGTAATCAAGGACAGATCTGCCTCCCACAGCTTGAGTGAGTGAGGGATCATCTTCTAGGATAAGTTGTAGATCCTTAATGATGTGTTGGAGAGACTTTAGCTGGGGGCTGTAAGTGATGGCCAGTGGTGTTCTGTTGTTTTCTTTGTTGGATCTGTCCTGTAGTAGGTGACTTCTGGGTACCCGTCTGGCTCTGTCAATTTTTCTTCACCTCCCCAGGTGAGTACTGTAGTTTTAAGAATGTTTTATGGAGATCCTGTAGGTGTTTGTCTCTGTCTGAGGGATCGGAGCAAATCCAGTTGTATCTAGGGCTTGGCTGTAGACAATGGATCATGTAATGTGTCCAGGGTGAAAGATGGAGGCATGAAGGTATGTACTGTGGTCAGTTGGTTTTTGGTATAGGGTGGTATTAATGTGGCCATCCCTTATTTGTTTTGTAGTGTCTAGGAAGTGGATTTCTTGTGTGGACTGGTCCAGGCTGAGGTTGATGGTGGGGTGGAAATTATTGAAATCCCAGTGGAATTCTTCGAGGGACTCTTTCCCGTGAGTCCAGATGATGAAAATGTGATCAATGTAGCGTAGGTAAAGAAGAGGTGCTTGGGGACAAGTTTCGAGGAAGTGATGTTCTAGGTCAACCATAAAAATGTTGGTGTACTGTGAGGCCATGCGGGTGCCCATAGACTTTACATAAGTAACCAAAGATGCAATATAGTTTTAAACTGGGGTAGATTGAAACTAAACATGGCTTAGATCTATCAAAACTATGGGCCTTTACTGGCTAAATCCAAACACAGCTAGGTAAGTGAAGATGAGCACTTTTATAAGATTCTGGTTTGTTAAAGCCAGACTACTGCCTGGGGGCATGTCTCAGGGTAAGTCTATATGACATTGTAAACCCCTTGGACTGAAGTTTGAACCCAAACCGCACTACTGTCCACACACATCTGTCTGACTCAGGTTGGCAAGAACTCAGGCCACCTGAGAGGTGGGTCTGAACCCTAGTCCTGCTTAGACTTGGGTCCAAGGCCTGTCATTTTGCTGCAGACCCAACTCCGAAGGTCTGTGTGTTGCTGCATGGTTGAGATATGGGTCCGGCAACTGTAAACCCAGGTTTACAATGCAGTGTGGGCACTCAAGGCTGGGCTTGGGAACACCAAGTCCACAAGCAGAGGTTCCACAAAACTGGGTTTTCAATGCAGTATAGAAACCCATAGGATGTCTCTATGCAGCATTTTGGAGTGAGACTTTCCGGCCCAGGTCCATAGGTTTGGGTCAGCGGGACTCACGCTAGTGGTGTAAAAACAGCTGTATAGACCGCATTTTGAAGTGGCAGCGTGGGTTCTGAAGTTCAATCCTCTCCCTAAGCTTCTGAAGGCCGACCTGCCTTCAGAATCCTCTTCACAGGGTTACACAGAGTTACACATAATATGTAGATTCCAGTGTGTGAAATGACTAGGTAACGACCTAGTGACTCAACCCTACTGCTCTCTCACAGCTAAAGGAGTTCTGTTTTAGCTCAGTGGCCATGTGCTGTGTTTTCAGTAGTGAAATTTCCAAGTTGTCCCCACTGACAGCTTGTGTGTGTATAGGGCAATGGATTATTACATGACTTATGGTTAATAAATGTTTGCACATGGAATTAAAAGTTTGCAAGTGTTACAGCAGGAGCATTTTTTTTCTGAGTAGAACACAAGCCTCAGAAGCAGGATTCTATTTTAGATTCTGCTATCAATTTCATTTGTGACCTAAAGCAAGTTACTTAGCGTAAAATCCTGTATATAACTGATGAGGTAGAAAGGGGTGCAGTAGCTCCATATGTTGCATAAAATGGTTGATTTACTGAATATAAGAATAATCCACCCGGTGAACAAGGAGTGTGATCATATTCTGGGTTGGGAGGGCAAATATATGAGCATGAAAAGGTTCCATACTTTCTCAAAGGACAAGAACCACTGGTCTGCTCTTGGAAAGACCATCTCGCCCTCCTGATCAACCCTAAGTGAATCTTGATTCTAGGTCTTGCCTCTGTCCCTAATTCTGATGACTCTGGTTTAAACTGAAGCAGTAATGTTATATTAAGAGGGTTAGTGGTGATTGCAGAGCTACTCTTTGTATCTCCTCATCCAAGCTCAGTTGTTCTGGAGATGACATCCAGAAGAACTGTTTGGTCATACGATGGTGGCTGGAGCACTGCTGGGACATTATGAAGGCTTTACCTGTGTGAGGTGTCTCCTTCAGTATCACTCCACAGTGCTCAACAAGAAAGAAATAGTTGAGCAGCCGCTTTACCATGCAACTGTAACCCACTGGTAAGTGGGTGCTACAAGTCCCTCTGTGTGCCCATCCATAGAATAAATGAGTTGTTAGAGGCCTTGGATCTTTAGCTCAAGGTATAGCAGATCATGTTGTTAACTCTGGAGGTCCCTGGTTTGTGTCAGCTAAGATGGCAGCCATGGTGCAACCTCCTCACATGGGAATATCACCACTCAGGTGTATGCTGAAAGTTGTTTCTAGAATGCTTTGAGATCTTCACATAAAAGGCATTATATAAGTGCAATGTATTATATATTTTTGGGCGTTCAATACTGCTACAGTGATCTTTGATTTTCTTGCACCAGTAAGGAAAAGATGGTGCCTGAGTCAGTCTAATATTCCTTCATGCTCCTTTCATTGTTCAGAATTTTATTGTTTCATAGCTTTGTGAAACTTTGAGTGTCCTGATGAAAAGAAAATAATCATAATTCACCACCAGTATTTGGATCAATATTTTACATTTTTCAGATGCAGCCCAGCAATTTGACAATCCAATATTTTTGCCATTTTCACAAAATCCAGCATCCCATTTGAAAATAGCTTTTCCTGAGGATAGGATATTTTCTCCTCCCGCCTTCTCACTCTACTGTACTTTAATGATGGAAGAAGATTTCCATTGTAAAATGTTCAAATCCCTTACAATGTGGTAGAAAATAAAGAGGCAGTTATGGCTGAAATGATCAAAACTCCCTTTTCTACCTTTGGTACCTAAGTGTTTTACTAGGAAAGCAGTTTTACTGCTGTGGACTGACTGTATTTTTACTGATTTTAAGAACTCCACTTAGTACTTCATTTTCCTGAGAATTAAGGTTAACAGCTTTCTGATAATACAGTTCTTCATTTAACTCCGTTTTCAGAGAAAACGGAGGTAATGATGAAGCAAATGGCTGATTTGGATGAGGAATCGGCAAGATACCAAAATGCTACTTTTGTTTATACAATATGTAAAGATATAAAAATGTTATTGCTGCATAAATGCTAGTATATTCATGGTGATTTATCTGCAATGGGACAAACTGTAGATGTACTTAAAATAATTCTCAAATCACATTAAA
Source organism: Emydura macquarii macquarii (assembly GCF_026122565.2). Classification (NCBI taxonomy): domain Eukaryota; kingdom Metazoa; phylum Chordata; order Testudines; family Chelidae; genus Emydura; species Emydura macquarii. The sequence continues at coordinate 7,028,080 of NW_027133614.1, forward strand.
TAATCAAGTCTATTAAACAGTATTTCTCAGACAGGTGGTTACTGCTGTTCTCAGACACTATATTGCTTGTACACATCCCACCTGTTTACTGTTTGAGTCTCTAAGTTAAACAAGAAAATATTAGATATTGTGTCATTGATAACCTTGGGTACATAACTGAACCTTTTCTCACTGGACAAAAAGAGTACACTGTACTATTGACAGTAAACCGGCAGGATAATCTACTTTGAGGTCCTACATAAAATGCAAATATTTAATTCAAACAAGTAGAAAATATTGAGCTAGATCCTCAGATCGCTGTAAACGATCATGGCTCTGTTGATTTAAGTGAAGATATAGCCATTCACAGTAACTGAGGATTTGGCAGTATATCAAATTCTGTATGACATTTGGTGGATTTTTTTCTCCCCTCATAAATGGTTGTATTACATTTAAAAACTAGGCTTCTGATCGTGTCTCTTCAATCTGTCTGCAGTGCACATCCTTCCTGTGTAGAAAGGAATGGGTGGAACATAGTGCCAATGTGGCAGCACATCTATCCTTCCCTCCGTTTGCCCCTCCCTTACCAAGGACTTTCTGTGGATCCAGGGATCCGCAACTTGGACCAAGAGGATGCATGTTGTTTCCTTCCCAATGCATAGCAGATTTCCCCATGGAGAGTTTCCTCTGCCTCTCCTGCCATAGTGGGTATTGGATGGGTGCATTAGGTGGCCAGGACTTGTGGGGTGCTGGGGTCAAGAGTTGATGCAGAGGCACAGGGCCTCTCTGCAGATGGTGCTCTCTCCTGCTGCTCTCCAGGATCTGCAGGTTTTGTGGGCTGATCTGTTGCCTGTTTCACAGGGAGCAACTCCCTTCCCCTCCCTTTAAGGGAGCATTGGGTCGAAATCTCGTGAGGAAAACTGAGGGTGAGAGTCTGACCACAAGGGACTGTTCTGAAATCAATGGAAAGACTTCATTTCAGGTTGCAATTCTGCAAATGGCTCCCCACAGGTGTCTGCTGCATGCAGGTGATTGCAGGATCAGTGGCTAAGTTACTAGAATACTACTAGTAGGAGGTATGCATGTACAATGTGGCTCATGTCCAACTATTCCTGGGTGTCAACATGGTATGTAAAGATAAACTATTACTAAGTATAGTTCCAGAGGGGTAGCTGTATTAGTCTGTATACAACAAAGACAACGAGAGTTCTGTGGCACTTTAAAGACTAACAAATTTAATATTTGTAGACATGAGCTTTCGAGAGACTTAGCTCTCTTCTTCAGATGCAGTAATACAGAAAATAGGTAACAGAGAGGTATCTTATAGGTATCCAGGTGCATTGAGAACAATAGGGGAGGTGGAGTCCGGTACTTAAGATCTAATAACGACCATTGAGTAGAAGGTGAGAATGGGTGATCAAAGTACCTATAAGATTTCTCTGTGTTACCTATTTTCTGTATTACTGCATCTGAAGAAGAGAGCTAAGTCTCTCGAAAGCTCATGTCTACAAATATTAAATTTGTTGGTCTTTAAAGTGCCACAGAACTCTCGTTGTCTATTACTAAGTATGTAAAAAGTACCATTTGTAACCAAAGATGGTAACTGTGGAGAGGAAATAATTTTTAAAACAAAACTTAATTTAATTCATGTCTTTAAGTCCAATGTATTATATCATAACACTAAGATGGGCCTGATCCTGCTTACCAAGTCAATAGTACTATACTATGAATATGGGCCTAATCCTGCTCCCATTGAAGATCCTGGTAGTTTTGCCATTGATTTTGATGCATCACACGCTGCATCCCTCTCTGTTTAAGAAATATTTATTCAAACTTTCCATGACACTCCACACTTGAAGAAGTACTACTTGTTAGGAATAAAGGTGCAGTATCTAGCTGAGAGGAATACTAAAAATCACATGGCCGCATAGCTTATAACATATAGATGGGATATGTTCTTAACTTCATGGATAGAAAATATTTGTGAGGTTTGCTTTTTTTTATAAATCATTCATCCATTCTGATCTGCCCACTCAATCTAGTTGTTGTCCAGCACAGGTTTTGTGTAATGTGTTTCCATTTGGGTTTAGTCATGCATAGGTGAACAGTCAAGATGTTACTACTCAGCCAAAGGCCCCGTCCCGCACCTCCCCTCTGCACCTGCCCTCTTACACACAAGAATTTGAGTTCTTAGCAGCTGAGTTCTGGAGGAATTCATTTTTAAAAAATCTAAATCAATGTGGAACATATTGAACATCAAATATAATCAGCACTTATAAATACATCTAGCTTTTTTTAGATGCACTGAATGTGTGCATTGAATTTCTCTATTGTACCAAAATTAAGTGCGTTAAATAACAAATAAACTGTTAATAAACTGATCCAATGTTAGTTAAAAGGCTCAGGTCTATGTTTTTGGATACCCAACTTTACATGCCTTAAAGGGGTTTAATTTTGCAACGGCAGGTGTCCATCATTTTCTCCCTTTTAATATGTCCCATGTTTGGACAACCCATAGACTGAGGCTCACACAATCACCTTTTGAATATTTAGGTCTCAATAGAATTCCAATACCCTTCATAGACAGACAGAAACACACCCACACTCTGTGTCTGTCTGGATATCTCTGTCTGCCTCCAAAATACTCCCTCAGACAAAAGCCTGTACAATTAAGTAGGGCTTACAGAATACATTGAAAGTCACCTAACTGTGGTGCTACCAAATCAGCATGAGAAACAAGTTCTACATTTGCAGGCTTTTCCTCTGAAAATGCTCTCTCAGCAGTGCCAAGATGTTTAAATCTCAGGAAGGGTTCTTTCAGTGCCTCAGCTGATCTTGACTGTTATGGTATAGCACAAGGAGACAGGATGTTATGGATAAATCCATAAAACATCAGATTTATAGTAATTACATGAGAGCCACGTAACAAGTTGTGTGAATTCTGGGATAACTCGTTTAAGAGCTTTGTAGAAAAGTGTGTGTAATCCAGAGCATGCTGTAATGATAATGGCTTTCTAGGAACATTTTAATGAAGAATTATAGAGAGTCAGTCAAGCCTTTTCTGATTAAGAAGCACATAGTCCTTGTTTTACCTGTAATATGACATTTAATTGTCCCTCAGTGTAAAGAGAAAATATATATTCTCACTATTCTTTTAGAGTAATCTGGTAGAGTTTTTTATTATCTTCTGTAACATACTATGTTCTGTAATTAGAAGATTAGCCACTTTCACTTCTGAATTATTTTCTGATATTGTATTTGTAGTTATTAAATATAAAAGCAATGCACATTTTTTCATTGTAGTAATATACCGTAGAACCCCAGAGTTATGAACACTTTGGGAATGGACATTGCTTGTAACTCTAAACAAAACGTTATGGTTGTTTTTTCAAAAGTTCACAACTGAACATTGCCTTAATACTGCTTTGAAACATTACTATTCAGAAGGAAAATGCTGCTTTTAATCACCCTAATTTAAATTAAACAAACACAAATGGTTTCCTGACATTGTCAAATCAATTTTTTAACTTTCCCTTTATTCTTTTAGTAGTTTGTTTAACCCTATACTGTACTGTACAGTATAGCTTTTTTGGTCTCTGCTGCCTGATTGCATACTTCCGATTCTAAATTCTAGGTGTGTGGTTGACCATTTAATTTGTAACTCTGAGGTTCTACCATAGAATCAAAAGCATTTAAAGCCAGAAGGGAACAGTGTAATCTTCTAGTCCACTGGTTCTCAAACATCATTTCACCGCGATCCCCTTCGGACAACAAAAATTACTACACGGCCTCGGAGGGGGGACCAAAGCTTGAGCCCGAGCCATTCTGCCATGGGTGCGGGGAAGTGGTTGTGTGAAAGCGGAAGTCTGAGGTCTTCAGCCCCAATCGGGGGGAGGGCGGTTGTAACCTGTACCCTGCCGCCCAGGGCTGAAGCTCTCTGGCTTTGGCTTCAACCCTGGGCGGTGGTGCTAGGGCTTTAGCTTCAGCCCCAGGACCCACCAAGTCTAACAGCAGCTTTAGCAACCCCATTAAAATAGGGTCATGACCCACAGTTTGAGAACTGCTGTTCTAGTCTAACCTCCTGCATAATACAGGCCATAGGATTTCCCTATCTTAGTTCCTTCAAGTTCAATAGCTTTTCTTGAGCAAGAGCATATCTTTTAGAAAAAATCCAATCTTGATTTATAAAATTTCCAAGGATGGAGAATCCACCACAACTCTTGTTAAGTGATGCCAGTAGTTGGTTATCCTTACTGTTAAAAAAATGTCCTCCTTACTTTCAGCCTGAATTTGTCTAGCTTCAGCTTTTATCCATTGGTATTTGTTGTATCTTTGTCAGCCAAAGAGCCTCTTAACATTATTATCAAATATCTGTTTCCCATGTCGGTATTTATAGACTGTATCAAGTCCCTCTTAACCTTCAAATTCAGAACATTACAAGCTTTCATAAAATACTTTACTTAATATACTGTTATAGCACAATAATACAGTATGCAATCAGTTGTTTTAACTGCTGGTTTGGGGGCTTTAAACCTTCTGTTCCCCCCTGGTGTGTCTAGACCCTGATTGTCGTAGCTCCTTAACAAGACTTTCACTGTAAGTCATGTTTTCCAATCCTTTAATTGTTTTGATGGCTCCTCCCTGAACCCTCCCCAACTATTTTCAAAGCCTTTCCTGGAAGAAGGACACCAGAACTGGACACGGTATTTCAGTTGAACCAGTATCAAATACAAAGGTAATCTAACCTTGCTGCTTTGACTCAGTATTCCCCTGCTTATATATCCAAGGATCGTATTAGGTGTTTTCGCCACACCATCTCAACGGAAGCTCATGTTCAGCTGATTATCTACTATGAACCCCAAATCTTTTTTAGAGTCATTAGTTGCCAGGATAGTCCCCCTCTTCCCCTCCCCTCAGTAAGTATGGTCTGCATTCTTTGTCCGAGGTGTATGAACTTAAATTTGGGTGTGTCGAAATGCATATTGTTTGTCTGTGTCCAGTTACTAAGCAATTTAGATCACTGACCTGTCCTCTTCATTATTCATTTATTATTTTGTTTTTTCCAAGTTCTTGATAAAAGTAGTAAATAGCATGGGACAAAGAACAGAACCCTGTGGGATCATGCTAGAAACAGTCACTCACTGATAGCGCATTTATAATTACACTTTGAGATCTTTCACATAACCAGTTTTTAATCCATTGAATATGTGCCATGTTGATTTTATATCCCTGTAGTTTATTAATAAAGAGGTTTTGCAGTACCAAGTCAAATGCCTTGCAGAAATCGAAGTATATGATATCAACAACATTACCTTTATCAACCAAATTTGTAATCTCATCAAAAAGACTATTGGTTAGCTTGACAAGACTTATTTTTTATAAATCTAAGTTGGGTGGAATTAATGATACTTTTTAATTTTTTATTGAGTCCTGTATCAGCCAATCCATTATTTTTTTTAATTGAGATCAATGTCAGGCTGACAGGCCTATATGTACCCTGGTCACCCTGTTTACCATTTTAAATATTGCTACATCATCAGTTTTCTTCCAGTACTCTGGAGGTTCCCTGGTGTTCCGAGTTTTTCTGAAAATCAACATTAATGATTCAGAGAGCTCCTTGGCCAGCTCTTTTAAAGCTCTTGGATACTAGTTATCTGGACCTACTGATTTAAAGATGTCTGAATTTAGTGGCTGTTGTTTAAGTAACATTATCCTTAGTTACTATTGGAGTGGAAAATATTTCATCATTACCATCATATGCGATGAATACATCCTCTCTTCTCCCCAAATATAGAAGAGAAATATTTATCATAACATTCATATTTTATTCCATCAGTTGCTATTGTATAGTATTATAATATGGAATATATTAAAAATGAATGCATAGCAAGTGAGTTCAGCAGAGCTGCTTGATTTGGAGCCACGTTAGCATAAATGAAAAGGGATTGCTGAAAAGGTGTTCTGTTTGAGGACCCCAACTTTGGAATTCTCTTCTCCATTCTGCTTCAAGTTTTGCCTGAAACTGGTGACCTTAGGGGCATGTTGCGAAGCTCATGTTTTTTCCCAGGCATTGGAAAATGGGGCAGAGATGTATAAAGGTGAAGGGTTATTGAAGGGAGACATGTAATTAAGCTTTTAAGTTTCCTGGCTTATTGCATAGCCATTCCATACACTCTCTCATTGACTTTAATGGGAGTGAGAAAAGGCTACAGAATTGGGCTTGGTGTATGTCGGAGTCTGAATGTGTATGTATCATAGTCAAACAAACCAAAACTGAAGGTCTACAAAGTCATAGTGCATGTGAAACCTGGATGGTGGTGTACAGATGCTGTGCTATGAAGCTGAATCACTTTCACATGGGCTGTCTGAGGAAAATGATGAGGATAATATGGCAAGACAAGGTTCCAGAAACTGAGGTTCTCGTACAGGCAGGCATTCCATATTCTCTTGCATCCATATTCTGTTGATGAAAACACAAATGAGATGGGCAGGCCACATCACCAGAATTTCAGATAAGCGACTGCCAAAGAAGATCTTTTTGGGAGAGCTAAAGGAGGGAAAGGGATCCCATGGAGGCCAGAAGAAATGTGTCAAGGACTCCCTGAAGTTATCCTAGGGGTATTTCAACACTGACCAAGAGTTTTGGGAAGCCCTCGCTCATGATTGTTCTAACTTGCGATGCCTCATCCATACTGGAGCTACAGTCTGTGAGTGGGGGAGAATGGCTGAGACAGAGCAGAAGCACCAGCAGCATAAATCTTGTAAAAGCAGCATGTCTGTTGTTAATTAAGCAATCCAGAGCGGCATCTCTTGTTCGCTGTGCCACTGACAGTTCAAAGTTAAAATTGGCCTGATCAGCCACTCACGTGTTCACAGAAACCAAGCCAATCAGTGATGTCACGGTCATCTCCGAACCTGAAGGATGAGCAACAACACGTATAATAGTAAAATCACTTATTTAGCGCTATATAAACATCAAGTGTGACATTTTCCTTATCAGGGACAGTGTATAATGTAAAGTCAGACCCCCTTCCCTTTGCTTCCTTGAGGAGAGAGGAGCCAGAAGAGATGGAAACTGGCAAATGGGCACAAATAGTTTCTGGTGTGCTCTACGACCCTCAAAACACTTACAGAAGCGCCTCTGCTGGATCTCATTAGCATCAAGCCTCTGGGTTCTGTGGGGCTGGATAGGGGAGCAGCCACAATCTGTGGCATGAACCTCCACTGACCCCTAAGATTTGTGATTGGGAATCACTCAGAAATAATGCTGCTGTAGACAGTATTAACTTCTATGAAGTGCTACTGTGTAGCTGTATGGGGAGACCATCAATTTCTTTGTGGAAAGCATTGTGCTGCCAAAGGGAAGAGAAACCATGCAAGATCTTTCATGGAGAGGCTAGAACTGGTTGAAATATTTAGAATGTTTTTGTGGAAAAAATTCACAATAAATGTAACCTGTTTTTCTGTGAAACATTTTGAAATGTGAAGTGGAGGCACAAGATTTCCATGGGTATCCAGAGTATTGCATAGACTGAAGAACATTTGCTGCATTCAGAGTGTGAGATGTATCCCAACTGTTCTGTGATAGGAACAAAACCTGATGTTCCAAATGAACAATGAGCAAGAAACTCTATGAATTCCAACTCCCTTAGTTTTATTCCCCTGTGTGAATTTCACCAATGTAGAGAAGAAGAAGGCCCTGTGACTAAACAGTATGTATCTGCGTATCAGTAACGCTGGCTATGAAGTCTGAATGAACCCTAGACCTCTGGATTTAAAAGCACACAAGCTTCTTCTGCTTGAGGTTAAAGTCCATTATCTCAAAAGCAATGGCAGACTCTCAAGTACAGACTCTGCTGTACGTGGTCCAGCTACTGGATGAGGAACAAAGGCATACTTGGTCAGTGTGTGACACGTTTGTATAGAAGTGTGTATATATATTTATACATGCTGTGTGCATATATGTATATAAACACAAATACAAGTATGTTTATTTATAGATCAAATTAGAGATGATTGTCAGCTGCAAAATTCATATCTGTGCTTAATCTTCAGGAGAATGGTTCATGCTAGCCTGTAATAGGTATTAAATAGTGGCAGTGTTTGATTTTTCTTATATATATTCCCCCAACTGTCTCTGATCTAATGCCTAATCACATAGCATTTATCTCACATTATCTCACAGCTATTGTTGAACAGGACCTTTGTTGTTTCAGATTTACTTTTTCTACTATCAGGGATACTTTTTGCTTTTGTTTTTTAAAAAGCTAAAAAAGTTAACTTCCTAAACCACTCGAAAATATAATGCAGGTCTGTAAAATATGAAGCACTTTTTGGACCTTGACTTGGTTTCCCCTCTCTGTGTTTCTGATACAAACCTGCTTATTTTGCCGAGAGCTAGCAAATTAATGTGAGTACAGTCATAAAATGCCATAAATACAATTAATTTCAAAGATGTTTAAACTAGACAGTTCCAAGGCAAATTAAGTTTTGTTTTGGAAATAAGTGAGCTTCAAAAGGTGCAGGATACTCAGTTCTTTAAATTGATGTCTCAGGGAAACAATACATCCTGTACAACACCCTTCTAAATAAAACATCCATAAATGTGGGCACTCGAGAAACAACAACAAACTGACAAAATGTAATTTGTTCCTGAACCCATTTCATGAACCTTTCATGCTGTAAATCTTCATTTGCATGATGCCCTAATGAGCCATCACAAAACCTTGAAAGAAACTGAAATTAATGAAAAGCCTTTTTAGAAAGGTTGGATAATCAGATAATTTCTACCAAAGCTTTATCTTTTAACAGCATCTGAGAAGAAAATAGTTCAACTTCTAGACAACTTTTTTTGCAGCATATCTAATATTTTTCTTTACTGTCTTCATCAATTTTCCTAAAAGACACCAGAGAACTCTTTTAATAAGGTTTTATTATAATATACCAAAAATTATCATAGTTAAACATGTTCAGGTAGTAAACTAATATCTTCTGGAAGTAATCATCCATACATAATACATAGAATCCACTTCTCAGTGCTGTTCATTCAATTATTTGCATGTCAAGCTACCCATCTCTATTTTCCGTTCACCAAGCAGTGCGTTTAACAAGTTCAGCAAATAGGAAAAGGAGAAATGGTTGCAAAACTTGATTAGAATCACAAAACAATAGTTTAAGATGTCTGATCCCTAGATGAAGTGTAAACTATTGTTTTGCCATTAAATTTATGAGCTTATGACAAATGCATGAATAACAGATTGTAGAAATGAGAGGAGTGCTGGGAAATGGTAGAAGCACTTGAAATAGGGTATTGGTTACAATAAAATTTGGAATCCCAAAAGGGTCTGAAAAAGCCCTGAATGGAAAGGAAATTTGTATTTCATTTGTATTTTCTGTTTCTCAGAGGGAGAGATCAAATGCCAAGAGGCCAGTCCAGTGGCTGCCTTATCTCTTGTATACACTGAAGAGCACAGTTCTGTGGTTGACTCTGCATTAGGATCTTCTGTTTGTTGCTTTTGATTTATGAAAAGTTATTTGGTTTGTATGTTGGTAATCCTGGAATGGGGGATATGGAGGTACAGAACTGTGTTTGAACTGGCTGGAGGGCCAAGTCACTAGACTAGACCACCAAAGCTCTAAAGAGGAGATGAGGTGAGTCACTGCGATGCTGGTCTTGCCATGAGGATGTGCTTCCGGGATAATGAGTCTAGAATATTAATACTTTCTATCTCTGTCTACCAAAGCTCCTCAACAACTTGAAAATTTAGTGAATTCAAGACTTCTGAATTCTTTATTAAAAATCTATTCTATTGATTAATACTATAAGACTGCTATCATATTTGGGCAATGTTAATCTTAACTCCTTTTGCTTAGACTTTAAAATATGATACCTTTATATGACTATAAATTATTTGTCACCTGATGCAAAGTGGGATTTCTCACATTGAAGTGCAATAAGTCACCATACAGTATATGCAACCTTCATACTAAACGTTCAGAATATGAACTGCATCCAAGTGCTGATTCTGCCAAGATAATGAAACAGTAGCACTAAGATATGTGGAACTTTTCCCTGAATTTTAGTATGCTTTTTTAATTTAAACCTAGTTATGGTCACTAAGTGTTAATATTAATATTTTCCACTGAACTTACAAAAGACACCTTCATTGTGTATAGTTATGTAGTGAGTCTCAGTGTGCCTTTTATGTCTTGATTAATTCAATTGAAAGGATGCTCCATAGAAAGAAGGTTTAAAGTTTAGAACTTATGAAAAGTTGAATGCTTTTTTTCAGTGAGACATTTGCCTCTGTCTTTAAAGATTAGAGTAAAAGTGATATCTTTAGCTGAGAAATGTTGAAGTCCCACCATAAAATACACTTGGTCTAACAGCAATAGAGGCTGCAATAGAGCAGCAGCGTTTAATCATCTTTTAAATACCTCAACAAGTAAGAGCTGGATCCAGATCCCATGATTTGCTGGATGCCTTCTGCTCTGAATCCTTTCCATCTCACAAGGGAGCTTTGCTTCTAAGGACTTTTTTTTACCCATCACTGTTCTGGAATCCCATTTAGGTACAAGTGCTACAGCATAAACGGACTATGTAGATGAGTGCAACTTCAGTTATATTAACTTTAAATAGATTCCCTATGGAGATGGTGTGTTTGCACTGCATATAGTGAATCCATCTCTTTTGACAGCCTTGTTCCCATATGTTAATTCAGGAAGGGAAATGCCCACATGCTGTGAGACTGCCTGCATAAAGATCTCAGTGCATGAACCAGCCTTGGATGAAGTTTTCTCTTGTAACAGCAACATTTCTTGGTGAATTACCGGTATTATTCCTATGACTCCTACAACAGCAGCAATGCACAACAAACTATTTTTTTAGAACAGTAGAAAAGCTCTGCTGATGTAAATTTGTGTAATCGGGATGTTGCTCCTTTCTAAACTTGTTGTTAGCTACATCATTTAAAATGGAGATCTACAATTATTTCTCAGAAAGCAGTTTTTAAATTAATTAAAAAAAAATCTTTTGCTTACTGACAAATTGGAAACCTCACTTTTTGATCCTCTCATTAGAGACCTGATCCAAAGCCTATTGAGGAGTCCTTTCATGGTCTTCAGTGGGCTTTAGATTAGTGTTTGAATAAACATTTGGATAGGAAATCTTCAGTTGCAGAACCTTTACTGTTCAATTAGAGAAAATTTTATTGTGAATGTAACATAACATAGGGAATAAGTTTAGGAAGTGAGAGTTAAATAAGATGCAGTTTCAAATCCCTCTCTGCAGAGATCTTGAATGTAAAGCTTCCACTGAAGAAAAACATGTGCATGATAATCTAAGATGAAAAAAGCGAAAATTGTATAAAAAGTAAAATTCAAAGAGCAGTGTGAGACAAAAAAGCAAGCTCTAAATATAACAGAACTTATTTAAACTAAAATACTAAGGGCTGCCTAAGCCTTGTCATGTGAAAGTACTAAAAGCACAAAGTATAAAGAATTATCACAGCTTGCAATTATCAGTATAAGAAGATTAAATGGCTCAATTCGTTTCTTTTCTTTCTTAAACTCCGTTTATCTTCATTTACACAGTAACCACAGAACAAGACTGAAACTTCAAAGGCAAATGTTATAATGTTCCAAGCTTTATCTTTAAGGTCACTTATTTTTTTGCCATTTTCTCTTCCCCTCTCCAAAAAAGAGAACCTTTGTGTAACCAAGCTTATAATTTTAACATGACATAAATTCATCATACGGTTGAAGTTGCAGATATGTAGCTGTAGGAAGTCTTGAAATAGAGATGTTGTTGCTTTTTTTTAAATCTAAGGAATTTTGGTAAATTGCTTTTCATGTTCTGCAAAATGGACATATTTAAACTGTTGTATGGCGATACTACCTGAACAAGTGATTGATGGATCCACAATTTTTGGCCAATTTTTTCAAAAGTGGCATCCATTTGGGTTCCCAAAATGAGATACTTTAAAAGGGCCTGATTTGTTGAACTAGTACCTATGAGATCTATTGTTGCTCAAACTTTTGAAAATAATCCCCAGTGGGATTCAAGATAGCCAAAATCTAAGGCCACTTTTGAACATTTTGGCCTTAATGTCTAGCATCTGTGGCCTTTTTACTTGTGAATGTATTTAGGCATGCCCCTATTGTGGTGAGCTAGTGTTAATGCTATATGAAATGGAAGGGTTGCTTCTGAAAAGAAATACTGGAAAGATGGAAGTACAGGAAGTTTCAAGATACTTTTGTCCTGTGGGAGGGAAATGTCAGGATAAAAGACTATGCCTGCAAATCATCAATGGTAAATTTTCTTTATAGTAAAATGTTCTACAACATTTTGTTCAGGTAACAAACAGAAACTTGGAGATACAAGTATAGGTTTAATGTGATACTCTTCTCTCCTTTTTATTAGACTGCAGTTATGATGCTAAGATCAATTCCTATGAGAATGTGCTGTGTACACAGCTTTATTATATTCTCAATCTAACAAACGAGAGTATTCTCAAACAGTGAAGCTCCTACAGTAAACTACTTCCATTTTCCAGGCACAAGCTATTCATCTTTCACTCCAAGACAAAAATGAATACCTATCAATATATGATGATAAAGATTTATACTTAAATAATACTGGCTAGCAATTCCATACATCTCTTACATTAGACATTTAACTTACCTGTCTTCTTGAACTATCGCTGGTACTTAAATTTTACTTGTTACCCAAGTCATGCGCATCCTCATCTTCACTAGGACATTTTATTGTGGTTTAAACTCTGCTTTAATGGTCAAGTTGGCTAACACGGTGGTGACTGGCAGTGTAGACAATGACATCAGCTAGTCATGTGTAAACCCAGGGTTTACCCACAGGGAACTGACATGATGCTGAGCATGACTTCTCGTTGTCTACACTGACCATTGCGATGAGCATTGTGCCACCTGATTCAATTGTTTAAAAAAAAGTTTACATTTCCTAGTGAAGACCAGTCCTCAGAGGGCAAGGGCTGTGAGAAGCAAAAGACTCCTCTGTTTAGACTTCCTTCCTTCCCTCTCCAGAGTCAGCTTCTGCAGGTTTTCCCAACAGAGTTGGGCAATCCAGGCATGTATTTGGAATAAAAAACATGTATTCAACACATTTCATAAGTGTTTTTATATTTTACATACAGGGATGTTTCAATGGAAATATTGATTAGTAATATCACTTATGAATGAAGTTGTTAAAATGCTAATAAAGTAGAGGAAAAACTCATTCTAAGGAAAAGATTGTCAGCTGGTATAAATCAACATAGCTCCATTGACTTCAGTGGAGATACTTTGATTTATGATAGCTGAAGATGTAGTCCAAGTATCTGATACAACTGAAGTAACATCAACTTGCACATTGCAAATGTAAAGGGGAATTTTAACTAATAAAATATAACAAATGAAAACAAAATTGGAAGTGACTTCTCAGGCCAATTTATGCTTCATATAAGAGTCTTGTGGAAATCTTCCACAGCTGCCAAGGTTGTATGAATCAATCCACATGTTTTTTTTTTCTCCCAATCTAAATCTTTCTCAAGCTGTAAAATGGAGTCTTCCCAGTGTAATGACCGAGGGTCAGATTCAGATAGGTTCTCCCGTATGTCTCAATGTACCTGGCTTAGCATCCAGACAATTGAAGCTAAGTTACTTTTAAGAATTAACTCTTCCAGCATTTGACGGTTATAACCGAAGGCTTAAAGGTGGCACAGGGCAGATTTCATTCTCTACACTAAGCCTGCCAGTACCCTGAGGTTAATGACTAACTGACTGTGTTCTGTACTCCAGGCAAGATAACAGGAATAAAACTGAAAAATAAATCAGCCTCTCAACTCATCAGCTTGGCAAGACTTTAGACTTCCATTATTGACTTGGATAATATCTCTGATTTAGTCCTTCCAAAAGTCATAATTGAACCTCTGAAAATATTCATTTCAAAGCTCCTTGACTCCATATGTTTCCCTTCTCTTCACTACCTGTGGAGTTTTAATATTCTTTCCCTTTGGACTCCATGAAAAGACACTGCAAATTGTTTTGTATTCTTGCAGTTACAGCAGCCTAATCTTTTGTGTGAATTAAAGAGTCTCAGTGACTTAACTGAGACTCTTTTTGGAGTAACCCTAATGTTCTTTTTCACATTTAATCTGTTTCTTCAAGTTCTTAGTTCTGTAGTGAGGATGAGAACTCTCTCTGTATTGCAACACATGGAATGACCTTTAAGGCATTCACTCTCCATGGAATTCATTTTTACCTCAGTCTTGCAACTTCTTTAGAAAGATAGTACTCATTATGCTCATGGGAATTGCACTGAGTGGTAGTATTACTACTAAAGGAAACAGTTAAGATCAGTGTTATCTAGTTTGGAACTGAGAAAATAATGGAAATATTCATTAGATTTTGATGAAGTTACCTCTTAAGGAAAACTGAGAAATATCAATTGATCAATGGTTCATCTAGTTTGGTATCATGTCTGCCAGTGGTGAATGCCAGTTGCTTTAGTGGATGATGCAAATGTTTTTCTGACCTGCAAATTGTTTTTGAGAAGTTTATAAGAATTTGTGAATATTCATTCACAATTTGCAATGTATGAATTGGAAGTGTAGGTTATACGTTACATTTTTGTCCGTGCAAGTGTATGTGGCTTTCAGAATCAGGTTCTAAAGTGGGAACTAGTGGATTTTGAATATATAAACATGTGGATAGCATTAGTGTCCCATTGTGCGCTCGTGGCCCATTGTGGTAGGCACTGTAGAAAGAAAGACCAAAAAGATGTTGCCTGCCCCAAAGATCTCATAATTAAAGTTAATACATTTGAAGGATAAAATAAAAACTTAATTTCAAATTAATTATTTGCAAATATCCCTCATTAAACTGATTCACTAATATATTCCCAAACAATGACCAAAAAAAAGGATGTTAACGCTCATTTTAAAATCCAAATTCATATGTAGTGAATTAGTTGCTCCCATATTCAATCAGATCTTGCCCTTTGTAGTTATCATTTAATAATTATTTAATTTTCTGTTTCTCTTTTTAATTCTTTTCCTTGGCATGTTCCATCTCTTTTGGAGAGGGAAAAATGGAGCTCTCTTTGGAGCCTTATTGCAAATCCATCTACTCTTTATATCCATCTAGTCTTGGTTTGGTGTGTGTGTGTGTGTTCGGGCCAAATTTAGTCTTCTGCTGCATATATAGTGCTTTACCTGTCTTCAATGGGAGCTTCATACATGCATATCAGAAAGATTTAGGCAGTGGAGAGAGCATTTAAAAATAACAGTTAACTTCTCACAACAATCTATTTTGCTTCTCTTCCCCTCTCTATTCTCTCTGTCAATATCCCTTATCTTATTTGTTCCCTCCCTTAAAAACATGTTCAAGATAATATTATGATGCAGGATCTCATTCAGCAACAGATGCTTCATTTTGACAACATTATGTGATTCCACAGGAGCAAACTTTGCATTTATAACCTGTCCAATACAGGGCCACCTGAGAGACAGCAGGAGTAGGTCTCCCAGGCTCAGGGTCTGTACTGCTGTTTATAGCAACACAGGAAAATCTCTCCTTTCAGTAAGTAGCTCAAGCTTGTGCTTTCTGCTAAGGACAGCCAGTGCTTGGGTAAATGCTGGTGAAGCTGCTGTGTAATGATTTCATAATGCAATATCTCCACTAACACGAAGAGCTCTAAGTGCGGTCCCGACACATCTGGTCAGGAACAGAGAAAAGATGTGTTCATGAAAGAAAAAAAATGAGAAATATACAGAGGTGGGGGGCAGGGGAGCAAATGAGGGAAATCAAATGCTCAGTGGGGGCACAAACAAAGATGGGGGATGGAGAAGGGAAGGAAGGACTTTCAGGAGAACGGACACCCTGCTCTCCTGCACCCTGCTCTCCTCAGCTTCCTTCTCATACACGGAGTCCTCATCGTTGATCATGGATTGTGACCTAGCGGAGGTATAGATGCTGCGGGGAGGCACCGTGGTGGGATCCCCACTGAGAATTGCGTGCACCTCATCATAGTACCTGCATTTTTTGGGCAAGGAGCCAGAGTGGCTGTTAGCTTCCCTGGCTTTCTGATAAGACTGGTGCAGCTCCTTAATCTTCACATGGCACTTCTGAGCGTCCCTCTGGTGTCCCTTCTCCAGCATGCCCTGGGATATCTTCCCATAAATGTCCAGATTCCTTTTGCTGGCTCTGAGCTGAGCCAGAATGGACTCCTCGCCCCACAGCACAATGAGGTCTAAGACCTCTGGTCGACTCCATGCTGGAGCGCATTTGGGCTTTGCAGTAGCCATGTGGAGAACAGTGACAATGCTCTCTCCATGCTGGTAGCACAGGAAATGAAAATTCAAATCTTCCCGGGGCTTGAAGGGAGGGGACTTTTCCTGCTAGTGTGACCACAGAGCAGCACAGCGCGACTGTCCAGAGCGGTCAAAACAGGGCATTGTGGGATACATTCCAGAGGTCAATTAATTCGAATTAAGTTCCGTTGCATCTACATTGACATTAAATCAACTTAACAAATTTGAATTAATTGCTATGTCTCTTGCGGAGGTGATCTTAAGTCGATTTTACAGTCACCTTAATTTGAATTAAGAGTGGTGCCAGTGTAGACACAGGTGTAATTAAGTCGACTTAAATTACTTTAAGTCGACCTAAGTCGCCAGTGTACACCAGGCCCAAGACGATCAGCATCACAACACAGTTATTAAATAAATAATAAATACTTCCTGATATTGACTTAACTAGAAATTTTGGTATTTCCTCTTCTAGTCTCAGCTAAAACAAAAAGTGCAGAGGTACATGAAATGCTCTGTTGTTTTGTAGTTTGGTGTTTTGTTTTTTGTTGGTTTTAACACTTAAAAAGTTAAATATTTTGAAACCTCAGAAGTTTGGCGTTTGAATGTTGTTGGTTAAACTTTCTGTGACGTATGGATTAGTACCACTTTATATATGGGAAAATTAAATCAGAGACTTTGAGATTTTGCCAAATGTCATTATGAGCTAGAGGTTGGATTAGACTTGAGGACTTCCTGGATCCCATGCCTTCTCCACTAGACCACCCTGCAACTTTCTGTCTCAGTGGTTCTTAACCTGTGGTCCATGAAGATCTCCTCGAGAAAATATTTTGAGAACTATGTGGAGGATGCCAGGATTTAGAGGATCCATAAAATAATCTTTCAAAGTGGTTCAGATTGAAGGCTGAGAATCTTTGATCTATGTACACTGCTCACTTAGAAAATGTGATTATTCTAGCTACAGAAAATGGGAAATTCCTAGATGATTCACCTTGTTCAAAGCAAATAGCTTCCAGGAATCTTATATATGGGTTATGTTGGGATTATTATGGTGCCTCAATATTTATATTAAAAGCAATTTAAAATTGTTCTGTGGAGACTTCTGATCAACAGATATCTGCTAGGTATTAGGATAGCACAAAGTTATTTGCATCATTATTTCGAATGATTTCACTGAAGTAAGCATCCTATGTATTGTCTTTTAATTCTTAATTTGCCCCTTTTGAAAGGTATTGTGTAATGGGAAGAATGAAATGAAACTTTTCCTTTCCTTACAATAATCTTTATTAACAGCAAATTACCTGGGACTGCTGGGAATCCAATGTGGGTTCTTTGTCTGAAATAATTAAAAAGGCGAGAGAGCGCGCAAGATAAAATGGTTATTACAAATAAAGGGAAAGGGAAATGAAAAGTCTTCAGTTCAGAAAGGAGATACTAAGACTGACACCTAAACACAACCACTTTATAGATTTTACTCATTGTCTTCATATATATAAGTTCTAATCTGCAATTATTGCCAGATGTATAGTTTGTTAGTATTCATTAAAGTAAAAAAACAGTCAAATGTAGTCCTTCTAAGACATCTGCTACAAAATAATATACTTGTATAATGGGATGACTAGTAACAACTTGCTATTTAGCTGGGTAGTGTATTTCTTTATTGCAATCTTACTGCGGTCTGAACTCTCATTATGTAAATATGTACATTTGATCCTAAAGTTCAGTTGATATGAAGACATTATATTGCACACAGGATTTAAACCAAAGGTATTGGCAGAACAGAACCTCCTCATATATTAAAGTTTGTTGCTAGTTTAGCTCAATTCTTTTGGCCTCAACCCATATTAATGCATCTGTACTGCTGGAAATGAAAGGAAAGTTCAGTGATTAAATGGACATTTGGCAAAGAAATAGAAACATTAACTGGAATCTCGAAGGTTTGTTGGTTATGTTACACAAATGACCTTGTTACTATCAACCTTACTTCACCAATAATTAACATGCAGTCGGTGGTATCTACTACTACAAGAGGGGATGTATGGTCTCAGGATCAGTATGGTTTGGTTTGAATGCTTTCCAGTTTCACCCAAAAGTCTGTTGGAAACAGAACTACAAAAATCAGCCCAACTAAAGATTCATCTTCTGCGTTTGTGTTGGGTTGTTTTGGTATTTTTACAAAAATAAATGCAATTTTCTCTCCTGCATATTCCTGTCATGTCATTCCTGTCATTTTTTAAAAAAATACATATTAAAATTGTTTAAACCTAGATGTTAAACAAGTGGTGAAAAACTACATTGATATATATATAGGATTTCAAAGGTGTGTCAGGTCATTTTTTAGACAGTTAATTCTGGGAAGTCAGTATTTTGCAAATTGATTGAGCAATCAGATCAAACAGAGCTGTTTAAAATATGATAAACATGCACGGAGAAAGGAGAAATTGGTAATGTTAAACTGTCTAACAACCAGAAATGAAATGAGTATGTATTCTGAAAACTCAATTTAGAATTCAAAATGGTGCTGCTATGCATCATGGAAATTGTTGTAGTTCAAGTGCCTTATGCTCTTATTCTCTTCTATGAGCCAGGCTCTCTTGCCATATGACATCTCCCAGGATGCACATTCCCCTAACCATGATGAGGGAAAGTGGTGCATCAGGGGACATATGGTCAAGCCAGAGAGCTTAACCCATACAGAACAAGAATATCAGGCACCTAAACTATAGTTCTCATGTGGCACAGGAGTGCCATTTTGAATCTAAATATTTTGGGATTTGGCCAAAATACTTCAGTTTTTGATTTTTCAAAAGTCGCCATTGTCCACAAGAGAATTCTTTTTTTCCAACCAGCTCTGTTCACAACTCCTACTTACTCCACTTGCAGATATTTCTGCTTGATATTTCTGCAAATAAAGTCTTAGGTGTCTCAAGTTGGGCATCAAAATTTGGTGGCCACTTCTGAAAATGTGGGCATCTACTACTGATGTGTTACTTTTGGCATATGACTTAAATCTCTGTCTGTTTCCCATTTATTAAGTGGGGATAATACATAGTTATCTACCCCTATGGAGATTGTGAGAATTAATTATCTTGCATTTGTCCAGTGTTTTGAAAATGCCAGCCTACATATACATGAGAAGTATTGTGTTCAGGTAATTCATGAAGCATAAAGAACATAGGAAAATATGGGTTTCAGTCAACTGTTTCCAAATCCTATGAACCACATAGAAAGATCTAACCTTTCTTTTTTGCTATTTCGAAGCATGATAGCTCAGGCATGTGCAGTAATAACAGTACTTTGGTTACAGGAAAACAGGTTGTACTCTACTATAAGCTCATAAGTGAAGAATTACCTACAAAGAATACTTGTTTCTCACTATCTTGTAGAAATCTTGATGAAGGTAAGTGTAGGTTTGGAGACATTATTAAATTGCTCAAAAAGTGCACGCACACTCTGCTGTTATTGTCAAGTTGTAGGTCTCTTTGCAAGTCTAATGCTACTTTATTAACTTCCTTCAGGTGTATAAAGAATTTCTTTGTATCCACACAAGGGAACTAAAATAATTGAGTAAATATCTCCTGGTAGAAATTCTCATTATTCATCTTTCACACTTCAGTCTCTAGGGTGTTTTGTAAAAAAGAGAGTTTTTACCACTGGTTAGCTTTGTATTAAAAGTATTTTCTTTTATTAAAGATAATGTTTAAGCTTCTGTAAATACAAAATAGAAATTGAGACCTGGCAGGTAGCAGGGGAAGGTAAACCCACAGGGTCTGCCAAAAGGTAGTAATGATAAGCAGAAGATGTACAGAGTCTAGTACAAAACTGTGGCAGGTGGAATTAGGTGGGCAGCGTGATTGGAATAAGCCTAGGACTTCTGAAACTTCATGAACCTGGTTTGATGTTCCTGAATTTGACTAGATTTAAAACTCACCCTGACTTTTGAGTGGGTTCAGGGTTGTGCCTGAAATTTTTGGCACAGCTCTGAAGAGCGTTCCTATGATGTCCCCCAGTTGACTTCATATGTGTTTTTTGTTTTTGTTTTTTTGTTTTTTTTTAAAAGAACCAAATCACAACAAGTTTACTTCCAGGCTACCCTTACTGAAAGCTTCTATAGAACTTCATAGAAAATGAAAACGTATTTATAGGTTTTATGAACCATATTTTAATAATAGAATGGTTCAAAAGCATGTAGATAACATATATTTCTAGAATTTTTAGTCATGTCCTATAGAATCATACTACATTACTATAGAGTGATTATTGATTTTAACTCTTTCAAATATTAGTTTTCCTTAAGAATAGGAGAGGTTCGTCTGATTCCAAAGGTAAAAAGATACTTGAAACTGTATACAGTAAATGCAGATAAACCTGGTTTTCTTCTTTTCTATCAGTATCTCCTATATAACTCCCAATTTTTATTGACAGTTTTTTCTGCAACATTTTTTCTCACTTGAAACAAAATTTCAGTCCCATACTTGACTAATGAAGACTTTAATTACTAATTTGTGTCCTAGTGCTTCAGTCAGAACTACAAGGAGTTCAACTAAAGTCATTAAGGACCCACACAGGGCAAATGTCTACTAATGTGCATCTGGGTCTTGGTTATAAATGGCACTACATCTCAATCCACAACTAAATCGCCCACGTTTTATGTTGCTAATCAGTAAAGGAGGGGGTCCTGAGCATCCTTGAACCCTGGAGTAGTATCTCACCTTTACTCCACCAAAATCCCATAACTAATGGCCCTCCTTTTGTCTGTCTCCCCCACCCCTCAATTAAATAAGTAAAAAGCACACCCACACACAAATATCATAGCATTCATATTAGAGGAGCCTACCCTAAAGTGCAAGAGGTTTAGTGAAAATTTTCCCACACAAAGCTCAAGTAGTAGTTTGCTTTATACTAGTATTTTCCATTTTGCAACGGCTGTTTTCATCAATAGCACTGCTTTGTACACAGAGGAAACAACAATAAAAGTCATGTCATAGCAAAAGGATGGAAGCTTGAAGGTTGAAGGCTGATAATATCTGCATGATAAGCAACCTCAGGATTCCACAGCAGGAGGAGTTTGAGGCGTGAGAGAATGCATTATGTTGCTCTGTCTTTTACTTATTTCTTTTCTTTGCCTCTTTGATGATTTATAGTACAATATCTAGCCATGGATCTCTATGCCTAGCTAACATTCTCTTCAATTGGAGTTTTGCACATTGATTGATGGGAAAGAGGTAATCCTCAACAAAAATAAAGGTGTAAATCCCCCACATTAGCAGATGAATGAGTGCAGTGTATTTTGAGAGAGGAGAGAATTGGTTACAAAGCTTTCTTTCCTCTGATGGGAACACGGGGGAATGATCCCTTTGAAATCTTAGAGGGTTTTTTTTGCTACCATTCACTTCTTAAAATATAATTCTCCTTCCCACTCTTTCAACCTTATGCTTACCTTATGCTGCTGTTTATACCGGTCAGGAACCCAGAAAGTTAATCGAATATAGTCCACTTTTTGGGGAATTTTGAAGATCATTTTTTTGGGTTAGTCCTCCAATGAGACTTTTGTAACCTCATTTTGAAATTTCTCTTCATTGTGATAGTAAATAATCTTACTCTTCCTCCTTGATTAGTATTTTGCAAGATGAAATTGAACTCTGATGTTCATCCTTCTCAATTGCAAAGCGCACTTTTTTTTTGGTTTTGTTGGCTGAAAAGCAGTGTGACTACTGAATTGAAGTATAGAAGCTCATGACCCTTGTTTCCTGAAAAGTGTGCGTTAGGGTGCAATCACATGAAAGAACAGTGATTGAACTCAGCAGGTAGAGCTCAAAAGTACTAGAGGGGAAACTGGTCTTCACTTTAAATATGTATCACAAAAATGCCATGCATCATTTTCCACAGCATGCAACTACAAAATGGTCAGGTTCCACCCAGTCCTATCCCAATGATCCCAGGGTCACCTCTGAAGTCCTATCAACAAGACTGTAATTTCATGTGCTACCTTCATGGCATGGGACTAGTTGCCACGAGATAAAGTTCACAGCTCATTGGCTATTTCACTTGAATGGGAATATATCAAAGCCTATATACCAGTGGCAACATTGTATTGATAGTATCCTAGACATGGCATAGAAATGCTGAAGTAGAGAGGAGTATTGATTTGTAGGCACTTTTTTTTCTATACATTTAATTGTATGTTTATGGAACAACTGAAATTTTTTTCTACATGTAAGCCCCCCTCTCCCTGTTCATCCAAGTATGAGGTTGTTTGAGATAGGGTAATTCTGCCTTGTGGCTTTTTATGCAACTTTGGGAAGAATTGTGTGGAGTAGCTGGAAGCATAGTGCCAGGCACAGAAACAAGATGAAGCTCAATCAAAACAACAAGGCAAATGGCTTTGTGACCAGTGCCTTAAATGTTCTTCCTAAATTGGTCTATGGAATCACACAAAGACCCATTAGTACAAACTGTGATTGTCAATGTTGTCCTTGAAATCAATGTGACCTGCATCAAGGTTTGATAGGTACGTCTATTACTGCACCCAGCTAACAGAGTTACTCCTTTAGCTAATGCAGCAGAGATGTGTGGTGTGATGCTGAAGGTCTCAGGTTTATGCCCTGTAAACTCATGCAGGCAGTAATGTCAAGTTTATATTAACCTTAAGTATACTTGTGTTTCATCCCTTGACTGGGGTAAATGGCTGCACAGTTTTTCCTGATGTTGTGTAAATAATTCCCATTCTTTCTGGGAAGTACAGTATGTGAACATGGACATATGTTGGTAGTTGACACTAAACTGAGAGATCACCACACAGTCAATGATCAGCCTTAATGAATCACATACTATGCTGAGACTTACTGAATTCTAACCAAAAATTTCCCATTCTGCAATGGAATAATTCAGGAAATAACTTGAACCATGCAGTAGGTGACCTGCTAGGTTCTTCATTAAGCACATGCGTTTTCTGCCGTGTTTCTAGTGGTACATATTTTTGCATACCAAAACCTTGTGGTAGATCTGAAAATATATCATAAAGAGAAGGAAATGGTTATATTAAGGATTGGAAATATCCTTCATGAATACAAGTTAAATGCCATTTGACAATTGATTTTTTTTTTACTTTAATGTGAGTGATTGTATTGCCCTGAGCCTTTAAACTAAGAAGAACACAGGCACTTTATTAATCTTTCTTCAAAATGAAATAACCGTTCATGAATGAACATTTTACTTGTCTGTCTATTGTAAATTTCATTCAGATGTACCATTACTTTTTCGAAAAGTTCCATACTTTTATTAGAAGAGTTGAATATTTTTTCCAGCAGGACAGTCATCTATAAAATGGTAAACTTGGTGTGTCTTTAGACCATCAAGCTGAAAAGCTTGTCAGAAGAATCAGGACTTCCAGCGCTCAAACCGTTCCAGTTCACTGACTGAATCCATGGAGTAAGAACAATTTTGAGCACAGGTCAGAGTACTGCTGTCATTTTTATAGCAAGTTTCACCAGTGTATTTACTCAATACTGATAGCTAGAGACTGGCAGAACAGGTTTGACACAGAGCATACAAAGGGAACTGTTTTATGAATATCTGACCTATCTGGAGATACTCAGTTTTCATATAGTTATATTATTTGCAATAGAATAATTTGAATAAAGTGATCTAGTGATTAACCAAGAAAACTTAGGCCAACTTTCTTAATAAATGTATAGTATTTATGAGATTGTGCCACAGGTGAAAGAAAGAAACTAAGAAAAATGTTTCCAGAGGACAAAATCAACAGATTGTCTTTTAGGCTGTTTTTTTGGCATTCTAATAGCAACTGTTTCATAGGAAGGCAAACATTAATATTTACTTAAAAGGAAAAAGGAATCTATACTGCAGTCTTTTTCAAATAAAATAATCAGACTTCCCTTGGGAGTGTACAAAAAGCAAGAAACAGCTATCCTACTATATCTCTGTCTCATAAACAGACTATACTGCACCTCTATCTCTGTCTAGACATTGTATACCAGGTTCATCACCGTAGTATCTGATTGCATGTCAGCTTACAACAAACAAATTTAGTCCGCACATCCTTAGTTCCTTTTGCTTGACCATCTTATCTTCCACTCTCACCTGCCTCACAGAAGGTCTTTCTTAACAAGCCAGTTATTTTTTGGCTACCACATTGTCTATCAGGCAGTCTGGACAAAGGAGGCGCAGCTGAACAAATGCAGTTGAGGTTAAAAAGCTGACAGCAAAGCTTTGTCACAATTCATTTGATTCTCTCTTGTCTGCTGCACCTAAGGGATGAAGAAGGACTCAGTGGAAGCAGGTGAATGACTAAAGACATAAACAGATTTGTTTGCTAGCTGATGTTCATGTAGACACAGACTCCTCTGACAGCTACAAGAATGCGGCTGTGGCTACTGCTTTAAATGGCGTGATGAAAGTGTGTTGGTGGTTAATTATTTAACAGATTTTCATCTCTCACTAAGACCAGCTGTAGTGCTCAATGACTACCAACCTGGAACAGCCAAGGCCAGTGGTGCAAGGAAGGCAGGCTGAGCTGTGAAGGATGGACAAGCTGCGCCATAATGAGAAGACTGCCCCAGGCTCTTTTTTTTTTTTATTATTTTGGCAGTCTTCCTCCCGCTGTTTCTTTCCTCATGTGTAACCACTAGAGCCAATCAAATAGCCCACCAGCCAGCTTCACTCCTCCACCCCCTCCCTAGACTCTCTCCTATCCTACTCAAGAAACAAATTTAGCTGCAATTTGGTCATTTCACATGAGTCAACAAAAGCATCTGCTGGATTTTGAAGAGTGACTCATAGCAGGTGTGGTGATCATACTCTCGGATCCAGTTTTCTTCTCTCTTCCATGAGGCAATTCCTTTTGTGGTTAACTCTTTCAGCTAATTACTCCAGTGGAGGCACTAGGTCACCTTCACTCTTTATATGTTTTGGTTCAGTATCTCTCCACCTTGCACCACTGTTTAATTTTACAGTTAAGTGCCTGCCTAATCATCCTCCTCCCCCCTTTGAATTCTGATTCTCTTTCATCTGCCAGCCAATTAGGGAAACAAAGAAGAAAAGGGAATTGCCATTAGCCCCCTCAAAGAAAGGTCATTACTGACGTAAGGCAACTTTTTGGCAGCTAAAATACTTTCCCTAAAACAAGAGAGAATGCAATTTAAACCTAGTAAGAATCCTGAGAAATGCATATTAAAGAAGCTGATGCATACTGATCATCAGTGATTTTCAAGAGTTAGATAGCAAATAGCTTCCTAAATATGCACAGAAATGAGCATATTTATAATCTAAACCTAATAGTTGGAGGTATAAATACAAATGCCCCAAAGAGAACTTGCCAAAGATCAAAGCAAAAGTGAGGGGAAAAAAAGATGATTCAATTTCAAATAGTGAAAACCAGTGGAACCTTTTTTCATCCCTAAGGCCTTTCTGAGAATGCAAACCAGAACACTTAATCTGGAAAAAAGTGATCAAATAAGTAACAAAAACAATAAGGAATATAGAAGAAGATCTGGCATCATATATAACCAGGAAGCATATGAACTGAACTAAAAGTGGATTGAAACTGTTGATTGCCAACTAAGATGCCAAACATATTATTTCTTTTGTTCTCCTCTGGACTCTCTCTTCAATTAATGCACATATTTCCTAAAACATGGTACCCAGAATTGGACACATTACTCCAGTTGAATCCTCACCAGTGTCAAGTAGAGTGGGACAATTACCTCTTGTGCCTTACATACAATATTCCTGTTAATAAAACCCATAATGGTGATAGTCTTTTTTGTAACTGCATCACATTGTTAACTCATTTGAGTTTGTGAGCCACTATAATCCCCAGATTCTTTTCAGTAATACTACTACCTAGCCAGTTATTCCCTGTTTTCTATTTGTATATTTGATTTTTCCTTCCTAAGAGTAGTATGTTGCACTTGTCATTATTGAATTTCATCCTGTTGATTTCAGACCAATTCTGCAATTTTGTCAAGGTCATTTGCAAGCTATCTACCTCTTCCAGCTTGGTGTCATATACACATTTTATAAACAGGCTCTCCATTCCATTGTCCAAGTCATGAATGAAAATACTGAATAGTACAAAACCAAGGACTGAACCCTGTTGGACTCCACTAGATATATCCATCCAGTTTGACAGCAAACCATTGCTAACTATACTTTGAGTACAGTCTTTCAACCAGTTATATACCCACTTTATAGTGATTTCATCTAGATCACATTTCCCTAGTTCATCTATGAGAATGTTATATGGGACTGTGTCAACTGCCTTGGTAAAATCAAAATGTTTCACTGTGACACTGGCAGAGCAAATGCCAGCACCACAATCACATCTACAGGTTTCCCCCATCCACTACACCTATAACCACGTCAAAGAAGGAAATGAGGCTGATTTGGCATTATTTGTTCTGGGCAAATCCATGATGGCTATCACTTACCACCCTATTATCTCTAGGTGCATACAAACTGATTGTTTAGTAACTTGTTCTGGTATCTTTCCAGATATCAAAGTGGTCTCTGATTTAATGGTCTCTGATTGCTCAAGTCCTCTTTCTTCCCCTTTTTAAAGATAGGTGTTTGTTTTCCATTCTCTAATCCTCTGGGACTTCACCTGTTCTCGAAAACAATTGGTAACAGTTTCAAAAATGCTTCAGCTAGTTCCTTAAGTGCCCTAAGGTAAATTGTATCGGGGCTTGCCAACTTGACCATATCTGACTGACTTGAATATTCTTTAACTTGTTCTTTCCCTATTTTTGGCATGTGGTCCTTCCCCCTTGTTATTAATAGTGATTTGTGTTGAGTATCTGGTCACAATTATCCTTTTTAGTGAAGATTGAAGTAAACCAGGCATTAAACTCCTCAGCCTTCTTGATGTCATCCATTACTAGGTCATCTCTGCTAAATAGTGGACTTAGATTGCCCTTCCTTATTTCTTAATATCACTGTTTCTAGTATTGGTTTAAAAAATGTATACAAAAGTGGTGTAAATTAATTTCCCACATATGAACTTAGGCTCCCTTATCCTCAGTTCTTTTTACCCATTGTTCCAATATGTCAAGCGGTCTCTAATTTGATTAAATATGCACACCAAGGAACGGGAAGAAAATATACATGAAAATAACCCCCACCTTACAGTATCTCCAGCTTTCTTTCATCCTTGTCCTTGCCATGTAGTTTACACTACATTTATTGTAATGTCAATGGGGCAGCTGGAAGTGAACCTCCCAATTGAGGTAGACCGTCTTGTGAGCCAGAGATGCTGTCCAAGCCACAACATCCATACTGCTATTTTTAGCATGTTAGTTTGAGCTCTGCTAGTGCAAGTTTGTGTGTCCAGGTTGTAAGGTTTGCTCCCAGCTGCAGTGAGGACATACACACAGTCTCTATACAGCCACACTACAGATGTATATCTCTTGAAAATTTGTAAATGCCATATACATTGGTTAAAAAAACAGTAGAAGAATATTTGCCCAGAAACCAAAAAAGTTTGGGAAAAAAGTCAACTAAATTTTGAAAACTCAAATTATTCAATCCGGTCTATGGTCTTAACTTACACCACGTTAATCACTTCACAATTTGGCTTTTTCCTGGAAAAATTCCCTCTGCACGTAGGCACTGTGACATGAAATAATGAGCACAGAGTTGGGAATAAGGAGGGTTCTGAGTTTTCACTTTGGCTCATCCAGGGACTTGTTGTGTGGCCTTGTTTGTTTTGTGTTTCCACATCTGTAAACTGTGGATAATAATACTTGCCCACCTACCTGGCAGAAGCATGCAAGAATTAATTAGTTAATGTCTGTTCAGTGCTTTGCCTATGTAAACTGTTCTTTAATAATACTTAACATTTGAGACTTTTTTCAAAATCATGTAAGCATCTGCAAAGTTGTGATGTCTCCTTTAAAACAGATTACGTGATAGTGAAAGCTATAGCAATTCAATAAACTTTTAAACACCAAGATTACGTAGTATACACTTCAAAAGTTGGTATGTCTAGTGCCAAATCATGCAGTCCTGTCTCAGGAAGAAAACCTATTGACTCAGGACTCCAGATTTCCCCTGTAAAAAAGTAAAAAGACCTTCTGTTTTAAAACCATTATTATAGAGATGGGCCTGAGCTGTAAAGTTTTGGGTCTGGATCCAAATTTTCCTGAAGTGCAAGAGCGAGTGCGTGTGTGGGGGCAGGGGGAGGAACGGCTTTGGTTTGGACCCATTTGTACTGAAAACATTGCTTTGTAATTGGAATGACACACATCATATAGTAACCTTATGCCAGGGGTCTGAAGACAAGACTAGGATTTCAGCCAATCATACTGAAGAAAATTCATTCCCATCAAAAAGAAGTACTGAAATGGTTGATTACGAAACCAATTTCAGTAAGGTTGCACAGAGATAAAGGCAGAATTGAGCCTTACATGCCTAGCTATACTGGGCCAACTGGCCACACTGCCCATTCATAACCCATATCCCAATACAACTTTATTTGGAAGTCTGAAATTAATAGCATAGACTTTTTTCAAACTCTGAGGTAAGATCATCTATAAATAGCTTCAGTCATTCACTGAATGTTTTAATGTAGTAGTTGTAGTTTGCTTCCCTTTTTTTGAAGATCAATAAGGAATAATGTCCATGGCATGTGAATCTGTTCACAGTAGATGGTTTCTGTAATTTTTAAACACTTTACATTGGCTTTGGCATTTTGGTGTCATCCATTTATTTTGTATGCTTCACTATGATGAACATTATCCACAAACAACTCCATAAAAAGAGATGAAATAGAATATTTTTTCCAAAAACATAATGTACCAACTTCAGCTGAAAACAAAGTTGATAGAATTACACCTGCTTATACCAGGAATAAATTTAGCCCATTGTATGGACAGGAAAATACACAAGTGTGGAACATCACACCACACTTAGACATCGTTTTAAAACATGATATCCATCCAAATGTTTCTAGAACTTGTTTTTCATAGGGTAGTCTGCTTTGAATATTGGAGAACTGACCATTTTTGGGTGATAGTCTGAGACACAATATAAATGCAAATCATTATCCGTATTTTATTACTACTATGTTCAAATTCCCACTGCAAAACAGATTTGTTATAAGTTTTCAAATGCTACATCTTCATAACATTTATTTCCCATATATCCTCACTTGTTATTACATGGATAAATATACTGAGGGTGCTTAAAAGTGTACCATTTGCACAGCAAAAGGAGAAATAACATGCTAGAAAAGCATAAGAAATTATTTAACTTTTCTATTGCTTTGGAAAGTTGGTTGCTGCAAGCTTGTCTAAGAAAACTAATCCTACTGTACAAAAAGATATGCTTTTTACATTT
Organism: Emydura macquarii macquarii; assembly: GCF_026122565.2. Classification (NCBI taxonomy): domain Eukaryota; kingdom Metazoa; phylum Chordata; order Testudines; family Chelidae; genus Emydura; species Emydura macquarii. Next base: position 7,057,737 of record NW_027133614.1, read on the forward strand.
ACATGTATTTCTCTAAGCATCTCAAGGTTATTTTGTCAAGAGGAAGCAAACACTTTCATCCTTTTAATGATTGCTTCATATTTTCACAGGTTATTATACTGATCATAGGCAATGCATCACTGGGTTCTTACGTTGTAAAATTAATGAGCGATATCTGTTTGTTATAGTCTGTGAGGGCACACTGTGATTTCTTATACAGGATTACCTTTGCTGGAAGTCCAGCACACATAGGAGGATTAATGAACTCCTTGCTACTACTCAAAATGATGTCCTACTGATACCATCTGGATGTCTGTTGGAATCAACTTGAGTCTTGCTGATGGGAGCTGGAGTTCAGGAGTCTTAAAAATGGTGATTAATCAGCAGGATGGGTTGACTGGCTGGTTTTTATTTCTCAGCTTTGTTAGGTCAGAGACTAAGATAATAAAGACAGAAGACTTGGATAATAAATGCTTTAAAAACTCATTGGAATGAAAATAGCCTTTTTAAACTTTTCTATTTCACCTAATAAACAGTGGCCCTGACAATCTACTTCCTTGTTCTGCATAGATTGCAATCCTATATAATTTCATCAATTTAAATCCACAGGCAAGGGTCATTCCTGCAATCATTCGGTCTTTTGTTTCCTAGGTAACAGACTTGTCAAGAGATGAAATATGGACACCTACTCTCTTATCCTCTATTATTTGTTCTCAGGCTAATCCATATAATTAATTAGTTTTCTCTTTTTTTTTTTCCTTTTTTCCTTTTTCTCTCAGTCATTTGGTTTAGGTGACAGCTGAACAGAACATTTATTTAGTGTTTCATTTGTCCTGAAAATAAAACAATTGTTTAGATGAGAACTTTTTAAGACTCTACATATGAAAGTACTGAAGAGTTTGCATGATCTATAGGTAAAGCTCTATTTGAAACTAATTTGTGACAGAAGGGAACCAAACCATCTTTTCAAAGGTTACCAGCACTGCAATTGACTAAGATGAGGAAGACTAAGAAATATGTAAACAATCAACATGTTGGTGATTGATAGAATTTTTAGACCATATTTTGCCATGGTTGAGGTTGAATTAGCAAATTCATTAGAAGGCATTACTGCCGCAGGATTCCACCAAATGTCTTGATGCTTTAGAAGAAAAGTTCCTTCCTGTCCATACCATAGAAATATCAGACTGTAAATAAATAAATGTGTAACCCACTGTGTGTGGTCCCACTCTGTGCCTGATCTGCAGAGTATATGAGTCTGTTATAATCCTAGACAAAGAGCTGTTGGATTTTTAGTTCACCCTGCAGCAGATCATGCTTTTGGGTCTGCAGATACCCATTACAATCCCAAGTGTGTTGGCCATCACAGTGCACCTAGCTAATTGTGCAATGTTAAAGTGCATGGATAGGAAGCTTTGATCAACCATTGATTACCCCTATATTAGCATGAATTGCTATAAATGTTACTGGTCATGATACAATCCTGCCACAGTATATGACTGTGATCAACCCAGCAACAAATTTCCTAATTTGCACTTGATTCAGTACTGCATTAGTTGGATTTTATGCCAATTGCAACTCCATGGAATTCAGTACCATTACATTGGCATAAAGGTGGTGTAACATAATAATGAATCAACCCTTTGGTTTTTCTGTTGTTTGTTCTACATTTACTGACAGTTAATTTCAAACTTAAGCATGTTAATCATAATTATGAACGGCTGATTTTTGTTGTCACATTTTCATAGGGAGACTGAGTCAGCTGGAATTACATTCAGTCTTGATCGGGAATCTACAGAACACAGACTTTCTTCTTGTTGTTGTTGTTGAGCCTGACTAACTCCATAATTACACCATACATTGAACTTGATACTTTGACCAACCAAACAAAGAGGTTTTCTATTCTTTATTAAAATTTTTATTTTAAAAATTGAGTGAATTGAATTAGTAAGAATGAATATGTCCTCAATCAAGAACACTGTTTTAAGTCCGTCCTCCCAGTATCGCCTCCCTCGCCTTTCTTCAGAAGTGAGGGATAAAAACAAAGTTACAAACATGAGTTTCATTTGTCCCACTGGTCTAAGGAGGATATAATTTCACTGCAATTGCACCAGCAGGAACTGCTGTTTCTAAGGGAAAATTCAACTTGGGAGAGGGATGTTGTTTCTGGAACCAGGGGTTCAATTAAGGTGTGGCAGCTTTGAAGCCCTGTCAGTGGAAGTTTCCAATGGTATGCACTGAATCACTGATGCTCTCTTCTTGATTCTTCCAGAGGTAGCATGGCCTATTTTTGACTCTTTCTCTGGGATACGTCTTCCAGTTGTGGGAAGACTTCAACATCTTAGCCTCTCCAGTAGTATTTCCACCACAGAGGCACACCCTGGGTCAGACCAGTTTTTTTCTGGCCTAGCAGGAGACTGAATATAGCTGTACAGGTTTAATTACCCCCTTTAAGGCAACTGCAGAAATAAGAGAATGGCTAAATCACAGGGATACACTAAGCTCTTCCAGACATCCTCTGTTATTTGCTTCCCGCATGTGGAAGGAGAAGCAGATCAATAACTGAAATGGGAAAACAAACAAAAAACATTCTGGTCCCTATTCTGTATCCATTCTCAGCAAAGCAATTCTCTAACATTACATCTTCACAGGGGCTTTCTTTATTACCTAGATTATTTTTTACTTTACCAAGTTTGTATAAAATAAATGAAATCCCTACTCTGCAAATAGAGATATCAGAGCAACTCTGGAATATCTCTTGCCTTCATTTTTTTAAAGTTCTTATTGAAATAGTTTAATGATTCCAATTTAAAGGGTCTTGTTTCATTCTCTGGTAATTCAATTGGATATTAACCCCATGGTGATAGTGGTCCAGAGCTCCAAATGCTAAATTCATTAGCACATACCACTAAGGCAAATAGAGTTCCTGAAGCAAGTTGAAACATTATCTTGATTTCTTATTTAGTTTTATCTTCCATGGAATGGTTAAGTACTTGAAAACTCTTGCAGATCAACAGCCAGGTACAGATCTAGATGATTTGCTCTTAAAAACTTCTAACCTAAAATGCTCCAGACCTAACAAATGAAGCAAAATACACCACTTTTCCTCCCCAAAATTATAACCCCTTTAAATGTACTTTAAATACTAGTGGGGATGGAAATCATCTGACCATAACACCCGTGACCTGCACTTCTTGCTAGACCTGTGTGTCTGGATCCTGTACACAGCCCAGTAAGAGAGATTTGTGCAAGGGACTAATGGCTTTGTTTGAAGAGGATGACATGCTCCCTGTAAAGCTGCTACTGAGTGTGCAGTACCTCTGCTGACAGGTTGCTGCTTCATGAACCAGGATTTATACCCTGCTGTGTCCCCTCACGTGGCATTGTGGTCCAATGGATTAATGCAATTTATGGACCATTGGCTAGACCCCTGGTCCTCCCATGGCCTAACCTAACCATGATCTTTTCCCACCTGTCTTCCTCACCCGAAAAAGTCATTCTGCGAGGGGAGAATTCTGGGGTGGGAGATGGGATGTGTATGGATGGAGAGGCCTTAATAGGTTGGATAAGCTTCCAATTTTGTAGCTCTGTACTGAACTCTGAATCTTCGGCGGTTTCAACGTTTTTAGTTTCATGTGTAGACTTCCAATGCTGACGTGGCTTACTAACTGTTTTTATGTGTACGGGAAGCTGTTTTGCTGTGTGATCTTTGTAGCCATTCTATACAGAATCTGGTTCACTAAGAACTTTAGATGTAAAAGACTTAATGTGTGCTTTTATATGTATGGGGATAGTGAGTGTTCTTCCTTTTAGTTCTTCTGTGGTAATGTTGGGGCTTGCAATGATGTTAGCTTATTGCCTTTGTAGCCGTAGATACTGAGCAAAAGTTACTTAAAGAGAAAAGTAGACAACTGATTCAGTGTAGGAGTCACAGTTGATTTTCGTTTAAAAATACTACTATTGTGCAAATAATAAGCATATCATTATTACTTTGTGTTCCCCTGTAAGTTGTATCCATGTTTTGTCTCCTTTTATATGTATCTTGAAAGCAATTGGGGATGCAGACTGTCTTTCCATCTTGTGTATAGTGCCTAGCACAAAAGGGGTTTGATTTGTCTGGCGTCTCTAGGCATTACCACAATACAAATAATATCACTACTATTGGGCCAGAGGCTGACCTTGTTTAGGTGTGGAGGCATCTGGAGCACCACATGCTGATTTAGACTCTATGCCTGCACAGAGCTGGCATATTCAGAGGGCCTCAGCAATAGTCACCGTGTAGCCTTACCTACAGCTGTCATGCCTGAATCCACTCCCTGTGTGATGACATCACACTCTTCCCTCTTTGGTGCTGTGTATAGTAGGGGGAGTGTTCAGGAGAGGTATTGGGGGGGGGAGGGGAGAGGGAGCAAGGGAGGGAGTTCCTTCCACCACATGTTAGTATGTGGTGAGTCAAATTTTCCAAGCTGAGACAATGGGAGACACAGAAGGGGATAACTAGAGCACACTGACAGCTTTTAAATGAATCTGCTAGCTATGGATTATGGGGACTATTGGGACAATGATCTCCTCCACCAGGTCACTTAGGGATTGGGGGGAAGACCCTTCCTTCCACCCGCAGAGGAAAACTTGCCTACACACAGGTGGCTCTTGTCTCCTAGGGGCTGGTCCAGCTCCAGTGATGCATTAGCCTCCACAGGGTCTGTGCCATATGTTGTCCAGGGAGGCAGGGACCTTCGTGCATAAGCTCCCTGCTCTTTCTGTAACCCCATGGTACCTGACTGTGAAACTCTTCAGTGCTACCCTTCTGACCTCCCCGGACATATGCCTTCTAGGGGTCAGATCGGTGCTGAGCCTCTGAGTGTGGAAGTGAGGAGCATGTGCATACCTTCAGAATTTGGAATAGTAATATCTGAGGAAGCTTGGTCAGTGCAAAATATTTAGACGCAGTTTTTTAGAACTGTGCTTACACAATTCCCAAAACATGAATCCACATTCCTACGCACCATGAATTCAAACCCCAACTCACCTCTCACCTGGTCTCAACGTCAGCTTTTACAAACTGAACTAGAGTTGAGTCTTGCTGATCTTTAATTCACTTTACTGTCTGAAACATCCTGCAGAGGTCAGGTTCAGTAATGCCAATCAGTGCTGTGTCGTGTTGTGGTATCACTCCCCCTGGTATTGCTTGGTGAGGAGTTTTATGGATGCACTTTGTCCTGGGGGTGTCTGAATATTTGTATTTGGAGGTATACTAACATTTCAGAGGGGGTTTGCTTTTAAAAAAGAATTAAAATGATTATAAATATGCTTTTCAACTAAAACATAGTTAAAGTAATGGAACAAAGGAATTTGCCTAATGATTTATGAAAGTGTCATCAACAAAGAACTACGAGCAATTAGAATCCTGGCATTTCTTTTAAAGTTCAAGTTTTACATGTATTTGCCTTCTTAATTATTGTCAGAGATCTGAAGGTCTTGCCTCACAAAGACAATTAGTGTTATGACAACCTAATGGCACTGACATGGATTTTAGTCAGACAGAGAACGGCAGGACGTATAAACTGTGAAATGCACATACACCTCTTCCCCTGTCCTGGCAAATGAAAGAAAAACAGAAAACATGGAGGTGTGTGGTGAAGAACATAATTTGGTACTTACCTACATATAATGCAAATACAGGACCAAGTCCTGCCACTGCAGATAAACACATATGCCATTTGTGCACTAGTAGGTAACTGACCACGTCTGGCTTGAAAAATATTCTGCCTTCATAAGGCCAATATACACTCTGGACACTAGTGCTCTCTTGAGGAAGGTGAATGTGCAATATTGAACTGCTGGCACGTAGCCTTTGGTGCAGATGGTTACACAATTGCTTGCTACCTTTGTGGGCTAAGGATTCCCAGTTTCTAGCTAATAATTCACCCTTGCTGCACCATGCATGTGGAAGTGGAGGTAGCTGTCAGTGCACTCTGGGAGCCAATCCGAAGCTCACTGAAGACAATGGAAAGATTTCCACTTACTTCAATGGGGTTTTGATCAAAACCCATTTCAACATCCTTTCTGGATTCCTTCCTGCTACTGCTGAAAATTCCAGTGTCAACCCATTTTCTCATGCTCGGACCTGTGAACAGAATTTGGGGTATATTGTACAAGGAATTTAAGAGTCCACCTACTAGTAACTATGGAGACTTTTTTCGAAATCCCTTGAAGGATGCATTTAGAAGAAGCCTTCTCTACAGAGTTCTCTTTGATAAATTCAAAGCCCAATCCTACTCCCCACTTTCCCTCATCAGGATAGTTGAATGCACATAAATTGCCAACTCTGTAATGTCTGTGCTGCGTTCTTCATCTCCATAACAAAACTGCAGTGTTTGGTTGCTGAAAAAAAGGCTTTCCAGAGAAGTTAACCCATACTGTCTGTCTTCAAATCCTGTTAGGCACAAGTGTAATAACATCACAATCAAACACTGAATGTTTGAAATTGTTGTATAGATTCTTGATACAGTTGAGGTTAGAAATGCATTAGATTGCATGAATGACGTGTTTTATATATTGTAATAAACTAATACATCCTTGTCTGCACTAGCATTACAATTCTTTTAGAATAAAATAACTAAATTAAAATAACTCCCCTATTTCATGGAAATCCCCTGTTCTGATATCAATTCTATACATGTTTTGTTTCACAATACATCTGACACTTAATGTGGTGTTTCCACATTATCTATGCATTATTTATTTACAGTGTGGTATATCCTCCTAGTCCTGAATACTCTCAGTATAATCTAGGGAGTGTTTCACAAAACAAATTTCCATACGAAAGCATAGTAATTCCCTATAGTATAGAGAAGGTATATTTCAAATACTGAAATACTTAATATAGAGGATATTGAGGGAATATTGAAAATATTGAGGTAAACTTACATAGGGTCCCACTGACTTCAGTGGGGGAGTGTTGCTTAAAATTGATGGTACAGTATGGCACATACTTGCTACAGATCTAATTAACCAGTTGTTATGGATGACCCCTTTAGTCTGTGCTTCAAACAGTCTTCCATGTTAAATGTGGATAATTAAAAAGAGGGGTGTGGAGTAGGGAGAGGAAAAGTAGAGACAACATAAAAGGGGTAAATGGAGCTGCTCAGGATAGGAAGGGTGTGCCCCTTCTGTCCAACCTGTCCTTGCCCTATCTGGAAAATAATAAAGGTTGAAAGCAAAAGAAAACAAATAGAATTGAACTTGATGTTTCCTGGAGCAGGAGGTGTTTCAGGGCTCCCTTCCCGGTCAGGCTGGATGTAAAAGGAGGAAATACACACTCAGTAGTCAGGACTCATAGAGGTGTAATGTAAATTAAGTCACTGTTTCCTGTGCCGAGTAGTCTTCCTTCTATCCAAAACTTCTTGTCTCTCCACACGACAACTATTGGGCTGCAGCATCTCTGAGAGAAAGGAGGGACTGGAATGGAGTTCATTTAATTAAGAAATATTATCTTGTGGATAGGGCTTGCAGGGTTATGGGGAATTTCTCCCCTGTTCCTATTGTTTTGGTTAGGGGAACATTCTTTCAGTCTGATGGGATGTGTTTGGGTTGACAATGTGTTTTTGGGAGTGTTTTTTGAGTGTGTGGGTCCTTTAAGTTCCTCTGCATCTGGCTATCAAATGGGAGGAACCTTCCCTGTGATATCACTGAATTATGAACATGGTTTCTTAAAAAAAAACAAAAAAAAAAACCCTCTTTAAGGCTATAGTTTCAAAAAGAGAAACAGGCAAAAAGAGGCCAAAATCTGCCATTTTTTGGTAGATTCTCTTGATTAAAAATAAAACTAAAGTGTGTAAATCACTTTGAATATATTAATGCACAAAAAACACTCACACAATACACCTGGTATATAATCTCAAAAGCATTAAGCTATCTAATCATATCCTACTCTGCTCCATGCATAGGTGGAAGAGAATATCCACTACATCCACTATTGGATACCCCAGCCTTAACTCTGTCCCTTTAACTCTCCCTTCTCCATACATCCCTTTACTAAAGTACCCCTCCAGGATTAGTTGTGGACATTTGGTGTGGGGTGAATGGGGATCAGATAGCTTTAACGCCAGCCCACACACTTTACCAGACTATGTTATTTGTTGTGTGTGTCCTTATTGTTCTTGAGCCCTGAATGCTACTACCTCTTTGCAATCCTCTCTCTGAAGTTGATACAGCTCACTGAAGTCAGTGGAAAGACTCCCATTGACCTCAATGGGGTTTGGCTAATCTCAGAAACACAAGGCTCAATCCAAAGTGACTGCAGGAATGATGCTGCTTCTGATTGAAGAGCCCTTCCTCCAAACCTGTCTGCTAAGTGAAAGAGTGTTTGATTTGCTCCTCATGGACATGCTGCTGTGGATGCAAATGCAAACATGGTGAATTTGTATGAGTCATCAAATGAGCTTGTTCAAAATTTCCTTACTGGATGTTTTTAATCAATGTGAAACTGCCAGACAATGTTTTTGAATATTAATGACACTTGCACCATATTGAAGAGGCTCATTTGTTTATATATTTTTAATGGAGAAAACACCATTTGTGTGCATGTAGTTGTTCCTTAATTACCTTCAATTGTGTGTGATCAATTTTAGTTCATTAAATGAATATTAATGTTCATATTACCATTTGTTTATATATTTTTAATCACCATTTGTGTGCATGTATAAATTGTGTGTGCACGCATGCACAAAATCTAATTTGGCAGTAAATCCTTATGCTGCAGTCTCAAAGTACCACTATGCAGTCTTGGATAATTTTATCCTTTCATTTATTTGTATTTACTCTGTAAACAACCATATTCATTTAGACTAGGGAGGAAATAACTGCTTTAAATAAAATATGAACCAACCCAGACCCGGAGCCAACCCAAGCTTTTTTTAAAGGTTGGAAAGGGTTTTATTACATGTTGTGCTTCTGTGTCCCTCTGTCCCTTCTGAGTTTGGTTAAGGCTGCAATATTAGGCTAATAGGTCTCAGTGCCACACCGAAGCACATGCTCAGAATTGTCAACTCCCATGATTAGTTAAGTCTCACAATATTTTTTGTTTTGTTTGAAGTCCTAGGTCTTAGTCAAGTAATCGCATGAGAATCTCTGCTTTCATTTTATAATAATAATTGTTTCTAATCCTCAAAGTTGTAGAGAAAAGCTTGAAAACATGATGATTTAAAAACGAGAAGTCAAATAAAATGACTTAATGTATTCTTTTAAAAAATCTCATGCCTAGGTCAATCATGATTTGTGGGGAGCTGTTTTGGGGGGGGGTATGATTTTTTAATATTTGGGGATTGCAATAATGTTTACTTTGTCTATAAGCAAGCACATGAGCTGTCCCATTGTCTTCAATGAGACTTACTTTTGGGTAATATAAATTAATATAATAAAATCAGGGAGGTAGAAAATCATTCAAATCTGTTAGTGTCAGTATTATTTCTTAATGCACAACACTGTGTGTGTGTGTATCCCTTATTGATATTGCTCTCTGATTTCATATGAAATTAATGCACAAATTCAATCTAGAGCCTGAAATCAGACAAAAACAAAAGCTTTAGCTTTCCCAGTAGATCAGTCCAAGAGCCAAAAAATAACAGACCTTCTAGTGACAAGAAATGCTGATAAATTTTAGAAGGGATATTAAATGTTTTGCCTCAGGATTTAAGCTAATCTCTTACTCCCAGTGATGTGGATGAAATTTATGTGGGGTCAAATTGTTCCACATCCGCCTACTGCAGGGTTCTTATACCTTCCCCTGACGCATGCTGTACTGGCCACTGTCAAGACACGATAGTGAACTAGACTCAGGATAATGGACTATATGCAGTGTGGCAGTTCCAAACTATTCAATGTTTGCCTAAATATAAAATCGAATAGTGAGGAAATCACACTTTAAGAAAAGCCATACATACTCGGGCATTCTCCTGGCACTATCAGATTCACATCATATACTCACAATCTCTATTGACAGTGGATATCCAATCTTGTAATAAATATGCCATCTCAAAAGAGGGAAGCTGTCCTTTAAGATATGTGTTCTCCATCCAGTTTTTACATTAATAGTGGGTATCTCATCCAAACTTTGGCAGCTGGCAGATTGAATATGATGAGAAAAAAAGGTAATTTGAGAGAATTCTCAAAGGCTTTGCAAACCCAAATACTTCAGTGACAACAAGGGACGGTGCAATATGCACACTTATCTTTCAGGAATCTTTCTGACACCTTCTCGGGTAACAGATCATTAGAAGATTCATTAGACTGTTTAGGTAGGGCAGAGAATTATTAAAATATATTAGTAAAAATTGGTTTTAGGGACGTGTTGAAATACTGGATTGGATTCCCTTTTTACATGAATCCACTCATGTCATGAATATTTGAATTCATGGAACCCTGATCCAAAAAAGAATCTAAAAGAACATCATTATTTTTTCAATATATGTAATTACAAAGATTTATAATATTTAAAAGCAGTTTATATGTACAACTTAATTACTTTCCATGAACACAAAACATTTATGCATGGGATGACCCAGATGCTACAATATGATGTGTGGTCTGATTTCTGCACCAATCTGGAATGCCATTGACTTTGATTGGGCTCTGTATGGGCACAGACATCCTCTATGCAGATCATACAGCATAATTTAAGTCTATATTCGTACTATATACAGAGTCCCATACCTGCTGCAATTCTATGGACACACAATTTGCCAAAGAATTCATCCTTTGGGACATAACTGTATTTTTACAAAGTAAAAATGCCAGGTGTGCACGAACTATAAATTTGATGCATCAATGCCATCTGAGCCTATAAAAAGTCTGAGACAATACCTATGAAAAGTGTGACCTGTTCCTTCCATCTCAATGAGTTGTTGACTCTGAACAATCAGAGAATTCAAGTCAAGGACTCTTAAGATGAGGCATTATCCATTCTTCAGTCTCAGAAGTGCACACCTAAGATCCGGTAAGAGTAGCATCCTCGCTGATCATTGGCTCCAAAATGTTGCTCTTACTGCAAACACACTGATGCATAATTTTACTCATGAAAATTCCTACATAGGGAAACATACCCAAGGAGAACCATGTAATGAATGTTATAGGCTGTGTGCAACACAGGGTCAGACATTATCAAGTAAAAAACTATTGCCTTTGGTCATAGCATGAGTTGATCTTATAACACTAGTAGCGTGGAGAAGGTTCCCAGTGATCCAGATGAACAAAAGTTAAAAATATGCAGAAAAAGTGAGGTATCTGAAGCCAGATATTGGGATATTGCCTGCTGCATGGACATGGGGGAAGGCTTGAGCACTATAAACCAAGTGGGTGGATTAAAGGAGGGCAGGAGCCTGAAGAGCACATAGGTAGTCCCTTTGGAGGAGCAAAGCATCTTTCATCTATAAATAAAGTCTGAGACTTTGTTTGAAAAAAAGCCTGAATTTTGCTTTCACTAGAACTGGCTCTGCCACCATTATTCATACTGAGCAGTACCTTAACCCCTACTTTGAGTAAAAATGTTGCTACTTTCACAGAAAAGTAATAGCCAGTGTGAATAAGAGTGGCATAATCTATCTCTCAGGATGCAAATACTTGCAATTAAGTTGACTGCTTGCTCAACAAACACTACTTGTGACCTGTAGGGCTGTCTAGAAAGAATATCAAAGTGAAGTACACTACAGTAACCTTTTTTGGTAGCCATGCCATCTCAAATGTCACAGGATATTATATGCAGGTTAAATGAGTCCATGCTTTCTAATAAACAATATGGATGCTGGGCCTTTGAGATAAAATCTATGTTCTGCACCCTTTAAAGAACAATGTACAGTGCAGCATGCCACCATTTGACTCCACGTTTCTATGTAGTTATACTTGTGGATATTAAGGTTGTCACTGCAATGGGATGAAAGAATCTCTAAGGAAGGAAGTGTGAAAAGGAAGGCATCTGGAGTTTTATGTAGGAAAAAAAAGCTGTTGCTAGATTTATTTTTTTATTAATTTTGTTTTGCTTCAAGTTATATACCAATGAAAATAGAAGTCTGGCTGCGGTTAGTGTGTGTGTGTGTGTGTGTGTGGGGGGGGGGGGGGGGGGGGGGGAAGGGAGAGGAAACTACTTTCATAAACAAAACCAACTCTCTCTCTCTCTAAAGGACAATTTATTCTCCAAATGAATGGCCGTCCTTTGAAAATATACCTGAATGCCTGAGCTAAAGTGATAAGTGATATTCTAACTGCATTAGCCAGTCTCTTAGATTTTTATTATTTTCCATATCTCTCAGTTGCTTTTAATTTCTCTTTCAAGCACATCATTTTTCATTTGACCCAAATAGGTTGGTTAGTGGTAAGAGCACCAGTGAACAACCTAATGTAGCTGATTGAAACTAAAATGTAAAAGCAATATTTTCTTTCTAGTGTTCTTTTGAAACCCTAATGTATTAGTGAAATAAAGAAAGCAACAGAATGCTGAATCACATGGAACATTTTAATGCTTCCATTCTCACTTTGGGGTTCCCACTCACTTGATGCCTCTTACCTTAATTGACTGTCCATTTTATTTTAACTCACATATTGTGGGTTCGCATTAGCCTACTTCTGGTCCCATTGAAGCTAATGGAACTTTTACCACTACAATAGGGTAGATGGAGCAGACTTAAACTGATACTGAGCACTTTTGAAAATCTCTCCCTACATATGTTAAAAAATTGTTTTTAAAAGAGACTTGAAAATCAGAATGGTCAGGCCCATGGAGGAAACAACAATAGCTCAAACTACTGTTTAGATATGAGAGTACAAGAGACAGAAAGGAGGGAAAAGGTGGTCTTTTGACTAAAGCATGAGATTGCTGCTCAGACTTCTTGTTCCAATTCTGTTGTGAACTGCCTATGAAACACTGAATTCATTGGCCCAGTCTTGCCTCCAATGACCAAGGGAGTGCTCCCAATGATTTCAACAGAACTGGGACTGCAATCTTAGCCTTCTGGTGCCTCAGTGTCTCATAGGCTAAATGAGAATATAAGAATAATTTCTTATCTCACAAGGATGTTATGAGGCTAAATATACTATTTGTAAAGTGCTTTGAGAACCTCATGGAGAAGTTACTTAAATTTTAAGTATTATAAATTATTCCAAGAATATGCTGGGACAATGTGCTTTGTCTCTGCCCGGGTGTCTCCTTTTGTTAAATCTAGCAGTGAAATATAGAAACTATCCATAGGGCAGCTTCCCTTGATCTGAAGGTCTAAGGGATACACTGAACACTTATGATTGTCATGGGAGATTATGGCCCTACAGCACATATGAGTTAAACTGAAAAGTTTGTTTATCCTGGCTGCATTATGCAAATGTAGCTTCTCAGATTCTAAATAGGGATTTTTCCGGTGACATCAATTCCATGTTGGCACCAGTGGATGGTCAAAAGGAGATGTGGTCTAGTTATAGAAGGGTTTTATTTTTTTATCTGTAGAACAAAAAAGATTGTATTGTTTCCACATTTGTGAACCTAAATAATGAATTACAGAGACAGGAGCTGTTATCCCTTTGATCAAGTAAATGTTCAACTGTTTCCACAGCTGCAGAATCCTAGGCAGTTAAATCATGTCCCACTATATAGACATAGACTACAAATGGCACAAAGCAAATCACTATCAGTTGGGAATACTAAGATGAACATGAGTGATTCTCAGAGGATATGTCCCCCTGGATTGGCAGAAATTCACTTGGCACCTTTTGTGTAATGTAACTAGGTGCCCATATGTCTTCTCCTAAATGACAGGAGAAAATGCTCATTTTCCTCACACCAGAAATTCAGAAATGTTCAAAAGTTCAACTCTCAGCATAAAGAGAACAAGGTACACAGGTAACTGAGATTTTCATACCTCAATGAGAAAGCAAACAGAGACAACAGTTAGTGAATTGCTGTCAAATACCATGCTGAAAGAACCCCACATAATGGCACAACCCACTAAAAACAAAACCTGGCCTCCTCCTATATTCAGGGATGTTTGGCATGAATGTGAATAAATTGTTTTCTGGTCTGCATTATTTTATGAGCATTTATGAGTCATTAGTTTGCTCCTTGTATAATACTTAACAGTACTGGATGTAAATGTTGATAGAATTTCATGCTTGAAGATGATTCCTAAGTGGGGTCTGTGATACAGTGTTCACCCACTCCCATTAGCCTAGGAAGAGTTAATGAGGCTTGGAAGGAGTCAATTAAGTGGAATGGCCACACCCAAGGAGAATTAGGTGGCCTAAGTAACCCTGGATGAATGGAGACAACTTGGGAAAGAATAGGTGGGGCTAGTATAAAGCCAGGACATTGACAGCAAAAAAAAAAAGAGTTGCAGTGAGGGAGTCTGCAGCTACTCTTTGGATATCTATGAGGGAGGGAAGGAAACCTAGGGGCAACTAGAAACCATTGGGGATCCAGACCCTGAAGGAAAGGTTTATCCAGAAGAGTGGTGGAGCGAAGGTGTGAGACAGGCAGAGTAGAAAAAGACTCAGAAATGGCAGGAAGGTGGGACATTGTAGATCTTGGCTGCTGATTGTGTTCCTGAGCTGGAACCTAGAGTAGAGGGTGAGCACAGATTTCCCTATCCACCTCCAGGGAAGTGGCACAGTCTGGGCAGTGAATGAGAGACTGCTTGAGACAGCTTTTGTGGAGAGACTTTAATACCCCAGAATTGGGAAAACACAGAGTGGTCTGGCTGGAGGACCAAGTCATGAAGAGGAACAGCTAAACAATGAATAGAGAGCACCCTGAGTCACACTTTTAATAGATAAGATTTAGGCTTATTGGAGTCCTAGATCCTTTTTGCTACACAGTACTGTTCAGAGCAGGCTGGACTGGAAGACTGACCATCACTTTAACCAAAGGGTGTTTTGTGCCCATGGAGACTGGTGACCCCAAGCAGTATGAGTGATTGGCTGAAGATACATTTGGTATATGAGGCATTATCCATATCCTGAGCCTATTTTTTTGTCAAATTTGAACACAATGTGGGTGCAAGCAGTAGTTTTGAGTGAGTTCATGTGCTGTAAATGTAATTGCCATGAGTGCACCTTAAAGGGAGATAAGACCCAACTCTGCTCTAAGTAGATCTGCGCAAAGGCTGCAAACATTTTAAACAAATCATGTTGAACACCTTAAATGAGAGTAGCCCATGAACTGAGAGGGAAGCAAGGTCATGACATCAACCAAGAAAAATCTTTTAAACCTCATTAAATGGAAATAAGGTGACCCAATACCTTTTGCATACACCCAAAAACTGTTAGAACATCTGCCTCGGGGTTCTGGCCTCCTGATGCGTCCCAGGAGTGAGGCAGTAGTGTCTTCCTGGTGTGAGAAGTATGTTTACCTCCTAGCAGTTTCTACTGCTGAATTATTCAAGTAAATGGATACTTGAAATATTTTTTTTACCTCCCAGCCAGACAAATCAACACATGCCACTGCTCTAAAATTGTAGCCTACATTTGAATCATAATTTGGCACACCAGTAATGACTAACTCCCCACTCTCCTCTCCTTACTCAATAAATAAATGTGACAGTCACTTCACGCCCATAATAACTGAAGAGATAAATACTTGGAACAAGGTGATAGTTCCCTATTTTTGATGGGCGGGGGGTGGGGGGGGAAAGAACAGTGGGAAAGGCAGTGGTTAGTAATAAAGATGCAAGGTGGGATTTTCAAAAGTGTACATTATTAACCTAATTTATATCCCATTAAAATCAATAGTAAAATTCCCCTGGATTTCAGTTGAATCACAGTTAGGCCATCATTGAGCAATTTTGAAAAATCCTACCCATTGTGACAACTTAACAGTGACATTTGAAAACAGTGGGCTAAATTCTTGGCTCACATAAGTCTCTGCCTTCCATGGAGTTATGCTGATAGACAATTTGGTCCAATATTTCTAAATAACAATATCCTGCTGTATCACATAGGTGGATGAGCAAAAAAGTGGATAATAACCAATAGCTCCCCCTATTTAAAACAGGCTGTCCTCAAATCAGCAAGCTAACCAACTTTTTCCAGTTAGGGTCATACTGTATGATTCAAAGTTGACAGCAAATGGCTGGCCCATTGGCTGACCCTTGTATTGTCCCCCTTGCCATTTCAAGTAAGAAAAGTTTGCGGATGGGGTAGCGTGTATTTAAACCTAATGTCTTCAGATAGTTGAAATATACTTGTCTTCATGGAAGCCTTCATTCCTTGACAAGTCTGAAATCTTAAATATTTATGTTCCTCTTTGAGATATTTGAGAATGAGAAAGTTGTGTTTGTGTGTAAAATGATTAAGTGTACATTTTAGAAGAAAGTTCGACCATAAAGCAATGATAAATGCAAAGAACTATTAAAGAAAATGTAACGTTATCGATTGTTGGACTTTTATGGACACCAATTACTGTGGAAAATGTAAAAATCTAATTCACAGCTAGTGTAAATTGGTGTAGTGCCAATTA
This sequence comes from Emydura macquarii macquarii, assembly GCF_026122565.2. Taxonomy (NCBI): domain Eukaryota; kingdom Metazoa; phylum Chordata; order Testudines; family Chelidae; genus Emydura; species Emydura macquarii. The sequence goes on from NW_027133614.1 coordinate 7,074,208, forward strand.
AATCAATTGAACTATCTCAGGCCAATTTATGCCACTTGAGATGCTTATGTTTTTGTGTGGGGATTCACTCTGATCAAATTTGTCCACTACTGAAATTAAGGACCATATCAATTAATTTTTCATTAAGATGGTATAAAACCATATAAATTTGTTTTAATGACTTTTATATGTTAGAAAATCCTTATGAAAAGGGAGCTGATTTAGACCAAACAGTTTCACTGCTGTTGGTTAGCCTAAAATGAGTCTTGATTAAATATCTCCCTAGATAAATTCTTCTTTCTCCTATCTAATCTACTTGCTTAATTGCCAGCAAACTTGTTTCCATAGCACAAGTAAGATCAAGTAAGCATTGATTCTAGTGAAAGCTCTGTAAAAGGAGCTGTAGCAAAGATATAATTTATCAATACAATAAAAATATAGCTCTTCTAGCACTTTTGATGCTCAGATCTCAAAGGACTTTACAAAAAAAAAAAGGAAAGTATGATTATCATCATGTTACAGATAGTGGGGACTGAGGTACAGAGAGGTGAAATGTCAAGGATCATGTTGCAGACCAGTGGAAGAGCTGGGACTTAAAACTAAAGTCTGCTGAGTCACAGTCCTGTGCCTTGTTTACTAGGCCACATTGCTCCCCTTCCCAACCCAAGGGTTTCACTCTTTTGTCTGTGTCATAAGGGATAATAGTGCAAGGGAAAATGAAGGAGAAACATTCATTCATTTAGTTATAGGGCAAAGATGTAGAAAGGGGAAGTTATATGACATTAATAAACTGATCACCAGAAAGAGCTGCTGTTCTTTAGTGATTAAAAAGTACCTGATTCCTCCAGGAACTCTCATGTGGAAAAAAGTGACATTTTCGCTAAGTTGCACTGAATTGTACATAGTCCTTTAAGGACCAAACTGTAACCACCAGATTTGTGTGCCTCGCTACCTTAAGATAGACAGTGTAAGTGGAGGCTCAGGTGCAAGAGTGTTTAAAGTATTTACTGGCCACCGAGCCATCCGAATCCCATGCCAATCAGCTCTTTAAAAAATTCAGTCTATGAAGTTGCCATCTTCTAAGGAAACATTCATTACACAAATTGTGATAAAGACAAGAGGGTCCCTGGATGTGATCCGAATACATAAACTTATGAGAATGGCAAAAGCAGTTGCTAACTCCAAAAGGCAAGTCATATCCAGGGGGAGAATGAAAAGATGAGACACAAGTCATTAGGGATCCATAGTCAAATATGTAGTAAAGAACAACTACGAAGAAGATGGGATATAGTTAGATTATTTTTTTTCTCATGGTCTTCATTGAGTTACTGTACTGGGACTTTCTGATTCATACTCTTTTAATATCTGAGACTGGTGACAAAAAAAGATGCTGTTTAAAATGAAATGTACCAGGTTAAACACTTGAATGGTGAATTCATAATTTTGCTTTATCACAAAGTGACATTGTCAGCCTGTTTAGGTCCCCCAAGATGTATCGACAGTACTTTAAAATTGTTAATCTGTCAAGGAACTTCCTTTCCATGCTGCTCAGTGTGACCGTAAATTCAGCCCAGAGTATATGTGATTTAAATGGCACGTGCTTGCACCAAAATGAATTTGACCGTATGTATTTCATAAAACACTTTAAGGTAAAATTCACAAACATTAATAATTTAAAAATGATCAGTAAACCTGCATACTCAAGCAGCTCTCACAAGGAAAGTGTGTTACCCAAATAACAAATATTACAGGATCTTATTAGGGGATAAGGCAACAAGCCACATTTATTGTGAACACAGAAACTTAGTAAATAGTATTAAAGAAAAGAAAAGTATCAACACTGTAATAACATTAATATTGTGCTTTACCAATGAAATAGCATTACTAATAATGTAAACACTAGGAAAACAGTATTAACATTATATCAATACTACATGTTTCAATTGATGCTTCCATTCACATACACTGACAGGCACACACAGATAGAGACAGACAAGCATACATAGGGATCTTCCAGATGTTATAGTTACCAGCTTCTTGGTGCTCATGATAGTCACTGGCCAGGTGACTAGAGCATGAGGATGAGGAGCAAGGTTCTGCCGATGAGCATCGGTACTCCTGGCTGATGTGATGTTGTAGACCCGAACCTCCAGCCTTCATCTTCTTGTCCCATTTTATAGGGAAAGGACCCCATGTCAATCTATGGGTTTTACATGGTCATGCTGCAACTGCATTCTTGGTGTGATTCTTAATCACCCACATTGTTGCAAGCCTGATCAGATTTTGTCCTTTGAAATGTGCTGGCTCCAAAGTTATCAGGGTGGGCTCCTCTTCGGCCATTTGATCATCTTTGCTTCTTTCTTCTTCCCTCAAGCGTTTTAGGTGAGGCTGGTGTTTTCTTCATGCCTGTTTTGATATCCCTTACTCAGACCAATTGTTCAATCACTCTTTTTGTCTACACCCAACTCAATTGCTCAGCCATTCACACTTCAATCACTCAGGTCCAACTCCTAGCTGAAGAACTTACATATTATTTTTTAGAGCAAACCTTATTTCATTTTTGACAGTGTCTTTCACAATTAGATAGATACATTACATTGCAGTGTGGCTTTTGTACTTAGAAGAGGATTTTTACAAATGTATAGGAAGCAGGTAAAATTAACAGATAAACTGGCCAGTGGACATAGTACAGACATTTACAAACAATCTTAAAATTATACAAAATGCAGACAGACTTGAATTAACATTTAAAAGGGTAGAACAGTAAGAGTCAGTTTGAGGTTTTAGCTTTTGATTCAGACTGGTGCACCTTTCGGTGGTGGTGGTGGGGGGGGGGGTTGTGGCTCTGTTCTTACATATATTTCAAAAACAAGATTTTGGCCAACAAGTGTTGGGGGTGGATGTCATTGTTTTGTGTGGCAAAAAAAAAAAAAATTGATATTCTTACACAACCTCCTTAAGGGCATGGTGCTGCTGAGGTGAGTTCTTTTTGGCCATCTTTTTATTATTGTTTACAGTGCCTCGCACAACGGGGTCCTAATCCCTAAATGAAGCTTGGAGGTGATACCACACTACATGCAACAAATAATTGAGTTATGAGTGGTAGCCTTACATTTTTTTTAAGGCAAGTTGTCTATCCAGTTGGACCCTGATTGTGCAAATACTGGCACATGTGTGTAACTTTCCTACTGTGAGTAGCCCCAGTAATAGTAAAATTAAGCATGTGCTTAAGTGTTTACAGGAATAGGGCCCAGATTTATTGTGTGAAAGGTTTTTGGCTCATTCCTTAGCTATTAATTATCCCTGTATCATTTCCTGAGTACGTTTTCCTGAATTGCAATACAGGCGTGTGGGTGGGAAGGATTCATAGATTAGGATGGGAGTGGGGACTTTTAAAGATGATCTTTAAATCTGAAGTGAACAAATGTTGAAAAATGACTGATAAAATATGGTCAAAATCTACTAATTTACAAAAAATGTCAAACATTATCCATCTAACTGTATGGTTTAGATATTTAAAAAACATTTAAAAAACCTTCCAAAGCATTCTCTTTCTTTGGTCAATTAACTGTCTGTGATAGCTTCTTTTAAGAAGTAACCCATTTTCTTCTCTGGAAAATTCAAGTCAGTCAATACTTTGACAATTGTCTGAATTGGTGCTATGAAAACTCATTCTGTGCTATTATTAAAGCAAGACTGGCTACAGTAAAACTTAATTTAAGTGTGTGTTGGTGCTTTCCATTTCAGGGGTTCGGAACTCTGCAGTACAAATTTGTTCCTCACTAAAATTTGGATTAGGAAATCCTGGCTCACAAACAATTTTAAATAAAACATAAAATAAAATTTGAAATAGGGGATATTCAGCTGACTCTCGAGTCTTGCTAAGATGCTGCTTTTACAGAGCCATGGTTTCAGGAATGTGCATCTTGGACCCCTTGGACCTACCGGCCATGAAGGCAATCTACATTGAGAATTCTAGTTAGAGGTCAATAATTTTCTTTCATTCAGTGAGAATGCCTTTGCAGATTCCCCTTCTCTCAGGAGAATATCTTATAGTAATAACCTTTTGTAGTGGGGGTGAAGGGAGTACTGCAGTAAATATTGAAGCAATACTATCTGACCTGCCTCCGACATTGAGGGTGGCGAGATGTATGAGTAAAGGTGGGAAATGTCTCATGACAGCTTTACAGATTTCTCAAATGTCCAGTCACAGCTGTAGCCTAGATTTAGTCAAATTATGCTAGAATACCAGAGCTAGGTTATGACAGAACTGAATATACAGTCTAAGGCTCTGCAACCATTTTCTTAGAGAGCGATCTACCTTTGAGTTACCTCCAGATGTCTTGGAATCTTTAGTTGGTCTCTGCTCTAAAGCATTCTTAAATGTGGAAAGCCAGTTCTTTGGAAATGATTGGAGCAGTTGACATAGAACTAGTGACAAGCATTTGTGTGTTCATTAGACCTCCCTTTGGAAAAGGAAATTCAACCGACACACTAACTTGAGACAGGCCTGAGGTTAAAGCTCCTGCTCATGAAAACTGCCTCTACAAAGCATTCCAGAACGCTGGCTTAGAGGTTCAAGAGTAATATGTTTCATGATGTACACTTTTTTTAAATCCAAACTTTTTTCTTTTTATTAAAAAAAAAAAAAAATCTCCAACATTGTGAAGTTTAGATTTAGTGAACACATCAAACCAAACCAAAAAACTCTAGTTTATCCTACAACACATTGCTACTTTATTAATGATATCACAGCATGATAGCACTGAATACAAAGAAATGAGGATTTCAAGAGCTGCTGTCTTGGACATGGTGATAAAATTGGAGGGCAATTGGGTCTTCAGTCTATCAAGCCAAACAGCATCAATGTGTACTTTCCAGAGGGGAGACTAAAGAAAAAATGATTTGGCTGTTACGTTTATACATAATATAAGGTCAGTTTTAGCCATCTTTACAACTCAAACACAATTCACATTTAAGTCCATGCGCTTTCTCTTCTGGATCTGAACTCATTCCCCATTGTGGTCTCTTGGGAGATCTTGCTTCATATGGATGATAGGATTAGTCTCTTAAATCAGCTAGAAAGATAACATTTATCCCATAGCATTGCTGTTGCCTCACCATTCTATCCCATATTAGGAATGGGTGAATATCCCAGCTTCTCATAATCAGATCAATATTTGTGATAAGCTAAAAGCTCAAAACTCTCCACATTGGCCTAAATCTTCTCTCTGAAGATAAACTCTAATGGATTTCAATAGCAGCAGAGTTCATCAAATGCTGATTTTGAAAATCCCATCCATAATTTTTAGTGCCATATATAATAAAAAAGATATTTTAAATAGACCATTGTGAAGCTTAATTTAAAAGTTGTTCCAGTAAGAACATGCTGGATCTGAGTTAATACAATTGTGTAACGACAGATATTTTGAAAGAAAAATGTAAAGTGACTTTATTTCATATTAAAAAAACAGCTTCTCACTAATGGTATTTAGTGATTTAAACACAAACAAGCAGTCAACCATCATTGTGTCTTAGGTAAAAAAAACCTGTCTCTTAGAGTAATTTAATATTGATTTATTTGAGCGACTATAGTGGATCTAAAAGAGGTATTAAACAAACAGATCATAACAAAATAATGGTGCTGGGCTTTTTCTCGAACGGATCCCTCCTGACCCATTCTAAGTAATTAAAGTAGAATAAGACATGTAATGTGTTTGTATCAGCAGCAATCCTTACATATCACATGCAATTCTGCTGCACACAGCTGTTTAATTTTATGTTTTGTCAGAATAGCATGGGGGGGGGGGGGGAGGTGAGGCTAAATTAGCCAGAGCTGTAGGAGAGAGAGAAGGTGCAAATGAGATTTATCCGAGTCCACTGACACTAATGAAATAATAATCAAATACATAATAAGCTCAGTGATGCATCCAGAATAACCATTCTCAATTCTCCTGAACTCTAAGAAATTGTTACACCATGTTTTTTTCTGTACTTTTCCTAAAATCGGCTGTAAATTAGCTGGGAAGGCATTCAACTGGCATAGGTGATGACACATGAAGCAAGTGGCAAATTTAGAATATCTCTTGATCTTTTTTGTAGCTCATTGGGTGAAGGAGGATGAAGCATAGTCTTTCTCTTTATAATTCTGCTTTTTTGTGTGTTTTGAGAATGGTGCCGAAGCAGACAGGGAGTTATTGTAAGTGCAGTGTTTTCCCAGTCTGTAGTTTGTGCTCCTGTGGGATGTACATGTGTAGATATAAACCTTCCACAAATCACTGTTGGTTTATACTTTCATCATTCCTTCTGATTCTCCCCTCCGAAGCTGTGTAGAAGATGGAATATCAGGCCTGCCAACCGAATGGATCCCAAGGATCCTCAGGTATGGCAAAGCATGACTCTGGAGGTCCCAAGCAATCCTTATGAGGATCATCTTCCATTCTGGTGTCCTGCCTCTTGTCTTAAATCCCAGATACTCTGCGCTCTTAGGAACACTGCTGCTATGAGGTAATAGTGTTGGTGCCTGAACTCTACTTCTTTCCATGATGGGGTAACAGGTATGGAGGTGGAGTTGATCCTGATCTGAACAGCTATTGTTCCAGTCAGAAATCCATCCAGTTCCAAGAAGAGCAGGCTACTTTGAGAGGAAAAGGAAATCCCATTTATCTCCTGTCAGGGTGGCTATGATTAAGATAGGTCTAGTCTCCCTGTGCCAGAGCAAGTGCTCCTAGTTGAGTCAATTTAGGGGGTAGGGCTGCACCTGGGCTTATAAAGGGTCAGAGAGCGTTTGTGAGGGTACATCTAGAAGGGGAATTGCAAAGTTAAGTTGCAGAAAGGAAGAATTTCCGCCAGTAGTCCCTGAAGAAGGGAGTTGGGTCTGGGTAAGAAGACCAACTTCATAGTTTTCTTCTTCCTTTTGAAGAAGGCAGACTAGGACTTGCACTTTCTTCAGCTTCTTAGATAGCAGGAGGGAACAGTACCTCAGGGAGGAAGAGCTGTGCCTAGCTTAAGGCTGGGTGGAAGATTTGTTTTTGTTTGCTTTTTGGAACTTTATGTTAATAAGGAAACCAGTGCCAAGAAGGGCTGTGAGTTGGATGAACAAGACTGTATGGAGTCTTGTTTAAGGAGCCCTGAAGAAGAGGAATACAGAGCAGCACCTGCAGCGGCACCCTGCTGGCCACAAGGGAGCACTCAGGTGGTGGCTTCCTTGGTACACCACCCATATCTATGGAGACCTTACTTGTGTGGCTCTGGAACTGCAGGGCCTCCATGGTATATGGGGCCAGAAGGAGCATATAAAAGAGCCACTGCTGTCCATCCTGTACAGGTTTGGAGGCTTTTTACATAGTAAAGAGTAGCAGGAAGCCCTTGGGTTTTCATGAAAAATATACTGAGAAAACGTTATGGATTTTTCACTTGCTATGTTCCAGTTCCATTGACGGCAAAGTCATAAGAAAGCTAAACAAAGATAAAGAGAGAATTTGTGTTGCTATAGATGCCACGATTATGAGTGCTAGTCTTATTTGAAATGTAATACATAGATAGCAACCGAAAGTAAAAGTATTTATTTTTGTGACTGTCTGAAAAGTCTCTTGTGTCTAAGAACACTGGTCACCATGCTGATATAGTGTCCATCAAACTAACACCTGAAGACTAGGAGGCATTCTGTGCTAACTGCCTACCTGAGCAAACACATCTTGCTATTATAAACCAATTACACTAATATATGTTTTTTGTAACTTTCCTCAGCCTGTTTGGCAACAGGTGGCTGAACTATTAAAACACTGGACTAAAAATAACCAAACTTAAAAAAATTGCAGAAAATGTTTATGAGGGCAGCGATGTCTGTAGCCCCTGTAAAGGTTCAGTTCCACATTCTGAAATTGCTGTAATTCATCAGGTCCTCACATTGAAGTCAGTGCAAAGACTCCATTGACTTCAGTATCTTTTTTTTCTGGCTGCCCAATCTCAAAAAAAGTATTTTAAAACTGAAAAAGGTACAGAGAAGGGGCAACAAAAATGATTAGGGGTATAGAACAGTTTCTATACAAGGAGAGATTTAAAAGACTGGGACAGTTCAGTTTAGAAAGGAGATGACTAAAGGGATATGAGAGAATTCTATACAATCATGAATGGTGTAGATAAAGTGAATAGGAAAGTGTTATTTACTCCCTCACACACATTAGGACATGGGGTCACTCAATGAAATTAATAGGCAGCAATGTTTAAAACAAAACAACTACTTCACTTTATGCAAGTCCAACTGTGGAACTTGTTGCCAGTGGATGTTGTGAAAGCCAAAAATGTAAATGGGCTAAAAAAAGAATTAGATACTTTCATGCGGGATAAGTCTATCAATGGCCATTTATCTAAGACGGTGAGGGATGCAACTCATCCTTTGGGTGTCCTTAAATCTCTGACTGCCAGAAGCTGGGACTGGACAACAGGGGATGGATCACTCAATAATTGCCCCATTCTGTTCATTCTCTCTGAAACATCTGGCATTGGCCACTATTGGAAAATAGCATACTGGGCTAGATGGACCACTAGTCTGACCCAATATGGCCATTCTTATGAGTTGGATGCATCCCCAAGATGGATCTAAGATATTTGTTCTCTTTGCTAGCAGAAGAAACAGCAACTTGGGACAAGAATCCATCTTGCATCTTGTGTGATGTAGAAGCAGTGTATCAGTTCAGTAGGCTTTCGTTATAAAAATAATAGACTTAGTGGTACTTAATGATAAAGTATATGGAGTATAAGTTCTCATACATCCCTGATGTTCCCCCTACCCTCAAAAGACCAACTTCCACTCAAATTGGCACTAAAAAGAAGCATCGCTTTTGTTTTCTAAGGGTTGGATTGTCATATTCTTACTCCGTTGTAATACCTTACACACCAGTACCTTGTGTAGCTCCATTGTATTCAGTGGAACTTCTTGTAGTGCAAAGGATGCACTGGAAGGGTATCACAGTCCGGTCCTAACAATTTACTTGTTGCACTTGCAGTATCCCAAGCATTCTAGACTATGTAAACATAGTTCTCTCAGTTGGGAATAGTTGCATAGCTAATAGGACCCAGACTGATTTAAGTGTCAGGGAGTAACTGGATGTGTGTGCGCCCGTGCGTGTGTGTATATGTATATATTTATAATGTATGTAGAATTTCTAGTCTGGGTACAACATACTGAGCCTCTGAGTTAATCATGTTAGTTAATACAAACTCCCAGGGAAATGGAAGCATCTAGGAAGAGAAATAAAAGAAACTGAGGGAAAACTACCCTGTATTAGCCTGAGACGCTAACTCCCTACCTATTACTATGGTAAAACAATCATATGGCCTGATCCTGACGGTTTCCCAATATACTTAAGTCAAAGCTTACTTTAGCTAATGCAAGCTGTTACGGGATACTTGACATGGATGAACAGAATTATGAGGGGTGGATAATACATTGTTAACAATTTCCCGACACTTATATCAGTACTATTCCTAACACATATATTGGTTAACAACGAGTTCCATTATCTATAAATTAAGCATTCTTTCATATGAGGGTCACTTCTTAGGATTACATTTAGAGATATTGGGATTTTTGGAAAGTAAAAATACCATGGCATGGTGAATCAAATATATATAGGCTTGAGAGAATTTGACTTTTATCATTTTGATATGTTTATTTTAAGCCTTTTTTCATTTGTCTATTTACATTTTCACAGTTATGGGAGATTATGGAAGGGGAGGTCAGACAAAATAGTTATTTAATGAAAGAAGCCATTGAGATTCAAAAGGTTGAAGCTTTATAAATGTTGAAACATACCACATATCTAAATATACAAGACAAATATCCATAAACTTTATGTTCTGAAGTGGTGTTGCCTATATATAAATTTTGATTACTATTAATGGATATATTTGGGGGGGGAGGGGTGAGATTGAGATTGCTGATAAAAAATCAAATTCTTCAAATCTAAATATTTAAATAAATTACGTCTTCACTGCCAAATACGGATACAACTTTCCAATGCCTTTTTTATGTGAGGTACACATGTAAATAAGATTCAAGAACACAAACAATGTTGGGATTAACATAATATGGTGTAAATATCTGTCTCGGTAAAGCATTAACTTCAGAATACATTCTAATTACTACCTGAGAAAAATTATACAGTAGTTCAATGGATGGTTTAGTATTATCGCCTAGGACCATATGTGTTCAATTATTTAAAGAACATCTATATCATATATATTTAATCTGTGTAACTATGAACAGGTTTGATACATGATGAAGCATACAAATGTTTGACATGCAGAACTACCTGACAGATGTTTAAGGACACAAGAGTGATTTTAGGAGTTAGTCTCTGTGCTGATTTCTTTCTATTCTATTATCACCATATATTAAGAATGTCAAATGCTGTTTTATTATAATGAACTAATATATTTTTAGTTAGTAGAGGTTTCCTTTTTAGCAAATGTCTGTTTTATTTTTATCAACAGATTATATTATGTTTAAAGAAACAAGACAAATTATACTGAATATGCATGTATCCTATAGGCTATCTCTTTCGATATATTATTTACCCAGATCAGGAAGGTAGTTATCTCAGTGTCTAAGTATGGATACTGAAGTCAATGGAAGAATACTCATGTAGGTAGAGTTAGATATGTACACACATGTTTCTGGGATTGGGGCCTTAAGCAGAACACCAAAACATTATTCTCCTAGATATAATATATGTAAAACAACTTAATAAAGTGTTGACATTCAAAAGCGACTATTTTTTTTTTCTTGCTTATGTGACTTTTAAATCAGATATCTAGAGTTCCCAACTTTAATCTGTCTTTAAAGTGTATATATACCAAGGAGGAAACAGTATAATTTTAGGCTATAACCAAAAATAAAGAGATTAAATTAAATACAAATAAAAAGTTTAAATATCAATAAACGCTTTCTGAGTGTAAGATTGAGTGCATAAGACAGTGGAATACTTTGACAAATGAAATTGAATCTCCATCAATAGAGATTTTAGCTAGACTGACAAAGCACTACATGATGTACTATGTGGAAAGCAATCTTATACGGGTGGGTGGGATAGGTTAGAAGACATTTAATAGTTCACTTCTTATTTCAATAATATAAAGAAAGGAATGTCAAACCATTTTTCACTGAGCTGCTAGCTGTGAAGTTTGAATAGCTTCACGTTTGAACATAACAGGTGGCTGAAATATAAAATATGGTCCCAGGGAAATTTACCTCTCTAAACATCAATCATTACTATGTAAATAAAAGATACCATTCTCAGTAATTGAGGCAATTAGTTCCTTTGGTTGTATCTCTGTACTGCAACAATTCAAGCTAAGAGCCTGATTCTGGTCTCAGTTTTATACATTGTACCCTGTTGTAAAATTAATATTTTAAATGCAGTCATTCCTGATTCACACTAGTGGAAATGAAAAAATAAACTGCACAAGTAACACCGGTGCTACTTTACAGATTACTCATTTTTATTTTAATTCAATAAACTCAATTTTTTAACTTATATGAAAGTGCCATAGAATTTCCACTAGTGTGCACAGAATTCCGGTACTTAGCCATAGAACTCAGGTTCTTTTTCATGGAGTGAATGTGGCCTTGCATATAACCTCAGACTCTTGTCCTGTTTGTGTCCAATTTTTGTCTCTAGAGATGATAAACGCTATTTTCTCTGATGTAATTTTTATGAATCCAGAGTATAATACCCAAAGTCAAATCTTCTCCTGGAAACCACAGTTTCTGTTTATATAAATAATTTATTTTTGTTTCTCCCTCACCTGCAAACATAGTCATTAGCGCATCTTGGATTGTGCAGTTATGTGAGATTTAGCTGAGATTGCGTGTGTCTGATAATTTGCTCATATAATAAGTTCCAATTTTGTAGTCAATGTATTTTCTTGACATAATTCAATATGAAATATAAATTCATGACAAATACATCAAGATTAACATGCTAAATGAGGGGAAGCCAGATTTTCAGATAATCAAGCAGTAAATCAAATTTTTCTCTCTCTCACGCGTGCGCGCACACGCAAACAGAGATTCTTAGAATGAATTTGAATTTATGATGAAAACTGTTTGGAGTGCACCATCTCTTATGATTTAAAACCAAACTACATTGAAATGAGAAGTAGATTTTGTTAATAAAATTCAGATAGGAATACCAAACTTGGGGCAGGTTTACACTACCACTTAAGTCGATCTAACTCACGTTGCACCCCACCCTGAGCAACGCAATTTACAGTGACCTAAGTGATGGCCACACCAGCACAATGTTGGCAGGACAGAGTCTCCCATCAACATAGCTTCCGCCTCTCATGGAGGTGTAATAATTATGTTGTTATTAATGACGGGAGAGCACTCTCCTGTCGGCATACATCTTCACCAGAAGACGCTGTGTTTATGTATCACTACTGGTGTAGACCTGCCCTTGCTCAGCCTTGCTCAATTAAAAAGGTGTAGCTCAGAATATTTTTTTCAATCATGTGAACACAATGGAATTACTTTAAGGCAGTATTTCCTAGATATTTGAAAGCTGAGTCTCACTTCAGGGAGAAGGCTTGGCAAACAGTTTTGGGGAGACTGTTCTGTGTATAAGGAGCAGCGTATCACAAAGTAGAGATACTTCCTTTAGAGAAAGGAGATAGAAGGGATATTAAAGATGGCAGGGTTGGCAGAGCAGAATGGTGGGTAGGAACACCAAAGGTGAGAAAGTCAGACTGGGATAAATTACAGGAGGATGAGATTAGAATAAAAAAGACGCAAAAGGTCTCGGATCCAACATAAGCAGTAAAGGAAATTACAGTGGGCCCAATCTTGAGAGGTGAGGGACATCTGCCACTCTTATTAATGTCAAAGGTTAACGGGAGAGGAAGGAGATAGGAGCAACTAAAACTTTAGTGAGAAAAGGAATGATGGTCTTGTACCTAACTCACAAGCCTGCGACTCAAGAGACTTAGATTCAATTCCTAATTTTGCCACAGATTTCCCATGTGACTACAGGATCTTAGTTCCCCATCTATAAAATGGGGTTAACTTTATCTCCAACTGTTTCTCTTTGTTGACTATTTAGATCGTAGTTCTCAAATTCTGTGAGACAGAGGCTGTCCCTTGCAGTGTGTGCATATAGTACCTAGTGCAATGGGGCCATGATCTTGGCAGATTCTCAGCTTCCACTATAGTACTACTACTAATTTTGTAACAAATTTCTGCCATTTTAGCATTGCTGAAAAGTCACATGTATGGAATTTTCAAGTGTGTATAATGTCCATATTCCACTCCGGTACAACTATCTATCTTGGTTGCAGATGCATATCTTGCAAAATGGGGAAGCCAATCAATGCTGAGAGACTTACATTTACTGTATAATTATCTAAATCAGACAGCTAATCTAAGTGCAAGGATTAAAAAACTCAGCTATGAATCTGACTGGCTGAAACAATAGTCATTAAAAATTCATTTACTTTTCTGGGACAGATTTTTAAAAACTTTTTATTAAAGCAAAATTACCATAGGACATTAACACAATAAATCATACATTACTTATTACTTATTCAGGATCACGTTAATAATCCAAAAACACGACTAAAAATTCTGGTTTGCTGGCTGGGTAGTCCTCCTCCTCTGAGAATGCTAAAAAGGATGACCCCATTTCTAAGTACCTATCCTCTCTCCAGTGAATGTGACTACCGATACAGAATCAAGCTGCAATATTGTGGCCACAGTAGAATGCAGAATTTCAAATGTGAATGCATTAACTCAGTGTGCTGCTCTACACACTGGGAAAAGAATATATAAAACACATTGAATTTCAGAACCTATTAGTAATTCACTTTGAGAATGGAATGGGAGAAAGGTTATGATATACTACTACTTCCTGGTTCTCATCTCAATAATAAACTATAGCACGCAATGACTTAAGGCTTGTCTACTCTAGCACTTATGCCAGCAAAATTTTTGTCTGAGTGACATAAATTTTGCCAACATAAGCGTTTGTGTGGACTGTGCTATGTTGGTAGGAGATGCTTTCCTGCTGACATAGCTACTGTTGCTCATTTAGGTGGCTTTATTATGTTGGTGGGAGAGCTCTCCCTTCTGTCAACATAACATGGCTACAAAAGCGCTTATGCGGGCAAAATGTATGTCTCTGAGGGGAGTATTTTTTCACACCCCTGAGCAACAAAAGTTTTGCTGGAATAAGTGCTAGTGTAGACAAGGTCTCAGTCTACTATGTCTCAGTAAACTATGCCAGATGTGACTTTTTTGTGGACATGAACTTTGAAAGCCTATCCAGTCCCGGTATATTTTTATGTCATACTTAAAGGTTCTTTAAATGCATTTCCTGTAGTATGAATTCCTCTTGGCTACATAGAAGTTCAACCAGATGCTAATTCTCTGAACTGTAATTAACAGCATAACACTTAAGAAGTAATTTTTATAATGATTACAGTCACTATACTTTGATTCTTCTGAAGTGGTAAGTACTGTAATCACCACCTGTTCACAGACAGGCTTATTGCACCACAGGCTATTAACAACTGATAGCACCATTTAACTAAGCTTGGTTCCTAATGAATTGCTGGTAACTGATTTTTTTTATGTCAGAAAATGAGGAGACAGATAATGCGTCTACTTAACAGTCTGAAATTGAATGTATTCTAGTCAAATTAGTTTTATGGACAAATTTTGTTTGACATTTTCAGCTGTTTTCCAGTTTCTGTAACAGTTACAAAATAGTTTATTAGGGAAAATGGGGATAAGATCTAGTCAACTTTTACCAAAAGGTTAGAGAAAGTGTGGCTGTAGTGGAGGGGTTGAGAAAGAAATACAATCTAAGGAAAATATATATAAATATGGCCCAGTTAGTATCTTAATTACACCAGTGCAAGTCTGGAGTAATGACAATGAAGTTAATCCAGACTTACATTAGTAGATTCTGATCTCAGTTACAACACATGGTTATTTTTAAAAAATGATCATATGTGGAACCGTGACATAACTTCCCCATAGTAATCATTATTACCCTTTTGGTGTCTTGTTCTGATTACAGTAGTTGTTGCTCTTTTGAAAGCATGGTTATAAATCAGCAATGGTACCTCTTAGTCTAGGACAGTGGTTCTCAAAGTGGGGAGGGGAGGGCGTGAGATGGATCACAGGGTGGGGCGGAGCAGGGGACAGAGCTGGTCTTGCTCCACACTCCCTGGAGATGGAAGCAGTTGTCGCCGCCCACCTCCTGCAGCAGCAGCAGGCCCCTGCTGCTGCTGGACATGCTCCCTGGGCTGCTGCTGTCGTTGCACTGCTGCAGCTGCTGCCTCTACTCCCCGTTTCCTGTGCTGCTGCCGATGCTTGCTATTCCTGTGTTGTGCCTGCCCCACTTCCCACGCTGTAGGCCCTATTTTTTCTGAAGGCGGGAGTTCGGGGGAAAGGAGGGCCTACAGCATGGAAAGTGCCCCCCTAATAGTCACGCCCCCCTTCACCCAAACCTCCCCCTTTAAGGAAAAAAAAGTCCAAGAGAGGGGGCTCCATTTAAAAAGTTTGAGAATCATTGGTCTAGGGCTGGATTTTCAATCCTTTATTCACATTTATGAGCAATTACACACATGAGAGTGACATTGATGTAATTGAAATTACTCGTGAGTAACTGCACAGCGATGTATGAGGTCCAACAGTCAATTCATATAGCTGAATTTCTAATATTTAGACTTGTTTTTTCTCATCACAGTTACAAGCTAATAAATATTCTATACCATCCTAACCTACTAGTCTTGCTAAACTTGAGGGGTTTGATCCTGTAATGTGTGGGGTGCCTTCATTCCCACTGATGGAAATGAGAGATCAGGATCAAGGGCCAGTCATGCTTCCTAAAACTAATTGTCTCAACACAATCCAATACACCTTGATGTTCCTGAAGCCACCTTGTTTAGCTAACCTCATTTTATGAACCTCTCAGAATGATTGAGAAGCCCACATGGCTAATGAGGGAGGTTAATTTTTTTCCTCCTGGGCATCTCAGGCCAGATGCTCAGCTGCTGTAAATTAATGTAACTTCATTAACTTCACTGGAGCTATGTTGATATATATGAGGTGAGAATCTGTCCCAGACAGTGTATTCTGTACTTATACAGTAACTAAAAAACTGCCGAGTTTCTAACTGCAAACAATATATTGGAATGGATAATCCATGCCTTTGAAGGTCCCGCTCTTGGTAAGATTGTGACTTCAGTCTCATGCTGAGCTTTGCTATCACAGTTGCCATATGCTCACACGGTACTCATGGGATGACTATACCAGAAAGAGTTTAAGCTTGAAAAGAATGGTGACAAAAATTACAAGGGAATTAGAACAATTGATTGAAGAAAGATCTAAAGAATTAAACAAATGTATTGTCATATGACTTAAATATGAGTACTTAAAGGGTGTAAATACCATGGAAGGAGACAAATTATGTGGGGTTGGGATAGAATGCAGCCTTCACTTTGATCACTCAGATGTTAATTAGTTCTCCTCGAGAAAGCTGATGGGAATAATTAGACAATCTGGCTGGCTGGCTGGCTGGACTAAGGAGCCAATTACCCCCATCAGATCAAAGGTGATAAAGAGGCAGAAAGGGAGTGCCAAAGGGGAGGGGAGAGAGGGGTCCAAGGCTAGTTGAGTTCAGTAAAAGGGAGGCCCTAAGGGATGGAAAACCGCTGTTCCCTTCAGGTCCTGGGAAGAGGGCCACAAGTGCTGTTGACACTATAACTACTACTGCACAGGGGATATTGTAGAAATGGTGGAGGGTACTTAAAATAAAATAATATGGTGAAGTCACAACTACTAGAGTCTGGGCAGTTCTGTGAGAAGAAGGTAGGGGAGGAGCCAACCCTGGTGACATGAGTGTATAACTGAAGAGAGAATATCTTGGCTGAATATTAATAAAAAATATCTCCAATGGAGAGATCTATGAAACTGGATTAATAAAGTATGCAAGAATATTTTACATATGGAACAATCCTGAAGTGCAGCCCCCTCCCCCCTGCCTCACCCCCTGTCTGATCTCACAAAAGGGGTGAGTCCTGATCAGCATCCTTAGGCTAGGCCGTTTTTCTTGCTTTCCTCTCGTCTCTAGCCCTTTTCTTCAGGGCTGTGGACTCCCCTCCACAGAGAACATTCTCACTTAGATTATTATAGTGTCCAGGAGCCCTAGTCATGTACCAGAACCCCATTGTGCTCGGTGCTGTACAAACACAGAACCAAAAGATGATCCTGGCCCTAAGGAGCTTACCACAGATGGATATATATAGGAGGGGTAGTACAAGTAAACAATGAGACCATATTGGTCAGCATGGTAGGCAGTGGTATCAGTACACTAGCTGCATAATCATCAAGTTTTATAGAGGTATCACGCTGTAGGAGAGTTTTGAGAAGAGATTTTTGGGGATGGATAGAAGTAGCTTCGAGGATATTAATAGTATCTGATGCATTTGGTTGGGTGGCCAACCAGAGCTCCCTGCAGATCTCTCAGCCATGTGCTTCTAGGGGAGTTGTGAGCTCCAGTGCCCCCTTCTCCTGTCAGCTTCTGTGCCGAGGTTCATTAAAAGTCAATAGCCCTACCAATAGCAAAAACGTTGTTTCAGTAGAAAGAGTCAGTCACTGTTGACGGCCTTATATTGCTCTGTGCCAGGCTGCCAGTTTCTCAGACATAGTCATTCAATTGAGTAACAAGCCCTCACTACAAATTGGATGGTCTGATCCACAGTGGAGGTTGCAATACACCAGGAAAGTCACACTCCATAATGAAGGTTAAAATACAAAGTGGAGCCACTGCAAAGGAATGGCATTCACAAAAGGCAACAGAGTTCATAATTTGACATAGACATATCCCCAATCTGTCACAGGCCCAATCCTCTAAACCCCTGCAAAACTAATCCTATGTGCATGTGTAAGGAGTATTCATGTAAGTGAGGGCTTACGTGATCAAACCTTAAGATCTCCCTTCAGAGGCAATATTACACCTCCAGTAGCATGCACTAATTTATATAAAAGATTCTCTTCCTTCTGAAGAAAATGCTGGTGACTTGTCAGAGCTCTACCTTTGCACATTCTTTCCTAGTGTTAGTTTCTTCTATCTGAAAAATGGAATCAAATGATTGACAGGAGCCATAATTGGAATGAGATGTGGAAAAACCCATAGATTTTGTTTTGCAAATTTTTTTGTGCCTTTTGAATTTTCTTTTATTTCATACTTGCCAGAGAAGTTTTGGTAGACACAGTGCTTGCATTGAATGCGATGATCCTATTAAATGGAAAATCTTTTGTTCATTGCCATTTACATTTCCTGAATATTTAGCAGGACTTATTTAGGTACTTTATTTTCAACTAGGCTTCCTAACTTTGAGTTCACCTAGTTGATTAATTGTCAAATTATCATTATTACTCATGCTATCATTATTCATATTGTGAAGGATTTAAATTTCTGACTGTTTGATGTAAAGTAACTGTAACAAAGGGTCACAATTATTATTTTAATGACAGTATAATCAGTATAACTCTGATTTATTAGAAATGCTAATTTGGTTTATACTAAGTTTTAATAACCTTCCTTAATGAAAATCAAGAATTGGTTTAATGTCAAAGTATATTTAAAGATATGGTGGTGGAAATGATGGATAGTTTTTCTTTTTATGAAAAATGGGTACACCCAAAAACCATTGGCTTCAAGGGTTTAATCCTGCAGAATGCTGAGCATCCTAATCTCTGTGTGTTTAGCTAGGACTCATGGGGCCAGATTCTAGCTGGTGTAAACCAATGTAGCTCCATTGACTTTAATGTAGATATGCTCATTTATACTAGTCGAGGATTTGGCCAATGGCAACTAGGAACTTTGATTTACAGGTGGGGAGGGATACAGAAATAGTGCAAATAAGGATGTTTTTTAAGCCTATAAAATGTTCCTAAATGGTTTTGATTTATCTGGCACACACGAGATACATGATGGTGTGGTGTGGCTTAAAGGTTTTATTGGCACTCAGTTGGGGTGACCATCATAATTTGAGGCTTTACCACTTATGAGTAATGAAGGAATCCTGACCTCTTTTTCTGATGAAATCTTCAGAACATGCCACAGTATTATCTATTCTGAAGGGGGTTGGTGGAGGGGATGTGTGTGCATGTGCATGCCTGCATATTACAAACTAGCGACCAATCATATAAAGAGCCGAGCACCTCCTGAGAACGGGTGTGTACCCTCAACACCCAGGGCAGTGGCTACTCATAGGATTTGGATCCACATTTTAAGGCAAAAGGAAGTACTGATCAGCACAGGACTTTGGCTTGAATGAGCTTTGAATTGGGTACTTTAAGGATGCATAAGACATTCACTGAGTTGCAAGGTAAATTCATTATGACCTAAAGAATATGTTCAGAAAAATGTGTTCATGTTGAACCATGCAAATTAACAAAACTGATAAATACCTTAGCATACACCTCTAATAAATATCTAATTTTTCAGTTATCCAATAAATATCTTTCTTACACCTACATTAAAATAACAGTGAAAAGTTCCAACCTTTGTCATCTGCTGAGCAACTTCCAAATTTGGACAAACAAATTGCTTAAACAGCCATTTTCCACTTTCATTGCTGTTGTTGTTCCTTCGTATTTAAGGTTTTTAAAACATACACACACAAAATGATTACCGTCCTCCTTAATCAGATGCAGAGATTCAAAATATTTTATGTAAAATCACTGCTTTGAATACAACAGCACCACTAACCTGCCTGGAGTGCAATCTGTCAATATTCAAAAAGCAGCTTCTGAGTTTGGCTGCTGTTTGTTTATGAAATGAGCTCTCAGTAATGAGGTCTTTGCAGGTTGATATTTAGTTCACTTTACTTCATGGTTAGCGAAGGTCAGTTCAGACTAAAGTATGTTTGATGATGGGAATGCATATGAATAATGTGTAAGGGCATATGATGTGCTCCACATCTGTATTATTAAGGGCATTTCAAGACTGATGTTGAAATGGGTTAAGTCCATTGTTTTTGAGTTAAATACATTTGGATGAAAGCATTTAGTCCAATAGACACAACTGGACTGCAGGACCAATCTGAAACCTTTGTCTTGGAGCAGAGAAGGACCTTTAGGCAGCCGTATTACTTTGCTGTCAGGATTGTCTTCTCACTCTTGTCATATGCCTCTGAGCTCCAACCCACTGTAGAAACTTGTCATCCTGATAATTGTATGCATAGCTTTTAGTGCATAATGCTAAAAAGATGTCTTTACTCTGCTCTTTTTTTCCTTGTTCACCTTTTGAAGTCCCTTGGTAAATCAAATCTGCTTACATCCTTAACCCCACAAGCCCTTATTGCTGCTGAGCTTCTGAGATGCTAGTGCCAAATGCACAACAGGCAACATAAAGCAAAGGAGGATGGATTAAAGATAAATAAAAGGCAGATGACCTGATAGGAGCTGACTAGGAGAATCATAGGACTGAATGTAAATTACCAAAGGTAGAGTTTTGATAATCCATTCCAGCAACCTTTCAGAAGGAAAGTGTCATTACCCTGAAATCACAATAAAGTCTGATGCTGAAACAGAAGGCTTAGTCTTCACCCAGAAAAACAGACTAGTATTTTGATATTTTTGCATTTTTAAAGTATGTTTCAGCTGTCATTTAGCACCTCAGTGTAACTCTAAATGATGAAGGTAGTAGGCTCAAACTTTTTTGTATAATATTTTGATATTAATTCTCTAAAACATCCCACCAAATCTGCAGGACTGGAAAGCTATTTCATTATATTATAATTTTAAAATAGTGCATTATTCTGTAAGAAGGAAAAGTGGTTCTACAGAAAAATAAGATGATCAAAGCAGAAGTGTCTTGAAAAGTAGAGGCTATGGGGAAAAATAAATACCAGAGTCGACCTTTTCCCTTCTCAGTTTTCCTTGTGTTGACACTAGTGATATCAATCTGCAAATCCTTCTGAACTGGTGGTTATTCTATTATTCAAGTGCAAAATCACATTCTCCTAAAGTTTTTCATTCAATTAAACATTTGAAATATGGGAAATACTACAGATTGACTTCTCAATAAGCTCTAAAAGTAACTGTTGGTTCTATTATCTGTCTGTCATGGCAGCAAGTTAATTACAATAAAAAGCTGACTTTGATTGTAATGATTAGATATTTAATAATGTTAAACTAAGAGGAACGTATAACTTCCTTTTTTATATAACTCTGTAGAATGAGACTTATTGCAGATCCTTAAAGGTGACATGTAAATGTGGACATCAAAAACATCCAGAGTTTTCATAATTAAAGACAACAAAAAGTTTGGAAGGGATATGAAATCTTATGCTTCAGGGCATAAACCAGTTTCAAACTATTAGAGACCTATGTGGTAGGTGGAGAAGATTATTTTACAGCTGCTTACTGTGGGCTACTTGTAGCTCTGAAACATCTGGTACTGACCACTGTCAGAGATGGAATAATGGACTAGATGGACCTTAGATCTGATCTAGTATGGCTGTTCCTATGACGAAAATCCCCTATTATGCTTCTTTATGATGTAAGTGAAGAGGAGACAAGCAGTAGGGAAGCATTTGCCCAATCCATTACCTAATGAAGTCAAAACAAAGCTCCCATTGACTTCAGTGAGCATTGGACTAGTATCAGTGTGTGTGGGAACAAACAAATAGGAAAATGCTGCAAAGAAGTATATGCAGTGTTGTAAGTTAACAGAAGTACAGAAGACGTGGCAGGGAAAGGTGAAATGGAAAGAAGTAGGCAGTGTGATTAATATTTCCCAAAAGGAATGTGTTAGGGTTCCTAGACTCTGTGTATGCTGAATGCGCATGAAGGGATTGTGTCAGCAGATAGGGCAAGAGACTTTCTTTTCATTTCATTTTTCCCTCCTGCATGGTCTGTATTTCTGTTTAGTGACTTTCCTGTGTATGCTTCTGGGAGTTAGGGGACCATGATTCTATTTCAGGCTCTGACAATGCCAGGACCATGAAGTCATATGATCTTGGTCAAGTCACTTCACTTGTTTGTGTCTTCCTACCATTTCCTGACCACCTTTTCGCTGTCTTGTCTATTTTGCTTGTACACTCTTTGGGAAGGGATAGTCTCTTGCTATTTATACCACACCCAGCTGCATTGAGGCTTCCAGCTATTATTGTAATAATGATGATGATGACATTACAAGAAAAATATGTGAAATTAGAATAAAAAGAAGACTAAACCAGTTTTGGAGCGTTCATAAAATAAATCCCCAAATTTTGATCCAAATATATGAACCATGGGTCATTTGTAATTGTAAAAGAAATGTAAAAAATAAACCAAATAACGTCATAATATGAGCAAAATATGTGAAATTAGAATAAAAAGAAGACAGCCAACTAAACCAGGTTTGGAGACTTGATAAAATAAATCCCCAAATTTTGATCCAAATATGTGAACTATGGGTGCCTTTGCAATTGTAAAACAAATGTAAAAAATAAACCGAATAACTTTATAATATGATCAAAATAAATCGGAGGAATACAAACCCCTCCGTTGACACTACTCAGAAGCAGGACTTATAGGACTTAACATAGAAGCCATGTAAAAAGTGGCCTTGGATGATGGAGCCTTGTTTGAGCGCTAAGTGATGTCTGACTGCAAGGGAAAGATTCAGATTCAGAAAACTTTCAATTAAAACATTTCTAGAAACAAATTTGTGTGTTTGAAACATTTTTCTTCTCAAAGAAAAGCTGTGCAACAACAAAGACTATTCCTATCTGTTCCAGAGGGGTAGCTGTGTTAGTCTGTATACAGCAAAAACACGAGAGTCCTGTAGTCTTTAAAGTGCTACAGGACTCTCGTTGTTCCTATCTGTGATTTTCATGCATGGGACATTGGGGAAAGGTGAATTTCAGGAGTAGAACTCGAAGTTCCATGTTTGTGTATCTAGATCTGAAGGTTTTTGCTACATGAGTTATCAGAGTATGGTACCAGTGAGGATTTAAATGGCTTTTGATTTTTTAATCGCAGGATGAAAAATCAATTAGAAGTGAACATGTTATGAAGTACTTGAATTCCCATTACTACATCAGCTGCTTTTTCAAGCTGAAACTTTTTTAATCTGTTCTTCCTGTGATTACTTAAGGGCTCCATCATTTATTGTGTTGTCTTCCTAGATTCTGCCTTCTGTGAAATATTTCTAAAATGGTAACGCTTAGGGAAACTGTAAGTGAACATTGGAGAAAAATATTTTATTGGAAATTAGTTTTTAGGTTTTTTTAAAGTTAGAGCAGTGAAGGATAGTGCATTTAGACAACAAGATGTTCTTTTCTGTTTTATTTTTTCTATGGATGAATAAGGAATGGTGAAAAACAAAATACTGAACATTCTTGGAACAGCATGTTTCATCTTCCCTCAGCATTGTCTTCGGCCTTATAGTTTAGGTGAATAGTACAGTTCTGGAAAAGTTATTTGGCATCTAACAGATCATAACATCACTGTAGGTTTTTGAAGCATCCTACAGAATTCAACTGAGAATTATATCCCTTCTCTAGAATTTTTTTAATCCTAAAATAAGTATATTTCTGTACATAAACAAAACTCCCAATGACTTCAGAAGGGCCAGCATTTTTAGAATTTCTATAGAAACTTATTACATTTTGATGGAATCCTATTGGTTTAATCCCTACAAAATTTTACCATAACAATTCCTGTGCCTCAATTGGCATTCCCAGGTGATGTCTGTCTTATATTTGATCCTAAGGTAACATATTTTGAAAGTCCAAAGCACATTAACTGCAGCTGTCTGAATCTCAGACACTATAGTTTCTCCTTCTATGTAGCCCCTCCCTTCACTTGGGTTGTGTTCTGGGTTCTTTTTTGTGACTGCAGCTTCCTCTTCCGAAGATGACTCCTCTCTGTGCCCAAGACACAAGGCGTGTTGTCCCTTGGGAAAGATGAATAATGCTACCACTGCTGGAAAAGAGTATAAAACCCAGGACACAGGAAACAATAAAATACACCAACTCAAATCCCAGCAAATGACACATCTAGATATGACAAAGGGGGACTTTACTGGGAGCAGGAAAACAGGATCTAGGGAAGGACAGAGTTAGGGTTAACAAAGTACTAAAACAGCAAATAAATTTCCCACCTCTCAACACTGGCACCTCTTCCCAACACTCCAGCTGGTAGACTGAGGATGAGTCTGGAAATGAGTACTGCAGTGCTGTGAACACTGGATGGATTAAACAACAATAAAAAAGGATGTGTGGGAGGTTCTCCTACAGAGTCCTCAGACCTGGGTGGGGCAAGGCCCTCTCCTGGCTCCCTGGACTGAAGTCCTGTGGAAGTCTTAGCTGGCTCTCAGTAGCCAGGTGGGGTCAAATCTCATCCAGTCTGGACTCTGGTCTCTGCAGGGCTGGAACTGTCTGACCATGCATTAGATCCCACTATAGTTCAAAGATTCCCTTTGTGGGGAACAGGAATTTATCAGAGATTCTCTGACCTGTTCTGCTTTTTTCTCAGCTCCTAAGATCAAATTGATACTAAATCTAGTCTCTTTGTCTGAATGAAGCTGACCCTGGCTCTTCCCACTAAGGGGGCCAAGCAGCACAGGCTACCCATTGGTCCAGCAAGATGTGTGTCCCTATTTGCCCCAGGCAACAGCATCCCTATTGGCCTCAACAATTCTGTCCCCATCCATCTCCAAGCATGCTAGGAAGTGATTTCAGAGGGCTCTTGTGTAGCCATAATCATTGCAGTCCTTATGATAGGAACCCCTAAAGGCTCAGACCAGAATTCCAGGAGCTGGCAACCTCCATGTGGGGGTTCCATTTATAAGGGGAAATACTTTTGGCAGCTCTGTTGTATTTGTAGAAAAAGTGACTTTTTATTGGCCACTGCTCTAAGTGTAAATATTTGTTATTTACTTATGGGACAAATGTGGGCTTAAAATATCTACTAGCTAAACTGCTTCTGATGAATCAATTTCTGCAGTTTAAGCTACCGTTTTTTTGGTTTGTTTTTTTTAAATGATAGCCGCAAAGTCTCCAGATCTTATAGTTGTGAAGGCAACCTCCAGTTGTGAAATGAGCAAAATTAATGTAGTGCAAGTCTTCCTGACTCTGGACACAGACCAGCTGCATTGTTCTGCTGGCTGATCCTAACTTTGCCAGACAGCAAATTAAAATTAACAGGGGTCTGGTCCGTTTCATAGGTACCTTTCAGAGCTGTGTAGTCAGCGGTGAAACTAAAGAATGATGATCATTTCATTCTGTTGTTCGGGAAAGCTGTAAGAGGCATCCAGGAGAGGTCTTGGAGTTATTCATGAGGAGGAGGACCCAAGGAGCAAAAGCTGGGGAAAGGCTAGATTTATGGAGATTTCTCACTTTCTTTCACAGCAGCTGGAAGGTTTCGGAGAGGGGGGGTATGTAGCAGAGACTTTTCTCCTTCAAAGAATCCAGGTGGATTTGGTAAGCTGGCCATGCATTCCTGGAATACTGGACATTCTGGCAGTTCCAGGAATGGCATGGGCCCAGCCTTGCCACCATGATCCCATCCCTGCGAACTTGGGGGGTACCATTTTCCACAGCAAGCCATCCTGCCCCCACCAGCCTGACTTTCCACACATAATAGTGTAAGACCAGGTGAGTGGACTCCCTTCCAAGGGAGATATAAATGCCAGAGGCCTTCTCTTTACAGGTCCGCCCCCGAGAGCCCTACCTTCCCCTAACCGACTAGTAGACTCTGAAGAAGGACAAAAGATAGAAAGCTCTTTCTCAACGCCAACATTGGGAAAGGAAAGGTTTTTGTTTTTTGTTTGCAGCCCTCCCAGGAATAATATCTAGTAGCAGTCCTCCTTTCCCACAGCTCGGGATGGCAGGCAGAATGGGCTTCTCACAAGAAATTGTCCATAGGCCGGGTTCGTAGGGCCTCATACCCTCATCTTTCATATCTGCCTTTGCTAGTAGGTTTAGTCAGCCAGCTAGTAGGGGCCTGGTTAATATCAAGCCCTGTTGTTAACCCTGTTCATGTGTACACATGGGTTGCTCTTTTCGTAACTGTTTCTAAATACAAAACATTCTGTGTCTGAAATTATTGTACTTTTTTTTTTTTTTTAAAGATATCTGCAATTGTGCAAAATTTAGCAGTATATAATGTGGTGGTAAAGTCTCATCTTGAGGTGGGGTATTTCTGAGCATAAATTCCTATGTATTAAGGTTAGCATATACCAGGTAGAATGCAAGCATACAGTCATTTGCTGCAAATTTCTTTTAAACTGAAAAGCTGGATAGTAGGGTACTTTGTCCACAGTGCGACCTATGCTTTGTGCATAATTAGATCACTTATATGAGAACCACAGAAAGAAAAAAACAAATAAAAATCTTAACCAACTCTTAAAGTACTAATTAAAATGTCCTTTGCACAGCTCAATAAATCTTAGTTCACTTTCAAGTGGAACCTCATTAAGGCAAACTCTTCCATACAAATTAGTTCTTCCAAATAGAACTATTGGCAATTATTAATGATGTTGCCATATGAGTTATCATCTGCCAAGTTACAAAACTAAACAAATCAAATACAAACCATGCTAGATTATATGCAGTCAGTGGCTCTTTATTTATTTGTTTGGGTCACTAGCTCACTTCTTAATGCAATCTTGTTTGCACATATGTGGCTTCAGGGTTTGGTGGCAATGCATAATGAATGCATTAGTTTTGGTTAGTATTTGGAAATGTTTTAAACAAAACTTTATATATGCAAATATAGAGAAAAGGACACAAAATTCAATTTGCAATTATGCACATGTAATGCAACTAATATCTTTATAACAGACTTTTCCAAAAAAGACAATATAAAATTGGCATTTAAGAGTAAATAAACTTTAAATGAATTGAAAATGGAAAGCTTATTAGTTGTCAAAGAAAATGTTGCAAATAAAATAAAAACAAGACCTTAACTCATTAGGGCCAAATCCTGCAGGGATGTAATAAGGGCAATGCTTCACCCTTAGACTTAAAAATGTTATGTTGATTCTATTTGTAAAAATGGAAGTGTTAGTAATAATTAATAAGTAATATAAGGTATGGGCCCTTAATTATATTTCACATGATTTTTTTCATCCATACTATTATTTAAGATCATGTAAAATTTAAAACAAATACTCTGCATAGGGAAGCACTGGATCACACCATGTTTATAGAGGAGTCTATCTTGAGCCTCATGTGGCACCTTCACACCTCTTTGGCAATGCAAATAGGCCATGTAGTTTGTTTTGGACAACCAGTTGTAGATTCACCTAATTCAGGGAGAAACCTTTGGAGGCATAAATTCCTATGCCAACCCCCCAGGTTAGGATTCAATTACTTCTGCATAATAAAGGGGGGGGACTTTAATGCTGTGATGGGAATGCGACAGTCCAGTCTAATTCTTCTTGCAAGCATTCTCTGATTATACATTATTAATCAACATTTTCTCACTTGTGTTTTCATAAAACAGTCTGATTGATGGTCAAAGTTTAGGACCAAAATTTGTAACTTTTGAAGTTTTCAGTTAAAAAAAAATTCCCCCAAACCAGGTCTAGTATCTTGTCTAAGTCATGGCTTACAAAGAGTACATAGGTTTTGTGCCCTTGTAGGATAATAATGTGCTAGGCTCCTTAAATGAGTGCTAGCTACCTGTTGATGGATAAAGCCAGGGTTATCTACATGCAGAATTGTGGTGGGCAAGCAGAGGGACAATCTATTGACAAAACCCTATCAAGAACTTTCCTTTTTACGTTAGGGTGCTAAGAGGTACACAATTCTGGATTTTTATGTTATTTTATTATACTATTAATAGCAAAGGCAGTTAATTATTGCAGCCTCATCATAGTAGATGGTAGGGTTTGTGGGGTAATTGTACATCTTGTACATGTATCCTTTGGGACTTGTAGACATACCAGCTTTCTGCTATTGAATAATGTCCTGGATTTCATTCTAAGTAATGTCATTCTGTACATTTTGTGATTAGGACTGTCAATTAATTGCAGTTAATGCATGTGATTAACACAAAACAAATTAACTAAGAGCTAGCTAACAGGGGGAGCTAATAGGGCAGTTTTGTGAGGGAGTTTAGAGGGGGAGTGGAAGGGGGGGGGAGATAAATTTCATTAACATTCTGTAAAGACAATACCCTCCCAGATAAAAAACAAACAACAATAAAATAAAGAGCTGCAGGAGTAAAAAGAGAATACAGGCAGAAGTCCAGCAACAGAGTGGGGGCTATCCAGTTTATTGCACTGAGTGCAACATGTATGATTACCTGCCCTATGGGCAAGCATTTGGTGCAAGAAGCTCCTGGCTCTCAGAGACCATATATGGGCTTTGTAGACCAGGGTGGCTGAAATGGAGTAGCTAGGAAGACAGAGAGGTACATAGATGAGACTTTCCGGACACATTAGAATGGTCCCACCCCTGGTATGACAGCCTCTGTACTGTTGAGGAGGATGAAAGTCTCAGGGAAGAAGAGCATCAAACTAGAGCTGAGGGAAACAATCCCATAGTTGGGACCCTCCTTTCAGATGATGTCACAGTATCCTATCTCCAGGGGAGGGAATTCCAGTTATTAGGAAAAGACAGTTACTAGTAACAGGGGACTTGATCATTGGAAACATAGAGAGCTGGGTTTGTGATGACAGGGAGAACCGCACCCTGACTTGCCTGCCTGATGTGAAGGTTGTGGATTTCTCAAGACGTCTAGATAGACTTATGCGTAGTGGTAGAAAGGAGCTGTTGGTCATGATACATGAGGGTACCAATGACATAAGGAAGGATAGGAGTAGGTCCTGGAGGCCAAATTTGGGCTGCTAGGTATGAGATTGAAATCCATGACCCCCATTGTAACATTCTCTGAAATGCTTCCAGTTCCATACACAGGGCCAGTTAAACAAGAGGATAAAATATGGGTAGGATCTGATGAGAAACAAATGAAAAAGAGTCCCATTCAATTACATCACATAATGTCAGACAGCTAAGAAGTGCCAATTTTTAAGTGCCTATATACAAATGCTTAAAGTCTAAATACAAAGATGGGTGAACTTGAGTACCTCATATTAAATGAGGAGTTTCAGATATAGCATCACAGAAACTTGGTGGCATGAGCATAATCAATGAGCAGAAAATATATCAGAAGGACAGAAAAGGTCACACTGGTGGAGGAGAGGCACTATATGTGAAAGAAAGCAGAGAGTGAAATGAAATAAAAAACTTAAATGAATCAAACTGTGCCATAGAATCTCTGGATAGTAATTCCATGATTGAATAAGAATATAGCAGTAAGGATATGCTACTGACCACTTTACCAGGATGGTGTTAGTGACTGTGAAATGCTCCTGGAGATTAGAGAGGCTATAAAAATAAAACCTCAATAATAATAATAATGGGGGATTTTAACTATCCCCATATTGACTGGGTAATATCTCAGGCCAGATGCGGAGATGAAGTTTCTTGACACTTGACTGATTCTTGGAGCAGCTAGTTCTGGAACCCACAAGAGAAGAGGCAATTCTTGATTTAGTACTAAGTGGAGCACAGGATTAGGTACAAGAGTTGAATATAGCTGAACTGCTTGGTAACAGTGACCAAAACATAATAAAATTTAATATCCCTTGGGGGGTAAACACCAAAGCAGCCCACCGTGGTAGCATTTAATTTCAGAAAGGGGAACTACACAAAAATGAGGCATTTAGTTAAACAGAAATTAAAAGGTATGGTGCCAAAAGCGAAATCCCTGCAATTTGGAATATTTTTAAAGACACCATAATGGAGGCTCAATTTAAATATATACCTCAAATTAAAAAAACATAGTAAGAGAACCAAAAAAGTGTCACCATAGCTAAGAAACAAAGTTAAAGAAACAGTTACAGGAAAAAAGGCATCCTTTAAAAAGTGGAAGTTAAATCCTACTGAGGAAAATAGAAAGGAGCATAAACTCTGGCAAAGGAAGTGTAAAAATATAATTAGGAAAGCCAAAAAAGAATTTGAAGAACAGCTAGCCCAAAGACTCAAAATGTAACAGCAAATTTTTTTTATGTACCTCAGAAGCAGGAAGCCTGCTAAACAACCAGTGAGGCCACTGGATGATCAAGATGCTAAAGGAACATTCAAGGAAGATAAGGTATTGCCGAGAAACTAAATGAATTCTTTGCATCGGTCTTCACGGCTGAGGATATGAGGGAGATTCCCAAACCTGAGCCATTCTTTTTAGGTGACAAATCTGAGGAATTTTCCCAGATTGAGGTGTCATTAGAGGAGGGTTTGGAACAAATTGATAAATTAAAAAGTAATAAGTCATAGAATCATAGAATCATAGAATATTAGAGTTGGAAGGGACCTCAGGAGGTCATCTAGTCCAACCCCCTGCTCAAAGCAGGATTAACCTCAGCTATATCATCCCAACCAGGGCTTTGTCAAGCCTCACCTTAAAAACCTCTAAGGATGGAGATTCCACCACCTCCATAGGTAACCCATTCCAGTGCTTCACCACCCTCCTAGTAAAAAACTTTTTCCTAATGTCCAACATAGACCTCCCGCCCTGCAACTTGAGACCGTTGCTCCTTGTTCGGTCATCTGCCACCACCGAGAACAGCCTAGCCCCATCCTCCCTGGAACCCCCTTTCAGGTAGTTAAAGGCCGCTATCAAATCCCCCCTCACTCTTCTCTTTTGCAGACTAAACAAGCCCAGTTCCCTCAGCCTCTCCTCATAAGTCCTGTGCTCCAGCCCCCTAATCATTTTGGTTGCCCTCCGCTGCACTCTCTCCAACTTGTCCACATCCTTTTTGTAGTGAGGGGCCCAAAACTGGACACAATATTCTAAATGTGGCCTCACCAATGCTGAATAAAGGGGAATAATCACTTCCCGTGACCTGCTGGCAATGCCCCTCCTAATGCAGCCCAATATGCCATTAGCCTTCTTGACAACCAGGGCACACTGCTGACTCATATCCAGCTTTTTATCCACCGTTACCCCCAGGTCCTTTTCTGCAGAGCTGCTGCCCAGCTCGTCGGTCCCCAGTCTATAGCTGTGCATGGGATTCTTCCTTCCTAAGTGGAGGACTCTGCACTTGTCCTTGTTGAACCTCATTAGATTTCTTTTGGCCCAATCCTCCAGTTTGTTTAGGTCACTCTGTATCCTATCCCTACCCTCCAGGGTATCTACCACTCCCCCCAGCTTAGTGTCGTCCGCAAACTTGCTGAGGGTGCAATCTACCCCATCCTCCAGATCATTAATAAAGATGTTGAACAAAACCGGCCCAAGACTGACCCCTGGGGCACTCCGCTTGTGACCGGTTGCCAGCTAGACATGGAGCCATTGATCACTACTCGTTGAGCCCTATGCTCTAGCCAGTTCTCTATCCATTTTATAGTCCATTCATCCAACCCATACTTCTTTAACTTGCTGATAAGAATACTGTGTGAGACAGTATCAAAAGCTTTGCTAAAGTCACGAGGACCAGATCATATTCACCCAAGAGTTCTGAAGGAATTCAAATGTGAAATTGCAGAACTACTAACTTTTTATGTAACCTATCATTTAAATCAGTTTCTTTACTGGATGACTGGAAGATAGCTAATGTGAAACCAATTTTTTAAAAAGGCTCCAGAGGCAATCCTGGCAATTACAGGCTGGTAAACCTAACTTCAGTATCTGACAAATTGGTTAAAACTATACTATAGTAAAGAAAAGAATTATCAGACACATAGATGAATACCATTTGTTGGGGAAGAGTCAACATGTTTTTTGTAAAGGAAAATCATGCCTCACCAATCTATTAAAATTCTTTGAGGGGGTCAACAAGAATGTGGACAAGAATGATCCAGTGAATTTAGTGTACTTAGATTTTCAGAAAGCCTTTGACAAGGTCCCTCACCAAAGGCTTTTAAGCAAAAGTAACCTGTCATGGGATAAAAGGGAAGATCCTCTCCTGGATAAGTAAACTGGTTAAAAGATAGGAAACAAAGGGCAGGAATAAATGGTCAACTTTCAGAATGGAGAGAGGTAGATAATGGTGTCCCCTAGCCTGTACTGGAACAATTACTGTTCAATATATTCATAAATGATCTGGAAAAGAGAGGTAAATGGTGAGATGGCAAAATTTGCAAGATACTACTCAAGATAGTTAAGTCCAAAGCATAATGCGAAGAGTTACACAGGGAGCTCACAAAAGTGGGTGACCGGGCAACAAAATAGCAGCTGAAATTTAGTGTTGATAAATGCACAGTGATGCACACTAGAAAACATAATCCCAACTATAAATATAAAATGATGGGGTCTAAATTAGCTGTTGCCACTCAAGAAAGATATCTAAGAGTCATTGTGGATAGTTCTCTGAAAACATCCACTCAACGTGCAGTGGCAGAATGTTGGGAATCATTAGGAAAGACAGAAAATATCATATTGTATCTTTATAAATCCATGGTACACCTACATCTTGAATACTGATGTGTATTCATCTAAAAAACTCCACCTCAAAAAAAGATCAATTGGAATTGAAAAGGTCATAAAAATAATTAGGAGTATGAAAAAGCTTTCATATGAGGAGAGATGAATAAGACTGGGATTTTTTGGTTTTGAAAAGAGACGACTAAGGTGGAACATAATAGAGGTCTAAAATCATGACTACTGTGGACAAAATAAATAAGGAAGTGTTATTTACTCATCATAATACACAAACTAAGGGTTACCAAATGAAATTAATAGGCAACAGGTTTTAAATGAACAAAAGGAAGTATTTCTTCACACAACACACAGTCAACCTATGGAACTCCTTGCCAGAGGATGTTATGAAGGCTAGGACTATAACAGGGTTAAAAAAAGAGCTAGGTAAGTTCATGGAGGATAGGTCCATCAACGGTTATTAGCCAGGATAGGCAGGGACCACTGTTTGCCAGAGGCTGGGAATGGCTGATGGGAAGGATCACTTCATGATTACCTGTTCTATTCATTCCCTCTGATGCAACTGGCATTGGCCACTATCAGAAGACAGGATATTGGGCTAGATGGACCATTGGTTTGATCCAGTATGGCTGTTTTTATGTTATGTAAGTAGATTAAAAAGTAGTTACAATTAATCACCATTTTAATTGCACCATTACAAAATAATAGAGTACCAATTTAAATATATTATAAATATTTTTGGAAATTTTTCTACATTTTCAAATATATTGATTTCAATTACAAAGTGTACAGTAGCCTGCAATATTTTTTTACCACTGTGAAATCTTACGTGGGTTCAATGCCTGGCTGCTTTGGATGCTGACTTTATAAGATCTGCAAGCAATGAAGCTGGAGTCCAGTTTGGTGTGAATGCTGCTGCTTAGTTGGCATGGCACGAGCCCTTCTCCGACCCCCACAATTCAATATGTAATGTATCATTGCAAAACCTAGCTGTATTCATTTTTCTTCATAACTTTAATTTTTGAATTCTGATATAATTTGTCCGCTCAGTATTACAATACTAAACACGCACATCCTTAAAGTACAGCACAGGAGAAAGACAGTCATAGGGGAAGTCCACTGTTTAAACATTTAATATCGTCCTCTTTGCTTTATATCTTTTCTCCACTTACAAGCCATTTCACATCCTCATTGTCTCCCATAGTTATCTATGTGTTAGGCTGATTGCTTTCTATGACAACTCTCAAATCTTTCCTTGGTCATTTTTTTTCCATTTAAGAGAGAGTCCCACTTCATTCTTTTCTCCAAGATTAGAAGATGTAATTTCAATGTGGTGTGCAGGATTTTAACAGTGCTACTTCCATTCTCTACATTCTGAAGGAAACTCTGAGAAGCTTGAAAACTTGTCTGTTTCACCAGCAGAAGTTGGTCCAATGAAAGATACTACCTCACCCATCTCATCTCTCTAA
Source organism: Emydura macquarii macquarii (assembly GCF_026122565.2). NCBI lineage: Eukaryota > Metazoa > Chordata > Testudines > Chelidae > Emydura > Emydura macquarii. Next base: position 7,108,111 of record NW_027133614.1, read on the forward strand.
TTCTCTCCATTCATTAACTAAGCCGACGGCCATTAAAACCTTCCTAAATCTGCCTTTGATAACTGGGTTATTTCCCACTTCCCTATGCTCAGTGTGTGGAATACCACAAATATTGCAGTACCATTATCTATTTGTGAAATACAAAAATGACTTACAAGGGGTGATACTTGTGGGTAAATCCCATCTCATTCCTCTCATCTGTGTTATATATATTGATCTGCAACTTCTGAAAGATGCTAACACACATTACTACTAATAATATATTTTATATACTAGTCCAGGCACTAAAACTCTAACTCTTTTTTTCTACGGTATCTAACCACATTCTTTTCTTCGGTATCTAAACACAATGTTTCCTCAGTCTGTGTGATCTGCAGACTTGCAAATCTTGCTTTTTAGAAGCCTCATGCAAATCATGAATACAATTGATTATATCTAAGGAAATTAACTGATTTTTTTTTATGTTCTCCCATGTGACTCCTTTCCACCTTCAGAAAACTTCTCTTCTTGCTTTCTTGTATCTTAACTACTTTTTAGCCCCAGGAGCCATTTTGTTGTTACAGTTTTACCCTCTGTGACCAGTCAGCCAGGACATGTCAAACTGTGTCAGATGTATTCTGCGTTCTTAACTGTATCACATCCTCTCCCTGTCTGCTCTGGCGATTATGTTCTCATTGTATTTTGTCGTTAGTGACATTAGTAAAGAAAATATATTGTTTCTCACCCAATATTGTTTCCTTCATCAAACTGTGCTTTTACAGCAAGTAGGTGAATCATAAGGGGATAGTGGATTCATTGAGTTTTAATCCATCTATTTACCAATTGTATATATCCAGATTCTCATATATTGTTTGAGACAGCTCTCTGAATTAAAGCCTTTTGTAAACTTCTTTAGGTAGACATCAGAAATTCAGGTCTTTCCAACATTTTGAAGTGCAGCCCAGTGCTGCAGAATACTTCCACAACCTTCACAGTGCCAGGCCCCCCAGGCTGCAAATTCTTATGTCCATACTTAACTTTATGCACTTGAGTACTCACATGCTTAAAGCTAAGTATGTGCATAAGTATTTACAGAATTGAAACCCTAATTATTAAAGCCAGTAGGTTCAGGTTTCTAAAGTTAGATGCCTAGGTCCATATTCAGGCACCTAAATAAATGGCTGATTTTAAGATGTGCTGGGCACCTACCTACCGCTCTTATTGTTGCAACTTCATTGTGGGTAAGAGAATTTAGAGCCAGTGTGCCCACTCAGGTCCTTCTCTAAATAAAATTTAAGCTTGAATTTCTATTGTGGAGATAGAACATCCAATTCCTTGATTCTTTATGGTGTCATATCAAAGCCGCTAAAATTCCTGCTATTTGGAGACTTGTGATGAGTTGAAAAAAAGTTTACCAGTCAACATCTGCAGATCACAGGTCATACATGGGAGTACAAGGGGACACCAACTCACAGGGGTGACATAGAACAAGCCCTTTCAATCCCTTACAGCTTAAAAGATTTTAAGATCAATTTTAAATTTGACAGGAAGCCAATGCAAAGAAGAAATCACAACAAGGGAAATTGACTAGGTTTATGTTGAGTTAAAAATTTAAGCAACAGAAACTCCCCTGAGTAAAATGCATGATATTACAGTCTCACAGTGTCTTAAACATCCTGTATGGTCTACATTAATGTATTGCTTCTTCATGAGGTATTCATGAAGCTAAATTGTTCTTACTAGCCCTCCCATTTAGTATTTTGTTAAGAATACAAGAATATTTAGTTTCCATATTTTTAAAGCCCAAGGTGATATTTATGGAGTGCCTTTCATCTGTAGTTCTGAGCACTTTATGATGACAGTGAAAATTTTATCCTCACTTTCCATATGAAGACATTGGGATGGAGAGAGAGAATTACTTGCTGAAGATCAAACAATGAGTCAGTTGAGAGCAGGGAATACAACCTGGGGCCTCAGTCACTTGTCTGTGATGCCTCATCTAGACCAAAGTCTCTTTCTAGGAAAAAATCCAAGCTGAAAATACATAGAAGTTGAATTAAATGAAATCAATAGTCTAGCTCTACTGTCAGTGAGAGAAATCAAATGAATTATAACAGATAGGGCCTGATCCTGCTGTCATTGAATATAGTGGCCAAACTTCCACTAACCTTTATTCCTATAGTCTTTGTTATGTACATGTGAGACTACTGGCCTTAGAATTCCAGAGAAGAATGGTCCTTGTCTTCAGGGACCCACAAGTTCTTAAGAAATAATAGTGTACTTTTATCAAGAGTATTGCTGTCACCTCCAGATATTCAAACATCAAAAATCAGGTGCCAACGATCATAAGATGGCCTTAAAATCATGAGTGTTTTTCCTTTCCTGTAATAAGTGCTGATTCTTTTTTTTTATTTACCTATTGGATTTTGAGCTTCTTGTGTGCACTTGAGTCATATTTTTGAGCTTTTTCTTTGCAAACACAAGGGCTAGCAACTTTTGTTCTTAACTGAAAGCTGAGATTCTCATTTATTCAAAGAATTCAGGAGTGGGGGCTTTAAGAACACCAAAGATTTCTGAGACTTGTGATAAAATGGTAGAGTTCACAACAGTGCAAGAGATATCTGTATTGATATAACTTATTCCTCCTTGGTAGGGGTTTGCACAAGTAATATGTGCATTACTTATATGTTACACTTTACTTACAAGAATAACAATCGATTTTTAAAAATAAAATCAGTAATTGTCATAAATTCATTCTTAGATTGTAAGGCCAGAAGATGATCATCTAGTCTGATTTGAATAACACAGGCCATAGAACTTCCCTGAATTAATTCCTGCTGAATTTGCCTTTCTTTTTGTCTCAGATGTTCAGCACCTATCCTTTAAAAAATGTTGCTGGGATTTGGTTCTCTGCCTTTGTATTGTGAAACAAGGAGGAGAGTTTTGATTGCCATCCCACTGAACAAAAGATTTATTTTAAAATCATCCTGTAATTCCATCTATCTAAGGTACTTGTATGGTCCTCATTTCCATAGTGCACCAGTGCCTCACAATCTTGAATGGATTTATCCTCAGAGTAGCCCAGTGAGGAAGGGAAGTACCCTAATCCACACTTTGAAGACTGATTTCTGAGGCACAGAGATTAAGTTCTTGTCTACATTAACTATGCCAATATAACTATACCAGCAAAACATTCTAGAGCGAATGTGGTAAAATCGGTAAAAATGCACTTATACCATCTTGTTCCCCCAACAGACATAAACTATACCAGTAAACTGCATTTATACTAAGGCTTTTACCAGCATAGCTATATCAGTAAAATATCACACTCCTAACAGATATAGCTATGCCAGTAAAAAGCCAGTATAGACAGGCCTAAGTGACATATACGAGCTCACACAGAGCAAGGAATGACTTAGAGGTTTTAAAGAATAAAATAAAACTATCCAAAAAGGTATATCTTCAGGGAGGAAATTGGTGGGAATTGGCATATATAGACACAAACACACTTTACTTATGTTAGAAGCAAGGAAGTTAGTGTTGTGCTTTTGCTATATCTTCTTTAAAGATCCACACTTTTTTCTTTAAACTGAATCTCCAAATTAATTAATCAAGCATAATTAATCTACATATATATCCAAAGGCCTGCTTAATAATAATAATAAGCAATAATAATATAGGTCAGCTTTAACATGTTTGTTTCTTTCAATAGGTGGTGAGACTTCCTTAGATTTTGTGGCTGAAGATCAGTTGTGAGTTGATGTTCATCTGTAGGTCAGTGAAAGGAAGCTTGCGTTGTTTGTACTGTGGCCGGACCTGTTTTGTGGATAAATTCAAGACTTAAATTTCTGGTGCTGTCAGTCTGGGACTTTTCACAAACACTGGCCATTTATGCTAAATCTTCTTCTGGATTCTGGATAATTTCAAATGATTAAAGGAGGTATAGGAATACTCAGCTAAAAAATAAAGATACAGCTGTGAAGTCATGAAAGCATGACTCAATGTCATCGTTTATATTGGAAAAATAATTAGGTTAAATTTAATAATATTCACTCTAACTTGATTAAATAGGAGATAGGAAAATTAACTTAGCATTGAGAATCCCATCAAAATTAAACCATTTAAACTACTTATATGGGAGAAGTTATGAGTCACGGCATGGGGTGGGAGAAGGTAACTCTTTAGTGGTTTAATGCATTATGATAATGATTAGCATATTTGATCATATTACCTGAGAGAATGGCAAATAATATGATTGCTATGTTGTGGTTTTTTTAATTGTGTGGCCAGGCAGTAAAGAACAACTTTTTCCATATTCCTAGAAAAGATCCCACTCAAACTGTGTACCCCTTATATTAGTTGCAGAAATATATGCACACTGAAAAGAGAATGCCCTTCAGTATGTTTGCAATTCTTCATATGGTCTAAAGTAGATTTTTGTGTTGACTGTACATTTTCTTTGTAGAATTAAATGCATTGACTATAAGCATGCAGGGAGGTTGAGTAACAGACAAAAGTATTACACAGAGGAAGTGATCTTTGCAACATCTGTACTGGTAGGGAGATAGGTTATTAGTGCATAGCTGATTTTTGAGGTTTGGGTGGTGGTTTTTTGTTTTTGTCTTTGTCTTTTTGCTTTTCTCAGGAAGGTGATAGTATCGGTGGCAGTACAATCACATTCCTAAATATTCAAATCCAGTATTTCCCTCCTATTGTCTTTGAGGACATGATTACTCTATCCATCCACATAACACTTGAGAATAGACAATTATATCTACAGCACTAGAATATAGACTACTTTCTCTCCCAATAGTCGTACCTAATGACAGACTAAAGTCACACTCTTTGTATTTTCAAGATCAGATCTTTAGTTGGTGTAAATCTGCAGAGCACTATTGAAGTCATTTTTGAAAACATCTGGGGCCAGATCTTTAGCTAATGTAAATGGGCAGAGCATCATTGAAATCTGTTTCCAAAACATGTAGATTTTAAACTTGTAGGAAGCAGTGTGTTGTAAAACGCTATCTGGTAGGGCCTTTAAAGGTTATTGAAACATCTTACTAATTAGTAATATGTGACAGTATTTAAAAACTGGACAGATCTTTACAAATAAACTGGGTGAGCAGAATACACAGGGAATTTGGAATGGAGAGAAGCCCTAATAGTAATACCCATGTGCATTTATTCCACTTAATCACTTGGGGTCTGACACTCACTATACTCCTAATACTATATATCCTTGCCCCCTGAGCCATGGAGTACCGTTAGGACGGGGGGAGGGGAGCCATGTTGATTCCCAATGGCGGGAAAGATGGTCGGGATACATCAAACGACCTACTATCCACCATTAGGTTGATAGTGGGTAGTCACGTATCAGGAAAATAAGATACAATTCTCTCAAATCATACCAATACTGGTGGGACCAGAAGGGGGCAGTCAAGACATGCTCCTTGGGATCTAATAAAACTCCCGTGGCAAGAGCGAACGGTGCTTCAGATGACCCAGATATCAAATGTCCCTGATAGCCCACTGAAGCTTGTTAGACCCGGCTTATGCTGCATGTTAGCGCGGTGATTGGGTGAGTCGTCTCTAGACGCGGTTGTTATTCCTTTTTTCCCAAAATAAAGGTTTTTCTTCCTTGCATAAGTCTTGCCTGTTGAATTCCATCCTCCGGACCACACCCCCCCACTTTGGGTGATGTGTATCCACTCTGCATTATGGATATGTTTCCGCCTTTGGCTCTGTTGGTGGGGATGAATGTGCAACTGATGTCTATCGTGATGAGTGCCACTAGAAGAGTTTGTTCCATTGTGTTGAATGCTAGAGGCAGGTCCAGTTTGCAGAGCTATATAAACAATGGCAAATGAAAAGTTGCATCTTAAAAAGAGTTAGATAAAAAAGACAAATAATGAAAAACTACAGAATTTTATAAGGAATAAAAAGGGAATATTATAGGCTGGAAACTGCTTGTATGGTAGCTCTGAGTAGATCACATTGAAGAGTGGAGATGAGTTACCTGTGCATCTTTGAGCATGCAGGGCAACCACGATTTCTGGGAAGACATATAGAAAGAGAAATCGTGGCAGCCCTTGCCAGCTTGTTTTATGAGGATTAGCACTGTGAAGCCAGATAAGTAGGCATGGAATCAGCCTGAAATGAACATGCTGACAGAGAGAGATGATTGAGGGCATTGTGAGACTCAAGTTGGAATGATTTCAATAACTGAGAAACCACCTTTTATAGTATTAAGAAAGCTAAACTAAAAGATGTGTAATTCAGCCATGTGGATTCAGTGTTGTTACCAACTGGCAGCAAGCCATGCAGACTGGTACCAAAAAACTCCAAATAATACCCACTAGAAGCAAGTCAGTAAGAATGTTATATTTAAAAAAATGCACCCAGGCCTAAACTGAGCACTGTCGGCTTTGTTTGCTTCGCATACAGCTAGAGTACCTTGATTAAAACTCAGTTATAATCTCTTTGGGGCAAGTGCTATCTTCTACTTCATCTTTCTAGTCCCTAGCACAAAGTGGCCTTTATTAGGTTGCTAGGAGCTACAATAATTGCACCCAAATTATGATAATTATGATTGACCTTTCTAACCCCATCTCCTCTCCATTGTTTGTTACCTTCACACATCATAGAATGTCTGAACTGAGATAAGGTCTATGTCTATTTTTGTTTCTGTGAAGCACCTAGCACAAGCTTGGGTGCTGTAAAATTAATAATAATTAAATCACAAGAGAAAAGCTGATGTGTGACAAGTTTTTAAAAAAAGTTTTGAGGATTATGGAATGGGGTCATCAAGACAAAGCACCACTATTCGCTCTAATTGCGTGTGGCTACATCTTCAGGAATACACAACAGTATAAGAAAACATCTGAATGTTTTACAAGTGGTACACAGCCAGTAAACAAATTCAATAAGTCTCCAGCATGCCTCCAGGTTTATCATGGAGCAAGAATCTCAAAGAAAGTTCACTTTAAATACCTATCTGTTTTATTTTGCATGAGAGAAGCTGAATGAGAATCACAGCACTTCAGCATTTCTTTAGATGTTTGTACAGCTAAACATTGAAAACAATTTCTTTTTTTGAGAGCCTTGTAAACTAAGGATGCTTATTTGGAGTTTTCACAGGCTTGTATTGAAAGAAGAAAACAATCAACAACACAGGGCTTTTTAGAGGGAAGAATAATTAAGGAAGTTAGTTACCCTACTCTGTCAATTCAGCTAGCAAACAGAATTTCTTTTACACTTGCCTCACCTTCCGATATCTGTGAAGTTCATGAAATAGGATCATGGGTGAGATTTCTTTATCTAAACATTTAAAGGGGTAGAATACCTTCTCCTTTCCCTTTACATTCATGTGTAAATATCAGTAGCATCTGTACACAGCATTTGGAAGAGAGTATTGAATTTTCTAAATGGTGCATTTGTAATTTTAAGCAATTAAACTAAATATCCTTTAGAATTCACTACCATGGGAGAATGCAAAATCAAATGCAAATGTTTTAAAAAGGGCTTAAGAATTCTGGACCCACCACCTTTACTCACCCATGGAATGCAACAAGGACTGCTGCCGTTTGCTGCACATATTGCTCAATACACATCATTCTACTGCTGTCTAGCAAAACCAAGTACATGATGGAATTTATTTCTTTTCCTTGACTTTGCTTTTAGAAAGAAAATTCCTCTCACACACACAAAATACAGTAAAAGAACATTGTCTGAAATTTGAAGCATTCAGAATGTAAATACTGTTAACACCATAGTTCTGCTCTCTTGTGTTGTATGCATTATGATAGTCTTTAATGACACAATCACATATTATTTATCCTCGTGCATTCAAGACTAGACTGAGATTTTTAAACCACAGATCTACATAATGGGCCAATGAGGAGCTGCACATTGCCTTGGAAGAGCACACGAAAAATTGTGCATCGGAGAATTAGGAGGTTGGTGGTATCCCCAATTTAGAAGTGAGTAACTGAGACACAAGTAAATTGACTTGCGTTTTTTATACAGAAAATCTGTGGCACAGGAAAGAATTAGAACTCAGACGTCTGGAGGTCTGGTTCATGTTTTACCCACTAAACTATCCTTCCTTTTCCTGTGGACTCCAACTCATTCATTGTGCAGCATCTAAATACTGCTAGACACTGGCCTCATCATTAAACACAACACAACGTCTAAATAATGCTGATCTGAAGTATCCAGAGAGTTAAGGCTAAGGAGGCAGCCTTGTTATTGTCAATATGATTTCTGAGTTGTTCATATGCAATCTTAACATTCTTTTAATGTAGTTTATTCCTGTTAATATATTATAGGCAGCAAAACCTATATTTAAGTTAACCTGCTGCTTTCCATTATAAGGCCCTGTTTTCAGTTACTTATAACTAGAGCTGGTAAAAATATCAAATTTCTCTTTGGACATTTTTTTCCCCTTTTTGATTTGAAATAAAACCAAATATTTTTAAAATTTCCTGTGGAATGAAAATTAAAAAGAAAAAGATTTTGGAAAATTTTCATTTTGGTATTTTTAAATTTTCAGTGCAGATTTTGAAATTTCACATCATTATTTTTATTTTAGTGTTTTTTAATCTTTACATTATTTCATGATATGGCAATGGCAGTAGTGCACTATTGCTCCTGATACGTCATAAAATAATATGAAAATAAAAACATTCAAACTAAAATATCGACACTTTCCAAAATAAAAACTGTCTGAAATGTTTTTTTCTGTGAGAATTTTTGTCCAAATAGACATTTCTTTCCCAAAATGTTTCAATTATTACAATAATGGCCTTTTTTGTTAAACTTTTTGAAACATTTCTGACAACTTGAGCTAATTTTCATGTCTGTCTATTTCAGACTGTTTTGTTTTGTTTTTTATTTCAGAAAAATGATTCAGCTGTTTCCAAGAATGAGGTTAGGGGAAAATACATTATTTTGCCCATATTTTTAAAAAAAAAACTTACAACCATTTCAATGAGAAAATACAATACCTCTGTGCTTTTGGAATCAGGGCTTTATCTTTGGCAGAGGAGTCAAACAGATCTTAATAACGTGACTGTAGATTTTCCTGTGATAATCCACGCAGATTTGGCCAATTTATGAGCTGCTGAAAATTTCAGTTTGCACATGCTTTAATAGACACTTGCTAGAATTTGGCCCTTAAATTCTCTGAAGATTTTATCTGAAGGGAGCATGCTCCATCCCAGAGCAGAGCAGGAATTTCTGTAATTGTTCTGAGCTGCCAAAGGCCACTATGGTACCAGGCACCAAAACTCAAAACAAGGAGAATTTTCTTAGTGATGCCTAGTCAGTAAGAAGGAGAGAGAGAAAGCAGTCAGACTGGAATGCAGTATTGAGGAGCTGGAATGCAGTGTTGTGGAGTGTGTGGCAAGGGAAGAGACTGGGATGAAGGGACAGGAGGATGAGGTTGATGAGTGAATGGGACAAGGAGCTAAGAAAGTTTTTTTTTCGTGGGAGGGGAGCAGAAATGAGGATCTGGGAGAGGGGCAGGTGGAGCCAGGACTGGGACAAGATGCTAAGGGTAATGGGAATGGTGCACAGGCAACCTTAATTTTGGCATTTCCCAAATTTTGCAAACTTAACTTTCTCTTTTAAGGCAGTTTTTTGTAAGTAACATATATACACAAGAGAGCATGTATAAATTCATAGCTAGTTCTGATCTAGTTCAAAGTTTGAGATGTTTGGTTCTTTAGCATGCTCACTTGTATTTCAAATAGCTATTTCTTGAAAAGTGTATAATATTCAATAAAGCTTTCAATAACACAATGCATATTCATCCAGACCCTGAATATTGCTTGTGGTCTTTTGTTTCTTTAATTAGTTGGCTTACAAACCATTCTTATTAAAGAACTGAATGATATAATGTATATAAATCCTTCTTCTTTTAAAAAATCCATACCAATGAATCCCCACAGTGATATTCCAACAGTATCTATTTCCAGTAATAGCAAACTTATTTAATTTGAAAGACGCACACAATCCAGTTACAGGCAATATACCAGAACTGATTGAGTTTTAACAAATCCATGTATCCCAGTCCCTCCAATATTTGGTGTGTAGAATCTGTATTCTAAGTCTTCTGCCAAAAAGCGTAGTCACTTTTCTTTCATAGATATTGTTTTCCAGTATTTTACTAACATCAAATACTCTGTCACCTGAAATCTATCAAATGTTTGTTGCTCTTTTCTTAACTTTCCCTTGAATGTTCAGTTTTGTAACCTAGAATTTTCACTTCTGATATAGGTGTTACATTGTCTTCCAAGAATTATAGGCAATATTTGAATAGCATACTTTCAGATACCTTATCTTTTCTCACACTTCTATAAAATGTACACCCAAGCACTCTGCTTGTTCCCACATTTCTAGCACTCTTAAAAGCCACTAAAATGTAGATAAAGTAAGTGAATCTATATTTAAAAAGATGCAAAATCCTACAGTTTAGACCCCAGTCCTGTGTGAAGACTTATGTATGTGCTTAACTTTAGACACATGAAGTTAGTGGGACTACCCAGTGTGTAAAGTTAGCACATATAAGTCTTTGCTGGATCAGAGTTGTAAACTTTGCTGTCATGGATGATATAATGCATGCCTGCCAGATTTTTTTAAAATCTGTCCTTCCCAACACTTCATTATTTTCCCTTTCACTCCTGGCCTGAACTTATGACTTTCTTATACGTTTCTTTTAATAATTTCTTGTAAATCTTCTTTCAATCCTTACTTGTAAATGTTGGATGTTCTTACACTGAACCAGCCTAGCAATTTGCGATCAGCAACAAAACAAACCTATGCACCATCTGTCCAATTCCAGATATAGGCTGAGACTTGAACATGGGGTGATAGTTAAATATATTTCAAAACATCAAAGCACTTCCCTCCATGATCTTACTGATGCTTTCTATTGCCTGTCCATCCAGAACCAAGTAATTCCAAGACAGAAGTTATATTGGTTGGCTCTTAGCACTTTTTGTGGAATTTTGTTATCTGGGGCCAATGATAGCTGTCAGCGTTAGCCAGTGCCAGAGGTTTGGGGGCTTGGGGTTATCTGTGACTTTCAACTGTCTTTCACATTTTGAGTTGGCAGTGTCATTTGTTTAATAATTCACAGTGCAGCCATCCCAAGCTCTTCTTCAAGAGGTTACATTATCATTTGTCTTAATTATTTTTCTAATTTTCCCATGTTATGCATTGAGGTTCCTTAAAAGATAGGAAAATAAATTCTCCATAAAAATAAAAGGTCTGCATTTAAACACAAAAATGGGAGGAAATTCCCACTTATTGTTTCAAAGCCACCTTCAACTCAGGTCCATATCTCCACCTACCATCCATATATAAGTGTGAAACCCTGACCATTGCCCAAAAGGCCTGAATTACTATGACTTCCAGCTATCTGCCCTTCCATAATCTCACCTGTCATCCTTCTAGAGACTCTAGTCTATCCTAAGTACCACTGTTCAGATTCCTCTCCCACTGCTCCAATCACATTACCACCCTCTTTAGAGAGTGAGTTAATTGATAGAAATATAGACCCAATCCAATAACCATTTTGACTTCAATGGACTTTGGATCAGACCCCAAACCCACATTCCAATAGCCCACCACAACAGTAGTTCCTGGGCCAGATTCTCCATTCACTTACTCCACCCACCCTGCTTCACTGCAGTTATTCCAGATTTACATGGTTATAACTGAGTGGAGAATGAAATTATGTGATTTAACAAGATATGGCCAAACAGAATACATTTTCTTTTAGTGTAGCTGCATGTTATTAATTGGTGCAATCTCTGGATTTTTAGAAAACAGAATGTTAATTACACTATTTACATATCTTAGTTAAAGTAGGAATGTGCTACTTTGTATCTATCTAGTTTCCTTTATGACAGTCACCATCATGGTATCTAAGTACCTTCTCAAATTATAAGGATGGTATACAAGCATTTTTTCATGATTTACATTTTTTCATTATTTTTTCATGATTTACAGTTTAGTTTGGAAATATTAGCTGTAACATGATCAGAAGCTAAAAAGAACAATTGAACAATAGTTTGACTAAGGGGTCTACTAATTAAGATCTTGACTCTGCAAAACATGTATGTTAGTATCTTCATGTTTGTAAGTATTCCTACTGATTTCTATAGGACTAATAACATGTATAGTGTTAGTCATGTGTGTCAGGGTTTTCAAGATCAGGACCTCAACCAAAACCAACTAAAGTTAATGGTTAAAGAGTTTTCCATTGACTTCTATGGGCTTTGTATCAAACCCAAAATCAATATGTAACAGTGATCAGTTGGCCTTTTTATGGTTTCATTTACAAAATTCTATAAAATGATATTCATTGTCATTAAGATTGAAGTGAAACTGAATTGAAGACTATAAATGCAACTTTCATTCAGAAGGACATTTTCTAATGCAAATTTCTCCTGTGCATCTCTATAGTACAAAGGTGATTTTCTTTTTATATTGACTGATTATGCTAATAGGGCTGGAGGTTACAGGCTTGATTTTGTCCCCATTTTTGGTGGTTGTGCTTGCAGGGTAAGATTACATTTTCTTAAGAGTCTGACCCATTGAAAGTTTTCTATTTATTTTCAGTGAAAGTCTTATTTGTCCAGGGCAACTATCTCTGAGGGTTTAAATTATAAAATAGAAAGCATCTCTGCAGCATCTGATACCTTTGTTATGATGCTACGTACTGTTCTAGAAGTTATTCGAAGGTAGGGTTATGAATCTCTATGTGGTTTCCAGAATGTATTTCCTGAAGGGGAAAATTTTTCTGCTCTCTTCCACCCTCACTTTTTGTGCCATGGAGTGTGCTAGTAGCACAGAATCAGTTCAATTCTGCCACTCTGTGCAGCTGGTGGGAGAAATGTTATGCCAAGACCAGAGCTCCCTGCATAGTAGCATGCAGGAATTGATGCATGGTTGGACCTGGGACCCACTGCTATGTAGATCCCTGCCATTCTAAACTCTTTTCCCTCATGTAGACTATTTTAATCCAATATGATTCCTCCCCATATTGTTTCCAGTGCATCTCCCCAAAACATTAGCTATTCAAAGTAAACCCTGGCAAAAGGATTTTGGCTAAAGTGAAATGCAGTTTTAGAAATTAAAGGGATGCTCTCAAGGCCCAAAATTTCATAGACACTAAAAGTACCCTGTTTTCATTTATCTGTGCTCCTGATTATAAAACACCTGTCAGCACACCACAAAAGGGGGAACATTCCAATGACCAGACCACCACATACTTCAAAATTTCATCTTCCTATGTGTTTGTGCAATAGTGAGTTCACCATTCCTCTGCTTTGCCTCACTGCTTAATTCTCAGGGAGCTGAACTTTCATAGAGTGATGATTTCAATTCTACTTCTCCTGCAGGAAGGGAGGATATTTAAAAAAAAATCTGTAATGTAAATCACTCTAAAAACAGAAAATCCGGTGCTGCACAGATGAAATATTAATGTCCCAGGACTCCATATGCCATTACTACAACTGCTCACAATGTTGGAGAAGCGGGCAAAGCAGAGGGATGCCATAACAATCTTAAGGGGGCTTGAGTACAATGTTAATTAAGTTTGCATTGTCCCTTTAACAAAGAACTTAGTGACAAAAAATTAACAACCCAAACTTTTTAATATGAGATAAAATGGGAAATTAGTGAATGATTTTTTCTGTCAGTTTTATGTCTGGTGGTTGCTCTTGTCCATCTACTCCTGAATGTGCTAGAAGCTAATATGTTATTCTACTCACCTACTACTTGCAAGTGTATTGAAAATCAGAATGCAAATTCTGGAATTTCCATAAGGAAACAGCTGAAGATGGGCTAAACTGCTGAAAGACTATTCAAGGAGTAAAGGTGTTTCATCATCTGAAGGTTTTAATCTGCACAATAAAACCAAGGGATTTGCCCTTCCAGCTTGATTTTCTGGTAATATTACTTTTATCTACTTTGTTAGGGGATTTTGTCAGTGTTCTGTTGTCACGCTTATTTTTAATAGCTGAAATAAATGTGCATGGCACCTGGGAACGTGACATGCATCTTGTATTTCTTCATACATGAAGCAGCAACAGTTTTGCCTGTGTTAAATGAGCAGAATTGGCATGGCTACGTGAGCATAGTGTAAAAAAGAATAAGCACATATCAATTTATTCAAAACATTTGTGCATCTAATTTAAGGGCTCTTTACTGAGGGAAAATCCTCCCCTCTACCTTGCAGATGCAAAGGGCTTAGACCAGAGTGCAACAGAGGTGGGATGTGTGTCTGGAGGCAGGGGTTCATAGTAGAGGAAGATTGCTTATATCTTGCTGTTGAGCAAGTTCTTGAGCAACTCTCTGTGCAAAACACAAAGGGTTTATTGAGGAGGCATAGGTCAGGGAGAGGCAGTGGGCTAGTCAGCAGAACTGTGACCACAGAGCCCAGCAACAAATCTTTGTTATTGTGAGGGGATTTGATAAGGGGATTGAGCAAACCAAATGAAGCAGCGCAAGTGGCTTCAAATTCACTGGTTGTGCTCCATGGTCTGGTGGAGAGGATTCCTTCCCCCTCTTAAGTCTTACAGATCTCTCCAGCATACAGCCCAGTTACCCAGTCTGTGTAATCCCCATTTGCCAGGATCTGCCCTTAAAAACCATTAGGAAGTAAATGCCACCACTACAAATTCATTGAGTCAGGTTTCTTATCTAAGTTATGTCACTGTGTTTGTAGGTTAAGTTAATTTAATTCCGTAGGGTCCAGAATTACTCCAGTGTAAATGAGATCAGAATTTCATACATTTTATTTATCAATAAAATTCTGCTCATGTTTTGGAAGTTTTGTGTCCTAAACTGCAGCACAGTTTATGGGTAAAGTTCATTGCCTTGGACATTGACACAGTTAGTTAAAAATATTCCTTTAACTAAAACTAATTCAAATTCTTATGTCTTGAATAGATATTTTACCCAATAAAATATTCAATGTCCTTCAAAAATGTTTCTCTAAAAAAGTGTATATTTAATAAACAATCTTTAATATCTTTTCTTAGTAAAATGTATTCTTTCAGAGTTTTCTGGAACCCTTTTGAAAAATTAATCATCTTTGATTTATTAATCTCAGCTAAAATCATGTTTATACTTCCTTTGCTTTTCAATCAATTTGTATATTTTTCTAAATTCATTACATTTTGATGAAGTCAACTGCCTCTCTATTTCCAACAAATATATATTAAACTTTAAATAGAATTCTTGCACTCAGTAAAATGAATGTATATTATTCCTATTGAGATAACAGAAATAGCTATAAATTTTTTAATAATTTCCTATTAACATAACAGACTGATTTACTTTTCTCATTCACAGAGTGCATTAATATTCATTCATGTACTTTCTTAAGTTACTAAGTCAGAACATAAATTACCACTTTAATTTCTTTAACATTACTTAAATTGAAAGACACTTATTTCTGATTTTTTCTTTCTAGTAATATTGCACTTACCCTTAATTTGTAAAATTATTAAAATGCTCACACTCAAACACAGTAGTAGCTGGTTTAACTCCCCCAAATTTCCTATTCATCTTCCTGCACAGCAGCCTGCAAACTGTAGTGTATATCGTTTTTGTTTGACGAGTTCAACAAATACCCCATCTCAACAAAAATTTTACCACTTCAAAACACACACACATATCCCGAATACTAAGAGAAATCTGGAAATGAACAGGACTTTCTGGTGAGCAAGAACTCAGTTTCACAAACAAATTCATGGTTACAGCATTTGGTTCTGTTCTCCCATGGGATGAAATCAAGAACTTTACAAATGTTCAGAAACAAGAGATCCTTCCCCAAATAGCCAAATAGCTCAGTGGTTAGGGAACTCACTCGAGATCTGGGAGACCATAGTGCAAGTTCCTGCTCTGTTTGATTCAGTGACCTAACCACTGGGCTGTTCTCGGGTGAATGTCTCTGTCTAGGTTTGACCAGAAATTCCATTCTGGACCTGAGAAACCTTCCTGTCAAAAGGGATACATTTCTGTGAAAAGTTTTGGCTTTGATTAATGGACATTTTCAAATGAAAAAAAAAATCACTGAAAAATTCCCAATCAGCTATAGAAATGAATTATTGAGGGATCTAGCCAATTCCAACTGCTTTATAAAGTACCCTTATCCAACTTCTTCAACCGTCCAAAAACACTTTGAGATCAAGTTTTAGAGGGAGGCACATGTTGTTTTTTTTTAATTTGAAGCAATTTGGATAGCTCTTACTTTTAGAGTTCTGACAATCCTATTCTTTCTTTCTAGAGATGTCATGCACATAAATCCTGGAATTCCAAAATTTGCAGACTCCCTCTCCAAACAAGTTCCAATACAGTACTGAGCATTTCAAATTCAGGGGAGACTAAATGTGTGTTATCCTATGCACAGATGGTTCTTAAGTTTGTAAGTTGTGTTAGGCCATGCTTTAAACAGTAAGAGCCAGATTCTGATGTCAGTGGGGCTTTGTGAAATGAGGTGCTATCCAATGTAAGGGTATCCAAGTTTGGCCTTAAATATGTTAACTTTCCACTAATGACTAGGGCTGTACATGGGCCCTTTGTAAGCAAATCCTGAGGAGACCAAGTATAGAGTCTAATAAAATAAATAAGTTCCCCCAATCATATTTTACCCTAACCTCATTACTTGTGCCACAAAGCCCCTGACACAGGCTGGCTGGCCCTTTATGGGGTGTCCGGGTCAACCTTGCCTGTCATGCAACAGTTGGCCTTCCAGCTGATCCTGATCTCGTAGCTTAATTATCATTAGTGAGCCCAGCTGTGAAAGGCTCTGGAGTGATACCCAGAGGAAGGAGAACTCGGAAGGAGAAAGATGCAGGAGAGAGAAGCAAGGGCACTTCCCTCTCTCTAGGAAGGGCCTGGTGAAGGCAAGCTGGAGAGAACCTCCAGAAGCAGGTAGGTTCCTGTGGGAAGCCTTGAGATAAGGCTTGTGAGAAGCAAGGAGTTTCTTGGGAGAAGCTGTCTGAGTCCCAAGGAAGGGGAGGCAGAGGGAAAATTTGATATGAAATAGTGCTCAGCCGAAGAAGCAAAGAAGAAACTATGGTATGCCCAGGACTAGGGGAGGAGAAGGGAACTCCCAAGAGGAGCAAATCATTTGTTTGAACATTTATTTGGATTCTTTATTTGTGCTTTTGTTATCCTAGAAGGGGAGAGAACTTAACCATGACCTAGCCAGATGGCTGGGCAACAGAAAACATAAAAAGAGGCAGACTATTGTGGGGCCAAAGAACTGGACACCAAGGGACGGTGGGGATGGATAAATGCTGCAATTCCACTATCTGCCACTAGGGATGATATGGCAGTGAGTGGAACAGTTTACAGCCCCATTCAATTTCAGTAGCAAAGCCACTTCCATTCCAAAAAGCATTTAAAATAATATAATTCCATCCAAATCAGAGGAAACGGGAAAATAATGTAATTAATAAGAACTTGCCTTTTTATTCTGAACTGCAAGCAGATAAAATAATTATTTATCTGGGAGTTATGTCCCATAAAACTGTTTAAATGTTGTTTGTTGCATGTTTCTTAATGTGTAAAATGTGGCATAAAGCTTTGACATACCCGGGTACAATCCAGATTACTGAGCAGCTGTGTCACCACTGTCCTCTAATCTGAGGTGCCCCTTACAGTGCTTTGCTGCTTAGCCACCAGCCTGGACTGTTCACAGTCTTCAGCATGCAAGTCATTCCCAGCGATATATGTGTATTTGCTACAGCTAGACAGCCACACCTTGGCACTTACCATCTTTGGTTATAGTGCAGGGTGACCCCAACACACCCCCGTCTTAGATTTCCCCCCCTCTTGCCCCCCCAGATATGTATGTCCTATACAGACCTCTCCTGGACAATAAGAAGTCCATTATTTCTTTAAAGGAAATAATATGCACACAACTTTCTATTCCAAATGGAGTTTTCTAGATACTTCAATTTAAACATAATTTAAAACAATAAAATAAGTTTATTAACTACAGAGAAAGAGATTTTCAGTGAGTACAAATAAAGAGGCATAAAAGTCAGACATGGTTACAACAACAATAAAGATAAAACACAGCTGATGCCTAACTTAAACCATGTTCAGTTCAAAACACAGTTTCTCAGCACATGCTTAATGACCAAACATCTTAGGACAGAACCCCTTCTCCCACAATCCAGTGAATGCTTCCTTTCTCACTTCAGCTACTGTGAATGGGATGGACAGGATGAGAGAAAGGACTCCTTTGGGGTATTTGTCCCTCCTTTCTATAATTTCAGTTCCCTCTTGAAAAACATTTTCAGCTGGGTACCGGGAGACAAAAAGTATATGGGGAAGGATATTCCCTGCTGCTTTTTCCTTACTTGATTGAGGTTTCTTTGTGTCCCTTCCTGCTTGATGACTCTGTTTATTGTTTAAATGCAAATTAAGCAAAGCACACATTCCTTTGTTTGAGACAGACCTGTCTTCAACCTCAGTTTGGAACACGTGTTAATAACACGATACAGTGGAATCTTATAACTTCACATTTGTTGCTATATGTATTTTATCAGGATAATAATGACCAGCAAATTTATGAGTTTTCAAATGATATCTTAGAAGGCATAATTTGTACAAAGATTCTACAATAGTGTGTAGGGTGTGGATATGGGTACATTTAGTCACATGGTTACTCTTTTGAATGTAGGCCTTCACTGATGAAGCCTGGGTGAGTCTGGGCAAAATAAGACAGGAGGGTCTGAAGTCTTAGTTACATTAAATTTCTTTCAGAAGCTTGATTCATATGCTCAGGAGGGAGAAAAATAAACAATATCCTTAAATATTTCAAGCCACTTACCTGGAGGCAATTCATTAGTGGAGATAGACTAAAAATATATATATATCAGGAAAGCAATACACATATTTCAAGTAATTCTGCTTGGAGTCCTGCAGTATTGTGAACTAAGCGGATGTTTTTAAGTCTGTTTTGTAAATGGAGATGTTAAGAGAGTGCATAATATCTTGTGCTGAGAATAGTTTTGTTTTAAACAAATTGAAGCCATTGGGAACCAAGGGCCTGATTCAAAGAGGTCCTGAGCACCCTCAAGTCAGTGGAATTTGAAGGTTTCAGACGTTTATGGGGTCAAATTGAACATTTTAAGGTGGAACTCTGCTTCTATTAATTATATTTTAACCAGTGCCGTTATTTCCAAGAGATGAGTTATGACAATATAAATACAGTCCCTTCATTCTGTCTGAAACTTCGGTTATACAAGAGATACCTACAATCAACCTGGTAAATGACCTTATTGTTTTGTGATTTATTTATACATTATAGCGACAAACAGAGTTGAGCTGATGGGATCACCTAGATATTCTGCCTACTCAGCTGATTGCTGATCTGGTTGCTGCAACTATCACAACTGTTGACATTTCCCTATCTATAAAAAGAGAAGTAGTTGGGGGGTGAACTATTCCCTATCACCAATGTTTTTTAAATAATCAGATCAACACTGCAAATACTAGGATTATTTAGCCTGAAAGGGACAGTAAAACTATTTATGTAACTGTGATATTCAGAAGCACCAAGATTTCTCCTACACAGTGAACACTCCTTCCCTTTAACCCTGTCCCATACCAAACTAAGATATCATTCATTGAAACAAGGTGCCACAGTTCTGAACTCTAAAGAATGCCAGAGGAGCCAGCTTCCAGGAAGGAGGTGTGGTACTACAGAAGCAACATGGAAGAACTGGAATTCCCATGGAAGGAAAGCATGAAGAAGCCCTTAGGTCTAAATGTTCCACAGGGGGACCAAATGCATCGAGCCAATCACAGTATCAGGATCTTGGTCAGCTAGTTTCTTGTAGATGAGGTTGAAGAAGTGGGATTGAAGGGCCTGATCCAGCATCTGTTGAAGTCAATTGGTGGACTGTCAGTGATTTCAATGGTCATAGATCTTAGATCAAGTTCTTGCCAGATCTTTCTCAGGACTAGCCCAATTCTACAGTTATTCCCCAAGCAAACTTCCTGTTCACTTTAATTGGAATTTTGCCTAAGTTACTTTAGGCCCAGCCATTTTAGCATATTAAATATAGAAAATGTCACACAATCAATTTGTCCTCATTGTTATTTCCAAATCTTATAAATCTTCCCTGCTGCAGTACTCTGGAATAGTTCTATAAATATGTATACAGTGTTAAAATGAAATCGGCATATGTCTATCATTATGGTAAGCATCCAATGTATGGAGCTCCTAATGAATGTACAAGCACTTTTGAATTTGCTGTAATGGGATATTATTTTGAGGGCTTCCTACTGTGCCAGCTATGAGTGCCTGAACAAAGTGCTAGCTTTTTTGATACACACACATTCATAGACTCATAGATTTTAAGGCCAGAAGGAACCATCATGATCATCTAGTCTAAACTCCTGTACGTTGTAGGTCACAGATCCTCACCCACCCACCCATGTAATAGACCCATAACCTCTGACTGAGTTACTGAAGTCCTCAAATCATGATTTGAAGACCTCGTTACAGAAAATCCACAATCTACCTTTCGGTTAAACCTTCAAGTGACTATGCCCCATGCTGCAGAGGAAAGGGAAAAATCCCAGGGTCTGTGCCAATCTGACCTGGGGAAAAGCTCTCTTCCAACTCAGAGCTCTCCCCATCTAGTGTCCCATCACTGGCTGTTGGAGATATTTGCTGTTTCATTTTGTATTAATCTTTCTTAAACATGGGAGACCAGAACTGCACATAGTATTCCAGATGAGATCTCGCCAGTGCCTTGAATAATGGTACTAATACTTCCCTATCTCTACTGGAAATTTCTCACCTGATGCATCCTAGGACTGCATTGGCCTTTTTTCATGGGCACATCACACTAATAGCTCATAGTCATCCTGTGATCAACCAATACATCTAGGTTTTTGTCCTCCTCTGTCTCTTCCAACTGATAAGTTCCTAGCTTATAGCAAAAATTCCTGTCATCAGTCACTTGAGCCTCCATTTCCTTAAGCATTTTCCCCAGCCTAACATAGTCTCCTGGAATATTAACATGGTAGTGTGAATAAATGTTCAAAGGAGCCTAAAGAAGTTGGGGGCTTAACTCCCCTAGGCTCCTTTAAAACTTCCAGCATTAGTCTTGTCATTGTCTAAGATATTTGGATTCAGTAATTCAAATAAAATCTTCAGAGGCCAGATCTTCCAGTCCAAGTAAAGTCATGGAAGACCTTGAATACAGAAGGAACCAGTCTGATTTTCCTGTGCAGGAAGCAGAAGGTGGGGAGCTTGTACAAGAGAACTTTGTGTCCTATTTGTGATAGAGCAGTCACTCCCTTTCTCCACTCTAATGAACAAAGAGTTTTGCATAGTGTGCAGAGTGTACATGGTGGGAGGGGAGATGGATAGGACAGTTCAGCAACCACAGAAGGTACCACAGCGCTGACTGAAACAGCAAAACAAAGCAAGAAAAACAGAACCGTATTTACAAAGGTTTTAGTAGATCAGCGTTTCGAAGGACTTGGTGTTGTGAAAGAGGAGACACCATCAAGTGCTGTAATGTTCTTATTTCCCTGAGGAGAGACTGCATAAACCTGCAGATAAAGTAGCAGACTGCAAGTCAGAAAACTTGGTTCTGCCATTAACTTCTGTATGACTGGGTGAGTCTGATGCACCTTTGTCCATCTGTAAAATAGGGATGGTTGGTGATGATGATAACTCCTATCTACCTTCATAAAGTAATTTCAGAGCTATAGATTTTAATTGTTAACAGTGATAGCAATGCCCTGTTACTGGGTAGAATTTAGTTACACTGCAGAATGTTGGTATGTGTTTTCCAAGGCTAGCGGTAGATTTGAATTTTTGTTAGCCATAGTTTGTGCATACTGTATGATCAGCAAAAGAAGTCCATATGAGGCCATAGTCTTCCTCCTCGTCCCTGAATACTGAATACCCTCACTTTATCCATTCAAGACATTGTGCTTCACTTAAATATGAAAGACAAACTTAGAAGTGAAAGTAGGCTGTAACACAGTGTCATTTTTCTTTTCACTGGGCATGATTCATCAGAAGTAGAGTAAATATTTAGTTAAATTTCTAAATTTGTATGGCACATTCTTATCCAGTTTGTCTTTTTGTGACATTTAAAGAATAATTCTAGCGCAAAAATTCTCTATTTATGGGAAACTGGCATTTCATAAATATCAAGATCAGAGTTATCCTGTTTAATTACTGCATATATATATGCATGCAAGGCAGAAATCTCATAAAAGTATATCATTTTCCCCCAGGAATCTATTCTTCTCTTTTATTTTCTTCTATCAAGTTTGCTTTCTGTGAGACTTTGTGATACCTTATGCTAGGATCAGAAGAAAATTGTGGGGTGCAGAGAGAGAGAGAGAGCGAGCTCCAAGATAAAGGAGAAGAGAGGTCAGAGGGGTAGAATAAGAGAAAAGCAGATTGAGGGATATAATTTCCAAGTATCTTACAACTAAATACATTTTTCAGTATTTGGCAGTATCATGAATAAAAGTTGTTATGCATACGCTCACGACACTTGGTACAATACCATTAACACTCCAGCACTTTGATGCATTCTGCCAATTAGCACTGGACACCTAATATGTGCACTTGTATTTATAAGACAGTATATTGGGGCAAGTGAAGAATGATGAGAATAGTCAGGTAGCAACAGATTTTCTGGCCCAACCATACCACTTTACTGGCCAGTTGCCCCACTCCACTTCCTGATAACCTGTGTGTGCTGGTCAAAAGAGTTCCACGTCACCTTCATGGCCACTTAGAATGCTGCTACTGTCTCACTGTTCTCTCTTCCTGATCATGTGTGTTAGATGCTGTAAACTGAAATATAGTTTGATGCATGGATTAATATAATAGATAGTCCTGTGCAGATATAAAGCGGATATTCGTGGATTTGCAGGGCTCTAGTAATAAACAGGCAATGGAACTAAACTGATTCCACTGTCAGAAGAGCCTTCGTAGCCACAGAGGCAAAGATTTGTTTCAAAGAGGCCAGGTGGGCTATTTAAGCTAATAAGAACATTAAGCAATTGTTAACAGTTAATATATTTGTTTATTTAGCTTCATATAATTCCAGGAATAGTTTCCAAGTTAAATCAAATGATTATGCTTTTGCCCATCATCTGTACTGATAGCTTTGGTGGATGGATTAATGTGATGAATAAACAGAAAAAGCTTCACTATGTTGTATTATTTGCTTATAAATTCTGCATGTGGCAGCAGGCATTCACCATTCATTAAGTGCATGCCCCCAAAATCTTTGTGACTTTAGGCATGCACTCTAGGAACAAGTTTGAACTCAAATGTAAGTTGAAAATTGAGAAATTATCATAAATTATAAAGTAGATTTAAAAAAAAACTGGGCTCCTCTCATAAGATCAGAAGTGTTTTAGTATCACTTAGAGTCCCTATTATGGAAATTGATAACTTTCAAGAAAGCGTCTCCTTTCTTTCATACAGTTCCTGTTCAAAGACATCTCACTTTGATACCTGAAAGGCAATTCAGTAAACAGTTCTTTTTAGAGCAAAACAAAAAGCTACTCAAAGGTTTTGTTCTTAGCAATAAAAGGGAAACCTACTGAAAGCTCAAACTAGCTGAGGTATGCAAGTGAGAAAAATAAAAAACGTCAAAAAGGAAAATCTACCACATACCTAGTGAATGAAAATGTTGTATAAACTCCAATTTAGTGGAGAAAACTTTACATCCAACTAGGAAGATCTGCTTCTTTCTACCAGATAATCACAAAAAAATGACTTTTCATAATCTAATTTTAGTTAAATTCCTTTCAAAAACAGGTTGTAGAGGCACTGACTTAATTTAAAAAAAAAGAACTTGGGTAAAGAAAACATACTGGTTGTCGCTGCTATCATATGGTTCTCCTCCTCCTCCTCTCCTATCTTTACTTTTTTTACCCCTGTGTGCACTAATCCATGAATTATTACAGCAAATTCTGTTCTGCTATGGTACTACTTCGAAAGGTAATACCTTGGGATAGATAAAAAGACAGAAAATGTCATAATGCCACTCTATAAATCCATGGAACACACACTTTGAATACTGTGTGCAGTTCTGGTCACCCATCTCAAAAAGATATATATTAGAATTGGAAAAAGTACAGAAAAGGGCAACAAAAATGATTAAGGATATGGAACAACTTCCACATAAGGAGAGATTGAAAAGACAGGGACTGTTCAGTTTTGAAAAGAGTAATTCAGGGGCATATGAGAGTGATCTATAAAATTATGAATGATGTAGAGAAAGTGAATAGGGAAGTATTATTTACCCCTTCACATAACACAAGAACCAGGGAACACCCAATGAAATTAATGGGCAGCAGGTTTAAAACAAACATAAGAAAGTACTTCTTCACACACCGCACAGTCTATCTGTGGAACTTGTTACCATGGGATGTTGTGAAGGCCAAAAGTATAACTGGGTTTAAAAAAGAATAAGATAAGTTTATTGGAGATAGGTCCATCAATGACTATTAGCTAAGATGGTCAGGAATGCAACTCCATGCTCTGGTTGTCCCTAAACCTCTAACTGCCAGAAGCTAAAAGTGGTTGAAGGGGGATGGTCACTCGATGATTGCCCTGTTCTGTTCATTCCTTCTGAAGCATCTGGCACTGTCCATTATTGGAAAAAGGAATACTAGTCTGGATCGATCAGGTTCTGATCCAGTATGGCCATTCTTATTATGTTCTTACATAGGCACGAGAGCCTACAACTATGTGGGATTGTAGGTTCTTGAATTTGATAGCCAGCATTTTAAAACACTGGGATCAGTGGAAGAAAGGGACTTGGAAGTAAAAGGGTAGATAAAAGGGTAGTAACACAAGGGTAGTTGCCAGGCAGTTACACTCAGAAGCACAATCTGTCTCAACATATTTGACTTCTACTGGTCTTGAGGTAGAGATGTTCATCAGGGGCAACATATTCTGGTTGCAGACAAAGTCCTTTTGCTCTATAGCTGTATCAGCTTCTCCAAAAGTCAGTCAGCAGGTGCCATCTGACTCCTTGCAAGTGCGTACTACTGACTTTCTGGCCTTGATGATTTTTTCATAACTATTACACAGTTCTAAGGAACTTCCTGATCCTCAGATCATGATGTGCAATCCCTTATTTAAATTAAATATAGACAAAAACAAAACCTTTGCAATTGTTGAGTGGCAAAGAACAAAACCCTTACTTATATAGTAGTTTTCCTCTCAATTTAGGTCTGGTTCACACTGGGGACTTATGTCAATTTAAAGTCCCTTATATCGATTTAAGTACTCCCACATTCACACCGACACCACTGTTAATTTGAATTAAGGTGCCAGTAAAATCAATTTAATAAGACCACCCTGCAAGTGGCATAGCACCTAAATCAACTTTGTAAATTCAAATTAGTGTTAGTGTGAACGTAATGGAGCTTAATTAGAATTAATTGACCTCTGGAATGTATCCCATTATGCTCCATTTTCACCTCTCTGGCCAATCAATCTGTGGTGCTCTGTGGTCACAATAGCAGGTAAAGTCCCCTCCCCTCAAGCCCCGGGAAGATTTGAATTTCCACTGTCTATGCTTGCTGCCAGCATGGAGAGAGGTTTGCTAGTGATCTCAGCATGGCTACTGCAAAGCCCAAACATGCTCCAGCATGGAGTCGACCAGAGGTCTTAGACCTCATCGGGCTGTGGGGCAAGAAATCAGTTCTGGCTCAGCTCAGAGCCAGCAAAAGGAATCTGAACATTTATGTGAAGATATCCCAGGGCATGCTGAAGAAGGGGCACAAGAGAGATGCTCAGCAATGCAGGGTCAAGATGAAGGAACTTCGCCAGACGTATCAGAAAGCCAGGGAAGCTAACAGCCACTCTGGGTCCTCTCCAAAAAGATGCAGGTGAGTTTTCTGTCTTCAGTTCCTTTCTTTAAATTGGCTGCTGAAAGTCGATTTAAGCTAATTCGAATTAGCACTGCAGTGTGAACATAGCCTTAGTAGGAACCAGTAGAAACATTGGTCCCTGTTGATTTCAATGAGAACAAAACGGCGGTTGTGTCTCAGTGCTAGGGTGACCAGATAGGAAGTGTGAAAAATCAGGATGGGGGTGCGGGTTAATAGGCACCTATATAAGAAGAAGCTCCAAATATCAGGACTGTCCTGATAAAATCAGGACATCTGATCACCCTAATGAAGGTGGTGTGATGGGGATTTTCCTCTTTGTCTTCCTATTATCTCTTCAAGGTGAAAGGCGATCAGGTTCTTTGATACTACCCCTTGTGGTTGGACTATTATCCTCAGGCCTGTTTGCCAAGTCACCTCCCTTGCTATATTTAAACCCATCATTTCTGCTGGGATGCCAATGAAAAGTGAGGGAAAGAAAAGGTAACAGAGCTGACAAGGTGTGCGTGCCCTAAGTGAACACGTGATCTTATTGTTGTCTTTCTCCTCCTTCTCTTCCTCCCACCCTGTCTGTTTACAACCCCCGGTTGTGTCATGTTGAATTTAGACTATACTATTTTTTCTTGTGCTTTTAAAGTATCTAATACACTGTAGGGCACTTGAAAAATACCAAGTGATAGTGAATTATCATTAATCAATAAAAAGGATTTTAGGACTAAATGATGTTTGACAGTCACAGGGGACCTTGAAACCCCAGTCTTTGATCTTCTTCTTTCGGGAATGCTGTAGTAGTAGCATTAATGGAAGACATCATTGTTTGAACTTCCATGCATCAATTAGTATTTGAAAAGGATGGGTGAATTGCAATTATAAAGGACAGGATTTTATTTTTTTTTAATGGGGAGCATGGAGGGTTTGCAGAAGAGTATTTTAAATTGCTTTAATGTATTTCTAATTTTGTCAGGGTCACTTAGAATATGGCTAGACACCTTTTAGCATTTTTATAAATCTAAATAAATATTATTTGTATTGCAGTAGCAATAGAAACTCAGTCATGGACTAGGACCTTAGTGCATACAAGCACACAAATACAAGACTACTATGCATCAATAGGAGAATTAGATCCTTTCCCTTGACATTTTTTTCTTTTGTTGAACTAGGCAATCTTTATATTAATAGTTTGTTTATAACTCTTCATTTTTACAGCTCACATCTACACTCTTCCTTTTTACTGACTCATGGTCAATATCTCCACCCAGTTCCTGGAGGTGCAAAAGACAGCTTGGGACAAATTCATTCCTGCATGACTCCATTGACGTTGGATTAGTTTAATCCATTATATTTAGATATTTGTTTGTTAATCTACTTAAATTTTTGGCTTAGCTAGATAACTGGTATTTTGATGGCTGTAGCTGCCATCAGTGCCAGAAGTACTTAATTTACTGTGTGTATGCCACAGCCTTTGACACTGCACACACTGTATGGCAGCAATAGCAGCAGAATGTCTGTGGAGCAATATTGACCAATCTATAAAAGACTTTACTAATGACAACTAGTTTTTTGTTTTAGATTTTAGATCTTTTAGTTTACATCTAAGATTCATGGTAATGACACTAATTAATAAGAGAAAAGAACACTATTCCTAATACAAAAACAGTACCAAACTTGATGGAAATAAAATGTAATGGCACCTACCCACTTTTAGGGGTCAAGGACCAGCCTACCTGTTACAGGCTTCACAAAGGAGAACGAGCCAACCCAGATTCAGTTGTGAGTAGTTAATTACCTGGGTGACTGGGCAGTAGTTAATTAGTAAAGGAACACCTGGGTCTAAAAAGTCATATGAGGGTTCAGCCAGAAGGCCCTAGGACACAGAGGAAGTTCCTGAGGAAAGGAACAGCTCCTCAGTGGGGCTGGTTAAAAGGTTCTGGGGGAGGTGTGCCAAATACTCTGAGGAGGTTATTGAACAGTTATGTAATTCGCAGTCCCAGGTGAAGGCTTTCTTACTGTAACTAATCAAGCAATCAGAGCAAACCCAACAACTAGAGGACAAGCAGAAGGAGTTAATCACAGAACTGCAGAGAAGCCACCTGGTTGTGGCATGCTCAAAAAGGAATATCATGTTCTGCAAAAGAAACTCTGCACTAGTCTCCAAGAAGTCTAGCAGTTGAAGATGCAGCTCCAGTATTTGTGTGAACAGACAAGTGCTGAAATGGTTCAAATGTAGGACGAACTTGCAGGTGCTAAATGTGCCAAGTGGCAGGCAACACATGACTGGGATTGCCAATACCCAGGGTCAAGGAGCCCTGACCCTAGAGGGGAGCAATGTCTGGAGACCCAAGTAATTCAGCCAGAGGAGGAGCAAAGCAACTGGAAGAAGGTGAACAATAGTCTCAAAGAAGCCAAGGTGTGGGTAGCCAAAGTAGAAAATGAGGTATTCAAGGGAAAAACTACCCAGGAGACAAAACTGAGAAGGCTTGAACAAGCCCTAGGCATCCAGAAAGGGCTACAGGATGTGAGTAGTGAGGCAAGAAAACTAGAAGAATATTTTCTGGGATTTATAAGCCTGCAACTGGTAACCAGGAAAACCTCAAACTAAAACAAGAGAATGAAGAGGCCCTGGAACACGTTTAAGGAGTATAAAGACTAAAGATGATGACTCTGGGGGAAGGAGAGATAGAGGGATATGATGAAAGTATTAGTATGTTGAATAACATAGAAAGCCCCACAATAACATACTATCAGGCTGGCTTTTATATAGGGGAGCAGAGTGACATCTCGAGTGTCCTTGAAGGCTTTTTAGGAGAACCAGTGGATGTCGAAAGACACACATAGGAAGGTGGTGACTTCAACAGAAGCTGTAGTAATGACACTTTCCTCCACAGCTACTTTGGAAACCCATCCATTAATGAACTGGAAAGAGAGGTAGCAGGGAAAGTTGCTGCAGCTGTGGTCTTGCACGTTAACTTGATTTTTACAAAGTTTGAAAGTGTAGAATCAATATTAATGACACGGTGATCTCATACACTTTCATTTTGGCCAGATCAAACTCAATCTTGAGATTGATTAGGTCCAACATGGAGGTTTTGTCTGTGCTGCCTACATCCTTCTTTAGAATATCAAAGCCAAAATTACATTCCACATTACAATAGAGAGAGTCAACTCATCTGTTGCTTATCTCAGATCCCTCCTAAAAGTCAAATGAGAGGAATCAACTTCTAGAGTTGATTTTTTTGCTTTGTTTAAAAGGTTATAAGATTAGATACTGCTTGGTTTATTGTTATTAAAATATGTTTTTGTCTCAGTGTGGCATGGATGACTAAATTCCCAACAGTTATGTTAATTATCTAACTATATAGTGTATACAGCACGACTAAGGGAGTTCAATCTCAAGGTAGGAAATATAATAAATGTACTAGAATTTAATGACATTTGGGATCTGTCATCCTGAGATTAGAAAATTGTTAACTACAGGTGTATTTAAATGTAATTTTTGCTAACATGTTTCTATCACGTGTTCCCTAGCAATGCATGCATTTCTCTGCCTCTCTCCATGTGAACTATGTCGGCCAATACATATTATAGATTATGGGTAACATTTTCAAAAGTGACTTTGGGACATATTTTAAGGGTATTTAAGCACCTAAAATGTAGATAGGAGCCTAGTGGGTTTTTCAAAAGTGCTAAAGTGCCTAACTCCCATTGAATTCATGGAAGATAGACACCTAAGGGTTTTTAAAACTCCCACTAGATACCTATCTGCACCTTTAGATGCCTAAATATCTTTAAAATATGGCCCTAAGACACTCTTGAAAATGATTCCTAAGTCAGTTAGGTGTTTTTTGAAAATACTTCCCTATTTCACCGTAGCACATTTTAACATAATTATAAGATAAATACAAATCTCCACACTGATAAGGGAAAGTCTATTAGAACCCTGCAAGTAACAACAGTGTTGAAAGTTCTTCTGTCTGGTACAAGCTAGCATGGTTTTGGAAATGCCTTTGAATACATGAAGGCTTGTTTTGAATCAAAAAGACATTGTGTTTGAACTCTCTACAACACTGCTGCTGCCTGCTGCCATCTTGTGTACATCTCTGATGCTATTTCAAATGGACATTCCATTACAAGTCAGGGGAATATCAAGATAGCCTTACTATATCTTGCTGTTAAGGCAGTGCACATTTTGTTGGCATGCACAGTATATTAGGCAGCAGTGAAAAAGGTCTGAATGGTTTCAGCTGTACTTATTACTTTGAATTTTATATTCTTAATACTATTGTTGGTCTCCCTTGTTTAGAACTAATGGCTAACATGCTCCCTTAACACCTGGAATTGAGAGAATCCTCTCTCACACACAAAACTGTAAGTCATTTGGCCGTTTGAATGCCAAGTACTTTTAATAATCTTATTTCCCCCAAAATTACCATAAACAGAGCTGTCAAGGAAGATGGGGGATACATTAAAATCCCTTTGGGGACAGAGAGGGGGAGAGATGGGACTATGGAAGTGAACACACCTGGTTAATTAGTGTTGGGGCGTAAGTAATTGGTTAGGTAGTTCCACCTTAGGAGAAATCATTATCAGGTATCAGTGGTGAGAAATGATATTAAAATTAAAATTAAAATATATTATCAAAATGGAAGGTCAGTATGTATTCTGGAACTAGCACGCTTTTCTTCCATGAAGATAACATGGCATTTTTCTTATATCAGATGAGATATAACGATATGGCTTTGCTGCTCCTCTGGGGATAGATGCGAAGCCTATTTAAGTCTATAGACTTTTACAGAGCTCAGTGGGTTTTGAATAAGTCCTCTGAAGGGTTCCAAAGAAACTACTGCTCCTGGGTAATAGGGGGGTGAAGTTCTTAAGAAAAGAAAGTGAGAATGAAAGTAAAACAGGGATATTTGCTTATCAGTACAAACAGTGCCAGCTTTATATATTCTGCCACCTACGCAAAATAAAAATGTGCGCCAAGCAGAAAAAATTGAGTATTTGCAGGGGTGCAGGGGCTGTCATTCTTGTCACTCCACTGGTTAAATTGGCAAGAAAGCCAAGAGCAGCTGGAGCCTGGCTCTGGGAGGGGACGGCGCAGCTGCTGCCCATTGCCAGCAGGGACAAGGGCGGCTGTCGCCCACTTCCTGGGATGTTGATGGCTGCCGCCAGGCTCCTGGTTGCACACCAGGACTGGTGGGGAGGTGGGTGGCTGCAGCCTGCCTCCCAGTTGGGAGCAGGGACCGGGCGGGAGGCAGGTGGCTGCAACCCAGCAGCCACCCTTTACGTTTTGCTGCCCTAGGCAATTCCCTACTTCGCCTATGGCTAAGGCCGGGCCTGAGTACAAAGAATAAGGATAGCAGGAAATGAGATGACTCATTTGTTACCAGTACCAAGAAAAAAGGTTGAAGAACCCTGTAAAGAAAGAAAAAAAAATATCAGTGAGAGTTCTTTGTCTTTCTTTTTCCTTCTCTTCCCTATCTCTTTTTTGAATGGTGATGGAGGCGATATAACCTATACAGCAGTCCTACCTATGTCCTATTTAAATTTGTACTGTATTTGAATAATTTCATAGATGTCATACTTATGCAGCTGAACTTTCTTCTTCATATAGAAACTTTTATATCTGCTAAAGGTATTTACTTACTGAAGATCCCGACCTATGGCACTTATGTAGTGGGAGAAGGCATTTGCAAGAGAGTACATACAATACAGACACTTTGACAATGCTTGTGTAGGTAAGTAAGTAATCTACTTTGGTGAAACTGAATAACCACAATTTAACATACAGAATCTCCAGTGCCATTATGAAGGACTCAGTAGCACGAGTCAAAGGCAGTTCAACTAAGTTTCCAGTTACCACAGACATTTCCATTTATTTTTACCAAATTCTGTGTCCAGCCATCAATTTTTTCCCCCTTTCCTCATATAGATCTGAGAGAGCCTGATGTAGACTAGTGTCATTGTAGGGAACAGTAGCCTACAGCAATTCACTAAAGAAATGAGAATATCAGTAGGAAACCACACATGCAGAGAGAGAAGTAGAAACAATAATACTGTGTCTATGTTTGTGGTCCATAGGTCAATTGTTGATGGGAGCTTGCGTTCTTCCTTGATTTTTTTTTCTAATTCGTGCATAGCTCATCCACTAATATATATACCATAAACAGGTTAGTGAGTCTAGAAAAAGCCATTCTAAACCTACTGAATTGGTTTCTTAATACTTTTTTTTTTTTAAAAAGGGGAAAGTTATTACTAATTCAAGTTAAATGCATAGCAATATATAACCAAGTGACATGAAGCTGTACAAAGAAATTCAGGAACTGTATTCAACCAACTCTATCAGGTTTCCTTCTGAGTGGGAAAAATGGCAGAAAAAATATTAAAAATTCTATTCATCATTAGTGCTGATTGTTTTCTGTAGTTATGCATAATAATAATGAGCTTGGTTTAGTTGGTTAGATAGGAAAGTCTTATAGTTAAAGCAAATAACGTTGAAGCGGGGGAGTTAGCTTCTATTCCTGATTTTGACACAGACTGCCTTGTGGCACTGGGAAAGT
Source organism: Emydura macquarii macquarii (assembly GCF_026122565.2). Lineage (NCBI taxonomy): Eukaryota > Metazoa > Chordata > Testudines > Chelidae > Emydura > Emydura macquarii. Next base: position 7,140,576 of record NW_027133614.1, read on the forward strand.
CATTTAAACATATCTATGTCAAATTTTCTTCATCTGTAAAATGTAAATAGTATCTATCTCATGAGTATAGTTAGGCTACAGTTATTAATGTTAAAGCACTTTGAGCTGCTCAAAAGGAACTGCAATATATACTGGAAATGCAAAGAAGTATCCTAAGTTCACCTTTTGAGTTACGCTTGACTGGAATGTTGAATACTTCTTTTCACTACAATTGAGCTGAAACCTTTTCTGTTCTCTATTGAAACCCAAAATGCTCTTACCTCTTCCTAGATTCCAGAACTGTATAGAAGCATATTGTCAGTGGCAAGCTTAAATACCATCTCAAAATGTCATGGCCATAGTATTTCAATTCCTTTGTCATTGAATTGTTTCCTTTAAAAATCTCTGAGCTGATTTTGGAATTCTTCTTTTAACCTAGAAGATCCTTTTCAGCCTGGGCCTTATCTGTCTCACTAATAGCTTGTCCCCTCTATGCATCACTTTTCGGCATTACTAATTAGCTCCGAATATAAAAACGAGATGGCAGGTGCCTGAGCCATTGTTAATTATACTCTAAGGTTTTAGAGATTCTTGCCTTCGATGTTAAAAGTAGATCAGTTTGGTCTGTCCCAGTGTTCAAAAGTGGGCTGAAGTAATTTTATCTCAAGTCTTTTAATTAGTGTAATGGAGTAATTCGGGATTTTTTTTTTTTTAATAGAGGCTATTTTGTAGAACAACTTGAGAGGGTAGTTCTGAAAGACACTTAGTAAATGAACATTGTATACATCTCATTGGGTGGAGGTTACTGAAGTTACTTTATATTCAGATAAAACACAGAATACTGACACTAAAATAAAATAGCTATGTTTGCTCTGGTTTGCTTTTAAACTGATGTGATTACAGTTAAAAGCTGACAGTTACATACCTAAAAGTAGGTGTGAACTGTTCATATTGGGCCTGATTTACAGTTGCCCTCATCCTGTGCAAAGTGAGAGTAAAACCATTACCATGTTGATTTCAGGAGTATTTTATACTGGCTGTGTCTCCACTGCAAAAAATGGGTGTGCGTTTTACATTGAGATAGCTATCTTGTTGTAAAATCCTAACTGAGACAAGGCAGGGCAATTTTTACTTCAGTGTAAATATTCAAGGTCAATCCTACATCACCAATCTGGGGTTTACCTCGACTGGCAATGCCAAATCCTATTCCCTAGTATTTGACCTTGAGATAGTGATCAGGATGTAAAAACACACCATTTTTGTCACTGAAGACAAAAGTCACTTTGCACTGGTTTAAATAAGGGCACAAGGTGTGGGACAATGTTGAATGTTTCCTGTGGGGGATTAGTTAAAAACAGATGTTAAGGGGACTTGGGGAGCTTTGAGAAGTGAAGACATTAATCTAGCAGTCTCAGCAGTGAGTCTTTGTAAGACCATTGTTTAGATTCTTGTTTCTTTGTTTTTAATGTATTCTCGTGAATACAGACTGTGACTGGGCCTATACAAAATCAGCATGTCTTTGTGTGCAGCGTTCTGAGGAAAATTGTGTTTGGCACCATGGTAGGAACAATGTTGAGAAAATTCATGGGAAACGCATTGAAAAGTTGGATGGGGAGCAGGGGAGAGAGGAGAAGGTGTAGTGAAAAGAGCTGGAAGCCTATCTAAGTTGCAGCAGCCTGCTCAGACTGCCTTATGGGTCACAGTGCTGCTCGGAATCTTCATAGTGCTGTGTGATGCAGCCCCGTGCCTTCCCCCAGCATGCTCCCTACCCCTCGCTTGTGAGGGGATCCGAGGACAGTAGCCTTTCAGCTGTTGTCTTCAGTATTTGTGCTTGGGGAATTCTCCCTCAGCTGGAACCAGTACTTTTAGGGCCTGTTTATGCTCCTCCAGCCCTTTTATCTAGTTTAAAGGAGCTAAATGAGAGTGAGGGTCTCATCCAATATATCTCAAAATATATAGCTTGAGAACCTCAGGTAGAGGTGCTATAAAAATACTTATTTTAGAAAAATCCAAAATATAACCATAAAATAAGTAGTAAACTGTAAATGTAAAATAACTGACCTGTTTTACAGTGATGTGCAAGAGCTATAAAAGTGCTTCCAACCTGCCCTAGTAGTGTGTTTGCTCCAAATGTTTGAAAGAAACCAGTGGTGAAATATGTTAACTGCAGTGTAGTGTCAGCCAGTGTCAGCACAATTTATGCTTTGTCGTTACTGCAAATGCTGCAGTTATATTATGATAAAGAGAAGTACAGAGAGAGGCAAAAGTATTTCAAACAACGATTTAAGAAGAAAAATGGCAGAGTAAGCAAGATGAAGAAAAAGGTGTTAGAAGCTTGTTTAGAAATCATTATTTAGAGGAGAACGGTTTCTTTAGAGGGCACATGACCCAAAAAAATGATTTAATGCATTATCTGATTCTGGGCTGTTTGGCAGATGGACTATATAAGGCTCTTTATATCTTGGAAGGATCATTGCTGTATTTTGGGGAGTATCCCTTTCAAGGAGGTGAAACATAAAGTTAGAGAGAGTCCTCATTTAAATCTGGAAAGTGAAGTGTTATTTATATAACATTGGCCTTCTGCTTGAATAGGCTTGAAATCTAGCCTTGAAATCTCTGCTTGAAGTTGACCAGTCTTGTGAATGCAAGCAGAAACTTACCTGCCAGAATGCCACATTTAATACTGTTCCACATTTTGAATTAGGATATTTCTCGTAAGTGAAAACCAAAAGTAATAATTCCAGAAGAGACATTACAAATTAATTTAGAACTCTGACTTGTTTAGAAGGTGGCATGCTTAAGAAGACCAATGTCTACATACACAGAAAAGGGGGACATTTTGCTTAAGGTGATTATCTTACAGTCTGTACCATGGGATGTTTAACATCCACACAAAATGAACAGAATATTTATTTTTAAGGTCTGAAGAAACACAGGGTAAACAGGGTGGGATAAACTTTAGTTTATCATTGTATTCAAATTAGAATGCATGATACGTTTATCCTAGGTTTCTTAAGGAACAAGTTGGCTCAATCTCAGAACCATTAGCAATTATCTGCAAGAACTTATAGAGGATGAGTGAGGTCCCAGACAACTGGAGAAGGGCAAACATAGTACCTATATTTAAAAAGATGAATTATAGACCAGACAGTCTAACTTTGATACCTGGAAAAATATTGGAACCAATTTTTGAACAGTTAGTTTGTAAGCACCTAGAGGATAATAGGGTTATAAGGAATAGCCCACATGGATTTGTCAAGAAAAAGTCATGCCAAAACAAGCTAATTTCCTACTTTGACAGGGTTACCGGCCTAGTGGATGGAGGTGGGGGGAGGAGAAGTAGTAATTATAGTATATCTGGATTTTTAGTAAAACTTTTGACATAGTCCCACTTGACATTCTCATAAAGTGGTCTAGATGAAGTTTCTATAAGGTGAGTGCATAACTGGTTGAAAGACTGCACTCAGAGTAGTGATCCATGAATCTCTATCATACTGGGAGAGTATATCTAGAGGTGATCTGCAGGAGTGAGCCCTGGTTTTGGTGCTATTTAATATTTTCATTGTTGACTTGGGTAATGGAGTGGAAAGTATGCTTATTAAATTTGCAGGTAAAACCAAGCTAAGAGGGGTTGCAAACACTTTGGAGGACAGGATTAGAATTCAAAATGACCTTGACAAATTAGAAAATTGGTCTAAAATCAGCATAACTAATTTAATAAAGGCAACTGTAAAATACTTCATTTACAAAAGAAAAATCAAGTGTGCAACTAGGAAATGGGGAATAACTTGCTAGGTGGTGGTACTGATTAAAAGGGTCCGGGGGATATAGTGGACAAGTTGGACAAAAACCGATCAGGAGTGGTCTATGCTTACTTGGTCTTGCCTCAGCATAGGGGCTGGATATGATGACCTCTCAAGATCCCTTTCAGCCCTACATTTCTATGATTTTATGTTACTGTGACAGGCTGAAAGACGGGGCTCAACTGACCTTCCTGGGGTTGTAACCTGTGGTTCCAAGAATATGCTTTATTATCTTTCAATTATTTATTTTTTTAAAATGACTAAATCTGAAGGTCATAAATCACAAACACAAAACCCAAGATATTTTGGTGTGGATGCTTATATCAGTAAGTTACCCCTTCTGGCGGTGGTTTTTTTGGCCAGCATAGTTTATTCAAAACTTTTCAAAGTAAGCGTAAAACAATTTGATTCTGATGTACACGTAGGCCCATTTACACCACTCTGCCAGTGAAAAAGGACTTTAAAGTGAACATAAATATAATTTATTCCCACTTTAAAACCCTTTTTCACTGCCAGAACAGTGTAAAGAGACCTTAATGTAAAAGAAAATATGATCCTATTATTCTGATTTGGTGGTAGTTTTTAAATTCACTTTGCACTTTTTGTACTCTCATCTACATATCTGAGTCCATGTGTTATATCTTGTCTTTTACTTAGATGCTTATTGTCTGGGCAAGGACTGTCTTTTTTGTACATTATCTAATACAATGGGGTCCTGGTCCTTCACTAGGATCTTAGGTGTTGCAAGCATAAAGATATTAAAGAAATAATCATAACTACATTACAAGGTGGATGGCAACAGAGAATCTGGCCCTACAATAATCACTGAGCAGCATTTCACATTTGCTTTGCTGAGGTGTAGGTGACTGCACAAAGGTGCAAGGCACTGGTGAATTAGGCCCTTAGCGTCTCCAGCATTATCATTTGTGTTAGGTTTTGCAAACTGGAGAAATGAAGGATATTTCTTACCTTGTGAAAGAACTGATTAAGTAGCTTAATATGACTGAGGTCATCTGGAAAATAGATTGCTGAGAATAATAAGGGTGAAAGGAACATATCAGAGGAAGAAATCTTAAAAAAAAAAAAGTTGGCTAAGCTGTCGTCCTTGAAGCTATCACAGCAGAAGGAGTCTGAGCATGTTGGTTTATTTTATCACAATCAGATAAACCAAGTGGACTGCATGAAAAAAATCAAAATGAATGCTATGCAGTCTGATTTAATTGCTTGCTTAATTCTCAGAAATGTCACGGAGCTTGAAAACAAATTGACATTGTATTGTTTATTTAACAAAGCTGCTGTTGAGGACGACTTGGCCTCCAGATGCATCTTCATTGTCATGTTGATTTGTCTGGTTCCAAAAAAATTAATGGTTTAAATTTATTTGTAAAGATTATGATTGAGACCATGAATGTTTTATTATCAGGCTGCTGTTCAATTGAACACCAAAATGAGCATTCTTTCTCCTAAAGTGCTGGTGAAAGCACTGAAGGATAAATTGGTATATCAGTCACACCCTAATTTAATCATACTTGTAAATGGCGTTTTGATAATATAAAGATAAATATAAAAACACTGAAATCCTGCCAGATTCATAAACATAAATAAAATTAGAGCTGCATTATGAATGTTGAAAATATACAATTTTAGGAAAATGTTACTAAGAACATGCAGACCAGCTTTCATTATCTGATCATGTCCTAACAGAGCCTTGTGTACCTTTACATTTGGTTACAGGCCTTCACCCTCTTTACCTCTAAACTGAATTATTGCAATGCAGTATCCCTTGAATTAATAATGTCAGCCCGTAAAAAAAATACTATAATTTGTACAGAATATAGCTACATGCTTCCTCTGCAACATGTATTACAAGGAGCACACTCTACTGTCTTCATTGGCTTTCTGTTGAGTAATGAATCTGTTTTAACTAGGGCCAAGGATTCCTTAAGGAATGTCTGTCTCTGTGAACTGCCTTGATCTTTCCAGTTCTTTGGGATAATGGACCTGCCTATGACTAAGGTGAAATCCATCTGCACAGGAAACAGTTTGTTCTTAGTAGTGAGCCTAAGACTTAGAATTTCCTCCCTCAACATCTACAAACCCCACTAGTTCTAGGTCCAAAGGTGAGCCCTACTTCTTTGATCTTGCTTTCTTACACAGCAACTCATAACTAACTTATCTCTGGAAAATTCCATGCACAGCCATGATAGCCCTAATGTAATTTACTCTTTTGGGTGATGGGGGGGGGGGGAGGGAGAGAGAGAGAGAGAGATTTATTATGTAAGTGACTTAATGTTTTTATTCTAACTCTAGAAAACAATCAAACACCTTGGTCATGGATATGGAATTAAATAAGAAACTAGAACAGAATGGGATTCCTTGCATGAGCAAACATGGAGAACGGTTGCATGGACTGGTCCTTGAGAAAATGTGCATCTGTCTGAAACAGTAGAGTCATTTGACAATGATGCGGACTCAATAGAAAAAGGAAATGTTACATTTTCTTTAAAAAGTCTCTGTCTGCTTGACATAGAGATCTCAACTAGTGTGTCTCTTAAATCCATTTTAGCCATCTTAAATTTTAAAATGCTGTTAATATCCTAGCTTTTCTAGAGTATCTTTGATGTTCCTTCTTTTGATGTCTTCAGAAGATGTGTTCACTACCTGTTACTTGGGGAAGGAGATATCATGAAACAAGCTTTAATGACTTCTGTGAGCACATGTAAAAATACAATGAAAATGGCATCTAGGGAAGGGAACAGGGAAAAATCAGCTAGTAATAAAGCTACCAAAATATCATGGAAGAGATTCACTATGCCAATAAGTTTACAACCCGCTTTGTGGGATAGTGGGCCCAGACTTTTTCATGAAATTCTATCAGCATACAAGGTTAAGATTTGCTTGTGCTGGTCATTCGTTTGAAAGCTTTCTAACCTCTAAAGGAACTCAAGCCCGTTTTTACAATCTCCTTAAGCTCCATTGATGGGTAGCAGGAGGCCAGAGTGGTGCCACAGCGGGGGTCCAAACAGGCTTCTCATGATTTGGAGGTAGAATTTATAGTACCACTGATATGAACCAATATTGTAGATTATTTTATTACAACTCTGGAACAGCTAGAAAAGTGAGATCCCTCTGGCACTATGGCTCTTAAACTTATGGTATGAAAAAAGACATTTAAAAAGATGACTTACCAGTTGAATAGAAACCAGCAGAATATTTTATATTTACTTGCACTCACTAGAATTCTAGTGGGAAACTCATTTGTTAGGATGAAATACTGCTGCCTAATTTTGCTACTTCTAACTGCCCAAAGTCAAATCCAGGAGAGAAATGGAATATGGCTGATTAGAGATGTAGTGCTTAAGTAGAGTGGATCAAGTGGATCTAGAACTGATTCACAAAGAAAAACTCTGAGTTAAGTCTACTCTTTGTGGGATCATATTCTTTGTTGTTCACAAATATTCAGACAGCTGACAGGTATTTATAAAAACACTTGTGAATCCCAAAAGATTTCTGTATAATTACACAAACATTCAATATTCATCCCAATGTTTGTATTGCGACTGTTGTTTATTATTTGGCGTGTGTCTTAACTTCTGGTTTAAAAATGTCAATCTAATCCGAGATCAGAAATAATATTGTAAGACTTAATGATGGATTGTATAATATGAAAGCCAAGTTTACAGTTCACAAACAATCTATGGACTCAACTTTTATTGTTGTTTTTCAGAGTATTTGGCAAAATCTTCCAGATGATAAATATGTTTGAAATAGTGATTGATTTTTTGAATGATGCCTGAACAGGAAAAAAGCAGAATTCCTAATTACTATTATCTTCAATGACTATTTAAATTAGTTCTATGTTGAAGGTCATCTTGATTTTTAGGCAAGCAAAAGTGTTAGTTGTGAATGGCTTCTAATCCTTTGTTAATTTATTTACTTATATTTTATGGAAGTGTTAGAATCCACGTTTGGTGAAAAGCATACAAACTCTGCAGTTTCTACATATAAAAGGAAGTATATCCATCACATTAAATGCATCTGAAACTATAAAAAGGTGTCTAATAATTTTATAGAAACTTTTTGTATCTGACATTAACTATAAATATTTATCAGTTAAAAGAATATTGCAGGAACTTACTTATTAAAAATCTTAAACTTCACAACTAAATTCAGGCCTTGGATTACAGTTATGCAAATGTATGTACCTGCTGTAAAAATATGGCAGAAAGCTTCAGTATTGTATATGTAAATTAGAGAGGGGCTCAAGTTTTAAAACCTGGGTAGGGATTTCAAACAACTGAAAGACCCAGGGTGCTCACAGCTGAGCTTTTAGTATGGTCCATTATGAAGACAGAAATCCAAACCTAGAGCTGAATTTTGCAAATGACTCCTAGCACTTCCAAAGTTTGGATGATCAACTCCAGGGCAGAACCAGAGGCAGTGAGGTCAGTAGGTAGTGCACTAGACTGTGACTTAAAAGTTCTGGGTTATTCTTTTGGCTCTCTTACTGACCTGTTGTATAAACTTGGATAAATCACCTCATCTTTCTGTGTCTGTTTTCCTTCCCATACTTTCTCTTATCTGTTTAGATTGTGAGCTCTTCAAGGTAGGGACTGTCTCATATTATGCATTTTTATTTACGGTGCCTAGCTCAGTGAGGCCCTTATCTCAAAAAATGGCTTGCTTATGAAATCTCTGTATAGTTTGGTAACAGACAAAATAGGTCCTGTTGGGCAGATTATGTGAATTTCTATGTGTTTTAGACCAATGTAAACAAATCAGTTTTTTCACTTTGTGCACAGTCCTAGGTTGGTTCACTTTTGACTTTTGGATGCAATTCCAGTTAAATTGGGTTTTGTTATTAAATAACTTCATAGACACATAGATATGTCATTTTGGTCATGTTTTCATTCCCTGTGGAAACCCCTAATCAGTAGCGTTCTGTTACTTCTGTTGAAGTAGCCTAAATAGTAGAGTTCTGAGTTTTTTCTGCTAAAAGTTGAAGGGTTAAGCCCCAGTGTGGGGCTTGTTGAATTTGGATGGACTTTTGCTTGTTGGCCAAGGAAGGCAGAAGCCTCACTGAGTTCTCCAAACCGAGGGCTACTTTCCCCCATTATTGGTCTTTGATGCTTTACCAAATTGCTTAAAAATGATTACATAAATTGAATTCAGTAGTAAAAGCATACTTAGAATTAACTCAGAATGTTGAGGGAAATCTTGGCCGAGCACCATATATGGATGTACAAATGTGAGTTTTTTCTCTAGACACTTATGATAGACTTCTATTCCTCAGCCTCACTGAACAGCCGGCTGCCTCGGTGTTTCTCAGGAATCTCACTAACAATTTTAAAGATTTGAAGCCACATGTTTGAGCTTGATGATTCTTGATCTTACAGAAAGTCCCAGGTGACATACATGCTGCATGCAACATAAAACTAAAAAAAGTCTGAGGTATACTTATCAATTCTTTAAAAAAAAGCCATTCTCTCTCACAAATACACACACACACACACACACACATTCTCTCTCTCCAGAAATGGACCCAGAGCAGTATAGTGTCATGCAATAAATTCTGAAAATAGCTGAGCTCAGTGTTTAGGCAAGAGTCACACACCAGGAATTCTGTCAGATTCTCTAGACACCAGCCCATATTTTGTGTTCTGACACCCTTTACAGTAATTCAGTGGCATAAGGGTGCCAGGCCCCAAGTAGACTGCCCCCATGTGGAAAAGTCTAGGGGCAACCTATGTAGCCTTATGCCACCCTACCCACCAGCATCAGCATAGAGACACACCCAGGACAGGAGGGAGAATGGCCAGAGTTCTTTGTCTTATAAGTATTTTGTCATGACACGTGTCTCCATATGTTGTCATTTAGAATAGCTCCTCCTGATATTTTAGCTTGTGTCAAAGACTTCTGGTCACTCCCAGATTCCCAGAGGCAAAAAGAGGGAACTCAGCCAACTTTAATTCCATCCCTCCTGAGAAAGCAGAGTTCAAATTAGGGACTGCTGTATCAAGTGATAATCCTGGGTCATTCTGAGTCGATCAGTGTGAAATGTTATGAATGGAAAGTAAAACTAGTGAGTTCTGGCTTTTCAACAGCTTCTCTTAATAATGAACAAATAAATGAAAATCCTATTCTAGGAGTTAATTCAGCACTGGACAACTACAGCTGTTCATGCAGTATACACAGCAGAATCAAGTCAAATTTTGGCCTGCTTTACACCTTGTGCAACCCCATTAACAGAGTGTACCATGCATACACATAGCCAATAAGTATGCACAACATATAAATCAGGACAGAATTTGGCTTCTCATGACCAAGAGAAATTGAGACAGAAATATCCGATTCTGAGAACCCAGAAAATGTCTGACCTAGGAGGAAGAGTCTGATCCAAAACCCACAGAAATCAGTAGAAAACTCCCATTGACTTCAGTAGGGTTTGACGCATGCCCAAAAATAAACTAACTGGGCATCCCCTTTAATTGTAATTTGAGAAGACTTGTCAGAGGCAGAGATTGATAATGGTTGCAGAGGACAATTATGTTCTGCAAGAATCTGTGAAACTGCCACAAAGAACAAGGGCCAGGTTCTGTTCTCAGTTAGACCAGGGCAAAATTCAGAATAAATGAGACCAGAATATGAACTAATAAGGTGTAATTATTAACTAATCAATCCTGACCAGGAACTTTATCAGCTCCAGAAATTGATAATGCTGAATCACCCTTCATTAGATAAGAATAAATAATACCAAAGCAACCCAACATTGCCCACTCCAGTTACGCAAATAGGGTTTTGCTCTGGAGTTGAAGCTCTTTCCATCTTGTCAGAGAAAATGCCCATATTCCTAGGATAGTGAACAATATTTCAGAATTGCAAAATGTGAGTCCTTCCCATGAAGTATCACAGAGTCAATTCACCCTTATTAACAGTCTGTTAAATAGTTTGCACTTCATTAACAATGTAATCTGACAACCTAACAAGAAATGTGCTAATAGGCATTTGTTAAATAAACTCATACCTAATTCATTGGAAGTAGCATTAGCCTGAAAAAAACCTCACTCAGATTTTCAATAATAAATTAAAGTAATGTCAAGCCTTCTCCACATTCAGAACTCAAGGATCTGAATATGGAGTAAGTTTGGAATTACTTTGTCAAAGTTACAGAAACTATCTGTAGCCTGTATCCCAAGCAAAGGGGGGAAATCATAGGGAAGGGTTGAAGACCAAACTGAATTAACAGGCATCCCAAACAAGTTATTAAGAGAAATCAGAAAGCCTACAAGGAACTAAAGAAGAGATGGATAAGCAAGGAAAGTTACCTCTTGGAGATCAGAAAGTGTATGGAAAAAGTGAGAACTGTCAAAAGTCAAGCAGAGTTGGACCTGCAAAGGAAATTAAAACTAATAGTAAAAAATTTTCTTTGGCATATAAATAAAAATAAAATAAAGAAAGAAGTAGTGGGACCGCTAAACACTGAGGATGGGGTGGAGATGAAAGATAATCTAGGCAGGGGTCCAACAACACTTAAGCAAATACTTGGCCTCAGTTTTTAATAATGCTAATGAGAAGCTTGGAGGCAGTGGCAGGGTAGCTAATGGGAACAAGGATATGGAAGTAGAAATTACCATATCCAAGGTGGAAGTCAAACTCAAACAGTTTAGTGAGACCAAATGAGGGGATTAGATAGTCTCCATCCAAGAATATTTAAGCAACTGGCACTTGAAAATGCAAGCCCAATAGAAAAGATTTTTCATGAATCTGTAAACTCAGGGTCGGGGACCCTACACTGGGAATAACAAATATAGTACCTGCATTTAAGAAAGGGAACAAAAAAGTGATCTGGAAACCTACAGGCTCATTAGTTTGATCTCTATTGCATTCAAAGTCTTAGAACAAATTTTGAAAGAGAGAGTAGTTAAGGATGTAGAGGTAAACAGTAAATTGGATAAAATGCAACATGGTTTTACAAAAAGACCAGATTGGTCTGGCACAATCTTCCCTTTCTTTGAGAAGATAACTGATTTTATAGAGAGAGGAAATGCTATAGATCTAGTCCATCTGGATTACAATAAAGCATTTGATACAGTTCCACATGAGAAAATTATTAGTTAAATTAGAGAAGATGGAGATTAATATGAAAATCAAAAGCTGTGTAAAGAACTGGTTAAAGGGTAGACGACAACTGGTCATGCTGAAAAGTGAATTGTCAAGCTAGAGGGAGGTTACTAGTAGAGTTCCTCAAGGATTGATTTTAGGACCAATCTTATTTAACGTTTCCACTGATGACCTTGGCGCAAAAAGTGGAAATGCACTAATAAAATTTGTGGATGACACGAAGTTGAGAGGTATTGCCAATATGGAGGAGGACTGGAATATCCTAGAAGAAGATTTGGACAACCTTGAAAACTGGAGTAATAGAAATGGGATACAATTTAATAGTGCAAAATGCAAGGTCAGGCATTTAGGGACTAACAACAAGAATTTTTGCTATAAAATAGGTAGGGAGGGACAGAATAGGAGAAAGATCTGGGTGTACTGTGTGACATATTGTTGTAGCAGTATTGGTGCCAAGATATTAGAGAGACAAGGTGGATGAGGTAATATCTTTTATTGGATGAACTTCAGTTTGTGAAAGAGATGAAAATTTTGAGCAACACAGTTCTTTAGGTGGGTGTGTGGGTCAGTCACAGACCTGAGCTGCAGATGTGATGTGGCTGTGCAATCCTAGGATGCGTCAGGAGATGTAATTCCGGTAGAGACAGGAAAATGTTACACAAGGCACTGGTGAGACCTCATCTGAATACTGTGTGCAGTTCTGGTGTCCCATGTTTAAGAAAGAAGAATTCAAACTGGAACAGGAGCAAATAAAGGTTACTAGGATGATTGGAGAACTGGAGAACCTACCTTACAATAGGAGATTTAAGAACTTGGCTTGCTTTGCCTAACAAAATGAAGAATGAGAGGAGACATGACTGCTCTTTATAAATACGTCAGAGGGATACACACCAGGGAGGGAGATGAGTTATTTAAAGTTAGGGCCAATGCTGGCACAAGAATAAATGGATATAACTGGGCATCAATAAGGTTAGGCTTGAAATTAGACAAAGGTTGTAAGCATCAGAGAAGTAAAGTTCTGGAACAGCCTTTCAAGGAAAGTAGTGGGAGTAAAAATCCTAACTTTTTTAAAGACTTGATATGTCTATGGAAGGGATGGTGTGATATTGCTAACAACAGCATATTGCCTGTCCATGACTGCTTTTAGCAAATATCTCCATTGGCCAGTGATAGGATACTAGATGGGGAGGCTTCTGAGTTACTATAAAAATTCTTTCCCAGATGATTCCCAATCTAAATGATTGCCATATTTGGGGTAGGGAAGGAATTTTGCCCCTGGTCAGATTGGTGGGTTTTTCATCTTCCTCTGCAAGATGGGTCACTTGCTGGTTTGAACTAGAATAAGTGGTGGATTTTCTAACTTGAAGACTTTACTTCAAGATTTGAGGACATCAGTAACTAAGCCAGAGGTTATGGGCCTACTATTGGAGTGGGTGAATGAGGTTCTGTGAATGTGAAGGAGGTCAGACTAGATAATCATGATGGTTCCTTCTGGCCTTAGGATCTGAGTCCAGCTGTTTATAATAAAAGCTGCTTCCTACACTGAGGGAAAAACACACACCATGAAACATCAGACTCCCTTAAATGGCTAGTAGTCTCTCAAATCTCAGTTGTTGTGACTAGTAGATATACATATTGAAAATAATATAACATTTTTCTATAAATGGTAACTTCCCCCTGGAAGTCATGTTGCCAGGCAGTTAATCTTTTTGTGATTAGGTATTCCTTTGGTAGAGCATGGCTTAATAAAACTGAACTAGAAATTGATGTAGATAATACTTTGTATTAAATATATAGCTTCAGTACAGCAATCACATCTTAAAAAGGCATATTATTTTTCCAGTGATAAACTACAAGATGGTGTTATCAAATGCTTCTGTGGAGAAAGTGTCTCCATTACCCAAACAGATGAAGTATTAGTAGCAGTTTTCTACTGGCTTTAAGGAGAAATAAATTGGTCAACAATGTCTTGTCTCTACATCATTTGAGCCTGAACCTAAGGGGTTCTGAACGTTCCCAACTTACTTTTGCTTCAATAACACTTCTTTCAGATGCCCAACACCTCCCAGGAAACAGCTGTTCTTTGTTTTGTTTTTTCTTGAGAAAGCATGGTTCAGTGTCAGATTTAATCTGTTTATTAAATGCAATCATATTTAATAATTTTAAAAAACCTGCTATATACATTCAATAATGAATCAACATTTAATTTTCTAATTGGCTAAAAATATTAATATTTTAAGTATGAGTGTATGTGTTTAATATAGTTGATCACTATAGCAGTAGAGCAAGTTATCTATGTCAGATCCCTTCCCCCCCCAGTTAATACAAATTATTTATGACTTCCTGTTCTTACTTTAATTCTCCTATTTTGGGGATTTTTTGCCAATCAGAGCAGTGTTTGAAACGAAATTCAAAAGCAATGTTGTTATTGACCATGACTGGAAAAATATTTACATAATATTTACATATTTACACTTGCTGGGACTTTATATCCTTCTTGTCTTTTCCCCCTCCTTTAACCAGATCATAATACTCCTCCCCCCCCCCCCCCCCCCGCTTGTTCCTATCTGTGGAAAACTAATCTAGTATTGTCTCTAATAAGTATTGTAGAATCCATCTCCCCCTCCTTCTCTTGTCCTGTCTTTAGTCATATTAGGCCCGTAAATAACTGCTTGTTTCGGTATTGTATTGTATTTACTCAACTATACATAGATGGGAAATAGAGTAATTCTAAAAGTACATGACAGAATATGAATACATTAAACTCTGAATTGGAAGTTGCATAGAAGCTTTTACCAATAAGCTACATGCACCCCTTTTCCTCCCAAAAGGAAAAAAAAGGGGGACTACGAGTTACCTGTCCTATAAAATACATTGGAAAAAACAGATACAGAAGTGCGTCAGTACTGCAACAGTTTGTTCTTCTCTGGGAAAATAAAACTCTATCTTTTGACCTGAACTGTTTTCTCTTCATATTTGATTGGATAATTATTTAGGCCATCTCATTCCCTGTGTGGGTTAATTCTACAAAGGGGACTGGAATCTCATGGTTAGTAGTTGCATCATTTCGACCCTTGAATAGAATCTCAAATCAGGACCTTTTTGCACCAAGTTGCATTGAATGAGGTTTTTGAGTACCTATCCCTTATCTCACATTCATAGCTGGGTATGCATAATATATAAAGCCTCTTTCTGCTAACCTGACTTGTGCATTTCTATTTAATATTATAATATTTAATGATCATTTCAATCAGATACTCACAAAAACATAGCAGTGTGGGGACATATTGTTCTGCTGTATAACTTCAGCAGTTTCTATTTATTTTTAAAAGGGTGCGCATCACCATGGTATCTCAGCGCCTTTCATTTATGGAAGTATAAAGGATGTTTGGAGTCAGGTGGCAAAAATGTTTGTGCCCAGTCTAAGCTCACACTTAGACTATTCGTACTACTGGTGCTAAGAAGTGGCTTAGGAACAACCAGAAGTTGGGGGAGCAAGTCCTGGCAGTAACTTGTTTCTGAAATTTTGGAGGGGGATGGCATGGGTAGTAAAGGCCATGCAATAGTTTTGAAACTGTGGTCAGGAAAGTTTTAAATTTAACATCTAATTGAAAACACAGAAAACTGTAATAGGAGGGGTACATTAATTTACTGTTGTTGAACATCTAGATCTGGGAAGAGAGGATAAAGGGATTTCCTTTATTCCCCCCTGTCAATAAATCAGCATGTTGTAAAGTGAGGGATGAACTTTATGGATGTTTAGATGCCTGAGCTAAAACTGGTGGTCTGAGGCAATAGGTAAAGGGGATATTTTGGGGGGGAAGGAAGAAAGAAGAGAGGATAAGGGAAGGATAATTTGGAGGGAAGAATAAATGTTTCTTTGCTAGCTTAAAAATCAGACCAATGTTGTAGACAGTGGAAGATGTCTAACCTTAGGAGCTCTGACTTGACGGGAGCTGCTGAAAGCATTGGGATGGTGGGATCCTCAGTCTGTTTCCAGGACAGAACAAAATATAGAGTTGTGTCATAGCATTAAAGAAGGGTTCAGGCTTATCGGCTGCAGGTTTACTGCTCTTCAGCAGCTTCTAGTGATGCTGAAGAAGTGTAGCACAGCGAGGGAAGGAGGAAAGCTAGCAGAGGGATAAGAAAAGGTAAAAATGTAAAACACCCAGCATCTCATAGGATAGGGGTGACTAAAACTCAAGCACGACTTGCTGCCTTTGAAAAATGAGCCTTCTGACTCTTATTTGGGTTACTGGCAGAGGGAGGACATACATTTAGATACCTAAGGCTTCAAGTTGTAAAAATATCAAAAGTAACTTGCTGCTACACAGTTACATAGTTGAGATTCATTGCGCTCCTTCACGGGGAATCCACTTCAACAGTGACCTGAGGACACTTGCTTCTCCACATGGTGGGCATGCAGTATGCTGAAGTGGTGATGTGGAAATGGGTGCTCCACTCCTGCTTTCTAGCACCACAGAAGCCATAGAGACATCACTGATCAGGTATCCACACCCTGCAGTTTACTTCCAATCCTGCACCAGTACCTGTACAGTTCTCTGTGGCAATACTATTTATAGTGTCTCTTGTATCATCAGCTCTTGCTCCAGAGCCAGGGAGGAAAAGTGACTCTATTCCTTGAGATCGCTCTAGGGCTGTCTACACTACAGCTTATGTCAGCAGAACTCATGTCGCTCGGGAGGGGCGTGAATAAACCACCCCCTTGAGCAACATAAGTTACATTGAGGTAAGTGCTGGTGTGGACAGTGCTGTGTTGGCAGAAGAGCTTCTCCCACCGACATAGCTTCTGCCGCTCATGGAGGTGGTTTTATTATGCCGATGGGAGAGTTCTATGCCGATGGGGGAGAGAAAGCCTTCACCAGATGTGGTGCAGCTGTGCTGCTGCAGTGCTGTAAGTGTAGACGTTCCCTAGAGGTCAGTCAGCCTGGCTCCTCCAGCACTTCCTGTATCTTATCAGTCTCCAACTGGCAAGCTAATTAATTCTTTAGCTCCCTCAGGTAACCCATGTGGTATCAGAGGAAGAGTATTGTGCAGGAGAGAATTTAAGTGCTAATTTCCTCAAACTACTACTGCTCATTCTGCACCAGTCAGTATTGTGTGAAATAGTCACAATGGGGAGGAGGTTTGCGGGTGGTAACATTTTTGTTTGAAAATAAGAGCAATTTGATTGTGAGTCTGTGTTTTCAAGCAACAAATCACAACATTTTGATGTCAAACCTTGAAGTTTCATTTAGAGAACGATCACATTTCACATTATAGCATTCCCATATTGGAAATTTGATAGGTTTGCATGCATGACCAGCACACTCATGCAAAGTGAATTATTCAAACCATTAGATGGCCTGGAATTAATGTGCAATTTTTTTCTAAAATATGAACATTTATCCATTATTTAATAACCCACTAGAAATTATAGTCCAGATTGTGGAGCCCTCACTCAGACTGGTGAACACTTACTCGTGTGAGTAGGCTCATTAAAAACAACAGGACTATTTGCGTGAATAATTGTTCATTATTCATACACTCCATGAATATATGATTCTAAGGCCAAAAAGTACTACTATTTTGTGTAGTCTGACCTGCTGTGTAGCTCATGGCATTAAATTTCACCCACTTAGAAGTTATTGGGCAAAACACAAGGGTATTTGGCTGAAGCTTGTCTTCCAGAAAGACTGCTGGTCTTGTCCTGAAGACACCAAGAGATGGACAATCCACCACTTACCTTGCTAGGTTATTCTAGTGGCTAATCACACTCACTGTTAGAAATCAGGCACAATTTTTTTTTAAAATTTGAACTTGTCTGGTTTCAGCTTCCAGGCATTTATTCTTCTTCTGCCTTTCTCTGCTAAATTAAAGAGCCCTTTAATACCCAGTATTTTATCTCTCTGAAGGTATTTATACACTGTAATTAAATCACCTCAGTCGTCTTTTGCATAAAGAAAGCAGATTGAGCTCTTTAACTCTCTCACTGTAATGGCATTTTCTCCAGCCATCAAATTATTTTTGCTGCTCTTTTCTGTACCCTTTACAATTTTTTCAACACCCTTTTTAAAAACATGGATAGCCAGAACTGTATGCAGCATTCCAGTGCTGGTCTCATCAATGCCCTATATACGGGTAAAATCACCTCCCTACTCATCTGTTTATACATCCAAGGATAACATCAGCCCTTTTTCCACCGCAATTCATAGGGAACTCATGTTCAATTGCTTATTCTCTCACACCCCTAAATACTTTGAGTCAATGTTCTCAGGACACAATCCCCCATTCTGAAGGTTTGACCTGCATTCCATGTTCTTAGGTGTATAATTTTTCATGTGCTGTATTAAACTGAACTTTGTTTGAACGGTCCCAGCTTACCAAGTGATCTAAATGGCTCTGTATGACTGCCCTGTCTTTATCATTATTTACCACTCTGACAATCTTTGTGCCATTACCATTTTTATCAGCAGTGATTTTATACTTATATCCAGAACATGGATGAAAATGTTGAATAGCATCAGGCCAAGTACCAATCCCTACAGAATCCCACTTGAAATATCCTGATTCAATGAGGATTCCCCAATGACAGCTACTTTTTGAGATCTGTCAGTTAACCAATTGTTAATCCATTTAACATGTACTCTGTTGATTTTGTATAGTACCATTTTTTAAAATCAGAGTATCATGTAGTACCAAGTATAAGTATGTTACATCTACACAGTTACCTTCATCGGCATAATTGTAATTTCCTCAAATGATGAAATCAGGTGTAAAGTCCAGCAGGTCTTGAACCCAGGCCTGCAGAGCAGCAAGGTAGCAGACTCTACCACACAGTATCTATAACCATGACATGCTGTGGACACAGACCATGGGAAGTCCCACAGCAAGGGATCCATCAGGCAGTAGCTTCACAGCTCCTGATTGGCTCCCCACCCTATATAAACGTAAGGGGCATTCCAGGAAATGTCCAGGTAACAGTGTGGGTCTCCTGTAACTGCCCCAACCACGGCTTTATTTGGACATTGCCTGCTGACCTGCACCCTGAAACCTGACTCAGACTTTGATCCTCCTATGAATCCCTGCCTGGTTGGTATCAACTCCTTCCTGGAACTTAACTACAAACGTCTCTGCTATTCCCAGCCTCAGGTGTGACCCTGCTCTATCCCTTGCTCTCAGCTGCACCTGTCAAGATCCTGATAACAGGTTTATTCGACCTGACCTATTTTCTACAAAACTTTGTTGATTGACATTAATTATATTTTGAATTTGTAATTCTTTATCAACTGAATCCTGTATTAGCTTTTCCATTATTTTTCCTGGGATTGAATTCAGACTCACTGGAGGTAACTATAGTTACCTCGTTCATCAGCTTGCCTTTTTTTCATATTGGCATATTAGTACTCTTCCAATATTCTGGAATTTCCTCGATATTCTAAGAGTTATTAAAAATTAACATCAGAGGGACAGAGATTTCCCTCAGCCAACTCTTTTAATACTTTAGGGTGACCTTATTAGTGTGAGTATTCTTGATTCTTATTAGCGTGAGAATTCTTTTTTCTTATTAGTGTGAATATTCTAGAGTATCCATATTCTTGCCCTATGATAGTAATTAGTGCTGATCATTATATATAATGATCTCTATCATGTCCCCTTCTAATTGTCTCTTTTCCGAGCTGAAAAGTCCCAGTCTCATTAATCTCTCCTCATATGGAAACTTTTTTGTACCCCATATCATTTTAGTTGCCCTTTTCTGTACCTTTTCCAATTCCCATATGTCTTTTTTGAGATGGGGTGATCAGAACTACATGCAGTAGCCAAGCTGTAGGTATACCATGGCTTCATATAGTGGCATTACGATATTTATTATCTTATTATCTATCCCTTTCCTAATGATTCCCAACATTCTGCACATTGAGTGGATGTTTTCAGAGACCTATCAACAGTGACTCAAAGATGTCTTTCTTGAGTGGTAACAGCTAATTAGGACCCTATCACCTTACATGTATAGTTGGGATTATGTTTTTCAATGTGAATTACCTTTGCATTTATCAGCATTGAATTTCAGCTGCCATTTTGTTCCCAGTCACCCAGTTTTCTGAGATCCGTTTGTAACTTTTCTCAGTCTGTTTGGACTTAACTATCTTGAGTAGTTTTGTATCATCTTCAAATTTTGCCACCTCACTGTTTACCCCTTAATCCAGATCATTTATGAAGATGTTGAACAATATTGGTCCCAGTACAGACCCATTGGGACACCACTATTTACTTCTCTCCATTCTGAAAACTGACCATTTATTCCTGCCCTTTGTTTCCTGTCTTTTAACTAGTTACTGATCCAGGAGAGGACCTTCCCTCTTATCCCATGACAACTTACTTTTGCTTAAAAGCCTTTGGTGAGGGACCTTGTCAAAGGCTTTCTGAAAATCTAAGTACACATTATCCACTGGATCATTCTTGTCCACATTCTTGTTGACCCCCTCAAATAATTTTATTAGATTGGTGAAGCAGATTTCCTTTTACAAAAGCCATGTTGACTCTTCCCCAACAAATCGTATTTATCTATGTGTCTGATAATTATGTTCTTTACTATAATTTCAACTAATTTGCCAGGTATTGAAGTTAGACTTAGTAGCCTGTAATTGCCAGGATTGCTTATGGAGCCTCTTTATAAAATTGGTTTCACATTAGCTATCTTCCAGTCATCTGGTACAGAAGCTGGTTTAAATTATGGGATACATACAACAGGCAGTAGTTCTTCAACTTAAAACATGTGTCTCATCACTATGAACAGTATGGGATCACACAGAGAAGGAGAGAGAGAGCCTGTCATGATTCCATGCTCTCGAAGACCTGGAACAAAATGCCCAGTTGCCAACTCTTCTCCCCTAACCTTAGTGCTGAGCCAGGGGAGCAAATCTGAGCAAAAGATAATGATATTGCCATATTTGAAATTTCAAAATCATTGGGGTTTTTTTGCTTGAAAATGGCTCATTCTTCACTATGAAAATCTCCAAATCCTTTTATGAATTGGACAGCACCTATTGTAGATCTAAACCCATTCCATTCGGGCTTCTGCCCCTTCTACTCCACTGAAACAGCTTTTGCCAATCTTGTCAAATGATCTCTTCCTAGCCAAAGCTCAAACCAATTCTCTGTACTTATCCTATCTGACCTATCCACCTTTGACACAGTTGACCATGCTCTTCTTGAAACCTTGTCTTCCCTTTGCTTGTGAGATGCTGTCCTCTCCTGGTTCTCCTCCTACTTTTCTAATCACACCCTCAACATATCCTCTGGAGGATCTTTTTCCTACTTCCCTCCAGGTTTCTGTGTGGGATTCCACAGGGCTCTGCCGTTGGTCCCATTCTCTTCTGCCTCTACACCGTATGTCTGCAATGTTTCATCCAAAAACACAAGTTCAACCACCATCTATGCGCTCTCTCTCAGAACTACATCTCTACTCTAGACCTGTCTCCTTCTGTCCAAACTAATATCTTGGCTGTTTCTCTGACATCACGTCATGGATGGTCAAGCTCATTACAGCTAAAATAGAGCTCCTAAACTCTACACACACCACAAGCCCTTTCCTTTTATTATCTATCTGTCTCTTGTCTTATACTTAAATTGTGAACTGTTTGGACAGACTTGTGGGTTTTTTTTGCCTTTGTACAGCACCAACTACAGGGGGGTCCTAGTCCATGACTATACTTTCTAGGCTCTCTAATAATGGCATACCTTCATTTGCTTGAGGAAGGCAGGCTGTGATTTGTATCGGGACTAGTAATGCATGAAAATTAGGAAAACAACTAGTTAAATGTTACCAAACTTTTCCCCAGTGTTGATCAAAGCTACTTTGTCTCAGATCCTCAATGGTATTGCCTGGAATTGTCACATCTCACAAAAATAACTGGATTCACATCGACTGTGAGCTCATTCAAATGTATTTGGTTGACACGCAAATCCCAATGATGGAACTAACACGGGAACCCAAATAATATATCAACCATCCTGCTGCTAATTTTTCCCTTTGACTAAAGGCATATTCCTGCCATTTCTCACTTACGTTCCTAATCTAGGGGTAGTATTGGATCCCCAGCTGCTATTAGGTAATCACATAGTTGCAGACTCCAGGAAAGCATCTTACTATTTGTGCCTGGCCAGGAGATTCCAAGCATCATTTCTTTCAGATGGTGAACTTGCTGCTGTGATCCATGCCTTTGTAGAGACTTGGTTACTGCACTATGCTTCATGTGTTGCTACATGGCCACTTCAGAGCATGGGATTCTTCACTGGTTTTAGTTTTGTAGAAATCTAAATAGATAAATGTTTAATCTTATCATATTCGCTGTTTTTGTTACATTAGTCTTCAGTACCATCTGTTACCTCCCTCATTCAGTTCCAGGAAAAAGAAAACTATTTTCATTTTAAAAATGATTCTGACTGTGATACTACTGTTCAGTTTCTATAAAAAATATATCTTCTAGACATATTATCTAGATTATGCAATACTTAGTCCTGCCATAAGTGCAGGGTACTGGACTAGATGACCTCTCAAGGTCCCTTCCAGTCCTATGATTCCCAATTCAATAGCTTATTGTAAGTGTCCTGTCTTTTGTATGCTTGCTAATTGCTCTTCTATAATTAGCTATTGTATAGAGTTATATGAATAACTGAATTTTAGGTTTGCTGACAATTTGGGGCAGGGAGGAAAATGACCTGAAATTAAATGCATTGGGTTTTTTTTTAATGTGCAGTGACTTAAAGCTGGAAAAAAATCTTTGTGTAGTCAAAGGGCACACTTTGTTTTGATTTTGAGCATTTTTAAGGATTTTTTTAATTTAAAAAAGTAGTTGGTGTATCCAACTGAAGGAAATTTCAAAAGAAAGTCACTTCCTTTTTTTTTCCCCAGCCTGAACAATTTGGCAAAACTGACACATTTGTGAAACATTTTAGTGTCACCAAAAAATCTACATTTTTTAAATTATTAGAAATCTTAAACGAAATACTTGAACAAAATCAAATCATATGTATTTTAGGTAATGCTACAACAATTATCTGCTCTAACGTACAACTCTTTTTTTTGTAAAGTAAAATTTGTATGAGTGTGATGTAGGTAGCTTTAGGTAACAAAAGACCATGTAATTGGTAATACTTAAAATATATTAAAATACAGAGCAAAGGACATGGAAGAGATGTTTAATTTCCACAATTATGGCCATAAATCACTTAGTCTGTCAATATGATGTAGATTAGATGGTTTTAATTGCAAGTAAATTAAGGTACATTAAGCATTCTGAAATTAGTTTTAATTAGTTGTAATGCAAAATCATGGAGAATGTCCAGACTTAATTCTTAGGTCTTTCCTTTCTGATTCCTTTAACTAAATAATGTAAATCTTTTTGAGTTTAGAAGGGAAAAATCCAGACTGATATCTACTTTTGGTGTGTAATTGCTGTACCGTTGCCAGACAAGGTAACATGGAAGCGCTACAATAGCTGTATACATGCCAACACTAATAATTATATACTCCTTTTGAGATCAAGTTGGCAGTCTGTTTCCTGCTTTCCTACAACAAAGTACAGATGAATTATAATAATTACAAAAATCAAAGTGTGTCTGGAGGTGGTTGATCACTTAGTTTCAGGTTAAATAGATCTGGAGAGTTACATAAGGATGTTTGTTGACAGTAGTTAGAGTTCGTACAAGTGGTAATCATGGAAATGTAACTTTAATAAAACGTTTTAAAATATAATTGTTTCCCATTACAGCCATTTGATCTGCATTTTCCAATGTTTTCTGATGAACAGTGACTGAAATTTGTGCTACTACAGATCTCAAAAGCTTTGGTCTAACAAAATTAGGAGGCTAATACAGCAAATGTTTGAGGGCTCTTTTACCCCTCCTTGAGTACATTCTGAGCACTTTGCAGTCTCCATATTTCTTCCTTTGCAAAAGACCCCAGCACCATGGTAACACTCCATTAGCAGAAGGGCTAGATACCTCTTCTACCAGACCACAGTGTACTATTTATTCTTTGGAGGTTATTTGAGAGCAGTATGAGGTAATTCCTTCTCCTTCCTAATCCCATGGTTTCCCAGGCCTGAGTGTGCTGCCTCCCTATTGCTCCTAGCCTGTTTGGGCCAGCAACATGGGAACTTTCTGTCAGATAACAGAATTTGAAGCAAATAAACCCCAAATCTTCAAGCTCAGTATTCTTCTTCAGCTTCCTGATGAACATCAAGCATAAAAAAATGGGATTGGCCTGTTAGGTTGCCCTGAGTCAACAGCTAAGAGTATATTACAAGATTTGCAGGAAATTCAAATGATCACAAGCACAGTACACACACAGAGCTACACAACTGTTTATGGTTTTGTTTTTTGTGATTTATTGAAAGGTAACATTGGAATACCATTGCAATAACATTTCTTTCTGGGTATGAAATTGCATATAATGTAGACTTGGAAGAAATTTATTGTCTAGTTGTAATATCATTGTTGAATAATAGTGTGCTGGCATTGTAAATACTTTTGGCATATAATGATTTCCATTAAAAGATCAACACATAATTATCAAAGTCTTTGTCACCACCAGTTTAGATTATAGAAATAATCTCTGTTTAGGGCCATACCAGAAGACTATCCGGAAGTTTTGAATGTGCCCTTTTACATACCACTGCTTTTGCAGACAAAATATTACACTTATGTTCAAATCTTAGAGACCATCCTCTCCTCATGCTTTACATTGGTATTTGAAATTAATTGTGTCACTGGCATTGACACTTCCTAAGTTTATATGTGTAAGTAGGGCTTTCTCAGTTAATGGTCCTTGACTATGAAGCTTTCTTCTTCAGGTTTGTTGCCTGAAGAATATGATGCCTAATTCTCTGTTTACTTTGGCTTTTTCTAAGGGGTTGAATTGTGTCAGGAGGAGATGAGTTTCTGTGGCAATGAATTGTTCCTGTACTAATACTTGATATGCATTGTAGAGTATGACTTTAAGGGTTCAGTTGGATATGCAACTACATACATAGGTGCATTTATTTTTCTATAAAACCAGCTGATTAATTATCTAGAATACCAAATGTTTTCTATTGTAAGAAAATATTGTGGCATTGAAACTACTGCAACTGGGGACCTTCCTCTCCCTTTAAATGCTGACTTCCTAATCATGTGACCATTCTATAATTCCACCTTTCCCCTGGTCTTCCGTTTCTTTATATTGAGTATTATCTCATCAGGTATAACTAATGCCTGCTTGATCTTCATCTTCATCTCAGAGTAACTTAATCTTCTGTTTTCCATTTTGTTCTGGAATTCCCTTTCGGATTGAATGAGTTGTGCAAAAATTCCTCTTCTACCTTCTTTAAAGGCCATTTGATGACAAGACCTGCTCGTTTTCAATACAGGAGATTGATTCCCCTTCTGTTTAAATGTAAATCAGCACACTGAAACAGGTCTATCCAAAATTTTCCTCTCTACATCACTGGTGTATCTTCAGTATCAATCTTAGTAAGTGGATTTTTATATCTTTTTATTGGTTATTATAGAGTGCTAGAAATGTAGGGCTGCAAGAGCCCTCAAGGCATCAAGTACAACCACCTGTGCTAAGGCAGGATCAGGTAAACTTAGTCTATCTCTGACAGGTGTTTGTCCAACCTATTCTTAAAAATCTCCAGTGACAGGAATTTCATCGCTGTCCTTGGAAGCCTATTTGAGAACTTAATTACCCTTATATCTAGAAATTGTTTCCTGATATCCAGTCTAAATCTCCCTTGCTGCAGATTAAGCCCATTACTCCTTGTCCTACCTTCAGTGGACAACATAGGGTAACATAGATGTTCCTTACATGGCTGATTTAAGAAATAGATGAGTGGGTCTTTCATTTGACCTGGTCCATGCTGTTAGAAATTTTGAAGAAAGTTTCACCCAGTGGTCATCCTTTAAAATAAAAAATCAATACTAATGACTAAAATAATTCCATTTTAAGACCAGATTCTGACACCTTTATTCATATCAAGGTGTCTTTTACCCCTTGAGTGGTCCTATTGACTACAGTGTCACATTTTGTGGCGTAAGATGCTATTCAACATGAGTAAAGTAATCAGAATTTATTTTTTAGACAACTCATGACTTTGGGTTAGTTTGTGATAACCATACTCACTCTAAGTAGTACTTTATGGCCCAAGTAATTACATTGATTTCCAGGGACTACTTGTGATGTAAGGTTCTACTCAGTGTAGATGGGTTTCACAATCTGGCCCTTCAGCTCAGTATTTTCAATATTCAATGTATTTCCTATAACATAGGGAAGCACAAGGGAATATTTCATATACAAAGATAACCTATCCATTGAACATACAATTGACAAGTTTTTAGGAGTAACTACTGCATCTATGAACCAAAATAATGGTACACTTTAGGAAGTTAGAAGGTATGTTATTTCTACGCAGATTAGGGTAAGGGATTCAGGCTTCATAATCTTAAGGAAAAAAGGTGGGCAAGGAATCCTTCAAAGTTATTAGTTCCTGCCTCCTAATGTTAGAGCTCAGCGTTAGAACTCTTTTTTTCATTATCTTCTAATTGAAATAAAGTTGTTTTATTTCTGATTACCTTAAATGCTACATCAGAATAACTTTATTTTGGATGCCCGCAGGTTCTCACAGAGCCCACTTCAGCCAGTTTGCAGCAATGGCAATCAACCCCCCAAATTTTCAAATAGACTGCTTCCTCAGTCAGTGGTATCCTGTGGCAATGGTATAGCACTAAGGGGTCTCAGCTGCCCATTGATATGTTTTAATACAATGAATTTATACCTAATTCTACATAGATGGATATAGATAGAATTTGCCCCCCCCCCCCCTTCCACCCTGTTACAAAGCAATTTTGATTGTACTTTTTCCTCAAAGCTTGTAGTTGAGAATAACTAAAGTTTTTTACTGTTGAAACATGGAAGGGATATAATGGGATAAAATAGATTTAATCTCTTGAAGAAAGAAGCCGACTCAGGCAGTCCTTTTACATCAGGCCTCTGCTGGTCACCAAACTTTATTATGTTGATGGCAAATTCAGGCTCTTGCTGCTGATGTTGAGACAAGTGTGAGCTGTTTTGGAGATATCTGCCATTATGACTGGTTGCTAGTCAGTCCAGAGCACTGAAGAAATTATCAAAAATTGTCATTTGGCTGTGACGCATCTTAATATATTACAAATGCTGATTCAGGGATAGATGTATCCCATGTTAGGGGCATTCTTAAGGAGCTCAATAGACAAACTCGTGGTACATATTTCATAATGAACCTAATCACTATCATATCTGCAACGTATAGAACCTTTCAAAGAAGAACTTTTAGTTGGTTGACATTTTGTAAGAAATAGAAAACTGAAACATTAACAAAAGACTGTTCAAGATTCTATGCATTCATAGAGATGGCAAATGTGTAGGGGGTTATCAATTCTGGGTCTACAGAAAAAAAATCAAAACTATGTTTGAGGCTGTCATTAAACATAAGAATGTCAGCTTTACCCAGCAACAGTGACTGCCATTCATGTATTGTTTCCTCCTGACAGTGGCCCAGTGATAAAAACCAACATTGACAATCTGCTAAATCACTTTATAGAGGTACTGAGTGAGGAGAAAAATGAATGCTCTACACATTAAAGTTAAATCTCATCAGATCCAGAATAAATGACAATTCACATGCAGGTTTAACACTATTAACTATCAGGCCACCTGACTTTCAGGATATGTTGTTCCTGGTGGAAATGTTGTTGTTGTTCTCACTATCCTGTGATCTTGGGTAAGTCACTTAGTCTCTCTGTGCCTCAGTTTCCCATTTGTAAAATGGTGATCACTGTACTTCCCTATCTCAAAGGACTGTTGTGAGAATAAATACACTAAAAGATTGTGTTGTGCTCAGATACTATGGTAATGGGGGCCATACAACCATATCTATCTATTTATGGCACATATGCCTCAAAACACACTATGGGTCTTGATGATGATAAAAAGGTTAAACCAAGAGCAGATGTTTTACATCCCCTGGCAAGCTTTTAGCTGCTGGTTAAAAGGTGGACCAGGTACAAAATATATTCATGAACATAGTCACAATGAGCATTCAGCAGCAACATCAAGCAGCACTAGTGGGAGATTAGCATTGTGTTGGTCTCCATAATCAGATCTAGCTTTCAAACCAGATGGATGTTATTCCTCATATTGCTTAGCTATTGAAATTATTATGTGAATTTGAAATAAATTATCATAGTCTCACTCCTAACTCTCAGTCTCAGAATAATGCAATAGCTTTTTAATTTATATTAAAGAGAACAAAATTAAACCGACAAGACCAAGTGAGAGTCAGCTGCACTAAACAAGAATAAAACTTGAAAATTAAGGCACAACAATAAAACAAGCAAAAAAAATGAAAAGGAAATGCCCTTAAACAATCATAGCTGCAACAATATTTTAGCTTTGTTAACCTATGACCTGTCTTTAATGCAGAAAAAGGATTTAATTTGTTTGCTATGGGGTGTATTGCTGAAAAGTTATAGTGTAATGACACTGAGGTATAATGCTGACAGATTTTATAGGGTTTATTAGAATGAAATATACTAGAAAAAAGGTAGAGGAATTTTAAAAACAAGAGTGTTAGGCTTTGTTATTGTGTAAAAGTAACACTTACTTACTGTGGGCCTAACATAATTAGCCAAGGTAGGCCTGAGGGTTTGACCTGAGGTCATATACTTGTCTTCTCTTGCTGTGTGACAGCCAAGTTAACCTCAGAAAGACAAGAACAGCGCATAATTATATTAGTTTAAAATAAGGGATTTTTTTTTTTTTTATGTTTTGCAACTATGGAGGTAACCACATTAACCTGGAGAGAGGTTGGTGTGAAACCTCTTTCAGCTCTGTTCCAGTAGCCCTAATTTGGACTAGGAATGGCAGACTGGATCCACAGATGCCACTGGCCTAGCTACACCCATTTTGGGCTCAGGAAGGAATTTTTTTCTCCCATGGCCAATTGGTAGAAGATAGAGTGGTTGCTTTTTTGTTTTCTACGGAGCACCTCCAAGCCACAGTGGGTAAAGCAGGAGTGTGCTTAGTACTTAGTACCTAACTGAGGAACTTGGGTTGAGTTGAGTTGTTAATTCATTGCAGCTTGTGACTGGTTTTTAATGCAGTTGAAAGGATAAAATGAAGAGTTTCTAGAGACAAAAGACCTGGAATATTGGTGATGGGCCTTTAGTTCATGGGATAGGGTGAGATCTTGTGGCCTTAGTGGGCCAAGGTCAGACCTTGTAGCTCTGAGGCTAAGGTCCCCACCTTTGTCTACTCTCTGTCCCCCTTCTTGGGGGAGGCAAGCAGTGCTAGGACTCTGATAAGTCCTTAGGGATAGGCTCAGGAGTGCCTACTTTGAGTTATGGGTTATATGTTAAGGAGCCTTGTAACTCCCTCACTGGAACCAGTTAAATTCCTCACACAGAAGAGTATAGGTGATGAGTGGCTAGCATCCCTTGCCGTGCTAAAGTTTAACAAAAGTATGGCCTATAGCTTAATTCTATGTATCTATCTGTCCTCATTTTGCCACTGTGTCCTCATCAAATAAGAGAGAGCCAATTCCATGAGGAGAGGCAGGGAAGGAGAATGCTATCAAGGCATTGATTCAGCAAGGCATTTAAGCACAGGCCTATTTCTTGGATGGGAGTAGTCCTATTAACTTGCCACGTATTTAAAGTTAGACACATACTTAGGCCTCCAAATCAGGAAGGAACATAATATAACTTTCACTGTGATACAACTCAGGCTTCTTTAGGAAAATAATAGATATTAGATGGGAATAAATCAATTAAAGACAAAAAGTGGCCCAAACCTCTGCCTCAAATTCAAATTAAAGCTGAACTGAACCTCTCCCTGAGATCAAAATGTGTTTGATCAACATTTTAAACGTTTTTTGTATGTGCATGTGCTGCAGCCTGGTTTTGGCTGATAATGGAAAAAGGGGAGAAAATCCTGAGATTTTTTTCCTTCTGTTATCTTTAGCCTAGTCAGATAGGAGAAGCACGGGGAATCTCCGAACCTTACACACACACACACACTCTCTCTCTCTCTTTCTCTCTCTCTGACCTCAAAGCAATTACAGCTTGATTTTACTCACTGATAAGTCAGCATAGTTTAGTCAAGGTTTGAGGAAGCATCTGATTTGTGAGGTATCCAAACTCTTTGAGATTTTCCCAGTAATAATTTCCAGGCATTAGTGAAATGGACAGTTTGCTTTCCTAGTATGAACTCCTGCCCTTGGCATACAGAGCTGCACTGTAGGTGAACAAAGTGCTACTAGTAGCCATCCTGGTGGTGCACGGGAGGATAGCTCGCTGTAGGCTGTAGAAAGTGGTAGGTGTGGTTGAAAAGCCCTGTGCAGCATAGAAGAATAGGTGGTGGTTTAATTAGTGAACACATTGTTTAAATATTGTCTTTTCTTCTAGTTGAGAGGAGGCCTAAAACTGACAAGGTGGACATTTTACACTATCTAGCTTAGCTTTTGACCAGTTTAAGACTTAAGGAATGAAATCCTAGCTCCACTGAAGTCAATGGGAGTTTTGCTTTTGGCTTCAGTGATGCCAGGAATTAATTTACCATGTGTGTAAAAGTCACTCACTATTTGTGTAACAACTATGTAAATCTTCGAAATTAAACTCTCTGGAAAATAGTGCTAATTAGCTTCATTTAATAACTATTTGCATGTATTTAAGGTGACATTGTCTAAAATGAAAATAGGCAATATCAAGCTTTGTGCAATTTCCAAACAATTCTTATGCTCATTTAAAAGCAGCATATAGCAGAGTTGTACCTTTTCTCTAGCCAGTGTTTACAAAGATTGCAGACTTTGCTTTTGTGTGCGGTATTAAAGCACACTTCAGTGTTACATAATAATCAACACAAATCAATAATTGATGATTGTCCATGGGTTTGAATTTATTCAGTAATTAAAAAGAAATCATATAATTCAAGCTTGGTTGTATTCATTATTCAGTTATTAATTGACAAATGTAAATCAGCACATAACAGAAAGATGTATGTTACCAAGATCCATGAAATCATTCTCTGCAGCTGGTGACAGACTGATTTTAAGACTGCCAGTCCTTCATAAAATGCTGATAGTTTAGTATTAATATACAGAGGTTGTTTACAGTTTCATTTTCACTATTTCCTCTTTATCACAGACATATCTTACTTTTAACATTTCCTAACTTTCCAGTAAATTGCTAACTACATAATCAAACAGCTATTTATGTACATCTTTTCAGTAAAAACATCAAATTTTGCTAACCAAAGTATCTGTGGTTAGCACAAGAGACCACTAAAAATATTTATCCTTACTTAATGATTCTTGAGTTAGTAATTTCTGGCAAGTTTAGCATTTTACTCTTAGCATGAGTGAAGAGCAGCATTCTGGGAAATTGTCTGGCTCATAGGCAAGCTACAATGACTTAGAGAAATCTGGCTTATAGGTCAACAAGTGGGAGAGAAAATAATGTTTCTTTTTTTCAGCAGAACAGAACAAGTCAGTACTTCTTTTGCGCTCCTTGGCAATCTTCCCACAAGAGCTCATTCTTCATCCCTAACCTATAAAAATCAGCTCAGGAAACAAACAACACTTCTGGCAGCTGAGAGCTGCAATAACATTCTACTTCAAGCTGCTTATTTCACTCAAGGCACTAACTTTCCTAAAGTCAATCGAGTCTTCAATCATGTTTGAATGAAACATGCTTCAATTGTTCTAAACTGTCAGTGCTTTCCCATAAAATAATGAAAATGGGGATATCAGTTTTATGTATTTTCCTTGTCTACCTTTGTTTTTCTCTCATCTGTGAAAAGAACTTGGATTTAATAATAATAATACCTAACTCTTTTGTGGCATTTTTCACTGGTAGATCTCAAAAGTGCTTTCTGGCAGTGGGGTACATTTCATTGTTCCCAATTTTACAGGTGTGAAAACTAAGGCACAGAAGTTTAGTGAATTTCCCAAGAGGCAGAGTCAGGAATAGAGTTCAGGTCTCAAGAGTCCCGTGCATAATTATTTCAAGTATCCTAGCTACCTAAGTTCATGAGTGTAAAAGCTTTTCTTAAAATAAGTAAAACTATCTGGTTTCACATAGTAATTTACCAGATTGTTGTGCCTAGACAATGAATTTATAAATAAGTATAGTACTAGTAATGGCATTGGGTGATGCTTAACTGGAACAGTGCAGGGAAAATGGGCTGACTTTTATCCCTGGTGTAAGACTGCAAATTCCATTACAGTAATGGGTATCGTACCTACTAATCCAGGGCTGAATTTGGTCCAAGTTGTCATTTATTTACCTGTGAGTTGAATGATATCTATAAAGGGAGAAATCCAAGTGAAACATGTTAAATTAAGCATTTATAACTGCTAGTATTTGGGCAACTATTATGAATAATCAACACCCATCTGGCCAAAATAATTAGCATCCTTAAAAACAAAGGCTACAGGTGGCTCAGCAGACATTTTTGATGGGTGAAATTTTGCTGCACAGAAGCAAAATTACCGCAGATTATAAAAGTAAGAAACTGATGAAAGGTTTATTAATTCAGCTTAACTGTTGAGCGACTCTAATTTGAGATAGCTCGACAGCTCTTGGTAGCACCCTGACCACCGAAGTTGCTGCAGCACTGGGAAGAGTGTAGGTTTAATTGAAGCCAATTAATCATTTTGAGGATTACTGACACTTGGCTGGCAATTGCTGGGTTAATGAGGAAGTTGGCTCAGTAACTTGGAGGATATAAGTGGGAGGAACAGGAATCTGGGGAAGCTCAAAAGTTGAGCCAGGAGCAGAGAAGAGAAGAGAAGGCTGCTTGAAAGTCTCCTGCTAGATGCCTGCACCACTGTCTTCTATGCTTTGTAAATGAAGAACAAATGCAGGTGTGGTGTAAGCTCTACCTATACAGAGAGCTCTCTTTTTCAGGCCCAGCTACCTCGGAAGACCAGATAGCAAGTGTGGAAAATGGGGATAAGGAGGTGGAGGGTAATAGGTGCCTATATAAGGGAAAAAACCCTGAATATCAGGACTGTCCCTATAAAATCAGGACATCTGATCACCCTACAGCTCTCTCTCTCTCTTCTGTTTCCCCTTGCTCTGCTTCCTGTGCTTTTATCTAGTTTCCTACCTAGCCTTAATCTGATTGGGTAATCAGGAACTCCTCTCCTTTCTCAGGCGTTTTATATTGGCCTAACTGGTAACACAGTGACCAGAGTGCAGGGTCAGTGGCTGATTCCCAGCACTCTATTACAGGGTGTTTTGCAGCAGTGACTCTAGCTATTCTGCCAGCCAAGGCAGAAAATGTATTTGGTGCTGCTCCACTTTGGTGGCAAAATGAACAATGAGCATCGGAACCTCCCCCACCTCCTGTTCTGCCTCTCCTTCCCCCAAGGCCCCACTTCTGCTTTGCCTCTTCCTTAGAGACCTCAACCCCCCACTTCTCTTCCCCCTCCCCCCCCATCCCATCACTCACTGCTCTCTCCATCTCCCTCCCCCCTCCAGCTAAGCCAGGATCTAAGTCTGGAAGGGTGACTGGGGTAGGACAAGGGAGGGAGAGCCATATTCTGGGAGTGCATGCAGTGGTGACTGGGGCAGGATGGAGGACAACATCCCGGATGTAGGGCTGAGAAGGGGGCCCGGGCAGTGCACTTGGCCGCCAGCCCTTTTCCTCCAACACCGCATTCTTCAGGATCCCTCTCTCTGGACACCGGCACCTCTTATCACTGGAGCTGGGCAGTTCCTGAGTACTCCTCCAGTTCCAGCAGCAGCTGCTCTTCCCAGTTCCCTCCCTCCCAGCAGTGGAATGCAAGCCAATTTTGGACGGTTACTCAGGTAACTGGACTTTTGGTGTCCTGCCAGTAGCACTGACTGGACATTGTCAGGTCCCCTTTTCTACCAGAGTTTCCGGTCAAAAACCAGACACCTGGCAAACCTGTGCCTGCTCCCAAAAATAAAAATAAAAAAAAACCTCTCCAGCAGCTGAGCGCAACAGAACAAACCAACAGAAAAACCCATACAGCCAACCAATCAGTGGAATAGAAACACACAAAAAATAAATCCTGGCCAGTCAGAGCAAAGCAAAAATATGAAAAAAATATGATGCAGCAGTTCAATCATGCCCTGCTCACCCACACCTAGAACTGCTCCTGGTGTTTTGTGTTTATGCAGTTGGAAACCTTGGGAGAGCTCCCTTTGGGGATATGAATGGAATAAGGCTACTTTAACTGTACTATGGTGGCTATTCCTTTACTCCAAACTCAGTTTCACAGAGAGCAGAACGGAATGCTTGTGTATATATTAAACAAATGATAACTGTGTGGGTCTCATCTTAACAGGACACAGGGACCAACACAACACTTTTCCAATCTAGCTGTATGTTTCTGGGGAAGAAAGATATCCTAAAACATAGGGGAAAATATGAAAATCCACCAGGAATGTTTCTAGAACTTACCATTTGGGGTGGAAAATAATGTAGCTATGGATTAAAAAAAGAACCTGAATTACCTTCCTTTCAAATGCAGGGACACACAAATTAAATCACTAAAGATGGATTTCTGATACAATTGCCTTGTCTTATTTCTCCCTTGACTTAATGTTCCCGTTACAAATGTATTGGGACCCAGGCAGCACACTCTCATAGTTAGATAACTGACACTATTAAATGCTAACTGGATTTTTAAAGGGAAATTAACAGATTAGGTCTGTGTAAAGTGCAGGAAGTTAATCTTTTGTGTTGGCTCATAAACAACCACCACAGATCAGTACTCATCTCGACAACCACCTCATAGGTTTGATAGAGTTTTAATCACAAGGAGGATGTTGGGAACTATGTATCAAATGTTTAAGGAAATTGATTAGAACTTGACCATAGTAATGTGTGGTATCAAAGTATCTCTCACTGATCAAAGACTTGAAAAGGTTGAAGGATTAGATAAACTTAAAAAAATCTACTGGAACTGAAGAGCGGGTCATTTGTCCCACTGGATGGGAATCAAAGCCTTGAGTGGAATACATGTTGGCTCTTTGAAACCATTTGGGAAGTATCTGAGAATGTGGCTCCCTATTAAGTAACATTATGGAACTTAAAGGATTCAGTAATGGGGTTCCTTGCTCAGTTACCTATGAGTTTCCAGCTGTAACTCCTCAAGCACATTGTGATGAACTATCAACAGAGGTGTGTGAATCTTGGCAAGGAAAAAATGGAATGAATACGTTTGTTCAGTGTCTAGCACAACAGGGACTTGATCCATGGTTATAATTGTGATGAGCTGTGTTCTTCTTTCATCCAGTGTTTGATCTTACCTCTCATATTCACCATCAGATTCTTCTGGTGGGGTTGGATAGAAATATACAGACACACTTCGCTGTCCCAAGTCTCTCTGTATCTGCTCTCCTTGGGAGGGAGCATGTTGCCTATTCTATCTGAACTGAATGATACCTTGTGAGTTCAGGGAAGGTGGTTCTTGTTCATAATCTCTCATTTCCTGCCCTCGCTTCTCATGTCCCTCTTGTCTCTGGCTCCATAGCAATCTGGATTCACCTTGTCATCCATTGCTGCTGTCATGAGGGAGACATAGGCTTTGCCTCAGACATCAGTCCATGGGATGGCTGTAAATCCCAAAGCCTTCTACAGAATTTATTTTTAAATTGGGTGGGGGGGGGGATATTTCTAAGGTACCTAGAGGGTTTAGGAGCAAAAGTTGCATTGAAAGTCAATGGACTTGGATTCCTGACTCCCTTAGGCATGCTTTCAAATCCTACCCTAAAATTATATCAGGCTACTATTATCACTGCCCCTCACTTTTCTTACAAATTGAACAGAAGGAGAAAAAAATGAAGACAACTTCCCAATCTGATAGAGGATTTCTCTCCAGTTCAATTCCTGCTTATTTTATTCACTGGATACATTATATTTTTGTGGCTTTTTTTTTCTTTCTATCCAAGCTATTATTTACATCTCTAAATGCCATGCAGTCACTCTTCATAGCACAATGTTACTTTCTGCAAGAATCTATGTGAAATTAAAATCCCATTTTGCTCACTGAGTTACAATTGTATGCAGTCCCACGGGTTGGGGGAAGACTACAAGGCTTTTAAAGGGCTCTTACTTTTCTTTCACCTTTTGTTTTTAGTGTAGTGAAGAATATTAATACAGCGGAAAAAGGATTGTCCAGTGGTTAAGGCACAGGATTGGAAATCAGATTTGGGTTGAGCTCTTGCTTCTGCCACAGACTCCGTATGTCACCTTGGGCAAATCACTTAATCTCTCTGTCCTGCTGTTTTCCCCTCTGTAAAATGGGTAAAAATAATCTAGTTTTATTCCCCCCTTTCTCTTTCTTTCCTGTTATAAACTGTAAACAAGAGCAAGGACTGTCTCTTACTGTACATATGGATCCTAGCACAATGGGGGCTGTAGTCTCAGTTGGAGATTGTAGATGCTGTTATAATACAAACAATAAATGTTACCAAAAATAAATGAAATGATCCCAATTAATTGAAATGGGGTAAATTTATCCTTGGTTTAGGGACAGGTATGGTACTTTACTTCCATAGTTGGTAAAACCAAATCCATTCTGATGAATTGTTTAGCTCCTTACCTGACCCCCATTTACTACTTTTTAATTATTACCTTTGTAAGAGCAGGTCAATAATTCACAAAGAAATCCATATTTCAAGTATTGCTAACCAATATTGTATCATGTTTTTTTTCACAGGAGACTTGATAGAATCATTTAAATTATATAAAATATACTGTGAGTCAATTACATTCATAGATTAAGGAACAGCCCTAATGCAGTCCTGATCAGCATCAGTCATGATACTAAAAAATAAAATGTAATAATGAAATACTTTAAAAAAAAAAAAAAAAAAAAAAAAGGAACACCAGCCATAACAAGGAAAGAAGATATTGAATCTGGTGTTGAACCTGCTGAATTTGACATTAGTTTGACTTGACATTGCCAGAAAAATCTTTTGAAACAAAAATCTCAGGCAAGAAAATGGAATGCAGTGAATGATTCCCCCAACTATTTGCCCCAATTTTAGGAATAAAAGAAGAAATGAGGTGGCTGGGAGGAGGTGAGGAAATGAACCATTCCATTCTTTACATCTGAAAGAAAATGGGTGGAAGTCCAACATATTACAAATGCTTTGCTCATTAGTTAGCCTCTGTAAGTACTTGGTCACCTTATTGACAGTCCATTGTTATTAATTATCTAGACTTGAAATGTAAAACAATGTTGAAAGAACTGATAGAGCACACTACTGCTCTACTCCCTGGACTAAGGTCATACACTTTGTGCCTTGTTAAATGTCAGACCTTGGTGCTGCTAATTGCCTTCCTCCTGCAACTGGGACTCTCTTTGACTATATTATACAGTGCCAATATTGCAGATGGCTACACAGCCAGTTGTAGTAGTAAACGAGGTGTAGAAATACGGAAATAGAAAACTATTCCCTTTGTTGTTGGCTCTTTTATACTGAAACTCCTGTAAAATAGACACATTTCTGGCTTGAATTAAGTATCTTTCACTGGGACTTATAAAGGTCAATTGAAGTCCATGCTAGAAATTCACCTTTAATATATCTTTAATGAAAAATTACCTTTTTCTGGCTTCTTTTCTACTGGCTTATTGTTGTGCAAAATTAAGCACTCGGGACTTTTTCAAGGGGAAAAGGCAGTATGCCGCATTTATTGACAAAAACTAAAGTAATAACTAACTTAAACCTACATACACACACATACACACACATACACGCACCCAAACGTACCAGAAAGCATTCTATAGTTATATATATATAGCTACCAGTCCTGGTCGTGGCTTGAGATTGTAGCTAGGGTCCGTTGCTGGAGTTCGTGGCTCGTGGCAGCTACCTGGCCAGGGAAGCTGGGCACGAGGAGAGCAGGGTCCTTGTCGGGCGCGCACCGACGCTCTTCTTTAGATGATGTGTAGACTGCTGTTTTTCCCCCAAAGCCTTGAAATCTCACCCAGTCTTTTATACGTTTTTCAGTTCTGCTGTGTCACGTCGCTTCTCTGTGACCCTTGATTGCTGGTACAATAGCAGACGTGACTTTCAGCTTGTTCTTTGATGTCTTTGATTAAGTTTAATTAAGTTTTTCTGGGGTGGATCCTTCTTTGCTTTTTGGGGCTGTGTTCACACTCTTCAGCCTAGGATGGACTTCGCACTTCATCAGGACAACTTCATCAGGACAACTTCATCAGGACAAGCTGGCAGTTTGGGTCTGACTCACACACACATACACCCTCCATTCATACCTTGTTCAGATAACTATCTTATTCATCTAAAGGTTTAGAAAGGGTTTGACACAAGATGGAGTACGTAGGGTCAAAATGGGGTTTTTACACAAGATGGAGTACATAGGTCAAAATGGGGTTTTACATTCACAGTATGGAGTATGACTGAGAGAAGTTCAAATGTTACATGATTTCAATAATAACCATATAGAGGTTGACACAAATAAGGGTATGGATTAAAAGCTATGAATTAATCTACAGGGTTACAATTACAATTAAAAGCTCTGACTTAAGTTACAGGGTTACAATTACAATTTTATTCCTACATTATTGCTAGTGAAGTCACCTTATTTCTTCCTTATAGGCCGCATGTCTTTATCTAATTTTAAAAACTACAACAATTTGACACACCATGTGCATAAAAAATGATACCAAGATACTTGTAACGTTTCATTTTTTCAGACTAATGTGATTTACAAAGTGTAAAATGATGACGTTTTTTCAGTTCAGTGTAGAAGCTAGCATGGCAAAATTTTGTTTAAGTTGCACTCACAAGAAAGAAATGCACTGTAATATTCCTTCAGTGTAAATTTAATTTTTAATGTGTTCTACACAAAGCTGAGAAAAATACCAGAGGTGAAGTGGTATGATAAAACTGAGTAAATGATAAAATTCCCATTGACTTCTTTGGAACCAGGATTTCACCTCAGAGCTCTGAATTTCAATTCCTGTCTCTTGGCTTTCAGCAAACACACCCTCTGAGAGAAAGATAAGACAAATTAAGTAGTAAAGGTGTGAATTAAAATCATACTGCATTAAGTCCCATGTGTGGATGATCACATTCAGAGGTAACTTGGCCTTAGTTCACTTTAGCACAGTTCCCTTCAAGGATTTCAATAGGGGTTAGATATTCTAAGTGCTTTTGAAAATGCCACTAGGCATCTAGATGCCTAAATACTTCTTAAGCTCTGGCCCTACAGGTATGTCTACATTATATCTGGGAGCATGCCTCCAGCCCAGGTAGACAGATGCATTAGCTCCGTTTGAGCTAGCATGCTAAAAATAGCAGTGTACACGTTGTGGCTTGGGTGGTGGCTTGGGCTCACCATACCTCTATTTTTTTACATGCTAACTCAAGCAGATGTAGCATGAAT
This sequence comes from Emydura macquarii macquarii, assembly GCF_026122565.2. Taxonomy (NCBI): domain Eukaryota; kingdom Metazoa; phylum Chordata; order Testudines; family Chelidae; genus Emydura; species Emydura macquarii. The sequence continues at coordinate 7,179,951 of NW_027133614.1, forward strand.
CTGTCTTCCTGGGCTGGGATGCATGCTTCTAGTTAGAGTGTAGACATACCCTAAGTGGTTTGCTGAGGGTTTCACAATAAGTCATGACAGTGATAGGATTTCCTGACTTTCTTTTTGCCTTACTGTCTTGCTCAATCTTGTACACCACAAAAGAGAGGCTACTTTTGCAGAGCTGATAGTTTACTTCTCATTAAAATCAACTCTACTTCTTTAAGTTTTAAAAACCCATATGCAATAAGAATCGTTTCTAACTCATCCATGATTTCTTGGAATGATAGATATAAAATTAATGTTTGAGGATTCTATCCCAATGCATTAGTGATTCTCCTCTAGAGACCTGACTCTGCACCAAAGCATCTTCTTAAGGCCATACTTACACACAACAAAGCCCTTAAGCGTAGACTAAAGTCCTTTGTTGAATCAGGACCAAAATATATGAAGACAGTAGTACACATGCGGTATAGCCTTCTCCTCTGGGAAATGTCCAGATCTATCTGATTAGAATGCAAAGCCATACACCTTCTGCTCACTTATTTCATTTTCTCTCTCTATTGTTAATTATCAAATATGTTTGTGTATTGTCAAGGTTTACTCCCTCCCAGCTCCTCCCTTTCTACTTTATCCTGCAGTGAAGTAGCCAGGCTGAAGGTGTGGTGCCATTAATTTCCATGACAACGATTAGAGTATTGCAATTTTGCTGCAGGATCACATAAAAAGAGAATACGAATAAAAACAAAAGCTTATAGCAAACACAAATCTCTAACTGTGGGCAACTCTGGCAAAACATAATGGATTTTCAATGGAAAAACTCCAGCTGACCTCAGTGAGAGCAGAATTAGGCCAAATCTGAGTGCTTTTGAAAATCTCAGCCTCTGTCTTTTGTAGATGTTTCTCCAAACTGTGATGCAGACTATCAATGTGTTTAGGTACAAAAAAATCTCAAAAGTCCAGTAGTGACTACCTTATAAATATTTCTTACTGTCAACATATCTGTAGCCCTAACAACACATAGAATTCAATTTGCCTGTGAATTCCTGTTTTCAGTTACTCATAGCTTTTTGAAATTTTCCTGTTTCAGGCTGCAATATTCCAGGCACGGTCTTTCTCCAAAGGCGACTTGTTTTGGTAAATTTGAGCACTGATTGTTTGTGGGGAAGAGAGGGATGGAGAGGTGAAGTGAACATATCTTTTCGATTACCACCACTATTAAAATATATTTTATTTCAGCACTTCCATACTGAAATTTCTGGTTGCAGGAGGCCAACATTTGGCAGAAAAGTAGTCCTTGGTGTGAATTGGTATTTGTCTGAGCTACATGGGACTGAAAATTACAATACCAGGTATGGGTTAATAGTAACATGAACATGATTTTGCATAATAAGCAATTGTCAATTTGCCACTTGCCAATGGACAATTTTTATAAGTAGTACAGCAGAGATGATTCTTGAGGAAGAATCTGTTGGAAGAAGTAACCCATAAAGTTAGTTCTTGGTAGTGTTTTAGTACAAAGTACCAAAGGGAATTTGTGTGTTAGTAAAATATCAGAGAAGTCAACTCCTTATCAGCTGAATTTATACCTACAGTGTACTCATATAAATCTTTGAATGCTGTGAAACTTCCTTTTGATATATAGTCGAATCCACTTTTAATTTAAAAACTGCTTATAGTGTAGATGCATGAAAGTTCCGTATTGTAAATAGCAATATATTGATTGTTGCAGTTCCATTTACAATTATAAATATGATTTATCCTCCATCATGGAAGGTACCTGGCTTCGATATTCTGTTATCTTGGAGGAGAACATATAAATTTACCAGATGCTTAAAGATATGTCATCAGCACTGACTTTCCAAGTGACCATCTCAAATAGGCAGAGAAAGGTAATGTAACTCACATTAAGATTTGAACTTAGTGGGAGGAAGATAATATGAGCCTTGCCTGTATTATACATGCCAACATATTCCTTCACAGCTTTCTGTTGCTCCAGTCAAGTATATAATAAGCAATGTTCTAGCAAGCTGAAACCTACTTCTTCAGGTGATGATTTTGACAAGTTATTTTCTTGCTGAAGCTTATTCAGAATTTTATAGCTTTGAGTCAATGGACAAAATATTCTTGTATTCCACTGCTACTGGCATACATTATGTTTTAGGTATTCTGGTTATCATTTTTAAAAAGGCCAGAATAAACAAGTTTAAGTGCATAAAATATGGCAGAATTTGTTTATAGCCTCCATTTTTCTTTAACGTATGGTACTAGCATAAGAACGGCCATACCTGGGTCAGAGCAGTGATCCATGCAGCCCAATATCCTGTCTTCTGACAGTGGCTAATGCCAGGCACTTCAGAAGGAATGAATCGAACAGGTTATCATCAAGTGATCCATCCCATTGGCCATTCCAGCCTCTGGCACCATTATCTGTAACAGTGAGCACAGATCTAGGCAAACTGAGAATAAACCACGAAGCAAACTGTTGCTGCATGCACTTAATTAAATGGTAATGTTTCATCCTTTGCCTCCGGTGGCTACACCTGGTCTGAGCATACAATGATGGAGTTAACATGGACAACCATCATTAGGCTTGATTCAGCACCTGTTGAAGTTAATGGAACTTAGTTGACTTTATTGATTGATTTCAATAGGCTTTGCACTGGACTCAGTAGGCATATGACTTTCTAATCATTTTAAAGTTATGATGTGCTCCCTGCCCCACTCTTCTCTTCCATAAAACTATTTTATAGACATTCTTTGTGTAAGCCAGGTCTGAGTGTCTCAGTGGCACTCTCCCTGCTCAGCAGCTGAAAGGGGGGCACTTTATTTGCATGGGCTTTGTATCTGCATGAGTACAATTAAGTATTTAGCATAACTTACCTAGGTGCTGAGCATAATGGGAAATGGTTAGCAGGGCTGGTTTTGGGCTACAAACCACTTTTGTGTTAACTACTGGGATAATGAAATGTGGTCCTTCAATTGTATGAACAGATGTCAGCAAAACTGTGCTTAGTTTGTTATGATAAAATCTGCACCCTAAACTAAACAGAGCTCCATGAGGCTGGCAGACAGATGTTTCAGCCTGGAAACGGGGAGAGGTGGAGCAGTCTCCTATTGGGATTGCACTGGCCCTGGCAAAGGGCTGCCCCCAGGCATGGAGTGATTCTCTCTCCCCATTGTTAAAAGGTAGAATTAATGACTCATCTTGGAGTCTTTTGTTTCTTGAAAGCAGGGACATTGCCTGTATGTCAGTAGAAGGTTTACCCATGAGCTGAAATCACTAAGAGCTGAACCAGTAGAGGATATGGGAAACCTTGCCTGACAACTAACAGAGCTGAGTGAGCACCAGGCAACTCTGGTGAGAGGCTGGGACAGTTGGTGTCAGCCTGGTGTGGTCAGCCGTTGGCAGAGAGGCTGGCACTGTTGGTGCCAGCCCAGTGCAGTCAGCGGGAGCCAGGTGCGGTCGGAGCCAGCGGTCAGTTGGAAACAGGCATGGTTGCTTTCAGCAGTCAGGGACTCAGCGAGGCCCGAAGGGGTAGGAGACAACAGCAGAGGGGGCCTGGTCAAGCCTGTGTCGGACAGGAGCAGCATAGGGGGTGGAGCCACACCCAAGAGGTGGACATTGCAACCACGCCAGTCAGTACAGGGGGAAGAAGGAAGGGAGAGGTGAAGGATGCGCCCCGTACTCTGGGCGGGGTTTGGTTCATTGTGTTCATGAACTCTGTTTGCACTGTTTCCCAAACCAGTGCTATGTTACTTCTCTTTTGCTATTAAAAGGTTTCTTTCTACACTCAGACTCTGTGCTTGCGAGAGGGGAAGTATTGCCCTTTGGAGGGCGCCCAGGGAATAGTGTGTAATTTCCCAGGTGACTGTGTGGGGGCTCGAGCCAGTTTGGTGTTGTATCATTGAGAGGGACCCCTAGATATAGAACCCAGCCCTTGCTGCTGCCGACGCGGTCTGGCAGAAGGGTTACATTTGTAAAAAAGATGGCACTGATGAGTAAAATATGAAAGTGTCTTTATTTTAGGTTACAATACTCAGGCTTTTGGACAGACTCAGAGATTTAACCTATATATATTGGAGTATTCACTCCTGTGTTAACATTACGTCATCCCATTTGCAGTCACATTCAGATTACCATAGCCACCTGAAGACTTTGCCTCAGTCTCCAGTGTGTTAATGAAAATATTGAGAGTTAAAAACTTACCATGTGGTGGAATCTCCCTTTTTTGACGTCTTCAGATCAAGACTGAAAGCCTTTTTAGAAGACATGCTTTAGTCAAACACAAGTTACTGGGCTCAGTACAGGGGTAACCAGGTGAAATGTCAATGGCCTCTGATATACAGGAGGTCAGACTGGAATGCTCCCTTATGGCCTTAACCTCTATGAATAAGGTGTTCAGTTCCTTCATAAACTAGAATGGGAACTGAATTAGAAGAAAGAATGTCCTGAAGAACATGAATAATGGAATTGGAGCTCCTAATACATGATGTAGTGAGGAGACACTGCCCTTCCTTCTTTTCCACCCCCCTTAACCCTTGCACAAGGGGAGAGCAGTGTGATGGGGTGTTCATCCCACACCAGTCCTGAAGGAGTTAAGTAGGCTAGATGAGCCAATTAACTACATCAGCTGCACCTGGAGGAGAAGCCAGGGCTCCTTAATACTTAAGTAAGAATGGAGTCCACCTGGGTAGGAACAGGCAGGATTTCTAAATCGTAAGAAGCTGAGAACAGAAGGGGGCTTCCGGGATAGAGTCTGCAGTCACTCTGGGAGTGGAGATAAGGGAAGAGAAAACCCAAGGGGGAAAATAAGCCCCAGGGATCTAGGCCTGGAAGAAGGGTCAACCCCAGAGGAGCTGTGGGGAATGAAAGCTGAAGGGGTTAGGTGGGAAGAAGCCCAGGGAAACAGCAGCAAGGTATACGACTCTGCAGACGTTGGCTGTTTGGTATAGGGTGCCTGGTCTGGAACCTAGTATAAAGGGTGGGCTTGGATCCCCCTACTGGCCACTGGGAAGTGGCACAGGAGTGTTGGAGATGCACTGGACAGCTGTTCCTGAGAGACTGTTACCCTGGAAGGAAAGGACTATAATGACATGGCCAGAGGGTAAAGTCACAAAGAGGGAGCAGCCAAGTCACAAAGAAGACTACCCAGAGACCTGGAGGGTAAGATTGAGACAAAGGGCTTGAGCGACTGCAGGAATTGGTTTCCAACCAGCGGCAAGTTAATCCTCAAATAAGCCGTGAGGAGGCACACAAGCAGTGAGTAGTGAACCTGTTACAGGCAGCGGAGTTCCAGCCGCAGTGCTGGGAGGGGTGGGATGGAGAGGTGGGGCTGAGGGCAGCCCTCCACCAGGTTGTACAGATGACCTGGCTGACTTGAATTGGATGAGTTACTGCTAGCTAGTTTCCACATGTTAATTTAAAAAGTTTTGGCCTAGTTAAACCACATTCCTGGTATCTTATTTCATCATACGGTGACTGGTGCAACAGGACAACTTTTCTATGATTAAATGAGGTTTTCCTTTGCCACAAGTGGGGGAGGCCTGTGGTTTTTGTAGCAGAAAATCCCATGTTTTAGTTTCAGTAATGAATTTTTGCAGATAAGTGATGTCAGTGTACACAGTACATAGCTGTTACAAATGTTGTGTGTTTTCATTGGGATGTGGGGGTACTGGAGAATAAAAGACAATCCCAAAGCCTAGTTTGTTCAGTCAGCAAGAACAACTTTAATGTGTGTCCCATGTTAGTACTACTAATTTAGAATAGCAGTATAGGAACAATCATTGGCTGAGTTATTCCTCCCCAAATTGTGCTCCATCACTTCTCCAAAGATGTAAAGTGTCTTTTGTTTTTAAAAGTGAGAAGGTATCACTATAGACAAATTTTAAACAAAAGGGATGAAAAGTGGCTTAGATGTGCTTAGGAAATACTATAAAGCATATTGTAGAGAAATATATCATATAACATTAAGTTGTGGAACAGAGTTCAGTAACAGGATGCTACTGAGTATGGGGAAACCAATACATCACCTTTTGTGGTTTCTGGGCATGATGTTGACAGATATGCTACTGCCACCTCTCAAATCATGTATTTTAATGTAATAGGCATCCAGAAATGTATTGTGGAAGTTGAAAAAGTTCCTTATAATATTGTAAGGAAAGTTATGCTCTTCAGATCTGACACCTTGGATCACCTTGTTAATAACTTTATTATAATACGTATTAAAGCTACATTTAAATGTACCAAAATTTATTGAACTTTATACTGTACAAATTCTGCCCTGTCCATAGGTAAGCCAGATGGGTCTCCATGGAAAATATTTCTCAACTGTTTGACACATTATTATTCCATCTCTTGATATGAAATGAAATTAATTATGACACCAACCAGTAGCATTGACTGCAATGCTCTTTGGGAAGCCTTTGATGCTACCTCTGCCATTGCAGTTCTTTGTAATGTGAAACTCTTAATGCAATAGGTTATGAGCCGGTCAGGAGTTAATTTGTATTCCCAACCTTCCTTGCTTGCTTATCTTCTCAGGTAAAATTATTAATCATTTTGCTCCTCCTCTTGAGTAAAGAACTTGATGTTGCAATACTCATCCGTATTAATTATAATCCATCATTTTAATCTTTGTTCACATTGAGTCAAAATGTAATTCTTTATCTCCGAGTGCAGCAGAACCAGAATTTATCAATGCAAGCCTATTTATTTTAACCCAAACCAGTCTTTGTAATCCACTCAAACCCCCTTATTCTTTATCGTATTAATGTCCCAGTATTAGTTGAAATGTACTGCTATGTCAATAATGACACATGACCCACTAATTTTCAAACCACTCTATTTCAGTTTATACATTGCACAGATAAATATATTGAATTAAAAGGAGACTAAATTTATCCAAGTAATGCGAAAACCAATATGAAACTAAGTAATAGATCCTCCTCTGAGGCACAGCCACTCCACCCCAGCAAAGAGAGAATGTTTAAAGCAGTAGATGGTACAATAGTACATTTAAGGGATGGTTTTCAGAAGTGCTTAGCATTGGCCTATTGAACTCAATGGGAGTTTTCTTAATTGAGTACTTGAAAAAATCCCACCCTATGTCTATTGGTATGTCTACATTGCAGTCAGAGGGGTGATTGCAGCTTGGGTAGGCGCACCTGCGCCACCGTTCATTTAGCTAGCACAGCTAAAAAATAGAAATGAAGATGCAGAAGTATAGAGCCTAGCGTAGGCTAGCAATGTGAGTAACTACCCAGGGTTCTGGTGGGCTTGACCAGTCCGCTCAGAAGCCCAGGCCACTGCATCTTTACTGCTACTTTTACCTATGCTAGATAGATATAAACTGGCATGGATACTTCTAGTTAAGCTGCAATCACACCTTTGATTGTGTTGGAGGCATGTCCAATAACATTTTCAGTTTTCTAAGTGCTATGCGCTTGTATTTCCTTCTTAGGCCAACCCTTACAATGGGTGGATTTCCCCATTACTGTTTATATTTTACATTTCAGTGGGCGTGTTTCTTGTTTTACCTCTTCCTTATTATTTTTTTTCCTCCTTCATTTCCTTGTCTTTCATAATCCTGGTACTATTCTCATAACTTGACTAACTTTAAGCCATTTTCCAGCTGCTACTAAAATGTAACATAGAATTGTAGGCAAATGGAAATTCCCCCTAAAGGCACACTGAGACAAATAACAAGGAAAATAGGCATTTGTGTATTGGGCCAAAATACAATAAAGATTATCTTTAAAGAAATCTAAACAGTTTCCTTTTTAAGCAGAAAAGACTGAGTAACACTAACTCCTAAAAGAGAAGCAGCCACTGAATTGCCAAATGACATTTTTAAAAGCTATTTTTAAGCTTCAGATTTTATGCTTCCTTTGAATTGTGATTGTGTTTGGGGCCCTGTGGAAAACCCATTGTGACTGAGTGTAAGCATCAAAGATGTATTAATTGTGTGTGAAACCCGCTTCACCCTGTATAAAGCCTGATCCCTAGTCCATTGAAGTAAATGGAAAGACTGCCATTGACTTCAGTTGGCTTTGGATCAGGTCCATAAAGTCGGAGTATTTTTCAAGCCTAAACTAAAAGCACTTCACAGCACCCCCAGTGTTCTAAGTGGCTCTTGATTTAGACTGACTGAACAACACTTATGCACTATACATCTCTCCCAAACTCATGCTGATACAACCTTTAGACCACATCATTTTGCATCTTCTATATAAAATCCACAGTATATGGATCCTTGTTCATCCAAACCAATGTCCTGACATTCAAATATACAGATTAGCTAACACAGTGTTTTAACTTTTGTCTTCTGCTTTCTTATTCTGTAACGAGGTTGAGATCTGTCTGTGAAATAGACGTGTAAACTAAATGTGCCTTTTGGACAGAGTCCTACCCAACTTTTATGACTGCCAATGGATCAGCAATCCAGTGTAAAAAAATAATTGTTCTAAACAATAAATGGGAATTTCTGGCAAAACTGATGAAAAGAAGCTGTGATTTGACAGTGAGATTTCTGTTCTGTACAATTACATTTAATTGCTTTATAACTGAACTGATTATTTTCTAATTGCTGGTCTTTCCAGCAGTGAGATTTAAAAAAAATATTTTCACAGTAGTAATTTCTGTGCTTTCATATTTTCCTCATTTGTGTTGCTTTTTCATAGCCTCAAGGAAATCAATGAATCCCGTTGATTTCACTGGGCTTTAGATCAGGCCCGTACTAAATATACAATGAAAGACATGCTAGAAATGCAAAGTACTGTAATTATTTCTAAACAATTATATATGTTTGGTACATGAATTTAATCCTGTGATAATAGGGATATAATAGGAAGTAAAAAAAAAAATGCATCAGATACTGGTCATGCTGCATGAATGAGGTAAATTCTGCTGGGAATATGAGCTCACAGTAAGGCAAGCAGTGGGGCATGCAAATTGAATAATCATAGTTAGCTTTACACAATTCTTTATAGTGTTTTGTAATCATCATCTTAAGGTCCAACATTGAACACTGTGGGGCAGAAATTTTGAAGTGAATAGTAAAATTTAGACCTCCTCCAGCTGAAAACTCTTCTTTGTATTTTTTAATAATTTTAAACAACTTCTTCATATGCTAATAAAACCATCAGTAGGTCTTCTGGGAGGAATTCTGAAGTAATCCATGGTAGAAATGTGCTTTTACAAGATGGGAAGCTCATAGAGGTTAGCTACAACTTTTATAGGAGGAAGTGGAAGCAACATCTTACCATATGAGAGAGAATGAACAGAGACAACTTGCAAGCTTTTCACGCCTATCATGGGCAGAAACCCCCAAATTTGTTAGGATGCTTATTGATGGGGACACCATGTTGTGTTACCAAGACATAACATTAAAAATGACAGGTAACTTCATTATACTTGTGTTTAGTCTGGGTTTTTATTTATCTGAATGAAATTCACCCATGTGCTGAGGGCCAGGATTGCTAAGCCAAGGTGCTCAAAAATCACTATTCAGAATCCCCCAAATAATGAGATTGGCTTACTAATAATGGATGAGGAGAAAAGAGTTCTTTTTATGTATGCTCTGGTTCTTGGGCCTTTACAGAATGCTTAGATCACATTTTCATGCTTATCTCCATGCCCATAAGGGCTCAAACTCTTTTATTAAAATGAAAAATGAGATGTTTATGTATACTCAGGACTCCTGGAGCTTGGCCTTTAAGAAGATCACCAAATATTCCAAGTTGCATGATCAAATCATGAGAGATGGTCACACTGATGGATACTGGCCTATGTATCCCCTTAAATCCTAAGTAAGCCCTCAAGAAAAGGGTGCCTAGACCTTGGGCTGGTTCTCTGCACAGGGAGGAGTTTCACTCTTTGAGATCTTATACTTTGCATTGTAGTGGATAAAATAAGGTCCTGTTGTTTCCAGATGATTACTTCCTAACACATTTTAATCTGCACAAACCAAAACACTAGAACAGAAACCTTAGATAACAAATCCCAGTGTAAAATAAAAACCAGATGTTGGTTCCTTCTTGCCCACTGACACAGCACCTACTGAATAGCGAAACTTGTGGCTGGCAGGCCTTACTCTGCCTCTGGCTCCACAGAAGGCAGCCTCCAGTCTATATGCCCCAAGTGGCAAAAATCCTGTTCCAGGGCTCTTGACATATGGTGGCCCAGTCAGCATTCAGTCATAGTCCACTTCCTGCTGAGGTGAAACACTGTGCCCCCACCATTGCATGATGCCTTCTGTTACCAAGTTCACTCTGTCAAATCTCTTCTCTAGTACAAATTTAGAGAAACACTGATAGTGAGTGGCCTTTGGCCTCCGTATGTGCTGTACTCAGATATGACTGAGTGGAGAAAAATATGTATTCATTATTGTGTTGTGCTATGTCTCCTTTTGAAGTATTTAAACCAAGCTACTTGGAATTACTAATATAACTCACACAAATGTTTTTAAAAAGCTCTTAATTTAGCAGTTATAGCTGTCTGAGATCGAAAGACAGCAGCCTATAAATGATGAGCATTATTATTGCCCCAGATGGCACCTTACTGGGACATTAAACAGCTTACTTTTTGTTGATAAAATTAACCAAGTATTTTAATTAGGCAGCCAGTTCTCTGATAGGCACAATAAAGGGACATAAAAAATGTAGGCATGATGTTGGAGAGGGTTATTTCCTAGAATTATATGTATATTTAGAACTTAGACTCAATATAAAATTGTAAAACTTTCAGTATGCTGTGGACTGGGAGTTAAAATGCTCCAAACCATGAATTAATTTCATACAAAACACTTTACTGCGAAGCTTCTCTAATGCATTTAGAAATACTGTTTCCCCCATTTGTCTGTTTTGATTTCAAGTCAGATGGATGCTGTCCATTGTAGTAAATATTTTCTTCTCTTTCAGCATACCCTTTCACTACAAGCCTTTCTGTTAAGCCATTTCAGATTGGGGGGCGGGGGGGGGAGAAATCTATCTACTAAGTTTAAAATGTGAGCACAGGTTTGTTCTGTTTGTTTGTTTATTTTAAAGGTACAAGGACAACTTTTTCTTCTGAAGTGCTGACAACACAATTGCAGATACCATTTTGATCTTAGTCACCTGAAACTAGGTTTTAGATCCTTTTTTTTCTAACTATAGAAGTTCATCCTGGGAAAACTACTCAGTTTGGGCTATATCATATCCTTTTCTTGTCATCTGAACAGGGGATTAAGGGTTCAAGATCTACCTGCATCTTGGGTTCTGCTTTGATGAGGAACAGAGACCTTGCTTTCCAGATAATCACCACTGCTAGCAAGTGGATGGAGCTAGATGGAGTCCTGATTCCTTGGCCACCATTTGCTGGCCCGGTGTGATGGGGAAGTAAATTATACTCTTTCAAGGGATGCAATAATTTAATTCTCCTCCAGACCAAAAGAGGGGGGAGAGCTGCAAGTGGATTTATAGCAAATTGGTTAAAGATTCCCTGTTGTTCAGTGCTTGTTGTTACGGTAGTGCATAAGAGTCCTGTGATGGGGCATTTGCCCCACACAGGGTTGGAAGGGGTTAAGGTAGCCAGGCAGGCCGATTAACTCCATTGGGTGCACCTGGAGGAGGAACCAGAGGGAATTCCACTAATTAGAAGTAGGCACAGCTGGTCAGGAACAGACAAAGGAAGAAGAGGTGACTGCAGGAAGACAGGGAAGTAGCCTGTAGTTACTCGCGTGTAGAGGAAGTCAGCCAGACAGTGGGTCTGAAATGACTATGAATTCCCTGGAAGGGCAAGACCTTCGTGCCAAGCCACAAGGAGGAGATGGATAGGAGAAGACACCACTGGAGGAAAAGCACAAGAAGACTATGCCAGGCTGTGGAAAATTCCTAAGGAAATCGAGGTTCAGGTGATCTTCAGTGGGATTCTGCCTGTCCCTAGAGGAGGACATCAAAGGCATGACAAGATTTTGATGATCAGCAGATGGCTCAGGTGGTATAAGGAGGGCTTTGGGATGCATGGTCACAGGGAGGCATTCATAGACAAAGGACTGTTACTTGGGATGGACTTCACCTGAGTAGGGAGGGAATAGCACTTCTAGGATGGAGGCTGGCACAACTGATTAAGAGAGCTTTAACTAGGGACCTGGGGGAGATGGTTGGGAAATGCCCAGGTAATCTCCATGCCTGATTTTAGCATTGAGAGGGAGGAAAATAAAGTAAGAAATGACACAGCAGTGGGGAGCAGAATTGACATTAAAAGAAAGGGTAGTGTAGATACCAGCCTAATAGGCAATATTGGCAGTAGAATGACTCTGCCAAGTCAGGTAAGGAATGTGAATGAAGTCAAATAGCAAAAATTAAGATGTTTGTATACCAGTGCTGAGGAGTCTGGGTAACAGAATGAAGGAACTATAGCTACTGGAGGAGGAAGTAAAACCAGATATTATAAGGATAACAGAAACATGGTGGAATAGTAGTCACAACTGGTGTACAAGTATTGAAGGGTATGTGCTGTTTAATAAAGACAGATATAAAAGCAAAGGTATAGAGTAGCATTGTATGTCAATGATGAGGTAGACTAAAGAAATTAAAAGAGATGGAACTGATAAGACAGAGTCTGTCTTGGTGAAAGTCACATTGGGGAAGAAAGCTACTAGAGCTTCCCCTGTGATAGTGCTTGTGGTGTGCTACAGACTACCAGGATCTGATTTGGACAGAGACCTCTTTAAGGCTTTTAATTAAGTAAATACTAGAGGAAACTGTGATTATGGGAGACTTTAACTTCCCAGATATAGACTGGAGGACAAGTGCTAGTAGTAATAATAGGGCCCAGATGTTCCTGGGTGTGATAGCTGATGGATTCCTTCACCAAATAGTTACTGAACCAACAAGAGGGGATGCCATTTTCAATTTTGTATTGGTGAGTAGTGAGGATCTCATAGAAGAACTGGTTCAAGTGAACATGAGCTAATTTGGTTCAAACTAAATAGAAGGATAAACAAAAATAGATCTGTGACAAGGGTCTTTTGACTTCAAAAGGGCTAACTTTAAAAAATTAAGGGAATTAGTTGGGAAAGTGGACTGGACTGAAGAACTCATGGATCTGAAGGTGGAGGAAGCTTGGAATTACTTCAAGTCAAAGATGCAGGAACTATCTGAAACCTGCATCCCAAGGAAGGGGAAAAAATTCATAGGCAAGAGTTGTAGACCAAACTGGATGAGTAAGTATCTCAGACAGGCAATTAGAGAAAACAGAAAGCCTATGAGGAGTGGAAGATGGGAGGGATCATCTAGGAAAGTTACCTCTTGGAGGTCAGGACATGTAGTGATAAAGTGAGAAAGGCCAAAAGCCAAGTAGAGTTGGACTTTGCAATAGTAAAAGGTTCTATAGCCATATAAATAGGAAGAAAATAAAGAAAGAAGAAGTGGGACTGAGGATGGGGTGGAGGTTAAGGATAATTTAGGCATGGCCCAATATCTAAACAAATACTTTGCCTCCGATTTTAATGAGGCTAATGATGAGCTTGGGGATAGTGGTAGGGTGGTGAATGGGAATGAGGATATGGAGGTAGGAATTACCACATCCAAGGTAGAAGCCATACTCGAACAGCTTAATGGGACTACATTGGGGGGAGCAAATAATCTCCTTCCAGGAATATTAAAGGAACTAGCACATGAAATTGCAAGCCCATTAGCAAGGATTTTTAATTAATCTGTAAACTCTGGAGCTGTTACCATATGCCTGGACAATTGCTAACATAGTTCCTATTTTTCAGAAAGGAAAAAAAGCAATCCAAGTAACTACAGGCCTATTAGTTTGACCCTAGTAGTATGCAAGGTCTTGGAAAATATTTTGAAAGAGAAAGTAGTTAAGGACATCGAGTTTAATGGTAATTGGGATAAAACACAACACTGCTTTATAAAAGGTAGATTGTGTCAGACCAATCTGATCTCTTTTTTTGAGAAGATAAGATTTTTTAGACAAAGGGAATGCAGTGGATCTAATTTACCTAGATTTCAGTAAGGCATTTGATACGGTTCCACATGGGAATTATTAGTTAAATTGGAAAAGATGGGGATTAATATGAAAAATGAAAGGTGGATAAAGAACTGGTTAAAGAGGAGACTACAATGGGTCATACTGAAAGGTGAACTGTCAGGCTGGAGGTAGGTTACTAGTGGAGTTCATCAGGGATCGATCTTGGGACCAATCTTATTTAACTTTTTTATTACTGATCTTGGCACAAAAAGCAGAAATGTGCTAATAAAGCTTGCGGATGACATGAAGTTGGGAGGTATTGCCAATACAGAGAAGGATCGGGATATCATGCAGGAAGATCTGGATGATCTTGTAAACTGGTGTAATAGAAATAGGATGAAATTTAATAGTGGAAAGTGCAAGGTCATGCATTGAGGGACTAATAACAAAAATTTCTGCTTTAAGCTGGGGATGTATAAGCTGGAAGTGACAGAGGAGGAGAAGGACCTGGGTGTTTTGGTTGATCACAGGATGACTATGAGCCACCAATGGGATGTGGCCATGAAAGAAACTAATGCGATTCTTGGATGCATCAGATGAGGTATTTCCAGTAGAGATAGGGAGGTGTTAGTACTGTTATACAAGATGCTGGTGAGACCTCATCTTGAATACTGTGTGCCATTCTGGTCCCCTGTGTTTAAGAAAGATTAATTCAACCTGGAACAAGTGCAGGGAAGGACTACTAGGATGATCCGTGGAATGGAAAACCAGCCTTATGAGAGGAGACTCAAAGAGCTTGGCTTGTTTAACCTAACCAAAAGAAGGTTGAGGGAGATATGATCGTTCTCTATAAATACATCAGAGGGATAAATACCAGGGAGGAAGAGGAATTATTTAAGTTCAAAGCCAATGTGGACACAAGAATAAATGGATATAAATTGGTCATCGGGAATGTAGACACACAACATATTTCAATAACAACATTATAGCAAAATCTCATAACTCCATATACAATAATGATATCTGTTGACAGAACAATGAGTTTTAGCAGATCATAACTTTTCAAATATTACCTCACAAGTCATACTTTATACAAAACATATAATAATTAAGGATATGCCTCTGTCACGGAGGTCACAGAGGTCACGGATTCCATGACTTTCTGGGATCTCCATAACTTTTTCTGGGTCTGGGCTGAGGCAGCTAGCAGCCCTGGGGTTTCCAGAACAACAGTTGCCCCGGGCTGTGGAACACCCATTGGGTGGAAAGCTTCACCCTTCAGCTGTTTGGGGGCCAGCTCCGGCCTGTCTGCTAACAGCTGATTGGCAGCAGCCTGCCATTGCCTATGGGGCTCCAGCTGTCATTCCTCCTTCCCCTAACTCTCTCTTCCCTTATTTTTAGTAAAAGTCATGGACAGGTCATGGGGTCTGTGAATTTTTGTTTATTGCCCGTGACCTCTCTGTGATTTCTACTAAAGATAACCAAGACACAATCTTAACCTTAATCATAATCATGTCATGGTGGTGAATATGAGGGTTTCAGGGTACTATTATGAGGTACAGAGTGTCACAATTTAATTACATACTGTTGGTTTCACAGGCTCCCTGTCTTTTAGTGCAAATAAGGCAGAGGGCTGCAAGAAGTGCAAGTGTGTTCCCTTGTTCTTAAAGCAGTAGTTTCCATCTGGGAAAGCTGAGTTCTAGTACTGGCTTTTCCACAGTCTTCCTTACACGCACACAAGAGGGAACTCCTTTCTGCCAGCAACTAACTTTTAAGTATTTGCCTTTGAAACCACAGTATTCATTTAACGTTTTGTGTTTGTATATAATAAATATGTAACATGGCAGGAGACTGACCACCTCAAACTGTTGCAACTGTAAGTTTTCTATGTCTGTTTCCTAGCTCTGCTGAAGAATACAAAAAAGGAAAGGGTTTTATAATAGGATCCTTATCATTAATCTATCTGTAAAAAAACTCCTTGTGTGGCTGGAAGCCAGTTTGTGATTCAGACTGATGTATTTTAAAACATTGAGATTTCTAATGATAGGAAATCAACAAAATGTAATGCAACATAATGTCAACCCACAGTCCAGTCATTTTTCTAAAATCATACTGTGTTAATCAGAGAGCACTATACTTTGTATTGAATAATAATGCATTAATACCCTTTGTCTCAGAGTAGGTTAGCCATCCTGTTACCAGTTTATTTTTAAACAGGTTGCATATATTATTACAGAAATACTGGAACCTTGCCACCTGCTACCATGGTCCTTTCTTGAATGCTTAGGGAACTGGTCATGAAGGAATGGTGATTCTGCTGCTATTAGGACAGTGAGACCCAATGTTCCAACATACTTCCTTACCCATGACTTTTTTTGGACAGTTCCCTTTAAACATAACTAATTCTATCTAAGTCTAGCTGTATATGTGTGTGGGGGGGGGGGGGGGGGAAGGGAGGAGGAGGAGGAGGAGAGGTAACATAATGTAAACAGTAATTGTCTCCATAATAACTCAAGCCTATAATGTAGCAGCAGCAGCAGCAAGGGTCTGATAGAAAACCCATTGGAGTCAGTGGAAAGACTCCCATTGACGTCACTGGACATTGGATCCAGGCCTAAGGACACTCTTGTGCCATGTGTCACATTGTTGCTTCTTCACTTGGAGTGGGCAGGGACCTTCACTTACATGTGAAGGGGTATGTGAGCTTAGAGGTTCACTGTGCTATCAGCAACAGTGCTGGATTACAGCAAGGTCCCTGAGAAAACACTGTTGTATGATGATATAAGAACAGCCGGAAGGGCTGCTGATGCAATTTATCTGTGATAAGTAACTTTAAAAAGAGAATCCTAATTTTATATATTTATAGCATTTATTGATTAGAGTTTTATAGTGGAAAAGTATTACTACAAGATTGAAAGTAATGTATACTAAGGTACAGTGCCTGGAATTCACGTGGGAGGATATCATTGCCTATTTAGACATCACTTTTTCAACTGAAGAACTAATAGTTATCTTTTTAAATGAAAAGACTGTATAGAGCTATATGAAATATTTCTTGCAGAAGTTACTTCCACATATAAAGTGCCTACTTTCAAGTTTGCAGTTATTTTGTTGGATTGTGGAGGGGAAAGTTGTACAGGATTTTGGACAAAATTTTGCATTAACTATTTTTCATTTTCTGGATATTTTCACATTATCTGGATGTTTGCACAAAATTCCAAAAGGCATGGTTGCTTGAAATTGATGAATTTTGAAAAAGTTGCCAGATTTGGTATAGACAATAGAAGTAACTCCCTGCTCCCATTTGCCAAAGAGTTAAATGGTCTTGTTTAATTAGTACAAGACTGGTTGTGTGTGTGTCTGTTTCTTTTTAATATAGAAAAGAGAGAGAGAATAGATCAATATAAAATAATAGAAAGAAGGGGAAGGGAAGACAGAAGGAAAAAAAAACAGAGACAGGAAAGTACAGGACAGTGGTATCAGTTCCAGGGTGGAATGGATTACATTCGTTCACTAAACCAATTGCAAAGGGTCTTTTGAAAACCAAGCTTTGGAAACAGAGATATAAGAAACTAAAATTCACAACTTTTAATGCAGTTCTACTAAAGATAAAGTAGCAGAAATATGGGGGTGTATACTGTACTTGCATTATATCATGTTAGATTGTATTCTAATATAGTGAGATGAAATTCTGTGACTTAAAGTACATATCTCAATATATAAACTGCCATTTATCATAGATGAAATCAAATACACTATTAACATGATGAATAGATGCAAAGTCTAATAATATATCAGGCACATGGGTATCTCTCTAATCTAAAAATTGAGCTATAGTGCTGCAATGGGGAATGAAAAATAAAGTAGAATCCTACCCTTACTCTTGATTCAGGATGCTTACAGAAAAATTGTATACACACAATTTATTTGCATTATTAGTCTGCTGGGGGGAAAAAAGCTATTAAAAAGGGGCTGAAGTCTGAAACTATGGGCACAAAATCTGTCTGCCTATGTTTCTTATATGGTCTCCATTTTCCTAGTATCTGAGCGCCTCATAAGCTTAATGAATTTATAAGTATAATTGCTGCCAACCTGAAAATGATCCAGGAATCTACCCTGCTTCTAGCTCCAACTCCAGCAGATTGGTGCAAAACAGCCAAAAACATGTTTAACTGATTATCTGGGAATTCCTCTTTCTTAAAGTGAATCCCCGGGTGAAGTGTAGGCGTCATAGATGCCCTGCACCCACTCTGCCTTGACCCCCAGTGTAAAATGTGTGGCTGGAGAATGAGAGCATGGCCAGGATGCTTCTGTGTTAGCTGCTCAATGAGGAGGGGGGGAACAATAACAGAAAATGGGAAAATGGTAGAAGTGCTAAATGCCTTTTTTGTTTCAGTTTTCACCAAAAAGTGTAGTAGCAACTGGGACGTCTAACTTAATGAATGTCAGTGAAAATGAGTAGGATCAGATGCTAAAATAGGTAAAGAACAAGTTAAAAATTAATTAGACAAGTTAGATGTGTTGAAGTCACCAAGACCTAATGAAATACATCCTGGAATAATCAAGATGTTGACTAAGGAGATATAAGTCATTAGCAATTTATCTTCATTAAGTCATGGAAAATGGGGGAGATTCCAGAAGACTGGAAAATGGCATGTTTGCCCATTTATAGAAAGTGGAATAAATACAACCCTGGGAATTACAGACCATTCAGCTTAACTTCAGTATCTGGAAAGTTAATGGAGCAAATAATTAAGCAATCAGTTTGCAAACACCTACAAGATAATAAGGTGAAGTAACAGTCAGCATGGATTTCTCAAGAACAAATCATGTCAGATCAACCTAATAGCTTTCTTTGACAGGGAAACAAGCCTTGTGGATGGGGGGACGTGGTAGATGTGGTATATCTTGGCTTTACTTAAGGATTTTGATGTTGTCTCGCATGACCTTCTCATAAACAAACTATGGAAACAACCTAGATGGAGCAGATGTATAAGTGTGTAAAGCAGGTGTATAAGTGGTTTGAAAATAGTTCCCAGAGAGTAGTTATCAGTGGCTTACAGTCAAGGGTCCTATGGAAAGGCATATCAAATGGGGTCCCAAAGGAATTCGTTCTGGATCCAGTTCTGTTCAATATTTTCATCAATGATTTAGATAATGTCAGAGAGAGTACACTTATAAAGTTTGTGGATGATACTAAACTGAGAGGGATTGCAAGTGCTTTGGAGGATAGGATTATAATTCAGAAAGATCTGGAAAAACTGGAGAAATGGCCTGAAGTACATAGCATGCAATTCAACAAGGACAAATGCAAAGTACTCCACATAGGAAGGAACAATCAGTTGCACACATACAAAATAGAAAATGACTGCCAAGGAAGGAGTATTGCGGAAAGGGATCTGGGGATCATAATGGACCACAAGCAAAATATGAATCAACAGTGTAGAATTGTTGTAAAAAAAGTAAACATCATTCTGGGATGTATTAGTAGGAGTGTTATAAGCAAGACAGAAGAAGTAATTCTTCTGTACTACTCCATGCTGATTAGGCCTCAACTGGAGTATTGTGTCTAGTTTTGGGCCACACATTTCAGGAAAGATGGTGACAAATTGGAGAAAGTCGAGAGAAGATTAACAAAAATGATTCAAGGTCTAGAAAACATGACGTATGAGGGAAAATTGAAAAAAATTGGGTTTGTTTAGTCTGGAGAACAGAAGACTGAGGGGGGACATAACAGTTTTCAAATACATAAAAGGTTGTTAAAAGAAGGAAAGAGAAAAATTGTTCTTTTTAACTTCTGAGGATAGGACAAGAAGCAATGGGCTAAAAGTGCAACAAGGGAGGTCTAGGTTGGACATTAGGAAAACCTTCCTAGCAGTGAGAATAGTTAAGCACTGGAATAAATTGCCTAGGGGGGTTGTGGAATCTCTACTCATGGGAGATTTTTAAGAGAAGGTTAGACAAACACCTGTCAGGGATGGTCTAGATCAGCGGTTCTCAACCTTTTTTTCCCCGAGTATCACTCGGGCCAGGTACAGTCAGGTCAAGTACCACTTGACCCAACTGTACCCGACCCGAGTACCACTCGGGAAAAAAAAGGGAGGGGACTTGCGGCGGGGTTTCGCGGCGGGAGGGATTTGCGGCGGGGAGAGACGGGCGGCGGGGTTTCGCGGCGGAAACAATACCTGCTGCCGAAACCCTTCCGCCGTTTCCCCATTTTCGGCGGCAGGGTTTCACACAGGCGGGTGGGAGGGCCCTTCCGGCGGCGGCGGATTCAGCGGCGCGCGTACCACGCAGCCTTCCGGTAAGTACCACCAGTGGTACGCGTACCACCGGTTGAGAACCGCTGGTCTAGATAATACTTAGTCCTGCCTCGAGTGCAAGGGACTTGACTAGATGACCTCTCAAGGTCCCTTCAGTCCTACACTTCTATGATTCTATACTTCTGGCTGCTGTAATGTGGGCAGCCAGTTGTAAAAACAGTGTATAGAGCAGCGTTTGAGCTGAGCTGGTTCATGCTGAGAAGCCAAATATAGTCTGTTCTTCCACCTTTTCTGTGAACTGCTAACGGCTCTTGGTACAGTCTCCTGAAACTTTCAATAGCACTATTACTCTCGCCATCCTTACCTCTTTTCATGATTGCCTCACAAGCTCCATACCTAGAGGTAAAGAGCTTATTCAGGGCCTGTAGCAACCTCTTTGCTGACCATAAATCATCACTCAGTTAAAATTGTACATGCTCTGATGTTCCCTGTGTCCTCTGTGGGAGAGGCCCAGAACATGCACAACTAATCATCTGTAGCACTCAGTGTAGTTGCTGGAATTGCTGCTCAGTTCATTGAGTTACCACCACCACTTGCTGCAACATTTGGAAACTGGCCAGTGTGGAAAGCCACACAATCACCCCTCTTGGGTGCACATATCCTTTCTCCTGTATTACTATCCTCAAATTCCATTTTGGCAATTTAGGCCTATCTGGATCATACTATCAACTGAGCCCTACTTTTCACAGTCTCTTTCCAGCTTATGGGGAAGAATCCTAATAGGTTACTAGTTAATGGGACTACAATCCTCTAATCAAAAATGAGAAAATCAGGTCTGGGAATCAGTCAGAAATAAAATCATGGCATAGAATGGTCAATTTTACTTCAATTAAGTAATTGATGTTTAACCATTTCAGCCCAAGTACCAAACATATTGTTTCCAAGCTATTAGGAAGCTTACAATCATCAGTGTTTGAATTAGTTCCTGACATCTCCCTAGAGTCCATACCTACAGAAGGCTTGATTGAAACCCATCAGTTTAAAAATCGTAAGGCGCAGATCAGGGTATAGACTTTCAATTCATAATCAAATACTTGTTTTCTTCTTAAGTGTCCCTCTCAAGGGTTACCATGAAGAGCCTTGAAGCCCCTGGGTGACAAGTTGAAGACTGATGAGTTAGGCAGAAGTACAGATTGTTAGGGCATTGTTTCAAGGGAAGTTATCCCATTGCCTTGTAGGATACAAAACCCACACTAATATGCATTAGCTCTAAACCACAAGGAAGCAAAGTTAGATTTAAAATTTAAAAAACATTAAATTTGACAATCTCCTCCCCCCTGCCCACCCCATGACCCTTCTGCCTACCCACTTGGCATAATTTCACTTTACCCTAATATTTGAAAATCTATCAGTGCCTCCAGTTCTGTTAAAATCATAACCGCTCAGTCGGGCAACATGACTACAAGAAGTTCAAGCTATTAGGTAGGTGAATCAGGATGTATGTGTATACACTACAGCATTCACCCATGAAGCCTGCCTGCTCCATTCACATAGCAGCTGGAGTTTTGAAATTCTTGTGGATTTCCCTGCTGTATTAGAATACACTTAGAAATGAAAATGTCAACCTGCACAGGAATTAAGCAGTCAGAATATTGAGAAGAACAGTGTGAAACCATCAATGCTGTTTCCCTACCAATTGCACCTCCAAAAACATATGCAAGATTTGTCATCAGCGGTTAACTAGATGGGGAAACTTGTGTCCTATTCTTGGAATTGTTGCACTTTTTTTCTTTCTCAATATCAAAGGCACATAAAAATGTTAGAGAGTCATACCTTTTTTTTTTTTTTTTTTTTTTTTTTTTTTTTTTTTTTTTTTTTTGGGGGGGGGGGGAAGGGGGTTAAACATGGTCATATCTTTCTAGCAGGGGGTTTCAATATAGGGGTAACAAATAGGTGTCAGGAGTCATGAGCACTTTTTCCTTCCTATAATGGCTAAATAGGTGGGGCTAGATCCCAGCTAGATGGGAAGGAGGGCTGTAGGAAGATCTCCTTATGGAAAGAGGGTTGTGGTAGAGAAAAAGTTAAGAACCCCTTGTCTATACAATAAAGTAAGCGTGAGTGCAAAAATGAGTTGCAAATCTATATGCCAGTTGCTTTTATTCCTCTCCCTGTAAACATACACAGACACACACACAAATCCCATGCATCATTTTAGATAATTAAATTTCATATGGTTGTATTTTATATAACAGCAACCTTCTGATGTAGTTCAACAACCAGCTTACAATCATCATTATGATAAAAATAATTCTTGTAATATTTTTTATCAGCTTTAGGTATATTTTAGTACAAGAAGATATATGTTGACTTGTCTTTATTTGCTGCTAAAAGATTCTCTCCTGAGGATTTTTTGTAGAGCTCAGTGCAAAGGAGTAGGGGATAATGATGATACAATATCGATCAGAGACTGAAAGCAATGCTGGAGTGGCAGAATTAGTTAGTAAAGCTTCACTGACAAGATGGAAAGCCTCATCCCCATAGCCAAGATTCTGTTGTGATGCTCAGTACATGCCCTGTGTTTGTTTGGTTGTCTTCCTTCAGCAAACTGCTCACATACGAAAGGGAATTTAATGTAAATTATGCAAACACACACTAAATAGTCTCTGAAAAACTATCAGTGTTAGTTTGATATTTGCCTGACTTGATCATGGAGAGCATGACTGTTGGATTCATCCATCTAAATTGCCTAAAGAAAGCAAAGATGAGATTTCAGCTCCCTCGTGTTCAATGCAGAATTCTGAGATGTGGGGTCTTAAAATATTTAAGCACCAGCACTGGCAGCTTTCCCTGAAGCTGAGATTGCACAGAACATCCAAAGAATAGACAGATTTCTCAGCACAAAGAGAATGAAAATATATTTATTGAACTGATCCATTTTCATCCAGATGCAAATCTAAGTGTTCATGCAACCACCCACCCATGTGCGTCCAATATTGAAATGCTTTTCACATAATGGGATTGTGCATCTAAATGAGGCAGCTACAAAAGTTCACTTAGTTATGCACCTGTTTGAATCCCTGGGTTTTATTGTCCTTCCCTCACGTATGGGTGTTATGTTATGGAAACTAAACTGAAATATGATACTGGGACTTGAGTAAGGAGTAAAAGTAAACTGCTCATGAGATATAAGTAATTTTAAAGAGTCCACGTTGAGACTGAAGTGTGATTGTTGGAAATAAATTCTCTAAAAATGACATCTCTCAAAAACGTTCCCTACCAAATGTGTTCATTTTAAAAGTCCAAATATTATTTTTTCCTCTTGCCAAATCAGCAAACTCAGCCTGGGATATGAAAATTAAGCCATGTTCTTGCTGCCTCAGTAATAAACATTCTGCAATAAAGAATTTAGCTGACAATATTGTTGATGAAGCATCTGAAACTCTTTAGAATCTAGCTTTCTCTTCCATAACCCTGTTCACTCTTCAGAACTAATAGCAGTACAGATGTTTTATGAAAGAAGGAATCAGATTTGACTTATTCCCAGGTTTTCAAACAGAATTACTAACTTTGAGTTCCTCATTTTGAGCACCTAACTTTTAGTCTCCCCAGTAACCTTATAGTCAGTTTTGTTAAGCAGTCAGAACTCAGTAGGAGCTCTGGTTCTCACCACATTTGGGAATTTTGCTAAGATTTTTACTGTTCCTAGAAAAGGAGGCACTGGAATTAGAGACCATTTCTGGAAAATGTGGTATATTGTGAGCAGATATGTAAAGTAGCAACTTTATTACATAGCCAGTCTTCTGATTTCATCTTTAGATAAATAGTAGGAAATAAATAGTGTATATCATAAATGAAAAGAAGATAGGTGTCTAATTGCTCTAGACGACTTTGAACACCTCAGTCTAGATCTTTAATCTGATTTTGGACTTCATACCCTGCAGTCTGAGCCTGAAGAAAACCCTTTGCAATGAGGTATTTTTCCAGAAAATACTGTAACTATTATTCAGAAGTTATTTATCATATGTGGGAATTGATCTCCTCTCCTGAGTCTCTGATTTTCATTCTACATGCTAATACTCCTAAATGTTCTACCACTGTGCAATATGACTTTTTTCCTTAGTTGACAAATAACAAAAACAAACTACAACAGCAACAGCAAAAAATGATGAAGCATCCCACAACCACTCTTGAATCTCAGGCAGCCCATTTGAGAAACTAACCAGAATTTTGATCAATGAACTTGAATTTCCTTAATAAACAGCACTTCCCTTTTGATCCTGTGGTCTTCTTTCTTATTTATTTTGATGAGCATAAATTGCTGCATAGTTGTCAGACATATAACTCAGTCAACGACATCTCATAATCTCATTATCTATTATGAATATTTCTCAAACTATCCTCTGAATTTAATCAATGTTGAATATAATACCAATTTAATGGGCCATATTTTTCTGGGGTGGGACAGGGCAGAACCAATGGTGCAAAAATGTGTTCCTTTAAAGCCATCGTATTTTAATCTAAAATTTCTTCCCAAGGGCTGGAAGTTAATCTGATTCAGAAGATGTAGTTAGTGGAGTAACCTGCTGGGTCTCAGTTAATAAAAGAGTGTGACCACTGCATGTGCTGGGATGTAGTGCTACAAGACACCACAGATGGAGTGATAGGGAAGACTGTGGGAAGGAAACAGCTTGTGGGGCTGGAGCATCATTATTTATGGAATATTGCTCAGGAAATATTGTTACCTATTCTAATCTTTCAAGATTGTAAAGTGGTATCTGGCGCACGTGTGGTAGGAATGGCTAGATGAATGTCATGGGTTTTTTTTATATTTTCTTTCCTCTGAAAACTTGTAATAAATCAATAATTGTGGGTATCATTTAAAACTAAATCATCGGTTCTACACAGACCTGCAATCTGTTTTTTTTTTTTTGGTTTTTTTAAATGTACTTAAACTGGTGGATTCCATACTGTGATATTGAATTACTGTAGAGTTGCAAAAGTTGAGTTTTTAATAGTGTCCTTTGTGTGTTTAAAAAAGAAAGAAAATCAGTGTCCTTCTCTTCTTACTATAGAATCACAATAGTATATGTTCCTTTGTAATGGAAGAATTGAAACAATAGCACTGCCAGGGTCAAGGCCAACAGCCGGATCCCTTGAGCTTAATAGTCCTTGAACTACCAATTCTCAGCATGACCCCATTTTTCTTGATATCATTGAGTTCCCCAAGTAATAGTCTTCCACACATAGAAGTAACAGTTTTCAAGTAATGAAGTCCACCATCCAGTTCTGGATGCAGCTGAAAAGGAGGCTTTCTTCTGAGAGAATGCAGTAGTCTCTGAGGTATCAAAGAGTGACTTGGAATTGTGTTGATTTTCTAAAGTGTGCCCCTCCCCTTACTAGAAGATTTTTTTATAGGGACCCTGCTGTTATTAAACCCTTAAGAAAAGGAATCTGAGGCCAATTTATTAGCTGTTTAGAAAAAAAAGGAGTGTTTGCTTCTTTCTGTGTTAATAACTTCCTTAGCTTTTTTATACTCATGGCAGGGTTTGTCTTTGCTGAGAAAAAAATACAAGAAATACATCCAATACACTCCACCCAAGAATCTCTTTGTTTAGAAGCTTTTCTTTTCTTTTTTTTTTTTTTTTTTAAACATCTTTTAAATAATTGCTATTTGTAAAGGGAGCTCTTGGACCAAACCAATTCCCTCCATGGACTTTATAAATCCAGGAGACAGAGTAAGGTTCACTTATTTCTTTGTTTCTTGAGAAATAATTCATTGGCTGACCAAGAATCTGAACCTTCCCCTTGCCCGAAGAAGGGATGCCACTTTTAGTATGGAGTTGTAGTATTGATTCCATAAGTAAGTTTGCAGAAACCTTCTCACTTTTGGAACTGAAGATCTGAATCTTTTTTACAGTAAAGAAAATAGTAGTTCCATTGATTTGCTTTCTTATCTTTATTTTATTTTTGTTTTCTTCTTTTGCTAACTCCTTGAACATAATTACATTTTTGTTGTGTATATATTCACAAGAAATTAATGGTAAATGGATGAGGTTTTGGTTTTGTTTGCCACTATTTCTACTACAAGTGATGAAAGATTGTTCCTTGACTCTTGATTCCAAGCCAGCCATAAAGGAATATTTGTAATAGTTGCAATTCTGTGTATTTTGGGCCTGGAAAAGAGAGCCCTAGGAAAAGAATAACAGCAGTCAATTGTTTCAATCTCAATTATTTGGGGGCCTTGGGTGTGTGATTTAAGAATTACTGGACATTTATCTGCCTATCACATCACTTCTGAGCAATTTATTACTACATATGCGAATATACTTGAAAAACTGCCAGCAGAGAGAGGTATGATTAGGGAGAGATGAAACAGTGAAACCTAGCCACCAGAAAGAAAGACCTCACTCATTGGCAAGGGCTGTCTGAAAACTTGTGAGAATAATGCAAAACTGTCATTTTTCATATGGATGGTTTTGCAAAAGTTTGGGTGGGGAGGGGAGTCAAACAGTTATTTGGGGAGAAAAAAGCAGAAGATATAGTCTCTTCCATTCCAAACACTCTTTCCATTCCACTAGTATCTCTGGAGGATGTTAAACATAAGCTATGAAAGTTAGACACAGCTAAATCAGCAGGTCCAGATAACTTGCATCTGAGAGTTTGTAAAAGAGCTGCCTGAGGAGCTTGCTGGACCATTAATGCTGATTTTCAATAAGTCTTGGAACACTGAGAAAGTTCCAGAAGATTTTAAGAAAGGTAATGTTGTGCCAATTTTTAAATGGATGACTCTGGTAATTTTAGGCCTGTCAGCCTGATGTTGATCCTGGGCAAGATAATGGAGTGGCCAAAAGGGGACTTCTTTAATAAAGAATTAAAGGAGGGCAATGCACTTAATGCAAATCAACGTGGGTTTATGCAAATACATCTTGTCAAGCTAACTTGCTATCTTTTTTTTTATGAGATTACAAGTTTGGTTGATAAAGGTAGTAGTGCTGTTGTAATATAGTTAAACATCTACAAGGCATTTGACTTGGTACCACATGTCACTTTGATTAGAAAACTAGAACAATATAAAATTAACATGGCACATGTTAAATGGATTAAAAAACTGGTCAACTGATGGGTCTCAAAATGTATTTGTAAATGAGGAATCATCATTGAATTGGTGTGTTTCCAGTGGGGTCCCACAGGAATCAGTTCTTGACCCCATGCTGTTTAACATTTTTATCAATGACCTGGAAGAAAACAAAATAGTCACTGATACATTTTGCAAGAATTGGGAGTGTGAGACAGAGTGCTGAGAGCTAGCAGATAAGCCAGCACTCTGATGTCTTAAACATCAGTCAATTTCCCTGGAGAAGGCTGATTGGGTATGTGTGAGCTAATTAGCTGATCAGACTGGGAGGACTAATGAACCAATTATCCCATCAGCTGAGGGGTATAAGAAAGAAGGAGGAAGTAAGTGGGAGTGAGGAAGGAACTGCGTCATCTGACCCCAGTGTGTTCATAGAGCTTAAAACATGGAGACCTCTGGCCCTGAGGGAAAGGTAGAAAAGCACAGTAAATAATTTGCTGCATGAGACTGAGTTTGTGATGGGAATGTAAATAAATTATAGAGTTACCACTTATCGGTCAGAGTCGGGGGCATCACAGGATGGGGGTGGTACATTACGTTACAGAGTGGTAAATAATTAAGAGGACAGGTCACTGATTCAGAGCAATTTGGATCATTTGGAAAACTGGGTGCAAACAATATGCATTTTAACTTAGCTAAATGTAAATATATATATACCTAGGAACAAAGAATGTAGGGCAGACTTACAGGATAGGAGCCTTTATCCTGGGATACAGTAACAAAGATTTGGGAGTTATGAGGGCTAATCAGCTGAACATGAGCTCCCAGTGTGACACTGTGGCCAAAAGAGTTAATGAGTTTTTAGGATGTGTAAACAAGGGAATCTTGAGTAGGAGTAGAGAACTTATTTTACTGCTACATTTGACACTGGTGTGACTGTAATATTGCGTCCAGATCTCACGCTCCCACAATTCAAGAAGGATGTTGATAAACTGGAGAGAGTCCAGAAAAGAGCCATGAGAATGATTAAAGGATTAGAAAATATGCCTATGGTGATAGACTCAAAGAACTCAATCTATTTGGCTTAACAAAAAGAAGGTTTAAGCGATGACTTGATTACAATCTACAAGTATGTACATGGAGAACAATATTTAATAGTGGAGTCTTCAATCTAGCAGAGAAAGATGGAACATGATCCAATAGCTGGAAATTGAAGCTAGACAAATTAAGACTGGAAATCAGGCATAATTTTTTGACAATGAGGGTAATTAACCATTGGGACAATATACCAAGGGTCATAGTAGATTCTCCATCACAGACAATGTTTAAATCAAGATTGGACGTTTTCTAAAATATATGTTTTAGGAATTTATTTTGGAGAAGTTCTATGGCTTGTGTTAATCAGGAGGTCAGACTAAATCATCACAATGGTCCCTTCTGACCTTGGAATCTATCACTGCCATTCCATGACTTTTATAGTGGCATTTTGCCAGTGTGCACTAATCTGTGTTAGGAAAAGGTGTGATAATAGCACATCAAAATGGAGAACGAAAGAGGTCAAAAATGAAGTTCAGCTTTGTTGCTTTTATTCTGGTCTATATATGAAGCACAATTGTCACTGCCTCCCCCTGCCCCCACATGAGAGAACTGGAGTGAAGACCAAATGTCACACACACAATGTTATTTTTATATAGTTATCTTAAAACCCAATATTACAAAGTTTTACAGACAAAGGGCTATACCCCCAGTTATGACAGAGCAATGCTCGGAGCACTTAGCCAAGATTGGGGAGGGTCTGGGTGACTTTATGCCATCTTTCTGCTTCCCTGATTGTGGGGTCTTCCAGCATGCCAGTCAATATCAGTACATAAAGAGCAGGCAAACTGTAATCCAGCCCCAGTCCTTACCCTGGAGAAGCTGGGGCAAAAGGTGGAGTTCTTGGCAACTATTTTAAGACAACTTTATGTCTCTTTAGCAAGAACTTAAGAAGGTAAGGGATCCAGCTCAGACTGAATAATAAGCAAGTGATAATGGAAGTTTGTAGATAAGATGCAAAGTCAGGAGATGACTTAATGGCTGTTAGGTGCTGTAACAGGATGACAGGATCTTCTGTTGATCAACTCTGTTAGCATGTGCTGAGACCCTGCTTTGAAATGGTGACTGATTCCAGCTTACTGATTGAGGAAATAATGGCTTATGGACCTAACCTTATATAAGGAGTTAAAAGAAAACCTTTGGGCGCAGGGAACTAGGCTCAGGACAGACATCCTAAAAGGAAATCCATCCACTTTGTGCTGGGTATAAACAACCAATCAAGATGCAAGGCAGTAAACAATAAGGCCCAAGTTGTTTTAATTTGTCTTTATGCAAGTCTAACTATGCAGTAATTATAGTGAAGAACCTTTGAAAATCTTTGCAAATTTGTAAAACAAACTTTGGGGGAAAAAAGACTGGATAAGGAGATGAAATTTTTACAGCAGCATTTTAAAAAAACAACAAAAACTCCCTTTGTTCCTCTCTACTAATAAAGCAAACAGAAAAAGTGATTGATTGCTTGGATACTCTGGGACTCTTGACATCTGGAGGGATTGGGGCAAAAGTGTCAAGACAAATTTAATCTGCTTCTAGAATAGTGGAAAAATATTTGCATATTAACAAAGCTATACATGCAAGGGAATATTGCTTAATTTCTTGGAAAATAAGAAGTCAGATGGGACTAGAGATAGGGAACGTTGCTGTTCTGTATCTGGGTTGCTTGACATTGGCATTTACTGAGTGCATAATTAGTGTTGCAGCTGGCATTGTTACTGACTGAACAACACCACTTTACATTTACAGTGGTGAATAATGACTTCTATGTTCTAAAAGTTAATCGAAATGCAATCACATATCTTGTTTTTAATTTTTTTTTCAGAAGGTTAAAATAGCAGAGGTGGCAATTTATGTGAAACGCAAGTCATATGTTCAGCAAAGTGCTATCCATAAATGGGCATACTCTGTAGAGCCAGTAATTCAACTGATGTAATTTGACATGCCTCCACTGATTTCAGCATACGCTCATCTTGGTTTTATCCCATTTCTATGTTAGTGATCCTAAGTAGCCTGAATTTATCAATTTTCCATTACTATGTAATATAATTTATTGACAGACCCCCAAACCTTCTGCCACATAAGCCTAAATTAGCTAAAACAAGTTAAAATAGCAATGAAGACACACAACTTGACTTTCAACTTGAGTTAGCAGCACAACCTCAACCGTAGGCTCACCTTAAAGATATGTCTACACTGCATTGAGCCTAACCCACCCTACCGTCCACACACACACACATCTTTCTGACTTGGATCAGCAGGCCCTCACCCTGTGTTCTAGGCCCCTCCCAGGGTGTAGTGGGTCTGAGCCGAAGTCTGCTAGGACTTGAGTCCAAACCCCATCATTTTGCAGTATGGAAAAAGCCTGGGTCCCCAGACTCATGAGTCCTACCAGGCCTGTATTACTTGGTCCTTCGACCCCAGAACTTCCCACTGTGACATTCCCCAGGGTAAAATCGGGACTGATGGATAGCTGTGTCCCCTCAATTCTCCAACATGCATTGCCTTTTACACTGCTTCACTGTGAGAACCACTACTCCTGGTCTGCCCACACACAGCCTCCAGCATGTAAATCACTCTCAGCTATACTGTATGAGTTCTATAGCATGCCACCCATGAATTACATCAGAATGCCCACAACAGCAAACTCTCAGTCCCAGATTTTCCCCCAGTAATGTGTGTCTTGTACTTCCCAGTACCCTCCTGGACAATACAATCTCATATAAAATCTGTTATTTCATTAATAGAAAATATGCACAAATCTTATTTTCCCAGATGAAGCTTCCCAAACACTTCAATTCGAATATGCACTGGTTTAGATAAAACAATAAAACCAGTTTATTAACTACAGATAGATTTTAAAATATTACAAGTAATGAGGCATAAAAGTCAGAATTGGTTACAAGGAATAAAAGGTAAAATGAAAACCAATACCTAACTTAACGGGACAAGTGAATTCAAAGTGAAAATCTCAACACATGTTCTAGCAGTTGTACTGGTTGATTCTTTCAGCCAGGATCCCTCCTCAGTCCAATGATGTTTCCTTTGTCTCTCAAGTATTGTCGATACCATAAGTAGAGAAGAAGGGAGAAATGATTTGTATCCCCTGTTCTCACTTATAGTTATTTTCCTCTTTGAAAATCATCTCCGAGATTCAGAACACTGAAAGTCTGTTTGCGTGGGAAACTCCCACTTTTCCATTGCCAATATGTAAATTTCTCACTCACACTCTTCTTTTTGCCAATGAATGGATGCTTAACCAGGTGATAATCCTTTTGATTATGTTGGTACCTGTCTCAGGTGTTGGCTAGCCTTTTGTCTCTGGGGAAATGGTTTGAAGCTGTTTCCGTAGACTTGGAACATGTCTCATACAGTAGAATTGTATAACCTTACATACAAGGTTACCACACATATTTTATCAGGACAATAATGATCAGCAAAGTGTGAGTTTTCAAATGATACCTTACAAGGCATACTTTGTACAAAATTTATCCTAGTCTTATAAAAAGGGTGAACATTGGGATTACAGACTGTCTCACCCACTCAATTCTCAGCTACCAGAAGCAACCCCACTTGTTTGAATACAGCTGCTCAGCATTTCACTCTTCCTTTCCACACTGACTGCTCACCTGGAAATAGAATTGACAGTCTCCTATGTTAGCTATGGCCACTGATGGGAAGAAACCCTACCAAGCACGCTGCTAACTGGCCAGTTGTCAGTTTTTATTAAATGCATGTTTACAAATACAGACTTTTGTGTTCACACAGGTGTAATGAGCAATATTTATAACATTATTTAAAGTTGAATTACATTATGGCAATTCATTAACGGTAGCTTAGAATATGTCAAGAAATATATTTATGCCATCCCCTTACAAATTGTATTTCATTCCTTATTCATATTGCTGTATACATTAATACACATATTATTGCACCTCATCTATGGGGCTATGCAAACCTATTATATGGGCACCCAAAGCATCCCTAATTTTTGTTGCACATGTAGATCCTGCTCTAGTAATTACAGATGCAATTTCTGGGTATGTTTAATAGTTCAGGAAACAGCTGTGTTATGGGTCCATTCCTGGTGAAATGGCTTTTCTTTGTCCTTGCAGACATCATTCAGCACACAGTAGGCCACAATAATGTGGATGGCATTGACATCAATGGCATCCAAACAGTTCCCTAGACAGCACCAGCAGGATTTCAATTTGCCAAATACCCATTTAACCACCATTCTACAGCTACTGAGAGTGTAGTTAAACCTTCTTTTGCAAGGTTCTCTGAGATCAGGGTATGGTTTCATAAGCTAGAGCAAAAGAGGGTACATGGGGTCGCCTGAATAACTGTGGAGACAATTACTCCATTTCTAACAATGACATTCAATAAGACAAATGTCCCAGCTTGTCCATTAAGGTAAAAAATCAATCTCCAGAACAGTGCCAGTGCATCCCATGTTAGTGTCCATGCATCTGCCTCTGTGATTGACCAGGGCGTGCATAATGATGAAGTAGTTAGTATACATTGCAGTTGATGTACTCATGTACTCCTTGTAGAGGGTGAATTATGGGCACATGACACTAGGCATCAATTACTCTGGTGCAGTTTGCAAAGCCCATTCTTTCAGCAGTTATTTCAGGGACATTGTTTATGCCCACTACCTTTGAGTAAATCACAATCCTGATTGTTTTATACCATCACCATAACCCACACAATTGATTTGCCAACACCAAACTGGTTAGCAACAGATCTGCAGCTGTCTGGGGTAGCTAGCTTCCAGAGGGCTATAGCAGCCTGATTCTGGATGTCATGCCTGCCCCTGTGTGTATGTCCTATCACTGAAGAATCAGGGTAAGATGTTCACAAAGATTCAGGAATGTCTGATTCTTCATGTAAAAGTTCTGGAGCCACTACTGGACATTTCTGATCTGCATGATGATGTGATCCCGGCAGTCTGTGGTCATGGCCCTGCTCCAGAAGCACCAGTCTACGTATGGGAAATCTCTGGCTTTGACAAGAGCCATGAGAATCATCAGCTGGGTGGAGTCTGCCAAATTTGCATTCCACTCTGAGGTGCCTTCAATAGGCCAAACAATGTCGCAGATGTGTCCACCGGCTTCTCAAAGATGCTTTGCTCCTTTTCTGGAAAAGGAGTGAAAGTACAAGATGGAGAAGTTGTTCTACCAGTTCTTGATCCATGTTGCTAGCTCTGGTTGTGGAGAGTATGTGGAGGCAAGGATAGCTTGTTTGGATGTGTTGGTGGGTTAAAACAACTTACAGTCAAGTGCAGTGGGAAGGAGATACAAGCATCTTCACAATACACCATGGACCAAGGCTGAGAGTGGCTACACCTGGTGAGGGAACTAGGAACACTGGGAAACACACAAAAGCAGAATGTCTGACTTGGGTCTGCATAGGGAAGTATGGATACATCAGCATAGTTTTGAGACCTGGGTATTCACTGTATACCCAGGTTTACTGTGCTGTGTGGATGCACAAGTACAGGCTTGCAAATGCAGGTCCATCAGACCCAGGCTTTAACTCAAGCTGCTAACTCCAGTTAAAGTCAAGTTGCCATGTCTTTGCTGCTATCTTAACCCAAGTTAGCTAACTAAAGTTAAGAACACACTTTATTTTTAACAGTGTAGATGGGCCCTTAGATGGAGAGTTGCTATGAAGCTGGGCCTATGAGAGTATAGTCAGGAGCATTGAGTTGTGGGATTAAAGACATCTTCACAACAACCTCAAAGCACAGTATGATGCATTTATCCTTTAACCTTTATCCTTTTTTTCACTTTGATATACTGTATCACATTTGGTTTCACTAAACCATTCTTCTGTATAACTTTTTTTTTTTAATTTAAATGTACAAAAGAACAGGGCAAAAGTGACATGTTTTGACCATACAATGGCAATTGCACTGCTCCTTTCTCTTCAGTGTGAATCCTTGGCATATTTCTCTTACAAAAAGACAGCCCAATCCTGGGAGATTCTTAGTGCCTCCTGCAAGGTTCTGAGCTCTCTCAACTCCTTTTGATTTCAGCTGAGGATGTTATATAATTTGCAGTGCTGGGCCCACAGTAGGACAAAGGAAAAGTTTATTTTTAAAAATCCAGAAAGCAAACCCATTATTATTTCTTTGTTTGTATTAAAGTAATGCCTAGAAATATTGAGGCCTCATTGTGCAATACACTGTACATATATGTACCATATATCTGTCCCTATAGCTTACATTCTGTATAGACAAAGGTTTGGATAAAGGATGTAATATTATTTTCCCCCACTTAAAGATGGGTATCTGAGGCACAGAGAGATTAAATGACTTACCCAAGGTCCTATAGGAAGCCTGTGGCAGAGTCAGGAATTGACCTGAGACCTTCCAAGTCTCACTCCTAGTACCTTAACCACAAGAGACTCCTTTCCTTCAACCATCTTGTTCAAATCTTGTTCAAATTGTTCAAAATTCATAGTCCACTAGCTGATCCCAAATTCTTTCAGGGTAATAATCATCCTTTTTATTGTAAAATTAAACCACCATATATGCTATGGGGAAATGTAAAATGCTCAGCATGCATCATATTTTTCTAAGAGTTAGTAGCTTAGAAAATTAAGTAAGCAACCAATTTCTGTAGTTGAACTGAATATATTTTTAGTTCTGTTATTTCTCTGAAAATGTACAGATAACCCTGTCATAGCTATCTGGTGCATGTTATTTATTAAATCAACTGCATAGAGAATCGTACTTTCTGCATAAAATACGTAGAAAAGTTGGCTGAATGATGCAAGTATTTCTGAAAATTTAGTTGTTCATTTTCATTTAGCCACTAGTGTATCCATGTTCCTTTTCTTTATTCATCAGTTCTCCTTTCAAGGGAGTACAAGCCATAAGCATGTACATTAACATGCATAAATAATTTTGAATGTATACAAAGTAATATTAAAAAAAACCTCACCAAATCCTTATAATGTAAATTTCCCTAAACACATTTCACTATACTTGAGCATACACTTGGGCCTGACTGACTATAGCATTACTATAGTTTTATGCTAGTGAAAATGTTTTAAAATCAGACTGGAATGCTTAAGCACATGCCTAATAATAAGCTCATAAGTATTCCCATCAAAAGCATGTGCTTAAGCATGTTGATGAATCTGTGTATGTATATAGGAGATTAAACTTCTACTTATGGCATATGCAATTATTTGTCTATAAACAACACCAATTTTCAAAGCAATGCAACTTACATAAAGCATAAGAAAAGCTACCAATCATCCTAAAATATGATTGATTCATTTAGTTCCACAAATCATTTGAATTTTAGATTATGCACATAAATTGCTTTCTGACTAGAACAAATGCCTCATTACTTAAGCATATGCTAATCCAAGACTGTTGATAACATCAAAAAGATGAGCTGCCAGGACAGGGAATAGAACAAACCACAGGTAGATATATATTTACAACCAGTTCTGCTCTCACTGTCAAAGTTTGCAATGAGTGAGAACCAGATCAGACTGATGTGGACCCTCTTTTTATTCTCATTAGGCATATAAAGTTACTGTAGAAAAGAAGAATGACAAAGTAAATATAGACACCAATAGTTTTGTGGAGGGAAATATGTGAGAAAGAGAAGAAACCATTTAGATAATTTCCTACTTATTAGCAAGTCAGTGGGTGTTGACAGCACCCACAGGCACATATTTTTTGGTCCCAGGATATGAGAGACACCAAGTGACTAGGGCAATATCTTTTATTGGATCAACCTTAGGCACAAAAAGTTGATCCAATAAAAGATATTATCTCACTCACCTTGTTTTCTCTTTTCCTCTTTATAACTTTTTGCCTAGTGGTTAGGGCAATTGCCTTGGAGACCCAGCTTTGAATCATCACTCTGGAGCAGAGATTTTAACTGAGCTCTTGCCCCTGCCAGATCAGTCTAACCACCAAGCTATAGGCCATTCTGCGATGGCTTGCTCTCAATTTCTCCTGTTGAAGCTACTCCAGAGACACAGTTTGCTGGCCTGAAATAGACTTTTCCAATTTGCTGGCAAATTCCAAATATTTTCAGAACCAGAACAAAAATTGTTCCCTGATTTTTTTGTTTGTTTGTTTGTTTGTTTGTTTGCTAGCTGAACTGAAAAATCTATTATTTGTACAGCTCGACGCAACACCTTACCGGACAGGGTCATAATACTCTGTCCAGAAATATGTACTATACAGATATGTGCTAAGTCTTGAGATGGGATGCACAAGAAAAAAAAATTCTATTCTGTTCTATATGTTCTTATACCAGTCTCATCACCATAATATCTGAGTGCCTTCCAGATGTGTATTAAGTGATGTGACTAAAACTGCCAAGTATATTATGTCTATTTTCTATGTGCTTCTATTAGAGAAAATAAAGTGGAAGATATTTAGAGAAGAAAGTGGAAAGGTTTGTGATGGTCCTTAGTTCATATGGAAGTTCATTGCAGAGTTTCAGACTAGCCCCTGAAAAAAATCTGTCTCCCACAAGAAGAGAAAGCAAACATAAACTCAAGTATAGGGCCAAATCTATCCCCGATACAATGTCTTAGAAATTGATGGAGACGCATAGGGAATGAATTTGGAATATGCTGTGCATTTACAAGCATGGGGAGATTGAGAGAGAAGGCTGTGAAGGAAGAGAGAAACAAGGTTTCTCAAAATGAATAAGGGAATATTAGAGGAGAAGTTGTGGGTAGAAGTGATGACAGCATTTAACATAGTGCTTCAGCTACATAAATGCATACATAAATCTTTGCCAGCTGAGGACCATGATGTTTGTAATTCCTTTTCAAGGTATATATTTCTAAAACAAGACAAAACATGCAGATTATAGTGAATAAAAATTGACTATTGCTTTGCAATTTGTATAGCCTTGAATGTCATTGTTTCTTCAACAATATTTTCTGCAAGTGAATGTGGAAGGATTTATTTTTCAACAGATTAGATGTGAACTTTATGCCCTGTTTGGAAGATGATCTAAGAAATGCAGAGTTTAGGCCCTGATCCTGCAAGCTCCTATGTATGATCAAACTCCTGTGACATACTTCATGTAGTTCAGTGGAATTCTGTGCAACATTGGAGTCTGCCTGCACATAAGTTTCCAGGTTTGAGATTTTAGGTACAAAACCTAGACAAGTGAGGGTTTTTAAAGGATTTTTGTTACATGCTTTTGGCCCTGTATATTGTGACCATCCTTTCCCTCATCTTTTTTTAAAAAAGAAAATGTTATATAAAGACACAGCACCACCTAATAATTCATGTGATTTATATTCAATGTACTCTTCAAAATGACATACGGTGTAAAGTTGTTCAACAAGTTGTCAATGAAAGGTGAAAGTCTGCCAGGCTGTACTTTCAATTCCAAGGCCTTCATCCCATTGTATGTTGATTACACATTCACCATCATAGATTTTAAAGAAGGACTTCTATGACTTCCTGTCTGTCCCAGCATGGTTTTCTGTGGAACAGTAGGACATTTACTGAGCAAATCCCACTTCAAACTCAGAATCAATCAATTAGTTTTGTCTGATTTTGTACATGAAGATTATATTTAACCTCATTGCTACAATTTGTCAAACATTTCAAATAATTAATCCAAATCCAGTCATGTTTACTTGTTGAATTTTTAAAATTCATTATTAAAACATTATTTTCTAATAACTTTGCATTTGGCAGCAGTGCCATTAGCTGGGGCTTGACAGTAATCACAGTGTGACCGGAACCGCTGCATATCTCATTAAAAACAAACTGTATGGAATTTCAACAAAATGATTTTAGGGAAAAAGTATTTTAATGAACAGAATGCTTTTAAGCTGAGCTCCTTTAGTTAAAATACATTTCATAGATTCGATATGACACAGATGTGTTTGGTCCTTAGAACATGTAAGTACGCATTTTAGGACAATAGATGAAATGTGGAGTGCTTTGGACCAACCTATCTTCAGTTACACCCCAGGAACTCTTCTGAGTTCAGAGGGGAAAGACAGATACGCGTGAAAGTAGAACTTTAGCTCTTTTTACCTTTCTATCAAATTCAACTCGTCAATGCCAATTATGATTCATTTGTCCCATTCATATCAATTCTGAAAGAACTAAAACATACACATTAAGACAATGCACTGAGTCTAATTCATTCTGGAGGCTTTGCTAGTGGATCACAGACTGAGAGTCTCCAGCTTAGAAGGTCCACCCCAAAGAATCCACGCTCTGGATGTGTGAGTTTGCTGGTGTAGCCCGCAAAGGGCACATCTACGTAGCAATAACAGGAAAAAAAAATCTCACGCACACGATGCACAGCAGTGAGTCTCAGAGCTGGGTCTGCAGATCTTGCTGGGCTTCAGAGCCTGAGCTCCAGCACAAGTGGGGCCATCTATACTATTCTGAGCACCATGGCATGATCCTGAATCTGCAGACTCATGCTCGGAGACTCATGGCTGCAGGTCTTTTTTTTTTTTTTTTTTATTGCAGTGTAGAATAAACAAAGTGACCCAGGCTGGAAGGGGTAGGGTCAGGTCACCACTGAATCAGTTAGATAAGTATTATTGACAACGGTCTCAAGAAGCCCCAACTGGAACGTGTAGCTGCTCCTCTCTGAAGGAATCTATCTGGGAAAGCAGTAGCGGTACTGCTATCTGCCGTCCTTTGAGAGTGAATCTGCCAAAATATGGCCTTTGAAAAATCAGAGTTCGTACATGCTTAGTAAAGAGTTGCTAGAACATTGCAGCTAAATTCTCTGAAGATTCTGTCCAAACAGAGAATGCTTCAGCCCAGGGCTGAGCAGGATTTTCCCTGCAATTACAGCTCTGGACTGGACAATGGAACTGAAAAAATGGAGCCTGTTCCTCCTGGGCTCTCAATGCTCCTCTTCCAGCCCCCACCATTGGGATCAGGCAGTGTGAAGGAGGAAATTAACTTATTCAGGTGCATAGGGTAAAAGAGCTGGACCTGGGGAATCGACCAGTGAGAGGAGGAGGCCTAGGAGTTGTGGTTGGGGGAAGTCTGGGACTGGTTGGGCAAGGAGACTAGAACTTGGAACCAATGCTGCATGGAGGAAGGAGGTGGTGTGGGAAGGAAAACAGCTCTGACAATGAACCAGGGTGGAAAGGGAGAACTGAGACTGATTGGGCAAAGAGAGTGGGACGAGAAGCTGGCGGAGGTGCACACTAAGATTGAATTAGGAGTACAGAGAGGGAGACTGGGGAGTCACTGGAGATGGGGGGGGGGAGCACCGTGCACATGGGGAGGAGAGGGGACGACAGGTTGGATCAGGAACAGCGATGGGCTAGGAATGGCTGGGAAAAGAGACTGGGGCTTGAGAAGAGAGCCTTTGATGTGGAGTCTAGATTGGTGAGAGTAGGATTTAGTAGGAGTGGGATTAAATGGAAACTGGGACTTTCAGCCCTAATGGTTACAACTGCAATTTTTTAGCTCCTGAAGTCAGTCTTATAATGGGATGTGTTGGATAACCATTACAATAGGCGAGCTACAAATATAAAAATATAAACAATCTACTGTTGCCTTGATAGCTATGCTTTGGAGAAAGTAAAGTGGGAATTTTATCACCCTTTTCTCTTCTTCTCTACACTTTTCTTTGTGTAAGTGTAAGTGTAAAGTTGCAAGCCAAACTGGGATCACAGCACTGCCAACTGCAGGCATTCAAAATAATGAGTCGGGTCCCCCCAAAATCCTGAGACTGGCTTAAAAATCATGATTTTTTGAGCTCTTAAGATTCACTTGAGTTACATTTTCTCGCCCCTGTGTTTGAGGATAAAGGCTTGCAACTTTTTTCCCTTTTCTAATGAAGGCTGAGATGCTCATGTTATCACATCAGGCCCCTGTTATGTTAAATCCTTGGAAAGTACTTGTATTCAGAAAGAAATCAGCATGGAACACAGAGAGAGGCAAACCCATGAAAAGTCTTTACTGAACTACACTAAAAACCAGCCAGGACTGTCTGAGCTATCCCCTAATAGTCTAACCACTGCTATGGCAACAAGCTAAGCTCTGTTGCTACAGCGACCTAGGCAATAAGGCAAGACACAAAATACACAACAACCCCAGTTTCTGAATTTAAGAAAAGCACCAAATATCACAAGACTTGTGATAAAATTGTTAGTCAGCAAGACTGAGAACTTAAATGTCAGAGTGACTAAGTACAGGTGCACTCTCTCCTTCACCTTTCTATCTCGTGTGTTTGCATATATGTGTGTGTATATAAAAACAAGAAGATTAAGTGCATAATCCAACTCTATCTGAAATCAGTGGAAAGATTCCAATAGACTTCAGTCTGAGCTGAATGAAGCCTTTCATGATAAACTGATACCATAAAGGAATGCAAAACTAAGATCCCACAGTAAAATAAAAAAGTGAAAATATTATGTTTTCTATGCAGCAATATTGGCTAAGCTGAACTGTGCATATATTCTACACCTGTTTTCCAGTTAAATGTGTAGATTACTACTCTGTTAGGTATGTTGTTTTATTCACACTCACACACACACGATAAAACAGTGGTTCTCAACCTTTCCAGACTATTGTATCTCTTTCAGCAGTCTGATTTGTCTTGCATACCCCCAAGTTTCACATTTAAAAACTACTTGCTCACAAAAACAGACATAAAAATACAAAAGCGTCACAGGACACTTACTGAAAAATTGCTTACTTTCTCATTTTTACCATATAATTATAAAATAAATCAATTGGAATATAAACATTGTATTCACATTTCAGTGCATAGTATATAGAACAGTATAAACAAGTCGTTGTCTGTATGAAAGTTTAGTTTGTGCTGACTTCACTAATTCTTTTTACGTCCCCTGTTGTAAAACTAGGCAAATATCTTGATGAGCTAATATACTCCGAGAAGACCTCTGCATATCTCCAGGGGTACACATACCCCTGATTGAGAACCACTGTGATAAAACATACAGGATGTGCAATGAAATTGAGTTAACCTTATTGTTGCTGCCTTAGTTTCACATTTACAGATTTTTTGTGTTTATTGTACTTTAATATGGGATTACTATAGCTTCTTAACTCTCTATTTTATATGAAGATAATATAGGAAAGGAAGAATGAAGTCTAATCAGAACCAAATAAGTCAATCATAAATAGCTTTCAGTACAAATCTGGATGGTTGGGAGCCAATAGACGTGTAGATGATGAGAACAGATAATGCAATATATGAAACTATCATAAAATCAGTAGTGAAGCTACAGCAGTATTTTTTTTTAAAAAAATGCCCACCTCTAGCTTTTGTATCTATCCTCAAATGATTTTTTTCAAGGGTTGTAGAAAACTGTTCCTAATCTGCACTAACTGGTTCATTTTTAGTGAAGTGCTTTTTGGAAAAAATCTAAATCTTTTCAACTAAAAATTTTGACCAAATGTTATGGGTTTATTGAAATTTCACAACCCCTTTTATTTATATTCTTTTGTGGATGGGAAGGCTGTAGAAAGGACACTCTAGCATTTGGGCAGAGGGGTCCTCCAAAATATCTGAAACAATGTTAACACTGATACTTGGGCATATTTAAAACAGTCTGTTTTTAAAGAAACTACCGGGTCGAGTGGTATTATTCATTTTAAGTTAGGTAAGAAAGTTGGGAACAAGAATATAATTTGTGATATGTCTAAAATTTGAATAAATAGTTTGTGTGCTCAGTGTATCACAATCATTGAATGAAAATATTATCTTCCCATAGGATATGATATGCAGAAATTACAGTATTTTATCTAGGGACCCCAGGTGATAATTGTGAACTGTACTGACATCTACAATCTCCACTGGTATGCCTGCTATGTTTTTATTTAGTCAGCCAATCATATTGTTTAATAATGTTATAATCATGTCTTACTTTTAGATGCAGTTCTATTCAAGACATTTTGAATTTTAAGTAATACAACAAAGGGATTTCAAGCTGCAATAGACCAGCTGTGTAACAGTGTTTTCTTTGTTATCCTCCATGAGTGAAATTCTTGGCTTAGCTAACAGCCACTGAACATCAGGTATTTTTGAAATAGTTCAAGAACAACAAATTTTAGGACAACAAAAACCTTGAAAGTACATGCAGGATAGTTCATTAAACATTTCCGACACTAGTGATACTAATTCAGAAACCATGGAAAGTTGAGCAGGGCCATAGAAGGTGCACATCTTTCAAAACGTTCATTGGACCTAGAATGTGTCTCTTGGAAAAATCTAATTTGCTGGGATAAGGGGTTGACTTGGGAAATATACTATGTGGATGTCAGGGAGATATGGAAACATAGGTTTGTTTATTTGTTGCTTATGCTCAGTAAGTACCTGTCAGTTTCTAGGCAATAGTCAGTTTCCAGGTGGAGATTTTGCAAATGTTCCTTAATATTTTTGCTTCTTTTATACGTTGTTATTGTTCTGCCTGGATGGTG
Source organism: Emydura macquarii macquarii (assembly GCF_026122565.2). Classification (NCBI taxonomy): domain Eukaryota; kingdom Metazoa; phylum Chordata; order Testudines; family Chelidae; genus Emydura; species Emydura macquarii. Next base: position 7,222,766 of record NW_027133614.1, read on the forward strand.
TAGAGAATTCTAAAACTGTGTAAGGGGAGTGGCACAAATTTTTGAATGAGTGCATGCTGTCTTTTTCACATGTCCAACTAACCTGTACAAATCCCACAATATGTGCAAGGCAGGATTACATCCACACTAATACCTATATTGTGCACGCACACATTGACTATCATCAGGAGACTGAAGTCCTAAACTGGACACCTCCAAAAATGTCCAGACATTGAAGGATATACCTCCTTGGACAAAAATATCTGAAATTCATACCACAGAATACCACAGAAATAATAATTCTACTTACAGAGATGCCCAGGCTGCTCCATACCTAAGGTTGCATTGAAATGTGCACTTAAAGCCTGATTAAAATCCCTCTATTTTACATTTGAATACATGAATTTAGTTTCTGTATTTAACATAAATCTTTAGAGGATAATGGTATTTTCCATAATAATTTTTTATCAAAGATTTGGTACCTTTGGCACAGATTTTTTTTTTTTTTAATGAGGCCTTCCCCCCCCCCCCCCCCAAAAAAAAAATCCTTCATTCCTTTTTTTCAAGTCTATTATACCCAAAGAATCACAGTTCCTTAAAAAAAACCTCACAATCACACTCAAATTCACAACTGTATCTTTGATCTCATTCTTTCTCATGTACAAATGACACATTATACATTTTGCCAGGACATGTATTCAAAAAATGACTGGTCAAAAATAGGAAGGTGGGGGGATTGGGGGGGGGGGGGGGAGCCGGGAAAGGTTAAAATTCCATGTCTCCAATATTTTTTATTTTTTATATATATGAAATTTACCATCTAGCTCTAATTTTTATTGATATCTTAATGTATCTGAGGTCTAAGTTCAGGTTTTGTGTGAGTGTTCGGATGTGTGCATTTGGAATTGTTTCTATGTTTTTAAAGGAAGGTGAGTTTGTTGGGGAGCTGAGACGTCTGAGTATGTTTAGGTATTATGACATTTACATGGTAAGGCATTTGAGTTGAAGAAGGTACAAATGTACATATTGGCTTACTTGGTCATTTCTTGGATTTTTAGTGATTGTGTTGCTAGCAAATGCACTGAGCAACTTTAAGTTTTGTGTGGGATTTAAAGCATTAATGATAGAATTTCATTGGACAAAGCCCATAACTTCATTTCTCAATAGCATAATAGTTAGAGTCCAACCTTACAGTCCTGGTCCAGGAAAAAACTTTAAGACACAGAGTCTGTGAGTGGTTCAAGGTAAAGAAATACTCAGCTGCAGAACTGAGACACGAACTGGAATTCCTGAGTACCCAGTCCTATAATTAGCCCCTACTTTCCCCTCTCAGATATATGGATGCTGTCATCTCACATGTATGTATAACTCCCACTAATACTGATAGAATTTATGTATGAATATCTACTGGACACTAAGTACCTTAGGTTTGTCTTTCTCTGAAGGTGAAAAAAGATTAAGGAATGTGAAATTCTCACTTTACCTGTGTAGCAACCAGAACTGAGTTTAATAACTACAGGAATATTCTGAGTACACATGAACAGTTTTGTCTATTTTCTGTCCCTGTCTGTAGACTTTTTGTCTGTCAAGTTGACACAATACATTTGAGATATAATCCTCACAGAGAAATTGTATCATGCAGCATATCAGATACCGGGGGGGTGTTTTTTTACTTTTACTGAACTGTTTGTCAGAGACAAGTACCTTGGCGAATAGACTCCTCCAATCTCAGCATTGTTGGGGATAGTGGACCTCTGATTAAGGATAAGTGGAAAATTTATATGCAGGCAGATACTCAAGAACAATTGCTAGAAGAAGCAGCATGGGAAGCATGGATTATGCTCTGATAAAACTACCTTAAAAAAAGTTTGTGTCTTTATGTCAACTGAATTCAGGTGAAGTGAAGATCATACTCTTAGCTTCTGGAGACCAAGGGTTGGTAGCAAATGAATTTGTTGAATGATTGCCACAGGATGGTTGAAGGGGGTTACTTATTTGCCTCTGAAGGGCAAATAACAGTTGGATCATATCCATACCATTGGCTTTAAGCAGGATTCCCTATCCATGGTGCGAGGAACATGTTGCAAAGGAGTGGAGACTGAGTAGCTTTGTAATGCCATTATCAGAAGCTGTAGACAGCATGGCCCAGATCTTTAAAGCTCTTTAAATGGTACAGTGCATATCTGACTTAGGAGCCTAATTCTTATTTTCGAAAGAGATTTAAACCCTTTCACAGTCTAAATCCGATGATACTGCTAAGTGCCTAAATTGCTATTGAAAATGAGATGTAGGCTCCTAAATCATTAGGCATTGCAATGCTAAGCATAGAATTCTGTAAATAGCTTTAAAAATCTGGGCCCATGTGCCTGAGTTACCTAGCTTGCTGCTGCCAGAAGTGGCTTATATTCAGTGGCTAGAATTACATACAAGATCCTCAGTCATGATTCCACTGCTAACTGTACTAGCCCCAAGTGAATGCCAAACTGGGTTCTTAGAATTTCTTCTTCCATGAGTAATTTTGAATGGGATAACTGAAATGTGCTGGCATTGGGTACCGGGGGTAGTCCAGATTTTTTCACTGGTCTGCTATACAGAGGGGTCAGACTCCAAACCAATTTTGTAATGTGTCCTATTTTTAGGGCTACTTTCCCATTCTTGAGGTGCTGATAGGTCATACTTTCTTTTTATTATTTTTCTGATCCTAGCCCATTAATTTCAGGTTATTATAATAAGGTTAAGGCATTTTATTACTCAGCTTTGTCCACCAAAACCACTGTTTCCCCATACTGGTTCCACATAACCTTTCTCTTCCCTTTGGCTACAAGAACATCTTGATTTTAATGTGAAGTCCTGCTTAAAATCAATAACATGATATAACCCTAACTTCCTCTAAATGTAGTAATTAATCTCTGAGCAGTTAAGACGGCTTTGGACTCGTGGAGAGGGCTCTTACTTTAAGAGAGAAATAAGTGGACACACTCAGGATAATCTTTCCTACTCTTTTTTTATTCACTGTATTTGAATAGCTCCTTTTGATTTCCTTGAAGAGAAAAACTAAATAGCAAAAGCAGCAGAGCTTACAATTGACAGGTGTACCAGTGGTTACAATTTCAGAACTCTGGGAAAAGCAGCCATGTGTGAACACTTTTAAAGGTCTATCCATTTCTCTGCAAGCTGTTTCAAGACACTACTTCTGACTTTATTTCTTTATCCCATCAAAAGCAAACTAAAATCCTTCTGTAAAAACATACTGTTAGCCAGTTACTACTAGCCACCAGCCAGGAGATGTATGTGATTAAAAAGAACACCTTGGGTTTGGAATATCTGATTATAGTTCTGGTTTGAATGAATGATAACCAATATTAAACCATTCTGTATGAAAGTATTCTGCCTTGGGGACAATAGGTGAGATAATGTGCTACGAGAACATTGGTTTAACACTTCACCTGAGTGCTTTAAGCAATCAGTCAATAAGTCCAATCCTTGGAGAGAAGAGGAACTGTTAGTACGACCTGGTGCAATGTATTTTTTTCATGTTTGCCATATTTTTATAGTATGTTAAAAGTATGTAGGAATATAATATCCTCATATATCAAAACAGGAAATGTTTCATTTTAATTTGGAATACAAGTGTGAGTGGATTTTTTTGGGGGGAGTGGGGAGGGTTAGTTTATTTTGGGTTTTTGCTTTCTGTAATTTTCTATATGTTTTGGCATGATATAGTTCATACAAACAAAAGAAAGGGAAAGAAATATAATCCATTTAATCGAGAGGAAGAAACAATGTTTTTTCTGGTCAGCATGTAATGGAGTGTTATTTATTTGCTTATTGCCTATAGGCTGTAGTTACACCTAGGAATGACTGGCACATAAATTAAAGCAGGGGAAATCAACTTTTCTGGTTACATATCACTTTTTAAAAAGATTTACACCAGATCCAACAATAAGCATTTCGCCAAGATCTACCTTCCGTACCTTGAACTACAATAGCAACTTTTATAATGTTACGAAGGCCTAACAGGTTAGCTGGATATTTTCTATAGCTACTAAAGATCACCTACAATACTTTTAAAATGTCTTTTAAACATATTAATAACTAGATTATATTTTGATTAACGTATGTATTTGAAAGGTCCTTGATGCAATTTGCCAAACATAACCTTAGTCTCCTGACTAAGATTTCAATAATTTGGGCAATTATTTTGTTCAGGGAATATTTTTGCTTGCTTTCATATTTGTCTCTCATCTGACATGCAGCTCATTGCATTTGCAATAGGTCTGATGTTAAGTAGCCCTGTGGCATTTTTTCTGCAGATGGGAGAATCCACATAGTATCAGGTGTCTTGACCCTGCCCTTCTCCTGACTCTCCTTTGCATCCTGGACACGGTACAGAGAATAATTACATGGTTGAGCTCATTGCTGTGAGGGAGCGGGGGACACACCTTCCCACTTTCTCTCCTCTAACATGTCAGTAGAGCCACACCATTTCCAGTTCTAGAAGGGTGTCCTCCGCATCTACCCTCAGCAGGGGCGAGACTTGTTCGAATAATAGATATGAGAGCTGGAGAAAGCCCACTAGTTCAGGAATAAAACCCTCTGAAATTGCTATAATCCTAGGATAGTGAATATCCTATGTATTATGCTTGGTCGGCGCAAAAGCCAAGAGGATGATTTCTAGACAAAGCCTATTTTCAGTTTAGGTATGATACTCACATTTTAACATTATTAAATGCTAACTGCATGAGTAGTTCCAGATAACACAAATGTCTGTAATAATTTGAAGGGGGTGGGGGAGATAATGGAAAAGCTGTCATACCTTTGTAAATACAGGTTAACCACAGCCCAGAAAGGGGAATTGCCTTCAGTTTAGCCTGTGAAATGGAAAAACACTTGCTCTCAGATGTATATTTTCAACTAGCAAAACAGTTTGAAATCTGTGGACCGTTCACATTTTAAAAGGAGTATCTTGACATACTGACACAGAAAAAAAGATTGACCTGGCTTTTAACTTTTAGGCTGTTAACTTAGTCTGTTAAGACACCTTGTAGGCTCAATCAAAGCACTTACTTTTAGAGCAAGATCATATTTTTCTAGTGATTCAATTTCAATAATCTTAAAAACTTGATTCCTTAGAGTGTAGAGTAAGGAAGAATTTCTTTTGCTGTCCTCATAAAACAGCAGGGAAAAAAATTGTTTGTTAAAATGGGAGCTTTAGTTGGTGATCTGTAAGCACTTATATTTTTGAAAAACGGGGTTGGATTTTGTCTGGTAGTGAATGAAGATGAAGAGGGCTCCAGAAACCTCACACTTGGAATTTATGCTGTTTGGAGCAGTATATTGTGGAGGTTGAGGAGATTTTTCAGTTCACTCTGGTGAATGTGGTCTGTCATTTGAGAACTACAGCTTTATCACCTCATAGCCCATCTCAAGCTACTGTGTTGGCCTTTGCTTTCACTCCTACGCTACTCTACCTGCAGTTTGCTATCTGAAGTCACTTTAGGCAGGCAGGGTGAGCATTTAATAACCTGTTCCCCATATTGTACCAGCACACTGTGCTTTCCTTGTTGAGCTACTGTTCTGATAGAGTATTGCTCACATGAGTTTCTGAGGTGACTTTCTGTTAAAGGCTGTTGTGGTGCTGCTTTTCTTGGGACAGTTTCTAGTAGGCTACAAACCTCTAGACAAATGTGTAGCACAGCTGGTATTTCTGAAGTTTCTTCCTGTTTTGTAGTTATCTGTGTGTGTTTTTTGTTACACTGATCTGTTTTGTTCTTGTTGATTTTGCTTTTAAGAATTGCTTTTAGACAGGGGCTGTCTTTTGTTTTAGAGTAGTCAGATTAAATGTTATGGGTGCAAGTCACACAGAAATTCACCCACCATTCTCCACAGTTCAGCTCCCATCATTCCAAACAACTGTCACAAATGTGTATGAATGAGAAAATACATCTTTGATACAGGTAAATGTTATTTACCTATTAGAGAGGTGAGGAGTTGAAGCATCGAAAGAATGAGATAGAGTTTGTCACAGCCATTACTCTGCTCCAGGGAAGTAAACTAAGGCTTTCCCCTTACTCCTTCCCGCAGCCCTGAAACTCTCTCTGCAGAAGAGAGAACAGGGAGATACTTGCAAGCAAGTGAGTGAGAAAAGAAAGAAAAGTGACTCTGCCCCGAAGTAGTTGGCCAGCCTCACAGAGGGAATAAACTGACTTGAAAGAAAGGGTGAAGTAATGCCACTTATCTGCAGGTAATGGAAGAATTCTATCATAACTCATGCTCTGGTCTGCCCTTGTAGTCACACAGCTACCAGATGCTCCTTATTCAGGTTCAATCCCCTTGTCCTGTAATTCTCTGAAAAACTAGTGACTGTATGTTTGCCTTCCCTCCCACTCACGCTCAAGGAAATGGGAAGATGGAGTAGCAATAGGGGGTAACTGATTCTATTTTTGCTATTCAAAAATTGAGTGTTATCACTGATGATAAATTAGTAGCATTTAGTCTTGCATTGTGGTATATTAATTTGCTAATAAAGTGCTAGAGCTCTTCATTTTGCCATTAAATCTGTTACAAATATGCTGGTATGAAAATCGTGAGAGAAATTTTGAAGTCCTTACTCAGCCCATTTAGACAATGGGAATTTTCTCTGAATGATAACCTCGGCATATGGTTGTCTATAATCTCTAACTAGACCAGTGAGCGGAGGATTAACTTGATTTCCAGTTCTTGTTTTTCATTACATTGACAATTACTAACTGTGTAAAACTTTGTCTTGAAACCTGCTGGCCATATTGAATCATTATGATAGCACTACCATTCTCTTCAAGAGAGCATATTGCGGGGTTGATTCAAGCCCAAAAAGTTCCTAAAGGCGAGTTCTTTTAAAGATGTTTTAATTTTTCAAATAAAATGCTGGTGAAACTCTACCATTGGAACCATTTCTAGGGAGCATGCAACATGTACCATTAACACAGCATGTTTCACAATGTAGTGACTCTAAAGAATGGTTGCTGTTCAGTGCTGGGAAGTACCAAAAGAGATTCCATTGTCAGTGATTATAAGGAGTTTTCATGGAGCTTTAAAAAAATGAAAAGAAACTTAGGTTTTTTTTCTTCCGTTAAAGCCATCTATGTATCATCTGAGCTTCTCATATTGATAGAGATAGGAATCTTCCTCATGGACTATAGCATTTCAACTATTAATTCCATCAAATGAGTATTTACATTGCAAGCCTGATTCCACTCTGACAACCATTTTAAATTGGGAGTAGGTGCATTTAAGTCAATGGAGTTACATTAGCACAAACCCACTAGAGATCAGAATGAGGCTATAGTTGTATGCACTGCTTTTACAAATATGGGCTGCTAATGATTTAAAAGTTGAAAGGAGGGGCTAATTTTTTGGTGAAGACATGCCATACTGGGGCTGGGAAGATATGGGTTCAATTACCAGCATGTCATAGACTTCCATTGTATCTTGGGCAACTCACGTAGGCCTGGTTCACACTAGAAAACTAAGTCCGTTTAACTACGTTGCACAGGGATGTGAAATCCACAGTGTAGTTAAGTCAATCTAATACCCAGTGTAGCCAGCACTAGATCAACAGAAGAATTCCTCCATTGACCTAGCTACCATCTCTCTGGGAGGTGGATTACCTACACAGACAGGAGAACCCTTCCATCAGCGCAGATTGTGTCTATGGCTGAAGCAATGCAACTGATGCTGTGTCATTTCAAGAGTAGACGAGCCCTTAATATCTCTGTGCCCATCTGTAAAATTGGGATGATGATATTCCATCTGCTCCACCTATTTGTTTTGTCAATTTCCATTGTAAATTCTTCAAGACACGGACTCTTACTGTGTGTTTGTACAGTGCCTAGCAATGGAGGGGCCTTTAGTTGCTATTATAATAAAAATAATTGATCAGTACAAGGTTACACTGCATGTATTTTCCAAAAGTGTGACTGACTGTATGTAATTTATCACTGGGACAGACTGCAGAGCCCTTGGTCATGTTGGTGACCTTATTTATGCAAATAGTCTTAATAAAGCCGGTGGGACTACTTACATGGAGAATGATTCACAGTACAAATAAGGGTTCCACAGTCTGACCTATTGTGACTAGGTACTCTGAGGTAGATTGTTTCATCAGTGTACAATTCTCTCTTATTATGGACATGAATCCGGTTATTGTCAGTGGTAGAGTATTTATAGCATCACAATTATACTAACAATCTCAAACAACTCATGTGACCATGTCCAAAGCTTGCATGCAGCCTTATTCCTCAGAGAATCAGAGAAAATAGCTGATTGTAACTTACTCTGAAAGGAAGTTTTCAGAATCAAATAAAGAACATGGAGAATGAACATATTTTACTATAATCAATGTGGTTTTGACAGTGTGCAGCAGTAATTTCCAGATCATTGTGAGTAGGTGTAGAGAGCTTAGAATACTTTATCTCTGTGCTTGTTTCGTGTAGCAGTTGATGAACAGTAGATGAAAATGCAGTGGGGGAAAAAACCCTTGAGACCAAGAGGTATCTGGCATGTAACCTCCAGTCTCTGATAAAAATACCTCAAATCTAAACTACCAGAAAAACTTGTCTTCAAAGTGACACAAATCCATTTTTGTAAGGAAGGGAGGAAAAAAAGGGTACATACACTAAATAATGTTGCTGAGATTAGTAAACATGAACATGTTACAGTATATTTGTTTAGGAAATAAGAAAACACTTCTGCTATTGATCTCCTCCCCTATGTCCTCAGAATGCAGTTCCTAATCTCTTTGTTTGCACTGTGCCTCTTGTTAAGAGTGCAATCTGTGAACGGAGGTAATAGGCAATTCATCTAAGGACTGGCTTTCCAAACATGATAGTCAGGTTATCAGGACAATAGCAGAGGTCATAAAATGAAAGGCTTTAGAAACCCACTGAAAGTCAAACTCAAATGCCAACTTACCATATTTTCCCCCCTTTCTCTGATAGCCAAAAGTAAGAATGCAGGAAAAATGAAGCAAAAATTCTGAATTTAGTTAAAGTGAACCTCTTGGTGTCCATATTAGAGAAACTACATTTATTTATTTATTTATTTATTTATATTACAGTAATGCATAGGGTATGTCTGCACTGCAGTTGGGAGGTGTGATTGCCAGCCCAGGTAGACAGACTCGTGCAAACATTGCTAGCCACCGGAGTCCGTGCCCATCCAACACCCTGGATCCATCTTTGGGTGGCTAGCCCCTGCTGCAACATCCATGTTGCTGTTTTGCACACTAGCGTCTATCCATGCTGGCAATCACACCGCACAGCTGCAGTGCAGAGATATCGACAGAGGCGACAATGGTGATCAGTTCCCCATTGTTCTAGGTGCTGTGCATACACATAATGAGAAACTCTTCTTGCTCTGAAGAGCTTACAATGTAAATAGATAAGACAAAGGGTGAGAGGGGAAAAAACTATTATTCCAAATTGGGAAACTGAGGCACCAGGGATTTTAGTGCTTTTCCCAAAGTCTCATGGGATGTCTGTGGCAGAGTTGGGAACTGTTCCTGTTCCTTAATCGGAAACCCTCCTTCGTCTCTACATGACAAATAAATATGCATTTGTGTTTTTGTTTTTCAAATATCTTCAGCTCCTCCATGGAATGGTTCAAAAATAAGAGCTATTGTATATACCCAAGGTTACTTTCCTTTTCCCTTGATAAGTCTCGATTAATTATCCTTGCTGAAAGACTTTTTCTGATGTGACAGAATGCAAACAAATTGACTGTGTGACTTACTAAGCTCCTGCTGGAATGGAGGGAAAAATTAAAAAAATAAATCAATAGCAAAACAACACAGAGCTTATGCTGTGACTTAATTCCTTAGAGCCAAATTCTTGATCACTGGGCAAAGCCCAGCCGAATGGGTGCCCATATACACAGCATCACCATCACAGAAAAGGGGAATGGGATTTTGACTTCTCAGAGCATAGAGCTGTATTGAAGCCCATGGGCTTCAATAGAGTCAGCACTACTGAGCCCTACACAAAAAGTTTTAGACCAATGGTTCGGTCAAACCCCATCTCTTCCTACCCTCCAATCCTTCCACTGTCCTGGTGCTGTCTTGCAGCATTGTAGGTTAATACCTACTGATATTCAAGGTCTTCCTGCATAGCTTCTCTGCATCTGTTGCCTTCCACAGCGGAAATGTGGCAACAACTCTATTCAGTGCTTTCTGCTCCTCTAAGGGGAGGGGCAATTTGGCGTCAGATGTATGGAGATTTTTAGGCATCTAAAGATGCAGAGGCTTAGTGGCAGTTACAAAAGTGTTGAAGCAGATTAGTCACCTAACACTCATTGAAGTCAATGGGACTAAGGCATCTCACTCAAGGCTTCTGTAAATCCCACTAGGCACCTATGTGATCTATAGGTGCCTAAAAGCCTCCATAAATCTGGCAGGGAGCTCTTTAAAAAGCCTCCTAATCCTTTTGCATGTTCCTACTTAGTTTACATGCTGAATGAATGCTGGTAATTTACACATAAGGCTGTAAAGTAAAATACATTGTCACTTTAAATGGTGTAGGGGGAAGTGCATCCACAGAAATGTGTAAAGTTTTCCAGGTAATTCGTACAAATCCATTTAATCTCACCCTAATTGAGATTGTACCGGATCTGGACTCCTTATGGGGAATTTTTTTCAGCAAATGCTCCATAAAATCAGACCAGTGAAGGGGACTGATTTGACATAATACCTTCCCCCCCTCCAATTCATAAGGTTCATCTAAGCATTGAATTTGAATTGAAAAGAATCTTTGTGTTTTTTAAATTTGTTTTCCCCCAAATCGGACCAACTGATGAGTTCCAGTTGATGTCTTTGCAGTTAATAGTCAGATATTTTTGCATTAAGAAGAATGATTGGGCGAGGTGGAGGGGGACGAACAGACTGATTCAGTATCCTTCCCTTTCTAGTAATGCATGATCCCTTGAATTCAACATTTATTATTAATTACTTGTTAGCCCCAAACAATATACTTAGTGCACAATATGTTGTTCCTGTCCTAAAGAGTTTATCATCTAAAATAAGAGAGAGAGACAAAGAGAGGAAAAATTGAAGTTTGAGTAGGGAATAATTTAGAGGGTTTTTTTGGTTTTATTTTATATACTTTTGGAATTCACTCGCTAGTTATGGGTACTGCGAGGTTTTTAGGGAGGATTTAAATGAAGATTGGGTAGTCACTTATGACAAAATTTTCAAACATGAATGCCCTAAATTATCAGCAACCAATGTTCAGATCCTTCAGCACAGTGCCCCAATGAAACTACAGCGGGACTGGGGCTCAAATCCATATTTAGACAACTAAATAAGTGGCCTGATTGGTCAGAAATACTGAGCACTTGCAATTCTGAGTGAAGCCAATTGTTCGAAATCTATTTATGTAATAAGGTGAACACAGAAAACACAGTGTAGTAGTTGCCTGTGTGTACTATTGAACTAAGCAGTTGAAACCTCACTATTGTATTACCTGGTTTACAGTATTAAATCAGATATTTAAATCCTGCAGTTTTAATGTTTTAATAACATAAGTTTTATTTGGGTTTTTTGTTTTTTATTTGGGTTTTTTGTTCTTTCTCAAGGGTCGGTGGTTTGGGCTTTTCCCTTTAAAGAAAAAGAAAAGAATCCAGATCTGTTCAGACTTCAGAACATGCATGCTTTCCTGGCTTTGCTATTGGTCTTCACTAGTTCTTTGACTTGGGAGCAGGGCTGCAGGCCCACAGAGACTATCAGACTGAGGGCCTGATTCTCCATTGCCCTACACAATGTGTTGTCACTTACATCCACTTTGCACTGGTGTAAATGACGACTCATGGGGCCTTCCTTTACTGAAAGTAAGTGTTGCCAGCTCTCACAATTTTATTGCAGATCCTGTGAACTCTAGGGTTTTTGCTTAAAGCCCTAGCTCTTGGATCCTTGTGATTACAAGAAAATTTCGGCTTTCATTTTCAAAAGGTAGGTTTCTAGCCCTCATAGTTGCAGAGGAAAGTTTGAACATGTGAACCCTAAATCTTCAAACAGTAAAAGGCAAATAAAAAACCAAACCAGTTTTTAAAAAATCTTTAAGCCCAACACCTGTTTTTTGAATGCTTGGGTTTGGCAGTGTTGAAATAACCTCTGTTCACTTAAACTGTTCCATACATTCACAGTTCACAATCTTCCCCAGAGCCAGCATGCTCGGAAAGCTGTTTTCAAACGGTCATAATTTTAAGTCAAAACCTAATTATTTCATAATTTCAGGCTCTCACTGAGCACTGTATTGATGGCAAATATCAAATGTCAGCTCCAGGTTACCTTGCTGAGCCTTGTCTAAATGTATCTCTGTAACTTTATGTATACATATACAGAGAGATTTTTAAAAAAAAATTTACAAAGTACAAGATTTTTTTTCACTCTGCTCTAACTCACCTGCATGGTTGTTTACTCCACCTCCCCTCTGCTCCACAAAATAATTCACCCTCAGGCAGAAACCAAGAATGTAAAATTTCAAATAAAAAATGAGCAGGTATGTCTCTGCAGTCAGACTTAATAAACCTTTGATTAAACTCCAGGAGGTTTTTATTCTTTTTTTTTTTAATACAAGCAAACTTTTAAGCAGTAAAGAATTTGTAAAAATAATAGAAAATTCTCTGAGATCTGGCCCATGTGCACCACGCAGGAGGCATCAAGGAATTGGAAATTGGCCAAAAATCAGCAGAGACTTTCTCTGTTGAAGAGGATCTCAGTGCTGGCACAATCATGATGAATACAGACCCTGCATCTGCCACTCTCCTCTGAGTGCAGAGGGCATGTTAAAAGTGGACTTTATTGGGGGAAGATGCTTTATTGGGGGACAAGGCTGAATTTCCACACTCATGGGGTCCATTAAAGAATCTACATCAGTGGTGGAACTTAAAACTGCTGCCAGGCAACTCTAAGTAGCATCAGCGCTAAGACCGGCCTTAGGAATTAAGGAGCTGAGCTACCTACTTGCTTGCTTTCCCGTTCCTCTTCCCTCTACTCCACTGAAGTGTGTTTATAGATATATAATTATGAATTATGTAGTTATCAAATGGACATGCATGAATAAGAATCTTGGGAGATCATCTGGTGTCAAAGAAAGAAAGTATGGAAATAGTAGCAGGGCCCGGAGAAACATTCTGAATGGTGAGCCCATGCTACCACTGAGTACCCCAGTAACTTGTTGCTGTTGATGACGAATTCTGCGAAGAAGTAATAGCAAAGCTTCCATTAATCATACTCTGTGGTCACAATTTTAAGCCATGACTAGAGGACTTAGAGCCACATCACACAAGGCCACTGAGGATTCTTCCAGTGCAAGGTATCCCTCACCAGCTGCTCTCTCCACGCTCAGGTGCAGAGGGCATCATGGGCAGAAGGGGGCAGGATTGAAGCAAATAGCTTTAATTCTTTTCCCAGTGCCTTGATAAGATTTGTAGTCCTCTTTCCAGCTAGAAGTAGCTATTTAGAACAGTGAAGCCCATCATACTTTTTTTTAAGTATAGTTCTTTGCTGACTGAAGAGACTTCCCTTTTCACTCACACTGGAATATAGTTCTAAAAAAGTGTGTAGCTTTTGACAAGAAATCTTTGAGGATACTGAACTTTCTGTTAGGTGTCTTAGGGTTGACTTTTTCATTGCTACTACTTAGCTGCATAAATTCATAGCATTATACCCTGTAGCTTTTTATGGCTTCTTAGAAATCTATTAGATAGATGTCTATATTTTATGAAGGTGGGGATATCTTCTGGCGGTTTTTATTCTGCTTTAGCTGTGAGGAAGGACCTAGGTGTCATCAAGCTTGCTTTCAAGAAAAAAAGAGATTTGAGTCTTTGAATAATTTACAAAGGATGAAGGAGTTTTCAGTCTCAAAATATTTTAATGCAAAAGTTTGGTTGAGAAAAGAAAACTCAGTTGTTCAAGCAAAAAATTATTCCAGTGTTTAAAATAGCAACTTCCTTTCACCCAGGATTCTTAATTTAAAGGATAGTTGTGAATGGTTAATTTTTTCCCAGGGAAACATTTGCTATCTATATCAACATCTCTGGATGCTGGACAAACATATAATAATTTAAAATGGAAAATTTTGTATTGACAAGATCAATCAAAATTCCATAGGGTTCTCAGGGTATTCTGTATTGCTCATCTTCATCTACAAAAGTGACATTAGTAAAACTGCAAGATAGCAGGAAATGAAAGAGATAAGAACACAGTAAAAGAGAAAGCACTGCATAGGTATTGAAAAAAGAAATGCTGAAATGTGCTGAAGTCAATAGGAGTTCAGATGACCCAAGATTTCATCCTCTGTAACTCAATATACCCATCTATAAAATATGTTAAAAATAATGGATTTGGTTCTCAGCTCGGGCAAATCAGCATAGTGCAACTAAAGACAGTGGAGTTGTATCATTGATGCTGGAAGAGAATCTAGTCCAATGTGCTGTGAGATTTAAATGATGTTTGTAAACACTTTTCATTCCTCAGCTGTTATGTGTTATGGAAGTGCGAAGTATTAATACGTATTTTGTAGAGCTTAAAACAGAATAAATGGAACAAAAGCAACAATAGAAAAATTAGTTCAGATAACTAGAGATCTGCTGGGATACTGGAAAAACAGATGAAAACAATAAGCAGAAATATTACAAAAAAGAGAATAATTCATTGGAGGGGAGTTAATGAAAACTAGAAAGAAGAATGGAAAATGTATTAAGTGATTGAGTCACTATTAACTACTTTATTTATATTATTGTATGTCATATTAGCACAACAGATTATAATCAAGTGAACTAAACAGATTCATAATCTGGGGCAAAATCATACAATTGAAGGATCCCTTTGAATTGCTACCTTGATTCTCTACAGTATAGTACACATACATGCTCTTTGGCACATTTGATAGAAATCCTCCTTAAAACATTAATCTGATCCATTTTTCTAAATGACTTGCAAAACACCTTCCAATTAGTGTCAGCCCAGTGTTCAAACTTAATATTTTTTATGCATCCCATATGCCTTTTCTGATACTGGATACAAAAAAGGTCTGTTCACTTAATGAAGGCTTTTGCTGTACATATTTATACTTTTAATACATTGCTTCAACAAGGCCAGATACTGGTATCTGGCAATAAATAAATTTACAAATAACACCTAACCATCTGTCTTCAAACAATAACTAGTTCTAGCATGTTATACATGTTGTAATGATCTTTCATATTGCAATTCACAATGTATCTGCATCATTCATAATAAATGACTCATCATTTATTTAATGCTGTAGTAGCACAAAGGTGCTACAAGCAGTATATTGGCATACTGTGAAGCAGGCGCTGTAATAGTGGTTTTACATCTGTCATTCCTGAAGTAAAATTTGGATGTAATTTCTATCTTCTGATTTCAGCGTCTGACGAGACTTCAGAATATTTTTGTCTGCTTTTCATTTCTCAAATACACACATTCAGGTACACCATACTAAGGGCTTGATCCTGCTCCCATTCATGTCAATAGGGGAAAAATCCCATTGACCTGAATGGTTAAAGATTAGGTTCTTTATTGGGGGAAATCTTGACCCATTGAAGTCAGTGGTAGCATGGCCACTGTCTTACATTGGGTCAGGATTTCATCATATATAATGCATATAAATTCCTGATGGAAATATCTTCTCTGTAAAACTGTTTTTGCAATACGTCATAAGAAGATCCAGAAAAGCATTTCTTTATTACGTGCCTTTTGACTAAAGAAAAGCTACCTGAAGACCCTGCCGAAACCATGAAGAAGAGTAGCTGGAAAAAGAAAGGGGAAGAGGGAATGGGCAGGTGCCCCTCAGATAACATGGGTGACTATTTGGGGTTGGAAACTTGTGAGAACATATGCTAAATATGGGCAGCCAGCCAGGGTTTGAGAAGGATCAGCTGCCCTTTCCTCCCCTTCCCCCAGGAATCAGGCATAGGCAGAGAGAGCTTCAATTGCTGGAGGGATTAAGCTGTGTGTGTGTTCGTTTCCACATGTGTGTGTGTGTTCGTTTCCACATGTGCTCTTGTTCTACCTGCCCCAGGAATCTGTTTGTTTTTTGTTTTTTCTAACAAATCCTGCATATCCCGCATAGGAAAAGCAATAACATTTTCTAAAATTTCCTAATCCTGTTTAACTGCTGTTCTAAACTGCAGTTTCTCTTTTATTTTATTTATTTATATTGTATTGACTTTTTTTTCATCCAGAAATAAGTGGACAACGCAAAAAAGACAAAGAGCAAAAAGGGAAGGAATGGAAAATCAGGAATGCAGGCAGGGAGTGGAAAGGAGAGCATCATCTTGGTTTCCATCAGCTGGTAATTAATCAAAGATTTCTAAAAGTCAGACTAAATTTGTCTGAGGTCCCTCTTCTCAACAACACGACCCACTCTTCAGCAGCCAGATCATTCAAGTTGCTGGTTCTTAAATAGGTTATGGTACATGGACCTTGCCAGAACAGATGGCTGCTGTAGATGTGGGTCTCCCATAGCCATGCTGACTCAACATGTTTGGAGGCTGCCCTAGGATACAATCATTCTGACTAAAAGTAGGCTGGAGGATTAACATAATAATGAAAATCTCCTTAAAAATTGCTCCCATCATCCCATCATCGTGGAAGCTCTCCAGATCATGGAAAGTTTGGTTCTCTAGAGCAGTGCTCGTAGCCAAATGACACATCGCTTACGGTACATCTACACTGATGGCGGCAAAGTCACCGCCGTCAGATCAACCTATCTGGATCGATTGAGCAATCAGCGTAGACCTGCTCAATCGATCCAGAAGTTGACGCTATTAATCCACCCCCTCAAATGGTGTAGCGCAGTACAGTGAAGACGGCACGCAGAAGAGATATCACTGAATCGCTGGGTAAGTTTAGGCAGAAGAACAGACTACCTCCAGGGGTAGAAACATGGCAAATTGCAGTTTAATAAGGGGCCTGTGATTTGAGGAGTTATATGTGCCCAATCAAGAAACAGAAGCAATACCACGTGGTGTATGTGACCTGTCACAACTAACCAACTCACCCAACTTGAATTTCACAGGGATTGTGCTTGCAGTGAACTGATGATGAAAAAATTGTAGAGAGTTTAAAAAATGGGGAGTAAATATGAATTCCAAATATACTGTGGGCGATAGTAATCTATCTGTTGGCATTCCATTCCATATACAGAAATAAAAGGGTGGGGGAGGAAGGCAAGGGAGAAAAATTAATAATTGTAAATTATTCACTGCAAATGATTAACTCAGTTGTAGCAATAATCCAGGCTAATCACTATTGTGGGGTATGTTGTCCATTGCTGGCTCCATGGATGCTAAATAGCTTGCAGACGTGTTATTACACATTTTTAAAAGACAACTAATGAAAAGGTGTTTAAATGTGCTGCACCATTCTCCTCCAAGGCTTCTTTAACAATAATCAATAATGGAACTTCAATTAAGTAAATACAACCAGCTGAAAACAATAATTTAATTCTTTTGGAAACATTAATAAAGGCTGTCAGAGAGGGAGAGAGAGAGTGTGTGTGGGGGGTATGTGTGTGTGTGAGAGAGAGAGACTGCATTTCATAAAGCTGTTCTTTAAAAAATTCCCCTTCAGGACATAACCTCATGTAGCAGTTCTCTAGAGTTAAAAGGAAGCATTTCAACCCCACAGTGCTGTACTGGTGTTAAAGTAAACCTGACTAAACTGTCAATAAAATCCATATAATGAAGCCATTTTGGCCCCAAAACTTTGTGATAGGAAAGGGGGCAGAAGAGAGAGAGAGCAAAGTTGGTTCTGCAAATACCCTGATCTTAAAGTACAGCAAGCGCTTCTGCCTGCCCCTGGGGCATCTCAGAAACACCTCCTTCTACATTTACACCCAGAATTTATGTTTGTAATATACTGAAACTCTGTATAGTTTCATATTTCATATAGCTATACACACATTTTATTGTAAGGAATATTTTATGAGAACGGAGGGGAAGATGGTGTATAGGAAGTGGTGATAATGATTGGCTCCCACCTCATCCCTCATCTTTATGACCTAAGAGGCCTACTTCTTTGTGATTCCTTCACTATAAAGAGAGTCAATTTCCTGCATGATTTCTCTAATTTTCTTAGAAGAAAAGTGTTAGACACATTTTTATTCTAAAAATAAATTGTAGATAAATAATAAATTCTGCACCTGAGGCTAGTTTGTTTGAAACTTAACCTACTTTTCTCTATCTTATGTCTGTTTGCAAAGTCTATGTAATTTTTTTAGTATCTCTTTTTAAGTTCTTCAAAATTTTTGTATCATATTCAGATAATGATAAACAGCTTTGCATTACTGAGCTAGCATGCAACAGGGTGATGGAGAAAAAACATTGAGATAAGATCATATTTGAGTTTCCAGGGTTTTATATAAACATTATTGTTTTTTTAACACAACTTATGAAAAATTCCATGACAAGTAGCCCTGTTAGTTTAATATATGCTTTTTGATTTAAGAGTATAGTGATTAGAGGTTGAAAACCTAGAAGTCTAAGCTTTAGATTTTTCTTCCGATTGTTCAAAATTGGCTGAATTTATGGAGCAGAAAATTGAGAATTTTGACAGGTTTTTAATATGTTCATTTTCCTTTTTAAAGCAGCACACTTACTGCTTGTGAAAAGACTTTTTTTCCTATGGCTGAGATGTATTTACCTGATTTCTCATAGACTATGAAATTCCCAGACAAAATATAGCGATTGCTGGCGGTAATTCTCTAGGAGTCACTTGTCTATTTTGTATTTACTTTATAGGCCCTGTAAGTTTTCCTGAATAGGGATGGTGGACTTAAACTTTCTTTTTAAAATGACTTCCTGAATCAGGGTCATGGTATAACTTTCCACAACGTATAAAAGTTCAAATACATATTGTAATAACTAAAGACTATATTTATAGTAATTTTCTGCTATAACTGGTGTCTCATTTGGTACTAGTAAAATATGGATTAGTGTCTGAGATGTGAATGGCAGTGGCAATTTTTTTTTTAAGCCTGTCGTATGTTAAAAGGCTTGGGATAATATTAGCTATAATGGTAGTATTAGGTAAGCATGACCTTACCTTCTAATGTTCTGAAGAAAGTGCATATTTTACATCTCTTACCCTTCAATTTTTTTCCTAGGTCAATTTTGCTATTCACCGAATGGGGGCCCCCTTCACCAGCCAATTGCAGCAATAGATCCTTGACATAAATAAATTACGTATTTTCAGGCTGGGGAGGGGGCATTGCTGCATAAATTATCTCACAACATAATTATAGAAAAAAATCAGTAGGTCATATCCATCCCAGGTGGAACACTACTAAAGTTACACCAGTGATGAATTATTCCCAGTGTGTTTTAACAAATTTCTGTAAGTTACTGAACTATGGAAGTGTTTTGAGACCTGTCTACATGTAGCATAAATTAGTTCTGTAACACAGACCTGGAGTGGGTGGTGTCACTTGTTCTAGATGTCAATCTGCTGCTAGCAAAAGTTATTTTTAGACTATTTTTAGTCTTCATCAAAATCTGTCAATCAATGTCTGTCATTGTCTCCGAGATGAAAATTCAGAGGAGTGTTTCAGTGCAAAAGCAAGTTTAATCAATGAAAGATCAGACAACAGATCAATACGTTGTATCCTTAAGGATGAATCAACTAATGACATGAAAGAAATCCTTTCACCCTGCAACCATTCATGCAATAAGAATGACAAAAGCTATCAGCTAACACTGGTACCAGCGGAGCTCCTAAACCTATAGCTTTTATTTATTTATTTAAAAATAAGCCTTCATGAAAAATTTAGTTGGAGTGATAAACATATGAACCCAAACTAAAGCCTCCTTTTAGTGACCCCATTAATAGCAAACTTATGAACTGTATCAATACTTTGACCTTTTCTGTAAGATCAGCTTTGACTCCAGCCTAGACAGAAGTGACTGAAGTCATTCTGAACTCAATTATGAAAGGTCAGAGCAAGTAGCTTAAATGATTGCTAGTGAGTTGTTAATCAGACATTTAAAAAAATGAGGGCTGGGTGGAAGAAAGAAGGCGATGGTTAGCTTAGACGTAGTCTGCTGAAATGGCTTAAGCTGATTGACTTTGCATTGGCATGACGACTTCATTTTCTAGGCAACTGACAGCAAAGATTCAGAGGAGTAGCCGTGTTAGTCTGTATACAGCAAAAACAATGAGAGTCCTGTAGTACTTTAAAGACTAACAAATTAAATTTCTGTAGGCATAAGCTTTCGTGGGATGCATCTGGAGAAGTGGGTTGCAGCCCACGAAAGCTTATGCTTACAGAAATTTAATTTGTTAGTCTTTAAAGAGCTAAAGGACTCCGGTTGTTTTGACAGCAAAGAGAATTTCTAAATGAAGAAAAGAGACCCCGGTATTAGTAAAGTTAGTTTTAACAATACTACAACATTTCTATCTCCTATAAAATCTTCCCTAGATGGATTACTTGTCTTATAAACTTCCACAGGAAAAGGAATACTGTAAGTGTTCATTGTAAAGCATTTTAATAGATCAATTTCTTGCTTGAAAGAATAGTGGGGAAAATAAAACCTTAAGTAAAAGGTGTAGTATGTGTCCCTACATTTTATAAAGTTCTGAATTACTTATGTAGGCACCCTGTACTTCAGGGGCCTTGGAACTTGATTGGGAGTTTACAGTTGGGAAGATCCTTGGAGACTACAACTCCCATGATGCCTTGGGGAAAAAGGAGAGAGACTCTTCCCCTTCCAGAGAGACAGAGAACAGCAGGTGGGGGACTTCATTTTGGTGCTAGGGTGGAGTGCAGGGGAGGCTGGAAGCTGCTGGCTACTGCCTGCTGCCGGAGTCCCAAAGCTGCTGCTAAGAGCCTGCTGGAGCCTGATCGAGCAGGGAGCTTCGGAGGTTGGTGGCATTGCCCAAGCCAGGGCAGGGACTGAACCTGGAGCTGCCTGAAGGTAGTGAAGGTAGTATGAGTGCCTCCCCTCCCCCCGTTGTTTGGGGCAGGGTGTGTAAGGGAAGGGGCACTTCAGAGAGACTTTCACTGGGGTTGAGAAGAGGCAGAGAGAGAGAGTCCTTTCAAGCAGGGCCAGGACTGCAGACATTTGGTTGGGCCAACTCCAAATCTCCGGCGTGACAACTGGGCAGAACTGGAACACCGAACCCACAGAGTGCTGTCTTCTTCAGATCTTCAAGCGCGCCCACGCAAGCGAGGGGTTAGGGCTCTGAACTCTTGGGGAGTGTACACTCTGCAGGTGGGGTAAACAGTGGCAGTGTAAATGGAAGTTTAGACAAGTTTCATTTGTTTTCATACTATTTTTATTAATTGATTTATTCAGCTGCCCTGTGGATTTAACATAATAGTGCTGTTTAATTTCAGTCTGTTATGCCATATTTCCTTAATTTGTTAAGTAAAGTTGTGTTAACTCTAATTTAAGTATATTGGATGTTTAGTTTGCATAAGTGCAATTGTTGTTAGACCTGTCTCAGATTATTATTATCAAACTAGGTTTAGTCCTGGAAGCTCCCAAGGCCCGCTATTAAGTGTGTGCAGGGGCTAGCCAGGTGGAGGCACCGCCAAGTTTAAATTCCTTTAAAAGTAAAGGGACTGCAGCAGGGGGGTGGATAGAGGATTCCCACCTATTCTACATCACCGCTGGGATACTCAGGATCTCCTTTGTTGTTAACCACCTTAGGAGCCCTTGCACACAGGTGAGTGTTGCCGGCTCCCAAGTAACCCAGAAATAGAAGGGGGTTACACTTATTAAAAGTAATTTTGTTCAGTTTAGCATTTGGTGCCTCATAATTTATTTTTAGATACTAATTAGTCATGCTAACATACAGGAGATGCAAAAATGAAAGTGTATACTTAAATGTTTTAAATTAGAATATGCTTCAGTCAAAATACCACTTACAAAGAAACCCATCAAAAATATTTTTTCTTAGCATGTTGTACAACAGGGAAATTATTTGCCTAAAATCCCAAACTCATTATTTGAAAATGATGTTCTGGGCCTACACGCATTCTTGTCCAGTCTGCAACAGGATGAAGTGGGGGAATAATTTGTTAATCCACATAAAGCAAAATAGCTAGTGTACAGCATATACATTACTGTAGCTAGATCAACTTGTATGTGCACCCATATATAACTAACATCTCTGATTTGTTTTTTTTCCTGCATATTTAATCTTAAAGCTTTCAAATGTCTTCTGTCTCGCTGAGTAAATTCCACTGTATCTCACAATTTCTATAATAAAGACAGTTCCTGTAATATTCCTGCAAGAAAGTTAGAGTTTAATAATATACATAGATAGACAGGACTGTATGTCAAATCTCTGTTGCATTAACAAAGTTCTTTGGGTCTCAAATTTATACAAGGTTTTACAGCAGCTGGGTTTGTGATATTGCAAATACAGTAAATTGGGGTAAGGGGAAAGCAAATAAAGTAGAATTGAAAACTAAGCTGTATTCATAGAGTTTTCACAATGAGCCCATGTGGCAAATCTACACTTGCATGTCAATATAATGGCAGACACTACTCAGTGGAGTTTGAAACTGTGGAATAGGGTGCATTGAAGAACAGTTTGCAACTGCAGAGGATCAAATGAACATGTGACTTGTCCAGGGACTAGGCTGCACTTTCAATGGCACTTAGGCACCCTAACTGACTTTCATGCTTCCAAAATGTTTAACCAAGTGTTTAGACTGAGCTCCATTACAATAATGATACATCTGTGATGCTTCCCAGTGCTACCCAGGGTTGTGAGGCACCTCACCACCACCTGCCTCTTAGTACTGTCTTGTCTGTGCCTGCTGTGGATCAGCTTCCTGAAACCATCAGCCTCTGCCAACAGAGGCACTAACTTCCAGGCCGCCTAATCTCTGTACAGGTTAGGGATAGGCACATCAAAAAACCCTGAGTCTTCCAGGTGTTCTCTGTAGTGTCCACCCCATATCCACTGAACATTTGCAGGATTACTGAGCTTGTTGTTCTCCAAGAATCAGTACACTGCAGCTTACCAGTTATACCTTAGAACACAGCTCTACACACCACACTTCATGAAAGTTCATAGTGAAAACAAGAATACATTTATTATCAAAGAACAAAGATTCCAATAATAGCAAGTAAGAATATTGGAAATAAACAGTTACATATAAAACAAAATCATAATCTGCTTTCTAGAGACTAAATTTAACTAACAAGGCATTCCCCTATCTCCTATTAAAAAGCTTACCCCAAGTACTTTTGCTAGCATTTTCAATCAGTTTGGTTGAGACCCCTTCTCATAAAATCAAGCCCACTGATAACTTGTCCTCATAGATTGAAGGAACATTGAGGGGTTCATCTGTACGCCAGATATAGTTTCAAAAGTTCATTGTCTTACCATTAAACAGGATTATTCCTGCTGTTTATCTGTTCCTGTCACTTTCCTCTCTTTGAAGATTTCACAGTCTTTCATTAACATTCATCTAAGAGTTGTAAGTGGATGTCCACTGTGAACCATACAATACTTAATTTACACAAAGACAGATAGATAAACATTTCACATTTGAAAGAAAACCCACTGTTCACCTTTGCAAGTGGCTAGTCATTAAAAACAGACCTTAAGAACATAATTTTCAGTCTATATGCAAAACTCATTGCACAACATGCATTTCACAATTATAGTGATGAGCAGCATGACACAAGTTTTCATTGGAGATCTCACATGACAATCTTTGATGAAGTAGACCCCGTGGATTCCTGTAAAATTTATACATTTTTTATGCCCTCTGTCAGTTTGCATCAAGAGGTCCCTGGGTCACAACATCATGACCATTCAGATCCTAGCGTGCCACCAAAAATACATGCAACATCTAAAATCCCATTAGTACTGGCAAAGAAAATAAAAGTTCAACTAGGTTAATTGTGGTTCCGTTGACTAGTGAAGAGTTCTGTCTAGTTTCTTCAAAGATTGCCTTAGCAGAAAAGCGAAGGAAAAGGCTACCACGGAGCTTAGATGTTCAACAAAAGCAGAGCTCTGGTCAGTGCAACTACAGGGGACATAACCAGTTTTCTGTAAACCAGAATTTGGTAAATGTGCACTGTACATGGAGGACTGGAATGATTTCAAAATAGTTTCCAAGAAGCTTCTTTTGCTTTTTAAGAACTAAATACTTACAGCTTGGAATGCTGTATTTCACTACTGCTATAGCTATCATACTAAAATTGTATTCTATCTATATATATGTATATCAAACTGTTTCATTTTGTATGAGATAACTATGTGGCTGCTGCTACTTCTGCCTGTGCCTTCCCAAAGATTCCCCTGGTAAAATGATGATATATCTCAATGGGAACTTTCCTGATGGGGGGAAAACATGCCTGTGTGGTTTGTGTAGGTACCCAAGCAACAAATGGTGCAACTACATTATATTATTCAGAGACCCTCTTCCTATAGTAAGTATCTCATTTCACTGCAGTGTGAATGAAGGGTACAGGATAGTATTGTGACTAAGGCATGGATTGGGGATCAGAATATCTAGGTTCACTTTCTGGCTTACCTACAGACTTGTGACCTTGAGCAAGTCACTCAATCTCTCTGTGCCTCAGTTCTCCATCTGTAAAACGAGGCTAATAGACAGGGAAGTATCTTGCCTCTTTAGACTGTGAGCTATTCTGGGAAGGGAATGTCTCTTGTTATATATTTGTACTGAGACAAGGTTCCTGATTTTGGCTGGAGCCTTTAGGAGCTACCATAATAGAAATAACTGAGAATATATAACAACTGTTTAGAACTGCATTACCTGATGGGAGAAGATTGATAAATGACCTGTCATTTAAAAAAAAAAATAACAGCAAGGAAATGGAAGGACATAGCTTTATTATCATAGTGTTGATGTTCATTCCGAGCCTTGAGAGGATGGCTAGTTTTGAGAGAAGCTAATAAGCAGAATAGTTTAAGATTCTACAGTCTTTACTCTTCCAGCAAGGACCAATAGACAAACCAATCCAGGGACAAAGTTTTCAATAGTGACACTGTAAAAGGTGATTAATAAGATGTATGCCATTTGAATTTATATTCCTGTGATTGCTTCATATTCTTTGATTGGTTTGACATGAATAGGAATGACTTGGCAGAACAACGATACTACACTGCTAACAATTTCGCTGAACTCTTGATCCTATTCTTGATCATTGACTTGTTTGCTGAAAAAAAAATGCACTGTCATAATTCACCGTGAAAGCAACACCGCGCCCAACATGTAGCAGTGAATACATTGTGGCAGGTGAAACAAATCTTCCTTAGATCAAAGTTAAAGGTCATTTTTGTATAAATATAGATCATACAAGTCATTTTGTGACAAGCATATCAGAAAACTAAGATTTTTCTTCTGGCTTCTATATTACGTTATAGAAAGGTGATCACTTAAAGCATGTTGGCTGGTTGCTTTGTCAGCCCTGTGTTTAATGCAGAATTTAAATGTGTCTTCAAAAGTTGCCACTGAGTGAACGACATTCACATTGCACTTCTTAGAGGTCTTGTGATATATCATTTTAGTATGGCTGCTTTTAAAATTTGAAACAATGCATGTGGTTGTGTGTGCTCTAGTAAGAAGATCTCAAGGTGGAATCTTGATAATGCATTATGTTTCACGGTTACAAGGTTGTTGGTTTTTCCTCCACTTTTATTACAAAGGAAGTTTATGGTGCTTAGTGTTGAAAGCTCTGTGAGCTTTCGGAATTACATTTTAGGCATAAACAGCTCTCAATCATTTTCCACAAACACTCAAACTACAATATTTCTGACTTTGTTGGATAGAACCTCATCCTATTATAACAATTTTGTAAGGCTGCATTGTATGTCAGAACATTTTGATAAGAAAAAGTAACCCAAACCACTTTGGTATACACAAATAAAGTATTAAGTAGGAAAATTTGTGCATTTCTGAAGAAAGGAAAATTTTTCGCAACAATGAAAAATGACTACGAATGTGTGTGGGGTTTTCCTACAATTGCAATATTAATGTTAAAATTTGCTTAGGTTAGACCTACAGCACAAAAGTTCTGTTCCAGTGATGAACAAGTCTTTCATCTGGGGATTTGGGTTAGGCCCGTCATTTGTTATCTGCAATACAGGATAGTCAGTTAAAGGAGAACATAGAGAATGGACACACAACAGATTTCATGATCTTACAGGCCTTGTTCTAGTATGGATAAGGGGTTGCTTCTGAGGATAAATAGCGATGCCAAATTATAGAATGCCAGCTTCAGAATGGCCAACTGTTTTGTGTCAGAACTCATGAAACTTGGATCCTTTCACACTTGTCACCAGGAGTTCCACAGGCCTGCAACTCACCTCTATGATTTATAGATAAGCAGTTTGTTTGAATTTTTAACAATGTTTTAACAGTGTGCAGCGGTTTTTTGTGTAGGTCTGTGATTACCCACTTATTTGCCCCTAGCTGACTTGTTGATAGGAAAAACTGAGTTATAGTTTTTGTTTTGTGATCTCATCCATGGGAAAAAAATAGTCTACGTTCATACAATGCTCAGAATAGTTGTCAAGATGCAAAGGATACTCCTAAATGAGTTTACTGAGATTACAGGTGCTGTAATTGGATTGTGCTTTTCCATAAACAAAGGACAAGCAAGACTCTTGCTGCCTTCAGATCAAAATCCATTTCTTCAATCAAGCCTACAAATAATATAATAAAATGTGTGATATTGGGGCTGTCCAATTGTTATATTTATGTTTAGACTTTCTAAATCACTCTGATACCATGGTGATAAGTGAAGTATAAATTTATGGATACTCGGAGTAATGATATGCTTCCAGGTGAAATTATTTTTTTTTTTCAGATTAAAGGAAGGCAAAAACTAACAAAAATGGGAGTAAGAGATGGGGAGAAATGAGAGAAAATAGTGGTGTGACTTACTCTGTAACAGCAGCTGTCCTGATCTGAAACTGCCTTTCATATTAAGGTCCTTCCTGGTGAGGAAAATGGAGGTGACTCCTTTGAAATTTAAAGGTGACGTACACAGAAAACAGTAGTTACACTTATGTCTCCATTCACCTCATATCAGCCTCTGAATCATCATCATCTACAAAGTCTGATTATTCCCAATGTATAGAGGCACTGCTATTTTCTAATTGTTCCAACAGGATCATCATCTTCTGCACCTTATCCCATCAGTTGGGGTTGGTGGTTCTTGTTCTTTGTTTCTAAGCATTTTTATCAAGTATGACTTCCAAGATGGCACCGCCCTTCTTCATGTTGTCCTTCAACATCTCAAAGCATCTTTTTCTAGGTCTTCCACATGGTCTTTGTCCTGCGACTATTGACCCTTGTACTCTCTGGCCAAGATGTGGGCATCTCGTTGTCTCACGTGACCCTGCTATTTCATTCAATACTCCCTCCATTTTTCATGAATCATGACTGTTTCATTCTGTAGCCTATCAATGGTCATCCTACGCGGTGTCCACCTGAGTATCCTCATTTAGGCAGTGTAAAGTAGTTGTTCTTTTCTTTTCCTTATTGGCCAGCATCCCAACCTGTACACCATGGCTGGCCTAATCATGATTTTATTCACTTTGCTCTTCTATTTAATTGGCATATTCTTATGGTAGATAATTCCTGTCAACTCCCTCCACTTACACCAAGCACTCTTTATGTGGCTTCTAACATCTGCATCCCTATTTCCATCATGGCTCCACCTGGAATCGAGCTATGTAAATTGTTGAAAGGACTTGACCTCCAAACAATTTGATTTGTTTTGCTTCTTGTTGTTCTCTTTAATGAAGGATCTGATGTATTACATCTTTTGTTGGCTGATTCATAAGCCATTTTCCTCTAATGCAGCCTTAATTTGTTCTGAGTCCCTTTCCATTTCATATTTATCTTCCCAGCACATCATGTCATCAGCGAAAAGCATGCTCCATGGAGCCTCTCCCCTAATCTCATGCCTCAAGGTGTCCATTACAACCACAAATAGGCTTAAGACTGATCCTTTGATTCAGACCTATTCTTTTATAAATCCACAGACGCTAAGAGCAATTCCTTGTTTTTCTCCCTGCAATATTTGGGCTGCAAACATTGCATCCATTGACTACCTTCCTGGTATAAAACCAAATTGGTTGTTGCTTACTTGATGCTCCAGCTCCTCCTGAAGTCTTTCCTTGATGATTCTTTCCAGCCATTTCATCATGTGTCTCATTAACTTAGTGGAGGAATAAGGAGTATGGAGAATTAAGTTGAAAAGGTTTGTCACCACCACTCCCTCAGGATTTAAATGCTTCTGTTAGTACACTTTCTGTTCCCACTGCCTTACCATGTTTCATCTTCAGCCCTCTGTGAGTCTCCAGCATGGTGAGAGGTCTTGGGAGGTTATTGCTTGTGCATGCTTCCCTCAACCGTTTTGTCACACTCTCTTCATTGACTTCATTCAGTTTCTCAGAAAACTGCTGCCACCTTCTAATGATTTCAGCCTCTTCACCTAATACTCTTCTGTTTTCACCTTTGAGGCACTTCACAGCTGCCATGTCCTCTGTTTTTTCACTTAATCTTGGCTAATCTATAATGTTCCTTTTCTCCCTTCCTTCAGTAATAGTTCTGTGTATAAGGCTTTAAATGAGTGACCCTTAGCTTTTGCAGCAGCTCTTTTCCTTATTTCCTTTACCAGCTTGTATTCCTCATAACTTTCCACCATTCTGACTTCCTGCCATCACTTACACCTTTTCTCCTCCTTCTTTACTGCCTCCTACACATTGTTGGAGAACCACTCTGGCTCCTTTCCATGGAATTTCCCTTCTTTCATTTGGTCACAGGCAACTTGTGCACTTCCTGTAACATGTCAGGATATTTTTCTCCAAACCTCATTTGTATCATGTTTGGTTTGGTTGTTTTTTAATTTCTATATGACCTCAGAAAGCTCAAACTAACTTCCCCATCTGTGTGCCTCCACCACTTAATCCTATATTCTACAACTAGTCTTTTTGATCCCCATTAAAATAGTCACTCAGAAATCAATTACAAGTAATCTGTGTTGCTCTGCCATCTGCTCTCCCTTGATCATTTTACAGTGCATGTTTTTAGATCTTGTCTTCTTATTGGGAAGTAATCAATCTGGGACCTGTTGGTACTGCTCTTGTGTCTAATTAAATGCTCCTCGCTCTTTACAAAGTACATATTGGCAACATTCAGGCTATGGTCTCTGGCTAACTCTAACATATCCTGACCAGCTTCATTTCTGGTTCCAAAGCCTCATTGGCTATCACAATTGTCGTAGCCCTCACTATGTTCTCTCAAACATCCATTGAGATCAGCTCCAATAATCCAGTACTCGATTATGGTGCCTTACTTATTGCTTGGTCCAGTGCTATTAGAACTCCTCCTCCTTTTCAGACATACAACTGATGTGTGGCATGTATCCACATATAACATTAAATATTTGTTTAATGCTAGTCTAACTTTCATCAGTCCTTCACTCTTCCTTTGCATGTCCAGTATTTTATCTTTAAATATTTCTGCTATGACTATTCTGACTCCATTCATCCTTGCTACTGAGCCATATAATACATTATCTTGTAACTCTCCCCAGGGTTCATGGATTTTGATCCCTTCCATTTTTGTCTTGCATACAGGCAATGATCATTCTCCTTCTTTTCAAAGTCTGGGCTGCTTCTCTGGATTTTCTAGTCATTGTTTCCACATTCAGGAAAGCCAAACATATTTCTTGGGTTTGGTTGCATGTGTCCAGAGTGCCTTTTCCCATTTCTTTCACAGCAAACAGGCGAAGCAGCTGTGAGTCACTTTTGGCGGGTACTCTAGCATTGCACCAATCTGCTCCTTGAAGATGAAGACCCACATAGCATGTACAATTGGTACAACTTTTATAAATTGGCTGACGTTTTTGGTTTGAAATAGGAGTTCCTTCTTCTAGGTGGGTGGTCTACCATGGCTAATGAGCCCCATCTGCCTTGAGCTACAGGATGAGAAATCCAATATCAAGCCCCTTTCATATCAGCATCCACTGAGAATACTAGCATTCACATGGATTTGAGGAAATGACTTCTGCTTCCTTTGAAAAATAAACTATTAAAAATGGTGGTGGGAAAGGGGAAAATATTGAAAAGTTATTGACAACTTTGAAAACAAAAGACTCAACCAGTATAGCCCTAAGGGTTATTTCCTAAAGTGGTGTACCTTGTTTTTCCAACATTTGCTGCTTCAAGAGAGCTATCCAAGTTTCTAAAAATGCTAAATGCACAAAACATTCCTCTGCAAATTAACATCAATATGGATGGGCATTCAGATCTGATGATAATGGAGACCATCTAGCTACCTAAAAATGAGACTATTAGTTACTGATGTCAATTTGTGAGTGTTGGGTCATGTATTATGGGAGAAGCAGTAGTAATAGTGATCACAGCGTTCAGTACTGTTACTTGAAATTTGTTCTTTTCCCTTAATCCAAAGAGTTGTATACCCGGCGCTTCACTGCTGAGCCGACACTAGCTTCAATTACACAAATGTTCGTGGTACTTAATCCTTGAAATAGTGTATTTATTCTGGTCGGTCTCTTAACGCTCCCCTTGAGAATGTTATTTACCAGCAACCTATTGCATCTTCACCTTCAAAGCTGCCCTCTCTTTACCTGCTTGTAATAGCACATTCAGAGCTGACATTAACATTTTTCCTCCGTCCCTATAAAACACTTTAATATGGGCCCCTCTCTGCCCCAATCCACTATTCTATTCCTCCCTTCTCCTGCCATCCCCCCAAATTACTTGTCTCTTACACTGCATTCTTCATGAATGCAAATGAAAAATGCAGTTTCTGTTTTTAATAAATAGGGAAATCATGTGTCTCTGAAATGTACCTTACAACAGCATATACAGTCTGATTCTACCTGGACTAACTCTGTGTGCATATGAGGGGAAGGGAATAGTGGAGGAAGGGTGAAAGAGGTGTTCCCGAGGAGGCGTAATGGAAGGTGTCAACACAGCTCTATAACAGGCCTGAAAGTGGTGACTGAAGTGCATGTTGTATGTGCCCACCCAGACTCCTGTCAGATTCACCAGCACAGCTGGCATTCAGCTCCTTCAGGTGTTCTGTCCACTGGGTTTTACAATCATTAGGACAAAACACAGCTTTGCAGAGGCAACAGGGACTTACCCTAAAAGTAAGACATTCCAGGTTTGTTGGACTTTATTAGATTACCATTTTTGTTTATGAAATCTGAGATGGTGTTGATCATTTACACTAATGCAGTAACAGAACCTCAAATTCTCCAGTAATCCGCCAATCTGGAAATCGCCCTTATGATAGATTTGCAGGTTCCTAGAACTTTAACAGTGGCTTGTAGTGATTCATATTGCCTGCATGGCTTTATGATATTGGTTTAGAAATTACAAAAAGTAGCAAGACCTTATACATATATTTATTTTTAAATCCGAGCATAGCTGCTGGACCATTGAGTCACCAGTGTGGGCATTGTAGAATGCCTTGCTAGTTCTAGTTAACTGAAACTATAGAAATTAGTTCTTAGAGAAATGCCTGTTGTAGATGATGATGCAGTTGTTCTGTAAATTGAGCAAATCATTTGCAGCTACCATAGTACATTTATGTTCTGCCTGAATATCTCCCAGAGACAAGGTGGGCGAGATAATGTCTGTTATTGGACCAACCTCTGTTGGTGAAAGAGAGAAGTTTTTGGGCTACATGGAGTGCTATCTTTCAGACTATTACATGCAGCTACTACCTACAGGTTACACCTCACAAACATTTTTTGTGCTAGAACCTTACAGATAATTGCTCTTGCTTCTGAGATGGACATGTCCTGACACTCTCAGCGCAAATCAGGAAGACGTTTTTGCCCCCACTTGAATCAATGTACATAAGCTTGAAAGACCTGACCCAAATCCAACTAAGCAGAAACCCTCAACTTCAAATAGCTCATTTAAACAAATGGTATTCTGCTTACTACATGATTAACTGTATTCTTGATCAGAAAGTAGTAGTTATTGAAGACATCATTTTCAATTGTCAGTAATCTCAAGAAAGACCTTGTTCTTCATCCTGCCCAATGGGCCATGCTGGAACACCTGTTACACATTTTGTAATGCTGCCAAAGAAGTCAGTGCTGCAAAGCATCATTAAATCCAGTTAAACCACTTATCTTCCTATAGAAGAAAGAAAAAAAATGTCGGGAAAACCCTGACCTCTGCCAACTTATTTTTCATAGCAGAAATGGATGAAAATTTAATTTTCAGTCCTCCCCTTCCCTCTTCCCTACACAGTTAACATTAAACATTAAGAAACTACTAACATTGGCAGTGATGATATAGCCTCTAGAGGACACTTTATACCAAATCTGAACAATTGGGATAAGCTTTGAATAAGCATAGGCTATCTGAGCTGCTCATCAAAATGAAGGATAGATCCTCACCTGGTGTAAGTTGATGTAATGTGATTGATGGGGCTCCAGATTTTGTTGCTTTAAACCAGCTAAGGGTCTGGCCGCAACTGCCATACCTTGAGGGTTGCCCCCATCATTACTACTTTCTTCATGTCTGTAGTTTTTCTCTTTGTCTATGACAGAGAGAGACTACTGTGGTTGGAAAAGAGCTAAATGCTCATGGCACGGTGATGCACATGATGTTATTACTAATATGAACATGACGGTCAGTTTTATTGCCTTCTAGCCACTTAACATATAGGAGAATGAGATTGTTTAAAGCCAGATCTGTATCATTAAGCTGACAGTAGCTTTTAATTAAGGCTCCTTTTGGAACCAAATTGAAATAGTTAAAAAAAGTTAAAACTACTGCAACTATGCTGCAGGGACAAAAAGCTTTTGGAATCCTATTGAGTGTAAATAAAAAAAACAACAACATATTTTTCAGTAAAGAGCACGTATTGACATTGTTTCTTTGAAACCTTGCATTCTCTTGTGTCCTTGTAGATGAAGTACCAGTAATTGACGGAATGCAATTTTTTTCAAAAAAGTCATCTTCATTCTTTCATTGCTTTATTCATCGATCAATTTGGAACAGGTTAAAAACATTTTAAATGTCACCAACTTTTTGTGCCTCTTTTTGAAAACCTTGAAAATTTGCTGTATGTACAGGTGGAATTTTTGTTTGTTCTAATTCTTTAAACAAATCTCTTTTCCCTTCAGAGAAGTGGTTTAAAATTCAATAGACTTCCTTCCTTATCCACCCTCCCTCCCCAAACAATAAAAGTTGATTTTTGAATCTGAACGAAGTCAAAAACGGAGTGATTGTTAACTCACATAGTGGCTGTGAAAGAAAAATGTTTTCAAAGCTTAGAAGTCCACCAAAATTCCTTTGTTCAAATCGGCAAATAGCTTAATTTAAAAGAAAATGCAGTTATAAGGAAGGAACCTTTGAGGGGGATCCTCAGGAAAAGAAGTTCTTCTAGCCAAAATTTGGATTTTGGAATTTATTATATGTTTCTTTCCATTGTTTGTCTGAATGTATAAGGGCACTGGTTAATCATGGTCATATACTGTACTTAGATGGGTCATTTAAACATAAATATTCCCCAGAAGTCAAATATGTTTGTATATAATGATATTGTCAGAGGTATGACATCTGTCATTTAAAATTGTCCCAAAGAATTTTTTCCCTGATTTCTTTTGGATTTTTATAGTCAATTTAGCTCAAAAGAACCTTTAGAGTTTGGAAGTTTGCAAAGCCTGTCATCTCCAAGTAAGTGCTGTTTGAACTCTCCTCTAACCTGCTTGGTGCCTCAGTGCTTCGTGGTGCCTTTCAGGGCTGATTAGTTCTATCTAGATATCTAGTAACTTTTATGGGCTTCATCACAATAGTATTTAAGTAACTCACTATTGTTGAATTTTTCCCACAATTCCATGCAAAGTAGGGCACTATTATACATTTTACAGATGGGCACCAAGAGTTAGATGGCTTGCCCAAAGACACACAGGATACCTCTCAACAGGACCAGGAAAGGAACACAGACACAATTCTCCAGAGTGCCAGTCCTAGTGCCTTAGCCACAAGAGCATCTTTCCTCTCAGCTGAGATCACAGATAAGGATTCCTGGTTAAGAGAAAAGGCAATAACTTGTGTGATTTCATGAATTTTCCCTGTTCCCCATGAAGATACCTCTGTTGTGCCAGTTTTCATTTTTACCTGGCAGGTCACAACAGAAGAT
This sequence comes from Emydura macquarii macquarii, assembly GCF_026122565.2. Lineage (NCBI taxonomy): Eukaryota > Metazoa > Chordata > Testudines > Chelidae > Emydura > Emydura macquarii. The sequence goes on from NW_027133614.1 coordinate 7,256,941, forward strand.
TCCCAACAAAAACAAACTGGTTGGTTTGTCGGGCACTCTGATAATATCACTCTAATGGTAGTCTCCAGCTAGAGACAAGAGTAGGAGTTCTGCAAGCAGCTAAGAAAGGCGATCTTTGCAGCAGCACAAAAGTCATCCAGCTTCCTTTCCTACCTCTTCCAGAACTGGATGATATCCTCCACAATATTTCACACTTGAGAATTGAAGCTTGAGATTCATGCTTTAATCTCTTCTAATGTTCTTTTTTTTTAAATATAAACCAATATCCTTTATAGCATGCAAAAGGTAGAGGTTTGAAAAAATGCCAAAAAGGGGAGGAACATCTTTGTAGTACCTGGGCAGTCCATCTTTATATTAATACCTTCTTTATTTAGTGGCATTCTATCTTTTGTCTTCTGTTTCTCATCCTATTTCCTTGTATCTCTTTATATATAATAAATCACCTTTATTATATTTTTAATATCAGACAGGTAAATCATAATTCTTCCACATGCAAAATTCCTTTTGATTTAAATGGGAGTTTTGTGTCCAGAATAACTGCAGGATTGAGATATTGATATGTAATTGCATTTATACTGTGATTGTTGTATATCTGAATGTTAATACAACATTCATCATAAATTGCCAAGACTTTGTCAAATTTAACACCTCAGAGATGGAGTTGTCCAGTGGATAGGGGACCAAACTCAGAGTAAGAAGACCTTTATTCTTGGTTCTCCCACTAATCTGCGCTGTAACCCCTGGTCAATCATTCCCCCTCTTGCTCTTTAGGTGTTGTGTCTGTTTAGATTAGAAGCTGTTCAGGATAGGGACGGTCTCTTACTGTGTGTCTATACCATGTAGCACAATGGGGTTCTGATATTAGATTAGGCGCTAAATACTACTTACATAGCATATGAAAATGAAGTTGGGCTGAACACATGCTTGTTCTTGAGCACTAGTGTTGCCTGATTTCTGGGTGTTTAGTAATTGAATGGGGTTATAGGCTCGCCAATTGATCTGATCAGAAGATAATGAGATTCTAGTCCTGGAATCAGGCTCCAGAAGAGTTTTTACAGGGACATCCGGGTGCACGAGGTGCTCACACTGATAAACGAATCTGTATAATTTTATAAGCTTTTATAAAATAACATAAAATTATAGATAAATGACTGATTAAAAGAAAATGAATAATCAAATGGATAATGGGTAGGATTACAGTCTTATTCTAAAGACACGTGATATATATATTTTTATACAATATGTTTTAGATTAATATACTCACATCCTTCCCCGATGACCTGGTTGAGAGAGAGGTCTGGTTCCTCAACTCTTGAGTGGAGGGGTGGAGAGCTAGGCAATGCTTGAGAGCTAAGAGCTACGAGGCTAAGAGTAAGACTACAAATAACACTAAGTATAAACTAAGAACAAAAGATTCTAACAAACACTAACTAAAATAAGCTTAAAGGAGTAGCTGGTGATCACGCCCAAGTAACATGGTTTGTCCCTTTTTATACCCTGACAAATATGGGTCCTCCTTCAAAGTCCAAACTTGGCTTCTTCACCCACAAATTATTAGGATACACTTATTCTATAGGCTGGCAGATTCATGCATATTAATGATATATCCATATCCTTTCACTCATCTCACTTTTGTTATTTCTGGCCTTTTCTGTGGGTTTTGTGGCATACCTGTGAAGTTTACTGGGACATAAACAGAGGCAGCCCCCCTGTCTTGATGCCTCCTGACTTATCTAGGGTAAAGGTTATAACCATATATGTCTTATCCTGTAACTCATCATTACTTCTCTTGACCAAAGGTCCCGAACATATGTATGCTAAGTGCCTTAGCATCCATAGAGGATGTAGCCTGTAAGGTACCTCGAATTACAGCTATAATACTTTAACATGAATCAATGACTTTATTATAATAAAACAACAATACTTAAATCTATAAGGAAAGGTATATATGCAAGCAAGCAGGCTAGTCCTACAGGCTACACTAGGAATCCGGTCAGTTGGCAGGACAATAGGGGGGCTTATAGTTTTCTTTATCAGTGTCTAGTTGGCCATACTTTGGCAGTGACATCTCTGGAAGTATCAAAACAGGGATGTTTCTGCTGGTTTGTGTGTTCTGTCCTCTGTGAGTAAAGTTGATCACACTATATATTTTGTCCTCTTCATTCCTGGTCTTGCATCTCTTCTATTTTTCTCTCTCCCTTTGCTTCCTGCACATCTTTGTCTGATGCCTTTTTACCCTAGCTCTAATGGATGTACTTCCCTAGTTGGAGGCATGCAGCTCCAGTCCCACCTTTGAATCCAGTTCCCGAGAGCAGCTTCTCTTCCTCTTATCTAGTATCAGCAAGATGAAATTCAATACAGACAAGTGTGAAGTGCTACACTTAAAATGGAAAAATCAGAAATGCAATTACCAAATAGGGAATAACTGTGTAAGTGGTAGTACTGCTATAAAGGATCTATCTGGTGGTTATAGTTTATCACAAATTGAATATGAGTCAATAATGTGATGCAGTTGCAAAAAAGTGTAATATCATTCTGGGGTGTATTAACAGGAGTGTTGCATGTACTACATGGGAGGTACTTGTCCCACTTTAGTCAGCAGTGGTGAGGTCTTCATTGGTGTCCAATTCTGGGTTCCACATTTTAGTGAAGATGTGGGTGAACTGGGGAGGAAAGCAATGAAGATTATAAAAGCTTTAGAAAACCTGATTTAAGAGAAAAAGTTAAAAAACTGGGCATGTTTAGTCTTGAGAAAAATAGACTGAGGGAGGTCCTGATAGAATAAAGTCCAGAATATACACACACACTGGGCGCTTTACTAGGGTCAGTTTCACAAAGCTGAAAATCAGCTGGGAGGAAGAATTTAATCAGAAACATGTGAATGATAATTGGGAATCATTTAAGTGCACCTTACTAGATGCCAAAAAGCCACAATCAAGGCAGACGGTCATACTCATTAAAAAACTGATCTGGTATAGAGGGCAAGTGAAGGCAGCTATAAAAATAAATAACTATGAAAATGGGAGAAAGGGGAAGTTGATAGTAATGAATATAAATCAGAAATTAGGAATTGTAGAAAATTGATATGAAAAACAAAAGGACACAAGGAGAAATCTATGGCCAGTGGAGTTAGGGACAATAAGGAGTTTATTTTTAAATATATTAGGAATAAAAATAATTCTGACAATGATGTCGGTCCATTACTAGATGGAAAGGGTAGACATATCAATAATAATGCAGAAAAGGCATTTTTGTTCTGTATTTGGAGAAAAAAACAGATAATTTGCACCCCCAAGTTTTAAAAGAGCTGGCCGAGAAGCTTGTTGGACTGTTAATGTTGATTTTTCGATAAATCTTGGAGCACTGGAGAAGATCCAGAAAACTGGAAGAAAGCTAATATTGTGCCAGTTTTTAAAAAGAGTAATTATAGGCCTGTTCGCCTGACACTGATACTGGGCAAGATAATGGAGCAGCTGATACGGGAGTAATAATGAATTAAAGGAGAATAACATAATTAATGCAAATAGACATGAGTTTATGAAAAAAATAGTTCCTGTCAAACTAACTTGATAGCTTTTTTTCCTAAGAGATTACAAGTTTGGTTGATAAATGTAATAGTGTTGATGTAATATACTTAAACTTCTGCAAGGCATTTGAGTTGGTACTGCATGACATTTTACTAAAACACAAGAATGACTTAAAATTAACATGGCAAGCATTAAATGGATTAAAAGATGGCTTATTGATAGGTCTCAAAATGTAATTGTAAATGGGGACTCGGAGTCCTGCAGGAATCTGTTCTTGGTCCTACACTATTAAATATTTTTATCAATGATCTGGAGCAAAACACAAAACCATCAATGATAAGGTTGGCAGATTACACATAAATTGGGGGAGTGGTAAATAACAAAAAGAACATATCACTGATTAAGAGCGACCTGGATCACTTGGTAACTGGGAGCAAGTAAACAACATTTGTTTTAGTAGTGCTAAATTCAGGAACAAAGAATGTAGTCTATACTTACAGGATGGGAAGGCTGGGAAGCAGTGACCCTGAGAAAGATTTAGTGGTCCTGATGGAAAAACAGCTGAACATGAGCTCCCACTGTGACACTTTGGTCAAAATAGCTAATGCAATCCTGGGATGCATAAAGAGGGAAATCTTGAGTAGGAATAGATAGGTTATTTTACCTCTGTATTTGTCACTGGAATACTGTCGAGTTCTGGTGCCCAAAATTCAAAAAGGACATTAATAAATTAGAGTGGGTTCAGAGAAGAGCCACAAGAAGGATTTAAAGGATTAAAAAACATGCCTTAGTGATACATTGAGCCGTTTGAGTCTATTTCACTTATCAAAGAGAAGGTTACGGGATGACTGCTTACAGTCTGTATGTATCTACACGGGGAATAAATATTTAATAATAAAACCAAGAGTTGTTTTAAAATTTTAGAGACCATTTTAAAAAAAAGATTAGATGTTTTCCTAAAGATGTGACCTAGGAATTATTTGGGGGAAGTTTAATGGCCTCTATTATACAGGAGGGCAGACTAGATGATTAGAATGGTCCGTTCCATCCTTGAATCTGTGAAAACAGTCTTCAAATATGTTAAGGGCTGTTATAAGGAGGACGATGATCAAATGTTCTCTGTGTCCACTAAAGGCAGGAGAAAACATAGTGGTCTTAATCTGCAGCAAGGAATGTTTGTTAGATGTTAGGAATCCTTTCTAACTATAAGGGTAGTAAGTTCTAGTGTAGGCTTCCAAGAGAGGTTGTGGAATCCCCATCACTGGAGGTTTCTAAGAAATGATTGGACAAACACCTGTAAGGAATTGTCTAGATTTTACTTGGTCCTGTCTCAGCACAGGAGGCTGGACTTGATGACCTTTCAAGGTCCCTTCCAGCCCTATAAGTTCTCTGATTCTATAGTAGCAACTCCTGTTCCTCATTTCCTACAGCTTTTGCACAGGCTTGCAGGTTCTCCTTGGGAAGATCTGCAAACCTATAAAATCAGCAGGAAACAAGGAAGAAGAGCCAACACAATGACATTATGCTATCAGACAGCTCTCAAGGAAGCACCACATAATGATGAACAGACAACCAGTGGTCCATGCATTAGAGTTTAAGAACCCCTGGATTACAGTAGCTGCTCACGAGTCTAAAATGGGCTTGTCAGAGGTACAGTTGGCAGAGACTGTTGTTGTTAAGGGAGCAAACCAGGAAATCTCCCCCTCTACACTATTAATTCCCTGGCTCTACATTTTTCTGGCCTTGAAAACAGATCTTGCTCTTCTCTCTCTTGTCTGTTTCTTTTTTGTTTTTGTTTTGTTTGCATTATTATTTACTAACTGTATTGGAACATACTACTGACAGTATCTTGGTTTGCAGCCTTGAGACATTTGTTTGATTTTCCACTCTGCTTGCAAGTCTTTCACACAATAAATCACAGGTTGCTGCTTGTCACAGGTTGCATTGGGTAGTATGTATAACACTTCTATGCAGTATAGCAATCCCGTTACTGTCCATCCCATTGTTCTGTGAACATACAATGCAATATATCTATTAAAGAAAGAAATTAACTAAAACTTTGAATTTCAACATTTCAGCTTACAATTGGATGAGAAACTAAATTAAACAATTTTGATAAAAATGTGTGTGTTTTTTAAAAACACAAATGTGTGAATAAATAAAGCTGTGCCACTGAATGCTTAATAAAGTGTGGTCCCCTGAATCCCACTATTATAGCCGCACTTTTGTTGATGATATTTGTCAGTTTGCGCTTGTAAACTGCTTCTCCCCCTGTTCTTAGCTTTACTAATATATTCAGAATTAAAAGCCACTGCCAGTTACTCTGTTCATGCAGATGTTGGTTTATCTCTTGGCTTTGAGGACTGGAGGCTTTCGGTTTTAGTATGGATATTTTGGTGCCATTTTTCATATATCTTTCTGTCAGTATTGTCATTTCAGATACTTTAACCATACTGAAAATGAAAAGTACATAAACTTTAGTAGGTTTGAGAGAGAGTTTATTGCTTTGTATAATCGGATGCCAATTAGAGCCATAGTAGGTCTAAAGGGACAATCTCTTTTATGGGTTTTCATCACATCATTTAGTAATTTTGTAACTGGTAGGAAGAGCTGCAGTTTAGCTTTTAAAATGGCTTTATCAAACAATGCATAGGTGTCCCTCAATACAATGTTTTACAAAAAAAAAGGAAAGTTACTTTGTGCTGAGAAAAGTGTTTACGAGCTGTCACAGTATTTGAATGCTTATTAGTAGCATGCAGCTTTCCCATTAAAACTCCATTGCAATTCAACTGGATTCATTTTACAAACAATTGATTTTGAATAGAATTTCACAGGGGGGAAAACGCAGTGGTTAACAGTTGCCAGCAACATTGAGTTATCAGTCTAGTACTGCATCCCCTCCCTCTAGAAAATGGCTCGCTCTCCCCACCAAAGCTATCAAAATGAGTATATTTGAATGGATTGCATGCAATGTAGTTTTAACCATGAAATGTAATAAGATATACATTTGAAGTTGTTATATTTTGAAAAATGAATGAAGTATGAAAAACATCAGTTCATATGAATTTGTCTCATTGTAGCTATATCTGCACTAGAAGGGATGTCATAGGATTATGGAAAGAATAAGAATACTTATCAAGGGACTGATTTTGCAACTTTTACTCATGATGAGTAGTACTTAAAGACTTGAGTAGTTCATTATCACTGAGTGGGATTCAGACCCTCAGTTCAGTAAAGCATTTGAACAGATGGTTAAAGCTATCCATATTCAGGCAAACGTTTAGGTACGTGCTATCCTTTAAGCACATATAAATCCCATTGAAAACAATGGAATTTAAGCACACGTTTAACTTTAGGCATGAGCTTAAGTGTTCAATCGGGGCCTCAGTGAACTCGGGATACGTCTAACTGTGATGTCAAACCCATGGCACCAAATCTCAGAGCTTAGGTCGGCTGACTCTGGTTTGCAGTGCTATAAAATTGCATTGTAGACATTTTGGCTTGGGCTGGAATCCAGGCTCTGAAACCCCCCCCCCCCCCCCCCTTTGTAGGACTTGAGGGTCCAGGCTGCAGTCTGAGCCTAAACATCTACACTGCAATTTTTGATGCTGCATCAGCTGATCTGGGCCTGCCACAGCCATGCCATAGGTCTTTTATTGTAGTATAGACATACCCAGTGACACTGTGGTATGAGAGATGGAATCGGGTCCTAAATTTGGAAATCATAAACATAAACATATTATCACTAAATAGTATATTTAATATTAGTGGATTATTTGACATCTATATTCAAGTGTAGTGCAATAAAAATAGCTTGAGGCTTCCCTTATTTGGTGACTTCACATTTATGCAAAACGATTATTCTTGTTGTTTCAGCAGTGACAAGCTACAGTTTCAATCCATGTTAAACATATTGTTTCTTGTTATCTCATTCAGTTTCTACTACTGCACTGCTCTCTCTATGTGTAACAAGAAAAGGAATACCTTATCAGACCAAGGGATACAGGGACTCACTCGACATAGATATGAAATGAGAATTATTTTCTGCTTAAAATGTGTCAGAGGAGTATGAAAGTGAAATGTCAAGAATGTATTGCCATTACCATTTTCCATTCTACCTGACCTTTCGCACTTGTGTGTGTTTTCAGTGTGCTCTCATCAAATAAACCTGTTTTCTTAGTTTCAGATAAAGAGAAAACATACAAATGTGCTCTTCTTGTTCTACAACATTTTGCTCTCAAAAGAACATTTTTTTTTTAATTAGGTCAATCACTAAGTAGTTCTTAGTGCTTACAGTGAGTACCATCCAAGTTCATTGTTACTTTAAAGCTGTTTGCTTTAAATTCATGATGTGTCTCCAAATTCTTTTTAAGGGGTGTCTGATTGTTATAAGTGAAAACTGTAGAATATTGCTCATTTATTTGACAATTCATAGTTCAAAAAAACATTCTTCAGTCATGTTCTCCCCTCAGGATATTAGTATCTCACACTGAAGTCAATGAGAGTTACTTGTCCTCTGTGGCAGGGAATAGGGCTCCAGGAGTTTTAATTTGCTTGCCTGCATTATCTCCTTCTGCTATTCTAAAATTGAGTATTGCCATATACTTAAAGTGAATTTCTTCATTAAAACCAGAGTTGACATTTTAACTCTGGGCAAATATAGATCGAGGATATGCTGATAGAAGTTAATCTCACAGCACATGATTTTATAATTTTTCTGAGTCTAATGCTGTAGAGGACACTTCCATTAATTTGCAGCAATCGTACAATAGACTCTATGAACATAATGTCCATTTCTGATGTGGACCCAGAAACAATGAGACACATGCCTGTGACATTGGCCTCCAGGGGAGCCATTCTGAGATCACTCAATTTATGGGAAATTGCAAAGAATGGGGCAGGCAAAGCCCCAAATACTGGTGGCTAATTCTAAAAATTAAATTTTCCCAGCCAGCAACAAACAGCTTTTAATCAGTCATCCAGATGCCAAAACTAAAGTTCCCTTAAAGCCGTCCAGCCTTCTGGCTTCTACCCAGACAGCCAAGTCAAATATGATGGAGATTACTGAAATCTTTTTCTATCATTTGTAAGAGGGTTCTACCAATCCCAAAGGACTGGACACATTACCCATCAGGTCAATGAATATTTCAGATCTTACCCAAATACATGCTTAAAGCCAATGCTTATTAATTAAAGTAATATTTATTTAAAAGAAAAAAGAAAAGAAAAGAGAGAATATTGGTTAAAAGTTCACATACATGTAGTTGAGGATAGTATCCATAGGTCAGTTTCAAAGTAGAGATGATAAACTGTGTTTCAGAAATTCTTTTAGAATTAGTGTCACATGTAATAGTCCAAATAGTCCATGTACAGAGTTTGTTCAAATTCTCCCATAGGAATTCCTGGAGATCTTAGCCTTGCAACTTGAATTCCGTCTGATAAAACCCAAGCAGTCTTAAAATAAACAGGATTGGGTCTGAGGCTTCTTTTATAGTTTTTTAGCAGGTGCATGATAGCCACTTGACGGCAGACATCACAGCAGGTAATCCTTGGGTGCATAATATGTAATTACTTTTACCTTTGAAGAAACATCTTCTATTTCCTAGCACACATCTGTAATTATCCATTAAACAGTTAATAGACAGTTTACGAAAACCTCAACGAGAAGTACAGACAATGATATTATTAAACCCAAGGTTCATCTAGCTGTTAATATTCTCATTTGATTTCTGAATCAATAGAGCAATAGTAATAGACAGGAAAGACAATCTATCAAGATACATGTAAGCACAGACAACTAGAGACCTAACAATACACACTTGCATTTCAAAGCTCTAGCCTTTAGGACATGGCTGTGAGCTGTTTAGAAGGAATAGCCCTAATTACCATTTGTATCTGTTTCTAAAGGTTGAGTTTGTGTCAGTCCAGCCTGCTAAGGCTTAACCCTTTCTGGCCCAGTGTCACAATGCCATAGTAGGGTTCAATGTAGAGACTGTAATTTTATTTAAACCCTTAACTATTCACCCTCAGCTACGCAGCAGGGCTGATTCCAGTGCAGATATCAATTGGGCACACAGACTCAGGGCTGTACAAATGTGAGGGTGGGAATAAGGACGATGCTCCCTCAGGCCTGTTCAGGGACCTTGGCTGGAAGCCGAAATCCCAACCCTCTCTCTCCTCTTTGTAGGAAGTACAGTATTGCCAACTTCAAGAAATCAAAAATCATGAATCAGACCCCCAAAATCATGACATTTAGAAAAAGATTATATTGTGTTTTCTAGGTCAGTCTCTTGATTTTCTGAACTCCTCCTGCCCATCCACAGAGTATGTGCATATTGTTGCCTCCTCTCCCACATGTACTGGATAAGGTAATTTTTTTTTTTTTTTGGCTTCTGCTGCATCGATCTGTACTGCAATCAGTTCACCCTCCCAGCCCTCACCCCATTTGGTTAGAACCCACCATCAATATTGCACCCTCACCCCCCTCAGTCCTCAGCCTCCTCAATTCATCCCCCTGCTGCCCAGATCCTCACCTCTTCTCTTCAGGGTTTTTCACTCAGGCTTCAGGGAGGAGGGGGAACCAGAAAGAGGACAAGTAGAACTGCCTTAGCTGTACCTCTTGGTGATCTCTGCTTCCATTCTCCAATCCATGAGGCGGGATGGAGGGATGGGGGGGGCAAGTCTTTATTTCCTCCAGACACATCAAAGTCATACCCCGGCTAGTGAGGTGAGCATTTATCTCGTATAAGTAACTTTAACTAAGTTTTACTCATTCGGATAGCCTTAGAACATAAATATTCCATTTTCACAGAGCTCCTAGGGAAGACAACAGTTTTATAGCTTTGTTCCAGGGTACTTCAGTGGAACAAGAACAAGATAATGCAGAGCACTTAAACTAAAATTATAGAAGTTGAACAGACACGATTTCAGTCTTTTACATGGAGCATCTTACATTGAGAGTAAGCAACTTAAAACCACATGATATACACTTTCAGTGGAACACAGCTTACTGCAAGTGTTTGGGACCTTCAACTGGAAACAGTCCATTTTAAAGTGGGATGTTCTGGGACATGCATGGGTTGGAAAATAATGACAAACTCAAGAAAATCTTGATTTTTTCAAGAAATAAGATTGATTTGATTAGAAAAGATTAATGTTACTATCACTCTGTTTTTAAGAAACATTTTTAACTAAATATGAAAAAGAGTCTGGACTAGTTCCCGGTACTCCTAAGGAGCAGTTGAACAAAATCTTAAGGTTTTTCAGTCTTATTTGATAAGTGCTGATGCGCTCAGCACACACATACTCCAGTCAGTCCCTGCTTGAGGAGTTTATAATCTTAAAAAGGATTAGATAAAATGGACAGGAGCATCAGAAAGGCCTGTGAAATGAGTGAGTAGGACTTAATACAATTTATTATTCATTGTATTGTTGACTCACCCCTTCAGGGCATCACAGAAAAGTCTTTAGTAGTGATCTGAGTGAAGTGTTTGTGGTGACTTGGCAGATTGGGATAGGGAGGACATTCTCTTCAGCAATAATACAATAGAACCTCGGAGTTAACGAACACCTCTGGAATAGAGGTTGTTTGTAACTCTGAAATGTTCATAACTCTGAATAAAACATTATGGTAGTTCTTTCAAAAGTTTACAAATGAACATTGTAAATTAATTTAAATTAAACAAGCACAAAAACAGTTTCCTTTTCTTGTCAGCTTTTTTTAATATTTTCCCCTTACTTATTTTTTTTTAAATAGTTTATGTTTAACACAGTATTGTACTGTATTTGCTTTTTTTTTTTTTTTTTTGGGTCTCTAACCAGTCAGCTCATAACTCTAGTGTTCGTAACTCTGAGGCTGTACTGTAAAATGGAAGAGATATGAAAAAGGTTGTAGGAGAAATGGATACATGGAGCCACAATGAATTGATTTATAGATTATAAACTTGGTCATAATGCTAAGGAATTTAACACCCCCTCCCGTCCCTGGCAAAAAAAAGAAAAAAGCAGTAGCCAGGGAAAGTACATTCAACTCTGATTTCTAGCATTTTCTGATAGTCATATATTAAGGAACTTTTTTCAGGAGTAATTGTTTATGCACCTGTTAAATGGCCTTAATTTTTAAGCAACATACAGCAGTAAGATGCCATTTCACTGTTGTCTTTATCTTCATTGACTTCAGTTGTTGCATTTCTCTTCTGTCTCTAGGACTTTGTTACCTGATCAAGAGGGTAGTCAATGGGAAATGAGAAATTATACCTCTGGGGTAAAGGCAAGAGAAATAGAAACCTGGACATTTTCTTCCTAGTAACAATTTTTGCAACAGAGAAGAAAGCAGAAAGAGAAGTATAACAGAGCAGTGTGTGGTAACTGAATGTGTGTCCTGAGGTGTATTATTTGAGTATATTTTCAAATAGCCTAAAAATATACTATTGCTGGAGTAGAAAGTAAATTGGAAGATTTAGGGGCAAAAACGAAATGGGTTACTGGTTTTGTTCTGACAAGAACAAGAGGTGGAAAAAAATTAATTCCTGTTAGTAGTGAAAAACTGAAATGATGGAGAATACAATTAAAACCTCAGAACTTTAAGGAGTCTAGGACAGGTCTAGAAGGTTAAGATCTGAGGGCATATAACCATTCTCTTCTGTCTGAGTTTCAGAAGAGAAATTTGATCCTCCCCTGTTGACTGGAAAGAAAATGAAACCTTTTAGAGTCTCATTTCTTTACAAATATCCAGGTCATTGCTATGTGAGAGGGAGAAAAGAAATCTGATGGGCCTTCTGGGACTTTAATTACAACTTTGTTTCAGTACAGATAGAGACATATTGTTAGCTACTGTGAACAAAAAGAAAACACTACACCCTATCCTTATAAGCAAATGCACTTTAGGTAAGAGTAGTGTGTCAAGTTTAATCTTGTTGATTTAATTTGTATTGGTAGCTGAATTTTCTAAGACAATGATCAATGGAGTTACATATCCACCTATTCTGATAGATGGTAAATGATATGAAGACACAGATCATGCCATTTTAGAATCCACTTGTGTAAATACAGCAGAACTCTTTGCTGCACAGTTTTAGCCATTCAGTTCACCACAGACTCCATGCAGATACATCATTGATCAGGACACACAGGCAAATGTACAAGAAGACCCAGGCTGGATTTTAAGCAGCAGGCCATCACTTTACTTATTTAACACTGGGGAGAGGTGTTATGTACCCCATCCCCTACTCCTACATACCAGGCAATTAACTGTGTCCAGTTGAGTGTTCAGGACTCTCTCACCTTACAACCAGTAACTTGGCATAGGCCTTCCTAGACCCACCCTTAGACCTCATCTCCCTTCTGAATCCTCTCCATCTGCAGGGGTGGAGGCATTGGTTACCAAGGAATGACTTCAGTCAGCAAAGATTTCAGACCTCCTTCCTTTTTTCCCCTCTATGTAAAAGCACCATCAGCAATTAGCCTTATTCGTACTGGACATTAGCTGCAAGTTGTGACAAGCTAAGCAGTCTTTTCAAATGTAATATTGGGGGTGGGAGAAGTCTTACTGCTATCATCTAAGGTGTATCTCCATGATTGCTGGAAAGAAGGTGGAAAAATCCACCTAAACTCTTGCCAGTTTGGTCCAATGGAAAAAATTCCTCCCTGATTCTAGATTGAGCCAACCATCAGGATCCTAATTAAACAGCAGCAACATTACACTACAGGAAGGGAGGGCAGCATGGATAGCTGAAGCAAGAATATTTTGAAATGCTTTCATAGGTTTAAATAGGCCAGGGGATGGAGGGCCTTGTGAGATCCAACTAGCTACCCATTCCTCTATCTCCAGCTAAGGAAAGATGGCAGCCTTGGGGTGGGGGGAGCTGCCTCCCCCATCCCCAGTCATGCGTATTCTCTCATGTCTGCCTCTTCTCATCTGGGCACTAGATCATTTTACCTAGGGAGGTGGTGGAATCTCCATCTTTAGAGGTTTGTAAGCTGCGGCTTGACAAAGCCCTGGCTGGGATGATTTAGCTGAGGTTAGTCCTGCTTTGAACAGGGAGTTGGACTAGATGACCTCCTGAGGTCTCTTCCAACTCTAATATTCTATGATCTCCCCTTGCAGTTCCCCTTTGATTTGGAGAAAAAGGTATTGTGCCTGTGTGTAGTGAATTGCCAGATCAGGTCCTTATGTTTTATAGTGTCTTTGCTTTCTGAAAGCTCCATCTTGGCAGATCTGATTTGTGGGTCTGATTTCTCTCTCTACAATTTTCATGTCAAAACAAATGAAAGGAATGTAAAGCCCAATATTCAATAGTTTGTTTTTTTAATTTTCATTGAATTTCAGTTCTCATAAGAATAAAGAAATAACTTGAGGTTGAGCCAGGCATATTTTGGTATTTCTTTACACAGTGTATGCTTTCCTACAGATTTAAACATGTGCACCTTAATTAGAACTAGATTTTGTCATAGGCATAATTGGCATGTGTTTAAGGCCTCAGCTTCCCAATGTCATGTGATGAAATCAAAATCCCAGATTTCTTTTCCCTTGGTTGTAAAGAAAAGCTTGGAAATGTGAAGCAAATATAACTCAATGTAGTGATATGTGCCTGAGTCTGCAGACAGTGTCCACCAGAGGGAAAAGCAGCTGCCATTAGAACCATGGAGAGGAAGCAGCCAGAACTGATTGATACTTTCACTAGATCAGTCCCAACCTGTTACTGCTTGGTGTGAGAAAGTAGTACTGACCCTCTTCCCATCATTGCTGGTGCAAGGGAATGGTTTGAATTGCAGTTGGTTGGGGCGACCTCCAGCAGCCACTGCTGCCTCCTGGGAGCAGAGGGGGGAAAAAACAATTGCCGGCTCAATGAGAAGAATTGCACTTAACCAGTGTTTGTGAAGTAGTTTACTTCTAAAACCAGAGTCCAGAGCAATTTCCCTATTAATATACAAACAGGACTTTTGTACTGAAATGCTTAATAGTTTAGGAATGTCAAATACTTGCTAGACTGGTGTTTACCTTAATCTGAATTAATGTGCAATATATTTGTTCTACTGAATCATTTCACTTGTCTCCACTTAAAACTAAAATAAATCTTTGGCCATGATCGGGAACTCTCCTACCTGAAAACAAATGCTGAACATTTTGCAAGCTGAATCATGGGTATAAGATAAACTCTGCTGCACAATTAACGCTACTTTCAAAAAAGTGACAGATTAAAATGTAGCCAATATTAGACACTGGTACCAAGAAAACACAGCTGAAAATGACCACAAGTGCCTCCTTTTTTAATCAGTACACCTCAATAAAAAAATACATTTCATCTGCAACTATATTCAGCACAGAATGTTTTATTTTTATCCCCTGCATTGGAAATGGATGCTGATGCAATGATTTTATTTTACTGATGATCCAAAATATAATTTTAAGCTCATTAACCTGTAATGTAAGGCTTAGATATTAGAACAGACATAGACAAATATATTCAATCATGATAATGGAGCTTGTGGACCAATGTAAGCACTTTCTGTTGTATATAAATGTAGTGTGTTGCACATTGTGAAACAGCAAATAAGTAAATAAATTCTAAAGATTCATGAAAAGCCTGAACTGTCAAATCCAATTTTTAACTAACATTTGCCCCTCTTTAAGAAAATGGATATACAAATTTGGTGTGGCAGGTCATACAATTACTGCCTGAGCATCTTTGGGAACAACATATCTATATCACAACTGGAAATTTAGTATGTATCTGTTTTCTTCTTGGTATAGACTTCTCTATAAAACTTCTGTTATTTAGAAGAAAACTGGAATGTAACGCCAAGCCGTAGATGCATGATTAAATCTATACATTCTGTTTCAACTGTCATACAGATAAATACAGCTACTAATGATAGCAAAAAAATAGCAAAAGTAAAAATATGATTAATCTAAGTGTCATAGATATTAACATGGTGGTGTGCCGTGGAGTTTTTGGGGAAGCAGAATAATTGTGGAATACGAATGTGTGGTGTGGAGTAAGATAGGAGGGGGGAGTGCTTTTTTAAATAAATCTTATTGTGGTAGATTTTACAGTGCATTTGCAGAACTGTGAATATTTTAAATCTCTTCCTTAGTAAAATGTGGTATTTTTAACCTTGCATCTGATATGTCTTAAATTCAGTATGGACATATGTGTCCATTGTTATGTGTAGCACAGGGACCTGCTCCCGACTGGGAACTCTAGGTGCGATAGCAGTACTCATAATAAATTCTGAAAGTTCAATGATATTGTGTATAGAACTGTATGAATAACCAGTTTTGGGGTTTGGTGACTGACCCAAAAATAGGGGAGAATTCATTCTGGATCAACCTAAAATGACATTTTAAAAAAACAGTGAAATTAAAAAGTGTTTCATTTTTTAACTATATAGGTTTAAAGGAATTTTTTATTTCTGTCAAGTGAAATGAAAAATCATTTCAAATTGAAAAATGAACATGTTTTGTTTTTAAAATGTTGCAATAAAACATTTCAGCATTTGCAGAATGTTTTGGCTGAAACAACTTTCTGAATTAAAAAAAAATATATAAATGACCCAGGTCTTAATTGTATACAATTCCTTAGACATTGATCCTGCAATTCTTAGTGTGAAGGCAGATGATGAAATCAATGGAGCTTTGCATGGATACAGAACTTCACCTGCATGCTATTAGTTGAAGGATCAGAGGGGCCTGAGATTGTAAACTTGTTGGTGCATGGACTGCATTTTTGTTTTTAATGTGTTTTATAGAGTGCCTAGTACAGTCAGCCCCCAGTCCCAGTTAGGGCTTCCGGATGATATTGTAATAGTAAATTCAAGAAATAAAAATAAGAAGGCACATATGTGGTTATTTTGGAGATCTTATCTTAAAGAGATGCATATCTTACCTTAGTATATTTGCTAGAACTTGTTCCTAGAGATTTTGCAGGTGAGATGCTGAAACGTTGACAAAAGGCAGAAGATATCAGCGAAAGATGGAGGAAGGAAAAGCATATACAAACAACAATTGGTTTCATATTAATTGTTGGAGATTTCACTCCAAGATGCTGCTTTACTGCATCTCTTCACTGTTGGACCATCCTATGCTGTAAACCCAAGATTATACCAGAGCACTGCAGACTCACTAGTTTGTTTTGGAACTGAACAAGAGGTTTCCTGTACATATTGGAGCTGTGATTCAAACACACTTCTATTTTTCTAGCTAATGAGAAAAGACCAGTTCCATCTGTAATGAACTGAACTGAACATTCTCAGTGATATTGCATCTCAGAGAGGCACGCTGGCAGAGAACACCAATCAAAGACAATTAAATTTATAGCACTCTGTCCCGTTCTTTACACTGGGTCAAATATCCAGTAGAAAAGGAAAAAAAAATCACATAAAATGGAAATATACATACGCCACATTACAAAATGCTAAATAGCAGACGTTGTTTATGCTAATGGGAAGATTTATTACCAAGAAATGATCAGGATATACAAAGTAAGAATTGCAACAAAATTATTCTCTGAAATTTTAGGAATTTGTATGTCTGTTGGAATTGAAGTCCTCAGGAACTATGTCAGGAACTCCTAGGCACTGTACAAAACATACTGCTCTCATCATTTTTTTTACATCTTTAGGCTATAACATTTTCTTTCCCCCTCCATTCTATTTCTGGAGGTCTCTATTCCAGTCACTCTGTTTTGTCATGTTGTCTGGCTCATTTGAGAGTAACTCAGTTACTCAAGTGCTCCAGAATATTATATCAGTAGGTGCAAGGCAACCTTCTCACTTAGACCTTGCCTACACTAGAAAAATAAGTCAACCTAACATATGTCGGTTTACAGCCATCACAGTAATTACAGGGAGTCTGTCTCTCAAGACAGGATCTCAGGACTTACTCCCCCTTGTCTGTTGCCAGCTTCCTCCGTCTCTAGGGAGTAACTGCAGAGTTTGTCCCTCCAGCCCCCTTCTGTTCACAGCATCTCGGTTTTATACACACCTAGATGGGCTTCATCTTCGTCCAAGGGTTAATTAGGTCACCTAATTCTCCTTAGTGAGGCCTATGCAGTTAATATGCCTGTTACAAGGTGTTCCAGACCCTTTGAGGCTCTCCTGAGGGCCCTGCAGTATTACCACATCCTGCCCCAAAAAAGGCAATAGAGTGGGGTCTTCCAAGCAGCCTAGAGAGGCTGCTGGGGGAGGCAACCAATCAGGGCCCAGCAGGCTAGTATAAAAAGAGCTGAAGGGTCAGAGTGAGATTAGTTCCTTGCTGGAGCTGGAGGAACATGGATGGTGTGCCTGGATGGCTGAGGAAGTCATAAGACCTCAGACAGAAGAGTGTTGCTAGAGACCGGGGGGGTGAGATGGAGCTCCTGGCTTGCTGCTGGGACTCAGCATGCACAAGGCCCTGAGGTAAGGGAGAAGAATATGCTTGGGCCATGGGGGAATTGGCCCAGGGAATCATAGCAGCGAGAAAGCATAAATAAAGGGACACAGCTGGTGGCTGCTTTCTATAGGGTCCCTGGGCTGGAACCTGGAGTAGTGGGCAAGCCTGGGTCCCTCCCACCCCCCTATTGGATGCAGGTGAAGTGACCTGGACTTTGTTACATCCCAGAAGGGGGAAGAGAACTCTTTTAGTGGCCCTGAAACAGAGCCGAGGCCAGAAAGGCCTAGAGAGGATGTGGACATTGCACCCTGGGAGGGAACCCTGGAGAATGGCTCAATACCAGGGCTGAGACCATTTAAACACTAGGGAACTAATTAAGGACCTGAGCCCAAGGAGGGCTACAGGGAGAGAAAAGGCAGGCACATGCACTCTGCCACTGGGGAGCTCCTCAGAGGTGTGCCACCCCTCCACAGGACCCCATCTCAATTTAATTAATCCCTTTTAGGCTACTGTATGGTGAACACCCCATCACAGGTTCCTATATCTCTTTCCTCAATCACCTCCCTTGCACCTTGTGACCCCTTTAAGCAGCTGAGACAGAGTAAAGAGACCTAAAAGTGGATGTAAGTAATTTATTCAATTTATTTTTTCAAAATCAACACAAGGTATGAACTTTTGCTATACGTCAATATTATGCCTGACTTGCATAAGAATTTCCCATATGACCTGGGTCTAAAATACATATTTCCTGTAACACATTGTACAAATAGTAGGTGATTATTATAACTAAATCAAAAAAATCATTTCTAATGCAAAAAGGTTTTTAAATAATCTAAAACAGGTGAAAATGTCTTTGATAATTAATATATATTCCTGTGGATTATATTGAAAACTTTGGATCTTGATAGTTTTTTCTTATGAAAAGCATTTTAACTGTTTATAAAAAGACAAAATTAATATTAGGGAAATGAATGTACCCATAATACCCAGAGCATCTGCTGTTGCATTTAAAATTTAAACCAGACTGTAGGTTTTTCCTTAGTGTGTCTATAATTAAGACACGTAAAATTCTCCATCCTTAATTATCACTATACATCACTTCCTTAAATACATTGCTTCTTTAAAGAAAGAAGGTTTAACATTATTTCTGCCTTCTATATAATGCAATACATTTACAGTTTGTGTGTGTGCATGTGCCTAGCAGAAACGCTACATGAATTTTGTTTTCTAGGTGAAATTGTAAATCTTTCTTTTAAGAATGTACCATATCTAAACATGTAATTACTGTTCTTAGAAATCAGATATTCGTAAACTGCCTACAGTGAGGCTAATATCATGCAAAGTCTCTTACACTCTAATGATAAAGATCTTGCTGTGAGAACTTGTGTAAGAATTTGAACCTTTTTATTTGCTAGAGTTATAGCTCTAATATTTGGATTTATAAACAATGTTATCATGCTATATCTCCCTTATATGCTAACCCCAGTATAATTTTATTGTTTCCTATGAAAAGAACTTAGGCCTGGTCTACACACACTTTTTGTATTGACATAACAATTTCAGGTAGGGGCATGAATTTTATTTTTATACTGATATAGGTAAATTGGTACAACATCCCAGTATGGATGCAGTTATACTTTCATAAAGTTATACTAGTATTGTTTGTTTTTTTTATAGAAATACTGTTATAATGTCATGCACCCTAGGATGTTGTTCAGATCGAAGTATATCAGTTTCTAAACTGACATACGGTTTTGTAGGTACATATAACTTTTAATGAGGGCGACCGAGGCCTCACCTAACCATTTTAAATAACACAATAGAGAAATCTAACCATAAATAGAGGTTTTTCAGATTGGGAAAGTAATCTGATATAAACAATAGGGTGATTAATAAACTCTCACCCTAAACTTTCCAATTGTTGTACTTCAGTTGAATAGTTATGGTTACCTCAGTATCTGCACTGTTCATTGTACTCCTCTATATATAATATGGGAAACATCCCAACTAATGCAAATATTGAGGTAAAATTATTTGGTTCTCTTTGATCACTAGTAGTTTCAAAATGTGACTACTGCATATACAACAGTATTCAACAATAGTGTCCAGTGTGACATGAAGAGAATGGAATCTACTCCTAACAAACCTGCTGAGAATAGACATGGTAGAACACTGATTAGAAACACATTCACAGTCCTCTGTAAGTCTGCTCCTTTGTGAGAATCAGCTACTGAGAAAGGACACAGTGCTTCCACTGTCCATCTGTTAGTTGTGAGGTTCTGTTTGTTGTGGGGACACTTAAACTTTCACTGTGGGTGTGATGAAAGCCCTACTTGTAGAGACTGCCAGGCAGATGTGCTGAAGCAGCCCACACTTGGCCAACGCCTTCTGGGCCATGCTGGTTGGGTGCCTGCAGGTCTGCTGGTAGAGGGAGATTTGCCAGCATCTTATGCCTCCACAAATGCCCTCCTAACTGACTTATTGTCACCAGGTGTCTTATGCCAGATCCTGGTTTTAGCAGAACCTGTCTCCATAGAAAAATGGTTTTAAAAGAAAGTCAGCTGATACAAAAACAAATCTCTGAGAACTACGTAGGGTGCAAAAGCGATATCCTCTCCAGCCAATATTACTTATTTCTTGAACAAATAAAATCTGATCAAATAAATTACCATATATCAAATAACAACATGAAATAGGATTTTTATGCCTCAAATAATCTATCATACATATGTAACCACTAACAATGTGTGCTACCCAGTGAGTACTAGCTGTTTGTTTATTCATTAGATCTTCAAAAAAAAACAACCCTACATTGCCTCAAGATATAGAAGACAGAGTAATCTAAACTTTGCAAGCAAATTATACAGCCAGTTCCACAGGGTTCTATAGTTGATTATAAGGCATCACCAAGAAGTTTGAAAGACTGAATGATAAAGAAAAGAAAAGAAAAAGAGCTCCAAATTGAAAATCGTGGTAACTGAAAAAGACAATACTGGTTAATTTTATATGCAACTTTGTATCATAATTTTGTTTAGTGTACACTTCTCTTCAGCAACTTGCATCTTTCTGCATCTTTAGCAACTTGCTCTCGTGAATTGTTGTGATAGCAAGAGTTACCTTAAATTACCATAAAGATACTTCAAACTCGAGCTTATATACTTGATTTGACTGAAGTAGGTTTTTTGTTGTGCATGCAAATGGTTACATATCACCCACAACTACTGTTTGAGCACTTACAGAAGGGCCACATTTTCAAACTATCTTCATACCCACCAGCTACCACTGGGACACTTAGTCATATTTTTTTGAGGAGCTCAATACTCAAATGCAAAGATTGCTTGGTAATCTGACTATTTATTTTAGTTCCTAAATAGCAGTGGAGATCTGAAAATCTGGCTTACATTCTCAGGGCCCTTCATTACTTCAGATAATTTACTGCTGATTGTCCCTCCTCCTAAACCACAAAATAAACAGGCTTTGGCTTTTGTTGGTGCTTGCTTCTGACAACCCTAATGCTACCTGCATGGCCTCCAGCTGAACAGCTTCCACTCAGGGAAACACCTATGATCTGCTCCTTTCTTTTCACTGAGGAAACAATTGTCTTCTGGAAACCTTCGTAGTTGTTGCTTTATTTCTCTGGGGGATTTTTTTTAGCCTTTTATTTGCCATTTCCTTTTCTACAGCACTTTCCAGTGGTTGGCCTGATTCCAGTACTGATGTAGCTGTTGAGCCTCTGATCTCTCACTTTTCTTTACTTCTCCTTTATCCAAGTGATTTTTTCCAGCTCTTCTCTGTTGTGGCCTGACCTCCTTAGCACCTGTGCAGCTTGGCCCAGTCTGCTTTAATGATATTTTAGAATCTTTTCTTCACCAGGAATCCCTTCACCAGCTTCCCTTTACCTTCTTCTATTCCTTCCTATAGCTCTAATCTTATTTATTCCTACTCATTCTGTTTCAACTACTGAAGAATTCCCACCTAACTGCTCAAAATATTTTCATTCTCAGATATTTGAGCACAGATAATCTGCCTCACCTCCAAAATGCCATGTACACCTATTGTGTTGTATGTACCAGATTCTAACACAGTACAGCTCTTTGTCCCCATCTAGTGGCTAGACCCTTAAAAAAGGGTATGAGATTGGTATTGCCTTTGCAGTAATACTACTTGTTCTTTTGTTCAAGCAATAGTGGCTCATGGTTTTTAGAACTGGAGGTTGTGGGTTCTGTCCCTGCAGATGACCCAGTCAAGAGGCATTGTTACATGTACAATATAGATGGTTCTTGGGAGAGTATTTTCCATGTATGTGCACGCGTACATGTGCACACAAAACCTATGTTTTCAATGTGGTCAAACAGCACAGTAATCAGGGTTTTAGATTTAGGGGCTTCTAGAGGAAGAATATCAGAGATGTAAGTGATCAAGTACTTGGCATCCTTTTCTTAATTTTTTACGGTTTCTGTAGATGTTCCAATGAACTCTGCTTCCTAATCATTGTTTTTGGTTCAGCTCTTTCTTTTTGGGAAGGAAGAATACATTCTATTATCATCTTATCTGCCAGTTCTAGTGCAAGTTAGACATTGTCAACATATTACTTAACACCTTTTATTTCTGTGATGGCGCACACACACACGATGAATTTTTACTTGAAAGTTTCTATGTTTGATGTTTTGTTTTTTAATTTCCTCCATTAGTAGTTAGTGATATGTATGAAATGCCAGCTGAATTATGTTCTGGTGAGGTCTGGACGGGGGATCCTGCTTTGCTATGTCTCTTTGGTTATTCTATCTGATGTGCTGTGCCTTTCAATTAAACCCAATTTTTTTTAGGAGAAAAAAAGTAATCCTACAATAAGCTAGTGCTTCACAGTTTTGATTTGTGGCCTCACTACCTTGGGCTGGGATTAAGCTTGGTGAATTCTTGGGTTTTCCATGGAGGACTTCCATCCTATTAGATGCTAAAAGAAGTGGTGGTGGTATTGGAGTTTGCATACTACCCTCGGAGTAACTGTTGAATCTATTCCCCGGGATGGTGTTTGAAGGCAACTTTCTGGTAGAAGTGCCCGACCTTTGGGTGATACTCAAAGTTGAGGTCCTAACTGCCTGTGGTAATTGGATCACATTTCATTTTTTTGCAACACTATACAAGGCTAGTCCCAATGTGTTGGTAAAATTGCTGTAAAAGTATAACCTAATCTCACTACAAAGTGGTTGCCGAGTGAGCACTAAGATGATGTTATGAGAGTGTGTAAGAAAGGCTCCTCTTCCCATAGCTGCAGTAGCTTGCATTCTAACAAATATCTATGAAAGGGAAAATGGGAGTTTCTACTTCGTGGTGCTTCATCTTTGCCTGATTTTATATGGAGCAGTGCAAATCTGAATCAGAACCACAAAAGCAGCCAGCCTCTTCAAAATCTTTTTCAAGTTAAACAGATAAAAATATTCATAGTAAATAAATCTTAATAGTAACTAAATGGTCTATGGAAGCCATTCAAGAAAAGTCTTGGGATTTTTTTATTTTTTTTTTTTGGAGGGTGGAGGAATGTGTCTGTGTGTGTATCCAACTTCTGAATATAAACACAGGATGGTGCAAGCTGTCTCTTCGGCGTCTCCCCTGAGCTTTCCTCTTTGAAAGGTAATTCTCTGTTTTCAGTAAGATGTGGAAATGAAGAGGCGTTTTTCCATTCTTTTGGGTTACAAATTATAATGATATAATTTCACTAGTAATTGAGTTTTCCATCACACTAATTAAAAACTGAAATATAGATTAAATGAAAGGAATCAGATTCTTTTGGGACCTGTAAGTTTATAAAGTGTAACATTTATAATCCAGCTCATGTAAGTAGAGTCAATTAAAGTTACCAAGATGTGTGTGTTTATACATAGGCCCTCTCCTTCTCTGACTTCACAGCTCAGGGAAAAAAATTAAACTTGGTTATGATTAGAGAGCCACTTACCTTCAAGTTCTGCAGTACTCATGTTTATTTAATCATTAATCTTATCCCATTTATTTTAGGGTGGCACATCTTTTATACATTCATAAAATGTATGTGAATATATTTATATTTTAAAACAAAATAATACAATGGAAACAATTTTTAAACTACAGTTCAGTTATCACTTTTAATGACTTTTTTAAATGAATTTGAGTCCTGTAAGATTATTGGCGATTTAGAATGTATATCTTTTAAAACAGGTCATAATGCTACATTACTGAGTATTTAAAATATGTATATAATAGAGAATTTAAAATATGGTTTTATATATCTTATGTTAACTAAGGTGATTCTATGTTTTCTATGGGAGAGAGAGTCTAAAACAAAGTACATTCAGGAGTTTAGCTCTGTACCTGCCTCCTTGGCCACTTGATCATAAATCTTGAACCAGACTCAGCAGGCTACTCTTTGGCTCATCCAGAGTTGCTGCAACTCATGCACCAG
The DNA here is from genome assembly GCF_026122565.2 of Emydura macquarii macquarii. Classification (NCBI taxonomy): domain Eukaryota; kingdom Metazoa; phylum Chordata; order Testudines; family Chelidae; genus Emydura; species Emydura macquarii. Next base: position 7,281,275 of record NW_027133614.1, read on the forward strand.
ATTGGGTTGGTTTCTTCTCCATGCTGTGACTTTGGGACAGTGTTGCAGATTGTAATTCACATGGTGCAAGAGTTCCCAACTCAACATCTGGAGGATAGTTTACAATGCTTAGTCTCACTTGATACAGAGGTTGTCCTCTGGTTATGGAACTTGGACAATGAGCACTGTTATCTACATGTGAGAAGAAGTAAGGTGATATATATTTGCATATACAAAAAACATGCAAAAAAGTTTGCATTTATGTTTCACATGCAATAGACAAATATACAGTCTATGTATATGCATGCATAATATTTTTGTATATTAATCCTTAAATACATTTTCCAGTATGTTCTAAAATGCATTAGAAATAAAGCTAAAAGCAGATAGAATGTTTTGAATTTATTCTTTACATATTTCTCCAGTCCTTATGAAAACTACTTTCTGATCCATTTTGATTATTATCCATGTGTGCCTTCTGCAGAGAGCTGATAATTGACAGAGATGACCTAATAGCCTGCTAATGAGCTCTTTCCCCAGTAGAACTTTGTCAGATTCAGGAGAGTCATTGACGACCAAGTACTGAATCAAGGTTGGCAATTAATCCAGCCAAGGGCACCGGTTTGCAACATTGTGCATCTAGGGATCACCAGCCAGGTTTGTACAGACAGTATTTTTATTCATAGTTTCCACTGAAAGATTTAATTTTTAAAAAGTATGTCTTAAGGCCCTGGGATGTGGGCTGATATTTTTGGTGCTTTATAATGGCTCTGATATATAATAATTTATGACAATTTAAAAAATATTTATTTGAATGGAGGAAAAAATCTTTCCACTTTCAGGCTCTCTTGTGTTCAGAAAGATGGCCCAAATTGTGAATAGAGAAAAGCATCATAAAAATAAGAATACATTTTGGAACATTTTTCCATAATCAGAGTGATGGTCAGAAAGAGTTAAAGACTCAGAAGCTAGGCTAATCTGTCAGTAGTAACAACTCCAGGATTCTTCTCTTTGTCAAAATGGAATATATCCATCTGTCCCAGGCATCAATCAGTCATTGCTAAATCTGTTGCTTTTTAAGTCAATGATCTATTTTGTGTGTGCGGTATAGCTGCTCCACCTATTCTCTCAGAGAATATGAGGGCTGCTTAAGCAAAGAGAGAGAGCCGTCCTTCACCCGCTGGATTGGGCTTGCCAAACATAATTGATGATGATGGAGAGGGATCACACCCCTATGTACAGGGCTGGTGTGAGGAGTTTGAGGTTAATTAGTTGGATGGTTCATTGGGGAGCACTGTAAACGTAACTGACAACTTTTACATTTTGTGGGGTTCGGGAAAGTCACCTTTGCTGTGAAAGTGCAGTACACTTCCAACGCTAGTAATTGGTTTGTGCTTTCCAAGTTATCTTCACAATGAAAAGATATTGAAACTTTTTTCCTTAAAAACAGCTTAGACTCTTCTTTACAGGGTGGCCCAGGGCAATGCATTCAGTGGAGCCCATCAAGCATCTCTGCAACTAACAGGCACCTAACAAATTCAGAATTAGTTTATTATTTATATTTCCAAAGCACACTGCATGAGAGTCTAGCCAATCAACTCCCATTGCCATTGATATTTGTAAGACTCTCATGGCTAAATTCCATATGTTGTGTCGCTATGAAAATTTAAGGTAGTGAAAGGTTTTCCATGGTGCACCTGTATGAATTAAATCACATTCTGGTGTGTTGTACTGAAATTGCATTTGATTACAACAAATTGCTTTTCCCCTTTAAATAGGTTTAATTTCAGTTACTGATCACAAACTCTTAACAACTACCATTCTCTCATGCCTTAATGCCCTTGAATAAATCTGTTTTTGGGACCTGAGACCTGCTTTTGACAGTACCCACAAACTGGAGACATATCTATTACTTAGGGTTTCTTTACAGCAATTCACAGTATGGGGGTGAGATTTCTAAGTTTATGTTTGAAACTGTCCTACATTAAAGCACAGTAGAGAACTTTTTCATGCACACAAGCAGGGTCTACACAGACCAATTTGTATACAACACGATCATTCGCTTTAGAACTCGCACTCCCTCAGAGCATTTGGTGCTTCGTGTGGTCAAAGGCAGGTATTTGTGCTAACTGGTGGTTAAATTACTAAATACAGGATGCTTGTTGGGGTCTACCAAAATAAGGATCCATGCTGATGTAAGTGCAAACTCCATTAGAGGAATTTCAAAGCAACAGCATCAAAACTATTTAGGGGCTATGTAGAGTTCAGTTGGAAAATTTCACCCTACATAGAACTTTATATAGTTATATTCTTCTTTTATATAGTTATATTCTTCTTTATATTATTCTCGTGTGTGTGTGTGTATCATTTACTTCTATTATACCATTATGAATATTGATTGGCCTACTCATCTACTCCTTTGCAACAATAAGGTGCCAATGAATGTACAGCTTGGTTGGTGTTTATTGTAAGTCAGAAAAATATCAGAAGATTTATGTGAGGTAAGAACCTAGTGAAAGAAACCATGACACATTAAGTGACTACGGTGCGATCCCTGATTCTTCTTCCTCTTATACTAGTGTAAATCGTGAGCAACTCTATTCAAATCAATGCAGTTACACCAATGGAAGTGAAAAGACAATCTTTAAATGCAGCTTTAGGCTCTTAGTAAAGTATAATGTATGAAATAGAACCAGTTAGTTAAAAGTAAGGCTTTCTGATTTATTGAGTGTTTAGGTTCATAAAACTTGTTAATTCTAAGCAAAAGAGCATTACAACTTTTAAGAATATTTTGTGAGAATACCATCTCTTTAAGAGTCATGTTGAAAATACACATTCAGCAGTTTCACATGGACCATAAGAGGAGCTGATGTTGTCTAAAATGATCTATTGAACTAGGTTTCTTTCTGTTTCAAGATTTATCCTTATATCCTCATATAAACATGAGGCTTGAAAATCTCTTCTTGGTGTCAGTAAGTGAATGGTCTTCATTTTGAGCAAGTATTGGAAGAGAGGTTTGGAAGTAACTTGCAGAGTGGTTTCCTGCTAACTTTCTCATGTTCCTTTTAGAGATACATAAATTCACAGTAAACAGTTTAATTCACAAACATTTTTGGTTGTGAATTCTTGGGTAATTGGTTATTTTTACCTATTTGTTTGCTTTTTGTTATTGTTTGAAACTTAATATGGGGTGTGTGAACGTTTTACAATGGAAACTTTAATTGCATGAATGTTCATCAATGAACAACAACAAAGAGGGCACGAACTTGGTGGGCCGGATCCTTAACTGGCATAAATAGCTTTAGGGTTTGGTCTGGTGACTCTAAATTCAATTTCTAATTTGCCAAATTGTCAGAAAATATTTTGTTAGCCTTAATCCAGATCTAATTTGTTTAGGACTGGAGCAGCCATTGCGCAATTGGGTTGATAAAAATATAGAATTAAAGACATGTAGGTAGCATTTTATTATTTTTAAGAATTTCTAGAGGAACAGCATTAAGGATGAGCAAGGAACATACTCCATTAACCACTTGTATGGGCTATTAACTTCCTCAGGGATATTGTGAAGATTAATTAGTTAATGTTTCTACAGTGCTTTGAAGTTAAGTGCTATGTACTATTATGGAATTGCTAAATTCTTTTTTAAAATTGTGGTTACTGAACATTTTTAGGGGAAAAAACAGTTAAAATTAAAAAAAAAAAACATAGATAAAAGTGATCCTTCAGAAAGATTAATACACAGTTTCTTTTATGAATCATAATAGAAAGCTTATTGAAGAAAATAAGGATTTATTTTGTGCGAAAGAGAGAGAGAGAGCGCGAGATGGTGAGGAGCAATCTCTGGGTAATGAATGGGGTAACTTATTGATAGCAACAATATGGAAAGATATAAAAGGCTTGTACCATAATTCTTTAAAACTAATCTTTTCAATCAGAAATAGGCAGGAAGATATAGACAGAGAAGAGAGAACACAAAACCATAGGAAAAAAGAGCAAAAAGTAAATAGAAAGCTAATGCCTTCCCTCAATTCCAAAAGAAAAAAAAACATTACCTGACAAATTTACACACATTATCATTCAGTTATTGTCCAAGCTTCTGATTCTGTAAACCGTTCTGCATGAGCTGATTCCTGTGCCAGTACAAAGGCCCATTAAAGTCAGTAGTACTCCAGACATGTGGGTATCCACCCACAAGAAGGAGTTTGCAAGATTGGGACCTCTGTATTTTGAAAGAGTATCATTCAATATATGAATAAACTCAAAAGAATCCATTTCACCCACCACCAAAAAAAATTTTGCAAAGCCGTTGTTTCAGGATTCTGCCTCTTTGAAAACTGAATTTGTTTTTGCCATAATTCATACTATTGACTTTTATAGGGGTCTCATTTCACTAAAATCGTTCTAAAAATGCATTTTATTGCATTAGGTACTACAAATGCAGAAATGTTATAGCCATAATTTTCTCCCACAAAAGTTGACTCAATAAACATGACTGTAATATGTTCTGCAGTACATTTGCTTTTTCACACTAACAACCATCATCATTCTTCAGTCATTTTTTAATTTAATCTTTGCTGGTAACCTGTGGTAGCAATGCTGTATTTTAAATATTCATCTCACTTTAGTTTTCCCAGGAAATTCATGAGTTGACATCAATATCCTTTTATGTGTTGAGCTTTTCCCATTAAATGTCTGATTATTTAACATTAGCTTTGGAAACATGGAATCTAACATATTTTAAGAAGCAAGTCACCCTTTTGTGATACAGCCTAAAATGTTGAGTGTAATTTTTTTCATCATAAAATAACTTTTTAATTGAAGAGTTTATATTTTAAAAAAGATTGGATCACCAAAGGCAATATATTGAGCAAATAATGTATTTGACACCATTTTCATAATTTGTACTCTTCCCAACAGAGAAATTCAATTCACTTCCGATTGTGCATCTGCCATTGTACAAAACCACTAGTAATATATTGCTAATGTTAAAGATGCTGCTGGAATGTATATCTAAACATCTCCAGAATACACTAAAATTTAGGAAATGTTATTTTCTCTATACTGTGTACTTAGAAAAAATTGTAGCATTCTTGCATTCTGCATATTCTTTTTAGGAAAATATTTGTGCTGATCCCTAATAATTCAGGGCATAACGACTGGGAATGGCATTCAACTCTGTATGTAAGGCCAGTACAAGACCTATACATTATATAAGTCCAACTTCAGCCAATCTAGCATAATACTGTTTACAAATTAAGATCCATATGGGTTTCAGTGCATCTTAAGGGTGCATAACCTTTATGCTTTGTCTCTTCAGAGGGATGCATTTTATCCATGTAGGAAAATCTATTTGTGGAGCAATAATACTGAGGTGTCGCCAAGTACATTACAAATGGGGTTGGAAAAGTAGGGCTTAAATACACTACAGACTTTACATTGCCCCTTTGAACAAGCGTTAAATGGGAATTTTGTCTGAAGAATTCTCAGACTCTAAGATCAGAAGGGACCATATGATCATCTAATCATGATTGGAGGTAAAATTTCAAAAGCATCTAAGTGGTTTAAGAGCCTAAGGCCTGGTCTACACTTATTCTCAAATTCGGCGGCAGTCGATGGGAGATATGCAAGCCACTCTACATAGCTTGCATATCTCCTATTGATTTACTAAATTCTACATACCATGGCATCCCCACTACTCTGCGCCAATGGGAAATGCTCTCCCGTCAACACAGCATTACTCTTTTTCCGGGGGTGGATTTTTTAAGTCGATTTCCAGATTGATTGAGTGGGTCTCCACTTCGACTCAATCGATCCCAAAGAATCGATCTGACGCTGGCAAATTTGTCAGTGAAGATATGTCAATGAATGTCAGTAAAGACATACTCTAAGTCCAATTGATTTTCAAACCAATTTTCTGCCAGTTCACGAGCCAAATATATTTTTAGAGCCCAACCTGATCCCTCTGAAATCAGTGGCAAAACTCTCTCATTGATTTCGATGAGAACAGGATTGAGCTTTTAGAGTCTGATCCTGGGAAGTGTTGAGCACCCACAATTCCCATTTTAGTCAGTGAGGGTTCTTGACATCTCAGAGAAAGTCCACAGCACCTTGCAGGATGGAACCATTTGTTTGGAAGAGTTGTGCTATACCTATTTATCATTGATCCTAATGCATGCTTATGTATAGTTACAGAATGGAGAGAACGTTTTCTTAGTTCTTAAACTAACAGAATGAAAGATTAGCAGATTTGGTAGTATATAATAGTTCCTACAAGGTTTTGGTTTTCCAGAGGGAATTAATATGCAAAAGCAAAAGATTTTGCTGTTGTATATTGGAGAAATTGCATGTAGCAATGGTAGAGAAATAATTTGTACACAGGCTTTGTAGCAATAAATTGAGCAGTTTAGGGAAGGGCCATAATTTATCCTTTAATTTTATGTTCTCTATTTTCATTGAAAGACTTAAAAGAAATGGAAACAAAGATGAATTGAGTTAATTTATCGTGACAGTGCCTAATCATGTCTTTGGTAGGAATAACATGGGCATATCATGTGCACCATCAGATGGACATTATGAACAAATTCCATAAACAACTGAAATCTTTGGCAAACCTATTAGCTCCCAGCTATTATTTGAGTGTAGCTAATCCCTTGAATACATATCCTACTGCAGAGCTTCTCATGAATCTATGCATAGCAAGTAGCACCACAGCTTGGTTCCCAGTTTGCAGTAACTTCAGACAACAAATACAATTGTTAGTGGCTGCAACACACACACACACAAAGTACTATTCCTATTACTCTGTTAGCTGATGGTGTAGTAAGAATAGTAGGCCCCCACATCTGTGGGTTTGTCACTCACTGAGTCACATGCACAGAATAGGCACATTATCTCTCTTTTTACTTCAAGATGTACACACCTTTTAATTCCTTTTTTATTCCAAGGGGGTGCAGAAAGCATTTTCTATCAATGTGTGGTTGGTGGCAGGAAGGGAGCCAAAGAACTCGGTCTGCAAAAGAAGGAGGAGACAGAATTTTATATGCAGAGTTCCTACAGTGAGACCCCGTCTATCCCTTTCCTTAGGCTGGAAAAGAATTATCTTTGGATACCAAATAAACAAACAAACCAGAAAAAAACCCTCCAATATAGCACATTGTCCAAGCAAAAACACACTGGGAAAATGTCTCAGGTCACATTCTTCAGGAGCTTGAGACATACATTAGAGAAAAGTTTTATCCATGTTTTTTACTATTGCAGCCAAACAATCACTAAGTATTTGCATTGCTAGATCTAATCACTCTAAGATAGCTTTATCTGACAACATCTGCATCTGGTAAAGGAAAACAAGTGAAAATTGACAACTGTGATACATCAAGGTCAGAGGGCAGCTGGAGAGTAGTAGAAGGGAGCTATATATGCCCTAGAATGCTGAGGGTCCTATTCCCTGCAGACTAAGGCTATGTCTACACTGCAGCACTAATTCAAATTAGCTTAATTCTAATTACAGAAAGCAATTTATAGAAAGTGCTGCAGACTGTCCATACTACAGTGTTTGTGCTGGTTTCTTGCGTCCACATTGGCCAGCCTTAATTCGAATTAGAAAGCAGTGCAATGTGGGAAGCTATCCCACAGTGCAACTAACCATAGAGGCTGTTGTGACGAGTGTTATCATTGCAGGATGCAGCGCTGCTTCCCCCACCCCCAAACAAACCGGAAAAGGATTTTCATGCTGTTTTTTTTACTCCCCCGGTCACCATTGCTGCAGGCACTTGGAGACAGCTGAACTATGCTCTCATTTTGACCATGACAAATACATTGCAGCTTATCCGGATTACATTAGAACTGTATGCTGTTTGCCTTTTATGCTCCCCCAGCACCCCCTGTATATTGCTTGCCTTTGATTTTGATTCTACAGGTGTCTGTAGAATGTAAGATAAATAACAACAGAGTCAGTTAGTGCATTAATACAGTGATACAAATGTTTCCATTTCACTGATGGAAAGCATGGTATAATGTATCCACATGTAGCACTGTGAATAAACTCTTAAGAAAGTATCAATTTCCATGATTGGCCACTGAAACAATGTAGCAAAGAATTTCCTCTCACTGCCGGCATTTAAAACCCATTCACCAACACGTGAGGAGCGGGGTGGTTGGTGAAATCTTTCAAAGGGACAATCTTAAAGGGACAAACTGCAAAGGGCTTGCTGGGCAATTAAAATGCATTCACCACGTAGGGAGGGGGGTGGGGAGTGAAATCTTTCAACCCCTTAAAGAGACAAACTGCAAAGGGCTTGTTGTGTGTGTGTGGGGGGGGGGGGGGGCGGGGGTGATCGCAGCTTGGATTTTAAACCCACTCACTGCAGGAAATGAAGATTTAAATCTTCCCGGGGCTGCTTTGGGGGCGGGTACTGAAATGGGGCATCATGGGATACAGTCTGGAGGCCAATTATTCAAATTAAGTCCCATTGCATCCACACTCACACTAATGTGAATTAACTGATGTGCTTCAGGCACTAATCCAATTGCAAAGGTGGTTTTATTAATTCGATTTAAAGGCTCCTTAATTCAAATTAACAATGTGCAAGTGTAGACGCGGGAGTAATTAATTCGAATTAAGGGACTTTAATTCGAATTAAGCCACCAGTGTAGACCAGGCCTAAGATGGGGTTATTACAGGGCAATTAGGAGCACCTGAGGCCAATCAAGGCCCAGCCAGGAGCCTGATTAAAAACTCCTGCTACAGACAGGCGGGGAGCGACCTGGAGGCACAGTAGGAGGAGTGATGTGTTGTGTTGTGTGAAGGAGCAGAGAAGAATCCTGAGAAAGCTACTGGGACCAGGAGAGGGAAGACTTGTGCAAGCAGAGTGCAGAGCTTCTCTCAGGCCTCAGTGCCTGGGAAGTAAGCCCTGCCCAGGCAGAGAGAGAGCAGGGAACAAGGAGCTGAAGGGGCAGAGGAAGAAGTAGCCCCAAGGAAAGTGCAGACTTGGACACTGTCAGCAGTGCATAGCTGCTATTTGTAGGGCTCCTGGGCTGGGACCCAGAGTAGAGGGTGGGCCTGGGTCCCTTCCCCCTCTTCTCCCTGTGGGACATTACTCCCTGTTGGACCCCACACTTGGAGACTGGGTAACTGGTGGCGCCCTGATCATTATAAGAGAAAGAGCGTGAGACCCACTGAAGCAGAGCCAGCAGTTTGCCACACAACATAAATGTTAAAAGAGGAGATAAAACAATGTGTCTGAGGCCTGGCCGACACTGCCAGCAGCGTCAACAGGAGATACTTAAACTACATACTGACACTTGCATATCTCCTGCCAGCTTACTAAGATTCCCTGACCTCAGCGTCTCCACTGCGCTGCATCAACAGGAAACTCCCGATGGTTGATGCAGTGTTACTCTCTTTGGGGGTGGATTTACTGCATTGGCCAGAGAGGGCTTCCAGGGTCGATTGTGTGGTTCTCCACTGCCTGCTCAATTGATCCCACTGCGTTGAACTGTGGAGCCCAACACAGCACCTTCAGTGTAGACATAGCCGTGTGCTATTTAATAAAGGGGAAACCACTGGGTTACTACAGCCCTCAGAATGTAAAGAATAAGGCCAAATTACACTATCACAGTCTTGGTGTGTGTGACTCATTGCTGAAAAGGATACATCTAGTTTAATAACCCAGTTGCTCCAAAATGTAACATTAGAGGATCTGATACACTTTAGATGTGCACATAGAATCTCCACAAGGAGAAGAGGAAATCTGAGTGCACAGTACAGATCACCCTTTGTGACTTTAGGTATTAGGACACCCTGCTGTATCTTAAGTGTCCATCATTATCAAAGACATCCTATCAAATGGAGTTAAACTTCTGTTCTTTCCTATTCTTGAGCTAAACTCAAAAGCTGACTGATGAGAGAACTAAATTTTCAGTCATGTTTTCAAGTCAAGATTAAGGTTACTCAAGACAAGGGGGAAAATACCCCAACACTTTCTTGGATTGACTGTTAATTGGATGCTAAATAAAATCCAGTAGAAGAACAGGAAGAAGCTAACAGGAAGTGACAATAAAGAAAATAAAATCCTATCTGTTAGTCCTATAGTACTGGAGAAGCCTGTCCTTCCCAATTAACTGTATCTTGAGACAGTTGCCCCTTCAAGACTCTTGGCCCTGGATCACTGACTGTGTCATCCCAGAATTATGCCAGCCCCCATGAGGAAACCTCTAGTTGCCTCACCAATGATATTCTGGATTGAGTGAGAGATATTCTTGAAATCAGGAAGATTTTACATTTCTTGTAAAGGTTGGCAAATTGCCTCCATGAATAAAATAGTTGTGGAGCCCAAGAGGCCCCTGGAGCTGACAATTGCGGAGGCAGTTTGCTACTGAATTGAACTCTGCTGTGTGTTATTAATTTACTATATAATTACATTATAAAAGCAAATTACACCACTATTTCATTGCCGTTATTGTTATTGGTTTATGAATTAATTACTTGCCTTTTCTTGTTACTGTTAATTATACAAATACAATTTGCTTACCAACAAATGTGCTAATGTCCCTGATTAACCCCTTCACTAATAGTCCGTGTTCCAAATTCTATGATGCAGCAGAAAGCAGTAGTGTTCCTCCATAGTGCCATTACTTCACTGGAATGCCAATGCTTTAGAGATGACTTATGTGGGGGGGCAGTGCTGCATTTTTTCCTAATACATAAGTTGCAGGTCCATGATGAAACAGAGAAATAATTAACATCTAGTTTGTGCAACCCTTAATCACCTTGGTGAACAATTATGCAAATAAACCCATGAAAGTTAGTTAGCCAGTCTCAGTGGGGCTACCTATGTGAACATGAGTGGATGCTGTTCAGCGTGAGTAAGAAGTAAGAGTATGACCAGGTAGTCATAAACATTTGGCCTCTTGTCACCATGTTTGCAAGTTCTAAACAAATCTTCAATTGCCATACAGCAACTCAACACATTTATCTTCCAGTAATCCATCGTGTGTGTGTGTGTAATATAATCCAATCATACAATCCACTTCCAATACTATGACTACTGCTATATTAATCAAATTCCATTATATCATCAATATCTCTGTACGTATAATGGACCAATGCAACACAGCATCCTGTAAACATGAAGGGAAAAAAACCCAAAATAAATTAATTCCTTTTAGTAAATCAAATTATAATTGTATACTTTGAAATGACACCTCAGAGTAGAGGGCTACAACTTTTCCAGCTGCACAGACTTAATGTTGAGAGGTGTTCTAGCTTCCATTTTAATCTCCTGTATTCACATGTTCATAATTTTCTTAAAACCAATACAATTTGAACAGAAACTTTCCAGGCTTAGTCCAGGGTCAAGGTAGAATTATTTTTTGAAAGTTTGATAAGTCTCTAGACATTCTGGAGATATGGATGAATGAGGGAAGGAGATGGGTGGAAAAAATGTTCAGCTTTAAACAAATTTGGCACAAAAATTGCTGGAACAAAGTTGGCCAGTGTCCAACTTGCACACTTATTGGAAGAGTCCCTTCACTATCTAGGGAGAATATACAGGCAACTGAAAAGCCATTTCTGAGCTTGCTTAGTAGATATATACCAAAATGTAAGCAAAGTTTAGTAAACACATCTATGTGAAATTCAAAGTGTTTTGCTTTATGGAATTTTACATGAAAACTTTCGCTCTTCTTTTTCATACAATTTTTAGAGCTAGATACACATTAGAAGTGTTCTGTGTAAAACCCTCCTCCTGTTTCTCTCTCTTTCTTTTTAATGCTTTGGAGATAAAAACAATTAAAAAAGAGTGAGATTCTCCAAAGTGTTCAGTGGTGCCCGCATTCAGGTCCCATTGGAGTCAGTTGGAGTTTTACAATTAACTTTAATATGAGAATTTAGGCCAACCTTGAGAACTTAGGATAATTCTACCTTAAATGTTTAAACTTAAATTTTAGGTTTTAGATTTTTGCTTATAATTTTCTATTACAGTCTTTGGAACAACATCTCTTGCCTTGCATCAGTTCTTCATTCTTTCTTGCATATTTTCTCCTGTGGACAGTTTGGCTCTTTCTTCCTCTTCTCTAATAGTGAGCATCTAAATAACATAAAAATTATATTCTGTAGTGGTCCTCTCCAGGATAGGTTTTTCTTGTAGTCTCATATAATTATGACATCTGCAAACATCAGTGATGTCTACTTTTGAAGTAGCCCAGATTTGTTCTGACATCTTAAATATTCAGTGGAATGGTGGTAATTCAGGTGAAGTGAATCAGGTTAAGTGGCAGCTAGACAAAAATCATGGAGCTTATTTTCTGGTTATGCAGGTTACATTTAAATTATATTGAGTTTTCACTTGTATCTGTAGGAAATTGGGTTTATATGACCTGTGGTTTTCTCATTTTTCACTCATCACCGTTCACACAGATTTTAGGTAGTGACAAGTATTGCACTACAACCTCAGTTTAATTAGATTTTTGAACAGCATAAAACATAAAAATTATAATAATCTCAACTCAGTAACATTTGCCATTATTTTACTCAGTAAGCTGCTTTTGTATTTAGGCAAAATTCTAATGCTGAGGTTCATTTTGAACACACATGTTTATTCCAAAGTTCCCAGAATTCATGCTTCTAAAAGAAAAAGCATTGGGTTTTCCTATATCTGTAAATAAATAACTGCTTTACATGTACTCGACTCTACTTTTTAGCAGGTATTTGAAACACTGCATCTGGTGTTCTGTAGTTTATTACAGCTAATAAAATATAGCACGTTTTCAAACCTATAGTCTAGGACATAGCCAGAATCAAAAATTTATTTTTTTGTTCCCCACTCTGAAAATTATTTCAGCGGTTCATGTCTGCTATTGCATGTTTATTGGAAAGAACAGATTAGGGAAGTGTTCCTACATATCCTCTGGGAAACTGCAGAATTGTCATTTCCAAGAACACTACCTCATGAAGGCCATACTGCCAGAATTATACCCTACCACTGAGCTAACCATATCGAATCTAATTTTCCATCCCGTCAAAGTTAGTAGGAATTTTTTCTTCTTCCAACCAGAGGGGAATTCCCACAACATGTACTGCTCAGTCACGGGGCCAGAATGTGCTCTCCAATACTCATGTATAACAGATGGTGATGTCAGTGGAAGTTGTGGATTAGTAATTGGGGACAAAATTTGGCATAGAGAATTGAGTCATAGAAATGATCTTTTATTTAGTAAATGAAAATGCTAAATTAACAGTCTTGGAAACTGTTTACCCATAGAAAGAGGTATAACATAGAATCACAGAATCATAGAGTTGGAAGGGACCTCAGGAGGTCATCCAGTCCAACTCCCTGCTGAAAGCAGGACTAACCAGGACTAACCTCAGCTAAATAATCCCAGCCAGGGCTGTGTCAAGCCACAGCTTAAAAACCTCCAAAGATGGAGATTCCATCACCTCCCTAAGTAACCCATTCCAGTGCTTCACCACCCTCCTAGTGAAAACTTTTTCCTAATGTCCAACCTAGACCTCCCCCACTGCAACTTGAGACCGTTGCTCCTTGTTCTGCCATCTGCCACCACTGAGAACAGCCTAGCTCCATCCTCCCTGGAACCCCTTTCAGGTAGTTAAAGGCTGCTATCAAATCCCCCCTCATTCTTCTCTTCTGCAGACTAAACAAGCCTTGTTCCCTCAGCCTCTCCTCATACGTCTTGTGCTCCAGCCCCCTAATCATTTTTATTGCCCTTCGCTGGACTCTCTCCAACTTCTCCACATCCTTTTTGTAGTGGGGGGCCCAAAACTGGACAAATACTCCAAATGTGGCCTCACCAATGCCGAATAGAGGGGAATAATCACTTCCCGCGATCTGCTGGCAATGCTCCTATTAAAGCAGCCCAATATGCTATTAGCCTTCATGGCAACCAGGGCACACTGCTGACTCATATCCAGCTTCTTATCCACTGTTACCCCCAGGTCCTTTTCTGCAGAATTGCTGCCTAGATCATCGGTCCCCAGTCTGTAACTGTGCATGGGATTCTTCCGTCCTAAGTGCAGGACTCTACACTTGTCCTTGTTGAACCTCATCGGATATCTTTTGGCCCAATCCTCCACTTTGTTTAGGTCCTTCTGTATCGTATCCCTACCTTCCAGGGTATCTAACACTCCCCCTAGCTTAGTGTCATCTGAAAACTTGCTGAGGGTGCAATCTACCCCATCCTCCAGATCATTAATGAAGATGTTGAACAAAAACGGCTCCAGGACCGACCCCTGGGGCACTCCACTTGTTTGTTCCTGTGCCCTCAATAAGATTTCTTTAAATACAGTCAGCTCTCTTGGATTCCTTTCCCTCTCATATTAGCCTCCCAGGGAATCCTGCCCATCAGCTCCCTGAGGGAGTCAAAGTCCGCTTTTCTGAAGTCCATGGTCCGTATCCTACTGTTCTCCTTTCTTCCTTTTGTCAGGTTCCTGAACTCTACCATCTCATGGTCACTGCTGCCTAGGTTGCCACCCACTTCTACTTCCCCTACCAAATCTTCCCTGAGCAGCAACACTTCACATTTCCATGAAAATTTCCTCCATGCTGCCTAGCCACTATACATCAGCCCTGGGATGTAGAGGACCACTTCTAGGAGTGATAGTAGCTATGCTGCTGTTACCCTATAACATCAAAGCAAGCTACAGCAATGGAAGGTTTTTTGTAGGAACACCAGCTCTCAGAGTGGTGGCAACAAGGTTGATGTAAGCAATCTCTACACCAGCGGTTACGTCAGCATAGTTATTGTACTCAGAGTTAATCCTTCACACTAGGAATTTTTCTTACCTATAGAGGGAGGAGTGCAGGATAGCCCAAGTTCAAAACACCTTCGGACTTTGGGGGTTCAGAATCAAGATCCCTGGTTTGTGACTCAGGCCCATCATTAATTACCTATATGTGTATGCGCCTAGCATGAAATCCCAAGCATAGCTCTTCTCAGGCTTCTGCTCCATAATCTTGGTGAATAGCCCCATATGCAAATCATATTGCACATGTATCAAAAACTTAAACAGAAGTGTTTTAACAGAGCCTTCTTATTGTCCTGATCATTGATTCAGTTTATAATTGGAAAATAGTAAATGGGTTGTAGTTATACACCCATCTTCTTGCTATAAGATGTGGATGCACAAACTCCAGCAAAAGGGAAAATAATGTTGATCAAAACTGCAGATGGATAAAAAAGGTTAATCTTTACAATTTGATAGGAAATTGTAAGGAAAAGTACAAATTTTATGCAGCTTGACTAGGGAGGGGGGAATTGAAAGTCATGGGAATTTAAGCAGTGGTAAAATTTGACACATCCGTAAAATTAGTTTAGAACCATAATAAAGACACAGTGCCATTTATAATTAATCTTATTTAGAAAGCAAATAATGCATTTACTTATTTCTATAAAGACCTGATGTGATGTGTGAAGGGGCTGCAGTAATGAATCTTGAAACATATTGCTACTTCATTGGGTAGTTTACTTACAAGAATAAGGCAAGACTTGAGAAGATTCAACACATTTTGCCCAGATTTTACATAGTGCTATGGATATGATAGTGATGAAGAGTTAAGTGGATTACACAGAGAAGATGACTTGCTGAGATAATTATGCTAATGAGGATATAGTCAAACTTTCAGCAATAAAATCCTCCCATTTTCTTTTTCTACAGTTCTATAGTCAAAAATTTACTCTAGGGTCAAATGAATTGGCAGATGTAGTCTCTACTTTAAAGGACATTTTTATATAAATCTGGGAGAAATTACTGCAATTCTTGTGTTTTAAGAGCGCAACAAAATGAATTTAACATTTAGATAACACATATATTTGGTACTTCATTATCATTCAACAATTGTTTCTCTTAAGGTAAGTGTCACAAGATTGATAACACAATAATATCGTGATACCCTTGCTCACTGTTACTTCTGGGGATAGCCATTCCATTTCATGATGGATCATATACCCCTCTGGTGGCAGAATTCCGTAAAAAAACCCTATAAACTGTGGATCATATGGCCGTACCTCACTGCAGCCATGCAAGGTTGAGGTACTGCATCAAGCAGGATGTGACCACAAGAACACAGGCTTACTTTTGCTGGATGGAGGAGACCTGTCTTCACTGACAGGGAAGGTCGGAAGCAGCCCAGGGAAGGCTGATGCGGAGTGACAGATTGAATGCCTCTCCTGCCTCTCTCCCTTTGGGTCCTGTGCTGGGACCCAGTGGGAGGAGAGGGCCTGGATCCCACTTTCCCCCAACCCCCTGAGAGATTGTGGAAGACTCAGGGGGCAGGGCGGGCCTGAATTGTGGATAGGCCACCAGGCCCCCAGACGAGTCATGTCAAATCTTGGAGAGGATGTTTGGTCCCAGCCTGACTGGTCCCCGAGGGAAGCCCGCTACACTCACGCTGAATAGTATCTTACACTACAAGTAATTCCACTGAAGAAAATAAGACTATTCATGGAGCTAGGGTATCAGAAACAAAACTGGATTAAGAGCATCACAATCTCATCCTGTGAGAATGTGAAATAAACATTATTGGGGAAGAAAAATTAAATAGGATTTTCTTTGTCAGGTTTATAGCAGGGATTATTATTATTAAATTCACATTTTATTCTCCATGATTGAAGTTAGAAGGATTTGCCCCTCTAATATATTTCTGATGTCCCCTGAGTTGCTTAGATGTCATTGGTCTGCTTTTCATGGCAGAGTAACTAAACCAGTATTTTAAACTTTTCTCTTTATCTTCTAAGCAGGGGGAGACCTTGCATGACAAGGAGACCTATATTACACAAAGTTTGGACCAGCAGTTCTCAAACTTCATTTCACCACAACCGCCTTCTGAAAAAAAATTGCTTCACAACCCCAGGAAGGGGGACCGAAACCTGAGCCCAAGTCCCTCCGCTTGGCAAGGGGGGCAAAGGCTGACCACTTCAGCCCCAGATGGGGGCTATAACCTGAGTCCCATTGCCCAGGGCTGAAGCCTTCAGGCTTTGGCTTCAGCTCTGGGCCCCAGCAAGTCTAACATCAGCCCTGACAACCCTATTGGGGGTCCCAACCCACAGTTTGAGACCTGCTGGTTTAGACTAAATTTTCAGATCAAACTACATCTGTTGGACCTTGATCCTTTCCCCACTGATGTCAATAGCAAACTACTCTAAAGGCATTTACATTTGTGCTTAAAGTTAAGAACAAGCCTAAGTACTTTTCTGAATGAAGATATTTTTTCCTGAAAATGGTTGTGTTACAGACCTGGCTGAGCTCCCCCTGGTGAATGTTCACCAGGATGCTGGTCCTGTACTCAAACCTTTGGATTCCATACAGTCTTAAGCTTGCTGGGATCGGGCAAAATCTAGGTTCTGGATCTGGGCCTCTAAGCACACACTCAGGGTCTAGGTCCCCTATCCAACACATACAGGTACGAGATATCTGCAGTCCAACTGCCTAGGCCCTGAAACTAGTGCTGGTTCACCCAAGCCTCCACAGTATCTACTGAATTCTCCCTCAGGGATCCACCAAAGCTGTGGACTCTCTGGTTTCCTGTTTCACCTGAAGGGCTCTTCATGACAGTTAAAACAAGTAACCCACTGGCTTTGCAAAACAATTTTTAAACCAATCACACTGTACTCATAGTGAAATATAAGAAATGTACAGATCTATAGAAATTAATAAAACCTCCAGGCAAATCCCTGCCTTTTTCTTCATCCATCCTAAACAATCCTTTGGATTTTAATCACTGTTGTTCCAGAGGGACCACTTTTCTTCCCCTCCTTCCTGGCCTCGTTTTCTGATTGTGGTCTCCTCCCCACCTTCCTGGAGAGTAGCATCTGAAAGTTTCAGTCCCCTTTGTCAGATGACTCCAGTAAGTGGCTTCCAAACAGGCAATTTGTTGTTTAGCTGGGAGAACTCTTCTGGGCTACAGCCAGCTCATTGTTCTAAGGTACTTCCATGTGAATGGAAGACCATTTGACTCTTAATTGCTCTCCATTTTAACCTTCTGCTAGTGAGCATACAAGGTCTCTGCTAACTCCTCCTGGATTCTCAGTTCAATAAGGAGGTTAAAAGGCAACAGTGAAGATACCATGCATCTTACAATCAAAACAGCATGCACAAACAAAATGGGATTTATAATTTGATGTAGACGTGCTAATCTGTCATAGGACCTACAGGAGCAGTCTGACCCAGATATAAAAGCACTATGGCTACAAGTTCCAGAGGGGAAAGAGCTCTTTACTCTCTTTTTTGGTGAAAAAGGAAAAGTTTTGCCACAGAGAACTTTATTTCCATAGGCTACTTGTCCACAATTCCTTTAATGACAATTGAGAACTCATTAAAATTGTATATTGAACTTGGATTTCAGCATGTAGTGGGCTTGCAAAGACATTTGGAGATGGGAAGATTTCTTACCTTGTGGCCAAGAGCATGTTGCCAGGATTCTGTTCAAGGGATCTAACTGTTCTTGGCTCCTCTGTGGGGATGTCTCAGTGAGAGAAAAAGAAAACTGAGAACATCAGAGAGAGATGACACAGAGGACAACAGCAGAGCTGAGGGTAACTTCTGTGAGGCTCCACTTACCCATAGTGAAGCAGGAAAGGTGATCCTGTGGGGTTGGAGAGTGGAGACAAGCCAGCAGAGTCACTTGGACTACTAATCCAAACTGAGTTTGCAGTATAACAGATGGGTGTAGTGGTACAGCCAAGGAACTGTTGCCTGATGTGTAAGGGAAGGGAGTTAGACCCAGACAGACTGCACAGAGTAAAAAGAATATACAGTGTGTTATACTACTTGAATTTCATTTGACCCATTATGTATATTACAAAATGTACTATTGGTATCATTTATTTTCTGAGATATTGGTAATTGCTATTTACAGGAACTGCATTGCGTAAAGGATGATTTATGGATCAAGAAACTTAGCAAAGAAACAAATGTATGAGTTCTTAGCTCTCATACAGCTGAACTTTTTAATATGACTTCATAGTTTTCACCAGCAAATAAAGATGACCCTAATCTTATGCGGTACATATTTCTATTTGATAATGTTTATGTGGTAACATAATGAATGGTTACTAATAAGAGTAATGGAATATTCCATCTGAATTAAGCTATCTTTAAACAGTAATCAATGGTGAAGTGATTTCCCGCTTCCCCCTCTCCCCTGCCCCCAATATCTGATGTAAATGCTGGCAATTTGCTTGCTATTGTTACATTATGTCTATTAAATCAAATTTTCCAGAGGACAGTAAACAAGTGAGCTGTGCCTCCACTGATCTTGCTTCTGGTAGGCAATGCACCACTAAGAAAATTACCATCAATGGCAATAAAAATGAGGTTTATGACCTTATGCTGTCTTTTGAACAAATAGAACTGACTACATGTAGAAGGTTTCTGCTACCTTTTTTTCAAACTGAAGACTAATCTAAAAACCAATTCATGCAATAGATTCTAAAGACTGTTTTCTATTCAAAATGACTTATTTGGGATGTATTTAGACATTCAATTACCTGAACAGCTGGCTACTTGATTCTGCATCTATATTAACTCTTTGAAGAGATCAATTATTCACTGAATTTCTCCTTTTTATGTTCTCTACATTTTTCTGTTCATATCTCCTTTTGGTTGCAGTTATTTTAAAAAGATATTTAATAGAAATACATCACCCAATGGATTACTAATGAACTATGTTGAATGCATGTATAGAGTATTCTTTATTTGTTATTGGGGAGAGTGATTGGTCCATTTCGGCTTGCAAACACTTAAGCATATGCTTAACTTTATGCACTGTGAGTAGTCCCATTGAAGTCAATGAAGCTACTCTCTGTGGGTAAAGTGAACACATCAATGTGTCTGCAAGATCAGGGGGACAGTGTTTTCTCTGTTCCCCAGTTTGGTGAAGGCTGCTTGTGTCAGGCCTTGCCTTGATCTATCAGTATCACTAAATTAGGGGAGTTGTAATATTATAAGCTAGGATCAGATTTAAAGCAATTTTTCTTGTCACAGTCACACAGAGTAATTCCACGGCTTGTGTGTAGAGCTGGGCAAAAAGTTTGCATGTAGCTGTTTTCAGTGAAATATGGAGATATAGTGATATCAAAACAGTCCACAAAGGTGACTGGTAACTGCTGATAGTGGGGTGGTGGGTACAATGGAAGCAATCCCCCCGACACACACACATGAGCCGCGACAGGCATGGTCAAACTCCTGGTGACTGCCAAGGAACCCTTGACCCTCTGGCCCCTGCTGCCTCCCTGGGTTCCCCTCTTCCATCCCAGCACCCCCATCCCCTGCTGCCTCCCCCCAATTCCCCAGACTCCTCAAGCTCCCTTCTTGGCACTCAAGACAGGCTCGTCCAGACACAGTTTCAAGCAGGTAATGTGGCTGCCAGTGAAGGGATGGGACTCAGCCAGCTTCCCTATGCCCCTGCTAGCAGGGAGCTGTGCTGCCAGCCTGATCTCGCTTCCCTACTCTGGGTGCCACCCAGTGGGGCTCTGCGGGAATGCTAGCTTCCAGAGCCTTTCCAAGCCCGACTCCCACTCTGGCATAAATCTGGGGGGAGGAGAGCATATGACCCTCATGCCCCCCTCAAGCATTGCCTATGCATGAAATCGTATCATTTTCATCAAATTGTTTTGGATGGGGGGAAAGAAACCTAAAAAAAAATGTTTTGTTCTGACATTTTTTTTCAATTAAACATTTAATTGTTTTGTTTCAAAAAGTTTTGTGTTTCAGAAACAGTAAAATAATACTTTAAATCAAAATGAAACATTTCATTTTGGGTGGAACAAAATATTTAATCTGACTTTACACTTCTTAATATTAACTGAAAATTTTGAAAAATTTCATTTTCAGATAGACCAAAAATATTTTTTTCTAAATTGCCAGTGTATCGAAAAATCCATTATTCACTCAGTGTGACATTCCCCAGGATACAATCTGGACTGCTAATCAGATGTTTCCCTGAATTTTTCTAATCTGGGGTGCCTTTTACACTGCTTTGCTGTGAGAGCAACCACTCTTGGCCTTGCTCACACGCATCCTCTAGCATGTAAATTACTCCCAGCATTGTTATATGAGTGATTCTAGCCAGCCACTCCTGAATTATATTGCAGTGACACCATCAACTTGCCAGTCCCAGACTTGCCCCAGAAATGTGCATCTTATACAGCCCAGTTCTTTCCATCTAGACAATTCAAGCTCATAGAAAGTCTGTTATTTCATTAATAGAAAATGATATGCACAAACCCTGTTATCTCCAATGGAGTTTCCTAAACACTTCAGCCCAAACACACTGGCTTAGATCAAACAAGTTTATTAACTACAGAAAGATAGATTTTAGGTGATTACAAGTAATGAGGCATGAAAGTAACAATTAGTTACAAAGAAATTAAAGGTAAAATGCAAATTAATACCTAACTTAACAAGCTAAGTGAATTTAAAGCAAAAGGATTTCTCTCACCACATGCTTACAGCAGTCTGGCCGGATTTCTTCAGTCAGGACCCTACCCCAGTTCAATAATGCTTCCTTTGTCCTTCAAACGTTGTTGCCATGAGTAGAGATGAAGGAGGGAGTTGTTTTGTGGCCTCTGTTCCTCATTTTTATATCTTTTCCTTCTCTTTGAGAATCACCTGCAGCCAGGTTTCAGGTGACAACCAGTCTGTTTACATGGGAACCTGCAACTGTTCCATTGCCAAGATATAAGTTTCTCGCTCACATCCTTCTTCCTGCCAAAGAATGGATACTTAACCAGGTGATAGTCCATTTATTTTGTTGACACCTGGCTGAGGTGTCAGTTTGCCTTTTGTCTCTGAGGAACTGGTTTGTGCCTGCTTTTTTAGACATGTCTCAGTAATGTTGCCACACATATTTTACCAGGTCAATAATGATCAGCAAATTATGAGTTTTCAAATGATACCTCAAGAGGTGAACTTTCTACAAAATATATCAGTTTTGTAAAAAGGATAAATATAAGCATACATACTCTCACATCCAGCTCTAATGGTTAAATAGCTGGTGATAAATATAGTGCCCCTGGTGCCTTGGGGTTGTTAAACAATGACCCAAAGGCAAAACAAAATTCATACAAAATTTACCAGAGACTTTCTTTTTTACTAATAATCCAGCAATCTGTCACTGATCATCTAATTGTGTCATGTGCATGTGGTCCTCATGAGAAGAGTGCATTCAAATCCCTCTAGTAACCTCCATGTTGGTATTTCCTGTCAGTGCATCTGAAAATCTTGCTAATATCCATGATCTTTAACAAGAACACAAATCAGTGTAAGAAAAAGTCATCTCTTGGTCAAAATTGTTCTTGAAATGGTGAAAAATTCCATCTGTTTTGGATTCTGATAAGGGAAAATGACTAATTCTAATAATTAAAATGCTAGTAAAAAGGTGAAAGAACTGTATGATCGGGTTGAAGATGCATCATCACCCTCTACTGAGCACATCTGACCTCTGATTGTTAAGGAGGTCTCACCTGCTTGATAGCTCCTCATCACACAAATACCAGCACTGATCAGAAATTCTTCTTTCCATCTGCTGTTCCACAGATGCACAGTTGAGTCCTGGACTTAGACCTAGTCACAATGTTTTGTGCTTTATTTTCACTTCCAAAATACTACAAAATCCTGGATCTGAATGGGAAGTTCACACACGTAGGGTGACCAGATAGCAAGTGTGAAAAATTGGGACAGGGTAAGGTGGGGGTAATAGGTGCCTACATAAGACACAGCCCCAAATATCAGGACTGTCCCTATAAAAATGGGACATCTGGTCGCCCTATACACATGCCCCAGTTGGATAAAACTGCAGAGACTGAACTACTAGTAAGAGAGACTGATAAGAGCACATTTCCCTCTCACTAGTACTCCACTGGCTCCATACCCAATCCTGGCTACCCTTCCAAGTCTCTGTTCTAATCTGTAAAACTCTCAGGTTATGACTAAAATGTATTTAAACACCCATGACTGGCCCATGTTAGCTGACTTGGGCTCATGGGGACTCAAGCTGCTGGGGTGTAAAATTGAGGTGTAGACATTCAGGTTTGGCCTGCAATCTGGTCTCCCCCCAGGTTCTTCCCCTTCCAGTCCAAGCCTGAATGCCTACGCCATGATTTTACAGCTTTGTGAGCCTGAGTCAGCTGACATTGGCTAGCCACAGGTGTTTAATTATAGTGGAGATATACCCTCAATGGACTAGGTTCTAGCTACCTGACAGGATGTTCCAAGGCTCTCCACAATAGTTATGCTTAACTAGGACTCTTTTGACAGATAGACTTTTAATCTTCATGGTGCTGTTTAAGCTCTTGTGCTAACGAATTCAGGATCTTCTATTCTGAAGCAGACATTCTTTGCAATCTGCAAGTAGTTAAAAATATCAGTTCCATCCATCCTTTGATCATAACAGGAATTTGGATGTGTAAATCTCCATCCACATATTACAAACATAGTCCATTGAATTATACAAGAAAGTGACCCAAGCAACAAAATTCAGATCTAGATTATGAATCCTCGCAAAGATTGGAAATATTTGGTTCTGAGGTTTTGTTTCCAGCCCATCTGATTATGTAATGTGAGCATGCAAAATAACAAGGCAGATCACATTCAACACATAACAAAGAAAACCATAGTAGGGATTGTTATCACAGAGGGAAAATTGTACTATTTGTAAGTCAATTATATACATTTCCATCATGTTCATTATCCTCAGAATAGTGGCTGCTATCTGTTCCATTCTTTAAATAAAAGCCCAGTGAGGTCAGGGCATTTTCGTTCTTGTGGAATTTAAACACCAGGAAATTTACTATGATAAAATTGTATTGTCATGTATTTTCAGATGTTCTATGAACATATATTGATACATTTGGATTTTTCCATTTTTAAAAGCTAATTTTTTCAAAAAATAGGGTAACGTTGATAATTAACAAAGAGTGGTTAATTAATATCAGAAGTGAAAGGCTAGACAAGATGGCTAGTTGATGTTAAAAAATTATATGCCTTGGATAAGTCTGAAGCTTGGTTGTAAAATCAATATCAAAGGATATACAGGATATAAAGGTGTTTTGATTTCTTTTGAGAAGGAAAGAGGAGTACAAGATAAGGGAATGCTTGCTGGAAAACAATTTAAGTCAAAGAGGCTGAAATTTCATAGTACATCCATTGAAACTTCATAATTAACATGCTGTGCTGCAGGTGAGGGTTCACCTTTTCAAATATTTTGGCTTTGCTGTCTATATTACACCATAGCCTATTATTTATCAATATCCACTTGGGGTCAAAGTAGCTCTCTGCTATAACCAGTGTGAATATGAAGTAACTCCATTGAACTTCAGTTACTGGTAACTGCCAAGTGAATTTCATTGTTTTGCCGCCTAACTCACATAAGAAGCAGCACCTACAAGAGCCAATTTCTATTCTTAAAACAGAAGATGACAGTTTATCATACCGGTGTCAATCAGGAAAAAGTATACATGCAAATTAAAATTAGGTTAATTCAAAAACACAAAATTAGGGTATCACAGCCCTGTCCTCTCAGCTTTGCCCAGCACTTATGGTTTCCTATTGGAGAGCCCCACAACAGCAGGCTTTGAGAGCCATGAAGTTCACTGTGCATATCTAAATTACCCAAGAATTGTTTAGATACTATGGTGATGAATGCCATGGAAAACCCGAAGAGAGGCAGGTGACCCATTTGGTATACAGAGTAGTGATTCTGAAAATGACAAAAAGAAAAATGTAAAATGTCTCTTGGGCTGAATGCCTTTTGTCACAGGGCAGTCATTAGGTTTTTGTTTATTTGTACAGATTTGTTAAGGATTATGGAATATTTTATTCTTGAGAAAATGAATCCTGTGAGGAGCCACAGTCCCTGCTTTGAAGATAGATTTCTGTTTTGTTTCCGAGCAGCAATAATGCATTCAATAAGCTCTCCTATCATCACTATTGTGTCAATCTGCATTGAAGAGCTCAGCTGCTGATGATACAGTGAAAATGTTGGTTTTGTGTTTCATGACATCTTGTAACTGGTCAACAAAATGATGTGCAGAATGCTTTATAGACTGTTTGATTGGACTTCCTGCAATCATTGCAGTGAATGATACCTTTGGAGATGCATGTAAAATCACACATTAAAACAGACAGCTAATACAATGAATCTGTTAATGCTGTATTTACATGTCTGTTTCATGAGCATCATTTCAGACTTTTACTGAACTTTTTGTCTTAGGCTGCATTAGGTTAACTCAAATCCTTCCTTCAATTCATAACATTTAACAATATACAATAAAGATAGTACTTACACAGCTCTTTTTATCTTCTGAGTGCTATACATTATTGAACTAATGTACCAGGGCTCTCTCATTGCAGGGCCTGAATCACCTAGAGGTGGAGACAGGAAGCATCATCTCTTAGACCACAAGTTCATTTTCCATTTCCCCAGCCTCCTTCAGACTGTACCCTCATGCAACCTAACTAACAGGGGAAAGGAAACCCATTCCCAGATTTTAGTTATGTATATGCACATGCGCATGAAAACACACACACACACCAAAACAAATAAACAAAACCCGTCTACAGGGGAGAGGGACACAGAGAGCGCATGCGTGTGCTCACATGCAGATACACACAAACCATTGTTTGCACGATTTAATCCTTTGCATCGTGGTAATAGTGTAGCACACAGACCTTCTTGTCTTCAGTGTCGTTGTGGGGTTTGTTAGGTATTCCTTTTACTGACTTGTGAAACTTAACTACTATATTCAGTAAATTCATCTCCAAAACAAACCAACAAAAACGAAAAAGCAACCCACCCTTCTTTTGGAAAACAGAAACAAGAACAATAAAAACAGTGTATATCCCTTTAACTGTTGGTTTGAAGAATCATTATTATCCCAGAAAGCACATTTGAATCCCGGAAATTGTGAGAGGGTAATGAAATCCACACAAGCCTAGAGATATATCAAGATTTAGCAGTGATGTCAATTACATACTGTGGCATTCATCCTTATTTAATCTATAAAATGACAGAATTATTGGTATTTTTAATCTGGAAACAATTTTACTAAAGGAGTTTGCCTATATACAAACTTTTGTCTTTAAGAATTGGCATTTCAGAACATCCATTTCTATCTGTACAGGGAAACACCTATGTCTGTCAAGATATTCCATAGGCTTTACATTAGTGATATAAATGTATATTCCCATGCAGTGTCTACCTACAACTTGAATATAGATATTTCTGGTTGAAACTGGTGGTGGTTTTTTGTTTTGTTTTTTCTGCTGGTTCATTTTTGCTTTTTTTCTTGTCGTCAGAATTTCATGAAACATATCTAGCACCCAGATTCTATTGCATATTGGGTTGTGAAAATTTATGTTGGTGCAAAACTTTTCCTTTTGGACAAAAGTGCTTTGGCAGCATTCTCCTGTGCCTCAATAACCATGGAATCATGTTTTCTCCACAAGACAATCCTTCTCTCCTTATTCTGCAACAGTTACTGTCCAACTATGCTGGGAGAAGGACGAGACACACTGGATGTGGTTTAATTAGGCTGCAAGCTTACTCCTAAATGTCTGTGGGTACCGGACAGATAAAAATTACATAATCATTTACATTTCCCTGGAGGCCCTTTATTCATCCGGATCTCCAGCCAACCCAGTGTTGGGACATCACTACCTTCCTGCCGCAAATGAGGGCTGAGACATGGAGTTGACTACTTGCCATACCAGTCAAAGGAGCCCCAACCTTCCCCCCCCCACACACACACTTTAAAATATACCTCCTTTTGAATCCTTTCCCAATCTGTTTTATCTGATCACCATATCCCTTCCCTATGTAATACCTGCACTGGACATCTGCCCCAAGCTTTCAAAAATTGTTGCAACATCATAGTCTAATCCCCCTTTCATTCTTTGTCTCCCACCCCCGTCTCCAAGCTACTGGGGGGAGGTGGGAGAAAAAAACAACCTTGCCTTGGCCAATCTGGCGCTGAGGGAAAAATTCCTTTCCAGCCCCCTGAGAAAGGAGTGACTAACCTAATGCCCAAAACAAAGCATGACAACCTAGTATTTCTCTACTTCCAAGAGTGGAAGGGTTGGTGCTGCTCAGCCTGTCCAGGTAAAAGATGGCTTTCACTGCCCAGACTTGGGTGTAAATAAACCTGCTGTTCCAGATACCTTGCGGGGAAGGTCAGCATCCCCACACTGACCTGGGATGGAGCTGCCTCTCTAGCCATTCTTAAAGGGGCAATATACCTTCTCTGCCAAGCCTGAGAAAGGTCCCCGTCACTTAATGTGTGGTGAGGGTATATCATCAGCATTAACATCAGCTTCTGTGGAGACAAAATTGCCCCATTCTCTGGCTGACTCTATAATGGCCTGCTTGTTTCAATCATGGTAAACAATTAGGCAAGTTTATCTGTGGTACCTCTCTCTTTCTGTCAGTAGAACTGATGATTGGGAAATGCCTAAAAGTGATGAAGCTGTGTGTTTTGTTCCCCACATCTTAATGAGCTAGGCAGTGGCCCATTGATATAATTCCTGTTCTGAAGATACCCCTTTTGTGTGATTACTGTTCCAGTTGTTTCTCTTAATTGTGTTCATTTGCTTTAACTGAAAACTTCGCTCGGGTCTGAACCTATCTTTAGGATGTGGTATGCAGGCAAGAGATGTATGGAATGGGAAACTGATGGCACTGTAGTAAACTCATGTCCTACTGAAGTTGCATGATTGTAGGACAAGGGCACGCACTCATGGAACAAATAATTTACAAGGCCATGTGTATGCGATGGACACTACAGCAACATAGTCACAGCACTGCCCCCCGCCCCTCCATGGAACCCCACCGCTGCCGTGAAACCGCGCCGCTGCCGAATTCTCCCCCGCCGCCAGGGCCACCATCAGGCCCTCGATAGAAAAAAGGTTCCCCACCCCTGGTGTATATGGTGGGATTTTCAAAGGAGCCCAAGATAGAGTACTAGGTGTCCAAATTCTGCTGAAATTCACTGGAAGATGGGCATCTAATTCCTTTTGGCTGCTTTGAAAATTGCAACCAGAATCTGTAAAATACCTACTCTTAGTTACACAATATCAAGAGCTTGCTCCTTTTTGAAGGTGTGCTCTAAAGTACCAATATAAGCAAGAAACAATGGTGCCGTTCATGAAATTAGATATAAAGCCACTTCTCATGTTTCCCCTGGGTAACAGGAAGATGGAATGAGTCCTCTTTATACATCATCTCCAACAAACTTAGATTTAACCATTAAAGTGGATGGAAAATACATATATTTTCATATTTGTATTAAATGTAATATGTTATGAGAAAGTTATGAAAGCTGTTACACAAGTTCATTCCAGCTGAGGATCTGGCCCAGTTCCCCAATTTCTTTTTAAACTAGCAGAACAAAGGAAACATGCAATATTTTAGTAAGATCATATTTTATCAAAATTTGAGATCTAACACTTGGTAGATAATGTGCATACTATGAAAGATTACAGATATGTATTCATCCGCTTATGTATTGATTGTACTTTTCTTGAGTTTTCACATCAATGACTTTCTGTAATTGGGATATTGAAAAGTATTTAGAAATGGCACAAAAATTTGTGATAATTTTCTTTTATTCTGTCATGGCTAAAGAAATCTTGACTGAGCAGTTCTGAATGAACTGGAAAACAACTCAATGAAACTCTTCTATGCTATAACAGTTGAAAGCTATACATGAGTGTATAGGCAAGCAGAAGATAAGCAAGGCAGATGGCCCTGGAATGTGATAGCAGGTTAGGTTACCCTTCTTAACCTGTTTGTGTTGGTCACTAGGAAATTAGTGACATTGATGCATCTTTAACTCATCTAGAGCCATGAACCTGCATCATATATTGTGAGCATTTAGGTTACTTTAATATGACCAGAGATCCATGTTCTGTCTTATACATAGAAATGGTGTGCTTCTAAGTTTTACCAACAAAACCAAACTCCTGGTTCTCTCACTATTTACAAACTGAAAATGAGAGAAAGCCAAATGAAAACCATCCTTAACCTATTGCAGAGAAGCTACATGATGTGTTCTCTGCATGTAAGCAGAATGCTCTTCTGTGAAGGTCACCAGCTGTGCCATGATTGTTATTTTGCCTAGAATTTGAACACACCTGTGGCCCTTATCTATACTTGCCTTGGATGCAAAAATGTACCCAGGAACATACAACAACTTTTCACTTCTACGCTAACTAATAAAATAAATAGTGGACATCTTAAAAACCTATTTAGCGTGATTGACAAGTCATTTTAACTAATTGTGGCATGCACATGAACAAAAATATTTTTATTATAACATACAAAATGTATCTCAGTACAGATATCCTCAAGTCCTCTACTATTGCTGAAGATATCTGGATTTCAATTCTTTCTCACAATCATCCTCAGACCCTGATATAAAATATTCCCATAAAATCAGAATGTTAAATTCCAAGGTGTAATATCTTGACACCAGTGAGGCTAGATATAAATACTATATACCATTAGAAAAAACCGACATTCCACTTTTCCCTTATTTTAAATCTCATGATGTTTAAGCCAATCTTATCCCTTTTGGGAATAATTATTTTGGGAATAATTATTTAATAATTTAATAATTATTTTTAAATGCTTAGGGTTGGCAATACTGCTGTAGCGTCATTGCATATGTTGTATTAAATCCATGTCAGAGTTTGCCACTGATCAATATAAAATAACTGATAGCGAAAGAGGATATGTGTGTTAGTTTAATTCTACAGTGGTTGTACATGGAGCTTGTCAGTTGCCTTAGATAGCAAAGTAAAATAAAGAGCCAGGTTATGATACCCTTACTATTGAGTGGTGTTTTATTCCACAGGTAGTCCTACAGAGTCTGATTTTAGTGGGACAACATGTAGGGGAGGTATTTTGTGGATAAGGAACCTACACTTGTATTTCTAGCATGCCCTTTACAAGGTATAGGGGAGGTATAGGGAATCCTGCAAATACCAAAGCAAAGTTTTAAATATGATATTTATATTATGTGTATGATATATAATATATCATATTTAAATATATATATAGTAGGCATAACTGGAAAGTTTGTGTGACCACTGTAAATATCAGTGTTAATTTGGCTGTATACCATTCAGTGGCACCAAAAGGGTTAAGACAGATATAAGAGAAAGTGTTTACGTTGCATTATTGTGAAGCAACCGAAAAAAATCAGTTAAAGAGAGAAGAGATACACTGCTATAATAATTGCAAAAGGCATGGCTGTTAGGTTGTCTTCAGAAATTAGAATAAGTAAAAGGCATGACAGGGGAAATGAATATGTATTGCTAGCGATTTTTGATCTACGTTTCAAATGGAAAATAAAAAGCTAGCCTCGTAGAGCAATGAATAGAACATTCAAAGGAGGTTCTTGAAAACAAAGTCACGTACATTGTGTCAAACTTCTTCACATGTTTCATTCAGAGGCCATAACCTCTTAATATGTGCTGCAGGAAATGAAAAAAAGTTTGGCGAGGGGGACACATTGACAATAAAGAAAACAGTAGTAAAAGATGTGGATTTATTCTAAGCATATACTACATTTTGTGCTACAGATGTTATTGAAATTAACCAAAGAAACATGCTCAAAACTTCCTATAATCAGTATCTCATTTTTCTGAATATAAATCTCAAAATATTCCTTGATTATCTACATTCTTTCTAACAGTTTTCTCTGAAATTGAAGTCAAAGATATGGAAGATTGAGGTAGTGATAAAAAAAGTGGAAAGAAACTGATATAAAGTAGGGGGTTCCTGAAAGTTGTTTGCTGATTTTCTATTGTACAAACAATAGTAATATCTCAGTATCATATCATTTGTGTGTTCAGCGGGGAATACAAGTAGTATACTTAACTTTAAATTGTATGATTTGAGAAGGATTATATATATTTTCAAAGAACTAATCAAGCCTGCAAACATATTTTATCTCATTTTTTGTCTGTCTTTTATGTTGTATAGGTAAAGTATCTGTTATCTAGCTTTGTCCCTTTCTCTTAAGTCTCTTTGGTCTGTTTTATAATTTTTAAGCAATAGGTATCCAGGTGAAAATAAAAGTTGTCTTGCAATCCTGAATGCTGTTTATAATCTGTGATGAGAGAAAATGAGAGCATTGATCCTCTCCAGATTGGATTCTTTTATCACTTTTGAATTCAACACCAACTGGGGACTCCAGGATAAGCACTTACAGAGTCATTGCTAATCTGTGTGTCACTGAAACAAACTATAATCAGAACTAAAGGCAAGGCTGATTTTTGCACATCAAAATGAAGAGATGAGTCCTACTGATTATCACATGAGTCTAGAAAAGATATATTTCCTAGCTAAATAAGAGAACTTTTTAACAAGGACAAGATGAATGAGAGATAGAAAGATTAGGTAGGGATGAGAGAAGATTAAACAGTGTAGCAGACGTATGCCAAAAGTTGGTAGTATATGAGACAAGACAGAATAGGGTATCCTACCATCTGTCTTCAGACTAAACTGCCATTGACTACCTTACTAATCAGAATACCTATGGTAATATAGAATGTACTTTGCTTAACAAAATATGCAGCATAAAGATAAGTTTATTTGCTCTGCTACACTGTCTATCTTTAAAGCTCCTCCAGGTTCTTGTGGTATCTTCAATTACCAATGGGCCAAAATAAAAACTTCATTTTCAAACTCCTTTAAAAGCTGAAAGTGCAAGGGAGTTGGGTTTGAATCTCTGGAGCTGAACCTACCATTATAAATCTGGTGGTTATATCAGGTATAAATTCAGATGGAGACCTACTCTTTGACTGTAGATTGAATGTCATGAGAATGGCTTTTGACCCCATTTTCTGGAAATCTCAAGTGCAAAGCAAATCACATGAAGCCTTCCACGTGTAAGATTACTGAAAATTCCTGGGATCATTTGGTCCCTGGTTTGGGGCCAAAATCTCTCAAGATTTCAGAGCTGTTAAATCCATATCCAGAATTTAGCTCTGATTTGGCAAGGCTGAATCCTAATTTAGCATAAGCATGATCTGTATCTGGATTCAAACACTTCCTCTGGCCCCAGCTCAACTTCCTATTCCTTCCTCCTGCCTGACAAATTCATATATTTGTCTTCCTCTTTGAAAACCAGAGAAGAAAAATAACTGCTTTTTGAGACCATTGATTGAATGTTTTCTTTTTCACAAACAATGGATATAAAACATAATGTCACATTTTCAAACTGATAGACCTCCTGAGGATCCTTACTCCCTTGAATACTCCACAGTTAAACCAGGTGTAAAACCATGAGATGCATTTGTGTGGATCAGCGGAGTGTCTGTATTGAACTCTGGGCTAACCCAGATCAGAGGCTTTTTGGGGGGTCATTTCAGCTGAATAATTTCCTTAGAAACATAAGGTGGGAAGGATTTACGGCCTGCCAGTGAGTGCCTTCCCCCTGAAATTGCTAGACATCTGTTATGAACATAGATGATCACAATGTGACCATTGTGATCTTACCGTGTTTTCCAGAGGGAAGAGTAGAAAATATAAAGTAGAAGGCTCCTTGCCATGGAACAATGGGAAACATGTCTTCTTGACTCCACATGGCAATAGATATTGAGATCTATTTAACCCTATATGCCTGTGAACCAAGACTTCAGATTAGCCATAAAAAACCTCTTTAGCTGTGAAATCATGGAATAAATGATAGTTACTTGAAAAGGAAACAGAGTAGGGATCTTTTAAAAAAAAATTACATTAAGCAAGAAAAATAATATATCCACTCATTCGTTTTATTAATTAGATATATACGTATAATGTATTCTTTAACTAATATTGCCATTTGCTATAGAATCATTTTCCTTATTTGTATTATTTCTTTGTTTCTAAGGCAAACTGTATTCAAACTGGTGAGACATTAACAATGTAATTGTGGTATAACCCCAGAGAAATGAAACGATCAGGAGGTTTTGATCAGGGCCCAAATTCAACAAAGCATGCAGCTAAGCACATCAGAGCATGTTTAAGTCTAAGAATGTGCATAAGTGCTTTGATGAATAGGGATGGATTTAAGCCTGGGTATAAATACTTTGTTGGATTGGGGGCCTTAAGATTCTGATCCTAAAAGGGAATGAATAAAGATCCTATAGGCAAAGGTGAGTGTTCAGTTACAGTATAACTGCCCAACCACTTCATTTCCAAATTATGCCGTCCGATACACTTGAGCAACAATGAAGGCTAATATGGTTGCCCAGGTTTAAGGGCATAATTTGGAGACAACGGGGTTGCACCAATATTACTAAAAGCAGCATTGGTTTGTTTGAAGGATCTTTGCCTGTTAGTGATGATGAATGAAGAGAAAAGATCCTTTCTTGATTGTCATGTGCTGGCTAAGCTGATTTTGCCATGTCAGCCAATAAAAAAAAAAAGCCTTTCTAATATATACTTGTAGGGGAAGAGTTGTTGGGTGGTTAGGGGACTACCTTGGGGAAATGCCAATTGAGTTCCCTGCTCTGCCACTGGCTTCCTGTGTGATCTCGAGCAAGTCACTTAATCTCTCTGTGCCCCATGTATAAAGTGGGGACAATTGTACTTTCTTACTAATAGGTATTATGAGAGAGACTGTGAGAGGCATAGATATTACAGTAATGGGGGCCATGTTTATACATAAGATAGATAGATACTGAGCAAGCAAATGTAATGTACTCAAACAATTCTCAATGCCATGTTACAATCACTTTTCAAAGTCCAATTGTATTTAAAAAAAACCAACAACAACAAAAAAACCTTGGTCCACCTGAGCCATACTATGGAAAAAGTGACTCGACTAGGCTCTCAGGGTTCTATTCCCAGCTTGCCTACTCATGTGCTACGTGACTTTAGTTAAGTCACTTCATTCTATGTGCTGGTTTCCTCTGCTACTGTTTGTCTGACTTGTATATTTAGACTGTTAGCTATTTGGGCCAGGGAACCTATTTTATTATGTGCTTGTCTAACACAGTGGGTCCCCAACCTAGGTTGGGGCCTCTAGATGTTATGGCAATATATATCATAATAAAATTAATTCCCACTCTAAGAAATACCGTAGTTCTTTCCCACAGATTATACAAAAAGAAAGGAATGGGCTAGAGAGGGAAGGAAAGCGTGACCAAGAAAATCTGTATTTTCAGCATTTCCACTTGTGGGGAGAATTGTACCAATTTGAGAGAAATCAGCTCCTTTGCCAAATATGCTCCCATGATTTTTTAAAATATAATAAAAAATAAAAGTTTCCTGTTTCTAATATTAAATTCAGCAAATAAAATATTTGTGTAACTTTTCTGTTCCTTTCTGGTTCTCTCATTTTCCAACTTCTCTTGCTGTTTTGTCTATCATTTCCCTTTCTAGTAGTTGTTGTTCTTACCTATGTTTTTCTTGCTCCAAACTACTGTTCCTCTAGATGTCTCCCATATGCTTCTGTATGTTCAATTTTTTTTTTTTCCTTTTTGCTTGATTTTTTTTTACTCTTTTCTTTATTCAGTAGCAACAAACTGGACAACTGTAAATACCCCAAAATAAATTCTTCAAAGTTTCATTAATACAAAAATATTGAGACAAACACAAAGTCAGACCAAGTTCACTGAGTATATCTGGGGCCCAGATTTGTATTATAATCATGTGAAATTCGAGATTTAGAATGTGAAACCTGATGAAACTCAGTGGTTTAGACTAAGTTTTGCTTTGAAAGGTTGGATTCATTTGAACCTGAAACTCAAAACAAAAATCAAATCAAACTGCAGTGCAGAATCAAATAAGATATTTGAATATCACAGCTCTAGTGCTATTACACAGTTGCATTTAGTTTGCTCAAATGCATTCCTGTTCACCAATGCTCCAAGAACTACAACTCCCTGAATAACCTGCAATAATTTCTTCTTTCCTGCAAAGAAAACTGTTATGAGTTTGGTGTAAGAAGATTTATCTAAACCCAAAACACAACTCATTGTCTCTTCTGTAAATTAACGGATAATAAGGAGTGACACTTTGTTGGAAAGACTATTTTCCAGAAACCCTGATTCTCTCTCGCGCGTGCTCTCTCTCTCTCTCTCGTGTAAATCAGGAGTAAGGTTTCTGAGTTCAGTGGATTTACCCTGGTGTAAAAGGGATTAATTCATAAAAGAAACAGCCTGGGACTGTCCAGTTGCTAGGGTTCAGTGTGTGCTCTTACATATAACAATTGCTGTCTCATCTGGCCACAATACCATATCATACAGTTTAACTTTGTTAGAGTATCAAAGCATGGTAAATGGAATCCATTGTTGGCAACAAGTGACAACTCATCATCTCTGCCTGGAAGGACTGAGGTTCTTTGTTTGTTTGTTTGTTTTATCCTCCTAATGAAGT
Source organism: Emydura macquarii macquarii (assembly GCF_026122565.2). Taxonomy (NCBI): domain Eukaryota; kingdom Metazoa; phylum Chordata; order Testudines; family Chelidae; genus Emydura; species Emydura macquarii. Next base: position 7,316,632 of record NW_027133614.1, read on the forward strand.
AGTTATTGAGCCAGATTAAAAATTAATGTAATATAATGTCTCATTGACAATGGAATAGCTCATCATGAAAGTCAGTAATTTTGGCTCTTTGCACCTTTGTGCTGGAATTCTTTAAACCTACAGTATTTTTACACTATTTTACACTTTCCAATCTCAGTTCAGTCATTTTCCAGGAAACTGTTTATGGCCTTTATTCTGAAGTCAGAAAATGAAATAATGCAATATGTTAAAAAATCAACCCAATGAAACCCCTGAATATTTATTTTGTTGATACAGTATCTCACTAGAAAACATGTACCAATCTACTGTCCTTTCAGTTTAAGATTATTTTTGAATTATATTGTTTCATATCAGCACTCAGTGACACATTGGCAACATAACATGATGTGATGGGATGCTACCAGTATGACATGATGAGATGGTTAAAATCTGAAGCTACACTCAATAATTTTTTTTCTAAAATGCCTGACCTGAGTAGATAAAATTGATCCACACACAGAAATAGATAAAAGCCCTGTACATATTCACATGCTTCTTAGCACACTATAAGGAGGCTTAAGCTAGTGAAAGAGACTGCTGACTCTGGCTGGTAGTGTTACTTTTTCTTAGTGAAGAACAAACATTTTAGGATGGATTGTGACTTGCAGGAAAGGGAATTAGAACTCTTGTATGGGCTACTCTTACATTGATTCAGCCACTGCGGCAGGTGGGTGAGGAGGGATTTTTATTGTATGTGCACTCTATAAACCATTCACTTTTACTGGTGGCCATCAGTGAGGGGGATCAAACATGGAACCTCTAGCATTTAAAGTACGAGCCTTTATTGCCTGAACTAAAAAACCCCCCAGCTCTGTTAGTTTATCAACCTCTCAGTGTCCCAACCACCATTACAGAGAGCAGAGCACCACCCTGAATGGAGGGGTGGATTGCAGGAATATTCTGTGGAAAATTGATATACTGACAGTCAAGGCCAGATCCTCAGTTACTGTAAATGTGTATAACCAATGGAGCTACACTCTTTACATCAGTGGAGGATCTCACCCTCAGACCTTGCAGTGAGGTGCAACCTATATTTTATGAGGTTCCTATAATATCTCTTCCTTTCCTGTGATAAACCCTGCATCCTGAAGTTCATGTGCTCATAGAGATGAATGGTGAGGGCCTGAGATATCTATTCGTTTCTCATTTAAGCAAAAACTGCTTCTCATCCATAAATAAAGGCAGCAACACCACTTGGCAAACAAACTTCTATTAAGCAGCTTCCCTTTGAGTTAATTCTTTGCAGGCATATTTATGAGCTCCAAGCAGTGGGCGGAACAGAGGAATGGGGGGGCGGGGGAAGAGGAGAGCTAGAGATGGGTGGAGAGCTGGCTCAAGAGCTTGGAAGAGGTTCTTTTGTTGCTGACACCTGTGCACTGTTGCCTCCTGGTCCTGCCCAGGTGCTTGCACCTTGTCCCGGCCCCCACCCTGGTGGCTGATGCCCTGTGTGCCCCCTGCCCAGGTGCCAGTCTCTGTCCTCACCTCCCACATATGTATGGAACATCCCCAGGTACTACTCCACACTCGCCTGTAAGATGTTGGTGGGCAGAAGCATATTAATGCCCCATAATATTTCCATTGTGGGTTGCTAGCCCTACCTCTTCCTTCCATGGTTCTACCACCACAGGCCCAATAACAAATACCTCTGGCAGAGCTGATTTAACAAGTATCCAGAAATGAAATCCGTAAGATGCTGGGAAATCCTTCCAAACTTCCTTTCCTTTTGGTGGCAGAATTTTGACAAAAGCCCCTGGAAGATCCCAAGTGACTCCTCCAGTACATTAGCACAATCCTAAATGAAGCAAGCAGCCTGCAGCAGTGGGGAAAGTAGGCTGCAGATACTGTCTATGGCACAGACTTTACTGTAGTGCAATAGGGTGAGTTCTGTGCTTCAAAGGTTGCCCAGATTTGACCATCCAAGGAGGAAAAGGAACTTCTGTATTGTCTGACACTCTTATTTGTTGTTTGTTTTCCAGTAGTCCTGGGAGGCCCCATTGTGCAAGTCATTGTACAAAGCACATAGGAAGAGACAATGCCTGCCACAAAGAGCTTACAACAGACAAGATGGGAAGGTAGGAGAGGGAATGACTTGCCCAAGATCATACAATGGGTGGGTGGCAAAGCCAGGTTTCCTGAGACTCAGTCCGGTGCCTATTCCACTTACCTTCAGTGCTTCCTCTCAAAGGTCACTGAGAAGTGTGACTTGTAGGGTTACAATATAAAATGTCCGCTTATCCCATTTAGTTTCTTTACACTTTGAATAGTTATGCAATTACAAAAGTGACCGTTCTTACTGGGGGCCTAATGCAGCTGCCATATTTGGAGGAAGTGTGTATGTATGTTTTACTCCTGCATTTTTTACACAGGCAATGGGAGCTCGATTTGAGTACGAATTGGAGAACAGGGCCTAGTATTAACCAGATTCCTCCTTAGTGTTGAACGTTTTGACCTGTATGTTGTGGGAACATGGATTTTGAAATGAGTGCTGCAGAGTTAAAAGCTGAATGTTATAAAACTGTATATACCATAGATTAAGACATTTCCCAACATTTCCTCAATGTTTTTCTCAAATTTATCAGTTGGAGAAGTGCTTCTTCATGAGCCAGCATAAACAATGTCAAAGGAATTTAGCAATGGCTGTTTGACCTTGGTCACTCATTTTAATTGCTATATAATACCTTGAGACCTATTACAGATCTCTTACCTTTCAAGCCATCTGCTGTCTGATAGTGGTGCACGGTGTAAAACATAAAAGGATACCTTCTCCATTCCTAAGTCATTTTGACATGATGTTTTATTACTTTCTCATGCTAGTGCACACACAGCAAGTAGCATCAGCTCTATCAAAAGATTAGTGTTAACCTTAAAAGAGACCTAAATCTATGGATAAGGTTCTGAGATGTAAATGTCAAAGGACAGTGCTGGAAATGCTGAAATAAGCACCCAAAGCTCCAAATACCAATGTATTAAAAACAAAAGACGCTACCTTGTTTAGTTCTTGTAATTGTTTTAAAGTTGAAATTAATCTTAGGTTTACAAAGAAGAAAAAATGGGATTTCTTCAATTCAGGACTGCCTGAATGGACTTATAAATAAAACTGTCCATTTATAAGATGAAAGTACAATCAATCTGTTTTATGAGTATAAAGAGAACAAGGATTCTATATTTATGTTATAAACCTAGAATCATTTAAAGCCCATTCAAACCATCCAAAAAGTGAATCATCTTAAATTTCTGCATCAGTCATGGATTTCATTGGGTTGCTTTCCTGGTATTAAATAAAAATAGTTTTTAAAGGTATGACTTAAATGAATTTCCCTTCTGGGAATTTGCAAAGCTAGTTTTTATCCTAAAACCTACTTAAACTTTCAGTTGATATTGTTGTCACTTTTTATTTAAAAAAAAAAAATCAAATTAATGTTAAGGGCATGTAGAAGGAAAATCATGAAATCCTCCAAATTACTGAAACTATAATTACTTTTAAAAAATATTTATTACTTTTTACTGAAAAAGATAAATACAACTGTATGAACAATTATTAACTGCAAGGCCAGCTCTTAATACCAATGGGCAAAATGGGGATTGAATACAGTTTAACGCAGGAATGAGTTTGGTCAATTGTTTGTATTGCATGGAAAAAATAACACAGCACTAGCATCTAAATAAGGCATTATAGCTTCATATAACTGAGGAGAGAAAGGAAGACGAGGAGTAGGTAGTGATGGCTGTGTTCAAAGTTATGTTCATTGTCCATTTAATACCAAATTTGACCATTCATTGTATTCACTAGTGTTTGATTAGGTTGGTGATGGGATGTACCAGCCCTGCATTAGGCCAACGGGGAAGGACCAATCACTGTGGGATCAGGAGACACACCCTCTCACCCCCGCTGCTCATGCTCAAGGTGGAAGGGACAGATAAAAGCTTCATAAGCCCTGTTTCAGAACCTGGTGGAGTAGGTTGGGCCCAGGTTCCCCTGTTCCTCTCCAACTGCTATTGCCTGCCCCAGCCAAGAGGTTATGGGCCTATAGATTGTTTGCTCTGCTCTGCCCCATCCAGAAGCAGCTAACTGTTTGTTCTGGCCTGCTTAGAGGGTAAGAGACCTCTCACCCCCAAACTGCTATTGCCTGCCCCAGCCATGAGGTTTAGGGGCCATAGACTGTTTGCTTTGCTTTGCCCCACCCAGGGGCTGAAGACTGATTGTTTGTTCCATCCTGCCTAGATGGTCAGAGCCCCCCAATGGCTTTTGTTTGCCCCAGCCAGGAGGCTCAAGAGGCATAGACTGAGTGTTTGCAGGGCCCTGATAGGGGCCCTCAGTGCCCCCAATCGAAATTGCCTGATCTGGCAGAAGTCCCAACAATTGTATGAAGGGGTGCACCAACCTGCTCTGGGCCGACGGAGGTGGCCTCAGTCAATACGCAGGGCCCTCAATGATCCAGGGAATTATTTATTTTAATTGATTTTGAATTAGAACATGAATTACCTATACAATTTATTAAACTAGCACTTGGAACTAACTAGATGACTGCATAACCTGAGCACTACTCATAAATACAGATCTTCAGAAGTTCATACACTTTTACATTACTAGATAAGGATTATTTATATGGGACCAGATCCTTCTGGAGAGGGAGTGCTCAAATACCCTTCCTGTCTTATGTAAGGGCCAGGTAGACGTTCAAGTCCAATCGAGAAGGCACTGCCTCCTGCCTATTTCCAGATGGGTTCACAGTGCCCCGAAATGTGCCCCAAGAAGTAGAATGTGAACCCACTTTCTGATCTCACCATCCAGTGGAACAGCACCAGTGCAGTCATCGGAGTAATCTGCGCTCCACACAGGATGTTAGTCTTTGGTCCTCCTGTTCACTAGGCCACTTGGGAAGAAATTCTTTTATTCTGAAGTGCAATTTGTGTATTGCTTTGCTCGAGGCAATGCTTCATTGCACTCGTCACTGACATAAATTGGAGTTTTGATCATGAATCTTGAACAATATGCAACATGGACCAGAGTAGTTGTATTACATTTGCTTCATTCAAAATTAGATTTTAAAATTATATGTGATCTTTTCTGCTACTCCTACTCATGGAGGGTGGTATCTATTCTGTATTGTAATTCTCAGTGAATAAGGCACTGCTCTGCATGAGTAGAAAGTATCAGAATAGGGTTCTAAAATGTTTTGGGGTTTTTTTTTTGACAGATCAGAAGGATTTGCTATTATGAGCAGCTAACCATTTATTTTCATGTAAATATCCAAAAATGTGCTCTCAAAACCACACATAAATATAAATATTTTTTCTGTACACTCCAATAAGAGCACTGTATCATGACTAAATTATGCTGACTAGAAAGGAAAAAGGCATTTTAATCAAAATTTCCTTCCTTTTTGTACTATCTATAAGTACCATAGAATCTAATCTAGAGTTCTGTAATGTTTTGTTATGTTTTCCCACCTTTCTTGAAGGTTGCCAGTAATCTTTGAATCATTCACTCATTTATGAAGTTTCTTTCCACCATCATATGCATGTTTTCAAAGAATACTACAAATAGTTTGTCATTTGTATTTATCTAAGCATGTGCATGACAGAACAACAAGGAATGGTTTTCATTTCTCTCAGGGACAAGTGGTTTACAATAATATCCCACTTTTTTCTGTTTTGTTGTGTTTTTCAGATTTTAGAGACTTGTTACTGTAGGGCATAGTTCCTTCCCATTGCCAGATGATTATAATGACAATCAAAGAGCAGCCCTGTTAATCGGATAAGTTCAGTGCATAATACTCCCTGAGCAAAACACTGTCTTTTCAAAAGCTGCTGACACCTTGTGATGAACTCTGAAGGGTGCTCCATTTAGAAAGCATTCTGTTCATCAAAGAGTGCTGTTGAACCATTTGTTTATATATAATTATGTGTGCTGCAGAGCTTGGAAACTATGTAGTGAGAAAAGGGGCAATCTTTAGTCTCAAGGCCAGATCCTCAAAAGGTGTAAATTAATTTTAGTTCCCTTGACTTCAATGGACTTTGACCAGTTTTTGCCAGCTGCAAATCATTCCCCCAGATTTTATGTTAAATTAATGTTTCTTAGTGTAATCTTTTAATCTGAGGATTTGATTAAATAACTTGTTCAAGGGTATGTTCCACCACATCCTAACACCACATATTGTCCCTTAACTACTATTTAAAGATATGGGATGGAGTCCAATAGATCTTCTGCAATATTTTAAATGGCATCAGTGTCACCTTTGCATCCCTTGCTGTTCTGCCACTGCAATCTATGAAGAGTGTAAGGAGCCTGATTTTGAGAAGGGAGGAAGGTGTCAGTGTTCCAACAATAAATCACTGATGTTTGGAAATGGCCAAAGCAGCCTCCATATAAACATCTACCATGCAAAATGAACAACAAAATGACAGAGTTTAATTAGTTATGGTTATAAGTCATCCGCTCTGCACATAAATGCCCACCTGAATGGGATTTGAATTACAATTAGATTTGGGAAATCAAGCTTTTGTGATTCTTTATTTTTATAATGCAATTTTTTATTATAATTCTTTCTCCTTATTTTCTGTTTGTATGGATAAAGTCCTTAATACAAATATTTTAAAAAATAGAAAAAAGTTGCTTATTTTTTTTATTTCTATTCTCTCATTCTTTACGATTTAAAGAGATTGAGATACTATGAGATTTGTTTATAAGAGATTGTCCACTTTAGCTAATCCTTACTGGAAGTCATAATGCTATTATTATTGTAACATTACAATTGCTTGTTGTACAAATTCTTATGAGGCCACCAGCTGAGCATTCTACAGCTTCAGGTAGGTACTAAGTAGCAGGATGTGTTAGATTTCATGAGGCAAATTCTGTTACATATCCTTGTAATAAAGGAAGATTGGAGAGTAAATCAATAAACTGTAATGACACTGAGTAGAGGCAAAATTGTTTCCAAAAATAATGTTCATAAAGTTTTCCTATGAGGCATCAGATCTTCTTTAATAATTTGCAGATAACAAACACACACTATTTATTTGCACTGATTTCTGATATTTTATGTTTAGGGAGTAATTATGGCTCTTCCTGCATGTGTATGGGGGAAAAAGGGATCAAATGATCCTCTTCGCCTTGCGGCTTGGTCACCCATGTACAACGTAGGCAGTACATGAGGGCGGACAGTCCTCTAACTCTAAAGCAGGGCGGACAGTCCTCTAACTCTAAAGCAGGGCGGCCAGTCACAACGGTTGGCCTCACACTCCTGTGTTCCAACTCGCACCCGAGGAGAGTGGGTGCTACAGAAGCTGTAGTGAGCATTCAGGAGTATCAGGATACTCTCAGACTCGGACAGACTTTCTGTCACAGCTCCTTAGCTGGTATGCATTGGCATAGCTCTGATGACTTCAATGGAGAGAGAATAATTTGTACGTACTGGGGATCTGCCTCTCTGCCTGCATCTGCACTGCCTAAGCAGAATATCTTAATAAAGTTCTGATTGGCCACCATGTGCTTAATTGCATCATTTAGGGTATGATCCATTGCACACTGAAGTGAATGGAAAGACTGCTGTTAACATCATTGGTCCTTGGATTGAGATTTTAGCCTTTAGAAGGCTAAAGGATAGAAATAAAACATTTTTTGTAAAAGGATACTAATCAGCTCAAATATGTCTACCTAGTGCCATTAAGGATTGGTGGTTTTTCTGAGCATATCTCACATGGATATGGCTAAACATGTACGATTTTTTTCTGGTAATTCTGTTGGTACCATTTTATTTTATTAACCTTTCTACCTAGTATGACCCACAGTGCATAAACACGAGGGCCCACATTTACAAATTCACTTACATAGTCTTTATTAGTTAAAAATGTGTAACACAAGAAGAAAAGTCAAGGATTTGTTGCAAATTCTCATGAATTTTGTATTTTCTTAGTCATAAAACCCCAGCTCCACTGAGCATTGCCTGCACAGCCTCATGTATTGTGTACTCCTTCAGAGCAGATTAAGATAAATTAGCCAAACTAGAACCACACAAAGCAAATTAGAGCCATTTTCAAGGGAAATGGAAAATGTCTGTAAATTATACCTCGTCTCAGCATCTGTTTGCTGTGTCTCTTTGACCAATCTATGATATTTACTAAGTCATTTTTTGAGCATTTCCTATTTGTTCTGTTGTTCTTGTCTTTCTTCCTCCTCCTTAATGCATCTATTATAAGTCTAGGAAAAAGCAGAAAAAATGCCTTTTGAGGGGACTCTTACATTGATTTATTTGTATTACATATAGTTTTTTTGGAGCCTAGTTACAGCCAGTAAAGTTTCCTTTGCTTGAGGAAAATCAATCCAAAGGGTGCTTTCTTTTATTACATAGCATAAAGAGGACACAGAGTTGTTGTCATTAAAATGTCAGCCGTGGTGTCTGAGATGTCAGCATTATATACTATAATAAACATAGGTAAACAGTGGTAATTTAAAGAAGTTACTGACTTTAATGGTGACCACTGTACGGGGATATGAGGAATTAAAGGTGCCACGTGTTGGCTCAGTCATAGTACGTCAGAATGATAGTTACAGTTCACTAGCTTTGTATATAATTGCATGGCCCATGTTGTCAGTGCTTGGCCTAAAAACTGACCAAGATATAAAGCTGTCACGTATTACATCTCTAAAGGCCGAGAAATTAAAACACACAGAGAGACAATTTATTATTTAACTTGTCCTGAACAAACAAGCTACTAGCCAGTGCCCACATGTACTTAGGCAATTAGATGAGCTACACAAGTCTCTAGTCAGTGACTTCACAAATGGAACCCAACAAGTACAGGCACATACAGTTACTTGGAGTGAATTTGATTAAATAAAATTGAACAAAATAATCTGCTGGATGGCCAATGCATATATCTTTCTGTCCCTCACTGAGCAATCCAGTTATTTTAAAATTTGAGGCCCACTTACATAGTTATAAACTGTATCAGGTGTTCTTATGCAAAAGAACACAAGGAAAGATTTGCAATATGCTAAACATTTGCCAAGTCTGCTTATCTTTATCTCTTTCCTAAAATGTGCGTTCCCTCTCTGTCTCTCTTCCCTGAGAGATCACCAATTATTTCTTCAGGCACTGCTCTTGTTTGTAAAGGCTATATAACCTTTTAGCTAAGATATATAAAGGTTAGGGCATCCAGTCAGATTGCAGAAACCATGCAATGTGGGTGTAGTAGCTCATTAAGGTATGGAGCTCGACAATAAAGTATGTCAGTGGGTTCAGCAGAATATGGAGTTCCTTCAGCAGACTATGTAATACCGGCTGTACTAAAATATGCAGTTCAGAGTATACTTGTGATTACTAAAATAATCAGCTTGACTAATAAAGATTATAATAATATGATGCTAAATCTTTGCAAGTAGACTTGGAAAATGTGGAATTTTTTAAGTAAAGCATGCAAATATCATCTGGATTAGTATAACAGGAACAACCTGACTTGATAAATATAAAGAAATTTAACTAGTAGAATCTGGAAGATAAAGTAGCAAGGCCAAGTGTTTTGGTTAGGTGCAGTTTGCTGCTTTAAATGTTTGAAATGGCATGTCATTTACTGAATACCTGATATAGCTTTAAAACTTTTTAGGACTATAAGAACCAAAATCTCAGCCAATTTGGTTTCAGTGGATTCATTCCTTGTATGTTGTTTTCCCTTTAGTTCTGGCTTTCATGATTTTAAAGGTGACCAGTTGTCCTTTATTTTTAAGGGGTGTCCCTCAACTGGTGCCCTGTGTCTAATAAGAAGTTACTAAGAAGCATTTGATTAAGCAATAATGAAGCAGTGGAAAACAACTATACGGTTTTGCATCCCATTTAAAACATTGTCCCTTAACAATAAGAATTGTCCAGTAATTTTAAAAACTATATTTTTGTAGGCACAAAACAGTAAAACATGCAAAATCCAAATTCTGGATGCCCTATGAAAGACGGAAGTCATGTGATAGGTGTCATGGTGTATTAACTGAAAAGATTTAACAAAAATGCATTTTTTCTAAAATTGGTTTGGAATGCAAACTCTTATGCCAATGTAATACTTAGTGATTTTAATGTATCTCAACTTCCCAATAAAGGTTTGGGTTTCTTGTAAGTATAACCTTACCTCTGAATTCCTGAATTTCTAAATCATGTTTTATTTTTTTAACTTGAATGTTGGTGAAAGGTAATTTACAATCCAAAACACGTATTTGTGCTTACAACCTTAACTTCATCTTGACAATTTTTTGGGAGGCGGGGGAGGCATTAGTTTAAGTAGATGAGGGTATCCTTAATAAAAGATTTTTCTAAGGCTTTCTCTCTCACTACTTCATCTAGGATGCTGGGTGGAAATTATGGTATAAGAGGGTGGGATTGGACTGCAAAGGAAGTAAAAGGGTAAAAGTAATCTTCAGCAGTTGTTTTGGTTATCTTTCTGCAACATCAGTAATGCTAACATTAACAACTTCCTAACACTACATGTGCTGTCAAGGTTTCTCTCACAACTTAGTCTAACACCTTTAAAAGGCAAAGATCATAGAACACTGTGAGCTTAGGAAATTTTTATGGTTATAGATAGCCAGGACCCAGATGTCCTTCCTTTATATTGACTTTTCTTGCCACCCTTTCGTCAACTTCCTTTCCCTCCACTGACAAGGCATGTGTGGTGCCCACTTTTCTCTCTGATATCCTAGGACCAATATGGCAACAACTACATTACTTATCCTGGGAGTCAGACCAGGTGGGTCCATTTTTTCTAACCAAGGTTTGGAATGTCCTTTGCAAAGGAAGAAGCATTTAGGGGGCATGTTCTGCAAGGGAAACCCTAGGAAAAACTCTAGCATCAGGAGGAATCTTAGGCTGAAGTTTATATTTTGTTGTTCTTAAGGATAAAAGACCCTAGAAAGTGGGGTCAAGTTATGGAGGCTAACCCAGTGTTGTATCTGTGCTAACCTGAGAGCAGGGTGAGGACTCAGTCTATCCGTAGTCCAATTCATTAACTTGCCCAGTCCCCGCTTGTTCCTTCCCAAAAAATATTTCTAATAATTAGCCTTGCTCACTGCCATGAATAAACAAAAAACATTTCTAAATCATTCTGTCTTAACTACTACATAGGCACATTGGACATGGGTACCGTACTCTGAAATGCACTGTATCACAACTACACTGATATCACATGTGTGTGGTGGTTACTGTTCTTGACAACATTGCCCCTCAATATATAATTATAAAGCCCTAGAGAGCAATACTCACTCCTCATTAAAATGCAAATATATGCAAAAGTGGATTTTTAAAGCAAGTGTTTAGGTAAGCATATTTTAATTTGAATCCCTTGCTAGTTACTATGATTAAAAACTTTTGGGAGGTAGATTTACCAATTTAATAAAGCAGAGTCCTTCAAAAAAGTACCACCATTTGTTTTCTCTAGCCATATTTCACCTATTTTCAAGCTTAAAACCCATTTGTATCTTTGTCAGAGACTCAGTGAAATTGCCATGATGTTTGTTTGATTTGTGCCGTTAGTCATATTTCATAGAACTTATTCATTGCTATCTCGCAGAATATCATCTCTCTCATTTCTACAGCAGGCATCTGAATACTCATTGAGTGGTTGCCAAGGAAAACTAGGAGGAAGATGGCCTCTAGAGCAAATACTTACTGTGACTAGATTTATAGCCAAAGGAAATGCGAGGATTAGTAAAACAAGTTATCAGACATATGTCTTCGTGACAGATGTGAGTCTGGGCTATCTTGTGTGAAAGAACTCTTGGTCTTGTCATTATTTTGCTCACTACTCTGATTACTATATATGAATAGAAGAGACAATGGGTCAACACTTCAGCTAGCATAAATTAAGTCAATGGAACTAAAATGATTTGCACCAGCTGAGGATCTAGCCCACTACATATATACAGGTAGATATTGGTACCTTTTAACAGTAACAAGATAGCCACAAAGTAATTGGTGCTGCATTAAATTATATCGCATATACACTTATACTATGAGTGTCCTGTATATCTGGTCCTTTTGACTTTAGATTGATGTGACCTCATAAGTGCAATTAAAATTCAGTCAGTGTTTATTCAAAATAAGGGCTCTTTTACATCACTTTCAAACTGCTGCAAAGGTGAGACAATCCATTTCTAAAAACACTTACACCACTTTTAAAGTAATTTCATTTTGCAATTTTCTTGTGTCTTAATCTGATTTTTCTCACTCTCCTCATGCCATTTGCCCCTGAAATGCTTAACTATAGATATATATATGAAAGGTTGTGCTGATGAAAGGTTTGAGGCTTTTAGGAGATTTTATTTTCTGTTGGAAGACCTTGACCATTTACATTTTTATTGATTTCCAAACACAATGGAGCTTTAAATTCAATACATTATATAACTGAAATAAGTGGCAAGAGTTCAAAGGTCTAAAATACAGAGAGATAAAAAATGGGAACTGGGGGGAAAACACTCCGCGAGTAATATTCTCATTAGTAATGGCTACTGACATTTTAATATTCCTTGATTAATATTGCTTAGGTTTGCAGTGAGTACAGATTAACAATACTTGTTTTTTTCTCCAGCGTGCTCTCAGAAAGTATAACTGATTTATATCAAGTACAGTAATTAGATTTCCAAACTTTGATAATGCCATATAGTCTGTGTCCACTTCCTAAAGAAGTCTAATGCCTGTTTTAAACCTCAGTTAGAATGGTATGAATTAGAAATAACTTCACAGAAATGAGATGAGAATAGTATTCTACTTTCATATTGTTCACAGAAACATCAGCACTGAAAGTATTGTTACCAGATTTGCCCATCACCTTGGGGTTCACTCATTTATTAGGCTTACTTTCCTGGAAGGAGGTGTGTGATTCTATTAATGTACTGCTGGTGTTACTTGTGTGTTCATATGGCTACAAGTCCCCTCCCAGTGGAGCTATCCTGCAGGACCTAAGGTTTTCAGGGCTGGGTTCCTCCAGCCCCAGATTCAAATAAACCCCCCACATATACACACACACACACATTCCAGATTAACTGAGGGCATCTGAGTGGACCAGGCTATCAGCACTCTCAACTGACCCCTTATATGTCCCTGAACTCAGCAGGCTGGGTGACACAGCACTTTCAGCGGCCACCCTTATATGCCCCTTTGCACCGCACCAGAATAGAGTACACTTCTGAGCAGGCAGGGTCCAAAAAGCACTTTTCAGCTGCTCCCCTTATTTGCCCCTGGACTCAATCAGTCTGGGTCAAACAGCACTTTCAGTTGCCACCCTTATATGGCCCTGGACTTTGCAGGCTAGGCAGAGCAGCGCTTCTCAGCTGCCTCCCCCCTCACTCTACAATTGTTCTAGCAAACCCCATAGGATTTTTGGGCATTCCAGGCTTAGGCTTAGGTAAAAGAAGTGTTGCTTCAGAGCAAGATAAGGAAGCCAAGAACACAAAGGAGTAAATGATGTTTGGAGAGAGAGACTGGCAACCAGCGTGATTATAAGAGTTATTTTATTGGCAGGTATATAAAACTTATGATACTAATAGTAATACCATACAAGGAGAGAAAAACAATCAAACACTTACAATACTACACAATTGCAGTTGGGGTATTGGAGAAGGCTTGATTACAAAAATAGAAAGTTATACCTGGACTGAAAGAGAGAGAGTGTGTTGGGGGAAGAAGGAGGGTCTCACCACTCCGTTCAGCTCAAAGGTTCCCAAGAGACAGGCTGTTCAGCTTAGGGTCTGGAGCGCTTGAGGCAGGCAAAACCCCCAACACGATCAGTCAGGAAAAGGGGAAGTCCCAGTGGACCTGATGCAGCATTTGGATCCAGGCATCAGAACCAGAGGTTTGAACTGGAGTAGAGGTTTTTGTAGGGAAGAAACAATGGTTCAAGGGAGAACACTAGGTTTGTTTATGGGTAAACAATGACTCAAGGGAGTATACCAGAGTGGTTTTCTTTATGCTGGACAATAGGAGCTGATCATTCCTGGCTATGGGCAGTGTTCCTTGAGGGAGCTCACACTGCAATCAGGCAGATTCAGTGTTTTGGATATCAATAACTAGAATGGTCTGATAACTGCAGAGCTGGGTGTGTGCAGTGTGGGTTCATTTACATGAAGAGCAGAGATCTCCCATCATGCAGTGCGTCCCTGCTTTGCCAATCCCAGAGTTCAGTGCGGTTTCTGCTTTGGAGCTTGGTTCTCCATTCGGTATGCTAATTCTCTTTCCATCTTCAATGTAGATGAGGCTTCTGTTCTTCATTCGATGTGCTAAGCGAGATGCCTCCTTTTTACATCTTTGATGTAGATGAGGCTAGGGGAGTTGCCTTAAACCTATCACCCTTGTTTGGAGGGGTTTAGGTGTTTCTCCCACTACCTTTTCATTGCTTTTGGTTTCTGGTTCAAGCAGAGGCTGGGGGAGGGGGGATTCAGGTGAGCCAGAAAGAGTAGGGGTTTTGCACTCTGGTTCCCCAAGAACAGTATCAACAGCATTTTGAAATATCCAACAATTTCAAGGTCAAACTTCAGAATTGTTTAATGATGTTACATCTGTGTGGAAGATGGAAATTCCATTTCATGAAGGATTTAGAGATTTTGAAATTTGGCTTCATTTCAAATCAGAATGGAATCTAATTTTGAAATTCTTCATAAAAGAAAATTCAGGAGGGAAAATGTTTTGATTAGAACATTTCATTTGGATTTAGACTTTTTAAAATTTTACTATTAACTTTTATAACATACAATTTAAAAAAATCAAAACAAAAAGTCCTTTCAAAATGAAAATTAAAATGTATCATTCCAAAAATGTTGAAACTCATCGTTGAAATTTTTTTCAGGTTTTTCTACTAAACAAAATTTCACCAAAATTGACGCTGTTGCAAAGCATTTTCAAGCCCTTTATTCTCTTACCATTTTTGTAGTGATATTCCATTTTTCATCATTATTCTGCCTCCTCACAGTGACTTAACAGGATGTCTCTGACCTTGCCTGCACGGGGAGGGGGACTAACATCAAGAATGAGAGAACAGTTGTTGAAAATTAATAATAATATAGTATGTAATGTTCAGAAAATTCATCTTCAAAGAATTTTACACATTGACTGGCTAATCTTTGCAACAACTTAGTAAGTAGGCTTGGAAGGATTTGATTTTTACTGATAAATATTGGTAAACATCAATTTCACTGTATACACATAACCCCCCAAAAATATTCCCATCAACAATAATTGAAATTTACAGATTGGCAAAGCAAGAAACTGTTGCTTGAGAACTTTTCAGAGTTTTATTTAACAATATTTACTTGGCATATTTTGATAATAATGTTGATGATTTGTGTTTTAATGGGTATAAAGTTTTAACATTTTGAATCTCACTATTTACTGTCATTGAATAATTATTGTCCGATGCCCTCAAAAAATCCTGCAACTGTGAAAATTTAAATCAATTAAACATTTTTTACAAACCAAAAACATAATTTGGGGCAAATGTGACCATTTAAATCAATAAAAAAAAATTAAGAAAAGTTTTAAAATATCTATATGATCTGTCAAAAAAAAGAAAATCAAATTCTGCCAAGCAAATGTATAAGGTAGTAGAACATGAAGACTAAAACAAATAGGTTGGGGTTAAAACTGGTCAAAATATGGTAAAGAGCTTTTGTGAAAAATTTTTTAACAATTCTAGTTCCAGAGTTCAAAAAGCGACTTTTTTTATTTATTCAAAAATTTTAACAAAAGTTCTTGTGAAACGCTTTTGGTTTCTAAGAAGAACTGTGAGGAGAAAATCTGAAACCCAACATAAAATAAAAATCAGTTTCTGGTTCTGTTGAATAGAAGAATAATGTAAAGAAAAAATTGGTGAAAATTCTTATTTAAAAAAAGCTATTTCTCCATGAAAATATTTTTGTCCTAATATTTTTTGACAAGGTCTAGTAGAGGCTAAAATCTTTATCAGGTTCAGAAATTAGGCTGATTCTGAGCTGTCAAAGACCTCTGAAAATCAACCATTTTTTTATTTAGTTTTGCTAACTAGGGAAGGGACTCAGCATACACCTCCTGGCACACCTGACCAGTCATGGCCCCATCACTTCCCTGCTTCTTTGGTATGTCTTGCACCCCAACGATGAAGGGGAGCAATACCTGTGCTTTGTGGTGCCCTCTTACTGTAACTGCATACTATTAGTAACAGGAGGCACAAGAAACAGGGGAAATTCTTTAAAATCCATGGATCAGCAAACCACACTTGTTTTGTTGTACATAGCTGTTAAAATGAGTTCTATCATTAGCTGATCCAAATATAAATACAAGTGCCTAGTGATCTATTGTCAGCACTGATTTTCACTTTTATGTGAATTATTAAAATATTTTCACCCCTAATGTGATATGCAGAGCAGAGCATCTACTGGTTGCACATAGTCTGCACAGATACTACAATATTAAAGTTTGAGATACAAAAGTAGTCATTTTCCCCAGGCCATTCTGTATGAGTTGCATAAAGTCTGTTTTACTCTTGCACTCATATGTGCCACCTGCCAGCCCAAGCAGCAGGCATAGAGTGAGAATTTTTGATTTCTTGGTGTTTTTGTTGTAAATGCAGTACTTCAGCTGAATATGTACTAAATAGAAATTCACTGTGGGGGTGAAGGGTGAAAGGAAGGCTTTGTATATGCTGTCTGTGGGGCTACTTCGTGTGACTATTTCTGAGGAAGGAAGTTTGGGTGAGGTTGTATGCATGTGAGCAAGGTTGTGTCAGGCTGCTAGTGGAGTGGAAAGTGTGTGTATAACAGGATGGTCTGCCCCAAGGTGGCCAACCCTGTTTAATTAGCCCCACTCTGCCACATTGTGACTTAAAAAGGGAAGAAGCCCAGTAATTTGGAGCTGGCTGTGGAGGAGACTAGTTGACCTGTATTGTGGCTAGAAAGCTGAACCAGGGTAATGGAGTTAACTCGTGTGCTAAGCTCCTGGAGCACAGAGACAGGCTCCAAGAAGGGACTCTTGGGTCCCATGTTCCACAAGGAATGGGGAGACCAAGAGGAATGAGGGGCTCAAAGCCTGAGAGGGGTGAAAGATGCTTCAGTAGTGTTTTGTTTGCAGCTCTGAGTTCTACTGAGGGGCTCCATGGGAGAAGCCCTGAGCCCTGCTGCTCTGGAAAGAAGAGTGTGATTTAACTGAGTTCCTGGGTGATTTAGAAGGATTTTGCTGTGGGCCCATCTGGGAGTTGGGCAAAGCAACTTTGAAGACATCACCTGAGAGAAGCCAGCTTCGGGTCTGATCAATTATGACTGAACTTATATACCCCAGAAGGGGAATAAACTTTTAAGTGATCTAGCTGGAGGGCTAGGCCACAGAAGAACTAAGAGGGAGGTGACCAAGGCCCAGGAAACCTCTCACCCAGTCATAAGGGGGCTTCAGCCGGTCGGTCACTTCTGTGTACATAGAGCTCAATCTGGGCAAGGGATCCATGTGTGTGTCTCACTATCTGTGGAGTAGCAGTGCCATGTGAGCCTATTTACATATCAAGTATGATGATTCGAAGTAGCAATCATTGTTAAATTACTTCTGAAAAAACAAAGAAAGTTGTTCATATTTATTTCATTTAAAAAAAAAAAAAGTTTTAATCTCATAAGTAAAAAAATGGCTCAAGAGTTTTTGCTCAGACTTTCCAAAAAAAAATTAACCTTGGCAAAAATGAAGTTTCAACCAAAAAGTAACTATATTGTAAAATGATGTGTGTTATAATGGATGTTAGAACAAACAATTTTTCAACTTTGCTTATACTATATGCATAGTAGATATTGTGGATGAATTTTCAAGGCAGGTTTTCAAAAGATCTGTCTGTTCTCTACTTCCTTAACTGTAAATGGCCCCTCAATGGAAGCTGCTATTTTAATTATACTTCTCAGCAGGAACACCAGTCTGATGCTACAGAATAGGGCTGATTATACATCCCTCATGAATGCATGAATTTTCAAAGTTGTACCATAAATTCTATTTTTTAAGGTAATACCATTTTTACATTAACCATTGTTAAGTCCCTGTGTTTATGCATATTCTAACAGGAGCTCAAGTCTCCTAGTCTCACCTGACATCATACAAGTGTTAAGATGAAAGCTGCCTACATGATTGTTAATTTTTTTTAATGTATAACTACATGTAGTAACTTTAATCTTTTTAAAAATTGTTTTCCTTTAAGAGCTTGACTATTGCCTAAATTGTAGTGCTAGTTTCAATTTTTTCCATGAGTAGTTCTCTCATATAGCAAATGAGGGCTGTAAATATGAGGCTAGAAACTGCTACTGTAGACAGATTAGCTAAGAGAAATATATTGTGGCATATGGATATTTATTACTAGAGCATCAAATTTTCTCTACTCATATGTACAGTCTTTAGGAACTTATGGTCTCCCCTAGGTATTCATATTTTATTTTGAAGCACAATAGCACAGTCCCACATGAAAATGTACTTGTGCAGGTATCAACATGTCATCAGGTCTCAGAAGGTAAACTTAGTCAGCAGTTGGATTTAAGAACTATAGAAAAAGACTCAGGTTCTGCCTGAAGGCATGTTTATAATTCTTTCCTCTGAGTCAGTGTACGGGGTTAGTTCTACACTCCATTCAAGTGATGGCCCCTCCAATGGTATAATGCGGACCACCTGTGGTCACTACATTTCATAGCCCTTTTTTACAAGGGTTAGGGGAATTGCCTCCAGTATTATGGCCAAAATCAAGCCTTCCTAGATTTCCCCTACATTTTCAGTTAGATGCAGTATTTTTCTTCACCTCCTAGCCTAAACTGTTGTGTATTGTTGCTCTGTGCTACTCAGCAGTTGCCATACGTCACTCCCAGAAGAAGCTACATAACACTGGCAGACAAAATATTTTCTACATAGATAAGACCATATTTGGCCTTAACTTGTACTCTTTTTGTATTTATTTTGGGGTTTATGGACTTGCACATGGTGTAAGTCACTGCCAAACTGGACCCATCACTTGCTCCATTATTTAATTAAATACATATAAGGCTATTTTCATTATCAGTGATCATGATGAGTGATTATGGTTTATCACATACAATATCAGTGTCTAAATTACTGTATAAAAAGACCCTCTGTAATAATAGTAATCTTTATATTACTAAGATGTATCATCTAGCAGTGTCAGTCATGAGTAATTAGCTACTTTGCTAGAGGTCAGTTGTGCAGAAGGATGCATTTCTGATTAACATTATAAACACATTTTCAATGCTATATTGCTGTAATTGTAGTAATGATCTAATGCATCTTTAAGCAAAGTTGGCAGTGAATTTGGAATGTCTGTAAATTTGTACAGTGTGATGTTTGTGTGTGTGTGTATTTTGTTGCGGGTATAACTGAAATTTTCCCATCAGTGTGTTAAACAGAAAGGTAATTCTAGTCTGCAATAACCGATTAAAAAATCTGCCTTGCTATCTCTTTCCTGTTTTTTTCCCCTAAGCTTTCTTTGTTTTTTTGCATTGTTACTGGTGTATCTGTCTTGGTTCCTTCTACCATTTTAAAGAAACCACACACATATTCCAGATTTACTACAGTACATATAAAAGCAGTATTTGGCCCTGTAAATCAGCAAAAAATGTAATAATTGAACAGTATAATGCATGCTCCAATGGAATACCATTGTTGACTGTAATAAGACAGTTTATATTCTTGTTACAGCAAAAAACAAGAATGGCATAATAAGATTTTGCTTTAACAAGCGTATAATTAGGAATTAAAATACTTGCTATCTTAAATCTTAACGAGCTTTGTTTGGCTGAATTAAAATGAGGGAAGTTAGTAGGATGTCATCATTGCCTAGCTTCATCGCTTCTTTTCCTACATAACTTAGCTGTAAGCAGGCTTCTGCCAAAGAGTGGATTCTCCGTTTTTACAACATAATGCCAAACCAGTGTTGCCGCTATAACATTCATTGTAATCATTGTGCTTCAGCTACTTGATGCACTGTAATCACATCCATGGGTGCAATCATCTTTCCAGAAAATGTTTCAGAAATACCAGCATGTTGTCTAACTTAATGTATCTAAATTGGGCTTCATATTCTTAAAGGGAAATCACAGAAATGTCAGAGCCCCCATCCAGTTTCATTATTAATAATTTCGCTTTTAATCACACAAGTAAACTGATCCATTTTTCTTTTTCCTTTTGAAGCTTTTATCTTGTGCATTTTGCCAAGCAAACCTGACCCTTTCCTCGTATCTAGAAATTTTATAACAGGATTTTCCTGTTTGTTTTAATCATCAATTGTGATGGTTGCTTTGTTCAGTTCTTTCTCTGTATCTGATATACTGATGAATATTTGCCACATGAGGCTTCTTTTTTTTTCATTCCTTCTGCTTATTTCATGCTTCCAGTTTTTCTTTGAGTTTTGCTGCTTGAACTAGGGTGGCATGCCCCATAGGCTAGAGACCCGGCAGCTGAGCCAACCTCATTACAGAATAGCCCCACCTTGGATGCTAGTGGGGAGCGGGGGATAGGAAACTGGGATTGAGAGTTGGGGTGATGGTGTTACCCCAAATTTGGACCCAATAGACCCTCTCATGTCTTAGGTATACTAATGGACCAATCACAAGCTTTGGCTCTATAAACGGGTAACAGGAAGTGGTCACCCTAGGGGATTTACAAGGAGTTTATCAGGGTTTCCTTTTAAATTATTGAAAAACTTCCTAGACCTATCTGCCTCGGTTTCCCTTGGGAGGACCTGGGTATAGCCTTCCACTCTTAGGATTGACACTTAGACAATAATTTCTTCAAAAAACAAGATGTCTCTTTATTAAATGCTAATTCTAATACAATTTAAATCTTACATAGAAAATCAATACACTGTAATAAATGAAATAAGTGGCTTAAGACAATGCAGAATACTATAATATAAAACATAAAACTGCACTACAAAACTCATAACAATATAACCTTCTCTCAACACATATTACAATGTTATGACTACTTAATTGCATCCTGGCACCACAAACATACAATGTTGCAACATATAATATGAGAGAGAGAGAATCCTTCATAAGTATGTATGAAAGCCTAATACAATGTTGCATTAGGGTACCAAACTTATTAAAGTATAATATACAATTCCCTTATACATATGCATAAAGTAACATAACACATTAAATAATACTGCTAGAAACTAGCATTCTATGAGTGTTGATCAGGCAATCAAAGAATGGGTGAGAGGTCATACAAATGCAAGCATCCAGCTTTATTTACAATCATGCACATATATTCCTTATCCTAAGAAACATTATACTGACTTTCTTCCTTGATCAAATCCCTCTGTCTCGTTTTAGAACCTTCTGTTCTATCTTTTCCTGCTTGCTGCTGCTGTCCCTGCTGTAGTCTCCTGACCATCTGATCAGCCACACCCAAGCCTGTTGACTGTCTGCCTTATATACAATTTTTGTCCTGTCCCTGATTGGTTGCTTTCTTAATGTCAGTCAACAGCATCTTTCTCTCCCAGGGGTGATATCATTTTTGACCAATCAGTTGTCTGATATACTAATTAGTTTCACTTTTAACTTCAAGATGGACCTCCTTGAGATTGTCCCTCCCACCTAACTGATCCCTCCCTTCAGGTATTGGGAGTGATCTTTATTTCACCTGAGTCTACCTTTCTGCTATCGGTCAGTTTCTTAACACCTCCATTTTGTTTCTCTCTAACATGACATCATCACAACAACCATTTTAGATTTTTTAGCTAAAACTTACTCTAAACTATCATTATTTACAATTTATCAAAAGCCTTAAACCTAAAACTAATTATATTTTTATTCATGACTAAACATTATGATACTGTCATTACTTTTGTTATTTTAATTAGAGTAGATAGAATCCACGATGTTCCCTCTCTCCCCCTTTTCGCTGCCTCCTTTTCAGCTGTATGGCTAAATGCGGTCTCTGGTGCTGGTCTCCTTATATGAACTAGAGCAACTTAAAAATCTCCTGTATCAATGGGAGAGACTGGGACTGGCTAGGCAGGGAGATATACTGGGATCCAGGGAGGAAAAAAGGATGTGTGGACTAGGAGCCAGTTTGGTTGGGGATGGGAAACACTGACATCAGAGGAGAAATCTGGGAGACTGGGATTGAGAACAAGTGAGAAAGCAGGAGAGGCCGATCTGATGAGGAGCCAGAGTGTGAGGGAAGAACTGGGATGAAGGAGTCAAAGAGATGTAGACAAAAAGTCAGGGAAGATGCTGAGATTGGATGAGGAGCCTAGAGAGGGAAATTGGGACTCAGTATAGATGGAAGGAGTGGTGGTGTGAATGGAGACCAGGTGTGGAAGGAGAGACAGATTGGATGAGGATCAGGGGTTAGGAAAACTGGGATTGGCTGGACACGGAGCTGTCAGAAGTGTGGGAGGGGAATGTCTGGGAGTGGAGAGGGAAGATTGGGATTGCACAGGCAATCTTAATTCTGGTATTTCCTCATTTTTGAGTTCTTGACTTTGCAACCTTAATATTCTAACATAATTTTTGTGTGTAACATATAATATATAATTTATTTATTAGAGTATGTAAGACATTTCTATATTACTGTTTGACAAATGAGATATAAAATTAAGTTCCTGACTGCAGTTGGTAATGGCCCTTTTTCTAAGGGTGTAGGCATTTATGCTGCTGTCATAGCATGCAAATCTTTCTGGTTTAAAAAGTAGCAAGTTCACATTCAAAATTCAGTTTCTGCAAATATTCTCAAATACACTTTAAAATGAGCTTTCCACAAACACTGATACCAATAAAATTTTATTGCACAAAAAGCACTCCGATGCCATAGGGATAGGTATGTTATACAAACCTATTTAGATAGATGGATAAGTTTATGTAGAGTGTTTATGGGACAAGAGGGCCAAACTAAATTGATTTAAAAATTCAAGCAAATATTTTTAGATTCCCCCCATCATCCCACTATTCGCCCAGCTCTGTGACCTCACGGAAAAACACAGAACCAGGTGTATTCTGAGAAAAAAACCTATAAAAATCCATAAAAACCTCTCCCTGCAATTTCTGATATTTTCTGATCACTGGAGCGTATAGAGGAAAATAGTATAGTTAAATCAGTACTGAATAAAGTATTTAAAAGTAAAAGGTAAATTCTCACTCTTGAGTGAGACTGACACTTAGTCAGAGGGATGATAAATTGATCCAGGAAGGATATGAGCACCAAAGGGCCAGAGATTTAAGAAAAGCTGATCAGGGCTGGACAGGTGAAGACATGGGACTCTGGAGAATAGGGAAACTCTTTTCTTCTACCTTTGCAAATCATATATACAGTGTCTCATGAAGTATGACAAAGCAGCTGATAACCAGATGAGAAATCCTCCCAGAACTGGGAAACAAGAGGTCAAAGGAATCTGGGAACTAAGGAATCATATCCAGGGACCAGTGTAATAAAGACAGGTGCACAAACTTAGATGAGACAATAACATGCAAAAGGAGTAGAGGACAAAAACAAACAGGAGTACAGTAAGGACAAATGGAAAGGTCACAGCAAGGAAGAAACCGAAGGTGTAAAGGATATGGATAACTACTGGAATTCAAAGGACAGAATGTTGAAGGGTAATTGGGTTTATGAAGCATTGCAACGGCTCATAAGCAGCATAAATGAGTGAAAAGAAGGCAGACATCTGCAGGGGGAAACGGAAGTTAGAAACACTGACTGTTTCCTTAGATAGATGTTAAGGTATTAGGAGGAAGGGAGAAAGATAAATGTACACATTTATTTTCTTAAATTCCTTGCTACTTCCATGGTTTCTCTTTTACCTTTGAAGTATGATTGGAATTGGTTTGTTTTTGACCAATTAAGCAGCTTTGGAGTATTTCCAAAATAATGTAGAATCAGCCATTTCTGGCATACAAGAAATAGTTGTAAAAATGAGTTGGTAGCAAATTGAAAAATGGAATAACTTGAAATCCAAGTAAGGGGCAGAAATAGAAGATAAAAGATGATATGGTGGACAACTAACGCATTCTGATTGGATTCAGAAAAGTGAACTCAGTAACTGTGTAATGTTTGTACCAGATCCCATAGGAAAGGCAGGGGTTAGTGAGAGCATGGTAATATCAGGATTTCCTAATGTATAACTCTGTGTCAAGGTTTTAATGGCACTCATAAAAATGATCCAATAGCATTGCTTTTCCTGAGCTGTGTCATATAATGCAGTATCAGAAAATATCAAGATGGGAAGCCACTGTA
The DNA here is from genome assembly GCF_026122565.2 of Emydura macquarii macquarii. Classification (NCBI taxonomy): domain Eukaryota; kingdom Metazoa; phylum Chordata; order Testudines; family Chelidae; genus Emydura; species Emydura macquarii. Next base: position 7,340,892 of record NW_027133614.1, read on the forward strand.
CAGTGCAAAGAAGAATTTTATATAAGGGGAAATATTCGTTACTATATGGTAACCAGCAAAATTTTTCCTACTTTTTTGGGGCCAAAATTTAATGTCCTGAGACACAAACTCACTATGGAACTACCAGAGAACATTGCAACAGATAGATAAAACAGATAGATCCATAGTCTGTACTGTAGGGCAGTGTAGACATGGACTTAAAGCTGAAGGCACTGAATGATGAATGTGACCAAAGGCTACACCACCAGACGCCCAGGATTGCTTTCTCTCATTACTCCTCTGCTGCCAAACTCTGGTTCCAGGATTGTGTTTTCCTAGCACAATAGCTGAATAGCAATAACAAGCATTCCCATTTCTGAAGTTCCATGGGTTGGCACTTAACCTACATTCACCACTTCGCTCCCACCGTAAGTGACATATCTGGAGAACTGTTCAGCAAAGGAAATGGTATAGGAGAAAGACATTAAGGACCCAGTTCAGGAGCCAGTCAATGGGACTTAAACACATGCTCATGTACTTCCTGAATCAGGACGTAGAGCACATGGTGGTTTTGGGTGGTGCTGAGGTGGTAAGGAAAATCTTCTACAAATACTTCAATTCATATACAACCCTTTCTCTCTCATCTCCCATTCTCCTGTGCCATGGTACCTCTGTCTATATAATGGGTTAAAAATCCAATCTTCATTGGATATACACTCAGTGATGACCTAACTCTGGTTTCATTGAAGCCAGGTGTAAAACTCTCATTGACATCAAGAGGAACAAAGTTAGGTTAACAACTGAGCACTTTTGAAAATCCCACCCTTCCTCTCTTTCTGTTGTATTGGAATTTTATGGCTGGTGTTTTAGTATAGGGGTAAACAGTGGAAAAGCTGATGTTGGTACATGGAGTTGGCATAAGGATTTTTAAAAGGTTAAAATCTTAAAAATAAATGTAAATATAAATAATAGATACACAAATACAAATAAAATATAATTCTCCAAAGCAACTAGTCATGTTGTCAGTCGTGATCCTTTCTTTCTTTAAGTGGAAATCACAGGTAGTTTTATCAGCTCCTTCTCACTGTTCTGCTTCTGGGCCTGCTTCATACAGGTGTGAGCTTTGTCACCATCCAATTTGATAACTGGCCAGTCCTCAGCTTTGTCAGCATTCTGTGATCATGGCAATCATCTGCTAACATCACAGATTTCTAATGGTCTTGTATTTCCTTTATAATGCCACATTTTTCTTCTAAACTGTGATAGTAGTTTCAAGAGATGCACATGACCTGACATAAGGCGAGGGAACCATCCAATATAGTTTTGTTAGTGTGTATATCCTTAAATAATGTAGAATTTGAACTCCTGTAGCACATCTGAGAAGTGGGTACTCTTGTACCCTTGCTCCCATATTCTCTCTCTTTCTCTCTTTCTCTCTCTCTCAGTTTGCTGAACAAAAAACACTTTTCTATTACATGTGACAGCAGTGGGCACACAAACATTCTCCCAGGCATATTGATGACATAAGGATGAAATTACATATGAAGTTAGAATTGTTTGAAAGCAGGAAGCTTGGAGATGAAACCAAATAACTAGTGGGTCCTCACTTTTATCCAGATCTGTTAGCAAAAGCCTTTTTAACAGTTGCCAAATGTAGGCTTATCGAGAATGAGCTAACATGTTATCACAAGAATTGCCACTAGTGATTCTGCTGAGATGTGCACAAAAAACTTTACGAAACATGACAAGCCAGAAAGGCTGAAAAGAAAAATCTTTGCTAAGTGATATTTTTAGTCCTACACAGACTTAAGGATGAAAGAACAGAAGTGATTTTTAAATCTTTCAGAATAACAGCCTCAGAGACCAGATACTTTCCCCTAGATGGTAGCTCCAGTTCTCTTATGTAACTGCAGAAGGTGTTCTGTGATGAATTGTAAAGCAAGTGGCCTGCACCTGCTTGTCATCATAAAGCTTCCTGGACATTTTAGTGTATGAATAAAAAAAGATATACTGCATTTCCAAGAGATCTTTCCAATAAGACATGGCATGTTTTTTTATTGTTCCACATTCTCAGTGTCAAAATAATGTCAGCACATTTCACTATAAAGCTTACACCTATTTAAACAGTGCAAAACTCATCTTTTTTCCCTTCCCCTCCTTTCATTTGTCTATAGCAGTCATTAACAGAGTTTTAAATCAAAGGAACATATCACACATTAACACTGATGGGAAAAAACATGTTAAAGCCTTGACAATATTATACCAATCATCTTTCAGCAAGTCTTTTGCCCTCATATTCCATATAGGTTTATTTTAGTTTTTATGAAGACACTGACTAGGGCCCTGATCCTGCAAGCCACAAATAAAGGCAGCTAAAAGGAGAGTTTCAGAGGGGGTTGAGAGAGGAAGTGTGAGAGACTTTCCTTCCTCGTTCAGCACGACATGATTTCAAGATGCCAGTGATGGAAGAGTGGGGGTGACCTGCAATGGATGTGCCATACTTGAAGCCTAAAGGGACTTCCATTGCATGAACTGAAAGCTGGTGGCCATGTTGGAGGAAAAGATTCTTGGATTGGAGGGGCAAGTAGAGATGCTACCAAGAAGCCAAGGAGTACCTAAAAAACAAGAGGCCAGGAATTGAAGTTAAGGTGGGAATTAGTTGGAAAGCAGTTGTTTACAGAAAAAGTAGTCACCTTCTGGGACAAATTTTCAGAGACAGCCCTGAAAACAGGTCAGTTCAAGACAAAGTTCGTAAGGTACATATAGAAAAGGGTTAAAATCTATCATGTTATGATCGAAAGATAAATTCACTACTGGCTTGTAGCTTTGTAAGTTGATATTTGCATAGCATGTGAACACAAATACGCAGTAGTACAGAAGATGTGTATTGGGTTTTGTTGATGAAGAGAATAGTGTAAATGCTGAGCTCTGTAATAAAGCCAAGCTGAACTTTATTTCTCCATATTGAGCTCATTATTTCATTTTTGATGAAGATCAATAACAAACTATAGTCACTGAGAGCCATATTCTTCAAGCCCTACACTAAATAGTCCCTTACTTCTTGACATCTGTTGGAAAAAGATTCCAATTGAGGTTCATTTACCCTGCACCGAAAAGAGATCCAAGCAGGTAGTTGGGCAGTCTCCAAACTTTATTTCTGCAGAGGTCAGACACTTTCCAGCAAGTGGTCAGTGTGAGACCCCGAAGGCATGCTCTTTTGCATATTTATACAAACATAGACAAAGAAATTACATATGCATAAATTCTTAATGCTTATAGGTACATTCAAATTATTACTATTGCTATTGGCCTACTTCTTCTAAAGGTATGCATAACAGAAAACATGTTAACAGAAGATTTCAGCTTATCTATCAGGGCTGCCTGGTCTCTCTCTCAAGGCTATATAACTAGTTGGAACCAGTTGGGGCTATCTCCTTGCTTCTTCTAGGAACTCTTTATCTGACCCTGGTACAAGATAAGCACTGTAAAAACAAAAGAGGAGGGGGCGAGCGATCTCAACAGAAAGCAGAACACTAAAAAGAACTAAAATGGAGTAACTGTGGTCAAGCAGACAATTATTTTCCTTCACATCAGCAGGGTACGGTGCTAATCAGTGTTATCAGAAGCTGGCCCTAAACGGATTTTATTTAAGAACAGATGGTACTAGATGGGCTACTTCATTAACAGCAGCAGCATCTGCACATCAATGTTTTTTATTAAGTTATTTCCAGGAAAGTGATGCTATATATATTTTTTTTATCCAAGTACTCTACAGCCTGGATGTATGTATGTATTTTATTAATGGCATATTATGTTAATTAGGAAGCAATGCCAAGAAGACAATTCTTTATTTTGTTGGTTATATCAATCAGTTAGCATTAGAATATTTCTGCTGGAAATTCTGAAATTAAAAAAAAATATATTTCCAAGACAGAGCAAAAATGAAATTTCCCCTGGAAAGGAAATTCCAAAATTTCATTTTGAAAATGTTGAACCAACCTTTCACTTCAGCGTTTTGAAATGTTTCCAAAACCCCCCAAGGTGCCCAGAACAGCCAGTCAGATGGGGAGCAGGGCTGCTTGGGGATCCTTAGAATCCAGGTTCTCACACTTTCTGGACAGTCAAGGACTTGGAAGCCCTGGGAGCCCTGGCTTCAAAGTTCTTGGCTGCCCATCACTAGGTGGACCAGTGAGGATCTGGGCAAGTGAGCTTGGTCTGGCATGCAGATAGTTAGAAAACTGCTAGCTGCCGCTGGAATTTCATCAACGTCCATATGTTCCTGCAAAACATTTAGATTTTAATGAACTGGCATTTCCCAATGGGAAAAGTATTCCATTAGAAAATTTCCAACCAGCATTAGTTAACATTCCTGGCTTCTATCTCAGTTTTTATAAGGTATCAGTGACCACGATATCTGACTTGTCCCATTTCTTAACTATTCCTATAGTCCTGGCTATTTTCTAGTTGGAGATTGGCATCGTAACACTAGCAAGGATACCAAAAATACAATTCTGATCATTGAAAAATTATCTCATTATTAGAAAAATGAAAAAAAAATTAGAAAAGAGGGAAAAAATCAGTAAATTAAAACATAAGAGACTAATTCAGATGAGACTTGGAGACTAACCTACTCAGAGACAAGAAGCATCTACTCTCATTTTCAAATATCTGATCAACAAAACTAAACAAAAGAAAATGTAGGTTAGTCCAAGTTATTTTACTTTTTACCGAAGAGGGGTTTAAGCAAGATATCTTCTCAGGAAATTGAAGAATTTGAACTGGGGAAAAAAAACAAAAAAACTGCTAATAAACCGTAGAGCTGAGAAACACACCGTTTTACCTATAGTCTTGTTAAGAATTGCTAATGGCTGCCAGGATTCAAGGTTGTGCTAGAGTTGCACATGAAAGAAAAAGAAATATGGTGACAGGACATAGTAATCTGAGATTAGAATTCCAGAGACAGTTTGTGTGAGCAGGGAATTGAAAAAGGTTTCTCAAGCCCCAGGCTAGCACCCTAACCACTGAAGTATCCTCTCTCACTAGGCTATTCAGAAACTTCAGCTAGTATAAAATGTAGCCACCCACCTTTCCATGAAGGCAGGCTGGTGAAAACATATCATACCTGTAATCCATATACTGCACCTGCTGCAAGCTTACTTCTTGGGGAAATGAACTGTAATGGTTACTATGCAGATAATGTATAATGATCTCGGTCCTACTGACCTGAGAGACCGCTCCCTTCTCCTCTGCCAGGTCACTTTTATTCAGTAAGGATGATGTAATTATTTGTCCCAAATCTGCAGCTGATAGGAAAGGAGATCATTCTCCAAGGCAGGTCCTGATTTGGAAGATTGCTCTCCCAAGAAATACATCTGAACCTGACCACCTGTAAATGGTACTGGGAAACCCAGCTTTAGTGAGATGTTCTATTAAATGCAGTTTTGGAATCCTGATACAGATGTGGTAATTTTGGTTCCCATTCTTAGGAAAATGTATACACTAGAATTTCCTACTTTTAGATAGTTTGCCCAGGGTCTATAGTCCTAGGTATATTATACACTTATGTAAGAATAACACCTAGTTAGATTATCCATTACATGGTCTCTTGGTATCTTTTTGGTTTGATGCATCAGTAACATATTCCTTTCGTTTAACCTTGTTCAGCAAATGTAAGATGCTCTCTCTCTCTCAAGTATTCACTTCAAGGATACATTGTACAATAGATGGCAGGACATTGTGTTATCATGCTTCTTTTGTATGGAAATTCCTCCCTAAATCTATTTATTTTATGATAATGCTTTCTTTCCAACAGCAGAACTCTCTAAGGTGATTTTATTAAAGCTTTATGTAAGTTCACATTGTCTACCTTTCTATGGATTTTTTGCCTTTAGAAAAAGCAATACATTTTGAAGTGTTTGCAGTGCTTCTATAACATTGAATCTCGAAGTCTGTAACCCTGCGAACAAGCGTGTTACAAGCAAACTTTCATTATCCTGTTTACACCATGTGTGTTTGTTTAAATATATAAATAATGTCCCCATGGCTCTGAGAAAATCATTTAATCTCTGTTCCTCAGTTTCCCCATTATGAAATGGGGATAGTATTTTGCATGCATGTTATAGTCAGTGCAGGTAGCAATACTTTTTGTTTTAGATTGCCCAGCGCTTTCCATTAAAAGGCCCTATTTTCATTTGCTTATAACTTTGCCAAACTTAAACCTCTTGGGCAGAAATTTTCCATGTCTGGTGTCTGCCTCAAGCTGATTTTTTCTGGTGGATGTTTCAGTTAAAATGGTTCAACTGTTTCTCAGAATGAGATTAGGGAAAAATACATTGTTTTGCCCCTGATAAAAATATTCTTACAACCCTTTTATTGAGAAGTTCCTGAAGCTGCATGCTTCGGAGCGTAGCTTAAGGTCTGACAGGGAGTTCACATTGGTGTCGGGGATGTGCCTTTTGCCATGGGACTGCTTTGGTACTGGGCACAAGAAATGAGAACAGGGAGACTCTCTCCTCTTTTCTCAGTGTGTCCTATGCTGGTGTCCAAGCACTGTTGGGGAGGAGAGGCAAACTGACTTAGGTTCTGCAGCATTAAGAGAGACAAATGTTGAGAAGAGACAAATGTTGGTCCTGGAAGGTGAAGAGAAAAAAGAAATATAGGGAGGATAGAGGCTTGAGGGAGAAGGCTTAGGAGTAGGAGCTAGGTGGTGGATCAAAGTAGGAATACAGGGGGTGGGGAGGCAGAAGTCTGGGAGGGAGGGGCAAGGAATAAGGTGGGGAGAGGGCCAGGGGCTGTGGAGCAAAGAGGACATGGGCAGGTGCTGGGAACAGCGGATGGAGCCTGTGGGAGGCTCAGGGGTCAAAGATGAGCTGTGGGGCGGATGGGACTGTGGGGTTGGGTCATGAGTCAGGCAGTGGGGTGATGATCATGAAGGGACAGCAGATGGGAATAGGGGCAGAAGTGTGGGAAGGTTGATAAGAGTAAAATGAGAAGGGAGAGGATAGGTGGGCCAGTGCCAGGTGCAGAAAGGTCTGTAACTATTACATCATACACCCCTACAGAACTTGAAATGGAATGCAGGAGTCCTGAGTTTCTATATTCCTCTGCTGGCTGCTAATAGCTGTTAAATCCACTGGCAGTGTGTGTGTCTTATCCCCCTGTAATGTCTGGTCCTCACAGGATAAAAGCCATTTATTGCTCCTAGTTACTCTGTTAACTCAAGTGGTAGAGAACTGTAATTGTGATCTAAAGATCCTAACCCTGCTGATGTCATATGTGGGGTACAATGTGATGAAGTTTGTATGTTCATTTTTCAATTTTTAATGTTTTAAAAACTTATGTTTTTTTGTCTTTAATTTCCTATGTTAAAATAACATTCAGGTTGCCAAGTTAAATACTCAACGTGCTTGTACAACCTTAATTTGGCCCCATTGTACATATTCATTATGGTATAGTCTTTAATTACACGATCATTTTTCCCCCACATAAGGAAACCAAATTAAGTTTACATGAACAAGCCTTATTTCTAGCATTTCCTAAGCTTTGAGAACTTGACCATGCAATTTTAATGTTTTTAAAAATATCTCTTTTCATGTAATATATATAATATATGTAACCCAATACACAACAAATTAGATTTTTTTAAAGTGTGGTTTTGTTACAATGGCACACAGCAGGTAAAATTATTAAACATAACCCAGAAAAAAATGCAAACCTTTAACATGTTAATACATCGGAGTGATTGTTTACCAATTTGTAAAAAAAAGAAAACCAAAAGACCCCCCAAAATAATCCAAACAAAACTCCTATCAAAACCTGAGGCATTATTACAGATTAAGTAGTTTATTGAAAGAAGAAATTGTAATTACACTATGCAGGTCACATTTCCCTTTGCAGCACGCTTAGAAGAAAGATTTTAATTGCAGTTTTAAGTCTGCCTTTCAGCAAGAAGGATGACTATCCATATAGAAAAGTGCAATTGAATCCTATCCAGGAGATAGCAATCTCAATGAAAAAAGCCAAAATTGATATCAGAAGCTATGCCCAGATCCACTGGAAAAAATTGCCTGTAGCAGCCCATTAAAAAGAATCCTTTTTTTCCCCACTTTTTTCCCCTTTTTTTCTTCACTTCCAAGGACCAGACATAATTCTATGCAGATTGTCTAGTACAAATTTACTGTCTGAAGTAGCAGCTTTTAATGCTTTCTTCTTTTCTGCTCACTGAAGACTTCAGCATAAAAATGTGTCAGTCAGCTTTTATAACATAGAATATTCCATTTGACTTAAAAAGATAAGCCTCTAAGCCTATGTCTACACTTGCCACCAAATTCAGCACCAGTTGACAGAAGATACGCAAGCTACGTAGGGTAGCTTGTATATCTCCCATCGATTTCCGGGTCATTTGAGCGGGTCTCCACTTCTGCTCAACTGTTCTGATGGCAGCGAATTCGCCGACATCAGTCTAGACATAGCCCAAATGTCTGAATACTTATCCAAAATTTATAGGAATGATCTCAATCGTTATGCGGCAACTTTTCTCATTTTATAAATCCCACGGTGCATCTCTGAAATCAAGTTATTTTCCTTTGACTTTAGCTGGACCAAACCCATACTGCATATTCTTCTTCATAGTTATTTCCCTTGACTTTGAAATCCATTTTAACAACAACCTTTCTTTCACCCATCAGACTTTCCCTTGCTCACCTACTCTGTACTGCCTTGTGCAAATTTGGATTTTCTGGTTCTGGTCTTTTGTACTTTACTGTATAATCTAATCAATCATCTCCCACTGGGAAAGAAGTGCATTGCAATGAACTAAGACTAAGGAAGAAATGCAATTGCTGAATTCCTTAAGTCCAGTCGTTTTTGACAAACAGAGCAGTAGCTGTAAATAATGACAGGTGAACCCCAAAAAGTGATGAATCTGCTAAAAGATTACACATGTTATTAAGGATACTTGTATACCTGAGTCTCAGTGCCCACATATTTCGAGTTTACAAAATTGTTGTTGTTTCTTATTTATATTACCGTATCACCTAGGAGCCCTTCTCATGGACCAGGACCTCACTGTGATTGACACTGTACAAACACAGAACAAAAAGACCTGTCTCTGCACTGAAGACCTTAAACATATTGGTGATCTCATGAAAGCAATCTTTTTGCCAAGTTTGTGGAGTTCCTTGCTTCTGATCTAGTTGGGGAAAAATACCAAGAAAAAGCATTCCCATAGCTCTTTTGCTTTTGGTCCTAGACAGAGCCATGAAGTGCAAAGGAACAAAAAGGGGAGACTTAAAAACATTACTAAACTTTCTTGAGCTTTTAAAATAAGTGGGAGTTAAGAAATATTAGGTCTCAACCATGGCTTTTCTTTGCAGAATATCAAGTCAGATACATCAACTGTACTTTTTTCTGGAAGACAGGATGATCTAAATCTGTCTGTGGGGTTGTCAGAGGGAACATGTAGGAATGCAAATTTATTTAGCAAAGTAAGTAAAATAGGCATTAAGGGAATTCTTCTTCTAACAGCACTTCACCACTTACAAATCACCACTTGCAAATCACAGCTGTTTTGACTGTTGACAGAAGTTGGGAGAAAACTATCACCTGATGTCTGATAATCCTTCTCTTGTTGCATATTGGAGAAGAAGAGGGAAAAATGAGAACAGTGGGCATTTAACAAGTTGTCATAGTGTAAAAACAAAAGCTGACAACGATCACTGTTTTTTGGCTAAATGTATTTAGTGCTGATAGTAAATCTGATTTACTCTAGAAATCCAATTTTTGCTACCATATCCTGTGTATTTCTTTTTCATGCAAGCAACTAATAACTAGGACACACTTGTAAATAAAAACTTTGAATTAGGTCTCATTTGAAAGTATGTGAAAATTTATTAAAGTATGAGTCAAGAATTCTTACAGGATATTGTGAGATACATCTATGAAGGTGGTTCTGGAGATGTTTCAAGTAACCCTTTGTGGCTGCAAGCCCTTCGGTATCCTGTAAATTAATGTAGTATGTCCTACGCTGTGTTTGTCAAACTGGTTATAAACTGTGGCAAATCAATCCAGATGATACAAACACAAAGGAGGGCATGCCATTCAAAATGATGCCTGGTTTGTTGGAGTGGAGCCAAAGGAGTGATACTACCTTCATATATAGCAGCATGGTACCTACTGGCCAATGGAGGGCTCACACTGTTAGGAAGGCTATCTGTAGTCAGTCTTGGAAGCTCTATCAAATGCTAGGACTGGGCAGTGGGCAGGGATGGGTGGAAGTAGTCCATTTCTGCATCCAATTTACTATTGCCCATAGCAGTTCTTACCCACCCTCCATTTGTTTTTGATCTGTTGCTGAAGGTATAATTGAGCTTGTTAATATTTGTTGCTGTTTTTTCCTCCTCCATTATGTGCAAGTGTATGGCTTGAATTTGTGTTATGTTTTGGGTAATAGCATGTTTCTGGACACTTTGCATGAGAAGTTCAAACCCATGCTATCATGAGAGTCACAATGTACTCAGTATGGACTTCATTAACCTAAATGCAGATTACCCTCAAGTTCAATTTTTTATTTCTTGGTTTTTCAGAAGGTTGGCGACTTTTGATAGTATGTCCTAGCAGCAAGAGTCACATTAGCATTTTGAGCAAGGTTAAAAGCAATGGGGGGAAGTGTTTCTGGAAGACAGACAGGAAGATGCTCTTTCTGATTTATTGGGCGTCGGTCCACCCTACCATACCAATGAAGGTGGGACTCATGAGAAAACCTGGAATTTCAGTGCAATATTTGGTCATATTCTTTGCATAGTAGCTTATTCAGCACTGAGGACTTATTTCAGTCTTGGAATTATGAAGACCCATCAATGATCTTGACATTAAGTAGGCCCTTTAAAACCTTTAGACAGTTAAGTCTCAGTGTTACATAAAGATTAGAGAAGAAGAAGAAACCAGAGTTTTCATAGGAGAATCTGTTCTTTTTTAAAATTTTCCCATACTGAAATGGAACAAAATAAAAAATATTGGAAACTTCCCCTGAAACAAAATTATGAAAAAAACAACCACCCTTCATGTTGGATTGGGTTTAATAAATGAAACAATGTTATTTTGCAATGAAAAATTAAAAACAGTTCTGAAAAGGGTTTCAAACTTATCAAAATGTGGGTTTTTTGTTTTTTTTAAAACAAATTTTCATCAAAATTTTCACTTTCTCATGAAATGTTTTGCTTTTGACACATTTTTTCAGGGGAAAAACATTTTGTCAGAAAATTTCCAACCAGCTCCATTGAGTGTCAGAAATGGGAGGGACTGACAGTGGTAAAGGCTGATGTTGCTTCCCAATTTCAAATCACTGACAGAGCATGATGTTGGTTGCTGTTGTTGTTATTATTAATTAACAATATTATTGTACTGCTTAGGAGCCCCCCGCCCCCACGAACAAGGACCCCATTATACTAAGCAGTGTACACAGGACAAAAAGAGAGTCCACTTTTTAGATACTAACTTGCTATTTTGAGAAAGTTGTGGCTAAGGGTTCAGGTAAAGAGGAACTATGCTGAATATTCTTGAGAACAATCTATGGATATCTTATCTATTAACAATTTACATAAATAAAGATATAGAGTTCTCTTTTAACAGGTCATTGGAAATAGTTTAGAAAAAAAATAGTCTTAATTGGTTTCTGACCTCTAAGTATTATTATTTATTAGCAGGGGTATCTATAACAATATAATTATTTTATATAGAAACAGATTTTCTGAAACAGCCTTTTTTAAGTGAATCTATTTTCTGTGACTAATGCAAAGGAATTTGGATTTGAGTCTAAATTACAAAAATAAATACATAAAATACAAAGGATAATCCATAGTTCCAAATTACAGACATCACTGAGCTGGTAAATCTGTATGAACCCTTCGGGGTAGTGAAATTAACTCTAGTTTGGTTTGCAGGCACTGGAAGTGAACTAACCCCTGTAGGTTTCTTTAGCATTTGAGTTTGGTAAACTCACACTTCTAAGGAAAACTTCCCGCAGCTGATCCCAAGATGCTTCTTTATCCAATGACCCCCCACACACCCTCTTGTATCCAAAGCAAAGCATGAGTTGACTACCCCAACAAGCCCCAGCTCTCCATGCTCTCCCCATGGATACCTAAAATAAGAAAGTAAAATGAGGGTGCTCTCAGGCGAAAGAAGCAGCTGCTAGGAAGAAAAAGGGGAAGTAGGTTCACTGACTTTCTAGCCAAGTGAACAATCTCAGCCCTAGTATGTTGGCTTTTTATCATGGAGGCTCTTGTTGTGCACAGATAAATTACCTCTGACCTTGTTTGTAGGTGACATGCCAACTTGAAGTCATTAGGGGTCTGCTCTGCTCTTGTCCGTTGCTTAAGAGAACTGATGGGATTTTGGGGGGATAATAAACTTAGTATTTTCTGTTCCTCTCCTAAGGTCTGAAAGGGAACTATTAGATCTTGACAGGAGGAAAAGATTGGAAGGCTGGTCTGTCCATGGGGAGGAGGCTGAAAGGGACAGAGCAGAAATTCTCTAGAATGGCCTCAGACATCCAGGAGTAAGAAAGGAACAAGCCTAGCCCAGAGAGATGAGATGAATCCTAGAAGTACTGTAGATTTTTCCTTCCTTCTACCATGTTGGTTCATGATAAGGAGCGCCAGGACTCCAAGATTCACTGAGGGATGGGAGGCGGGGGTCACAGCAGCTTCTGCTGGACTGAAGCAGGATGTGTGATGCTTTCCCTAAAGATCTGAAATGTAATAGCGTCAGCTACTCTTACAAGTTGGTTCATATTGTAGGAGAGTGACGTGTTAAAAGCTGGACAAATGGTCAGGCCTAAGTTACAGGGAATGGGGTCATGGCAAGGACAAACCTTGTTTCTGTTAATTGGTATGAATTCTAGCTAGAGTCTGTTATGTCTCTTCTTTTCCTCTCTTCCTGGCCATCTGCGCAGAGAATGAGGCTAACTATCACCACTCCTGCATAAGGCCTTTGGTGGGAAGAAAGCATTATCTTCCTTCCCCTCCGGCATACCTTTACTTCAAAGAATGTTAGTGTAAAATTAATAGGTTTTAAGGTGAATTGCCTGCCCTCCGTATGGTAATCATGTAAACAACAAACAGGGGCAGGTATAATTGTATTCATCATGTAGTTGTTAATATTCATTTTATAGGTGTCAGTGTAACCAAATAAGGGTCTATGGGGAGTTGCTGAAAATGTATACATTGTGATATGGTGAAGGCAGAAGGCAGTAGAAGAGTGCTGGATGGGAGATATGTGAGCCCCAGAATGCTCCGGGCTTTGTTCCCTGCTGACTAACTCAGAGCCACTGGGGCAATTAGGAGCAGCTGGGGCTGATTAGTGATCAGCCAGGTGCTCCATAAAAGGGCTCCGCCCCAAACACACAGTGCACAAGTTGGAGGAAGCAGAGGTGTTGTGCTGGGTGGAGCGGAGCAGCAGCAGATTGGAGAAGCAAAGTGGGGGAGAGCAGAAGAACCCCAAAGGAGGTACTGAGCCCAGGAAGGGGCTGCAAGGACATAGGGCCGGAGAGGCCGGAAAGACTGAGGGGGGAAAAGTAGCCCAGGGGAAGAGGCTGCAGCTCTAACAATACAGAGCCAGCAGTATACCACTGTGGTTCATAGGGCCCCTGGGCTGGGACCCGGAGGAGCAGGTGGGCCCGGGTCCCTACCCCTCTCCCCCAGGGAAGACGGGGTGACGGGCAACTTCCTGGCCCACTACAAGCAGGAAGGTGCGAGACCCACTGAGGGAAGCTGGCCATCAGCCACAACATTTACATACCGTTATGGATAAAAGAATTGTAAAGTAACCCCCTCGTTGCTCACTCATGGCATCAAGGTGGAACGAGCAGGCAATAAAGAGTTCCGTCTCCCCAGTCTGCCCCAGGGACAACCTGTTTGGCAATTTCCAACACATATTTTTAAGGTTTTCTCCACAATTATATGGGCTAGAAACTTTTATTTTATTTTTGTAATGAAAGCTTAGGTTCTGCAGTAGTTGATGGCCTTTTTCATATTCACCTGGAAGGAGAAAGTGGGTTTGATATTGCAATGCTATTACAGGATGACCGTGATTAACAGGTCTTTTGTCTCTTTCGTTTCCCAGTAGGATCGGATAGACTACCCTCCATAAAGGCATCTTTTGTGGACTGCAAGAAAAGATGACATTTTCTTTGTAGTCACTTAGAAGTTCTTCATGTCCCAATCCAGGACTGTGATGTGAAGTAACTGTTAAACTGTCAGGGACCATGCAATGCTTTTTCCCTTCAGATAGGTTAATCACTGCAATTATATAACATTTGTAAAAAACTGAAGAAAAGCTGAACATTGTCTTCTACACTTCTGCAACTGCTAGATATGCTAGGCCAAATTAATCCCTGGTGTAAATCCATTTCACTGCAAAGACTCCCAGGATGAATTTGAACTACCATCTCTTCTCTATTGAATTCTGGATGACCTGCTTGTCATATCACAAAATATCAAGACACATTAGTCAAATCCATGAAAGACTTCTTTGGGGGCTTACCTTTTAAAATATTTGCAGTGAAACTGAAGTTCACCCATGTTATGATTCTTTGCCCAATATAATAAAATGTCACAGATTCCTTCTCCTTTCATTTTTGTTAGTGCTTTGTGAATTTCATTGTTACTTTGTCAAATGTTATTACTTTGTTAGCTAATTATTCAAGATACTTGCCTTGTGTTTTGTATCAGAAACTGTTCAAATTCTAGAAAAAACTAATATATATAATATGAAATGTTAAGATATTCTTCTGTCCTTTCAAAATAGTAAAGTTAACAAAACTATTTTACACTTTATGCTATATGTCCTGGCTCTCCCTGAATAGACAATAGAAAGAGTCCTTATTTCCTCAAAAATAGCTCATCTTGTCCTGAAACTGCAGATACATTCTTGAATGTTGTCCAATTATGTAAATTTGTCAGTAAAGAATATTAATCATCAGCAATCCCGAAATTTGATATTTGTGGTGATTGTAAAATAACTAACATTTAAAAATTGGTTTAAATACATAGGTTTAGTAAAAATCTTATGTATGGAACAACACTTTTATGTGTATAAATGGCTCAAAACTAAATTGGTAGAACTGAATTGAGAAGGACATATTATAGCCTGAAGAATTCTTTAAAAGTGATAACTTTGTTTCCTTTTTGGATGTGCAAAAGGGGTTTGAATGGGTCAAATTTCAGCCAGTACTCAGTCTTTGGACAAGCACATTAAATAATACTTTGGACTTTGATCACATTTCAGAGATGTCAAGTTTGTTCCCTTTGAGCTCCTTAGGCTTAGGAATGGCTTTTATAGAGAGAGAGAGAAAGTACATGTACCTCACACAGGGACTTTTAACAGAGGCTCTCAATGAACAAGGTGGGTAATTTAATACATTTTATGGTATTTGCAGCCTTAGGTACTAACCAAGTTTTAACCATGAGGTATGTGGACATAAATCAGGTTTAGAGCCAAACTTGCCACTAACTGAGTGCAAACTTGGTTAAAGTTTGTAGTGTGGAAAAAGGCATTTTATCTCCTTTAAGGAACCTTTTATAAATTTGTATAACCGAGTTCTGGCATCTTGACCCATCCCATGAGCCACTGTAGGTTAGTCAATTTGTTATGTAATGTTTTTTGTCATGGTCCCTAAGTACGCTACTCCTTTTGAGACCTTTGTCCAGACCTCTGAGTGCACCCCTTTCAGGTGACAGGCCTGTACTTCCACTTCTGTTTGAAGTAAGACCTGTGATCTAATCACTCGCCAATTTACACTCAACCAACCAAGCAGGCAATGGGTTTGGCACCTGCAAAAATTTTCCCTGGAGGTAATACACTGAGCCTGTGGACAGTGACAACATGTAGTGACACAGAAGCAGTTTCTTCAAGATTTATTTGCCAAAAGGGACATAGCACTCAGAAAAACTGATTTAGCACCGATCTATACTCATACTGCCTTACCTATGTTGGGCATTCCCCTCAAGTCCCTAGATAGACATGGGTGAGCCTTAGTGCCTCTCCCTCCCCCAGTCTCTTGGACCAAATTATAGCCTGCTTTCTTCAGAGCCTGACAAACCATCAGCGGTATCAGCCTACTGCAGCTTCCCCACTCCCTTTCTGCAGAACATATCTTTTAACTGATCTGTGTTTCTTGATCTCCAGGTTCTCAGACTTGGCAAAACCTGACTATTGTTTCTGAGTTTTTGTTGGGACGCGCCTTATCTAGGACACTGTTGCCTTCCATGCTCTGTTCCCCAAGAGCCCCCTTTTGATCTAACTCCAGAACAAGTAACCTGTCATAAACACACACAGGCATGCACAATTTTCATTAAAAAATAACACAGATATTTCCAGTTATCTGCATTCTCATCATCCATATCTTTGTTTCTTTCAAAATACCCCCTGAACATCAATGCCTGCTATATTATCCATACTGCCTTTTGGTCTTATGCTGGCTCACTTCTTGAGAATAGTTTCACTTGTAAAAATGAGATGGGATTTCCATAACTGGTCAGCATTGACCTAAACTCTGTTCCCACTGAAGTCAGTTGGACTGTTACCATTGACTTCAGCAGGAATAGAGTTAAGTCCATGCCCAATTGTTTTTTAAAAATCCCACCCATGTAGACTGGCAATATACAAATTCCCAGCGTAGATTTACTATACATCCAAGCCTTAGGAAATCTCAGAGATGTTTAAGAGCCCACAACAATGGTGATCTTCCTCTCAGCAGCAATCGAGAACATTGACTGTTATCTAAACCACCTCTGAACTTGGCATGATTTTGAAGTCTTCTTGATTCTTCTGGGGAGTTCAGCAGTTACAAATAGTAACATGCTGTGTCCGCTCCCTCCATAGACAACCTTGCTTATATGAAATGAAGGTCTATTTCAGCAACATCCAATTGTGTTTAAAAAAACAAAACAAAACACCATTTGTGTTTAAGCAACCAGAAAGAAAATCCCTTTTCTCCAAAAATAACTCCTCTAATATCATTTCTTAGCTCCCATTATGTTTCCCATATGATTTTAATGAAAGTGCACTTGCATTTCTATTTCAAATATTTCTGTTTTAGAAAATATGGAGACAGAGCCCATGGGCTCTGCAAATAGAAATAATAGCACAAACCACTAAAACAAAAATAGATTGCTGCTGCTTAAATACGTAGGACCAGATTGTCAATGCCCTGCTTTCTTTTTTGTGATCAGTCTGCTGTCACAATCTAATGTTGGGCCCTGATTGTGCAAGCTGTTCCCTGTGAGCAGAACACTACATGCAAAATATTCCATCCATAAAACTGCAAATGAAAAGGTAAGTTAGATTTCAGTAAAACTGAAAATCAGGCCTTTTAATATATCAAGCTATTTTATATAGAATGCTATATTTAAAGCCACCTTGAGGATTTGTATGCTGTTAATGAGAATTAAAATCAAAATCCCTTAGGCAACTTTGAAACTGTCAGCCATAAAGTCCGTAGGTGTAGAAACAAGGACACAGATTTCACCATTTCCCCACTCGGTGCAACAGAGAGGGGATCTGTCAGGGAGCTGATTACAGCTTCTTGGTTGTGTGCATAGTTCTGTACCTGGAGACTGGTCTAATCTATGCTTGTTTGCAATGATCTTCCAGGAATCATCCACCATCTGGAGATAGTCAAAGTTCAGCACACTTCATCTACACCCCAACACAGTTCTTATACATCCTCATGCAGGGTCTGGGGGGACAGTGGCATAGAAGTAGGCCACACGAGTCCTGTGCCAAGTGTGGACTCCCCTATTCCTGAAATATCATCAAAAGAAGGTGTTTTTCTTCCCTGTGTGCCACCAGAGCATAGGATAGAATCTGACCAAAAGATTGAATCCCTTCAAAATGATTTTCTTACCTTTCAATTGACCTTTCCAGATTTTCCAGGGTACCCCAATCTTTATATAGTTGATCCAATTTCTCTACAATCTTTTCCATCAGATAAGCAGCCTGGCTTTTCCCACAAAGAAATGAGACCCCAAAGTCTACATCTATGGTTCATTGGTAAGTCTGAGAATTTACACTATCAAGCCGTTATGTCCAGACAAACTCATGATTTGTAACATGGCTTGGAGTGCACAGTTGATGATTTGCAGCACGTCCAATGATATGGAAGCATCAATGTGCAAGATCACAACATTCTGTTGTTATCATAAGAGGCTATTTTAAAAAAAAGATATATATAATATAAACAAAATCAACCATCTTCTCATATTTTGTCTCAGGTTAGTCAGATAAAAAGCTCTATTTTCATATAAAAATAAAGTTTAGTCCCTTTGCATCGAAAATATCCTGCATGATTGAACGACTCGTTGTTGTTGAATTTGTTTTGTTTTAACAGTGAGTAAATAATGTATTTATGCTGAAACTTTAGGTAGACACACTGGTTTCAAAACTCACAAGTATTCCCTTCAGGCACCTGGCTACTTTTTTTTTGTTGTTGTTGTTAGGTTTTTTTTTTTTTTGGCTAGTTTGGTTTTTCAGTTTGTGCACCTCTGGCATTTCTTCCTTAAAATGTTCTTGGCAGAGCTTCTGGTGTTTTCACCCCTTTATTGTAGACAAAAAGATGGGATTGAAAGCCTTGGTGTTTCATTCACTCAGTTTGATATAGAATGATTGTACAGGGAGGGAGATATAAATAATACATGTAAAATATAGGTTTTGCATAATCAGGTGTATAATTTATAGATACGTTGTCCTTAAATGAGCGTAATCAAGAGTGTCGTTCAGTGCATCATTAAAATAACTACTGTAGATTTAATAATACTGCACATCAGCTGGGAATATGATTTGAAATAAAGAAGCTTTTTCTTTTTCTTTTTTTCCCCCCTGTTAAGGCCCTGAACTATATGCTGCTAATGAGAACTTCTTAATGAGTTCGTGTTTGCAATGCAGCAGCGAATGACTGACTATACCAGAAATGTTCACAAGATGTCCATTTTCTTCTTGACCTTTCAGATTTTGACCAGAAGGATAGTTAGAAATATGTCCATGGCTCTAGGAACACAGTGAAAAAGAAGAAGTTATTGCGTGATACTGTCAGATAATACTGGTAGTTAGCACTATTGCTGATAGCAAGTGTACCCTTCACATCTTCCATTCATATCTTTGTCTGTTCATTGTATTCTCAGAGTAAAGAATTCATTTTAGCATTCCTTGACTCCTCGACAGATCCATTATATTAGCTCACATAATAAAAATGCATTCAAAAGTTAATGGTCTGTCACAAACAGCAAAAGT
Source organism: Emydura macquarii macquarii (assembly GCF_026122565.2). NCBI lineage: Eukaryota > Metazoa > Chordata > Testudines > Chelidae > Emydura > Emydura macquarii. Next base: position 7,360,158 of record NW_027133614.1, read on the forward strand.
GAGGAAATTCATAGTTAAGCCAGAAATGCACTACCTGTTTTTTAATATCTTAAGATAAAGGAGCACATTCAAGATATCGTTTAGGATCATGCCTATTGGAGAACAGAAGAGAAGATTTTTTTTTCCATTGATTGGGATGCTGTGCATTTTCTTTTTTATTTTATATCTGAATCTTATTTAATTTCTTTGTATTCATAGATTATATTTTTTAAAATAATACAAATTAAAGCTTTGTGATTCAAAGTATCTGATTATCTTGCCATAGAAAGAAAATGCTACCCCAAAGAAAGCCATAACAAACCTGACTATAGTCAAGTGATATTATCTGGCTCCATGCACTCTCCATTAAATGCTAAAAGCAGCAACGGGGAATAAGAAAGGGGTAAGAAAGGAACAGGCTCACCAGGGGTAATGTTGCTTCTGCTGCACATTGCTCCCTCTCTGGGACCAGACAGAAACACAGCACTGCATGGTGGAGGTTTTATGTATTTGGGGGTGTGTATCTTGAGACGAATGGGGAGCAGAGCAGAGGAACAACCTGTCTGTGTGGCATGACATTTTCAACTACAGCTGGAATTCCCAACACAGGAATTTCCAACTGCAGGTTGAAATTCATGAGATAACTACAACTAGTCAGGCCAGATCTTTGAGGTGGATTTGCTCCTATGAGTGCAGGGCCTGAAGTTGTCCATGATCCTTGCATGTGATGCCCAGTTTAGACTCATAGTCTCCTCCCCTCAAACCACCTGTGCACACATGCAAGGGCCCTTTAACGGTAGTGCTCTTTAATTTTTTAAGAGTCGTTTTAGCACAGGCAGTCATCTTTGATAATGATAAGTGCCTATGTCCGAAGGTCTGTATCTATCCTTATAGATACAAGAAAACACACAGATCGTAAACAAAACCAATGAACTCACTAAAAATAAATAAATAAATCTCAGGAGCCAGAGAACTAAACTGAACAGTAAAATTAAACAATAAATAAAGAAGTTTTGAGTGATGCCCTGAATGGGTGCCCCAGAGAAGCTACACAGAGTGCAGCAATCACTGTCTGTCTTAGTAAAATACAGTCTTGCAGTTTTCAAATCGTTAAGAAAAACCAAGATAGGAAGACCTGTTGCAGGAGAAAGGCGGTGTCAAAGGGTCAAGTTTGTCCATGTGTAGCCACAGTGGCTGCAGGAGTTTAACCGAGTGCTGAATGTGCCTGAAAGAGTAGGACCCGGGCAAAAGCCATCTGGGCAGCAATAACACTAACCAATGGCAGAGCAGGGAGGTGCATTCGCTGGCAATACGGTCATTAACATTTAAAACATTATATGTGAATTCTGTCCTTCGTCCTAAGCATTGCACAGCTCAGCTTCAGTAGTGCTTGGTAATCCTGTTCATGCCATTGTTGTGAATGCAACCACATTCAGATGGCAATGAGCTGTCTGCTGGAACAGCTGCTGCCTTTTGTTTTCAATTAGTTTTAAAAGGAGCTAAGTATGTATTCATTTTAATGGCAACGCAAGGTATGGTAGTTGGTAATACGATTTGCTTTGGAAGTGCAGCACCCGAGGGGCTACAGGGAGCAGCTGCGTGCTCTCTGAGAAGCAAATGAATTTGTTTTGGGAAGTTCAGTAGCATCATTGCTTAGTAGTAGGTGCACTGAAGACCAGTTTCATTTTACATTCATAACAAGTTATTTTGTCACCTGGACTAAGATATGAGCCAAATGAAAGCAGCCTCTACACTCATATCTTTTGGCTTCTTCTGAGGACAAAGTGGGAACCAGTTTATTCTGTGATCTCTGAAAAGATCTGATACTCTCTCATGTAAGAATAATGCTCAAGGTAACATTTTGTTAAAAGAGATTGTGCCCCATCTGTCCTCTATCTTCGTTTCAGTTCCTCCCATCCTCATCTTCAGTGACATCAGCTTCCATGTTGATGTCCTGTCTGACCTTCTTAACTTCAGCTCATCACTTTGACCTTCAACCCTGGATCAGATCTCCTACTCACACAGGCCCAATTCTGCCAGGTTTACTCACACAGAGTAGTTTGCTCCATGAAAGTAGTTCCACTGAAATAAGTGGAATCACCTTTGTGTACACCTCATCTTTTTTCCAGGTAAACAGGACTTGTGTTCATTTTGTAAATGAAAATAATAGGGTAGTAAATATCTTGAGTTTTGTTCACTAACTTTTTTTCCAGTGAGAAAGTTTTCTAATGTTTTCTAAACCTTTGATCATTTTTGTTGCTCTCCACTGGATTCCCTCAAACTTGTCCGTATCTTTGCTAAAGCATGGTACCCAAAACTGGACAATTGGAGAGCTTTGCTTTATCATGGCCAGTAATGGCTATGAAAGTTTACTTTTTGTCTTTGATGCCAGCATCCGAAAGAGCACAGATGAAAGAAAGAGGAGGGATCAACATACACTGTGAAACAGAGTAAGCAGGAGTAGATAGCTTGAGCTGCTGTTGATTGGACTTAGGGTCACAGACACCTGCTGTCTCAATGTCACTTCCTGCCTGATGGAATGCCGTAAGTACTGAGTAAGTATCTGATTAGAACTTTTTTCCCCAGCGGGCGCTTTGGATGATATCTCCAGCTGCTGCTATGCACTGAGGGTCACAAGCTTTTCAATCATCACTTGGTTCCAGGATAAAGAAACTGTAAAGCATTCCTGAGGTTTGTTGCCCCAATAAGCAGGTTTTAATGCTAGCAAGCTGACATCAACTGAAGGCAAAGAGAGGACCCTCTTAATACGCTGTTGTACTGGTTGGAATCTCAAGGAATATTTTCTTTGTCAAATACTTCTTTTCTTCAGTTACTGTTTCCTTCTGATTCTCTCATAAGTAAGGGAGTCTGCTGTCAGATTTTCCCCTTCCCCAGATGATTTGAATCATTATAAAAACAAGATTATTTCCAAAATATGACTACCATCTTCTATCTGGGATTAAAGTCAATGAGCAGATCCACTGAATGATACTGATAACACAGGTATTGCTCTTCCCATTTAAGACCCAGTCATTTTCTGAGAAGAAGTTTTTGTGGTAGTAATCGATGGAATAAAGGAAATGTTGCTTGATTGGCTCATAGCCCCTGCTGTCTTGCTGGTATTAGGCAGTGTTAATGTACCAAGTTGAGGAAAATATATAACATGATAATGGGGATGGAAGGGGAAGTAAAAGAGATTAGTTCTTTTACTGCAGAGAGTGGGTGCTGATGGTGCTAGGGTCATAACATAATTTGAGCAATTGTTCCGTTTTCTGATATTTGCAATGGCATCATTCGTCATACACAACAGAACGGAAAAAAGGCAAGTTTTATACACCATGGCATCCTTTAAAGACAAATTATTCTAACATGATTTGCTCAATAAGTAAGTGAATGTTTCCTGAATGCTGCCAACTAAAGGAGAGAGCTATTCCTCTGCTGTTCTGGTATTAAACAAGCTCTAATGCTATTGACCACATTGTATTAGGTAACAGAAATAAAGATGTCTAATTCCTTCTCTGTCAAGTTAACACATTGAACCCTGAAGCCACTGCTCATTGTTTACTCAAGCCTTACTCAAGAAAATCTGCCATCAGCCAGTGGGTGTTCTGCCTAATTGAAAAGGAAGTAAAAACGAAGCAGTGGCACTGTTTGTCCCATTAATTATAATTCCTATCTGGAGCATGAAACACAGTTTCAAGTTGCTGATGATCACTCCTAGGTGTGTGACAAAGTATCGAAGCAAGAACCTTCAAAATATGGCTGTAGTGTGCATTTCACCTCTAAAATACTCTGTTGTGTGTAGATGTTTCAAGATAATAGGAGCTTCTATATGTACCAAAAGACTTATAAACAAAGGGTGATGGGGATGGATGAGTGGGAATCTTGAATTCCGAATGTTCTTGCCTCCATTGATTCTACAGTGGGTCAATGAACAATATTAACATTTTTTTCTCTTTTAAACCAACATTGTGACACTGTTTTAGATTAATTGAAGCACTTAAAATTTTCAATTATCTAATGTTGGAAGAATTTGTTTTGCGTAATTTTGAATCTCTTTGAACACCACAGGTTCTAATGTTTGACTTGCATATACATGGAAAAAAATGAGGAAAAATTAACAGAGAACAGAACTATCTGATGATCCTAAAAAAATACATTCAGTATAGGTTGAAAATATCAACCAAGTATCAGTTTAGTGCAGATTAACATTATTAAAGGATTTGTCTTCCCTTTCTCATTTTCCCCCACTTTCTTATGTTCTCTGTTCACTTCCCCCCACTTGAATTTTTTTCTTCCATCATGTCCTACCCTCTTCCACCTTCTCACTTGATCCCATTTGATTTTCCTCTGTTTTTCTTTACCAGAAGGTTTTGGTCAGGTTATAAGCAACCTCACTCTTTAAATAGTTTTTTATTTTGTTTTAAAGAGTTTGTCCTAGCCCTATTTTAAAACAGTTTTAGTCACTGTCAGCAGAATGCTTTCCAGATGAGAAGGCTGCTCCCAAACCTTACTTTTTAAGGGGTCAAGGAGCATTTGGAGAGAAAATGGTTAATTTGGGGGCATATGATAATCCTCTTTCTGGCTTAATTTATTCCAATGTAAATCAGGTTCTTTACTGCCTTTAGGATTCAGGGATAGCTCAACACTGCACGCTCTTCACAAGTACATGGGCAACTTGATAGGATTAGAAACGAAGATGTGCTAATCTAAAGGCCAGAGCTCCAGTAGCAAAGAGATACTATAGGATTATCTCAGTACACTCATGTAGTCGGTGTCAAACTATCAATCACTGCATCAGATATTGGCGCGCACAAAAATTGAATCTGAATTCAGTTTTTGTTAAATGTAAGATACTGGTCATATAAAATGCTGTGTTTGATGGGGATTGAAGTAACTGGTTTTTAACAACTAGGTTGGCAGTTGATACCAATTGGTTTATTTAATTTTTTGCTTAAAGATAATTGAATTGTATTATTAATCCCTAAAGGTTCAAGAACATATCAGTAAATGTACGAACTCTTTATTGCTTGATATTGCACATCAGTCTATAATGAATTCAAAGGCTTAAAACCTCACTTCACATGGGTAAGCATACTGTACTTAGTTTGCTGAAAGTGTAATGATTACTTGGAATATATTTATCAATAGTAATGTAATACTGTGCTTCTTCAATTCTAAATGTCACCTTATTCAATTAATCTGACTTTCAATAAATCAATCACTAATGATGATAATTAATATATGACTTAAAGAGATCTATTAAAGTATTTCTGCATGCAAAATCTTTTATTTTTTTATATTTTCTCTTTTAAAAAAATGCAAATTCTTTCTGGTGAGAGATGAAAAATTAACAACTCTAGTCACTGACGTATTCTCTATGTATTCACATAAAACATTAAGATTAAGGTAAGGTTTCTGAGGGACATCAGTAGTATAATATCTAACTCTTGGTATAATATCTAAGTCTTTCATTAGCAGATCTCACAGTGCTTTACAAATGAGGCAGGTATCATTGCAGCTGGGGAAACTGAGGCACAAATAGGAGGAGACTGAATGTGACATTTTAAATATTTCATATTTAACAAAAATATGGAAACCTATGAAATCTAGAGATCAGGTTAAGTTTACAAGGGATCCAAACTTTTGGAATTATGACAGTTCACAGTGGAAGTAGCAAGTCTATCTTTATTGTATTGGAGAGATACCAGCTTTCTGTCTTCCTTTATGTGTAGACTATTGTAAATGTGCACTTCAGATAATTGCTTTTATAGTTTGTTTCATACGTGTTTCCAACACTTAGTGTGATAGTCACCTCACAAACTTTTGATCTTTTCATAGTTTCTAAGGCTAGACGAGACCATTTGATCATAGAGTCTGACCGCCTGTACAATGCAGGCCCTAGAACTTCCCCCAAATAATTTTGAGAGTATATCTTTTAGAAAAAGTGTTCAATCTTGATTTTAAAATTGCCAATGTTGGAGAGTCTGCCATGATCCTTGGCAAATTGTTCTAATGGTCCCTGGAGAAAAAAAAAAAATATTTCTAGTTTGGATTTGTTTAGCTTCCATTTCCAGCCACTGAATCATATTATTTCATACTCTGCTAGACTGAAGATCCCATTATCAAATATTTTTCCCCGTGTAGGTGCTTACAGACTGTGATCAAGTCATCCCTTAATCTTCTCTTTGGTAAATTAAATAGTTTGAGTCTTTGAGTTTACTGCTATAAGGCATGTTTTCTGATCCTTTAATCATTTTAATGGTGAACTGTCCTCTTCATTATTTACTACTCCCCTAATTTTTATGTCATCTTGTGACATTCCTCACTTGGGAGTTGGTTGGATGGTTAGTGTCATCTAATGTTCAGGGCTAATGCCCGTGACCTGCAGGGGGGTTGTTGGTAGGGGAGCCCAGGCCCTCTCGCTCCACTGGGCTCCTACCCAGAGCCCTTTGCAGGCTATCAGTGATCTGACAGCCGAGGCTGCTTAAGGCTGTGCTCTCTGAACCACTTCCTATCTCTTGCCCGTCACCCCCTGTGATTGTTTCAAAGTCACCGTGCGGGTTAAGGTGGCGTGAGAGGTGCCTGCTCACTTCAAGGCATCTTCTGATGGTCACACACAGCATGGCAGCATTCCTTGATGGGGGAATTGCCTCTGCCCAATGTATGGCCCACCCTCCTGGGCTAACTCAATCCAAGGGCTTTCACTTTTAGTTCTCCTTTAATTTTAATTTTTTGCTCTAATTCTTATTAATCAAATCATGTATCTGCTGCTCTATTATCTTGTCCCGGATCGATGTCAGACTGACAGGCCTATAATTATCCAGACCATTCAGTTTACCCATTTTAAATATTGGCATAACATTAGCTTTCTTCTAGTCTTCTGGAACTTCCCCCCTGTTGCAAGAGTTCTTGAAAATTAGCATTAATGGTTCAGCAAGGTCCTTCGCCAGCTTTTTTAAAACTACTGGGTGCAAGTTATCCGGACCTGCTGACTTTAAAGTGTCTAAATTTACTAGCTGCTGCTTAACATTCTCCCAGAATTATTAGTGGAATGGAAGAGTATTATCATATGATATAACCATATCATCTATATAATTCATGTAAGTACTCTAATTTTATAACCCAGGAAGGTTTGTTCATGGAGATATGCTAGCTCTTTATTTAACACTTGTGTAAGTAAGTGGCACATGGAACCTTAGGACCTCTTCCCTTTGTGGTACAGAATATGTCCTATGAATTGCTGTGTCTTTAGTACCTAATAGGAGTGGGCCCATAATGGGCAGCAGGAAAAGATGGCCATCAGTGCCCTACTTGTCTAATTAAGAATTTGTAAAATGTATTAATGGTACGGCATGTGTCTATGAAGAAAACTGTGAGGAGGCCCAATCTCTGTACATTTAACATGAAGGCACTGAAATTTGTGTGGTGACTGATAAAGTGAGACTATTTGCTGTGGATGGATAAGTTTGTATGAGTTTCTGACTTTCTCAGGGCAACGTTATGGGAGCAGAGTTAATGTGGATTGGCTACCTTAACTCTGGATTTCCATGCTTTTCTGTAATTTCTTCCTTTTCTGTTTCCTCAATTCTTAATGTGCTTTTTAAACAATATGTTCTAGAAAACTAATATGCACTCATCCCGCTGTGTACCTGCAATCTTACCTTCATCTTAAAGTTTTTCGTATGTTTTAAACAACAACAACGACAAAATAATAATGGGAGGATAGGGGGAAAGGGCAAAGGAGAGTCATGAAGGCTGTCCAATCCTATACATTTTTGTTTTGTTTTCATGTAGATTTTTGTTTACTGTCAACGCATCCTGCTAAAATTATCATAATCCTATACACTGACTTTGGACTTCCCCCTTTATGCCCTTCTCCTCCCCCGCGCACACACACACACACTTAAAAATCTCCTCTGTAGTTATTAGATTAAACTAAAAAGATAATAACAAAATTAAGAAAGCAAACGATCAAACACAAAATAACTCCCCCCAAATCTCTTCAGTATTCAATGCCATCATAATATCCAATGTTCGCTATTCAAATTTTAAAATCTGCATCTGTATACAAAATAATTTTATTCATTACTTCATTGGCTTAGATACATGCAAGAATTTCTAATACTTCAGTACTTCAAGAATTTGAGGCAGCTCAATTTCACTTTAAATATCCCACTTTTCCACTTCTCTCTCTCTCTTTCTTATTTTGTGAGGATTCAAGCTTATTCTGTCACCAAAACGATTTAAGGTAGGGTTTCCCAAACTGCTCAGCACTGGACTAACTCTGTCCCCCTTCAGGTAAATGGAAGTTCAACCTTAGGCTTTAAAGGGAGCGGTTAAGCCAATGCTGTGCACTTTTGAAATCAGTTCTGTACAGAAAAATGTAAATCCAGCATTCTGTTTCTACTGTGTGCCATAGATTAATCTCAACAGGGTCCCAACCAGCCATGAGAACTCTAGGAAGCTGTTGGTTTCTGCTATAAATCCTAGGCAGCTCAAGTCCTATAAAACTCCTCCTGGTGAACAAAATCCAGTGAGTTTTGAGAGGCTCATTGGATATACCTTCTTTGGATCTTAGGTGGGGCTAATCAGTGGCCAGCCTATAACCCTTAGGTGACCTCTTGGGAGTCTCTCACATCTTTAGTGGTCTCCTCAGCCCCAAATTGGTTCTGACACCCAACAGTTAAGATTATGTTTGTCAGGTTAGATGGGGTGCTTAAAATTCGAGTAGAGCTTGGGAGAGGTCAGAGATGATCCTGATGAGTCTTAGCCCTGGTCTGCACTTACCTGGAGATTCGGTGGCAGTCGACTGGAGTTACGCAAACTACGTAAAGTAGCTTGCGTAACTCCCGTCGACTGCATGCTTCCCTTCTGTGTGCCATCTTCACTGCACTGCTACTTGAGGGAGTGGTTTTACTCAGTCGACTTCCTGATCGATTAAGCGGGTCTACACTGACTACTCAATCGATCCAGAAAGATCGATCTGGAGGTGGCGACTTTGCCGCCATCAGTATAGACATACCCTTAGATTTGGGATAGGTGTTTAATGGGGGACTGCAGTAAGCATCATATGGCCTACTGACAAAAGGGGTCCAACAACCTTTCTAAATCTCAGTGAGAATTCTTCCCTCCTATGGGCCTTCGGAGATCCACCAAATGGTGCGGAATGACCCACTCACCTTCTCCTCACATGCTGCCTGAGTCCTGACTTCTCTCTAGTACCTAATAGTCTGATTAAAAAAGTTCTCTTTTATTTTGCTATTCTGTTCCCTCTCACCCCACAGTAATGTTTTAATTCTTTCCCTTTAATTTCACACTCCATTGCCCTTGGTTTTTATTCTTTCTAAGTTGCTAACCATTCAGCCCCAAAACAACATACGCTCATGCCCTTCACCCTGAAATTGTTCAAAACACTTGAAAACATGATTACTAGAGTGAAAAAGTCTTAAACCACCTTTCCTTTGCTATGTTTTCCTCTACTTACTTTCTCAAAATGCTGTCTGGGGTTTAAAAGTCCTGAACTCTGAGGTAGAATAACAAGGAATCTCAGTGCCTTCAGGAACTAAAAGCTTCTATTGTAACACTTCGTTACCTCTTCTGTTTCATAACTCTTTAGTTGATTCACATTCCAGCTCTACCCAGGTCACATGTGTGAGTTATAAGGTTTTGTTTTTCTTTTTTTAACATATAGGGATGAATTGTATTTAATACTGGAATCCATGCATTTATTATGCCTTATTAAGTAAAGTGGTAGCCATTAGATTCTCAGTGTTTACCAGTTATTACTGTGTCTGAAATACCACAGCTGTAGTCTAAGCAAAGCTGGGATGTTTCAGAAGGCACTATAGTAACTTGAAAAATATGAACACTTAATAGTGTCCATGGTATAAAATACAGACAGTAGAAGAGAAATCTGTAGCTACCCAGTATTCCAGCATGTTATGACACTAAACCCCACAACTCCCTGTAGAAATATGAGTTTGAGGACCATTGAACACTAAATTTTCCCTGTGAATCACAATTGCATTCTTGTGCTCATCATTTCTCAGTGATCACAGTATTCCTTTGCTTCTGTTTGTGACTTGTCTAAAGTAATTGCTTGCATACAATAGATTAGAAAACACTTCCTGGACAGATGAGAAATATAGTTTGTCAGAGGTTTAACGACATTCATATTTCCACAATGTATTTTTCTTAAGATGCATTGGTGTGGTCAATTTACATATGCTGTATTTTTACTGTTAGATTTGGAATATACTTCTGGAAAGATATGAACTTAAGATGTTGTGTGGGAAATGTACTAAAGATGGTAAACCATGCACATGCACCCTGAGGAGAACACTCAAGGTCTTACACTTTACTCTGTCACATGACATGAAACACACCAGTGACTGAGAGGAAGAAGAGGTCCTTTAACTGTGGTACTGAAGAAGTGGAGGGTGAGATTGAGTCAGCAGGCAATGATTCAGAGAAAACTAGTTTGGCTGATTCAGAGGATTCATCATCAGTTACAGACACAGGTACTAAGGATGCAATGCTTCTTACACTGCTGGTTTCAGTTAACTTAATGATCTATATCACCTATAGCCCTGATTCACAGCCCACCCCACAAGTGACACAAACACATGTTTCTTCTGCCTGCCAAGGCCATAAATTATGTGACTCTGAAACAATAGCAAGGAGAAGGAAATATAATCTAAACTGGATAATAAAGCAAACTACAATACTCACAAATAAGATACATTTATTTATTTGTTTAAATTGCTATAGTAACCTCAGGAACAATCAAGATATTTTCCTATGTGCTGTACAATTCTTGACCCAAAGAGCTTAATTTTTTCCTTTCCTTGACAACACATACTGCTTCAACATTATTGCTTTAGTTGGATGCTAAACAGAGACAGAGAGAAACCCTCTGGCACACTTTTCAACAATAGTACAATGCCAGGTAATCATCTTGAACCTCTTTCTTTCTCTCCTATACTTCATTTTCATTACTGTTCTATTGTCTGATATTTGGATGGTTTTCCTGAGCATGAGATTCATTTTCACAGAAGTGGGTGGCAGTGATCTTATGTTTTTAATCAGTTCATTGTATTTATTTCAACCCTCTTTAATAGGTATGAATGTGGGGACTTGGTTGGAGACAAACTGGGCTGGCTTTCCCTCAATTTATGCTGCTGCTGCAAATTTGCTACATCATAACAGTTTATCTTATATCATAACTGTTCAAGCTATGTTGCTTAGTTGTGATTGGCCACAAAAATAACTTTTTGTTTATGTTTCCTGAGTAGATGAACTTAATTGATTATTAAGCTTCTTGAATCACTATCCACAGAAAGAAAATTTTAAATCTGTTTTCCATAAGTATTTGAGTGCACAAGTGAGAGACTGTTCAATAGTGTGAAATTTCATGGAAACAACACAAAAGGGACAACAATACAGTGGACGCAAATCTGTGTAAATATTTTGAAGCCTTTGTCCATTTATGCCCAAGAACAATATTAAATATGTTGCTCATTGGCAACAAAGAGAAAAAATTGCAAATTTGCATTGACGTTACATCTTCGATCTACTATTGATGCAGGAGCTAGAGCTCATCCGTCAATATTTATTGACAGTGTTGAAATCACTGTCCATAGTAATGATTAAAGAAGTTAGCTATCATTGTCCAGATTCTTCTTTGATCTTTGCTTTACAAATATAATAAAAGTAGAAATATGAACTACGCAAATAGATTATTACTAAAATTTAAGATGCATAGATTGATCTAAGAGAATATCCACTTTATACAAACTGTTTCCTGAAGCTGCTTCATCAGTTCATTTTAATAATGCCATAGCAGGCAATCAATGTGTTGTCTCCATGTTAATGGATATGAAACTTGTCCCACCTCCAAAACACGTAGATAATGCTTTATGGTCTTGGATTTATTGTGAAAATTGCAGTAAAAGTATTGATGTTCCCATCAGTTTGGGCCTCAGCCTATAATTAATAGCTTGTTTCCTTCCTTTTAAATGGAGGCAATCAAGTTCTAAGCTAATTAGGTATGGGAAAGCCATAAATTACATTTCAAGTTAAGAGAAAAATTTGGCTTTGAAACAAATGACATTCAGAAGTTTTAAAAAGAAAATACATTAATGAAACTTGATGTGACATTTAGAAACCCTCATTTTTTAGGACATAAAATATATTGTTTATTTTTTCTAAAACCAATATTGTATTGTAGAAGCCATGATTCATTTGTGGTCAGAGCTGTCTTTAACTAACTGCAGCAGTCTCTCGGTAAACAGAGCTAACAGTTACAGTGAATTCTCTTTTATAATCCCATGTATACAGGTTAGGAACTCCACGAGCAATGTATTTGCTGCAGCTGCAAAATTTTAATATTTCACTATATTGTCAAGCAGGATGTTTTGTTAGTATGCTGTGGTCAGCATTAATTAATTAACTTTTCAATTTCTAGTAGGAGTTTTAGCAAACCAGTAATTTATTTCTTTTCTTGTTGCATTTATTGATCAGTTCTTTGCTTCTTTGCACAAGGATGTTCTTTGTTCCCATTAAATGATTCAACAGATATTAGAGGTGAACAATGAAGCAAAAATATGTCTGCCTAAACTTTTTAAAATGCCCATTGAAATCATGAACAATTAGATTCTTTTTTATGTTTTTATTCCAACAGCACCTAGAGTCTCCAGTCACTATTGGGTCTCCATTGTGCTATGCTCTGTTTATAGACATAATCAGAGACAGGCTTTGCTCCAAAGAGTTTGCAATCTAAATAGATAAGATATGTGTGGGTAGGTGGGTGGAAATTGAGGCATAAAGAGGTGAAATGTCTTGCCCAAGGTCTCATAGCAAGTCAATAGCAAAACTGGGACTGAAATCCACATCTCCTGATTCCCAGTCCAGTGCCTTTTCCAACAGACATATTGCATCTCTGAGGTCCTTGGCAAGAATTCTGGAGTACCTGAATAGTAATGGCACACAAAGCTGTAATCTAAGACTTTTGCTTCCCCATCTCCAACCCCAGTTGCAGGGAAGGGGAGTTGAAATGCAGGTTCCTGCCTCACTTTACATCATTGTTCAGGTCTTCAGGAAAAGGAAATCATTCCTCCAGCAAAGAGAGAGAAGTAAGGAGCTGATATTTCTAATATAAAATGAATCTGGTGCAAATTATTTTTATGATGTATTTATGTTCCATAAGCAAGCTACAGGGGGAAGTGTGGACATAAAATATATGACCGCACAGAAATGGTAGCAGAAGATCATATGGAAGTGATGAATTAATGGAATGGATTACATGGAGAATGGATTGGGGGATCAAGTATAGACTTTTGGTGTAAAGGGTGAGGGATGGACCAAATAAGGGATTTTTCATAGGGCTGTGGGAATCTGGATAAAGGAACGCATTGTATAAAAGAGAAAAATGGAGAAGAGAAAGGGGCTAATATGGATAGCAAGCAGAAATAATGGTTTTAAGAAAAGCAATAAGTGGATCCTTTGGGACCATGGGGTAGAAAGAGAGGAGGGAAGGAATGGGGGAAATATTTGGAATAGGAAAGAACAATATGAAGTATATGTAATTTTGCTTTTTTTTTTTTTTTAAAGAGGGTAAGAATGAGAGAACATAGAGGAAAGGTGCCACAGGAATACAAGGAAAGGGTGTGAGTGAGTGAGAGAGAGCAGTATGTATCTGGTTTTAAAATTAGGTTTATAATGCAGAGCAACTTTCACCTCTTCATAGTGTTAATGGATGGCTGTGTAGGTGTTTATGTATTGTCACAACCTGGTCCAGTCCCCCTGTCTGGATGGACATGAGTTTATGGTGAGTAGAAGCAAGCACTGGATTCCATTTGCTTTCTGTTCCTAGCTTTGGGTCTCTAAGGCACACTCCCAGTTACAGATGTTGTTGGGATGCGGGACTCTGCAGCCCAGTCACCTTAGTCCCCAAAGTCAGCGCCTCAGGCTCCCAAGCCTTCTGAGTCCCACTGCACTGTGGGCATTCAAAGCTTCTTCATGAACCCCCTTCAGGTACAACATGGTTGGCAAGCAAGGAACCCAGACTTAGCAAAGCAATTTAATAATCAGAGGCACTTTTACTCTTAAGAAGACACTGGAGTGTTTTAGATCTTTGGAAAATAACAAACAGTTCTGAGAAGCCTCCCACCTTAGCTAGATTTCATCCTTTCTTTGAGACCGAGATCTTGCCCATGTTCCCTCCTGCCTTGTCTCTCTCCAGCCTGGTCTTCTGGCACTATGGTGGTAGATGGTGCCCCTTCTCAGAGAGCACCTATGACCCCTTAAATACAGCCTGTGGCCCTGTTTTGCCATGTACCTAGACTGGGAAATTCCAACCCTCAGCTAGGTGAGTCCCATGTGAAGAAAACCATTGTCTCCTGAGGTGAACCAGCCATTGAGAGTCATTCACAGTTGACATGCCTTGATGGTTTCTCATTGATAGTTCTCTCTGAGGTGTCTCACAACTTTCTTAGGCTGGTCAATGTCTGTAATAGGTTAGTCTTCTCAAAGTCAGGCTGTCTTTTCAACACACAACAAAAAATGGTAGGTATCACATTAAATGGAAGACACAATACAAAGTTGAGTTCACAAAACAAAATGGAGTTTATGATTTCATACAACCAGATCTCCCCTGTCCCCTTTTCAGTTATACGTTGTAATTGATTAACCTGATCAGGGCAGGCTTCAAAAGGAGAGCAGATTCTCCCAACACTGGTGGGTGACACTGAAGTCAGACTTCCCAACCAACCACAAACTGTGCTTCTGATTCCCCGAACCGGTTATCAAGAAGCCAGTACACAAATACACACAGCCCCCTTTACTGCATTTCAATCTCCGGCCCCCAATCGGTCACTAGGTCCTGTAACGAGAACAGTTATTTAAAACTCTATGCTCTTTAACAAAAAGTTTCTCCTGACCACAAAGGGTCAGCCACAGTACCAGATCAATATAAGTTTGGATCTTACCCAAAATACGACACTGCCAGACAATTCTTTAATAACTAAAACTAAAGGTTTATTATAAAAAGAAAGAAACAAACCATAAGAGAAATGTTAAAGGATTAAATCAATCAGATACATACAAATGATTTAAAATCCATATATATCAGGTTTCTAGAAGAATTGTGGAGTTTGCAGGCTTGTATAGTCCCTCTGGTGTACATCCAATACCTGAATGTGTCTCAGTCCTTTGTTTCACAGCTTCAGTTGCAGATGACTGGATCCAGAGGTAGATAGGTGGCTGAAAGCTGAACAGGATTGAAGACAAGATGGATCCCAGGTCTCTGCCTTTTTATGTCCTCTGGCCCTTGCCATGCTGCTTGTGGAATTTCACAGGAACCAAAATGGAGTCCAGAGTCACATGAGCAAGTCCTGGTGACTCATCAAGTATATCCCTGGCTTCTTCCCCCTGAGGTCCCTTGCATCTGTGAATTTCTTAATGGGCCATCAAGCAGGCTTTTGTTCTTCAGCCATCCTGTGTGGGGTGTGACCAAGACAGCACAATTTGAAATACAGATATATCAAACATATCCATAACTTCCATTACACATATAACATATGAACAGAAAGATTATCATCTTACTTAGCACACTATAGCCTTTCTAACAGTAGCTGACATGGCATATCTTACATGAATTACTATGATTTTGACATACTGATGTCAAACAATATACTAAGTGCTCCGCCCCCAATCCAGGCAGTGTGACACACCCCATTTACATAATTTATATAATAAATAAAACAGTACTGTGTTGAAAAGAACAAAAATTTCTTTGCATGTCATAAATCATTGTATAAGAAGCCATAGATGATAGTGTACACCTCAGAGATTGAAAAATCTTGTATAAATCTTGTTCCTCTGTCCTGACAAGTTGATTGGAGTATTCAGATTAGTTAAACACTATAGGTGCAAGATTCTGCGTAGACATATCTAGAGTGTGCTGAGCTCTGATTTAAATTCTATGCAACTCCAGAAAATGAGGTTACTGATGTTATCATGAACAATTGTGAGTTGTTTGATTAGATTTTTTATAGGACAAGATCAAATTAAAGTCCAAGTTTTGTGAAATTATTATTTAAAGTTGAATCTATCTTTCAAGCATCTAAGTAAAAATGAGTTACATATGCTGATTCTACTTTTTTTTCATTCAAGATCAGAAATGTGCTACTTTCAACTTTATGCCTTGGCAATAAAACAAAGAATTCAGATTTCATATGCCCAAGCTTCCACAGCTATGCAATGAAAGAAAGAAATAATTTTGATGCATTACACAGATGGAATATATTGCATTTTTAAGAACCAGAACCCATTGTAAAGTCATGTAGTGAAGCAGAAAATCTAAATACTATTGCACAATAGTTTGTAGGCTATGATGATAAAATTCCTGATCGAGTTAATGGAGACAATCCAAAATATTTTCTGTGATCAAATTTCCAGCTACATAAATACAGTAATACATTAGCAGTAAAGATATGCTTTAATAAAATGTTGTTTTTTCCCCTCCAATCTCTAAAAATTAACACCAGATAAAATTTCTTGATATCTCACATCTTGTTGAGCTCTTTTAACCATGGAAAAATTCACAGTATTTAAAAACAATAAATGAGTGCAATGTTATACACTATAAGCTCTCTTTTTAATATATGAACATTCTAGCAGTGATATAAGGCTGTCCTTTAGTCCCTACTAATTGACACAATGCTGTTCTGCCCTTCATATGTAATTTGATTTATTGATTTTTTTAACTCCTCTGTATTATTACATAACTCTGTAACCCAGTATGTGGATGGTATATCATCCACATACTCTTTATGTATGTTTTGTTTTTGCTCTCCTTTTTTAGTTTGAGTTGAATGCATCATGGAGAATGCATTTTGAATTCACTCCTGCAGGTATATTCATGTCAGAAATGCTTGCACACTCATGCAGTCAGGGAGAAGACAAAATATCAGGTTACTTATGTAACCAAGTAACATCGCTCAAATATCTTATCTTCAATACTAAATATTCAGAGCAAACTCTTTATTTCAAATCTATAGTCATAATTTATCTGTCAAAGTAAGAAAAAAAAAACAATTCCAGAAAATTTTTGAGGAAATTGTAGTCTGTTTGATCCTATAAACAGAAAGAATTTAAATTCCTCAGACCATTCTTTGAAAAATATTAGTTCAGCTATGATAAAGTGGTAGCATTTTAAGCCCTGTTTGCACTTTCCAAAGATGTAAATTACTACACAAGGTGCAAGTCATTAGAGACTTACAGCCATTGTATCATTTAATCTTAATAACAATTCATAATGTAATTATAATTAACTCTAGTTTAATATATGCAATATTCTGTATGAAAATCTATTTCTAAAAATAGATTGTGTGCACTACCATGTTAGTATTTACAAAGTGTATAAAACTACATTAAAATATTAAGACTCTTAAGAATGCAATGACAAGCACTCAATATTTTTCATGCAACCTTAATTCAGCTCCTTTGTGCTTATGCATTGTGATACTGTGTTTAATTTCATTATAACATGCTATTTTTTCCCATAGGACCCTTGATTCTGCCATTTCCTAGCTTTTGAGTGCTTGACATTGTAATCTTAACTTATTTTTTAAAAAAACACATTAAAAGAAATTTCCTATATTTTTAAAAACTTAAAAATTGAGTAAAGAAAACTTTCAATGTGTGAATCCATGTTACTGATATCAGTAGAGTAGGGATCTTTTGATCAGTGTCAATCCTCTACCATTTGAAGTAACTGATAGCAGAAGAAGGCTGTTAACATCTATGTGAACATTCAACTAGTGGGGGATGGAGAAACATGCTTTGCTAGTGGGTTTCACGTTTATTTGCTAGACAGCAAAAGAGTTATCAGACTCAGGAATAAAAGCTTTAATTCTTGGTTCTAGAGTGGTTTATTCTGTAGTGGTTACAGACCCTGCAGCTCTTATTTCCCTCTCCCCAGCCCCTGCCCTTGACTCTACTTCTCTCCTCACTGACACCTGTACATCCCTGCTCCACTCCTATCCTCCCCACTCAGATCCCACCCCTTTGCATCCTCCTCCTTCTGCCCCACCCCTAGCTCTGGTTTATGGTTACTGCCATCACCCCTCCCCAGCTCTTACCCCCGTCCCCTCACTCCTCATCTCTTCCCCCTAACATTCTGTGTTCCTCATCTCCGTGCATTCAAGTTAGGTAGCTTCCTCCTTCCACTCCATACTGACTAGGCAGGCACCAGGACAGGCAGTACTGATAACACAAAAGAGACAGTCTCCTTGATCTCACTTCTGGAGCCACAACATCCTGCAGTGTGCAGGAGAAGAAATTATAGGGAGAGTTTGTCTCACCCCATGGGCTGGAGTATGCTCTGTGGAGATGGTGCATGTGCAGCCCAGTCAGCAAAGCAGGAGCTGTGAGGGGATGGAGCATGCTTAGTGCAGATGGAATCTTCTAAGAATTTAACTGTCAAATTCTAACAAGTCTCTACTGAGCATGTGTGAACTGAGGGCTTTTTTGTTTGTTCTTGTTTCTGTTTTGTTTTGTTTGTTTCAGAGCCTTGTAACTTGGCAAAATGTGAACAAATTTTCATAAGGCTGGCAAAAGACACATCCCTGACATCAGGGTAATGCAAATAGAAAATTTCAAGTCCTGATGCAAAGCACAAAGGCTTTCGTGCTTCTCAACAAATCAGTTGTAAGAATTTTTTAATTTAGATGCAACAAGATATTTTTTCTCTAATCTTGTTCTAAGAAATGGTGGAACTTGTTTAGCTGAAGCTTTCAAAAAGTTCAGCCTGAGGCAGACTGATAGGGTTCTGGTTTTGTTTGTATTGTATACCCTTTTTGAATGTCTTACTGGTCAGCATTTTTCTATCAGGACATTTGAAGCCCGCAATATCTCTTTGTGCTCAAGCTACTTTTAAAAGCTAGCTGTTACTCTATATGGCTACATGTCATACAGATTTTCCTTCTCAGGTGAATTATGACTCCCCTGCTGCTACTGCCCAACCTTGGAGAGTAATATTAGGAGGCAGAGTTCATTTTTATGTGCTGCCAAAGGTTATCCAAAATTGAACTTCCTGGAAATTGTGCACACAGAAGACATATGAGGGCATTGGCAAAATGCTATTTCTGTTAGAAACAAACACATTTTCATATGCCTTTGAAACATGTAATGATTGGTGTAAAGACAAGAAGAATTATCATGGCACAGAAGTGAATCACATACAATCATAGCCTCTTGAGCAATTACTGGCAAGCAGACTAAAATCAAGATATTCCTGTGTTTAAAAATTAAGGTTTGTGTTGGAAGAATAAAAGGAGAAAGAACAATACCCATTAACAACAAAGATCATTTAGGATTAGGCACCAGAGCTGACAATATTAATAATGATAAATATTAGCAGAGAGTTGTATTACTAAAGTTAAGGATGAGTTTGATGAAACAGAACCACTACTTTCACAGGCATACAAACAAACAAACTTCCTTTCAAACTGAAACACTGCTGCCTTCTTCTCATCCTTTCCAGCGATTTATGGACCTAGTCTCTTGCTTATCAGGCTGAAAAGCTGCAAACAAAATCCATGTGCTCATTTCCTCAGAGGAAAAGAGGGCCTTCTGTCACTCAAAGGCAATCCTTCCAGCTGATTAAGTTGTGATATTGGCTAGTGCTGCAGGGATTATATTCTGTCTGGGTTTATACTATATTCATCACCATAGAAACTGACCATTATAGTATCTGGACCACCATCCAGATCTCCTCAAGGGAAATGATTGTGGCTGTGAAGCAAAACCTTAAGGGATATAGTTGTTAAAGCAGAGGAAAAATGAAAGTGCTCTTCAAAACAGGAACACTGAGGACACGGCAGGGTGAAACAGTGACAGATGAGGTAACATGGGGTCATGGAAACCAGGGATGGAAATGGAATATTATATGGTTTTAGACTATTGCCTTTAAGATTGAGGGATGTTCTGTCAGATGACTGTATCGATATTATACTGATATTTCTCTTGTGCAGTGAACAGGAAAAGATAGAGATTGAACTGTGATATGACTGAGACCTCTATGTTAAAATGATTGTTTTCTTTTTCCTGTCCTTTTTTGTTTGAGGGTCAATCGTCACATGAAAATCATTCATAGGATCATGACAGCTGAGTTTAAGGCTTGAATTTTTGAAGTATGTGTGTAATTCAGTATTTCATGTAGCCACAGTTGCCATAGTATTTATTTCATGATGATATCTAGTTTCCAGTGTAAAATACTCATTTTAAGATACAATAGCAGCTATGTGACATACTGTGACAACCTACCCTATTATGGTCACCACTTTTACAAAATTAGGATATTTTTATAAAGTATGCCTTGTGAGGTATCATTTGAAAAGTCATGATTTGCTGAAACTCACTCTCCTGTTAAAATGTGTGTATCGTTATTGTATATGGACTTATGAGATTTTGCTATATGTTTGTTACTGAACCATGTTGTGGGTTTGAGAAACGCTCACAGACCAATTCTTAAAAATAACAAAGGAACTCTGAACACAAATCTTACATGTCAAGCCTCACGTACACAAAGGGTGTAAGCAAGAATTTGCAATTCATATGAAGGAATGAATGAAAGGCACATAGGCCCTGGGGCTGCCTAGCTCCATGACATAGCAAGGATTTTTCTGGCACCTGAAGGAGAGTATAAAATAAGGGACAGTGACATCAGCAGGCCACATCTCCTTCCCCAACCATACTGAAAGCAACAAGATCATTTAGAAGAAGAAACATTGCACCGGGGGCCGTGCTCCTCACTGGAAAGGCTTTCTAGTTAGCACAGACTGCTGTAGGTTTTGGGGTAAGAGAAATCTTATTACTTCAAATTTGACAAAGCTTGACAAAGTTTAGGAATTAGTCTGTGATTTTATTCTTTTTTTAATCAGTTCTGATTTTCTATGCCAATACCACTTTTAATCACTTAAAATCAATCTTTCTGTAGCTAATAAACTTATGTTTAATATTGTATCTAAGATCGTATTAGATTGTATCTAATTGAGGTTTGGAGAATCTACTCAGGTTACAAGGACTGGTGCATATTCATGCCCTTTGATGGAATGACAAACTAATTAATAAACTTAGTCTTGAGCAGTGTAAGACACACATTTCTGGGATGCAAGTCTGGGGGTCGGGATATGCAGGTGTTGTCCTATATGTAATTCAAGAGTGGCTAGGCATAGCTCTCTGGTATCTGTCTGGGGAGTGACTTGCCTGGCTAGAGGCTGGGGTGAGTGGGCAGACTGGCAGCTCACACAGCAAAGCAGGGCATATTGAACCTCAGATTGGTGAGGTAAGGGGGACTATGATCCAACAGTCCATATGTCCCCTGTGGCATGTCACACATACATATCCAGCTTCTTGTGTCAGCTGCAGTTTATCCATCAGATGCAGTGATCCCACTAGGGCCCTGACTTGCAATTGTCAGAGTGTTGCAGCCACACTCCACTCATTAGCAATTGTAGAATCAAGGCCTAATTGTCTAAGTTAGTTTTAATATCTCTCCAGCAGCTGGCTGTCACCATAGGAGCCTCCATAGAATATATTAGTTTTTCACGGACTAACTTTGTTAGCCTCCCCTATATATATATATATATAGGGGAATAAACTCCTAGGAAAATGTATTATTGCTGCTCACTTTTGTCCTAATTATTCTTCTATCTATCTCATGTGACAGCCCAACATGTTATCAAGCTTCTCAGCATTTACTTGGCACCTCTCACAGCTAAGCTGACTGAATAATAGCAACAGTACCAGATGTTCCTTGCTGTAATAGACTTATGAGCCAGCAGGCCACAGTACAGGGCAGGGATGGAAGGTCTCTTATTTAAAAAAGAAACCTTGTTGTTTATTCAAATCTCAGGAAGGTTTAACTAACCCTTTGTCAGCATGTGACTTTCCCAATAGCAATTCTCAATAAGACCATCATAAACCCTTTAAAGGTTAATAAAATAAACACTAGAAATAGAAAATAAGATTCTTGACAGCCATTGCACTTCAGTGGTGACTGAAACAAAGATAAAGCACAAGAAATGAATGATCAATATGTTGAGAAAGATGGAAAGGCCTCCCCTCATTCTTTCTGTCCAGCTAACAGTAATTTTCCTACAGCTGAAGAAGATTTATAAGACTGAAATGTCCTCTTCAGTATGTTTTCTGTTTAATTGTTCTTTCGGCGGTGGTAGGTTTTTTTTCTTCTTCACACATGCATTAATGAATTTTAACGCTCACAGAAGTGAGGAACTAGCATCACTGGCCAAGAACAGTGTGAGCGGAGGTGTGCAGGTCCACCATGCTGCTCTGTGAGGTGTTTTTGGTATGTGCACAATTATGGTCTAGGAGGTGACAATGAAGCTCCTTCACTAGTGACCCTCAGGCCATATTTGAATATGGCTCCCAAAAGGGGAAATTCTGGTGACTAAAAACAACTTTGTTACCGAGGAGCCAACATTTTTTCTTCTATTGTATAGTTTACTCCAACTACTGTAGTAGACTCAGCTGAAGTATGGGCTCAGACTCTCTTTTCGATGATGCCTAATCCAAACATGCAGGATTTAAAGGATCTTTGAACCAATCAGTGCACTCTCAGCCTCTGCCAAAAGTCCTGAAGATATTGCAGCTGATGAGCCATCTACCTCTCACCCAAGAGGGCAGGGGCAAAGAACAGAGGGTAGGAAATAAAATGAATGAAGAGGAGAAGTGCGGAAGGAACAGAGAAGAGGAAATTGGGGTGAGGGGAAAAAATAATTCAGTTAGAGAATTAAGGGATATGTATAGAGAGAGTCTGTGGAAATGAGTGGACATGGAAGGGAGAAAATGGATACAAGGGGATGTGAGGAAAGAATGAGAAGCGTTGGTAAGAGGAAAGCATCATAAAATTGGGATCACAAGGATAGCCTAGCTAAGGATTAAAGGCAAGGTAAAACTAGGATCAGGAGAAGAATCAGATCAGTTTTGGAAGGAGCAGAGTGATTTTAAATAATTTGGAAAAGATTGACTAGGAATGAACTTCTGATAGCTTACTCCTATCCCCTGCCCTTCCAGAGCTCAACCATTGAAATACCATTTTTGTGATACGCTTGTAAAAATTACATTGATTTGTCAATTGAATTCACAATTAGCTTCACAAGTTATTTAGAATAGATTGTTTATTTATGAATGGGTTCTATGTAATTGGTTTGCACGTGAATCTCATTGGTATGGGGAAAAATTGTGTTTGTATATGATAATTTTCATACATGATGCATTCATTCAGTCAAAAACAATGGCAGCACACAGCCATTTCCAAAGGTTTAATGTTCATTGGAGATAGCTGATAGATTGCGAGGATGTCAAAGATCATTAACTCCATCTGGTCATCATTTGTCCAGGAAATGCCCTGTACAGAGGTCATTTTTATAATCAGAATCATCTTTATAATAAAGAGTGATGAGAGGGTGAAGAGGGAAGGTGCATTGTTGTGTCTTTCTATGGACTTAAATAATATTTGGATCGTATTTACTAAATGAAGAGCTAACAAAATATTCAATGTGATTTTTTTAAAAGCTCAAATTATGCCTATTTTCTAGCTTCCACTAATGTGTTTGAAATGACATTTTCATTCAAGTGTTTCCACAGAAGTCCATGGAAACTGTGAGGCAGCTCTTTTTGATGTAGATTTTGCGTTGAGCTTGGTAAAAATACAATAATTCAAATCACATGGCATTTCTTCCTATTCTCTGACTGCTTAGTCCTATTCTCAGGAGGGTCACCAGAGGGTCTCCCTAACCAGAATGACATCTTGAAAATGGGTTGGAAGGGGCAGCAGGCCACTGGTCCTTCTTTGTCTCCATCCAAAAAGACAAGTCCATGTTTACAGTATGGAGAGTGCGCATGATCCAGGGACTAATAAAGGAAGGCAGATTTTATGGCTCACCTTGCTGCAGGATTTGATGAGGGCCTAAGTAGCTTTGAATTATTCAGATAAGCATCCAAACTTTGGAATGCTTACCCAGACAAAATGCCAAACTTTTTTTTATGGTGTTCGTCTCATCACTGTATTCACCAGCAGTTTTGCTATACTGAGGTTGCTTTACTGTTTGCCTTTTAAAGATAGTTTTGCTATAATGAGGCTAACTTCACAACATTCAGCAGTCTAATAAATAATAGACTGGTTTACATTTGCATCTTATAGGTTTGAAATAAATACACCATATATTAACTTTGCAGGAAGCCCCTGTCTGTGAAGAATAATGATTTTGAATTTATATTAGTCTCCTAGTGTCAGAGGCAAGTGGCTAAGAGAGATTTCTTTTTACTGAAACTGTAGTGCTATGTTCAGAGCCACAAATATCTTCCTCAATAGGAAAACAGTTCTGCTGGTGCTGGGATTTTCATAATAGATTGACACTGATGATGAGAATTTAAATTGCTAAAAGTTCTGAAAATTAATCTAGAAAATGGATTTTTTATAAACTGTTCTGGAAATCTGGGGAAAGTATTTTTGACATACTCTTCAAAAGTATTTCCAGTCATTCTGGTTTAAGTCATTCCAGGTATTCTTTAATTTCTCTTTGAAATATATAGAATAAAGGTGTGTTACTAATGTTTTAGTTAAAAGCTGTTTCTGAGAATTAGTTAAAATAACTGCTTAATTTATTTGTAACGAAAAGGGGCACTGAAAAATTTTCTGAGGAAGTTATTAATCACATTGAGTGTAAATATTTACTCTGAAGATTACATGGATAGCACAGTCCAATGGCTAAGGCACATGATAGGGGGGTCAAGAGACAGAGGTTCTACTCCTAGCTCTACCACTGACCTATTGTTTGACCTTGTCGAGGCACTTCACCTTTGTCTTCCTACACTTTATCTCATCTCATCTCATCATAGCACAATGGCATCTGATCTTCGCTGGAGCTTTAGGTGCTACTATAATACAAATATAATGTGTGTCTTACGATGGAGAGAGTCCAGGTTTGAAGGCTTTTAGGGCATGTTGCATTTCCTCAGATATGGGGTTAAATGAGAAGGATACTTTCCTTTAACTATGAAGCATGGTAGGGAGATAGTGCTATTGACATTTTGTCAATGCATCCTTGGTATGCCCTATTAAAGATATTACCATAATGGTGCCTAAAAGCGTACAGCATATAAATAGAGAAATGAGTAAACCAAAATGAACTTTTCTCCTGAAATCTGTTGAAAGTAATACAAACAACATTATTTTTCCTTAACCTACACTAACAATCATAAAAGTGTAAGCCTTTTGAAGAGAAAAGGAAATGGAAAAGGAAAGGTACCAAGGACCTCAGTAACTTGGCAAAGGCTCTTGTGCTTCTAGAGTGCTCATGAACCCTTATTTGTTTTTATTGATTGTTATTTTAATAAGATGTGTGGATCATTGAGTAGGGTAATAGACTGGGAATCATGAGGCATGTGTTCAATTCCTGATTCTACTTGTGACCTGCTATGTGACATTGGACAAGCCACTTCACTTCTCTTTGCCACTGTTTCTCCTGTCACCCTTAGTCTGTCTTGTCTATTTATAATGGAAGCTCTTTGAGACTGTCTCTGATTACATATATGTACAGTGCCTAGAATCATAGGGACCTGTGGTGAAATCCTGGCCCAAAGAATTCAATAGCAAAACTCCCATTGACTTGAGTAGAGCTAGGTTTTCACCCTGAGCTGCGCTGAGGACTCTAGGTGTTACTGAATATAAATAATGAACTTTTATGCTGAATCATTGCATTCATTGATATTATTCTGGGCCAGTCTCCCAAAGTAAGTGGAGTAAGCCTCCTCTCCTGTGTCATTTTTAGACAAAGCAAAGAAGATCATGTAGAGTAAGGAACAATCCTGCATTAGCTGATGAGAGAGAGATTAGATATTTTAGTAGGACTTTTCCAGGCATGGTGAGAACCAGGGAGGGAATTGTGTCTTGCTGAGTTAAAATTTCTTCCAGGAGCTAGTCCCTGGGCAGGGCAAATTTGCCCTATGTAAAGTCTCAATCTTGCCCATATTAATTAATATAATTTATTTATACCTAAGACTATATCAAAGTTTCAAAATTGTTTTTTCCTTACTATCCTCTCTCTGTGTTTACTCATGAATGTCTGTTTTTATTAATTATATTTTAATAAGAGACTTATATTTGAAAATTTTTAAAATTACGCATACATTATTTCATTCAAAAGACCTTCTGATCTCTTAAACAGTAGAGTGTACTGAAATATCATGGGCCAGATCTTCAGTTGGTATAAATCAACAGTTGAAGTCAGTAGAGCTATGCCAGTTTACATGGTGTGAGGATCTGGTTTCTTTTAACTATCTGAGATTACCATTATTTTAATTTATGGCCTTGACAGGGGTTACTCAAGAGTGAGGAGTAAAATGCGAAAAAAGCATTTTTCAACGGTATCAGAATAATGAGCTCTCCCCACCAGAACATCCTTAAGAATATTTCCCTTCCACCTCTCGACCTAAAAAACCAAAGTAAATGGGAGAGAACCTTATTCAATTTGACCAACCAGGGCTTTCTAAACTTCAGTCTTATCCAAAACCCCAATAGGAGCATACTCTTCCCAAAACATCTTAATTTAGAGACATTCTAGAGCAATTTTCAGTGTTTGAGCCACTATCTCCTGGTGCCCAGAGGTGTGTTTATTATTATTATTTATTTTATTTGTTAGCTACCCTGATCAGTAGTTTAGCTGGAGTAGATATTGTGAAATCAAAGAAATATGCTTCATAAAATCCACCACACACACAATCTCACAATCTGGGAGGTTTTTTGGGTACGGGGTGGGGGCAGCAAGATGAAAGATTTAGAAGGGCTGAAGGATTTGTATAGTTATGTTTATAAGGTTTAGAGTTTGACTGTTAATACTAAGGGAAACAGTATTCCTTTTGGCTTCTGCATCCTCATTCTGCTTTTTGGCACCTTTTCTTGAAATCGATACAGACACCTGGCCTAATAATTGGTTTGGAATAAGGCTGAGGTCTTTTTAAGCAATGGATGGCTAGTGCTCCTCCCATGAGAGAGAGAGTGATCAGCAAGCTCTCAACCTCTGAGATTTGTGGGAAGGAGAGAAGAATAGAGAAATTGTTCAGCAATTGGAATCTAGTTCTTCCTAAGGCTGCTACACTTAAAAATTAGATCAACTTAGCTACATTGCTTAGGGCTGTGAAACAAATTATGCTCTGAATTCTGTAGTTACGTCAATTTGACCCCCAGTGTAGATAAAACTAGGTCAATAGAAGAATTCTTCAATCAGCTTAGCTACTGCCTCTCAGAGAAGTGGATTAACTACATCAATGGAAAAACACCTTCCATCCATGTAGTAAGCAATCAAATTCCGGCACTACAGCACCACAGCTCCAGCATTGCTGTAGTGACTCTAGTGTAGATGTACTTAAGTCTCTGCAATCTGTTAGCAAAGGATGCCAAATCTTGAAGTGTTTATGGAGATGTCCGCTGAGAAAATCCTCCACCTGGTGTTAACTTTAAATATAGCCTGTAGTAAGGAAACAGAGGCTGCAGCCAGATACGCTTACAGCTTCTCGTTGAGGACCTTGCAAAACCACTCAATTCAGGCCCCTCTCCTAATACATTGACATTTAAATCTTAACCAGATAGCACAATCCAGAATTACATAGATCCATAACATGGCTTGTAAGGATTGACTGTTCATGGCAGTGCCAACAGCTCATTTGGAGAGTTTGAGCAGATTCACCATTTACAGTAGTAACAGTGAGCTCCTGTTCCACACCGCTCATCACTTTCATTCTCATTTTTTATTTCTGTCTTATGACCAACCTATGTTAGAATATTTGTGCTCAAAGACTTAGAGCCACATTAACCTCATTATCATTATTATCAATAAAAACAAAATTCAGGCGAACTGCTTGGTTTCAGGCACTCACTTGCTTCAAAAATCCCAGCTCCCTGCAAAGGCAGGATTGGCAGGCTACCTACATAAGTAGGGAGAGTTCATTTCACTAGGGGATCTTAAAAGTATGGTACATATAATTACAAGAGAGGAAGGGCAATGTTTAATCCTACCATTGAAGTGGCAAGTGCAATTTATCCTTGCATAGAGAGCCAACACAAGGTCTGCACCCTACTTAAATCACCCTTAAACCTCATTTTGTGGATTCAAGTGTGACTTAAAGGCTCCATAGGCCTTATGTTGGCCTTCTGCACAGGAATGCATTTCACCCAAGAAGATAGATGCAAATGTTACTTAGGATTAAAATGGGTTATGGAAATCTTTAAGAGTTCAGGGTAAGATTGTGGTTCAACTGCACAGGAAATAAGAAGGTATTAAGTGTCCCCATACTCCCTTGCACAGGCTACCTACAATGCAATGAGGAGAGCAACTTCCATAGTTGGGGGACACTACTCTCCATCTGATGCAAGTGGACAGGGAGTGGGTGGAGCTTTGACTTTACTTCTCAAAACATGCTGGCCAGGACTGCTGAGCCAGTACAGAGGGAGAACTAATTTGTGCTAAGTAAAGGGTTGGTGCAGATTACAGTCCCCTAGGAACAAATGGGGAACCAGGAAACAGATGCATGGTAGTTTGGGCTCTAGACTTCTCCTGGAGCAGCCCAACTACAAGCTACTCCTTTCTCAGGCCTGATGGAAACTCTGCAATTTGTTGTTAATTTTCCATTGATTCTCAAAGAAAGCAACCTATAAGAGGAATCACTCCCATTATTAGAGTAGTAAGGATATAAACTAAATTAGGGTAATCTATCCTTTTATGCTTTATTCTCATAAGGAAGCTTGTGCTACATAATTGACATTAAATAACATTTCCTTATCTCCTTATGCACATTGAATATCAGTGATGAATCTCCACACCCTAAACCCGAGATATTTATATTGAACAGAGCTGGTCAAAAAAGTTATTGCCTGAAAACTAGGGTTTACAGTTAAGGCCCTTCTCAATCATAACTATGGTGCCAGTAATGCATCCTGTAATGGTTGATTCACAGGTACAGCATGAGTACAGGTATGTAAATATTCAATCTACTACCCACAAGCCTCTGACTGCCCTGTGTTATTGTTTATGGTATAGACTATCATAAGCCTAATTACACGGGTGTAAATCAGTTACTATGGATTTATACCAATGTAAACAAGACCAGGATTTGACCCCAGATCTATTAGCTCTGCCATTTCCTTTTTATCCTTGTTCCTTAAGATACAATTGTCCATCATAGCTCTTTGCTAGTTGCTAAAGCCTTCCATACTATGTGCATCATCTTTCATTTCTTTGCTGTTTATACTTTTCCTATTGATTTCCTGATGATTTCCCTGTAGTTCCTGGGTAAAGTAATTACCAGAAAAAGCTTCTGAGTTGATTCTAGTTCATTTTCCTCTCTAATTTCTGTAATTTGGAGTTGAATATTTTATGTTTTTGCTTCCACTTGAAGTGTCAATTCCTTAATGATTTAAAGAGTTTACAGCTTATCAACTGGGAATGGATCTGTTGTACAGAACAAAATGGGTGACATGGTATGGCTGCTGTGAGCTAGGCATGCTAGGTACAGAAGGGAACTTCCAGGGGAAAAAAGTTCAAGGTCAGTGATGTAAATGCTCTGCAAAGGCATGAGATTTACAGTCTAGAAGTGCAGCTGGTAGCTAACCAGGAGTGCTACTACTAATGCTCCGGCCACTCTACCAGCACACTGGAGGATGTTTTTCAAGACACAACTGTAACATAAATAGTACATTATAATCAGAATAGGCAAGCTACCTTTCTTGTGAGAGGGGGGTGCCTCATGCAAAAACGGGTAGTGTGAGCCTCTGGGGAGGCTTCCTTTGCCGCAGTCAAGGAGGGCATGCTGACGCCTTTACAGAAAACAGGTGGATTGTACATCATAGGTTGCTTGATGCAGCAGAGCAGAAGGGTACCCAGAGCTGCTTACAGCTTCCTAATTACCTCTCCTGCCCAAGTTCTGGCCAAACTTGTGGAACCACAGGGCTTTTAACTTGTGCCAGCTGGCTGTTGGCCCTCTAAGAAGAACCAGAACACAGTGTGCTCTCCCCTTCTCCAACTCTCCCTGCTTGTGAAACAGCTGCTGAGCCAGGATCTGCAGTGAGGGAGGGTGGAAAATGACTACACTGCTTAGAGATTCCCACACAGGGAATAGAAAACATCAGAGAGTCTGCCCTGATGATCACTTCCCTTTTCTCCTGCTCCCACTCATGACTTCTTGATCCCTTTCAGGAAGGAACACAGAAGCAGGGTGGAGTAATGCTGTGAATGATTCTTGGCCTATGGACTACAGAATCCCCGGCTGTTTCCAAACATAATTGGGCCCTAGTTAGGAAATACGAAGTAGGATGTTGTGTTTCCACATGTTGGATCTCAATCTGACTCAGAGACAGGTCCTGCCTTTGACTTGCCTTTCTTTCTCACTCCTGATTGGAAGAGCTCATCAGCCTAGACAAACTGAAAGTTCGACTCCCCTGCCATTTTCTAGAATCTTGGGCTGCTGCAGCTGCCTCTGGGGCTAGGTGGGAGAGGGGGCGGGTGGCTGAAATCTTGGCCAACTGGGCCTTGAGGAGGGAAGAAGGGGGCTAGTAGGAATTCTGATGGGTTTGACATTTGATGCCTGCAGGGGACAGTGCATGAGTTGCCCAGTGGAGCAACAGTGAAGATAAGAAGAAGTATCTGAGAAAGAAAATATCCATCTTAATGACAAAATCCTGCCATGTGCTGTGCCAGAGGAGGAGGACATAGGAGATTATTCCCTTAGTGCAAGCAATAGGCAAGGATCTCTCCTTAGCACTCAGGACTGCTAGGTGAGACTGCCTTCAGCAAGCTTGGACAGCACTGAGAGTGATAGGCTTCTGATTAACAGGCATGTATACAGATCCCAACCCATGGATATGGTGCAATCAGAAGAAAATAGTTCCCAGAGGAGCCAGTTGCTTCTTTTAAAAGAATCATTAGTGTTTGGAACACTTCCTCCTCATGGCTGCCCTGTGGTCTCCTGTTCAACATCTCTGATGCCAGACTCATGACTGGTGCTATTCTGCTTCTCTCGTGCCTTCCAATCTTGGTCCCTTCATCTCAGTACCAGTGGAACAAAATCTGGCAGGACAATGTCTCAAGTGTGTGCACATGAGAGAGAGAGAGAGAGGAGAGTACAGTACAGATAGATTTATAGGAAAGGACAGAACAGGAGTTCATATGAAAACCCGGCATAACTGATCAGCTGGCCAAATACAGCTACTGGGTTTAAGCAGACACAATCTCAGCTGTACCTGCTTACACCATTTGGTCCAGTGGGACTGATTATGTTCTCACTTAAACTGGTGTAATTCTGTAATAATTATTGTAGTCAATAGAATGACAGCGGTGAAAACCAATAGGATCACAAGGCCTGATCACTTTAAAAATGATTTCATGTAAACCACAGGAAAAACAAGGTGGTTATATTTTTATTTTATGAACATCATTTGTATTGTATGAGGGGATATTCCATAGTGCTTTTGAGGGAATTCCAGCAACATCCACATGCTACCTTCTGCAAACAAAGCACCTGGCCTCAGATTCTTAGCATAATTTCTTAGAGCAGTAGATTCTTTCGGATGATTTTACATAGCATTTGCAACACTGATATGTGATGTCAGTATCTAAGAAGTTCCTCTGATGGGGAGAAATTGTTCTCCCTAAGTGTTAGATGGGACCACTGGAAGAGTAAGGGGACTTGACCTGAATAAAGTTATCAGAACCTGGACCTTTAATTATTAACTGAATTTTGTTTATTTAGATTCAGGTTTAATTAAACTGCAATTCCTGTCATTATGGTGATGTTATCAGATGTTGTTTAGTTGTTCCCTTGTTAAAGTTCATATCACATTCTCATTATAAATATTAAGAACACTGACAAGTATTATTCAGAAACCTATGGGTGCTATGTTAAGTATTTTGACACAGTTATTCATACTGTATGTGTGAATAGACAGCTCCAATCCCTGTGCTGTTATTAGAAAGTATTATTTAGTTGTTCCCTTGTTAATGTTCATGTCACATTCTCACCAGGTCACAGAAGCTGAAAAATAAATCTGGTAAAACTTTTCTGTGCTTTAATTATTCCCAATACCTCCTCTCTGCTCTTGTATGAGGCTTGCCAGCAGGATTTAATCTCAGGTAGTAGGTACACTTAAAAAGTGAATTCCTGTTTTAGAAATAGTGAGGCTGATCCTCAGCTGTTGTGAATTGACATAGCTCTGTTGTTCATTACTGTTGATCTAATTCATTGGTATTCCTGGCAATACTCCCTACAGTTAAAATGGGAAACGTGGCTAGAAACTGTATTTTACTCCAGAACTGGCACAAACATTTTAAGTGCATTCACTGTGACCTGTGCTTTTGGCAGGAAAAGCTAAGGTTGGCACTGGCTAAATCCCCTTTCTCCTGGAGGAATGTGCATCAACAATGGCTTGTCATGGCTGTAAAAATAAACTAGCAAGCACAGGTTTTAACAGTTTTTTAAAATAAACAAAGGGCAAATTCACTCTGGATTACACCAGCTTCTCCTGGAGTAAACCAGGCTGCAGGTATCCTATCTGTAGAAAGTTGGATGGGGTAAGGTTGCTGTGGAACAAGGCAGTCCACAGGAAACAGAGCAACCTAATAAAGGAGTGATCAAATTTGTCCAGGGAGAAGACAATGCAAAGGCAGTTGGGGGAAGTTTTGATACAGTATTTCCTTGCTACAGTGTCCATTCGGGGGGTTCCCACTGAGTCCTTGGCACAATCATCTAAAGTTGTCCCTCTATAACTGAACCCCTGAATTCACTTGGAGAGGGTATAAACACTGCCTTCCATCCTGTAGAGAAGAGTGCAAGGGGCTCAAAGGGGCTTGGATGGAGGTGCCAGATTGGATGAATTTCACCCTAAATGTTTTTAATAGCTTGAACGACACCCAAAGCATCAGCTGCCTAGGCTGTTGCTATCTGCCACAATTTAAAGAAAACAAAAAAAAACCCACCCTTTTTGGGGGAATACAAATTTTTCATTAAAATTTGTTTTTTCTAAATGATCTTGATTTTCATTTAAAATTGTTTTTAACAAAGTTTTGGATTCTGGCTTTTACATCAAAAACAAAAACAGAAAATTTCTGTAACAATTTTGAAAAAAAGGAAAAAAAACTTTTGAAATATTTAGCAGAAAATACTTAACATTTTCTGAGCTGATCTACTGTTTATGTTGTAAGGTCCAATTATTTTACTTGTTACGCACTTTTCACAGTTTAGTTTCAGAAAGACTGAAAATCATTGTCACTATGACCATCATAGGGCATGGAATTTGAAAATATAAAGAGAGAGATTTTTATTTTGATGAGACTTAGGAACCTAAAAGCTTCAAAAATTGAGGATTGATAGACTGATGGACTTTGGGCCAGATTTTTAAAACATTGTGGCCCGTTAGATAAGGCGCTGGACTGGAATTCAGGAGATCAAGGTGTTCTATTTCTGATTTCGCCACCTACTCACTTTGTGACTTTGGACAAGGTATTTATAGCATCATTTTCAGAGGTGGAAGTGCAGGTGCTTGGTACCTCTAAAAACAGGTCATTGACCACGCTATGGATCATCTATAAAACGAGTAAAATTAAAGCCCTGCAAATCCGTGGATATCCGCTTTATAGCCACAGATGTCCACATCCGCAGATGCAAATATCTGCTGACCATTCTTGTGGATCGTGGATGGATGTGGATCCA
The DNA here is from genome assembly GCF_026122565.2 of Emydura macquarii macquarii. NCBI lineage: Eukaryota > Metazoa > Chordata > Testudines > Chelidae > Emydura > Emydura macquarii. The sequence continues at coordinate 7,393,926 of NW_027133614.1, forward strand.
AATTTTATATTGAAATCCCTGCAAATCCGCAGATCATTTTTGTGGATCACAGATTGGATGTGGATACAAATTTTGTATCCGCACAGGACTCTGAGTATAATGATGCTTATCTACCTTTGTAAAGTGCTTTAAGCTATATGGATAAAAAGCACTATGCCACATCTCACCTCCTCAATTCCCTTTGCTGCCTTTTTCTGTGTGAACCTCAAATTCAACAGCTTCACTTTTAAGTTTACACTCAGCTGTGCCCTAGCTGCTGTATGCCTTGATGTTTTTTCTTGTCCCTTCTGTCCTACCCATTCTTTCTTTGTTGCTCCCTTTGTCCCTGATCCAGCAAAGCACGTAAGTACATCCATAACTTTAAGCATACAAGTAGCCCCATTTAATACAATGCATATTATACATGTGCTTAAAATTACACACATGCTCATGTGCTTTACTGGTTCAGAACCTTTTGTCTCCTCCACTCTTCAAACCTTTTTTTCATTTGCCTGAAATAACATCCATTTTCCCCTGTGCCAAGTATTCTCATTCTTCCACTTCACAGCCATCCTAAGAACACACTTCTTTTGCCTTCATTACTACTGTTGACTTCCATTTCTATTCCCTATCCCCTTGCTCTGACTCAGTCCCTAGTTTACAAGAAAATTCCAAATTTAACATGATTTGCTCACTACATAAGGCACCCTTGTATGTGCTGTGAATGTTCTATTTTCACTAACATGCAAATCTGTCAGTCTGTACCTGTTCTAGGTATTTCTAAGGCACCTATCACTGTGGTATGGAAGTTCTGAATAGCTAACCTGCTGTGGTTACCTTGAAAACAGAATTGAAATTACTCACCAAGTACTTCCCTTGACTCAACACAGATTCCCCCCTTCCACCCTGCCACTTTGCAGCTCCTTAAGAACATGTAATTTTGTCTCTGGAAAATAAAACTTCATACTTATTGAATCCAAGTTAATTGTTAAAAATATTGAATCTGCTAATAGGACTTCTGTCCTTCCCTCCCAACTTCTCTCAGGCAACAGGACTCAAAACACATCAACTATTCTTTGGTCCCCAAAAATCCTAGTCATATCCCCTTTTCTGGACCAATTAGTAGAAAATCATCCAGCTGACATATTATTATAAATTCTACTTTCTGCACCACTGCACATGAACAGAGCTGTAAAAAAAATTTTTTTAATTCAAGATAAAATTATTAACAAAGGATGTTTGTTCTTAATTAGAAGTTAATAAATGAAGAATGTTTCTATATTACTCTTGCATACATGACCTACATCTATTGCTTTGTCTAATAGTAACAGGAAAATAAGCAACACTCCAGATCAATAAAGTCATTTACAGACCCTGACAACATATTTGAAAGCTAGAGAATTTGCCTACATTTTTCAAGGACTTTTCCAAGAACCATGCTCATTAATAAATGCAGCATCCCTTTTAATTGAAGTTTTGTTAAGAACACATATTCTGGTCTTAACTCCTTTTTCCTTTTAATATATTTATAGATGTGGCACTGTTGGATTTTTAATTGTGGACATGAGTGACTAGCCTTAAACTCTCACAAAGTATTTTAAAACTATCTTTCAGATAGTTTCAGATATCTTTCAGGGAATGTTTCCTCATCAGAGTGATATCACAAACACAAGACATTCATCTACTGCAGCTGTTCTTAAACTGTGGTCCGCAGAACTGCCAAGGGTCAACAAAATATTTGCAGAACGAAGTAGTGGGATTATTAGTTGTTGGGAGTGGTTGTGGCCTGAGGATCGCTCTCTTATGAAGTGGTCCACTGAAAGAAAGAGATGGAGAAGTCAGATCTATCCCAATTACTGATATGCTTGGAAGGCCATTTGAAATCCTGATGCTCCTTAACATTGCCATTCTTCTTCCTAAACTTTAGTCACTAGTCACTCTATTCTCTAAATACTTGACAAAATCTCCAGCTCGTTTGTTAAATATCTTAGGTCAAATTCATTATCCTTTTCTGAACCCCTCTTTATCAGGATTAATTATCCTTACCGTAAAACTCTCAATACGCATGTGGTGCTCAATAAATAATAATTTTATCACTGAAGTAATTTCAATATCTTTCAGGCTTATGTTTAATAATGATTAAATATTGACCCAATGCTTTGTTTCACTTCCGGTAGCACACTATGATCTAATGCTTTGCTTTGTGAATAAAGTTTGGATACTCACTAGATTTTGAATTTTTTGGCGGGGGCTGCAATTACAGATGAGTGGTCTAGTTGAAACTAAATAAATGATCTATCCTTTGAAATCAATGCAAAGCAAACTATTTTTTTAAGGTTCAGTAAATTTCTACTGTTTTCATTCATTCATTTCATACATTTTCAGATGCTTCCGCTCTAATTTTTTCTCCAGCAGTCTGCCATTTTATCCTTGGGGGTTTATTTGGGTACACTGGATCTTGCACAATTATGACTTATAGCTGTCTTTCTGGATATTGTCTGACCTCCAGTCTTGTTCCCATTTTCATTCCTTGAAGTTTCTTAGATGAAACTCTGGAGACCTTCCATTCTGATTCTTCAAGGTAAACCTTAGTCAAAGAAGTTTTTCTCATTCTGGCAATGTCCAATCAGCTGTGGTTATTCCATTTTTCCAGCTTTGTACTTTATAAAGTTCTTTTAGAAGTGGTGAAATAACACTTTTTTCACACTTCACAACTGAATTCCCATTACTTCCCAAAGTTTATATCTTTGATAGTTTGTTGAGTTTAACATATACATGCAACTGGAGCTTTTATGTAATCAGGTCAAGAAGAGACTGACCTAAGCAAATTATATTATGGAGAAGCAAGGAAAATACGAGAGCTATCATGTTAAACTCACTTCCCTTCTCTGTTCCGATGTAGATAGATGTAGATATAGAGGTGGTCTTCCTGTGGGAAACTTTCTTATAAAATAGTAGTTCACTGTAGTTAAATAATTATTTAACTAATACTATATTATTTTTACTATATTTGTGCTAGATATAGCACATTCTGATTGCTTGGTGGTTTACTCAGAGCAAAAATATTTCCAGGATGGGTTGGCTGGCTAGTCAACTGGCAAGGGCTTGAGTACAGTGTCCCTGATTAGTGTGTTTGGGAATTCTTGGATAAAGAATGCTCTGAAGTGTGGGTAGCTGTGAAATATTGAATTGAACAAGAGTGTTCCCAAAGGTTATGATTGGTGACCAGAGGAGGCCCTGATTATAGGAGATACTGATTGATGGATGGACTACTAAGGGGAGCTAGTCTGGCCCCATATATAGGCACTGAGGAATTCCTGAGTATAGCACGTTCTGATTGTTGGTTTGCTATGCTATACTAAGGGGAGCAAAAGCGGCATGTGAGTTTAGGGGGCTCTGATTGGTGGACTGAGATTTTTATATTGGGAGATCTAGGCTATCCTCTAGTTGCAGCACCACCAGGACTAAATTGAAGGACTGCTGTCCCTCCTTTGTCCCAAGCCAGGCCCCACCTCCGCTGGACCAGAGGGTTCCTGGGGGGCTCTAAGGCACACCCACATCCTGGCACACCCACAGATGCCACACCCAGCAGGACTCAGGCACCAGAGTGAGTGGGGGGAGGCTATCCCTTCCCCCCCATACTTAGACCACCATTTCCTTATTCCCACCTTCTGATTTGTCTTTTTTCCTATTTAGATTGTAAGTTGTTCAGCTCAGGGATCATGTGTTTCTATCTGTCTGTAATGCTTCTAGCACAATTTTGGGTAATTGGTAAAGAACACATAATCATAATTGCATTGTCATGGACAGGATAAGTTTGTTGCCAGTCTATTTCACTCTCATTCTAAGTTCTTCTATAATTAATTCTTCTCTGTAATGTACCTATCTGCTATTTAGACCAGTATTCCTATTTACCTTTAGTGTGAAGTACCTGCTACAGTGCTAAAGTGAGCATTATATTTCTTAACTATTAAATTATTTAGAAACAGATTTTCCCTCCTTAGGTAAACTCTAGCAGCAATGATTTAGTGCATTTGATGACTAGAAATAAATCATCTCGGTTTTCACCTTTGACCTGTATAATTCTGCAGGGAAATGCCTAAATGCCAAGCCATTTTTAATAAATATGTATGGAGTCACTTAGAGCCACTTCAGCACCTTGTTTCTGATATACCATTACTCTTCTGGTAATTGCTGAATTTTTTTTATTTTAAGGCACATGGGAAATTCTTTTGCTACAACACAATTGTGCTTCTTACAGGGGGTGCAGTTAAATATTCTCTTTTATTGTTTTACAAATAAGCAAGGTGTTAGCAGTTTTCCCTATACTCATGGTAGGAAATACAGTTAGGACTTTATTTCTGTATAGCTTGCCTCTAGTGCTTCTGCTACCCATAATAATAATAATAATACCACATGTTAAATGAATGAATAAATAAAAGAAAATATTTTTAGTGCATCTATTATATGTCATGAATGTCACATAAAGATAATGAAATGAATACACACTTCAGCTGACTTTGAAGATGAATGTAGCCAAGTACCCTTTATTCTGTTCAAGCTGTGCTGCACCACAGCAGATTTATTTTTCGAAGTAATTTTATCAGAGCCTGGGGCTCATCTCTGTTTGTCTATGTTTTATGGTCCCAAGTCAAGGACCTCCACCACTGCAAGGTGGTCTGAATCTGTTGCACTCTTAGCTCTGAGCAGGGAGCAAGACACCAGTACATTTGCATAAGAGTGCAATGCTTCAAGATTAGGCAACCAAACAGGCCTTAAATAGCCATCTTAATTAGATAATCTATTAAATCCTTATTGTTCCATAGTTCTTCCTACTGGAGTAGTAAATTTAATGTGATTAGTACTGTGGTCAACATTTTCAAAGGTGGATAAATAAACTCAGGCCCCTAAATCCATAGGTAGACACCTAAATAAGCAACCTAAAAAAGGTGCTGAGTACCCATTGATATCAATGAGAACCACAGGTCTTCAGCACCTCTGAAAATAAGGTCATTCATTAGGTACCTATGTATGGTTTTAGGTGCCTGACTTTAGGCACCCAACTTTGACAATATTTACTTGTGTCTTTATTTTGCTATAGGGTATTTTGTACAAATATTAAACAATAACTATGGGAACCATGCACAACCCTTTCATTGGGCTGTAATTTAATTTGCAGTATAATATCTTTGGCAATCAAAGTTTTCCAGGGCCAGATGAACTGGTTCTGAAATATTAACTGCCGGTGTTTATTTTAAACCACATAATTAATGTCTTAAAATAATCAGATGTATGTGTGTTGGGGGGTAGTTGGGGAGGGGTGCCTTTCTTTATTTGCAATTAAAGGATCTGACCAGGACTGGAAGCAATAAGGATTGGAAATCTTGTGAGATTTCCAGCCATTTTTTGTAGACCAAAGAGATTTTAAATTGTTTGGATAAGCAAACGTGTAGATGCTGCTCATCCAAACTCCAATGAATCTTTTGAAAGTCATCCACCCTTATTAATTTCTAGAAATATTTCAGCATTAGAATTGCTGTTTATTCAGGCTTATGGTTCTGTGTAATTTGTTGTTGTTCTTAATACTGTGCTTTTCAAAATTTTAATAGCGTACTTCCAAAATTGTCCACCTCAATCACTGAAACATGCAAGGTAAGATACTTTCCCTCAAAAATAAAAGAATCCCTCAGTTCTATGTTCTCCCCCACCCCAGAGATCCATTAATTCTATACTCTACTTCCTCCCAAAACAGTCCATTATTCCCAATTCTTTTCCTGCCAAAATAGCCATCAGTCCCACACTTTCCCCCTTTTCTAATTCCATCCACCAGTCCTTCAATTCCTTAACCATCCTTCAACCCACCCTGTTTCCCCTCTCCACCTACCTCACCAATACTCCTTTAGGTGGCTTCTCTATATGACAGTGGTTTTTACAGCAGCAGCAGCAGATATACTGTCCTGTACTCTCTTGCTATGAGGTAGTCAATTAGATGAGGAGTGGATTTCCAGTGATGGTGGGTTGGGTGGTTATTTGGAGAACAGGTTCACTTGCATTTTTGAACTGGGCTGTACCCCTCTGGCTGTGGGAGTTGGGAGTGGGAGCTAGGGTTAGGATCTCCACCTGATGGTGAAGGGTCAGAGAAGCAGGTCCACCCAGCTGGATTGTGGGGGAATAGGACTCCTGGTTCCCTCTCAGTTCTTCAAATCCCTGGGTAGGGAAAGCAGGTGCCAGCTGGATGAGAGGAAGCCTGAAAATGGGTACAGGTCTCCCACAAAGGTATCAGAAAGTTGGCCCTATCACCTGTCATCCTTGTGCACTGCTGAGGTGGCTGGTTGGGAGAAAAGCAGCAGAGGCTAGACGGTGGATCCTCCTTGCACATCTCATAGTACTCCTGGGAGTTTTGAGAAAGGAGTTACCTTGTAGCTGCTGCCTTGGTCACAGCATTCAGCATGACTGAAAATGTTAACAAGAACAGGTAGTGTAAGCAGAGATTCAGAATATTTAGCATAGCCTTGCTGGGTTCAAATATTACCTGGAATAGCTATTGCCTCAGCTGTGGAGCAAATCTTTTCAAACGCACAATGAATAATGCAAATTATGAATGACAAAGCACTTTTTAAAATAACATTATAGATGTAAGCAGGGACTGAATGAGCTCTCCCCTGACAGCTAGCAGGGAAGGGAAAAGGCTTCAGCACCAGACTGTATTTACATGAACACATCCACTCTGCCCAGGTATCCAGCACACACAGCTGTGTTGCCAAAGTAATCAATGTTGGGTTACAAATCCCTTTACAAATTCTTTTCACTTGAATGGCAGGTAATGAACTGTTGTTATCCTTGTTGTATGAGTAAAGGGCAGCAGAACTCTGCTCAGCCTATCCTGATTGAGGGGGTCACCCTCAACTGACCTGCTTATCTGCCAGACCTCTGTGAAAGGTACAGAGGGTGAGAACAGGTGACCTTGATGGGAGGTGTGGGCTCTGCCTAAAAGCCTTTGGCAATGGTTCAACCTGCCCCTCCCCATGGTTCAAAGATAGAGCCAATTAAAGGTTTATTAGGAGTCTTTTGTTTTGTTAAGTGATCACTGGAGCTGAAATCACTTGTGGTGGGACAGCATTTCTGCCTAGTCTGCTTCAGCAATGACATTCTCCCACCCAAGAGCTGAAAATCACTAAGAGCTCAGAGGAATCTCATTGAAGAGAAGCATGTGGCTGCAGAAGGTGATGATGTGCGTCCGTGATGGCCAGCAGAGCGTAGCAGCCAGTGAAGTTGCTGAACGGCAGAGCTATCATGGTGCCTTCTCCATGGGACTCCTGGCTCCACCTGTCCTGGAATCTTGACTCCACTCTTCTGAGCATGCTTTTTCTCCATGCTTGCTGTACTCAGCACACTTGCTCTTGTGCTCAAGTGTCTTCCAGGTCTCTTCCCCTGCTCACTGGAGCAGAGGGGATTACATTAAAATTTTTGGACTGGTTGTAAAACCCAGTTTTAATGCCTATCCTCCAAAAAACATACTTACACCTCTATGTGCAGGGCTGGCAAAAGGATTCTGGGGAGAATTATTGAGATGATACATCAAGATCAACTGGCTCATCTTATGTCTGCGTTGTGAGGGTAATACATGGGCCTTCTGCTGCAGAAATGGAGTCCAGCTGCATGTTCCTTCCTGTGATAATAATTGCATCCCTTCACAATAGTTTATGCTTTCAAGGATCTTCACTAGGAAAAGGGCTAGAGACTTGTTTTTGTATTCTTTCTAATAAAGGAAAGTGGAGATCCTCCTTTACAGTCACCACAGGCTAGCTCTGTTAACAAAGGTCTCATGGAACTTTGGGGACACCCCTCTACATCATGAGTGATTATCTCTACAATTCTATTCCACAATCTTTCATCACCTAACACTCTGATTGTTGTGATGTCAAATATCACTCCTGGACAAAAAGAACATGTTTTTAGCCCCTGTGAAGCTGTAGGGGGAGAAGCATTCTTTAAGCTGGCTATAATAAAGAAATATAATAAATATAATAAGGGTATCAGCATGGATCCAGAAATGTTGATCATGTTTCTCAACAAGTAGGGTTTCAACAACCATGTATTTGAAATGCTAATTTTAAGGTCAACTGTGTTGGCCTAAAAGAGATGAGTTGCCTCCACCAATTGAGCAGGACATCTATCTCCTCAATAAACACAGGGACTTGTCATACCTCACAGTCTGCCAATTCGTATTTCTTATCCTGGTCATCTGTGATTTGGGGAGAATGGGTGCATGGGAGGGTTTTGTTTTGTTTATCTCAGTGCAGTGACTAATAAAAACAGTGTGTCTCACCTCATGATGAAGAAAACTTGGTGTTGTGGTAGAGTGGATCCAGTCTCACTAGAACTAAAGGAAAATAAGAGGGAGAAAATGTGTAGCAAGGAGGGAAGAATCTGGATGAGTATCCTGAAAGGGCATCTCTGCAATCAATGACATCCTACACAAGTAAATAAAGTCATTTGGCTGTCCTGGAAATACTCCAAAACCGAGGGAGCCTCTTCATCTTCATTGTGATTATAGCAGGAGGCTTTTCAAGAATTGCACAAATATAAACATAGAATTACAGCTAGATTTTGAAGCTGGCCCAGTATTGCCATCCCCAAACATTCAAAAATTTGGGGTCAGGCCCCAAGTTTTGGAGTCATTGGATTTTGTGTTTTCAAGCTTTTCTCCAAAATCGTGAGAGCTATAAACATATTGTTAGATGAAAGCTGGGATTCACATGTAATCACACAGCTCTGGGAACTGGGGCTCTGAAAAAAAAAAAAAAAAGGTTGCCAGACTTATGATAAAATCAAGAGAGTTGGCAACACTGCTAAGGGGAAAATAATTGTTTAAGTAAGACTAGGACAAGTTCTGATGTCATCCCCATTGGTGAGGGGTGAAAACAGACCTAATGCGATGCTTCATCAGGCCTGCAACAGAAGTGATGTCCAGTTGGTCATCCCCCAGGCTCTAAATTGTGGCCCTCAAGTATGACTGCTACAGTAATTTGTATTTGTATTTGATTAATAATTGAAAATACATTCCCTGAGCCATATTCTGCAATGTAAAAGTTGAATTAGCCCTGTTGCTAGGGAGCACCACCTCCTTTACAGCCCCAGAACCAGCTCTGATGTGAGCCAAAATGCCAGTCAGAGTAGCTGCTGTCCCTTCCCTGTAATGTGATTGCTCAGTACCTCCCCTATTAACCACCTGCTGCATTGCAGGAGAGGGTGGAAAGAAGGCTGCTCCATTGCCTGTTTCACTGTCCTGGGAGAGCAAGATGGGAGGTCATCTGGCTTCCCAAGTTTAGGGGAGTATCGAGCAACAGATGGCTCCCCTCCTCCAAACCCATCCAGGACATCCCTGGAACTGGGAGAAAGAGGAGATGCTAGAAACTAACACTAGCTATGAGTCCCTGATTTTCAGCCCCAGCCCCATGACTAAGAATCCCCAGAAGGGGCTAACAGGGTTCCTTCTGCTTTCTTTGCATTGTGAGACTGCTGCAAAGGGAGATTGACCATTTTTCATATAATATGTTCAGCTGAGACAGGTGGACAGCACTCTCCCACGGACAAGGAAACCGCTCAATTAAGTTAAAATTTCTTCATGAGAGGCTTTTATTTTATTTTGTTGTATTTTGTTTTGTTTTATTTTTTGTTACGTGATTTGGATTTAATGGACACTGGTGAAGTTTTCGGTGGGTAATCATCTCCTTTCAAATGGTCCTTCAATAAGATGACCTACCCTGTTTTGGCTGCAACTGATTCCCCATTTATAAATTCAAAATGGTGATGATTCATTATTAGATGAGAGGCGTCATTTCAGCTATTTATGTGAAGCAAGAGTGACATCTAGTAGTCAATTATGGCAAACACAGGTGTGTGCCTACTGGTGATTATATTTCTTGTCCGATAATGAAATTCAATAACACTACTTCACTTCCATTTACAGAGCTTCGCATCATTCATGTGATTAGCTTAACGCATTTTTCAGACAATAAGTAATTAAGCTTTATGACACTATTGTTAGGTAATTATTAGGTGTTTTATACCCAATTATATTTTACAGAGGAGTAAACAGAGTGGTTTAGTTATTTAACCAAAGTCATGCAAATTATTACTATGGAGGAGCCAGGGTATAGGAGCAAGAAGACCAGACTAGAGTTCACTCTTCTTAGCACTAGTTTATAGACAGTTCATTTCACATACCCTGAGGATACAGCCTGCTTTACATACACGACTTGAACACACTATTATTCTTCCTTTGCATGGAGATTTGGAAAATGGCTAAATTTTTATATATTATTTTCTATGTACACATAGTGCTATGTCCTCACCTGTAGTGGAAGGATGTGCAGAACAAGTTATGCAATGAAGACATAATGTTCGCCATAGCATGTCCCTGCTGTTGTATGCAGGACCAATCTCACAATAAATTTGAAATTTGAACAGTTCTACTCAGAGATGCTAACAGCCCCAGAGAATCAAAATGTCAGCCAGGGAATCCCAGCCAAACCTCATTCCTGTGATCCCATCCTTTAATAGAAGCTGGAGAGAGGGGGAAGGTGGCAGCCTTCTCATGGCCCACTTTGTTAAGTGAGAAATAACCACTAATGCCATCAGCCTGGTGACTGAACAACTCAACTCAGAGCAACAACTCAAGCTAGCACAACATCCCTCTTCATGGCCAAGTAACATGCCAGATAGGTTCCAGGACAAAGATCCTCCAACTTAACATTGAGGGACTTTCCCAGGCAAAGTGTGAATATCTTGATATGACCCCACTCTGACCTATCTTGGAGTGAAGCTAGATCCCATGCTAACCTTCCACAACCATCTGAAGAAGATAGCTGCCAAGATGAAGACAAGGGTCAACCTAGTCCAGAAACTGGCAATCACAAGCTGGGGGGGGCATCAGCATCAGTGCTACGGACATCACTGAAGGTCCTTATGTGCTCTGTAGCCAAGTACTGTGCACCAATATGGACCAGAAGTAGTCATGCTCAACTTGTTGATGTCCAACTGAACACTGCAATGTGGTACACCACTGAAACCCTCAAGACAGCTCCAACACCTTGGCTGCTGGTGCTGTCACATATTGCTCCAGCATCCATTCACTACGAAGCTGCAACCCTTCGGGAATTCCAAAGGATTGTGGAAAAAGAATGTCTTCCCATCCACCAAGACCTTAACACATCCCTCACCATCGCTTGAAGTCATGTAAGCCCTTTTGGACCCACGCATTTAACCTTCAACAATGCAACATTAAGCCTGATGAAGCTTGGAAAGCTGAATGGAATTTACGAGAAGTTACAAATAAACACCCGACACAGAGGATCCCTGGCTTCGATCTCCCACAAAGCATATGGGCAACCTAAACTGCATCCACATAAATCATGGCAGATGCAGATATTTGCTGCACAAATGGAAAATTAACGTCTCTCCAGTGTGCAACTGTGATCACCTAGAACAGACTATGGAACATATAACAACTCAATGCCCGATTCACAAATACAAAGCAGGCATCACAGCAACACACTCTGCTACTCCAGACACAGTTATCTAGCTTAACCATCTGAACGTAAAATGATAGTTTTGCTTTACATTTACAACAGTCATACAAAGAAGAAGACAAAAGCAGAGGATGGGAGGGATGTATAAGCCTCTGCACAACCCAAGGATCTCTGTTGTGTTGCGGTGACCTGTTCAGGGTCTGTTAGGCCAATCTTACAATCAGAATCTGCTCGCAGAGTGGTGAATAACCAACCCAGAATTTGGTCCATGTGGATATATATCCATATGGATATACATTCTATGTTTTAAAATGTTCACACTTTAGAGCCTATAGTGTAGACACTGAAATCCACATATAGGCACCTCAGTCAGTAGTCTCTGAACATCTGCAGCTCCCATTCACTTCAGTGGAAGTTTCACGTGTTCATCACCCTGAAAATTATTATTTGTATTACTGTAGCAACTGGGAGCCCTAGTCATGGATCATGACCACATTGTGCTAGGTGCTGTACAAACACAGAATAAAAAGATGGTCCCTGCCCCAAAAAACTAACAGATGATGAGAGGAGAGTCCCTGCCCCGAATATCTTGTAATCTAAACATAAAAGACATAAAATAATTAGGGGGAAAGAATGACTATTATCCCTATTTTGCAGACTGGAACCTGAGAAGAGATTTAGACCCAGATTTTTAATGATATTTAATCTCCTAAATCAGTTAGGTGTAGCAATGCTGAGTGCCACAACACCTTTAAAATGTGGGCCTAAATAACTTCCCCAAGATTGCAACCCAGATCTCCTGAATCCCAGTCTGGGGAGCTGTAACCGCAAGACCGTCCTTCCTATGTGGTTCCCAACAAATTTGTTTTGAGCTCCCTTTTATGATGGTTTTGTTTCTGTTCCCTCTAAGCCTCTTCTTTCTATGCCTGCTTGTGTCATGTTACAGAACAATTGCCCTATCTTTCCTTTTTTTTCTGTCTACTTCCCCTCCCTGTCTCTTCCCCCAACTTCTGTCCTGTCCTATATTCGTTTTTTTTATTCCTTGCTGTCTTTTTTCCCCTGTATATTTGGTGTGTGTATATTTTCTATTTTTATCCTCCCTCTTCCTGTCCTTCCTTCTTTGTTCTTATGCTCCATCTCTCCTGGTGTCTCATGCCCATACCTTTGATGCTCCCACACTCACTTTATTTCTCTCCTTTCTTCATGCTCCCTGCCCTCCACCCTTCCTGTTCCACTTCTATCCACCTCTAAATTTGCAGGTAGATTTTTTAAAAAAACTTTTCTAATTCAATAGTTTTAATAATTTTTTTAACCTGCACAGTATGTGTAAATTGGCTGTTCGGGTAAATATATTACTTGAATGATACATTTCTTATAGATTTTCTGGAAGTTCCTTGAACTATTTCACCTTACTCCAAGTTCTCCCTTTTTACAAAGCTCAACCCTTTCAGTAGCATCCTTTGTGATCTCAGAGGTAATAATAATAATTATTTAATCCATAATCCCATATGCAACTTTCTCCATTCACAGCAATAACGTTGATGGAACTGTAATCTGTTATCATACAAGTTCTTCCCACTCTCTTCAACCCAATACTTAATGCTTCCTTTATTTCTATTTTTAACAAAACCTTTTAGCCCAGCTCTGTTCTGTCTCCCTCTGGTTGGGGGGATGAGGTGGGGGAATACAACCTGTGTGGTAACTAACATCTCAGTGGTGACTATGTTGGTCAGCAATCATAGCAGCTTTGAATGTTAATTATTTCAAATGAGCTGAGCCAAATTCTGCTTTCGGGGCATACACATGGCTACAACTGATTCAGTGGGAACTGTGCACATACAATCATTGCAGAATTTAGCCAATGTGAATATGTGTGGCTGTTGAGTAAATGTGTGGTCATATGTTTTTTAGATGGTGGCTGTTTACAAAGTATAAAGGAAACAACAATCAAAAGGTTAGCTGAATGCAAACTGACTGACATTTTTAGCAGTTCCCACATGTATCTGGCTCTGTCCATTTGCTCTAGGAAATAAATCCAAACTAAACACTGACAGTTAAAATTATTTGTGAATGGGCAGCAAAACTAGCCTTTTTTTTTTTTTTTTAAATCTTTGATTTACATGGTAAACTTGTGACATGGAACATATAAATCAACAAGTTACTTTGCTTCTTGCTTTGTCACTGTGAATTATTACATGCCAAATAATACATTAAGTTCAGTTTTAGGACCCAATTTGTTGGAAATAAATTGTGATATTTAAAAGAGGCCTTTTAAAAATTTGTTCTTCTGATTTTCAATAGCTAATTCTTTTTGCCATGCTGGCAGGTTTCAGATTGTAAACAGAGCTGGCCTTTGCATTTTTGGTCTGGCCTGTAAAACAATCATTTGCAGGTCACTATCCCAAATGCAATCAATTCCCAGCCACTGTTGTCATTTTGTATGCCGTGGGCCAGGCTAGAGATTTTGGAGGGGGTTAGAGATATGATTCCTTGGGATATATCTCATGTTTAATTGATTTATTTTACCTAGAGAGTTTACATGGCTACAATCTTTTGGTCCATTTCAGCCTTTTGGCGTAGAACTGGAACCCAGCTGTTTGTTTGCTTTTCAGTCCTAGCCATTGGTTTGCTTTTTCTAGAATATCTAGCACCAAAAAAAAAAAAAAGAAAAAGAAAAAGAAACGGGGACAGGGGTAGTGGGAGGGTTAAAGAAACTGGGTTTTTTTGTTTCTTGTTTTGAATGAAATCTGAGATTCTCCTTTACATTTACAACGAGGCATAATTATGAGCTTTACAGGGCCTCAATGTCTGTCTGACCACAAGTCAATAATCCAGTCCTGAGCGAAACTGAGGCCCAGCTCCACAAAAGGGACTTAGGTGTTGTGACGCAGAGAGTCATGGCACCTAACTTTTAGGTGCATTGAAATTCACAGGAACAACATTGTGATCCACAAAGCCTGAGTTAGACACCTATACAATGCATAGGGAGAGATATGTACCTTAAATGGGATCCAGAAAGCCAACATGCTGCCTGATCTAGCTTATGAGAAATGCTGATGAAGGGATTGTGCTAAACTCGCCTGTCTCTTGGAGTTGGGGGCCTAAGTCTGGACAGCAGGGAGGTGCCTATCTCTGCTTGTGATTCATGAATTGAGGAAGATAGGTGTTTGGCTGTGTAGGTGGTGTGCAGGGTCTGAGCAGATGCTGACTAACTCTGTCCAAAACCACAGAGGGGAGGACGGCGATGGATGAGGATCTAACAAGTAGGCTATAGTACCATTCCAACTCTTTCTCTGGCACACACCTAAGAGATGGCAGATTCTTGTTCATATCCTTTCTCTTCAGCAGGCGGATGGTGGATTTTGACCAGGGGATGGGGCGGCGGGGGCGGGGGGGTCTCCTACATTCTGGGTGAGTACCCTACCCACTGGGCTAAAGGTTATAAGTGAGGTTCTTTTCCCACCCATCACCCGCCCCCATCTTTTTTATGTTGAATTAGACAGCCACTGAGCATGTCCACCAGATCAGGCCCCACACACCAACATAACCAGCTGAACACCTGCTTTTCCTCTGGTTTGGGGAACTTAGGTGGGGGACAGGCACCCATCAGCCTAGAGCCAGGCAGCAATAATACACACTGAAAGGCAGAAACATAAGTGCCTGAAGAACTTTTATTGCAAAAGCTTAGGTGCCGAGTGAGTTTAGGCACTAACAGAGTTTTGAGACAGCCAAGTGGGAGTTTCGTGGATCGCAGGGGTGCCTAAAAATGGGACTTTAAGCACCTATGTGGATCCCCACCCTAAGTGCCTTGATACAGGGTTGTGCTTAGTGGGGTGTATATATTAGGGGAGATTTCTGTGCTTTACACAACTCAGTTTTGTATGTGGTATGATTAAGGGAGTGAAAGTGAGACTGAAGAGTATGAAAGATTGTCTTCTCCACTGCTGCTTTATGTCTGTCTATGCTGTAGTACTCTTCTGCCTGCATTCCTTTCTCTCTGTCTTTTGGGACTCAAATGAGCACCTGAAACTGACACCTGGGAATCAATTAAGTTGCTTAGCAATTGATCAGAAAAGTCTGGGGCTAATTGTCCTGGTATAATCCTGAAAGACCATGCAAGGCTTGTTAAGGAAAGCAGAGACTGGTTCCTTCAGAACTGGAGGAGGGCCACAAAAAGCAGCCTTCCTCAGCAGGGGTGGTGTGTAATAGAGAAGTTGGAAGCTGTATGCTTATTGCACCCTAATGTTGGAACGAAACATTAGAAGATTGCAGGCTGAAAAGTCTGGGCTGGACAGAGGTGTTTGGAATATTTTGGTGTACACCCTTTCGCAGTTCAGGGAGAAAGCATGTGTGATTATTACTTTATGAAAGCCAGACCCCCTGCTTGGGTAGGCTGTCCCTGAGACATGTCTCCAATGAGCTGGGGTTCAGACACAAATGAAAACTTAAGAAGGCAGACAGCATTTACCTGGTAAAAATGCTATACCTAGCTATGTTGGGGCTCTCTTCAAAAACCCCTATTTTCTCCATCTTGATACTTTCTCAGATATTTTCAGTTTGGGTTGCAGTTTCTTCGTGTCAATGCTCCATAGAGGTGAGTGGTTAACTTCTTAGTTGTATGGCTGAAAAATTGTGGGTTTTTTCACTTAGTCAGATTTTTAGATTGTCTCTTGCACATATATATTTTTAGAAAATTCTTTTCCTATGAAAATTTGCCTGGTGTTTGGGCTTCTCTGAGATTCTAATATGAACTGAGAGAAAAGTCCATGGGAAAAACTTTTGCACAAATGCAGTAGAAAATACCTAACTTTCCTGTTATAACATTATTTGTAGGAATTTATTAAAATGTGAAAATTAAAATGTAAGTAGATTTCATAGGTGAATACTCAGTGCAGAGCTTATAATATATTTTAAAAACTAAAATGCTTTTAATATGAGGTGGACTTCTTTTTCTTTCTTTCCTTTTAAAACTACCACATGGAAATCAGATACCAATACTTATATTAATGTAACATGGAGGGCTATGACTAGCATACTGTCCTTACTGGGGACCTGATTCAGAGCCCATGCCACTTAACAGGAGCCTTTTCCACTAACTTAAATGGGAGTGGATCAGAGCCTGGGCGCATTGGAGAGCTCCCATGGGGAGATAATACAGGCGCTCCACCGCCCACTTCCTATGCACCCAATGAGGACTGCAAGTTAGCGAGGAAGAGCCCATTGTTCTCACCGCTTCCCTGTCCTTTCATGATCACCTTAGTGTGACTTGCACCATAGGTGTATGTGTGTATGAGAGAGCAGTCTTTTTGTAAGTTTCTCCTCTCTCTCACTAATTCAGCCCCTTCAGTCATACCTAGTATCTTCTATCTAAAAAAGACACACAAAAAAAGTCTTGAATGTGTAGTTTTATATTTGACAGCTTAAGCAGTTGATTACATACCACAAAATATACAGGGTGAGCAGTGTAAACTAATGAGTATTAACATAAGACCCTTCACCTTTTCATTCCCTGACTTCTCAATGGTTAAGACTGAAACATTACATAAAAATAAGGTGTTTTTATGTAATATATGGGAATGGATGGGCTGGTTTGAATAAGACTCTTTTTGAAAATGTCTTCTGAATCTTTATCAGAAACTTAAGTCATGGTAACCTGTAGACCACCACTCCCCTTTCCCACTTCTCCCACATTTGGTAAAGATCTTTCCAAGGATATATTTTCCTGATGAGAGACATAGACGGAATGACAGTGCCTAGAATAGCTGGGTCCTGGTCCATCAGTAGGACTCCTAGGTGCTATGGTGATACAAATAAATAAGAATAGCAGCAAATGAACAGTGTTGTTGTAGCCATGTTGGTCTTAAGATATTAAAGAAACAGGGTGGTTGAGGCAATATATCTTTTACTGGACCAATTTCTGTTAATGTAAAGAGACAAGAAGAGCGCTGTGTAAACTCGAGAGCTTTTCTGTCTCATCACCAGAAGATGGCTCAATAAAAGATATGACCTCACCAGCAAATAGACAGCTCACATTGGATTGTGTGTGTGTGTGTGTGTGTGTGTGTGTGTGTGTGTTTGTGTGTACTGAAGTAAATGCTTTATATTTCTAGAAGAAAGCAATTCTGTTTTGGGGAACCACGCTCACTGTGTCTACTACTGGAATAGTGCCAAAAAGAAAAAATATGGAAACACTGAATCAATCACAATAATGATTCAGTTTGAATTCTATCTCTGCCCCCCACCCCCATTTGTTTTAGCCTATTTCTGCAAGTAACTGGTAACTCAAAATCAAGGACATTTAATGTTTACATGATACAAAATAATGGTATTGGTCTGTACAGCCTACAGTAATTAAAAATTAATCTCTGTTCTGATCAGGGCTGAATAAATTATTCATGCAGAAATTTGCATATGGTCATTAAAGATCTCAATTTAGATAATACAAACCCATCAATGTGTACGTATAAAGCCGTTTTTGCAGACCTGTTGTCCTTTCCCTTCTTCTAACTTTTTCTCACCACACAATGTTTATGGAAATAGCTAGCAAACCTATACTTTCTTTATCATTTAAAGTACTTGCCACCTATCTCAAAGTATTTCACTGATATTTTTATGAATCATCCATATATGTGCAAGAAGCAAGAAATTGTTTTAAATTGCTTCTTGAAGATGATCACAATAAACAATGTCCTAAGGCAAACAGATTCCTGGAGCAGTGATGATTTACATGATTACAGTCTCTTCTACCAGGTTATTAAATTAATTTCCATGTTAATTAGGGCCCAGGGCAATAATTATACTAGCAAACTGTTTTGCTAATCACATTTTGGTATGCAAACTGTATTAGATTTGGTATTTTTATACTAAGATCTGCAGATTGCCAATACCCTCTAAATAATAAAGCTGATTAATGGAGATAATTCCTATAAGTTCCAGCCCACTATATTTCTGTTAAGTCACATTTATAATTTTAAGCTGAGCAAATACGATGAAAAAGTAAAACAAGAACTGGAAATTGTAAATAGTTATTCAATAGTACTAAGTTGTTAGCTATTGCCTTGAAGTCAATGTAGGCTTGATGAACATAAATGATAATGTCCACCTAAGCAAGAATGTACAAAAAAGGTAGTGATCTATGGGCAACAGAACTCCTGTACCCAATATAATGAAAAGGATAGACTCCTTTTGTCATGCGGGGTGCTTTGGATAGGAGCAGAGGCAATAATGAAGTGTCTGTTTGGCTTCATCCCTCTCCAGATTGTGTTGTGTTCTGTCAAAATATTTCTAGCTCTAAAACTTTAATGAAATCCTGGGAAACTGGTCAAAAGTTCTGTTCTAGTTTTTGTAACAGTAAACAGAATGTGCTGTCTAAGAGGGGCTTGTGTTGCTGGCCCCACTGTCTTGCTTCAACCCCCATCTCATCCTGACACACTTGCTTCATGAATTCTCTTCTCCACACTGAAAATCCACTTCTCCCTCTTTGTTAGGGAGTGTGGTTCCACTGGACATAGGGATGGGCAGATTGTTTGTCCATCAGCCAGCTCATTGAGAGTTACTTTTTCCTCCATTTATGCCCGTATTTTCAGAGGTTTGCTTTTGGCTATTTAGGAAGGAGTAGGAGTAGGAACTGGCAGGTTTGACCCATTTCTTTTGGGGTCTGAGCAGCCTGCACTAGGAAACATGGTCACCTTTCATTTAGGGCTGGGAAGTAATTTTCCCTCCTTGACAGAGAGGACAACCCACTTGCCCCTTGGAGTAGGTCATTCTCTGCAACTGCTGTGAGTCCCTTTCACTCCTCTTTGTGATGGGTCAGCCATTTCTAGGTTATAAATTAGGACATTTGCCTGGAGTGGGTTGTAATCCCAGAAAGTTGCAGTACTTTAATTATTAATTATTTGACAAAGTCTGTATAGCTGATTAGTTTTTCACAGGACAGATATGCATGAATAGAAATCAGAATGGATGTCTATATAGGCCATGGTGTTGATAGTAAGAGTGACAGAGTTAAGGAGAGACTTCTTGACTCTCCTATCTCCTTTACAAATGCACTGGCCAGCAAAGCTGAACTGACTTACCAGAGGAAATTATCTGTGCCAGATACAGAGCTGATGCTTTCCCCCTGCAGCAAGGAGGGAACCAGGTTGTGGGTCAGTCACAATGTGATTTCTGGTCTGCTCCAGAGCCCATACAACTACACGATATTCCTTGCTCAGAGTTTTTGGCACAATTGCCCCTTCAGTAACCAAAGAGAAAGCATTTCGTGTGTGTGTGTGTGTGTGTGTATTCCTCTTCAAATTTCTCGCACCTTAAACACTACATTGAATGCCTCAATTTGAAGAACTGAAAATTTCTAGATCAAATATTTCTGAGTTCTATGCTTAAGACCAACTTGGAGCAGTTGAGCATTAGTATGTCATAATGTCTTTATCAATAAAGGCATATAGGCATACTGTATGTAATGTGAGAATTATCCACAGGACAACTTCTCAGGCCCACATGAAGACATGGTGCTATTCCAGATTCTCAGTTCTACTTATTACCAAGTTTGCTCTTCAGATGAGGTAAAAACTATCCTGCTACCTCATAGCTAGCAGATCTTCTGATTGCATTTGATCTCCTTTCTTTCTTTGCGGGCTTCTGCTGTAAGTATCTCAATTGACTCTTATTCAAAACAATCCAGTATCAGAAACAAACGGGATGTACTGAACCATCTCTCCAATTAATTTACTCTCTAAATGGAATACCATCTGGAATAATATCAAGCTGACTGGCAACTTTGTAAAACTTCTTTTTGCGTGCAATACAATTTTAAAGCTAAACTGATGGACCCCCCAAAAAACCAAGGTAACATCACAGGTCCTAAGGAATATGCTCAATGGCAGCAACAGCCAGCAATTCTATTATTTATTATTCCTTTAACAACATAATTGTGCATGGCATTCTACAGACAAATAACAATCTGAAGACCATGTGCTGAGGAGATTACAATTTAATTCGTTTCAATAGGTGTGAGGGATGTAGCTAAGCTTGCTAGGGGGAGAGGTAGAGATAAATAGGACCCTACCAAATTCACAGTCCATTCTGGTCAATTTCATGGTTTGTGTTTACATCTTCAATTTCATGGTGGTGTAACTGTGGGGGGTCCCAACCCAGAATGGGTTTGTGCGGTTGCAAAGGTGTTGTAGGGGGGTCATGGGATTGCCACCCTCACTTCTGCACTGCTTTCAGAGCCCAGCTCTGGCCATGGATTTGGTAGGGCCCCACTGATAAGATACAGTAATGCATTTGATTAATGACGCATCATGATTAAGATAAGGCATCATCTTGCCATTAATATGTTTTTCTTAATGCTGCTTTCCTCCTACCTTCCATTACCCTTACTCAAGGAGAACACCCTCTGATGAATGTACTAAACTATCAGGATGATGGGTTTTTTTAGGCCTCACTGTAAAATTGTCTTATCCTGTGGTCATTTAAGTACTAAGCACCTACTGGTAATCCATCTGTTTTGAGTTTGGTGAAGGTACTAAATATTCATTCAGAGCCCTTTAGAGAATTAGCTATGTTAGTTGCTATGGACACTCAGGAACTATTATCATGCTGCTTGTCTATTAACCTCTGAGGTAATAATCGGCTAGGTAATTACAAGGCACAGGGAGAAACAACTAACTCAAACTTTCCACACTTTTAGATTGGCTTTATGGAAACAGTTACAACATGGATAGAAAATAAAAATGTTTATTGAATGTGTCCAATCAATTCTTTCCTTTGTTAATAAATTGATCCACTCATGTCTGTCCATGAATTAGTGAATAGCTCAAATAGTCTCTCTTGATCCTGCCTGAGACCACACACACTTTTTTTAATAAGTAAAAACAAATGTGTTCATCATATATATCATATCTTGTTGTCCACTGCCTAGCTATAGAGAAGACTATGCACCTTATGATTATTTTAAGCAGAAACCCGCACTAAATTCAATGGGAAGTTCTAGTTAATAATCAGTGGCATGTTGAAGACTTTTGTTTCTTACATATAAGGATAAATGGCATTAAAGGTGTATAAAATATTCATCCCTAATCCCATTTTTCTGTTTCATGATGCCCAGAATCAGACCCATAGCACAGAGGGGAAGGGACTGTCTTTCTTTAAAGTATGTACAAAAGTGCTTACAATCAAATAAAGGCAAATGTCAACAAGTGAGTGTTGCTGATGATTGAGGGGGAAAGAGAAGGAAGGATGAAAGTAACCGTGTTATGAACTTGTGGTTGTATCTAGACATGTGACAACTAGCTGGTTTCAAGTCCTCTGATAGGATTCCATCAAAATATATCAGAGAGAGAAGTGTCCAATTTAAAAATCCTCAAACTGAAGGAATGATTTGATAACTTTTTCCAGTGTCACAGCATTGAAGAAATAACTTATACTATGTTCCATTGTATATGATAACTGTTAAACGTTACCTGCCAAATACAAAAAGGGTAAAGATTAATGCAGTAGTGTGTTCCATCAGGGATACTGTAGACACAACAAATCCTGCATCGTGGCAGGGGGTTAGACTAGATGACCCTTCTAACCTTATAGTTCTATGATTTTATAGAAAAGAGTCTATGCAGGAGAACCCACTCTGTCTATGAACTCAACCCCACCCTCTCTCCAGCACTCGAGACATAATCATGGATTACAATCACACCATAAATGAACAGGAATAACTTTCTTATACACTCAATATAAGTAGAAAGGTCCAAAATGTTTTCCTCTCATGGATGGGAGGAGCGCCAAACTATGGCATACACTGTGTGTGTGTGTGTGTGTGTGTGTGTGTGTGTGTGTGTGTTTTTTAAAGCATCCAAATCCACAAACAGATGTTGGCCTTCTTAGTAAGGGATATACATAACAATGTGTCTTTTTCTTTCCTCCTTGAATGTAACAGATGGAAAATAAGTGTTAATTCAGTAAATTCAAAGTCTCTCTCCCTGATTGGACAGCATTTCACAATGAAGAACTGTCTCTTCATTCAGCTTCCGGACTTATCTAAATGTCATTGCCACCTCAGGGCACAAGAGGGGTTGTGAGTTTATCCCCTTCATTCTACTTACAGGCTTGCTGAATACTGAACAGCTGCACTAAGCACTAATCTTCCATGCCGTTTGCACCATAACTGTGCTCTTGTGCCGTTTGGGAATGTTCATGCTATTATAGTCAGGGTAGTAGTAATTAATTATTTTTGTAATTGTAATTAGACTGAAAACAAGTTGAGAATCATGCTACACTTCAGAAAAATACTTCAAAAACTCACATTCACAAAAAACAAGGATGGTTCTGGTCTGAGGTGAATTGGGGGGAATTTTAGGGGAGATGTCCTACTGAGAGAATGTAAATGGAATTTCTTAGGGATCCTGATGGCCAATAATTCAGGAACATGTCACATTTCCTTACTGGTTTTCTCTTGCATTCTCAGAAGCCACAAATTATTAATTCTTCTCTTGTTCGCAAGTTTTTCCATTGTAATGCTAAGTCGCACTTATACTCTTACAAACAGGTTTAACTGAGCGTAATTCTCCTATCTGTTAAGTACTGTGTTAATCACATTCTCTCTGCACTGCTATCTCACAGAGTTTTTAGTCACTGGCTGTCATTGCTTTAAGAAGACACATCACCTATAATACATTCATTCGTGGTGACATTCAGTGACTAAAGATCAGATCATGCCACAATGGCAGCCATAAGACACTGATGAATTGAAGGCCTTACCCTGGATGTCTCATTAAATAAAACCACTATTGGGTTGTAAAACGTCATGACTTCAATGGCAGAATTGTTTGAAATTTCCCATGTTAGGTACAGATGAAATTTCTATGTAGTATGGGGGGGGAGGGGAATGAAATTGGAGTGTCTCTCTGAACTAGAGAACAGAGGCTGACAGATGGGTCATGCAATCAAGTACTTGAAGCACATAGGTCTAGAACTAGAAGTGTGACTGAATAGCCTGTTCTTTTATTAAACCTGGCTCTTGACTTCTTTGCTTGTATTGACTTCCCCTCTTGTCACAGTGCCTTTCTGTGTTCTCTTGAGCATGGAAAATAAACTGCTAAATATTGGGCCAGATCTTTTAACTAATGCAAATCAGTACATCTCCACTGAAGTCAATAGCTATGTTGATTTACACCAACTGAGGATCTGGTCACTGTGGATATATACTATTTAATTTAACATCAATTGTGTATTTACTAAAAACATTAGCTGAGACCTGTCTCACCTTGCTTTAGCTTCAGATTGACAGCTGCCCCCTTAAACGTTTGCCTATTATATAACTATGTACTGTTGCTTCTGTATTTGCAAATATACAAAAGTAGCAATAAGGAATTAAATAAAATACTGTGAATACCATAGTAACACTTATCTATCTATTTAACTGGTCAAAATTGTGAGGACAGACACTCTAGGATGCGCTCTATAGCAAAAGGTGGCATGTAATACCTGAAAAGAGACAGACGTTTCTAAAATCATCTTGGATTAGAAAAATTGTCTTCAACCACCCTCTGAGCATGTGGGGTTTGATGATGGTGTCCCCTGTCCCTCCCTCCTCCCCTCCCCTTCTCTCCCCATACTCCATTCTGGTGGTTTTTTCCTCTGTCACAAATAGTACTTGGATTGTACATTCTTAGCCTGATTTTTTCAAGTACATGGTATATCTGAGAATAAAATCAAGGTTTAATGTTCTAGTTCTAACAGCACTGATGTTATCATTTGCTATTCCATATGAGAATGTGTGGTTCATAGTAACTTTGAAAATTCTTTTAAAGGGACTAGGAATAAAACTTCTTTTCCTAGAAATCCTACTAATTTCCCAAAATGTAACTTGTATCACGTACACTTCTGACTTCTTGAAGGAATAGTCAATTAATAACTTGCATGATAATTTCGTTATATGGACTTTTGCTTCTTCTATTGAAATCTCTCCAGATGAAAATAATAAGCTTCATAGAAAGAAAGAAAGAAAGAAGAGCTTAAAAAGAATGAGGTGTTTGTAAATGTGTTATTTACAAACAAAAAGACTTGCATGAAAGCAATTCATGATGAGATTTAGGATGACAAATGTTTATCAATAGCACTTTAAATGGCTCAAGTCACTGGTGTTGTAAACAATCTGGTAGATCTAATTCCTAACTGAAATGTATTTGAATACTGTCATTTAATGAACTATTTAATGGACCTTTAGTGTGCCAAGGGGGAGGGGAAAAAAAAGGGCAAAAGAGGTTTTCAGTAAAAAGCATCTATCTTTATGAATTCCTTACCCGGGGAAAACTTTTTCCATCCAAATCTGAATGATATACAATATATAATGCCATTTTTTGAAATTTAAAAAAGCCACATTTCTAATGTATAAATAAAATACATATGCCCTACAGTCAGCAGTAACATTTAGAAGCATGGCAAAATGGCCTCAAAGTCCAAAGATGTCACTCACGAGGGTGAATTAAAGCTTCTATTTATAGAGATAAAGATTTACCTGAACTGACAGATGAAGATGTGATTTACAGGGATTGTATTAAACATAAAGTTTGAGTGCTTGAATTACTCTAACCAGAAATGGAATAACCCACTTTAGAACATAGCAAGCTCTTTAATGGGACAAAACTTAAAAATCTATTTTCTCTTCCAGGAAATCTACAATTAGAACTCTTCTACTCTCTTTTTAATGCAGTAAAATAAAAGGCGTCTAATTTCTGTATTGAAGTTTTAAGGGATTTTTTTTTTTTAATTGGCTGGAGTTATAGTTATTTCTGTGAGTTCAGTAATGCCCACTGGAACTCATTTAAGATTTTTTTTTTTAAATAAGTCTAGCAAGGCAAGAAAAGAAAATGTTAACCTCTTTGGTTTATTCCTTTAGGCAAAGCTAGCCTATATGTACAATTCCAGGAATGGAGTATTTTGGAGGAGGGAAGAAAAGGTTATGAAGATTAAGGTTATGAAGTTCTAACAAAAATGTGAAGTCTGTGTTGAAATCTAGTATCTTGGATAATTGAGAAAGTTACATGCCACATGTAGGTTAGATTTAGACATGATTGGCACTTTTATGGAAACCTAGATAAATGGATCTGACTGCCCCAGTTTACAATTCTGGTTAAGGGGGTATAGAAAAGTCAGCAGATGCTAGAGCCAGGCATTCCTCCCATGTTGACTATTGGCTCACAAGCGCGCACTTCACACTCAGCTTGCACTGTTTCACTTCCATGAACGCTGCAAATTCGATAGGAAAATTAGGTCCATAAAATACTTTTTTTTGTTTATGTAATTGATTGTTGTAGACAGATGTGTGTTTCTTGCGGCTGTGGATCCATGAAATCAGCAATCAAATGTAGAGATTGCAAAAAGAGAAATCATACTGTATATAATGATATCTAAAGAAAAATGAGCCTTTAAGCTTGTGTATTAATTTTGTTTTTAGGGGCACCAAGTGCATATAGATAGGTGTGTGTGTGTGTGTGTGTGTGTGAGACAGAGAATCTTTTTTTTAAAAAATGGCAAATAAAATTTTATATTTCTGTAACATTTTTTATCTGAGGATCTCAAAGCACTTTACACACATTTCTGAACTTATCCACAGAATGCCCATCTGGTGTAGGTAAACATGCAGATGATGGGAAATGAAATGCAAAGCGGTCAAGCCCTAATGCCAGCATTTTTAAATTTGTCCAAAGTTCGGTGTATACATCCATACTTTGGGACTTATTTAAATTAGCTGTTATCCCTCAAGAAAGATCTTGGAGTCATTGTGGATAGTTCTCTGAAAACATCATGTGCAGCGACAGTCAAAAAAGCTAACAGAATGCTGGGAATCTTTTGGAAAGGGATAGATAACAGAAAATATCATATTGCCTCTTTATAAATCCATGGTACTCTCACATCTTGAATACTGCATGCAAATCTGGTTGCCCCCTCTCAAAAAAAGATATATTGGAATAGGAAAAGGTACAGAGAAGGGCAATTAAAATGATTAGGAGTATGGAAAAGCTTCCATCTGAAGAGAGTTTAATAAAACTGGGACTTTTCAATTTGAAAAAGAGATGACTAAGAGGGGACATGATAGAGGTCTATACAATCATGACTGCTGTGGAGAAAGCAAATGAAGTGTTGTTTACGCCTTCTCATAAGACAAAAACTAGGGGTCACCAAATGAAATTATAGACAGCAGGTTTAAAATGAACAAAAAGAAGTATTTCTTTGCACAATGCACAGTCAACCTGTGGAACTCCTTGCCATAGGATGTTGCGAAGGCCAAGACTATAACGGGGTTCAAAAAAGAACTAGATACGTTCATGGAGAATAGGTTCCTCAATGGCTATTAGCTAGGATAATCAGGGATTGCTCTTTGCCAGAGGCTTGGAATGGCTGACAGAAAGGATCACTTAATGATTACATGTTCTATTCATTCCCTCTGAAGCACCTGGCATTGGCCACTGTCACAAGACAGGATACTGGGCTAGATGGACCATTGGTCTGACCCAATATGGCCATTATTATGTTCTTATTTCCAATTGGACTGATTCTGAGAGGTGCAGAATGAGTATAGTTCCATTGAAGATACATTTAAAATGTTTGGCCAGTGGTGACTTGACCAAGGCTGCACAAGTAGTTGTTGACAGAGCAGGGACTAGAATTCACATCTCTTGACTCATCTTGTGATTTAATTATTATTCCTTGTTTCTTCTCTTCAGAGTTAATTTTCCATACAAAAATAATTGTTTCAGAAGCTTGGAAAATCTTGTGTATTGCTTTGGGGGACAGTCATTGTGACTTAAGCAAACAATGTTTGTTCTATGCATTGCTATTTTTAACAAGTTTCCTCCCTTTTGATTTTGTTTTTCAAGGGGTGTAGAATAGATAGATGAATGAGCCTTATATTGTACCTACTTTTAAAATGTTTTTCCTTAAAGCAGTGTTTCTGTAATGACTTAACTTCCCGTACGTGGTACCAAGAGCTTTAGAATCAGCAGATCAAAGAGCAGTATCTGAAAATCTGTAAGTGTTATTTAACTGAACAATATTTACAACCTGCAACTATTCACCAAGCAAGCAAGCAACTAGGTAACATATTGGGATCACCCTTAGAGCTGTGTTAATAGATAAGAAGGCTTTGAATATAAAACTATTAGACTGCAAATGACTTGCTTGCTGTGTCACTTGTTTTATTTGTTAAAACTGTGGATGTTTGTATTACTATTTTTTTCTTTCTATTATAAATATTTTCCTTGTAACAAAGGGTTGAGGGATTTGAGTGACACACAACTTCTTTCTCTAGTAGATTGCTTAAAAATATAAATTAGGTCATTTAATCCCCCATGAGTTTTTTTTCCTAAGTACCAACCCCCATATATAACAGCATTCCAAAGTGTGAATTTGATAACCATGAGGTTATAGGGACTGATTTCAAGCTGCATATTTTGCATCTCACAGCAGTAAAAAAAAAAATCCATCAGTGATCTGTAAATGCTGTAGGTAACTATAAAATATGATGGATTGCAAATTTAAGTATTAGACAAGTCACCACTTTGTATTATTATTTTTATCTCTCTCGTCCCTCCCCCCCTTCTAAGGAAAAATCCCAAACTTAATTATTATTATTATTATTATTATTGTATATAGTGTTGACTGTGCTGCATCTATCCAAAAGGCCAACAGTAATCAAAAGAGACGGAAATGTTCTGTTGTCTTATTTAACATACTGTTAATTAATAGTGCATTGAAGAGTTTCTCCTGATCATCTGACAATGGTGAGCAGGGTTTTTATTCTTTTTAAAGCCTTAAAATAGAAACAGTGCTTCTTAAATGATTTAGTTGAATATTTGTGCTTTTTAAGTGTCTGACAGGTTGGTAAAAATTAATATGTACAGTCTGATTATCCATATAGTGTCAGGAATTACTGGCTGTCTATTATATTGGCTCAGATAGGATGACTTGACCTTGGGGCTTAATTTCAGAAACTAGAATCAATCACAAGGTTACTCTGATGCTGAGGGGAAAACCTAAATTTACACAGAGCTAAATTTTCAAAAGGGTAGCCTATTATCTGCAGGTGTAATCTGCACTTGCAAAAATTGCATATACCTATAATTGCAATGCAGCTCCAAGTCAGGTAGTTAGAGGTGCTATTACCTAGGTTTATACCTGTAATTGAGTCGGTGGGTAAAAATACAATATATAAAAAGTATGGCTTCAGAAAGCAAGAACGGGGCTGAACCATACTGAAAATACTACAACTTATTCCACAGTGAATGCAGCTTTTGAGGACTCATTAACTGCTGTTTAGGCTCTTACACCATTTTACAGAAAGCAAAAATTGTTCAGGATAAAAATACTATGCAAATAAAAGCAATCAAACGATCTTGAGGCACCAAGAAGTTAGTCCAGCAAGATTTAGCAGTAAAACAGGTATGAGATGGTATCACTTTTGTTTACCCAAGATGTCTGCCTCTATTACTCCCGAAGTTCTGCTGTTGACATGAGCTGGAGCACATAGAGGAAGGGGAAAAAATGTGATACATTTTATTTCAGTGATGCTATCTTTGCAGATCCCCCTCTATGGAGGGGATTTCCAGAAGCACTTAGTGCTGACCTAACTCTGATGTCAGTGAAGTAATTTTGAGTTTGCCTATTGATTTCTGTGGGAGCAGAGTTAGGCCAATGCTGACTGTTTTTGCAAACCCCACCCTACAATTTTAAGTACCATGTAAATCAAGTATTCCTTTCAAAGAAATCTCCTTATTTCGGTAGAAGCTGGCCCTTAAATAGCTTTATCTTACTGCAATAGGTTTCCAGTGCTGGTTTGAAATGCATATAAATGACATCACACTGCTTCAAGGCATAAGGTGATTGGGCTATATAAAATCCCATTACTGAACTTCTTGGAACTGTAAAATATACTGTATTGTGACTAAGAAATACATTAACTTAGCAGGGAAATTAGATAGAAATCCTAAAGTCAATTCTTTAGTCAGTCCCTAAAACTCCTGCAAGTACCTTCTAAATACTTTGGCAGGTCTAGAGTGTTCTATTTACAGGTTGCAGCATAGCTAGCCATTCTCCAAAGCAGGATTTTCCTAGCTTAAAGGATACTGATGTCTTGTCTACACTTGCAACACTTCAGGAAGACGCTACCTATGCCAACGGGAGAGCTTCTCCTGTTGTACGTACGTACTCCACCTTCCTGAGAGCCATGTTGACAGCAGAAGTCCTCCCTTTGACATAACACCGTCCACACTAGGGATTAGGTTGGTATAAGTGTGTTGCTCAGGGGTGTGAAAAATCCACAAACACCCTTTCTTTCAGGCTGCTTTACACATCACAAATTTGCCAAAAGGGATACAAACCTGATACTTTAAAAATCCTTCTCAGGTTATCTTTTTGTCCAAATTTTAGGTTGGCTTTCCTACTTTGTTGCCTGATGTTGTGTAGCATTTAAATTGTTGCTTAAACATTAAGGTTTAGTATCGCCACATTAGCAGACATTAGCAATTGCTTTTAAATTGTTGCTCAGATGTGCTAACTAATGTGGCGATACTGATGGATCTGCAGTGTTTCATGCAAATACATAAATCCTCATTTAAAAGCAAAGGCTGAACCAAAAAACAATGTTCAGTGAGTACAATAGTGTCACACTTTCTAAAAGATTTGATGTAAAACTAATACATATGAGTTAGCTGCAAAATTTCCTAAGATGTCTTGCTGTGTTTCTGCAGGCCCTTCAGTCATAGAGGATGCATCTTGGAAAACCGTTGAATATCTCCTGAGAAATATGAGGTCTTGTCTATGAACAAAAGTTGCACTGGTGTAACTTAAATCTGTTTTTTAACAGATTTAGTTCAGCTGATGAAAAACTCTTTTGTAGATACTCTTATTTTGGTTTGAGTGGCTTTTTTTCAGTTCAGCTTAAACCTATTCCCAGTAAATTTAAGCTAAATAGAGAGAAGCTAGATTTATACTGATTTAAGTGTATCCACACAGCTTCTGTCACCAATTTAACTAACTTAATTTATTTTATGTAGCACTTTTAGGTAAAGCCAGTTTTGTATGTAGACAAGCCCTTCATCCTCTCAACTACCTTTTAGAGTATTTCACAGGAGTGGGCCCCTAGTAATTTAGAAACAGTATATGGTGTCATGAAAAAATCTCTATAGCCACAGTGGAAATTTGGGCTGTGTGATGCATGAAGGATCATTGCCTATATATAGGACCTCAAGAAAAAGGGAGAGAGATTTCCCATATATGTCCTGATTCTGCAACATACTTTGACACATGCCTAACTTTAAGCATGCAAGAAGTGCCATTGACTTCCACTACTTCTATAAATTGGCAACTGCTTAAATATCTTGCTGAATCAAAGCCAAAATTTATATAAAAAAACCCTTAAATATTCACTAGTGTTTTTTCCATGCTTCTTCATTATGTCAAGTGATGAGCCCACCTCTATTGCAGTAAGTTTCTTACTCTCTCTATTGGCCATTGTCAATTAATTCATGAATTGGTTTGGTTTGAAATTTTTAAAAGTAGTTTGTGAATTGGAGCTTAAAAAACATTAAATGCATCTTTAGTTAGGACTATTAAGCCTCCTAGAATCTCTGCACTTCTTGTGTATGTAGATAAAAATAAAAGCAAATGTGTAAGTGTCAATAGTTTATGGACTCAAATCTTCTCTTCAATCTAAATGGTTGTTTTAGAGTCATATGGCTCTTTAATGAGAAAACAGTGGCTAATACTCCCCCTGTGTAAGAAAAGTTCTGCTGGCAGAGAGAGAACCTGTCTAATTGTAACAGTTGGTGAATGTATCACAAAGGATTGTAGTCAAACTAAGGTAAGTTTTTTTTTTTTTTTTTTTTTTTTTTTTTTTTGTTCTCTGTACTAGGAGTTCAGCATATAATATTCAATAGCCTCAGGCATCTAATATAGCCTAAAGTGAAAGCCTTTGATCCCATACTACAGCCATTATTTAACAAAACACCTTCTTTCCTTAACCTTTTTTCACTCTACATGACTTTCATAAGTAAGGTAGCAAGACGCATCTGTGATTTTTATCCAAAAGTTCAAGAATAGAGCCAGGAACAAGAAGAAAATGGAGAGACAAATGGCATCCACCCCATGATCTAGCACATCACCCATTAAAATACATTTAAATACAGATAGGCTTTTAATGTTATGTTTTAATGGTTTTTAATGTCTAAAAATAAGTCACGTATAATCCACAAAGGACTTTGCAAACTTCTGTACAAATTATTGACCTAAAGAAAAAATACTTCTGAAATATTGTGAAATTGTTTTCAGGGTACTCATTCTCCCCTTTAACTGAAGGTAATGAGTAGCTTAGCTTTATAGGACACTTAAGGCCAAGCTTGGCTCCAATTCTGCTTCAGCTCACACAAAGGCATTCTGGGGGATGTAGTGTTGGAGGGATGGATGGGAAACCTAGCCCAGGAACCATGAGATTGTAGCTTGGGACAGCAAGGAATGCAGTGAAAGCCTTCACTACATAAGGCAAGATTTTTGTTTAATCTAGAGATGTTGGGGGGGGGGGGGACTAAAAAAAGTGCTCAAACAATCTCTTGAACAATGAAAAACTCAGTGTAGGGTTTTCACATTCATAGACAGCACACCTCAGATGTCCATGCAGCACTGTAACAGACTTTGAGGGTTTTTAAAAAAAAATTATTAATGTACCTGTAAAAGCACTATCATACCAATGCACTGCTAAAATCCTTGTGCTTTAGCTCCTGAGAACATGGTCCCAATTCTTAACCCTCAAATACCTGCAGAGTTGTATTAAATGAAGCTCATCAACTCACTTGCTCAGTAAAAACTGAACACTTATTTTAAGAGCATGGTCGTGATGTCTTTGCAAGATCAGGTGCATGCTACTACACAGTCCTTAAAGACTGTTTTTTTTGTTTTAAAAAAATTCAGAACCAAATTCTATCCTTGGATACATACACACAGCTTCCATTGAAGTAAATGGAAGTTGTCCATGTGTAACTGAAGGCATGGTTTTGACTCCTTATGGAGCAATATAATCCCAATACAGCAAAGCACTTAAACGTATTTGTAATTTAGGTACATAAGTAGTCCCTTCCACTTTAGTGGAACTGCTCATGGGCTTAAAGTATATATGCTTAACTATTTTGAAATATCAGGGGCTATGTTCCATTTCTACAGGAGGTGAAAAATTAGATGCACTCAACGGCAGTTCTCTGAGCACCTAAACTTGGTCAACAAATACAATACAAATACTGACTAGAAAGATAACATTTGTTTACGGTAGGGAAACAGGAGAAGAGGGATATGATTTTTCACTGAGTATTTAAACCTGTTGAGTTTGAATATTATTGGAATTGATCAGATTTCTCCTATGTTATTCGTAGACTTTTAGGGTTAGATGGGATCATTATATCATGACTACATGACATAGTCTTAACTTCTGCACATCATGGGTCGTAACTTCTGTTTGAGATAAAGCATATCTCTTTTTTTAAAAGACACCCAGTGTTCATTTAAAGACTTCAAGTGGTCGAATCTACCACATCACTTGTTGGACTGTGACATGAACAAAGTAAACAAACTGAATAAATAAAGTTTAAACTCCTTCCACTCCCTGGTTAGTAATACCAGATGTTAAATATAACTGGTAGGATTTTAAAAAATTAGGCAGCAATGTGCTTTTTTTATTTATTTACTTTACATAGACAGTGTTCTTTTAAGAGCCAATCTTTCAGTGCACAACTATTTGCATGTCTAAAACCCGTGTGGGCATTAATCCTTCCAGTTTCATTGAGACACCTTTTAAAAACTTGGCCTGAAAGTTAAGATTTCAGGAAAAACACCCACAAAATTCTAGCATGTAACAATTATTTTATTAAATTCCATATTTAATCCAACCAAGAGGAGCTCTAGGGCTGTTCACAAATTCACAACTGTGTACATGGATCCAACTATCTAAAAAGGGAGCAAAGTTGTTCTTTAATATGCTTGACTGGTTCTGAAGCTATTTTTTGCTGCTTTGCCTACTGCCCACAACCCTCAAGTGCATTGTCTGTGCAGAATACAAGTGTACAGTATGTATTCGGTCATAGGACCTGAATGTTTTATGCCTGAAGGAATTGTAAAAGTATGCATACTGTTCAACTTGTCCAAGGTAGTAGATTTTTCTTTCCCTTGGTAAGGTGAAACCTTTATAAAAAATCTTGTCATATTGTCAATATTAGAAGATAGAAAGTAAATAGAGACATAGCAAAATAGTGCAATGCCTCTGTAATAGGCAAGCTGAGAGTAAAAATTGGGCTGTTAAAAATATCAGCTGTCAGTGCCTGATACTTGATGAATATATACACTTACAGTATGGATTAAAGGGAAGGCTACAAGTATACATGAAAAAAATAAATTTTCTTTATTAATGGTGTGTGCGCGTGCATGCATGTGCGCACATGTTGAGGGTGTAGTCTCCAAATGCGGGAAACAAGGAAATCCTACTCCAAAGATGTGCTTTTGCCATCCCTATTAACTGAGTCTCCATGGCAAAGGTCAGAAAAAATATTTATTTGCAAGAACACTTTATTAAAGCTGATTCTGTGAAAATGGCAAAGCACAAAGTTCCCTTCCCAACCTCACCCCCCAAACAACGACAAACCCCCCAAACTGGAAATTGCTGCATTGCCTTGCTCAGAATCTCAGAATGTTACAGGTGCTCCTATAGGCAGAGTTCAGAGGCACTGAAGTTGTTAGGCTTAGACTCTGAACAAGCTCCTGCTTCCATGACCTACCATGATGGCCAGGTTTTTGTCTTTAGTGCCATTATTAAACACTATTCTTTCCTCAGTCTCCTCCTTTCTTTATTTCTTTCTTCGCTTTTCTTTTTTCACTCGCCTTCTGTCCCTTTCACCTTAATGTGCCCACTTCCGACCTATGCCCTCCTTCTGGCCTCTTTCCCTATTTAGTATGCCAGGTAATGCCAATTACTATGTCCATACAAGCTGATGGTAGAAGGCCTAGAAGAAAACCATAGGGTTTCCTATAACAGACGTCACTGAGTCACCATTCTACTTTAGTACAAGCCTGCATTGTTTCTCTGTGAAGTCTACATCTGGAACTAAGGGTTTATGTACACAGAGGTACCAAGGAAAATTAATCCAAATGAACAAAAGGTATGAATTAGAAGTGGATTAGTTAAATCATATTAAATGCTGTGTGAATGCTGCTGTTCAGAATTGGTGGTCTTAATTTGGAAATGAATTAAAATAAACTAAATTAAGGCTGCTTTAATTCTGAATGAGTGTGTCCACAGGGACTTGCATGCTATGTAATTAATCCACTTCAAATTCACATTTTTAGTTAATTTGGATTAATTTTCCAGGATGTCCCTCTCCAAACAAGACCTTTACGATGATTATGCATTTCTGTTCTATGTTACTATGTGCGTGTTGTGAATGAGAACAAACCACATCCTACTCTTTCATACCACTAAATGCAGGATGTGGCTTGTTCCCATTCCTTCTCATCTTCTGTCTTCTAAAACTCGAAGATGGGATATGATATAGGAGTAGCCAATGGGTAACAAATATCTCTTCCAATGCACTTTGTAGTGTACTATAGTGGAATTCCAAATGGGTCACCATGCAGAGGAGAATGGCAACACAATATTTTTCTAAGTATCTTATGTGTGATTTATGACTAAAATCACAGGTGTCTTCAATGTGTATACAGAAGGAAATATCCTTTTTGGAGAATTGCTTAAACTTTATAGGATTTTAATTGGCTTTTAAAAGAAACACTTTCCAAGTTATATTTGGATAATGGATGAAATCTGAAAGACATTAACAAGAAACTATACAATTATGAAATGGAGGAGGATGGAAAGCTAATTGCAATCTTTGCTTCAATGGTATAATAAAATGGGTCTGATTCTATCCTTCTCCCCTACCTAACCATTATGAAGAAAATACTGACACACAAATATAATCCTTCTGCTGGACTTTCTCCTTGTAATAAAACACACACAATTTAAGAGTCAAGGACAAAAACTGATAGCTTTTTTTTTTTCTTTTCAAATATAGGTGATGTGTAATCCCAACAACATGCCATAGTCAAGTGGGACATGGGCTGCCCTAATTGATTATGAATAAATTAATTTGGCTCAGGTTTACCTTGAAATGAAATGTACTCTTTTTAAAAAAAAAAAAAAAAAAAACTTGCACTGGTACAGAATATTTCATATGAGATCTTACTTCGCTTCCTACAGATGGGCATTATCATATCTATTAAACAGATGGAAAAACTGAAGACTTGGCCTGTTAAGTGACTTGTTTTAGGTCATGTTGAAAGCCAGTGGCAGAGATGGGGAATAGAATCCAGATCAACTGATTCAGAATTTCCTGTTCTAAGTACTAGAACAAACTGCCTAGTAAATTGTTCTTTGATGGCCTAATCCAGCAACCAGTGAAATCTATCCAGCTTCTTGATGTCACATTTAATGCAACATTTTCATTAATAGTTCTGATGATTAGCCCACTAGCTGCTCAGATGTAATACACTGACTTCCCCCTTTTCCCCTACCCATCCTTTAACAGCCCAACAGTGCTTAGTAACTTTTAATTTAGCAGAACTCGGATTGGTCCTTTCACTGTTTATTTAGATTAATAAAAGTTGTTAATCACTTATGAGCAGCACTACTGAACTGAGGTCACAGTCTATATCCTATCTGACTTCTGCAGATGTACATAACAGATTGCTCAGTTTTTAATGGACTGTGATTGCTTTTAAAAATGTATATTGGTTATGATTTAATGGATTTAAATATTTTACAGAGGCAGTAGAAACTTGAGATTGCGTTCCAGTATAAATCTGATTTTTGAGCCCCTTCTTTTTTATAATGCTCAAATGAAATTTTCACTTCAAATGTAACCTGTTTTCTCTAAGGCCAGCATCCATGTGTTGTCTAAATTAGGCCTGTATGAATCACTTCTATCTTGAGTTATGGGAATTGGGGGAAAATAGGTGGTGATCATATTTAAAAATCCTTCTAATCCTCCTTACGCTATTTATTTTATACCTGTTCTCCTAGAATCTTCAAATGGAAGTTATTGGAAAGCTCTTGGTGAGCTCTCATGGATGTGTGCTCAGAGTTGAGATGAGGAAAGGAGTATTTAAAAAAACTATTGACAGGAGAATTAGGAATGTCAGGCTTCATCAAACTATAAGAGAATACCAGACAACTGGTGCAAAGAAAGAAAACCAAAAAGTTGAAAGGTCATATATAAATGAAGAGAATGAGAGGAGATATGGAAGGACATGCCCATCCCCCGACCTCTGCTTTAAATACATAGTTTACCAGATTCATAGAAAAGGGCTTCTCTGCTCTCTAAGGAAATACTTCACTTGTTTGCCTTATTTAGCTTTATTCTGGAAGATAATGTTATGAAATGGAAAGGCTTAACAGCTTCAGTTAATCTCTAGGGGAAAATGCTGCCTTCCCCCTTCTCTTTTATTTGTAGAAAAAATAATGGTTTCTTTATTTACTCTCTCAAATGTATTAAATGGTTCATAGTTAACCTGCCCCACTGGAGTATCACCTAGAAGAAAGGTGGTGTCCTCATACCAAGAGGTGGCAGAGATAAGAGGATAGCAGGAACTTTTTTTCATATTGGCAAGTTTTGCTGTTTTACATGTTGAGATGAGGCATTGCTGTTTCAAACTCCTATTTTATTCTGTGTGTTTTGGTTTGAAGTGTGTCTTACTCATTGCAATTTAAGCTCAATAAAAATGTTTTCTTTAGAAACTTTTGATTAAGAATTTGCCTAGAATTGCCCCTGCTACAGACAAGCAAATATGGTTTTGGTTTAGTTTTTTAATTTCTGAAATACTGCCTGAGTTCAAGAAGGTTAGATACCTGGTTTTAGTTTATAGTTAACCTCATTTTGTATTGTTACAAAGTCTGTGTTCTATATAACTGACAGAGTCAAAAATCTTAGGGCATTTTGTTGTCAGAGTTCAAATTTCACTGTCTACAGAGATAGATAAAGGGGCTCCCCTTGAATTTTAAATGGCTATATAATGTTTTGGTTTTTGTTTTTTTTTTAAAAGGTTCGTTTCAGGATAAGTGAAAAAAAATTCTCATAATTTTTACTCATTATTTAATATCAAATCAAAGAGGATCATTAACGATACCTTCTAACTCTCTCCCTTAAAGGGTGGAGGCAAACAGAAATTTAAAGAGAATTCATAACAGCTTCTTTTTGTTAGGGACCACAGAAACAGCATGTCTTACTCCTAATCATACAGTCACTGCACCAGTTCCTGCCTTTTGTTGCAGCCATTCATCCTTCACAGAAAAAATGTGTATTTGATGCTTTTTAGGACAAGAAAAAAGCATAGGGAAGACAGCCATTTTCCACTCTTCATAAAGATTTCACATGCCACCAACTATACAAACATGATTAAACACGCAATTAAAGTTTCTACTGAAAACAAATGATTTAGGTCCAGATCATACATTATAGCACTTAAAGGAAAGGAACAAAACTGTTTGTGTGGCATCTGTTAAGGGGTGGCAATATATTGTGAAATCACAAATATCTAAACATCTAAAACGAGTGCTAGCTGGTGCATTTATTTTTGGATGTTCCACTCAAAGCTGTACATCTATCAATATTTTATCCAAAGTTTGACCATCCAAAGCCATAGACTGCAGAAGTGAAGGTGAAAGGATTTACAAAGTTGTTCTAGTACAATGTTTCTTCCAAATGTCAGATGTCTGAAGAATTGCAAAAAAAGTCTTTGATCCAGCTTACTAAATTGGTGTTGAAAGAACAAAGACTGGGACGCTGATGTCACTATGGGGGAAGAATTAATGTATTTCAATGCCTTGAATGTGAATTTCATAACTTTTGAAAGGTTTGACTTTGTATCATATCCAAACTTCACTCTATTTCCTGGGCTTCTAATGCTTAATTTTAATAATCCTTATGTTCTTAGTTTTTTAGCCTTATGTTACAGACAGCTAGCCTGAATTTTAAGAATATATTATTGCGGTCTTATGGTCAATGATTTGGACTGGGGTTTTGAGAGACCTGGATACAATTCCCGTCATTGCAATGTACTTCCTATGTGACCTTGAGCAAATCACTTAATCCTGCTCTGGAACCAGTTTCCCATCTGTATAATGGGAATAAGATTTGCTTTCTCCCACTTTCTTTCTTGTCAGTTAAGATTTTAAGTTCTTCAGGGTAGTAACTTTCTTACTAAGTATACATACAGCATCTAAGAATGGAACCACAATTTGTTAGTGTCTTTGTGCTACCATAATATTACTATCACTAGTAGTTTGCTTTGGAATTAATATAATCTACACACACATTACTTCTCTGTAATGCCTATACCATTCAGTTATAATTCACTTCCATTTTGTGGAGATTTGTTTTTCTCCAAATCACCCCGACTGTAAGTGTATGCTTTTGCAGGCTTGATGCTGCATGAATACTTTCAAGAACCAGTTGGGGAGCTGATGAGTTCACTCTCTGCACTTATAGTCAGACTATCACTCTACTGATTAATATTTAGCACAAATACAATGTTCTGGTTGATCAGAAATGTAAGTAGCACATTCCATGCATGTTGTAGCTGGTTCAGTTCCCACCAAGACACTAAACAGGATTTTTTTTAGTGCAACTTGGGTGAAGGACACCACCTCTGTTGCTATTATTAAAAACTAAACTGTGTTCATCATCTATTTTGTGGTATTATGAAGCAAAGTGGATTTTTTACATATTTTTACAGGCAAATACTATGTACAAAAAACTGTTAGAAGAAAGTTATTTAGGTTGCAAAGTCAAGCGCTCATTAAGAAAGTTAGAGTATGCTAGATTTACAGTTGCTCATGAAACCTTAACGTCATGCCATTGTATCCCTTCCTGTGCCCCAAAAGAGGCAAGAGTCCAGTGGAAAAAACATGTGATCATATAATTATGACCATATAGTTTAAGACTTTCATAATTCATACACACACATTCTAATCACCTTTTTGGAACAAAGCTATAGCAAAAAGTTGAGATTTGAAACTTGGCAAGGACATACTACTCCTTCAGGAATATGCACTTGGCTTGGTTTTGTGTGGAAAAAATAATGGGCGTGTGGATGGAGATGGGAGGGAATATCTCCAAATATGCTTAGAAAGATTAAAATAAATGAAGCCCAGCCCGTTCCCCCTGAAAATATATTGCACAATCCTTTTATTATTTGTCCCAGCCTGAGCAGGGGCTTGGCAAACACAGGTTACCGTTAGATCTGGTAGGGAAAAAAAAGGAACAGTTTTCTGTTGGAACATACGGTTTCACTGAAAAGAAACATTTTGTGGGAACATATTTGTCTTGACGATTTTTGATGGAAAAAAGTCCTTTTTGACTTGAATCATTTCAAAGTCAAAAAGTTTCAATGAATGCTTATATTTGTAAAATATTAAATACAAGATATTGTATGTATAATGTTTTTACCTTAAAACAAAACAGCTGGACATTACTGAAACTAAATGTTTTGTTAGTCCTGAATCATATTTCTTTAAAACTTTCTTGTTTCATGTGAAATTTTGACTTTTTATTCTCATTCAGAATTAAAAGAAATTTTGAAATGTCAGAATTTCCCCAGAATGGAAATTTTGTTTTCTGACCAGCTCTCGCAACCCTTCTCTGAGTGCTGCTTGAACTAATTGCTGGAAAGACACTTGAAACGCAACAAGGATATAAAAGGACATATGTAGTGTGTTGGTCTTGTTGGTTTTCTGCACAAGGGTGAATTTCACCCATTGATGAGCACTTACTTGCACATTTCTCTTTACTTCATTGGCACTGTTCACGTGAGGAAGTGAGTTGCACAATTACCTCCCAAGATTTCATAGTTAAAATCAAAATGTCAAAAAATGTAAACATTGAGATTACAAAACTATAACTAATAGCCTCACTGTATACACATATTAGTTTTTTTTTTGCCTTCTGGTTACACATGTAGTTTAGTATATTTATTTGTATTCTAAAACATGTATGCTAATAAGATGTATGCAGTGTAGTTATAGTCCCAGGATATCCCAGGATATTTGAGATACTTAGTGGGTAAGGTAATATCTTTTATTGGACCAACTTCTGTTGGTGAGAGAGACAAGTTTTTGAGCTCCGCAGATCACACCATCTCTCTACGCTATAAGATTTAAGAGATATTTACACCATCACATAAATAAAGGTGCTGTGTCAGCCTTAACTTTGCATTTCCTGATTTACAGTGGTTTTCATAATGAATTTATGCTGATTTTTTTTTTAAATTGATAAATCTAAATATTCATTAACGGGTTAAACTCATCCCTTTACAGAAATCCAACACAAAGCATGAGCACCATTCCAATCATACTTAAACCCTGATTACGCCCTATTTTTAGGGCTTAAGTGGTGAACAGATATTGTACTGGCCATCTCTACAGGTGTGAAATTAATCCCTATATTTGTATGTTACTCACAGTTACTAAAATGTTTAAACACAGAATAGGCAAGAATAATCAGGACTCTGATTTAGAGGTAGTGGTGGAATATATTAAACAATCATATTCAGTGATTCACAATATTCACTTGTTTTGTTTCTAGCATGTTCTGATAATACCTGTGGTCTTGGCACAGGTCTCTGAAATGTGAAGTTACCTCTCTTGTGTCAGTCTCATCCTGCTGAGGTTGTGATCTTGATTTGGCTCAGATTCCTCACACACATGGCTTTGCAAACTAGCACAGCCTCCTGCCTCACTTTATGGTAGACTAATATACAGGGAGACACCATTTCTCAATCCTGTCAAAACATAGGATTGCATTAGACAGTTCTTGAGTGTGCATTTTTATTATTTTTACTGTTTGTTTTCCCTAAGTGCTGGTTTACATGATCCTAAACAGTTGTCCTATGAAAAGAGGTGAAGGGCATGATATGTAGACACACTCATGCTCTCGACAGTGATAGCTAAGGAATGAGTTCCCAGGAGAACCATACTGACTGGCAGAGGTGAATTAAAAGTCAGAGGTATGTTCTAAACAAAATAAAATTTCTTTGTGGCACTGGTGCAGAGGTCTATCCTTCCCTGCTGTGAAGGAATTGATGTCATTAGTCATATTTTGTATGCTTTTGAGAACTTTCTGCTATCTGTGCTACAAACCCTAGAGTTTTGGACAGAAAATTGCTTAAGCAATAGTACAGTTTTCTCCTTACTTATATGAAAATAATTTGCTGGAATCTGACAGGTTTGTAGGATACCATATTAAATTTATAGTTTGCTGGGGTTGAGAAAACAGATTAAGTATGGGTAATCCTTTGTATCTGAGGATAATAAAACTAGATGATTTTTTGCATATGGGTTATCTCCTTGTCCTTGAAATGATCTCCGATCAGAGGAGCCAAAGTTTGTGCCCAAAAGAGGGCCAATGGAGTTCCTTAAAAATAAAGCTTATCTTCCCTACTTCACTTATCATCTTTTGAATCATCTGTCATAAGTTTCCCTAGGTATCCCTGTGACAAAAGATTTCTCAGATTATCCTGTAATGGAGTCCAGTACTGATGGAAGAGTTTAGTTACATTTACTATCTATCTTCCCCTGTAATGATATATCATGCAAATAAAACCAGTTACTCTGGTTTGCTGTAGCTTGCTATGCTAGATGAGTCCCCAGGGCTTTCACTCTAGAGAGGTCTCCTGAAACAAGCATTACAGAAGCAAAGAGCTTAGTTAAATTCAAAACCAGACTAGATACATTAGGCCATATTGTGCTGACCCTTCTGAGTTTGCAAGATGTGGAAATGAACATAAAGAACCTTTCTACAAAAAAAAAAAAAAAAAAAAAAAGCAAGGTTCTCTGATTAATATTATTTACTGATAAAGCATTATTTATTGTGATTTATCATGCACTGTGCAATGGGATAGTTCTGGTTTGTTAAATGTTAATTAAAATTTCAGATTTAGCTTTCACCTGTATTGATGATTC
This sequence comes from Emydura macquarii macquarii, assembly GCF_026122565.2. NCBI lineage: Eukaryota > Metazoa > Chordata > Testudines > Chelidae > Emydura > Emydura macquarii. The sequence continues at coordinate 7,436,478 of NW_027133614.1, forward strand.
TTCACTTTGTTCATTATTCATTATAATTAATAGTAGTTTAGTTGCTTGAGTTAACTCTATTTATAATAAAACACAACTTTTAAGTCAGAAATCTTCCATTCCACTTTATGAAGGAAACTCTGACATAAAAGGATTTACTTATTTGTCTCATTTGAGATATTTCCTATATGTTTTACCATAAACTCAAATTTCTTAAATTCAGCAGCAGTGAATTTCTGAGCTTCTGATAAGGTAACTAATTAGCATGCTGCATTCTGATTAGTCAGAGTCTGGGTGGGCAAGATGATGACATTGAGAAGATAGAATAGAAGGGGACAGGTTTGAGAGCAGCAATAAGGACTAGAAGGGGGACTTAAGCATTGCAGTGGTGAGCATTGAAGCATCCAATTTTCAGAGACCTTGTGGCCTAGTGAAATTCATAACTCTGAGTTAAGTGCCCAGGCTCCCTGTACAATGGATGAGGAGTATTAGGAACCCAAATAAGGGATTCCCAGAAGCCAGCACACTGAGATGGCACTTGTCTAACCCAGCCAGTGGAATATGCTCAAAAAAGGACTGCAGCCTAAACCTTGCCCCCAAATAAAGTTAGACACCTAATTCCAGTTTGAAGAAGGGCACTATTCTCCACTTGGGATTCACAGCCATAAGCGCTCTTCTGGGGCTAGGTGCCTAAGCCAGGTCAGTCTTTTCTCATGAAAAATGATTAGGTTGTAGTAGCGCTGTACCCTTTATACCCAATAGCTTAGTGATTAGGGCACTGGGTAACATCCTGCTCCAAATAAGACAGAGTAGGGATTTAAACCTGGGTCTCCTATATCCCAGGTGAGTGCCTGAACTACTGACCTATTGGATGTAAGGGGAGGGCAGAGGCACCTCTGTTGTCTTTTGTGTGGTTTAGGTGTGTTCTAAGCACACCTACAGGATCATGCCCCAAAGGCGGGGGAATGCCTAGTCTGTGAATCCTGCTGGGGCCTGGGCATGAGCTAGATGCCCTCAAGTTGTTTAGTGACGTTAGGACTTTGGTACTTTTGTGCATGACCTCTGGCAGAAATTTAGGCATCTAGGGAATTTGCCATTTACAGGGTTAGGTCACAGCTGAAAGGTGGTTTTGTGAATGCCAGAAGCACCAAAATGTTGCATCTAGGCACTTAAAAGAACAGCTGGCTGCTTTAGTTTCCCTTCTGAATCTAGCCCTAGAATATCACTAACTTCAGTCAGTTCACCTAAAACTGCTACTTAGAAACATTAATATTACTTTGAGGCAAGGTATTTATGCAGTATTACAACAAGATGACATTTCTTGGCTGCAAAACAATTTATTTGATTTTTCAGGTCAGAGTTCTATTAAAAAGTAACTGGAAAAATATAGAAAGTCTACCACTAATTAAATACAGTAAGACACTATTCTTGGGCAGGGCAATGCTCAAAGAATTCATGTTACTTCCAAACTATTAATACATAAACCACAAAGTTTGAAGTTCAGATATACTTTAGATAAGCATCTGGAAGTTTTAGATGCTTAGCTCAACTACCCTATCCGCTTGGCTCTGCAAAACCAACCTCACAAGAACTACATCAAACATTCTGGTATGTTTGCTAGATGGTGTCAATTTTGGTAGTTAACAACTGATACATAATGGACTTAGAGTCAACTGTATAATGAATTCAGCAAGAAGTTAAACTGGGGGGATGGAGCCAGAGAAAGGAGGTGTACTCTTCCAAGCTCAACATAAGCTCTGCCTATCAGAGTAAACAGAATGAGATACTATTCACAAAATATTGATTGCGCAAATGTTCAAATTAGGATTGTTCATGCTCTTTGAGCTCCACTGAGCTGCTTCAGCATGGCTATTTCTCTGTGGGACTTGAATGTGCCCAGGGACTTTACTGGACACATTGGGCATTAAGAAAAGGGGGAGGGGGAAGAAATAAAGGGTGGTATTCTTCAAAACACTACCCACTTGTAGCATGTAAGTGTAAATGGGGTGAGTAGTGTCAATTTATGAATGTCCCAGGGTGCCAGTTAGATTTTTAAGCTTAAATCTAACTAACTAGATTTGCCAATTTGATAAACATAGCAGATGTTTGAATGGAATATAATAAGAATAACCCCTTTTATTGAGTACTAGTTCACTATTTTTTAGTGCTACGTTCTTTTCAAGTCAACTTTTACCTTGGACAGTATTTATGAAAGCATCTTTAGAGATACAGAGAACAGTATGGTGTCACCATTCATTCCCGTCCATGCCTTCTTCCTCCAATAAGCCCCACCTGGTTGTGTCTCTGCATATGATGTCCCACCATTTAGTTGATCAGCCTGAGATCTAACTGACTTTGGTTGTGTTTGCCTTATTTTCTTTGGCATACTCTCATCTCTTTGTCTTCTGCAGTGTCCTGGCCATCATAATCTTTTTGATTCAGCCAATCCTGTTCCCTGGCTTCACATCCTACACTTCTCCACACTTCTTCATTTGTCATAAAATTATTCCACTTTGCATCTGCCACCAACTTCTCATCTCTATTGCCTCCAGCTTTTGATGTCTGTTACATGTAATGCAACTGCTTCCAGAGCATAGAATAATGCTTTTAAAACACTGGTTTGATAAATTTTCACTTTGGTATCAACATAATAGTTCTTATCAGTCCATAATTTTATCCACTTCTGTACAGCACTTGTAGATAAAGCACATCTCCTATTAACCTCATCCTTGACGGAAATCATCAGCACTCATCAAGTTTCCTAGATACACAGAAGATTGAACTTGTTCTGTTACTTAACTGCTGCTGCATTTCAGCGCTTCATCTAATGTCCCTTTCCCAACATGCACACTGACTTTGTGGCATTTATTGTTAGTGCAAGTCAACTACACTAGTTTTCCAAGGTATTGAAGAGTATCATCATTATTTCAAAAATGTCTGTCAGTTGCACAATGTTATCTGCACAAGCTAAAAAGCTTAACTCTAGAGCACCCAATATCATGCCTTCCAACTTGCCTACCATTGTTAACATCCAATTTAAGAACATGATGAAAAGCTACAGTGATTCCACGTCCCCTTGTCATACACCAAACGTTGACTTGAACCAGTTTAATTTTCCACCAATTCTTATGGTGGTAAAGGATTTTTCACACAGCATTTATAATTGCAGTTATTTGGAATGCCTTATAGATTTACTACTTTCCATAATGCTTCCCTCCAAAGTGAATCAAACACCCTCATTAAGTTAATGAAAATTGCAAACATCTTTAAATACTATTTTTGCTTACACTTCTATAATTATTCAAGATCTTTGTTCTTTAGGATTACTACAACTATTGCCGTTAGTTAGTCATCTGGTATCTCTTTTGCTCCTATACCTTTTTATTTATTTTTTCATTATGTTCTGTTTGTACTTGTCCCACTGGCTTTATGTAGCTCAGCTTGATATTGTCTATTCCTGCAACTTTCCCATTTTTTTTAACTGCTTCACTTCTCTTTCTATTTCTTTTAATGGCGGTTCATCGCTGATATCTGTTCTGCCTTGCAAACTGCACTGTTCACGTAGCATGTCTTAAACATTTGCATCTGGATGAACTACAGTGTTCGGCACTTGGTCAAAATGTTCCTTCCATGCTTCCAGCACCTCTTTGGCATTTGTTTTCAGTTTACCAGTAGCCTTTCTTACTGCTTACATTGTTAGCCTGATCGTGTTTCCCTAAAACTTAACCCTTTTGTACATCATTTCCATAACTTATTTTCTTGATGTCTCCTCTAGCTGTTGAATGTCTTCTTTCCAGAATTTTGTTTATCCAATCTTTGACTTCTTCACAACACTTTTATTTCCTCCAGTTTCCCAACAGTCTTGGCTTGTTTACATTTTTCTTGTAATGTTCTTGTTTCTTGTTGACCAGCTTTTCCCTGTTTACTTACACCTTCCAAGAGTTTCCTCCACTTTATTTTATATCACTTCCTTTAATATTTCCCATCCAGTCTGTAGTAAGATTTCTTCATCACAAATTAATGGCCTGAAATTACCTTGTATGCCTTCTTCACAGAGCTATCCTTTTAACTTATCAAGATCAAATTTGGCTCCAGTTGTACCCATCTTTTTCTTGGACTTTAATCTTTCCCATGAGTAATTCATGATCATAGCATCTATAGAAGTGCCAAGTGTGGCAAACATCCCAAAGTGACCTTCTATGCCTTTTACTTATATGCCTTTTTAATATGATTAATCTGGTTTTTGATATGATAAATTTCATGTCACCTTGTGCATATTTTTGTAAGGAAACTAAGTACAACCATTAATTAAATTCTACATTTTACAGCAAATTCTTAAGCTTTCCCCATTATTGTTTGCCATCCCAATGCCATGTGGTCCAACACTATTCATTTGCTTAGCACATCCTCTACCAACCCTTGCATTCATATCTCCCATTATCAAAATCATATCATGAATAGGAATCTCATCTACAGTACTGTCCAGCTGTTGATAAAATTCCTTCTCTTCCTTTTCTGCTGCTTCTGTTACTGTGTAAGTGGAGATCAGTTATACATAATTTATATTAGGTACTATTAAATCTTGCTATACCAATCCACTCAGATACCAGTTACCAGCTCTTTACTGAAGTAACTGTTTTCTTGTTCACTGCTATAGCAACCCCATCCCTATGCTTTGCTTGTCCTCTTAAAAGTCCAGAAAAAAGGAAAAGAAAATTTCCAGTTGTGAACTTTCCTCTACCCAACCAATGTGTGTCCTGATTGACAGCAAAGAAAACTTGTAACTTCTATAACTTCTCCACTACTTGCTCAATCTGGCCTGTAATAAATAAAGTTCACAATATATGTAATATGTTTTGCCAAAATCTATGACCATTTCCATTTCTAGACTTGATGGACCTTTGCTGAAATTCATATGTCAGTCTGATTTGCTGTACTGTTTCTATGACAAGTAAGTTTAAGATGTAATGGCTTGTTAGGCCAATCCATCCTATCCAACTCATAGGAATGCCAAGTCATAGCTTGTTTACCTGCTAGGAACAGGTATCAGTGGTTGCACCCTAGTCCCCTTGTCTTTCACAGCTAATGAGCTTGAGCTGCTCGGATTTCAAATCAGTGTGTTCTTTCCCCCAGATAGACTTGCCTAAAAGAGGCCAAGTGAGTCTTGTCTACCCTCATTTGAAATCAGTTTCTTTTCTTCTAGAAACGGTTGGTTCCCAGCACTTATTCCATAATAGTAGATACAACATTTCTGGGTTTCCACAAGATGGGTTACTGCCATCCAAGGGACTTGTCTCTATACTGTTGTGTTCCAGCATGATGTATCAAATCAAAACACTTTCTTTGGTGAATGAATTTGTTTTAACCAATCAATCAGTTTTACTAAGTGTCCACTTTTATTATCAAATAAGAACACTTAATAAAACTTGTTGATTTGTTAAGACTAATTCATTCACCAAGAAACAGAGGTATGTAATCAATAGTTTTAAAGGGTTTCTAGATTAATTTTGTATACCTGATGTTTCTAGGCATGTACTGTACACAGTACATGGTTTTGGAAACAATTAACATGTATCAGTGTTGGGGCCAAACACTTATACCCTAGAAAAATAAAATCACCAAGATCTTTTATTCCATTCACATCATATTAATCAGATATCCATTTCAAGTAATTCTCCAAAAAGTAATGTTGCTCTTTGTCTGAAGGCACTCTTATTAATACAGTACCTGCTATTTCTAGTATTTGATTTGAAAGGGACTAGTTTAAAGTAGCAAAAGCAGTTGCTTAAATATTATTTCTTTAGTGTTCCCACAGGCCAGTTTACTTGGACTAATAAAGAAAAAACAAGCATACAACATTACTTAGTACAGTCCTAACATGTAGTTCTTTGAGGTCACACTAGAAAGACCTCAGACTCAACAAGATAATACTTAACTAAATAAAAATAAAAGGCAATTCAATGTCTGCAGTGATGTCACTTCCTTTTAGTCCTGATAATCTTGTTGGAGGGAAGAGGCTGTCTGCATGGCTGGTCCAAACTCTGAAGACCACACAGTGGCATTATGTTCATGCTCAGTTTCAAGGATCATTGGAGGTTGGCTTTCCTAATCTTTTTATTAGATGCTTGCCAACCAGCTCTTGGAATTCTGCTCCCCAGTTTTCCTGCTACTTCCATTAATAACCAGTAGATGACATCAGTGTATAACAAACTTCTTTGATCATTCTCTTGTCGGAAGCTTCTTATGTTTTATTCATTTAAATTATTGTATCTCTGTATTAATACAGAATATTAATTGAACTTCTCCCTTTTAAGTAATTTCTTGTCTTATTTCAAAGCTATGCACAGGTCAGGTGCTTATCTTTTAATGTTCCTTTTCTTCTTATGCCATTCAATTAAAAAAACCCAAAATACTTTATAGTTCCTCTAACTATACTGGACACGGTCCATACATTCATTATTTGTATTTAATACATTTCATTTCACATCCTTCTGGGCTTACAATAGAGAAAGAGACAGCCTGAAGGAACAAGATGGATTATCCACATATAGGGTAATTTCCTGCTTGAGTGGGTACATGTTAGCTTTGCTCGAGCTAGCTTGCTAAAAATAGCAAGCTGGCTGTGATGGCACAAGTGGTGGATCAAGCTAACCATCTGAGTACGTAGCTAGAATCTCATATGGGGTTCTACTTGAGCAGCTGGCCTGAGCTATTTTTTAGTGCACTAGCTTGAGCAGAGCTAGCATATGTACATCTGGTCAAGGAGGGAATTACATTGCCCAGTTGCGGTGTAGACATAGCCATAGAGAGATGGTCTGATTAAGACAAATGTGTCTGACGGCAAATTTACAATTTCTAGTTTAGGGTGAAAACATGTGGCTTGAACTCCGTTGAGGAATTGGGAAATTTGACTATTGAATATCTTGGAGGTCAAACAGCAAGCTATTTCTAGTCAGATAAAATCCAGTTTCCTTATCCAACTCTGGGACTTAATTAACTCAAGCGACACATCCTGCATAGGAAAACAGGCTTTTATCCTTGTTTGTAATCTTTGGGAGCTTTTTAGCTAACTAGAGATAGGACTTCCATTTGTATGCTTTAATTGTGAAACAGTAGTTTAAGATATTGTTTAAACATCCCAGTTTCTGTTCCTGGGGGAACAGAGATTCCTATTTCAGTTTATCTGGGACAAGGTGTCTCTCACATTACAATTAGAATGTGGATCTCCCATATCTCTAGTTTCTCGGAAGGAGGACAGTTTGGAATGACCTTGGATGTCATTGAAAATGGAACAGACTGGTATCTTTTCTATTTAAGGGGGAGAAGAAACTATATTTTTTTATATTTAAGGCATATTTGACATCTCTATATCTCATAAGCACCAAAGCAAGACCTCACTCGCAGGTTTAACCTACACTCAAAGTGTTTTTTCGTATAGCTATATCAATATAGTTATACCAGGAAACCCTCCTAGTGTAGATGCAGTCTATATTGGCAGAAAAAAGGTCCCTTTTGCCAATATAGCTTATACCAGTTCCCTGAGCAAAATAAGCTATACTGGCAAAAAAGACATTTTTGTTGGTATAACTACATCTATTCTGGGACTTTGACTGGCATAGTTATATGGGGGGGAAATAAATCACACCTTTGGGTATGGCAGCAAGACTTTTAAGTATGGACCTGGTCACAGGAAATTGTGCACATAAGGAATGAAATAGTTAACAATGTTGACACTTAAATTATCATCAACTTACACCCACTTTAAGGCCACTTAAAGAGTCTAGAAAGTGTGATGTGGCTTTAGTGTAAATAAGAATTGGGCTGGGGCAGGCTTTTGTACCCATTTTGCACAGATGGAAATAACTAAAGGGAGTTCAAGGTGGTGGAGAATCAGGAACAGAATTTCTATTTTGGGTATAACACCCTTCATGAATTCAAGGTGTCAACATGATTTTGTTGATGCCTCATCCCATCATGCAATATTTTGTTCCCTGAGGTCCTGGATCAGCCCCCTGGTAGAAAAAAACTTTTTTTCTGGTCATAGCCCACCTGGCCCCAACAACTCATAAACAGTTCCTGTGGAACTAAAATAGGTGGTGCATTGGAACATACACTCTCAAGCTGTCATCTTGAATCCTGGCCCCACACCATTCATGCTGCATGCAGGACCTTCAGATGGAAGTGGGTAGACTGTGCCACATAATTTCTCTCGTTAGTTTTGCATTATAACTTCACATAATTTTTTGTTGTTCTACAGTATTGCAACATTTTACTAAGGAAAAGCATACAACTGTTAAGACCAGTTGCCCATTAGTCAATAGTGTGGAGTCTTTTTGTTTTTAAGATAAGTTCTTCTATTACGTGATACTTACACTGAGGCTTATCAAATAATTTTAAATTCTTCAGTACAATCAATTCATAATCATTGTCAATTCAGTTAGGAACGCCATTTCCTTTAGAATGTAAGAACACAAGAACGGCCATATTAGGTCAGACCAATGGTCCATCTACCCCAGTATCCTATCTTCCAACAGTGGCCTATGCCAGGTGCTTCAGAGGGACTGGACAGAACAGGTAATCATCAAGTGATCCATCCCCTGCCACTCATTCCTACCTTCTGGCAAACAGAGCCTAGGGACTCTTCAGAGCATGATTTTGCATCACTCCCCATCTGGCTATTAGCCATTGATAGACCTAGCCTCCATGAACTTATCTCTTTCTTTTTTGAACCTTGTTATAGTCTTGGCCTTCACAACATCCTCTGGTTTACTATTCGTTGTGTGAAGAAATACCTCCTTTTCTTCATTTTAAACCTGCTGCCTATTAATTTCATTTGGTGACCCCTAGTTCTTGTGTTATGAGAAGCAAAAATAACACTTCCTTATTTACTTTCTCCACACCAATAATGATTGTATAGACCTCTATTATATGTCCCCCCCTTAGTCATCTCTTTTCCAAGCTGAAAAGTCCCAGTCTTATTCATCTCTCCTCATATGGAAGCTGTTCCATACTCCTAATAATTTTTGTTTCCCTTTTCTGTACCTTTTCCAATAGTAATATATCTTTTTTTGAGATGGGGTGATCAAATCTTCATGCAGTATTCAAGATGTGGGCATACCATGGATTTATTGACTCTTCCCCAACAAGTCATGTTCCTCTGTAGTCTGATAGTTCTCTTCTTTACTATAGTTTCTACCAATTTGCCTGGTACTGAAGTTGGGCTTACTGACCTTTAATTATTGGGATCACCTCTGGAGCCTTTAAAAAAAAAATGCATCACATTAGCTATCCTCCAGGCATCTGATACAGAAGCTGATTTAAATGATAGGTTACATACCACAGTTAGTAGTTCTGCAATTTCACATTTGAGTTTCTTCAGAACTCCTAGGTGAATACTGTCTGCTCCTGGTGACTTATTACTGTATAATTTATCAGTTTGCTCCAAAACTTCCTCTAATGACACCACAATCTGGTACAGGTCCTCAGATTTGTATCCTAAAAAGAAATGGCTCAGGTTTGGTAATCTTCCCCACATCCTCAGCTGTGAAGACCAATGGAAAGTATTAACTTAGTTTCTCCACAATAGCATTATCTTCCTTCAGATCTCATTTAGCATCTCAATCATCCAGTGGTCTCACTGGTTGTTTAGGAGGCTCCCTGCTTCCGATAAACTTAATTTTTTTTCTGTTAATTTTTGAGTCTTCACTTGCCAGAGTTTATGCTCCTTTCTATTTTCCTCAATAGGATTTAACTTACGCTTTTTAAAAGGATGCCTTTTTGCCTCTGACTGCTTCTCTTACTTTGCTGTTTAGCCATGGTGGCACTTTTTTGGTCCTTTTACTATGTTTTTAATTGTAAATCCTTGTTTTTAATGCAAAATTTGCATACATTTTAGAGTATGTACCTACCAAATTGGTTTTGCAAAATGTTTAATGGCACAAATAAAGACCATTTTTATTTGCTGGATTCACCTAAGTGGCATGTGATCGTTTTTCTTTAATAATCTTTATTGCTATTTAATAACTTGTAGCCATAGAATTGACAAAATGAGGGTCCAAAGTAAATTTATGATCTCATATTAATCATGCAACAAACCTTCAAAGTGAACAAGTTAATCAAACCATGTATTAAAATGTATTAATGCTCAAAATATGATTGTTGCCCCTTGAAAGAGTTAACTAATGTCATGCATTTCTTATTTTGAAAAAAATATAGTGAAAGCTTGTATTAAATATGAGTTGCTATAAGGAACTCTGATTAGTTGCACACCTCTAACTCAACAAATACCCTTTCCTAAACCAGAGAAAGGAACTGCATGCTGGCATTTCTCACTTCATTTTATCCTTTTCTTTTTCACATCCATATGTCATATCAGGATTGGGGAGGGGAAGGTAGAAGGGATAGGCAAATAGGAAGTGGAAAGAAGGGAGAGGGAGGAGAAATTAAAAAGAAACACAACTTTGATTTTTCAAAACCAAAATGTTTTAGTGGTTTGGTTTGCCATCAAAGACGAACGAGTGTTGCAAGAAACTTTAGGAAAACTTTTCTTTTTCTTTAAAATGTCCCATGGAAAACAATTGGTATTTTTCCACTGACTTTAGCTGTCCTGGGTCTGCTCTCGATGCTCCTCCCACCTAAGAGAGATTCCTGTATCCCAACAAGGAGCCAAGAGAGAGCCAGCCAGCCTTTCCATCTAAGTCATCACAGGAAGGAAAGATGTGGAGAATTTGCTCAGTAAAAGCATGGCTTAAACAGGATCAGCACCAGGTCTGTGGGGTAAGGAAGCAAATAGGAAGAGGTAGAGCACTGGCTCCAGCCCCGTTGTAGCTGCGGTAGCCATAGGGGCTAAGTATCAGCAAAACCCTGCTAAGAGAAGCCCAGACTCAAGCAAAAAGAACTACCACAGAGGTTCCAAAGGGTTGAGGAAGAGGTAAGTGAGCTCCTCTGGTGAACCCTAGCACCATCTCACTTGACCTGCTATAACATTGTTCAGTGTGTGAAACCATAATGGTTGTTTCTTGGAGCTGTGCTTGTTTGTCTAGCTGACAAATGCATCGTTTTCACCAGTACTCATGTAAAATTCCAGAAAGTAAACATGGGAGTTCGGGAACACTTGCATTGTATCTCATTGATGCACTGAAACTTCTAATTTTTTTAAAGGGAATTATGTTCAGACTAAGTCTTAGGTTGTGTTGGTTGGTTTTGAGAAGACTCTGAGAAGCCATCCTGTTGCAGATAAGTCATTACCATTTCCAATGAGAGTATGCATAACTGGTTACTATTCTCATTGGGCTGAAATCAGCTCATGTTTATTTAATGACTATATGATAGATGACTATATGGTTCCTTATCAACTTCTGGTCATGTCTCTTATATTTGCTGGTAGGAACTGCTTTCTTATTTCTTTCATAAGAAATTTGAGAATTATATGAAACATGTACTACATGTTTTAAGGGGTACTCCTGTGCATTTCCATTCAGTTTACCTAAAGTTGGGGCCAATCCAGTCTTATTGCCTCCTGCAAGATGGTTAGTGTCCTCAGCTTCCAATGATTCTCTAAGGAAGTTGAGGGTATTCAAGATCTTGTAGGAGATAAAAGACTTGTGCTTGCAATATGTTGATTAAGTTTTTGTATTATCTTGAAGTTCTCCACTGGGATATTCAGAGTCTACATTAGGCATCCAGCTGTTCTATTTCAGGCAACAATGATTCTAAAGTCATTCATGATTTTCCAGTATCCCACATGACTTTCTTCCCCCACATTTATTCTTGTTAAGGAAAGAAAAAATGGCATGTAATTTGATTCCCCTTCACAGAATTGCCATTAAATATTAATCTGACATCCACACTTCACAATTATTTCAGTATTTCTTATCTTTGAAATTAGTTTAATTTTTATTACTTTTTCTAAGTTACTATAATTTTGCAATTTTTTTCTTCCAGCAAACAGTAGTATGACACTTCAAAAACAGTTTAGTCAAAGATATCAAGATCAAATTATCTACTTCTGATTGTGACAATATTTCTCAGTCATATTTGCTTGCAAATCACATGGCTTTATTTAAATTTTTCTTACAAAACACAAGTATATTCTTAAGTTTTCCTCTTGAAAGGAAAGGAATTGAGACCTATTAAGAATATATATGATTAAACTTGGAGGCTTCCAATGACAAGGGTCTACAGGGCAGAGAGGTGCAGTTGAGAACACACGTGTATAAGAGTTCAAGACCCATGAGTCATTTCTTGGTATATTTTATTCATGCAGTTCTATCTTGCCCACATAAAATGAAAAGCTCAGAATAAATTGATGTTTTATGTTCTAGATACGAAGTAAGATCAGACCAAAGCTTTCCACATTCTCTTTTGTTATGAGCAGTGATACTGAGAGACAGTAATCCTAGGAACATAACCCTAGCTATCATGAACTCCTGAATTCTAAACCTGACACTCACTTTGTGGTTTTGGGGGTTATTTATCCCATCTGCTTCAATTTTTCCATCTATAAAATGGAAATATTTTATCTACCTAGAAGTTGTAAGGTTCAGTTATAAAGCACTTTGGCAATGAAAAATGTTGTACAAGTGCTAAACATTATCATCCTTTTTTGTAATTTTGACAGCTACAGTCATATTATTTGTATCTAATGAAACTGTGAATGTCTTCTCTTTTTTTACTCTAAAATTATTTGGCACAGCTGTTTCGGTAAATTTTGACACACTGAGGAATTCATGGTGCCCAGTCATGCTCAAATTTGTACTTCCACCTATGTGGTATGTCACTCTATTACTATTCGGGCCAGGAAGATCATATAATCATAGAAGATTAGGATTGTAAAAGACCTCAGGAGGTCATCTAGTCCAACCCCCTGCTCAAAGCAGGACCAACCGCAAGATCAGCTAGGAATGCTGGCTTTTGCAAGACATGCTAAAGGATTTTCCAAAACTGTGTAGCTAAAATTGATATTTGCAGAAAACGAGTGGTTCTTAAAATCATGACAAAAATAATATAAACTACATGTTTTCTCTTATGAACAATGGGCTGGATCCTGAAAATGCACACCATTGAACACACATCCAGAGAACCTTAAACAATTAAGGTTAAACCTTATGGTTCAAAAAACCTAGAATTGATATTACCAAAGCAAATAAAAATTTGTAAACAGATTTTCCAACAAAAATATATGCAAAGAATTTAAGCCATTTTATATGTATCCTCATGAAAGACCTGCGTAGCATAACCATGGTACTTACAAATTATATATATGTAGTCACATTGTAGCAGCTGAGATTTGGAAATTCCATTGAAAGCCAAATGTTAATCTTTCTCTTAGCAAATTAAAAACCATGCCTCAAACCTGAACCCTTGTACCAGAACATTTTTCCCATTATGAAAGAATAATTTGGAGTGAGGAGGTATAGATGCATGTCAGCCCTAATAACTGTTTCATGACATGGATACATATTCCCCAAAGCAATGCTCTAACTTAAAGTGGCATTCTACTCTGAAAAATGTGGCACCTTCTTATTCAACAGAACTGCTCTCTGTGTATTCATAGTTATGCCCTACTTCCTTATTTAAGTAAGAATAAGTTTGTACTGCCTTTCTATTCCTACAACTTTGCAGATCTACCCAGTAGTGGATTTGACTCTTTCTTGTATACGTCAACAAAATTGTTCAATGGTTTATAATTTGTTACTCCCAAAGTGCTGAGCTCTCTTGGAAAATCTGATCTCTTATTTTGGTGGCTAATTGGAAGCTGACTGAGCTTTTCTGAAAATCAGACCCTTAGCAAGTTGCCATAGGGAAAACAATTTTGCTTAAAATTTCACCTCAACAAAGAAACTTTTTTTCTTAGATGATTTTATGCACCCTGTAAATCATTCTCCAGATTTCACTGTGAATGGGCTTTCAGTCCCTGAATTTCCTTCCAAGGCTTGTTCAGCTAAAACTACTGTTACAATTGTTTTTAGGTTGAAACCATGAACTAGCAATCGAGTTTTAGATGGCTTTCTCTGAAAATCATAAATTAGTCCAGGTTTCTTGAAATTTGGCTCATGCTCACTTCATACGTAAATCAGATTTGTTCAGACTGCAAAAGATCTCAGCAGTATATCCTTCCTTCACTCCTCCTAATTCCACCTGTTTGCCATATGGTTATTCTTAACAAATCAAGATTTATAAACAGCTCCTAGAGTCGAATATTAGGTTGTCTAATGTGAAAGTAAAAATTTTATTCTCTCCCTATGGTAAGACTATGTGGCAGGTGCTGTAAATGCCATTTCATCTTCTCACTTCTATTATTGTCAACCTTTGTTCTGTCCCTAATCATAAACCTCTCTTGGCTTTTATAAAATGTCACTTTGCCTTTTCAGCCAGTACAATAGGTCACATCAACGAGAGCCAAGCTGTAGTTATAGTAAGAGTTTTAACATATGACTGCATTATAGGAAAAAGGAACAAAATAAAATTCCTACCCTGTGTTGTACTTAACTGTCTCAAAAGCACTGCAAAAGGTATTCCTGGGATCATAATGCAAGAACAAGGCAAAATAATATATAGGAAAACCATGGTAAATCTTGTTAAGAAAAATGTATCTAACTGACCTATTCATTGTTACATGACAGTATCTTCTAGAGACCTAGGGTGACCAGAGAGCAAGCGTGAAAAATCGGGACAGCGGATGGGAGGTAATAAGTGCCTATATAAGAGAAAGCCCCAAATATCAGGACTGTCCCTATAAAATCCGGACTTCTGGTCACCCTATGACCTTGTCTAGCCTCATGACCCTAGTTTGTTAGAGGTCTGCTATGGACACATATGAAGAGAAAATTCCTGACCTTACCATCTAAACAGAGCAACATAAGAGTGTGAGGGGAAACAGAGGCCCAGACAGTTGAATCAACTGGCCCAGGAGGTCAGTGGCAAAGCCAAGAGTAGCATCCAATTATTTTGATTTCCAGTCTAGTGGCAAGGCACTAGATCATGTTCCTCATTAACAATAATGCTTAGCTCTTAGATCGCACTTTTCCTTCATAGATTTCAAACCACTTTCCAAAGGAGAGCATTATCCCCATTTTTATGGCTGGAAAAACTAAGGCACTGTTGGGGGAAGTGACTTGCCCACGGGCACCCAGTAGGCTATTAGCAGAGCTGGGAATAGAACCCATAACCCAGGAGTTCTTGGCTAGTGCTCGATCCACTGGGCCAAAAAAATAAAGGTCTAGCTGTCTAGCCTCACCCCCTTATCAGCGTATAAAGGGAAGAGCAACACTAATGATGGTACTCCATTTTTCTGACTGCTTAGTTCATGCCAAGATATAAGGTTTCAAAGAGAAGTTTGTGTACTGGAGATTGTAATGAGTTTTTACTTACCTTGAGGGAGATTAATATCTTTTGTGTAGTGTATTTCTTTGTCTCTAGGAGGCAGACGGAAGTTCTCTGTGATAATGTGGGCTCTGCCCCTGTCAGTGGAAATGTGCTGTGTGAGCATCAGGGTATGGTAGCATAGCATAATGCTCCCTTTAGGGGTTTGCCTTGAGTGTGTATCACACTTCCAGAACCTTAACTAGCTTTATACAAAGATTTTGTTTTCAAAGACTGATATTATTTCATTTAAGTAAGAGATTGGTTGGAATCCATTAGAAATGATTAAGCGCATAGTGAAAACTGATTGGTCCCACCTTCTTCACCTGACATTTTATATGTATGTTGCGTTTGTAGCACTAAAACATTGAAAATGTCCTCAAACAGAAACTGTAATAGCACCTTAATTCAGAATTATCTAATTTGAGATTATTAAAGGCATTCCCTATTTCTTAGTCTCTCTGGAAAGGTATGGAATTCTCAGTAGGCAAAACTCCCCTTTTCTCTGTTTACTCCAGATTAGGGTAAATTGATTTTTACCTTGTGTAAATCCAGCCAAACTTGTCACACAAGGGATGTGAACTGGTCTTGGTATTGCTGGGGTTAGGGAACTTTCTGTGATGCTTATTCCTCTCTCTTTGTCTTCACGCAAAGGAGTGTCCCTCCCTCTCTTTCCCCTTGACTTTCTGACTGTATCTTGAGGGGAAGGATGACTCAATGACTTGGAGGGTACATCTACACTGTGATAGAAGACGTGTGGCACGGCCGTGGCTGGTCCAAGTCAGCTGACTCAGGCTCATGGGGCTTAGGCTGCAGCGCTATAAAATTGCAGTATGGCCATTTGGCCTTAAGCTAGCACCTGGGTTTGGAGATTCTCCGTTTATGGGGCGTTAGAGCCTGAGTCAGACTATGAGACTTGTGGGTTTTTCATTGCATTGCAGTCAGGGTCCAGTGGGAGGCTTTTTGGCCTTATCTACATGAGAAAATCAAATTCCCATATTACATCAATTGCCAGTCATGATGCAGCTACAGTAGTGGTAAGAAGAGGATGCATATCTATCAGAGTGCACGGGGCTCAGGTGCTCCTATCTGAGCAGCTTTTCATGACTAGGGGAAAAATTGCTCGAACCCCATCCAAACAAGCAATCTGGCTGCACCCTGCTGGCAATTGCTGTTACTAATTAATCTAGTATAGAATAAAAAAAGAATGTAGCTGCACCTTGTGGGAATGGAGAGAAGTAGAATTGCCAATCTCAAGGATTCAAAAATCATGAGATAAGTCATCCCAAAATAATGAGACTCACGTTCAAATAATGAGATTTTTTTATTTATCTTCTGGGGTTTGAGCCTTTATAGTGCATTCAGGTTACATTTTCAAGTTTTTGTCTACAATCATAAGGGCTAGAAACTTTAAAAAAAAAAAAAAAAAAAAAAAAAAAAAGATGAGATTCTCACATATTCACATGACTCCAGAAACGGGGCTTTTAAAAAGAAAAAACCCACAACAAATATTGCAAGATGTGATTAAAACCATGAGTTGTCAACAAAGCATGAAGGTAGACATGTAACACCATTATAAATTAGAATATGTATATTAGTATAAATGTAGATTAGTTCTTGGAATAAGGACTGGAAGGGATGCTGGGGCTCTATTTTCCTACTTCCTGTCCCTTTAAGGTTTGGAGCAGTACTGAAGAGGTCAAAAGAACACTGTGCTGGTGAACAGGGTCTGGTCACAGATGCTCTTGGAAGATGCTCCAAAAGTAGGGCTTGTGCAAACTGTGCATGCATACGCTCATGTGCACGTGTGAAAGAGAGAGAGAGAGCATGAACATGGTTTTAATAAAATCCTCCAGTTAAAAACAGCCTCCTGGACTGGAAGAGTAACAGAAACACAACAAGCCTGAGAGGTGGTGTTTGAGCTTGACAGCTCTCAATTTCTTTGGCAGTTCCTTGAGGTGGACAGTGTGTAAAAGTTTAATAAAAGTAACACAACTGATGGAGTTTTTTTATAGAATGAACAGAGGCACAGGCATCTAGGACAGGGTCATTTTTGATTGAAAGACATAAAATGAGATTGAGAGACAGTTATTTTCTTTAGAGAACTAAAAAGTTGAGCTTCTCCTGCAGCCTTTTGCAGTCCCACTCTCCCCCTCTGACAGCTTGCATTGCTATCCTCTAGCTTCCTTTTTTACTGTCTCACTTTCCAAAGTGCACCCATTTTAGGAGACAGTAACCTTTGCAGATCCATGAACTGACACCAAGTTACACTTCCAACCACTTAACATATTAATATTTTTCTTTTGAATATCTAGTAATTTGGTATTTCCGCAAGGTATTATATACCCACTGGGATAATAAAGGTAACAAAATGTCATGCTTGTGAGATAAAATTATTGCTGTTGGCATTAGGAAAAAATTCCCCACCCCATTGTACAGCACTGCATAGTTAGATAGGTGTATTAATAGGGAGGAGAGGTTTTGAAATATCAGCTTCAGGCTACCAACACAATCCAGGTCACAATTCAGGCAACAAACACAATCAATCTGATTCATGTTGGCAAATGTTATATACCTGTTCTGTAGAAAATATCCTATATGCCCTTCAAGTTTACTCCTGTTTTTTCCAAATTTTGTTTGTTACTAAAAACAAATCTGAAATTGACTCAACGGACTTTATAATGAGATACAAGAATATCTTTCTTTACAATCATTTTACTGATATTCTATCACACTTAAAAATGATTTCAAACAGTCTTTAGCAGCCTGCAGAAAGCACAGCCACAAGCTCTGGTCATTTTTCATATAACATCTTCTGTTTTGCCCTCTGTCAAAAACTGTAGAGAGTTCAGTGCAGTGTTTTTTCCCCACAATGGACAGATTTCTGAGCTAAAACAATCCAGGATGGCAGGCACAGTTGGAAGAGTTAAGTATTAAAATGTTATCAAAAGGACAGCAGAAGTGACTTGAGTTGCTGTGTCCAGGGGATTAGTATGTCTTCAAACAAAAACTTGGGGTGGTTTGTTTGGCTGATGCAGGACTCAGGACAAAGTTGTTCCAAAAAATAAAATAAAATAAAATGAACCATGTCACAATAGAAGAAGCAATTTGAAGGGCATTCAAAACAAAAGTATGAAAATGAGTATATAAAAGGGAAAGATTTACAGTGATTTGGTTACTTTACTCCACTTGTCTGAAATTTCTTCACTGGAGCATCAGAAATATTCTGTTGATTTTTACTCTCATGCCAGGTGTAAAGTAAAGTTAACTGGTGTAAAGTAGCAGACAAGTGAGGAAGAGATTGTTCTCTGGAAGCTAGGCACTATGTTGCCTTCTCTTTCTCACTTGAAAACTAAACTTCCCAGGTGCTACTGGTTTTTTTTTTTTTTTTTGGGGGGGGGGTGAGGAAGGGAGGAGATAGGGAGCAGTTGGGGCTGCTACTCCCTCATTCTGCCACTGAATTCAACTGGAATTTTATCTCTGACATGTAAGGAAGCAGTATTGACCTAAAATATATGAACTAGGGCTTCTCCCCTGTAGTCAATGGGCAGTTTGACAATGAATTTAGAGGAGGATAAAAAGGGTCTTGATTCTGATGTCTTGAACAGTTTCCAGGTGAATACTGATTTGAATAACAATGCAAATACGTTAAATGCCCCACATATATTGATTCTGATGGGAATTGCAGGGATAAATCCCTCAACCACCTTTTGAAAATCTGGAGAGAAATGAGGACTGAATAATGTAATTTTTTATTTTCCCCTTCTGATTCATTTTCAGAACTCCCATTATAGTTAATGGGAGTTACACAGTTGATAAATGAGATTCTGGTAAGAGAGCAATTGGATACTTATTAATTTTAGAAAAGTATCTCCATTAGATTGCTCTACATTGACATTGCATGCAACTATATTATTTATTCAGAAATTAATTTTTAGTTATTGATCCAATTACTGGGGTTAGTGGAGATTTGTGTGCTTTGGAGTTAGGTTGAAAAGAGAAAAAAATCTCCTAAATAATTTTAGTGAGTTATGATTGCTTAAGAGATGACAAACACTAGGGAATGATCAATCTCTGCCAATATATAAATTAGATTGACCTTAATAAGAAATCATTATTGTCTGTTGAACAAATAATGGAAGGATGAAAAAAGCAATATATCATATATTGTAATAGTTCCAGGTCTTATTAGAACTGAAATGTTGGCATAATATGAAATAAAAAGCTATAAAAAAGTTAAATGCACCCCAAGATGATAAAAGGTGTCAAACTATATAGGCACTTGTTCGTAGACAGCTTTTCTACTTGAATAAGATGTCTTAAACTTTCAGCTGGTGAAACTAGTTGAGGTGAATATCCCTCTAATATTTTCAACCCTGAGAGAATAATCTCCTTATTTCAGAATCTTATGATGCTGTATAAAAGCACAGAACAATATCAATCAATTCAATAATAATAAAAGGAAAATAGTTGGTGATGTGTTTTAGAAACCTTTGTGGATCTGATTATCACTTACTTTGATTACTTTGAACTGTTCTGGCACTAAAAAGGGACCAGGTGTAAATTTAATGTACACCCACTGTAAGACCATTTTGCCCAGGATTTTCAGAAACACCAAGCAGTGGTAACTTACCTGTTTCACTCCAGAAATAAATGAATGGGAACACAACGCTATTGGCTGATGAAGATTAATACAATCAGCATGCTCTTATTTGAAAGTACTATTTATTACATTTAAGCATGCACAGACATAAACAATAGGTGCAGAAAACTAGAATTACCTAGAATTTGAGAGCAGCCAGGTCAGTGCTGGCTGGATGCTTTCCTGCTGGGGAGTAAAATATCAGGAAAAAGTCTCTCAGGATAGCTTCAGACTACTGCTCCAAAATACACTCTATCATCTAGCTTTTTATAACTAACTTTCACAAAATACATAGATTATACTGACCTCTATAGGGTCATCACTTCTCCTAACTTCAATAAACTCCTTATTTAAATTTTTTTTTAACAATCTTAGTCATAGTAAGTTTCTGTAACAAAGGCACCCAAATTCAAGGTCTCATCCATTTGTTTTCTTTCAGTCTCAAATTGTTGACTCTTTTCTACCCTCCTCCCATTCTGATTAGCAGAAGAAATGCAATTGACATTCATTGACTTTGCCTCCAGAAGCCCTGCTTATTCAAATAGAACACCACATAGTTAAGGGTCAATCTTATTTTTTTCATGGTGGCTGAATGCACACAATATGGTTGCTAATAGCGTAATCAAATTCTGTGGTAGCATACCCCTCAAATCCAGGCCAACAAGAGCAGTGCTTAGGCAATTCAAAGTGGCTTAACTGTTCAAAAAAAATCAGTCCCAGTATCCTCTGTAAATCAGAAATTAGTTAACATTTTCCTGTTATGCAACTATAACATAATAAAGTACTATTATGGACAAAATAAAGAAACAGAGACAAATTACAAACAGCATGTTATCTCTTTGCATGAAAGTAGGCTTATACGGTACTTACTAAGTTTAGACAATAGTTCTGAATGTTCAGATGTGCTAGATTCTTGCTGTACTGCCCGGCTCATCTTGTCTAGATAATTTTCTAAACATCAGTATAAATTCAATTGACAGGAGCATGTTCATAAAGGAAAGCACACCAAAAGTCCCGCTTTTTAGATTCAGGGTTCAGATTCAACAAAGTTAAATGAAACAAATGTGGGTTTAGGGCAGTGTTTCTGACATGTGCGGCTTGTAGTATTAGATACATGAATATAATCTCATTTAATGTCAGTATTAACAAATAAATATAAATTATTGATGTATTCATTAACCTTCAGAGCATAGTCTATTATTATTATTATTAGGGCAAAATGAATCCAGGACTAAAAGGAAAACTTAATTCTTTAAAACTATCATTGATTTACTGGAAAATTCTCTTTATTGCAACAAATCCTATTAAACACACACAGGTTGCTGCTGTCAGCCTTCTCCTTTATCTATCCTGGTCTCCAGCCAACCTGCTGCTGGGACCTCACCATCCCCCCCTTAAATGAGGGTTAAGGAGGACTATAAATAAGGGGGTTGACTCACTCCCACACTAGTCATAGGAGCCCTGAATTTCCCTTTCTGCTCTAGTAAAGAGCACGTCCTTTAAATCCTTTACTAATCCTAACTGTCACTGTATCCTTTCCCTATTGAGTACCTGCACTGGACATCCACCACAAGGAGATGCGAGCAATTAGTTTGGCTACCTCCCTCCAATAACTGGCAGGGTTCCCAGACATCTATTAATGCCTTATTTTATATCAGCCAAAAACATATCCGCTCCCAGGTGGATGCCATCCTCCCTGAAGAATTCTGGTGTCCCGTATGCTATGTCTGGATGAGACATTACCAATCCACCTATATGTTTGGCCATCTACCTGTTCACATACCTTCTAGTCTGGTTAAACCATGGGGGCTTCACAGCTTCCTGCTGCACTCTGCATTTCAACATCTCCGACCAAATAATTTTTCACTTGTGGGAGAAGTTCCAGGATCTGCCCCAATTCCATCTTAGCTCTGAGCTCTAAAGTCCACCCTTTTACACATGCCCAAATCATCTTCCCTGAGGCAAACCATAATCATATCTGGTGCCTGCTTACAGGCCAGCTCAGTGTACTGAAGGGTCATCAGCTGGTCCCATAACAAGCCCCTCTTATAATTCATAAAGCAGCTAACAGATTTTCTTGTAAATTCTCAGAAAATTCATTCTGTATTCTGAGTAAATTCTGAAGTTATGGGGCTATTGTTCTACATTCCTAATATGTAACAAAGTGCACTGCTTTCAGTACAAATCTCCAATCAGCCTTACTTAGTGTCTTTATGGCAACTCTATAATAATATTTGAAATGTTTGGGGGGTTTAATGAGTTATGTTTACAGTAAGGCTATGTCTAGATGAAATTGTAACCCAAAGTTGTTAGTTGGGGTATTCGTGGGCCAGTAGAACTAGATGTGCTGTGGTTACCATAACTCATGTAATTGCAAATAATGTCTGTTGCAGTATGTTCCATATTGGCAGTCTCCTAAAACAATCCTCCTGAATGGTTCAGAGTGAACATTTTAAACTTTTCAAATGAATTCAAACAATAAGTAACATGACTGCTCTGAGAAACTGAGACTCATCCACAGCAGGAAGGGAGGCTGATGACAATCCTTCAGGAAGGCAGAAGTCAATATCTGCGCACAAAGGAAGTTGTCAAATGAATTATGATAGATGGAATTCTGTAAATTTGTAGTTGCTGTTTTTAAAGAAATTAATTCTGCTACTGAAAATTGGTTGGAGATGGACTAAATTGCTACATCATGAATGCGACATTCTCCTGTGCCAGAAGTGTGAATTAAAGATAATCATTGCCAGCTCGTCTCTATTAGTCAGTTAACAGTTCCAAATCCCAGAAGGGACATAATATTAAAAAACTGTGTCAAGTAAGCATGAATAAATATTGTTATATACTAAAAGCTTTCAACTGATGCAGGCTGTTCTATTCCCTGAGATTCCTGCAGGGCAGAGAAGAATCCATTTGGTCCTTGGTTTGCACTTCACTCAAGGTTAGCATTAGTTATGCCTTTGAGGTGGTCTTGACAGATGGGATATCAGAAAATTTACTTCCATTGCCACATTTGGCACTGAAGATGGTACAGTTTGTAAGGGGTTTTTTTAGGGTTACACTACAGAATTAATATTGTTCTCTGATTAGTAGAACTAATAAAATTAAGGAATTTGAACTCCTAAAACAATAGGAGAAATTCATCCGACCCAATGGGGCTCTGAGCAATATATTTCTTTAGACAATTTCACAGCAGAGAGTTAAATTACTAATTATGATATCCATGATTTCAGATCAATATGCCTAGGGAAGTAGTTTGTTTCCTCCACTGTGAATCAAAATCATCAGTTTTGGAACATTTGTAGTAGAAGTCAATGTTTGTCTATGTGACTGGAGGAGATTTGCTCAACAGAATTTCACTTGTAGCTGTTCAAAGCTTGGTTCGCATCATGATCTTCACTGAAATTTAGGGATGTTTGGAGCTGGAGTTTTTGTTAAGCCATACCTTCAATTCATTCTAAACTTTCCACTCTAAGATGTATGTGAGCTTGGGGGATCATCAGAAGGACAAAAGGGAGAGCCAGTAAGATGGAAAAAATGCTAATATAAACCAGAGAAGAGGAACATGGAGCTCTCAGGGGTGTTGGAAAATGTCATATAAGTAAAGAAAACAGCTGGAAACATATCAGGAATTGAAAAGTGGTATTTGGACTTGTGTGTAGCACTACATGTGTATATATATCAGTATCTCACCAACACAGGTTATTAATATAATAGGTCTTAAATTGGAAAAAGTACCCATCCTCCCAAAATTGTACAGTAAGTTGCAGTGCTGGGAACCGTTCCAAGGTATTGTCAATGTGTGCGTATGGGTGGGGGGGAATAAATACCAGTCTAAAGGCCCAATCACTCAACATGCTACGTAGAGGTGTGCTCCTGCATGCATGCACGCAACACAAACACACACAGACAGAGTGAGTTTGCAGGGCTCCACATGGATGCAGAGATCTGCTCACCTAGAACTCATTGAAGGATCAGCATTTATAGCACTATCCCTGTGAGATGATGAGTTCCCTTAACTCCTATTGGCTTTAATATAAATTGTGGATGCTCAGCAGTTGACGGAATCAGCCTTAAAGAGAGAAAATCTAACTTCTTTTTCCCAATTAAGTTAACAGAATAAAATAATATTATAAACAGGGCACCAATGGGGCATCAATTCCTTGCCAATGCAGGGACCTTGGGCATTGGTGCACTGGGGTCCCTCCTGTTCTCTGCCTATGGCACCCAATCGTTTAGTCTTCTGAGTTCTGTAACACTTGGGTTCAATTCTGGTTGTTGGATTTGGAGTGGGGATGGCTGGCTGGATTTTAGTGGCTTGTGAAATACAGGAGGCCAGACTAGATGACCTGGTGATTCCATTGGTACTGACAGTTTCCTGTAGCCTGTGTCTAAAATAATCAGCATTACATGTTGTATCAGTAAAATAAATAACTGAAACTGAAGAATCCCCTCCACGGTATGAGGCTCACCAGGGCTGGGCTCAGGCATAACCAGTGAAAATAGCCAGTTGGGGGTCCTACTATCATTCACTGACCTGGCAATTCACAGCCAGGCCCATCTTCCCATTTCGACTGAGTTTCTTTCATCTCTTGACTGAGCTCCCTTTCGGTAGTGGGAGTAAAATAAGAGGTAGGTTATAGCCTGTCCCTTCTGTATAGCTTATGGCTTCACCCATCAAAAAGCTGGAGCTGAGATATTAGAGGGGTCCAAAAATAATTGCAATGAATAATGAAAGCATTCAAAACATGTTTTTGGTGAGGGTGTAGTCTTCCGCTGTGAATTTGAAAATTGACTCCTTTTTCTTCAGCAACAACAACAAAACCATCAACAAAATGAAAATAGCAAAAATCTTCATACTGTTTTATGAATACTTTAATGCTTGAACAAGCTCATTTCTAAATGAAAGTAAATAGAGCTGAGTAAAAACTGGGAGGGAAAACCATTAATGAAAATGTTATTGCATACTTGTTTTCTGTTAAAGTTCCAACTGAAAATTTTGATGAAAAATCAAATTTAATCCATTTCTAGAAAGAAAGCCCTTCGATGCAAAACGTGTCTTTGAAATTTCAAAATCCAGCCTTTGGAAGTCACAGTTCAAATTTCAAAATTGTCTATATTTCCAAAATAGTCAGTTTGGACAGTCACACAGAGATACACGGTCAGAAGGATGCAAACTCATCTGGAAAAAATAAATGGAGAATATTTTCCATTTGAAAATCTGCCTTAAAAAGTTCCAACACTATCACACAACTCTATTCATGAGACACCTTCCTGTGTGTGTTTAGCATGATCCAAAGCCTACGTCAGTCATTGCAAGCAAAGGGCTTTGAATCAGGACCCTTGTTAATTTTGCTTTTATGTTTCAGTTGGAAACTACATCAGCACTTATCAAAGAGAAGCCAGGATTATCAGCATCAGTTGAACTTTTCATTTTTATAATGGATTTTTTTTAGTAGAGTCTGATGTCAGAATCAGAAATCTTGTTAGGTTCAGGCATCCAGCATGTCAGTCCATAGCAGCTGCTGGTAATTACTGTACAGCTGCAAATTAGAGTAACGTGTCGGAAAACAGCCCTCTGACATAATGAAAACAGTTCAAAGGATACTCCTTACCAAGGGTGTAAAAGTAGCTTCAAAGAATATTTTGAAAAGTATCATTGGAACATTTTTTGCTAACAGTGAGAATACTGCTGTACATTAAATTCTTGATTATTGATGTGGTGTGCCACGGCAGAGGAAGATAATAAAGTTTATTAACTGTATACTGAAGCAGTGAAGTTCAGGATCAATAAAGTGGAACTTCTTATCTTAGAAGAATATGAAAATCTTATTTTCCTTTGTACTTAAAGAAATGACATCAATAAATAATGTGTAGCACACTATTGTTTATGTTGAAAATAGTTCAACAGTAAAAATGACTGAGATTCTCCTGCCTGAGATTAGATTTCAACTTGGTTTTGTGTTCCTAATGTGACTTTATCACATTTCAATGACTTTTAAGGTGTTGCAAAGGTGAGATATTCCATTATTGAAAGTACTTACACTGATTGTAAAGCAATTGCATTCTTATATCTTTTTATCTTAATCTAAAACTCTTGTAACCCTTTTACTCACCTAAACTGCTTTGTATATGGTGCCTTGTTTGCTGCTGAATAGAGGGTGATTATTTGTGGTTCATGCAAAGGTCTATTGTATTGATTGACATATAAAAGCAGTGTAATAAAGAGAAAACTGATGTTGGGTTTTTTTTGTTGAGGGTCACCACTGCTTTAGAGATGAATTTATCCATAACATTTGTAGTACCTGCCTTTAGAGATTTTTCAAGCTTGTAAAACCATAGTTAACTTGTATTAGGGCTCAAGATCATGAACCCCTTATTTGCTGATTCTGTCCTTTCAGTTCCTACCGTATGCCTCAGCAGAATCTGATAGGAAAGTGAAATCAATAAGGTCTAAGTATTCAGGGATTGAGAGAGGTTAGAATTGATTGGGACGAACACACAGAGAGAAAGCAGCCCTAAGAATAAAAAAGGTTAGAGAAAACAGTTATAAAAGAATGATGCGTGAGGTAGACTTGTCATGGCTCCAAATTAACAATGCTAGAGGGAATAAGGAAGGAGTAATCTTATTAAAAGTGTTTGATTTCATTACTACTGCAAGTAAGTAATAATGACATGGGCCCAAGCTACAAATTTCAGATCTAGATCCATATCTGGAGCCATCACTAGTAGCAATGAACATAAAAAGGAGTAGACCAAATGTTGAGTGTGACTTGAAGCCATAGGCTTGCTATGGTGGGGGCAGAGGTGCATTGGACAGGTAAGCTCCTCAAGGCATTGTACAATGAATCCAGAAGTGCTTGATTAACATCACCCACCATTAAACCATGTTACAGGATATAGAATGCTACATAGCTAGACTTCGAAGGCTTTCATTTGTATTGGTAAAGGTAATTGGTAAACATGGATTTCTCCATACACAAACCAACAAAATATATTTCCATTAGTGATAATCAACATTTACAGATAGGCAAAGTAGGAAAAATGCTGCTTGAGAACTTATTAAAGTCAAAAGCCAGTGATCTAGGGATCTTTGGGGTTAGCCTGGTTAGAAATGGATTAGCAAATGAATTGTGAAAATAGTCATAATTTGTTGATTTAGGGATATTTATTTTTGATATTTTAGTGTGATGTTGACAACGAGTTTTAATAGTTTATAAAGCTTTAACTTTTTGAATCTCAACATCTACTGTCATTAAATAATTGTGTGACCTTCCCATAATTTTTGAGTAACTGTGAAAATTTAAATCAATAATCTAAAAAAAGGTTAAAAATAAACATCGACATTATCCATCAAAATTACAAAACAAAAATTTAATTCTGCCAAGCCCATGTATCATATACTCTCCTCCCTCCTCCACACCAGTCCAAGTGTGATTGTTTAGAATGAAGGGGGCAGAGACATTCCTTCTCATCCTCTGAAGTGAGGGTTATTTTTCCCCAACAATTTTCCAGAGCACTAAAATTCAGCAGATATCTACCTAACAGTGACAAGAGGCAGCTGCCACTTTGTGTTCCATTTCAGAAGCAGAATGTTACAGTTTCTCAGTGCATTTTTCTCTGTCTGTTTTTATTTAATATGAAATAATTCTCATCTAGAATGTGAAATACTTGTTTTTCTCTTTGTGCATGGGAAAATAAAATTGTGCTTCTCTGCAAAAACCTTCCTGCTTCCATCTGGCTTCCAGCCTATCATCATGGTTGCATAAGATCTTGTGGTGTGAATATTCACAAGTGTTATGTTTCTCAAACATATTGTTGAACCTTTTGCTCTTCGAAAACATTTTTTAGAATAAAATGTTTCTTGCCTGAATGATTATGGATCATGAATAAAGGGTAACACAAATTCTATCAAGATTAATTCACTGTTTTTTGTCAAAAGAACACTTGCAAATACCTTTTAAAAACACTCTGCTCACTCCAGCCCTATATATGCCTATTTATTTTAAAATATCTACATAATGGTCATGTGCAATGTTAAATTAAAATATTGAGTTTTTTTATTTTGTAGGAAGCCGCTGTGGCCTCCCACGAAGACAGAGCCTGAGGAAGGACACGAGCGCTCTGATTGGCCCAACTCACGCCCTGCCCCGGAGTCTGCCCAGCAACAAGGGACTCGGGCCGTGATAGGACCACCCAGCCAGGCCAATTGGCAGCCGCGGGGCGGAGCCCCAACAGGAAGGGGAAGTACAAAACCCTGGCCCCTGAGCTCAGTAGGGCCCAGACTGCTGCCAGAGGCAGACGTGCTGCCCCACCAGCAGAGGCCTAGGCCAGAACCTAGCCGCCGCCGACGAACCCCGGCCCCACCTGGGCCCGGGGATTGGATAGGGCCCTCGAGAAGCTGGACTAGGCAACCCGGCCAGGACGACTGGGCTGAGTTACCCCGACCCTGAGCCCAGGACCGTGCTCTGGAACCGCCAAATTGGGCCGAGACCCCAGAGCAGCCCGAGTGGCGGGCACCCCCGTAGGCCGGGCCGGATTTGGAGGAACTGCCGGCCGCCGAGCCCCTCCCTGTAGCGGGGCAGGACTTGGAGGAGCTGCCTGAGGCCGAGCTACTCCCAACATACAACGACCTGGAGGAGCTGCCCCCTGAAGAGGAGCTTCCTGCCTTACCCCCAGTCGGTGAGGAAGGACTAACGGCGCTACCCCAGGTGGACTATCCTCGCGACACGGAGGAGGCAGGTACTAGGGTCAGTGGGGAGGAAGTAGCCCAGGGACAGCCACGGCCTGTGGCTGAAACCGCATTATAGTCGGTGTGTTGTGGCGGGAGCCCCGCCAACACAGTGGCAGCCACTTCTGCCACTGTAGGGCCCTGGGCTGTGACGCAGTGGTGACGGGTGGGCCTGCGTCCCCCTCCCCTTCCCCTTTTCCCTAGCCACCCCAGGAGAATTGCTCTCCTGCCCCCGCCTGAAGCCGTTGACACCTCTGCTCACCCTGCCTAGGGATTAGAGCAATAGACTCCTTGTTCACTCGCCCTGCCTGCGGGCCTGAGCGATCCGCCTCTGCTCACCCTGCCTAGGGGTTGGAGCAATAGACTCCTTGTCCACTCGCCGGGCCTGAGCAGTAGACTGAGTGCTCACCCTGCACACGGGTGACTTGCTAAGACTGCTCACTCGCCAAACGCGAGCTATTCTCCTGTCCGTAGGAAGCTGCTCTGGCCTCCCAGGGAGACAGAACGCCTACAATATTTAAAACTGTTATTGCCAAGGAAGTATTTTTCTTTTTTCCAGAGGATGCAGAGCCAATAACTAACCTTCAACCTTGCCTCACCTGAAAATAATTGAAACTCTCCAAGAGATGACAGTATTTGAATGGTATTTTATGTGAAAGTTTGTGTTAAGGTCAGAAAACGTGGCTGGAATTTTCCCAGCATAAAACATAAGTGAGGAAATGCCAGCTTGTCACCCGCCTTCCTGGAAGTAGATTTCATCATGGGCCAGAGTTAAAGTTCAGACTAAGTTCTACTTTGATTTACACCAATATCTGGAGTAACTCTTTCAAATGAATTGACTTTGGTGTAAATAAGAGGAACTCTGGTGTAAATAAGAGGAACTCTGGGTATGTCTGCATTACAATCAGCTTGTGTAGACATAGCTGAGCTAGATTTAATCTAGTTAGTTTGGGTGCTCAGCACAGGCTGGCTGTATGAATAATTATCCAGGGTTAGTGGGGTTGGCTTACATAGCCTATGTTGCTGCAGCTTCACTGAACTGGTACCAAAACTAGCTGGATTAAAGCTAGCTCAAGTATGTCTACATGAGCTCCAGTCACATCCCATGACCACAATCAAGACATATCCTCAGAAACACTAATCGTACGTTTTTATACCCTAATTGTTTAGCATAGGACAAACCATTGCTCAGTCCATGTTCCTGAAACCAAATATAGGCCTTAAACATTCTATCCAAATGTCACTGATTATTTATAATGTTTACACAGTCTTGGTACCAAGACATTTGATAGAAAATGTAGAGTGATTTAAATCAGTTGAGTATGCTAAGGTGTGAGTTTTTTATATTGCATTTCGAATCACAGGGCTAGTCTATACTGGTGGCAGCTGTCGACTGGAGCTTGTGTATCTCCCGTTGATGTACTTATGTTCACGTAGTGCAGCACCTTCAAGCTCCCATGCACTCATCGATGCAACCGTACTCCTTTCGGGAAGGTGAACTAATTGAGTAGACCAGAGAGCGCTCTCCAATCAGCTGAGCGGGTCTACACAGACCGGCTCCAAATGGTGCCTCTGCATTGATGCCTGCCGCTGCAGCAGTGAAGACATACCCAAAATTGCAAACTTCAGCCCAATTTAATTGCTACTAAATACACATGTGATCTTTTCTGGTCTATGAAAGTCTTTTGATTGTACAGAGGTGAATGACTAAAGCAGTGTGTTGACCTGTCCATCAGTCTGCAGAAGTACTATGCTCAAGCAAAAGCCAAATGGGGTAGGAGGGGGAGCTCCTGATCTATATGTGTCACTCAGGATTAAATTTAATGTTTTAGAGCGAGAACCTTGTAAACATGAAGGAAATAATTAACATAATGTTATAGCTCCAGTAGTGCTGGATGAAGGATGAGTAGCATAACACTGTCAGCATACTACTGCCAGATCTGCAGTGCTGCCTCCAACATGATACTTACATATATGAACTAGTGCAGAGGAAGAAGGAAGATGAGCATCAAGGATGTGAAAACTATGATGAGTCCTTCCATTGACTTAAATAGCATTAAAGCAGATGTCAAATTATTATTATTCATAGAATTTCATAGACTTGAAGGCCAGAAGAGACCATAAAATCACATAATCTGATTTCCGGTACATCACAGGTCTTTAAATTTTACCCAGTTACCTCAGCGTTGAGCCCAGTTATTTAAGTATGACTAAAGCATAACTTGGGTTTTCTCTAAAAAGTATCTTCCAGAAAGACGTCCAGTCTCAATCTGAACTCATCAAGAAATGGAGAATCCACCCTTTTCCTTGGTAGCTCATTGCAATAGTTAATCATCAGTAACAGTTAAATATCTTAAGAATGATTCATATTTGTTTATGCTAGATGCTAGAAGGCCCAGTCGCTGCCCCAAAGGGCTTACAATCTAAGGATAGAAAAAGAAATAGACAGAGGTGAACTGAATTGGAGGTGGGGGGAAATTCTTTATATATGTCAGCTATGTTCAATAGAGGTAGGTCTGCAGGGAAGTTTTGCATGTGAAGGAGTGGGGGCCTTGAGGATGAATTCAGGAATCCCATACTTTGTATACATGGCACCATAGAAGAAGGCACTGATCTCTTTATGTGAGAAACCAACAAATAGTTAGTCAAGGGTGGGAATATGCGGAAGCAGATTAGGAGTGGTGTGAATCAAGACAACCTCAGGTAGGGACAGACTGAGTGGGATTACATGTGTAAGTAGCAGCTCACTACTGTGAGTTAAAGCCTTCACAGTCTGGTCTACAGATCTTTGATAATGGAAAGATATTAACCAGTATAAGAGATAAGTAACAATAAACTTTTGCTCTTCATTACAAGAGGTTGGTGATTCTTATTTTGCAGCAATAGTGTTATGTTGTTGTGTTCCCTTCCTGAAGTAGGAGAATATCACTTGAATCTTGAGTGTGCATCATTCTGACTAATTTCCTCAGCTAGTCACATTTGTTACAGGCTTGTAAGAACGTTTATATAATGTAAGCTAACGTACTTTTTGCTTTGAATAGCAATAAGGAGATGAACAGCCCTTTTTCGGAGGCTATGTGTGGTATGGTTTGAAGATGCAACTTTACATAGTGCAGCAGGAATTGCACTAAACTTTAGACTGAGTCTCTGGGGAACTAAATCGGTATTTTATCATGGGCTCCTTGTTTACAGAGCAAAGTAGTACACATAGTAGCCTGCCTTTTTGGTAATATGGTGGATTTTGTTATTTAAAGGGTTGAGCAGATGGAAATAGACTGGGATGCTTGTGCCTGTTCTTTTCTTCCTCAAAATTATTTCTTCAGTGTCAACATGACTGATTCAGTTGAGTTCTATACTAAACTCTTTACTAGGTAGCCTATGCATTCTCTTACAAATGAACATTTGTTTCATGTGCATGAAAATGTACTCATTCAAAAATATATGTATATGCAGCCAGTGGGTGCCTTTAAAAGATAGATTGATAGATTCATTGATAAGCACAGGCCATGAATGGAGAATTATCCATGCTTCTTCTGCAATAATTACTGGTGACCAGCTCTCCAGAAAAAATATTGCTTATTATAACTTAATAAAATTTCTAATGGCTATAGGAAAAAGTCAGGAATCAGGAGAATGGTAGTATGAGTCAGGGTATTACCTAGTACCTATCACAGTAGTATCATTATATATTAGTGAAAATTTAAGGCGCTGGTCATCTCTGATTTGCAAAGGAGTGGGGACACAGGAAAGGAGCTACCTTTTCCACCCACAGGCGAGCCAAGGCTTTTTGGTGTGGTCTGATGGGGCACTTGCGCAGAACTCAGAAGACCTGGGTTCTGGTCCCAGTTATGCTACTGACCAGCTTTTTAACCTCAGGCAAGTCACTTCATCTCTATGTACCTCTCTTTTCCTTCCTGCCACTTATCTGTCTTGTCTCTTTAGGTTGTAAGTTTCTTCAGGGCAGAAGTTGTCTCTTATGTGTGCATAGTGCCTAGCACAGTGCAGGCCTTTAGGCACTACTGTGTACACTAATCCTGAGGGAATTCATCACAAAAAATATAAATTATGCACGCAATATTTTAAAATTCTGCAAAATTCTGTCAATTTTATTTGTCAAATAAATGAGGAGGCTCTAGCATGACAGTAGGGAACATAGGCCACTGGCAGCATGGAGGTGTGAGATCACCCTACAGCCGCCCCCTACCCCTCTCTGCAGGACACGGACTTGGTGGTGAGGCTGTAAACAACCCTGATGCGGTGCAGGGGCTGGGTCTGCCCCAGAAACCCCAGGTGTGGGGCAGGCAGGCTCCGCCCAGCAGGATCCAAGTGTGGAGGAGCTTAGGTTGTCGGGTGAGAGAGTTCTGTGTAGGGTAATCTGGATGTGGGCAGCTCAGTGGGGAGTCCAGGTGCCGGGGGAAATCTGGATGCAGGGGATATGGGACTCTTCAGGGGGGTGAAGGTGATTGGGACTTAGCACAGGGTGTCTGGGTGTGGGGGAAGTGGGGCTTTTGGTGGACTTGAGGTCCAATTGCAGCGGGTTGGGGCTCAGTGAGGTGAGGATCTCACTGGAGGGGACTCATTGGGGTGGTCCAGGTGCAGGAGGTGGGACTTGGCAGGAGAGTCTGGGTGTGGGAGGGTCATCGGGTTGGGAGTTTGAGTTGGGGGGGGCTCAGCAGGGCATAGTCTGGGTGCAGCGGTGGTGGGGCTTGGTGGGGGAGTCAGGATGAATGGGGGTTGGGCAGACAGGGGAGCAGCTCCCCATACAGCAGCTGATGAGCAATGGGGGCAGGAAGTGGGCGTGGGGGATGTGGCGCTTCCTGCAGCCAAGGGAGGTTTCCCCTGCCTCTAGCCCAGCCGGGACTAGTAATTGAAGCCTGGTGCAGGGCATTCCCCGCCCTACTTTTCACTCCCAGTGATTTAACTCTCCGCTGGCTGCTCCAGGTGCCCGAAACGACACACCCAAACTGCTGGGGAGGGGTGCATGACCACTCTTGCAGCTTCCCTTTGCTTCCTCTCAAAAAGTCATTTTTTTTCTGAAAGGAAGCAATGAAATCTATGGTTTGGAGATGAAACTTGACATGAATTCTGCACACGTGCAGTGGTGCAGAATTCCCCCAGGGGTAATATACACATAAAAAATAACTGCTGTGGTGGATGTTGGAGGGACTGGTGCGTGACGTAATATCTTTTATTGGACCAACTTCTGTTGGTGAAAGAGACAAGCTTTCGAGCCACACAGCTCTTCCTCAGGTTTGGATGGAGCCTGGGACAACATAGATGGAACAGTTCCTGAAAGGACAGGTCAAGAATCAGGAAAAATCTATTCCCTATGGAGCCTGTCTAGGTTACAGATGCTGTAGTGGGTGCTATAGCTAAACAGCTTTCATAGGGACTAGGATTCTCCTAATTACTGACCTTTTCTTTCAGGGACTGTTCCATCCATGCTGCCCCAGGCTCCACAATGACCCATGGATTCTGAGAGGAGTGGGTTTTATTACTTTGTAAACGATTGTGCAGCCTGCACATTGCAGAGCTCATGCAGTGGCCATGTCTGCCTGAGGCACAATCCCTCAGCATCACATGCCTGGTCTATGAGGTAACTCATTGCCCCCACTTAGAGCGGTGGCCTAATGCCACATGTAGACTTTTGATCATATTTGAACTTCTGATTTTAAAAAAAATATTTCTACTCATCACAGTTTATTATTATGTCCTTCTTCAGTGTGCCCAGTTTATCAGCAATATAACCTTAGGGTTCTTCTGCCACCACCATTTGCTCCTTGTCTTCATCTCGCCTAAAGTGAACTCACGGCCCATTGGTTCTGTCCAGTTAGGCTAGACAAATTAGATCATATACTTCATAGTACACTGTAGGTTAAATTACCACCATTTCCTGGTCAGTCTATCAAACAGTCTTGATATGCTTCATGTATTTTTCTATTTGCATACCAATGAGACATGTTGTGGTCATACACAAACACAAAGTTCCACTTTAGCAGCAAAGTAATAATAAATGGAATAGTTCTGCTGAAATAATTTTTTAATTTACAATGATATTTTTAAAGTGTAATGGATTTTTTTAACAAGAGGAATGCTGATTAATTACATAGTATTTGCCTTTGCCACTTGGTCACATATGTTTAATGCTGATAAAAATAAAAGGCCACATACAGTATATGTACAATACATATCCCACATTTATGGGGGGTTTTCCTGCCTCATTTGTTGTGTGTGGATGTCTTGTCTTACGATATATTTCTTTCTTCTGAACTAACACATTGGCTGTGTTAGGATTCTAATCCTTAAGGGTATTAAATAAAGTATCTTTACTGACCCAGCAGTGATACTAGCTGTACAGTCTCTCTTCTTTTTCTTCTCCCCACATGCACGCACACACACTTTCTCTCTGTTTTTCCTCAGGTTGTCAGCCTTAGGTTCATTCTTCTTCTCCCTAAAGCTGGTTCGGCTTTGAGGGACATTGTTCCTGTTTTATCTCTCTTCCCAGCTGCTGTCTTGAAAAACCAAGAGTCAAACCTTTTTGTTCAGGTCACTGGTCCTATCTTGAAAATATTGATGTACAACTTACATTGTTGCACAAGTAGCACCTTCAAGCCTCATTAGTCTTGTTGGGACTATCTGCATAAGGATCACTAAAATAAACAAACAAAAAATTGAATGATCTTTCCCTAAACTTGCCTGTATTCCTCTAGAAGGTCCTGAGTCAGAGAGGTGCTGGGCCTCTGTTGTAATCTATAAATTCAGTAGAAGTCAGTGAGTTCTGAGAATACAGGAACTCAGGGTGGATCTATACTTGAAGCACTACATCGATGCAGCTGTGCCATTGTAGCATGTCTGGTAAAGACGCTCAATGCCGACAGGAGAGCGTTCTCCCTTCGGCATAAATTACTCTATCTCTGCGAGACATAGCGCCGGTGTGGATAGCGCTTAGGTTGCTGTAACTTGCGTTGCTCAGAGGGATGTCTTTTTCACACCTCTAAGTGACATAAGTTAGATTGACTTAAACTGTCGTATACACCTGCCCTCAGGATAAGTATGAAATTTACATAAGACAACCCCTCATTTCAGCTTTCTGGGATTAATTTTACAATCTAGCAATACTAGCTACTTTCTTGTTGCTTCCTAGAACCTATGTGGTGTTTCAGAAATTGTTCTTAACTATGATTGAGTTTAAATAGCAATTAAGTAAAAACAGAGGATTTTTCCCAATTTTCCTAAACAGCTACTATTAAATGATTTCCACTAGCATTTCTTTACACATGTAAGGAAACTGATTTCAACTCTGTGCACATTCCTTTTGTGTTCATTTTATGTGAATATTCTAGCAAGTGAGTTTTTACTGAGATGAATGTTCACTGTAACAGTGAATGTTAGATTAATATTTTCCAAAAATCATAGAAAACCTGTATTAAACTTTCTGGGAATTCTTAGTTATATTTGTCCAATCAGAGGAAAAATATACCACATGACCCACTTGTCCAATCAAAATTCACCACCATGGCTTTAAATGTGAATATCAAATCTCACAAATTATGAAAAACTATTCATCAAATGATTGTTATGAATATTTCTGAATTATAAATTGCACATCATTATAACATTTGTGAACAACTTGAGAACAGAAAACAGGTGACATTTGTTATTAATTGTTTGAATAAACTAAACTTTAGTAGTTTAAATTATTATTTGGAGCTACTTACAGTACATGGAACAAGCTAACCCAAAGACGCATGTGGTACAGTGTGCACTTGTTGCAAATAAGTGACTATATTAGCATATTTCTTTGATGTGTGTATTATCTACAAGTCTGCAGTAGGTTAGCACTGATACAGTAAGTATTAATGATAACAAAAATTACATGAAATCCAAAGGGACAGGAAGAAGTTCTTGGTGGGATGATACAAACAAGTACAACCTTTTAACACAGCAATTATTTTTCTTTTTTCCTAAATGCTTTTAGGGGGAAAATAGCTAACGGAAATGGTTTGTAAATAGTATAGTATGTGTGTAAAGAGAGGCTCAGAGCATATGCACATGCCAAACAGAGGCGCTCTGGTTATTTTCTTAACATTGCATGTGAACAAAAAAGTCTGATGCTTTGGAAAGTCTGAATGTCAAAACGCAGCATGTCATTTATGGACTAGATAACTGGCAAAAGTGATATGGTGTTGCAAAAGTGTCGAAGGAATTAAACAAAGGCGGTCTGTCAAAGTGTGGTTTGTGCTGAAAAAACAATGCCTCATGCTATAAACCTGGGAGTTATGTTCTTCATTATTACAGCAGTTTTGGAGTAGCTTGTGATTCCAAAGTTTATACAATGCTATTTTGAGACTATTTTTCAGTACACAAGTCTCTTAAAGGTATATTGATCCACTTGTCTAGAATTAATTTTCAAACACAATGAAAGGATCATATACAGTGCTCATATTATGTGACACGTCAGTATCTTTTTCCAGTGCAGCAGTAAGAGTGCTCCCCCCAA
Organism: Emydura macquarii macquarii; assembly: GCF_026122565.2. Taxonomy (NCBI): domain Eukaryota; kingdom Metazoa; phylum Chordata; order Testudines; family Chelidae; genus Emydura; species Emydura macquarii. The sequence goes on from NW_027133614.1 coordinate 7,473,693, forward strand.
GCTTCTGCCCATCCCACAGAATTGGGTTTGAATGCTTGCAGAAGCCCATGTTGGCTAAAAAGAAACTTGAGGATATGAAATGATCTTTTTGTGTAAGGTTGTTTGATGTTGGCATTGAACCACAAACTCAGGAACCATTTTTACACTTGAGTAATATTTTATAGCTGCTGTTGTCAGAGCCTTTCTGTGGCCCACCTCCTGCAAATGCTCAGATGTGAAGGACATATGGGACAGATATACCTTGAATGATTAACATACTAATTTTCCTTTGGTTCTCATAAAATTGGAAAAGTTATCAACCTCTTTTTATCCCAAATGAAGTAAAGGCAACAAGAAAATGGTTTCACATCACGTGAGACATTTTGTCTAAGTACCCACACATCAGCCAAGGTCGGGTGTTCCCTTCCCCCAAAATAGAAACTAGAATGACTAAATGAGAAGATTGTATGCAATGTAGTTGTAGCCCTGTAGGTGCCTGGATATGAAAAAGACAAGGTATTGCTAATACCTAGGCAAGAATCTCTCATAATCTGTGTGTGGGTAAAACGTCTTTCTCCCTTCCAGACTACCTGAAAAGAACTCCAAGTTAAGGGTGACTGCCTGCTTTCTTATGCAAAGTAATCCATTTCATATTGTGAATGGATCAAGAGACGGACAGGGAAGTTAATATCAATTACTGGCTGTAAAACTGAAGGTCAAATTGGAGAAACTACCCCAAGCCACGTTTTCACTCCAGAGAATAAACTATATATTGTTTTTCTTGTAAATCAAATATACCAAGGATACTCTTTCTCCCCAAATTAGAATCTGCACATTTGTTTGACTTGCGAGTCAGATATATATCCTTCTATATGTGGAAAATATCTCTTGTTGTATGGTAAGCAAGTCCCAGTTAATGTGAAATGCTTATGTATTATCAAAAAATATGTGGAGTGTGTCCTCCAAATTTAGACGTTTATAAGAAATTTGTTGGTTTTCATTGCAAATAATTGTTGCACTCTGTACTAATAGGAATTATCTAGCACAAGGAAGGAGAAATGTTAAAACATATAAACCAGGGTATAACTTTGGGATATTAAGAGAAATTGCTTAAAAGGTGGTCCCAATTGATAGTAGGGGCTAATAATGAAATACAATCCTTGAAATAAATCAAATTTAAAAAGCTTATGATAAGAAAAGGATTGGAGAAATCTGTTATACACCAACACCATTTACTGGATACCAATGGAAGCAGCAAAAAAACTGAAAGAGCTAAAACCTAAGCAGTCACTTGGCATGTGTCCAAGAGGAATAAGAAGGTGGCTCCCTCCTACAAACCCTGAAATAAAAGGTATATAAACTGAAGTCACTATGTCCCTGTCTACACCTACCTCCGAGATTGGGTGGCAGTTGACCAGAGTTACGCAAGCTACGCAAAAAACTTGCATAACTCCCGTCAACTTCTCTGCTTCTCTTCTGTGCACCGTTCCCATCGACGCAGAGCTACGCCACTTGAGAAGGTGGTCTTAATACGTCAATTTCTGGATCGACTGAGAGGGTCTTCACTGACTGCTCAGTTGATCCAGAGAAATTGATCTAACGGTGGCGAATTTGCCACCGTCAGTGACGATGTAGCCTATATGCTCAGGAGAGTTGACTGAAACCAACAAGAAGCTCAAGAGTTGGGTGACTGATGCCTGGACCAGTCATGTGGAAAGGATTCTTCCCCCTTTTCCCCTCTGGAAAGAGGATAAGAAAACATTTTAAAAATGGTATCTCCCCTTCTGTTCTATAGTCAGACCACAAGCAACCATATTTTGTATTTAAATATCTTTATAAATACAAGCAAATTGGCCTGAGAGAGATTGAAAACACTAACTTTACTCAATGGCTTTTAATATTCTAAACTTGTCCCCTTTGGACCAATTTGTCACAGGTAAGTAACCACACTCTTTAAAGCGCCTTAAAGACAAGTGCACTCTTGGGCATGTGATAAATGTCTTCGGTATTAGAGAACTGAGATCATAAATAAATCTTGGTAATTTTCACTGTTCCTTGATATGACTGTTGAGCCTCAACTCTAGTTTGTGATAATTGCTTGCAAGGCTGTATTTTCTGTGTGTTATACACAAGTGGTTGTGTCTACGCTTGAATGGTGAACTGTTGATGATATATAAATTTCGTTCTGGGTGAATTAAATTGTTGGTTCGTTAAGAATAAGCAAGTGTCCTGAATGAAGAAATACTGTTTAAGTTAAAAGATGACCTGAAAAGAACCTAGACTTGAAACTAATAAACTAATGCTCCCAAGACTAAAAAGGGGATTTTCTAATGGATTCTATTGTATATGACAAACCTAGTTAGTTAGATTTCAGCTGTAAAATTTAACTGGCATCCTGTAAAATTAATAAATTGGAGCACTTTTCAAATTTACATGGTCACATGATTAATTTTACTGACATATTTACCAATTTGCAGAACCTGGGTCAATATTCGTTTGATATATTGTGTCTTGCAATGCTCATATTTATACGTGTGAGGTAGCTGATGAATTTTTTAAGAGCAAATCACCTCTTTTTTTTCCATACAAATATTTTTAATAAAACAATCAGAGAGAGAGGAAAACAGAAAATATTTTAAATTAGATGGAATTGTTTCTAAATAAAATTATTCCAGAGGTTAGTGGAACTTAACCCATGTGGGATGGTGTACCCAAAGTTCTCTAAATTAAGTTCTCAGATGACATTTTCTATAATTGAATATGCTATCATCTACATTAACACAGTAAATTGAAAGAGGATCCTGTGTTTTCTCCACTATTATTTTTCATAGATCTATTATCTTTTGAATATGTGTAATGCCTTAACTTCTTTCTTTGTGCTTTAATCTCATATTCAGTTAATAACCTTGTTAAATAAAAAAGGCAAAACAAATGTCATCATTTGTTTTTTCTTGAGTTCTCTAGTTGTGTATGAGCATGGTTTGGGGATAAGTGGTGGTAGAAGGACTGGCAGAACCAGTGGTTAATGAACCAGTACTGAAGGGGATGGTGATTCAAGATTTATAAGATTGTTGGGAAGGTCTGAAGGTCAGTAGGACCAGGTAATCATGTTCACAGTTACTGTACAGATGATATAGGAGTATATAATTATAAATGAAGGGGATGAGGTATTGCCTTTAGGAAAGTAATTCCAAATGGGATAGTTCTATTTTCTTATTAACCATTTCAAATTATAACCAGCCAGTGAGAGTTCAATTTGTATGTACCTTTTCATATCTAGCCATATGATGGGGTGTTTACCCCACACTTGCCATGAAAGGGTTAATGCAGACTGATAAGGGGGGCAATTAACCTGACAGGACACAGCTGAGGGGAATCACATGGCTGAGTGAGTGAGGGAGCGCATCTGAGGAGGAAGGAACTAGGCTGGATTTATAAAGCCAGGAAATTGGAAGCAGCTAGAGAAGTCTGCCTGGGAGAAGGGCCAAGTATTTGGAGATTGCTGAGGCAGGAAACCTATAGTTACTCCCTGGCCAGAGGGAGTTAGGAGATAGCAAATTCAGAGAGGAAGTGGGGTGAGTGCCAGATGGTAAGAAAAGGGCTCAGGGAAAAGCAGTAAGACCCAGGAGGGATAGATATTGGCTGCTGATTAGAGGGTTTCCTGAGCTGGAACCACAAGTAACTAACCTGGGTTTCCCTGCCAGCCACTGGGAAAGTGGCACCAGCTGGGCAGAGGATGGGAAGACTTCCTGAGCCTGTTCATAAGATGGGACTTTGATACCCTGAAAGGGGAAACTGCTGAGGGACATGGCTGAATGGATGAATCCTGAAGAGGCCACACCAGCTCCTGGGAAGGAGAAGGGCTGCAGACTGAGAGAGCAAGACAGGGAGATGGAGTGTAACCAGGGGAAGGGTCATCAGCTTTGCAGAGCTAATTCCCAGAATGACCAGGAGGAGGCATTGTCCTGTGGCGAGTAGAGAAGCTCAGCATAAGGCATTAAAATCCCTCACATATCTTGTATTATTTGCTGCTTTCTAGACAGTCTGTTGCAGTCATATATTAATATGTTGGCTCTGCAGGTAATACTTCCTTGCCAAGCAATTTGTTTGATCTCCATCCTATTTTACTTTGCTTTTCTTAAGGTAGGTTAATTCTGTGGATCTGCAATATAGCTATGTCTCTTTATATTCAGTAGTCTCTTCCCACACTCTGGGACAGATGCTCAGGTGACATATGCAAAGTGCAGGTCAGAGAATGTGTATAAACTGGCTTAAAACTCTCTATGAGCTGCCATAACTCTGTCACTGCATTCTGCATAGTCATTCCCCCTGCAATGTGTTAGAGAAAATTTAGGACTGCTCTAATTAATGCTCTAATTTATGCCAGCCCTTAATGGCTATAAAGTGCTGAAAATGCAACAAAGGATAGGCATGATGTAGTGACATCTCAGTCATGACCCCTTTTGCATGCTATATCAGCACGTTGGTGAATGGTAAAAGAGGTCCTGCTGGAGGTTCACCTGTATGCTAAAGCCATCCTCTCTAGGGTGGCGAGGTCAAATTTACAGGTGGATTCCACTGCAAAGTAGCTGCATCCTGTTGGAGTATTCTGTATATTAACTGTAAAATTGCATTTTCTTTCTTATAGCAAGGGAGGTGATTAGCAATGTTCAAATAATGAAATCCAGATTAATGAGCCAGTGGTAGCTTCTGAAGTGATTTGGTGTACATCTAAGATGCCGGTGGCAAATAGTTGAAGAAGACATGAATGTACAATGTGATCCATAGTTTGACACTGGTTTGTGTGTTGTCTCGAATTACAGAGGTTTAAGAGATGATAGCATCTGTCAAGCAATGTTCTGAAATGAGTCGATGCAGACCATTGTTTCTAAAGCAGGTTGAAGGTTCTTCTGTGGGGTTGGCAACCAGGTGTGTATGTGGGCCTTTAGCATTACCCCGAAATTCTTTCCAGTGAGCCTCGGGATTGAATGAGGACATCTTAAGAGCTTCAGCCCGATTCCCAAAAAGGCTCGGAAGATTTCAGATGTCTTCAGAAGGGTCTGCAGGTCCCTATACATTTGGTAAATTCAGGTTGGGCTACTTCAATTGTACTCATGAGCTGTATGTGTGTGTCTGGATTTTTGGATATGTACTAGAGTGGGCAACCATTTGATGGGTGTTGATTTTAATGTTCCTGCTGTAATTCTCTCCACACATTGAGCTTCCAGCCAAAGATTTGTATGTATGTTAGCTCTCTCCCTAGACTGGTGTGCCATATTCAGCAGTCAAGTACACCAGTGGTGTTTCAAGTATGTTTGTAGTAGAACCCCGTGTTGTGCCCATGAGTTTTTGGACAAAGCTGATCCTTGCTTTTACCTTTTCCTGTGTCTCTTCCAGGTGAGATTTAAAAGTCAGGCTTCTTTCCAAAGTTACATTCAAGTACTTCAGACATGGTTTATTTCAGACCTATTGACCACAAAAGGTGATATTAACTGGTTTCTTGGCAGCTTTATTTAAGTCAAAGTCTGTTGCCATGGATTTGGAGGCATTGGGGCAGAGCTTCCAGTACTAAAAATATTCCACCATTATCTTGAGGTGGGTGGAAAGGATGTTTCCAGTGGTGGTAGAACCGAGTGAAAATAGCTAAAAGAAAAGCACTTTGGGGCAAGAAGTGTCTCTCACTCTGTGTTTGTACATTGCTAGTGTAGGGACTCCAAAGTACTTCTGTAAAACTACTAATAATAAAGTGTAAAGGTCGCATTGAGTCTGTCATTTTCCACAAGGTATTCGTAATCCCTCCTCATGCCATTTTTAAGAGTTAGCCATCTGTAAATGGCAGTTTAGATGACATTATGGCTTGTACATAAACCTGTTATGATTATGATTTATCTTCTCATGCTTTCTTTGCTACTGACAGGTTTATGTTGAGTGCATACGTCATCTTTCACTGACAGAGGGCAGCGGCTTTCTTGGATATGTCTTTGAGCATCACTCTGGGAAAGGATGTAGCCAGCCCTTAATCATGGGTTCATTAATTGATGCTTAATGACAAGGGTGATATACCTTGGTGAAATTTACATGGTCAAAAAAAGAAACAAATAATTTCAAAGCCGCCAAATATCCATAATAAAAACGTTGTCTTTTACACAATAAATATATTTGAACTAAAGTAAGATGCCGTAGACTGGATTGTGTTCTCCCTTACACCGGTAATTCTATTGAAGTGAGGCTAGTATAAAACAGGTGCAAGAAGAGAATCAGGCCTTCTGTCTTAGCGGTACCTTAACATTTATGCTTTCCCTGTTTCCTTATTGTACATTAAAGTCATCTCTGCTGTGCTCAAACTGAAGTTCTTGAAATGTACTCAAAATAATAATGATCAGAAGCTCTCCGAAAGCTCCAACACTATTGTCTGGTGGCATTCAACTTGCACTGATCACAAGAGCATCTAGTTCATTTATCTCAAAAAGATAGTCAATGAGTCAGAAATAGCCTCCTATAATCTACTTTGAGTGCCGGTGGCGTGTGTTTTGTGAGATCATATAGACTGAAATTCTGTAACACATAATGTAAATATTACAAATAAAAAAGACACACCCTATTTCAAGTATGTAGGATGATCCGGCCCTAATATAGTATAAAAAATGACAACAGTAATGAACATCTAAAATAACTATTTAGGAAATGTAGCGTGCAGTGGTAATAGCCACCTATACCAAGAAAGCATTAATTGCATTCTGCATAGGCCAGGACATGGAGGGGCAACTGGTGCATAGCCTGCATGGATTCCATCTGTTCACAACGCTGCTGCAAAAGCAACTGAAAACACAGCCACAGGGAGCAGTTAACCCAAACTAGCAGAGGCAGCAAGATTAACCACGGTGAGATTGACAAGACTCCCACTTTGAGGCACAATTCTCTTATTTTGAGGAAAGGCAACAGCGACCACATCTGCCCTTGCCTCAAGAGTGTACTCAGGCATCAACCTGTTCCAGAAATTCCTGCATAGAAAGTGATGAGTATATAGTATGAGGGGAAAGGAAGAGTCAAAAATACAACTATTTGGCCTGTGAGGAGGATGCCATTTGACAATGTCGAGATCGCTGGTGGTGAGGCTGGGTTGCTCTTTTTCCACAACCTCCTTCACCTCCTGCCTTTTGTGCTCCCGCATTATGGCTGCTCCAGTTGCTATTGGCCAAATTTTCAAGGGCACTAAGCATCAGCAGCGCCCATTGATTTAATGGGATTTGTCAGCATTCAGAACTTCTGAAAAATCGACTTGGTGTGAGAGAAGCATGTAGTGCAAGGGGCACTGTTTCTTTTACGGACTGTACTGCAGTCACTTCATTCTCCTCTGACTTCTCATTTTATCTGGAAACCGTAACCCTCTCCTTCATTCCCAGGAAGTTTAGACTTTATACAATTGGGAGGGAGGCTTTCTGCTGGCTATAGTGAGGAGAAAAGAGGTGGGGATTGAGGAAGAGCTGCACTGTCTGAAGTACCTTGCAGTAGAGTTTAGAGTCTATTTGTATTTAATTTAGTATGGCAGGTTGCACCTCTCCTTTTCATGGAATCTATGGAAAAATGTGTGTGGTTTAGAAGAGGGGAAAAAAATGCTGTTCTAGTGAGTTTTTACTGTGCTTATATTATACTTTCAGTTTAGTTTCTCTGTCCTCACCCTGCAGTGATCTAAGTGCTGGTCAGACTCATGGAAGAAGAAAATAATATCTTGCACTTCTAATCAACTTTCACTGAGGATTTTAGTGGGTTATAAATGATTGCGGCTCACAATACTCTCTGAGGCAGCTAATGTAGTATAGCCATTGGCAAACCCAGTGAAGTTTGAGATTTTGCAGTTTTTCTTCCGCCCCTGCTGACAATAACTAATTGCTTACAATATATGAACCAGAAATTGTATGTACTTGTATTGCTTACATGGCGGTTGAGTGACCAGTCATCATAACATCTTCTAATATACTTTTCACAGCTGCAAAGTGCACTGCAAGACATTTAGCTAGTATGCCATACATCTTCATTTAGGAGCTGCAGCATCAATTCAATTTAATTACTCCCCCCTGCAGCATGTTACAGGTGTAATTACTTAACAGGAGTGGTTAGTAATTGAGCTTTGCTTCTCAGACAATGTATTTGTGTCCTCTCTGTATTAAAGGCAAGAAAATCTTGTTTTACTTGGATATGGTGGAAATAGTATGATATGGGGTGGCTCAACATCTCTAGACATGAAATATCTAGACATGAAAACTTTTAAATGTTTTATCTAAAGAACTTCTGAATGCACAGCTGTAAGTACCTCAAGAAAAACCAATAGACCTGTAAATTATCTAGCCAAGGTACCATGCACTTACGCACAGGATTTTCAGTATTGCAGGCAGTTTCTCAGGATTCATTTGCAGGGTACATTTGCCAATGGGTATGAGTTTCTTCCTTGTTCACTTTGATTCTAAGATTAATGGATTCCCTGCTCCATTTCCTAGTTGTCAGACTTCTGATTTATTTAGATGATAATCTGATAGCAGCTCCCCAAGGAAAGAGACTGCCATGCCATATCATACTCTCAATCCACTTGCTCTCTGCCCTGTGGATTCTAATCAACAGAGCAAAGTCAGTTGTACTACCATACAGTTTACTAAATTTTCTAGCCACTTAATCAGTTTATCCTTATAAACATGGAACCAACTTCATGCAAAAATATCAAAGGGTGTTAGAAACAACTTTGCCAAAATTAAAGATAAATCAGAATGACTGCTGTGGGTAAGTAATATCTGGGAAAGTTTTTTTTTTCTTTAAGGTGCTTTCTAGTAAACTGGGATAACATGGTTTGTTTCAAAGAAAGCAGAGCATAGTTTTGATCTATGAATCAATTTTATCGCAACAAATTCAATCATGGAGAGAAATGCCCATTTATCTTGCACATAGTGGTTTCCCTTGCATCTGTATTGCATTAGTCGACAAGGGATTTCAAAAGAACCAAATTTGGAATGTTTGAGGCAATCTCTAGTAGATCATCCTAAACAGGTTTTTTTGGTTTTGGGGTTTTTGGGTTTTTTTTTTTTTTTAAAGTAAAGAAATCTCTTGGTAGGCATCACTCTGTGGAAATTTGAGATGAGTGAAATTTGAAAATCTTCATTTTATTAAATAGCCCCAATTTTGGATGCTTACCTGAAGCTTATGTAAACCTCTTGGGTCTGTAAACTGTCTGGAAATATTCTGAGAACATCTCTGCTCTCTGTAATCCAGCACATCTTGCTCTGATGCTGATTCAAGTGCAAAGGCATATAAAAACAGATATATCCAAACATTTCAGAAACTTTAAAAGATTTGATTCTCTCTCTTTCCAAAAAAAACCAAAAAACAACAAAACAACCCTCCCCACAAAACAAACAAAGAAAAAGGTTCAGCAGTGTGGAAGAGTTTCTTATTTTCAGTCCAGCATGTTTGTTGCTAATGGATATACTTACTTTACAATATTTAGTTAAATAACATATTTCATACAAACTGAATTCCAAAACACTCTGCAGAGTTACTGTAAATAACTGTTAGTGAACAGAGTTAAATAATACACTTTGGTGCTGCTATTTTTTTAATAGGTAAGTATGCATAAGAAGAAAGCACGCTTTCACACGAGATTTGAAATACGGTAGAAAGCCAATGAGAGTCATTGACCACTCTTCTAGATGGCAGGAGACTTTCCAGAAACAATTCCAAGCAAAACACACAAACTAGACAAGGGTAGAAATCAATGGTCAACTTTCACATTGGAAAGAGATAAATAGAGGGGACCCCCAAAGATCAGTACTGGGACCTGTGCTACTCAACATGGTAAAAAATGATCTGGAAAAGGGGATAAACAGTAAGGAGGCAAAGTTTGTAGATTATACTAAATTTCTCAATATAGTTAAGTCCAAAGCTGACTGTGAAGAGTTGCAAAGCAATCTGGTATAAATGGGTGACTAAGCACGAAAATGGCAGATGAAATTCAATGATAAGTGCAAAGTAATGCACATTGGAAAAAATAATCCCAACTATACATACAAAATGATGGTCTAAATTAGCTGTTACCATTCAAGAAAGCGATCTTGGCGTCGTCATGGATAATTCTATTAAAAACCTCTGCTCAATGTACAGCGACAGTCAAAAAAGCTAACAACTTTAGGAACCTTTTAAAAAGAGATCCCTGTTCTGTTCATTGCCTCTGAAGCATCAGGCATTGGCCACTGTCGGAAGCACCACTGGTCTGACCCAGTATGGCCTCTCTTACGTTCTTGTATAGCTCCTGTAATGAATTGTAATAGTCACTTCACAAAAAAGGAAACTATTATTGTTTGTATTATAGTAGCACTTAAAGACCCCAACCAAGAATGGGGTCCCTTTGTACAAGATATTCATACATATGGTAAATAATAGCCTCTGCCCCCTAATAGCTCACAATCTATATAGACAACAAGGGGAAACAGGAAGTAGTATATGCACATTTAACAAATGTGAAACTCAGGCAGGAGATAATATGACTTGTCCAAACTCTCTGTGGCAGAGATAGAAGTAGAACCTGGATCTAGAGCTGGGCAGGAAATTTTCCCATCCAGTGATAATTGTCAAGATTTCAAATTTTTTCTCCTACACCTCAGAACAAAACAGACCTTTTAAAAGTTGTAATGAACTATAAGAGATATTTATCCTATAATACCCAGTATCCTGGGGGTTAAAGCACTTTATTGCCCTACAAAGCTCAGTCTCTCATAATTTTGGCTACCTGCCTAGGCTCTATTCATATGGTAAGAGCAGGATTGATTGTGGCCAAAAGTTGTAGATCTTTTCTCCCCTATGTCTATCTCTTCCCCAATCTCTCCAGTCCAGCTGGGATCTCCTAGCATGAATGGCTGGATGAATCTGGAAGGCTGGAAGTACAGACTGATCCCACATTGTGATCCTGAGTACCAAAGAGAGAAGACACTCTCCCCAGGGATCTGGTGTGCTTGCTCCCTGGATAGTCCTGGTTAAGTTATAGTATTGTCTCTTGGGTGAGAGATGAGGGGAATACTAACTACATTATCAGATATTTTAATAGTCTTGTTACCTTTTCTGTTGTAATTTTTATTTTACTTTTTCAAGGTTCTGTTTTTACTTTACCTTTTCATAGGAGGCTTTTGGTCAGGAGTCCCTATAAGTACACATCGTCGTCTTCATTATTTTCATTATTATATTCCCTTCTAATTAAACCTGTTCATCCCATTAGTCCTTACATGATCTTTAGAAAGCCAGCTAAACAAGTTAGCAAGTCAGAACAAATGTAGCCTTCTTCTTTAGCCTTTGTAGATTTTGCCATACACTATACTGATGGTCACGGAGATGCTGCAAAATATCCTATTTTGGCTTTGTCTAGATTTGGCACAGGTGACAAGTACAATATAATATATAATATAATACTATATACAATATAATTCTGAAGAAGTTCTGTGTCCATCTGACTTGAGTATAGACTGTACAGTTACCCATTGACAGTAATGGGTAAATCTCAAATTAAATTGAACAGTTCTTCCCCACTCTTATAGCCAGAAACTGTAGCTTGCTCAGGTAACACAAAGGGAGTGAAGATTTCTCATAACACACGTGATGTGGGGCATAATTGGTTTCTATGTCTCTTCCCCAGTTGAGGGATAGGGAGGGACATGCAGAGAGCAGGATTGGCCAGAGGACATTGCAATTGGCTATCCCCAGCTGATAGATGGTCCCTCAGTATCATTGCCAGCTGTACCCATGGACAGCCTGGTTTTGGACAGAATTCTGCTATTCTGTGATTGTACTAATTACTGAGAATTTGGCCCCTAGTTTCCATGCTGGTTTGTAGCTATCCCTTGCAATCTCTATCCACTACAGACTCTTGAAGTATGACCTGATTTTCAAACTCCTTTCAGCCTTGATTTATGCAATTTCTGCCTGTCTTGTTTTTGACAGGAGTCCTGGTTTTTAATGGGCAGACAAATGACAATCTTGCTAACCAAATCTCAGCTTAACAAACTGATTTAAAATTCTGTAGTGTAGGAAATATTTTTTAAAATGTCTTTGCAGAACATTCCCTTCTCACAAAGTCTCTGGCTGAGTAGAATCTTTTCACTAAGATGTTTTTTGTTTAAACTCTAAACTCCTATTTTGCTCAGCACAACCCTAGTACCATTTCTGAGTCATTTTGTCAGCCCCAATATTACTTATTCACATTAGATATTTCAGTGTATCTATTTCCCCTCATAATATTTTTTTTTTAGGAAATGAGTTTGGTTTCTCTGTATGGATATTATCTGACATATATAATTTGGGATTTTTAACCTTCAGTTTAAAATATCATCCCCATGATTGTGCAGCTTGAATCATAAAACTGGTCTATAATGGCTTCCTATTTTTTCGCTGTAAAATTCACATCAAGATGTATCCTTTTGTAAAGGCACAGAAGAACAGAAGTTTGTCTGGCCCTGTCCGGTTTCATTTTCTTTTGATCCTGGATAAAATGAACTCTGGCAGCTGCCGGTAAAAATATCTGTTATTTTTCCCCCTATTCATCCTGAGATGAGCTTCTATTAGCCGGACAGTTTGAAAAGCTCTATGATCAAGACCACCAGACTTTCAGGGGTTACTTATGTAGTTAAATATCAGAAAGTCTCGTCCTGACAAAATTATACCCTAAAAGTAGTAGTAACCAGTGAAGAACTACATATGGGCTTAATGCTGATCTCAATTATGTCAGCCTATGGTAACTCCACTAAGTCAATTGAATGACTTGCACTAGTTAATTGAGATCAGAATCTGGCTGTTTTGTAGTAATTCAGCATTTACCATGTTGAATCTGTTATAGGGCACATCCAGTATCTTCATAGTAGACAGATAATCTTCTGGGGCATAATCCCATGGTCTTTATTTAGTCAATAATCCCATTTGAATCAATGGAAGTTTGCTTGGGTCAAATAGGCATTAGGGATTGGTTTGACTAACAGTTTAGGCTGCCCTATAAAGACACAAGCTTATCACTTTAAGTCTGGATCTTTTAATTTCCTTTATTATTAGGGACTGTAGTTAAAATAACAGAATAAATGAGGAATATCAAACCTTAAATTTTACTGTAAAGGCAACCTCGACAGTGAAAATAATTAAATGAGAAATGTTTGAAGTACAGTCTAAAACTTTCTACATTGTTTTTTTTTCCTTCCAATTCCCAACAAATAAAAAAAAATGCTTAGATACAGATAATTTTATTTTTGTTTTGTTTGTTTTATTTCTAATAGATAATCTTTCTGGAAATTAATGTTTCAATTAATTCATGCAAATAAACATACTAAACACTGAATGCTCAGTCATTGTTAATTTAAAATGTTGTTTTTAACACTAAAAACAAAACAGCAGAAAGGTTTTAATAAGTAGCTGGTATTTGCTTATTAAAGCACAATGATCATTTTATAAAAAGCTAAATTAAATAGATCTTTGCAACTCTTAAAAGCCTATTTTGAGAATTCATTATCATGTAAATGATTGTAACTACTCATATTACATATTCAGTATGTACACATACAATATATATCATACCAATATATTGCAGAGTATCTTAACTTCAGTAGGTATTTTAATAATTAATGTATACTCTAAAGTATAAATCAGTAATGGGTATAAAGTCAGTCACATCACTTGATTAGGTTGAATGATTAATGTTTTCTCAATCTTAGGACATAGTTGCCTACATGGAACATGTCTGATCATTCAACTCCTGATTGATCACAATTCCAATAATTATCATAGGATGCTTTGCCACATTGCATAGAAGAGGAACAGTTAAACCTCCATATTGCATTGTAAGACATAATGTTGGCAATGTCTTCATCTAACTGAACTGGTAAACTGAACTAAATATTCCAGGATGAAAGGATCACTTTTCATTTACAAAAGAGTAATTCCAGTAGAAACCAAACATCTTGATAGAGTTTTGATTTGTCTTCACTATACAGGTCAACAAGGAATAGGAAATGGGGCATAACTGAAGCCATCTACAGTTGATAACACTTCATACTGATTATGGAGATATATAACCAAATGACTGCATCAGTTTAAAAACCTTACAGATAATAGACAGACCAAAAATGTGTGCTAAGTCCTATTTTGTAAAAACACAAGGTCATAACTTTCTAGAATGAAACATTAAGAAAAACTGATTTTCAGTTACATTTATGGAAACCCATTGCAATTAGTGGGTTTACATGGATGGAAATGAGTGCAGAATTTGGCACATTGGGATACGCTCAAGGGAAATTATACTTAAACAGGTCATGTGTATTCTATTAATTTTATGTGCCTTTAGGTTATGGAATCTATACCTTGCTTTTGTTTTTTAGTAGAGGCTCAATAATGGAAGGTGCTGAGCACTAAGGCCTTGATACATCAAAGTATTCAAGCCTGCACTTCAATTAAGCATGTTAATAGTCCCTGTGAGTTGAGGCTCAAGCCTTAAAACTAGACCCTCCATGAAACCAGTAGGAGTTGGTCCATTCCCTACCACCTATGAGACTCAAACCTAGTAGACCACCCACTGATAGCCATCACCGAGGATAAATGATGGCACGTTAAGACCCAGAATTTTTGAATGGCCTTTAATGAAGAGTTTTTTCATTTTTATTTGTTTAATCTAAGTTACCTGAGCCCTTAGTTTTAGACATGCTGAACACACAATTTCCAGGTGAAAATGTGGGTTAAACCCTCTTAAAGCCATATGCTGCTGATGTTACTAAAATTTACTTTGATCTGAATAGCCTGTTAATATTGCTAACTTCTAATTGTATGATTGAGGATTCGAATCTTTGGTGACTCTATGCTGTATTCCAAAGATTGGGGATATAATTAAGGCTACGAATCTGTTATGGGTTCTGTGATTTTACAGGACCTCTGTGACTTCTTGAAAATTCCAATAATTGAGCCCAGGACCCAAGGCCCACCACCAGTAACTTAGCTTTATGGAGTCCTCTGTGGTGAGGGGGCCCAGGCAATGGCCCTGCTTGCTACCCCCTAATGATTTATTGTTTCCCACAGCCTGTCCGTGATTTTCAATAAAAATACCTGTGCCAAAATAGTGGCCTTAGGTATAATGAGAGATTCCATCCCATTGTGGCTGTTCAGTTCTCCAAGTGCACAAAGTATGTGTATCCCTTATGGGCACTAGATTCTAAAGCAGCTCAGTCAGTCTCTTGTGAGAATGGCAGCTGTGTGTAGGTCCAATTCTGAGCAGCTTCTGATCATGCTGGAGAAGTGGTTAATTATTAAATATAATGCAATAGCGTAAAATGCTTTGGGAATTCCTTAGGGTGCTCACTTGGGCAGGTGGTCCCTAAATAAATGTGGTTTTGAGCACAGGTTCCTCTCTCATTTAAAATGCAGTTCTGCTATATAGTTAGCCATGTACGTTGGTGTCACTTGCCTAATAAAAGGTGTCAGTGTGCACAGCATGAGGGTAAGAAGATCATTAAGCTAGGCAATTCAGTTATCCTATGGACATGCAAGATGACACTCTCAATTAGACAAGCGATGACGATGTACCCTCAATTTATATTTTACAAATGATTTTTATTAGAGAGCCACTCATCAGAGGAGAGGAACAAGGATCTCACCTGCATAGAAAGAATGGTTTCTAATCATCCTTCCCTCCCTCTCTTCTCTGCTATTTTCCCCCTAATCAGACTTTCTTGGCATGGCATCACAAATCTGGTTGATCCCTAGGGTAGCCGCAAAGAGTGTGTTGACAAGAAGGTTTACTATCTCTGGTTGCCATGAACTCAACATACTTCATCATGCAATCTGCCATAATACAAAACCAAGATATCACCCTTATTCTAATGTAACTGAGGGAAGACATTACATGTGCTATGACCATAATATATTCAGGCTTGTAACCTATACCCAAATTGGGGTGGAAATAGACAGGGAAAACTCCTGTTATTTATATATGACCCCACAGGATGATGATGCTCAGAGGGAATCGTTACTTTAAGGGCCAAATTTTCATAAGAATTCATCACATTCTGAGAAGCTGGTAATTTATTATTGTGCCTGAATGGGAGCTGAGATCTTTTGAAAATCTGGCCCTGATTATGAATGTTTAACATTTCTTGAAAAGCCCAACTTTCTTCTGATGATACAGAAAGAACACCTGCTGAAGCACTGCTCAGTTTTTATTTCCCCTTTTTGCTCCCTTATCTCCCCCCCCCCCCAACCCCCCGACCTCAATGCTTGAGTTCTTGACCTCAGCAAAGTTGACCCAGATTTACTCTTGGTGAATCCATTGATTAGAAAGAAGCAAATCAGGGTATTTGACCTTAGTGTGATGATGTCCTTATTTATTGTAGCACAAGACTCACGTGTTTTGGATTATTTAGAGAATAGACAGCTCATCAACTGATGCAGTTATTTAGTTAACTTAGATTAACTGTTGCTTCTGCTGCTGGATCTAGCTAATGGCAGGAGGAGGAGATGATTCTCTGCATACTGTTGTTACTTCTGTATTATTTATACCTTACATTAATTATGAATAATATCTTCCACTTATAGAGGAGCTTTCTTTCCAAAGTGCTTTACAAATGTAAACACATCGCCCATCATTGAAATGCAGTAGCTGTTTAATGACAAACCGCAACATCATACAATAGGGAAGATACTGAATTGAGGAGATGCTGCAAGGATAATTTAGACAGGCACAAATTAATTCCTCAAAATAGAATATGGCCAGAAATGAAAAATGATAACTTTACTGTGACAGAGTGCCATAGAATCTATTGTACTGGGTGACCACAGGTTGTCAGCATCCCCGTTTTTAATCTCATCCAAAAGGTATCAGCCTAGTCCCCTCCCACTGCTGATTTGGATGGGGAGAGTGCTACTTGCTGCAATGAGTAGTTGTTTGTTGGAGGCCCCTTAATCAAGTGCTAACACAACATAACCCTGCCTAATTTGTGAGAGCTGACAAGGTTGTATGACTTCTTGTAGTTAGAGCTGTATGGTAGGAGCTCTGGCTTTGTTTTGTCTTCCAGCTTTTGTCCCAGCTATCATGAGTTTAAAAAAAATGAGACACAAATTTATGAGACCAAATTTATTTTGCAAGTATAACAGCATCTGCTGTTTTTTCCTTTGTCACTGTGGATACTCCTACAGTACTGTACCTCTGATGGCTGCTAAGAGAATTCCCAGGCTTGAATGTACTAGCTTGAATAATAGAAATGTCTTTCAGAAATATCTATGTAAGCTTTGTTATGTAACTTATTTTATTGAGTCCTTATCAAAATATCTACTGTTCATGTATTCTCAGTTCAGATACGTGAAATTGTTTAATTGACGCTGCAGTCAATGATGCAAATACCCTTCTAATTCAAGGGAGTACATCCAAAGTGGAATTGTTTGAGGGGAGGGGTTGTGTGTGAGAGAGAGATCAAAACTCCTTAACTTTCCTTAGCAAATATGCTTTCTACCACCATTACCCCAAATGCAATCTTGTGCCCGCACATGTGCGTTTAAATTATGAGTAATATATTTCATCTGACATGATTTGTGCCAATTTTCTGATAACATTCTAGGAATACACTTGCACTACATACAGCTTTGAATGAGGAATGATTCTATTTGCAACTGTTAACTCTCAATTTCTTAACAATGCAAAGCAAACATGGAACTGATAGAAAATTTTACCACTTGCCTATAGTTTTACTGCTCATTAGTAAAAGCAAAGAGTTCCCAGTGCTTCAAATGAGCTGATCTGTCTGAATATCACATTAAACTGATTTTAATTAACAGGGAAAAGGTAGTCTAGTTCATCACTTTGGTGATGTCTTTTTCTTAAGAATTTCTTAACAGAATGTCTTTTTCTTAAGTCCTAGCTTTTATAAACTGAAATATTTATAAGAGCATTATTCAATTCCTCCTTAATCATATCCGGTTAGGAGGAAAAATATTAATCAAACAAGTAAAATTAGTTGTCTGATCAATAAGGATTCACACACTGAGTTTGTGTTTTGTCTTAATTAGTATGTGTCAAATTTCTGTAGGCAGTGAGCCATAACAGAGCAGAGCTGTTTATTTGTGTCTGTGTTGGAATGAAGGACAAGAGAACATTCAGAATGAATATTATTATAGTCATTATATCGGCAGAAACTGAGGCACATCATTTAAGTGGCTTGCCCAGAGTGAAATAGGAAGTCTGCAGCAGCGCTGGGAATTGACCCCAGATCTCCTGAGTCCTACTCCAGTGCCTTATCTTCAAGACCAAACCCATATTGTGGCAGTTGTATGCCTTTCATGTGCTTCCATTCAAATTTCCTCATTTGGCCCATGCCCCAGAGGTGGTTCTTGTATAAAGTCTGTAGGAAGTTAGCACCCAAAGTGGCACTAGCAACAGTATTGTCTGTCTCTACATTATTTAGTAGTGCTGACCAGGTTGTAGGTGCACACAAGGTAGTGGTACAACCATTGTTCCACTTTGCTCTCAAGAGATGTGTTAGGTCTGAAGCAGGTGCAATAAGTAATACCTCCCTGTACGCCTGCACAACCCTCTACACAGGACTTTGTCTTAAATGTGCTACACACTTGTAGAGTGTGTGAAGATTTTGTCTTTGCAATTGTCAGCATCAATTTAGTTAGAAGAAAAAAGAGAAAATAGCATGCATTAGTGGTGTCCTATCAATCAAATGTCACAGACACTGTTCATTTTCATCGCCATTTTTATGAAGTTAAAGGAACTTCATAAGCAAGATTAGAGAAATCACACAAATGGACTTGGCCAGATTTCAAGGATGGATTTCTCCTGGAATATTAGAATAACTCATTGCAGGTGCATTTCATTCCAATCTCAATCTCATTGTCACAGATGTGTCCATGGTATAGCACCCCCATTAAGAGCAACGTCAGTCAGAAAACAAAGTTAAGGTGGAAAAGAAAAATGTATAGGTTGCTCATTTCAGGATAAGGGCCCCTCTGACTTCAGAGGGCCCTAGGAGTACTACGGGTCACATCAGAATTCACGGGGATCCAGTGCAAATTTCAGCCTTTTCTCCTTCTTAGTTCAGGGAATCTGCACCCTCTTTCTAAAAGGGCAGAGGTTCTGCTGGCTGTCAGCCCTCTCTTTGGGGCTGGAGAAGCTCAACAGGGTTGCCCCTATCTGAGTGGAGTTGCCTCTTTTAACTCTTCCTCCAGGAATGTGGAGGGCTGGGGCCACTCCAACTCAAAGCAGCTCCTTAAACATGCCAGTGCAGGGTTTATATATCCCATCACACATCTGCATTCAGGATTCCTTTGCCAATATGTAGCAGAGAGAAAGTTTACTTAGGAAACAGAAAATGGCAGAGAAATTGCAAAGAAAATAATAACCTCACAAGACTTGAATATAAATTATTTTTTCAGGCATGATAAGGTTTGCAGTTTAATCACAAATGTTTAATTATTCCGGGTTATCTACTTGATCATATCAAAGACCTTAAGTGGAAAGGATTATTTTGTTGTAAATTATATGATTAAACTAATGTTTATTAATGTGTGACTATTTTTGTTTAAATAAATATTTTCTTGTATTTTTGAAAATCTGGACCATTGTGGTCAGAAAGAAATTAGACACAGGCATGTATGTACCTAAAGATGCAGATACATGCTTAGTGTGCATTACTAAAGAGCCTAAGCAAGTTAGGAAACTAATGCCTGTTGAAATTCTAAATTATCTCGTATTTAGGCACTTGGGCTCTGTGTATGACTTCTTTCTGTACCATTAGTATTTGCTTTCATGGTCATTTTGTAAATAGTAAACTCTTGCCTTACCTAATCCATTCTTCTCATCTTGCCATAACTGGGTGGCCAGTTTTTCTCACTCTATTCCAACTACTGAAATTAGATATAAGTAATGTGCCTCCTTCCTTTTTCTTGATCACCACTAATAGGAGCCCTTCCCATTTGCATCTGTGATTTGCTTGTTCCTTATAGTGTTCCTAGAGAGTAACAGAGTTCAGGTATTTATTTCATGTCCCTTTTTACTTATAGGAATGATTTCTCTTTGGTGCCTACTGTCAGGTAATATTCTTTGGCACATTTGTTAACACTACCAAAACAAAAGCCTCATATGTCATGAAACGTGGTTTTCTTTTCTTGCAACGGGAAGATGCCAAGGAACCAGGAGCAGGGATATTGCTTAATCGTTATAAATGAAAGAGACTATTGAAAATATGTGTTCCTTGGGCAGAAGCAGCAATGGGGCAGACTCCATGAAAGCGTTTGTTTCTTCTTCTATTTCATGCAGACTTATTAGGACGATGCAGAGGTTAGAGAGTGTGCTTAGCTCTTGAAGATTGGCTGTTTGTTTAATAGGTCTTAGGAAGGTGCTGTGGACTCCCTCGGAGACAGAGCCCAAGGGAGGGCGCGAGCAGCCTGAGTGGACCAAACCAGGCCCAGCCGCTAAGTCTGCCCAGCAACCAGGGAACCGGGCCATGATAGGACCGCTTGGCCAGCCCAATCAGCAGCAGCCGGGCGGAGTCCCCACAGGAAGGGGCGGTATAAAAGCACGGCCCCAGAGCTCAGTCAGTAGACTGTCGCCCGTGGATGAGGATGGACTGACGGGCCAACCCCAGACGGAATACCCCCATGATACCGAGGAGACAGGTACTGGGAGCAGCGGGGAGGAAGTAGCCCAGGGGCAGCCATAGCTTGTGGCTGAATCTGAGGCCTAGTTGGTGTGTTGCGGCAGGATCCCCACCGACACAGTGGCAACCGCTTTTGCCACTGCTAGGGCTCTGGGCTGGGATGTAGTGGAGATGGGTGGGCCTGCGTCCTCCTCCTCTTCCCCCTTTTTCTAGCCATCTCGAGGAGAGCCTCCTGCTCCCTTCCGCTCCAGAGAGTGAACCCACTGCTGACTTGCTCGCTCGCCCTGCCTGAGGGCCAGAGCGCTAAACAGCTTGCTCACCCTGCATAAGGGTTAGAGAAATTGACTGCTTGCTCGCCGAAAGCAAACCATTTTCCCTTCTGTAGGAAGGCTCTGTGACCTCCCCCGGAGACAGAGCCCAAGGGAGGACCCCAGCAACCGGGCCGGTGAGGGCAACCCGATGACAAGGTCTAAAATACTCTAGGCTCACAGCTAAAGTTCTTCAAGTACTGGTGTGTGTTGCTGTCTAGGGTGGAGGTTGTCTTGGATGAATGGCACAATCAGGAAACATCCATCTTGCTAGATGGAAAACCCTTGTGGAAAGAAATTAGAGATTAGACAAAGGGGAAA